>NC_143052.1:292615000-295115000 GCF_052426305.1 Pelodiscus sinensis | reverse complement strand
GTATTCCAACTTTACAGAAGGAGAAACTGAGAAACAGAGAGATGAACATAAGTAGTACAGAGTAGGCTACTGACTGAGCTGGGAATAGCACCCAGATTCCCCATTTGTCACGTTAGTACTCTATACAGGCAGTCCCCGACTTACGCGGATCCGACTTATGTCCGTGTCCTCTGGGGCGAGAAAAGCTTCTCCCGGTCTCCCTGGTCTGCTGGGGGAGTCCAGCAAAGCCACTGGACCCCCCACCCCCACCCAGCAGACCAGGGACACCCGAGCAAAGCCGCCGCCTGGGCGGCTTTGCTCCCGGGCAAACGAGCAAAGCCGCCCAGGCGGCGGCTTTCCTCTGGTGTCCCTGGTCTGCTGGGGGGGGTCCAGCGGCTTTGCTGAACCCTCCCAGCAGACCAGGGGGACAGGAGCAAAGCCGCAGAGCTGTCCCGCTGCAGGCATGCTCCGCGGCTTTGCTCTCCGTCTCCCTGGTCTGTGGGGAGACGGGGAGCAAAGCCTTGGAGCACACCCGCAGCGAGACAGCCCGGGTGCGCTTGGGCTGTCCCGCTGCGGGCGTGCTCCACGGCTTTGCTCCCCGTCTCCCTGGTCTGACCAGCAGACCAGGGAGATGGGGAGCAAAGCCTCGGAGCACGCCAGCAGTGGGACAGCCGTGGCGCGCCTGGACTGTCCCGCTGCCCGCGTGCTCTGCGGCTTTGCTCCGCGTCTCCCAGGTCAGCAGACCAGGGAGACGGAGCAAAGCCGTGGAGGACCTGGGCGGTCCCGCCACCCCCGTCTCCCTGGTCTGCTGGGGGGGGGCACTAGCTGCACCCCAGCAGACCAGGCTTTTCTTGCCTACCCCTGGGATAGAGCAGCTGGGGGCTGCCGGGTTGGTCCCGCAGCGCCGCTCGGACCAACCCGGCAGCACCCCAGCTGCTCTGCCCCAGGCGTCCTGATTCAGCCGCTGCTGGTCAGTTTCAGCAGCGTCTGAATCAGGACGCCTGGGGCAGAGCAGCTGGGGTGCTGCTGGGTTGCTCCAGTAGCGCCAAGGAGCCGCGCTACTGGAGCAACCCAGCAGCACCCCAGCTGCTCTGCCCCAGGCGTCCCCAAGCCAGCCGCTGCTGAAACTGATCAGCAGCTGACTACAGGAAGCCCAGGCAGAGTTGCTCTGCCCCAGGCTTCCTGGAATCAGCCGCTGATCAGTTTCAGCAGCAGCTGACTTGGGGACGCCTGGGTTTCTTAAGCTGAATCTGTATGTAAGTCAGAACTGGCATCCAGATTCAGCCACGGTTGAAACTGATCAGTTTCAGCAGCGGCTGACGCCAGTTCCGACTTACATACAGATTCAACTTAAGAACAAGCTTACAGTCCCTATCTTGTACGTAACCCAGGGACTGCCTGTACATTACACCACACTGCTCTTCACAATAGCAGATCATTAGATGACTCTCTCATCTTCATTAACTTCAAAATGAATTTCCTTATATACAATGAATAAACAGACAATCAAAAATTTTAACAATTTATGCAAATTATACTTATTTCTTCAGTATCCCTGCTCTTATATTCTTGTCATATATTTTATGCTCCAACTCAAGTGAAAGTATGACTCAGGTTAAAACACATCATGGGCATGGATGCTGACAACATGCATTATACATATCTTTGAATATTGTTTGTGTGCGCCACAAAATGAAAAAACGTAAAAGTTTAGAACAGAAATATTAACTACATTTTTAGTACAACTAACCAATTTTATTTGATGATTAATTTATCATAGCATCAGATGCATAGATACTTTTTACCATATTTAGGTTTTGTTTGTATTACTGCCTTTATTTAACAGACATAAAAGAAAATATAAGCTGTTAGTCCTTAATCACAAATAGTAAAAATAATCATAGACCAGCTGTAGTTTTGTTTAAGGATCACAGATTTTTTTAGTCTATCAATCTGGAGTGTACATTGATCTTTAGTGTGCAACATCCTTCTAACTTGTTTTATGCTGATTCAACATGGAGTTGGAACTATCATTATATATTAGAATGAGTAAAACATTATACAACAAAATGTACAAAAAGATCAGAGCACACTCCAGAGCCTTATCAGATAATTATATTGTATTTAACCACAAATTAATAACTATATATTAAACTGAGCATATTTTACACTAGTGGTTGTCAGAGTAAGGGCTGCAGTGCTCCACACTATATACAAAAGCTATGTAAAAAGGAGGCCAAAATATGTTATCAAATATTGCAGTGGCAGTCTTTTGTGATGTTTTATTTCCAGGTTCCTGTCTTCAAGAAGTCCCCTTTATTCTTACATGCTCACTTTCCCAATGAAAGTTTCTCTTAAGTATTTCCACATTATTTACTACAAAAATCTTAAAAGCCCCAAATAAACATAAGCAAATGTGGCTTTGACAATCATTTATCTTAAGTATCTGGTCAATTCATCTGAGGACTCCATATCAAGTTCACTAAAATATAAATCAGGATGGCAAACACATGAACGTTACCTACATCTCCAGGCTTTGCATTTTATTAACCTTATTGGGCAAAGGTTTATGACCACATCTAGTTTTGATTTTTTGCTTCTTTGCCATTCTTCTCTTGCATAGACCAGCAAGCCATACCCGCAGTCACATATGGAAATGGTTTTTAAGATGTGGTTTCTGCAGTTAGGTTTTATTTTTTAATATTCATAAATACAGACTATGCACAGGTTAGTTGACTGAGTTTCTAAAATCTAGCAGTTCTTCTACCTAATCTAATCTATTTATCTGTAAGACAGCCAAACACCATCGTACCCTCAGTGCAATCTTCTCCTTCGTACTGTGTTGTGTTCTTAATACAAGCTGTACTGTCAGAAGACTGGTTAACAAGAAACAGCTGACCTTCTTATAAACTTATACAGGGCCTGATACAATGCCTATTAAGTTAACGGGAATCTTTCTACAGACTTCAGTGGGCATTGGATCAGGCACAGAGTTCTCTTTGTCTCTGAAATGAAACTTTTCCACTGATCGCTGCCTACTGCCTCAAGCAGTTTAACTTTTCTTTATTCCTACACAAAAGAGAAAATATATTCTTTAGTAGATGGTGGTAGAAAAAGCAGAAATGAAATTTTCAGACTGAAATCTTGAACAATCTCATGTGCTGGGATGTAGTTTTAGAGTTTTCTAGGATGAAGAATTTTTAATGCAAAATTCTGCCTCTTATACTGGCAGCTAGTTTTAAGTATTTACATGATCTGCCATAGCTCCTCCCATTTTTCTCAGGTTCTCTTCCCCTGCAGTTCTAAATGTGATTGGTTTTCCTGAAAACACGATGGTTGACTCTTATTTTCTGAATCTGTGTTTATGAGAGATCATAATATCAGAATTTTATAATGACTATCCACTTCATTACCTACCAAATAAAACACCTTTAATACTCTTCAGCTAAATAAGTAATACTATAGTTATTGACAAACTTCTTTTTTCTCTTAACTTGTATACAATTCTCATTTATTATACCACTGACTGTTATAATCCTACATTTTCTGATGCAATTTATAATTGCTATTATTTGCAGTGATATACATCTTCTGATACCAGAGCTAATCAAAGTCAGATCATCATAGCGCCATACTGTAGTACTGTTTTGTTCCCCACAGTGCTTCCCACTGAGTTGCACATATGGTAGATGGCAAGAAACAACCCAGAAAAGGCCACTTAGTTCATCTAGTCAGACCCCTGGCATTTTTGCAAAACTACTCACATCTACATCATAGCTTTCTTAATGTCTTATATATCTTATTCTTGAATATCTGTCATGTTGGTGTTTTACCACTTCCAAGTATGCAGTTGTTTTTTCTATTGAGAATTGTCTCCTTATATCTGGTTTTGACTTTTCCTTTCTTGACTTCAGACCACTTATCCTTGATCTATTATATTCTAAAGTTGTGAATAATGTCTTTCTTTCATTTATATATTTATCCTGAATTTGAAGGATAAACATGTTCATTCTAAATCATATCATTTGTAGATGAGAAAGATTTAGCAACTTTTCAGAGATGTTTTTAACACTTTCTTGATTTTGCATTTTCTCTAAAAAAAAACCCTATCCGTATATCATTCACTATTGGAGTCAAAGGTACATGCACTATTCTAGGTCCAGTAACACAAAAATGATGTACAATAACTCCATTAACTCACTGACTCCCTAACTGTATACGTTTTCCCACACACAGTACAGGAATGCCTTTTCTCTCACATATACTGAGGGTATGTCTATACTACAGAGCTTTTTTGGAAAAACAGCGGTTTTTCTGAAAAAACTTCAATTATGTCCACACTACAATCTCATTCTTTCGAAAGAAAATTGAAAGAATAGAGGGGTTTTTCCAGCATTGGTTATCCTCTTTCTACGAGGAAGAAGCTTTTTTCAGAAAGAGGTCTTCTGGAAAAAGGCATGTATGGACGGGGAAGAGGGAGTTCTTTCGGAAGAAGAGGAAAGAGGAAAAAGCACAGGTGCCCTGATGGACACTCCATCCAGTGTGGATGCTATCTTTCAAAAAAGCAGATTGTTTTTTTGATGCGCTTTGGCAGTGTGGACATGCTCTTTCGGAAGAAGTTTTTTTGGAAGATCTCTTTTGGAAAAGCGTTTTCTGAAAGAAGCCTGCAGTCTAGACATAGCCTGATATAGTTAGTTTGTTACATGTTACTCCAACATCTTTCTTGATTTCGCTGCTTTCTAGATAGCTATCAAGGAGACTGATTTTTCAAGGTGTTAATGTTAATGAGACTTGAGCTCCTCAGAAGTCCCAAAGAGGAGCTAAACACTTTTCAGGATTGAGGCCATGGACTTGTATTTGTGTTGTTCTGTTCTTCTCCCTAAATGTGTGACTACATTTTTTAATTTAATTTTTATTTAATTTTGGTTCTGGACAGCCAACACTCCGGTCATCTGAAGAAGTAGGCTGTGCCCACAAAAGCTCATGATACCATTTACATGTGTTGTTAGTCTTTAAAGTGCTATCATACTATTTGTTGTTTTTTAAGTTTATCCTGTACATAATAATTCAGCTACCCCTCTAAAGTTTTTTTTACATTTTTTAAAGTGATCCTTATCCTATCACATGCACTCCAAAACCTCAGGTCATTTAATATTTCCTGTCCTTCTGCACATTTATCACCCATTGATTTTGCTGACTTTAAGTTTGATCAGTTAAAATCGTAGATCTTATGATAGGCTGTTGAAAGATCTCTCTCCCCCTTTACCACATATCCGAAACAGCACTTTCTATAACCTGGGGAAAGAAAAGGGTGATGAAGACAACCAGTGACCAATCACTAGGATTATGATAGCAATCTCACTGCACATTTTAATTCTGTAAAATGCTTAAACAGGCTATATATTTTTGCTTATCCCTGTTTTAAAATTTATGGAAAAAAATATAGTAGTAGTATGCCGAATAAAGTCATTTTTTATACTGATGTTTTGTCACTAATACTTTAGTATCAGGCCATGATCAAATATGCCACATGCAGCCTATCGGCTTCTCTAATTTCTACTAGTTGACGATGGTCCATAAGGAACCACATGCAGCTAAAAATTGGTGGAGTACAGGAAGGCTGTGTCTACATTGGCACCCCTTTCCGGAAAAGGGATGCTAATGTAGACTTTGGAATAGGCAAATCCGCGGGGGATTTAAATATCCCCCGCGGCTTTTGCATTAACATGGCTGCCGCTTTTTTCCGGCTTGGAGATAAGCCGGAGAAAAGCGCCAGTCTAGACGTGATTCTCCGGAAAATAAAGCCTTTTCCGGAGGATCTCTTATTCCTACTTTCAAAAGTACTTGAAAGTAGGAATAAGAGATCCTCCGGAAAAGGCTTTATTTTCCGGAGAATCACGTCTAGACTGGCGCTTTTCTCCGGCTTATCTCCAAGCCGGAAAAAAGCGGCAGCCATGTTAATGCAAATGCCGCGGGGGATATTTAAATCCCCCGCGGATTTGCCTATTCCAAAGGCTACATTAGCATCCCTTTTCCGAAAGGGAGGCCAGTGTAGACACAGCCGAACATTATGTCAAGTCCTTAAAATACTCCTTATGCCAGGGTTGTGTGCGCAACTGCTCTGTAGCAGGAGAATTCTCAGCTGGCTAGTCAGAATCAGATTCTAGCCTCTTTGTGCTGCAGGCATGGTGCAAAATGTTTAGAACAAGAGGAAAAAATCTCAACCTTAATTTGTCAGATGCTTTTCTATACTTTTCTCTGATTACCCTTTTGTTCATGGCCTCTCCAGCAATAATAAATTCCCTGCTTCCTGGGCACAAATCTCCTTTTTTTCTTTTAGTTGGTATACACTGCTGCAAACAAGGAAAATACTATAAAATAAAATGCTGAGATATTTGAAGAACTGTTACTTGCTTCTTTCTGCTTTCTAGCAGTTCCCTTATAAAAATATGTCTATACTTTGAATATATTTAAAAAAAAACCTTTTTCTTATATCACTGGGTTTCCCCAGTCAGCATAATTTTGTTCTTAGTTTTCTTTTTAGTCCCCCCCCCCCCCGCTTTGTATCTGCATTATACAATGGTAATATTAAATTTAAACATTTCAATATCTGTTCTTTTCCATTTCTAATAATTTTTTATTTAACTAATTTCACCAATCATCATTTCAGGCATATTTTTAAAAATCTTCATATTTTGTTGCAGTGTTATTTTAAAACCATGGTTTCCACTTTTTCTTTAAAAAAAAAAACTCTTTTGTCTTTCTTCTCCCTCATTACATAATATGGTTGCCTATTTTTTCATCTCATCACTTGCAGCAAATATACTGTAAGCTCCAGATCATAAGCTCCAAAATTCCTTTTTTTTTCCAGACATGTTATCATTTTCTCTTTGCTAATCAATATCAGATCTAGGATTGCATTGGGCCTCATTACTTCTTTCCATTTTTAAAATACCCATAAGAAACTATTTTCTTGTAATCTACTCGAATATACCTTAAATTTCATATATATAATAAAAATTCCTCTTTTAATTATTTTTAAATTTTCACATACTTAGTATCAGATCCATAAGTATTATCTGATTCCTAGTCCCAGATTAAGTAGTGTATTACATGCCCACATTCTAAATCTATCATGGTTTATGCATCGTTTATTTTATCCTCAAACTGTTGTTTCGGCATGTATCACCTATATGAATTTCAATACTTGTGTACATTAGTTTTTACAAATTACTTTGCTGTCATTTGAACTTCCTTATATAGAAATGTATCCTTTTATAGTTATAATGTAGTCAGGCCTTATCTACTATATCTGTGATGCAATCAAAGATCATCCAATGGAAACTGGCTGCTTTGCATTTCTCAGGATCAGTCCCTGCAACAAAACCATGTATGAACAGAAACCTCTAATGTTTCTTGATTACTTCCCATAGATTGTTCCATATTTTAAGGACACTATATTCTTACAATCATCTGAATGTACTTATGTAATTTTCATTAAATTTATTTTTTTTCTTTTGCAATTTTTTACCCATGTTTACATTCATCCAACAGCTGATGATGAATCATTCCTGATTTGTTGAATATTTTCCCTGACTCTTCTCTTCTTCATTTATTAAGGAGACAGACATTCACCCTCCCTGTTTAATTATTTTTACTGCAAATATAACCATTCATAATAAAGTGGTCAAATAAAGTCAGATAAAAACAGCTGTACTGAAGTAAATGTAAAATTCACATCATTTTTAATCTGCAAATGCTTTTTTTTTAATTTTTGAGATTAAATAGTTTTATTATTGGTCAAAACCATAAATTATAAATATGTTCATTGATGAGTGATGATACACTGCCTTTAAACCAGGGCTTCTTTACATACAGTAATTAATTTAATTATTTTTCTCTACTTGCTTGCTATTCTATAGAAAGTACAAGAGATATTCTGCTACCCTATTCACATGAACTCGTATTTGAGGGTATGTCTACACTGTGTGGCTATTTTGGGATATCGGATGTATCCCGAAATAGCTACCCCACATCTTAACAAGTCGCCTGTTATTTTGAAATATTTTTCAAAATAACGGACACACTATTTCGGCATCCCTGTACTGACCCTGTAGATGTCTATAAATAGTATGTTATTTCAAAATTTGGTGCTGTGTAGACGCACCAAATTTCAAAATTTCAAAATAAGATAGGCAATTTGCGTAGCACAAATTGTGTATCTTATTTCAACTTTAGGGTGCTGTGTAGATGCATCCTGAGTGAGTAATTCCACTGAAATGTTAATGAGACTACTCATCATGTAATGCATTATGCAGCATGAATAAGGGTGATGGAATCATCCTATATTAATAAGAAGAAATAGCAGGGCAAATCTTTAGCTGGTGATTTCACTGCAATGGTGCCAGTTTACACTTGTTGAGGGTATTGTCCATAAGTCCTAACAAAAGATTATTAATATAGCCTTTCAATCCTATATTGCTCTCTCTCCTGGATAATTTCCATGAGTTGTTAATCATGGCAGAATGAATCAACTGCAACTAATTTTAACAAAAAAATTACCACTAATACAAGAAATTGCTACAGTATTCACTGATTTAAAGAAAAATTCTAAGGCTCCCCTGCTTCCCATTTCTCAAGAGTAATGTTATTTTTTTAGTCAATCAGTTGGCAAAGCAACTGCTTTTTTAATGGGCACTACTACCATATGCTTGCCTGCTATTATTACACTGCTAATAACTTGCAGCCAGCATAAATGAAATTCTCTGTCATACCTCCTATTTTCTAAAAAAGTAATTTTACATTCAGACACGAGAATGGCAATACTTTTCATGTCCAAAATGTGTACTGTGGCAAGCTCTAAGCCATGCTTCCTGGATCCTGCACTTCTAGGCAGTTATGATATGCGTCAGGGGCTTGCTGTAACCCTCCACATTGCCTCTTACCTTTTCTAGAGGCCAGTCACAGCTTAGTGAGCCATTGTCATCACTGGCAAACTTAATGGATTAGGGTGAAACCCCTCCGTAATCCTGGCCTCCCTTTCCAGGAGCAGACATTTTAGTGGTGTGGGGAAGGCTGGGGGGAACCTGGACCCACCCACTACTACAGGTTTCAGCCCAGGGACCTTTAAGTAGGGGCAACTCATGTGGTTTTCCTCTAGTGCAACAGCATATTCCCTGAACCACTTCCCCAAACACTCCCCTAGTACCTTCTCCCTGGTACCTGAGTGAACCTTTTATGCTTCAGCACACTCTTTCCTTTCTCAGCAACATATTTCCTCCTCTCAATCCTTCACTCTTTTCCTTCCCCCTCCTTTTCCTGAAGGGAAACCTTTTAAAGCAACCCAGCAGGCCTTAATTGACTGCAGGTGCCTGATTAGCTTGCCAACTTCAGGCAAGCTCTTAATTAGCCTCAGGTGCCTGCCTGCCTTGATTATGTAGCAGAATTCTTTGGCAGTTTATTCAGGGAACAGAAAAGCATTCACCTACCTCCTAGTATGTCTACCTTCCACCAAACTATCGTAGCCAGTTGCCCTAGGTCTGTCAACACATCCTCCTCCCTTGCTCAATACCAAGGGGTGGGCATCTTGGGATGTCAAAGCGTGCATTCTGGATAAGCCACTGGCATTGCCCATGGCAGCTTCCCATACTATGTTGCATCCAGAACTAGAACGGCCGGAGGGAGAGAAACCACCTGGTCATCCTTGCATTCTTCTCCTTGTTCCACTGCATTCATTAGAGAGGCAAAATGAGGAATAAACCTCTGCTGGTACCCCACAACTCCTAGGAATGCCTGAACCTCCTTCTTCCGACTTGATCGGGGTCAACGTTGAATGGCCTCCAATTTCTTCAGCTGGATTTTATCAGGCCTTTCCCCACCACATACACAAGATATTTGGCTTCCATGAACCCCACAACGCACTTGGCAGGCTTCACTGTCAGGCCAGCTCATCAGAAGATTCCAAGAACCGCCTCTAACTTTTCGAGGTGTGTTTCCCAGTCTGGTATGTGGAAGACTACATCATCCAAATAGGTGGTAGCATAATCGGCATGGGAGCGTATTAGCCTGTCTATGCAGCGCTGAAAGGCAACAGGGGCCCCATGTAGGCCAAAAGGGAGAACAGTGTATTGAAACAGACTCTCAGGAGTAGAGAACACTGTCTTTTCCTTCACATCCTCAGATGAGGGATCTGTAAGTACCTGTTGGTTAAGTCCAGGATTGTCAAGTATTGGGCACTGCCCAAATGGTCCGCCAGTTATCTATGTGGGGGACTGAGTACACGTCAAACTGGGATATTTTTTTAATCGACAAGTCATTGCAGAATTGCACTGTGCCATCTGGTTTTGGCACTAGCACTACTGAACTGGACCACTGACTGTAGGATTCTTCAGTTATCCCCATCTCCGTCATTTTCTTTATTTCCCCTCTTTTTGCCACTGGCACCCAATAAGGCTTTATTGTTACTCTGGCCCTGGAGTTTGTGATAATCTGGTGATAAATTGTAGTCATATGCCCAGATCACATGAGAAAACCTCCTGGTTGCGGATAATCATCTCAGATACCTCTCTCTTCTGGTTGGTTGTTAGGTCAGAAGATACCTACCTGTCCTGGGGGTTCATGTGTCTGGAGCAGGTTTCCATAGACAATTGTACAGGCCTCCCATGCTTGACAGGGTTTCATAAGGTTAATGTGATGTAATTGTTCTTGCTTCCGGCATCCTGGTTGTCACACCTTATAATTCACATCTCCCCACCAGCTCAATTATCTCATATGGTCCCTGACACTAGGCCAACAGCTTACCAGAATAGAACCACTGAATGTTTGCTTGATGGCTATAATATACTCGTTGGGCCTCTTGGGCTTTCTCCATATGTTTCTGCACAATGGGAGCAACTTGTGCTATTCAGTACCTCATTTGCAATACATGCCCTACTACTTTTTCCCCCATGGTTGGCTCCTCTTCCCAAATTTCCTTGGCTATATCTAGGCCAAAAGCTGAAGTGGGGGGAGGGATCCAGTGGACGCTTGGGGACTGGTAAATATAAGATAAAGTAGAAGCATGTCCTAGTCCTTCACATCCTTGCTTACAGGTTGGACTTCTCTAGGCCAACATCCTTGGGACCTGAATTGTCCCGGACCAGAAAGTTTGCTGGACATGGGGAGGTCAGCCGTTAGCTGTCAAGCTCTTGGGCTCCTCTCCCTGGGGCTCACTGACCTGCTGCTGGCCCCGCTAAAGCTGGCCTGCCATGGCTCCCCACCTTGCTGCCCACCCACTGCACCAGCGTCTCCTATGGTTCCAGGCAGGGACTGCTTGACCGCTGCTGGTCCTGTTGCTGCAAGGTGTTCTCCGGGGTTCCAGGCTGGGCCACCCATCAGCCGCCAGCCCTGCTGCTGCTAAAGGTTCCCCTGTCGGGGCCATCTGACTTCTCTGCCCCACAACTAGGGCCACCCTGCCGCTGCTGGGGATTCCAGCCTCCGCCAGCCCCACTTCAGCTAGGGGTTCCCTGGTGGAGACTGCCCAGTCATCCCAGCCTCATTGCCACCAGGGGTTTCAGCCAGGAGTTCCCTGGCTGAGGCCAGGACTCCCCAGCCACAGGGTCCTGCTAATGCTGGGGATTCCCCCGCCCAGGTAGGAGCTTCTGGGCCACCACGTGGCCCTGTTGATGCTGGGGGTTTATAGGCTGGGGCTCCCCAGCCACCACCTGATCTCGTTGATGCTGGGGTTTTGGGCCAAGGCAGGGGCTCCCCAGATGTCACCTGGCCCAACTGGGGCTCCCCAGGCCCTGCACTGCTCCAGGGCTCTTTGGTCCAGCAACATCCCTGGGCCTAACAGACCACAGATGTTGCCAGACCAGAAAGTCCTGGATTTGGGAGATTCAACCTGTACCACTTTTCTGATCATGGCCTTGAGGGTCCGACTGAATCTTTCGACCAGGTCATCAGTCTATGGAGGGTAAATGGAGGTCTATAAGATCTGAACATGGAGAAGTGTACATAGGTCCTTAATCAACTTAGACATAAATGGGGTCCCCTGATTGGTCATGATTTCTTTTGATGGACCTACCCGGGCAAAGATTGCCACTAACTCCTTGAGAATGGTCTTTGATGCTATGTTGTGTAAGGGGATGGCTTTGGGATACTTGGTAGCATAGTGTAGGATGACCAGTATTGGTGGCCTCACCAGAACCATGCCTATCATTCAGAGGAACTTTGATGATCGGTAGGGCACATAGATGGGGACGAGGGCTGTGGAGTTGACATTTGGGCTAGGCAGTGCAGTATCGGCAGACATCCTCATATATCCCTGGCCAAAAGAATCTGTACAGGATTCTTATCTGGGTTTTCTTGATTTCCATATGTCCTCCAAAGAGGTGACTGTAGGCAAGGTCTGAGATTGCCTTCTGATGCTTTTGGGGTATTAAGAGCTGGTGTACCTCGTGCTCTTGCATACACACAGTACAGTAGGTCCCTCTTGATCATGAAGTAGGGAGCTGGCCCTCAGGCCTTTCCTGAGACAGGTACCCCACCTATCTAGATCACTTATTTTTTGGCAGTCTCATATTGAGGGTCTTCCACCTTGTCCCATCCAAAAGTCACCCTTCCCATGAGTTATCAGCCCAAACTGAGGGGCTTCTATCCTTGTCTCCTCAGTCAGACCTAGCTGGGTGAGGTCAGTATTGGGTCCTGATTCTCCGAGCATCTCAGTATCCTCCCATTCTGCCTCCAGAGTCCATCTGTCCACTCAAGTAGCCCTCCGTGCCTATAGAAGGATCCAGGTACCCAACGCCTGGGCCACACTGCTTTCCCTGTTGGTTGTCCTGCTCTTCTTGGGGCAGGAAATAGGTCTTGGGATATTTCAGCCAACAGAGACAAAATGGTTCATTGTGGACCTCGCTTGGCTCAGGGGGGCTCCTTTTATTCCTGCCCTTCAAGGGGAAGAAGGCTGCCAAACCCAGGAAAATCCCATCTGATGAGCATGAGGAACAGAAGATGGGGAAATATCCCTGCTTGCACTGAGGTGGTGTTCCCCTGAATCTCTACTGTCACTGCTATGCTGGGATAAAAACTGACAGTCCCATGGACACAGGTGACTCCTGTGTGCTTTGCCAAGATTAGCTGTTGGGGCTTTACCAGCTTCCTCCAAATCAGGGTGACAGCATTCCCCAAATCCAGAAGTGCTATAGCCTCCACCTCATCCACTTTCACTACCTTTGTATTCTTGTGTGGGAAAAAGGCAACCCCCACCAGGTTGAGTAAGAAGCATTGGTTGCCACAGTCTCTGAGGTTGCATGGCATGGGCTCCTTGCTGTTTGAGTATTGAGCAGCTATGTCTCCCAATTCCTCACACCCGTAGCACCTATAGTTGCCCTTCTGGCTCCAGGGAGAAAGGGTTTTTGCCCAGGGGTCAACCTCCCCTGAACCATTCCCATCTTTCTAGGAATTCTGCTATCAGCCTCCCCCTTTCTTCCATCGAGGGCTCCCTGGGTGTTCTGACACCTGAATACCTGGTGTTGGCATTAATGGCCTACCTCACAAGGAGATTTCCCTAGGTGGACTGGTCTATTCCCTAGCCATTAGCTGTCTCTCTACCAGCACGAGCATCTCATCATAAGTGGTCAGGTCATGCTGGCCTACTCAAGTGAGAAAGTCTGATGGCAATTTCCAACATGAACTGGTCAATGACCAGTGTCTCCAGAACCTCCTCTGGGCTATGCACTTCAGGACACAGCCATTACCATGCAAGGTGAATCAAATCAAATAGTTGGGACTTGAGCAGCTTTCCTAACTGATACTTCCGCTCATGATACACCTGGGCCTGCATGGCTGTTCTCACCCTGAATGGGCCAGGATTTCCTCCTTTAGCCAGGGGTACTTGGCTGTGTCCTTTGCAGGCAAATTATAGGCCTTCTGGGCCTCATCACAGAGAAATGGGGTGAGTATGCTGGCCCATTGTACCTGGGTACTCTTGCTGAGCAGTTCTCTCAAACATGAGGAGATACGCCTCTATGTCATCCTCTGATGTCTTCTTTGGTAGACAACCCGTCACCCTCAGGGTTTGGGTCCCTCCAGGCCCTGGAGTCTTCGGGTCCTGTATGTCTACCCTCCACCAAACTATTGCAGCCAGTTGCCCTGCGTCTGTCACAGTATGTGTAACAGAAAAGTTCTGTACTTGTGCAGATTCTTTCTTAGATTTTTAAGATCCCTGCCACTCTGATAGTTGAGCACCAAATAATTCAAATTGTCTAAAGAACACGGGTTGAATAAAAAACACAAAATATATACTTCAGAAAATATGATCAAAAAGCTCTTTTGCTATCACATCTAGAATGAAAACTAATGCTATATCATATATTTTGTTACATCTAAAGCATTATGACATATTTCATGGATTTTTTTATTATCTTCACATTAGCATTCCAAAATAGCCACATAGATTTTTATTATTCTATAAAAGCTTCTGAATTACAAGCTAGTTAGGCAAGTAATGCATTATACTTCTGTGCAGAAGAATAAAGTCTCTTAATCTCCTCAGCTCAGTGCACCTCTGGTACCATATTATCAGGATTCATCACCAAATTTAGTCTGTTGACTGGATCATTAGCTTCCCTGGCTTGGGCAGGGTACTGATGGGGAGTCAAATTTGAATGCTAATCCACACACCCCCATCTCTTAATGATTCAATGGACATACAATTTACTGGAGCAATACATTATGCTCTATCTGTTCAATAGAGTATTTATCACAGAAAATACAGATATCAAAATCAAAGGAAAAAATCGTCCATCTTCCAGACCAGAAGTTATGCCTATCAGCCTGGGAGGAGAGGCAGTCATGTAACCCTCAAGTAGTCAAGAATGCAAAAGAGACACTTCAGGGAAGAGGACAGATAACGTTCAGAGAAAAGAGGAAAGCAGAAAAATAGGATGAAAAAAATTCAGAAAAGAACGGGGCTGAAATAGAGTAAATAAATAGAAAATAGAGAAAGCTGAAAGTGTGCCAGGGCATCTAACAATCACTGCAAGGAAAATGCTAACAAATAAGCTACAGATAATAATTCTTGAATCCACAAATGAGAGCTATAGGCCAAAACCTACTGACATGCTAAATGCTGTTTCATAGCAGAGGTTTCATTATTTTAGTAGTTGTGTTTGTGCCATTATAATAACAATTGTTTTATCCTTTCTACAATACACACTCCCATACCTTAACACTCATAAGAACATGAGAACGGCCATACTGGGTCAGACCAAAGGTCCATCTAGCCCAGTATCCTGTCTGTCAACAGTAACCAATACCAGATGCTCCACAGGGACAAACCACAAAAGGTAATCCACATATGATCCCTTCCCTGTTATCCACTTCCAGAGAAACAGAGGTTAGGGATAATCATTCCTACCCATCATGGCTAATAGCCATTGATGGACCTAACCTCCATGTATCCATCTAGCTTTTTTTGAACCCTGTTAAACTTTTAGCCTGCACTGCATCCTCTGGAAATGAGTTCTACAGGTTGACTATGCACTGAGAGAAGAAAAACCTCCTTTTCTTTGTTTAAAACCTGCTGCCTATTAATTTCATTTGGTGACCCCTACTTCTTATATTGTGGGGGTAAGTAAATAACTTCTCCTTCTTTGCTTTTTCCATACCAGTCATGATTTTATAGACTTCTATCACATCCCCCCTTAGTCTCCTCTTTTCTAAGCTGAAAAGTCCAAGTCTTTTTAATCTCTCTTCATATGGGACCCAATCCAAAACCCTAATCATTTTTGTTGTCCTTTTCTGAACCTTTTCCAATGCCAAAATATCTTTTTTGAGATGAGGCGACCACATCTGTATACAGTATTCAAGATGTAGGCATATTATGGTTTTATATAGAGGCAATAAGATATTTTCTATCTTATTCTCTATCCCTTTTTTAATGACTCCTAACATTCTAGTTTGCTTTTTTTTTTACTGCTGCTGCACATTGAGGGTGTATCTAGACTACAGGGTTTTCTCAAAAAAAAGTGGCATCTACATTGCCTCTGCATTCTTTCAAAAGTAAATGAAAAGAACGCGGCAGTTTTTTCAATTGTGGGAAACCTCATTTTACGAGGAATAACGCCTCTTTTCGAAAGTGCTCTTTCGAAAAAAGGCATTATTGAACACAAACTGTGCTTTTTCAAAAGAGAGCATCCAGACTACCTGGGTCCTCTCTTTCAAAAAAGCGGCTTGTTTTTTCAAAAGTACTGCTGTAGTCTAGATGCTCTTTTCTGAAAGAGGCTTTTTCGAAATATTCTTTCGAAAAAGCATCTTACGAAAGAGGCTTGTTGTCTAGACGTAACCTGAGTGGATGTTTTCAGAGAACTATCCAAAATGACTCCAAGATCTCTCTCTTGAGTAAAAGCGACGAGGAGTCCTGTGGCACCTTATAGACTAACTGAAGTGTAGGAGCATAAGCTTTCGTGGGCAAAGACCCACTTCGTCAGATGCATGTAGTGGAAATTTCCAGAGGCAGGAATAAATATGCAGGCCAGGATCAGGCTGGAGATGACCAGGTGGATCCAATCAAGGAGGATGAGGCCCACTTCTAGCAGCTGATCTGGAGGTGTGAATTCCAAGAGAATAGAAGCTGCTTTTGTAGTTAGCGAGCCATTCACAGTCTTTGTTTAATCCAGAGTTGATTGTGTCAAACTTAAAGATGAACTGTAGCTCAGCAGTTTCTCTTTGAAGTCTGGTCCTGAAGTTTTTTTGCTGCAGGATGGCTACTTTTAGATCTGCAATTGTGTGTCCAGGAAGATTGAAGTGTTCCCCTACAGGTTTTTGTATGTTGCCATTCCTAATATCAGATTTGTGTCCATTGATTCTTTTACTACATGCATCTGACGAAGTGGGTCTTTGCCCACGAAAGCTTATGCTCCTACACTTCAGTTAGTCTATAAGGTGCCACAGGACTCCTCGTCGCTTTTGCAGATTCAGACTAACACGGCTACCCCTCTGATACTCTCTTGAGTAGTTGTAGCTAAATTAGTCCCCATCATATTGTATATATAGTTGCAATTATTTTTTCCAATGTGCATTATTTTACATTTATCAACATTAAATTTCATTTGCCATTTTGTTGCCCAATCACTTAGTTTGGTGAGATCTTTTTGAAGCTCTTCACAGTCTTCTTTCATCTTAACTATCTTGAGCAGTTTTGTATCATCTGCAAACTTTGCCACCTGTTCACCCCTTTCTCTAGATCATTTATAAATAAGTTGAATAGCACTAATCCCAGGACAGATCCTTGGGGGACCCCATTAGTTACCTTTCTCTACTCGGAAAACTCATCATTTATTCCTACCCTTTGTTTTCTGTCTTTTAACCAGTTATCAAACCACGAAAGGCCCTTCCTTCCTATCCCATGACAACTTACCTTACCCAAGAGCCTTTGGTGAAGGAACTTGTCAAAGGCTTTCTGGAAATCTAAGTATACTATATCCACTGGATCCCCCTTGTCCACATATTTGTTGACCCCCCCTCAAAGAATTCTAGCAGATTAGTAAGGCATGATTTCCCTTTACAGAAACCATGTTGACTTTCCTCCAACATACTATGTTTATCTGTGTGTCTGACAATTTTATTCTTTACTATTATTTCAACTATTTTCCCGGTACTGATGTCAGGCTTACCGGTCTGTAATTGCCAAGATCACCTTAGAGCCCTTTTTCAATATTGGTGTCACGTTAGCTATCTTCCAGTCAGTCGGTACAGAAGCTGATTTAAAGGATAGGTTACAAACCACAGTTAATAGTTGTGCAATTTCCCATTTGAGTTCTTTCAGAAGTCTTGGTGAATGCCTTCTGATCCCGGTGATTTGTTACTGTTAAGTTTATCAATTTGTTCCAAAACCTCTTCTAATGGCTCCTCAATCTGGGACAATTCCTCAGCTATGTCATCTAAAAAGAATGGCTCAGGGTTGGGAATGTACCCAATAACCTCAGCCATGAAAACCAAAGCAAAGAATTAATTTAGCTTCTCCACTATGACTTTATCATCTTTGAGGGCTCCTTTAGCATCTCCCCACTGGTTGTTTAGCTGGCTTCCTGCTTCTCATGTACTTAAAAAAACATTTTACTATTACTTTTTGAGTTTTTGGCTAGCTGTTCTTCAAACTCCTTTTTGGCTTTTCTTGTTATATTTTTATACTTAATTTGACAAAGATTATGGTCCTTTCTATTTTCCTCACCAGGATTTGACTTCTACTTTTTAAAAGATCTCTTTTTATCTGTCACTGCTTCTTTAACCTGGTTGTTAAGCCATGGTGGCACTTCTTTGGTTCTCTTATTATGTTTTTTTAATTTGGGGTATGCATTTAAAGTTGGACCTCTATCATGGTATCTTTGAAAAGTTTCCATGCATCTTGCAGAGATTTTACTTTTGTCACTGTATCTTTTAATTTCTGCTTAACTAACTTCCTCATTTTTGTATAGTTTCCCTTTCTAAAATTAAATGCCACAGTTTTGGGCTGCTGAGGTGTTTTTCCCACCACAGGGATGTTAAATTTTATTACATAATGGTCACTATTTCCAAGTGGTCCAGTTATATTTACTTCAAGAACCAGATCCTGCACTCCATTTAGGACTAAATCAAGAATAGCCTCTCCCCTTGTGGGTTCCAGAACCAGCTGCTCCAAGAAGCGGTCGTTCAACGTATCAAGAAATTTTATCTCTGCATCCCGTCCTGAAGTGATGTGTACCCAGTCAATATGGGAATAGTTGAAATCCCCGACTATTATTACATTTTTTAATTTGATAGCCTCTCTAATCTCCCTTATCATTTCATAGTCACTATCACTGTCCTGATAAGGTGGTCGATAATATATCCCTACAGCTATATTCTTATTATTTGAGCATGGGATTACTATCCATAGAGATTCTATGGAACATTTTGGCTCATTTAAGATTTGTACTTCATTTGATTCTACATTTTCTTTCACGTATAGTGCCACTTCCCCACCAGCATGACCTGTTCTGTCCTTCTGATATATTTTGCACCCTGTATGACTGTGTCCCATTGATTGGCCTCATTCCACCAAGTTTCCATGGTACCTATTATATCAATATCTTCCTTTAAAAGTAAGCACTCCAGTTCACCCATTTTACTGTTTAGACTTCTAGCATTTGTGTATAAGCACTTTAATAATTTGTCACTATTTATCTGTCTGCCATTTCCTGATGTGTTAGACTCTTTTTCATTTGATTGTGAATCATTTGATCTGATCCATACTTCCATCCTCTCCTCCTCTAGAACATAGAGCATCTCCCCTATTAGATGTCTCTGTCCAATCCATGTGTTCCTCCGCATCTGTCAGCTTTCCCACAGTCCTTAGTTTAAAAACTGCTCCACGACCTTAAGTGCCAGCAGTCTGGTTCCATTTTGGTTTAGGTGGAGCTCATCCTTCTTGTTTAGGCTCCCTCAATCCAAAAAGTTTTCCCAGTTCCTAATAAATCTAAACTCCCACACACCATTTTTTAAACATTCTTTTAACTCTGTTGTGACTATTTCATAGGCTGAAATTTGTTACAAGACATTAACCTAGAATTTAATTTTCTATGTAAAATAAATTAAAAAAAGCCTATGTGGCTATTATGGAATGCTAAAAAACAAATTTATTTCTGAGACATTTTTCACAAAACTCAAAGTAATATTTTCTAAAAGATTTTTGAGCCTGATAATTTTAAAATAGGACTAACAGATTGCTGACTTTTTTTAAGTGAAATTAAAGTGAAATAAATATGTGAGATATTGCATGAATGAATATTTGTGAGTATACACAGCCTTTGAGTTTTAAGCCCAAACTTAGCACATCTGTGTGCCATACGTATTTGAGTACTATAAACTGCATTTTGGTCTGTCAACTAAATGTTGCTCTTGGTACTCATTTTGGTAGTTGGATAGATATTTTCTCCTTAGGCAAATAAAAGGAGGGAGGGAAGCCTATCTTGGATACCTGAGGGAGGAATAAACTTAGAACTTAAGAAAAAGTAAGTTAAACTAGTTTTTATCCCTTAATTGTGTTATAATACAAAGTTGCTAGTTTTTAATTATCTACATTTATTGTCAAAGCATAAAACAGTGAATGAAAACCTTGGATATCCTACAAAATGAAAGTGAAAGGGTAATTGTTCTGCCATGATGATTCTGTAGCTATGCTATGGAAAAGTGAGCCTCACAAGGTCATATGAAGCAAAATACAGGACTATGTAGCACTTATATTTGATATTTGATTTGTCCTTTTCATAGGTGTTCATTTTTTTTAAATTGTATCCTTTGGTATATATGGTTGTAACTATTTTCTTCCACTATTTGATCTGAGGAAGTGGGTCTGGCCCACAAAAGCTCATCATCTAATAAACCATCTTGTTAGTCTTTAAAGTGCTACATAGTCCTGTATTTTGCTTCAGCTACACCAGACTAACACGGCTACATTTCTATTACTAAGGTCATGTGACTAACTGTATAATTTTTAATCTAAATGTCATAAACTACTTGCACTTCATTAGGTATTTGCTGATCAACAGCATACATTTAAATTGTATTTATTCATTAAGGAACCACATTTTACTTAAAATAATTTTTAAAAATAGAATATTTACAGATGTCTTATTATGAGAAAAAAAAATTTACTGTACTTGTTGGCATCTAATTCTATGCAGTTTATGCTACAGCAGGTGTGGGCAAAATATGGCCAGCAAGCCAGATCCAGACCACCAAACATTCAGATCCAGCCTGCCACAATCCTCTGGGCTGCCAGTGTTCCGCAGCCCAGTGGGACCCTCGGGCAGGCTCTTTGCCTGCCACACCCCTGCATGCTGCTCAAAGCAGCCAGTTGCTGGGGCCAGAGTGTGTGTCTCTGCATGACACGTACCCCTTGGGGGAAGGATGGGTATCCACATGCTGGCTCCTGCTCAAAGCACAATCCTCACCGCTCCCATTAGCTGGAAACTGACCAATGGGAGTTGCCTGGTCTTTACTTGCAGGCACTAGCAGCTTATGGTGCTTCCTCTCCCCTCCTCATTGGCACACTGCACAGAGATGCACACATTAACACCAGCACCCAGCCACTTTGAGCTGCATGTCGGGACATGGCAGGAAGAGCCAGCCTTAGGCCAATTCGGTCGAATCGGGCCCCGCGCCTAAGGGGGTCCCGCGCCCCTGAACCTGGAAGTGCCGGCCAGCAAGTTACAGAGCCGGGGCCCTGCTCCACCACTATGTGGAGCTGGGTCTCTCCCTTGGCTCTGCCCAGAGCAGGCCCCAGACTCCCCTGCCGGCCCCACAGCACGTCCTCCCACCCCACCCCCAGAGCGTCCCCCTCGGCTCTTGCCAAGTGCGGCTCCTTGTTGCTGCCTGCTGCTGCCCATGTGCGGCGCTGCACGTGGGCGGAGAGGACGCCTGGGCCGTGACATAATGTCACAGCCCGGGATTTTAAAAGTCCTGGGAAGCCACGTTGCGGGGCCTCGCTGGCTCCGGCTTCGGCCTCCGGGGCCTGAGCACAGACTCCAGTCCTGCAACTGCAACTGCAATGTGGAAGGCAGAAGGTAGGGAACGGGCTTGTGCGGCGGCGGCGGGGAGAAGGGACGGGAAGGGGCTTAGGCTTATGTGCAGGTGGGGGGGAAGGGGCTTGGGCAAAGGCAGAGGGGTGGAAGGAGAGGGGGCTTGGGCGGGGGGAGGGGAAGGCACCAAGAGACAGGGGTGCAGGAGAGACAAATGCCAGGGGGCCAAGGGCAGGAGGGGAGGTGTCAGTGGGAGGGGGGACAGGGTGATGCTAGGAGAGGAGAGGGGAAGGGCATTGGGGGCTAGAGGGGAAGGTGCTGGGAGAAGGCTTGAAAGAAGGGGTGGGCATGAGAAAGATGGGGATAGAGCAAGGCATGTGTGAGGGCACAGAGGGGCAGGAGGGGAACGGGGGACAGAGGGTGGTGAGGGGGTGGGCATCAGGGAAAAAGAGGGCAAAGGGGGCAGGGGCAGTAAGGGAAGGGGGAGGCACCAGGAGGGTGTAGGGCTAAGGGAAGGTGCAGGTGCCAGGGGATTTTGGGGTGAAGCAGAAAGGCAGACATCTGCAGGGGAGGGACCAGCACCAGAGGAGAGTGGCAAGGGAGGTGTTAGAAGAGGGGAGGAGGCAGGGTAGCTCACATGAGCAGAGTGGGGCTACTGGAGGAGAGGGCACAGGGGGGAGAGAACGGCTGGTGGAGGGGGGGCAGGTCGCAGAAGGGCTGAGGGCAGTGAGAAGGACAGGAGTCAGGACAGCAGAGGAGGGTGAGGAGTTGGAGGGCAGCAGGCACCAGGGGAGATGATGGAGCAAGGAGAGGAGACATGGCAGCAGAGAGAAAAGGTAAAGGTTTCAAAATATTTATTAATAACTTGGTATGCTGCCCACGGCCAGTTTGTTTGCGACCCACAGTGCAGTTTGGGTTTATGTGGGGATCAACACGTGGCTGGCAAGTGGGAGCCAAAACAAAAAAGTAGTCAGTGTAATGATCTTCTGATGATGTGTTTTAGTTGTTAAATTCTTGGACTGTCATTGCTTATGAAAAGTGCTGTCACATGGGTAGAAATCGGGTAAACATTGCATTTTATTAATATCAGCAGAACTGACTTAAATGGGGCCTATGTGTTGTGTAGTCTTGCCTTAATCTTTGTATTCATGCCTGTCAATGTGAGATAAGCTATTCGTATATATTTGCTTGCATATGCAACCACACTTAAGTTGAGGCCCTCAGCATGTTCTGTAAGTATCAGTGTGGCCCCTGGGGCTTCCAAAGTTGAGTTGCCCTAGCTCATCCCTGACAGGTGTCTGTCTAACCTGGTCTTAAATATCTCCAGTGATGGAGATTCCGCAATCTCACTAGGCAATTTATTCCAGTGTTTAACCACCCTGACAGGCAGGAAGTTTTTCCTAATGTCCAACCTAAACTTCCCTTGCTGCCATCTGTTAATCAACTGTAGGAAAAGGCTTCAGGAGCAGACCTTATTTATATAGACAACTTACTTTGCCACAGAGATCAGTAGACACACTTGCTGTGTCAAGGTGATCAATTTTGGCTCTTTTGGTTTGAAATTCACTTAAGACTTGGAGCTGAGAGAATGAAATGTTGTTATCCATATTGTATGATTAAAAGACCTGAACTTAATATGACCTGGCTTAGGGACTACCATAACTTGAACACTAAGCAGAGAATAGTGAGTCACATCTAACTGAAAGTCACAAAAGATGGAAACAGGTTTTATTTCTGGTGGTGTAGAGTCTATTTGGGAGTCCTCTATTATATCTGACACTTTACATCCAGTGTTTAAAGGCAGAGCTGACTAGAATCAATTGAGAGTCCTTGTCTTGTCTCATAGTGATAGAAATGTAGCCGTGTTAGTCTGGTGTAGTGCTACATAGTCCTGTATTTTGTCTTGTCTCAGTGATCGCTTGAGCAAAAATCATTGATAAAATCTTGTCTAGACTGATCTTGGACTCAACATGCAGGCAATGTGTTCAAGAGCAGTGCAAAGGAGGCAATGGTGGTGAGGTACCATATTACCTAGTGAAGTCATTGGTGCTGAAATCACGAAGGCCTGGAATTTGACCACAGAACTGACACTTTCTTAACAAAGACTCAATTTTTGCTATTTAAAAAGTAAATCAATGTAATAGAAAACTGCAACGCCCTCTGGTAACTTTTTAAAAATCAAACTTTAAACTTTATTGAAAAAATTGGATAGTTTGCAATTGAAAATATTTGACCTACACTTAAGGCAACTGATTTAATTTTGTGTAAAATTTTGCATAATAAAGGATGGCTTGTTTTTTTTTTTTGAAAATGTTCTACTACATTTTGATCAGATCTACTTCTGATGTGATATTTGTGTGTGGTTGTGGTTTGTTATGTGGGTGCATGGTTTTTTTTTTTTTTTTTGGCTCAACAAAAAATCCTGGTTGAGGAGATAGGGGGGCCCTGCCAAAGTGGTTCGAATTGGGCCCTGCACTTCCTAAAGCTGGCCCTGATGGCAGGCAAGGAGTTTGCCTGGGGGGTCCCACTGGGTTTCTGGCTGTTTACCTAGGGTAAACACTTTCTGATCAGAGTCCACACCTGGCACCCCACCTGCTGCTTCAGGTCACAACCCAAACCCTCTTCATCCCTGCCCATGGTCACAACTCCCTCCTAAATCCTGCAGCACTTCTTACACCTTTCCACCAGCTCAGAATCCACGCCTTCACCCAAACTCCCTCCCAGATCCCAATCCCCTACCCATAACTCCTTTCTGCACCCAGCCTCAATCCCAGACCTCATGCCTCCCCCATTAATATAATAGAAAAGTGCAGTCCTTTACCACTTATCAAATTCTTAGAGTGGCACCCTCTATCAAAAATTACTGCCCACCCGTGCTTCAAAGTACATTATTTGTGTTTATTATGCTGAGGGGCAAAAAAGTGTTCAGTAAACCAAAACAAGTTTATGCTAGTATAACCCTTCTTCCAGGTAGCACTACACTAGTCAGTAGATAGGCAGTAACTAGTAAGAAACTATGAAAATACGAAATTCAGAACTGAAATTATGAATTATTTGCTGCATGATATTAAGTATATTTACAATAAGACAAATCTATTACTGTTGTTGGGTTTCTTTATTCTGTAATATTAAAAGAGAGGTTATTTTATATCTGCATTTGGCACTGGTGGGAACACTGCTGGATTAGTATATGTAGTTCTGGTTTCCTCAATTCAAGAAGGATGTTGATAAGTTGGAGAGGGTTCAGAGAAAAGGCATGAGATTTATTAAAAGATTAGAAAACAGGCCTTATAGTGATAGACTCAAGGAGCATAATCTATTTAGCTTAATCAAAGACGATTAAGGGTTGACTTCATTACAATCTGTAAGAACCTACAAAGGGAACAAATATTTGATAATGGGCTCCTCAGTGTATTAGAGAAAGGTATAATATGATCCAATGACCAGAAGTTGAAGCTAGACAAATGCAAAGAGAAAGTAAAGCATAATATTTTAACCCTGAGGGTAATTAAACATTGAAACAATTTACCAAGAATTGTGACAGATTCTCCATTACAGACCATTTTTTCCCATCAAGTTTGGATGTTTTTCTAAAATATATGTTCTATGAATTATTTGGGGGAAGCTTTATAGCCTGTGTTACACAGAAATCAGATTAGATAATCACAATAGTTCCTTCTGGCCTTGGAAAGTATAAATCTATGAAAACATGCTCTCCTCTTTTTAAATTTATCATTCTTGGTGTTTTGAATGTGCCCCATCACCATGGTATCAGAGATTTATAAGAGCCCTACACAAAGAGTTCATCAATTGTTATTAAATACAATAGATAAAATATTGTAGAAAATACATGAACAAATATGCTCCCTGAGAATTTTTGAATTAAATATGTTGGATACTCGTAAATGAAATGTAATGAAACTCAGCGATTTTTTTCCTCTGAGGTTTTGAAAGGGCCAGATTGTGTATATATCCGGTGTGGGGGGACGTGGAGTGGAGAGCAATAGTACAAGGACCAGACACAAAAGCAGACATTGCACTTGGTGCAAAGGGGATTGAAGATACTAGCACCTCTTGCAGAATAAAACACCCAAAGGAAGGATGCAAGGCAACAGTCCCACCATCTAGTACTGACTGGTACTCTGTGGTACTAGCAGAGCTACCACAAGTCAGCCAAGGAAATCTGTGAGGCACAATCTCTGAGAGGCCTGGTCTATACCTAAAACTTAGGTCAACCTAGCTACATTACTCAAGGATGTAAAAAAATAATTCAAGTGATCTAAGCCCCCAAGTCGACAGAAGAACTTTGTCCCATCCCTAAAGGCAGATTGGTGTGTTACACATTGAATCACACACACACAATGATACTTCATGAGACAAAAGTAAGTGCAATAAGATTGCTTCATATATCAAATTAAACAAGACAATCCTGTCAGTTTCAACGTACTTTAAAAAATAAATTCAAAACCTACCTATTGTACTGCCCGGACAATGGATTTACACTGAAGACTTTACATAATCTTAAGAATTACAGCCCTATAAAACAGGAAAAAAAAGAGCAAGTGTGTGTAACTTTCTAATGCAACAAGAAGAATAAAACACATGCACTATTTATAAGTCATATGCAAGTTCTGAGAATGAGAATCACTATAATTCACATCTGCTCTAGTTTCATTTCTCATATGGTTTGAACGATTAGCTAGGGGAAAACATACATACCAGTATTCTGAGGGTTAAGTCCTTCAATACACCACAAGAAGAAGGTCAGATATCTTTACAGATTGCTGCTGAGAGTCTCCTCTCCACTGAATTTGCTCAGTGCTGGGGAAGTAGACTGTCCAATAGCAAATTACACCTTCTTGTTTCTTATGGTGCATCCGGTGGCATAATGATGTGCTCTACCCCACCAACTTGCACCCCGAGGGTGGCCCGTCCATATAGGTGAACTAGGCGGTCGCCTAGAGTGCCAAGTTAAATGGGGCGCCAAATGGAGGCGCAGTATCATTGAGGGGTTTGGAGGTGGGGGCGCTGATTGCATAGTTCACCTAGGACACCAGTTGCTGGCAGCTAATCTAGGGCCGCCCCTGTTGCACTCCTATGTCAGTTTGTGTTGGAGGTAATTAGCATAGGAATTAAATACTACATTTTACATCACCTGAAGGTTCTTGGGCTACACCAGAAAAACTCTGAAATGGTCAGTTAAAACAAGATTCCTAAACAGCATATCTTTCATCTTCTGGATGAAATCAAATGAAAAATATCTGGGCCTGCATTTCTAGGGTTAAAAATAAACAAGTTTAAGCACTCTTGCTATAAGTAAAAATAATGTTATCTATCCTATTTGCAGTTTCCGCAGAAAGATATTTTTTGTTGCCTCAATTAAAAAGAATATGTAGTTTACCCTGACTATTTAATCTGTTACTTAACATCAAATCCATGTGAAATAATCATTTCTATTTGTAACTGAACCAAACATGTAAACTACAAAGGTCACAGATTAAGTTATTTTTACTATTTTAGTATTTTATCATTTTAATTTTCCCTTTTTTTCATTTTTATTACAGTTCATGAATGAAATTTGTACACAGTTGTTTTTCCTGTATTGAAAGGTAATTTAACTCTAATTATACTCTTCTACAGTTATATTTGGGTATGTATAGTCTAGATAAGACTTATGATCAGACTGTATTTTGTTGTGAAAATGAAGCATCAAAGTCCTCTTTTTTTACACACATTACTCAAGGCAACTATATTATTATTTTTAATGTTAATATTCTCTGATTTGCAGACAAATGTATATTAAAAAATTGTAATGCTTTGAAAATAAGGTTCAGTAATGAAAATGAAAACAATGCTTTAAACTATAATAATCTTAAAAAGTAGGATAGAATCCCAGTCCTATAAAAGGATCTGCCTACAGAGTAATATATACAGTGACCTTTGTAGGACTCACCCTATAGTAGCATTTCTGATACTTTATTTTTATAATACAGTATTTGTACAGTAAAATACAAGTCCACTTTTATACTTCATTAGCCACTTTTTGAATCTACAGTAGTTAATCCTAAATGATTTATGTCTTTAAATATTTTATAAGCAGCTCATTACACAATAAAAACTCATTTTATATTAAATAAAATAGCTAAGAGTTAAGAAAAAAGCTTGAACATATTTATATGGTATACCTTTTTCTCTTACAAAACATACACAACAAAAACTTTAAACTTTATGATCACAAAATTCAGCTTTAAAAGAGCTTTTAAAAAGTGACAAAGTAACTGCCATTTTATAAATAATATTAATGTATGGTGCAAAGCTGACATGATTATACAAAGTATTGACTTTAAACAATTATATAATGTATCAAAGGCAGCAGCGTGGGGTGGCAGATGGCTCCTTGGGAGCAGGGTGGCAGGTGGGAGACAGGGGAGCCGCCTGCTGCCCCACACTGCTGCTTCTGATATAGGAATGAGAAAACTTACACTGTAGGGGCATGTCTACACAGCAGGGCTAAAGGTGAAATAAACTATGCAACGTGAGCTACATCAATTGCGTAACTTAAGTTGAAATAGCTTATTTCAGCTTTTGGCGCTATCTACGCAACAGGAAATCTGAGAAAGAGCACTCTTCCTCCAACTTCCCTTACTCCTCGTAAAATGAGGGTTACATGAGTTGGAGTAAGAAGTCCTCCAGCTCATCATTATTTCAACAGTATGTCAAAATTACTGCTTGTAATGTAGATACGGCCTATGTTATTATGGAATAATGTCAGTTATTCCAAAATAACGCTTCTGTGTAGACATAGCCTGAGAGAGAAAGGGAAAAAAGTTATATGGGAAAAGCTGAAGAAAAATATTAAGAGCACTGCTTGGAAAACTGTAAAAGAGCAGCTAATAACAGATTTTTCAACATGAAAACAATATATTTTAATACGAAAACAAGTACAAATGTTCATTTTCACCTGACGTATAAAATATACAAATAAGATATAAAACAAGAATGTTTAGAGAGAAAAGGAATGTGCTAATTTCCCATTTTTTTTAACCTTTTAAAAAATTGCCATTGTTATTTTATCAAACTTTGTTTTCAAGAATTTGTTTAAACCTTGTATAATGTGCTAGACTCTAATCTAAATTTCCAAGAAAACAGATTTTTGTAAAGATAAAAAACAATTAATACCACTTATAATGACAGCAATAAAATATTAATCAATCCATAATCTACTTGATAACATAAATAAATTACTATTAGCACATAAATGTGTGATACCTTGTTTTGGAAATGATAAATTTCCCAACATTAATTGGCATGTAGAAATAAAGTATGGGAAATCCTTTCTACAGAAAAAATTATCATAATAACGTAAGAACAACCTAACATAAGGGTCAGACCAAAGGTCCATCTAGCCCAACAGTGGCCAATACCAGATGCCACTGGGAGGGAGGGACACAACAGGTAATCATCACGTGATCCCTCTCCTGTCATCAATTTCTAGACAAACAGAGGCTAGGGACACCATTCCTAATAGCCATTGATAGACCTAATCTCCATGAATCTATCTAGCTCTTTTTTGAACCCTGTTAAAGACCTGTTCTTCATAACCTCTTCTGGCAAGGAGTTCCACA
Organism: Pelodiscus sinensis; assembly: GCF_052426305.1. NCBI lineage: Eukaryota > Metazoa > Chordata > Testudines > Trionychidae > Pelodiscus > Pelodiscus sinensis. The sequence goes on along the minus strand of NC_143052.1, from coordinate 295,085,878 downwards.
GGTTGACTATGAGCTAAGAGAAGAAAAACTTCCTTTTCTTTGTTTAAAACCTACTGCCTATTAATTTCATTTGGTGACCTCTAGTTCTTCTCTTATGGGAACAAGTAAATAACTTTTCCTTATTCACTTTTTCCATACCAGTCATGATTCCATACCTCTATCATATCCCCCTTAATTTCCTCTTTTCTAAGATGAAAAGTCCACGTCTTTTTAATCTCTCTTCATATGGAATCCGTTCCAAACCCCTAATAATTTTTGTTGCCCTTTTCTGAACCTTTTCCAATGCTATCTTATTTGAGATGAGGAGACCACATCTGTACACAATATTCAAGATGTGGGCATATTATGGTTTTGTACAGAGGTAGTAAGATATTCAGTCTTATTCTCTATCACTTTTTTTAATGATTCCTAACATTCTATTTGCTTTTTTGACTGCCGCTGCACACTGAGTGGATGTTTTCAGAGAACTATCCACAATGACTCCAAGATCTCTCTCTTTAGTAGCTGTAGCTAAATTAGTTCCCATCATATTGTACGTATAGTTGGGATTATTTTTTCCAATGTTCATTACTTTACATTTATCAATCTTAAATTTCATTTGCTATTTTGTTGCCCCCTCACTTAGTATGGTGAGATCTTTTTGAAGTGCTTCAGTCTGCTTTGGTCTTAACTATCTTGGGGTATGTCTACACTACCACCCTAGTTCGAACTACGGTGGTTAATGTAGGCAACCGAAGTTGCAAATGAAGCCCGGGATTTAAATATTCCACGAGGAGTACCGGTAGTTCAGATTAGAGAGCCTAATCCGAACTACCTACTCCGTGCCGCGTGTAGCCGCGGGCACGGAGTCCGAACTACCGGGGCTTTAAAAATGGCGGCGCCCGGCAAGATGCAAATGAAGCCCGGGATATTTAAATCCCGGGCTTCATTTGCAACTTTGGTTGCCTACATTAACCACCCTAGTTCGAACTAGGGTGGTAGTGTAGACATACCCTTGAGCAGTTTGGTATCATCTGCAAACTTTGCCACCTGTTTACCCCTTTCTCTAGATCATTTATAAATAAGTTGAATAGGACTGATCTCAGGACAGACCCTGGGGGTTGCCTCTCTCCACTCTGAAAACTTATCATTCATTCATACACTTTGTTTCCTGTCTTTTAACCAGTTATCAATCCATGAAAGGACCTTCCTTCTTATCCCAGCTTTATTACTGACAGCCTTATATCAGAATCAAATAGTTTTTAATGCATGCTTACCATTTGTGGAATTTGAACAAAATATATAGGATAAGAGGTTGACCAAACACAAATTGGTCTTTTAAAGATAACAGTTACCGGTTACTAACGTTTGTTAATACTTGTATAGACAATTTATGTATGTTAATATTGACAAAATTAAAAGTATTAAAATATATCATATATTTAAATCTATTGTGTGGCAACATGAACAAGCCTGATAACTATTTTCAGCTAGTGCAGGTGAGATCTTTTATCTCTTGACTCAAAGGTGATCAGAGCTATAAAAACTTAGCAGATGATCAGAATACTAAATCTACTAGTCAAGAGGTAGATATGAAAGATAAGAGTGTGGGGACTTCACACCTGAGGTTTGGGAGCAATGCTATGGTAAGAATGCTAGCCCTCTGCTATAAGTGAATAAAAAGAATAGGGTGCTGAGATTTCTATTAGAATACTGTTCCTGGGCTAGTTAGCAGTCATCTTATATATGTAAAGGTCCACCCCTATATAAATTCTTAAAAAGATAAAGAACATTCTATCTATTTTATTTCCTCTCTCACCCGCTAGAATATTCTGGCTGCCACAAGGGTATTTAAGTCTCCACTACTCTATCCCTCCACAAGTCATCTGGTTACTGTAAAAGATTGAAGGAAGAGATCTCTGCTACTCTCCTCATTCCCAGCCTCCGTTTTCCAGTTCTCTTCCCCTGTAAATAACTTAAGTGTCTACTTCTCCTGCTGCTCACAATGTTCCAAGACACCAGCAGCAAACTGACATTTCTGGCAGTGTAACCATTGCCTACTGGTTTCTGAATAGGAATCTGAAACTAATCAGACTTGCACGAATACTGCTGCTGTTTGACAAAACCACAAGCAGAATCAGAGGCCCTAAAAATGTCTGCCGATTCAAAAAGGTGACACTACAGTTGATATTTGGTTCATGCTGTAAAGGTTATCTTTGTAACAATAAGGGCTATAAACTTATTTTTAAATGAAAATTTTGATTTTGCAGAAATTAATGATATAGATGCTTCATTTGCCCAAGTAAGCCTGCCATTTGCCCAAGGCAAGATGATTTTTCAAACCCTGAATATGACTATTCTTTGTGTATCTAACATAGCACTGCCCACAGAGGTGTGGAATGTGTAATTCTGTGTATCCTTCTAGTAACAATTGAGTCTTCCATCTTGAAGAGCACCCAACAGTACTGCACATCAGTGTCCAACTGCAACATGTGACTATGGTTGCCCTGTAATGTAGTAGGAGTGACTAGTAACTAGGAGCTAATTTATCCTCTCTCATATACTGTACCATCTGTTGTTTTTACTGTACTAGTATTTCCACTTTTATTTTCCTCTGGATCTCTTGATTTCTTCATTTTTCCCTGTCTCTTTCTTCAACTTTCCCTTCTCCAATACTCCTGTCACATACCTATTCCTGCTTCTCTGCTCTTTGCCCAGAAGGGGAAAAGGGGGAACTAGTCCTACTCTCACATATGCTTTCTTTAGACCTTCTCACCCTACCCCTTCTCTACCATCATTCACAAATAATATAGAATGTGCTTGTACAAGGCAGCCAATTCCTGATCACCCCTTTGTGGCCAGCAGAGTCTCTGCTATGGCCTAACGTCTCTCTTCAGGGCCCCTTAAGACTTGCACAATCTCTCTCATGCTTCTACCACCCTCCTATTTGGAATTGGTTAAATAATATAAACAGCTTAAAACAACCACCAAAGTCCTCAAAATAAAATCCATTACAACCCAAAAGTTCACATTTAGCTCAGGCTCTTCTACCACACACAAAGCTCTTTTCTCTTCCCCAGTCTGATCTTCAAAAAGCTGCCACTCCTAGCCCTCCCCAGTAGAAGCTCAGACTTCTAGATTTGACTTTCTTCTCTTATCAGAATTTCCCCTGTTCCGAGGGGGAAAGCTGCACATATAATACTCTCCTGCACAGAGCTCCTCACATTGGTCGGAAAGAGGGGACCCTGGCCCATTCTACAATATAGAGCACCAGCTCTTGCGCCCTTGAAGAGACAGTGTCCTGGGTTTCTCACCGTCATCCAACTACTAATTCCCCAGAACCACTTTCTGTCTTCCAGCTTCTACCATTTCCTGAGACTTTGTTTATCCCAGTGTTCCTGGAATAGGGTTTTCTGGCCTTCCTCTAAGTTTAAAGGGACAGTATACACCATTACATTTCTTATTCCAATACTCTTATCACTTTCTCGCTCTTCTCTGATTGAATGGAACTTCTTTCAATACATTCTGCTGGCTGTTGAGTAGCAGCAAAGAAATAAAGAATTTCACCATAGGTGCCAGTATTACAATATAATCAGTTACACAAGAACACTCACACAGAGTGTCTGCTCTTTTAAGCATAAAAGCAGGAGTCTTGGTAATGATTGTACCCACAATTACGGGGAGAGCACTTCCTCCGCAATTCAGATATAGATATTTGCAATGACTCTTATGTGAATACAGTGGCATATGACATTGTAATATTATTATTTATTAAGCACTAAGTGGATGATAGGCATCATAAAAAATACAGTACCTGCTTCAAGTAGTTTACAGTTTAATCAGCATACCTGATGGAGTTCACTCAGAATTCCAGATTAGTTTTGTTTACTTTAACCAAGTTTCACAAAGATATGTAGTGCAAGTGCACATTTATTAAAATTCCTGTATGCAAACCAAAGAGAAAACAATTACATTAGTAAATTTTGGTACCATAGCTACTAGGGTAATCAGTTTTTCTCAGAATTATTTTCTATATTTCAGAAAGACTGAGAGACGGAGTATGTCTAGAAAAAGAAACAGATTCAGTATTTGTGAGAAGAGAAACAAATTCACATTTTTATATTTAGAAGCAATACTTCTATATCCCACATTTAGATGGTAAATTATCCAGAAAATAATGAAATCCCTGGTAGATGTCCTAGAGCTATTTTCTAACAATAAGCTAAATGAGATTTTCTTGAATACATAACTCAAATTTCCAAATTCTCATTTTTACCCATAGTCCCTAAATACTGACATATTACAAACTACTGGAAAAATCAACAATTTCAGCCTGCTTAGAGTAAAATGTTCTGATCTTCTGACTTAATAGTCACAAAAATCTTAGTGATTTTTTCATGTTTTGAGAAAAGTAATATATAATTTGCCTGAAGCACTGCAAACAAAACATAATTAGAAAGGTATGTATAAATGAGATTACCCTCAAAGTCATATTTTACCACAAAGTTAAAACTACCCTAAACAATACTCTTTGGCACATAAAAGAAAACAAATCTGGGGGGAAAAACAGGACTTACATTATCTCGGTAGACAAGCTCTGGAAAGCACCTTGTGAGTCACAGTAGGGCCTCCATCATGCAATTGACTTCCCACAGGTAGAACCCAGCCTCAGAGAGAAGCCTTACTGACTGCAAGAGGGTCGCACCAAGGCAGAGTTGACTGCGAAATCTAGGCTTATGTGTGGAAATGAAAATAACAAAACAAGGGGCTGCTCCTTTACACACCTGTAAACATTGGTAAGGAGATAAAAAAAATTATTAATGTGCTCTTATGTCTTCTTACAGCCTAAGTGTAGTATTTAGGATTTTTTTCATTTGCATGTCACTTTTAGTATTTTTAATTATTGGCTTGAAAAAATCCTAAGGCTATTCTTTAACATTCAAGAAATTTTTACTGTTATATGGTACAAATATATATTTAAACATATTTTAACACATCTTAATCATTAATGGTTCTGGTTTCTTAGGCTTATTGTGAAAATACCTATCTAGGGTCTGAGTCTGGAAGATGAACTAGGTGGGCAGACCCCTGAGCCAGCCTGGAGTTCCAAAGAATCCAGTGGGCTGCATGTTGGTTCAGGGGTCTGGCTGTCAAGCAGATTCCAAGATCAAGGCCTTAGAAAATATGTAATAAAATTGTCATGAAAATCAGTTTAGCACTAGCCATTTTTAAAGTTAAATTTGTTGGCCTTTTGAAACAAAAAATCTTATGAAAACAAAGTGATGTTGATTATTTGCTAAAATTAAGCTTTTAAATCAAAGATGTTTTAAGATACAGGAAGTGCAAAAAGTCATTTTAAACAAATAAACATCTCTCATTCCCTGTTCACACAGAACTTACATTCAGATTTTTTTTTAAAAAAAGAACATTTCTAGGTTGAGTCCTTTCAGGGGAACGTCAACAGTGATCAAGTTTTTATATACAAACTACAAACTCTTTAAAAACAGGTTTGTAAAGGACACCATGAAATAACATTTAACTGGTGGCCCTAGACAAGGGACACTTGTCAATAGCATCATGAATCTAGTCTTCCACTCCTAGAAACTTACAGAGAGAAAGGTTTCTCCTCTTTTTAAACATGCACAAATACAGAAGTAATTAGCAGTTCTTAAAAACAAAGGTTGCAAGACTTAAGAAACCAGCTGATAAATTAGAACCAAATATAAATACAGGACACAATTCTGTTGGAATCACAGATACCATACTATCGATCTGTTATTCTCCTGGCTCTATTCTGTGAGAAGGCAAAAAAATTAAACTGACAAGAATCCTGTGTTCTACAGAGATCAGAGTCCAAAGATATCAACATTTTCTATTCCCTGCCATCGCTCCTGTAAGTGAGCAGTGAAGCAGATAAAATGTGTGCCCACTTTCACAATTCCAGCGAATCCAGCATCTTGGATTTAAGGCAATTTGGCTCTTAAATGGGACTTGAAGACATGAAACTCTAGTTTTTAAAAGGTGGCTAGGTTTTTTAATTGGTGCAGAGAGGCAAATTTCTTAAAAATTAAATCTACACCTCAGAAAGCATGTGCCAAATTTAAGACTGATCACCTTGATAAGGAGGGGTATTTTTTAATTCAATAATGTTATATGCAAAGCCCTGGATATTCTGTGATTCTATGGCTCAGGAATTCACTCTTTTCCGCAAAATTATGGTACAGAATCTGAACTTCCATTTTAAGAAACTGTGGGTGAAATCTTGAACTTATTTCTAATCCTCATGGTTGTAGAGACAGTTTCAAAAACATCAAATGAATGTAAACTAATGCAATGTTTCCTGATTGAACCTGCAAAGAACCTGAAACAATAGCTCTGTGAGGTGTGATGTACCCTATTCCTTGCAGTCAGAGCCCCTGGGGGATTATATGATTTTGCAGCCATGGAATTTGGCATTTTCCCAAGTTAACAAGAAGTTTGGTATATTGCTGCAGACAGCCACCCAAAATTCTGTTGTTTGTCTCATTGCCCTGCTATCTGCCTAATTCTTACTCCCCGTCTTTCCCTAAAAAGAGGTGATTAAGTGAATTATAGGGCATGCTTCCTACACTGTTTCATGGAGCTAGACAGCAGAGTATGTCAAAGAGCTGAAGTCCAATTTGCTGTTCAGTGAGTGGATAGAGCCAAAAGTATAGCTTGGTGAGCTTGACAGCATAGAGACCAGAACAGCAATCAAGGCCTAGGGAACCAGGAAGATGAAACACTGAAGCCAGCTACAAGCCCTTCTTCTCTGACAGACAGAAAGAAGGTGGTTTGAAGTCATGCTTCTAAGAAAATACCATGAGAGCCAATGGCTAGGATTGGAGCTGGGCCATCTGGAAACTATAACAAAAAAAAAACCATTCTCAAAAATAATTGTTAAAAAAAAATCAATCAATTTTGTGTCAATTAGTGTTTTCAATGATGAGACACAGATGTGTGTTTTTGTGGCATGATTAGGGGATTAGAATGAAAGATATTACATACTGATAGAATACATTAATCCAAAGCCTTTGCGGATTGTTTTTCAGAATTTGATCTTCAGTGCAAAAGAGTATACAGGGTCCTAATTATATATCCCTTCACGAAGGTGCAATATAATAAGAGTGCATTGCAGATTACCTTTTTTTGATACTCACCCAAGACTGCAGTTAACAGGCCTTTATGATGCACAGCACTTCACCCCATTCTCTGTAACTTTTAGCTTTTTTTCCATTCCCACTCGGCCTCTCCCCAGACCTAAAAAAAGTTCAGTGATACACATTCATTCAATGAAATATTTTCAATGTGTATTGATTTTTTAAGAAGACAATGGTATTAAACAACCTCCAGAAATTTTTCTGTCTACCTAGAAATAGCATTTATGTGAAATAACTTTTATATCCTGCTTCGTTGCATTGATATTCTTTTCCTCACTATTCCACACTATTCTGCTGTAGCAAAACTTTTTTGGAATTCTTTGTGGAACTTGTTGCCAGAGGATATTGTGAAGACCAGGACTTTACCAGGCTTAGAACATAAGAACATCCATACAGGGTCAGACCAAAGGTCCATCTTGCCCAGTATCCTGTCTTTTAACAGTGCCAATGCCAGATGCCCCAAAGGGAGTGAACAGAATGGGTAATCATCAAATGGTCCCTCTCTTGTCATCCATTTCCAGCCTCTGAAAAACAGGCTATGAACACCATTCCTACTCCTCCTGGCTAATAGCCATTGATGGACTTAACTTCTATGAATGTATGTAATTCTTTCATGAACCCTCTTAAAGACCTGGTCTTCACAACCTCCTCTGGCAAGGAGTTCCATAGGTTGACTGTGCGCTGTGTGAAGAAAAACTTCCTTTTGTTCGTTTTAAACCTGCTACCTATTAATTTCATTTGGTGACTCCTAATTCTAGATAAAAAGAATTAGATAAATTCATGGAGGTTAGGTCCATCAATGTCTATTAGCCAGGATGGGTGGGAAAGGTATCTCTAGCCTCTGTTTGTCAGAGGCTGGAAATGGATGACAGGAGAGGGATCACGTGATGGCTTGTGTTTCTTTAGCAGAAGAGACAGAATACAAATCAAAAGGTTCTATGGCAATTAGATTTTAGACAATCAGTGAAAAGGGCACCAACTGAAGAAAGTATAGTGATAGCCACACAACTCCCGTAAGGGAAGAAAGGCAAGGGATAGTCCTTAAGGAAAGGTTAATATGAAGTTGAGTGAAAGAGGAAAAGTTAGTGGGAAACAGGTTGTGTGAGAAGTGTCAGGGAAGTGAAAGTGAGTGAAAGAGAGAAAAAGAGATGGAACAAAAGAAGAAACAAAGGCCCTAATTCAGCAAAGTATTTGGGGTGGGATTTTCAAAAGCACTCAGTGCTGACCTAACTGCTCCCACTGAAGTGAGAAAGGTCAAATCTCAGAGCTTTTGAAAATCTCGCCCTTAAACACGTGCTTAACTTTAAGCATATAAGTAATTCTACACCTATGCTTAAGTCCCACTGAAATCAACATGTGACTTGAGCACAGTCTTAAGAGCTTTGCTGAAGCAGTATGTGATTATGTATGTGCTTAAAGTTGTACACATATTTAAGAGTTTTACTGAATCTGGTCTCATGAAAACCAGAGGAAAAAGGACTGACAAAGAAAAAAGAAACAAACTGTGAAATCCACATAAAAAAACAAATTTGTTTCTGATTATTTCTTTATGCTTTGAGTATAAAGGTTGGATCACTGCCTGGTCTCTGTTTGGTTTAAATATAAAAATAAAAACTTCTTTTTAATATAATGAATATACTGTAACACAGCAGTTACCTCTGGTAAAAGATAATTTAATTCAGTGATATCATTAATATCATTAATACTAAAGAAATTTCTTGTCACAGGGTTTCAGCCTTAACTCTTAAAATAGGAGACTCACAATCCTCTGTGCCAGCTTGCACTTCCAAAACAGATCGTGTAATTAGCTGGGAGAGGGTTAATCTTTCCAATATTACTATCTCTATGGTAACAGGACCACAGAGATAGAAGGAGTTGTGGAAATCATGAAAGCAGCCAAGAAGGCAGTGCTCTCCATTACGCTTCACTCTATGATACTGCTACCATAGAGAAAGAGAAGACACAAAAATGATATCTCATAAGTATATGAAAAATAATCTGGAACATTATCACTATTCTAAAGGTTACTTGTTATCTCTGTCCATCACCTGTATTGGAGCCTATGAACCACATTTTGCATACCACTGTTTAAAACTGTTCTCCACCAGCAAGACAAGGGGGAAAAGCATCTTTATATAGTCATTGAATTAGACTAAAAAAAAAATCTTGAAACATAGCACACTGCTCCTTATTTTTCAGCCTCTCATCATCATTTTCACATCTTTCCTAATCAATTTAAAACTGTGGAGCAGTACCAGGCTTACTGCTGGAGGTATGCTGTTCTGGAGTAATGCACACAAATGGATGAAATATTCTGAAACATATCCAAAAATGGAAAAAACAGGCTATTAATCTGCTAAATAAATAAATACATACATACATACATATAACAAAAACACAATATACTTAAAATAAATGCAAAAATACAAAACACATTTCAATATTTTATACAGGGGCAGAGTGAAGGATTAACTCTCAAATTCTATTCCTACTCTGCCCCTTTCTTATGATTTTGGGCTATTCACATAATCTTCCTATGCCTTTTTTTACCCATCGGTAAAATAGGTATAATAAAACAGTACTCTTCACAGAGATATTGTGGTGCTTAATAAAAGTTGATTTATGTTCTGAGGCTCTACAGGCTGCATATCAGAAATGAGAAATTAGAGAAACAGTTGAACTTCAAGCCAGGCTTGGAGGAAACAGATTCAGTGGCAAAAAATCAAATAAGTAAATGCTGGACAAAGAGTTTACATTACAAGTTCCAATGCTGTATTAATTTCAGTGGTATTCCATTCAGATGCGTGGATTCATCCATACAGAGTTCAAGAGTCCAGTGCTTTCATGTGAGCCATTCTACTGATGAGACTACTCATGCAAAAGGTTAAGCACATGTGTGTCTGCAAGATCAATAGAGCCCTGCACAGATACAAAATTTTGTATCCGCATCCATAGCTGCAAAAATGAACTGGATGTGGATACCTGTGGATATAAAGTGGCTATCTGCAGATTTGCAGGGCTCTAAGGAATAGGGCCTAAAATTGGTATTAAGGGATTTATCTGAAAAAGTTACTGTATCACCAACAATTATTTTTGCAAAGTCATGAACAACTGGGCAAGTTACAAAAGACTAAGAAAAACAGTTATGATATCTATTTTCAAAAATAGGAAGAAAAAATGATCCTGGAGACTATCATTCTCTACATCTGCAGTGCTCAAACTTTTCCTGCCATGCCCCCTTACCAGTAATGGAATGAGTCTGTACTTTCCTCTGCCCCCCCCCCCCCAACACATTATTGCACAGTTAGCTTAGCAGAGGAGCTTGTGGATAAAGGCAGAAGTAAGGCTAGAGGCAGAGTTGGCATGGGGACAGAAAGGGAATGGGGGCAGAACTGGACTGGGGCCAGAGATGGGCTGGAGGTTGGCTTGGCTTGGGCCCTACCATGCACCCACACTTTGGAGACTACTTCAATAATGCCAGAATGTGGAGTCATTAAAAAATGGGAGAGCTATGCCCTTCCACTTTTTAATGGGCCCAAGGGCAAGTGACAATGGATATGGGGGAGAAAGAAGAAAGCAGGGATAGGCTGTCAGGGAGAAGAGGAAGCACAGGAGTGGAGCCTTGGGGGAAAGGATTGAAACAGGGACTGGGCTACAGTCCAAGTGCTGGTGGCCCATCCAGTTGTAGAGAGTTTCCCCCACTCCTGGACTAACAATGTAACAGTGTAGTTGATTAACCTATTAGCAAAAGCTTATAGGTTAATGCTATAGACCAGTGTTTCTCAACCAGTGGTACGAGTACTGTAAGGGGTACTCGAGAGGTGTCTGGGGGTACATCAACACAACTGAAATTTGGAGAAAACTGAATTTTTATTTTAAGTTTTACAGCGCTTTATTATTTTTGTACTTTTTACACCGAAAAATTTCATCGCCTGCTCTGCTACAATTAAGTTGTTTAAACAAATGTGTTGCAATGGTAGAAAAAAACATTGTGAGTGTGAAAACTGTAGGTACTGGGGGTACTTATCTTTTTTTTTTTAAGGGAGTACTTACAATTTATTTATTTATTTATTTGGAAAAAGGAGTACTTTATAAAAAAAAGATTGAGAAATACTGCTACAGACTACGCACATTTCCCCTCTCCACCTCTTTGCTAGTAAATTTTTAGCAGGCTAGCCAGCAATCAGTCTGGGACCTACCTCCACTGCAGCTCTGCATTTAAAGTGTATTAGGAGCCAGGCAGCCTGGCTCAGTTCCGGCTCGCGCCAGGTCTGGGAGCTCAGACCCCAGCCCCCAGACAGGGGCTGCTGCCATCCTGCGCTGCTGCCTCTTTATTAGAGGCAGGAGAAGAAGGACAACAGGCAGCCGGTCTGCAAGGGGAGCTGGTTTTTAAATGGGCTCCCCTTGCGGACCAGCTCCCACTTGGCACCCCACACCATTGCCCCTGATACAGAGGCAGCAGTGCAGAGTGACAGGGGGTTTCTCAGGGGTGAGGCTGGAGCGCACTGACTGCTGGCCCCACCCTTGGGGAATATAGAATAGTCATCTAACTGATAAAAATTCATGAGGTTACTCGACTATTCAATTAACCGATATTTAATATCCCTATTCTGGACCTCTGCTGAATATCTAAGTTCTATCACTCCTAAAATAAAACATCCAGTGAAAGAACTGAATAGTCATGGAGAGTAAACTTCTTTATCACTATTAAATGTTTTCCCTTCAGTTCAGGTTGAAGCTCACTGGCAGAGCACTGTGAAGTTAGCTGTGCCACTGCCCCTCTGAAACTAGTATGAATAAATATAGGGCTTCAGTTTCAACAAAAGCCAAACTAGTACCTTTCAGAAGAGCTAAATTAACAACATATTAAAACAGCAAGCATATTGATATTTAAAATCTGGCAACATTTGGTTTATCAATATGTTACTATAGAATCAAAGCTCAGTAACATCTCACTTTATTTAATCCCACCAAAAGAAGTTGTGCTTCATTACTCTGTGTAGGCTTTCTAGCTATTTAAGGATCTATGTTAGGGGGCTTAAAGGAAATATAGTATATCTAGCCTTTCTTGCCTGTAAGGCTCATAGTTATCTTAAGATAATCATGACAGTAAGAAGACTGAAAAACAAAACTGAGGGTTGGCTATTCAGAGTTCAAAGGTGGGGCACAGTAAAAAAAATACTTGCAAGAAGGTCTACAAAAGAGATGTACTTCTCAGTCTTGCAAACCTTTTTTACTCAGTGTACTGTGTATTATCATGGCAAGTTCCACTGATTGTATCCACAACGGTGGATTTAGGACCTTTAATTCACCAACACTGCAAAGCTAGCAGTAACAATGGTAGATGTGGTATACCAAAGTCTTTTCTACAATACAGCCTCCATCACTGCTATAATAACAAGTGAACCTGCAACTGTGAAGAGTTATGGGTCCTAAATTTACAAAGTAGGCTGAAGACGAGATGGCTATAGTAGGAAGCAGAGGATATGTGGTAAGAGGACTAGGATAGCATGCAGCAAGCTAAAGTGACTACAATGGTCAGATTGAAACTTCCACTTATATTATCAAATCTGAAAGAGACCTGATAAGAAAGTAAATCTGGAGAGAGGTACAGAAGATTTTTCATTGAAGTTGGAGGTTTAGTATGGAACATACATAGAAGGACAAGTTGGGCAAGACAGGGCTCAAATTGGGAGAGAGAAGAACCCCCCCAAACTCCACTCACAACCCAAGGAAATAATAAGATGCCACACAACAGATTGTGCATGTGTTCAAAGCTGATCATACATGCTCTGTATTTACCTGTACTTCCTCAGATACAGGCGATTGCAGTTTCTGTTGGCTGTGGATCGCCATTCCTAGCCAATGGGAGCTGCAGGAAGCCCCGCAGATCGGAATGCTGCTTCCCACTGCTCCCATTGGCCAGGAACTGTGATCTGCGGCCAGTGAGAGCTGCAATGGCTAGTACCTGCAGAAGCACAGGTAAATATTGCAGCATTGGCCTGCCAGGTACTAACCCTGGCAAACCGGATCCAGCTCATGGCCCGGTATTTGCCCACCACTGATCTAAGACCCTGTGATAATGGCAGAATCCCAACATTCATTTTAAATAAAAGCCTCTAACCATAATGGTTGTGGACACACCAAGAGTAATTAATGCTATAATGTGCATCTGAGTCTGCAGACAGCATCCAACTAAGGAATCCATTGTATCCAGAGAAGAAGCTGTTTTGTCTGACATTCACCACCCACTATAAACCAGGCTCCAGCTGATCTAGGGAGACCTGGGCTGCTCAACGTGAGGATTTGGGGATTGGCTTTCCTTTGGCAGGCCTCCAAGCCTCCCACTCCAGGCTCTGTTCTTCCTTCTGACCTTTAGCTTCACTGGTCAGATGGCTGGAGTGGTGATACTTTCCAAAATGCCTCTCATTTGTGACACCAAAAACATCACTCACTGTGCACACATTGCACAGATCTTCATAATATGATCCCCCCCTTTCCTTTCTTATATGCTGTGATCAGCAGATAAGTAGTTAACAATTTTGATATTTAAATCATTGTAATTGTACAATATTTGATTCAATACCACAATTGAGATTAACTGAAGTAGTTAAGAAATCAAGACACCTTCCACTGGTTTCTATTTGTGTGGATCTGTTGAGTTATAAATAATAATTAAAATATTTTTAAATGTAAAATTCACTAGTTAGCTTAAATTTGATATATAGTGAGCTACTAGTGAATGACTGTATTTCTGTCTTATAGATTGAAATGCTATGTTAAAGAGAGACAAAAAAAAGCCAAAAAGAGAAAATTTCAGGAAGTGTTTATTTTTCTAAAAGTTTCAAATGACATTTCTGCCTTTATATGAAATAATGTAGCAAATTGAAGTAGTACATTAGTATATATCAGATATATAAAAATATCTATTGTAACTGATTTATTATTTATCAGTATTTGCATTGGTTTTAAGGAACTCACCCTCAAAAACTTATAGCTGAATCAGTTATGTTGGTATTAATTATTTTAATCAGTTTTGAAAGATATACCACCATACATTTAGTTTTCAAGATCTTCTATTTGAGAAAACTAGATCAAAGATAAATAAATGTATGGTTTGGATTCTGCTTTACCAGCTGAATAGGCCCTTCAACATGAAACAAATTATTATGCTTCTGGCCTTGTTGAAGAGATGCTGTCAAATTTATTAAAATCAGCTTCAGATTGTCCCAGAATTCTCCTATGGCCCTGATATTGATCTTGATTTTATGCCCATAGTTTATCTTACGCAATCTGAGTAGTCCCATTGACTTGAATATTGATATACTTTCAGTACTGATATACCTTGATATACAAAGTATATCAATATTCAAGTCAGTGGGACTACTCAGTATGCATAAGGTTAGCTATGGGCATAAAATCTTTACATGATATGGGCCTAAGTTTGGAGTCTAAATCTGAGTGCAATGATTAGACATTGAGAATACAAAATCTCATTTTAGCTACAATCTTGGTGTAGCTAAAGTGAGATTATGACAACACCATATTGACATCACACTATTGACCAGAGCAATTACAACCTGTTGTGTAAGCTGTCAGAGCTCCATGCTACACCTTTTCCTTATATACTGTTTTTGCATTATAGTTTAAAAATGGTTATTCATAGAAAAATATCTAGTATGTTTTGACTATGAATCTGTGTATATAACCTAAATACATACAAATGGTACAGCCAGTACTATAGTTTTTCTTTCCCTGCTTTCATTGAGACTTCCAATGTATGCTCATAACATTCAGAAATTTTTCTTTCAACTGAAATTCATGACACTATCTCATTCAAAGGCATTTTTTTGAAAGTTTGACTTTCTTTTAGTAAATTAGGATGAAAATATATGTGTCTTTCTGCTATTTAATGATTGTTTACTTTTGAACAAACCATTTAAAATAGTTAAACTCCACTTAGGTGGCTAGTTCTTATTGAGAACTTGTTTCAAAGATAATTTTTGAGGGAAAGAATATAAATGATTAAAAATCACTTTTAAATTGAGGTGTATAATATTTCCACTAAGTTTGAAGGACAATGTAATACATTTAAAAAAGAATATCAATGAATGCAATGTTGTTGTAGTCATGTTGGTCCCAGGATATTAGAGAAACAAAATAGGAGAGTTACAGGTTGGCATGGATGTTGTACAACCAGAGAGTCCTGGTGGAGGGCCAGATTGCTGCGGGGCAGGCAGGACAGTGGGATACGTACAGGAAGCTGACTGCGGAGCCACCCAGCACATGGCAGCAAGGCTGCCCAGCGAAGTCGGGGCTCCCCAGAGCTGCTCATGGAGCCCTGGCATGCACAGCTACCTGGAGCTCCACCGCCGGGCTGCCTGGCTGAGCCACGGCAGTGATGGCTGCTCAGTGGGTCGGCAGGGCCACTAGAAGGTGGGGAGCCGGCTGGGAGGCCAGCAGCCAGGCCAGAGGGACCGGTGGCAGGGATCCAAAAATGACCTTCCCTGGTCTGGCAAAATCCATCATCCAGGACCAGTCAGATCCTGAGGGTGCCGGACCAGGGAAGTCCAACCTGTAGTATCATTTATTAGACCAGCTTCTGTTGATGAAAGAAAGAGGATTTTGAGCTTACAAAGAGCTCTTCTTCAGATCTCTTTACATCAGGGGCAGGCAAAATACAGTCTGCCAACTGGATCAACCTACCAAACCTTCAGAACCAGGTCGCCACAATCCTCTGGCTGTCAACATCCCATGGCCCCGCAGGATCTTAAAACAGGCCCCCTGCCTCCCAGGCCTCCACATGTCACTTAAAAGAGCTGGCTGCTGGGCCCACATGCATCTCTGCACCATGCCCCTCCCCCCCCGGCCAACATAATTTCACAACTTCCACTGGCCAGAAACCAGCCAATGAGAGCCACCTGGGCCGTGCTTGTGGGTGTGTGAAGTGTGCAAAGTGGCCCCCAGAGGGTGTGCAGCACAGAGACACACATAGCCGCTTTGAGCAGCATGCAGAGGTACAGCAGGAAGGGAGCCTGCCTGAGGGTCCTGCTGGGTTGCTGGCCAGGAGCCAGTTAGGGTAAGCACCTCCCAGCCAAAGCTTATATCTGGCATCCCATCGCCTCTGCTCCCCCCTCTGCCCAAGGTCACAATCCAAACCCTCTGCAACTTCTCTTGTCCCAGGGTCACAACTCCTTCCTTAGACCAAACTTCCTCCTCCTAAACCCCAATACCCTTCCCCAAGCTTGCTTCTGCACCCAATCTCCATTCCAGATCCTGTACCTCCTCCTCCATTAATATAGAAGAGTGCAGTCTTTGACCACTTACCAAATTCTTAGAGTGACTATGTTTTGACTATGAATCGGTGCATCAAAAATTATTGCTCACCCCTGCTCTACATAATGGTAATGTTCATTATGTGATTATTTATGTGTTATTTTTATACTGCTGTTTCACTATGAAGTTTCAGAATCGCATGGGTTTGACCATACAGTTCTAGAAGTGAGCAGTGAAATCAATACAAATATTTGGCTCTGAGCCCACAAACCTTTATGGTGTGAGTAGTGAGTATGCCTGCTGGACTTCATGGACTCACATACATGAAGGGAGAGATTTTTCAAAGATTATAAGTCAATGGAGTAGAGCATCTAACTCCCATTAGTACCTTTGAAAATCTGTCCTCAAGTTAGATAAGTAAATAATTGTTTGCAGGATCAGGGCCTTGTTTATTTTATCTTTTTTTCCTCAAGAAAAGTTGTGTATCTTACAATAATAACTGTACATTAGAATTATCATTTTAGACCTGACCCCTGACCCTGCAAGCTAGCCTGTACTGCTGCAATGGATTCTGTGCAAGCCCACGGGTCTCTCACAGGAAAGGGTCCTTAAACAGTCAAAAGCCAAGTCCTAAGTGTACTCTAGTAGCGTGAACCAGAGACTAAAACTCAAGCACACTTGACATAGCCTTCCTCCACAACCCCATGTCACAGCCTCCATCTCAGTTTCTCCACCTGTAAAATGGGGACAGTGAAACTCACCAAATTAACAGGTGGGTTCACCATGATTTAATGAAGTGGCTTGATGATGAAAGAGGATATATCCCTTGCTAAGCTAAATGTTAAAACTAACACCTTCAAAGGAAATCTTAATTTGCCTACACTGAAAGTGAGTAGTCTCTGTAGTGGCTAGTTACTGCACTCTGGGCCCAAGGCTGCCTGCTGGGACTTGCCCACACAGCTGCCCCCCTCTGCAGGGAGAGTTGCCTGGAGGTGTTTGAGGGCGGAATTGGGCCAGATGCAAGGCCTGGTGTAAAATGAGTTCGGGAAGCTGCTGTGGCCAAGGCAGAATCGGGCCCCACAGGCTCCAGCAGTGCCATGTGGGCGAGTTACTCTGAGAGCCTCAAACTTCTGCGTGGCCTGGCTGGGGAGAGGGGAGGCTGGAACGCGGGCGCTGCACTGGCAATGGGCTTAGGGATGGACTCGTTTATTATCGGGTTCGCTTAAGTTTCTCGATGTTGCTCTCCCCCCGCCCTTTTCCTCTCTCTGAGTGTCCCTCCCCTCCCCCGACTCCCCCTCCCCGCTTTACCTTGACAAGTCCATAAGGCTGATGGTGAATGACTGTCTCTCTCCCCAGAGTCTAGGGTTCTGGGTGACATTCCCCCCTCCCCCCATGAACGGCGGTTGGGTTGCTAGCGCGGGAGCGCGCGCTAGCGGAGAGGGGGGTGGAGCGCGCGCCAGCAGGGAGGGGGAGGGGCGGTATTGACAGCAGCGCGGTGTCTGTAGCGCTGCCTCAGCGCGAGCGGCTCTCCCCCTCTGCCCCCCCTTCATTCCCGGCATGCCCCAGGGCAGCGGGGCTGGCTCTAACGAATTTGAATGAAGAGCCCTGCGCTTTCGGCGCCATTTTCGAGTGATGCCCGATCGCATCGCTGCTGCGGGGGAGCTGGAGCTGGCGGGGCCGCTGGGCTGGGCGCAGACCGCCGCCAAAAGTACGCGCTGCCCGAGGAGGCGCCCGCACAAGCGGTAAGCGGCCATTGGGGGTGTTGTCTGGTGAACCGGGCGATCCGTGACCCGCCTCCGGGAAATATCCCCCCCGAAACCCTGTCGGGGAGCGAGCGGTGGGGATCCCGGCCCCGGAGGCAGCAGTGGGGGTGAGCAAGGCGATGGTAGCGGCGTTCGCTCAGCCTTTCCGCCACTGTCCGTCTTTCCTGAGCCTGCGAGGATCGGGGCCCGGAGCGTCTGTCTCTCTCAGGTAACCCCCGCCGCAGGGCAGCTGAAGGCAGCCTCTCCCGGGCAGAGACCCTGCCTGCGATAGCGCCCGTGCCCCTCCCCTCGCCTGCGGGAGCGGCTCAGCCCCACGCAGAGATGGGCAGGGAAGTTAGGGGCAGACTGGGCACCCAGAGCACCCCGAGCGGAGGGCGCCCTCCCAACCCCCTTTTGGGGCGCCTCCCCCGTGACGTGACATGACAGGCGGTGGCCGTGGGCATGGCGCGGCAGACCCGAGAGCGCTCGGGAGGCAACGATTGCTGGTTCCCCTCTTCTGCAGCCGCCAGCAGGGCTCCCCTCGCTCACAGCCTCCCTCTTGCCTCCCGGCCCCCAAGGCTTGTAACCCGGATTAGGGCCCCCCGAATAGCCCCTTTTCACACACACCCCACCCCTCCAGCCTCGTCTCCTTTCGATGAAGGCAGGTTGACTCCTCTGCCTCGGAGCTCCCTCACCCTCCCACTTTTTTAAGATCGTAATTTCCCGTGTCACGATCTCGAAGCCGCCTTTAACAGGGACCTGGCCCTGGGTGACGGTTGTGCTGCCGCACGCTGTCGCATTTATCATCTGCACCCCTTTGGCTAATGAAGGGCCAACGGGCTCTTAATTGAATATTACACATGGTTAATTTTTTTTAGCATTAACACCCGACTTTCCTTCCCGAGCTCAAAGGGAAAACGTCATTTGGGGCCATTTGAATTGTGCCAGTTATTTGTAGGTGCTTTTCGCCGTCTCCTCCCCCATCCCACCCCTCAAAACCTGAGTGACTATCGGCCCCATAGGCAGCGTAGCCTAATACTGTGATTAGAAGTGGCCATTCACCATCTCTTCTCCGCCTACTAAATTCTCCGTCTCTTGTCACCCAAGTCGCTATTTGTCATTGGCTTAGCTCTTTTTTAGTGGCTGTTCCTCTGTCAGATTTCGGTGGCCAGCAGTTCACGGTCTCCTCTAGGTTATGAGTATTTGTGTTTATGGTTATATGAAATGTGCTCACCCGCGCAGCGTCCGTGATGAGCGATTACCCCACTGCATACACATAATATGTGACACTGTGCCTTTTCCTCCACGACGCTATTTAACCCTGTCGGCACTGGATTTGACGTGGGCGCTCACTTCGTAGTTGCGCACACACAAGAAAGACGTCTTTTTGTTGCAGCGGTTACTTGGTGGGAGTGTGTGGGGGATAATAATGTACAGGGGGCAGACAAGCTAACGCACAGCACTGCAAGCTCAGAAACAGGCAGACCATCTGGCTCCTTCCCAGATACAATTTCTAGCGCTACTTTTATTCCTCTGCCTACTTCCCCATTTGCTTTCGGCCGTCTGAACCTTTCTCAGATGCAGAAAGACATGTGAATATTTTCCCGAATCCTGCTAGATCCCTGGGCACCAATCTGCTTTTCTGGAGTACCCAGAACTTCCAGTGAATCCCTGGCAGTGTTGGGTGCGCAGTGAATTCAGGATCGGACCCTCATGTGCCACTTCAGAAAATACTGGGACCGAGTATACAGTCCCCCTTATTGGCTGCGTGCATGCATTACTGGGGCTTGAAGATTGGACTGGGTCATAGGATTTCTCAGTTTCTCCCTCTAACCCCCTCCCCTTTCCCCCGCGCGCGCATCCATCCACTCTCTGGTTAACGCCAAGAGTGTGTGCGTTTTATTTAGCACCCTCTCCACCGAAAATAATGAGTTAACAGAGTAACGTAGGAAGAGGGACGTACAAGAAGAGTTGGGGTGCAGAAGTGCTGTACAAAGGATTTCTATGTACATGGCTGAAGGCTTGTTAAGTTTTGTGTTTCTCCTTAAGGCTACATGTTAGCTGGATTCTAGTCATTTTCTGTGTAAGGCAGAAATACAATAGTTTAAGAACACATTCTTATTGTGATCCCTGGCATTTTCTTAGTTCTTAAATCCAATATGCAATCAGTCTATTCAGTGTCTATTTAGTTTCTCTAATTTATCTTTAAATTTAAATTTCTAGCTTTGAAGACTTAATTTGTTAAATTGTGATACTAATATTACCTTACTGCATGTTAACATTTATTTCTTTGGAGGCACATGATTACTACTTAACTGTTTTAAGAAACATTTTTAATACTTTGTGAAAAAATATGCACAAAGCTGTTTCTTTGTAGCTGAGTGAATACTTTTAACATATTAGAATTTGTACGGATTGACATTATTCCGCACTAGAAGTAAACTTATAAACACTGACTTTCACTTTCAAGAAAATAACAGTCCTGACTCATACTTAATTTAGAAAACAGAACAGGTAAGTATTGTACAGGTGCGTATACTTTATTTCATTCTCTGACATTCAAGTACATAGACTACATATAGAAAGCTTTGTTTTAGTCATATAATAATGACAAATATTTTAATTATAGAAATTTAATTACATCAAACAATGATTTCCCTTTAGCTTTATTTTTTATTTCAGAATTTTACCATTTTCATTTTTATAATGATATAAATGTGGGTGTGGCTAAAAAGAGAAAGAAAGCAATCTGATACCAGTATACAGTGCACATTTATGTAATTTATATAGGCTTCCTGATACTTGATTTACTCATTTGATGTATTTGAGAAATTCACTTCGTTTAAATTGCACCTCCTAGTACTGCTTGCATTTTTCACCTTAGTTAAAATGTCAAACATTAACTGAGGTTTACTTGGCCTTAGAAAAGTTTAATTTGATATTGTCTCTCATAGATTTGTAGCTCTAATATAAATGTATTTATATTAGACCCATAAACTAAAGTTATAGTTAGGTAATTATGAGCTGATTATTGCTTATAATTTTATCATGAAACATAATCGGTATCATCTTTATAAATTGCTTGTTCAATTATTTTGGGTCTCAGAAAAACTTTTCAGATAGGCTCAGTTGTCCTATTAAAAACTGAAGTTACACTGAAGCTTCCCAAGAGGTACAGGGAGTTTCTAGTGTTATTTTTTGTTTGTCTTTGGTAAGTAAAAATCTATTGGAGATTGAGAGAACTTTTTTTAATAAAAAAAGACTATTTCCTAGAAATTTGGAAGTACGTGGATAGCTTTTATTGATATTGTGTGGTATTGCATTGGAAATAGACTATTTTAATTAACTTGTTAGCTAGATGATAAAGTTAGAATATACCATCTGTCGTCTTTTTATTTTTGCTAGGTTAATAGAATCTAAACGTCCTCTTGTATTTCACATGAAATAGTAAGAAAACTTATTTCTAAATTTAATAGTTTTCACACCCCAAGTTAATTGTTACTTTCTGTATCTGCATACATTAGAATTTATAGTTACATAGTGCTTGAACTGTATACACACTACACTACCTGCCTATAGGTACACACCTCAGGGGAAATTTATGTAGTCTATATTGGATCTCATAAGACTGTCCTAACAGGTGTATCAAAATATTCTGGAGTATTTTTGTGTGTGTATGTGTGTGTGTGTGAAATATATATATATATATACACACACACACAGACACTTCCTATTTTATGTGCAGAATAGTGATGTAACTGTTTTTGTAGCAACTTATTTTTAATATTTGAGCTAGGAAATATTAAACTATATTTAAAAGGAACTGGGAAACTTAAAATTATGGTCTCTGCATAAGTCAGTTACTAGTCATTTCAGTAACTATATTCATTACTCCATCACAAAGTATCAAAGGTAGAGCATCTTAGACTTATTTTGATTATCTGTGAAAGCTATAGGGAATAAAATTCAGGCTTTTTGTCCAAATTACAATGAATTTTTATAGTAACTTTTAAAAAAACAAAATCGCATATTTTTACAGTATATACATATATTTTGGAAATATTCTCTGTGTATATATTTGCAATATCTAATAATCTATTACTAGATCTAGTGGTCAGAAAAAATATTACCTTTTTATTAACAATATTAATTTTTTTTGTTTGGACCAAGCTGAACTAAATCACTTTATTTTTATATATAGTCTATTACAT
Organism: Pelodiscus sinensis; assembly: GCF_052426305.1. Taxonomy (NCBI): domain Eukaryota; kingdom Metazoa; phylum Chordata; order Testudines; family Trionychidae; genus Pelodiscus; species Pelodiscus sinensis. The sequence goes on along the minus strand of NC_143052.1, from coordinate 295,063,492 downwards.
TTCTGTGATTATTTACACACTAGTTTATAGGTAAGTTATTTAATTTTTGATTCTACTATTATTTTTATCTTAAAAATGTATTACTAGCAAAGTATTTACAAACACTGGAGGAAAGGTGAGACAAATAACAGGGATATTAATGGTGTCTAAGTTTAAACCTAAATGAAAAAGTTAGTATGCAGTTTTGTTTATTTTGTGAATTATTGGCACTTAATTCTATAGAATTGTTTATTAGGCACTAAAACAGTGACTATCAAACTTGAATGTTTTTTATTTTATCTCTAAATTATCACAAAAATGTTTTCATAATTTTGTGTGGTATGCTATATTTCTGAGATGGTAAGAATTGACTTGGTTTAAACTTTCTATCTTTGTTTAATATAACTTAAATCAATGCCTGTATTGATTTATTTAACCCTTTGTTGTAATTTTTGAAAAGGTCTAATTCTTCTAAAAGAAACATTTGGGTAGGTCTACACATTAGAGATTTAATGGGTCTATAATTCTGACAAATAATTTAGTTCTCAGCTTCATTTATTTTTGTATGACAACTTCCATCTGTTTTGTATGAAGACTGGAGGTGGCTAATGTAACTTCACTTTTAATTCAGTTATGTTGTAAGTTTGACTATTTTTAATTGACTAATATTTGTGTCTAATTAAAGTTCATTGTAGATGTACTTTTTAAAAGACTTTTCACAAAGAGAAACTAGAAGAGACTTCAAAATCTTTCTTTAATTCTGAATAGTTTTTAAAATTTAGCAATTCAGCATATCTAGGATACAAGTATGTCCCCGTTTATTGTGTATACACAGAAATGATGGATAAATAGAAAAATAATTGCTATCCATCTGTAAAGCATTTCCTAAGAAGACTTATTCAAAATCAAGATATGATCTCAGTTTTACCTGAAAGTGTGTGTGGGGGGGGGAGGGAGTAATGACTCTGTCATCTTTATTAATGTCTAAAGGTAACCATTTCTGAAAGTGGAGGGGGGCGAATATATACTTCAGCTACTTAGCTTCTAGAGGCTGGTGAGTGTACCTCCCGTAAATATAGATTATTAATACATTTTGAGAAATGAGTCAAAAATCCACTAATTTGTTTATCTAGACAGATGTCCAATTGGGTTAAGATTTGGACTTACAAAAACATCTTTAATTATTTTATCATATGATTTTGTTTATGTTCAAACTTAACATTTAACATAATAGAATATTATATTGCTATAATATTTTTATAAAAATAGTCAACAAAAGAAATTTTATTGGCTAGATATTTTTCCACATTATTTGTTCTTAAAAGGGTGGGAGTAGAGAAGATGTATTGGGGAAGAGGAATAAAGGTAAAGGAAAAATACACTTTTACAATAAAAGTAAGTTAACCTTATGCAGGATACTATTGTTGTTTTTAATAAAACATGAAAATGTGGTTAAGGAGGAAAAGATAAAATATATTGAAAATATTTATAAACAGGTGACCTGATCTAGTCATCTTCTGCTTGTTTATTATATATAGTTGGGATGTATCTTGTCATAGCACCTATAGTACAAAAGCTAAATAAATCTGAGCATTTGCCTATATTAATTCATGGTTTTTTCCTGTAAATATATAAAGTGCATTTCTTTATTAAGGTTTTTTTGCCTTGTTTTTAATCTAATACATTCTATGTGCAGTTTTGCAGTACAATTTGACCAATTCCATTAGATGTTTTGGAGTAACTTAGTACGTTTATACAATTCCTCCTTGTTAAAAATATTGATTGTACTGCTGTGGTGTGTTGAGAAAAAGGAAAGCACTACATGCTAAACACTTCTTAATAAAAGTAGCAGATTTTAGGAAGTATCATAGCGCATATATTAATTGTTAAATGTTTATAGTTAACTGTTAATTTTTTTTCTCTCCTCCCACTCTTTCTCCCCCTTACTTCCAACAAGAATATATTATAGGGAGAATGAAAGCAGAAACATGCTAATCTGATTTGTTTCAGGGGGCTACTGATAATACAGAAGCATATCACAGGTGTTCCTAATCAAACCAGTTTGGTTTTTTTGAAAAAGGTGTTTTTAAAATTAGAGTTTTCCTTCACATAGACAAAGTGAGGGTCAACTTGATGACCTACATCTATGTTTGGGGATCAACCATGAAACTGTGGGTGTCGGAAATATGTTATAGTACATGACATTTTTATTGCAGGTTTTGACCTTTCAATAGAGAGCTGATTCTGGAGAACAACTTACTTCTGTGATAGAATTTTTCAATCTAGAAGGCTGATGAAACATGAAAATGGTATATATCTATTAACATTTCACGTAGTTCATATGCTCTTTATTTTTAAAAATGCACATAGTATACAGAATGAAACTGTAACACTGAGTTAGAGATTTTCTGCTTGTTGAAGCTATTATTCTTCACATTCACTCTAAAATTTTAAGGCTAAATAAAAAAACAGTCTCCATTTCCCTCTAAAGACAGGCTGTCTTAAGTGGCCAAAATATGTACAAAAGGCTGAGCTTTCAAACGCCTTGCTCATCAGAGTTACATAAATTCTCCATATTTGTGTTATCATATTCATATATTGAGAATTACTACTGCTAAAGCAAAATAATAATAATGGATGATACAATAGTTATTTTTAAGTAATTTTATTCCATTGTCAGTAGTGTGTGAAAGAAATTAATGGAGAAATAGCTGAGTGCATGTCAATGTACTATGCAAAATTAATTTAAAAATTATTAATAACTAGCAAGTTTCACAATTAAAGCAGTATAGAATTTGCAAAATTGGTTTTCAAACCCCACCTGTATGAGTTTTTAGAAATTAACTTTCTCTTGGTACCTATCAATAAATATTTAAGTCTTTCGTGTTAAAACAATGCATAATTTAAGAATAATAAACATGAAATATACAAATACTCATCTTGCAAGTCCTGCTTTGAACTAAGTGGTAATTTGGTTGAAACTGAGAAAACCATTAAAAGTAATCAAGACCTCTCTACTGGTATATGAATAATCTCAACTAACCGTTAAAATAAACAATTGAAATTTTAAAATAAATTGCACTAAGATCAAACAAATATATGTTTAAATCCTAAGCAGAGCTCTAGAAATTTTAAGACTTTATCTCTGTGATAAAATGCATTGTGGCAACAACTAATTTTATCAACATAGTGTGACATTAGCAATTTGAGTATTCAGCTTGTACAGAGCTTTTATCCTTATTCAAATATTACTGCTTTTTTTAAATGTACATATATTTGCAGAAAATAATTGTATCAAAATGTAAAAGATAAACTTTGCTCCTAAAATCTGCAATAAGATGAATATATCTTAAAAAAAAAAAAAAAAAAAAAAAAAAACTCCCAGCAAATCCACTGATGTGTAAAAATGTAACTATCCTTACTTGAGAAGCTAACTTCAAATCTGATTGAAGGATTACAAGTGGTCAGCAATGATACACATTATAGTGTAATAGTATTTTAAGAAATATTTTTTTCTTAAAGAATGTATGGGAAATAATCTATATGATATGACAATTTTGAAGTTATTGAAATCCTTCTACATAAAATGTACACCTGAAAGCCAAAACTTTGAGTACACACAAAATATAAAATATAAGTAAATTTGGACTAGAACATAACTTTTATATTTTGATAAAACTTACACTTTGCCTTTGTTTTATAGTAATAGGTAGTATAAAAAATTAGTCTTTATTAGAATAAAACTAACCAAAAAATTACTATTGTATTGGGATTTGTTATTAATTTTTTTGTTTGGGTAATTTGCATAACATGCAAAGTTTTTACACTTTAGAAGCTGTTCAAGAACTTTGCTTTTGAGTCTATGGGTACTATTCAGATGTGTAAGAATATAAAGATTTTGTATTCCTTTTAATAATTTTGTTTATGCTTTTTCTTTTTCTGTGCAAAACAATTAAAATCTTTTTAATGAAAATCAGAATCATATTGGTAGGCAAATGTATCTAAAATCTCATTGTTACAAATTTAAAAAGTGAACATTTTATGAGGTATTCCTCAATCTGACTAAAGTTGAAGATCTGTCCAATGTAATATGTTGAAGGAAAATATACTGTCTAGATTTTAACTGTAAATCCAAAACATTATTGTAAATTTGGGCCCTAATGCTATAAACTTCTAGACACACATATAGTGCTATAGACTGCTAGGAGTCAGAATTTGCAAGATCATAGTCTTAGTAGTTGTAATTCTTTGGTTTTTAAGATTTGTTCAAAATACTTCATTGCATTAAATGGATAGTTTTGGAATATAGTGATATTTTTGGGGAGTTGTTTAAAAATGAGGACTTAAAATGTGTACCAACACACTTATAAGGCATATTAACTGACAAGCTCAAATATCATACAGAAGTGCTACTGTAAATAAAGTTGCCAATGTTTACTGTAAAATGCGCTTTTCATCTGCTCATTTTGTTCTAGAAATTTTACAGTGAAAACTTATTCTATATAATTCATAGCCCAAAAGAGAGTACAGTGACTTTCTAGAGGGATATACAGTGTGTGTGTGTGGATTTTTCCCCCCTCATGCTTAAATTGGACTACTGCAGTCCTTACTTAAGTATAAGTGATGACTGCATTGTCAGTTTTACTGAATTAGAACTGCAGTGTGGGCCTTTAAAAGAATTGGTGTGAGTATTTAAACATGACAATTTATACTTAACTTTTAAATTAGTCTTTGTTATTTAATAATAATAGATGGTGAATGGAATAGAAATACACATGATTTACTTTTTTACAAAGCTAAATGTGTAACATTTTGTGAACATTTTTATTATTTCTACTCTAGATGTGTACACAACTATAGACTTGTTGGCTAAATAATAATAGAGCTGACAACACATACTTATTTAATAAATCATAACTCTCTAAAAGAGGTGTTACAAATTATGGTGTCAATTCTCCTATGCTTTCTTTAAAGTCTTCTTTTGTTTTCTAAGTCAATTGAAATGGATAGCTGCATATCTAATTCATGAACATTATTTAACTTGTGCCTAGTTATTACAACAAATGTAAAATCACCTATTGTTTTGAAAACTGAAATCTTAGACAAGTCAGTTTAAAATTTGGAATCCTCCATAACTGCATTTTCTGGCTTTTGTTGATTTTTAAACTAGATGCAGCCTTAACATAAAAAGCCTGCATTAAACTGTTATCAGATTTTAATAAGCATTTCATTTTTATTCTGCCAGTCATTTAATACGTTGGTTGTGTAACAAGGATTTTAGACTGGCCCACTTAATTTTTACTTGCCTATCCATAAAACATTGTTTTCACATGATAGAGAATTTTTAAGAACAAACTACATGTAAATAATCTTTAGCAATAATGATTAAAACTAAATGATATTTAAATGTTCTTTTACTCAAAAAAATACATCTAGATGTGGAAGGAAGTGTTGCCTCCTTTTGATTTTTTTTAACCGTTTGAAACAAAAAACTAAATAGAATTGCCTCTGAATTAATACATTAAAACTGCATTTGAGACTTTCTGTACTCAGAGTTCATGAATTCAACTGTTCAACCTACTACGCTGATACTTCGTTTTGAGTTGGCTCTCTTTTCAAGTGTTCATACAGTAATTTGGAGAGGAAGCAATATGTTTGAAGGTATGGTTGCTATATTTAATGTCTGAGTAATCCACTATTACCGAATATTTTAACTTTAGAGTTTATTTGAAATAATATTTAGGTATTCACTCCTAACTAACTTGCATATTCTTAGGGGAACCTCAATCTGGTGTATTTCTCTAATGTTTTCATGGCTATATTTTATTAGAATGATTTCACAGCTAAAATATTGAACAGGAGAATGTCTTCTGTCAGGTACACTATTTTTAAATTGCATTTCACAGAAAAGTTAATATTTTACCATTTAGTAATATGTAAAATATATCCACCACTTCATTTATACCGTAATCTTTGAATTTGCTTTTATTAAACAAAAAATGGTTGTTTTAAAATATTCAAAGCAAAGTTTTATTGCTTCACCCTGCCATTCACACCCTTTTGTATTAAAGATGGTTTTGCTTAGGGGGCAAATGAAAGGGTCTAAATATTGATAAGGAACATGAATTTAAAGAGATTTTCTATGAAAATACTGTTATATTCAGCATTTTATGTTCTTTACAACTTTGATTTTATTTTTAAAAATCCATAGAGCTTGTATTTAATGTATAAAATGGTTAAATTATCCCCTATGGCGGGGGGGGGGGGATAGTATCAGTAGGACTGGGAAATCACAGGTTATTACTTGGACCCTGTGCTTATCACCTCCTGGGGCAAAGTTGGCCCTTGATAGATTGGTTTTGGGATGTGATCTCCAGGCTTTTAGCACAGCACTCCCAAACACCCATTAAAAAAAAGCTACCCCAAACATCTGCCAGGAGTGCAGGATTAGAAGGCGGTCTACTGTCCCTCATGGCATCATTTCTTCATGATTAAAAATCCTTGCCTGTAACTGTCTCAAAACAAACACGTAGGGAATTTGTGTAATAGAGGGGGTTTTGCAACATGTTTACCCTGTCAGTATTATCTTATACAGGTGAATCCTTGATGAACAGAAAGCTTCTCCTTTATATACCCCTAAACATGCAGAGGGTTTTCTGCTGTCTTCAGAAGAAGGGAGAATGATGCTTCTCCACCATCTCTTGCTTTCTGTGTGGATCCTCTCAATAGGCCCATCCTAACATGATGTTTTGGCCCAAAGATGGGAAGAATATTTATTAGGAGACATCCTCTTGGGTCACTCAGCTGCTTTGTTTAAAAAGGGCCACTTTCTAATCTTCTTTATTTCATGCATATATCTCCATTTAATGTGTATAGTGTACAAGGATTATTAAATATATGTTCTCTCTACTCTAATTAGTAAAACTGCAGACTTGGTTCCAAAACGGAATTTAAATCTTTGCTCACTTCAGCAGTGGATACAAATATAATTTGAAATGACTCTTCTTTTTCAGTGTCACAGTAAGGCTTAAAATCTGGGTTTTAGTTTGCAAGTATTCATGTTTTGCATCCGGTTTATAAGGTTGACTTGGAGACTTTTGAGCTAGCAGAGAATAATTTTTCCTAAAGCATTAGGTTGTGGGAAATAGTTCTGTATGCCTTTAAAGCAGTAGCAGTAATTAAGGTATTGATGTCAACTATTTCTTGCAGTCATAATGGCTTAGTTATCGGTGCTTTATACCTATATCTGTTTTTAAAATTGATGCTAACTTGCCATATGAAATGTATACCAATATTAAATACTTGATTTCACAAGTAAAAGAACCTTCACAAAAATATTTTCCCTAAAAATTCCAATTTAGAAAATGGCATAATCCTTTGTATTTTTCATGTGTAGCATTCAGTTTGTTGATCCCACTGAAGTATTTGTGATGAAAATGTGACAGCACAACATTATGAATATTTTTCAGACTGCAAAATAACTTTGCTTAACCTATGTGGGTGACCCATTTTCTGTTCTGTAGGAAACTACCACTAAGGCCTTGAATTCAGCAAACCCTCGTTATTTAACAAAACACTTCAGCACATGTTTGAGTGCTTTGCTGAATAGAGATAAAGTTAAGTAAGTTCTTAGGATTTCTTAGACTCCAATTTAACAAAGCATATCTTCCACAGTGCTGCTCCCTCACTTCTTCACCATTATAATAAACATAATGTGTTCTTAGTGTGCTTTTTTTTGTTTTTTTGTTGTTCCTGCACTCTGCATAATATCCTTCAAATAACTTCAGTTTTTGAGATGGCAGGGTGCCAACACAGAGAGACTTAAATTTAATACACCCCCCCCCTTTTTTTCCCCTTATTTTTTTGAGGAAAACAGAGCATGAGAAGAGTAAGCATATTTTGAATCAGCAGAAATCAATCGGTAGCATAGGATCAATTGCTTGCCCAATTCTAACTCATTTCAAGTAGTTATACTTTGATATTTTGCAAGGTGTCTACTACTAATTATATCAGGTGCAGTCAAAATGCTGCATTATCTTTGATTTTTATAGTTTAAGATGTATTTTTAAATATTCATTATAACTGATCACATAAATAAGGTAGAACTAATGTACTTGAAAATGTAGGTGTACATTAGTTATGTAAACATGCAGTCATAGTAACATAAGCCTTCACTACTATAGTTTGATATTAAATCTCTGAGAAGTGGGGAAAGACCGCTAGTTTATTTTTTGTATCTATGGTATAGTTTCTGTTGTCGTTATAATGTTCACTCTAGTATATCCTACATGCTTTAAAATTCTTTTAAATACTTTCGTTTATGCATTCTGTATGTAACTTAATATATTTAAAATGTTCCTTTTTAATTGCCATTTTAAATGTCACCTGCAAATGTAGTAATTATTCTAAAAATTAAATCAAGGACCCAAATAGTGAAATATGTTTGATACGTTATTATGGTAAAACTTAAGTCTGTCTTCTACAACAGTGCAGGAACCTTCAGAATAGAGGTTGGATTGTCACTTAGAATAAAATTCAATAACTAACCTTCATAAAACCACAAAAGAAGAAAACAAAATTTTTGACTTGTTAATGTGCCGACTGTTCCAGTTACATGTTTGGGGTTTTTTTTGTTTGTTTGTTTGTGTTTTTCTTGTGTGTTTGGCATCTAGGTGGTTAAGTTTTCTACTTCCAGGTGTCATCTCTCATACCATATAATGCCTATACTGGTCTGATTTATTTTTTCATTGGCATCGACTGATAGGTTAGGCCCCAGTCTCGCAAGCACATGCAAGCTTGACTTTAAGTGTGTGAGTGTACCCACTAAAGCTAGTTGGGCTATTCATGTGCTTAAAATTAAGCATGTGAATAAGTGTTTGCAGCATCAGATTTTTTTTTTTTTTTATTTATTTATTTTTTTTTTATAGCTAGGCTGGTAAGCCAAGAATGGAAAGAACAAGTATTTTTCATTGTACCTGATTCAGAATAACTCCTCCTCTTCCTTTTGCTACCTATTTGATTCCTACCTCTAAATAAACCATGTAGAAAGCTTGATCAAAAGTCCTTTCACTTAATTTAGGGGGTTGGTTCTATATTTTCTTAGGAAATATTTAAGATCTAAGAACACAGAACAAGATGATGGACGCAAGTGTGCAGTAGTACTCTACAGAGATAGGTTATGGGGATTGTTCTGTCTGAACAGGTGGCTCCATGTGGCACTCAGGAGGAGAGATTCTCTTGGCAGTGTCTTTCCAGCCTCTGACAAAAAACATGACACCTCTGACTCAGAATTAGAAGGGGAAATCTGCCAGTTAGCATACGCTCCTTAATTTATGGATGTTCCTTAGTGTGTGGGTTGCTCTTCACCACAAAGAATCTGGTATATCCATGCCAGTAATTCATGGAAGATGGTGAAGAACAGTCATCTCCTTCTGAAGGAATTTGGGGTGTCTTACAATTTAGTACTGGACCTTTCATATTAGAAGAAAAACCTGTATGTAAAATTTTTAACCACTTCTAAATCTAGGAAGAAAGGATAACTTAAATTGTCTTAAATACTGCATCTAAACTTTAAATCAGGAAACAGATTTCTTAATAGTTGGATGCAGAATAGGCTCAATGATTTTTTTTTTTCTTCATTTTAAAGCACTAGAAATCTGTTTTGAAGGCTTTGGAGATGTACAGTGCTTTTAAGGGTTACACTATTGTGAGAAGTTCTTTAATTTTATCTAACATCTGAATCTGAGTTATGGGGCCTTCAAATTGAGTTCATCATTTTAGTCCTACGCTGACTGAAAGTGGATTTCCTGTGAGGTAATTTTAAAAAGGCAGAAAATGTTTATTTTTGGAAATTGTTTACTAAATAATGACTTTTTGAACTGTTAAAGTAAATTGAAAATATTTGGTTTAGAGCTGCAATTCCCTTGAGATAGATAAATGCTAGCCTCATCTTTCATATGTGGAAAAAATGATCCCTCTCCTCTCCCCCTACTGGATTAAGAAAGGTAATTCAGAATTCAATGGTGACTCCAAAAACGATTCCATATCCTCAAGGGAAAATGCCTCCAAAGGAAAAGACTGCCATTTACATGTGAGTGAGTAAATGAATGAATGAATCTCATGTACTGTTAAATGTTTTTTTAATCAGCTGTTAATTATCAAGAGAAAGATTCATAACAATTCTAATGTTCAGGATTGTGGATATTTTACTAGATAGTGTTTGGCAGAGCTAGGAGTAGAATCTGGGTCCTCCTGACTTCTAGTCCTGTGATTTAGCTATACTTAATTTTTCTGGTAGTCAGATTAATTGTTGGAAATTTTATTTATAAGACTGAATATTGAGCCTAATGCAGATTAGCAGGAGGTACTTAGCATTCTGGTGCTCTTTGCAGTATAGAGGATGTGATGAAGTTCCTTTCATTTGAAAAATTGACTAAGAAAATTGTGGACTTTGCCTGGATGACTCTAACTTCAAAGGTGACCTTTGCTAATTATAATAGCAATCAATAATGTCTGCCTCAGAATACATAGGAGTAGTGGGTAACTGCTTCTAGTCAAGTAAAACAATATCTGTTTCGTTACAAACATTTTCTTATTACGTACATTTTTTTAAAAATTTATCATATATGTTCAACTACAAAATAAGAGCTTGTAATGGGATGTATTTCAGCTAAGGTTATTTCTATATCTGTACAGCCAGCATGGAATGGATTACAGAAATTCAGAATGGATTAAGAGTCTGCCTTCTATGGAACATCTGAAACTTCTGTTCATGCCAAATAGGGGTACTGTAATAATGCAATAATATGTCAGTGACAGCACATACTAGGGGTGCCTCTACTCTTGACTAGGGAGTTTCCTTGTCCGTGCAGTGAATGTGATCCTTTAGATAGAAATAATGGATGATCTTTCCCTTCATGCTTTTTTCGTCTCTGAATGCTTATGAAAATTGTGACAGTAATGACATCAGGTAATAGAAAAAAAGATGGCATATTTTTTCTGCTTGGGATGATCAGATAATAAAAAAAAATCTTTCAAGATACACAAAGAAAAATATGTAGGTTAAAAGCATTATTTCAGGGGCTATAGTTAACTTAAGACCAACCAGTCCTTTGTGCTTTCTAGCTCCTGCTTCATAGAATTTTCTCTGATTCTAGAATCATTGGAAGACACACCCAGCTGTGAAGATTAAGTTTTTTGAGGTTTATTGTTCTGTGCTAAGGTCCAATTAGTGGCTTTTCACCAAATGCATGTCAGACCTATGTAGCAGTAGACTACAAATGACTATTTGAAGAGACTTACGCTTCCATATAGTACAAGCCTGTATCTAATCTAGTGGTTGAAAAAGTAGCATACCATGAAAGATTACTTACTGCAGGATTTTGACTTGATTCAGACAATCTACCTGTCTGACTAGGTGAAGTGCTTGGAAATCAGTGAAAATAGCCAAGAAAAAAACAAATATGACTGATTAACTTTGGTTGGCTTACCTCCCAGTTTCCAGGCAGTGCTGTCGTGGTGTATGCATTTAGTACCAGAGACCTACAAAGCAAGATGTCACACAAGTAATGAGTTTATCATTAGGACAAAGCCTTCACTCGGGTTTTTGCATATCATGGGTAAGGAGTGCAGAGGCATATTGACAGAACACAGAGTCATTGCACATGGGTAGAAGGAACCTCAGCAAATTACACTTTGAATAATAAATTATTTCCATGCCGAAGTTTGCAGTCTCTGGACAAAAAAAAAAGCCAATACTCTTGATGTTTTTCTTGATATGGTCATTTGATCTGATGTGTTACCTGACATATGGGTATGTCAACACTACAGCGTTATTTCTAAATATCTTATTTCAAAATAGTTATTTTGAAATAACGCGTCTATACACAAAATGCATTTCAAATAGCTTTTTGTGTGAGATGGGGGAAACCTGGGAGGAGGGACCTGGAAGGAGGAAGCAAGGGGAAGAAGGGGGACAGGAAGCTCAGGGGTGGCGGTCTTTCCAGACCAACTTGATTTTCATGCAAACTTGCTCCTGGGTTTGCATGTGGTCTTTGGTGATCAGGCTGGCAGCTATCCTGCAATAGATGGCCGCTTTCCTCCATCTAGTGCAGAGATCATGGACGTTGGGGCATCCCCCCCCCCCCCCCCCAAAACTGAATAAGGTCCATGATCTCCACCCTGGACCAGGAAGGCGCCCGCCTTCTCCAGGCCCTGGCAGGCTCCTGAGAGCTGGCAGACTGCTCCTGGGGAGCAGTGGGGGGCTGGCTGCCAGTGGCTTGCTGGCTCATGTGTTGAGGCCACTGGGTCGGGGCACTGACTGCTGGCTCTGGGCTGGCAGGCTTGGAGCTGGCAGAGGCACTGTGACCAGAGTCAACCCCTTTAAGGGCTCGGGGGCAGGGAGGAGAAGACTTCTTGGTTGAGGCTGGAGTGGCCACCAGGGCACCCTGAGAAGGCTGGAGGCCCCCTATTTCAAAATAAGTGTCTACACAGCACTTATTTCGAAATAGCTATTTCAAATTTGGCATTATCCCTCATGGCATGAGGCTTACCAAATTTGAAATAAGCCCTCCGCTATTTCGAAATAGCGGTTTGGCTGTGTAGACGCTAGTAAAGTTATTTCGAAATAACTTTGCTGTGTAGACATACCCATGTAGTAGTATGTGGGAGAGGCAAACAAAACTCTAGAATATGCAGGTTGATTTAAGCAGCCATGGTCTTCAGTTGTAGAGGTCTACATCCTATCCGGCTTGTGTATAAGAATATACTAAAAGCCCTGCAGGTGTCCAACAAAATACTATCTATGTTACTGTTTTCCAAAGCGAGATTCAGGATTTGGAGCTTATCAATTATAGTAGGTAAAAGTTTCTAACACGTCTATTATGCATTCTTGAATTTTTGTACAATGAATTTGAGCCAGGGCAGGATGTTGTTTGCATCTCATACCAGACTTAAATTATAGCCATTACAGTGTTACAATTAATATGGATGGAAAGCCTTCAGATTCATCAATCTGGAAAAAAGGATCTAAAAGTACTGTAGTTCTTCCCTGTAATATAGAATTAAATATATCTGCTTAGATTCTTCCTATTCCTTTGTGTAAAATGCAAAAGAGAGAGTTTGAAATCAAGTTTGCGGGGCCAAAATTGTTTTTATAGACAGTATTAAGAAAAGCCACAATGTGAACACTGTAGAAACATTCAGAAGGGAAGTTAAATAATTATTTACTGTATTTAATCTTTATATGCCTAGTTTTAAATTGACAAGGTGAATGAGGCAATATTTTTGGACCACTTCTGTTGGTGAGAGAGACAAGCTTTCAAGTTTACAGAGAAGAGTTTTTCTGTTGACTCCAGGAGTAGGAATTACTACAGTACTGAAATAACTCCTTCCATTACTGTAGTAAGTGTTTACATTGTCACAGCTGCAGTGCTGTAGTATTTCTAGAGTAGACATACCCCAACACTACTTTCCATTTGTTTTCCACATTAAATTGGAAAACAGGCCACCTCTTTAAATTAAGGATGTTAAAATTGGGTTATTTTAATAATCGAGTAGTTGATAGAATTATTATCAACTACTCAATTATAGAGGAAGGCAGCCGGGCTCAGTGAACCTCACTGCAGCTCTGCAATTAAAAGGCAGTAAGAGCTGGGCAGGCCCTCCCCTCCACCTAAGCTCCTACTATGTTTTAAATTGCAGAGCCACAGGGGGTTTGGTCCCTGACCCAGTGTGAGCCAGGACTGAGCCAAGCTGCCTGCCCAGTTGGCAGCAGCCCCCCTCGAGGGCCTCAAATCCCCACTGAGACCCCTGTGAACAAGGGCTGCAGCCAGACCAGGTTCCCCTGCCTGCCCCCCTGCTGCCTCTGGGCGGGGAGGGGGAGACAGAGTGCTGGGGGAAACCAGCTTTTGAGCTGGTTTTCCCCCCTTGCTGCCTCTGATATAGACAGGGGATGGGGAATGTGAATAGTCAACTTGACTACCTGATAAGCCTAAGTTTATCAGGTAGTTGACTAATTAACTACTCTTACTTTAAATGAGTGGCTTCAGGGTGTTTCTGGCAGTGTGATTTTAATTAATCATAGTTCCCAAGGATGGGGTCAGCAGATGTACAGGGCCTTAGTGTAGACACCTTTGACTTCCAGTATATCTCACAGACTTGAAGATTCTGGGGCTAATCCTTCTGGGTGATTCTTGCAAGATGCAATGCACTTTTCTATCTCAAATCTCCCACCCATGAAAAAAAATCCAAGGAAACATTATAAGTAAAAAAAATGTAAACTCTCTTTCCATTCATAGTTGAGAATGTTGTTCTGTGTTGGAAAGATTTTTAACTTGCCATTCTTGGGCGAAAAAATGCTTTTAGAAAATGTATAGAAATGTTATGTCGAGACTTTGTGACTTTAGAGTTGAGTAAACACTTAACATAGCAAAAACCTTCATAAGTCTAAGAATAAGGTAATTTAATTGAGTTTGGCCAGTGCATAATCATTGATAGGAAATGTGTTTCTAAAGGAACTAAATGTTGGCATTATTTAACTATATTAAATGTTTCTTTTTTTGTTTGTTTTTTAAATAAATTGGTAGCCAAGGGCATGAGTTTATTTGGTTTCGCAGAGAACCCCTTTAGCCAGTAAATTGATTTTTATAAGTGGTCCATTCCCAGATCAGCAACACCTTCACTCCTGGGAGTGAAGGCATACCATAAGAACAACCATACTGCATCAAATCAAAAGTCCATATAGCCTAGTATCCTGTCTTCCAACAGTGGCCAATGCTAGGTGCCCCCAGAGGGAATGAACAGAATAGGTAATCAAGTGATCCTACCCATGTTGCCCATTCCCAGCTTCTGACAAAGAGGCTAAGGACAAATTCCTACTCATCCTGACCAGCGTTCCCTAAGTTATGTGGCAGTACAGCTTCAAAGGTGATTAATCAGTCCTGCCCAGTCAGAGGCTCAGGGCTCCCTGCACTGAGCTAACTGACTGGGCAGGGCTGATTAATAACCTGTGAAGCTGAGCTGCCAGGGCAGCTTAAAAGGAACACTGATCCTGACCAATAGCCATTGATGATTTTCTATTTCCACTTCCCTTTCTTCATGAGTAGCCCAACTCATGGACATTTACTGTGTGGCACAGTATTGCAAGTAGGTGCATTTTGATTTTATTTTCAAAAAGAGGGTGTGTAGTGAGACCTCCTGTATAATCCAGCATTAGTCACTGTAACAGGATAACTGAAACAATGTACCATTGGTCTTCCTCAGAGTGATAAATCTTGGGACACCATTCTTAAACACCAGAAAATAATGGAAACAGTATAAACTAGACCTCCATTAGAAGGGTTTTGCTGGTATAACTATACCAGTATAGATAAACTGGCAAAATATTTCTAATAAAGATGCAGTTATACCTTTTACTCATGCCAGTTCCCTGATTAATATAAGCGCTTGTATTTAGATGTGTCCATAGTAGAGCTTTTACAAATATGGCTGTGTTGGACAAAAAAAAAAAAACCAGTCTTAATAACAGTGATGCCCATAAATATTTCTATTGTAGACCTGCCCTGATGCTCTTAGAATACAAATGGGTAAGGGAAAACGATATGCACATAATCATTCCATGTTATTTACAGAAAATAATTATCTACTCTGTGTCTCCTTTGCCAGTAATTCATTTTTTTTTAATGAGGTATCGAGTTTTTTTCCCCACCCTGCTCTCAGTTTGCAATCATGAACCATTCCAACTCAAACAACTGAAGGACAGGTCTACATCAGAAACTCTTTCTGGTATAGTAACATCAATTACAGGTGTGGGGTATTTGACATTTCTATATCAGCAAAAGCCCTAGTGCTATTGCTAGTATAGCTTATTTTATTTGGGGGACCAGTATTAATATACCAGTGGAAACACTTCTGATAGTAATAAGCCATGTCTACAAACTCTAAAGTAAGAGAGGTTTCTTTTTTTTTATTGTAGACTAAGAGTGAATGAGAGCCAGTGCTCTTATTTAATCTTGTGGGCTTTTTTTAATAGGGTCTTAAAGTACCCCCCACCAAAGAACATCTCTTGTAAATTTGAGATATGAGCTCCAATTTCTTGCTCATGTCATCAAACTGACAGTTGTACTTAATCTAGAGTTTGACTTCTGGTATTCTGTTAAAGGTGACACTGAAATTATAGCAATGTCAAAAGGCTTTCCATTCAAGGGAAAGCCAGAATGGAAGAAACCTAAGTTTTGGGGCTGGAGAGTTAATTTTAATGTCCTTATGAACTGAAGTTTGCACACTTGAGACCCCAGACTTAACTTTTAATCAAAGAACTATTCACAGCGTTTAATCAATTTGACAAGGAACTGAAATTTGGACCATAAAGTTGTTGTGTGCTATCTTGATAGGAACAAGTATATAGCTAACTTTAATTGTAAGTGGAATATTGGTTCACTACCACTAGTAGATGTTAATGAAGAATTTGTAAATCATTACAATAGCTAACATCAATACTGTAAAATTAATGTTAAACAAGACATATGGAGTTTGACTTACAGCTTATGGTGTCATTCCCTTGATGTTTTCTAGACACCTTGGGCTAACGTAGCAGCACATAATGGTTTGTGGGTTTTGAAAAGGTGCAGGCCATATTGTGCTGCCTCAAAAATACAAGGATTTCATCCTTCTGAAGAGAAATGTTATTTATGAATTAGTGTGATCCTGACGGCAACAGTACATTAGCAGCACGTAAATATTGGTGTTGACTCTATAAATATCTCCAGTATTAACTGTGCTGCTGAAGTAAAGTTGGCCATTCTCTGCAAATGATCCTAAGGAAATAAGTTGGATGACATCAACATATCTCCTGAATGTGTTAATTTTGATCAGTTCAGTATGGATTTTTAGAACCTTATAGAATCTGTCAGTAATTCTAGAACATTTCTGAATACACCAGTGTCTTTGAACACTGAATTTATGATAACTGTCTGACGTCAGCCTTATTCATAAACACTTATAAACATTTTGTTCACGTGATTATTGTATAACTGGTTTAAATCTTTGCTTGACTTTAATAAAGTTAATAAGATTAAAAATGTTTTGTTTTACTTTCATGGCACTTTATACTGATACACATTTAAAATATATTTTGTCAATTCTGTAAGTTCCACAGCCACAGTTAGAAAGTCTTCAGAAGCTCTTTTGAACAAAAGTAGCAGTGAAAAGTTAATTATTCTAAAATTATTTCTCACATTATAGAGTACCTATAAATATGTAAACAAATTTTAATTTAAGAGTATATTCTGTACAGTTGTTTGCAAGATAATTAATGTTCTCATCTACTAAAACCTTTCTTCTTTAGAGGAGTATTGAATTGGGAACTGAATCTGCCACACAAAGAATGGAAATTTCATGGGTTTCTTTCCTTTGCTTACATGCAGCTTTTAATGCCGGTGAGTCAAATGTAGACTTTATTGGTTATGTAAATGTCACTAATTTTAGATGCAGTCAATATCTGAAAGAAAGTGTTTCCTTTATGATATTGTCTTCACTACCATGACTCAGTATCACTTGCTAGATCTGATTGTATTAGTCCTAGTAGATTTTACCATTATAAACATACTTGTTCTCAAACTGTACTGGCTTACTTTTAAGTTGTGTCCACCGGAGATTTGCTCTGATTCACACCTCTGGCCAGCAACCAGTGTGGCTGAACAGTTGCAAACCTCTAGTATAGACAGGCAAAGGTATTAAGCTATACATTTTTTTTCACCATCTACAATTTCAAAATAGGGTCAGCTGTACTGCTTCAAATCACAACTTTGCTTGTCTGTACTGTGGGCTTGCACTAGTGGACCTTACTAACTGGCTGGTCGCTGAAATCTTCAATTTAGGTCACACCGGATAGTGTTAGGGAATTATTTTTCACTATCAGGAAATGCTCAGTATATGTTGCCTATTAAATGCTTCAATATAAGCTGTTAATATATCAAGTTTACAGAAATAAAAGAAATTGTTAGCTAATTGGTGTGACACCTGAGTTAATCAACCCCATTTGAAAGTAACTCCGCTTAAAAAAAAAAAAAAATTTACTCTAGCGAAGCCTTTGAGTGTTGAGGTGTCTATTGTGTCCTTTCTTATCAGTGAAACACACTGATATATATTAGGTACCCGATTTAGAATTAGTCTTCCTATTGGGGTTTCCAGCAGTGGTGTGCTGTGACGTTTACTATAGGAGACTTTACACATGTATTCCAACAGTAAGAGAATCAATGTTTATATGATTACCTGCCTAAGAAGGTCACACTCTCTAGCAGGAGACTTCTCTTTTTGAAACTCCCCCATCTCTGCAAAAGTTGCTAATATACTGCAGCCCATGCTGCATATATAGAATTGTCAAGATGGTTATCTTGTAGGCCCAGTGACTTAATTTCTGGATTCTGCTGTAGAACCATTATGAGCTTTTGTGAACATACAAAGCTCATCATAGGCACTGCATATGGCAGCTTCTCTGCATGCATTTGCATGGCTTTGACATCCAGACTTGAGAATTTAGAGGTTTTTCTTACAACTGGATATTGGTCTCCCTGGATTGCCATCCTGCTTCAGCTCACTTGTACAAATTGTGCACATATCATTCTCTTTCTGCTGAACTAAGAAACTATGAAAAACTCCTGTCAGTTTTCTGTGTTTTTTACACTAGTTCTTATCCTCTGCATAATCACAGGCTCTCTAATAGAAATGTCACTGACACTCCCCTTTATAATCAGTTGCTTATAACTTTGCCAACCTTTAACCATTTGGGTTGCAATTTTCCATTCGGGGTCTCTGCTACATGTGGATTTTATTTTTCCCAACCAGCTGTTTAAGAGAATACTAGGGAAAAATACGTTGTTCGGTGTATGTTTAAAAAAATGCTGTCAATATTTTCCTTGAAAAAAACATCTAGCATCTTGTGCGTTGGAATAAGGACTTCAAATTTGGGTATGTGAGGGTCTTTACATCAGGGATGTGTTCTTTGTGGAAAAATTCACCCACATCTAGCCAAATTGTACTTTGCACATGCTCATGTAAACTTAGATTTTAGCAGCTAACTTGCCCCAAAGATTTTGTCTCAGCAGGGCATGTTCCAGCTGAGCAGGGCTTTCCCTGAAAGTTCAGCTTTGGGGCAGCTGAACTAAGAGTAGGGAGCCTGTCACTCCTGTGTAGTCAAAGATGTCACCTTGCTATTCTGAGGTAGATTGGAGAAAGAAGCTGTCTCATTCAAATGCGGAGGGGACAAGAGTCAGTCCTATATTGGGAGTAGAAGGAGACATAGAGACTGGGACAAGGAAGCGAAATAGTGGAGGGACTGAGACTCACCAGCCAAAACTTTGGGGATACCTGCTGCCCCACGCCTGGTCAGTCTAAGCTGCCAGGACTACATCACTCAGTCTTGCTCTTATGGTGGGCTGGCGAAGGTCAGTGATAGAAAATACATACATTTTGTACAAAACTCTAAAAATATGTAAGACTATTCCTACCTCGAGAGCTTACGAGACAGCAGAGGGTAAGAGAAAGTTGGTAAGAGTGGGTAGTCATTTTATTTTAGGATTGCATGGTGAGGTAAGTACATAGCTCAAGGAAAAAGCAGTAGGTGAGGAAAAGGTGTGTTGGGAAAGTAGGGGGAAAGAGCAATGAAAAGGAAAGATGATATGGGGAGTAGCATGGGGCCAGGAGAGAGGCTATGGAACAGTCCCTTTTACAGGTTTAGTTTTATCTTTGCTGCATCAAGTCCTGAAGTGTACTTTTCTGTAGACATGTGTACACATTTATTTTGATTAAATTCCTTGTGGGAACCTCATGTTCTATCACTGCAGTTCTGCAGGACAGTGAAAACAGTGTTTGCACCAGGAGCAATATATCCTAAAAGGCAAATGGCCCAATGGTTAAAAAATTGTACCAAATATGCCCATGTGGAGTTCTGTTAAACTTGTATCTAAAAATCAAACTGTTTGCATAAGCCCCATTTCTGAAGCTCATCAAGTCCAAAACTCTTGAGACCATCCTTACTTACCTAAACTGTATTGTTGAGCATCCTCAGACACAACTGTCCAGAGCTCTGCTGGCTATGCTTTGCCATTCCTGGCCCATGGGACCTCTGGGAAGCAGTGGCAGCACAACCCTGCAGCCTGTGGTACTTCCTGCCAGGGATGTAAAATCCTATTTAATTGATTAACTGATTAACAGGGATGGGGGGGGGGAACTGCTCCAGCCTGGCTGCTTCCAGCTCCATGCTGGGCTGCCGACTCCCAATCTGCAACCCAAACCCCTGCCTCTCTCCACTAACAGCCTCATGCAGGCCCTGAAGTAACAACTCCCAACCTGCATGGGCTGGGAGCTGGCAGCCCATGCAGGCCCTGAAGTAACAACTCCCAACCTGCATGGGCTGGGAGCTGGCAGCCCTTTGGAGCTGTTTCTGGGTTATGGTTAACCCACGTGATGCTTACCAGTTAACCTATTACCCATTCATGTCCCTACTTCACATAGCTTCCATTGGCCAGGAATGGTGAACTTGGACACTCAATATAAACAAACTTTGTGGCCTCCCAGCAGATTACCTTGTTGAGCGGAACATATTGTAATGCCACTAGATTCCAAGGGCTGGTCAAAATGTTTGTGGGCCAGCTGTGGCCCCTGAGCCATAATTTGGGAACCCCGGAGTGAGGGTAAGAAATAGGCATGAGGTGGGATTTTGAAAAGGAGACTAGCATTTGCTGAGTTAAGATATCAGAACTGGAAAAATAAGCCTATGGAATTGGGACAGCATGCTAGCCCCAGCCACCAGGGAAGAGAAGATCCAGGATAATGTCATCTTGGGGTGGGGGAGGTGGGGAGCGGTGCAGATTGCAGAATAGTCTGTGCCTATTAGAAAATATTCTCCTCCAGAGCCTGGAATGGAACTAAGTCTTATAATTTGTCTGCTGTAAGCAAATATTTGTAAAATCTACTTGCAGAATAGCACATCCACTCCTTGTGCAGGTCAACATGGAGAATAAAAACTATTGTCTGTTACTCCATTAGCTCGAGTGGCAGAGGGTCTGTGCAGTGAAGCTAAAGTTTCCAACTCTGCTGATGGCCTGCATATATCACCTGAGGGAAATGCTGTTTTGTTAAAAACCTAGTATTCCATGTATAATTTCCTGTGTGAAAAGAACATTATTAAAGTTTCAGTAAAGCACTGAAAAGTTTGAAAATGCCAGAATTGATTGCTTTTGCTCATTTGCTGCTGAAGTTGAAGTGTGTAATACTGGAACATAGGCTAGATATGCCCATAACTAAATCTCTTCTCCCTGCCACCCACCCACCAACATGTAAGTAGACTTAAGAACCACTAAGTCCAGCTACAATTTATTGGTATGGACAACAAAGAAGAGAAGACAAACAGGAGTGAGGTTAAAGTTAAAAAGGAGAAACTGATCAGAAAATCCGCAGAGCACCCACTGTTCCTCAAAGGCATCCAAGGAAAACAGTGAACATTGCCCAAAGGAACTCTACCTGAAGAAATGAGAGAACAAGAAACCATTTTTAAAAAGCCCCACAATTGCATAGCACTCCTTATCCAGCTTCCTCTTGAAGTGATGATAGGCCGGTTTCAGGAGGATGTTGACAAGGAGGTCCCATGATTTAGTGGGATGAAGTGTACAAAAATCAGGATATTTGGGGGAAGCGGCAGCCAGATTCACAATAGAGGCTACAACCTTGTGCCTCTACATCAGTGGTCTCCAACCTTTTTAACCACATGATCACTTTTTCAATTTCAGTGCAATGTCAGATCCACCTCAAACCCAAATACCCTTCCTTCCTGCCCCATCTGAGGCCCTGCCCCTGCTCCCCCCCTTCTCCGAGGCCTCCCCCTGCTCACTCCATCCCCCTTTGTCACTGAACCCCTCTCACTTGCACCAGGCTGGGCTAGGGGGTTGGGGTGCAGGCTCTGGTGTTGGGCCAAGGGGTTCAGACTGTAAGAGGGGCTCCAGGGTGGGGGGTTGGGGTCCAGGAGGAGTTTCAGGGTGCAAGCTCTGGGAAGGAGTTTGGGTACAGGGGGACTCACATCTGGGGCAGGGGGTTGGGTGCAGAAGGAGGTTCAGGGCTGGGACGGATTCAGGCTCTGGCTGGACACCATTTAATTGAGATGGCTTCCAGGTGGTAGAGCAGTGGGGTTAAGGCAGGCTTACTCCTGTCCTGGCCCTACACCACTCCTGAAAGCAGCTGGCATCTACAGCAATGGCTCCATGGTGCCATGTGCTTCTCATCTACAGGCACTGAGCCCACTGCTTCTACTGGCCACGGTTCACTGTTACTGATCAATGGGAGCTGCAGGAGCAGTGTCTGCAGGCAAGGACAGTGTATGAAGAGCCCCTGCTCTGCCTCTCTCGGGGCTGCAGGGATATGCCAGCCCCTTCCAGGAGCAGCAATTCCCACAGGGATGATGGCTCCAGCCATGGCAGGCTTGGCATTTTACAACTCACTAATCAAAGAATTACATTTAAGCATTAGAGAAATGAAAGTTATGAAATGCACAGACCAGTCAAAACTCCAAAATAACCCACTTTGCAAGCAGTAACGGAAGGAACAACAATCCACATATGTGTTGAGTTAGGAGAGGGAAGAACGGGGGTGTGTGTGTGTGTGACAGAGATTTGCATTGCCAAGCTCCCTCCATCCCCTTCTCTCTGAGTGGAGATGGGGTACAGGAGTGGGGAGGAGGAGGGACACCCTGACATCAGTGCCCCTCCTCCTCTCCCTCCCACACCCTGCACAGCAGGTGGGAGGCAGCTCTAAGGCATAGGGCAGGAGCAGCATGATAGTGGGGGGAGGGGCAACTGAAGTGCGGGCACTTGAGAGCTTCCTGGCCAAACCAGTCAGGATCCCCTGGCAGAGGCTCCAAGATCTACCAGTGGATCCCAATCAACTGGTTGGTGACCCCTGCTCTACATGTATCTCTTCAAGGGTTGCCCTACTGTCACAAAAGGAACATGTATCAGGAGAGTTTGTGAACCGCATTGATATGCCTATGATCACAGCTTCATATAGGACTTGCCAATTAATATCTCCCTTGGGCCATGGCACTACAGTAGAGTATAGGCTCACCCATCAGGGTTCCTCACTTTCATGAGTGGCAACAGATTCTTTCACTTAGTGGTGGATGGGACACAAATATGAGGAAGTGAATGGGAAGAAATATGAACACTAACAGACTTGCTGGGTGCAGATATTTTGGAGGCAGACCAACTAGAAGTCATTCAACTGACTTAAATGGCAAACTAGGACAGCTGGGCAGACTTGCAGTACAGGGGCAAAATCATGAGCTCTGATAAACCAGAGATATGGAGTGGTGCACAGAGCACTCTTCCACATGACCAACTCAAAGAGAATCAAGAGCCAGAGTGTCCTCACCTGCCAGAGCACACAATAGTGTAAACAGGGCGAGGGCAGCCCCATGCACTGGCTGAGTATCCCAGGTCCACCCAATATCTTTGGTCAATGCTGCTGACACCAGTCAGGACCATCTTCTGACACAAAAAGGTGATACCATCACCTGAACTCAGATAGGAGTTGAGTAGCAGTGGTTCTGCAGCACACTACAGAACTTTTAGTGCGTGGTAGCCAGGTCCACATGGCCAGTTATTGTGTGGCCATCTAGTGTGCTGTAGATTTACACTCTAGCTTACCATGCACTGGCAGTCTCAAAGAGGTAACTGTGTTAGTCTGTAACTTTAAAAACTCATGCAGTATTATTGTAGACATGTCCTCTCTCCCTGCATAATTCCTCCACTCCCTGGGTATTGAACCCAGCATGGCAGTTACCTAACTTAGAGGTATAGGGAAGACCTGTGTTAATTTGATTATCTGTTTGCTAATTTGAGGAATTACAGTGAAAATGATCAGACACCACATGCAACAGTTAAATGACTTGCTAGTCTTTTGGACCAATCTCACACTCCAGCTTCTTGCCACTTAGTAAAGAATGAGTATCTAATTATGAATAAAAAATTGTAAAATGTTTACATTGTATAAATTAGTTAAATGTATTGTAAAACTGTCAAAGAGAAGCTCAAACATGAACATTGCCCTTATGTAGTAAAAAGTTGTATACTGCGTGGCACAAATGTTCTTACTGTAATGTTCTACAAATAGATCTGCATGACAAATGGAATGCACATGTTAAGCTGAAATGTTACTATTTCTTATGTATAACATTATTGTAACAAAGTTTTTAAAAGGGCAAAATGACTTCCATTCCTGTGTACTGGGTTTAGAACACTCAGTGTAGAATAGGGGTTTCAAATTCACGGTCTGAGGGCCATCTGCGGCCCAAGCAGCTTCACAATGTGGCTGCTAGAATGTGAGTTACTGTGGCCCTGGGGGGAGTCTGTACCCCTTCCCCAAGTACAGCCCCTGACCCCCATTGCATCCCTTCCCTATGGGGAACAGCCTTGGGGATTACAGAGGGGTGACAGCAGAGGTCAGATCCTCCTGCACTCACTGCAGTGGCAGGAAGCAGAGCACCCCAACCCCAGCATGGGCTGGCTTGGGAGATGGTGGCAGAGCAGTCTGCTACATACTGCCATTTTCATGCAGCTCCTCCTGCCATGGTGAGTACAGGAGCCAGCAACCTGCTCAGGGCCTCACAGGCTAACCTGAGTATGGGGAACCAGCCCATTCATACGATGGTCAGGGTGTCCTCTGCAGGGCCCTCAAAGCACAGGGCCCAGGGCAGCTGTGAAAAACCAGCTTATGGACAGGACAGCTCTGCACACACCTCCCCCGGGGCACAAGGGACATGACACTCTAGCTTCGCTGTGCTACCGGTGATAGCACCAAGATCCTCTGAGGTGTTAAATAGCACAGGGGTGGCAAGTGGGACTGAGGGATGCATTGGGGGGGGGGGGGGAATGTACAGGCCAGAAGACACAGGTGAGGGGGAAATGAGTGGAAACACCTTCCCCCTCAGAGCCATGCCAGAGGTGCCTCCTAGCTCACTAGGAGGATTTGAGGACTGGCACTGGTCCTAAGGTAAATTGAGTTAGAATTTCACAAAAACTAAGTGTTTCCTCTTTCAATATTCTGTTATAATGGCTGCACTATTTGACTTTTTACAATACTTTCCTCACAGATAATTTGGGGTTCAAAAATAAAATCACAAAACCTCCAATAAATGTGATAGCATTTATTTAAAGAACCAAAACACTTACTGCTCTGTATTTCAGATTTTCGCTATGCAAAAATATTTCCATATCTGAAATTTATAGTATATAACCCTGGAAATGTGTAAACTTCTCTCTTCATCTTCTCTACATGCTGAGTATTTTCCAAAATAAGGAAATATGAAGTCTGTTCTCTAAGGCTACATCTACCCAGCGGCACTATTTTGGGATAGCGGAAGTATCCCAAAATAGCTATTCCATGTCTTTTGAGCATGCCTGTTATTTTGAAATATAACAGGCTTGCTATTTCAACATCTCTGTAAACCTCGTTCCATTAAGGTTAAGGGATGTTTCGGAGAAGTAATCAGATGGAGACTTGACTGTATTAAGTCCTCTACTGTTCTTTGATGTCACCGTTTTTATCTTGTATCTGCATAGGCATTGCAGCAGATAATTGGTAGCAGTATCTGAAAGGTTGAGCAGTTACCAGCTACTATTCCACAGTGTAAGTGGAGGAAAAACAACGATCCTTTGCAGAAAGTTTTGAAATCCCAGAGTGAGGGGTCATTAGAAGTAGTTTTGGAACAAACTCAAAAACAGTAATAAGTCACCAGGACTTTGAAAGAACTCAATTGTGAAACCGAGTAACAACTTTGGTGTATATCCATCCTTTACATCAGCTTTTGTACCAAATGACTGGAAGATAGTTAATTTTCAAGAATGACTCTAGACATTACAGATCAGTAAGTCTAACTTCAGTACCGGGAAAATTGGTTGAAACTATACTGAAGAACAGAATTGTCAGACACCTAGATGAACATAGTTTGTTGGGTAAAAGTCAATGTGGTTTCTGTAAAGGGAAATCATGCTTCACTGATCTACTAGAATTCTTTGAGAAGGTCAACAAGCATGTGGACAATGAGGATCCAGTGGATATAGTGTACTTAGGTTTTCATAAAGCCTTTGACAAGATCCCTCACCAAAGGGTCTTAAGCAAAGTAAGCTCAGATGGGATAAAAGGGAAGAGCCTCTCTCGGACTGGTAACTGGTTAAAAGATAGCAAACAAAGGGAAGGAATAAATGGTCAGGTTTCAAAATGGAGAGAGGTACCTAGTGGTATCCCCAAGGGGTTTGTACTGGGAACAATCCTATTCAACCTGTTCATAAATGATCTGAAGAATGGGGTAAACAGTGAGGTGACAAAAAAATGAGTACAGGATCTTTTGAAACGGAATATTTCTGTCAAAAATGCCCCATCTAAACTGGCGGCGTATGTGGTGCGTGTGTGGATTTTTTGTTTTGTTTTTTTAAAGCCCTGTTTCGAAAAAAGCAGTGGCCACCATTATGCAAATGAAGCACAGAATAGTTAAATCCCAGCTTCATTTGCACTTTCGATATGTCTAATTTACATCCCTCTGCTGACAGAGGGGTGTAGTTTAGATGTACCCTAAGGGAACCCAGGCAGAGTCATCATATCTGACTATGGCACTCTTACTGATGAAATATCACAATTCATGAAACCACCTTCAAACCACTCACCATTCAAAGAGCCAGTTTCCTCCAGCACACAATACACTTCTTCCAGAAACTGCACCCTCCATCAAAACACCATCCTTGCCACCATGGATGCCACCTCTCTATACATCATCATGATTATATCACTGCCTGTTTCTAATATCTAGAAGACAACAGGCAACACTCACATATTAACCCCAAATACATTGCCAAACTCAGCCATTCTTCAAGTCATTCAACATAGGTGTGTGCGCCTGCCACATGCACCGGTGCTGGAAGTTTTTCCCTAAGCACTACCCATAGGGGTCAGGGGCCCCAGCATCCACAGAGTAGTGCATGCAAGCTATACTATAGGGTGCCTACTGGCTCCTCCTTACTCAGTTCCTTCTTACCACCAGTGATGGTGCTTGGAACAGCATGCTCCAGCCCTTTCTGTAGCAAGCACTCTCTTTGCATTGTTGATAGTTCTAAATGAACTGCTAAATACCTGTAAATTGTTGTACTTTAAATTCTTCTGAAGAGACTCTGCCTGGGGACCAGGCATGCCCTGCTTCCCTGGCTTCAAAGCCTGCACAGTGTGCCACAGACCCATGCCAGTCAGCAATCTGCATGCTGACTGCCTGGGGGAAGGACACATCTTGGGCAAGCGTCACATTTGCAGCTCCTTCTCTCGCAGAACTATTAAAGAGTGAAACATTCATCATAGAGCACTCTCAATGGAGTCTGCTCTTGCATCACAGGATCAGCAATCAGACTCTGCACGGAGTGCAGGTACCCCAGTGCACCCTGATCTGGCAGGGTCTGATCACACTCTCTTCCAGTGTCTGAGAGGAGAGCACTCTGAAATCCCCATAGATCTGTAAGTTAGAGACTGGGGCATGATGCACAACTTCCTGCATCACCGGAGTCAGTGAGCAGATCAGATTTGGGTAGGCATGCACCCCCCAGTAGTAGAGGCATCAAAGGGATCATGCATCTGACGAAGTGGGTCTTTGCCCACGAAAGCTTATGCTCCTACACTTCAGTTAGTCTATAAGGTGCCACAGGACTCCTCGTCGCTATCAAAGGGATAGTAATTCTCCTTACTTGCCACTCCAATATTGGGACTCCTCTTCACTGCACCAGCACAGTTCGCCATGCTATAGATACTCACCGGCACTGAGTCTCCCCAGCCCCTGTCCTAGTGCCATGGATCTTCTCTCTGCCACCATTCTCTGGACTCAAGTGGCTCTTCGGTGTGACAGACAGTCAGGATGTTCCCAGTCTAAGGTCTCATCAGTAGCAGAGTCCCAGCACTGGAAGAGTCACAGAGTCACCTCATTGTGGGTGTCAGCAAGTATCCATTCCTGTAGCATGGCTTTGGAGGCAGCTTCCATCCTTCCGGTGCAGAAGCTGGCATAACCCTTGGTGCCAACATCGGCACAACCTGCCATCCCAGGGCATGCCATGGCCACCATCTCAGTGGCAGGTGCAATGGTGCCCAGGGACCCCCTGGGGCTTCCTGGTACAGCCCCAGTTTACCCACCTGATTGCCAGAGCATCCCAGGACCCCTCAGTGCTGCCAGGGTCTTATGGGCCTCAAAGGACACAGAGACACCAACCCTTACCCCAATAGATAGCAGGGGTGAGTGACCAACTCCCACCTTGTGAGGAAGGGCAACCGGCCCTGGCCTCTTCTTCGTCACCGAACAAGGTGATTGTGGCTTCTCCCCTGACAGTGCCCCAGGAGAACTCAAGAGCCCACCAGGACCTCCCGAGGAGGGTGCTAGTGGTTTGGGCCTTCAAGCTGAGGAGGTGCAAGAGACCTCACACTCATTGTTTGGGGTCCTGGAACAAGCGGGACCTGGCAGAGTAGCCTTGCCCCTGCATGAGGCAGTCACCAAGATTGCCAAGACCTTCTGGCAGACCCCTTCCTCCCTCCCAGCTATAGCCAAGAGGGCTGAATGGAAGTACTTTATTCCAGTCAGGTCCATGACTACCTCTAGACACACCCAACACACTTATGGTGGAATTGGTCAACTACAGGGAGTGCCAAGGCCAGCTGGCCCCCCTCTCAAGAATAAAGACTCCAAACACTGGGCCTTATTTGGTAGAAAGATTTATTCTTTGGTCAGTTTTCAGTCAAGGATGGTGAGCCACCAGGCCTCATTCACCAGGTACAAGGTGAATACCTGGCAGGTGCTGGTCATATTTGTGAGATCTCCCGCAAGGAGTACCAGGCTCTGATCAATGAGGGGTCCTCCGTAGTGCTGGCCACCTTGTAGGTGGCATCTGATGCCGTGGCCTCAGCGGCTCACTCTATGGCTTCTGCCAACTTCATAAGGCGTGCAGCCTGGCTTGTTCTGCCAGGCTTTTCTCCCGAAGCACAGAACTCCATTCAGGGACCTCCCTTTTGACACGGGGCCCTAGTCAGAGAAAAGACTTAGGCTATGTCTACACTGCAGGCTTTTGCCCGCAGAGAATATGCTAATGAAGTGTTCATTAGCATTTGTCACACTGTCATTTGCATATCTCTGCCGATGCTTTTTGTGCAAGAGGTTTTTGTGCGAAAACAAGCAGTGTAGATGGGTCCGTTTTGTGCAAAAAAACCCCAAAACCTTCTGTGCAAGATCCTGTACACCTCCTTTTTTAAGGTATAAGGAATCTTGAACAAAAGGGTTTTTTTGTGCAAAACGGACCTGTCTACATGGTTGTTTTTGCACAAAAACCTCTTGCGCGAAAAGCATCAGCAGAGACATGCAAATGACAGTGACACATGCTAATGAGAACTTCATTAGCATACTCTCTGCTGGCAAAAGCTAAAGGACTCCTGTACGTCCTTGAAAACCCTAGACCTCTATGTCCCAGGGTCTGAGAGGAGGAGGTTTAAGCCCCAATCCTCCCAACCCAAGGGCAAGTATCACTGCCAGAAGAGAGCCCATTCACGTACTGGCTACGTCTACACTGGCCCCTTTTCCGAAAGGGGCATGCTAATTTTCAACTTCAGAATAGGGAAATCCACGGGGGATTTAAATATCCCCTGCGGGATTTAAATAAATGTCCGCCTCTTTTTTCCGGTTTGGGGAAAAGCAGGAAAAAAGCGTCTAGATTGGCCCGATCCTCCAGAATAAAGCCCTATTCCGGAGGATCTCTTATTCCTACTTTGAAGGGCTTTATTCCAGAGGATCGGGCCAGCCTAGACGCTTTTTTCCGGCTTTTCCCCAAGCCGGAAAAAAGTGGCGGACATCTTTATTTAAATCCCGCGGGGGATATTTAAATCCCCCACGGATTTCCCTATTCTGAAGTTGAAAATTAGCATGCCCCTTTCGGAAAAGGGGCCAGTGTAGACATAGCCACTAAGTCCTCCAAGTGGAGGCAGGGCCACCATCCCCCGTCTGATCAACAATTGACCAGCCAGGTGAAACCCCAGGGGCAAATGTTCCTTTTGAGGGTGTACCCGGGGACAACATACTGTACTCCCAAGATCCTGCCTGCCTGTTCTCCTTCAGGCTCTGTTCCTTCCTCCCAGCATGGAGGGACATTACATCATCTGTTTGGTCCTAGCCACTGTCCAGCATGGTTACACCCTCCAGCTCTCCTTCACACCACCTTCCCACCTTTTGCCTCTGACCCTCTTCATGGATCCTTCTCACAAGCATTTTCTCGAGCAGGAGCTATCCCACTTGCTCCAGGTGGGAGCAGTGGAAAGGGTACCACCAGAGTTCGAGAACAAAGGTTTCTATTCCTGCTACTTTAATCCCCAAGGTGAAAGGGGTCCTACAGCCTGTATCAGACTTGCGGGGCCTCAACAAATATTTGGTCCGCCTCAAGTTCAATATAGTCTCCCTGGCCACTATCATTCCCAACCTGGATCCAAGGTATGCCACCCTCAGCCTCAAGGATGTGTACTTCCTTATTGCTATCTTTGAGGATCACAAGCGCTTCCTGAGATTCATAATGGGAAATAACCACTACCAATTTGCTGTCCTGCCCCTTGGCCTATTTATGGCTCCCAGCATTTTTGTCAAGTGCACGTCGGTGGTAGCGGCATGCCTGAGGCATCAGGGTATACAAGTGTACCCTTACCTGGATGACTGGCTTGTCGAGGGCCCATCAAGTTGGAAGGTCCAGCACAATGTGCATCTTCTCCTGGATATGTGCCCACAGCTTGGCCTGCTGATAAATGAGAAAAAGTCCCTCTTGGTACCAACTCAAAGGATAGAGTTCATAAGAGCAGTTCTGGACTCAACCACAGCCAGAACATCGCTCCCTCAAGAGAGATTTGAGGCCCTATCAGCTCTCATTTGGCAGCTCGCAGTAACCCCCATGACCACAGCATGAGTGTGTCTGCAGATACTGGGGCATATAGCTGCTTGTACATACATAGTGCCTGTGGCCCAATTCAGAATGAATCCCTTCCAACGGTGGTTGGCCTCAGTGTACGTACCAGTAAAACACTGAAAAGTGTAGTAATGGTCCCATCCCAAATTCTGTTGGCCCTGGCCTGGAGGACGAGCCTGGACCAGGTCATGTCACGCATCACATACCACTCTCAACTGCACTCAAGAGAACTAGTAGCTGATGCTTCAGACTACAGTTGGGGGCCCATATGAGGAACCCTTTGCACTCAGAGCATGTGATCCACTCAAGAGATCACTCCACATAAACATAAAAGAGCTCAGAGTGATCCGGAATGTGTGTGAGGTGTTTCTCCCTCACCTCAATGGCAGGGTGGTGCATGTCCTCACAGACAACACTGCCACCATGTAATAGATAAACAAACAAGGAGGGGCCCACTCCTCTGAGCTCTGCAAGCAAGCTATGAGACTCTGGGATTTTTGTGTCCTGTACAGCATCATGCACATGGAGAGTAAATGTGAAGTGCAGCTGGTTCTGCTCTCAGTTCAACCTCAAGAAGGGCTTTCTTCTGGATGTATTCCTGTAATGGTGGCCAGAAGGTGGTCTCTACACTTTCCCTCTGTTCCCCCTCATTGATAAAGTCCTGCAAAAGGTCAAAAGGATGGTGATCCTTGTTGCATGGCCTGGCCTCACCAGCATTGGTTCAGGGCACTGATGAACCTGGTGTCCCGGCTGCCTTTGAGACTGGATTTGCTCTCGTGAGACCAAGGCAACTTTCTCCACCCAAAACTCAGTTTGCTCCCCTGACGGCATAGTTCATCTGTGATTGAGCCCCCCCGACCCCCAGGAGATAGCATGTTTGGGTGACGTTCAAAGGGTTCTCCTCAAGAGTCAGAAGCCTTCAGCATGGTCCACTTATGCTTCTAAATGGACTCGTTTCTCCATATGGGCACAGCAACGGCAAGTTGTCCCAGCCAAGCCTTCCCTTTAGGAAATCCTAGACTACTTGCTGCATCTGAAGCGGTAAGGTCTTGCCTTGGCCACCATTAGAGTCTGCCTGGCAGCCATTTCTGCGTTTTATCTGCCCATGCAAAGCCATTTGGCATTCTCTCATGATGTTCCCTCCCAGTTCCTGAGAGGCCTGGAATGCCTCTGCCCTCAGGCCAGAGACTCTGTCCCACAGTGGGACCCGAGTCTGGTCTTGGCACAGCTGACAGGACCTCCGTTTGAGCCCCTGACCACGTGTCCCTTGTCACTGCTCTCATTCAAGGTAGCCTTTTTGATTGCCATCGCTTCAGCTAGACAGGTGTCAGAACTATGAACACTGATGTCAGAATCACTGTATACCCGGTTCTTCAAGGATAAGGTTCAGCTGTTGCCTCATCTGAAGGTGGTCTCCATCTTCCACATGGACCAGTACATTTTTCTGCCAGTCTTCTACCTTAAGCCTCATGTGAACAATGAGAAAAGTCGCCTTCACATACTGGATGTGCACTAGGTGCTGGCTTTTTACCTGGGGAGAACACATGCCTTTTGCAGCTCCAAGCAGCTTTTAATGGCCTATGGAAAGCGCAGGAGGGGCTCCCCAATTTCCTCCCAGTGGTTGTCCAAATGGATCACTTCCTGCATGCATATGTGCTGCTGTTGGCGGGGCCCAGCCACTGGAGTTGATTAGGGCCCACTCCACAAGGGCTCAAGCTTCCTCACACCCTTACCTTGTGCATGTCCCAATCCAGGACATTTGTCGAGTGGCGACATAGTCGTCGGTACATATATTCACATCTCATTATGCCATCATGCAGCAGACCAGCGATGATGTCACTTTTGGCAGGACTGTACTGCAGTCTGCATTCCCATAACTCCTACCCACCTCCGTAACACTGCTTACAGTCACCTATGCTGAATGGAAATGAGCAAGCATTCAAAGAAGAAAAGACAGTTACCTGTTCTGTAACTGGTGTTCTTCACAATGTGTTGCTCATGTCCATTCAACCTCCCACCAACCTCCCTACCCTCTGATGGAGTCCTGCATGAAGGAACTGAGGGGAGGGGCAGCAGGTGCTTTATATAGTGTGGCTTGTGTGCGCCACTCCAGGGGGTGCTGGGTATCTATGAGTACTGCTTAGGGAAAAGCTTCTGGCACCGGTGCATGTAGCAGGCACACAAATCTATGTTAAATGGACATGAGCAACACCCCTCAAAGAATACCAGTTACAGAACAGGTAACTGTCCTTTT
Source organism: Pelodiscus sinensis (assembly GCF_052426305.1). Lineage (NCBI taxonomy): Eukaryota > Metazoa > Chordata > Testudines > Trionychidae > Pelodiscus > Pelodiscus sinensis. Next base: position 295,030,255 of record NC_143052.1, on the reverse strand, counting down.
CATCTTCCTCCATAATAATTTTACATTTAACCGCAAATACTTCTGTAGACACCATGGCTGTGTCTACACTGGCATTAATTTCCAGAACTGCTTAAAACGGAATACTATTCCGTTTTCAGTTTTTCCGGAAAAGGAGCGTCTACATTGGCAGGCTGCTTTTCCGGAAAAGCGTCTGTGGCCAATGTAGACGCGCTTTTCCGGAAAAGAGCCCCGATCGCCATTTTCGTGATCGGGGCTTTTTTCCGGAAAAGACTACTGGGCTGTCTACACTGGCCCTTTTCCGGAACAGTGTTCCGGAATAAGGACTTATGCCCGAGCGGAAGCAGAATAGTTTTTCCGGAATAGCGGCTGATTTTGTACAGTAGAGCGTTGTTGCTTTTCCGGAAATTCAAGGGCCAGTGTAGACAGCTCGCAGCTTATTCCAGAAAAGCGGCTGATTTTCCGGAATAAGTGGCCCAGTGTAGACACAGCCCATGGGAACAGCTATGAGTAATAGGACAGCTGCGCAATATGCCAACCAATTCACAGGGTACCTAAAGGAAGTATTTCTGGAAAGATGCACCACAAAACCAGTGATTTACCTGAAATACAGTACATCAATGACATTTTCATTCTTTGGACAGATGGCTTGAGCTCACTCAGAGATTTCCACCACAATGTTATCTACCACCCTTTGTTGGGTGCATATTCTGAATTGCAATCCAGACCAGTGAAGAGTTATCACCTTTTATCTTGTACCTCTGAGTGCCTCAAAATTCCTTGCCACTGCGGTTCTCTGCATGTAATATATCTATCAGAAACAAGCATGCAATCTGTCTATGTACTGGGTAGCCCTGGTCCAATGCTTTGGGTCCTGAGGCTGGCCTGCAATCACACACAGATCTCCACTGTCTTCCATCAGCCTTGATTAACAACTGGTATGGTGTCACCATATTCTCCTATCGCCAAATTTTTCCAAAATTATGTGTACTGAAATGTTCACTCCTGTCCTGGAACAACTAGATATTTAACGTTTGGTGCCCTTTCAAGGATTCAATATTCAATTGCTATTTTTATATAGGCTAAACAAGAAGTTAAGTTGACACACATCACTGGCTTGATTACATTAAAAATAAAACAAGTTTATAAACAAAGATAAGATTTTAAGTGAATTAAGAGAGAAAGTTATCAGCAAATAAGTGAAAACATCTACAACTTAATCTAGCTAGTTTCAGGCTTTTCTTTATGATGGCCTTTCTAACAGTTTTCCAGCAAGGCCGTGACTGACGATCTCAGTCATATTGTCTCCCAGAACCCCAAAGTCACTTGTCAAAGCAATAATTTGGGGTTTCAGCCCCTTTCTTTTATAGACCAGTGAACCTTTTATAGACCAATGAACCTTTGAAGTGAAATGTATTGAAGCAGTGAAGACAACAACATATGGAGTTTAGTAATGAAGGAAAATGTGTGCTCTTTCTCCCCCTTATGTTTGCAGAAATGCAAATATTCTGTTTCCTACCATCTCCTCCGCTTGCTGTCCTGAAGTCCCTGATTACTACTTGTTCAAAAATTGAGGTGAACACACACTACTTTGTTTAGATAAGAGTTTTAAATAGGTCTAACCTAAACAGGCCTCTTTGATTTTGAACACTAGCTAATACTCTTATGAGGGAATTAAGTGCATATAATATTGCTACATACCTTTCACCATGATATTATTGACCAGTGAGTTATTAGTTTTTAAATGATACCTCACAAGGCATATTTTATACAATGATTATTACAATAGTGTGTAGGGTGTGAATACATGGGTGCTTTCGATCACAATCATCTATCAAACTCTAGAGTCCAAACAAGGACACTCCACCAGAATAGTAGATCACAGATGGAATGAGCCACCCAAATACCATGAGAGAACCTGTTTAAATATTAGAGAGGGGAAAAAAACCAAGCCTTGGTCACACACCCGTAGCTATCACCTACCACCCTACACTAGAACCCCCTCTGCAGGCCTTCAAATAACCCCCCTACTTTGACAAATTAAGAAGCAAGCTCCTCAGAGCCCAGACTTCACTAACTCAAAGCAGTACCAGATATTCCCATAACAGACACAAAACCTCCAAGCATATCTCTATTGCTACCATGGTCAATACCCCTCATAATGCACCTTTAAATATTCAGGGTTCCTACACATCCAGTATACCTCCATGGCAACGGTGTGGGTGAAATGAGACAATCACTACGCTCCCAAATGGACTTTCAGAGAAGTTATAAAAGACAAAAACACAAAATCATCTAGAGACAAACACTTTTAAATTCATCACGCCACATTTGACCTTTCCTTGTCCTCAAAGGAAACCTGAGCAATCACTTCAAAAGATGTGTCTGGGAACTCAAATGTACAAGTGCACAAGACATTAAAAATCATAGACTCAAGAAAGACACTAGGTGTCTGGTTCATTACAAAAATCTTTAACCTACTAACCATCCTTTTATTCTATAATTTCAGAGGGGCTAACTGTCCATTTCCCCTTAAATGATCTTTGCAACATGAGTTAACTCTGTATGCTTAACAATCTGTTCTACTTTGTGTTTAGCTCTGACCCTCTGAGTACCTTTCCCATACCTGGAGAAATGTTCTGTGTAAGCTCAAAAACTTGTCTCTTTCACCGCAATAGGTACAGTACATAACTCAGTTTCAATGATTAGTGTACATCATAAGAACATAAGAACGCTTATGTTGAATACTAACAAATATATACAGTATGCCTATTTTTTTTCTTTGAGGGAACTACATCTTTTTACTGCCAAATTTCAGTTTCTTCAAACCTATACAAATACTTGAATGTTGGCTGAAGCCCCACCTCATTCACTTACTCCTTGTGAGTCACCTGAATGGCATACACAGCTGCAACAACTCAAAGAAGAAAAAATGGCTATTTGCTGTACTATGATGGTTGTTCCTAGGAGATGTGAGTATAAATGTGTATTTCATGACGTATCCTCAGTCCCCTCTTCGTTGGAGTTAGTAGCCTTGGATTCTGGTCCAAAGGAACTGAGGGTATGTCTACACTACCCTCCTAGTTCGAACTAGGAGGGTAATGTAGGCATACCGCACTTGCAAATGAAGCCCGGGATATGAATTTCCCGGGCTTCATTTGCATAAGCGGGGAGCCGCCATTTTTAAAACCCCGCTGGTTCGAACCCCGTGCAGCGCGGCTACACAGGGCTCGAACTAGGTAGTTCAGACTAGGCTTCCTATTCCAAACTACCGGTACACCTCATGCAAGCACATGGAGTCTTTGATCCCCCCAGAGAGAACCAGCAGCTGTTCTGAATAGCTGGTGATTCCCATCAGGCATCTGTGCCCCTTGCAGTGGGAGGAGACTTTACCCACCGTCCCTGCCCCCAGGTCAATCGGGGTGTGGGGGAGGGGGAAGCACACAGTCTGTCCCCGCCCTGCAAGGGAGTGCCGTGCTTAGCGTCACCCACCAGCTGAGCAGCAGCTGACGGTTGACTAAGTGTCGAGCCCCTTGTAGGGTGGGAGGAGGCTTTTCACGCTCTCCCCACTCTCATGCGAAATCAAGGCTTGGGGAGTGAGGGCAGTGCACAAATCTCCTCCACGCCCTGCCCTGCCCTGCAAGGAGCGTGTGGCACTTAGAAGCACTCCTTGCAAGATGGGTGCAGGGCAGGAGGAGACTTTGCATGCTCCCTTCACTGCCAAGCCCTGATTGGCCAGGGCGGGGCGTGTGTGAAGTCTCTGGATCCCTGTCCTCCGGCATGTGGCGCTTAGAGTCAAGGTTGACTTTAAACTCTGTGCCCTCCCCCGTCCCTAAGCTCTGACTGGCCTGGGGGCAGGGGAGCAGCAGGACCTCCACGTGCTGGATCAACCTGCTTAGCGGGCCAGATCCACACCACAGAGGCCCTTTTGCTCACTCTTGCATTATAGTAACCAACTGCAACTCCAAAGGATAAATGAAGTCTATACCAAGGCTTAAATTCAGACAAAGCCAACCTCTGACAGGTGATCCCAACTGGTTTGGCCAAGAGACTATCAAGTGCAAGCACTTCAGCTGCTCCACTCTCCATTGCTGCATATCTCCTGCCCTTAACCTTGGAGTTGCCTCCCTCACCCCCAGAAGCCTCCTGCTTTCTGTGTAGAGCAGTGGAGAGAAAGGAGGGGGTGCTGATGTCAGGGTGCCGCATCTCCTACCCTGTATTCTAGCTCCACAGAGTGGAAGGGGAGGGGGCACATCAAGGCTTGGGATGAAGGGAGTTTTCTGGCTGCTTTTTGGAGTGCTGCAGGGCTAGGGCAGGGATGAGCCTGCCTTAGCCCCACTGCACCACCACCCAGGAGCCACCTGAGGTGAGAAGTGCCCAACTGGAGCCAGCTCCGAACCTCTGCCCCAGTCATGTACTCCTCCTACACCCCAAGCCCCTGTCCTAACTCTGAGACCCCTGGACCCAAACTCCCTTACAGAGTCTGTATCCTGAACACCATTCTGCACCCCAACTCCCTGCCACAGGCTTAGCTCAGAGCCCCCCTCACACTCCAAATCTTGTGCCCCAACCCTCTGCCCCTGCCTGGTGAAAAGGAGGAAGCAAGGATGCAGTGAACAGAAGCAGAGCCTCGGAGAAGAGGCACAAAAGAGGTGAGGCAAGGATATTTGGGTTTGAGGTAGATCCTGGATTGCATTTAAATTCAAAAAGTGATCTTGTGCTTAAAAATATTGGAGACCACTGCTAAAGGCCGATGGGTAAGTTTGAGCAACACATCTATCATGCAGTTGGAAGCAGGCTTTGCAGCTAAAACACTAAAAATGTCATTGTAAACAGGTACCACAGGCACAAACAGTGCCCAGGCGAGCTGCCTAAATACAAACCCAGGGACTCCGGGCAGGTTGTATTCAGGCAGCTAGCCCCAGTAGCTACCTTTGGCTCTACTGGTACTTTTAGTGCATTAACAGAACTCAAGCAGAGCTAGCACATATGTCTACCCAAGTTGGGAAACATTGCCAGCTTCAGCATAGATGTGAAAAAAATATATGAAGTAATAAAAATCCTTTATAACTTCTTGAATAAGCCATTTTTGTTGTCTTCTGACATATGTTTAGGAACAAGTAATATACACGTTATCAGGAAAATATGATGAATTGCATTATGGGACAATCTTAATTGACTTTTGGAACTACCAATTGCCAGTAACTTTGGGGGTGTCTGAAATCCACAATGTGTCTGAGTGGTAAGTTGTACATTTGTTGTTCACTTATTTAGCTAAAAGATGCATGAAATCATGTGCCCAGACAGCCCCCTGTTGGCAGCAGTGTTGTGGAGGCTTCAGAAAATAATTCTAGTTTAATTCAGCATTCGCTTGCCTTCCCTAAGCTGCTTTTAGATTCACCTGTCTCAGATGGTTACACATTTTTTTAAAAAAGCATTTTGTTGTTTGTATCATCTACCAATTTAGGTACAAACTTTGCCCCTTTTATCTCTAAGATAATACATTAGTGTTGAAAAATAAAAGTTAAATACAAAGCCTTCTGTCAGTGCCTAGGAGGTTTACCAGAAGCTCTCTGTCAAAGATCCATTGTGAAAATTTGAGTGTTTGGTCCTTAAGGTACAAATTAAGACCAGCTCATTAAGATATGAGACTTATATTCTGTGACAGTGTGAATCGGTCAGACATAATTTTTGGAAAGTATTATCATCCCCAAAATCCAAGGAAAACAAAAAATGTAAAAACCCCGGGGGAGGAGGAAGAGGGTAGAATGTTTGAGAGTTCAAAATCATCACATGTAGGCTTCAGCCTTAATTTCAGACTATTCCAATTAGGCCACAGGATCTCTACAGCAGCTTCTGCTTTTTAACCAATTAAAGTTTGACACCTTCAGAAATTCAGAATAAATATATTATCAGCTTTCAATTTAATAAGATACAACACTACCAAGGGGAGCCAATTTTTTTGTGTTGCTTACCTTTTCTAATCTTCTTCCTTCTCTTTTATAAAGGTTAGGTAATTAACTTTTAAAACAGCTATTTTGAACTGGCTGTTGTCCATCTGAATGCTCCTAAATGCCAGATATCAAAAAGATCAAGGCCTGAACTTTCAAAGGGGACTAATGATTAGGGTGCCTCAGTTTTTTAATGCCCAAGTTCAGACACCTATAAAGAGGCTTCATTTTGGGGGGAAGCAAATGTTCACCACTTTCAGAAAAGCAGACTGCTTAATGGGTTTCTCAAGATGAGTACCTCTGTAATGAGGCATACACAATCATTAGTGTCTTGCATGATGAAAAGTCTCAGAGAGGTAGCCATATTAGTCTGTATCTACAAAAACAATGAGAAAAATCTATGGCACCTTAAAGACTAATAAATCCCTAGTTACTTACAAACATTTAGACATTTATTTAAAGGGCTGCCTTTTAACTGTTGCGGTATATCCATTTGGTACCCAAGACGTAGCAATCACTATACACATACATGCAGATAACAGACTTGCCTGGAAGTTTAGTCACAAAGCTCTTTTGTGCCTAACAGGTACAGTCAAAACTGGGGCGGTGTGTGGAAGTCCATCACCTAATGGAAGTCCCAGGAAGACTCCTACTTCCAGCAGGGACAAACCCTCATGACACATGACTTGGGTTTGTCACTGGTTTGCTTCAGATGTTTTATAAGTTTTTAAAACACTCATTGACTTCAATGGATGCAGTTAGGCCAATGCTAAGCACTTTTGAAAATCCCTCCCATAAGCTCAGAAGCAAAGTCTGTGTCCTCACCTAATCAAATAAAGTGGGCACATGGGAAACACACACCCCTAAAGAGAGACATTGGCATGATTAAGATATAGACTCAAAGATCAAGAGACATGGTTTTAATTCCTACTTGTGCCGAGCTCCTGTATAGCCTTGGGTAAGTTACTTAGGGCCAGATGTAATAGGTATATAGGTTCTAAGATTCAGGAATAGGTTACCTAACTACTTTTGAAAATCTGATCCTTAACTGCTCTGTGCATTGGTTTTCCATCTATAACAATCCTTCTCTACATCATAGAAGTGTTGTGAAAATAAATTCAATTAAGTTGTTAGACACTAACACAGTACAGTGATAAGCATGATAGAAAACTCTTAAGAAATTATAGCTGATTCCATCTTAATTTTGAATTTGTTATCCAAAAATGGCAAAACTAGCTCACATTTTGGACTACCTGATTTATTTTTCTGCTGCCAGCGGAAACTTTCACTCACAATTACTGTGGGAACGAGGACTAATTTTTAGATATCTATCTACCCGACTGCAATTGCAGACATTAAGTTAGAAATATGGCACCTACATGCCTATCTGTAATTCTGTATTGTGGTTCAAAATTAGAGTCTTAATTTAAGGCCACTATAAAACTTTCATCCAAACGGTCTTTGCTAATTTTCAGAATCATGGCAGAGACATGAAACAGCATCAAAGTTTTAAAATGTTTGTTGCATTGTTTTCACACCAGTCTTATAACAGTGCCAACCAAGAAGTTAGGATCTCTTTGCCAGTTCACATATTGTGTAGAATCTTGTAGGGAGAGAGGGTGGGGGAATTTGAATGATAACCCTGTAAAGAATTTTCAAAGAATAATGGATACTACTATTTTAATATTTTGTTTGCTTTACTGACCCAGTTCTAAAGGTTAATTCAAGATCCATGTTTTGCCCTAAAATAACAGAGTCATAGAAGTGGAAGGGACCTTGAAAGGTTTTCTAGTCCAGTCCTCACACGCAAGGAAAGAGTAAGTATTATTTATCCATTTACTAAACTCACAAAACAAAGAAAGACAAAATAAAAATAGCTTTTGATATATATGTATATAATTGACATGCAATCGTTAACACAAGCTATTGTTATACCTTCCTATTGCTTATAATTGAAGATTGAGGTAGCTAAAACATATTTATAAATCAAGACCCAGATTCTCACTGTGCCATGTTTTGATTAACACAGCAGTAAAGGGTGGAGGCAAAGGTAGTTTTAAATCTCCCATTATCCATAGATCTCCAGCAAAATTAGATTAGCCTTCTAGCTGCTTTAAATTTTGTTCACCAGCAAAAATAGTGACTCCCAATATGCTGTTTGGTAGCCAGAGGTTACTGGGATGCTCTGGTCATATCCCCTCTCTCTTTCCTCGTGCTCATATTCTCTGCAACAGTGGGGATTTATAATCTTCCTCCCCAAATTGTGCTGCAGTAGGATTGTTGGTGATTATTGGGGGCAAAGCAAGTACCAAGCAACTTAGCGTAGGCAAAGACTACAACTTCTACTGGAGTGGCTACTTACTGTGATTTTTTTAAATTTCCTAATCCATGATTAGACTACTCTATAACTTGTGGTTATTTTCCTCAATATTCTCATGGAAAAGCCAAGTAATTTGTGTTCCTTTCAAATATTTCTAAAAAGTTAGAAAGCACAGTTAACTCTAGAAGCTGTGATGCTATTACTCTATCCATTTATACTTATCCTGGGTGCTCTCCCTATTAAGAATATTCCCAATGATTTTCCTCAAAATGGTGTGTGAATCTACTCTATAGTGAAGATGACTTTTACACCCTCTTCTGAGGATGGTTAACTGTGAGCAATTGTCCAATTTTGAGGAATATTTGATGTTCTTAGAGATAATTGAAAAATCCTAAAGCTTCAGAGGGGTAGCCAAGTTAGTCTGTAACAGGAAAAACTTAAAAAAAACAACAACAACAACAACAAATAATCTGGTAGCACTTTAAAGGCTAACAAAATATGTAGATAGTATCATAAGCTTTCGTGGGCACAGCCCACTTCTTCACATGACTTCTTCGTGGCTGTGCCCACAAAGGCTCATGAGACCAGCTATATATTTTGTTAGTCTTTAAAGTGCTACCAGACTACCTTGACCTTATGCTGTTTAAGTTTGACAAATCCTTATCAGTCTTCACATTTTCTTTCTTTCAGAGCTCTTGGATAAATAGCATGTGCTCCTCTAGATTTACTGTACTTGAGTTATTCAAACTTCTCATAACCTCCTCCTCAGAGACCTCCAGGTCTGATAAAGCAATACTCTAATTTTCCCATAAAATATCCTTGGGATATTAATTGCTGTGTTGCCTTCAATATTAAAAACAAATGAATCATTTGCATTAAACTTTTCTAACTTTTTAATTCTCTCTCATTTGCCCCTTTGGTACTGTAAAGGACTTAAGGATACACAAAAAAGCCTTCTTCAGTCAAATGTCTTTAAAAAAATCTATTATTTTCCTTAATATCTTTGGTTAATTGTTTTTTTATCTTGTGTATTTCCCTTTTAAATCCCGAGTCCTATCTCTAGGTTTGACTAAGCCAAAAAGAAACATTTCTTCACTTCCATGCAAGAATGAATTCTGATCTGAATGGAAATTATTCACATAGCACCTGTTGTTAAATGTTGAATGGTTAGCTCTGAGTAAAAATAAGGTTATCCCACACTTTCCATATAAGATTACACTTATTTCAGTTTTTGGGCTGAAGTTTCCTGCACCAGGTGTCTGCTTCTGATTGAATTTTTATTTTAAAGTTTCTACAAAACAGTTCATCCATTTCTGATAAGATTAGAGGAAAATATTTTGTTTTGCCTCACACAGTTACTGAGCTAAGCAGCACTTCTGATGCCTCCTGGTTTTGTTAGAAACAATCCTTGATCAAATGAATCACATCCAGATTAAGATATAAATTACTTTATTGGGCTAAGTCTACAGAGAGAGGGGAAAAATTGACCTTAATAAATTTGATCTTAGCACCCAATTTTGTAAAGTCGAAGATGCATGCACCCACTGTGCACAAGAATTTGAACCAGTCCAAAGTAACTCATCCCTAGTAGGGTAGCTACCATTGACTTTGAGAGTGATGTACTGTGGGTAGCTATCCCACAGTGTCTGTACCCCTTTGCATTCTGAGTTATGTCCCAGTGCATGCGGAGACTAAAACTGTGCAGTGGGTGGTTCTAGGTACATGTCATCAGCAGCCCATAATGCACTCATTTCCTCCCTCCCACCCCTGCTTAAAATCAACGACAAACAGTCTTTTCTCACCTTTTTTTTTTTTCTCTTGTTGGTTATCCATACAGAAACCATAGCAGCATAGAATCCATTGTGGATCCCTTTGAGCATCAAAGCATTATGATGATGTTAACCTTGGTGTGCCTAATGCTGGAAAATGTCTACAGTATATCCAGGGTCTGTCTGAATAAGGAAGAATCTCAGGAGGCCATGAACATACCCTTCTGTAAAGCAGTTGAGATGAGCACATTGCAAATGCTGCTAGTATTCAATCCTCAGGACCCAATGGAATGCTGTTTATGGTGCCATCAGACAAGCACAGACTGCTTTCAGAGAATCCCAGATGCTGACTGAATGTGGCCAGAAATCTTGACGTTATGCTGTAATGTTTTGTGTTGCAGTGATGCCAGACCACTTACTGCTGACGTGGCATAGAAAGGTGTCCTACCATGAAGGACCGAACAAGGCAGGTCTCTCCAGGAACCTTGTGAGAAGGATTAAAGAGGTCCTCTATGAGAACTTTATGGAAATGTGTGGGGAGGATTCCCCCTCCATTTCCAGACACATGAATAAGCACTCCTGCTGTGTAGGCAGAGTGACTGCCAAGGGCCACTGTGGTGCCAGACCCTGTGTCATAAGCTGGTATTTAAGTGGACAGACATCATGGTCTGAGCAGTTCTGGTCAGAAACCAGAGGTCAGACACAGGCATCATGAATCAAAACAAGGACCAGAGCCAGTCAGGGAATCAAGCCAAGGGTCAGAACTGAAATCAGGATCTGGAATCAAGCCAAGGGTAGAGTCAGAACCAGTAGCCAGAAGTAGGACAAAGAAGTGAGGATCCAGAACCAGGCAGGACAACAGGTTCCAGGAACAAGACAGGAAGGCAGGAATCTGGAACAAGGCAGGGTTTAGGAATAATGTTCTCTCTTGTCTCTTCCATTTATGTGCAGAGGCATGTGCAAATGTGCATCACTAATAGAAATAAAAAACTAACTGTGGGTGCTCTGCTAAGCAGCTGGGCAGCACTGGAATCTCTCCTGAGCCGTCACACAAGTGCCCAGCTTACAGGGCACACTGCTGAAGAGTCAGGTGAGAAGACAGGATACAAATGTAGCAGCCAGACAGATTTACTCAGTTGGTTACTGTGCCTCCTTCTGAATTGAACAGTGAGTCTGAACGAATGGGAGAGGCTAGATGTCTTTTCTAGTTAGAGCTTTGTGGCCAGTGCCCAGAATGCATTTGAGTCCATCATCTCATACTCCCTGCCCAATACCAAAAAGCTCTTAGGCAGAGACTCTGGTCTGAGCACTGAGTACCCTGGATTGAAGATCTGCAATTCTTCACATATTGTAATGGAGATCGAAGAAACTCATGTGCTCTCACTTTTCCCACAGCTGGCTCCCAGGCAACAGAGGAGAAAGCAATCTGACAAATATAGGGAGGTTGCAAGAACTAAAGGGTAAGGAATAGGGGAGAGGAATAGGAGTTGATGGGTAGTGCATGGGAGGAGAAGCAGCACATCTATAAACACAGAAGAGCAATTAAGGCAGCGAGGCCTGGTTTATACTACATGGAAAGGTTGAAGTAAGATATGCAATTCAACTCCGTAAACCACGTAGCTGGAGTTGACGTATCTTCCATTGTGTTTCCGCACCATCCACACAGCAGGAGGCCGATGGGAACAAATGCTCCTGTCAGCTTCCCTTACTCCTCGTGAGGAGCAGGAGTACCAGTGCCAACATAGGTGCCCTTTGAGTTCAATCTAGCGGATCTATACTATACCCGCTAAATTGAACCCCAGAAGATTGACTGCGACAGCATCGATCTTCCATGTAGTGAAAACATGCCCTGAGAAAGAAGGGCTACATCTACACTGGCATGATTTTGCGCAACTGCTCTTTAACACAAGAGTTCTTGCATTAAAGTAATTGCGCAAGAGAGCGTCTACATTGGTGGAATGCTCTTGTGCAAAAGCAGGAGCCCGGAACCATTTTGTAGAGGGCAAAAGGGCACTAGCCCTTTCTGGGGGCAGGGGCTGGAGCTCCTTTGAGACACGTGCTTAAAGGGATCTCCCCGGACAGCCGTTTCTCTCCTGCTGCGTGCTATAGGACTTCTTGCAGGGACTGACAGCCGTAGCAGTTCTAGTTGTCGTTGCTCTCTGCCTTGTTAGACACCACAGCCTTGTGCCTTAGTGCCATTAGCTGATTTTTTACCTCAGCTCTCTTCTTGTGCCATGGAGCCAGGGGTGGCCTTGTGCCTGCTCTGGCCCCTTCTGGCCATTTTGGAGTGCGTGCAGCTGCTGCTCCAGGCTGCTGCACTCATCGTCCAGGACCTCGAGGTGCAGGTCCCTCTGGACTCCCTCACCAGTGAGGCCATGGCGTCCCTGTGGCATCCCCACCCCACCGTGGAGAGGACTTTGTGGAGACTGGACACCAGTACGGACTGGTGGGACCAGCTGGTCCTGGGGCAATGGGACGACCAGCAATGGCTCTGGAACTTTCGACTGCGAAAGCAGATGTTCCTGGAGCTATGTGCCTGGCTCACCCCTGTGCTCCAGAAAAGCACCACCCGGCTGCGGGCACCCATCCCCGTGGACAAGAGGGTCACCATTGCCATATGGAAGCTGGCCACCCTGGACAGCTACCGATCAGTGGCACACCAGTTTGGGGTGGGCAGAACGACCGTCAGTGCCGTCGTCATGCAGGTAAGTGCTGCACTCCATGCCCAGGGCAGGCAAGACTCCAGGCTGGGCGATGGGGAATTCCCCGTCACCCAGGGGTTTGGGCCATCCCTCCCTTGCACAGGTCTGCTGGTGGGGGGAGGTGGCCCATGTGGCAAGGGGGCCCTAGTATGTAAGGACAGAGGGCATCACGGGGGGAGGGAACCCCGCAAGGGAGCACGCACTCACCCTGCCTTATGTGATGCATTCCCGTGTTTCTATGCATCCTTCTGCAGGTCATCTGTGCCATCAACGATGTCCTGCTACAACGAATAATCCGCCTGTGGGATGTGGCAGCTACGGTGGCCTGCTTCGCTGCCCTGGGGTTTCCCAACTATGGGGGAGCCCTGGATGCAACCCACATCCCCATATATGCCCCGCAGCATCAAGCGGCCCATTTCATAAACTGAAAGGGGTACTTCTTCATTGTACTCCAGGCCCTCGTGGACCACCATGGCCGCTTCCTGGACATTTATGCAGGCTGGTCCAGCAGGGCACACAACGCCCACATTCTATGAAACTCTGGCCTGTTTGGCAGGCTGGAGGCAGGCACTTTCTTCCCCCAGCAGGAATTTACTGTCAGGGACGTGCCCATGCCCACGTGTATTGTGGGGGACGCTGCCCTGGTTAATGCAGCCCTACACAGGGCGGACAGACCACAACCGGGCACAGTTCAATGGCCACCTCAGCAGGACCCGCAACCAGGTGGAGTGCGCCTGCGGCCGTCTGAAAGCCCAGTTTCGCTGTTTGTTCACCCGTCTGGAGATAGGTGAATGGAACGTCCCGGAAGTAGTGGCCGCATGCTGGTGCTCCACAACATCATGGAGCAGAAGGGGGAGGCAATCCTCCTGGCATGGATGGCAGGTGAGGGCCAGGCCTTTGAACAGCCCCGCACAGCTGCCATCTGCCAGGCGCACCACGATGGGGTGCGCATCTGGGGGCCCTGACAGATGTTCTCCCAGGCCCCACAGTAGGGTCTCCTGTCTCCCTTGACATCTCCCTCCCCTCCCCAAACCTTCCCTCCTCCCCTCCCCTCCCCACCCAATAAACAACACCCCAGGTTTTTTTTGGAAAATGTTTGGAACTTTTTATTTACAATGGGGGGGGGGAACGTAGGGTGGGAGGGAGGGGGGAGGAGGCTCTGAACTGGGAGGGGTGGCCCCTGCCACCGCCTCTGTGGGGGCGGACCATGACATGTGGTTGAGGCCGCATCAGGGCAGGTAGCACGGGGAGGTGGGCAGGATAGAGTGCATCACGAGGGGGAATTGCGGGGGCAGGAAGATGGGGAATTGCGGGAGGAGGAGGGGGGCGCACGGGCATTGGTATGGGAAGGATGGCAGGTGCATGGGGCAATGCCATGCCATAATGTACCACGTGCCCGATGTGAGCGGTGAGGGCAGTGATGGCATTTCCAATGCGGTCACACTGGGCCCGGAAGCAGTCCCAGGCCTGATGGCGCCACTCCAGGTCTGCTTCCACCTAGCAAATGACAGTCACCTCAATGAATTCGATGATCTGGACATGCCGCCAAAGAAGTTGGTCCCACTGCCGGACCCGCCAGCTCAGTGCCTGGGCGGTTGGGGGTGCTGCCGCAGGGCTGGAGGGTCCTCTGCTCCTGCTTGGTCCAGCTGCAGGGATCAGAAGAAAGGATGGGTCAGTCAGGCAGCCCGGTCACTGTCCCCATGCCCTCTGCCCGAGCCCAGGTGACACCACAGTACTGTGGCTTGGACCCACTCATTCCCCCCAGTGTTGTATGTTTGCATACAGGACCGCCCCCGGAATAGAGTCCTCCTCCATGTACTGTAACCACCGGTCTGTGTCCTAGCCCCTTGGGGGGGTGGGAGGGCGCGTGTGTTGTGTTAACCTGTGGAACTCCCTGCCAGAGAGGCTGTGAGGCTTTGGGCTAATCAATGGTGTTTAACAGGGAGCAAGATGAATCCCCACACAGTGCCTAGGAGCACATCTGGCAGACATGGTCTGGGCTCTCAGATCACCAGCACGGGGATGTTTCCTGGATGGAACCAGGGGTGACTGGGGAGTGTCATCTTTGCAGCGAAACTCAGGTGGCCCTAGGGCCGGCCCGAGCGCTCCCCCCCCCCTCCCGCTAGCCCTCACACACATAGCCCAGGGACGTGTGGCTGCAGTGGAGACTCGGGGGGCCACCCAAGGCACCAGGAGCAGGTGAGGGGCTCAGTGGGTGAACCAGGTGAGGGGACAGAGCTGTGTCACTGCTCTGTCCCCTCAGTTCATTTTAGCTAATCAGTCAGTAGCATATGCACAGGATATCTAAAACTGCAATTTTCTTAATTCCTGAAGGGCTTTCAATCTTTATCCAGTAGCTGCAAAGCTATCACTAGGGATACAAAGTCTCAGAGGGCTAGCCCTGTTAATCTATAACTTTAAGAAGGAGTAGTCCTGTGGAATCAGACTAACCAAAATGTACAGCATCGTGAACTTATGTGGGCAAGACCTGCTTCATCGTATGAGCTGGACTAAGGATACAAAAATACTTTATAGCGCAGACTCCCTGTATTAGCATCAGCAGCTTATTGTATATTCAAGTTGGAAATAGACCACCTCTTCATCTTACAAGTGTCTTTTAAAAAAAAAAAAAAAAGCCACCAATCCCGAGAACTGCAAAGGAGTGCAACAGCTAATTTTTTAAAATAAGATGTACCACTAAAGAGCCATCCTTGTAAAATGGTATACTACTAACCTACTTTACAAAGGCATCAAAATCTTAATTACTGGTGAAGTCCTTTGAGAGCCAAGTGCTATACAAATTCAAATTATGAAGAAAAAAGTAGCCCATCTTTCCTTTTAAAAAAAAAATATCACTGCTATGTCATGTGTTCCTTCTGTATTTACTTTTTGCATATCCAACAGCCAGTCGTTACTGCTTTTCACAGGGTTCTGTTTTTCTAATATTAGAAGAATATGGAGGGCAGATTACACTAAGAATGGGAGAGTCATGTTTTAGCACTAGTTTCCTTTATATCCAGTGATCCATTACTTTAAAAAAAAAAAAAAAAAAAAAAGGTAGAGGCAAGATCATTATTTTATCAACACTCAGACATGAGCATAAGACTACTTCAGAACATGATGTTACTAAATACCAAAATTTAGGTCACTTCTTTACTACATTAAAAGAACTCCAGGGGGGAGGGGGGAGATTAAAAAAAGAAGTGTCAACCACTTAAAGCAACCCCCTTGTCACATGATGTTCACCTAAAGACAACTTACTGACATCATTGTGACAAAGCAAAACCTTATCTACTGTGACCAAAAGATCAGTTTCAATATGGACCATCTCCTAAGGACTGAACGGGGAGAAGAGTAGATGAATTCAGTGCATACAAATTTTCATTTTAAAAAACTAAATAGAGCAGCCCAAATACATCAAGATCTATTCACATTTAATTGACAAGGAGATAGAAGATGGGACTGGTACAACTCACAAGACAGGGCTCTATTCCTAGTTCTGATGCAGGAGAAGTTCGCCAACTCACACAGTGAAGGAGCATAGGCTATAATAGAGAACAAGGAGGGACATGGCAGAACAGGGAGGCAAGATCAAATCAGCATCTTAGATGCCTATATACAAATGCAAGAAGTATGGGTAATAAGCAGGAAGAACTTGAAGTGCTAATTAATAAACACAATTATGACATCGTTGGTATCACAGAGACTTGGGATAACACATGATTGGAATATTGGTATAGAAGGGTACAGCTTAGGAAGGATAGGTGGGGAAAAAAGGTAGGCGGTGTTGCCTTATCTATTAAAAATGTATACACTTGGACTGAGGTGGAGATGGACATAGGAGACAGATGTGTTGAGAGTTTCTGGGTTAGGTTAAAAGGGATAAAAAACCAAGGGTGATGTCATGCTAGAAGTCTACTACAGACCACCTACCCAGGTTGAAAAGGTGGATGAGGCTTTTTTTTAAACTAACAATCATCCAAAGTGCAGGATTTGGTGGTGATGGGGGACTTCAACTACCCAGACACATATTGGGAAACTAACACAGTGAGGAACAGATTATCCAGTAAGTTCTTGGACTGCGTTGAAGACAATGTTTTATTTCAGAAGGTTGAAAAAACTACTAAGGGGCGAAGCTATTTTAGATTTGATTTTAACAAATAGGGAGGAACTAGTTGAGAATTTGGAAGTGGAAGGCAGCTTGGGTGAAAGTAATCATGAAATCATAGAATTTATGATTCTAAGGAATAGTAGAAGGGAGAATAGCAAAATTGAGACAATGGCTTTCAGGAAGGCAGATTTTACTAAACTCAGACCTGGTAGGTAAGGTCCCACAGGAAGCAAGACTAAGAGGAAAAACAACTGAAGAGAGTCGGCAGCTTTTCAAAGGACATTATTAAAGGCCCAAAAGCCAACTATTCTGCTGTGTAGGCAAGATAGAAAGTATGGGAGGAGACCACCTTGGCTTAACCAGGAGATCTTGCATGATCTAAAAATCAAGAGGGTCATAAAAGTGGAAATTAGGACAAATTACAAAGGATTAATATAGGCAAACAATACAGGTATGCAAGGACAAGATTAGAAAGGCAAAGGCACAAAATGAGCTCAAACTAGCTACAAAAGGAAACAAGACAACTTTCTATAAGTATATTAGAAGCAAGAGAAACACCCAGGACAGGGTAGGCCCGTTGCTCAGTGAGGCGGGAGAAACAGTAACAGGAAACTTAGAAATGGTAGAGGTGCTTAATGACTTCTTTTTTTGGTCTTCACCAAGAAGTCTGATGATGAAGGAATGCCTAATATAGTGAATGCTAGTGGGAAGGGGGTAGGTTTAAAAGATAAAAGAAAAAAAGAACAAGTTAAAAATCACTTAGAAAAGATGTCTGCAAGTCACCAGGACCTGATGAAATGCATCCTAGAATACTCAAGGAGCTGATAGAGGAGGTATCTGAGCCTTTAGCTTTCATCCATGATTTTTTCAAAGAAGACAGCAGAGATTCCAGAAGACTGGAAAAGGGCAAATATAGTGTCCATCTATAAAAAAAGGAAATAAGAACAACCCAGGGAACTACAGACCAGTCCGTTTAACTTCTGTGTCAGGAAAGGTAATGGAGAAATGGAATTCATCTGCAAACACCTGGAAGACAATAAGATAAGAGGTAACAGCATAGATTTGTAAAGAACAAATCATGTCAAACCAATCTAACAGCTTTCTTTGATAGGATAATGAGTGTTGTGGATAAGGGAGA
This sequence comes from Pelodiscus sinensis, assembly GCF_052426305.1. NCBI lineage: Eukaryota > Metazoa > Chordata > Testudines > Trionychidae > Pelodiscus > Pelodiscus sinensis. The sequence continues at coordinate 295,012,285 of NC_143052.1, read as the reverse complement.
AGTAGTGGACATGGTATACCTAGACTTTAGCAAGGCATTTGATACAGTCTCACAAGATCTTATCAATAAACTAGGCAAATACAGTAGCCCCATGTAAGTTGTAAGGTGAATGCATAGACTCAGACTCATAGACTTTAAGGTCAGAAGGGACCATTATGATCATCTAGTCTGACCCCCTGCACTGTGCAGGCCACAAAATCTCACCCACCCCTCCTAGAATAATCCTCTCACCTATATCTCAGATACTGAAGCCTTCAAATACTTTGAAGACCCCAAGATGCAGAGAATCCTCTAGCTGTGATCTGTACCCCATGCTACAGAGGAAGGTGAAAAACCTCCAGGGCCTCTGCCAATCTACCCTGGAGGAAAATTCCTTCCCGACCCCAAATATGGCGATCGGCTAAACCCTGAGCATGTGGGCAAGACTCATCAGCCAGACACCCAGACAGTTCTCTATAGTAACTTCTATCATCCCTCCATTGACCTATTTCCCACTGATAATGAATGGTCAATTAGTTACCAAGATCATGTTATCTCATCAAACCATCCCCTTCGTAAACCCATCTAGTTTAATCTTGAAACCAGATAGATCTTTTGCCCCCACTACTTCCCTTGGAAGGCCGTTCCAGAACTTCACTCCTCTAATGGTTAGAAACCTTCGTCTAATCTCAAGTCTAAACTTCCTACTAGCCATCTTATATCCATTTGTTCTTGTGTCCACATTGGTATTAAACTTAAATAATTCCTCTCCCTCCCTGGTATTTATCCCTCTAATATATTTAAAAAGTGCAATCATGTCCCCCCTCAGCCTTCTTTTGGTTAAAGTAAACAAGCCAAGCTCCTTGAGTCTCCTTTCATAAGACAAATGCAGGACAATGTAGCACTTTAAAGACTAACAAGATGGTTTATTAGATGATGAGCTTTCGTGGGCCAGACCCACTTCCTCAGATCAAATAGTGGAAGAAAGTAGTCACAACCATATATACCAAAGGATACAATTTAAAAAAAATGAACAAATATGAAAAGGACAAATCACATTGCAGAACAGAAGGAGGATGCGGGGGGGTGGGAAGGGGGAGGAAGGAAGGTAAGTGTCTGTGAATTGCTGATATTAAAGGTAGGGAGAGTGGGATGTTTGTGAGTTAATGGTATTACAGGTGATAATTGGGGAAACTGTCTTGATAATGGGTGAGAAAGTTCAAAGACTTGTTAAGTCCTTGTTGGTAAGTGTCGAATTTTAACATGAATGACAGTTCAGAGGATTCCCTTTCAAGTGCAGATGTAAAAGGTCTTTGTAGCAGAATGCAGGTGGCTAAGTCATTTAGAGAGTGTCCTTTCTGGTTAAAGTGGCAAGAAACTGTTTTCTCTTTGTGATCTTGTCTAATATCTGTTTTGTGGGCATTAATCCTTTGGCGAAGTGTCTGAGATGTTTGTCCAATGTACATAGCAGACGGACACTTTCGGCACATGATAGCGTAGATTATATTTCTGGATGCGCAGGAATATGTGTTCTTGATCTTATAACTCACTTGGTTAGGTCCAATAATGGTATCAGCAGAATGAATATGTGGACAAAGCTGGCAACGGGGTTTGTTGCAAGGGAAGGTACCAGGGTTGGTATTGGTGTGGTATGTCCTGTGGTGGTTGGTAAGAATCATCTTGAGGTTAGGTGGTTGTCTATAGGAGACTATGGGTCTGTCTCCCAGAGCCTCTTTGAGTATGGTATCCTGTTCCAATATAGGCTGTAGTTTCTTGATAATGTGTTGGACAGGTTTAAGTTGGGGGTTGTAGGTGATGACAAGTGGTGTTCTATTGTTGGTTTTCTTGGGTCTGTCTTGAAGTAGATGGTTTCTAGGTATTCGTCTGGCTCTTTCAATTTGCTTTTTTGTTTCTCTGGGTGGGTAGTTGAGATTTATAAATGCTTGGTAGAGATCCTGAAGCTTCTGGTCTCTGTCAGTGGGGTTAGAGCAGATGCGGTTGTATCGAAGGGCTTGGCTATAGACGATGGATCGTGTGGTGTGTTCTGGATGGGAGCTGGATGCATGTAGGTAACTGTATGAGTCAGTGGGTTTTCTGTAGAGAGTGGTGTCTAATTTTCCACGAGAAAATTCTACACGAGAGATCCACTTCCTGGACACCACCGTACAAATCAACAATGGAAAATTAGACACCACTCTCTACAGAAAACCCACTGACTCATACAGTTACCTACATGCATCCAGCTCCCATCCAGAACACACCACACGATCCATCGTCTATAGCCAAGCCCTTCGATACAACCGCATCTGCTCTAACCCCACTGACAGAGACCAGAAGCTTCAGGATCTCTACCAAGCATTTATAAATCTCAACTACCCACCCAGAGAAACAAAAAAGCAAATTGAAAGAGCCAGACGAATACCTAGAAACCATCTACTTCAAGACAGACCCAAGAAAACCAACAATAGAACACCACTTGTCATCACCTACAACCCCCAACTTAAACCTGTCCAACACATTATCAAGAAACTACAGCCTATATTGGAACAGGATACCATACTCAAAGAGGCTCTGGGAGACAGACCCATAGTCTCCTATAGACAACCACCTAACCTCAAGATGATTCTTACCAACCACCACAGGACATACCACACCAATACCAACCCTGGTACCTTCCCTTGCAACAAACCCCGTTGCCAGCTTTGTCCACATATTCATTCTGCTGATACCATTATTGGACCTAACCAAGTGAGTTATAAGATCAAGAACACATATTCCTGCGCATCCAGAAATATAATCTACGCTATCATGTGCCGAAAGTGTCCGTCTGCTATGTACATTGGACAAACATCTCAGACACTTCGCCAAAGGATTAATGCCCACAAAACAGATATTAGACAAGATCACAAAGAGAAAACAGTTTCTTGCCACTTTAACCAGAAAGGACACTCTCTAAATGACTTAGCCACCTGCATTCTGCTACAAAGACCTTTTACATCTGCACTTGAAAGGGAATCCTCTGAACTGTCATTCATGTTAAAATTCGACACTTACCAACAAGGACTTAACAAGTCTTTGAACTTTCTCACCCATTATCAAGACAGTTTCCCCAATTATCACCTGTAATACCATTAACTCACAAACATCCCACTCTCCCTACCTTTAATATCAGCAATTCACAGACACTTACCTTCCTTCCTCCCCCTTCCCACCCCCCCGCATCCTCCTTCTGTTCTGCAATGTGATTTGTCCTTTTCATATTTGTTCATTTTTTTTAAATTGTATCCTTTGGTATATATGGTTGTGACTACTTTCTTCCACTATTTGATCTGAGGAAGTGGGTCTGGCCCACGAAAGCTCATCATCTAATAAACCATCTTGTTAGTCTTTAAAGTGCTACATTGTCCTGCATTTTGCTTCAACTACCCCAGACTAACACGGCTACATTTCTATCACTTTCATAAGACAGGTTTTCCATTCCTCGGATCATCCTAGTGGCCCTTCTTTGTACCTTTTCCAGTTTGAATTCATCCTTCTTAAACATGGGAGACCAGAACTGCACATAGTATTCCAAATGGGGTCTCACCAATGCCTTGTATAATGGCACCAACACCTCCTTATCCCTACTGGAAATACCTCGCCTAATACATCCAGCATAACTGGCTGGATAACCGTTCTCAGAGTAGTTAATGGTTCACAATCCTGCTGGAAGGGCATAACAAATAGGGTTCCACAGGGGTTTCTTTTGAAACTGGTTCTGTTCAATATCTTCATCAATGATTTAGATATTGGCATAGAGAGTACAGATGATACCAAGCTGGGAGGGGGTTGCAAGTACTTTGGAGGATAGGGTCATAATTCAAAATGATCTGGACAAACTGGAAAAGTGGTCTGAGGTAAATAGGATTAAGGGAAATAAGGACAAATGCTAAGTACACCACTTAGGGAGGAACAATCAGATTCACACATACAGAACGGGAAGCGACTGTCTAGGAAGGAGTACTACAGAAAGGGATCTAAGGGTCATAGTGGACCACAAGTTGAATATGAGTCAACAGTGTGATGCTGTTGCAAAAAAAGCAAATATGATTCTAGGTTGTATCAACAGGTGTGTTGTAAGCAAAACTCGTGAAGTCATTCTGCCGCTCTACTCTGCACTAGTTAGGCCTCAGCTGGAGTACTGTGTCCAGTTCTGGACGCCACATTTCAAGAAAGATGTGGAGAAATTGGAAAGGGTACAGAGAAGAGCGACAAGAATGATTAAAGGTCTAGAGAACATGACCTATGAAGCCAGGCTTCATGAACTGGGCTTGTTTAGTTTGGAAAAAAGAAGATTAAGGGGGGACATGATAGTGGTTTTCAAATATCTAAAAGGGTATCACAAGGAGGAAGGAGAAAATTTGTTCCTCTTGGTTTCTGAGGACAGGACAAGGAGTAATGGGCTTAAAGTGCAGCAGGGGAGGTTTAGATTGGACATTAGGAAAAAATTCCTGTCAGGGTGGTCAAATATTGGAATAAATTGCCAAGGGAGGTGGTGGAATCTCCCTCTCTGGAGATATTTAAGAACAGGTTAGATAGACATCTGTCAGGGATGGTGTAGACGGAGCTTGGTCCTGCCTTGAGGGCGGGGGGCTGGACTCGACCTCTTGAGGTTCCCTTCCAGTCCTATGATTCTATAAGAGCAACAAGAATAATGAAAGGTCTAGAGAACATCAGCTATGAAGGAAGACAGAAAGAATTGGGCTTGTTTAGTTTGGAAAGGAGAAGACAGAGCATGAAATAGCGCTTTTCAGGTATCTAAAGTGTCACAAGGAAGAGGGAAAAAATTGTTCTCCTTGGCCTCTGAGGATAGGACAAGAAGCGATGGGCTTAAACTGCAGCAAGGGAGGTTTAGGTTGGACATTAGGAAAAACTTCCAAACTGTCAGGGTAGGTAAACACTGGAATAAATTGCCCAAGGAGACTGTGGAATCTCCATCTCTGGAAATATTTAAGAGCAGGTTAGACAGACACCTATCAGGGATGGCAGGCAGTACTGGGTCCTGCCGTGAGGACAGGGGACTGGACTCGATCACCTGTCGAGCTCCCTTCCAGTTCTAGTGTTCTATGAAGTAATGTCTTAGTGCAAAACTGTCTTCAAAAGCTAAGGTTATCTACCTCTAAGAACTTGCAGGCTAGAAAACTGAGTTAAACACTTTTTGGCTAAAACACCTGTTTCTCAAATATGCATTTTTCCTTTTATGTTATACACATAAAACTGGTATTTAGCAACCATTAGTAATAATCCTGTATAATAAAATTTGAAGCACAAGTCATTTAAATAGTTAGAGGACCCAGAAACACTGAGGTTAGCCCAGTAGTAACTGCCCTATTTAAAGTCTGTTAAAATACTTTAATGTGATCAGTTTGGGCTATGGAAAGAGGGCAAAGATCACAAATAATCCACTAGAAGGGAGAAAGTATTTTTAAAAATCATTTTTTATTTCAACACAACTAAGAATAAAAAACACATTATGAGGAAGATTTCTGCAGTATGTGAATCAGTCCAATGTTTTCCATTACAAAAGGTTATTAAAAGTCTTAGTTTATACTTCATTACAGACCTTGGGTACAGTCAAGTCCATTTTCTTTTCCTGTTAAAGTGGTTGTCAAGTACATCTTACAGTCATTGATTGTCCTCAACTGGAGATGTTTACAGCTTCTATGAGGATTCAATACTAGGAAGCCACACAGAGTTAAACATTCAAGATGGTCTTTGCTTTCTTGGCAACTCCACAACCTCTCCTTAATAGCAGTGATCTACTGGGACAGATCCTCTCCCAAGCTCCCTTGTACCATCCTAAAGTTGCCATTAATAGGCCTTACCAGAGCAGGGGAAAGTGTTAATTGACAGAGTCCACTACTATGCCACCCTTTCCTGGCATAGTCACACACTTGAGGAAGGGATGGGCTCAGAACCTCCCACATTTTTAGAACTGCTTCAAACCATCATAATTTAAGAGTAGTCATGAGGCAGTACTAATTTCTGGTGCAAGCATTAGGGACTGAACAACGTCGCCATGTCTTAAAGTCACCTTGGTCAGCTCTTCACCCTGGCTGTCCTTTGCATTTGGCAAATGCTGAAAAGTTCTTTGAACTATTTTAGTTAATAATTCCAGCCTGTTCGTTTCTACTGAAAAGCAATTCAGTCTTTGTTATTTTTGTACTTAGGACACTACTAATTAACTGACCTTTCATTACAACCTGCCACACATTGCATAGAAGATGCTTTTTTAATATTACATTTATTAACTTCAGAGCACTGAAAGACTGCTTAATAGGTTTTTCTTGGGGGATCCTACAAGAGGAGCTAATACACTGAACTAATGGTTGTTTCATAGATAAAAGACTGGAGCATGATCTGTGATATTTCCACAATGTTGTTTCTTAATTAATTGAAAGCAGTCTGTTCATAGTTTTTGCTTGCAGAAATAGTACGTAATCATTCAAATGAAGATTTTTTTCCAGCCATCTATGAATCTTCTAAAAAGGTTTTAGAAGAGAAGGTTCAGTGGGCCTTATTACTACTTAGCTTGCTTATGTAAGTATTTAAAGCCTCCTTTGTGATATTCTGCAAGAAGTGCAAGAACCTCTCTTTAGGGACTCCCTTTATTCCCAGCATGGCTCATTTTTTGCATTATGCCCATCTCAGTTTTTGAAATTGTGTTGCACATTTAACTGCTTGATATTGAACTACAAATTCAGTGTGTAAGTATTCTACCCTGCTCCAAAAGGGTGAACAGGAGAAAAATAAGAACTTCGCTTCTCTATTAAATGGCTGAAGGAAAGGGGGGGGTTGTTTTCTCAGTTTATCACCTTCAATAGTTGCAATTTAAAATAAAAAGAAATAGTAGGAATAGTAGGATTAGTAATGTCTACACATGGCTCTTCACAGATTCAAAAAAGTAGGCAGTAAGGAAATGGGTTTCATTTCCGCTTCTGCACTGTGGTTAACTTCCTCGGTGCTCCACCAGTGTTCTCTTGGCTTTCCTTGGCATGGAAGACAAGGGCTTCTGGTCTCTTCAGCCTTTCAAAACTGTAGCATTCAACTTTTTCTTCAGTAGAGACTGTTCTGGTACTCACAAGGTGAAATCCTTCTTTAAGTAAAGTGTCAACCAGTAAGCCTAGAACATTAGTTCCATTAATCAGCTTTCTAGGATCGGGTTTTATAGAAACATACCTAGAGAAAGAGAGAAAAAAGTGTTAACCTTCTTGCAGGATGGAGCCATGTTTTTAACAGGCCAAATTTTCAGCTGATGTATAGGAGTATGACTCCACTGACTGCAAAAAAGCTGCACTGATTTACATTAGCCAAGAATCCAGGTTAATTTTCTAAATATATTAATTCTTTTCATTGTGAAAAGCACAGCTATTTGTTCTCAGTTTGACCAGTTATATTTTTTACTGAACAGGCACTTTGTTTTTCCACTATGAAGTCCACTTTCTCCTCACAAGTAGGAATGAGAAAGGTTAACCAGTAAGCATCACCCTAAAATGTAGCTTGATTAATCAAAGTCACCTGAACAGGTGACGCTTGCCAATTAACCTCTCATAGCCTGGATACACAATGGGGGATGGAGCAGCTCCTTGTCCGCTATGAGAGGGGGCTGCTCCAGCCCTGTGGGACCTGCTGCAGACAGGGACTGCTCTGGGAGTCTGGCACTGCCCCATGTGTAGTGGCTAGTGCGCATCACAGGCAGGGGCTACTCCAGGCATCTGGAGCTACCTACTGGCAGTGGGCCTAGGAGGAGGACAGCCCACAAGCAGGGGCTGCTCCGACAGCGGCTGGGAGAGGAGGCGGCACTCCAGCCCCAGGTGGGCTGGAGTGCCCCCCTCTTAATTGCTTAACCAATTAAACAGGATTTTACATACCTATTTACAAGTGATCATAACTGTTTAATGGAGAGAAACTAAAGTCAATGCATAATGTACAACAGTTTCTCAGAGGAGAATAGTCAAACTGTGGCAAGAACAGCAAAATTGGGTTAATTTAAGTAACAGCACTATTCATTACAAAACACCTTGCTCTGCTAAGAGTTGTTTGCTCTGTTGTCTTGTACACAAACTTTTTTAGTAACAATTATGAAAGTTATTTACGCCTAAAGTAAATTAATTTGCAAAAATTCATCCAGATACTTCAAGGATGAAAGTAATGTCAAAATGCTGTTAAGACAGTAATGTAAATAATACTTCATGAACTATGGAGCAATTCTGTTAAAGATCTGCAAAAAGAACTAAGTTCTATATAATCACAAAAGATTGATTACAGAAGTTAATCATATAATCAAAACTGACTTGTAAGATTTTTCCTCTGCAGCTGAACAGAAAAATGTGGCTTGATTAATGAAAGTCAAAATAGAGGTTATAACTGAAATTAATTTCTCACTGTTTTTACCTTGTCACAACCTACACTGATTCAGTGTTAATCCAAAAAGCTGTAATAAATGGCATTTAAGCACTACCTCATATGTGCTATGTGAGAAAGCCCAGGATGAGCTTCTTACAATTATACAGTTAAAGAAAGTCAAAAAAAGTCAAATATAAAGAAATCCTACTGATTTTTTTAACCCAACATTCTCTTAATTGTTTAATTCATATATTTTAAGAGAGAATAACCCTACCGGTACTATTTCAGTGAAGTGTCCATAAAAATCCAGGCATTCTAAGAGCCATGGAAGATAATATGGGAAAGAAGAACATAGGTTGAGACATTCCAAATGTATAATTAAAAAAAAAAAAATCACTCTTTAGAGCATTTAAAAACCATCAAGAACTATGTAATTAGAGGCTGACATGGCTAGCACAGAGGTCACTGATTTATCATTTAAAAAAAAATCCATGGCAAGAGGACCAAACTCATGTAGTGTCTACAATTTTTATTCTACAAAGCAAAACCTTGCATTTACAGTTTGGGAACAAGATGAGTCCATCTTAACTCTGCCTTTATTTGCCATCTCCACAATGAAATAGTCCTCTCCTCCCATCCACAGCTTATTCCGTATTTATCTTGGATGAAGTTGTTGTGGGCAAGTTTTCCCATTTAGTCCTACTTTTCCAAGTTGGTGGGTTACAAGCACTATAGATGCTGTGGCAAAGTTCTGGTCGTGCCCCGTGGGTCTTGCACTACTGGTGGATAATATCAGCCTCAGAGACTCACTGTGGTTCTATACACGACCCATTTCTCTTCACAGGAGGCAGAGTCCACAGCTTAGTGAACCACACTCATCACAGGCTAGTCCATGGTTTTTGGGGTAAAAACTCAACAGAACCTGTTCCAAGAAGGGAGACCAGGACTGTGTTGGTGTGGGGGAGAGTTTGGGAGGAACCTGGGCCCTCCCACTACTCCAGCTTCCAGACCAGGGCCCCTAAAGTAGCAGCAGTAGTCAAGGTTGTTTTTCCCTTCTGACTTGGCAGCCTTTTCCCTGGGCTACTTCCAAACAATCCCTCCAAAATGTCTCCCTCTGATGCCTATTAGCCATCTCTCAGCTCACACACAGCTTCTTCTTGTTCCTCCCTTTCTCCTTCCAGTCCATCACTCTTTGTCTTCCCCCCTCTCCTTACCTAGGGGAGGCCTTTTAAAACAACTCCACTGGCTCTAATTAGCTGCAGGTGTTAAGTGACTTGCCTGAGGGAGCAATCTAATTAATTAGCCCCAGGTGTTTTCCTGCCTTCATTTTAGTGCAGCAGGCTCTAGTAGTTTATTCTGGAAAGAGAAAACCACTTATCCAGGGCCCTGTATACCTGCCTTCCACCAGTGTGGCAGGCTGCTGGCTTAGGTCTGTCATAATGCTTATGAGCACTAGATAATGGCATATTAAACTCAATTTTCAAAACTTGTATTAACCCACATTCAGACTTAACCACCCCACCAGCCTGAATTCACAGTCATTGCCAGTCAACATCCGTGCTAACCTTCACTCAGAGAAATCAGCTTCCTTCTTTCCTCAGAAAGAAGTTACCTGGAATTCTCTGAGTTAATCTCTTTTTGAGATGTTTAAGAAAAAATATGTTTCTACCCATTAGTAATCGTTTCTGCCAATTAGGAACATCTTCCGTGATTGCCCATTACTTCAGACAACTCACAGACTTCATTTTCAGTGATCAAACATTCTGGCTACTACAGGCAAAGTGAACCCATTATTATATCATTAGGCTGACAGAACAGGGAGGCAATTATATTTGGGATAAACAGTAGGCTATAAGCAGAGAATCAAGAATACAAAATAGTACTTGCTGGCAAGTGATTCTTTTCCTCTACTATACTTTAATTGTGCATTTTCCAATAGTTTCCAGATGTGACTCAGCCATGCCATTGGACAATCACCTCAGAAATATAGAAAGAGCAAAAGGTGAGAGGAAGGTCAAATTAATGAGGAGAATAATAACTTTTAATGTTTTTTTTAAAACCTAAGGAAACTTACAAGAAGTTAGATCAGTATAACAAATTAAATCAGTCACCTCTTGGCATTGAGCCATCAATTGATTATTCAATGATCTCATTACACTCTAGCAAATTGTATGTATTTTATGAAGGAGAAATCTTGGAATTATTTCAAGAAAGAAAAAACACAAAAAGGTGAGTACCTTGCCACCAGCTGGTCACCAGCAGAATAGTCAGTGCCACATTGAAAAACCAGGTCATGATGAGACGATCTCTCCAAAGGGAGTGGAGTGAGTTGTTTCAGAGAAGGAAAAGTATCATTACTCCATTTCCATCTTAAAGACTGCTCTGTAAACATAGTGACCCATCCAGCCAGTACCTCAATAGTATTGCTGCAAGAGCCAAAGACTCGGAAGAAAGCCTGAGTTTCCTGGAGCAAGAAGCGCACTTCCAAGATCTCTGGTCTCGGCTTCAGCAAGTTTTCCTGGTTCAGAAGCTCAGCCAGGGAATGAAGCTCATAGAAGTCTGCTTCTCTTTGCAGCCTCTGATAGTCTGAAAAGTCAGTGGGTAGAGAAACCTGGAGTGTCCTCAAAAAATCTAGGATGTAATTAAACAAAGTTCCATCTCTGTCCACAAAGAATTGTCCATTCACCAGCCTGAATTCGTGGTCATTGCCATTCAACATCCGTGCTAACCTGGACTCTGGGAACTTCTGCAGGGTGGAAGCCCGTGTTGTAAATTTCAAACCTCCCACATTCAGGATGGCCACTTCTTGACTGCTCATATTGGTGGAGACACAATCAAAGATTATAACGCTGACCTGTATCTTTCAAACCAAACTATTTCTAAAATGAAAAATCAACTGGGGACCGTAAGTACCATTCAGTGATCTTACTGCATGTTTGCAGTGAGGTGTGTAGCCACTAGTAAGGTTCCCAGGCAACAAGAGTAAATACAAGTTAGGATAGCCATTTTCAGATCCTGGTTGCTTGGGAACTTGGACTCTCGAAATAAAAAACAGCTTCCGAAGACTGCTGAAATATGGCTGACTGACAATTAACTCCAAGTTTAGAAAAACACTGACAAAAACCCAAGAACAATACTCAGAAGCAAAACATTCAGTATACGAATTTTACAGAATCATAAGGTGATTTCATTTCTATATTGCTGTGGGTGACCCACTGCTGAATGTATTTAATGGTAAGAACTAACTGCAGTCATGCTCTGAAATGAAAACAGTTCAGAGAAGCTGAAAGTGTATTCCATTAAATGCTCCTGTTCTGAAATGCTTCAGTGATAAATGTTTGTATGAAATAAGAGATATGGTCTGTTGTATCATTTCTTTAGGTGTTCAGTGAGTTTCATGGCATAACGAACTAAATTCTTCCCTGGTGCACAACGGCCACTGAGTAAGTTTACCGCAGTTGAAGATGCAATTGCCATATGGGCTGACATACTCACATTAGCTTTAATTCAACTAGTAGTATTGAGAACAGCAATGAAGTCACAGTACCACAAATTTTAGTTGAAGCTGTACAAGTCTGCCAGGAATCCTAGATACATACTCATATTGCTGACCTGCACTGATGCCCATGCTGCCATGTCATCACTTATTTTTAGATGTGCTGCCTTTAATCTAGCTAGCACATGTATGTCAACCCATGCTCCAACTACAGAGAAGAGAAAGAGCAGTACTCACCTCAGGACTAAGGAATCTCCTAACACAAGAAAATGGCCAACGTTAATGGATATGATTATACAGCAGGATTATAAGCAGCACCCCATCTCTCCAGATGTTGAAATTATGACCAACTGATGTGGAGAGCCAGAGAAGAGAAGATCCCCTCTCCACCAGCCTCACACTGTTGGAAAGATTGTGTCGTTTGAGGGACGTTCACTTCGTGACTGTTAGAAGAATAGATTTTTCATTCTTGTACCTCATAGAAAGCTATAAAACTGTTCTTACTTTGAGGGAAAGGGAGTGGAGATAACTCCCTAGTCCATCCATTCATCATATACTTTACTCTCACTTATAAGCTGCACTGTAGCCTCAATTGTGAGCGACTGTTTGTATTTCCCAACAGTGAGCTTAAATTATTTACATTAGAGACATTTTTAGAATGCAAGAGGCTTTTTAAAAAAACAAAACAAAAAAAAACACCAAAATGTTATTGCACAGCACATAAAAGGGCACCTTGCAGCTTATTTTGCCCCACTCACTTCCACATGTTTCTCTTTCATGCTGCAATTTGTTCAAGACGACTGCCCTGAAGACTTTTTTATAAACCCTGTAATATCCAATTTATCTATAGTACTCTGAATATCAGAATGAGGCATCAGTGAAATTTAATATCTGGTATTTTGAAATGGCTGGCCAGTCTTAGGCAAACTTTACAGCCTACCTCTCCTGGCGATCAGGAGCATCCTTCTTAATTTCAAACAACTTCCCGTAACAACAACAACAACAACAAAAGGTTGATGCATTGAAGGACCAGCAGTTTTTACAATAGGACATTAAAAAAAAATCACTCAGTTATATTAATATTTGACTATATATACACATTGTTAGTTTTGCCTTACATTTTGGTCAGAGCAAAGAAATGCATTATTTAAAAAAAAAAAAAAAAAAAAAAAAAAAAAACACATTTTGAAACAAGCTCTCAGAAGCAAAGGTATAGTTTTCCAAAGTTTGGTTTCACTTTCAGCATACCAGTGCTAGAGCTATATGAACAACAACTCCTCCAGAAACATTCTGAGTCTTATATGCTTCCATCAGAAGTCAGAGATTTTGAAGGGTTTTTTTAAACTGTTTTCTACACCTGAGTTCCAGTCATTTCTCGGGCATCTTAATCTGTGCTTTTATGTTGCATTTTATAATAGTTTATACTTGCACACAAATTGTGCAACATTATCCAATACTACTAGTGTATAATTTTTGCACTTTTCACTTAGGAGAAAAGCTCCATCTGTCATTTGCTCCCAATAGAACACTGCATGATCAGCTATAACCACAGTATCTGCCAGGTAGGATGACCCAATTGTAAAGAGTTGAGTTTTCCAGCACTGAAGATTGTCAAAGACAGATTCTACAAAGGTCATTCTGGTAACTCCAAGGAGAAATAAGCAAATCAGAGAAGTCACTATAAATCTGTGTGAAAAGACTGAGGGAATCTTGAAATTAAGTGTACTGTTTTCCTGAGGCAAAGAAAGCTTGTCCACATCTATTAGTTTTACACCATCCCATTGGCTGGTATCAAAGCTTTTTATTGTAGGGTTGATGACTACACTGGAACAAGGCAAAGGGGTTTCCTTAATCACTTTGATTTTTTCCCTGAACTCCTGCATCTGTTGCAGAAATATAATGGGCTCAGATACATCCTTAAAAGCTTCTGCAATGTTAAAAGCCATTCGTTGCTCTTGTAGAATGGTGTTTAATTTATTGATTTCTGGGTCATATGCCTGCATCACAGCAAGCTTCATGGTCTCAAAGTCAGACAGAATCTCATTTCTTTTCTGCTCCAGTGTGTGCTGCAGTTTATCAAAGAACTCTTTCACTTTGTCAGAATCCTTTGTCAGCATCTGGAGTGCTTTCCTCTTGCTTGTTTCCAAGGTGTCCAGCCGGGAGAGTGCATCCCCACAACGCCATGTTTCAAAGCCCTGAAACAGAGTCTCAAAAGCACGCTTCTCTTGGGAATAGGCATCTTCAATGGAGCAAAATACATGCTTTGTGTGGTCACCTCGAGTAGCACAGATACCACATATCAGCTGCATATCTGTGCGGCAGAAAATGTTGAGGGGCTGCCCACTGTGTACCTTACACATAGGCATTTTGGGAGTTACTTTTATTTTGTTATACTTCTCCACTATACCTTTCAGGGAGTAGTTGACTTGTAAATTGTTGATTCCTGTAACAGGCGTCTCCTTCCGGCAGGTAGGACACTTGAAAAGGGGAGGTGGTCTCCAAACCACACTCCGGACATTTCCCTCTAGGATTCCCTCCAAACACTTCTTGCAAAAGTTGTGAGAACAAGGTAAAACCCGAGGATCATCAAACAAGCCACAACAAATGGGACAGGTGAGGTCTTCCTCTAAGAGCTCCATCACATCCTATGGAAAGAAGGGGAAAAATATTATAGGGAAAAGTAACTTCTATTTGAGACAAGCTTAGTATGGCTTGCACTGGCTGACAAAAGGCTTTACCACCAAGGAATTTCAAGATGGGATCTTAGCTGGGCTAATATGCATATTGTGCACACGCAACCAGTTCAGCCACAAATCAGGGAACTCTACTAATTGCTTAAGTATGTTCTAGTATCTGATCAGACAAAAGTTGCTCAGTATCAAAGCAAAAATCAGATTCACAGACTTAGCATAAACACTGAAAAGAAATGTTAACTAAACCTGACAGTGGTCTTTCATATCTGCTGAAAATGATTTGACTACTAATTCAACACGTAAGCCTTACAGCAGTGATGCAATATTCAGAGATTGATTTGATCTGTTTTGTAAAATTTCAATATGGCAAAATTAAAATTGAACCAGAAACTATTAGATTTCACTTCCACAACAAATACAGAATTGGTTTTAAAGAATATATATGCCTCAAACATTGTCACTTTTGGGCAGAAGGGGAAAGCAATATTAAAGGTGACAGAGTAAAACACTGGAATTTCCTCAAGTTTATCAGAGTTTGTTAAATATCCCTTTCAGCAGGCCAAACCCAAAGGCCATTCCGCATTTGTTTAATCTTAGTTTAAGAAATGTGGGTGCAGGGAAGAAAGCTGCCTGAATGATCTTTACCTTGCTACTGGGATATGCAGCAAAAAGATGAAATACTGTAAGAACTTGGAAGTAATTCTTAAAAACTACTGAAGTAAAAATAATGTATAATGATCCATTTTTTATTACACAATCTGTATTTCTAGAGCCAACATCTCAATATGTTTTAATTATGGCAATTTCTTTTTTGTGTGGGCATGCGATTTATCAAAAGAAAAATTTGAGACTTATCTTTTATTGCAGTAGCCCCTAAATGCCCCAGTAAGGGATCAAGCCCATTATGCTGAGCACTGAACGCATGTATCAGAAACCAGTTCTCTGGTGCAGAGATCTTACAGTTTTAGCATGTGAAATAAGATAACAGATGGATACTAAGGAGGTAAAATCCCATTTAATTGGTTTAACGGTTAAACATAGCTCTAACACTACATTTAACCGATTAAAAGGGCTTGGGGAGCAGCTCCAGCAGGGCTGGTGTGGAACTGCTGTCCACTGCAGTTGGGCTTCAGTAGCCCCTGCTACAGGCTGCTCCTGGGCATCAGTTAAGGGGGATGCTTATTGGGTAATCGTTTAACCGGTTACCTATTAACATCCCTAATGGATACCTATAGGGGTGAAAAATTAGATTTGACAGACCTGCAAACCCAATTAGTTTGAAGACAGAAGTTAAAAATACTTTGTGAAAACTAAATGAAACAATAATTCCCCCATTTTTAGCGGCATATTACCATTTAGTCATATTGGTAATGTTAGTCATAAATAATAGGCTCTCCTTAATTCTCATAAGGTGTTACCAGACAAGCTACTAGACGGTTAACACAGACAAGAAAGTGGTTTAAAAGAGAGATAGGAAGAACCCTTCAGAGGGAGACTGAGGATACCAGTAGGTACATGGAACACAGAAAGTGCATTGGAAGAAGAGGAAGAAGTGTAAGATGACCAAAAGAAAGCTTTCACCACAAGGTAGATACTGGCTGCAACAAAATAAAGAAAAACTCAGAGGGTACAATCAACCCCCAGATTCATTTGTCCAAATACCAGAGATGTGCTTATAGATAAGCAGGGTTTGAAAAAAAAAAAAAACGCACTAGACTTTTATTCAGCCAGAAAACTAAACAAAAGTCAGTTATCCCAAAGCCTAAGGGAAATGCCATACTGAGGAGTCCTGCCAGCTCCATTCTCAGCCACTGGAATACCTAATAGAGTGTTGTCTCCGTATCTGATTCAAGGACTCCATTTTCACACACAATAGTACTAATATTGGCTGTTCATTAGGGATGTAAACTGTCATTTAAACAATTAATTGGTTAAACATCATGTTTAATTGGTTAGCTGCAGGCAGGGGACTGCTCCAGCCAGGCCACTAGTTAACTAGTTACCAGTAAACATCACCAGGTGAGGGTAATGCCAACCGGTTACCCCTTTACCACCCTACTGTTTATACCAAACAGTCTACCTCCCTTATTTCTGATCTTTCAGGAAGCCATTTATGACTTCTGTGAAAGCATGTGATTTTTTTTTTTTTTTTTTTTTTACAAAAAAAGCTTATGACCTTATTTTGCCCCTCTTCCTCAAGTGGATGCCAGTAATAGTAACATTAGAAATCTAGGAGTGTTCACATGACAGAGAGGGATATGTCTACACCAAACTGTGAACTCCAGTTTGCACTGCAATCTTCATTTTGGATTAAACATACATTTCATATTAAAGGCTTGGCACTTGAATATCTTTGAGAAGCTATCAGAGCCACTGCCATCATGTCTGACTTCTGTCCCATCATCATGCAACAATGGACTGTCTACACAGAAGCCTGATGTGAAGAAGGGGCTAGAACTTCCAAGCTAGAGCATATGGGCAAAAAAGGACAGAAGCTTTATGGGTTCAGGGTGATTGTTCTTGGAGCCAGGAAGCTACCTGCATGGCAGAAGACTGGGCTGAAATATGAGAAAGTGGGAGGACTCTGCCTTGCCTGTTGATCATACCAAACTCACTGAAGAAACAAGACTGAACTAACAGGGTGGGGGAGTGCACCTTAGTTCCAGGTTCTTGTTTTTCAAAGTTATGCAACTCTTGCACTTTCTGGAAAAGAACAGCAACCCTGGTTAAGAAATTCCTTTGCAAAACCTGTATTCCACCATGCTTATATGACATACAGTAACCTCTTCAGGGACAGGAAACTCACAGCACCTATAGTAAAGTGGAACTGTGAGAGTGGGAGTAAAAACAAACAGTGGCTAAGTAGGGCTCAGGCACTGGAATCTGAGGCAGCCAGGTTTCAGAGTTCCATGCCCCAAAAATAGGTGTCAGTGACAAGAACTGCACCTGAGGTTTGCCTTAGAGCAGGCCTGGGCAAAATACGGCCTGTGGGTCGCATCCAGCCCACCAGGTCACCAGATCAGGTCTGCAGATGCAGCTGGAGGCCCTAGGCAGGCTGCTCTGCACACCGCTCAGAAAAGTGGCGGGGGGGGGGGCATTTCTCTTAAAAACTGAGCCCAGAGGGGAAGGCTTCAGGTGTAACTCCCGCCACCAGCACAATCCCATTGGCTGCCTTCTGATCAGAAACTGGCCAATGGGAGCTGCCTATTTGAGTAACAGGCAACACATGAAGCATCCCTCCCCCTCTGGCTCAGTTATTCACACAAGCACATCATGGGGGGGAGGGGCAGGCAGGCAGGGTGAGAAACTTTTTTAGCCCTGGAAGCAGGTTGGGTTGCTGGGTGGCAAGTCTCCTAGCCAGAGCCTGCCTCTGGCACCCCATCCCCTCTCTTCCTCAACCCTCTGCCCTCCCCACCACTCAACATACCCAAACCCCGTGTCCCCCTCCTGCAGCCATATCCCCTCCCAGATCTGGCATCCCAATTACCTGCCCCAGATCACAATTCCCTCCTATTCTAGGTTACAACCCAAACTCTTGCACCCCGGTCCTGTCCTGGGTCACAACTGCCTCCTTCACTGAAACTCCCTCCCAGACCGCACTCTCCTTCCTGCACCCCAATCCCTTATCCCCAAGATCCCTACTGCACCCAACCTTCATCCCAGACCCTGCATCTCCTCCATTAATATCATGGAAGAGTGTGGCCCTTGACCACTTTCCAAAATCTAGGACTGTCCTCCCATCAAAAATTATTGCCCACTCCTGCCTTAGAGACCCTGACCTAGGAACGTACCTGACTATTTCAACTCAGAGGCTGTAGCAGCATTTGATCCTGGGGTAGAATCTACTCAAAACAGATTAACACTTAAGTAGAGAAAGTAACTGGGTCACTTGTGACAACTTGTACAAAGTATGGAACAGACTGATTTGAGAATCAATGAGTTTTCCTTCAGTAAAACTAAAGTTGTATTCTCAAGGGAGCTATTCGATCTCTATAGCTTTGAAATCCAAAAGATGTTAGCTATAGAACAAAACAAGCCTTTTAGCTTTCCATTCACAATGAAGATGTGCAAAACAAGTCCAAGTAAACACAAAACAATGGCCTAATTCCTCATCCCAAATATTCTCTCTGAAGAAAACAGAACAAATTACTCTAGTCTGTTTCTAGATGATGGCTTATCAGCTAAGTAGCAGGAAACAAGGTAAAGCAGTGATGGGCAGCCAAGGCTAGTGAGTGGGCCACATGAGTGGCCCTCTATTTCAGGGGATTGCAAGATTGAAATCAGTCATGTGCACTAACCATGACCCCAAGATTAAATAAATTAATACGGGGCAGGCCAGATGTTTCAAGACAAGAAGAAATGCTTTAATCGCTCATATAATATTACAAATATCATTAGCTTCAAATCATTAAAAAAAGTTCATACTTTAAAACAGAGGTTGAACCTCCTTGGTCCTGCACCCTTGGGACTTCACCAGTCCCAAACAAGGGAATTTGCCAGACCAGGGGAGGACCCCTGTGACTGCCCTCCCAATCCACCATCCCCCTCGTGACCCATGCTGCCCCTGGACTAGGGCTCCAGCCCGGCCCTGCAGCTGCCAGGCTCCAGACCCAGGCCCCTGCTGCTGGCCCAGCCAAAGCTCCAGGCCGGGGCCAGAACCGCTACTGCTGGGCTCCCTGCCATGCCAAATGTGCCTGCCTCCCCTCCCCTCCCAACACAGGGCTTCAAATCACCACCCTTCCCCCCCGTGCTTCTAGCCCAACCACCAGATCTTCCTGTTCCTGGGCTCTGTGAACCAGGAACATCCGGACCAGAGTGTCCCAGTTTAGGGAAGTACAACCTGTACCTCATACTCAGTGCCACTTCTGGTTGGATCCACAACCAGAAGGTTAGAAGTAAGGGATGTGCAGACACTTCGCAATTTAGCAACTATGAATGTAAAACCCCATTTAACTGTTTAACCAATTAAATGTTTAAGCAGTTAACCCATTCAAGGGGAAGTAGGCAGGTGGGGCAGCTCCTGCCAAGGTTGGCCTGGACACAGCAAGCTCCCTGCAAGGTTGGAGCAGCCCCTTGCCTGCAGCAGGCAGGGAGCTGCTCCAGGCCCCACTGGTTAACCTTTCACATCCCTATTCACCACTGAGGTTACCATCCATTAAATCCATGCTCAACCTCTTCCCCGCCTCCTCTCCCAAGCACATCCCATTTCTGCTCCTCTCCTTCCCTCCCAGCATTTCTGGAGCACCATGAATCACTGTTTCAGGCTCTGTCCCCACTCCCTCCTCCTCTCCCAGAGCTTGAATGCTGGGAATCGGCTGATTTGCAGTGTTCAAGTCACTTTTCCCTCCCTCACAGAGCTTGAAGTGTTCAAGCTGGGGGGAGGGAGAGGAGCGGGCACAAGGCGCAAATCAGTCAAAAGTGCTGGGAGGGAAGGAGAGGAGAAGGTAAATGCAGGTCCCCAGTGTGTGAGAGAAGAAAGCAAAAAGGATGCTGGGCATGGAACCCTGACTGGCTGCATGAGGCCTGAAGGTTCTCACCACTGGAGCAAAGTGAAAGATGAGGCAATGCAGGCTGCACTTGACCCAACTGAGTACAGCACCCACATTTTCACTTACTTATTTTAAAACTAGATTTCTCCAAACAGGACCATTTTTACTGATTAAAATTCATACTTCTCATGACACAAATTTAGTAAATAAAAAGATGCTTGAGTTACTTGAACCGCAGACCAGACATTTTTTTAACACCTGAATTGTAGGAACAGGTTTTGCTCAGGAAGTTGAAAGATAGCTGAACATAAAGTAACCAAACTTCATATAAAAAGGGGAGTTTACAACAGAAATTCCTAACATAGCATCAGTCCAAAAGATTTTTTAGAAAGCTGTAAGTGCCTAAAACTAAGGATTTATTATGACATGTCTTTACAACTGTGAATATAAAGCTTTGTACCACAGCATCATAATCCACAGAAGAGTCATGACAAAGGGACAGCATAAAGGCATTCTCTCCAATCACTATCAATATCTCAATCTTTACCTGCTTCTAGGATAACAGCATGTAGTCACTAGGGTACTCACACAAACTGATGAGGTCAACAGGGAAGAAGGGATGGATGGGTGCAAGTTTGCTTTCTCTCCTGTGCATTGGTTTCTAAAGTAACCAGTCTTCTCTTGACTTGAGAGGATTTAAACAAACTAAACAAAAAAAAATCCAAAGAATTCAGTACCCCTGATATTAACTTAAAGTAAGGATTTCCCATTCCTCTTTCCTTAGACACATGGATCCAAGAAAGGAAGGCTAATAAGCCCAGCAATCTTGATCTTTTAGAATTTTGTCCTGCTATCACCATAATTTGGAATTGGTTAACTATTTAGTTCCCTCAACACTATCATCTACATTTCAGTCGAAGGTCAGCTTACAGTAAATAATTCCAGTTATTTAAATAACATAGCTGGCTGGAGTCAATGTACTTTAAGTAGAGATCTGGTGCAGTCCTCACAGCAGGAGGTCGACAGGAGAAATGCTCCCATCAACGTCCCTTACTCCTTGCAACCGCAAAGAGTACCATCACTAATGGGGGCACCCTCAACCACCCACTTCTTAAGATAGGCTATGTCTACACTGGCAGCTTCTTGCGCAAGAACTCTTTTGTGGAAGAGTTCTTGTGCAAAAACTCTTCCACAATAGAGCATCTACACTGCCATGTGCTTTTGCGCAAGAGTATCCATGGCAGTGTAGACGCTCTCTTGTGCAAGAAAGCTCTGATGGCCATTTTAACCATAGGGGCTTCTTGCGCAAGACATTCATGTTGCCTGTTTACACTGGCCTCTTCTGGAAGAGCTCTTGCGCAAGAGAGCTTATTCCTTGTGGGGAGAGGAATAACTCTTCCGGAAGAAGCCCTGTTTTACAATGCTGTACTGGAAGAACGCTCGTGCAATGTAGACAGCCGGCAAATTTTTGTGGAAGAATGGCTGTTCTTGCGCAAGAAGCTGCCAGTGTAGACGTAGCCCACCTGTTTGGCCCAAGAAATATGCAGATGAGGCAAAGCGTGGAATATCGCCACACCTCATTTGCATAATTAATGAGGCTCTGTTTTTGCGCAAAAAACCCCTCTTGCGCAAGAGCCGTTCTGCATTTTTTTTTCAGGAAGAACGGCTCTTGTGCAAGAGGGAGGTTTTGCACAAAAACAGAGCCTCATTAATTATACAAATGAGGTGCTGCGATATTCCACGCTTTGCTTCATTTGCATATTTCTTACGTCAAATGGGTGCAGTGTAGACATAACCTTTACGTTTTTCCTGTTACAGACTAACTCGGCTACCCCTCTAAAACAATTATTTCTAATGTACCACGGAAAACAGAGAACCACCAATTTTTGCACCTTGAACCATTTCATAGAATCATAGGGCTGGAAGAGACCTCAGGAGGTCATCAAGGCAGGACCAATCCCAACTAAATGAACCCAGCCAGGGCTTTGTCAAGCTGAGACTTAAAAACCTCTAGGGAGGGAGATTCCACCACCTCCCTAGGTAACCCATTCCAGTGCTTCACCACCCTCCTAGTGAAATAGTTTTTCCTAATAGCCAACCTAGACAACCCTGCACTGTAACTTGAGACTATTGCTCCTTGTTCTGCCATCTGTCGCTATGGAGAACAGCCTCTCTCCATCTTTGGAACCTCCCTTCAGGAAGTTGAAGGCTGCTATCAAATCCCCCCTCACTCTACTCTTCTGCAGACTAAACAAACCCAAATCCCTCAGTCTCTCCTCCTAGTTCATGCACTTCAGCCCCCTACTCATTTTGGTTGCCTGCCTCTGGACCCTCTCCAATGCATCCACGACCTTTCTATAGTGGGAGGCCCAGACTTGGACACAATATTACTTGCAACTTCTAGAAATGGGGATGAATCTGAATCCTGGAATCCGGATGCCAACCCGCACACCGGTGGGAAATTGGCAAGTGTTCTGAACTTGCATTTTAAGCAACTCTGGAAAGCCTGTTGTGGCCTGTGGCGCTACCGCTCTGCTACCGTAAAGCTCGGGGCGCAGTCCAGGCTCCAGGTGGATGAACCGGGCAATTGCCGTAGCTTCTCCACAGTAGTATCTGACCTGTGCTGTAAGGTGTCTGCAGCAGCCTCCCCACAGCCCCGCCGGAGCACGCCCCTTTCAGCGGGCGGCGAGAGGCAGCCTGGCCGCTCCAGCTCCACGCCAGCAGCCGCGGTTCTCGGGCAGGGCGAGCGCGGCGGTTCCCCACCCAGCCAGGGAGAGGGGCCGCAGGCGAGCAGAGCCAGCCCCGCCCGCCCAGCTGCGTGCGAGGCCGCGGCGCCCCGGAGCTGGCAGCCAGAGGCCGCTGGAAGCAGGAGACTCAGGCCCGGCCTAGGCGGAGCCCAGCGCAGCGCCCGCCAACGCGTCTCACCTGCGGGTCCGCTGCCCTCCTGCGCCAGGCCGGGCGCAACGCGCGGCTGGAGCCCGCCACCTAGCCGGGCACTGATGCCGAGCCTGGGCGCCGGCGCAAGCACCTCCCCTTTCCACGGACACCGGGAAGGAGGGGCCAAGGCCCGGCTTTGTATCCTCCCCGCCCGCGGCCTCGGCTTGCCCGGGCGCCCTGCCACTGCTGGAGAAGTGGCGCTGCGCTGCGCTGCGCATCTGGTTCAGGGGTGGGCCCGGTGACTCGTTTGGGAAGGGTGAGGACTCGGTGACATAAACTCGGGATCTGCGTCCTCTTCACAGAAGCCTCTGGGCGTCGGGAGCCCCCTCTGGAGCAGGGCATTGGGGCTTGTTTCCACTGGGGAAAGGTGCAAACAGTTTGCCTTTGGGGGCCTCAGCTCCCCCATCGTAAAGCAGGCACTGGTGTTGGCCTATGTGTATAGCATGGTGGCAAGTGTGATGAGAGGTTAGCAATGTATTTTCAATGCTCCCATTGCTGCTAATCAGCTGAGCCAGTGAGTTCCCAGTGGGAATTTTTTTTTTTAAAAAAATCCTCAATTTATTGCATGGCTTTAACTTGGCAGTTTCTTCATCTGTTTAAACTGGAGTATTAATAGTGTTGTAAAACTAAATGTATTAATGAGTTAATAAGACAGGGTTTTTAAAATACCTTAGAAGCAAGAGAGAGAGAGAGAGACAGGCAAATGTAGAGTCTCTACTTGGCAAGGAAGAATAGATATAACTTGATTTTAGTAAGGCTTTACATACAGTCCCACCTGATATTTTCATAAGAAAACTCAGAAAGTGTGATTTAGATAAATTTACTATAAAGTGAGTGCACAAATGGTTGACAAATTATACTCAGAGAATATTTATCAATAGTTTGCTGCCATATGGGGAGAATATTTCTAACTGAGCTGGGGTGGCAAAAATATGGCCTGTGGGCTGAATACAGCCCACCAAGCCACCCTAGATCCCTTTCTGCAATACCCACCTGGCCAGGGGCATCAAAGGGTTCCTTGGGAATGGTGGTAGGCATGAAGGGGTGCAGAGGGAGTGCTGAGGTTGGCCATGGCTCCAACGGGGTTAGCAAGGCTGTCCTAGTGCCACAAGCTCTATTCTTTCTGCCTGCAGCTTTAAACTCTGCAGGAGAAGGGGAGCATTAGAGTTGTCAGGTGTGTGGCCAGAGTGGCCTCAAGAGTAGCTGTGAGAGGCCCCTGGAGGCCAATTATTTCAAAATAGCAGCATCTGAGTGTCCACATGAATGTTATTTTGAAATAACAATTTCAAAATAAGCATTATTCCTTATAAAAGCGGGAGTTATTTCAAAATCACCAGTCTGTTATTTTGAAATAATGGGCTTGGTACTGTGGACACTGCTTGTTATTTCGAAATAAGCTCTGGCTCCATATTGGAAGTGTTGTGGTGTTCACAAGAAAAACCAGAGCACACAGCGTAAGTTTAGTGTCCCGCGAGGGGGTAGGCAGTGGAAAGTGGTGTGTGAGACGTGGCTATAGAGAGGAGCTTCTTTAAGCATATATCCCAGCTAGCTTCAGCAAGCAGCTACAGGAAGCGTCCGCCCTCCTGGTGCACTCCCCAGAATGCTTCTGGGGACTTTAAGTCCGATTCAGGCCCCAATCAGTGTGGACGCACTATTTCAAAATAATTCTGCACTATATTGATGCTGCCTTGTAGTGCGGACACACTATTTTGGAATAGTTATTTCAAAATAAGTTATTTAAAAATAATTTCCTAGTGCAGTCATGCCCTCAGTCTTCTCTTTTTCAAAGTAAACAAACCCATTTCTTTCAGTCTTCTCTCACAGGTCATGTTCTCTAGACCTTTAATTATTTTTGATGCCCTTCTCTGGACCTTCTCCAATTTCTCCACATCTTTCCTAAAATGTGGTACTCAGAAGTGGACACAATACTCTGGCTGAGGCGTAATCAGCCCATAATAGAGTGGAAGATTTACTTCTCTTATCTTGCTCACAACACTCTTGTTAATGCATCTCAGAATGTTTGCTTTTTTTGCAAAGGAGTCATGCTGTTGACTCATTTAGCTTGTGGTCTACTATGACCTCTAGATGCCTTTCTGCAGAACTTCTTAGACAGTCAGTTCTTGTATGTGTGAAAATGATTTTAGCTCCCTGAGTGGAGTACTTTGCATTTGTCCTTATTGAACTTCATCCCATTTACCTTAAACTATTTCTCTGGTTTGTCCAGATCATTTTGAATTATGACCCTATCCTCTAAAGCACTTGCAGCTCCTCCCAGCTTGGTATCATCTGCAAATTTTATAAGCATACTCTTTATGCCATCATCTGAATCATTGATGAAGATATTGAACAGAACCAGTCCTAAAACTGAGCACCTTCTGATAGTGCATTAAGCGATATGACTAATACCTGCCGTGTAGTTTGTTTCCCTTATCTACGCCCTACCACAGATACTCCTGTGATCTCTTTCTTCCAAAACCCTGCCCCACGCTACATTGCAAGTATATTATTTTCAGTGCCATGGGGCCCTCCACACCAGCTGAGCTTAGAGCAAGATTTGCTGCTAAATTCAGATTAATTCTCAACCCGTGGTGTCAAAAAAGAGAGGTTTTACTCCTCACATTGGTGGTTTGTTTTTTGTTTTGTTTTTTTGTAAAGAGCAAGGAAGGAATTCACCACTGTACTGTGTCCACACTATTCCACATATTCCAATGCAAAATGGCTGAAGAGTCATCATAAGGCCTCCTCAGGGAGGAGGCATGCTACGTACATTTGGCAACAAGCTAACGACAGCCGGGTATGTGGGAGGAGAGGAGTGATGGCTGCAGCATTCCTACATCCCAGTTATTCTCTGGTTTCTGCTTCTTTGCTGCCTGCCAAGTACTGAAAGCATATTTCTGCTTGTAGCTTCAGGCTCATTTCACTGCTCCTCCATTCCTGCAGAGTACTCTGCACTGGCATAGTGATGAATACAACATAATTTCAAACCTTTGGCTTTGTTTGGTGGCTTTTCTCAAACCTTAAGAACTGTCACCAGTGTCCACTCGGGTTATGTAGTCTTGGATTTAATTCTGGATGTTCGTTTTCTGTCAAGTAGTTTTAGGGTCCATTAGATATTGAACTGGACGACAGCAGATTCCTTTAATTTGCTTGACTAACATTTATACAGTATAACCACTTTATGCTCATGGTGCAAATAACCAACCATTGCCGGGAGTATCTCCATTTTCTTGGCAGTTTAAAATCTTCAGCAAAGCATAAGCCTTTGCTAATAGAATAGGGAGCAAGATACCATTTGTTACCCCAGAAGTGTCAATGCTCCAGGGTGGGGATTGCACTATTAGGGATGTAATAGTGTAGTCGATTAACCAATAAGAAAAATCTCATAGATTAATGCTATAGACTATATGCATTCTCCCCTTCCCCTTCCCCCCCCTAAAACCAGTACATTTTTTAGCAGGTTGGCCAGTAGCCCGGCTCAGTTCTGGCTCATGCTGGGTGCAGGACCTACCCCCGCTGTGGCTCTGCATTTAAAGCGTATTGGGAGCTGGGAAGGCAGGCAGCCTGGTTCAGTTCCAGTTCGCGCCTTGCCCCTGAGCTCAGACCGCTTCCCCCGCGCAGACAGGGGCTGCTGCCATCCCACACTGCTGCCTCTTTTTCAGAGGCAGCAGCACAGGATGACAAGCAGCTGGTCCACAAGAGGATCTGGTTTTTAAACTGTCTCCCGTCACGGAACTAGGTCCTGCCTGGCACCTTGCGTTACTGCCGGCTCCGCCCCCAGGAACTATAGAATAGTTGACTAACCGATAAGAATTCATGAGGTTACTTGACTATTCAATTAACTGATATTTAACAGTTATTATGAAGTCACTTCAGTCACTATGCAGCCACTCAATGCCTATACTTCACCCCTCCAAAGTCACAAAAAACAAGCAGCTCTGCCTGAGCTAAATTTGAAGCATGAACCTCCATTTGCCCTTATTTCTTTCTCCGCAGTTTATTTCTGGGCATCAGGAAGAAACTCCTTCTCTGCCCCCCTGTAGCCAGACACAAACCCCATCTTGTTTTTCCACGAACCCCATCTTGTTTTTCTCCCCCCCACCCCAGAGAGCAAGAGAAAGGCAGTCAGCCTTTGATGCCCTGGGAACGCAGGTGTGGTGCCTGTCCCTGACTCTACCATAAACAGAAACCAGACAGTAAATGGGCTAGCTGACGACTGGGAGGCCTCCCGTCGCCGTGATGGCTAGTATCAGTAATTGACACGCCTGCACTGTCTCGGGAGAGGAATCTTCGCCCATCACATACCAGAGGTGCCCATTGTCTGCATCTTCCCAGGTGTGAATTATGCTTTGCACCCTTCGTGGGAAACTTGGCATTCAAAGCCATTTTTCCTAATTGGCCACTTGAGACCAGGAAGAAGCCCATGTGACCCAAGGGGTATAAAGAGGGTTGAGTTGCCCGCCCAATTTGAGCTCCAATCACCTACACCTGCTGGCAGGTATTGATTGTCTCCCGAGGTCCGTGGGACGCCCAACCTCGCCCTACTTCTTCCCGAGGGATTGAGAGAAAGACGCTGGCCACGCCAAGTCTGGAACGCAGGGGTGAGAATTGTACCTGCAATGTTTTTTTTTTATGTGTACACTCTAATTGTCTCTCTGTTGTAAGTTAGTTACTTTATTATAGTTTTCTTAAAGTCAAACTGCTTCATTTCTATTGTAAATCACCTTTGGTAAGGTGATTTAGCTATAAACTTTGGGAACAAGTGGGGTGCCCTCATTCACTTATAAAATATATATATATATATATATATACTGAACCAAGTTTCTTTATTTCTTTTCTTTTTCTTTCTCCTATAAATAAGCCAGTGTGTGTCAAGCTTCTGACTTGGACCCGTGCTGCTGTACCCGAACCGAACAAAAACAAAAGAACTTCAGCCGGTCATAAAGGGACAGATATAGGGAGAGCTTGGGCATTTGGATTTGTGTCACACCCAGGTGGCAAAATTCAGTTGGGGCGCTTCTCAGTCTCCCCGAGGCTGCCCGCTGCGAAGGAATTATGAAATTCTAGCAGCTGAAATCTGAAGCGTAATAAGCTCTCCCTGTACACTTATTGGGGCGCCTTTCAACCTCTTCCAGGTTGCCCACTGCAAGGGACCCCGGTCTCAGCAGTTAAAGTCTTAGGCGTATAGTACACACAGGCTACGTCTACACTGGCCCCTTTTCCGGAAGGGGCATGTAAATTTCACCAGTCGTTGTAGGGAAATCCGCGGGGGATTTAAATATCCCCCGCGGCATTTAAATAAAAATGTCCGCCGCTTTTTTCCGGCTTTTTTAAAAGCCGGAAAAGAGCATCTACACTGGCCCCGATCCTCCGGAAAAAGTGCCCTTTTCCGGAGGGTCTTATTCCTACTTTGAATATTCCTTTGAAGTAGGAATAAGACCCTCCGGAAAAGGGCACTTTTTCCGGAGGATCGGGGCCAGTGTAGACGCTCTTTTCCGGCTTTTTTAAAAGCCGGAAAAAAGCGGCGGACATTTTTATTTAAATGCCGCGGGGGATATTTAAATCCCCTGCGGATTTCCCTATGACGACTGGTGAAATTTACATGCCCCTTCCGGAAAAGGGGCCAGTGTAGACGTAGCCACATAGTATAGGAAGAGCTTGGGCGTTTGGATTTGTGTCACACCCAGGTGACAAAATTCAGTTGGGGCGCTTCTCAGTCTCCCCGAGGCTGCCCGCTGCGAAGGAATTATGAAATTCTAGCAGCTAAAATCTGAAGCGTAATAAGCTCTTCCTGTACACTTATTGGGGCACCCTCCAGCCTCTTCCAGGTTGCCCACTGCAAGGGACCCCGGTCTCAGCAGTTGAAGTCTTGGGTGTATAGTACACACACACACACCACTCACTGCCCTGACCGTCGGCTGACACCCCCCCCCCCCCATTGCAAAATATTGATGAAAGTACTGCTTTGCAAAATATGATTATAGCTTTTAGATTTCCTGATGTGATACTTCAAGTCTATGGCCCAAAAGCAAAAGTGGGAGAGACTTACATTTTTGCAGCCCAAGAGCTTCTTTGGTGCTACATAGCTAGGGAGGCTCCTCTTGGACTATGCATCTGAAGTTTCTTTCATTCCATTCCTACATGGAGGCTTTTACATAAAGATAATTTTGGCCAGGTATAGTGATCAGACTCATGAGAATTATATTGGTATATCCCCATATGCTCTAATCATTCAATAAATGTGTTCTTTCCTAGTGGACTAATTGAACTACAAAACTCAATCAGGGCTTATTAAACTGAACATTCCCTTACCCCCTCCAAAAAAGCTCATAATCACAGTTGGAAGGGGAGGAGGGAGCCCCACTTTTGGTTGAGGGAAGCCACCAACTATATGATAGGAGACATGGGGCTGTAAGGCCTTATTATTGTAGAGAATAGTGGTGATCCTTCTCCTTTTTGGGAGCGCTCTCAGGCTATGTCTACACTATAGCCTTTTTGCAGAAAAACATATGCAAATGAGGCTGTGTGGAATATCACCGCACCTCATTTGCATAATTAATAAGCACCCGTTTTTGCACAAGAGGCTTTTGCACAAAAATGGGCACTCAATTATGCAAATGAGGCATGGTGATAGTCCACATTTAGCCTCATTTGCATATGTTTTTCCACAAAAAGACTGTAGTGTAGGCATAGCCTCAGCTAGTTTCAATCCATATAACAGTACTCAGACCCAAACCAAAATGAATTTATTCATGAGTTAGAAACACTGCATCAAAAGTTTTACTAAAATCAATGTGCTTTATTTCCTGCATTCTCTTCGTTCATGCATCATTTATTCACTGCAGTCACTTAATTTGTTGGACTCATGGGTCTTCACGTTAAGGATTACTCACATGAGTAAAGCGTGCAGGACTGGACTCCAAATTTGTATTTTTATCAGAAGCTATCTAACTTATCTGTGATGCTTTGTTCTGGTCCTCTGATTCTACAGGGTGGGAATTCAAAAGCTCTTAGTCTTGACCTAAATCTTCTCCCATCAATAGTTGGTGTTAATTCAGTGGAGCTGACTAGATCTATATGGGCACTGACCTTTCCCCTTCTATTTGATCTATTATTTCGGGGAAGAATAGTCCTGAACTTAATCTTATCACTTACCAGATTGATCCTGGCTATGGCAATCTTCTTTTCTTTGTTGTACTTTAGTGCTACATTTGCTTTTCTCTGACTATTTGCCATCTCCTGAGTTCTCCGTAGCTTTAAAAAAATTATTATATGTGGTTCAGTAAATGTATTTAGCTCATTTCCTCAGCACCTTACATGGCATGGCATTGATACTCACTAATTTGTAAATGTTCTCATTTCCTAGCATTCCCTTGACTGTTCTTCATTGATAGCTATTCTTACAAGGTATTCATCAATTTTTAATTCACCAAATCTCTTATCTTTATCTTTTATATTAAAGACAAATTTATAGGCAACTCTGACATTTAAGATTTCATCACTAATTGTAGATGAACCGTCTAGAATTTTTCCCTGATATTTTTATAAAGGCCCTTTTTAGATCCCTTAACTCCTTTGGCTGGCATTCATTTTTTCTTTCTGCTACCCTCTGGCTGGATCCACTTACACAAACAGAAAGAATTCTACATGGGCTGGACTTCCTTGATGGCACTGAAGTGAGAATTGGCCTCCTGCAGTATCTTGTCTTCATTGTGATCTTATGAAATTTCTCTGTGGTTTCTCCACAAGGTCTTCTCTCTGCTAAGTTTTAGGGCTGGGACCTGTGGTCAGGGATTGAGGCAAAGGACCAGACAGTATAATTTCCCGATCAGTCCCAGGATTTCAGTGTGGAAATGTATTGACTTCCTAGTCAACGGTGCTCAAAGCATTCTCTCCTGTGAGACTAACAGGAAAGCTCAGCTAACGGTAGCAGG
The DNA here is from genome assembly GCF_052426305.1 of Pelodiscus sinensis. Taxonomy (NCBI): domain Eukaryota; kingdom Metazoa; phylum Chordata; order Testudines; family Trionychidae; genus Pelodiscus; species Pelodiscus sinensis. Next base: position 294,981,375 of record NC_143052.1, on the reverse strand, counting down.
ACTCCTGCTAGAGCCTTTCTGTCAGATGAGGTGACCAGCAGAGCAGAATGTAGTGCCATCCATACATGCAATGTTGTTGTAGCCCACATGGAGTTACACAACTGATAGGCCTTGAATCCTGTTCATTCTGCAGTTCCACAAGCCTCACTAGAAGGGCTTCTGTTCTGAAAATGCTGTGAAACCTCATACACTAAAAACCTGGCAGATCCTAAGGGCTATTCAGGAAGCCAGAACCAATCAAACACCTCCTTGCAGTCTCTGACAGCCCCATCTCTGAATCCCTGGCAATAAAGCATCCTAGGAGTCATGCTACCAGCAACTCATTTGTCACAAGTCTCAGAGGGGTAGCCGTGTTAGCCTAGATCTACACAAACATCCTGTGGCACCTTAAAAGCTAACATTTATTTGGGTATAAGCTTTTGTGGGTAAAAACCACTGAGTCAGATGCATCTGATGAAGTGGTTATTACCCATGAAAGCTTATGCCCCAATAAGTCCATTAGTTTTTAAAGTGCCAAAAAGACTCCTTGTCATTTATCACAGTTATCCCCAGGACTCCTAGGAGAAAACTCCAGAAGACAATGCAGCCTAGGGCTATAAATCTTATTAGGAAATTCTCAAGTTGACAAGGTATATCATCCCCTGCCCCCATCTTGCCTTTTTCACTTACCTTCTTAGCACACCCCAACTTGTACAGAATCTCATATGGGGTGCAGATGATGGAAGAGGGGAATGATTCAGTGAACACAGCTGGGAAGAGAGCCAAACACAAATGGTCTCCTCCATGTTCTGATCTAGGGGGGATGATCTATTCTGAGCCATGCTATGAAGTTGCTGATAGGGTCCTAAATATAAAAGTAAACTCCTAACAGATGCCGTGCTGATGGCACCACACTAGCACCAAGATTACAAGACAACCACATTTAGAAAAAGATTCACGATGAATAACTCTATCTATCTGTAACACCGTACACATGTATAAACCTTACACATATACATATCTTGTATTTGACAAAGTAGTTTTTAAGGCACATCTGAACATTGTTAGTACCCCACAAGAGCTGATTTATGGGAGAGGGAGAGTAAAGAGAGCAATTTCTCACAATCATTCCATGAAAGCTAGACGGCATCGTGGGAATACTATCAACTGAAGATGGAACCATTAATCACTGATTGAAGTGATGATCAGTAAGTAGCCTACACTCAGGCACCCCCATAGGGCCTTATAAGAACCCTGTAAGTAGCCACTCACCTCAATTTCCCCTTTCAAGTGGCTTCTTGAAATAAACTCCACACAAGTTTTCATGAGTCAAACAACAACAGCCCTCCTCATGGTCTGATTTTATTCATATGTTTACAAATAAACACAAAAGTTTTCCATCCCAGTCTTAAATAGGCAGCAGCCCCTCCTCTCTGCCAACCAGCTGGTTCACTCTTTCCCCATCCCCCAGCAGCTTTCAAGCTTTTTTAAGAGTCCCCATACCTCTTTAAAAAAAAGGGGGGGGGACAAATCAGGTCATCCCTGCTCAGGTGTAACAACTGAGTAAATGGGGTAAGCCTGCTCCTGACACCTAACCCTTAAGGGGAAAGCCATCCTGTTAAAGTGACCAACTGCAGTTTTCGGATCACAAATTCTGAGATTGAACCAACCTCTGCTAGGCCTGTGTGTATTTAAATAGTGGTATGATCTGTAGTTTTACATACTGTTACTCCTTGGCTTAAGCAGTTAGCCAGTGTTTGGTGTCATGACTGGTTGTTTCCACTGGAAAGAGAAACTATTAATATGATTTATAATAATATATATTTCTTTATATATAAATAGGTTGCACCAAAAACGTACACCAAGTCAAGCGCTGCTGTCTGCTATGGCTCTCTGGGTCCTTTCTGGTTCTGACACCTTCACAAACATAGATATAACCCATGTCCCAGTGCCTGCCTTTGCAATCAATCCCCAGAGATGGCACTTCTCCCTGAGTTAAGTTCTTGCTCAGGCCTTCCCATGTGGCCCTAGTGCCCTACTCAGTGACTTCTGTTGTTTCAGTGACCTTACTCCCCAAAAGAATTTAATTGCTTCTTCCATTTAATCTGAGTGAAGGGTGACTGGAAAGCCCATCATCTTTAATGAGGTCTGTGATTGCCTAAAGAATAGAGATCAAAGAGAAGCTTGCTGGTAAACATTGACATTTTCCAGCATAACAGTATCTATGGATCTGATTATATTCTCATTAACTTCAGCTGGGACAGAATTAGATGGACCTACTCAATAGATAGAGCTACGCTTCACTACCAGACTTTTTATAACAGCTATGGACCTGTCACTTATTGGTTAGCCCTACAGTAAGTTAGCAAGCCAGAAGTGACTCCTACACTAAATACCACAAACTGCAACAAAATTAATTTTATATACAAATTTACAAATGTCAAATTATCTATAAAATAAATAATATAAAAGGTAACCTCCCAAAGGTACAGTAAAATCTGGATTGATAAAATAACTCAGCCCCAAATTTCCTTGGGCACCTTGCCTATGCTTTCATCAGGAACACTGCTGTATCATCAATACGCAGCCCTGACTCTGCCAATACTATCTCGGAACCAGAGGTCCGGTCCAACATCCACTGAAGCCAATGGAAGCACTTTCGTTTCAGCACACATGCCTTAATTTTTCCACTGTCTTGTACCTTGTGTAGCCATTTACACCTGTGCAAAGTGGTTGTAAAATGTTAAATTAAATTAACAGCATTTTATAGCCATTTTTCACTGACTATGCACAGCTGTGAATGGCTGCACAAGGCTCAAGGCTGTAGTGAATTGGGTACACATCGCTGTTGTTGCTAACAGGATTCTAGCGCAATTTACATGACCAGTGTAAATAGAGATTATTTTAATTTTGCTACAAACTGTCTTCCCACAAGGTGATATATGGGGTCCATCTCTGCTATGAATTCAGCAATATCAGGGGATCTCATTAAAACACATAAGTAGTCCCCTCCAGGGTGCCATTAGGCAATGTTGATGAGACCCAGCTGTGTTTTAAGAATTCAGCTCTTTACTACAAAACGGAACGAGTCAGTGGGCAACTTCCTTTTAAGTGGGATCCCCAATGTTGCTATTTTTGTAGCATTATTGTATCCCATAGTTCCAACATGGTTCTCAGACAAAAGTTCCCTGTTGATACGACATAGTAAAATAATATTAAAACCCTGTTAGCAAAAATCATGTTTAAACATGTTAAGCCTTGTCCTGCTCTCAGTGCAGGCAGAGCTTAAATAATTGGCCTCCCCCATTGAAGAGAAATGCACGTTCCTGACCTACATCTGGAAAAACAACTGAATTAACCCTCTCATTGTCAATCACCTACAATTAAACACAGTTTATTTTACAAGTGTGATTATTTATGCATAGTGCTAGTGACCTTGTGCACTCCCAGTCTCTGAATGTCAACTGTATACAAATCAACTACCTGTGATATTGACAATTGCATTTACAGATATGTTGCTTGGCTGTTGGGATTTCTTCCCTTGCCCTTAAGAGAAGCACACAAATCAACTTTTTTCCCTACCAGTTTTTGCTTCCTCTTGACCAGCATTTTATTTTGTTATTTCTCAGGTGCTGGCGTCTCAAGGACTTAGACACATGGTTGCATATTTACATAAGCATTTCCATTGTGACATCAAGACTTTGGCAGGATGTCACTATGCTCATATGTCAACACTGCTGTTTCCCCCAAAGGGCTCTGTGGTGCCTTAATTTGCAAGACATGCTCCCAATGTGTTGGCAGGCCTATGGCGGGAGGAAAAGGGGGGCAGGAGAGTCATTTGTCCTGGGCCTCAGGAGACAAAGGGGCCTCAAATGTTGACATTTTTCTACCAAATCATTTCTATTTATTACACACCTTGTAGTTATAACAGAGACAACAAAAGAAACTCTTTATGCTGGCAAAAAAAATGATTTAAATCATTGTGGGACCTCGGGCCTTCACCAATTTTTCGGTCACATCCAAGTTTTCATCTGCGTGACTGGAGACTGGATTAGCTTCTGTGATTAATGATTCTACGATATGAAATGCTGTTTACAGTCTTTGCTTAGTTTAAAGGTTTTGAAAGTCATAATTAATTCTGTTACTCTAAAGTGATTTTGCTTGGTTTGAGGGTGGGTTTAACTTTTAAATTAGGTGTTTATCTCTGCGTAGGAGATTTCTGTATTCCTATTTTTTCTTATGTGTCTTAGTATAAAATACCCATATCAGGCTCAGCAGTAAGCTACCTCTCCATTCAGTTTCAGATTCACCTTTAAAGGCTTTTTTTGTGATAAACTTTTAATTCTAGTTGTTTAATAAACTTTATATCTAATCTGGCAATCACCTCATGTTCATATTCATAATAATGCACCAGTTATTAGAGCAATTTAATAATGGGAACATGTTAGCAGACAAAATTTCAAGACTTTGAAATAAGGCTATAAGGGCCATAGTAAATAACACCCCCAAATAGTTTTTATATAATATTAATTGCAAAGTATATACAATTAAAATTTTCTATAACCAATAGCCTTTAGCAAATTAATTTATTGAATGTTACTGTGTTTTAAAAGAACCCCTTTATGAAAATGAAGCAAAGATTTGAAAGTGGTGTAAGTAAGAGACGACGAAAACAACAGAGTGAAGCAGCAGTTAAGAGTTTAAAGCCAATAGCATCATTTCTCGTAGAAAAGATGCCTCAGCCGTTAGACGGTGACCATAATTTCAGTGACACTTCCAGCTCTGATTATGAAAACTTTGTATCCACAAATGACATTCCAATGCCACAGCCTCAAAATGAGGAGGTCATTAATCAAGACACAGAAATGCCAATCGTAGCAATACATGCTGAATCTACACTTAATTTAAAGACTATGCAGGCAGAAAATGAGGACCTCGGAGATGCTGCACAGCAAGAGCAAGAACTTATGATTTGCACAAGATACAGTGTAACAGTGACATCAGAACCTAATATTGGACATCTTGATAAGAACAATGTTGCTCAAATACTGTCGTTTCTCAAAGTTAGTTGTTTTCAGATTCCATGTAATTACTGAAAGATGTTGAAAATCATGTTTTTCCCAGTCATCTGCTGACAAAAACTCGTCCAAATGGAGAGAGCTCCAGCAGAGACTGGCTCTGCTGGAGCAGGGAAAAGCAGGCTCTGTACTGTGAACCCTACTTCGTTTTTAACAGTAATATATCAGCTGCATCAGTACTGTCTAATCCATCTGGTTGGAGCATCAGTAGAGGTTGGAGGAAGTTGAAACACCAAATACCTGCACATGAAACTTCAGTATCGCATAAAAATATATGGAAATCAGCTAGAGAGCAGCACCATCTGACAGTTCAATTGAAAACTTACTCCTGAGTTAAATAAACGCAGAAACTGATAACTGGAAAAAACTCCTTGAGCGCATATTTAATGTCATTCTTTTTCTTTCTGAACGGAGATTGGCTTTGCCTGGTTCCAGTCAACATATCGGTGACCATATAAAAGGAAACTTTCTTGGTATACTTGAGCTTCTTATCAAGTATGACCCACTTTTATCAGGCAATGTTAAGCATGTTCACTAATCACAAGAGTCCATTATCTGTCTACTAAAATATAAAACAAGCTTACCGAGCTATGTAGGACCTTTGTGCAAACAACAATTCTTGAAGAGATAAGACTTGCAAAGTAGTTTTCGATTATTATTGATGCAACTCCAGACTCTTCTCTTAAGGTATGTCTACATAGAAAAGTTATTTCGAAATAACTTTCCTAGCATCTACACAGCCAAACCGATATTTCAAAATTAAATTGAAATAACGGAGTGCTTATTTCAAATTTGGTAAACCTCATTCCATGAGGAATAACGCCAAATTTGAAATAGCTAAATCGAAATAAGCACTGTGTAGATGCTGATTTTGAAATACGGGGCCTCCAGCCCTTCCCAGGGTGCCCTAGTGGCCACTCTGGGCACAACCAGGAATACTCTTCTGCTCCGCCCCCCAGCCCCGGAGCTCTTAAAGTGGTAGACTCTGGCCAGAGTGCCTGTGCCAGCTGCAAGCCTGTCAGCACAGAGCCAGCAGTCCATGCACCTGGCCCAGCATGAGCCAGCAACCCAGTGGCACCCAGTATTCCACCGCTCCCCAGGAGCAGGCTGGCAGCTCCCAGGAGTCTTCCAGGGGCCACAAAAGGCAGGCACCTTCCAGGTCTAGTGCGGAGATCGTGGACCACATTGAGGTTTGGGAGGAAGACTCCAATGTCCATGATCTCTGCACTAGACACAGGAACGCAGCCGTCTACAGGCACATGGCTGACAGCCTGGCCACCAAAGGCCACATGCGCACCCAGAAGCAGGTGCACATGAAAATAAAAGAGCTGCAGCAGGCCTATGCCAGGGCCTCAGGGGGCAGCTCCCAACCAGGAGCTGACCTGGACCTCTACCCTATTATGATGACCTGGACCGCATCCTGGGGGGGTCAGATGATCTGTGCCCCCCAGGTGGTCATCGGGCAGAGGGCCCTGCCCATAACACAGAGAAGGAGGATTGCCAGGAGCTGCAGGAGCCTGGAAGGAGCATGCACCGCAACCAGGACCCCCAAGCCGTCCCAGCAAGCCTGTTGCCGGTGTCATCCGAGGCCAGGGAGGCCTCAACATGTGAGTGCCATCACTGTCCCCTTATGTGCGGGGGGGGGGGGGAAGAGGGAGACCAGGGACTGCATGTGTGGGCCTTGCTGACCACAGAGCACACAGCAACCTCTGCATGTGCTGTGCCACCCTAGGCATGTGGCCCCCGCTTGGCTGCCACACAGGAGCCCTGAACTGTTACCCACACGTGAGTATGTATGAAGGCACATGACATGCTCCTGACCCCAGGGAGGGACACTGCACGATGCCCTCCCTCCACGAGCCCCCTCTATGTAGAGGCAGGGCACATCTCCCTCCCCTCCCCCCACTAGATACAGCACAGTGAAATAAGTGCAATAAGTGCACTCCTGGGCCAGCTCACACTCCCGGGGATAGCAGGACATGATGAACATGGCCTGTGTGCAAGCACATTGGCTCGAATGGTGCGGAGACCTGCTGTCCTTGCCGTGCAAGGGGGGCTGGACTTCACCCACTGTGTCCCCAGGGAGAACTAACCACTTCTCTTGTTTCTCCACAGCCACAGCAGCTGCAAGTGCAGGGCGCACCACCCCGCCCAGGACATCCTCCTACACCCGGGCCAGCAGGCTGACCCGTAACCAGGAGGAGCATCAGCGGCAGTACCTGGGGATCCTGCGAGGCCAGCACCACACCCTTGGCCACTGGGTGCATGAAGACCTGCAGCTGTGGCAGGAGAACTGGTGGGAGCTGCTTGCCCAGGGCTATGCCATCTCCAACCACCTGCAGACCGTGGTGCAGAGATTGCTGCCTTCTGCCACTCCAGCCCCAGCTGCCACCCTAGCTGCCACTCCTCTTCCCACTCCTGCTCCCCCTCCCTCTTCTTCCTCCCCCCCTCTACCCACCCCACCCTTCATACCCATGCCTCCCCTGGGATGCCGAGGCCCCCGCACCCGCAGTGCTGGGAGACAGGTGGACCAGCAAGACCCCCAACCCTGAGCTTCTCCTCCCCCTTCCTCCTCTCACCTCCCCCTTCCAGCTTTCTCCTCCCAGATTTACCACTTCCCTCTCGTCTCCCCTCTCCCGCCCTCATTCCCTCCCCACCCCAGTTTTTGCCAACACATAGGTCTTTCTTTAATGGGAAGGGGGGTTAGGGTGGGGTCAGTGAAGGGATGTGTGGGTGAAATGAGGCACAAGCCCCCAGTGGGACACACCATGGAGATTTTAGTCCTCCTCCGGGTGGAAGGTCTCTCGCAGGGCCTCCCAGCTACGGACAGCCCCCTGATGGACCTCCCAGCTGGCAGCCGTGCAGGGCTGTGCATACAGGCCTCTGCCATCCAGCTCAGCAGGAAAGCCTCCCCCTTCCTTTCGCACAAATTATGAAGCACACAACACGCTGCCACCACGTGTGGAATATTCCGCTCAGATAGGTCCAGGCAGGTGAGGAGGCATCTATAACGGGCCTTCAACCGGCCGAATGCCCCCTCCACCACGATGAGGGCCCTGCCAAGCTTGGCATTAAAGGCCTGTTGGGAAGGGTTGAAGTGTCCCGTGTAGGGCTTCATCAGTCAGGGTTGGAGGGGATAGGCCGCATCCCCCACCAGGCACACAGGCACATCCACGTCCCCGAGCCTGATGTGGCGGTCAGGGAAGAAAGTCCCAGTGTGCAGCCTTTGGCACATGGAGGAGTTGAGGTAAACCTGCGCGTCATGTGCTTTGTCAGACCAGCCCACGTTGATGTCCACGAACTGGCCCTGGTGGTCGGACGCAGCCTGCAGGATGACCGAGAAGTATCCCTTCTGGTCGATGTAGAGGGAGGTCTGGTGGTCCAGGACACGGATGGGGATGTGCGTCCCACTCATTGCCCCCCCGCAGTTGGGGAAACCCAGGGCACCAAACCCCTCGATCACTGCATCCACATCAGTGAGGCAGATGACTCTGTTGATGGCCTTGACCACCTGCAGAGGGGGACACAAAACCATCGAGAGTCACTGTGGTGCCAGCGTGGCTGAGAGTGCTCCTTCCCTGCCACTACCCCGCACCCCCACTTCCCAGGAGCAACCCCCCCTGCAATTCTGGCCACTACGGGCAGCCCATAGTGCAGGTGGGACAGACCAACCCCTCCCGTGGACTGGACTTGCACCACTTCCTCCCCCCTTTTCCCTGGGGCAGCCCATCACCTCCTTGCTTCGCCCCTCCCCCCCCCCCCCCCAGCATAGTGGCCAGAGACTGCCATACCTGCATGAGCACTGCTCCGATGCTGGATCTCCCCATGCCAAACTGGTTCGCCACAGATCTGTAGCTATCCGGTATGGAGAGCTTCCATAGGACGATGGCCACACGCTTATGCAGGGGAATGGCGAGCCTCATGTGCATGTCCCATTGCTGCAGAGCAGGGGTGAGTCACTCACAGAGGTTGAGGAGGGTGTCCTTCTTCATCCTGAAGTTCTGGGTCCATTGTTGGTCTCCCCAGCATTCCAGGACGATGTGGTCCCACCAGTCACTGCTAGTGTCCAGATGCCAGATGCGGCAGGGCACATTGGCGTCTGGGAGCTGCAGCTGCTCTTCCCCATCCCCCAGGAGGGTCCGGAGGACGGTGTGAAGGTCGGGCTGCAGCACAGCCAGGCTTGCAGAAAGCACAGCCAGGCTTGCAGAAACACATCCAAAATGAGCACCAGAGTGCCCAGGGGCAGCTCCGGCTCCATGGTGCCGAGTGCTGTGGTGTCCTGAGTCAGGGCAACCAAAGCAGACAGAGACAAAAATGTTTTGCTGTCCCTCATCGAGGTAGGCAAGCAAGCAGGGAAAGCTGAGAACCAGCTGTTCAGGGGGGTCCCTTTAAGCACAAGCCTCAGATAGCCTCAGGCAGCAGCCACACAAAGTAACTCCTGACCTGATGCCCTGCTGGAACCGGTTTCAGCTGCCCTTAAATGAAATTCAGCGTCCAATCAGTGTGGATGTGCTATTTCAAAATAGCAAAATGCTATTTTGAAATGAATTTTGTATGTAGCTGCGTTATTTTGAAATAAGTTATTTCAAATTAACTATTTCAAAATGAGATACAGGTAGTCCCCGGGTTACATGGATCCGACTTACATCGGATCCCTACTTACAAACGGGGTGAGGCAACCCCACACTAGCTGCTTCCTCCCAGCAGACCAGGGATATGCGAAGCTAGCGCCCCCTCCCCCCAGCAGACCAGGGAGACACAGAGCGGCTTTTCTCAGTAGACACCTCAGCTTGAGAATAAAGGACTGAGGGAAGTGAGGTGAGGGAGAATAAAACTGAGCTCTGGAGAAATGTTTGGCTAGAGTTTCCCCTATAATATGTACCAGTTCCGACTTACATACAAATTCAACTTAAGAACAAACCTACAGTCCCTATCTTGTACATAACCCGGGGACTGCCTGTATTTCAAAATAACACTGTAGTGTACATATACCCATAAAGAACAGATGTCTTTGGTTTTTAGATATGTTAAAATTGCAGGAAGTTCAAAGGTTTCAGTTGAAGAATTATTCATTCAGAAAAAATTGAAAAGAAATCACTGCTCATGTATTAGAAATTAGAAATCTTGTATTAGAAGGCTTCAAATTAAATTTTCAAGTCTGCATTGGCCAAGCCTATGACAATGGATCCAATATGGCTAGGAAGTACAACGGAGTACAAGCAGTCCTTCTTGAGCAAAATCCAAACTGTATTTTCTCCAGTTGTGGCCACCACACATTGAATCTTGTTGACATTGATTGCACTGAATCATGCAAGGAAGCAATCACATACTTTGGAGCAATCCAGGCATTGTATAGCCTCTTCAGTAGCGGTCCTTGAAAGTGGAAAATTCTGAAGCAGCATCTGCCTGTTTCCCTTCACAGCATGTTGACAATGAGATGGTCAGCATGAACTGATGGCATTAAAACATTTACACAGCATTTGGACTATGTGAGAAAGGCTCTAAGTGAGCTTGAATCTCTTACTCTCACAGCACAGGCATGCACTGAGCTTAAGTCAATTCAGAATTATACATCCAAATTTGAATGCCTTTTAATGTAGTCCATGTAGATGAAGCTGCTAAAAATGATTCACAAAACTAATCGGCTGTGTCTAGACTGGCAAGTTTTTCCGCAAAATCATCTGCTTTTGCGGAAAAACTTGCCAGCTGTCTACACTGGCCGCTTGAATTTCCGCAAAAGCACTGACGATCTCATGTAAGATTGTCAGTGCTTTTGCGGAAATACTATGCTGCTCCCATTCGGGCAAAAGTCTTTTTCCGAAAAACTTTTGCACAAAAGGGTCAGTGTAGACAGCAGAGATTTGTTTTCCGCAAAAAAGCCCCAATCGTGAAAATGGCGATCGGGTTTTTTTTTTTTTTTTTTTTGCTGAAAAGCGCGTCTAGATTGGTTACGGACGCTTTTCCGCAAAAAGTGCTTTTGCGGAAAAGCGTCCTGCCAATCTAAACGTGCTTTTCCGAAAATGCTTTTAACGGAAAACTTTTCCGTTAAAAGCATTTCCGGAAAATCATGCCAGTGTAGACGTAGCCATCTTGTAATTGAAGCATGCAATCCTATATTAGATGTTGAGCGGGATAACACTGAACAACTTCTTAAAGATATTTAAAAGATTTGTGATCAATGGGATGCAATCCTTTCTGAGTCCAATCAGTAGCAGAGGGTCTTAACATTTCATTTGAGTTTTACACCAATTGCAGCCTGTAGTAGTTCGTGTCAGCAGGAGGCCATGCTGACTCACTACAGGCCTATGGAGTCCAGGGCCCCCAGTTCTAAAGGCCTCACCCGTATGTGGGGCGGGGCAACAAACAAACAATCAAGCCCTCTGTGGTAACCCAGGAGGCAATCTAGAGGCCATGCCCTAGTTTGGGGCGGGGCAGTAGACAAACAGTCACACAGTTTTGAATAAGCTGGTCAGCAGTCTATACACCCTGGTCCTGGGTCAGGGCGGGGCAGTAAACAGTCTGGCAAACAGGTAAATAGTCCACAAGATTTAAAGGCACTGGCCTATGTGCAGGCGGGGCTAGGGGTCGGAGAAACAACAAGTGCAGGGGTTTTTGCCCCAGAGGAGGAACCTGCCATCCAAGTGAAGGGTTAGCAAGGGGATGCGAGCCCTCCCTACTCCACCGCGTCCCAGCCCAGGGCCCTAATAGCAATGCTGCAGCCACTGGATCGGCGGGGCACCAAGCCATAACACACTGTCCTGATCACTGGGTCAGTGGGGCTCTGAGCTGCAGCATGCTTCCCAGCTGACCATGTCCTCAGCCGCCCTGGGGTTGGCTGTCCCTGGGCCACTTTCCTGTTCCCCCTGGGGGCCTGCCTGGCTCAGGTGCTGCTCTTCAGGGTTGGCTATAGACAGCAGCACTGGCAGCATGTTCATAGGCTCGGGGTCTTGTGCAGGTAAGGGTCCAGGTGGTCCAGCCCACTCAGCTGGGTCTAGCAAGGGTCCTGGGGGTCCAGCTATGTCCGTGGGCCTGGGCAGCAGCTTCCACAGCCTTGTCCAGCTATCAGGGCCCAGCAGTGGCTGTGGCAGCCTGGGCCAGTTCTCAGGTCCCGGCAGAGGCCCAGGCTGCCCAACCCAGTCCTCCCTCTGAGGGCAGCAGGGCAGGGCCTTCTTCCATTAGGACTGGGGAAGAGCCGCTGCTCTGCTTGGCTGCCGAGCTCCAACTGAGCTGGGAGCTTGTCTTTTTATATCCCCTGCCCTGACTTCCTGTGGTCAGGGCTGAGTGGTTCTGGCACCGCCCACCAAGGGGTTTTTGTGGGGGTTTCTTCCTCTGGGTCAGTGGGAGGCCACGCTAACTCACTACATAGCCTAACATCTCAATCTGATTCAGAAAGGCACTATCAAGTCTTTTTGGGGAGGGGGGGGGTATTATTGACTCCATCAAATCTGATCTTACACGTTGATTTGAGTCACTGTGACAAATTAGTACCCTTTTTAGATTCCTTTGGGAGTTCAGAGAACTAAGTGATGAAGATTTATATCCAGCAACTGAACAGTTTCAACAAAGATACAACAAAATTTCAAGAGATCTTTGTGATGCGATCATCTTCCTGAAACTACATTCCACCAACTTTAAATTGGACTGCAAGCCAAAAAACTGCTTCAAAAAATGTTTTATCTTGACCTGCCAACTGCATTTCCTAATATCACAATTGCATTACGTATTTTCGTCAATCTCCCTGTTTCAGTGGCTTCAGGTTAATGCACATTCAACATGCTAAAACAAATAAAGAACTATCATAATTCTACAATGACAAGAGCGTTTGAATGAGTTTGCAATGCTTAACATTAACAGTGATGTTGCACATAAATTAGATTTTTCTTTGATTATAAACAAGTTTGCACACAACAAAGCCAGAAAAGCATTCCTAAAATGAAGTTTTGCTTGCAGTAGAAACTCACAAAGTTACATTTTTAATATACATGCTATTGGTATAGTGATTTAATTGTTAATAAATAAATGTCCCAAGTGTTCATTTTCATATGTCCTTTTGGTTTTAGTATGACCCTGTGGATGAGAAGTTAGATATGTTGTGGGATTCGGGCTGGGCAGGGGCCTCTAAATTCAAAGTGGCCCAGGCTTCGTTGGAATAGGTCCCATATGAAGAGAGATTAAAAAGACTTGGACTTTTCATCTTAGAAAAGGGAAGACTAAGGGGGATATGATAGACGTCTATAAAATCATGACTGGTATGGAAAAAGTGAATAAGGAAAAGTTATTTACTTAATCCCACAGTATAAGAACTAGGGGTCACCAAATTAAATTATAGGCAGCAGGTTTAAAACAAACAAAAGAAAGTTTTTCTTCACTTAGCCCACAGTCAACTCATGGAACTCCTTGCTAAAGGATGTGGTGAAGACCAGGACTTTAATGGGGTAAAAAAGAGCTAGATAGATTCATGGAGGTTAGGTCCATCAATGGCTATTAGCCAGGATGGGTAGGAATGATGTCCCTAGCCTCTGTTTTTCTGGAAATGGATGACAGGAGAGGGATCATGTGATGATTGCCTGTCGTGTTCCCTTTTTCTGGGGCATCTGGTATTGGCCACTGTCAGCAGACAGGATACTGGCTAGAATTCAGTGGTCTCCAACCTTTTTACACCCAAGATCACTTTTTAAGTCTCAAAACAGGCAAAGATCTACTGCCCCGCCCCTTCCTTGAAGCCCCGCCTACATTACATGAGGAAATCTAATGTAAATGTACTGGGCAGGTGCGCAGTTCAGAGAGGGCTAAAGAGCTACTCTTAGAGCCCCTGAGATCATCTGGTAGATTGCGATCTACTGGTTGGTGACCATGAGGCTAGATGGACCTTTGGTCTGACCCAGTATGGCTGTTCTTATGTTCTTAAGAGCAAAGACGTAAAGATAAAGTAACTACATAAGAACATTGCAGAAGTAACAGACCAACACAGTGCAAACAACCTTTAATAACAATACCTCTACCAAACAGACTGTGAAAGAGACTAGATGCAGATTTATGCAGATTCAGAAGACATCATTACTGTGATGGGTTTCCCTCCTTTGGGTTGCCATTTGATGTACTGGGATACCACTGATCCCACCTGTTTTGCCAGCCTGGGCCTCTGGCAAAGCCTCAGAAGCATGGGAACCCGCCGCTGCTGCGGCTTCACTCACGGTGCCCCTGGTCTGCTGGAGACAGTCTCCAGCAGACCAGGGGCACCGGGAGCGAAGCCCCAGCCGCGGCGCGGTCCCGCGCCTCTGAGGCTTTGCCTAGAGCAAAGCCTCAGAGGCGTGGCACCCCGCTGCCACTGCGGCTTTGCTCCCCGTGTCCCTGGTCTGCTGGGGGGGGGCGCAGCTAGTGTGCCCCCCCCAAGCAGACCAGGTTTTTGTTGCTGGACCCTGGGGCAGAGCAGCTGGGGCGCTGCCGGTTGGTCCCGCAGCGCCGCTCTGGGCACTACTGGACCAACCCGGCAGCACCCGAGCTGCTCTGCCCCAGATGTCTTGATTCAGCCGCTGCTGGTCAGTTTCAGCAGCGGCTGAATCAGGACGCCTGGGGCAGAGCAGCTGGGGTGCTGCTGGGTTGGTCTAGTAGCGCCGAGGAGCGAGGAGCTGTGCTACTGGAGCAACCCAGCAGCACCCCAGCTGCTCTGCCCCAGGTGTCCCCAAGTCAGCCGCTGCTGAAACTGACCAGTGCTGACTACAGGAAGCCCGAGGCAGAGTTGCTCTGCCCCAGGCTTCCTGGAATCAGCGCTGATCAGTTTCAGCAGCAGCTGACTTGGGGACGCTTGGGGTTCTTAAGTTGAATCTGTATGTAAGTCAGAACTGGCGGTCAGCTTCAGCAGCGGCTGAATCTGGATGCCAGTTCCGACTTACATACAGATTCAACTTAAGAACAAACCTACAGTCCCTATCTTGTACGTAACCCGGGGACTGCCTGTACTTAAATTGCTGCTCTGGTGCAGCTTCACTGCTGCGGTTACATCACTGTAGTGCTTCAGTGAAGATGCTACTAATGCCAACAGAAAGGGGTTCTGCCATTGGTGTAAGTTATCCATCCTCGTGAGGAGGGTAGCTATGCCAACAGGAGAACGGTTTAATTGCATCTCTCAGGAGTATGGATTTTTCACACACCCATCCTGAGCAAGGAGGTTATACTGACCTAATATCCCAGTGTAGAACAGGCCTCAGTTTCTGCATTATCTCTCTTCCCTGGCTCCCACGTCTACTCAAAACATTACTCAGCCAGTAGTTCCTGGGCAGGTTCATACACACCTTTTATCTTAGCTATGTCTACACTGTTTACCTTGAAATGGCACTGCCGTGCTAGTGCAATCACACTGTTGCAAGATATGTGGTGTTGCCATTCTTGGTCACCAGAAGAGAACTCTTCTTATGACAAAATACAGCCAAATCCAATGAGGGGCAGTAGCTTTGTTGGGGGAGAGCATCTCCTGCTTACAAAGCAGTGTCCACATTGGCACTTTTTATAATTCAGCAGGGGGAGGCATTCACCCCTGAGTAACAAAAGTTTTAATGGTGAGATTGCAATGTAGACATAGCCTTAGATATGGTGTATGTTTAAGGTTATGTCAATTGAAGGGTGAGTTCACACCTACAAATTTCAACAGGTTTTAACTCAACCCATAATAAGATTTCATTCAACACATAAAAGGGCAAATGGGATGGATGTCACTTCAAGGTTAGAAAGGTTTTTTAGCCTGTGTTTTAAGGTTTATTCAATATATTTTTGACATTTAAAAGTTTGCAATGTGCCCTCAAAACACAATATATTTTAATAAATACTCTCAAGCTACGTCTAGACAGTGGGCTATTTCGGGATACCAGAAGTATCCCAAAATATCAATTCTGCATCTTTAAACGCGCCCTTTATTTTGAATATATTTTGAAATAATGGGCATGCAATTCCAGCATCCCTGTAACCCTCATCCCAGGAGGTTTAAGGGATTTATCAAAATAGCACTTTATTTTGAAATTTGGTACTGTGTAGATAAGCTATTTTGAAATAACATTGAAATAAGCTACGCAATTTGCGTAGCACAAATTGCGTAGCTTATCTCGAGATAAGGCTGCTGTGTAGATGCACCTTCAGTGAGTTCAGTGGAACTAATTGTGTGAGTAACTGCTTATCAATGAGAATATAGGTCTCTGCACAAATAAACAAACACTCACATTTCCTAGTAGTTGCTTCTTATGAATTCATAAACAATCCTAACTTGCAAAATAGTTGTATTTTAAGGCAGTTAATCCACGATCCTAAACTTTTAGGCTACGTCTACACTGGCCCCTCTTCCGTAAGGGGCATGTAAATTTCAGCAGTCGTCGTAGGGAAATCCGCGGGGGATTTAAATATCCCCCGCGGCATTTAAATAAAAATGTCCGCCGCTTTTTTCCGGCTTTTAAAAAAGCCGGAAAAGAGCGTCTAGACTGGCCCCGATCCTCCGGAAAAAGTGCCCTTTTCCGGAGGCTCTTATTCTTACTTCAAAAGTAAGAATAAGAGCCTCCGGAAAAGGGCACTTTTTCCGGAGGATCGGGGCCAGTCTAGACGCTCTTTTCCGGCTTTTTTAAAAGCCGGAAAAAAGCGGCGGATATTTTTATTTAAATGCCGCGGGGGATATTTAAATCCCCCGCGGATTTCCCTACGACGACTGCTGAAATTTACATGCCCCTTACGGAAGAGGGGCCAGTGTAGACGTAGCCTTATAGATTATGCTGTTATGTCCAGAAAATATAGAGAGCTGCTCTTAAAAAATCTAGTTGTTTTAGGCAGTTTTGAGCTAGATTAAATTTCACTTCATACTTTAACCAAGGAGCTGGGTGTGACTGGCACATCTGATCAGGCCCCGTTAGCTAATTTGTGCAATGTGTATTTCCTTTATAAACTTTGTTTAAATACTCACTTTTTAAAAAGTTGATATGTAACATTGTGTTGTACCATGAGTTTCATTAGTTGCATCACAATATGCAGTGCAAAAAATGGCAAAGACTCTTTCAATGGCTACATGTAGACTGCAGGCTTCTTTCAGAAGAAGCTTTTCTGGAAGAGATCTTCAGAAAAAACTTCTTCCGAAAGAGAGTGTCCACACTGCCAAAGTGCATCAAAAAAGTGATCTACTTTTTTGAAAGATAGCATCCACACTGAATGTATGTTATCTCGCATTTAAGCTGTGATTACTGTAGACAGAGTGGCCACCAGGGCACTTGTGCTTTTTCCTCTTTCCTTTTCTTTCAAAAGAACTCCCTCTTCCCTGTCCATACGCACCTTTTTCCAAAAAAGCTCTTTAGGAAAAAGGCTTCTTCCTCGGAGAAAGAGGATTACCACTGCTGGAAAAACCCCATTGTTCTTTCAATTTACTTTTTAAAGAACACAATTGCAGTGTGGACATAATTGAAGTTTTTCCAGAAAAACAGCGGTTTTTCCAAAAAAAACCTCTGTAGTACAGACACACCTAAGGTGAAAAGCCATGCAATGACACGTCGACTGAAAATCATGAAGAACCACAATTTCCCCCAAGTTTTGCTTTGGAGTTAAATATAGCTTTAAAAGAAAAGTTCCAGTCTGTAAAACACTGTGGATCAATTGTTCACTACAAAAATTTTTTTATTGCTGTTGAAGATGCTGCTGTGGATGTTAAAAATACCTTCACTATCTGTAGGTTATGAGCTACAACTATGTAGTTGTTCTTATTTACTATTACTGTTTTTTGTATTGTGATACCTAGGAACCGCGTTCATGGACCGAAATCCCACTGTGCTAGGCACTGCCTGTTCAAAAGCTCTAAATCTGTATTTTTTGCTACACTACTTAAATATGGGCCTAATCCAAAGCCCACTGAAGTAAACTATTTTATTTCCATTGGCTTCAGTGGGCTTTGGATCAGGTCCTCTATCTCTTGAAGCATTTCCAAAGAAGTCTAAGATAGAACCAGATATAAGTACAAAATGTCTACTGTAATTTAGATTTCACTAAAGCTGCATTGTCTGTGCCAAGTTATCTCCGCTACAATGGACTTAATCCAGCTACCACTGATTATTGCAAGTTTTGCCACTTAAATGGAAACAAAACTGGTCCCAAAATGTTGGCATCCATTTTTTAATAAAGTACAGGCAGTCCCCGGGTTACGTACAAGATAGGGACTGTAGGTTTGTTCTTAAGTTGAATCTGTATGTAAGTCGGAACTGGCGTCCAGATTCAGCCGCTGCTGAAACTGATCAGTTTCAACAGCGGCTGAATCTGGACGCCAGTTCTGACTTACATACAGATTCAACTTAAGAACCCCAGGCACCCCCAAGTCAGCTGCTGCTGAAACTGATCAGCGGCTGATTCCAGGAAGCCCGGGGCAGGGGCTTCCTGTAGTCAGCCGCTGGTCAGTTTCAGCAGCGGCTGACTTGGGGACGCCTGGGGCAGAGCAGCTGGGGTGCTGCTGGGTTGGTCCAGTAGCGCCGCCGCTCCTCGGCGCTACTGGACCAACCTAGCAGCACCCAGGCTACTCTGCCCCAGGCGTCCTGATTCAGGACATGGCTCCTTCCCCACTCTGGCATGATAAATGCAGAAGTGGGGGCCAGCAAGTGTACCCCAAAGCCTTATCTACCAGGCTTTGGTATAAAACTTCCCCCCAAGATCTTAAAAACCTAGATCTTGGGAATAAAACTTCCACTGCCACCACCCAAATGTTGATAAAGAAATCAGGGGAAAGATCATTTGGGAAATCTTACCCCTAAAACAAAAATCAGGGCACACCATTAACCACTGCCAGGTTAATAAAAAGAAAAGAAAGACCTTTTATTATTACAACAATATTCCTGTTGCAAGCATAATGACTAGATAGGAGGGTAACAAAATATACTCATGGAGAAACTCCATGGGTCTAGAACTTAGTTACAAAGAAAAGCCAAAACATCTTTAAGCAGTGCCAGATCTCAGATCTCATACCCAATCCTTAAAACAATAAAACCTAACGAAACTACCTAAACTTTACCCTACTTACAGAAAATGAAGAATGGTGTCTTGGAGAGAGAGAGAGACATGCTTGTCCCTCTCTGTAGCTGCAGAGAACTCTCCCCGAGAGACAAAAAGGAGAAAGGAAGAAAACCCAAATTCCTTTGTCCCAGTTTGAAAAGTCCCACCTACATTCCTATTGGTCACTCCAGCTGGCTAGGTGTAGTTAACCCCTTAATCCCCAGGCTGCTGGCTAACCCTCATAATCATGACGCATCTGGGCTGTCCGCTGCCCGCGTGTTCCGCCGCTTTGCTCCCCGTCCCCCTGGTCTGCAGACCAGGGGGACGGGGAGCAAAGCAGAGCAAAGCAGAGCAAAGCGGCGGAGCACGCAGGCAGCGGACAGCCCAGACGCCACTTTGCTTCCTCTCCCTGGTCTGCTGGAGACCAGGGAGAGGGAGGGCCCCGTTCGTAACTGCGGATCCGACATAAGTCGGATCTGCGTAACTCGGGGACTGCCTGTAACAGGTATAACAGACAATTCCTTTTCACAAACTACATGCAGCTGTCTATACTGTCTATTAATTTGAGTGATTCTCTTTTCAGTTAGACTTTTGTAAATTAAAAGAAACCCTACTGAAGTTAACAGAGTTTAGCAGTGAAAAAATTATGCAAGAAGCAAATGAGGCCCAAAGTTCCTAGAACTAAAATTGACTATAGGGGACAAACTCTGGGGAAATGCATTCACAAAAGCTGAACTAAATTACTAAAAAGCAATTAATTGAGCACCCATTCTGTTTGGTTTAAGAAACATTTGATCTGTTTATCTTAAGGAAACATTTTTGCCTTCATAAAATAATGTAGTGTAGGTTATGTACTCCGCTAAGGTCTTTTTACATCACCTCACAGAATGGACTGGCAAATATCCCAGGGCAGGTGTGGCACAGGGTGGTATGCAGGTCTAAGCTATTTTCTTGCATGCAGAGAAACAAGTAAGGAGTGGTAAAATCTTTCACTGGACAAACCTCTGTGGCTGAGAGATAAAAGTTTCTTCATGCATGCAGTTAGGAGTGGCTGGATTGGGATGGGGTGTGCCTGGACACATTAGTTATTCTGGGCTATCAAAGAACTGTTCTAACTTATGCCACACTGGCCCTTGTAACAGCTATATGGGAAGTGCAAAAGTACAGCATATAATCTGGCCCCTATGTATTTTTAGCCACCAACAGAGCAGATTTGAACCCTGGACTCCCAGAGCTTAGTGGGGGAGCCTCTACAGCTTGAACTGTAAAGCCAACTGGCTCTCAGCATTCTGTAAGTGGTTCAAGTGCCACTACACTGTACAGTAAATCACCCCTCACTAGGTGTGTGGGTTACATATTTTTAATATTATATTATCATCTGCCATTTTAGACTGAGTGTCCTGCTTTATACTATTTCCACTCTAGTGAAATACGCACACTGGCTGCGTCTAGACTGGCACTCTCTTGCGCAAATACTTTTCATGCAAGAGTTCTTGCGTTAAAGTATTTGCACAAGAGAGCATCTACAATGGCATGTGCTTTTGCGCAAGAGCATCCCGTGCCCAGTGTAGATGCTGTCTTGTGCAAGAAAGCTCCGGCGGCCATTTTCGCCATCGGGGCTTTCTTCCGCAAAAAATTTCTGTCCCTGTCTACACTGGCCTCTTGCGCAGGAACATTTGTGCAAGAGGGCTTTTTCCCGAGCGGGAGCATCAGAGTTCTTGCGCAAGAACACTGATGATCATACATTAGATCGTTAGTGTTCTTGCACAAGAACTCGTGGCCAGTTTAGACAGCTGGCAAGATTTTGCTTTTGCGCAAAATCTAGCCAATGTGTAGACAGCCACTGTGTGGTTGATCTGCCTATGATCATCATGAAGCTAGATGTATATCCAGCCCCTTGGTGGAGCAGTTGTAGGTATCAGTCTACTGTGACATTTTGGCTTTTTGTCTCTAGAGGCCCACACCTACCCCAACTAAATCAAGGTCTCAGTATTCATATGTTATGGTACAACAGAGGATAGAACACTCTTTTCTCAGCAAATGCTGGGCTAGTGACCACCGAGTCTTTGGCCAGATTGAGAACATTAACTAAAACAGATTGAGAACATTGGTTCGATCCTGTTTGATCTACAGTACAAGACTGATCCATGTTTTAACAATGTTTTGTGCTATTATATTGTAACTTGATTTTCCATCAGCTTTCTGTTATGTAGATGGGCCCAAATTGCTAATGTAGGGAAAGAGAAAAACCAGTAGAAAAAATGCAAACTAACAGGGAATACAGAAAAAAACACATGACCCATGCAGATTGAAAACATGTCCACCGACTAGCTAGATCCTAGAACACTTTCTCTTTAGAGGACTCCGATGTTTTTTAAAAGTTTTCTAATAAAAAAAGAAGAGAAATGTGGTTCTGATTATGCTGAACATTGAATAACTGACCAGTGAATTTCCAAATAGGATTCCATTTTCACATGGCCCAATACAATGTTGTGAAAAGATAATTGACATGTCTACCCTCTGCCAAAATATATATTAAAAATACTAGAGAGGATCCTGAACATGATTTTAAAATATGAAACACATGCTGTACATTGTTGTCCTATCAACGATCAAGTTCTTGGCATGTGTCACTGAAGTTGTTAGACTTGTGGAGCATTTTTAAAAGTAGTCATCACTGTGATTATGTTTGACTTGAGGAGTGCAATGTTACAAATGAACAAGAAACTTAGGCATTATTCGTCAATTGTTAGGGAAAGGGGCACATTTATGGTAGATTATTCTTCAAATTTTTACTTCCCTCAAAAAAGAAAAATAGTTTCTGAAATGAATATTTCTTACAATTTCATGGCAACCTATCCACTTAGAATACAAGAAAAAAATATTTCTACAGTGCCCAAGCATGTACAATTCACATTACAGGACAAAGAGTAAGACTGGCTTAGCCTAAAATAATTTACAATCTAATTTTAGATGTAGTAAAGATTGCAAAGAAGACAACAAGAAGTATGGAAAAAATTGATGGGTTAGGACAAGGACTATAGAATCATGGAACTGGAAGGAACCTCAAGAGGCCATCAAGTCAAATACCCAGCACTTATGGCAGGACTAAGCACCATCTCTAGACCATTCCTGACAAGTGTCTGTCTAACCTGTTCTTAAAAATCTCCAGTTATAGAAATTTAACAACCTTCCTATGCAATTTGTTCCAGTGCTTAATCACCCTACGGCTACATCTATACTGCACTCTTCTTGCGCAAAAGCCTATGCAAATAAACATATTGTAGTGCTTCATTTGCATAATTAATTAGGGGCCGTTTTTATGCAAGAGGTTTTCGTGTAAAAAGGAGCTGTATAGACAGCTCCTTTTTACACAAAAACTCCCTCTTGCGCAAGAGCTGTTTTTCCTCATTTTTTCAGAAAGAACAGCTCTTGCCCAAGAGGTGGGTTTTGTGCAAAAAGGAGCAGTCTACACAGCTCCTTTTTGCACCAAAAAAAATGCCCCGATTAATTATGCAAATTAAGTGCTGCAATATGCTAATCTGTGCTTCATTTGCATAGGCTTTGCACAAGAAGAGTGCAGTATAGACGTAGTTTTCCTAATGTTTAACCTGAACCTCCCTTGTTGCAATTGAAGACCATGGCTTCTTCTCTTGTCATCAGAAATTGAGAATAATTTTTCTCCCTCCTCCTTAGAGGAGGGAGTACTATTGAAATACTTGAAAGCTATTTTCATGTCCCCTTCTCAGTCTTCTCTTTTCCAGGCTAAACAAACAAAGTTATTTCAATCTTCCCTTATGGGTCATGTTTTCTAGACCTTTAGTCATTTTTGTTCTCTTCTCTGGACCTTCTCCAATTTGTCCACATCTTTCTTGAAATGCAGTGCCCAGAACTGGGCACAATACTCCAGTTGAAGCCTAATCTGCACAAAGTGGAGCAAAATTACTTTTGAGTCTTGTTTACAACACTCCTGTTAATACATCTCGGAACAACGTTTGCTTTTTTTTTTTCAATACTGTCGCACTCTAGGCTCATATTTACCTTGTGGTCCATTATGACGCCCCTAGATCCCTTTTCACAGTACTCCTTCCTAAACAGTCATTTCCCATTTTGTATACATCAAACTGATTGTTCCTGAATATTTTGCATTTGTTCTTATTACATTTAATTCTATTTACCTTAGACCATTTTTCCAGTTTGTCCAGATCTTTTTGAATTATAACTCTATCCTCCAAAACTTGGTATCATCTGAAAACTTTAAGTGTTCTCTTGTTGATAATTGATACAGACCTGGTCTCAAAACTGATACATGTGCCACCCCACTTGTTATGCCCTTCCAGCATGACTGTGAAGCTAATAAGATTATGTGTATATGTATTTCTAGAGTATTCAATTCAAAGTTTTTATTTTTGTTTAAGTAATAATGATTCTTGAGTGATTTCTTGTGGGCATAGCAGAAGTGAGCCATAAGGAAGGATTTGAATAAAAGCATAGTAAGTTGGTAGACTACAAATGAGAGATAAGTCTTTATGAAGGGGTCACAGTGGAGGAAGACAAGGAAATGAATGAGCAAGAAATTAATAGATGAGGTATTGCTGGCAACTTTAGATTCTTAGGCTACGTCTATATTGGCAAGATTTTGCGCAAATACTCTTTAATGCAAGAGTTTTTGCATTAGAGTACTTGAGTAAGAGAGCATCTACACTGGCATGTGCCTGTGTGCAAAATATGTGCTTTTGCGCAAGAGCATCCGTGCCAGTGTAGACGCTCTCTTGCACAAGAAAGCTCCGATGGCCATTTTAAACATCGGGCTTTCTTGCGCAAGACAACGATGTTGCCTGTCTACACTTGCCTCTTGCGCAAGAACAGTTGCGCAAGAGGGCTTATCCCTGAGCAGGAGCGTCAGAGTATTTGCACAAGAAGCACTGATTTGTATACATTAGAACATCAGTGTTCTTGCACAAGTACTCACGGCCAGTGCAGCCAGGTGGCAAGATATTGCACAAAAGTGGCCGCTTTTGCGCAAAATCTTGCCAATGTATACACAGCCTTAGAGTCATTAAAGACTTCTAGTGCTCATGATCAGTAAAATTACATAGGATATTACCTGGACATTGTAATGGTAGATCAGATCTTTTTGCAGCTCAGGCCAATTCCTTTGAGGGGTGAAAAATATCTCATTTGGCCAATGGTGCAATTCTATACGTTTGCAGAGACATTTCTTCCTGAGCCCTGCTGCTCTGTAGCATGAGATTTGATTAGCCCATCTTAGTAGGTATCATAGCATTGCCCAGGTTGGTTGCAGTAACTGGTCTGTGCCACTGGGGGGGAAGGGGAGGAGGGAAAGAGCAGCAACTGTGGCTGGACCCACATGGAGAAGCGGCTCCGTTGACGCCTGACAGAGAGCAATGGCAGGCTTCTGGACCAAGAGGTAGGTGCTGCTACGCTACCCAGGAGAGAAGGGCAGAGAAGGCTCGGGTCCGTGGCCCCTTCTGCCAGTCCCACCATGCTCCAATTGCCCCAACTTTGCCCCTCGCTATAGAGACCGGCCCCTCGCACCTCTTTCCGCCGGACTGGGCAGGCTCCGTGTCTGCTCCTGGCTCCACAGGCAGCAGGTGAGTCCCGGGAGAAGCGGGCGGCGGGAGGTGATGCGGAGAGCTAGCGATGGGGCGAGAGGCGTGAGCAGGGGGGGGAGCCGCGGGGGAAGAGGCAGGCCAGGGGCGGGGCACGGCTGTTCCGTTTGCAGCTCGCAGAGGGTTGGCCACGCTCCGGTCGCGCCCTAGCTCGCCCGTCCCTGGCAGAAATCGCGAGGCGCAATTGCTCTGCGGGCCGGGCCCCGGGCCATGGCGGTGCCAGGGGGCCGCTGCAAGGCGCCCTGTGCCCCACACGCCCGGGGCAGCGGACTGACCGAGCCCCCCTCCACTGGGTCAAAGGCTCCGTCCTGTGCCCGCCGGGGCCTGCGAACTGAGCTGGACCAGCCAGGCCCCTCCCCCTGCGCCTCGGCCCCTCCGACTCTTCGGGGTGGGGGTGGGTGACGTGAGTCTGCGCCCAGCGCTTCGGCGGGGCGGGATCTGGCTCCCCTCAGGGCGGGTCCTGGGGGGGGGGGGGCATCATTCCCCCAGCCTCGCGCGCGCGGAGTCCTCCCAGCCTGCAGGAGGCGCGGCGCCGCCCTCCCTGCGCCCAGTACTGGCCGCCCCCGGCCCGGCCCTGCCACTGCGCGGCCCCGGGGAGCGATGGCGGCCTCGGTGTTCTGCTGCCTGCGCTGGTGCGGGGACGGCGGCGCCGGGCACATCCCGCTGAAGGAGATGCCCGCGGTGCAGCTGGACACGCAGCACATGGGTAAGGGGGCCCGGGGGCGCCGGGGCCGGTCCCCCGCGTGCGGTTCTCGGGCTGTTTCACTCAGAGCCGGCGCTTGGCCCCCCAGCCCCGGGTGCGGGACTCATCCTGTGTTCTCTGCCTCCGGTTGAACTGAGCCCCGCTATCGCCCCGCTGCCCCACCGCGGCGGCTCAGGGAGCACCAAGCGCCGCCGCCTTGTGCGGTTTGTCTCGCCAGGGTTGAGTTTTGCGAGGGGGGGGGGTGACTAGTCAGTGGTTGGGGGCACTGAGAGCCACGATTACCAATTGCGGGGTTGCGGCGCTTCGCTAGTAAACTAAAGACACGTGATGGCGCTTTAAACCTTGCCGTTCATTTCACTTTTTAGTGAGGATATTGTGCCTAGCCCGTGTCTTTGGTTTCATGCACAAGACAGCGTTTTAAAAAAACATACATCATAGTGATCGTTAACCGGGCCAGAAAATGGTATTTAGAATTCCTATGAGGGCCTTCAAAAGCGACAGGAGTCCTGTGGCACCTTATAGACTAACTGAAGTGTTGGAGCATAAGCTTTCGTGGGCAAAGACCCACTTCGTCAGATGCATGTAGTGGAAATATCCAGAGGCAGGAATAAATATGCAGGCCAGGATCAGGCTGGAGATGACCAGGTGGATCCAATCAAGGAGGATGAGGCCCACTTCTAGCAGCTGATCTGGAGGTGTGAATTCCAAGAGAATAGAAGCTGCTTTTGTAGTTAGCAAGCCATTCACAGTCTTTGTTTAATCCAGAGTTGATTGTGTCAAACTTAAAAATGAACTGTAGCTCAGCAGTTTCTCTTTGAAGTCTGGTCCTGAAGTTTTATGAGGGCCTTCCTCACTCAGCTGCCCCATTAAAGACCATCTACATTTTTGTTAGGCTCTAAGGTGCTGCAAGACTGCCCATGAAAGACGACACTTGACTGAAGAGTTAGATTTTACGGTATGCCACAAAGGTGACCAAACTCAGGGTCTGTCAGATCAACAAGGCAGCAAATTCCGCTGATTCCTTTGCTTGCTTCCTTTGTACGCCCTCTTCTCAGAAGTGCTTATCTGAGGCTATTCAGCTTGAATATTTATTATTATTTGACATTGATATTGCTGTAGCACCTACAGGCCTCAGCTAGATTGGGCCCCATTATGTTAGGCATTATACGAATATATGACAAACTAGCCAATTAGCCCGTCATAAGACCGGATTTTCAGGTCTTCTTTCCTGACCTCTCTTGCTCTGTCTCTCTCTCTCTCTCTCTCCCCCTCTCCTCCTACTGCCTCTCCCTGTCTCTCTCAGCTCTCCTCCGCCTCCTGCCTCTCTCTCCCCGTCTCTTTCTTTCTCTTCTGTCTCTTTCTTTCTCTTCTCGCCCTCCTGCCTCTCACTCTCCCTTTCTCTTCTCCTTCTCTTCCCTCTCTCTCCCCTCCGTCTCACCCCTTCCCCTTCCCTCCTGCCGTGGCACTTGGCTGAGTGCTGCCTGCTCAGCTGGGCTGCTGCAAGGGAGGGAAGGAGGGAGGGGGGTGGTGACATACACAGCCAGGGGCGGGGCCATGTACGTCACCGCCCTCCCACCCCAGGGGAGCCCAAACAGCCCCTTGCGCCGCTGGCTCCCCTGGCGGACCGGCTGAGGGGCGCACCACTCAGCTGAGTGCCACAGCGGGAGAGGAAGGGGGCAGTGACGTACACGGCCCCGCCCCAAGGCCATGTATGTCACCGCCCCGCCCCCCTTCCTGTCCCACCGGGGCTCAGCTGAGCGGCGCAGCACCAGCGCCACTCAGTTGGGCCGCGGCAGGGGAGCAAGCAGCGGCAAGCGGCCGTTTGGGTTCCGGCTGCAGCCAGTGGCTGCACCCTCCCCCCCCGACAGGTCTGCTTCCCGCCCCCCTCGTCCCATCCAGCCCCACGGCCCCTGATTCCCCCCAGCTCTGCTTCTCGCCCCCTCTTCCTGCCAGCCAGCCCCCTGGCCCCATGGACACCTCCCACCTCTCCCCCGCCAGCGCTACTTCCCTTCCTCCGGGATCCCCCCAGCTCTGCTTCCCGCCCCCCTTCCAGCCAGCTCCACCCCCCTTCCCCTCCCTGCATGGCGCCCCGCCCCCCCTTCCCCTCCCTCCATGGCACACTGCGCCGCTCAGCTGGGCGCAGTCTGGACGCTTTTAACGGAAGAGCGCCAGTCTAGACGTAGCCACTGTGTGGTTTTTACTTACACTGTGATCCTTAAAGGTTATTTTTGTGCCACACTCTCATAACTGGACTGCAAGCTTTTTGGGAGAGGATGGTCATCATATATATAGTAGCTGGGCCCAGCTGAGCAGCTCTCCCGCCGGGCCCAGCTGAGCGGAGCTCCTGCGCCGCAAGCAGCCATTTGGGGTTCGTGCTGCACTCCCCCCCCCCCTCCCCCCAGCCAGGTCTGCTTCCCGCCCCCTCCTCCCCCCCAGCCCCCGGACATCCCACCGCCAGCACTACTTCCCTTCCTCCGGGCCCCCCTATCCTCCACTCCAGCCTCACATCCCTTGACCCCCCCCACCCCCAGCTCTGCTTCCCACCCCCCTTGGGGACTGTGGGGCTGGAGTGCAGGAAGGGGGGAGGTAAGCAGCGCTGGTGGGGGGGGGGGGTGTCC
Source organism: Pelodiscus sinensis (assembly GCF_052426305.1). NCBI lineage: Eukaryota > Metazoa > Chordata > Testudines > Trionychidae > Pelodiscus > Pelodiscus sinensis. The sequence goes on along the minus strand of NC_143052.1, from coordinate 294,953,366 downwards.
GGGGAGCTGTGGGGCTGGCCGAATGGCCATGGAAGGAGGGGAAGGGGGGCGGGGCGCCGACGTACACGGCCAGGGGGCATGGCCATGTATGTCAGCGTTACAGATGCACAGACAATGGGCTACTATATATATGATGACCATCCTCTCCCAAAAAGCTTGCAGTCCAGTTATGAGAGTGTGGCACAAAAATAACCTTTAAGGATCACAGTGTAAGTAAAAACCACACAGTGGCTACGTCTAGACTGGCGTTTTTCCGTTAAAAGCGTTTGCGGAAAAAAGCGTCTAGATTGACACGGACACTTTTGTGCAAAAGCACTTTTTGCGGAAAAGCGTCCATGCCAATCTAGACGCAGTTTTGCGCACGAAAGGCCCGATCGCCATTTTCGCCATTGGGGCTTTTTTGCGCAAAACAGTTTTTAGATGTCTACACTGGCCGAACGGGAGCAGCATAGTATTTGCGCAAGAACACTGACAATCTTACATTATATGTTCTTGCACACATTCAAGCGGCCAGTGTAGACAGCTGGCAAGTTTTTCCGCAAAAGCGGCCACTTTTGCGAAAAAACTTGCCAGTCTAGACGCAGCCAGAGTGTTCCATATAGAAACTAATTGGAATTCCATAGTCTCTGGTGTACTAGTGTTGTTTCAGCTACACCAGATTAACACGGCTACATTTCTATCACTAGTGTAGTGTGATATCATGAAAATGTTGCTAAATAACCAGCAGCAATATTCTGCTGTAGTTTTAGTTTCAAAAGCTTTCCTACGTAAAGGGCATTGCAACAAACTAATTTAGAAAGGCCTGCTCCTTACCAAACAAACATTTTAAAAATTCTATTGACTACAAAACATCCAGACCTCTTTAAAAAAAATTATTGGACTGTCTTTTGAGGACTGAATCTTGTCTCTGGCTACAGTAACAAATGCTTATTAGAGTTTTCTAGCTAAAGTCTTTCATGGAACAGTATGGAATGAAGAGTTCAATGTTATGTTCTGTGTGCTGACAGGTATCTTTATAAAGGAACCTCGCAACAAAACCCTTAAAAATAATCTTGCTTATTGATTAATTCTTGATTACCACAACTCATGAAAGGCCTTGTATTGCATGTGTCTGTCCTTCAGTTCCAGACCAAGGAAAAGAGATGGTTTAGAGAAAAGCCTAAGCCCTGAATTCCCTTTCTCATAATGAATGTCTTTCTAATTAAATGATATAGCAATCTATGCTGTTGGGGTTTTTGAAGAAATGTGATCAACATGTTGCCTTAATGCCTAAGAGGAGAAATTAAAGAACATAGATTTTAAATAGATGAAAGATGAACTAGACTATAAACACCATCTTTTCTTTCTTTGATAGCACTGCACAAACAAATTCTCATAAACTAATGGAGCTCTTGCTTGGCATTGAAAGCAAAAATATGTTTGTTGTTTAGGGGTTTTAGTGGATGTCTCCAAAATTAAAAAAAAAGTGTTTTGAAGTTTGTGTATTATTTTTGTGTGCAGGAACAGATGTCGTCATTGTCAAAAATGGCCGAAGAATATGTGGCACAGGAGGTTGCTTAGCCAATGCACCCTTGCATCAGAACAAGAGTTATTTTGAGTTTAAAATCCAATCCACAGGTTAGTTAGCAATATCATTTTCAACTTTAGGCTTGTATTTGAGATTTGATTACAAATAGGCAAAGCATCTGAATCTTTGGTAACTAAATGCGCTTCATCTTTGGACTACTACAATGAGAAATAACACACTACAATGAGAAATAACACACTTTACAAAAAGCAAACTTTTGTAGGAAGCTAAATTGTCATCTTCTAAGAAAGATGTGTCATTTTTTTTCTATTTGGCTGCTTTGATTTCTTAAAATCAATATTAATTGAAATACCCAGATCCGCAGAACACCCTTGTATATATATTTTAGCAATTCAAATAATTTAAAGCTATTTTCTGCTAAATTCATTATTGTTGATATCGAACAATGAGCATGTAGAATAATGTGTATAGGTTTTGCACTTTTTCTCCAATAATGTTTGCTGCTAGCTGTCTACATTTATTTGATGTTTTAGTACGTATCCAGGTTCTTCTCCTTTAGCTTCCCATTGGCCATTGTGGGAATTATTCTGTACTTAAAGACACAGCACAGAACACACAACTCAGGGCGATGGGCTTAATGTGGTTTTAAAGACACCTTCTTGTCCTCTCAATTCTGGGCTGCTTCTAGGGTTGAAGCATCTCCAGAGTAAATTAGACAGCCCAGGCTGCCCTATAACCTGCTGCATTGTATGAAATCACTGGCTTGTATATGATGTAGCCCTGCATTCAGCATGCACCCATACCAAGGCTTGCAACTGGGTCTTCAGAGACATCCTTTTGGTTATCCTCTGTAGTTCCAGTAAACCTCCTCCAGTGAGAACTCTGTTCTGATCCAGTTATTATGGCTAGAGTGGCTAGAGTGGCAGCTAAGACTCTTACCCCTTATCTTTTATATTGGTGGCTAATAAACAGAAAACACTGAAATACAGCATGTTTGGGAAGGATATTTTAAAGCAGGGCTACTCATCTTTGGAAGCCCTGGGGGCCACGATGATACCCACAGCAAATGCCGAGAGCCGCAGCGTAAGTGTGGTTGCATATATATGCAAATAAATTATTTCACACTGATGAGCATGAATACAAAGAGTAAGGCAAGACTATACAACACGGAGGCCCCATTTAAGTCAGTTCTGCTGATACTAATAAAATACAATATTTGCCTGATTTCCACCCATATGACAGAACTTTTAATGAGCAATGATAGTCCAGGAATTTAACTACTAAAACACATATCAACAAAAGACAATTATATTGACTACTTTTTTGTTTTGGCTTCACAATTTTAACAAATCAATCAAAAACTGCCAATACAATATTTACTGAAATATAAGTACAATCAATGTGAAGTTAAAGGCACTGAGGAGAGAATGTGGCATGGCTAGAAAAGGAACCCAGGAATCCTGCTTCCCTGCTCTAATCCAATGCACCCACCCCTCCCCCAGAGCCAGGCACTAGCCACCCTGCTCCAGCCCAATGCCCTTTCCCTCCCCTAGAGCCAGGTACCCCCCAGCCCACTGCTTTAACCCAATTCCCCTCCCTTCCGCAAGAACCAGGAACTCCAGCTCTAACCCAGTGCCCTTTCCCTCCTGCAGAACCAGAGACATAAATCTAGCAGGGTGGAGGGTAATGCCCTGGGTCTCACCGGAGCCATGCACTTTTCCCTCCAGGTGCTGGGGCCCGTGCACAGAGCGGCTGTGAATGGTCCGGGAGCACAGCTCCAAAAGTTCCATTGAAGGCATGTGCTGCTGTCCCCTCCCCAATCCGCTTTGCAGGGCAAAAAATCCCAGACATTTTTTTGCTTTTTAAAAAACCTGTCTGGATGGTGATTTAACATGAAAAACAAGGACATTCCCAGGAAAAAATGGACATATGGTAACCCTACCCAAACCCCAGCACAGATCTCTCTCACTCTGGCCTCACTGCCTGGATCCACCACCTGCCCACGTCTCTCGCTGCCCAGCTCTTCCACTGCCTTGCCACATGCCTCGCTGCCAGCTCCGCCGCTGCCTCTTGCCGCCCTGGCAGCTCCTGCACACGCTCCACCGCGTTCAGGGAAGCGCTGCTGCTATGGCTGACGTGGGAGGTGTGCTCTACCACTGCCTCTTGCTGCCCCCTTCCCTCCCTGCCAGCCAGCAGCTCCCCCTCACACGCCAATGCGGCCTGTCTCAGTGTGGTGCCACTTAGCTCACGGGGAGGCACTGCTGCTGGAGCCCACAGCTATGAGGCAAGCAGGCGGCCCGGGAAGCAGCTCAGGGTGCCACAGGCCAAATGCAAATGGACTGCAGGGCCACATGTTGAATAGCCCTGTTTTATAGACTCTCAGTTTAGGGAATATAATTGCTGATGATTTTCAAATAAAAAATCCTTTGTGATACTGCTGTCATTATGGCACGCACTTAGAATATATCCCTTACTCTCAACTTGAGATTTCAAAAGAAACAAAATACAGTGTTTACATAATATCATCATAATATTTGCAGGGATTTGGGGTATTGGAGTTGCAACCCAGAAAGCAAATTTGAATCAAATTCCACTTGGTCGAGATGTGCATAGTTTAGTGATGAGGAATGATGGAGCTCTCTATCACAACAATGAGGAGAAGAACAGGCTGCCTGCAAACAGCCTGCCACAGGAGGGTGACGTGGTGGTGAGTTTCCTTAGGTGTTTTTTATGTAAATTTGTTGCCATGTCTGACTAACTCAGCAATAGATGTTTCGGTGATTTTTCCAAAGCAGGATTTGCTGTCAGCACTGATGCGAGGCTAAAGGGAATACAGTGAGCCCTTGTTCAAGGCTAGCTAAACAAGAATGATATTGAAACCCTGAAAAGTAAATTAATATGCATACAGTGTATGCGATGGTAATATTCAGCTATTCACTTGTAAAAAAAAAATAGGCTTTTAAAATATTTTTAGTATTTCTTACTAAAAAACATTATTGAGCAACATAACCCTTCAGAATTGTAATCATGTAGTAAAATATAGTTGTGTATTGATCATGAGGTCTTATGCCCTGAGTTAGGCATGCTCCTTCCTCACTGTCTTTTCTAATTCACATCACTAGCAGGAGCATAACTGGAAAGAGTTTGTTTCCAATACTTTTTAGAGAATAAATGGATAGAGGAAAATGCTGTTCAGAGTCAAATATTCCTTACTTCTCCTCTCCCTGACTCTTTCTCCCTTCATAAGTTTCACATTATTTTTGGAGAAATGAGGTAGACATGAAGGCTTGCATGCCCTCTTGTTCATCAGAACTGGTCCTTTAAGTGCTTCCTCAGTTCAGCTTCCAATGTCCTCCAGTCCTTATGTTATCTTCCGCCTATGCCTGACAGCAGGCCTATAGGGAGTCCAGTCTTCCTTCTACCTCATGGAGTGAATAAGGAAAGATATCTACCTATTTGGCTAGTGGGTCTTCCCCAGCAGTTCTACCCCAGTCATCAAGAGGTTTCTAGTCCTGCTCTTAGGGTGGCTTCCTGCCAGTTTGATGCTGATGCAAAGTAGTCCTGTGCCTGGATAGCTTATTCCATATGTTGCAAATCAGTTAGCCACTAGTGGGGAGGTAAGTAGTCTGCCCCTTAACTAGTGATGTGAACAGGTAACCTTACCAGGGTAACCCGTCTAACAGTTAACCAGCTCCTTGGAGCAGCTTGCAGCCAGCCACAGGCAGAGGCAGCCCCACTGGGCCCACCCATGGCCAAGGTGGTAGCTAGGAGTCCCATGCAGGGCTGGTAGAGGCAGCAGCCCCGAAGGCTGTGGGCTGTTCCGCACCCAGGATCCTGCTTAATCAGTTAACTGATTAAAGGGGACTTTATATCCCAACCTATAACCCCTTAGTGACTGTGACATTATGGGTTTTATATAGTCCATCACAATATTGCTTCATTGCTACCTACTGTTACTAGGGTAGCTGTATTTGCCTATAAACCTAACAGAGCTGTAACCATACTTATCTCAACCTCTTTGAGGCTTGTTGGCTTTCCTGGTCAAAGATGTCCCAGAATGTACTGGAGATCCCGATGAGGTTGTACCCAGGGAGCATAAGAGTGCTTTGTTGGGGTGTGCTTAGATAGCAGTCAGACACAGGGGCCCTAGCTACCTTGCTACAAATCTTCCTCCAAAGGTATTCGGATAAGGGGGGTGTATTTTTAGTCAAGCTCGGATGCAGTTTAGAAAAGGGAGAGGAAATTAGTCTGGGAATGGAGAAAAAAATATTGGAAAGACAGTTGAATGGATGAAAGGGACTTGGGAATCTGCATGAGCCATACTCACTCTCACTCCTAAAATATATTTGAAATAACCCTGTATATTTAAGGGTTGTGCTGTGTTACTACTTTAACATAGTTAGACATTTTTAAGTACATGAAAGTAATAAGATTAATATTGTTTCTAATAACAAAATTTTCAGTCTCTCTTTTTAATTCCTGATGTTTGTGAGCTTCATGTAGATTATTGCCAGCTGTCTAGAGTTTAAAAAAAATCCCCTGCTGAACTGGTTTTCTTGGGAGAGAATCTTTCTGTGCTGCAGTCTCTTTTTAAAGGCTCACTCAGTCTATTTACAAAAAACAGGACTATGTAGCACTTTAAAGACTAACAAGATGGGTTATTAGGTGATGAGCTTTCGTGGGTGAGACCCACTTCCTCAGATCAAATAGTGGAACAAAATTGTCACAACCATATATACCGTATTTTCCGGCGTATAAGATGACTTTTTACACTAAAAAACATCCCCCAAAAATCGGGGGTCGTCTTATACGCCAGGTGTAGAACGTACCTGTGCTGATACTGGTCCCCAGCACGGTGCTCGGGGCTGGCCCCGGGCACATGGCGCACGGTGAGCACCGGCGGGGGGAGCGCTGGCCCCGGGCGCGCGGCGCTTGGCGGGGGGAGCGCTGGCCCCGGGCGCGCGGCGCTTGGCGGGGGGGGCGCTGGCCCCGGGCGCGCGGCGCTTGGCAGGGGGAGCGCTGGCCCCGGGCGCGCGGCGCTTGGAGGGGGCACCAGCCCCGGGCGCGCGGCGCTTGGGGGGGAGCGCCAACCCCGGGCGCGCGGCGCTTGCGGGTGGGGGCGCTGGCCCCGGGCACGCAGCCCTTGGAGGGGGCACCAGCCCCGGGCGCGTGGCTATGGGGAGGGCCGCCCCCGGGCACGCAAGTGTCCCCGTCCCCTGGCGCCCGGCGGGCGAACGGCCACGCCCCTTGGCGCCCGGCGGGGGGACGGCCACGTTCTGTAAGTGGGTGGTAGAAAAGACCCCATCATGGCTCCAACAAGAAGAAGGAAATTTGAAGCCAGTTTCAAGCTGAAAGTTGTAAACTTTGCCAAGGAACATAATAACTGTGCTGCTGCAAGTCAATATGGAGTAACAGAAAAGATGGTCCGAGACTGGAAAGCAAATGAAGATGCATTAAAGAGTATGCCAAGTAGAAGTGTGCATTAAGAAGAGGTACCCCACATTGGTCAGAACTTGACAAGCACGTAGCAGACATGGTGCATGAGCATCGTCAAAATGGTTATGTAGTGACACGAAACAAAATACGTATGTTTGCACTTCAGTGGGCCAAATCTAACCCAGATCACAGCAAAGGATTTACGGCCACTGTATCCTGGTGTACTAGGTTCTTGGAAAGGCATAATCTGGTACTGAGGCAAAAGACCAAAATTGCACAAAAATTACCTGCAGATCTCGACGGAAAAGTAAGTCTTTTCCATCGATATGTAATACAACAGCGCAAGAAACATGGCTATGCGTTGTCAGATTGGAAATATGGATGAAACTCCTATGAATTTTGATATGGTTGGAAATAAAACTGTTAATCCAAAAGGTGCAAAAACAGTGTTAATTAAAACAACAGGACATGAGAAGTCCAGTTTTACAGTGGTACTAGCATGTACAGCTGATGGCGCCAAACTAAGACCAATGATTATTTTTAAAAGAAAAACAATGCCGAAAATCAAGTTCCCTGTTGGAGTTTTTATACATGTGAATGAAAAAGGCTGGATGGATGAAGAAGGGGTAAAGCTATGGCTTGATAATGTATGGAGTAGGCGACCAGGTGGACTTCGTCAAGAACGTAGCCTACTGGTGTGGGATATGTTCAGGGCTCATTTAACTACCAGCACAAAGAAAAGGCTGGCAAGAATAAACACAGATGCGGCAGTTATTCCTGCAGGATTGACATCATTGGTACAGCCACTGGATGTGTGCCTAAACAAGTCATTTAAAGATCGCATTCGAGAACAGTGGAATGAGTGGATGGTTAGCGGCGAAAAGTCATTCACAAAAGGAGGAAACATGCGTGTGCCACAATTGGATGTTTTGTGTAACTTTGTCATAAAAGCCTAGAATGATATTGATGCAGAAACAGTAATCAAGTCTTTCAAGAAGTGTGGCATATCAAATTCTTTGGATGGTATGGAGGACAACTTCTTGTGGCAAGATGAAGGGGAAGCCAAAGCTGAAGCCACACCATCTGATTCGGAATTAGATCCATATGATGACTGTCTTACAAATGTACCACAAGATGTCATTGATGAACTTATGATGTCAGAGGATGAACATGGTGAGGATTTTGAAGGATTTTAAGTACCGGTAAGTCAAAACCATTTTAATTAAAATTATTTAAATCAAATCTGATGTTATTAAATGGTGTTGCCTCGGAAGCGGGGGGTAGTCTTATACGGCGAGTATAGGCCAAAACCTATGTTTTAACTGGAAAATTAGGGGGTCGTCTTATATGCCCAGTCGTCTTATACGCCGGAAAATACGGTAGCAAAGGATACAATTTAAAAAAAAAAGTAAACACATATGAAAAGGACAAATCAAATTTCAGAACAGAAGGGGGATGGGGAGGGGAGGTAAATGTCTGTGAGCTAATGATATTAGAGGTGATAATTGGGGAAGCTATCTTTGTAATGTGTAAGATAATTAATGTCTTTGTTTAAACTTAGGCGTAAAATGTCAAATTTAAGCATGAATGTCAGTTCAGAAGATTCTCTTTCAAGTGTGGTCTTAAAAGGTCTTTGAAGCAGGATGCAGGTAATCAAGTCATTGAGATAATGTCCTTTCTGGTTGAAATGGCAAGAAACTGTTTTTTCTTTGTGATCCTGTCTAATATCTGTTTTGTGGGCATTGATTCTTTGGCAAAGTGTCTGAGACATTTGTCCAATGTACATAGCAGATGGACACTTTCGGCACATGATAGCATAAATTATAGTTCTGGATGAGCAGGAATATGTATTCTTGATCTTATAATTCACTTGGTTAGGTCCAATAATGGTATCAGCAGAGTGAATATGTGGACAAAGCTGGCAATGGGGTTTGTTGCAAGGGAAAGTTCCAGGGTTGGTAATAGTGTGGTATGTCCTGTGATTGTTGGTAAGAATCATCTTGAGGTTAGGTGGTTGTCTATAGGAGACTATGGGTCTGTCTCCCACACACATTTACCTTCCCCCTCCCCCCCCATCACCCATCCCCTTTTTGTTCTGAAATTTGATTTGTCCTTTTCATATGTGTTCACTATTTTTTTTTTAATAATTGTATCCTTTGGTATATATGATTATGACAATTTTCTTCCACTATTTGATCTGAGGAAGTGGGTCTGGCCCACGAAAGCTCATCACCTAATAAACCATCTTGTTAGTCTTTAAAGTGCTACATAGTCCTGTTTTTTGTTTCAGCTACACCAGACTAACACTGCTACATTTCTATCATCAGTCTATTTAGTCTGCAAAGCTGAAGTTAAAACACTTGAAGGATAATAAGTAACAAATGCAGTACTTCGCTAAGGGCCTGAGTTCTGTAAATTCACAATTTAAGCTTTGTTGGTTAGCTGCTGTTCATCAAATAAGTTGATTGTCGTGCTGCTATCCTCTGATTGGATAAGACTGCAAGTACGTTGGGTGCTTGTGAATGCAAATATAATTCTTAATTATTGACTTTTTAAGCATCCAGAAAAATGGTCTAGTGAATTCTTTTAGGAGATTATGGTTTATGTCATCCTGTTAGAAACTGTTCATTGTGTTCAGCTAGCCTAGCTGTAAAAATAAATATTTGTTAGTATTTTCACGTGTTAGCTTGATGATCTTATGTTAACATTTTCTGTTTGCCCTATAGGGTATTACATATGACCATGTAGAACTAAATGTATATTTAAATGGAAAGAATATGCATTGTCCAGCTTCAGGAATCAGAGGGACTGTCTATCCTGTAGTGTATGGTAAGTTAGCTTTTCAAACGAAGATTGACATTGTGGTCAGTCTTAATAGCAAGATTGTCTCAAACCACCTATCTTACTCCCAGTCATGTGACCCATTTCACAGTCCTCCCACTCATGACTGAATAGTGTACCCTTCTGGGAATTATAACAAATGGAAAAAATGTATTAGGAAAGTATCAGTATGTATTTTGCTTCTTTCAATACAGATTAGTAGCTAGAAACAAGGAGTACCATCACCTGGCTGTTTTTGGACCACATGTAATGGGTCCATAGATAACAGCTAGGGACTTACTGCAGTTAAAACATGTCATGTAATCAAACTATCAAATCATCTAGTAGCAAGAAAGCCACACAAGGGTTATGCTGTCTCACCCACAGATAAATGTATGAATCGAATTTCTCTGGGAAGTTTGTACGTACAGGCAGTCCCCGACTTACGCGGATCCGACTTATGTCGGATCCGCAGATACGAACGGGGCTGCCCCAGAGTACACGGACTGCGGGACCTCGCGGTCCTGCCGCCCGTGTACTCTGGGGCTTTCTCTGCGTCTCCCTGGTCTGCAGACCAGGAAGACGCAGAGCAAAGCCGCGGAGGGGCTCGGGCAGCCCAGGGGCGCCTGGGCTGCCTGAGCCCCCCCCCCCCCCCCCCGCCTCCGCGGCTTTGCAAAGCCGCGGGGAAGCCGGCAGCGGAGCAGTCCAGGCGTGCCTGGGCTGCCTCGCTGCCCGAGCCCCCCCGCGGCTTTGCAAAGCTGCGGGGGGGCTCAGGCAGCAAGGCAGCCCAGGCGCGCCTGGACTGCTCCGCTGCCGGCTTCCCTGCGGCTTTGCAAAACTGCGTGGGGGCTCGGGCAGCGAGGCAGCCCAGGCGCGCCTGGACTGCTCCGCTGCCGGCTTCCCCGCGGCTTTGCAAAGCTGCGGGGGGGCTCAGGCAGCGAGGCAGCCCAGGTGCGCCTGGACTGCTCCGCTGCCGACTTCCCCGCGGCTTTGCAAAGCTGCGGGGGGGCTCGGGCAGCGAGGCAGCCCAGGCGCGCCTGGACTGCTCCGCTGCCGGCTTCCCCGCGGTTTTGCAAAGCTGCGGGGGGGGCTCGGGCAGCTCTGCCCCGGGCTTTCTGGAATCAGCTGCTGATCAGTTTCAGCAGCAGCTGACTTGGGGACGCTTGGGGTTCTTAAGTTGATTCTGTATGTAAGTCAGAACTGGCGGTCAGTTTCAGCAGCGGCTGAATCTGGACGCCAGTTCCGACTTACATACAGATTCAACTTAAGAAGAAACCTACAGTCCCTATCTTGTATGTAACCCGGGGACTGCCTGTATACCCCTTCTTGCTTATGCAATACTAATGCAGTAGCATTTGAATTAAGTCAGATTTGCATGTACATTTTATACTTTTTCATTTTTATAGAAATATAAACTTTAATGTGGTAACATCTTCCATCTCAAAATACTTCACAGCTGTAATAAATTGATACCAAATGTTATATAGAAATCAGTTCACCTCTGCATCCCTCTCTACAGTGAATCATAGCAGCTGCATTGACAGGATACATTACCAGAACAGTTTTGAACAGGAAACAAATATCATATGCAATCTGCTTAAGAAGCTTAAGGAAAAATGTATTCATTTTGTGAACTGGAATTTGGCCATAATGTGTGTTAACACTCTACCTTACTAAAATGCCAAAGTACTCTTTGCAGCTCCCAGATATGCAGGAATTCTGATTGTCTCATCTGAACCACTGCACCTCTGCTTGCACAGTGCTTTATCCCACCCTGCTGAGGGACTGGTTCCATACTGAGAGGGAAGAGTACCACTCAGAACCCCACCTTTACTACTTAATATATTTTGTAAATCTCTCATCCAAGTACTGATCTGTCCCAAACTTGCTTAACTTGTGAGATACCACGGGACCATAGTACCAAGTATTTGCCTGCTTATTATTTCATTTCATATTTCATAATGAACTGTTGGCACATTTCTGTGTCTGTCTAGACACTTTCTTAATGTTGTGCTTTCTGAACAGGAAACAATCTAAATTTGCTTTGGAAGCTTGGAATGTTACAAATTCAGTTGCCAATTTATCTCCTTTAAAACTGTTACAATGAAGATTATTTCATATTGTCATCTTGTTTTACATTTACCATATGGTGGCATTATTACAAATAGTTGCAAACAGAGGAATAAAATACTTGCCACAGTTTTATTCCTATGAACATTGCATTATTGAGATTCTGGCTGCTGTATACCATATTGGTAAGAGTGGGAAAACAGACTTTTGTTAATAGCTAACATCTCATCTTCCCTTTACTTTAGAAGAGGAGTTACAGTGGAGAAAATTTAGGTCTCAGGAGTCGGTAGCTTTCATAAACAGCTTGTGTTCTGCAGCAGGGACTTCGGCTTCTGGTCTTTTTTTTATTTTTTTAATCTTGTTCCTTTCTCCATGTCTAACCCTGCACCACTGAGGTTTTAGGTTGTGGGTGTGAGGTGACTTTTTATTGCCAGACTCCCTCTCCTGTCATCATCCTTCTAGAACTGACATAAATTCCCAAGAATTTCTGTGTTTCACAATGGATTAGTTTATTTCTGTAACACCTGATGATTTGAAAATTGCATTCAGGTGACACATTGGTGCTATAAGTTGCAAGTAATAAACCCCTTAATTTAAAGCTACTTATTCATGAGTATATGAAAGGAGATTTTACTCTCAACCATTTAATTTATCGGTGTCTACAGAAAGTAAATGATGTCATGTTTGGGAACTTAAAGCACAAGTTAAATTCAGCAGCTGGATCCCAAGCACAATTAAAGTGTACTACAACATAAGCTAGTATTTGTGCTCTTGTTAGCTCAGTTCAGGCTGCTGTGCAAAAAAAACAAATATCTTGACTTCAGGATATCTAAATCCTTGATCAAAATATTGCATTTGGGTTTTTTTGAGGGGGAGAAGTGGGGAGCCAGGTGTTAGCATTGATATACTTCTGTCACATGCGGGGGTGGCTTAGAGGAATGTTTCTTTGAAAGACTCATTAATCAAATGGATCTGATTTTCTGAAGAGCAGTGCTGCAGTATTATGCTTCACTAAAGCAGCATTTTCAGTGTTGCTGCCGTCAGTGATGTCAGAATTTCCATTTGAATCCTCTAATCCTCCATCTAGAATTAGGCAGAAAGTCGCATGGCAATATTATTGTTATGAAAAATACTGAATTATTTTTAAAACCCACGTGTCTAAAAATAACAGTCAAGCAGGGTTCTGATGTCATAACCTTAGGCGGATGGCTTGATATCAAGCAGGGGAATGGGAGCATGCCATGGAGATGCATCCTCTTTCATATCTCAACACTACCGTGCTTGATCTTCAGGGTTCCAAAGCAGTGGAGTGGAAAACGAGGGCCAAAGAAGTTAAGAATTGCTTTAAAGCTAATTAGCTCTTTCAGTAAAATGAATAACAAAACTTTCACTGCTTTTGGCAAAATCTTTTGAAAATTGAAGTATTCTGTAGGAAATAAATATAGTTTGGCTTGCTTGATTTTATTTTAGGATCTTTTCTACAGATTAACCCTGGAGATCTTATTTATCTTTATTGCATGGATGTTTATAACATATTGGAGAATATCTTTTGTGCTTCAATTGTTGTGGATATGTAATGTATTGATGTATATAATCTAATAAGGTGTAATGTATAGTCAAAATAAATACTGCTCTAATTGTTTTTCTCTTTGCTTATGTCCTATAGTTGATGACAGTGCCATCTTGGATTGTCAGTTCAGTGAATTTTATCACACTCCTCCAGCAGGGTTTGAAAAAATACTCTTTGAGCAGCAAATCTTCTGAATGTCTTCATACTGAAAACTTGCACCCCTACACTGTTACAAAGCCTTTGCCATCTTAAGTAAAGCTTCACATTACCTGTAGGAAACACATCTGTATTTTTAGCAAAGTACTCGTGACTGTTGTCTGAAGAACCAAAATGTTAACTGCAGCACTTGAAAAATGTTTTACAAATGGTAGATTTTTGACAACTGTTTTGTGATGTGAAAATCAGTGTTTTGGGGCAGTTTTTTTCTGATTTGTATTTGATGTAAATGGAAATTAAAGGGTATAATTGACACAGTATTAAATGAACTTTTGGTTTCAATTTGAGCTTTATAAAGGAAATAGTTCATATATGTGACAGTATGTTTTCATAAAGTTACTGGGATTAATAGTTGTCTCGTTGTGATTTTTTTTTCTAGTTCCTTCTCACTCAGAAGTTGTGTCTTGTCAAAAGAGATCACTGTGCTAACAGTCTGTTTGGATTGCAGTGTCCTTGTTCTGCACAATGACTAATGATAAGATTGGCGCTAGATTTTGTTTTTTCTCTTGAAACATGTAACGTACCCATTTCTAGTTGTTAACCAGCTAATATTCCTATTGGATGTATATGAATCTCATAGCTTTTCATTTGCTTTAAGTGTGACAGAACACTAGTCAAAGCATTATTTTGTTGTATATAAAAAACCCTAAATACCAGATGTATATATGAAGCCTATCATGCTGTATTACTCTGACGGCAGGGTAGGTCTAGATCATTTAACTGTGATGTATGCAGTGTCAGGGAAGGTATGTTGGCTATTCTGATGAAGCTTTACAGATAAAATGTAAACCAGATTATTCTTTATGGAGTATTTTATTTAAATGTGTTTTTTTTTCCTGGAACCAGTAATAAAGTGAATAATGGTTAACATGCTATTTCCAAAACACGAGTCGCATAACTGAAAAAGATCAGATGATTCTTTGTCATATATTAAGTATGTTTTCTAGTCCTGTTTTTTGCAAAGAAAACCTTTTTGTATATCCTGGTATATGTGTTTAAGAATTTTTAGTGAGTTTTTGGCTGCCCATCGACTAATACATTTATGATGAGTGAATGTTGTGGTGCCTTAAAAGAACTTCAGATATTTAATTCTGAACTTTTCAAATACAGCTGATTTTCTTTGAGCCTTTTACTTCATAATTATCTGTATTTATTTAAAGATTTATTGGCTTCAGAGTCCCAGCTTTTCCTTCACCATTCTGTGATCTTCCAATGCTGAAATTGACATGGCAGCAGATGATGTCATGAAGCACAGATTCTCGTATCTGGAGCATGATGCCGCCTCAACAGTATAGTATAAGTTTAAGAACATTTGGGAATTGGGATGAGAATGGAAGAGGGTTAATGCTCTTCCCTTGAAACTTGCAATATTAGTCATTATTGGAGGCAAGTTCCAGGCTATGGAGAATATTCTTTTTGGGCATGACAGTGTCTATGTGCCATATATTAGCTGAGACAATACCTGTAACCTGGCGCAGACCTACTGAGGCACATGCTCCCCTACGTGTTGCCAGGAGTTTGGTACAGATCCCAGCATTGATCGGGAGACTGGAGCTGCTGGCCTTACCAATGGTGTCCAAGAAGTGTGTCACCATATTTGGGAGGATCCCTTCCCCCAGGAACCGGCCCACAACACCTCCAGATCCTACTCCTTGTCCTGTACTGATCATGAAACTCGAGGTGTAGATCACTGGACTTCTGATACAGATCTGCTAACCTCTAAGCATCAGACAGGCATGACTAAGGATGCCACAGCACAGAGCTTTCACACCAGTAGAAAGCTGAGCTGGGTAGCAATTGATCCAGCTATAGCTCTCAGACCTTCAGCACCATCTACACCATCAGCACTGAAACCTGTCCCAGGCACTGTGGCTGGTGCTATGGTACCCTTGCGAGTTCTCCCAGCCTGCCCGCTCTCTGGCAGGAGCCTCGGCTAGACCAGTGACATCAACATCCCAACCTTCTCTGATGCTCAAGGCTACAGGGGAAAAGACCCCCTCCCAAGTCCAAGTGGACCAAGGGGAGCAGCCTACTGGACCACCAGTGGAAGCCATGGAACCTGTGGTACCAGCATCTTCCTTGTCATTGCCAGATGAGACCATCATGGTGCCTCCTTGCCCTCTTCCCCAGGATGCTGCTAAAGAGCACTAGGAATTGTTAAAGACGATCACTTTCAACCTCAGCGTGCAGGAGGAGGAGTTGGAGGACTTCTTGTTTGACATTCTCTCCTCTGTGATTCCTCCCAGGGTAGCATTGCCCCTTCGTGAAGATGTATTGAAGATCATCACCACTCTGTGGCAAACCCCATCCTCCTTGCCCTCCATCTCCAAAAGGGCAGAGCATAACTACTTTGTCCCAACTAAGGAGCATGAATACTTGTACTCTCACGTGGCCCCTAATTCCATAGTTGAGATGGTTAACCACAGAGAGCAGCAGGGGCAACCAGCACTACTTGCAAAAGTAAAGACTGCAGGAGGCAGGACCTATTTGGATGCAAAATTTATTCTTCTACCCTACAGTTGAGAGTGGCTGACTGCTGGGCTGTCCTTGGCCACTACGACTTTAATATGTGGTAAACTGTAGCCAAGTTTGAGAGTTCCCTCCCAGCAGGTTCCCATAAAGAATTCTGAGCAATCCTTGATGAGGCTGTGGCCATGGCAGCCTTTCAAGCAGCATCTGATATGGCAGATTCCACTGCCCGTACCATGGCATCTGCCATTTCCATGTGGCAGACTTTCTAGCTGTTCCTCTCCAGGTGGGCATCAGAGGCTCATCAGTTAATACAAGACCTCCTCTTCAATGGCCAGGCCCTGTTTGTGGAACAGACAGACAGCAAATGGCATGGGCTGAAGAACTCCTGCACCACCCTGATAATCCTGGGGCTCTATGTTCTAGGCCGAGAACATACGTAATTCAAACCACAACCAGCTCAGGGTCAAGGGAGCCAGTCCCAGCAGGACCTGCTGCACAAAAGGCCAAGGGTTATAGATGCTGCCTGAGCCACCCTTCACCTGCTCCACCCAAGGAACCAAAAACTCATTTTGGGAGTATGCTCAAGGGTGACCTACCAGACTGTTCTCCGGATCCAATTTCCCCATTTTTTTTTTCTAATCACCTTTCCTTTTCCTCCCCGCATGAACTGTAGAGTTCTCAGCACTGTTGCAGGGCTTCACCCTCCAATTTCTCGCTACTCCACCTCTCACGTTCCTCCCTGTACCTCTTCAGGGACCCTTCTCATGAGAGTCTGTTCATGCAGGAGTTATCAGGGGCTGCTGCAGCTGGGTGCAGTGGAGGAGATTCCACTTGCATACAGGAATATGTCTCTCTATTCCTGATATTTTTTTTAATCACAAAGGTTCAGGGTGGTCTGTCCCATTCTGGACTTGCGAGACCTCAACAGCTACCTGAAGAAGCTAAAGTTATTCATAGTCTCCCTGCTTGCCCTCCATTATTCCCTCCCTGGAACCAGGAGACTGGTATGCTTCCCTCACCTGAGGGACATGTACTTTCACCTACCAATTTTCTCAGGTCGCAGATGCTTCCTCTGTTTTATGGTGAGCTCCATTACCAGTTGCAGTCCTCCCGTTTGGCCTGACTAGAGCACTGAGAGTGTTTACCAAGTGCATAGCAGTGGTGGCAGCTTGCCTCAGGCACTGGGGTATCCAGATCTACCCTTACCTTTATGACTGGTTGGTCAAAGGTAGATCCAAGGGCCAGGGCCTGTGGAACATCACTGTTGTGCAAGCAACCTGCTAGTCCCTGGGACCACTGATCAGTGACAAAAAATCTACATTGGTTATAGTGCAAAGGACAGAATTCATCAGAGCAGTGCTTGACTTGACCTGTGCAAGGGCGTTCCTGCCTCTAGACAGAGTTCATTGTGGCAGTATCTGCATTTCTCCTGATGACCACCGGGGTGTAGCTATGCCTGCTAGGCCATATGGCAGTGTGCATATAAATGATCTGCAATGCCAGGTTCCACATGTGACCCCTGCAGCACTGTGTGGTGTCAACCTATTCCCAGTACAGGGATTACCTGGAAAAAAAAAGTTACCATTCTCCCTGGCAGTATTTACTTTGCTGCAATAGTGGACTGGTATTAAGAAAGTCCTGAAAGGAGTTCCATTCAAAACCACTCCTCCCTCCATTGAGCTGGTTTCAGACACCTTGGGCCTGAGATGCAGTGCACATCTTGAATGTTTCCAGACCCTAGGGATGTGATCTCGGAGGAGATGATGTTACATATAAACAACAAAAAAGAGAGAAAGCAGTCTGATTGGCCTGCGGGGTCTTCCAGAGGTGGGGTACTCCCTAGATCTGTTTGCTATCAGGCAAAACAGAAAGTGCCATTGATTTTGCTCCAAGCAAGGTCTGAGCCAGGATTCTCTCTGACACCTTTCTCCTGTTGTGGTCAGGGAGCCTGATGTATGTATTCCCTCCCCTGCCAGGAAGCCCTCAAATTGTGGGATTTCTGCATAGCCAACTTAATACATTTGGAGTCATCTTACCTCTCCTGAGTTCAAAGTGAGTTGGCAGACCATCTCAGCAGGTCCTTTCACAGCCATTTGCCCAGAAAACATAAACACCATCTTCTGACATGTGGAATTCCCCAGACAGACCTGTTCATGACAAGACACAGGCTGTGTCTGCAGTTCTGCTTCTTCCTGAATCACAGTCCAAGCTTGATCGCAGATGAATTCCTTCTTCTCTGGAAGGACCACCTCCTTTACACATTTCCACCTAGTCCACTTGTCCGAAAGATGCCACTCATGGTTCAGAGGGACAAAGCCTCAGTAGTATTGATAGCTGCAGCCTGGCCCTGGCACTGGTACACATCTCTTCTGGAGCTGTTAATGGAAACTCAGAGCACTCTACCACTGCTCCCAGACCTTATAACTCAGGACCACAACCGTCTTCAGCACCTCAGCCTTTCTCCTGAAGATTGTCTCCCAGTTTCAAAACAATCAGGATGTTTTTCCTTACAATCTTTCCTCAAACCCACATGCAAATACCCAAGAATAAAATCTTCACACTTTGGATGTTCAGTGGGCATTATTAGCCTTCTCTATCAAACAGACAAAGCTGTTTCAGAAATCTACCCAAACATTCATTGCAGTAGCAGACAGAATGAAAGGGCTTGCAGTCTCTTCTCAAAGAATTTCATCATGGATTACATTACATATCCAGATATGCTATGATCTGGCAAAGACAGCTGCCCCCGCACTGATAGTGCACTCCACAAGGGCATAGGCTTAGTCAGGTTCCAACCCAAGAAATGTGCAGAGCTGTGATGTAGTCCCCACTCCACACTTATCTTGCACTGCACCATCACCCAGCAGGCTAGAGATGATGCAGCCTTCAGCAGAGCGGTACTCCAGTTAGCAAACCCATAAGTTCCAACTCCAGCTCTGTGTTCCTGCTTGGGATTCCACTAAGTGGAATCAACAAGAGCCAGCCCTCCGAAGAAGAAAAATGTTACCTACGTTTCATGGCTGTTATTTTTCAAGACATGTTGCTCATTTCCATTCCAAGACCCACCCATGTTCCCTTCTGTTGGAGCAGTGCCTGCAAGAAGGAACTGAAGGGGCAGCGAGGCCCTATATACAGCACTATGGAGGTGTGAGTCCAGGGGGAGCCTGAGCTCACCTGACAGGTACTGCTAGTGGGAGAAAACTTTCCAGTTAACGTGCTTACAGCACCCACACACCTAATTGGATTGGATAATGAGCAAGACATCTTGAAGCACAACAGTTATGAGAGGTAGGTAATTATTTTTTAGTTCAAATAAAACATTTTTGCCTCCAAGTCTGGGCTCGTTTTGTTGTGCAGCACATTTTAAAAAATGGTCTCTGTTGTTGGGTGCCAGCATGACACAGCAAGAGCCTGACAGAGGTGCTGAGTACTTGCAACTCTGACTGACTTCAGCTGCACTGACACCTCTGAAAAAGAAGGATGGAGCCTCTCGCAGGGTAGGCTCTCAAGTTACCCAGAATTAGGGCCTGTTAGAGTGGTATAAGTTCTCTTACACTGGCATAACTATCCACGCAAGGGGTTTGTACCACTAAATGCTGGTGTAGTTAAAGTGATACAGCTTGGCTGTGTCTAGACTGGCAAGTTTTTCCGCAAAAGCAGCTGCTTTTGCGGAAAAACTTGCCAGCTGTTTACACTGGCCGCTTGAATTTCCGCAAGAATACTGACTTCCTACTGTAAGAAATCAGTGCTTCTTGCGGAAATACTATGCTGCTCCCGTTCGGGCAAAAGTCCTTTTGTGCAAATTTTTGTGCAAAAGGACCAGTGTAGAAAGCTCAGATTTGTTTTGTGCAAAAAAGCCCCGATTGCAAAAATGGCGATCGGGGCTTTTTTGCGGAAAAGCGCGTCTAGATTGGCACGGACGCTTTTCTGCAAAAAGTGCTTTTGCGGAAAAGTGTCTGTGCCAATCTAGATGCTCTTTTCCGCAAATGTTTTTAATGGAAAACTTTTCCGTTAAAAGCATTTGCGGAAAATCATGCCAGTCTAGACATAGCCCTTGTGTGTAGATGAGATGTAAGAATGTTTATCAACAGGAACAAAACAATCCACTAAAGCCTGGTCTACAATTAAACTTAGGTTGACATAAGTATAGCGAGAGTAGTTAGGAGCATAAAAAAATCCACACTTCTGAGTGCCATAGCTATGTGGACTTAATGCCCTCTGTAGATACAGCTAGGTTGATGGAAAGAGGTGTTTAAGAGACACACAGAGCTTAGCACAGACACTCACCCCAAAATGGCTCTAGAAATATCAGGAATCATACATACAGATCCAGATGTCTATATTAATATTTTTATTGAAATATAGGAATGATTTTGATACAAGTGTGCTTTGTGCAAAGAAGGAGCTACTTTTTTCCCCTTTGCAACTGCAGCAAGTAAATACAAATCTTGTTCGCTTTCTGTGCTATACGGTTTGCATCTGCATTGCAATCAGCATTGCTGTTTTCATCTACATTTTAACAAATATTTCTAATCACAGTAACCAAACTGGGACAGTTATTCAGCATAAGTATCCCTTCGTAACCATTACATAACATTAAAAGAGAATCTTAACTAGCACTCTAGTGGAAAGTGAAATACACTAATTAAGTGAGGAGCCTGATAATCAGGGGTTTGTGGGAATACTTTGTCTCTGGGAGAGATCACTTTATTTCCTGAGTCACTTCTTTAAAAAGCTTGGTAGAAAACATTTAAGAACTATACTAAGATATAATCAACTCATTTAGTAGTCCATAATAAAGCACCAAAAGTGAACAAAGGGCCCCACTGTAGGAAATGAATCCCAGCAGATGCTAATTCACACCTGTAAAGTGCTGTGAATAGAGTAGTGATTGTAGAATTCTCCCTTCCTTCTCCCTCTGATTGACCATTAAGGAGCTGAACAAATTTGTCGTGATAGCAGCTTAATGACCTATTGAGGGAAGCTTTAAGTGGGAATTGATGTAGGAATGGAGAAGGAACAAAGGAAAAATGGTAATTCTATTCCTGACATGTCATCAAGAAACAGTGTGGCTGCAGGAGCCAGGGAAATTGCTAGCAGCTTTGATTTTTGGCCCTAGCTATGCTATTAATACATCTGTGTTGTACAGCACAATTGTTTTTTCAGTGTAATAGATGTAACTATATTTAAGAAATCTCACTAAAGCTTTGACATAGCAATTGCATTTTGTTCTTCTGTTAATCCAATTTTAAGTGTATTAACGTTCACTTGACTGTGTCCAGCCCCCTGGGGAGTATAAAGACCTTTAATTGGGCCTCACTCCTTGGAAAGACCCAGGTGTGCTTACATCACAGAGAGGCTCAAGGCATCATTTTGATCTGAATATGGAATTTTCCCAGTGCTCTGGGTGTCCCAAGTGCAGAGCTGGGCAAATATTTTCAAGCATAAACATTTTGCTGAAAAATGCGTATTGGAGTTGACAAACATTTTGTGAATTGGTGTTCAATTTGCCAAATTGTTTCTGACAAAACACTCCTAAAAGGTCAACAACAAAAATCAAAATGTTTAGTTTCACCATTTTCAGAAACAAAATATTTTGATTATTTGATTCAGAATTACTTTTTCAAATTTTACTTCAGCTTTATTTTAAATATTTAAAAATGAAAACCAAAATATTTTATTTGATCCTCAATTCAAATTTGTAACTATTCAGTTTGCTGAAAAAATTCAAACATTTTCATTTTGAGCTGACCCTAAACAAATTTCCCCACACTTCCAGTTCAGCCAGCAACCTGAAAAACCAATTATTTTCACAGCTTTCTTAAGGGAGGTTCTTATGTGCAGTTTTTAGATTGACCAATGAACACCTGTCCTGTCTAGTGTTATAACTTAGGTTTGTATATAAACCCAGACAATTTCAGTATTCAATTTTTAAAAATACCAAGTAACTAGCTTGCAATTTTAATATAACATACTCCAATTAGCAACTCATCTCTTTGATCTAAATGTAGTTAAGGTATAAAGTGTGTGTACAACTGATTGCAAAAAAACAAACACACTCAGAATAATTCTCAATGGTTCACTGTCAGACTATGGGACTGTTTCCAGTGGGGTCCCACAACAGTCTGTCATGGGTTCAATACTATTCAGTATTATCATTAAGGAATTGGATAACAGAGTAGAGCGCATGCTTATAAAACATACAGGCTACGTCTATATTGCCCAGTCTTGCGCAAGAACATATGCAAATGAGGCATTGCCTTGCCTCATTTGCATACTTAATGAGTTGCCATTTTTGCACAAGGGGCTTTTGTGCAAGGAGCAGTCTACACTGCTTCTTGAACAAAAAAACCCTCTTACACAAGAGCCGTTCTGCTGCTTATTTTCAGGCAGAATGGCTTTTGCGCAAGAGGGGGGTTTTGCGCAAGAAGGAGCAGTGTAGACTGCTCCTTGCACAAAAGCCACTTGCACAAAAGGGTAGCTCATGAAGTATGCAAATGAGGCATCACCATGCGCAAGACTGGGCAATGTAGACGTAGCCACAGATAACAATAAACTGGGAGGGGTTGTAAGCACTTTTGAATTCTAATCCCGGTTCCAAAGGTTCTTGACAAATTGGAGAATTTGTCTGAAATCAATGAGATTAAATTCAATAAAAACAAGTGCAAGCTACTGCATTTAGAAACTAAAAAAAATCAAATGCGCAACTACAAAATGGGGAATAATTGGCAAGGTAGTAGTACTGCAAAAAAAGAATAATCATTGTGGTGGATCTGGTAGTTATAAATTGAATACAAGTCAACAGTGTGGTGCATTCACAATAAAGGACAGATATTCTGGGGTGTATTAACATGAGTATCATATGTAAGATATGCCAGATAATTGTTCTGCTTTACTCAGCACTGATGAGGTCTCAGCCAAAGAACTGTGTCCCATTCTGGGTGCCATACATTCGGGAAGCTATGGATAAATTGGAGAGAGTCCAAAAGAGAACAACAAAAATGCTAAAAGTTTTAGAAAACCTGATCTGTAAGAAAAGGTTACAAAAACTGAACATGTTTATACTTGAGAAAAGATGATCTAGTGGTACTCTGATAACAGTTTTCAAATATGTTAAGGGCTATTATAAAGAATGCAGCAATCAATTATCTTCCATGTCCTCTGGAGGGAAGACAATAAATAATGGGCTTAATCTGTGGCAGGGGAGATTTAGATTAGATATTAAGAAAAACTTTCTAACCAGAAGGGTATCTAAATTCTGGAATAGGTTACTAAGGGAGGTTGTGGAATCCCCACCACTGGAGGTTTTTAAGAACAGGCTAGCTAGACAAATACCTATCAGAGATGGTATAAGTAAGATGGTCCTGCCTCAGTGTAGGGAAGGAGGGCTGAACTAGATAACCTCTCACAATCCTTTCCATCTCTACATATCTATGATTCTACCCCTTCAGGAATAAGGACAAAGGAAAGAGTTAATAAATGTAAAAATACCACTGAACAAATAGGACCTGTCTCTCTGCATTGTGACAGTTAACATGTATTGGTTTATTCCTTTAGGTTTGTAGACAATATAAATTTTACTATTTATAAATGGATTGTGCCATGCAGCCACTGATTAACGTTAGACTAACTGAAATAGGACTAAATAAAGCTTCTACTCTGTCTGCCCATGTGCTGTTTATCAATAAAGAACTAGTGTTCTGTAATTTCTTAGGACTATATAGTTCTTTTTCACTAAGAAGCCTTCCTTGTTTATTGGTCTCTCTCTCTGGTGACTAAACCAAAGTGTATCAACAATGCATGCATTTATGTGCCTGTTTTTCTTAATTTATTAAAAGCGTCCTTGGCTGGAGTGGGTGTACAATTCTGGGCACCACTCTTTAAGAAAGATACGGACACACTGAAGAGAGTCCACAGGAGAGCAACCAAAGTGATGTAAGTTTTAGAAAACCTGACCTATGAAAAAAGGTTAAAAACCTGGTCTTGTTTATTTAATCTTGGGTGGGCTATATTTCATTCCTCTTCTCCAGTGTCTTAAAAAAACCCAACTTCCATTGAAAAGTAGCTGGGGATCCAGAGTTCAGTATCTAGGGATTTTTAGCAGGATTGCAGAGGGTCAATCTCCTCACAGTCAAGTCCCAAAAGAACTAAAGAAATGAATGTAATTAAATAAATTTATAAAATCTTATGATGAAGAAACAATCTAATTTTATAACCCAGATATTATCTTCACAGTTACAATAAACATAAAGAGGAAACCAAAAATAAAATGTGAACAGTTCAGTCCACATAAAACACAGTAAGAAGAAACCGAGAGATCCCAAAACTTAGGTTTAGTTCACCTAAGTCTCAGTTAGTGTCTTTGATCACCAAAGCTGCATAATTTGCTGAGTTTGAACCATCTTCCTTCCATTTGCTTGTAGGAATCCTCTGTTGGAACCCATGACATTCTGCCTCTGCTAGCCAGGTAGCTAACTGATTAACCAGTCACTCAGGGTATGTCTACACTGCAGAGTTTTTTTTTTTTTTTTTCAGAAAAACTAATGTTTTTCCGAAAAAACTTCACTTACATCCACACTGCAATCACGTTCTTTCGGAAAAAATCGAAAGAACAGAGGAGTTTTCCCAATATTAGTAAACCTCTTTCTACAAGGAAGGAGCCTTTTTTCTGAAAGAGCTCTTTTGAAAAAAGGTGTGTGTGTGGATGGGGAAGAGGGAGTTCTTTCAAAAGAAGGGGAAAGAAGAAAAAGCACAGGTGCTTTGGTGGCCACTCTGTCCATAGTAATCTCAGCTTAAATGTGAGATAGCGTCCATTCAGTGTAGACTCTATCTTTCGAAAAAGCAGATCGCTTTTTTGATGAGCTTTTGCTGTGTAGGTGCTCTTTCGGAAGATGTTTTTTCAGAAGATCTCTTCTGGAAAAGCTTCTTCCGAAAGAAGCCTGCAGTTTATACATAGCCTCAGTTAGCCCTGGTGTACACTAGGGAGTTATTTTGAAATAACCTCTCTTATTTTGAAATAATAAGCGCAGCGTCTACGCTGCCAAGCCCATTATTTTGAAATAATGGGCTGGTTATTTCAAAATCTGTACTCCTGCTTTCCTCAGGGAATAATGCTTATTTCGAAATAGTTATTTTGAAATAGTGATAGTGTGGATGCTTCACAGCTGCTATTTCGAAATAACTACTCCCCAGAGTAATTTGAAGCAATTACTCCTCAGTGCTTCTGGGGCTCTAAATCAAGGTAGTACATCCACAATAACGCAGCCTGCCTTGGACTAATTTCGAGGCTCTCCTGTAGTGGGGACACACTATTTCAATTTTGTTACTTTGGGAGTTGTTTCCTAGTGTAGACATGCTCTTAAGTCACAATTAACAGATTTAAAGGAACCCTGTTACAAGAAAATAGAAAAACTGAGACTAACAAAATAGAAATGACTCCTTCCCCATTACTACATTTAAAGAAAAGTTGATGAATAACACTAGTTGAGAAAATTCACTAGAACAGTTTGGCTCAAATCAAAGCAACATTCAAAAGCATACAACCAGAGGTGACAGTAAGGTGGTGCACCCCAGTGTGCCATTTTGGCAAAAGCCTGCTGTGCTCCAGCAAGAGCTCTCTGTGCTGCTTGAGCCACCTGGGGTGCTCAGCTCTGCTGCAGGCTGCAGCGCTGACAGCAGCCAGGTGGGGGCAGATAGCAGGTTAAAACGGCTGGCAGGCCAGGGACCAGTGGCAGCTGGGGAAGGAATGCCCCATGCCCAGTCTAAAACTAGACCACCCTCCAACCGGCCAGTCCACTGGGTTCCAGCCCAGATCCTGCTGCAAGAGATGTGGCCCCAACCTGGTTCCTGCCGTGGTAGCCGAGCCCAATCCAGCTGTGGAGAACCAACGCCAACACCCCCCCTCCTCCCCATCCAGCTGCAGCAGCCTCAATCTGGGCCCAGCCATTTGACTGCAGCAGCCTGGCCCCAGCCCCCCTCCTGTCTCAGTGGGGAGGGGGCTGAATTGGCAAACCTGGCCCAGCCTCTGGCCAGTTGCTGTGACCTCGGCCCTGGCCTTGCCCCCATCTGTCCATGGTGGGCAGGCTCTGGCGCCGATTCTAAGGCAGGCCCTATGCCTGGTCACAGCCCAATCCTACAGGAGGCCCTGGTAGCCCAGGCCCCATCTAGCTGCAGGAGTATCCCCATGCAGCTCCAAGTTGTGGCCATGGCAGAGGCATCAAACAGGAGCATCAGGGCAGGTACACCTCTAGGGTTGCCAGATGGTTGAAACAAAAATACCGAACACCCTCCTCCCCCCCAAAAAAACCCGGGAAAAAATTCTGTTGAAGGAAAACAAGGGGAGGAGGGGGAGACCAAAGTTGTTGAGCCAAAAAAAAAAAAAAAGACTCTAAGACCATGTCCCCTTTAAGAGTGGAACAGGGGAGAGGTTGAGCACTAAGACCCAGAGGAAGCATTGCTTCCCCTTGGTCGGCAGCCTTGCGGAACCAGGTAAGCATGGGGGCTAAGGTCGGGGGGGCTGGGGATGTTGGGAGCTGGAAGGAGGTTCAGAGGTGGGGGGAAGCCAGGCACTGAGTGTTTGTAGGGTTGCCAGGTGCCCAGCATTTTTACCTCCTGGCCGGGGGAAAAAAATCAGAAAATACCGGACTTTTTAGATGTCCGGTATTCTCTGAATTTTTTTTACTGGACAGGAGGCGAAAATACCGGACTGTCCAGGTGAATGCAGGACACCTGGCAACTCTATACACCACCCAGGTGCCGGTGCTCCAGGGGAAAAGTTGTTGAGGAAAAAAAAAAGCCAGGGTGAGGCCAGCATTGCCCTTTTAAGAGACGCAGCCCCTTTAAGACATGCAGCCCAGCCTACTGTCAAACATTTGCATACAGACATGCTTATACACTCCGTTATTTCAAGGTAAGCTCTGATTGGAGGTGCCTGTACTATGTCTGGAGGTGCCAGTACTGCATACCGGGCAGTACTTCCCAGGGCCGGACTGAGGCATGGGCGAGCCGGGCAGCTGTCCGGGGCACCATCCAATGGGGAGGTGCCTAATGGCAGCTGTAAAGGGCGTGCGGTGTCCCTTACAGCTGCCATCAGGCGCCGCGCGCCCGATTCGGCCAGCAGCGCCCTTCCCCCCATGGCTGTGGGGCCCTGCACAGCCCGGCACGTGTGCCAGCAGCGCTGGCCAGGCCAGGCTGGGCAGCGCATGCGCCATGCACCCCGGGGGCAGGCCCCGGGCTGCGCACCAGCGGCTGTGGCAGGCATGAGCATGCGCCATGCGCCCGCGGGCAGTGCCACGCACCCGGGCCCAGGGCGCCAAAAGGGCTCGGGCTGGCCCTGGTACTGCCACAAAAAAAAGTGACTGAGCCCGAGTCCGTCCTCAGCCCCCTGCACCTCTACCCACACTCCCAGCTCCTTGCCCTCACTTCTGAACCCCCCCACACCATAATCTTCAGCCCTGAACCCTTCATACACCCAACCCTGAGTCCTGCATCCCCCCCACATACCAACCCTCTGCCCTGAGCCCCTCACACTCATGATAACAGCACGTTAAGGGCAGTTTTAAAGAGGGCAATGAGTGTTCTTTATGGTCACTGAAAGTATGACAAGAAATAATTGGTTTAATCTGCAGCAAGGGAGATTTAGGTTAGATGTAGGAAAAACTTCCTAACTGTATAGGTGGTTGAAGTCCGGAACAGGCTTCCAAGGAAGGTTGTGGAATCCCTATCACTGAAGGTTTTTAAAACAAGTTGGACAAACATCTGTCAGCGATGGTCTAGTTTACTCAATCCCACTTCAGTTCAAGGGGCTGGACAAGGTAACCACACAAGGTCCATTCCAGCTGTACTTTTCTGTGATTCTGTATCAGTTACTCCAACCGGATCTTCTCTTGTGTTCCCAAGATTTGGACCCATAACTCACCATCACTTACAATGCAATACCATTGCATTTCCTACCACAAAGAGAGCTCTCTTCTTGAGAAACATGGGCCTGAATTTTCCCATCAAAGAGATGTACTCTTAGGTCTCATCTACATCGAGCTATTCCCTGCTATTGTGCTCGCACCAATGCAGCTCAACCAGCTGTAGCAATGGTATGGGCACTTCCACAACCAAGATACTGCCAACATTTTTTTATCACCATGCAGCTAGGATTTGCTCAGAGCAGGGTTCAGTGATACAGTTGTAAAAATACAGGAGTCATGGCTAAATTAGCACTTTCACCTTAGGCTTGCAGTGGTTTCCATCATGCAGTGGTTTCCATCATATATACGATTTACAGTTTGGTTCAATGGCTCTCCACATGCCCACTGGACAAACTGTTCCAGCATCTCCGACTTTCATCTATGTGATTGTTATAGGGGTGCTTTCTCAAAAAAAAAAAGAGGTGCTATACATTAGGGCTACATCTAGACTGGCATGATTTTCCGCAAATGCTTTTAACGGAAAAGTTTTCAGTTAAAAGCATTTGCAGAAAAGAGCGTCTAGATTGGCACGGATGCTTTTCCACAAAAGCACTTTTTGTGGAAAAGCATCCGTGCCAATCTTGACGTGCTTTTCCACAAAAAAGCCCGGATCGCCATTTTCGCGCAAGGCGCTCAGGTAGCCCTGGCCCCGGCCCTGGGGCACATGCCGGCGCCGGAGGCAAGGGCATCCCCGCCCCTGGCGTGCCCCAGGACACATGGCCCCACCCCCCGGGTGCCCGGCGCTTGAGTGACCCCACCCCTTGGGCACCCGGCGCGTGAGTGGCCCCGCCCCCGAGCGCCCGGGAGCCTCTAAAGGTTGGGGATCACTGATTTAAGCAATTATTCTATTACATCCCTACTATACATATGTAAACAATTAACAGAGAAGGTGGAAGTAGCTGGTGCTTGGTACCAAGCAGTATTGTTCCTAGGTTTTATAGGATCAGCTTCCCAATATTGCACACAGCAAATGGCTTCTTACGTTCAGCTCTTACCTTGCAGCTCTTAACAGCTACCACCTGTGAAGATGCTTTCACAGTAATGCAACTGTACTAAATTTAAAGAAAATCTCCATGCAGACACAGCGCTAGTTTCCGTTGCTCTCACGCTGTCCTTCTTGCACAGTGGGAGCCAGTCACCATGCTGAGCAGAGTTTAGTTGCAAGTGTAAAGAAGGACAAAGCATCTTCAGCACCATTTCAGTAATCTAGGTTTTTAACCTCACTTTATGAGAAAGTGTTGAGCAGTTGCCCTAGTCTACATTTGCAGCTCAGCCTTGCTCAGCTGCACACATTACCAATGCCCATTGATAGCAATGGTTCAGTTTCAAAGTCAAAAAGATGACTTTGGAGACTTTGAAAGTGCCCACTTAAAATGCCACTGCCTGCCACAGCTTTTCAATACTGACCATTAAACATGACTAAATGTCCTGCCCGTGTATGTGTGTGGGAGAGCAATGTCATTTCAACATCATCTTTATTTGACAGGGTAGATCAATTAATGTAAAAGAAAAATACGTTGCTAAGTGAAGATGAATCTTTCTGTTAGGATTCTAGGAATTCCCAGACTGGATCAGATCTACCCAAGAACCATCTATACTCAGCCCTCAGAGGTTCTGGAGCCAAATTAGCGACCAACATTACTCAAAAAAGCCACAGGAGTGTGAATTCATTGTTTCACTTACTATCTGTGTTCTTCTTACAGCAACATGACTGACCAAGTATCATTATTTGTTCCACTACAATTGGTTAATAACCATGGGCAGTAGGTGAATCCATTGCTGAGGAGATTAGCCTCCTAGCCCTACCCCTTTTGTCTGAGGCCCAATCCACACCAGCTCACTTGACCTTTGGGCTGGCCCGAACCACCCTAAGCTGCTATCTGGCTCCGGATGCCCCAGCCCCTAGCTCAAGCCCTGAGCTTCAGGACACCAGCTGGAGCTGAGTGCTCTCCAGCTACAGGGAAAAAAGGGGAGTGAAAGCAGGGCCTCATGGTATGTCAGCTGGACCATACCCTGGGCTAGGGGATGCTTAGTCTCCCCTGGCCCTTGATACTCACTGCCCTTGTTACTATCATAGCAAAAGTGCCATGACTGGTTAATAACTTAGGTTCATTATTAAATCACAGTGTTCTAATATATGCTGCAAAGAGCCACAGGAGACATATTTAAGAGTCACTTGCTGCTCAGGAGCTTCAGTCTGAGTATCAATGACCTAGTCCAACAGCCTGCTTCTGACATTGGTGAGCACTGGTTGCTTCAAATGAGAGTGCAAGACACCGTGCAATAGGCCGATGTGAGATAACTTGCCTCCAGGGAATTTTCCTCCTAGCCCCTAATACTTAGTGCTTATCCCCTGAGGTAGGCAACTGAATATCCTTTTCAAAACTCTTAGGCTACGTCTAGACTGGCATGAATTTCCAAAAATGCTTTTAACGGAAAAGTTTTCCGTTAAAAGCATTTTCAAAAAAGCACGTCTAGATTAGCAGGATGCTTTTCCGCAAAAGCACTTTTTGCGGAAAAGCGTCTGTGGCCAATCTAGACGCGGTTTTCCGCAAAAAAGCCCCAATCTCCATTTTCGCGATTGGGGCTTTTTTGCGGAAAACACTAATATGCTGTCTACACTGGCCCTTTTGGGCAAAAGTCTTTCGGAAAAAGACTTTTGCCCAAACGGGAGCAGCATAGTATTTCCGGAAAAGCACTGACGATCTTACATGAGATTGTCAGTGCTTTTCCGGAAATTCAGGCGGCCAGTGTAGACAGCTGGCAAGGTTTTCCGCAAAATCATCTGATTTTGCGGAAAAACTTGCCAGTCTAGACACAGCCTTATGGTCATAAAATATATTTCTGTTCTGAATATTCTTGTTATCCACAGAAATGTCTGATTCTTTTTTAAAGGCTCCTGAACTCTTGGTTTTAATGGCATGGGCCTCATGGTATGTCGGGCCTTTTTTTGGGGGGGGCGATCAGATTTTGATTAGAGGTAGAGTTGTGTGTTCTGCCAGCAGTGTAATTTCATGTACTTTATGGCCATGGCCTTTGAATCTTTGATAGATTCCTCCCACTTTAAGTCTAAATCAATATTCAGTGGCAATTAGTTTCATAGACTCCTTGTATGCGGTGTGAAAGTATATTTCTTTTCATCAGTTTTGAACTTGCCAGTTACCCTGCGTATTATTGGCTGATGAGACTGGGTGAATAGAAAATCTCCGTCTACCTGCTCCAAAATGCGAGTGGCCAGCTGGACCCCTGTCCATACTGGGCTCCAAGAGTGACTATCACTTCTGCAGCTGGATCAGTGGGAAGTTTTGAGAAAATCGTCTATCATATATAAGAGCCAAGACACGCAGCCCTGAATTCCTGCTTTGTGACACACTCATCCTACATCTCTCTTGTACCCCAGTGAGATAGACATGCGCCAAGGACTGACTGGAGGAAAAATACTCATGCCAGAAGCACTTGCTTCAGTTTCAATTCACGAGCAAGCCCATACTGTCAATGTAAATAATGGAGGTATATTTACATTTACAAGCCACTGGCAGTTGCACAGGAAGCCAGCTATTTTCCCGAGGGGATTTGCCAGGATCCATATTGAACTGTAATTCTGATCAAGGTCCTGATTCTGGTATTGTGAGTCCCAGGGACAGGACTACATCAATGTGAATGGGCAGAAATTCCTTCCTCTTACTTCCTCTTGGACTGAGGGAAAGCAGCTGAACCATAATGGTGGCTCAGCAACTAAAGCCAGGTCGTCCCTTTAACTTTAACATAAAACTAATGATGGGAATGCATAAAAGGTCTAGCTGGGTCAGAGAGGGAGTTTTGGGATGTCATGTTACAAAAGGTAACTGCTAGTGAAAAGCAAAGACTGAGAGCTAGAAAATTAGATCCTGCAATGGAACACAGGTTTGTTTGTTAACTGCATGAGGGCAAACAGAGCTGGAGATGCTGGACTATATATTAATTTAAAAAATGCTGCATCAAGAAAAACTAAAAATAAAACTAGGAACATGAAAGGCTTTTTTAGCCTTGAACTTCTGCCAAATGAGTCTGTCTAGCTGGGCTGACCTCTGTCTTTCCTCCCAAAACCTGCTAGTGTTAAGGCAAACATTAGAATGCCAAATAGTTAGAGAGGGAGGAAAACATAAGAAACAAAATAGCTGTCGCTTGCAGTTTCTGTTTTCTGAAGCATAAAGATATATTAACTAGAATGTCCTAAGTCTATACTCCCCTCCCAAAGAGAGAAGCAATAAAGAAATGCTAACAAAAGTGTCATATCTCCACTGAACACACATTTGTCCTTTTTCAGTTTTCCCATCTTTAACCCTCGTTGAGTTCTAAGTAACTTCATATTCTCTGAAATTATGCACAGTCTGCAACTATGACTTGTGTAGCAATTACTTTCTCTTTACTGCTCATCATTAGTGGTGGTGAAGATTTGAATTTTCATACTGTTCCACGTGGCATAAACTTAGAGGAAACAGTTTGGAATGATAAACTTCTACAAATGGAAATTATTAGTACTGGTCTCACATAGAGGTAGGAGGCAACAGTAATTAATTGTGTCTTCAGGATTGCCCTGTCTTGCACCCCATGGCTGTGTCTACATTGGCACCCTTTTCCGGAAAATGGATGCTAATGAGACAAGTCGGAATTGCAAATGCCGCGGGGGATATTTAAATATCCCCCACGGCATTTGCATGAACATGGCTGCTGCTTTTTTCCGGCTTGGGGCTTTGCCGGAGAAAAGCGCCAGTCTAGACGGGATCTTTCAGAAAATAAAGCCTTTTCCGGAAGATCCCTTATTCCTGATTTTAAGAGGAATAAGGGATCTTCCGGAAAAGGCTTTATTTTCTGAAAGATCCCGTCTAGACTGGCGCTTTTCTCCGGCAAAGCCCCAAGCCGGAAAAAAGCGGCAGCCATGTTCATGCAAATGCCGTGGGGGAGATTTAAATCCCCCGCGGCATTTGCAATTCTGACTTGTCTCATTAGCATCCCTTTTCCGGAAAAGGGTGCCAATGTAGACACAGCCCATTTGTAATAGACTCTTGCAACGACTGGATCATAGGATCTCCTTGGCTATACCAGTAACTCTTCTGCCAGGACAAGTTAATTGCAGCCAGGGCCAGGTTCAATATCTAGGGGTCTCCTCCCAACAACATAATACAACACTGGCTCGAGCCCCCACCCAGTGACCTGGGAAATCTTACACACACCCCTGGGTGCCTCAAAGAGGCAATTCTTCCCCTCTTGCAAGCACAGAGCCTTGGTATAGCAGCAAATCCTTAATAACACAAGGTAACCAACATCAGCATTGAAGTGGGAAAACACCACAACTCAGATTCATAAACCAGACATGAGCAAAGACCCACCCCCCAGCCACAACTCACCCAAGGTCCCCAAATTTCAACACCCCAAAAGTCTCTCAAGTCCAGCAACCCAAACATCACCCAAAGTCCCAAAGTCTGACACCCCAAAAGTCTCTGCCCTGGGTCAGTGCTGCCCCAGGGTTCAAAAGTTCACCTGGCAGGGTTTAACCATCCCAACCTGGGTGCAATGGAGGGGGCAGGAGTTGATACACCTTATGCTGTCCACCTGCGGCTCCACCTCTCCGTAGGTTTCTGCTGCTGCCATTGACACAAATCACTCCGCCACACTCCACCTGCTGTCCTGTGAGCCACTCCAGCTGTCCCACAGAGCAGTGTCTGCTCCACCAGCCTGCCTCGGTCCACACTCCCCAGCCGGTAGGTCCCGCAGCTACTCCACCACCACCCACCCATCCATCATCCTCACCAGCACCACAAACTGCTCTGCTAGTAGCTCAGCAACAA
This sequence comes from Pelodiscus sinensis, assembly GCF_052426305.1. Taxonomy (NCBI): domain Eukaryota; kingdom Metazoa; phylum Chordata; order Testudines; family Trionychidae; genus Pelodiscus; species Pelodiscus sinensis. The sequence continues at coordinate 294,919,466 of NC_143052.1, read as the reverse complement.
TTATTTCAGCTCTTTAGTAAATTCAGCTCTCAGTAGAAGAGCCTCAGTGCAAGTGCACTATTAGCCACCAGTAAAGCCAGCACAAGAAAAGACAGTGCAATCAGTATGTTTTGGGCCCTCAGACAGGGAGGAGGAGTGGTCCATGGTCGTGGTGGTGGTCGTCGTCACCCCCAAGTATAAAAACCTGTCCTCCATCTCTCTCAGTCTGACTGGGTTTGGAACTCATGCCCCTTGTCTAGCAAGTGCTACTTAGTTTATGGTGAAACAGTTCCACTATTTGATTCACATAATCAGGGTAACAACACTTTATCCCTCTTGCCTCAATAATAGAGAAACTTGAGATCCCACAGTGGCCAAAGTGACAATTTGGCTGCTGTGAGCACATACTAGGCAGGGTGGGCGTGTCTATGCAAATGAATCTTGAAGTCTTTTTGCATCACTTGCCACAGTTCACCCCCAGATGTCAGGGTAGGGCTTATCCTGACCCTGCTTACATACCTTCTCCCCCGACACACACTCCAAACATGCCAATGGCACCAGGGGGTTCTGTGAAGGAGGAGGGAAATTTAGAGCATACAGCTCTCCCCCTGTATTTGATGGAAATGGCTCTCTGTCAGGAATTGTATAAGGAGCACTGCTGCTTCCCTAGCACCCCCTTACAGCTGAATGTGGTGCAGCTGTGGCCTGCCTCAGTTTCCTCCTCAAGAAGGTAACGATGAGATCACTTAAATAGCTGACTCATGGAAAAGCCAGTCACTCTACAGAAGTATCTCTCCCTTTAGTAAAGCCTTTTGAAAAGAGCAACTTATGAGGTGGTTTAAAAGTGGTTACCTGAGAGCCCAAATACCTCAAAGTCCCCCAGCAAAAGTCCCTGGGTTCCAGCTGCAGCTTTTGCTGCTGTGAAGGCCTCAGGCTTCTCCACTGCCTGGTGAGCTCTGCAGCCTTGCCCCTGCTTGCTGAGGGTCACTCTCAGGCCTCCTGAGTTCCAGAGCTCAATATCCCTGCTCTAGGAACACAGTTTCTACCTAGTGCAACCTCCCTGGAGATATCCTCCTCGAGAATTTCCTTTCTCCTCAGGAGCTTTGCCAGCTGAGCTCTCCTAAGGGCAAGTTACACTCACATCACTGCATCCGCACAGCTGTTCCACAGCAGGGCCCAGCAAAGAAACTCCTGCACCGATAGAGGTGCTCTCCTGTCCAGTGGTGACTGCTGGGGAGGGACACAAGGGGGTCACCAGCCATGTGACATCTAGGGTTGCCAGATGGTTTCAACACACTTGACATTACATCATAATCTACATTACATCTTATTTAGAAAATACTGGACATTTATATTTTCTCATTTATATTTTCTCAGTTTGATTCCCGAACAGAAAGCTCAAATACTGGACTGTCCGGTTCAAAACCGGACACCTGGAAACCGTAGTGACATCCCCCCGCCATGTGACTCCCCCACACACCACCCCTAGCCTGCACATGGGGCACCCCACCCAAGCCCAGCCAAACAGTGTGCGAGGCCCAAGGCAGCCTGGCTGAGTCGGGTGGGTGGGGCCGGGAGCTGGACAGTGCGGGGCCCTGAATGCGCAGCGCCCAAGGCAACCACCTCGCTTGCCTTTCCCAAGGGCCGGGCCTGACCCCACCCTAACTCCACCTTTTCCTGCCCCCACTCCACCCTTTCTCCCAAGCCCATGTCCCTGCTCCACCTTTGGGGACCTAAGCGAGCAAGTTAGGAGATGGCAGCAGAGCAGAACAGACTTCCCGCGGCTCCTTCCTTCACTTCCCTTGGCTCCTGCTGTCAACCCATGCAAGGCCCCAAATAATCCCACCGGCTGCCCTGGGCCCTGTGGCTAACGTCAATATAGGAGACTGTCCCATGCATAGGATGGTTGAGACAGCTGCCATGGGGACCCCCAAAGCAAAGCCCTGGGGTGGCTGCCGTAAACTGTCCTATATATAGGATGGCTCTGTGTATATAGATGGCAGCCAGATATGCAGATTCACTCAGATTTATAGCGAAGACAAGAGCTTCCAGAACAAAACTGTGATGTTTCAGAAGAATTTAGGACATATTCTAAGATCCCAATCACGCATTGAGCTCTGTGTGGGCATAGAGATCTACCCACACGGAGCTCATTGTGTGACTGGGCCTAAATGACTAACCAATGATGGCTTGAGATTGGCACCTTGCACTAAATGTGTTTACTTCATTTAGGCTCTGTCTAGACTGAAGACTTCTTTCGAAAGAAGCTTTTCTGGAAGAGATCTTCTGAAAAATATTCTTTCGAAAGAGAATGTCCACACTGCCAAAGCACATTGAAAAAGCAAACTGCTTTTTCAAAAGATAGCGTTCACATTGATTGGTTGCTATCTCTCATATAAGGCCACTCAGAACCAGTTCAGGCAGGGCATTAGGTCAGCAGTTGCTTTCGAGTGCTGTTGCCTATGCCTCGCTGAGAGACACGCTCAAAAGGATCCCCCCTGGACAGCTGTTTCTCTACTTCAGCTGCATGTTTGCCTACCTCTCCGAGGGACAGCAAAGCTTCAGCAGTGCGTGCTCTGGTTGCCCAGGTTTTGGACACCACAGCAATTTTCTTTTTGCCATGGAGCTGGAGCTGCCCCTGGGCATGCGATGGCCCCACACGACCATGCTGCCGTTTTTGCAGCAGTCTGTGCCGGCTGCCTTCATGGCCTTCCACAAGCTCGACACGAAGCTCATTCTTGAGACCCTCTCCCTGTGTGTGGGAGCAAGACCCTTGAAACCACACCCCAGAGTGGAGAGGCATTTTTGGAGGCTGGACACCAGTTCCGACTGGTGGGATCAGCTGGTGATGGAGCGATGGGACAACCAGCAGTGGCTGCAAAACTTCCACATGCGGAAGGCTACCTTTTTGGAGCTGTGTGCCTGGTTTGCTCCTGCCCGGGCCTGGCCCACAACATTTTGGCACCTGAGGCGGGGAACTCAAAAGACGCCCCCATACCACCTTGCTTGGGCCAAAACTTTGAAAGGTCTCAATTCTGCCTTCTTCCTGTTCTACTCCTCTCATGTCTCACCACCAAATCTGTGCGTCTAGAGCAGAGAGAATACATATGCACCAGCTGCAGACACAATTTTCTACACTCCGAGTCCTAGTGGCACTCCCCCACACAGTCTGGCACCTGAGGCGGCCGCCTCAGTTCGCCTCATGGTGGGGCCAGCCCTGCCCCTGCCCTCCAATGACATGACACCCACCTGAGGCCTGCCATCTCCCTAGAGAAGCAGGTTGCAATCGCTGTCTGGAAGCTCACCACCCCCAACAGTTACCGGTCGGTGGGCAACCAGTTCAGCGTGGGGAAGTCCACCATCAGGGCCCTCCTCATGGATGTAAGACATTCTCGGGCTGCAGTCCCTGCGGGGGGAGGGGAGGGGGGCAGGGTGGAGTTCAGTACTGGAAAGGGGGACAATAGAGAAAAGGGGATAGGGGGTGCAGGGGTGGGCTGGGGGTGGGGAGGAAGCCCCATCCTTGGGGGGTTGTTCCGTCCTGCCCTCACACAGCCTTGCTGCTGGGGGAGCACCATCATAGGGGGTGGCTCCTTGAGAGTTTGAGGGGGGAGTGAAAGGAGGGGGTGGTACCTCCCCAGGGCTCAGGCACTCCCTCTCAGCCTTGGTAGGGGGACGGACTTTCAGGCACTCCAGGGCTTTATAAGGCAGTGGGCAAGCGACCAAGGAGCTTGCGAACAGGTGAGTGCTAACAGGGAGTTTAGAGAGGGAGTTGGGAAGGAGGCGAGGTTCTCTTGCCTTTCTTTTTAAATCCCTTATCCAGGACAGCAGTGATGGATGGTGATAGGTCTGCTGTTGGTACCTGCACAGCGTGTGCCATGTTTGTCTTCCTCCCAGAAGAAAGAACAGATTTCATCTGCATGAAGTGCAAGCTGGTTGACATTTTGGAAGAAAAAATTAGAGGACTGGAGGCCCAAGTGTCGACCCTATGCTCGATCAGAGAGGATGAAGACTTCCTCAATAGAAGGCAGCATTTAATCCTTCAAGCACGGCAGGCAGAGGAGCCAGTGAGGGCAGTACGTGACCAGGAAGAGAACTGGCAGCATGTAACTTCTAGAAGGGGGAAAAGGCCAGCATGGGAATCCCCCAATGCTATAGAGGTAAGTAATCACTTTCAGGCTCTCTCCACAGGCTCTACAGTGCTGAATGCTTTGGAAGGGACCTCACAAGGAAAAAACCGGAAGGGAACACCATCTACTGGAAAGCATGGAATGTGCAGTCCTAGGGATTGGGTTTCCACGGCCACCACCCCCAAAAGAAAATGATGGGTGGTGGTGGTCGGGGACTCCCTCCTAAAAGGGACTGAGCCATCCATCTGCCGTCTGGACCTGGAATCTCGAGAGGAGTGCTGCTTACCGGGAGCTCACATTCAGGATGTGACTGAGAGGCTTACCAAACTGATCAAACCTTCGGATCGCTACCCCTTCCTGCTTCTCTACATGGGAACTAACGATACAGCCAAGAATGACCTTGAGCGGGTTATTGCATATTATGTAGTGCTGGGAAGAAGGATCCAAGAATTCGGAGCACAAGTGGGCTACGTCTAGACTGGCATGATTTTCCGGAAATGCTTTTAACAGAAGAGTTTTCCGTTAAAAGCATTTTCGGAAAAGAGCATCTAGATTGGCAGGATGCTTTTCCGCAAAAGCACTTTTTGTGGAAAAGCGTCCGTGGCCAATCTAGACGCGCTTTTCTGCAAAAAAAAGCCCCGATCGCCATTTTCGCGATCGGGGCTTTTTTTGCAGAAAACAAATCTCTGCTGTCTACATTGCCCATGCTCCAGCAATATCCAGAGCCGGGGACCCTGCCGGGGACCCTGCTCCAGCAATATTTGGAGATGGGTCTCTCCGGCCCTGCTTGGAGCAGGCCCCGGCCTCCCCGCGTGTTCTCCCACCCCAGCCCTAGAGCGTCTCTCTCCCCAGCCCCGACCCCGGGCTGGCCCTGATGTGCGCAACTTTCACTCAGCTCCCCCTTGCTGGCTGCTGCTGCCATGCGCGGTGTGCTCAAACAGGTGGGTGGGAGATGCCGCACGTGACGTGACGTGACGTCATGGCCCGCATCTTTAAAACTGCTCCCACAGATGAGTTGCGGGTTCGGAGTTCGGGGACTTCTGGGGCGGAGCGCAGACTCCAGCCCCACAAAGTGGAAGGCAGAAGGTAGGGGAGGGGGAGGGAGAAAACTAGGGGAAGGGCTGGGAGAGGAAGGGGCTTGTGGGGGGGGGGGAGTGGGAAGAAAGGGGAAGGGGTGGAAGTGGAAGGGGCTTCTGTGGAGGGGGAGGGGAAGGGAGAAAACTAGGGGAAGGACTGGAAGAGGAAGGGGCTTGTGCGGAGGGGGAGGAGAGAGGGGGAAGAAAGGGGAAGGCACCAAAGGGACAGGATAGAGGAGAGACAAATGCCAGGGGGCCAAGTGCAGACAATGAGGAAAAAGGCAGGAGGGGAGGTGTCAGTGGGAGGGGGACAGGGTGATGCTGCGAGGGGAGAGGGTAAGGTGGGGGTCGGGAGGTGCTGGGAGAAGGGCTTGAAAGAAGGGGTGGGCATGAGGAAGGCGTGGATGGAGCAAGTCATGTGTGAGGGCACAGAGGGGCATGAGGGGAACAGGGGCAGAGGGTGGTGAGGGGGTGGGCATCAGGGAAAAAGGGCAAAGGGGGCAGGGACAGTAAGGGAAGAGGGAGGCACCAGGAGTGTGCAGGGGTAAGGGAAGATGCAGGTGCCAGGGGATTCTGGGGGTGAAGCATAAGGGCAGACATCTGCAGGGGAGGGACCAGCACCAGAGGAGAGAGGCAGGGCAGGTGTGTAGAGGGAGGTGTTAGAAGAGGGGACGAGGAGGGGTAGCTCACATGATCAGAGTGGGGCTATTGGAGGAGTGGGCACAAGGAGGAGAGTAGGGCTGGTGGAGGGGGGCAGGTTGCAGGAGGGCTGAGGGCAGTGAGAAGGGCAGGAGTCAGGACAGCAGCGGAGGGTGAGGAGTTGGGGGGCAGCAGGCACCAGGGGAGCTGATGGAACAAGGGGAGGAGACATGGCAGCAGAGAGAAAAGGTAAAGGTTTAAAAATATTGATTAGTAACTTGGGTGCCACAGTGGCACATCCAAACAAGCCACATGAACTCAGTACTGGTGCACAACACAAAATTCATTCTGCTCATGGGGGGAAACTCTTAGGCTATATCTACACTGGCGGTTTCTTGCACAAGAACATCTTACGCAAGGGTTCTTATGCAAGAAGTCTTGCGCAAGAACACGTCCACACTGCCATGTGCGAGCTGTGCTTTTGTGCAAGAGCATCCATGGCAGTGTGGACGCTCTCTTGCCCAAGAAAGCTCCAATGGCCATTTTAGCCATAGGGGTTTCTTGCACAAGAAATCCTTGCCGAGCATCCACACTGCCCTCTTGCACAAGAGAACTACACTTGTTAGAAAAGAGCGTAGCTCTTGAGGAAGTCGCTCTCTCTTACCATGCTGTACTGTAAATTTCCTTGTGCAAGAGCAGGCGGGCAGTGTGGATGCTCTGTGGGTTCTTGTGCAAGAACGGCTGTAAGAACGGATCGTGCAAGAAGCCACGAGTGTAGACATAGCCTCAGAGGGAACGCTTCCCCCAGCCTCTCTGCCCCCGAGTTAATGTCACACACATTGGGTTAATGCAACTGCAGGATAGTTGAATGAGGGGGGCTAGGTGGGGGCCAAACTAATCCCTGTTGGTAGGAGGATGGTGGGAAAAGTCCTTCCAGAGGGGTGACATGACACCGTTTACTTCTGGTCATGTGTCCATCCTGCCCCGAGCGTGTTACCTCCAGAAGCGTTGCTAACGGGGGGAGAGGGGAGTGTGGGGTAGGGGCGTGGCTAATGGGGGCCAGGGGGCGTGGCTAATGGGGCACCACCAAAAATTATACAAACCTGCCGCCCATGCTCAGGGGCTGCCTCCTGAGGCTGCGTGGTTCACACTGCTGCTGCACGTGGCTCCATGTGCATGGACTGCAGCATGATGTCAAGGCCGAGAGACGATCACACCCCATCCCCTCTGTGCCCACCTCCCCCACCCTGCATGTTTGGAAACTGAGAGCACTCACCTGATGATCCCTCCCCACTATCAGATGATGCCTGAGACATGTCCTGGCCTACGGGTACCAGTTCCAGGCTCAGTGTTACAGTACTCACCATGTCCTCCTCCTCTTGCCCCAGCTGTCCCTCATCCTCATCCTCCTTCTCCATGACCTACAGCTGGGTGACGACAGGCATCTCAAGGCCTGAGTCGACTACCATGGGTGGGGAGAGGGCTTCCCCACCCCCCAGGATCTGGTGCAGCTCCTCATAATAGGCCTGGCATAGCCTGGCAGAGCACTTTGACTTTACTCTGGACTTGTTCTAAGGTCCGGGAGTGTGTCCCCATTCCGCTAGGGCCTTGTCCATGCACCCATAGATTTTGGCATTTCGGCATCGGGAGCAGAGCTCCTGTATGGTCTCTTCATCTCTCCACAGCTTGATGAGGGACAGTATCTCTGCTCTGGACCAGGAGGGTGCCTGGCGCTTGGTACCCGTGTGGGTCCTGGGAGCCCTGGGGCTGCTCCCTGCAAGGGCCAGGAGGGTTTTGGGGGGCATGTGGCTTGGCCATAGCTCAGAGTGTGGGTGGCAGGGAGAGCCGTGTGGTCAGGGGCTGCTCCAGGGCCGGCTCCCTGTCATAAGACTTGTCCTGGGTGCCTGCAGCTTTAAGAGGGGCCAGGAGACAGGAACTAGATAGTTCTGATTACTTTGGACGGAGTGGCCACCAGAGCACCTGTGTTATTTCCTGGAGGCCTCTTCTTTCAGAAGAAAACACTTTTCCCTGTCCCTACGTCTTTTTCCAAAAGAGCTCTTTCAGAAAAAGGCTTCTTTATTGTAGAAAGATTGCTGTATTGCTGTTGGGAAAACCCCTCTGTTCTTTTGACTTTTTGTCGAAAGAACACAATTGCAGTGTGGACGTAAGTGTAGTTTTTTCAGAAAAACTGACTTTTTCCGAAAAATCTCTGCAGTATACACATATTCTTAGGATTTGAGAAAAGAGATTATTGAGATTCAACATAGAGACCAAAAGAACATACATTTCTTTTCATTATATAGGTAAATTCTAACTATCAGGATATACTAAAGATAAAAAAACCTATTTAAATTCAGTGGTTGGAATGCAGTTTTGGACCTGGCTTTTTTATATGTGATAATATGCTCTATATGGAGAAATGCAGAAGTATATTCCGTGATGATTTTGTATAACTTTGTCACTTATCAACCTAAAATTAAAAAAAAAAACATTTAGAAAGCTTATGCCATATCTTGTTCTTCTTATAACCATTTGCCACTTTCTGTCCCAAACCCACTAATGTTTTCTGTGCACCACAAGATGTCATAATACTTCAATTTATTCCTTGGTAATTTGATCTAAATACAAATGCTGTCAATAGTTCCCCATGTCAGCCTCTAGGGGGAACTTAGTTTCCTTAGCCAGGCAAAATTGTGGAAGGATTTTATCATGTAATTTAACAATTTATTATTGCATGCCTGTTCATTTAACTCTTATGTCCTATGCTGCAGGAAAGTGGGAGGGGGGAGGGGGCGGAAGGTGAACAAATTTAAGACATTCAAAGAAACCTGCATTTCTTTACAAAAACTGAATATATGATCCATGTCCAATAAAGCTAAGCCTTATATATGCTGCTTTGTTCATTAGATCTACAACATATACAAATTTATGGGCATTGATGCGAGTGCATATATATTAAAACACTAAAGTTAACAGGAATACAATGAACCTATGTTCATTGCTCAAGGAGGATGACTAATGGGCAGAAGAAGCATACCTTTGAATTTCCTGCCCTTTCTGAGATTAAAAATCTCAATCATAGTGCTGTGTAGTAGTCACCATACCTGGGACAAGACCAATCCTGAGGGCAGCATATCAAGGGCCTGCCTAATGCTACTGATGACTGAAAGAAGGAGATGTTGCTCCTGATATCTGGAGTATCTGCTCACCCAGTACGTGTGGTTTCTACTGTTTGGTAGCAAGTGAAGGCAATACAAAAGACAGAAGAAAACGACAATCAGAAGACTCCAGCTGTTGGGAGCAGAGATCACAGACAGAACAGGAGGGAAACAAAAGGCCTTATCTACATGGGAAAATGCACCACTTTTAACTTGTCAGTTTTGAAGCCCAAAAAGCCACTGCAAAAGGCTGAGTAGACACTCTTTGAATCCCTCCACTGGCTTCCCCTTCTCTTTATCATCAAACCTTCATCATCAACCATCACCACAATTTCATCTTCTCTCTAGAGCTGTCTGTGCCCACCTCCAACTGGCCCGTGATGCCAGCCTCAGCCACTCACTTTTTCCATTTTCAAACATCATCATGCTTTCTGCCAGGCTGTCATGTCAGGAGGGTGCTCTCTGTAAAAATCAGCAAAGCTACCTTATTGCCCATCTTCAAATCCCTCCTCAAAACTCTCCTCTGTCAGGATGCCTACCAAAAGCTTGACAATGATTAGGCTGCCAGTGTACAAAGATCACTGGCTGTTACGCTAAGCAGTACTGTCTCATTGTTTTTTTGTAGAATTCCATCTGTCTCTACCCATCTGTTATCTTTTGTCTTATAATTAAATTGTAAGCCCCTTGGGAAGTGACCTTCTTTGGGATGTGTTTGCACAGCACCTATCCCTGGGGTTCTGGTCCATAATAAGGACTCCTGGACACTAAGGTAATACAAATTATAAATAATAGTCATGTAGACTCCATCATTTTATACCTATAGTTGTTATTATGTTTTCCAATGTAGATTACTGAGCATTTATCAACATTGAATTTCATCTGCATTTTGTTGCCCAGTCACCCAGTTTTGTGAGATCGCAGTCTGCTTTGTAACTCTTTGCAGTCAGCTTTGGATTTAACTATCTTGAGTAGTCTTGTATAATCGGCATATTTTGCCATTTCATCATTTACCCTTTTTCCCAGATCATCTATGAATATGTTGAACAGGACTGGTACGGTATAGACTCCTGGGAGACACCAGAAGTTAGCTCTCTCCATTCTGAAAACTGGCGGTTTATTCTATCCTTTGTTTTCTATCTTTTAACCAGTTATTGATCCATGAAAGGATCTTCCTTTATATCCCATGAGAGCTTACTTTACTTAAGAGTCTTTGGTGAGGAGCCTTGTCAAAGGCTTTGTGAAAATCCAAGTATACTATCCACTGGATCGCCCCATCCACATATTTGTTGACTCCCAAAAAGGGGATGAGGCATGATTTCCCTTACAAAAAGTATGTTGACTCTTCCCCAATATATCATGTTCAGCTACATGTCATAATTCTCTTCTAGTTTTAACCAATCTGCCCAGTGCTGTGGTTATGCTTATCAGCCTATGATTGCCTCTGGAGCTTTTTTCAAAAACTGGCATCACATTAGCTATCCTCCAGTCATCTAGTACAGAAGCTGATTTAAATTATAGATTAAATATCACAGTTAATAGATCTGCAATTTCACATTTGAGTTCCTTCAGAACTCCTGGGTGAATCCTACCAGGTCCTAGTGACTTACTACTCTTTAATTTATCAATTTGTTCCCAAAACTCCTTTAATGACACCTCATGGACACATGGCCAACTTTTAACTTCTAATAGGCTAGGAGGAATCAATTTCTGACTTCAGTAGCCCCAAAGTATGGGTATTGTGATCTATAGTAAAGTTGCAAAACTGATTCCTATGGAAATCTACTAGAATCTGAGACTAGAAATAAAAACCGTAACTATTAAACAAGAAACCTTTGTGGAAATTAAATCTCAATCTTTTGAATATTTACAGTGGACAGATGTTTAAAATATATTTTTTTCTAGCAACTCATCAGATTTCAGAAACTGTGGTCATCAGTCATCTCAGATTGCATGCTGAGAGTAGAAAGATCTGCATGACTGTCATAAATATAATCTTTTGAAGCCTAGACCATTGTTCTCTCCTCAAATACATGGAAGTCCTTTTCTGTTTACACGGACTGAACTGTAGCAAAGATTTACCTGGTATTCTCTGTACAGTTTTTAAATAAACATTTATTTTGTCTGCATCCACACTCTTTACTTATTATCAGGGACAACAGAAAGGCTAACGGAATTTTCGCAAAGCCTGTGACAACATTATGCCAAGTATGTGGAAATTTTTTAGATGGGAGGGCTAGATTTTCATGTTCTGTTCTAGCTGGCTTTACTCTTATTTTAATATTGATTTTCTGAGTGCTGAAAATGAACCTGGTGATGGCCAGAGCAGAAGACAGGAAATTTAACATTTAATGGATAAACAAAACAATAGTCCAAAAACTGGAGCAGGGTGAAAGTATAATCACGCAAACATGTTTTTTTAAAGGTGACATGTAAAGGAATATTTAAAGAAGAGTGTTTGTACTTTTGTTTACTTCTTTATGATATATAAAAAGGTATATATTTTTTTACTGTTTCCTCCCTTCTGCTTGTTTTTTATCTTGGAAATATCAGGATTATCAAATCTGATCTTCTGTAGCTTTGGTGAAGGACATCCCTGGGAAATCTCAGTGATGCATAGTGTAATCTTTAATTCATTAATTTATCAGGATGAAAATATTGAATCTTTGTGCAAAATGTTACTGACAAGTTAAAAAGATATTAACAATCTTTAAAGACTTGAAGAGCTCTTCTACACATGGTTTTGTATCAGTTTAACTATGTTCCTATTTAAAAAAAGAAAACAATTTGAATGAAATAGGTGGAACCCCCAGTGGGGACACATCACACTGCTGTTGGGTAACATCCATTTTAACTAAATTAGTTTTTAACACCAACTATTAGATCAGTAGAAATTTATGTGTAGATAAACCAGGGGTGGTGACAGACTTCACAGGCCTTGGGGCAATGTGTGTGTGGAGTAGTGGGGAGGGGAGCTCAGCTTGGGTCCACCAGAAAGGGTGGGGCTAGGACACCTTCAGCACCACCTGGAGTGGGCTGTGCAGGGGCTCTGGTGGTGATTTAAAGGTCTTGGGGCTCCAGTTACTGCTGTTGCCACAGTAACAGCAGCAGCTCAGAGCCCCAGACTCTTTTAAATCGCCAGGCCCTAGGGCAAAAGTTCCCTTTGCACATACATCCCCAATTGATGACTCTGAAATAAGCCCTTACAAAAAACCCTCCCACCCTCAACCCCTCTGTTGTTTCTTTCATACACTTGATTCTTGTGATGCCAGCATTTCATTAGTTAGACAGAGATAGTAGTTTTCCAGCCTACACACAGCCTTTCCTATTCTCATACATTTGATGTTTTACTTAAAACCCCAGCAGCTAGTGATAAGTCATGGAGTGACAATCACAACTTTCATTAAAAAAAGTTTCTCGCCTTCATGGTTGTGAAGAAAAGTTTTTGATACAATCTGAATGCACCCTGGTAGCTAAAAACCAGAAGGCAAACACAAAGAATCCCAAATGTATTTTAAATCACATACTTTTGACTCAATCACAATTTTAGGAGCCTGAGTAAAGATTTTGAATGCCTGGGCTAGGCAACATTGTACACAGGATCTGAATGCAGCAGGTAAACCAACAAAATAAAAATATCTTCTTCTAGATCGCCCTTATGCATTAAACTCACACATGTATACAGAAAGGATATGACCCTTTCCCCTTCCTCATCATTCCAGAGCACTTAGGACAAATCTACACTGGAAAGTTAACTTAGGTGATCAGCACATTGGTTAGCCTATGCCAGGAATGATCAATCACACTGCAAAGCCCTACAGGAGTTACTGCATCTCCCTGGTACTACACTCTCCAGCAGCTGTTGCTAGGCCTCCTGGGAGCATTACCTACAGTTCTTTGTGCTGCAGCATGATAAGATGCTTTTATGATTCTTGTGGGATAACTTGTCTGCCCTTTTGGGCACCGTGACCTGTGAGGAATTGTGGAAAGGTGTTGGAGGATAATCTGCACTCAAGGGCTACGTCTAGACTGACATGATTTTCCGGAAATGCTTTTAACAAAAAAGTTTTCCATTAAAAGCATTTTTGGAACAGAGCGTCTAGATTGGCACGGACGCTTTTCTGCAAAAGCACTTTTTGCGGAAAAGCGTCTGTGTCAATCTAGACGCGCTTTTGCGCAAAAAAGCCCCAATTGCCATTTTTGCGATCGGGGCTTTTTGGCGGAAAACAAATCTGGACTGTCTACACTGACCCTTTTGCGCAAAACTTTTGTGCAAAAGGACTTTTGCCCGAACAGGAGCAGCATAGTATTTCTGCAAAAACACTGACAATCTTACATGAGATCGTCAGTGCTTTTGCGGAAATTCAAGCGGCCAGTGTAGACAGTTGGCAAGTTTTTCCGGAAAAGCGGCTGATTTTCTGGAAAAACTGGCCAGTCTAGACACAGCCAAGTGGTTTAGCCTGCATGATCACTGAAAAAGTTTTAGCCTACAGCCCCAGATGTGCTAGCTAACCTAGAGCACCACTAAACTCAGTTCAGGCAGCTGTATGTGTGTGGCTAAGAATGGATTTGGGACAACACCCAAGTAAGAAGCTGAGTTAATTCCACAATGAAAATCCATTTTTAGATTACACTTTGCTAAGAAAACTAACATTTATATTTTTCATGTAGAAAGCATGTGGACCTATACAGCTATAATTAGAGTCCATACTAATATTTATAATATTTTATAATATTAAAGATAACGTGATCAACTTCTTAATTCACTTGAGGTTGAAAATAGCATATGTTTTATTTCTTTCCATTTTATCGATACCCTTTTACATTCATTATTCATTGCTGAGGGGACTTAACTGTATCCAAATATTTCCAATTTCAGTACATGTTAGCTGACCAAGAGCGTTACTGTGCAATTCTATTCAGGTACTAACAACAAATCAAATTGCCATGGCAATATCATCTAAGAGACATTTAGCCCCTAATCCAGGGATGGGCAATAATTTTTGATGGGGGGGGGCACTTCAAGATTTTGGAAAGTGGTCAAGGGAGGAGACACAAGGGCTGGGATGGAGGCTGAGTGCAGAAGGGAGCTTGGGGTAAGGGACTGGGGTGCAGGAGGGTATGTGGGGTTTGGGTGAAGGGGGCAGTTATGACCTGGGGCATGGGACTGGAGTGTAGGAGAGGGTACAGGGGCTTGGGTTGTGATCTAGGGCATGTAGGGGTTGCGACCTGGGCCGGGGAGGCTGGGGTTCAGGACCTGGGATGCGATATGGGTACAGGAGGGTTTGGGTTATGTGGGGTATGAGGGCAGGAGTGGGAGGGCAGAGGTTTGGGAGGATGGAGGGGCTGAGGTGTAGAGGCAGGCTCTGACTGGGAGACTTACCTAGGTGACTCCTGGTCAACAGCCCAGCACATTCTCAGGCAGCCTCTTTGCCTGTCCTGCCCCTGCACAGGCTGCAGGGGCCATGTGCATCTGTGAATAAGAGCCAGAGGGGAGGCAGGAATGGTGCTTTTCACGCTGCCAGTTCTTCAAACAGACAGCTCCCATTGGCCAGAAACAGGCCAGTAGGATTGTGCTAGGGGCAGAGACAGCTCATGAAGCATCTCTCCTCACCCCAGGTGTGAAACAGAAAAAGCCCAGCAGCTGCTTTTCTGAGTGGTGTGCAGGAAGCGGAGGGGCAAGCAACGAGTCTGCCTGGGGCTCCCCACTGCATCCGCGGGACGGATCTGGTGGTTTGGCATGCTGGATCCAGTCTGCTGGCCCTATTTTGCCCAGGCCTGCCCTAATCACTGATGAGCTTAATAATTACGAGCATAAATCACTAGTGCCACTTGGGCTTTGCAATACAGTAGGCTTTCCACCATTATTACCAGTAGAACGACCCTGCAAATGGTAGTAGTTGCAGGAAATATTCCTAAATATTACATTACAGATATGTAATTACAGCTGATCAGGATTTTTCTTGGAAAGATCTCTGTATTGGTGAAACTTTCCTGACCTGTAGGCTGGAATTCTGAAGCGGGGACAGGAGCAGAGAAAGTGCAATCTGAGTAGCCTGTAGCCTTACAGTAAGAGCATTTGTCTAACGTGAGAAAACCAGAGACAAGTTCCTAATCACAGGCAATTGCTTTCTGTCTCTGCCCAAGTAATTACTTAATGTTATACAAAGAGGAATAACTCCAACAGGAGAGACGGAGAGAAGGTGTGTGTGAACTGTGAGCTAGGGTGAGAAACATGTCTATACAGGTTGGACCTCCCTGGTCTGGCACCCTCAGGACCTGCCCTGTCCCAAATGAAGGAATTTTCCAGATCAGGGAAGTTCTCCTGCCCCCGGCTTCGTAGCACCCTGCCCCTCCCTGTGGCTGGCTTCACTCTGACCCCACTGCAGCTGGGCTCTGGGGCCACAGGATCTGGGCTCAGGCTCTGGCCCTGCTTCTTCCCTGCCTAGGCAGGGCTTCCCAGGGATGTGGCTCGCGGGCTATCCCCAGCACTGCTTGAGCCTGGCCATGGCTCCCTGGGGATGTAGTTCACTGGCTACTGCCAGCCCAGGCTGGGGCTCGCTGCTGCTGGACTCCTGGTGGGCTCTCACTCCTGCCACCAAGGCTCTCTGGTCCAGCAACATCTGTGGTCCAGATGTTGCTGGACCAGAGAGCCATGGATTTAGGAGGTTCAACCTGTACTACATTCACTATCATGGGGGAGAGGGATGAGGAGGCAACTACCCTGTGCCCTTTAAATCACTACTGGAGCTCTGCACGGCGTGCTCCAGACAGCACTGAGGGCAGCCTATGCAAGGCGTGGAGCACTCTGGGTGGCGCTGAAGTTGGTGGGGGAAGCTAACCCAGCCCTGCCCATTCTGCCTGAAGCCACGCTCCTTCCAGGGGCATGGAGCCCCCTGCCTTGCCCAAAGGCCCAGCAAAGCTGTTAGTCCAATCGCCCCTTAGAGACATAAGTTACACCAACCTAAGCATCAGTGTGGACAGCACTATGTTGGCAGGAAAGCATCTCCTACCAACATAGCTTGCTAGTGTTGGATTAATTAAATCCACCAAAGAGCTCTTTCCCATCGGCGTAGACCGACTACACTAGACAACTTTCAGCAGCATAGCTGCGTTGGTACAACTGTGCCATTGTAAGCTGCCTAGTGTATAAAAGTCCTACCAATGTTCCCTCCATGCCCCTATAGGAGGGATGCACCCCACAGTCTGGAGTCCTCCACTTTACATACTTAGTAAACTAGACATACATATAGTCTGTTTTATTGTTGCATTTGTACTGAACAAATAAACGTTTGCTTTAGGAAGACCATTTGGTCATTGATTCTCATTGTCCTTGCTTCCTGGGGGAATCAACTTACAGGCATTGGCCCTAAGTCAGATCTGCTGAGGTAATCAAAGCTGACACAGACAGGATTGCAACACTTGGTCTGTGAGTGGTAGATTATTTTGTTTTGAGAAGGAGATGGTCCCCTGAACCCGTGAGTAAGGGGGTTAAAATAGGAAATTGTCAATTAGCCAGCTAACCAACATAAACATATAGCCTGAATCAGACAGAGTTGCCAAGACTCTCATAGCTTTATTAACTCTTGAATTAGTTGGGGAGCCTGGACTCAAGAATACGGGGTATAATTACAGAGGAAAGTTTGAAAATATGCCTCCAATGCCCCCTAGTAGGAGAGAAATGGGTCATAGGCAGAGTCTAGATTGGGGGAGTCAGAAAGGAGACATCCAGACTAGGGATGTAAGCGATTAGTTGCTTCCCCCACACTTGCTACCTCTAACAGAGAGAGGAAGCAAGGGGGAAGCATGAGCTGGTGCTGGGGGGAGCTGGCTTAAAAGTCAGTGCTGCCCAGCACTATCTCCTGCAGCTGTCAAAATTCCACAAAATTCCACCTGCAGCTCTTGTACATTTCAAAGGAAGAGACACAGAGGGGAACCCATGCCAGCTTTGCTCCCTGCTCCTGTACATTTCAGAGGGCGATGGCTCCTGTACATCTCAAAGGGAGAGAGGCAGAGGGAACCCCTGCTTCTCTCCCTTTGAAAGATACGAGATCTGTGGGCAGCTCTTGTTTATTTCAAAGAGAGAGGTGCAGAGGGATAGCAAGGCCCCTTTGGCCCCTCTTATCAATTAGTCAAGTAGTCAATGTAAATTCCATCGACTACTCGATTAGCTGATTAATCGAAATTTAACATCCCAAATCCAGACATGCTGCTGTAGGTACCTGAACCAAGAGTGCTGGGAGCAGAGTAGCATCTCCTGGCTTGAAGTGGTTTCCATTATAAACAGGATTTACAGTTTGGTTCAATGGTTTAGCACCCCAACTACATGGGAGCTGTAACAATTTTTATAGTGGGGGTACTGAGAGCCTTTGAACCAAAGTGTAAACCCTGAATATAACGGAAATAATTTCAAGCCAGAGGGTTCTGCAGCACCACTCCCTTCCTCGCACCCTTAGTTCTGGCACCTATGCCCCAATACACAAATTATTCCAGCACCTATAATTGCAGCGGGGCCCCTGGTCCACGTCCCTGGAAGGGGCAGGGCTGAGAGGAGATCTCTGCCCTACCCTCCTCCCCCAGCCCTCAGTGCTGTCCAGAGCACGTGGCAGGCTGGCAGTGATTTAAAATGCTTGGCGCTGCAATATCTGCGACTGGATGCTCTGGGCCCTTTTGTATTGCTGGGACCCTGGGCAATTGCTCCCTGCCTATGTGCTGCTGTAGTTGCATGTGCTACAGTGGCCTCGCATTGCCACCATCAGCGGCAACTCTCCACCTTAACAGACCACACGTCCAGCATGCTGCATGCAGGACACTCCACCGGGAGAGTAACGAGCTGAGTGACAGTGTTTCCCAATGCGGCTCACAGACTACAAGACCCAGGGTGCAACGCGCCGCACAGTCTGGCGACTCTGAGCCGCATTGCATGCCGGGGCCCGTAGTCCCCGCCTCTCGCTCCTGCCATGGATCTCACGTTATGTAAATGAGGCGTCCGTTCTATTAGCATAAAGAAGGGAAGGGGAGCAGCGGCGGAGCCCGGCCTGAGGGAGAAGAGGCGTGTCACGTGCGTCGGGCTGCGCTCTCCGTCACTCGGCAACGGCGCGTGCCCCTGCTTTCCACACGCCCCCCTCCCCTCCTCGCGCTCGTCACGGAACGTCCCTTTCCCCCGCCCTCTCCCCCCCTCCCCGCGAGCCGCCGCCGGAGCCGCCTCGCAGTAGCTGGGAGCCGCCGCCACCGCCGGAGCAGCCATGGCCGAGAACGCCGCCGCCGCCGCCGCCGCGGGCCTGGAGAACCACCGCATCAAGAGCTTCAAGAACAAGGGCCGCGACGTGGAGGTGAGTCCCCGCCGGGCCCCGCTGCCGCCGGGGCTGGGCTCGGCCGCGCCGCCGCTGCCGCCTCCTTCTCCTCCCCCCTCCTCCGCCCCGGGCGGGCTCGAGAGGAGGGGCCCGCTCCCCGCTCGCAGCCGGGCGGCTGCCGGGCCCGGCGGGGGGGAGTGGCCGGCGGGGGCTCGCGGCGGCGCAAGGAAAATGCCTCCGGGTTTTTCTTCTCCGTCATGCGGGCGCGGCCTGGGGAGGGCGCGGGGAGCCCGGCAGGGGGTGCGCGGCCGGCCGCCTCCCACCGCCGCGGGCCTGCCGCCCCCTATGGCGGCCGCCGTCTCCTCACCCCGCAGCGGGGTGAGCTGGGGGGAGGCTCCGCTCCCCGCCCCGGCTTGTTCCACCTGGGGCTGTGCGGGGGGCCGGGACTGCCTGGGCGGGCGGCGCGATGCGCCAATCCCCCATGTCCGTGTGGCCCCCTCCCTTTCCCGGCTAAGCAGCTGCCTCCCTGCCTGATGCTCCGAGGGATCGGCGGCGCATGAATGGGCTGGACAATGGGGCTTGGCTGCCTTTTGTGCCACCCCTTCGGGCAGTAACACCTCTTCTGCCAAACAACCGGCCGCAGGCATCCCGCACGCTGGGACAGGTGCTAGAGGCTGTCACCTCTTTCTCAAACGTTATAGGCCTAGGCCGGGCTGGAGAGGCCAGTGGATAAATTTCAAGGGCCGCTCCCACACGCTCTTGAGTTTTTTTTATCCCCCCTATTGTGATGGTCGCTTGCTTTCAACTCTCCGATCTTGCTGAAATCCCCATATTTTTAAAATGACATGAGATAAGGTTCTTGACATGAAGGCAGCAGTTCAGCAGTGTATATCTGCCAAAAGTCTCCATCTACTTATATCAGAAAGCAGAAGGAGATACCCCACCTTAACGTACAGTCAGTCCACTCTCCAAATCTGAAATGGCATCTCTTTTACAAAGGTAACTGAATGCTTGAGGGTATTTATTCAGCTCCCTTGACCCCACTACTCTTCAATGCTCTGGACACCTTTCATTCTAGCTACTGTAGAAGAGGAGAAATTCCAGTGGGCTGATGACATCTATCTTTTTCTAGCTAAAATAATGTGGGGGGAAAAATCTCTGAAGTGAAAGCCAATCTAGGAAGAAAAAAGGAATGGTGAACCTAAATATATTATCAAAGTGCTTTGATTCCATTTGAATGTGTTTCTCAATTATATTAATTTCTTCTGTTCAGCTTTGTGGTGGTAAATCTCCTTTGCACACAATGCTCTTTCCAAAGAGAATGCAGTGTTTTTACAGAGAGGTTTTTTCTCTCCCTTTTGGAAGACCATTTAATAGTGATAATTAGATTAGCCCCAAATGCTCCACTCTTACACCAAATAATTGGCTTTCATCTTCTGTTTTTAACCCCATTTTCAATCTTGTGCTGTATTTTTTGGTTTGGACTCCCCCCCCCCCCAACCCCTTCCATGTATGTGTTGAGAATGCTGGCTTTGTTTCAGCAGTGCTGATTAAGCTTCTGCCTTCCCAACCATTGGCCTGATTGGATGAAGAGCAAAGCATGAGCAAACTTGAGGGTTCCAATGTAGCTTGGTTTGCTTTGTGATCTGAATCACCTGATATACAGATATGTTTGAAAATGACTACTGAGCTGAGTGGATTTGAGGGCTTGTCTGTATGGGGAAACTGGCCAGTGTAGGAATAGCTACACTGGACTACCCATAGTGAAGTAACTCACTCATGTGGACACTCCATTCTGGAATAATTACTTTGCTTTGGAAGCATAATTATTTAAGAATTCAGTCAATTAAGTTATAACAGAATAGCTGTTGTGGAATAGTTATTCTGCTATTTCTGTTGATCAATTTCCCTATATAAATAATCTCTGAAGTGACTTTTCAGATTGATGGGTCACACTGCTTAGCAGTGATCCAGCCAAAGAGTACAATTATGCTAAGAAAATAAGTGCTTAATTTAAACCTGGGAAGGAAATGGGTTTCAGCTCAACACTGATGCTTATATTTGAAAAATATTTTTCTCTAAAGTATAGAAAGATCTAAAAACTACACATTGACATAGTGAATGAAAGTGTGTTTTAAATGGCACTTACAATCTGATGAAAGAAGCAAACAGACTCAAAATAGAACATATATGACTTATTTTTAATATCTGTGTTCTAGTAAATTTGGTTGTTATCCATAGGCTGGACAGCCAGACAGCCTGTTTTGAAGTAAGTAGTCGAGGTATCCTTTTCAATAGCTTTACCTAGCTACCTATTAGTCTACCAGAATATCTAAGATATTATTTTAGAAAAATAATAGTCTTTGTTTTGCCCCAAGACATGATGTACTAACCGTTTGGTAATGCTAATGGATTGAACGGTTTCTGAATATAAAAGGTACTGTGTTTTACAGGGATAGGCCATTGATTTTAATAAAATGTATGCTACATTGTGCAAAGTAGTAGAACCCTGCATGGGATTAGTGTGGAGTCCAGCAGAACTGGGATCATATGGGATCCGTTTCTGTAATAGTGGTAGTGGGATGGTAATGGGATTAAAAATAGAACCATACAGAGCTCTACTAAGTAGCTTCTTCCTGTGATAAGATTGTGGATCTGAAATGGTTGAGAATTAATTGAGTTTTGGCACATATAGCACTGAGAGCCTTCTATTATAGGAAATACTTGAAAAAAGTTCATTTCTGTAATTAACTTAAGTAAAGAATATCTACAAAAGCATGATCCAAACTGTTGACCTAACCCTCCACTGCCTGCAAAAGACTTTTGAAGTTTCACACAACAAAGACCTGGGTCTGGAGGCATACCTTTCATTTACTGCATGAGACTGTTCTTATTTGGCTGACTGATAAAATTGTCACTGCTCATATCACCAGGAAAATTCTGGTAGCTTGTCAAAACAACTGAACATATTCTAAAGAGTTGCGCCCATATAACTGTAGCACATGTGATACTGGGAACCAGCGTTACTGTAAGAACAGTGGCAGAGAGAGAGAATCACAGAAATCTAGGGCAGGAAGAGATGACAGATCTTGTCCGAACCCTTGCACTTGGGCAAGACAGGTTTCAGGAGGGCTGCCAAACAAGGGCAATGTTGGACTTGTTGGAGTCCAAAGCTGAAGCTCTGCCTTATGGGGTTGAAGCCTGTGTCCTGAGCCCCACCACTCAAGGTTAAAGCTGAAGTCTGAAGCAATATAGTTTCATAGGGGTCACCTGTTGCATGAGACTAGCCCTGATGGAGACTTTCCAAAAGTGTATAGGGAGCCAGGGCCCCGTCCTGAGCCAAGCTGGAAGCTAGATCAGGCTGGGAGCCAAGAATCCTCAAACTGACCAGGATGGGGAGAAGGGGCCAAGTGCAGCCCTCCTCCCCCCTCTTGTTCTTCTGCCTGGTACAGGTGGAGGTTTTGCATGTCAAAATAACTGAACACATTCTAAAGAGCTGGGCAGCTCTTCCACCTATCCTGGGTAGGGGACGTAAGCAGATACACAGGCTGGGGTCTGCTCTCAGCTCCCCAACCCAGGGCAGGTGGAGAGTCTGATAGATTTTGTTTCTAGATGTGCACATTCCTCACTGCACATAAAAACATTATTCTGCATGTAGATGATAGAAAAAAATCCACACATTGAATGAAAAGAGGGAACATTGGTGGGAGGGTCCCATAACAAAAAGACAGGACAGGCCTGTCCACTTTCAAAAAGTGGGACACCCATTCCGATGCCAATGCAGGAGGGCCCAGGCAATTGACCTGCTTTCTACTAGGGATGTGAAGGGTTAAATGGTTACCTGGTAAGCATCACCCTTACTGGCATGCTTACTAGTGCAACTGGTTAACCAGCATCCTGGCTGGGCTTGAGCAGCTCCTGCCTGATATGGGTGGGGAGCTGCTCTGGATTGGTAGACTGCACCACAGCCAGTCCCATCCTGGAGCAGCCCCCTGCCCGCAACGGACCCAGTTAACCAGTTAAAAGTTATGATTAACTGGTTAATGTTTTAAACATTATTTTACAACCCTACTTGCTATCTCCTAATGCCAGCCCTGGTTTCCCATGCAGAAAGCCAGGTACCGTGGCACAGGTGGACCATGGAGTTTATATATCATGTTTGGGTAAGGGATTAAAAGGAAAAGGGTTGAGAGCCTGGTGTTGGCAATCCCTCACAAGTATTTGTCAATGGAATTTTTAAGACTAGGTTAGAGAGATTCCACAACCTCCTTAGGGAATCTGTTAGTGCTTAACCATTCTAAGATACACTTCCATTCCTTTGTAATCCAACCTTTTTTTGGGACTACTGTATGAACAAGGAATTCCTTGAACTCCAGGCAGAGGGAAAGAGCTGATGTGGTGGTCTCAGTAAGTCCAAATCCAGCCATACTAATCTCTTCTTACTCACTATCACCCAAGACTCAGGACACAACACTAGCAGCTTTCTCCCCCAACTTAGGAAAGTGGACAGCTCCTGCAGTTGCTTCATGGAGCCAGTCAAGCAGCTTAAATGGTAGAAACCACTGCAGCAGAAGTTTCAGGGTTCAAAGGCTTCTGATTCATGACTAGTTGTAAAGAATGAGCGAGGCAAAGACCATTTTTAAAATCTCCAAAGTTACACAAATTTAAGTTGCAAAGTCAAGCTCTCAAAAGTTTGGAAGTGCCATTAATAAACAGTGGCCCTACACTACCTTAATTCTGGCAACTTATGTATAATGCTTTGTAACAGTCTTAATTACATGATCACATACTTTTTACCCTGCCTCTCATACAGTACAGTGTGGGGGATGGACACACACGGATGCATGGGCAACCTTGCAGATTAGGCATTTCCTGACTTTGGTGTTGGAGAGGGGTTGTTTTGGTTGTATTATTGTGCAACCTTCCTTAGTTTACTTTTTGTATATTTTTGACTACTTGTGAGTAGGAGTCAGATGACAGATTGTATAATTTTGTAGTTTTAAATAACTGGCAGGACACCATGAGCCTGTGCATCGGTGCCATTTGTGATTCTAAATAAAAATGAGAGAAAGTCTAGAAGCAGGCAAGAAGTCAAGGAAGGGCAGGAAAGGGTTGCCAGGAGTGAGAGAAGGTAGCAGGTGGCAAAGGATACAGTTGAGGGAACAGGCACATGGGTTGCAGGTTGAGTGCAAACTAGAAACCTCAACATCAGATTACATTCTTAAACAGTGGTGTTACCGTAAAACAGACCCAACAGTGAAAATGTTAATTACAGTTTAAGAAAAGATTAAGTATTTTGGTTTGCAGAACATTTTATACCTGACCAAAAATGACTTCACAGTATTCAATAATAGCTGAATTAGGAGATCAAGGAAGATGGATACAATGTACTCTATTCATTCAAACCAAATCAGTAACTATCAAACAGAATAAATTGCTGTGAAGCACCTTGGCCAACAGTTTGGAGACCTAGTTTGATTCCTGCTCTGCTATAAACATCCCTTGGACAAGTCGCAATCTTTCTGTGCCTTAGGTACCCATCTATAAAATGTTATAATGGTACTTCATAATACTTCTGAGTTAAAGTGGATAAATACAAGTAATAACTATGAGATACTCAAATACTACAGTTCTGAGCATCATATCATAAGTACTTAGATGTCTACTGTAGTATTGCTGGGTGGCTTCTCAAAGGCATAGTCTCAGTACAAAATTAGATTGAATAAGCAAATCTGTAGTCAGAATTTGGTCTAATAAAATGTTTATTACTGGCAATCCATGAGCTAAAAAGAATACAGCTTGACTGATGAAGCCAATGGTGAGTCAATAGAGCTGGCAGTTAGAAAAACATCTGTGTATTAGCAAATTGAAGGCATTTGTTATAGGAATTCAGTGAGACAATGAATATGGAATCCTATAATATCACTTTTAGAATAGACCCACCCTTTATATTCTGCTGAAAACACTGGCCAGAGTCTCCTTGGAAGGCTTAGAAATTCTTTACCCAAGCATTTCTCACATGGGTCTGTTAGGGTATGGTACTTTCTGTGAGACACATAATTTTTTTATTCATTTATTCTTAGCAATTATATGTAGTTAATATTGCATTAAAACCTTTTAAGAGTGAAATTTTAAATTTTGAATATGAAGTATAAACAATTTGTGTACAGCCTGGCAAAACCCTTTCTGAATTTGATTCTACTCTCAATCATACTACCTGGCACCATGAATAGTTCTCCATCATCAGTTTTAAATGGTGTTTGAAACTGATTCAAAACGTATTCAGATAAATGTCCAAACAGTTTTGCTGGTCAGTGTAGATGGGGGATCAAGGTTTGCATAAAACACTTTTGGTGTTTGTTGTTGAGGGCGGGAAAGTTGTTGAGTTCCATATTCTGTGCCCAGAAACTGTTTCTGAACTTGATTCAATCCGATCTCCAGTGACTAGCTAAAGTGTGCTTAAACAGAAATAACCTTTATTTTCTTTATCATGTTTAAAGATAGTTGGGTAATGTGGTGCAGTGTACATAGAAAGCTTTATTAAATGACTCCATATGCCTGTGGATTTTGTTAGTCAGTTAGCCATCCACTGTATAATATACTTGCTACTTCTGCACATCCTCAAATTCTTTTGCTGTTTAGAGTGTATCGCAGCTGTATATTATCCTTCAGTCAAAATTACATTAAACCAGTAATTTACATATTCAATACTACAAAATAGCATGTTCATGTTAGATTTTTTCTTGTCATAATTTCTTCTCTAAAAATCTTACTCATTCATAATGTACCTCTTGCATAAGAGTCAGTAAATCTTAATTCCTATCCAGAACTTCAAAGCAATTTATTTTCTGTGTATGCCCAGTTCATAACAAATTTGCTTATGTGGCTCTAATGTTGTGAAATTGTGAGGAAATGCAGGTTTTGGAGACCAGATTTTAAAGTTGGTTTGACCTAAATTGGTTATTTCAGAGTGGGGTTTAGAGGTGACATTTGGTCTCTACATTCATTCTAGGGAAATTTCCCTCCCCTCCCTTCAACCTCTAACCAGGGTTTCATTGATAGAAAAGCTTTATATAGGACTACTTGGGCTGTTCATTAGAAAACTGCAACAGACACACTTGGTGAGCACTTGTCCTTTGTAGTTTACCGCTGTGGCTGAGCATTATAGGGGAAAAAAGTATAGGAGACTAAAGATTGAGTCATCTGGAAACAGCATCTTGCTGATGCTTGCTGAAACAAAGTTGGTCAACCCTTCTGACTTGTATCCACTGGCAACTGTTGCTGTTGGGGTACAAAAACGAGAGCAACAATCCTTATACTTCATGGTGTTTACCAACCACAAAGTGGTAGGGATATGGAAGTCTAACTATGTAAATGGGGCTCCTGCTGTTGAAGATGGGCTTTAGCACCCCTTCTCTGCCCACTCCTTGTAATTGGTTAACCTGTTAAACACTGGTTAACCAGTGGAACAATTAAACAGGGCATGCTTTCGTGTAGATGATACTTGTTAAATAGTTTTGATTACATTTGTCATTGAACTTGTGGCAAAATTTTGTTTCCTGCTCTGCGGTTTTACCCACGTTCTGCCATATATTTTGTGTTATGGCAGTCTTAGCATATGTTCGATTTAAAAACACTTTTACTGCAGGTTTGACAATGCATAAAAGTTTTTTAGCTATAGCACTTGACCTAAGGTTTAAGAATTTGAAGTGCCTTCCAAAATCTGAGAGGAATCAGGTGTGGAACATGCTGTCAGAAGTCTAAAAGAGCAACCATCTGATGTGGAGAGTACAGAATTCAATTCATGAAAAAATAAGTCAACTTTCTGTTGGTGGCCTCTGACTCAGACAATGACAATGAACGTACATCGGTCCACATCACTTGGAATCATTATCAAACAGAGCCCTCCTGTTTTTACTTTCAGGTGATGTAAATAAGAAGTGGACAGATCTTTACAAGAAGTAGGACTGAGAGGACTTGTAGGCTCTAAAGTTTTGCATTGTCTTGTTCTGAAATGCAGTTGTATAAAATGATAATTCTACATTTGTAAATAGGATTTTCAAGAGGGAGACTGCATTACAGGACATATGAGGCGAGTGGAAGAATACTGTTTTTTACAGTGCAAATATTTGTAATAAAGAATAGTATAACATGAGCACTGTATATTTTGTATTCTGTTGTAATTGAAATCAATGTTTGAAATTGTAAAATAACATCAAAAAATATAATAAATTTAAATTGGCATGCTGTTATTTAATAGTGCAATTAAAACTGATTAATCATTATATTTTCTTACAATTAACTGCAATTTTAAAATAATTTGATAGCCTTAACACATCTATTTATAGCACAATCAGACAGGTATAAGGAGTTCTCATGGAGATCTTAACATACAGTACTGGAAATTCAGTGTGACTTTTCATGAAAAGTTAGCTTTGTTGTGGTGCTGTATGATGTAACTTAGTATAAACAATTGGAAATGGTAAGGAAAGATTCTCAGGCATGTTTTAAAGAATACCTAGAGATTGAGTCCTGTCCTCAAAACAAACAACCCTACAACCTTAAGCCATTTTACATGTAGGTACACCAGTTTTTTGTTTATCACTGTGTTTTTTCATTAGTTTCTTATTTTGCTGAAGAAAATGCTAAAGAAACAAGCAATATTTATTTCAAATTTCAGTGTCTACTTTTGAGGCTGCCATTTCAGAGCTTGGCACTTCACTGTTAAGCTTTCGTATTAAATCTTACCATTTTTATAAATAGTTTGTCCGTCATATATGCTAAATTGGCAGAGAAGTGTTATTCCTTTAATATATTAAAACATAGTATGGACTAAACTGTAAAAATGGAGTGCCAGGTGATTTAGGATATCTTACCTGTTTCATAACATTACAGTTAACTTAAATGTGCACTATTGTGCCATAATAGCACTTGGTGAATATTTTTTTTGCCTCACTGTGCCTGAGGTGAGCAACTGTAGTAAGATGCATTAATACATGATACTTTGTGCATTGTGCTCAAGTTTGGCTCTCTGGGGAATATAACTTAGTTTGCATTACTATTGCTATGCTGAATTTCCATTACAGAAGGTTTAGGATCTGATTTCTTTCAGCTTTCATACATTTTTAATTTATCTTGGCAATGGTTCTGATAAAATAGAAATATGACCTACTGATGAGTGTGGGATAAAGTTAGTTTTAAAATAGATTGGGTTGGAAAATCAACCAATGAGTAACTTTGGGGAAATCGTTTGTTATAGGAGTCCTTGGGTCCCTTAGGCTATATCTACACTACCAGGTTATTTTGAAACAAGTTATTTTGAAATAATCACTCCCGAAATAACTATTTCAAAATATCTTATTCCTCTTCATGAGCAGGCGTTATTTAGAAATAAAAGCCCATTATTTTGAAATAAGTCTTGATAGTGTGAGCCCTCGCCTTGTTGTTTTGAAATAACTCCCTAGTGTAGACATGCCCTTTGTTTGTAGCATGACCGTGTATGTATCTACCCTGTAATCTGCTGTTGTCCTCCCATCTTGGAATCACGTGATACAGAACTACACCAAGAACCTGTCAGAAGGACACTCCTTACCACTTCATGAATTGGTTCTTGGACTCCTCTGATTGGGATGAGAAAAATGTTTTGTTTAAAACTGTTCATGGCAGATATAGAAGAAAGTGTTATGTCATAACTACAGCATTTCTACTGCTGCTTCTAACTTGGGAGTTAATGCCAGGAGCATGGTATTCAGACCATGGTTTATGATACTAGTACTGTGGGAGAATTGTATTAGTACTTTGAAAAGAGTTACTTTCTTTACATTTGTGCAGTCTCAAATTTATCCTGTATTTAGGACTTTTTAAGGAAACTATTAATGCACTGAGTATTTCCAGTAATATTAATCTGAATCAGGCATAAATAATTCTTTTGTACAGATGTCCTCTAAAAAATAGTGTTCTGGAACAGTAGGCAAAACAAGAATTAACTATGCTGCTTTTAAAAGTGTGCTCATAGGAATAATAAAAATAGTGGGGTAGGGATAGGGTGAGGGAACAAGTTCCCATGTCCTGGAGCTCTCTCAGACATCATCTTGTCATTAGCAGCCTCTGTTTTTTTATGAAGAGTGGTTCCAACTCTGGGTACCTCAGCTATAACAGTATGGCATGGGGAAAAGGGCAGTCATTCAGAGAGCATAGGTTGTGGGATGCAAGGTCACTTCATGTTGAATCAGAAAATTTTGAGGTTCATGGTTGTATTTATTTATTGTTTGAGTTAAGGATGTTAATATGTAACCATATAGCCGCTAAATATCTTAGTGGTTACATGTGCTGTGTGCTCTGCAGTATAAAGCTTAGCTTTTTACTGCAGAGCCTTCAGGAAGCCTCCCTGGGAGCAGGGTTGCCAGCCCCTGCTGGCCCGGCTCCCAAGGAGGAAAATTCAGTGCTCTGCTACAGTGAAGCCACCTCCCTGGAAGCTGGCTGAGTGTCACCAATACCATTAACCTATAAGCATGAGCTTATCTGTTAAATGGTTAGTCAGTTAAACTCTAACATCTCTAGTTGGAGTGATGTCATAGTATTGGGTAAGCCCATAAAAAGCCTTGTCTTTTGGTGCACATGATCTTCATTCGGTGTATATAATTGTTACATGGATCCTTATAGTTGAGGCGTACAAGAATGAGATGGAGATTTAGGTGGTGTGGGCAGAGGCCATTTAGATCTTTGAAGATAAAGATCAAGAATTTAAAGGTTATTTGGTTGCCCATAGAAAATGGAAAGGACTTCATGCTCTGGGTTCCCATCTGGCTGAGGAGATATGCTGTTTCATTCTGTGCCAGTTGTGGTTTTTCAAAGTTGATGCTTTCAGATTTATTGTATTTCTATAAATTAATTAGAGGGTGCAAGAGGTAATATGATCAAGGGTGGCATATCTCTAAGCCATCTGGGATAGTAGAATGTGCTTCTTGTAGATGTTGCTGTGAGGGTCCAGTATCAGTGAGAAATCTAAAAGGACCCATAGATTGATTGCATCCTCTACTCGTACTTCAGTAAGCTCTTGTGCTTCCCACTACCTACAAGCATAACCTTAATTTTAAGTGACTTAAGCATCATCAGCTCTTCTTGTCCATGTGCTGATCTTAGGCAAACATTGGGATAACTGGGTTACAGATGAAATATGCAAAGGTCAGATTGTTGCGTATTACCTGTGTATGGTTAACATTTACATTTATGTAGTCAACTTTTTTCTTGATGGTTTACCTGTAAATATTTAATAAGACCAAAGAAAGCTGAGCATAGTTGCATTTCACAATAGAACACTATATTAAACTATTAAAAAAGATTTCTATCCTTTAGTGTACCTGTTTTCTGCATTCATCATGAAGCTTTTACCATATTTGTAAGGTATTTTCTTTCTCTTTAATCCTCTAAAAAGCTTGGGAGAAGATTGTTCACAAATCCTTGTATGCTGTTTTTCTTCATAGTAATCTTGGGTTTTTTGTTTATTTTTGCAGACAATGAGAAGACACAGAAATGAAGTAACAATTGAACTGCGGAAGGTAATTTGATCTGTTTTTACTTATCCTCCATATCCTATGTAGAATGTTAGGCCTAAATTTTTGTGTGAACTCTAGAAATATGAAGTATTCTTCAGTTCCCTACTCCTTCCTAGTCTTTCCTTTACCCTTGCCTACTTTCACTGACTAAGCTAAATGGAGCTGTATTGTCTTTGCTGTGTGTATTTAATTTGGAATAAAATTGTTTGAAAATTTGGTGTCAGATAAATACTACTCTGCTACTAAATTTTTGTATTACAAAGCATTATAGAAGCTGTCAGTTAGCTGGAATTTTGAGATCTTTGAAGAGAGCAGTTTTAGCAGTTCAGGTGTAATCTACACTTCTTAGGTTGATGCAGATTACATAACATAAGAACATAACATAAGAACGGCCAAAGGTCCATCTAGCCCAGTATCCTGTCTACCAACAGTGGCCAGCACCAGGTGCCCCAGAGAGGGTGGACCGAAGACAATGATCAAGCGATTTGTCTCCTGCCATCCCTCTCCAGCCTCTGACAAACAGAGGCCAAGGACACCATTTTATCCCCTGGCTAATAGCCTTTTATGGACCTAACCTCCATGAATTTATCCAGCTTCTCTTTAAACTCTATTATAGTCCTAGCCTTCACAGCCTCCTCTGGCAAGGAGTTCCACAGGTTGACAACATGCTGTGTGAAGAAGAACTTCCTTTTATTAGTTTTAAACCTGCTACCCATTAATTTTATTTGGTGTCCTCTAGTCCTTATATTATGGGAACTAATAAATAACTTTTCTTTATCAGCCCTCTCCACACCATTCATGATTTTATAGACCTCTATCATATCCCCCCTCAGTCTCCTCTTTTCTAAACTGAAAAGTCCCAGTCTCTTTAGCCTCTCCTCGTATGGGACCCGTTCCAAACCCCTAATCATTTTAGTTGCCCTTTTCTGAACCCTTTCCAAGGCCAAAATATCTTTTTTGAGGTGAGGAGACCACATCTGTACACAGTATTCAAGATGTGGGCATACCATAGTTTTATACAGGGGCAGTAAGATATTCTGGGTCTTATTTTCTATCCCTTTCCTAATAATTCCTAGCATCCTATTTGCCTTTTTGACCGCCGCTGCACTCTATGTGGAAGTTTTCAGAGAACTGTCCACGATAAATCCAGGATCTCTTTCCTGATTTGTCGTAGCCAAATTAGTCCCCATCATACTGTACGTATAGTTGGGGTTATTTTTCCCGATGTGCATTACTTTACACTTATCCACATTAAATTTCATTTGCCATTTTGTTGCCCAGTCACTCAGTTTGGTGAGATCTTCTTTGAGTCCCTCACAGTCTGCTTCTGTCTTGACTATCCTAAACAGTTTGGTATCATCTGCAAACTTTACTACCTCACTGCTTACCCCTTTCTCCAGATCATTTTTGAATAAGTTGAAAAGGATTGGTCCCAGGACTGACCCTTGGGGTACACCACTAGTTACCCCTCTCCAATCTGAAAATTTACCATTTATTCCTACCCTTTGTTTCCTGTCTTTTAACCAGTTCTCAATCCAAGAAAGGACCTTCCCTCTTATCCCATGGCCATGTAATTTACACAAGAGCCTTTGGTGAGGGACCTTATCAAAGGCTTTCTGAAAATCCAAGTATACTATATCTACTGGATCCCCCTTGTCCGCATGTTTGTTAACCCCTTCAAAGAACTCTAATAGATTAGTAAGACAGGATTTTACAGAAACCATGTTGACTTTTGTCCAACAAATTATGTTGTTCTACATGCTTCACAATTTTATTCTTTCCTATTGTTTCGACTAATTTGCCCGGTACTGAAGTTAGACTTACCGGTCTGTAATTGCCAGGATCGCCTCTAGACCCCTTTTTAAATATTGGTGTTATGTTGGCTACCTTCCAGTCATTAGGTACAGAAGCTGATTTAAAGGATAGGTTACAAACCACAGATAATAGCTCAGCAATTTCCCATTTAAGTTCTTTTAGAACCCTTGGATGAATGCCATCTGGTCCCGGAGATTTGTTAACATTAAGTTTTTCTATTTGTTCCAAAACCTCCTCTAATGACACTTCAATCCGGAACAGTTCCTCAGATTGCCTTGCATTGACCTATTGATGCATGTGCCTGCACTCAGATTTGTCTCCAGGTGATGTAAGCATTCTGTTACACCAATACACTTTATCTAATCACCTCCTTAAATGGTGTGGAGCCATAACTGACTACTTAGGTTAATGCTGTGCAAATGTAGACACTGACTGACCTGTGTCAAACCCAAGAGTTCTCCACCATATGTCCCACAATGCCTAGTTCACTATGACAGTGACTACTCGAGTCACAACTGTAAATCTACTTCTCAGGAGTTAGAGACTGGAAGCCACCATCTCTCTCACCCACCCTCTTCCCATCCATACCTTTTAAACTTCCCCATGTGTTTTTATGTCATTTTCTGATTGCAAAACCTTGGCAAGCACACCTAGCAGCTCAACCTTGTGTGCAGTTGCCCAACTGACCATGGCAGGTCCATGCATTAGATGCAGTCCTGCCTGGAGTGAACAAAGAGGTATTGGATCTCCTGCCTGTGGGGGAAAGAGGCTGCAACCACAGCTACAGACCAGCTGTAGAAACATGAACATCTATGAACAGATGGCATGTGGGAGGCCACAAAAGTGGTATGATGGGAACTGTCAACAGTGCAGCATGAAAGCAAAGAAATTTCAGTAAGGATATCATAAGACCAGGGAGGTTGACAATAAATGAGATAGTATCCCACTGGTTTGCCATTTTTACAACAAACTGCATACTAGTCTTGTTGGAGGCTTGTCGGCCCTGGTGCTGGTATCATAGGTAGTAAAGCCAGCGTAGATTGTTGTACACATTGAGCCTCATTCTCAGAGACCAAATATTAGCTCCAAATGTGGATAGCACTCTGAGATGGAGGAAACTAGAAGTTGTTCCTCAAAGGACAACTTAAAGCCTTGTTTGCACTACAGAGTTTTGTTGAAGCAAGTTAAACAGACAAACTGGTATAATTAATCACTTGTGCATGTTCTATCTAGAGATGTGAAAGGTTAGGGTGATGCTTACTGGTTAGCTGATTAAACTGATAATGCTTACCTGTTCCAGTTAACTGTAGGGTCTGGAGCAGACCCCTGCCTGCCCCAGTCAGGGGGCTGTTCCAGTGCTGTGGTGCCCACCGCAAGCAGGTGCTGCCTCTTCTGACCAGAGCAACCCCCTGTCCATGATGGTTCTGCCCTGGCTTCCCCCTACCGCAGGTTACACGCTGACTCCCTGGGAGCAAAGCCAGCTGCAGAGCCAGTCTGCAGTGAAGCCTCCCAAGGAGCAGCAGGAAGCCTCCTCCCCAGGAGTGGAGCCAGCTTTGCTGCAGCATTGAACCTCTTGCTGGCTCCACTTCCAGGGAAGCAACTTTGCTGCTGCAGTAAAGATTCCTTCCTGGGAGCAGAGCTGGCAGCCCCCTACAGGCTGTGTTCCCAGGAAGGCTTTGCTGTGTGCTCTGCAGTATAAAGCTTTATACTGCAGAGCTCGCTGTGCATGTAACTGCTAAGATTTTCAGCAGTTACATGGTTACCTTTTTAACAGACTTTTTACATTCCTAGTTCTGACTAAACTCCTGTTGGCAGAACGCATCCACACTTGGTGCTCTAGAATTGACAGATCGGTGCACTGTGGGATATCTATTCCACTGTACTACATGCCACCTTCTGCAGCTAGGAGTTGTGGGAAGGTGGAATAGATCAGAGCATCATGGATGTGGGCTCAGCATCCCATTATGCAGTTCTTTCTCTCCCAGCATTCTGTGGGCTTCCAACAGTGTTTCATGGTGTTTTGCACTGGCCCCTATTAATTGTGCATCTACCGTCTCTATTTGAAAGAATGGCTCTGGTACTGTTGTCACTGTTAAGAACATATCCTGGATGGTCATTCAGTATATCATTAGCACCCAATATGAATAGGTATCCGAGCTGTCTGACCTGTTGTGTGCTGTGGAAACAACACCAGATTGCTTTTGCCATTTCTGGAGCAGCTGAACACTGGACTGACTGTCTGCTTTGGGCTCAGGAAGCAAGCATTGAGTGGTGGGGTTCCATCATTTGGCAAGTCTGGGATGACAAGCAGTGCCTGCAGAACTTTCAGTGTAGAAATCCACCTTCCGGGAATTGTGTGTGGTGCTCACCCTAGTGCTATGGTGGGAGGACACCAAAATAAGAGCTGCCCTGTCAGTGGCGAAGCATGTGGCAATTGTAGTGTGGAAACTGGGAACTCCAGACTGCTGCTGCTCAGCCACAAGTCACTTCGGAGTTGAGAAGTCAACCTTGGGCAACGTTAATGCAATTAATGATCCAACACATTTACATTATGCTACGAAGGACTGAGACTCTTGGCAGTGTGTGTGAAATAGTGGATGGCTTTGGGACAGTGGGGTTACCTAACTGTGGTGGAGTGATAGATGGCACACATTTCAGGTTTGAATCTGGATCATTTTGTGATGGTATAAATAAGAAGTACTTCTCTATGGTATTGGAAGTACTTCCATATGGTTATGGATCACTGTGGGCATTTATGTGAAATCAACGTGGACTGATCCGGGAAGGTGCATGACCCGTGCATTATCGCTGTCTTGCACCGAAAGCTACAAAAGATTTCTGACTAGCAGATTCCTGTTGGGGATGTTGAAATGCCAGTAGTATGCTGGGTCTCCCAGGATCACTTTACTCCCATGGGTTATGAAGCCTTACACAGTGAACCTGGACAGCAGCAAGGAGAATTTCAGTAGGCTGATCAGAATGACAGTAGCATGTGTCTTTGGATAAAAAGCATGCTGGGCCTGTCTTAGTGCAAATGAGACCTAAATGAGGAAAACATTCCCATAGTCATAGCAGCCTTCTGCATGCTACATATAATATTTGTGAGGTTGAGGGTGAAAAGGTCCTCCAGGGTAGAGCATGGAGATTGATGGCTTGGCTGCTGAATTTGAGCAGTCAGATACCAGGACTATTAGAGGAGCGTAAATGGAAGCTATTTGAATCAGGGATGTTTTGAGGCAACATTTTGATAGGGCCCCCAAAATGTCTTTTTCATAAAGCAACTTATTATGCCTTTAACTTCCCGCCTTGCATGAAAGTGTGATTCCTGACCAGGACTTTTACTGTTACTTTTATATTACTGCCAGCAGCAATTGCCATATGTAGGAAACACAGATTGATATCTTTTACCAAGTTTGTTTTATTAAATGCCGTTTAACAAAACACACAAGGCTTGGTGGGCAGGGAATTAACAGTCCAGATTAGTGCAGTTGTGTGCAAGTTCAGCTATTGTTTTGGAAGCTGTCAAAAGTGGAGTGAATGTCTTACCAAGATTTTTTTGGGGAGGTTGCAAGGAATGTTTGGGGAGGGACTGGAAAGCAGCTCTGTATCAGCAGTTCTGTATTGGGGTGGGGCAAAAACAAGTGTTCTGCCCAGAGTGTGATTAGTCTTCATCTGTTTTATCTTCACAGTAGATAAAAATCAATTATTTGACACGGAAGTCAGATTTTTTGAAATTTTTAGATCAATAAAATACTAAATTTCTCTTGTTTGATGAGATTTAAGTGCAACTTTAAAACATGCTAAACATGTTCATTTTTCTCAGAAAAATTAATTAATGGCTCTAGTCTGCCCAGCTTAATTACCAGTTCTTGATTCTTCAAAGTTCTGGCCTTTCACTTTGTAAGTCTTGAAGATTAAAGTCACATGTGTAAAGAAAGTCACGGGCTGGATAGGTTTGTTGTTCTGTGGGTATGTGGTGGGGAATCTGGGCCAAGCAAGGCAGAGGTGTTTAAGACCATGTCTGCAAGACAAGAAACAATATTATAGGAAAGGGCATAGGCAGAGAGTAGAAAGGAACAGTGGAGCATGACCAGTTTGGTCAGAGAGTCCCTGGAGACGGTCACTTAATGTGCTAAAATACTACCAAACCTTCCTACCTGCTTGTCGATGCACCCCGCTGCTATGTCCAGCTAAGCCAGGCCCTCCGATCTGCTTCAGCACTGGCACAGAGATGGGTTCACAGCCTACAGCAGAGTTATACAGAATTATAAGATCAGCTCACCTCTTAGAAGTGTTAGTCAAAGGGATTTGCCACAGTACCCAGGTGCGAATTGGACTGGAACCCCAGATAAATCCATTTTACTCTTTATACAATTTTAATCAGCTGCTGCTTGTGCATGTGCCTTGTCGGGGTAGGACAGCTTGTGTGTTCTTATGATCCCAGGAGCTATGCCGGCGGGAACTTAATGATCCTGGTAGGTTCAACCAAGCTGGAGAGGTCAAGGGGAGAGGAGCAAGACTAAGTATGCTCACCGGTCCTCCAGGATTGGGGGTTTGGTTCAGGGCTAACAACCCTGACATAGAAACAGCTTTTGTTACAGAAACAGCAACAAAGAATTCCTTCTCAGTTGTGTGAGACAGCCTTCCAGAGTCACTTACAGTGACTTGTATGACTGCCAGTGGTGCAAGCAGAAATGAAGCTATTGACATAAAGATGGAAGTCCTGAGTGCCAGAATTAAGACCAGAATTGGGTTCTGGAATGTATGTACGATAATGACCCAAGACAACATGGTGCCGGACCATTGAAGTATAAATGCAGATCATGAATTACACTTGGGGCACTAATGAGAGGCTGGCCAGAGACAGACAGAAGTGGAGGACCTTTGTTGCTGCTCTATGTGCCAGTGGGCGTGAAGGACGATGATGTTGATGACCATTTTAATCAGAGCAAGCTCATAAAATATTTGGCCCTTTATCAATAAGAGATGCACAACTGTCTCTCCGGTAAGTTATTTACACAGGGTTTATTAATAAACAGAAGTGATGAAGTATGAAAAGTAGGATTTAAGTGGTCATAAGAGAACAGACAGAACAGTAAGTAAAATAAAAAAGTAAAATAAAACCAAACAAAACACAAGCTAAGCTTTATGCCCTAAGAACTTGTTATAAATCATCATTTCTCACCCTAATTCTTATTTCAGGGGAAGTCCTTCTCAGGCCAGAGATGTCCTTTCTGACCTGGATCCAGCAGTTTTCCTCCACCCCTGTTGTTAGTCCCTTTGTTTCCAAGTGTTTTTCATGTATCCTGTTGGGGTGAGGAGGCAGTTTGCAAAGCCAGTGGAAAACCATCATTGTTTATTTTCCTTAACCTTATGTAGAATTTCCCTAGTGCAGGAAGTCTTTGGTTCTGCTACACCTGTATGGAAAAGTACAAAATTCAAGATGGATTATAGCATCAGGTGATATGAGCGTATGTTTTTGTGGGGTCTCTGAGTGTCTCCTACTCATTGGCTGATAGGAAAAATAAACTCATTTATAAATGAGTAGTCCTGTGGCACCTTAGAGACTAACAAAAATACATATAGTATCATGAGCTTTGTGAGCAAAACCCCCTTCCGATAAACTTGAGTGGAGAAAATGGGGGGGGGGGGGGAAGGACCACTCAGAATTTATAATAGAAAGAAGGGAGAGGGTGAAAAAAGTACCTGTCAGTTGCAGTGCTGGTGCTAAAGGGGCTAATTAAGTGGCCTGGAAGTGGCCCATATGTAGCTTTTTATGTCAATGAGGTGTTAAATATAAGGAAAGCTGATTTTATAATGGGCCATCCAGTTAATGTCTTTGTTCAGGTCAAGAGAAACCGTGTCAAATTTGCATATGAAGGTCAGTTCCACATTCTCTCTCTGTAGTTGGCTTGTGAAATTCCTTTGTAGAAGAATGGGAATGGCTACTTTTAAATCCGTGATTGAACCTGCTTGGCCACTGAAGCTCATTTGAAGAAGTGTGTTTGCCCACGAAAGCTCATGATACCACATGTATTTTTGTCAGTCTCTAAGGTGCTACAGGACTACTAGTTTTTAAAGTTACAGACCAATGCGGTTATCCTCCTAGGTTTTTAAACCCACTTGCAGTTCATTGTCCTTATCAATAAACCATCACGTTTCTGAAGTCCCTTTAATGTCCCTCACTATATGTCTATATTAGTAAAACAGGTTTTTACTTCATATAACTTAAAATATAGGAATGATACATGCACACAAATAGAATATATACTTTTAGTAGATTACAAGCTTTCCAATGATACCTTACAGGAATTATTTTGCATAAAGCATTTTTCAGTTATGTCTTTTCATAAACATGTTTTTATAAAGCATTGGGAGGGCCCCGTCGGAGTGAATTGAAAAGAAAAAAGGAAGTCATTATTCAGTACACACACAGCTTTCTATATTCTTCCTAGTTTTGCCACAGAGAAATGGTCATGACTTCTGGGCATAAGTGACCCTGTCTGAGAATATTTTAAAGATATTCCTTCCCTGGGTAAAGGAAAATGTCAGGTATAAGCAGTGCAAGAAGGAGATTCAGGGCCTAACTGCAAGAAATTGCTTATTGGGGGAATATCTGAAGAACTATGTGGATCAACTAGTGGATAATTCACTCTACAATGCGTTATACAGGCAAGTGCACTCAGTCTTAGCTTTTTGGTAATTTGGAATCGGATCTGCATCCTAGCTGGAAAAAATATAAACGATTAACAGAATAATAAAGTAAGAAGAATGATTATTCAAAAAAATTTTTGAATTTTGTTTCAGGGATCCCATTTAAACTTAAGAGACTTTGACTGTTTATCTGCAACAACTTCAGAGTAATCCATTTGTAGTTCTAGCAGCTGTGCTGCAACAGCATGTTTCAGACAACAAGGAACTTTAGCAAGCAAAAGATTTCAGTCATCCAGTGAAATCACCACGATGGATGAGTTTGTAGTAAGAATCAGCAAATGCCCACAAGACACCATAGATGAGAAGAATGCTTGGTTCATTTATGCAACAATTTTTTTTTTGGTGCCATAACAAACATTCTAATTGACATAGTTGACTTCTTAACCCAGATTACCCTCAGCCTGGTAAAGCAGACATTGGTGGAAGGCTGCTAGATACAGTGTACGAGAAGGAATTTGAATAGTGTGCAAGAAAAATACTGAGGAAAATGTGCCTGCTTAAGCCATAATGGGTGGAGCGATCCAGTAATATGTGCCAATAGAAGATGGGCTTTTGCACATCTTTTAGAAACAATAGATACATTGGGGAATGCCCATCCAACAGACTAGTTAGAAGTGACAGTGAAAATTCTAAAAGTGGAATGAAAATTCAACTCTCATGCAGTGTGTTCTCAGACAGTGATGCAAAGATGAGATGATAGGAGAAAAAAAACAGAAGAATGCTCAACATATGGTTGCAGTACCCATTTAATGTACCTTTTAGCCAAAGATTCATATGTCTTCTCGAGGAATAAAAGAAAATGTTGAAGTCTCAAAATACTTTAACAAACATTTATCTTCACTGAGGTGAGCAGGAGGGTGGAAACTAATTCTTCCTCAGGATGCTTGGTGGAATTCGGTGGTTGGCGGATTGCTTTGAGCAATTAAAAACTGTTCTATTCTCATTAAAATTTGGGAAGAAAATCATGATAAAATAGATGGAAGAATCTTAAAGTATCTAGATTGGTTTAAAGAGCACTGCAGAGATGTACTAAGTATACTGAACCCTAGATCCATAATCTTAAACTTCAGAGAAATTGTTGATGTGTTGCTGATGCTGTTGAAATTTGGAAGGCACTTAGAGATACCGATAAAAGAAATACCTCTCTAGAAAGTTCTAAACAAAAAAGCGAATGGATCAAGCACTAACTCCACCTCATTTTCTTGAACATTCTCTACCCCAGATATAAAGGTAGATGCCTAACTTACATGATGATGCCCATAGCATGGGCATCTCAAAAATCACTCCTCGGGAATGCCAATCATAATACTTTTCAGGACTGGAGCAAACCATTTAACATGTTTACCAATGATGTAAACAAAGTCACTTCCCTGAATTGAGGGAAATCATCATCCAGGCATCTTGAAACAGTTCCTTCAGTTAGGCCAACTTTTCACAGCAGTAACTTCCTCTTATTTCACTCAAAGCTAAGAAATAGATGGAGTTGAAAAAGCAGGAAAAGTCATTGCCTAAATCAAATATGAATAAAAATGCGTGGTAGCAGGGAAGACGAGAGAGTTGTAGAAATTTTAAGTACAGTATGTGTGGGCTAAGTCTTCACTGCCACTTTACTGTGCTGCAGCACACCCCAGTCACAGCAAGCTACAGTTCTGTAAAGCGCCAGTGTAAATGGGCTCCAAACGATGTTAGCTGCTCCCATGGTGGAGGTGGTTTACATAAAACTCTGGGAGAGCTCTCTCCTAGCACTCCTGTGGTGTGCACACTTTAAAGTGTTGCTGGTGCTGCACTTCAATTTTAGAAGTGTAAACAGTCTTAGTATTGTAATAACTTGTCTGTGGATAGCCATCAGCTGACAACTGAGGAGACTGCTGCAATTGCAAATATTTCACATTTGTGTACCATTTAAGATTTAGTAAGTACCCTTACGTACGTATGTGTGGTTGATTTAGTTCTTACCATTCCAAAGGTAGTGCTGTAGATATACACCAACGAGTATTATGTACTATTTTTAACTTGATTTTTATTAATTTTATCTAAAAATTACACAAAGTATATGCCCTCCTAGATGTTGTAAAATGCTGTATTGGGTTGTAAATTAACATGTTTTAGTGATCATATTTGCATTGTTGTATAAGAAATGTGAAGTATCAGTGGCAATCTTGATTTAAATCTATGATTTTTCTCTTGGTGCTTTAAATTGTGATTTAAAGCAATGATTTAAATTGCCTTCATTCAAATGAGTTGGCCCTATTTGGGAGTACATGGTATTTCACACACAAGTAGTGTGATCAGTCCATCCTTCAAGATCCATCCATGCCTCATAGGGAATGGTAGTTTTGCTCTTTCCATTGACTATTTGCTATTTTTAGAGCCGGCATAAGTGCCCCCTTGTTAGTGGGAACT
Source organism: Pelodiscus sinensis (assembly GCF_052426305.1). Classification (NCBI taxonomy): domain Eukaryota; kingdom Metazoa; phylum Chordata; order Testudines; family Trionychidae; genus Pelodiscus; species Pelodiscus sinensis. Next base: position 294,878,710 of record NC_143052.1, on the reverse strand, counting down.
TCTCCATTTGTCTGCTTTGTGAAAAACCTCCATCAGTGTAGCCCTACGTAGTGTCATAATTTTGGTCTTCACATGGCAGTCTGCATACAAATGCCTCCTGTGCAATTATGACCTTATCAGTAACTATATCGACTGTGTTCCAATCTCCTTTAGAGTGCAGGTTGTAACTTTGGAGGCTGGATCAAATGTGTTCCACTAAGATAATTTGGTCTTTCCAACAGCTATTTGTAGTGGCAGAATACACAGATGTTGGAAACCTGCCTATGTGAGGCTTTGCAATAAAATGGCAATCTTATTCTCTATTCGCATATTGTCAGACTTGTTGGTGCTGAAGTCACTGATCACTGATACACCATTTAAAGTAGAAACACAGGCCATGTGGGATTACTTTTTCAAGTTTGGCATCAGCAATGGATCTCTGCAATTCCCATGTACCACAGGAACAAACTGCTTTTCCATAAAAATTCAGCACTTTTATGCTTTTGATAGAACCGTGGTTTTGCAGCTTTTTAAGAACATGCATTGTGATCCATTCCTGCAGATAGAATTGCTACATCCATATCCCACAGTTCATCTTCAGTAAGTGCTTTAAGAGCATTGCAATTATGCATTTGTTACTATTCTTTCTCCTCCATAAGAGTTTCTGCAAGGCAATTTATGAACTCCACGGTTTGCAGCAATAAAATCAGTATTTGTTTCTCTTACCTGTTGATGTAACATAGTAAACATTCTTACCATAGCACTTGATGTGACATATCCATTCATGACACTATCTTTTGGGTCAATATGTCTACTTAATTTTAATTTCCATTAAATGTTCTCACTAAGAATGACTGCTTCATGCAATTTCTCACCTGTTTCTTATTGAAATTGTTCTTAATGGATGCTTTCAGAATTCTGACTGACTTCAGAAGAAGCAGCTATTAGTCTCAAGATGCATGTCATGGGACCTAGTATAAGGAGAGCCTTGCCTGTGGCTGGCAATTATGCCAACATCTTCAATTTTTTCCTGATGCTCACTAACCTTGCAAAATTGAATTTCTGGGAAGACTTTCAGCCTATAAGGGTGTCGCTTAAGCATAGTTTTTAACCAGGTCTTCCATGGTTATATTCTCCAAAGATTCAGCTACTGCTGGTATTCTTCATCTCCCCATTAATGTGTACAAATGATAGACTAAAGTAAAAATAAGGCTTTTGTAATAGTTACGTTATCATGATTACAATTCTAAAGTGTGATATGTAATTATTTGCGTAGCATTTGTAGTTGGATTTCAGTAATTTCTAGCTGGATGCTGATGTCTTAGTGCCTCAACTTTTTTTACATAATAAAGCTGATAGTACTGTTGAACCACTTATTTCTTACTGATGGCAAGTCAGTTTGAAGGACTCATTTTATTTGTAATATTCTGTAGCATTAAAAAGCTTAATGAGGTATCATTTTCTGACCATTATTGATAAAAGTATTGTCAGTTGAGGACCAAAATTTAAATGTGAGGGCTGCATGTTTGAAATGCCTATATTAAACTTGCTTAAAAAAACATACTTGTTCTAGATTCGTCATATTTGGTACCATTATATATGTGGAAAAAAGCTTCTTAATGATTCCCAAGTTGACCCATTCCTACTGCATTGTCAACATTTCTACCAACAGTAGGGTCTGGAGTTGAGTCAGAGGGGCAGCAAATCTCTTGTACCACACCATGGAGCATGACACTATTGAATTTGATTCTGTAGATTTTTAGAAATTGAGACCCCTCTTTCCTTTCCATCATGAACTTGCTCACTGAATTACACATGGTCCCAGACTACTACCAGTGATGGGTTTATGTAACCCAGTGTATCTCAACCCTGCAGGTCACTTGTGGCCTTATAGAAGCCACATCAGCTGCACATATGATATCCTCAGGGCCGTACAGGTAGTATATGTATTGTGTGAATGCTACCCACGTAACCGAGAGCTGCATATGTGGCCCACAGTGGTAAGAATTGAGAAGCACTGATTGAATCTGTTCTTAAAAACCTCCAATGGCAGAGATTTCAAAATCTTGGTTAATTTCTGGGATGGAGTGGGAAATCTGTTTTGGGCCCTAGGGCCACTGATGCACAGAAAAATCAATCAGGGGTTGCACACAAGTGAGAAGCAAACAAACCCTCCTCTCTGACAGGGCTCCTGACTGAGGAGAGAGACATTTCCCATGTTCCCCTCAAACACCAGAACCTTTGGGGCTCCAAGCTAATAGATTTTGTGTTCCAATTCCACAGGAGAATGTCAAGGGGATTGAAGCATCAGCATGGGCTCCCTAATTCTGGGGGGAGCCCTAGCCTCTGGGCTAGATCTAGGCAAGCCTTAGGTTCCTTCCCTGTTATAGGAAAAGTTAACATCCTAACGATAAGGATAATTTTCCCTAATATTCAACCTAAATCTCCCTTGCTGAAGACTCAGCTGCTTGTTTCTTGTTCTATTACTAATGGACACAGAACAGTTGGTAAATATTTTCTTTATAACCGACCTAAACATATTTGAAAATTATCAGACCACCTTTGTTTTCTTTTCTCAACACGAAATATGCCCAGTCTAATCTTTCCCCATAGGTCAGGTTTTCTAAACTTTCAGCTTTTGTTCTTTTCTGGATTCTACCCACTTCATCTACTACTTACATTGTGGTGTCTAGAACTGTCTCTAGCTGACGCCTCACCAGTCCCATGTAGAGTGGAACATATAATGCTTGAGAGTTGGACTCAACATGTATTTCCGTTTAAAGAGACTGAAATGGGGCTGGGAGAGGGGGAGATATCTCAATCCAAGAATATTAAAGGATCCATTGTATGAAATTGCAAACCTAAAAGCAAGGATTTTTAATGAAGCTTGTAAATTTGGGTAATCAATAAATCTGTAACTGGAGAATATCTAATCTGGTACCTATTTTTAAGAAAGGAGAAAAAATATTAGTTTTAGGCCTTTTAGTTTGATTTCAAATGTATGTAAGGTCTTGGAACAAATTTCAAAAGAGAAAGTAATTAAAGACATAGGGGTAAATGGTAATTGAGATAAAATACAGCATGGTTTTACAAAAGATATATTGTGCCAGACCAACCTGATCTCCTTTGAAAAGATAACTAATTTTTTCAGACAAAGGAAATGCAGTAGGCCTAATCTACCTGGATTTCAGAAAGGTGTTTAATATAGTTCCACATGAGAAATTGTTAGTTAACTTGGAGAAAATGGTCATTAATATGAGAGTTGGAAGATGGATAAGAAACTGGTTAAAGGGGAGACTACAATGAGCCATACCAGGCTGGAGGGAGGTTGCTGGTGTTTTTATTATGGACTTTCCCACAAAAAATGGTAGTGCACTAATAAAATCTACAGATGACAGGAAGTTGGGGAGATTGCCAATATGGAGCAGGACCAAAATATCACACAAGAATATCTGGATGGCCTTATAAACTAGAGCAGGGGTCTCCAAACTTTTCTGCCCGAGGGCCGCATTAACTATCAAACAGCAGTTCGGGGGCCGACTACACACTTGAGGTCCAAATAAAAAACAATCAAAACATGGATGTTGTTTTTAATTTAATATTATTTTATTCAGTTATTTAATAACACATTGATACACTACACATGAACACCTGTATTAGTGTGAATGGTGAAATTGTTTCCTGGATGCCAAAATAGAGCCCAGCCCACTAGTGACCTCATGAGAGAGCTAGCCAATAGGATAAGAACGCACTGGCCAATAGAGAGCAATTGTCCACGCCAAGTCCCAACCCCTCTTGCTGTGAGGGACGCGCAGAGCCCGGGCTCGGCCGTCGGTCCGCAGGGCGTGTGGCCATCCGTTGGCGGCTCCGATCCCCCGCACTCCCGGCCAGGGAGTCTCGCTGCCCAGGGCAAGGGCTGCGCGGGTCCAGAGTCCCTCCTCCGTCCCGCTGGCTCCTCCGGCTTCCCTCTCCTGGCTGCCTGCCCAAAAGAAAGTGAGTGCCGGCCGCCCCTGTCCTTCCGGCCCCTCCCCCTTTTGAGCCGGCACGCACGGGGCGTGCCGCTCACCCTGGCGTCCCTGCCCCTTCTCCTCCTGGGTCCTGCCGCCTTCCTTGCCTGCCGCGCCTGCGGCTGTGCGCCCTTGCTCCCCTCCCCGTGGGCATTCCCCTGGGCTCCGCTGCGCTGCGCCGCTCGGCGCTTCTCCGGGGGAGGGGCTGTCAGTGTGGGGAGTTTCTTCCCCGCCCCAGCTCCGCGGCGCTGCGCTGCTCGGCGCTTCTCCAGGGGAGGGGCTGTTAGTGCGGGGAGTTTCTTCCCCGTCACAGTCTCCACGGGCCGGATGAGAGGGCCTCGCGGGCCGCATCCGGCCCGCGGGCCGTAGTTTGGAGACCCCTGAACTAGAGCATGGTTCCCAAACTTTTCGGCATCACGCCCCCTTTTTGATTTTTGAGACCCTCACTCACACCCCCCTCCAGTAGCAAAACTTGTTGAACAACAAAAAAAAGGAACTGACTGGGGCAGAAAAACAAATACCAAGGGGATTGACGGGGGAAGAGGGGCTGGGTCACCTTGCGTCCTCCCCGGAATTCCTTCACACCCCTCCAGGGAGGCAGGCCCCTCAGTTTGGGAACACATGAACTAGAGCAATAGAAATGGGATTAAATTTAAGAATGCAAAGTGCAGGATCATTCATTTAGGGACTAATTGCAAAATATTCTTGCTGTAAGTTGTAGATGCATCAGTGGGAAATGACAAAGGAGGAGAGACCTGGCTGTACCCTCAGAATGAGTATGAGGAGCCTATCAATGCATCTGCAAATTGCATAGCTTATTTCGAGGTAATTTCAAAATAAAGTGCTATTCCAACAAATCCATTAACCCCTGTGGAACGAGGGTTACAGGGACGCTGGAATAGTGCGCCTGTTTTGAAATATATTTTGAAATAATGGGCATGTTTAAAGATGCGGAATTGCTATTTTGGGATACCGGAAGTATCCCGAAATAGCCCCACTGTCTAGAGATAACCTATGTGAGGTGGCTGTAAAAAGGGCTAATGTAGTCCTTGGATGCAACAAATGAGGTTTTTTTCAGCAGACAGGCAAGTGTTACTACCATTGTCCTAGACACTGGTGAAACCTCCTCTGGAATAGTCTGTGCAATTCTAGTCTCCATGTTTAAGAAAGATGAATTGAAATTGAAACAGATGCTGAGAGAGGCTCCTAGGAACTGAGGAATGGAAAACCTATATTACGAGGAGAGATTCAAAGAGCTTTGCTTTAGGGGTGTTAAAATTAATCAACTAATCGAATAGTCAATGGGATTTCCATCGACTATTCAATTTGTCAATACGGGCGCTTCTGCTTTGAAATGTAGCAAGAGCTGCCCGACTGTTGATACATCTCAAAGGCAGAAGTGCTGTGTGGTGTTCTGCCTTTGAAATGTACAAGAGCCTCAGCAGGGGCTCTTATGCATTCCAAAGATTGAAATGCCACGTGGAGCTCGGGGCCAGAGGGGAGTCACCCGCTGACTCTGGGTTCCATGTGGTGCTTCCACTTTGAAATGTACAAGAGCCCCAGTGGGGACTCTTGTACATTTCAAAGGTAGAATGATTCTGCTGTGCCCCGGCCCCTCCCAGGGAGCTGAAGAAGGGAGGAACTAAATTTTAAGCTGGCTTTTGCTTATCGGATAGTCCTAGTCGATAACATCCCTACTTTGCTTGTTTAGCCTAACCAAAAGATTGAAAGGAGATATGATGGCTCTCAGTACATGAGAGAGAAATATATGAAGTATCAGTGTGGATCCCAGAGCAAATGGTATAAACTGAATATCTCCAGGTTAGACTTAAAATTAGGTGAAGATTTTTAACCATCAGAGGAATGAAGTTCTGAAAAAGCCTTCCAAGAGGAGATTGTGAAGGGGGAGGGCTAGAAAACCTAACTGTCTTTAAGAGTGAACTTGATATTTTTCTGGAGAGGACAGTGTAATGAGATTTGCCTGTAATGGCATGTAACTGATCTGTGGTTGTTAGCAGCAAATATCTCCAGCAGCCAGTGGAGGAGGGCTCTGAGTTACTACAAAGAATGGTTTCCCAGGTGCCTGGTGGCTGGGTCTTGCACACATGCTCAGGGGCTAAATGATCACTGTATTTGAGGTGAAGAAGTAATTTTTCTGTCAGATTAGCAGAGATGCAGGGTGGGATGGAGGGGTGTTGCCCTCTTCTGCACTATGGGGCATGGGCCCTGGCAGGTTTAATCTGTAAATAGTGGAATCTCTGTAACTTAATCTTTAATTGTTTGAGCACTTCAATAATTGATCCAGAGATTAGAGGTCTATTACATGAATGAGTGCATAATGTTCTGTGGCCAGAAATATATAGGCGGTCACACAAGGTCACAATGGATCCACTCCGACCTTCAAGTTTGTGAATGAATCTATGTATACCATGCACCTGAGTGAAGAAGCTGTCTGCAAACACTGTTTATTTGCCTCACACGTGCACAATGTTTTCCCTCGTGCTCCTGAATGTGAAGGTATAAGAAGTGGTGCAAATTGATGCCACTCCATGTCTCTTACTGCCATTTGTGATTTTTTTTTGTGATGGTACTGTCTGGAACGGCATACCGTCACCTATTTTCCTAGCACACAGAAAAGGAATGCCATTTCCCCCATGCTTACTGTCATCTGTTTTGTGGGGTGGCTTGTCTCTTGCCAGAAGCCTGCCTGGGATGCGAAGTTTTTTTTCCCGGGTCCCAGTGTGGAGTTTCGGCTCTTAAAGGGGCCGCAATCCTATTTTAGCCCCCAGTTCGGTGCTTTTTGGTGTGAGGGGAGAGGGACATGGACACGGACACACACACACACACACACACACCTTTTTTCTTTCCAAAAAAGCACTGACTACCACACTGCTCCACCTGCAGTGCTTCACTGGATCTGCAAGCCAATCAAGTGAAGGCCACCATTGTAACGCCTCACTGCATCATGAGGTGCCCACCTGGACCATTGCACAGCCTAGGGTCCAGAGATTGCTCCAAGCTCCAACAAATTTATGTGCAGTCCACTTAGCCTGAAAATCTTCCCCTGTAGAGGGATGCTGTATCTTCACACACCGGAAGACAGTTTGGTTTATGGAAGGCTTGATCAGAATTTTCCCACTGGTCATCAGAACTATGTTCCACTGGGACCATAACCTGGTCCTGTGAATTGTCATAGGTCTAATCCAGTGATCACCAACCACTAGATCGGGATCTACTGGTAGATCTTGGAATGTCTGACAGGTGATGCTGAGAGATTTGTCCAGGAGGCTGTCAAATGCTGCTCCTGCTCTCTGCTTTGGATATGCCTCTCACCCCTGCAAGTCTTCTGCTTGCTGTGCAGGGCACAAAAAGAAGAGGAGGGGGTGTTGATGTCAGGATGCCCTTCCCTCCACCATGTACCTCATCTCCACAGAGCAGAGGGGGGTTGGGATGGAGAGAACTTGCTGGCTACTTTGGAAGTTGTGCAGGGCCAGGCTAGGGGTGAGCCTGCCATAGCCCCCTGCACCACCACCCAGAAGCCACCTGTGGTAAGCGGTGCCCAGGTGGAGCTTGCATTCCAAACTGTACCCAGTCCTGAACCCCCCTGCACTCCATGCCCCTGCCCCCAGCCTGATAAAAGTGAGTGAGATGGCGGGAAGGAGGATGAAGTGAGCAGGGGTGGGGCCTCAGAAGGGGTGGGAAGGAGGTGGGGCATGAGTGTTTGGATTTGTGGTAGATCCTGGATTACACTTAAATTCAAAAAGTGATCGTATGCTTAAAAAGGTTGGAGACCACTAGTCTAACCCTTCAAACCTAGGCCATAGCAAATGTTGCCGTATTTCTCTGTGAAAGTGCCATTCTTAGTAGCCATTGCTTTGGCCAATAGGATCAGTAAGTTGCCAGCCATGATAGTACACCGTCCTCATACAATAATTCACATGGAGAAAGTCCCTCTGCTGCTGCATTCCAAATTCCTCCAGATGGTTGTATCTGAATGTGTATCAAGTCAGTTCATCTACCTGTATCTCTTCTGAAACACCAGACTTCCCCAGTGCAAGAAACTACGCATCCTTGCTGTCAGATGTGCCCTGGAAATAACCATGCCCATTAGAAAGTCTGAGGCTCTTTGTTTCCATAACAAAAAAGAGCAGAGAGTTAAGCCATAACTTCACAGGGAATTATAAAGTGGGTCTTGTGATGTATATTGAAATGCTGTAATATATAGCAAAACTTTTCCTCCTAGGGTATGTCTAGGCTACAGGCTTTTGTGAACAAAGGCTTTGTCAACAGATACTGTAGACAAAGCTTCTGTCGACAAAGAGCGTCTAGACCACATCCAGTTCTGTCGGCAAAGCAAGCTGCTTTGTCGACATGAGTGTAGACGCAAAGGACAGTGTAGATGCAATAATGCCTTCTGTTGACACAGAAGGTTTCAGGCATAGAACTGTTATTCCTCGTAGAATGGGGTTTGCCGCAGCTGACAAAACTGCCAAGTTCTGTCAACATTATGTCGACAGGACTCAGCAGTAGTGTAGAACTATTTCTGCTGACAGAAGTCCACTTTTGTTGACAAAACCCTGTAGTCTAGACACACCCCAGAGGTGTTACCATGCACTCCATTTGAGAACAAGTAGCCTTCCATGACCGAGGAACCCCAAACAATTTTTTTTGAGGAACACCAAGGCTTTTTTTTGTTGCGCCAAAAAAAAGTCTGGGGGAGTTATTGAGCAAAAAAAAAAGGTTGCCTGCCCCTTTAAGAGTGGCCATTCTGAATTCTGTTGTTCTCTGTGGCACACCTTTGACTGCCTCAAGAAACACTGCCTTAAGGCCCTGTTAAATGCTTCCTCACCAGAGAACCTGCTGCTGCCTCTGGGACATCAGCATATCAATAAAATGATTAACATCACTAGTCCTGTCTTTCTAGGCTAGAAAATAGATCTCTCTGCTTTTATTAAATTTAGATACAGGCAGTCCCCGGGTTACGTACAAGATAGGGACTGTAGGTTTGTTCTTAAGTTGAATCTGTATGCAAGTCAGAACTGGCGTACAGATTCAGCGGCTGCTGAAACTGACCGCAAGTTCTGACTTACATACAGAATCAACTTAAGAACCCCAGGCCCCCAAGTCAGCTGCTGCTGAAACTGATCAGCAGCTGATTCCAGGAAGCCCGGGGCAGAGCAACTCTGCCTCGGGCTTCCTGTAGTAGCGCTGGTCAGTTTCAGCAGAAGCTGACTTGGGTACGCCTGGAGCAGAGCACCCCATCTGCTCTGCCCCAGGCGTCCTGATTCAGCCGCTGCTGAAACTGACCAGCAGCGGCTGAATCAGGACCTGGGGCAGAGCAGCTGGGGTGCTGCCGGGGTGGTCCAGTAGTGCCCAGAGCGGCGCTGCAGGACCAATCGGCAGCGCCCCAGCTGCTCTGCCCCAGGGTCCAAAACAAAAGCCTGGTCTGCTGGGGGGGGGGCACACTAGCTGCGCTCCTCCCCCCCCCCCAGCAGACCAGGGACACGGGGAGCAGAGCCGCAGCGGCAGCGGGGTGCCGCACCTCTGAGGCTTTGCTCTGGCAAAGCCTCAGAGGTGCGGGACCCGTCGCGGCTGCCGCTTCAGTCCCGGTGCCTGTGGTCTGCTGGGGACGGTCCCCAGCAGACCACAGGCACCGGGACTGAAGCGACAGCAGCGGCGGTTCCCCGCACTTCTGAGGCTTTGCTCTGGCAAAGCCTCAGAAGCGCGGGAACCCGCCCGGTGCCCCTGGTCTGCTGGAGACGGTCTCCAGCAGACCAGGGGCACCGGAGCAGCTTACGAACGGGGCTTTCTCGCCCCGGAGCTCGCAGGTAGCAATCCGCCACCTCGACCTCCGGGGCGAGAAAGCCCCGTTCGTAAGTGCGGAGCCGACATAAGTCGGATCCGCGTAAGTCGGGGACTGCCTGTACTTTGTCTAGTCTGATCTTTCTAGCTATGGGGGTTGGCAACAGTTGGAGAAAACCAGGTCCAATTTTCTAAATATATAGTTTTCTTTAAATATTTGAACAATGCAATCCACCTTCCCAAATTAATAAAACCAATTATTGTAAACCCTGGCTGTAGACTTTTACCCCAGTTCTGAATTGGGTCCTGGAACATGGAGAGGGCTAGAACTATGGCTTTAAACCACATTTGTGTCTTCCATTAAGGCCCAGAATTTGGATACCAGCCCAGAGTAGCCAAAACGCACTGCAGCACTGTTCCCTTCTCTCCCATGGGGCACAGCTACACTGGGGGCTATGTGGGAATGTGACATAAGGTTCTGGGTAAGCCCTGAACATCATAAGAGTCCATGGTGAGGAAACTAGCCACTGAAGTGGCACGAAGGAGACAAATCCAAGTCTAATAAGCTGCAGCTTGAATTTTTGTACAACAAAGTCAATTTCTACTGAAGGATGAAATTTGCAACGAAGTAGACTCTGTTACCGGGTTTCCTCTTTCAGTAAACAGTACATACAAATGTGTTAATATTCTTTTCCAAATTCTCAGTGTTTAGTTTATATATTTTCTTGAAGCAAAGAAATTAACATCTAAAGAAATTCCTTTACATTTTCCTGCATATATGTCATGAAATACAATCTTCTTAAGTGCCGTGGAAATAATCTCAGTGCTGGTTTTGATAACTGAGGACTACATTTCATCCCATCATGTGTGGTTTGCTTAAGGCCCACTGGTTCAGCAAAGTGTTGTGGCTAAATTGGGGCTTTAAACTCGAGGCACATGATGGGGATGAAAAGTAGGCATATGTTGCATTTAGTGCTATTTTCTTGACCATAGTGCTATATGTAAACCTTGTCACTGGTAACAGTTCATTAAAGATTAGACAGTTGGTGCTTCTTATAATTTATCATCCTCTGTGCATCTTCTGACAAGGACAGTTATGGCAGAAATTGGCCAGAAAATGTGGCATATTGAGAGTAGTCTATTTCTCTGCCTTGAGGTTAAACCTATTGCAGCTTCACTGCTTGTTTCTTGTAGTATCAATGCACTTGTGGACCTTGCTTGGTTGCTGAGGTGGTGGTATGGTTCAGTGTTCAAAAATAGGAATCCTTGTCTGTTCTGCATTTTAATAAAATACAAATAAAATTCCAAAAAGGTATTCCTTCATCCATCTTGTCTCTCAATATTCTGGGACCAATATGGCTACCATAGTGCATTCTACATTTGTCGTAATAGCCTTGTCTACACTGCTGTTGTCTGTTCTCTTAGGGTACGTCTAGACTACTGCGCTATTTCTGCGTCTTTTAAACCAGCCCATTATTTTGAAATGAAATAATGGACTTGCTATTATGACATCTTTGTAGCCCTCATTCCACGAGCATTAAGGGACAGTTAAGGAACATTTTGGAATAGCAGTTTATTATTTTGAAATAAGCTATTTCAAAATTAGATCGAAATAAGATATGCAATTTATGTAGTTCACATTGCATATCTTATTTTGTAAGATTTTGTACGGGTGCAGTGTTGATGCACACTTATAGGCTCCCGAAGTTGTTCCTATAGGTCAGTGGTCCCCAACACAGTGCCTGCGGGCGCCATGGTGCCTGCGGGGGCATTTGTGTGCCCCCGCCAAGTGCTCGGGGCTGGCCTGGCCCCGGGCACGTCGCGCATGCATGGTGCTGGAGCCGGTCCTGGGCGCACGGTGAGCGCCGGCCCTGGGAGCGCCGCAGATTGGCCGCCCGCGCTCTGGGCGTGCGGCGCTTGGAGGGGGCACCGGCCCCGGGCGCGCGGCACTTGCGGGGGAGCTCCGGCCCCGGGCGCACGGCACTTGGGGGAGGGGGGGCGCGCGGCGCTTGGCGGGGGTGTCAGCCCCGGGCATGCGGTGCTTGGGGGGGGGGGGGTCAGCCCTGGACGCGCAGTTCTGGGGACCCCGCCCCCGGGCACGCGGCCCTTGGAGGGGACCCCGGGCACGCGGCGCATGGGGGGGGCCTCCGCCCCCGGGCACGCAAGTGTCTCCACCCTCTGGCGCCCGGCGGGTGAACGGCCGTGCCCCCTGGCACCTGGCAACCTCCAATGGTTGGGGACCACTGCTATAGGTGAAGCTGAATCAGTGTTGACAATAGTAGGGACTTCTGCAAACTTTCTCTACTATAGATAGGACCAGTAAAGGCTTTCCCCGTGAGTTTTAATGTGTTACATTTATATTTTTATGGTCAAAAATAGAGGGGGCTAAAATTAAGTTAATGTGTTTATAATATAGCAGGATGTCACCTAAACTCTAGTCTAGTAACAGGAAATATGAGAGCGTTACAATTCACATAAAAATTTAAGCTTTGAGAGGCCTTGCTACTGATCATTGTCAGTGGAATTGTAATCTCTGAAACGGAAAACAATTAGGGTATGTCTACACAGCAGGGCTAACCTTGAACTAAGCTATGCAATTTGAGCTACGCTAATTGCGTACCTTAAGTCAAAAAAGCTAATTTTGAATTTGGGAATGTCTACACAGCACTTACTTCAAAATAGAGCACTCTTCCTCGACTTCCTATACTCGTACTATGAGGGTTGCAGGAGTCGGAGTAAGAAGTCCTCCAACTCAACATTATTTCTACATTAAGTCAAAATAACTGCTTGTGTGTAGACATGGATGATGTTATTTTGGAATAATGTCCGGTATTCTGAAATAATGCTGCTGTGTAGACATAGATCAGTTTAGGCCAGTAAGGCTATCCTTGCTTGGTGCTTTTGATGTTTGCTAAAGTTAATATCTGTCCTCTGACCTGGTTTCCTCAGTGTGTTTATTTTTCTTTTACTGGAACTTAGGGCAGTTGCAGGTTTTATGTAGGAGTTAGCTTATGGCTTCAAACCAAAAGATCAAAAATTGCAAACCAGATTCCCCCAAATCATGGTTTATTTTCAAAAGATTACATTGTGGGTCCTCTTTAAAAATTCCCCTTGTTCCAGTGTGAATGTTGCATCCTTCCCAAATTTCTAAAATAAGGTCATTCTGGTTTCCTGAAGGAATTTTTTTGTTTGCTGATGGTGCAGCGCTTCCAGCTTCTTCCCAAACTCAAAATTAATTCTATGATTTGCCCCATTGCTGGGTCTGTCTTGTCCTTCCTGCTAGGGGTTCTTCATCTCCTTCTCCCACACAGGCTACAGCCCTAATTGGATTGCTTTATCCCGGGAATGGGGAAAAACAGCCATTCAGAAGGATTTTTTCCCCATGGATAGGCTGCTTGTGTCTTCATGAGATTGGCTCCAGTAGGAGCCAGATACACATTATTAATTGTGAATAGTAAGAGTTGGCAAAAAGGCTCATGTGCAGGTCTCTGCTACTGAGGATGCAAAAGGGAGCTGGCCCAGTGATCTCAAGGTAGCACATCAGAGTTCAACAGTAAGCTGAAACAAACTCAAAATGCTGTGGTTACAACCAGCCATTCTAGTGCCTGTCTGAATCTGTAACAAAGGACTATGACACAGATTCTAGAATTGCCCAACTCCATAGAGCAGGGGCCATCTGCAGCCCGAGTAGTTCCACAATCCAGCCTGCACACGGCTGCTAGCATGAGTTGCTGTGGCTCTGGGGGCTGCCCATACCCTTCCCCCAACTACAGCTCCTGCCCCTGCTCTGCCCTCTCCCCCCAGTGCAACCCTTCCCTCAAGCCCCCTCTTCTGAGTGACATAGCTTTAGGGATTACTGGGGGCCCTAGTATGGGGCGACATCAGCAATCTGTGTATCTCAGTTTCCCTGCAGCTTCCACTGCCACAGTGAGTATGGAAGGGTGACTTCAGCTGCAGCCTGCCCAGGGCACTCCAGGCTTAGTATGGGGAACCATCCCATCCATTGGATGGTTAGAGCAGCCACTCCAGGGCCCCCCAAAGCACAAGGGCAGCTGCACCAAACCGTCCTACAGATGGGATGGCTCAGCAAATACCTCTCTGGGCCACAGGGACGGGCCACTCTAGCCTCGCTGCGCTGCCTGTGAAAGCACCAGGGTGTGTGTGTGTGTGAGAAATCTCATGGGGGGGATGCTGGTGGGGCTGGGAGACATGAGTGTGGGAAACACATGGAGCCCCTCTTTCCCTGAAGCTCTGCTAGAGAGGGGTGCCCGCTGGCCCACTAGCAGGATTTGAGGACTGACACTTGGCCCTAAGGTAAATTGAGTTTTAGACCACTGCCCAAGATCTTATTTTTATGCAAGCTTTTCTGGGTAGGGAGAAAGGGCACCTGAGAAGGCTACAACATTCCCTTACCTAAATGATCTTCTCTTGCCACTGAGCATGGCTACATCTAGACTCCAGTGCTTTTCTGGGATACCAGATATCCAAGGAGCGCGTCCACTTTTTCGGAAAAAAATTTAAAAAAGCAGACACGCTTTTTTGCCATCCCTGTAAACCTTGTTTTATGAGGAAGAAGGGAGGTATCGAAAGAACATTTTTCCCCTAAAATTTGGAGCCATGTAGACATGCAAAATTTCGAGAGAGCCTCTTTTGACAGTAAAGCAGAAAAAGATACGCAAATTGTTTCTTTTTCCGACTAACCAATGCAGTGTAGATCTAGCTCATGGGAAACTGAGCCTTCCCAAATCAGGTCTTTCATGTTGCTCATGATTCACACAAGCCACATTTACACACCTCAAGAATTGCCAAGACTGACACCCAGTTGGAGTAGGATTAGAACCTGCTTAGAATTATATAAGCAAATACTTTGTCAAAGGCTAACTCAGCCAAAGAGTAGCGCCATAAGCAGCTGTTGCTTGAGTAGTGCTGAAATGTTTGATGCCAACATTCATGTGGACTTACTCCTTTAGTTTGTACTTAAAATGGCTTTTGTGCATAATACCCATTTTTATTATTTTTCACAAGTAAACCTCACAAAAAAATTAAAACACTCAGGGCCTGTCTGCACTGCAAGAGCCGTCATGCCTTTGATTGCTTCTCATTATAGGCCCAGTTACTGTGGCAAACCATTTTGCTAGCTGGATGGTTCTTACAATGAAGCTAAACCGGGGTAACAAGACAGCCTCTGTGGGCCGGATCTGGCCTGCCAAGCCAGTTGATCTGGCCTATGGTCACCCTACCACTCCCCCACCCTCAGGCCAATAGAGACCTGGGGATCGGGGAGCGCACAAAGTCCCCTCCCCCTGTTTAGGGGCATGCATCACCAGAGTGAATCGCCAGCTGTTCAGAATGGCTGGTGGTTCTCTCTAGGTGCTACGCTCCCCTTGCAGCGTGGGGCCATGGGGCAAAGACTTCATGTTCTCTTCCCCCTATTCCCTGATTGGCCTGGGGGTGGGGGAGTATGTGAAGTCTCCTCTTGCCTCCAGGGGCATGCAGCACCTAGAATGAACCACTAACTGTTCAAAACAGCTGCCAGTTCTCTCTAGGCACTGAGGGGAGGAATGGGGGGCAAAGACTTCACATGCTGCTTCTCCCCTCCCCACCCCACCCTCTCCAGGCCAATCAAGGTCTGTGGGTGAGTGAGCACGGGATGGCCCAGGGCCACTTCAGAAATTGGTGAAATGGCCCCTCTTTAAAAATTATTACCCACCCCTGAACTGGATGTACTCTGACTGCTAAATTTGGGTGTTTTAACCCTGAATTATAGTCTGGATAGAAATTAAACCATGCTAGTCTGTTTGTGAAAACTGTCCTGGCTTGTGTTTGGCATGTATACAAGTTATTCTTTCTAAAGCACAACAAACCTGGTTCTTGAAGTAGAATATGGATCTTCTAGCAGTAGTGTCATATAACTGCAGAGAAAAATAAACTTATGCCTTTTACTTAACCTCTGTGATGCATAAAGATGGTGTGGTTTGTTTTTTTCCTCCAGTTATTGGACTTGTTTCATTCCTTGGTTGGAAAAGCCTTAATATACAGGCAGTCCCCGGGTTACGTACAAGATAGGGACTGTAGGTTTGTTCTTAAGTTGAATTTGTATGTAAGTCGGAACTGGCGTCCAGATTCAGCTGCTGCTGAAACTGACCAGCGGCTGACTACAGGAAGCCCGAGGCAGAGTTGCTCTGCCCCAGGCTTCCTGGAATCAGCCACTGATCAGTTTCAACAGGCTGAATCTGGACGCCAGTTCCGACTTACATACAGATTCAACTTAAGAACCCCAGGCGTCCCCAAGTCAGCTGCTGCTGAAACTGATCAGCGGCTGATTCCAGGAAGCCCGGGGCAGAGCAACTCTGCCTTGGGCTTCCTATAGCCAGCACTGGTCAGTTTCAGCAGCGGCTGACTTGGGAACGCCTGGGGCAGAGCAGCTGGGGTGCTGCTGGGTTGCTCCAGTAGCACCGCGCTACTGAACCAACCCAGCAGCACCCCAGCTGCTCTGCCCCAGGCGTCCTGATTCAGCCGCTGCTGAAACTGACCAGCAGCGGCTGAATCAGGACGCCTGGGACAGAGCAGCTGGGGTGCTGCCGGGTTGGTCCAGTAGTGCCCAGAGCGGCGCTGCGGGACCAACCGGCAGCACCCCAGCTGCTCTACCACAAGCCGAAGAAAAGCCTGGTCTGATGGGGGGGAGGGGGGGGAGGGACTAGCTGCGCTGCCCCCCCCCCCCCGCAGACCAGGGAGACGCAGGCGGCGGACCGAGACGCACCGCGGTCCCTCCGCCCAGGTCCTCCGTGGCTTTGCTCCGTGTCTCCCTGGTCTGCTGGTCTGCTGGAGACCAGCAGACCAGGGAGACGGGGAGCAAAGACAGCCGCGGTGCGTCTGGGCTTTCCCGCTACCCGCGTGTTCCGCAGCTTTGCTCAGTGTCTCCCTGGTCAGCAGACCAGGGAGATGCGGAGCAGCTTTTCTCGCCCCGGAGGACACGGGCGGTGGGACCAGGGCACATCTGGGCGTCCCGCCGCTCCCGTCTTCCGGGGCGAAAAAAACCCCGTTCGTAACTGCGGATCTGACTTATGTCGGATCCGCATAACTCGGGGACTGCCTGTACTGTTATTTTCCCATCCCAGTTGAGGAATGGGGAAGCTGTTCTGTTCATGTACAACTTAAGTTATTCAACTTGAATCCTTCAACCAAAGAGAGGGAAAAAATGACCTAAATTTTCTAATGTAAATATCAAAACATCTTGATAAAATCTATCTTTATGCATCATAAATTGGTAATAAGTGCATAGTCACTATATCCAGATGGGATCCCTGAACAATGCAAACTTATTAATTAGTTCACTATTTCATCAAAGGACATGCACCTCCTTTTGTAAATTGAATAGATTTCCCAAGCACGTTTGATAAACTCAGTGGTAAGGATAAAACATTAAAATAAGTTTGACTATTGAAACATAGATTTGAATAGGTAATTATAAAAGTCAAATATGGAAGGTCATAATTAGTTATCAAAGAATATAAAAAGTAAACACAGCGTCTAAATGCTAAACGTTATTAGACTAAGCAATATTTATCAAAACAGTTTTTCTCCCATTACTGGATGTTGCAGGCAGGTTGCAGCCCTTAATACACAGGCTTTCCCTTTAAGCCTGGCACCAGTCTTCTCAATTAAAGTCTCTGTCTCTGCAGTGTTCTTTTTGTCTTCAGCATAAATGGAGGAGGGGAAAGTATTCACATGATGTCCTTGTATATACCCTCAGTTTCATATGCCTGGAAAGTACTAGCCCTGACCTGTTCTGGTGGACCTTGCTGAATCACAGAGTTAAGCAATCCCCATTGTGTGATGCTTGTGCAACTCTCTTACAGAATTGTAAATCCCTTGTTTAGAACTCATTTGCTGATTAAGGGTCACTAGGGGTGGTGCCCCATACTTGCTCCGCTCACCAACCCCCCTCTGGGGGTAGGCAGCTCCAGCTCTCCCCTGACTGCTGAGGAGGGCCAGACTGAGGTGTGGCAGTCCTAGCCTTCCCTGGGTCTCTTCCCCCTGGCTGCCAGGCCTCCTGAGGTTGGGCCAGCCTCTGCTCTTCCCTCTTCCCCCAGCTGCTGGGGGCCTGGGCCAAGCTGAGGCAGGCCCCGCTCTCTTCCTCCAGCCACTGGGGAGGGGGAGGGGGGTTGGGCCGAGCTGAGGCCGCCCTCCACCCTGTGAGGGGGAAGGTCACATGACCACGCCCCTCATCCGTGAGGCGAGAGGGTGCCTGGTTCCCGGCCCCCAGAGAGTGGGAAGACCAGTTTGTTCCGCCTGACTGCCGGACTACTGGCAAGGGTAGGAGGAGGCAGGGCAGCTAAGGGCAGAGGGAGAGTCTGTGGGATGCCAGAGTAAACGTTTTTTTTTTTGTAGAGAGAGATTTAATGCCCAGTTGGATGTGGGTCACCTCCTTTGCTATCACTAGAGAACTAATAGCGGGTGACTCCTAAAATCCAACAGATTTCAATAACTATACAGCATACAGAACAGTGGGTTTTGACAGAATAGTGGGCTTTGGCTGATAACACTTTTAATATGACATGCTTTATATAAAATATCAAAATTATATACAATGATGAATATAAAGATTACAGAATGGTACTTTAATGTATAATGGTCACTATAACAGTTGAAAGACACTTTTTCCCGTCCAAACTACCGTTAATGGCTTGTATAATGAAGAATAAAGGTTTTTAGAATTAAATATTTTACCAAAAATGAAGATGGATAGTGCAGTTGACAGAACAAAAGATAGACCATGTCTAAAATGTGAAAGACAGCATTTTCTGTGGAAGAGATTTTTTCCTGGTGAATAAACAAACTTGGAATAAATATTTCAAAATGTCAAAAATGTTCTTTTGGCAGTCAAAATCCATATTTGAGTTTTTTTCCATCTATATAAAGGTAGAAGATTTAGAATATAAAATGTATGGCACATATCCTGATTAAGCAAGCAGTGATCATTTTGTGGATGCTTTCACATTGAAAATGCAGCTTAGTCAGAGCAGCTTATCAGAGTAGTTACTAAATAAAGCACTAAGTCGCAGGCTACTGTGTTAAAAGTAGAAACCCTTGTTAATGCTGCAGTGACCAGTGTATATTATGAGTGTCAGTGTGTTGGAGCATGTTTGCTTACACCTAAGATTAAAATAGATGTAAGCAGGATATCTGAGCAGCTTGTAATAGTCTTATTTACAAACTAATTTTAGTCTTATTTGACTAGATCATTATTCAGTTCTAATTTAAGTGACTGTTAAGTCAGAAGTTATGTATGCTATAAATTCCATGTAAAATATCAACACTTTAACTGAAAGCTGTTAACTGTCTATTTTATGCAATGGATTGTAGTATTTTATCATTGTTCACAAGATACATGTTTATATATAGATTCAGATCTATTTTAGCTTGAAACAGAATGAGTGTCTTACAGCTGTCCTACTGTAAAATCAGTTTGAAGTTTAAAATTCTTTATGTAAATAATCTTATGCATTTTTTTAAAAAGTACCTCTGTTTGACTAGTCTGTATTGATAAACATTAAAGTGTCTTTAATATGTTTAGAACAAAAGAGATGAACATCTTTTGAAAAAAAGAAATGTCCCTCAAGAAGAAAGTTTAGAAGACTCTGATGTTGATGCTGACTTCAAAGCAGTAAGTTGCTTGATTCTGAATATGCTTCAAAAATTTATTTTCTTGGTAGTAGCTAGAACACGTTTTTGTTCTGATATTAATTTGGGTCTGAGTCTTATGTTAATTTTGAAATCACCTGAAAATGGACAGGGCAAATCTGAGCAGGTACAATTCCACTGAAGTACTTGGAGTGGCACTGGTCGCCATTGCTCAGAAATGTTAATGTAGAGTGTTTCAACTAAAAGTAATTTTAGTAATTTGTTGCTAAATCATCTCTCTTTCTTTTCAAGCAAAATGTAACACTAGAAGCTATATTGCAGGTATGTTAAGCTTAATATCGTCAGATTCTTGAATTCACAATTTTGGCTAATTTGATGGATTACTGATTTTATTATTTTGTATTGCAGAATGCCACAAGTGATAACCCTGTGATCCAATTGAGTGCTGTTCAAGCTGCAAGGTAAGAAAAATCAACAATATGCACAGTGGCTACAAAAATGTTCTTTGATGATGTTATTTACTAGGGGTGTGAAGGGGTAGGGAGCAGCCTCCCGCTTGTGGCCTGCCATGTGCAGAAGGCTGCTACACCCCCACGGTGCCAACGGTTCATGCTGGGAGTCCTCAGTCTCACGGGGCTGGGGACGGAAGCAGCAGAGGGCTCCTAGCCCATACAGGCTGACATTCTTGCACATGGTGGAAGCGGGGGGGGGGGTGTAGGGGGGTGTTAACCAGTTAACTAATTAAATGGGATTTTACATCCCTATTTTCATCTGTTTTACTTAATTTTATAGAAAACTGTTATCCAGTGACAGAAATCCGCCTATTGATGACTTAATAAAATCTGGAATTTTACCAATTCTGGTCAACTGTCTAGAAAGGGATGATAAGTAAGTATTCGTTTTTTTCCTCTTCCTTTTCCCCAAGTTTTATGATTGAAGATGACCATGGCCCATGTATACTGTGGCACTGGGTGCCAGAATTCCACAGCAACATTGATCTCTGTTGCTGATTCTTCCCCAGGCTGCCTGTTTCACCAGCTTACACTCCACTCTCCACTCACTCTTGCTGCAAGGTGGACTTCAGCTCTGGTTCCCCTCAACAGTACAAGGAGCATTTGCTGCTATCTAACTTTTCTTTGTAGGAAAACCTGGAGAGCAAAAGACAGCTCCAGGCAAGTCCTGGTTGGGCCAAGTTCAGAGGAATATGATAAATTTCTTGGCACTTTAGAAAAATTCCACAGTCAAAGGATCCGTGGCTCTGATTGAGAAGTTGGGACAGTTCATAAACCCTCAGATAGTGTTTCAGACTATCTTCATTCTCAGGCAGGCATCACTGCATTTGTTTACATTCACTTGGTGTTTTCAAGGTTACTTCTGCAACCATAAATTAGAACTGCAAACTGAGATTTCTGGAGTGCAGTTTTGCAGCTGCAGAATCGTAGAATACACAAAGCTCTGCTTATGACTTGCTCAGCAAATCAGCTATTATGGAAGTGCCTGGTAACAATTTCATAATTAAAGTTCCATTATAAAATGTCCTTATAGATGCCCCTTTCTCTGCAAAAGTAGATTTCCAACCAGTGCAACATTTCACACAGTTAAATTATAACCTTTGAATTTTTCTGTAATTTGTGTATGGTGTCTTATAAATTTGTAGTAGGGAGTCTTTAATATTAGGTTATGGGTTATATTTTTTCCTGGATAGTTATTCTTTTATTGTGATTG
Organism: Pelodiscus sinensis; assembly: GCF_052426305.1. NCBI lineage: Eukaryota > Metazoa > Chordata > Testudines > Trionychidae > Pelodiscus > Pelodiscus sinensis. Next base: position 294,857,552 of record NC_143052.1, on the reverse strand, counting down.
ATCTCTTTTTAAAATTATCTACAAAATTTGAGTAGGGGTAGAGATCTAATGCGGTAGTAATTAAAAGATTAAGTTGGAGTTAGGGTCATTTTTAGCTGCTCTTCATGTTATGATTGAAAGTAGAGATGTAAAATGCTAACAGATTACCCAGTAAGCATCACCCTTACCAGAGATGCTTTCCGGGTAATGGGTTTAATTGTTGGCCTGGCTGGGCTGGAGCAGCCCCCTGCCCAACGTGGGAGGGAGGCACTCCAGCTCAGCTGACCACTGTGCCGGAGGTGGAAAGCACTCTAATGTGGCTGGGCTAGAGCTGGGGTGGGGCACCTGACCCAGCCTGAGCAGCCTGCAGTCCAGCTGGTTCAGCCCAGCCAGTCTAGAGTGGCTCCCTGCCCACAGGATCCTGGTTAACTGTCAGTTTAGCTTTTTAAGTGGGATTTTACATCTCTAATTGAAAGTTTATGTCGTATGCATACAAACCTGATTGATGGGGAACTGAGTACACAGAAACCTGCATGATGGAGGTTGGGTGCACGTAAAACTTCCATCAAAAACCATGATTTACTCTCACTTTCTTGTACAATAGAAATGTTTAAACACAGCTTCTTATGGATAAAATATTGGGTTTTTTTAATGCTTTTTTAATATTTGGGTCCACAATACCCGTTCCTTTCCTACGCCACCTCCAATTAAGAATTAATAGATCTAAGAAGCGATTTCACAAAAAGCTTCAAGAAGCAGTTAGAGTTGCTACCTGTGCAACATAACTAAAACAAATCTGTGAAAGCAAGGAAATGAGAAGTTAAGTCATCTAATAATATATAGCCTTGATTCCTCCACCCACAGGCACGCATTTTAGTATTATCACAACTTGTACTACACTCTTAATTCTGCTCCCTTGTATAAATGCTAGTCCTCCATCACGCTCTTTAACCACAGTCTGTGCACAACCCTTTACCAAACTATTACTGTGTATTTGGCTAAGCACATGTCAGATGCTACATGTGTGGTCTTGAGGACAATAAAGACATCCATTCATATTCCTAATTGATCCACAAAGCTTCTTTAACAAGCTATATTCCCCTGCTCTCACTGGTGGAAATGATGGCATTTTACTGGCAATCGTTGATATAAGAAGATCAGTTATGTGATGCTTTTGCACTACAATGCTCCTGGGACAAATTTATTCTGCAACTTTTTCTTTGCATTAACCCCAACAAATGGGGTTCATGGGAGTTTCTCTCTCCAAAATGCTCCGTTCCTTGCCATATCTTCTAACATGCCACATGCTAACATGTTTTCTTTTATGACATCTCACCAATCAGACAGCCTCTTTTACCTTTAGTCTTGATCTTTTGGACTCTTCTTACTCACATAGTTATCAGGACTGTGCTTTATGTGTCCTGGCTGTTTGGTCCAGTTATTCTGTAATTTAGTGAACATAAATGAGCATGTTTATCTTAGACGATCTCAAATAGTCTAGCTAGCTAGGGATGGTTATTTCTAAAAATAAGTCAAAGTTGAAACTGTGCTGTGTTTTCTTTCTTCCTTTCAGATTTCTTCTTTTTGAAAATAAGAAATATGCAAATGTAAAAAATGAATATAATATGTATTTAATACTTTCTAGATACTTAACAATATTTGACAGTGATATCATCAACACCATGTTAGCGAATGTAATCAAAATTTCCCTTATCCCTTATAAAAGAAATAAAACAAAACCCCGCAATACCCATTGAAAATATGGCAAAACTAAAGACACTTGCATCTTGCTTTCAGACACTCTGTTGCACCAAGAGATTATGGACATTCCATAATGGGTGTTCTGCTCAGGACAGTATGCTTCTGTTTCCTCACCCCACTGTACAGGACAAATGCATTGAGCTGACCAGCCCTGAAAGACTTCAGTTCCTAGGTTGAAACGTGAAATGGTCTGTATGATCATTTAAGATGTCACATGACAGTTAATTTTCTCTCCTGCATTGTCATATCTGCTTAACTATGTGCAAGTTCCTATTTTTTGAGCCAAAAACAAAAAAACCCAACTATTTAAGATTGAAGTTGCGTGGCGATCTGAAAAAGGGCAGGGAGAAATTGGAAAAAAATTGGGCTATTTTTCCAGTATTTGCTCTCTGGGCCCTTTCATGGGCTACAAGCATTGTAAAGGCAGCACATTCAGCTCTTGGGGAAAGATAATGGACTTCTCTAACTAACTAAGGAGTGCCATGGCCTGGATGGAATCCCAGGCTAGAAACATGTTGGTTAATATAATAAGAATAGTGCGTATGGTAGAGAGGAATGTTGCAGATCTGAAAGAAATGTAAGACAAATGTCTGCAGGTTTTGGAAATGATGCATGCTTGTCACTCTCTTGTTGGACCCTTTCCAGCTCCACAGGCCAGTCAGAGTTATTCTATGTGATTAATAACTGGTTTTATAGAATGTGAAGCACTAGCTTTCCCTTCCATTTCACTGGAACATATGGTGTTATAGAACATGCAAATTCAGATCAGACCCAGGAGCAGCATCTCCTGTTCTTTCCCTCCCCATTTTGTGAAAATCATAGGGTTGCCAACTTTCTAATTGTACATAATGAACACCCTTGTCCCATACCTCCTCTGCGTCCCCCAGCTTCCACTCACTTAATCCCTCCCCCATTGCTTGCTTTCCCCATTTTCACTCAGCAGGGGATTGGGATGTGGAGGGAGTGAGGTCTACAGCAGGAGGTGCAAGGTGTGTGTGAGGACTCTGGCTGGGGGTACAGGTTTTGGGTTGGTGCTGGAGATGAGGGGTTTGGAGCATTGGAGGGAGCTCTGGACCAAGGGATTTGAAGTGCAGGAGGGCGTGTGTGCTGTGAGCTCTGGGAGGCAGTTTAGGTATGGGGGGGATTCCAACCTGGCCAAGAGATTTGGGGTGTGGTCAGGCAGCGCTTCCCTTTGGTGGCTCCCAATTGGCAGTGCAGCAGGGTTAGCAGGCTCCCTACTGCTCCTGAAGCATAGGTGTGTCCAGTCCATGAGCAGAGGTGTGGCCAGGCAGTTCTGTGTGGTGCGTGCTGCACTGCCTCACAGGTCCTGGAGACTGCAGTTCCCGGCAAGGGCAGTGCACAGAGCTTCCCTAGCTGCCCTTCTGCCTAGGAACCAGTAGAAAATGCTGGCTGCTTCTATCAAACTGCATGGAGCCAGGGCAGGAAGGGAGCCTCTGTTAGCCTCTCTGTGCCATCAACTGGACTTTTAAGGCCTGGCCAGTGATTCCTTTTCAATCAGGTGTTCTGATCAAAAACCGGATGCCTGGCAACCCTCAAATCCCTAGTGCTATTTCCCTCCCCCCAGGCTTTAGAGGGGGACAGAGATCCCCCTCCCCCACCCTGTGCTGCTCTCTCCTCCCTCTCAGAATTTAGGAGAAGAGGTATTTGTGTCAGTAGAATGTGGGGCGGTATTTACAGTGTGTGTGGATCTAGCAAATGAGGGGAGGTGCCGCGGTTCTGGGGGCAACAGTCAATCGGGTTGTTTTCAGTGATGGTCAGTAATAAAGGAGATTTTGGCAAGTATCGTTTGTTTTTCCATTCTGTCCTTTGGATGCTTGCCACAGCACAGTGTTAAATTCTGCAATTTCTACGTACATACATGACTATTATCAATAGTGGACAGCCATACAGTAGGCTAAAAAGCAGATTTCAAATGACCGGTTGACTTATTTTTTTTTTACAGTCCTTCGTTACAATTTGAAGCTGCGTGGGCACTGACTAACATAGCATCGGGCACATCTGCACAGACCCAAGCTGTGGTACAGTCAAGTAAGTGCTAACAGTTGTTCATTTTTGGAAAAAATGGATGTTTGCTGGGTAAAGGTGAAAAGTATCTTCTGTTTGGAATTTTTTATTAAAACCATGAAAATTTATTTCTAGCACCTTTCTCATAACCATTGCGCTTTTGCTTGCAGCTCTTAAGGTATTTTTCCAACAGAGATTAACTTTAGGAAATGGTAGCCTGAGTATGGAAGGGTGAACAGTCATCTCATTACCATCACAGATAATGTTGATTCTTTGTCATTCTTGAAAAAAATATTTCCTAAAATTTAGTGCCGCTCTCTTCAGGACTAGAACCAGAAGGCTTAGTGAGTAATTCTTCCTGCTTTAAAAAGATACTATAAATGTTACAGGTTTAAAAAAGCTATTGAATACAGACAGCTGCATCTGAGTTGCACAGTTCAAGCTATCCAGGAAATGTGTCATAAACAAGTATATAAAAAGTTGTGTATTTAAGCAGAATAATAAGAGTAAGAAATCCACACATATAACACAGCCAAATTAATGTCTGAATATTTCTGACCACGGAGAGGCATGAGAGGAACATGTCCTCTCCCAAATTTTGGCTGGCTATGCTGCTCAGTTAATATCTGTCAGGGAGAGGGCAATAGTAGGTTCAGTCCAGGTGTCCATTTTTAATGGGAGTGAAAGGGAAAGTGACCAGAGTGTCAATAGCTGTAAAATGAAGAATGTAAAATATAATGGCTGGCGCTTCTGAAAGACAGGGGGAATAAGAAGCAAAACTGCCAGTGAGCTGCTGCTCTTTTAAGAAGAATGGGAGGAAGTGAAGAAACAAAGGGCTTGAGTCTTGCTGCTGTTGTAGAAGGAAAGAGGCTATGCTTTTAGCTTGGTCCAGCCTAGGCACAGAAGGAGATAGGAGCTGAAGGCTTCTGGCAGTCTGAAGAAAACACCAGAAGAGGGGCAATAGCATCCTCACAAAAGGAGATGGGGACCTGTAACAATTGATTATTTTAAAGAGGTGAAAATAGGAATGATTTAATTGATTTTCAGAGGGACAGGTAACACATGCAGTGTAATTTGGAAGACAGCATTAATTTAGTTTTAGGAGAAGGGGAGAGTTGATTTTTTGAGAGGAGATATGCTAATTGGCATAGTGGGGGGAATTGGTATGGAGAGATTAATTGAAATATAATGTATTTATTAATCTAGGGGTCATAGATGTGCTGGGAATAGCTAATTAGATGTGCCTGAAGGTGAGATTGCGGGGGTATGAAAATTGAAGGGTTTGAATTCCTTTCCTGCAGTTTGGCCTGCACCTTCCTGAGATAGGGAAGGAAGGGGTAAAAATGGTAACTCTAAGCTGCCCCTCTCTGCCTATCTCCCATGAGCCCAGCCACCTTGTCTGCTTCAGCTTGTGTCTCAGCAGCCATATTCATTTCTTTTGCATCAAGATGGGGCAAAGAGGAGAGCGTGGTAACTGTATTAGCCTTATTATTAGATATTTTTGACACATGGTGGTTTAGCCACAAACTGCTGCTGAAAGGCCAGACAGGATAAGAACATAAGAATGGCTGTACTAGGTCAGACAAAACGTCCATCTAGCCCAGTAGCCTGTCTGCCAACAGTGGCCAGCGCCAAGTGCCCCGGAGGGGGTAGACCGAAGACAATGATCAAGCGAGTTGTCTCGTGCTATCCATCTCCACCCTCTGACAAAGAGAGGCCAGGGACACCATTCCTACCCCCTGTGTAATAGCCTTTTATGGACCTAACCTCCATGAATTTATCTAGCTTCTCTTTAAACTCTATTATAGTTCTAGCCTTCAGAGCCTCCTCTGGCAAGGAGTTCCACAGGTTGACTATGCGCTGTGCGAAGAAGAACTTTCGCTTATTAGTTTTAAACCTGCTACCCATTAATTTAATTTGGTGTCCTCTAGTCCTTATGTTATGGGAACTAATGAATAACTTTTCTTTATTCACCCTCTTCACACCACTCATGATTTTATATACCTCTATCATATCCCCCCTCAGTCTCCTCTTTTCCAAACTGAAAAATCCCAGTCGCTTTAGCCTCTCTTCATATGAGACCTGTTCCAAACCCCTAATCATTTTAGTTCCCCTTTTCTGAACCCTTTCCAAAGCCAAAATATCTTTTTTGAGGTGAGACCACATCTGTACACAGTACTCAAGGTGTGGGCGTACCATAGTTTTATACAGGGGCAGTATTCTGTGTCTTATTTTCTATCCCTTTCTTAATAATTCCTAACATTCGATTTGCCTTTTTGACCGATGCAGCACACTGTGTGGACATTTTCAGAGAACTATCCACGATAACTCCCAAGATCTCTTTCCTGATTTGTCGTAGCCAAATTAGCCTCCATCATACTATATGTATAGTTGGGGTTATTTTTTCCAACGTGCATTACTTTACACTTATCCACATTAAACTTCATTTGCCATTTTGTTGCCCAGTCACTTAGTTTTGTGAGATCTTTTTGAAGTTCTTCACAGTCTGCTTCTGTCTTGACCAGTTTAGTATCATCCCCAAACTTTACTACCTCACTGCTTGCCCCTTTCTCTAGATCATTTATGAATAAGTTGAATAGGATTGGTCCTAGGACTGACCCTTGGGGGACACCACTAGTTACCCCTCTCCATTCTGAAAATGTACCATTTACTCCTACCCTTTGTTTCCTGTCTTTTAACCAGTTCTCAATCCATGAAAGGACCTTCCCTCTTATCCCATAACAATGTAATTTACACAAGAGCCTTTGGTGAGGGACTTTGTCAAGGCTTTCTGAAAATCTAAGTATACTATCTACTGGATCCACCTTGTCCGCATGTTTGTTAACCCCTTCAAAGAACTCTAATAGATTAGTAAGACAGGATTTCCCTTTACAGAAACCATGTTGACTTTTGCCCCAAAAATTATGTTCTTCTACGTGCCTAACAATTTTATTCTTAACTGTCGTTTCGACTGATTTGCCCGGTACCGACGTTAGACTTACTGGTCTGTAATTGCCAGAATCACCTCTAGAGCCCTTTTTAAATATTGGTGTCATGTTAGTTATCTTCCAGTCAGTAGGTAGGGAAGCCGATTTAAAGGGATAGATTACAAACCACAGTTAACAGTTCTGCAATTTCCCATTTGAGTTCTTTTAGAACCCTTGGGTGAATGCCATCTTTCCTGCTGCTAAGGTACTTAAAAATATTTTGCTAGTGTGTTTTGAGTTTTTGGCTAGCTCTTCCTCAAAATCTTTTTTTTGCTTTTCTTATTACATTTTTACACTTAATTTGACAGTGTCTATGTTCCTTTTTATTTAGCTCACTGGGATTGGACTTCCATTTCTTGAAAGATGCCTTTTTGTCCCTCACTGCTTCTTTTACATGGTGGTTAAGCCACGGTGACTCTTTTTTAGGTCTCTTACTATGTTTTTTAATTTGGGGTATACATTTAAGTTGGGCCTCTATTATGGTGTCTTTAAAAAGTTTCCATGCAGCTTTCAGGGATTTGGCTCTCGTCACTGTGCCTTTTAATTTCTGTTTAACTAACCTCCTCATTTTTGTGTAATTCCCCTTTTTGAAATTAAATGCCAGAGTGCTGGACTGCTGAGGTATTCTTCCCACCACAGGAATGTTAAATGTTTTTATATTATGGTCACTATTCCCAAGCGGTCCTCTAATAGTTACCTCCTGGACCTGATCCTGCGCCCCACTCAGGACTAAATCGAGAATTGCCGCTCCCTTTGTTGGTTCCTGTACCAGCTGCTCCAAGAAGCAGTCATTTACGCATTGAGAAATTTTATCTCTGCATCTCTTCCTGAGGTGACATGTATCCAGTCAATATGGGGATAATTGAAATCCCCCATTATTATACTGTTTTTTATTTTGGTCGCCTCTCTAATTTTTCTTAGCATTTCAGTGTCACTATCACTCAGTGTTGTCTTCAAGTCGTCATCGTCAAGTCTAAGTCAAGTCTCTAGTCACTACAGTTCAAGTCCCAAGTCGAGTCTCAAGTCACAAACAATGAACCCGAGTCGAGTCCAAGTCGAATCACCTAGGCGACTTAAGTCAGACTCGAATTCAAGTCGTGGGACTCGAGTCAAGAACTCTGCTATCACTGTCCTGGTCAGGTGGTCGATAATATAGCCCTACTGCTATATTCTTATTATTGGAGCATGGAATTACTATCCATAGTGATTCTATTGAACATGTTGATTCATTTAAGATTTTTATTTCATTTGATTCTACGTTATCTTTCACATACAGTGCCACTCCGCCACCCACATGGCCTGAAATATTTTGTATCCCAGTATGATTGTGTCCCACAGATTTTCCTCATTCCACCAGGTTTCTGTGATGCCTATTATATCAATCTCCTCCTTTAATACAAGGTACTCTAATCCACCCATCTTATTAGTCAAACTTCTAGCATTCGTGTAGAAGCACTTCAAAAATTTGCCACTGCTTATTTGTCTGCCCTTTTCTGACATATTAGATTCCTTTGTATGTGGTTGTTTGTCTGCTCTGGCCCCTTGTTTGTCCTCTCCCTTCCTCTCTTTCTGACTACAGCCTAGAGAATCTCTATCAATGGATTCTCCTCTAAGAGAAGTCTCCATCTGATTTATGTGCTTCTCCACACCAGTCGGCTTTCCCCCCATCTCCTAGTTTAAAAACTTCTCGATGGCCTTTTTAAAATTTCAGTGCCAGCAGTCTGGTTCCACCCTGGTTTAGGTGGAGCCCATCCTTCCTGTATAGGCTCCCCCTCTCCCAAAAGTGTCCCCAGTTCCTAATAAATCTAAACCCCTCCTCTCTACACCATTGTCTCATCCATGCATTGAGACTCTGAAGCTCTGCCTGCCTACCTGGCCCTGCGCGCGGAACTGGAAGCATTTCTGAAAATGCTACCATAAAGGTCCTGGATTTCAGTCTCTTTCCTAGCAACCTAAATTTGGCCTCCAGGACATCTCTCCTACCCTTTCCTACGTCATTGGTACCTACATGTACCACGACCACCGGCTGCTCCCCAGCACTACACATAAGCCTATCTAGATGCCTCAAGAGATCCGCAACCTTCGCACCAGGCAGGCAAGTCACCATACGGTTCTCCTGGTCATCACAAACCCAACTATCTATGTTTCTAATGATCGAATCACCCACTTCTAACACCTGCCTCTTCCTAACAACTGGCGTTCCCTCCCCCTCAGAGGTATCCCTAGTGCGAGAGGATACCACAACATCCTCTGGAAGGAGGGTTCCAACTTTGGGATGGTTTCCCTCTGTTCCTATTGAATGCTTTGCTCCCCTGAGCCTTTCATCCTCCTTAAGAGCACTGGGGCTCTCAGACTGAAGGTGGGACAGTACTACAGTCCCGGAAAGTCTCATCAACATAGCTCTCTGCTTCCCTTAGCTCCTCCAGGTCAGCCACCCTGGCCTCCAAAGCCTGAATTCAGTCAGGAGCTCCTTGCAACAGGTGCACACATATGCCACCCGCCCACCGCAGGTAATCATACATGTTACACTCAATGCAATACACAGGATAGCCCCCATTCTGCTGCTGGGCTTCTGTCTGCATTTTTCTTATGAATAAGTTTAATTATAAACTGGGCTTCTTTTTAAATGTCTGGAATATAGATTATTATAAAAGTTATGTTTAAAGAAGGTCAGAAGTAACTAGCGCCCTTTAACCTCCCCTTTCTAAACTCCTTCCTGCTTGCAGCCACCCTGTTCGCAAGCGCCATGGTCGCTTACTAGCAGGCTTTATAAGCTCTGGCTTCCCTGAAAGCTCTTCCCTCCAGCTATAGCTTGACTAATGTAGGAAGGAATATAATGGATGTAGGAAGGAATATAAGTCCAAGGAACCTTTTAAAAAAAGAGTTAACAAATATATTCAGAATATCCAAGAAAAGGTATTTTGTAACATTCCCTTGTTCTTCCACTAGTAGCTGCCTTTTATAGTCAAAAGGTACATTGCATAAATCCTCCAAGCAGTCTTTAAAATGTTTTACATTTAATATTAAATTAACAAGAAGAAAGGAACACAAACTCTGGCAACTCAAGTATAAAAATATATTTAGACAGGCAAAAAAAGAGAAAGAGCAACAGGCAAAAAAGACACAAACTAACAGCAAAAAATTTAAGTAAGTCAGAAGCGGGAAACCTGCCTATCAATGGAGACGGGGCATCCAAATGTTTGGCATATCTGGCAAATGTACTTTGCAATCATCACTACAAAAGAGTCATGCAAATGCCTGTTCTCACTTTCAGGTGACATTGTAAATAAGAATCAGGCACCATTATTTCCTGTAAATGTAACCAAACTATTTGTCTTAGCACTTGGCTGAATAGGAAGTAGGACTGAAAGGACTTATAGGTAATAAAGTTTCACATTGTTTTGTTTTGGAGTGCAGTTATATAACAAAAAAGTCTACATTTGTAAGTTAAACTTCCATGGTAAAAAGTCTGAGGGGTAGCCATGTTAGTTTGGATCTTCAAAAACAACAAGTCCTCCGGCACCTTCATCAGATGAATTGGAGTGGAAGTTACAGGGGCAGGATTATAAATGTTGTGTTAATGAGGCTAATCAAGTCAGGGTGGAAGTCAGGCTCATTAACTTCCACTCCAGTTCATCTGATGAAGTCGGTTTGACACATGAAAGCTTATGCCCTAATAAATCTGCTATTGTCCAAGGTGCCTCAGGACTCCTTGTTGTTTTTTCATGGTAGAGATTGCACTACAGTACTTGTCTGGGGTGAACTGAAAGATTCTATTTCTTTCTATATTATTTTGGCAGTCAAATATTTGTAATAAAAAATAATATAAAGTGAGCACTGTACCTTTTATATTCTGTGCTGCATTTGAAATCAATATATTTGAAAATGTAGAAAAACATCCAAAATGTGTAATACATTTCAATTGGTATACTATTAACAGTGCAATAAAAATGGATATCGATTGCAATTAATTGTAATTAATTTTTAATTGTGTTAGTTAATAGAGATTAATCAATATCTCTAATAATAGACTGAACTATTATGTACAGTTTCTTCTGTGTTCCGCTAACAGAGTCAAATCTTTTCATTCTGCAGATGCAGTACCCCTCTTTTTGAGACTGCTTCACTCACCACATCAGAATGTTTGTGAGCAAGCTGTTTGGGCTCTTGGAAATATTATAGGTAAGTGTTAACTGTATTTAAAAAAAACACTTGAAATTAAATCAGGGGACATGCAAGAATTTTAGATTCTGACTTTTAAACATTGGCATTACCATATGAGACTATGTTTCCTCTATTTTCTCTGGTTTCATGTAATTTTCCACATGGCAAGAATCCGTATGTATATACTAATTATTAAGTTTTGAGAGTTAGTGACTTCCATTTGCTATAAGATTTTTTTAATATAAATTTTGTAAAATACTAAAATACTTATGAACAGCAGCTTTTGGTACTAAACTACTCGTGAGGAAACATAGAATATCAGTATCCCAACATAAGTCATTGCATACATTTCAAAGTTTTCCATCTTTAATGGAATTTTTTTAAACAATTTTCATTTCTGTAGGTGATGGTCCTCAGTGTAGAGATTATGTCATATCACTGGGAGTTGTCAAACCTCTTCTGTCCTTCATCAATCCCTCCATTCCCATCACCTTCCTTCGGAACGTCACATGGGTCATTGTAAATCTCTGCAGGAATAAGGATCCCCCACCGCCTATGGAGACAGTTCAGGAGGTAAATAATTATAATAGGACTGATTTTTACACCTTAACTCTGGGCTACAGGACAATTTTTATGATGTCATATGTGCTATACATTAATGCATGTTTTATGGTACTGCCGGTATTAACGACCAGTTGTTAATCAAAGCATCAAAGTGGTTTACGCATAGGCACCAGCTCCATGGGTGCTCTGAGGCTGGAGCACTGAGAGGGGAAAAATGCTGGGTACTGGGTATCCACTGGCGGTCCTCTTCTATCCCCCAGTGCCTCCTGCCCACCGGCAGGCCCCACTGACCAGCACCTCACCTCCTTCCCTGTGTCTCCCAATCGCTGCAATCAGCTGTTTTGCAACATGCAAGAGGCTTGGGGTACGTGTGCGTATGCGTGTGCGTGTGCGTGTGCATGTGGAGGGGGGAATGGCAGAAGAGTAAGGATGCAGTATCCTAGGGGAAGAGAGGGGAACAGAATGGGAAGGGGCAAGGCTGGAGCAGGACAAGAGGAGGCAGGGCAGGGGTGAGATCTGAGAGGGGGAATGCATGGAGTAGTGGAGGGGCCTAAGGCAAAGCCGGGGGTCAAGCCCCCTCCCCCCCGGCACTTTGGGAAGTTGTGGCCTGAGTTCTATTTAATTAAGGTAATTAAAAGATATAACTCAGCTAATTATTCCATTTGAGAGGATGAATACTGACTTACTAGTCTTTGGAAAATATGTTGAAAATAGATGTCAACAAGTGAAAACTAGAAAGTGCTAACTTGCAAACTTAGTTTAATTTGCAGAATTTATAGTTCCACCAAACAAGAGACTACTACAAATATGATTCTCTACACACAGATAGCTAGTTTTAATGATGTGAAATGTAAGTAAATTAGTAAATGGGTGTGTCATTTTAATATATATTTAAGTTTTAAGTACTTGTCAAAATATATAGTGTCAGTGATAAGTCCCTGCCACAGGTGGGGGGACTGCTCCCAGATAATAGTTAACCCATTCACATCCCTATTAACTACTAACCTGTTTAAAGCTGCATTTTGATTAAAAATATATTCTGATATCTGTAATTTTTGAAGCAGTTTGAAGCAATCATTTTCATGCACAATGAAGTACGAAGGAACTTCAGAATTGGGACAGTACAAGCAGAACACTTTTTTATCAAACAAGGATTTATGTATTGCAGTCAGAATAATTTTGTTCTGGCTCTACAGAAATGCATGTAACTTTTTTTTTTTAATTTTGATCCTGGTATCTTCCCAAACAAGGGGGGATTTTGTTGTGCTTACATTTTTACTGTACCCAATATTTTTAAACACAAGCTTTCAGAAATAGCATAGGTGTGGGAACTTGGGGTACCTAAGGTGCTGCCACACTGCTGAACTTGAAGTGATTTCCATCAAATACAATTTGATTCAATGGCTTTCAGTACCCCCACTATACAGAGTGTTTCAGGCCCCTTGATAAGTAGCTGGAAAAATCACTAAATTTATCTTTGCTCTTAAATTTGCTTGTTTCCCTGAAAATGGTCTCTTCTCACTACTTCTTTAAAGTGTAGCACTACTGAAACTTCTGTTTTGCATTTGTACAAAATTCCTGCAACATATTTGTTTTTTATGATGTTTGACTGAATGCTGTTTGTTAGGAAACAAAGGTGTATAATGCATAAATAAATCCTCAAACCATAGTCCTCTGTGTGTTTTACTCTGATTTGCTTTTACACAGGTGATGTTACTTCATGATGGACAGGTGCCACTGTAATTATTGATAGTTTATTTTTTTCAGATTTTGCCAGCATTGTGTGTTCTCATATACCATACAGATATAAATGTAAGTAAAAACAAAACAAATACTTTAAAATTTTCAGTATTTGGATATTTTTTCTTTGTTTCTCTAGAGATAAATGTGGATTGCATTTAAATGGTAAACTTGTTTTATATGTTAACCTGTATAGAATTAAGTAAACATACTACTGTCAGTATTTTCATAATGATAGATTCCAGTAATCGGGAGAGTAAAAGGGGAAGCACAAATACCATTTCTGAAATTTAGAATTCTTTTAATTGTTTAAGTACTGTAGTAACTATGTACACATAAAACTATCTATTTAGGTTGCAAAATCAAGCACTCAACATTTGTGAGATTCCAGATTTACACTTGCCTTTAATTCTGCCTTTTGAGTATCTAGTTTATTAAATACATGAGGTTTGAGTCGTATGTGAAAGAGCTATGTAATTAGATTGTATCATATATTCAGAAAGGGACAGAATTAAATTTCAAATGCAACATAAATCTGGCATTCTATAACTTTTGAGTTCTTGATTTTTGCAATCTAAACCTAGGAAATCACACACAAAAACCTACTTTCTAAAAAGCAAAGAAGTACATTCTGTTGTGCAACTGGAACAACCCATCATTTGTCCTCTTTAGGATTTGAATACCAAACCTTCAGCATTGCAACACAGACTTGAGCTATAAGACTAACTAAATTATCTGGCTACAGGAGACAACTGCTACACACAAAGGCAGGAATGGGCTTCTGGGATTATGTGCTGAGTCTTAAGAGGAATTGTGGTCTGGCTCCCCCCCCCCCCCCCCACCCAGAATTTGCGATAGCTCCAGTTTCTTGACCCATGTGGTGTCCCCAAGGGGAGTATAGGAGAAAAAGGGGACACTAGGGCTACATGTTGGCTTTGTGAGGTGGCTTAGCAGTCTATAATACAGTGTGGTGTGGAGGCGCTGCTGCTATTTTGACAATGGGCTTGGCTCTTTCAAATGTTCATATACAGTTAATGTTTTAGTTCGTTTGATATGGAAATGTTGACACAAGTGAGAGATGAGAAATTGTGCCTTCACAGTTTATAACTCAACCAAACCTAAACAGAAATTCATGGGTCAGTGAAAAACATTTCTAATCTCAGATTTCTCTGCCAAATTTCAAAGGTTTTCTGCAAGCACTGGAGATGTGAAAGCATCTCAAAAACAAAAAGTTGCAAGAATGTCTTTAAAGGAAAGTATTAAGCAACCTACATAAAAGAGGCCACTACCAGCTACATCTATCGTATAAATAATCTTTTAGCTAGAATAAACCCAGTGCATTAATATGTGTATTTATATTAATGCATCCTTCAAGGTTAGGATTAAAGTCACTGTGTTTACTGAATTCACTTTTTACTTCAGTGTGTCAATCTCACATGGACTTCAGTAGCTGTTTAAAAGTACAAAGTAACATTGCACAGCAGTTTAGAATAGGAAGTTAATAAGACCTCATTTAACTAAAATTGCAGGGAGAATTTTAGATAGGAATTAGACTAGTTCTCTGGACTCAGCGCTCAGCTCTTAAAACCAACACGTGGTCTCTCTTAATATGTCCATGAAGCAACTTCTATTTTAATCACTCCAGCAGTAATCCTTGTGAAGTGCAAGGATTGCTTCAATATTATTTCAAAGGAAGAGAGCCACCTGCAGAATCATTATAGCCACTTGATTTCCTTGACTATCTTCCATTGAAATACTGACCAAGTCCTACTGTAACCAAAGAGTGTTTTTGGTTCTTTTAATTAATCTTCCCACCTTTCTCTCAAAGTTCGTGAAGGGAACATGTGACACATTTGAACTGTTGATAGAACAAATGACCATCTATTTTACCATTATAGATGCCATCATAACATTCTAGTTAATGTTTCGGAGCTCTCCCTATCATTAAGTTTCATGTTCTTTCTGTTTTCTTTAAAGATTTTGTGGAGTGTCAGTCACACAGTTCGGACATATACAGTTGCTGTCTCACATGTCTGTTCTTTTCTGCTTCCTGCAGATCCTTGTGGACACTGTCTGGGCTCTGTCCTATCTAACCGATGGTGGTAATGAACAGATACAGATGGTCATCGATTCAGGGGTTGTACCTTTTCTAGTTCCTCTTCTGAGCCATCAGGAAGTTAAAGTTCAAGTAAGTGTTATTTTGTTTCCATTGGTGGCATTGACTAATCCTTTTAATAAGTCATTTGCCATCTGTTAGGGGGAGAAAAGGGTGTATCCCAAAAGCAGTGTCCTTACTACAAAAGTATGAAATGAGTTACTTTCCTTGTGTAGATAGGGAAACTTAATTTTAGTGTGTTTTATTAGTAGGGGTCAATCCAAGGCTTCCCCTGTTAATAAAAGTTGCCAAATCTAAACTATACAGATCTAAAGTGAGAGGAGTTTATGGTAATTAGTGAACTGTGGATGTAGTGAGGGTAAGATATGATATTGCAGGATTGGGTCATACTACATTAATCCAAGGATTTTGGTACAGAAATAGGTCTCAGTAAAATCTTGTTGAAAGGTCTGTCAGTCCATAGCTTAATTGTAGAAAATTTTTCAGATTAAACTGTTTTCTTTTATGTAGATATTTTAATAGAATTTCCACAGCCTTCCGTTGAAGATATATGTAAAATTTCTTGGTGTGAACTCGTATAGAAAAATTAGTACAAAATGTGTAAGAATGATAGCCATTAAAATGTCTTGTGGTACTAAAAAAAAGACTTGTGGTACCAAAATGTGTTTTAATTAGTATTTTTATGTTTTATCTTCCATAATCTGTAACACATTTTTCTCCATTCTCATGTCTTTTACTCTTGGTTTATCCTCTAAATTTTCAGTCTGTTTTGTTCAGTGATGTCCTGAGATTCCTGTCTCCTTATTTCCCTTGCTCTCCAATAGGGATGTTAGATAGCAGGTATTTGAATAGTTGTGTAACTGCATGAAATCTTTGCAGTTACACGACTATTCTATAGTCCCAGGGGTTGGTGCTGGTAGCCAGTTTGCTCCTCTTCCCACTTCCAGGGAGCCTCCTGCCATCCCGCACTGCTGCCTCTCAATCAGAGGCAGCAGTGCAGGGTGGCAAGGAGAGCCAGTTTAAAAAACAGCTCTCCTCGTGAACCTGCTGCCTCGCGCTGCTGCGTCTGATACGGAAGCAGCAACATGGGGAGGCAGCAGCTCCTGTCCGTGAGGAGCTCAGACCCTCCGCGGACAGGGGCTGCTACCGCAAAGCAGTCTCCTCCCATGGTGGGCCCAGGCTCACTGCGGACAGAGGCTGTTCTGGAGGATGCAGAGCAGCCACTATCTGCGGGAAGCTTGGACCCCCCCATGGACAGGGGCTGCTATCATGAAGCAGCCTCCCCTGCCCTCCCAGTAGGAGGGGGCAGGTGGTAGTGTAGGAGGGGGTAGGTGGCACTGCGGAACTGGTGCTGGGGAGAGCCGGCAGAGACAGCGAGGAGGAGGGAATGTGAGTAGTCGACAAAATTAAACGATAAGACTAGGCTACTCTCCAACTTATGTTGATTCTTCTTTTAAACGTTCAAATCCCAAATTTCAAATTTTAATTATTTAAAATATTAAATAACATCTTCAGATAGTCACATCATTAAGTCTTATGCATGTTCTATGGTAGAAAAAACGTCAAGTTGTTGAGAACTTAAGAAAATAAAAGTAAAATTTTTAGTGAACATGTTAGGTATACATGATACATGATGCATAGTATTCGTACATTAATTTGCCAGAAGGAATATAAAATGAACAATCCTTAAACTTCACTGTAATCTACAGGTTTGTTAGATCATTTGGTAGGGCATCAGAAATAGATTACCTGTTTTTTTTTTCAGTCTATTTAACTTTGACTGTTTCTAGCCATTATTCTAACAAGGCTAGAAATCTTCTCCTTAATAGAGGGCTATAGTCCCTGAGTTTATTTTGGCACTCGAAGGCCCCAAAATAACCATTTTTATTTTCATGATAAATTATCAGCATATATAGCATCCACCCTTCTTCCTATTTACAAAGCAATACATGCACCAAATAACAGAGGATTAAAATTCAGGAAAACTTAAATGGATAGTTCCCTATAGAAGCTAGGGAAGCCAATCTAATTTAGCCAGCTCAAAACTACAGTGAAAGAGAGGGATTTAGGAAAATGTTCACTTTTAAAAAGTTAGTATAATAAAACCATGGCACTAAATAGGACCTTTTGGTGGTATCTGTATACTTTTTATGTTTCTTAGTTCTTACCTCCTTTGGCTGTCCTGAAATCTTTTAAACCAGTTTACTTTTTTTAAAAAGCGTATTTTGTAATGCATTGTTTCAGTTGCCAAATATTCACTATTTGATTAAAGGTCTAGAGCCCACTGAGAGCAATTCAAAGAAGGGGAAAAATAGGGACTTCTTGTAATGCTACTGTAGCACAGATCAGTTGAATAGCTGACTGGTGTGATAACAGTTAAAAGCATGGGAACATTACATGTAATTCAGATCAGACCTCTGAATTAATTGGTCTTCTCATTCACTTTTTTCACTTTCAGTTTTAAGTCCCTAAACCTTTCTTTTTTAACAACTTTGTAATCTTGCACTCTTCTTGACTTCAGCCAGAAAGAACTTTTTCATTCAAGAAAATATTTGTACTCTACTCTCACTTTGTGGAGCTGTGGTGAAAGAAATCCACTCTGCATACTCTAAGCATATTGCTGAGCATGGTTTTGAAAATACAGTGCTAAATTGTATTTAAGGAAATGAGTATCTTAAAGGGACACTATCCTGGTGTTTTTAGTGGTCCTGGTTTTACCACAAGTAGTTGCATACATGCAGTAATGTCTTGCTGTTTTTTTTCTTCAAATATAGACAGCAGCATTGAGAGCAGTGGGCAACATAGTAACTGGTACTGATGAACAAACACAAGTTGTTCTCAACTGTGATGTTCTTTCTCACTTCCCAAATCTCTTGACGCATCCGAAAGAGAAGATAAACAAGGTATATTTTGGTTTTATTTTCATTTTTATTTTGTTTCTTGGTTCAGCTTTTAAGTTAGCAAAATATTTTTGATTTTGTAGCATGTATTAAGCAGAGTTCCCAACTGCTAGGGAGCAGGATTTATTCTTTTAACTTTAGAGAACAGTATAAACATTTTTTTTCCTCACCTTGCATTAATAACCATGTCTGCATATTGGCCAGACTGTTCTCGTGGAGATACGATTGGTAATCCCACTTAAGGGACTACTTTATTAAGAGTGGAAAATATCTTTTCAGATGGAAATGTTGCTTTTGTAAAATTTTACAGCATAAGTGTGAAAGGTGAGTGCATGTTGGAGTGATGTGGTTGGAACTCCTCTGTTTCAGACCAACAGCAAAAGCAATATTGAAACCTACAAGTTTTCCAGTTTTCACTCCTGGCAGACTTATTTATATACTGCCTAACATGTGCACAGATTTTATAGGACTGCATGTGAGCTGGTGGTCAGATCCACCAACCGAGGAAGATTAAAACCAACTGCACAGAGAGAGTGACTTTTTCAGGATTTTCTTTATTAATTTAGAGCAAATGGAAAGCAACCCAAAACAGATTTACTTCTCCAGAGGGCCAAAGATAAAAAGCGATCTCCAGAGTTTCACTGCTCTTGTCAATAGAAGCTTCCTGTTGTGTTCCCGTAGCCCCCTCTCAGGCCTTCTGCCTATTAGAGGGGAAGGCATCTCCTAGCTCTTTGGGAGACTCTGAGTATCTTCTGTTTGCTCTTCTGCTTAAGAGGCAGGAGCCCTTATACCCAGTTACCTGTATAGCACATGGAGTAGGAACAAGTGTGTGATCTGAAAGTATTGCTCCTAGTTGTAAGGGCCCAAAGGCTGTAACAGGCGCAGAGAGGCACACACATTGGTTCTAGTGCCCTGTTGTACACAGTATCTGGCTCTAGAGCTCATGATCTAAAGATATATGCCTTAAGGGTCACGTTAGCATTGAAATACAGTACTGTGTATCACTATATGAGAGCTGCGAATCATCTGCTTTGCAGTTAATAGTCATAAATAAGCATTACCAGTTTCAAGTGTGCCCACAGGAAAAACAAATGTGCCTTCAAAATATTATAATTACTAGTGGGGGAAGCTTTGAATGAATTGCATCAACAACACTCCCTACTCGAAGAAGACAATAGAAATAGGAACTGAACCCCAGTCTTTTTTGTTCCAGTGCAGAAGATTGTCACCGAGCTGTTGAACAAAACTATCAGTTATTTTATTGTCTTAGGATGGAAGTATTCTATGCATGCCTAGTTTTATATGCAAAAATCAGAGATTAAAACTTCTGACATAGGAGCTTCAATAAATAGTATAAGCAAATCCTTTCTCATCCCTGCTCCCCCAGTAATTCAAAGCTTATCTGAGCTAAATTCTGCAGTCTGGCCTCTAGATTCTCTGGCACAGTAAAGTTTTATTTAACTAACTATAACAATAAACACAGAAGGCTATGTCCTTAATGGTAGTAACTCTAGCAGTTCAAAGAGGTCAGAAAGTGGGTGCAAATAAAACTGCAAAATGTATTGGGGGGGGGCTTGGTATAAATGAGGCTGCCTCAGTGGGGAGTGTACTAATTGTGTATTTAAAGATCCATTAAACTTTAATTTTAGATTGATTCCTATGTTGTTAGCTTTCACTGTGTTGTAGAATTTTGTATTGGAAACACATGGCTACATTATAGAAGCTGTCTGAGAGGGAAGTTTTAGCACAGGGGTCGGCAACCTTTCCAAAGCGGCGTGCCAAGATTTAACCCTCCTGCCCTGGGCTGTGCTGCTCTCCTGGGAGGCGGGGAGGGTCTCTCTCCACTGTGCACCCTGTGGATAACCTGGTTCAATGAAAACCTTTCCGCAGTCCACCAGTTGCTAATGGAAACTCACCTTTAATTACATAATGATGCCCAAGCCGTTTTGCTAGTGCTGCAGCTGAGGAGAACGGTTTAATTTAAATTATTAAACAGACTAAGCATTTTAACTTTCTCATGTTAGTTTATCAAACTGCATTAAAAAAAGTAAAATATTAATTTATGTTCAACACAAAAGGGTTGTTTTTTTTTTTATTTATGGCAGGGGCGAGGAACCTTTTTTGGGTCGGGGGCCACTGACCCATAGAAAAAGCAGTTGGGGACCACACAAATGAGAAGTAAAAACAACTCTCAAAAAAACCAACACTCACTGATGTGGCCCCCAACTGAGACATCTCACTCTTCTGGCACTCCAGCCCTACGGGGCCCAGGGAAAGGACAGGGAGGATTGAGTTGAGGTTCAGGGCTTCCCATAGGCCAGATTTACTTCTCTGGGGTTCTAGAGTTAGTGTATTTTGGGGACCCCATTAGGCTCTGGTGTGGGAACAAAAAGGAAGGGTTCAGTGTGCGGGACAGGGCTGCCAGTGAATAGGATAGGGATGGGGATGCGCAGGAGGTGGTGTGCAGGAGGAGGTGAGGGAGCAAGTTCTGAATGAGAGGTAGGGTGCAGAAGCAGGCTTGGGAGTAGGGCATGCCAATGGGAGCAGTGTGGAAAGCCTCCGGACAGCATGTCACTGTGCTACCGTTCCCCCGGCGGGGTGGGGAGGAGGAGAGCTCAGCCAGTTTCCTCACCCATGCTGCTGCTGCTGCTCGAGCCTTGTGATCACTGCACAGCCCGCCTCTCCTCCTTCAGCTACTTCTCCAGCAGGTTGCCCAGCACCTTGCTGATCTGAGAGCTGGTGGGGCCGGGCGCGTTGGTGGCAGTGCATCAGGGCCCATGGCTGTGGACACAGTGGCCAGGCTCAGCGCAGTGGTGGCAGCAGGTGTGGCTGCAGTGCAGGGTCACTGGCTTGCATAGCAGCCACTGGCACAGGTGGCAGCCAAGCAGGGGTGTCTCACAGCGCCTTGCCTGCTCCCTCGGGGCCGCTGGTAGGACAGGGCGGCAGGTGCAGCGCCTTCCCACGCAGGCTGAGCATCACACCTTCAGCCAGCTCCCACAGCTCCTCGGGCTGCAGGTGGGCCAGCCAGACTGCGGCATCTTGGCCAGCTGTGAGCAGTTTGGCTCCATGCTGCTCACTCCACTCACCAGAAGCTCCAAGGCACAGAGGTCTCCCCAGCAACGGTGGCAGCAGTAGAGGACAAGGAGGTGGTATGGCCAGAGCGGGGGCTCTGCGCAACAGAGTCATAGAATCATAGAACTGGAAGAGACCTCAGAAGGTCATCAAGTCCAGCCCGCTGCTCTAGGCAGGACCAATCCCAACTAAATCAACCCGGCCAGGGCTTTGTCAAGCTGAGACTTAAACACCTCTAGGGATGGAGACTCCACTACTTCCCTAGGTAACCCATTCCAGTGCTTCACCACACTCCTAGTGAAATAGTTTTTCCTAATATCCAACCTGGACCTCTCCCACCACAACTTGAGACCATTGCTCCTTGTTCTGCCATCTGTCACTACTGAGAACAGCCTCTCTCCATCCTCTTTGGAACCTCCCTTCAGGAAGTTGAAGACTGCTATCAAATCCCCCCTCACTCTTCGCTTCTGCAGACTAAACAGACCCAAATCCCTCAGCCTCTCCTCATAAGTCATATGCTCCAGCCCCCTAATCATTTTGGTTGCCCTCCGCTGGACCCTCTCCAAAGCGTCCACATCCTTTTTGTAGTGGGGGGCCCAGAACTGGACACAATACTCCAGATGCGGCCTCACCAAAGCCGAATAAAGGGGAATGATGACATCTCTGGATCTGCTGGCAATGCTCCTCTTAATGCAACCTAATATGCCATTAGCCTTCTTGGCTACAAGGGCACACTGTTGACTCATATTGAGCTTCTCATCCACTGTAACCCCCAGGTGCTTTTCTGCAGAACTACTACTTAACCGGTTGGTCCCCAGCTTGTAATTATGCTTGGGATTCTTCCGTCCCAAGTGCAGGACTCTACACTTGTCCTTATTGAACCTCATCGGATTTCTTGTGGCCCAATCCTCCAATTTGTCTAAGTCACTCTGTACCCTATCTCTGCCCTTAAGCGTATCGACCTCTCCCCCCAGCTTAGTGTCATCCGCAAACTTGCTGAGGGTGCAATCCATCCCCTCATCCAGATCATTAATAAAGATATTGAACAAAACTGGTCCTAGAACCGAACCTTGGGGCACTCCGCTAGAAACCGACCGCCATCCTGACATCGAGCCATTGATCACTACCCGCTGGGCCCGGCCTTCTAGCCATCTTTCTATCCATCTTACCGTCCATTTATCCAATCCACAATCCCTTAACTTGCTGGCAAGAATATTGTGGGAGACCGTATCAAAAGCCTTGCTAAAGTCAAGGTATATAACATCCACTGACTTCCCCATGTCCACCGAGCCAGTTTCCTCATCATAGAAGCTAATCAGATTGGTCAGGCACGACTTGCCCTTCGTGAATCCATGCTGACTATTCCTAATCACTTTCCTCTCATCCAAGTGCCTCAATATGGATTCCTTAAGGATCCCTTCCAGGAACCAATGTAAGACTGACTGGCCTATAGTTCCCTGGATCATCCTTCTTCCCTTTTTTGAAGATGGGCACTACATTTGCCTTTTTCCAGTCATCCGGGATTTCTCCCGATCTCCACGACTTTTCAAAGATAATAGCCAAAGGCTCCACAATGACATTTGCCAACTCCCTCATTACCCTCGGATGCACTAAGTCCGGACCCATGGATTTATGTACGTTTAGCTTTTCTAAATAGTTCCTAACCTGTTCATTACCCACCACGGGCTGTCCATCTTCATCCCATCTTGCGTCACTTGGCGCAGAAGTCCAGGAGCCGACCTTGTCCGTGAATACAGAGGCAAAGAAAGCATTGAGTACTTCAGCTTTCCCCACATCATCTGTCACTAGGTTATCTCCTTCATCCATTAGGAGCCGCACACCCTCTCTGATCACCTTCTTCTTGTTAACATGCCTGTAGAAACCTTTCTTGTTGTCCTTCACATCCTTAGCCAGTCGCAATTCCATTTGTGCTTTTGCCTTCCTGATAACCCCCCGACATTCTCGAGCTATACCTTTAAACTCCTCCCTGGTCATTTGTCCAAGTTTCCACTCTTTGTAAGCTTCCTTTTTGTGCTTAAGTTCACCAAGGATTTCCCCTGTAAGCCAGTCCGGTCTCCTACCATGTCAGTCCCTCAGGGGGACAGAGGGCGTTGCATGGTATAGGGCAGTGGGTGGCAGAGTGGCCAGAAACTGTGTGCTACGAGAAGCCAGCAGGGGTGGTAGGAAGGAGGAGGAGCAGACTCCTGCACCGCATGAGGAGTAATGGCATGAAGCCATTTCTCAGTCGCATCTTCCCATCAAGCAGTGAAATGTCAGGCCAGGCTTTCCAGAACGTACAGTCAGCGTAGATCTGGTGGGTAGGCTCGTGTGCCAGTGAAAATTGGCTCATGCCACAGAGTGATGACCCGTTTTACACCTGGGATAAGACAGACAGAAGACCTGGTTGTAAGTCTGGCTTTTTGGTCCCTAAGGGCAGTTCTATGCTACACGGAAGATTGCCACAGTTTGATTTAGTGGGTATAGTATAAACCTGCTAGATCAAACTCAAAGGTTACCTCTGTCAGCACCCTCATGAGGAGTAAGAGAAGCTCCCATTGGTCTCCCACTGTTTGGACGGCATGGAAACACGATATAAGATACTTCGACTTCAGCTACATAATTTACATAGCTGGAGTTGCGTATCTTACTTCGGCCTTCCCATGTAGTGTAGACCAGGCCCGTGTATCATTTGAAAGGCCTGTATAACTTGCCAAATTGAAACCATAGTCAAAGAAGCCAGTTTTATGCTAAAGCTCTCTGAATGCTTCTGATTTTTGGGGGCGGGGGGGAAATAAGCGTTTATAGGACAAGGAACGCATGATAGAATAGGCTGATAAAGACTTGCTCGACTTATTTAATGCATTTTGTGTCACTGCAGTTCATATGTAATACTTTTTAGCCATGGACAAAGAGTTAAATTATTTCTGAAGAAAGGTGGTTTCTCATTTTGTCTGATTATAGGAAGCAGTTTGGTTCCTTTCCAATATTACAGCAGGAAACCAGCAACAAGTTCAAGCTGTAATAGATGCTGGACTAATCCCTATGATCATACACCAGCTGGCTAAGGTCAGTCAAGCTATCACTTACGCAAGTTTGTCATCTTTTTATAAATCTGACACAAGGAATATCTGAGTTTTAATAAGTTTTACAGATGTGTGTTTGCTAATTTTAATGAACTATCAATTTTTCCCTTTAGGGGGACTTTGGAACACAAAAGGAAGCTGCTTGGGCAATTAGCAACCTGACGATAAGTGGAAGAAAAGACCAGGTGTGTGTGACTGACTTTCATTCGTTGTTAAAATATAGTGCACTAGATAACTTACACGGCATTGTTCCTGTTCTTCAGGGCAGAGAGCTGGGAAGTACAGAGTCAGGGCAGGGGCGTGGGAATGTCGGGGGGGGGGGGAAGGGATAGCACACTAAGGGCAGGAGGCTGGAGGCGTGAGGGGGTGCAAGAGGGTTGGGGGGTTGAGGAGGGGCCCAGGGCTGGGGTTGGAGGATAAGAAGGGGATGGCTGCCCCCCCGTGGTCATTCATAAGTATAACTGTCCATGCTATATCAGCTCTTCCTTTCCATTTGATAGGAAACAATCACATTTCATGCACATCCCATTGTCCTGGCACAACCAAGCCCTGACCTTGTTTTAAGTTATAAGAGGATGCTGCATACTAAATTTGGTGGTCCTCTTATCATTTAGGAGGTGGTTTTAAACAAACCGACTCACAGATGGATGGATGGAGACACAACAGAAAAACTCATATATTGGATTGTGAGATTAATCACATAATTCTGAAATCATTTTCTCCGTATCTAGGTTGAATATCTTGTTCAACAGAATGTAATCCCACCATTCTGTAGCTTACTGTCAGTAAAAGACTCTCAGGTGGTCCAGGTAGTCTTGGATGGGCTGAAAAATATTCTGATAATGGCTGGTGATGAGGCTAGCACAATAGCTGAAATTATTGAAGAATGTTCAGGTAAGAATTTGTTAGGCTTTTTAGAACTTATTTGCTGGGGGATCACTTTGTCTTCCTTGTTCAGAGCCAATGTAGTACAGAAGGCAGGGTTTCTAAAATGTGGCCACCAGCTTGTTTTTTTGCTGCCATGACAGCCTCCCTGATTTGGGGGCAGGAGAGGCAAAGCAGCGTCCCCTCCCTGTAATGCCTAGCAGTTGCTCCTGGATGTGCCTCTTTGGTGTTTGCTGGCACTATGCCTTTTTGGATTGCATGGGATCAGCAAGCAGATGAAACTATCTGAAGGCTGGGGTGGAGGAGGCGAGAATCCATTGCCTTGTAGCCATTGAGGTTGTTTTCTATTTAGTGCAACTTATTTAGCGGGATTTTCACATTGGAGAACACTTGGTGGCAGGGTGGGATGAGGACACGGTTCCACAGATCAGTATATTTCAGTACACTTGAACTTCTTTAATCCAGCAACGGCGGGAAACAGGATATGCAGATTAAAGGTTTTTCCAGGTCATGGAGGGTGCTGTCGGGTCTGGGTGTGAGGGAAGTGGGCATAAAGTGTTTACCTGGTGCCCTTCTCCCAGGGGGTCAGGTGGCTCCACACCCCAAATGCTCCCATGTGTTACACACTGTCTTTCTCTCTGAGTGTTGTGGAAAAGCTTCGGAGGGAAGTGTGTCACTGCACTGCCATTCCCTCATCTACGGAGCAGGGGAGTGGCAGGGTGGAGATCTGTTTCATCTCCATATCACAGGTGTCCCCAGATTAGGGATACCCAGAGTATTGAGGTTGAAGTGTAGCAGCTTTTTGTATCTTTCTCAGAATTGTTTGAAAGAAAGCATTACTTCCACCCAACTTCTGCCACCCAACATGTCAATAAAACTCACGATTTTGCGCCATTCCTTTTTAGTGGGAATGAGTGTCAGCATTTTGACTGCCTTGCAGAATAAAGTAGGAAGAGAAGTTGGGCTTGAGGTAGCAAGTCCCTGTCAGTTGCACACCAACAATGTATATATGATGGCAAGTTAATTTTTAAAAAGCAAGTTAGAGATGTCTTAAAATAGCATCTTGGAAAGATTTTTTCCATGTTCATAAATTTCTTGCTCCAAACTAAAGTTATGCTTTTAAACTACTGTAGCTATGTAATTTTGTGTCTGCATTTCACTCTTGGTATGCTTCTCTAATGTGGAGCCACTTTCAGTATTCCAAGATGTACAGTGTCTGTATGGGACAAAAGATACAGCAGAAATGCACATTCTTTGTGTAACTGAGTGCTTTACCTAATTTATATAAAAGGTAACGGATTGTGGCAGCCCTAGAGGCTTTTAAGACCAGAGTCTAAGTCATCATTAAGACAGGTGGCCCATGAAAACTGATTGTGCTGAGATTAGATTTCACAAGCCAGATCTCTGCCTTAAAAATGAAGATGGCAACTGGGTCATGTTTGGAGACTAGGCTCCATCATGACTGTTCTTGTTGTCCAGTATATCTTGAGGAACTACTGTAGCTAAAGGCAGTATTTTCTTACGTCTGAAATGCTAACAAAAAAGCAGCTAGTAACAAAGTCATATTAATCTGTTGAACACTTTTATTCCTGCTGTCATTTGGCCAGGTTTAGAGAAAATTGAAGCCTTGCAACAGCACGAGAATGAGGACATCTATAAACTAGCATTTGAAATCATAGATCAGTATTTCTCTGGTGACGATGTAAGTACATTAAAGAATGGTCTGTGTATTTATGGATGTATAAAGTGTCTGGTGTGAATGCTTTTGTACTGCATATTTTAATTTAGTACTTAGGGTCAGTGTTACTTCAGTCAACCCCATTTATGGAGATGGGCTGTTCAGAAAAATATTCTACTACTTTTTTCTGTACTTCTTGTCTTAATTAAAAGTTTGACACTTTCTCAATCCTTCCTTCTCCTTCTGTGGGAACATTCCTGTCTGTGATTTCTTTGACCTGCCTCTGCTCTCTCTTTTTCATTCCATTGCATCAAGACACTATCTCAGACAGTTTGACTAAAATGGTTAGTTCATTTTTTGCCTAATCAGTAAAAGATAGCCTACACTGTTACACCTTATGAAGTTGACCAGTTTATGATTAGAAGAAAATATACTCGCAAATCAAGTTTTATGTAATTTATAGAAAAATAGGTTAATCTTAGATTACAGGCAGTCCCCGGGTTACATGGATCCGACTTACATCGGATCCCTACTTACAAACGGGGTGAGGCAACCCCGCACTAGCTGCTTCCCCCCAGCAGACCAGGGAGACGCGAAGCTAGCGCCCCCCCCCCAGCAGACCAGGGAGATGTGGAGCGGCTTTTCTCAGCAGACACATTAGCTTGAGAATAAAGGACTGAGGGAAGTGAGGTGTGGGAGAATAAAACTGAGCTCTGGAGAAATGTTTGGCTAGAGTTTCCCCTACAATATGTACCAGTTCCGACTTACATACAAATTCAACTTAAGAACAAACCTACAGTCCCTATCTTGTACGTAACCCGGGGACTGCCTGTATATTATTAACTGTACTTCCCTTCAGAGTTGTTAGATGCCAGCAGTTCTCCTTCAGTTTTCCACATCTCATAGACTCATAGACTTTAAGGTCAGAAGGGACCATTATGATCATCTAGTCTGACCCCCTGCACAGTGCAGGCCACAAAATCTCACCCACCCCTCCTAGAATAATCCTTTCACCTATATCTCAGATATTGAAGCCTTCAAATACTTTGAAGACCCCAAGATGCAGAGAATCCTCTAGCTGTGATCTGTACCCCATGCTACAGAGGAAGGCGAAAAACCTCCAGGGCCTCTGCCAATCTACCCTGGAGGAAAATTCCTTCCCGACCCCAAATATGGCGATCGGCTAAACCCTGAGCATGTGGGCAAGACTCATCAGCCAGACACCCAGACAGTTCTCTATAGTAACTTCTATCATCCCTCCATTGACCTATTTCCCACTGATAATGAATGGTCAATTAGTTACCAAGATCATGTTATCTCATCAAACCATCCCCTTCATAAACCCATCTAGTTTAATCTTGAAACCAGATAGATCTTTTGCCCCCACTACTTCCCTTGGAAGGCCGTTCCAGAACTTCACTCCTCTAATGGTTAGAAACCTTCGTCTAATCTCAAGTCTAAACTTCCTACTAGCCATCTTATATCCATTTGTTCTTGTGTCCACATTGGTATTAAACTTAAATAATTCCTCTCCCTCCCTGGTATTTATCCCTCTAATATATTTAAAAAGTGCAATCATGTCCCCCCTCAGCCTTCTTTTGGTTAAAGTAAACAAGCCAAGCTCCTTGAGTCTCCTTTCATAAGACAGGTTTTCCATTCCTCGGATCATCCTAGTGGCCCTTCTTTGTACCTGTTCCAGTTTGAATTCATCCTTCTTAAACATGGGAGACCAGAACTGCACACAGTATTCCAAATGGGGTTTCACCAATGCCTTGCATAATGGCACTAACACCTCCTTATCCCTACTGGAAATATCTCGCCTAATACATCCCAAGATCGTATTAGCCTTTTTCACGGCCATGTCACAATGGCGGCTCATAGTCATCCTATAATCAACGTGGGCTGCCCTGCACCTCACCTGTGCCCGGGTGCTGTTGGCTGGCTGTTGCCTTTCCAGCCCAGCAGTACTGCCTGCCCCTCTGCAGCTGGCTGGGAGGCTCATGTGGGACCACATGGTCAGCCAGGGACTGTGCCTGTGGTTGCAGGGAGGTGGCCATGTAAGGTTCTTCCAGGCAGGCAGGGGCACAGCTGCCTTCCCCTGCCACCACACCCACCTCACCACACAGGCTTTTGCTGCAGGTGCGGCAGCTGGTGGGACATGGGGGGGAAGGGAGGGGAGACACAGGCAAGTGGGTGTCAAATTC
This sequence comes from Pelodiscus sinensis, assembly GCF_052426305.1. Lineage (NCBI taxonomy): Eukaryota > Metazoa > Chordata > Testudines > Trionychidae > Pelodiscus > Pelodiscus sinensis. Next base: position 294,828,394 of record NC_143052.1, on the reverse strand, counting down.
CCCACAGAAGTATCAGTCAAGGGAGCCCTGCCCAGGCTCCGTCCCCCAAAGCCCCTCCAGGGGGTGGGGAAAGAAGAAGATGGAGGTGTAAGCAGCGGAATAGTGGAGAAGCTTACATTGCAGCAGGGCCTGCTGCTGCTGCCTGTCTTGGTCTGTGTCTCTTCCGAGGGAAGGCTTCTTCCCAGCAGCCAGGCAGATAAGGAGGGATGGAGGAGCCCAAAGCAGCCGCAGAGAGCAGGAAAAGATCGGTGAGGGGTGCGGGCTGCAGACCTTAAATGGAAGAAGATGGGCTCATCCCCTGAGGATGCCACTGCATATAGAAAGTGGTGAGGGGGGAGACAGCAGAAGCTGCTGCTGCTGCTGCTCCAGCACTTTGATCAGGATGATTTTGGGAGCTGCTTTGCAGGGAGAAATGTGGTCAGGGCCTATCCTAAGGGAAGAGGGTGGGAGTTTAGCTAATGTTGCAGCAGGAGCCCCACATGGTTTAGAGAGGTCATCATGCCAAGGGCTATGGGCTGCAGCTTTTTTCCAGAGTGTCTCCAGGGGGAAGAGGGCGATTTTGGCAAACTTGTTTTAAACTCACTGAGAATGGAAATTTTCCTGCTTGTTTTGTTTTCTTTCTAGCTTGAATAAGGGTTTTTTCCAAACTAAAGAAAGTTTGATGCCAGGATTAAATCACATCTGCAGAAGGAATGCAAGATTACAGGGGTGGTCAATAAGCAGATTGCAGGACAAATACAGTACATTGGCACTTAGGGTCAGCCTTAATAATAAGGATGTGTGGGTGAAAATTCTGATTTAACAGCTCTTTATTTTCTTTGTGACTGGGAAAGGGTTGTTTTAGTATTCTTTCTTCCATATCTCTCTCTCTCTCTCATACTCACACTCACACACTGCTTTTTTGTTTAAAAAACCAAAGGTGCTGGTACTAGGGTTGCCAGATGGTTTTGTCAGGGGGGAAAAAACACCTGGGAGGTTGGGGCCAAAATGCGGTCACAGCCCCTTTTAATTGCCGTGTGTCCCGAGCGGGTTTCTGTCCGGCGTGGCATGCATGCTCTCAGGGCCGGCTGGGGACTGTGCCGGAGGAAAGCAGCGAGAGCTCCCAAAAAAAGGTGACGATATATTGGTGAGTGCAACGGTGGCAAACAAGCGCACATGATCTCACTCTGCTCATAGATGGAAAATCTCAGAACACTGGTCAGCACTCCAAAATCCTAAAGCCTTGTCCACACTATACAGTTTTGTCAATGAAAGTCAGCTTTTGTCAGTAAGAGTGATGGTGTGTATATGCTGCAATGCTCATTCCGATGAGACAACTCACTGATATGCCAATATAATTAAAACCACCTCAATGAGAGGTGCAGGGCTTATGTTGGTGATGCAAAATTTGTGTAGATGTTGGGAGCAAGGGTGAATGGATCCTGCTCTCAACAGGGAGCCCCAGCTGGCTTCTCTTTTCCTGGCAAGGTAGCCAGGCTCCCAGCAGGGAGCTGCCAGTGAAGCTCAGAGACCAGGCTCTCTGCTCCCTAGGTCAGTGGAAGTACTCCTGGTGAGGATAAAAACTGCCAACCCAAGGAGGTTAGTGTGAACATTAGTCACTGCAGTAATTAATGCAGTGGCTCTTAAATCAACCTAATCTAAGTCAGTTAATCTTTGTTGTGTAGTCATAGCCCAAGTTTCAGAATACTGGATCTCAGTGTGTGTACAGTGTATGTATCCTGGGCCTTACTTTTTTGAATGGCTCAGTAACTCATGAGACAGGGCATATGGCTCCAGCAATCTGATTTGCAGAGCCAGTATATTCAAAACAAATATCAGCAAGTAACCTTTCCTGAGCATTCTGAATGCTGCTGCCAGTGGATTTTGTGCTGGAAATCAGATGTACATATGGTAATGCTGTTCACTAGAAACAAAATGTTACCTCTATGCTGAACTTCCAAAACTGAAAGGGGAAACTGAGTCAATTGATGGCTTGTGTGCTACACCAGTAAGACAGCTTAATTTGTTTCTTTTATAAAATTATATAGTATATTCAACTGGGAATTTGGAAGTTCATCAAATAAAATCAGTCTGAAATAGCTTAACTTAGATTCTTCAAAATCCAAGAGGAAATGCCTAGTACTCACAAAAAAGAGACAAGAATTCCTATCAGCTAAAGATAAAAATCCGTTTAATTCAATATGTAACCCTGAGAAAAGCACAAAACTAGTTTTTTAGATTTCACTAGTAGTGATTAGCTGATACACTTGAAATTTCATTCTTAATGTTGCAGTTAAAAGTGTTTGCTGTAATTAAGTGGTAATGCAGTCAATAAGGATTTGGTGCATCTGTTTCCTTAATGGCATTAGAACAAAGCATGATTTTACTTTCTTAAAAAAGTTATTGAATTGGCTAAGATTATTAGTATTTCACTTTTTAATAACAAAATATTTCAGTGGGCCAGTATTATGAAATATTTATGCATCCCTGTATATGTAATGGCTTGTATAAGGTATTGGGTTTTTGTAGATTACTTTTTATTTTATCTTTATAGATTGATGAAGATCCCAGCCTCATTCCTGAAGCCACTCAAGGCGGTACTTACAACTTTGACCCAACAGCCAATCTTCAAACAAAAGAATTTAATTTTTAATTTCAATACCGTGCAGCTTCTCTGTCCCACACCAATAAGAAGCACCACCAAATGGCTACCAAGTGAAAAAAAAAAAGGCTCCAAGACACACATGCCTCCTCGTTTTGATGCTTCTAAAGCAAGCCATGTATCAGTCACTTTGCAGTTGCCAAAAGTCACTATCACGTGGACTGTAAATGCATATGCATGATCTCTTAAAACTGTTTTAGAATTCTTTTAACAGTCCCAATTACCTTCTTTTTTTGCCTTTTTCCCTGGTGCCACATGCTGACAACCGCAATCTGCAGTTTTGTTAAGAAAATTTCATAGTGGTAGCACATCTGCTTTCCACGGAAAGTAACTTCTTTGGAAAATGGTGCGCTGTGGATCAAGACACTTTGGTATGATGCATACATTTTGGAAGACTTTACAGGGGCACAGTTTGGTCTGAGCCTCCATCGTCCTCCACAAACATATTTTCATATACTTTATGTGGAAGAATAGATTAAAAAATGCAAGCCAAATGAATTTCATTGGTGAAACTGAAATAAAAGTAACTTACACTTGGCAATTGATTAAACAGTTACGTTTAAAAAACAAACTACTTCATCTATCAGTAATTGATGTGTGTTCATTAACTGCCTCAGAAACCAGGGTTGGAGAATGAACTGTAGATTTGGACTGGTAAAGCTTTTGCCGTTATACCTAATTTTTGAGAACAGCGAGTCCTATTTGACCACTCACTTCAGCCTGTGTGTTCCTGCTGTTTTGAAGTAATCAGATGCTGTGCATGGTAATTTACCTGAGCTACAACCTGTTATGGACTTGAACTTCTGTTTAAGCTGAAAGCAAGAGTCCCTGACTAGGAAAAAAAATCTCCAAAACCACGCATTGGTTAAAAAGAATCTTGCTTTCAACTTCCAGTAGTCAGTATATTTCGTTTTAAATTGATAATTGGATAAGGTTGATTTATATTGGGTTTAAACTGTGGAGCTTTCATGTTTACTGTAATTTAGTCTTAAACTATTTTTTACTTAGTAACCAGTGCTTATGATGATGTGGTTGGCAACAAACCAGCAGCTATTTAGAAGCGTCATAAAAGCTTCATTCTTGGAGTATTGGAAGAGTAATTCAGAAATGAATCTAAAACCATTTTCATATAATTTAAAAAAAATACGAACTAGTTGATGTGTGAGGCTGTTTAGAAGCTGCATTTTTTCAGCATAAGCCTGATATGCAGCACACATTAAATAACTTTATATAAGCTGGTAATATGTGAGGTTATTGCTTTTGGAAAATCGTCTGGCCCAGTTATTTTCAAAGGGATTTGCTTTTGGTGGGGTGAAGATGAATAATTTTAAACTGTAAGCTATCACACAAGCTGGTTTTGTTGCCATTGTTTACTGGGTGTAATTTCCCAATGCATTGATGTGAAGGGATAGAAAAATCTAAACTAATTTAGTTATTGGATGTGGGTTGTATTTACTGTGATGAAGATAAGGACAGATGCCATCAGAGCTTTGTGGATCAGCTGTTTTTTTTTCCACGGATGAACAACACATAGCAGGTGTGCATTCATTAAATATATATCTGCCAAGGTGGAGCCACTTTAAAGAGCGAGTTGTCTTGTATCTTAAATAGATACAAGCGTATGTTTAAAATGCAAGATTTTTACTTGCTAGATAATCTGTTTTAATATAGTGGTTTGGCCTCTGATTATTTATAGGTTTTATAAATTTTAGAATCAATTTCTCTTTAAGGTGGCTCAGATTTTTCAACTCTTGTGCACATAAAATTGAGTTGAAGTTCATTGTGCCTTTTTTCTTTTCCCAAAAGTTGAGTTGAAGCTTCATATGGTAACTGCATCTTAGTCACATACTATAGTCTAAAATCTTTTAACTGCGTGGTGTTCGCAAAAACTAAACAATATAAAATCAAAGTTAGGTAAGGTCACAAAGTTTTGTGAAATTGATGATGATGTGAGCAAATCTTCCCCCTCTTAACACTCTATTTGCCATATAGACTGACAGTTACCCATTTCAGCCTACACTCGCTATTTTCCTAAAGATGACATAAAAATTGAGATTACATTCATGATTTTCCATGACTGTGAAGATCTAATTTTTTTCTTGCACTCTGTGCATCATGTTAAAAGTAAACATTGGAGAACTGAGAAAAGCAGTACAAAGCATTTACTCATTTCTTTCTGTTGTGACCTTATCAGCTTTTGACTGGGATTGCACCATTTCATAGTTAATAAAGGAAACAAAGTATATTGCTGCACTTTTAAGTTTTCAGAAGTGTTTAAAAATTGCATTGTTTTTATTATTTTTTTAAACTATCAGTTAAAATAGACTAAAACATTCTTTCAAAAGAGGCATCTAAATGTGTTCCTAATTTTGTATATGGGCTTAGGTTTTGTAACCAATAAAAAGCTGCTATCAAATACTATAAAACATGCAAAAACTTATTTTGGAAATTATCACACTGTCTTTTCAAATTGATTTAAAGGTTTTTCTGTCTTTGATCAAAATTTAACTAGTAGGACTACCCATCATAGTTTGAAATATGTTACTTAAGCAAACTAAGCTAATGCAATGATCTTTGAAACTTGTGGAAGAAGGTTGACACTCATATTAAGTGGTATGAAGGCAAAAGTGGTGCTTTTCAAAGACTGCCAATTTCTAGCAGTTTTGTAGTTAGAGGAAGATCATTTCAGTAAAGCTAAAGGTCAATTTACTCTGTCAGTTGTCTGAGTCAAATGGCATGTGTGTGTATATATAAACACTAAATTAGGGCATAAATGAAAAGGTAATTCAAATTGGGAAGCAAGCAGACTTTTTCATAAAACCTTTTTTGTAACCCTAGCCTGCTGAAACTTCCAGAAGACTTGTTTTCCAGGTTGCAGATATTTATGTTCTACCTGTTCATTCATCATTGTCTTTTAAAGATTTAATAGCACAAAATGTTTAGGTGCTATCTTGTCTTATTCTTTGCATTTTAGGCTCGTCTGAAAATGTCATCCTTCGGGCTTTTATAGTCACTTAGTTCAAACAAAAGCTAAGTCCCATTTTCAAAAGTGATTTAGGCAGTGGAGACCCATCCTGCTCACTTTGATTGTTGACAATGTGATTTAGGCTATTGAGCTCTTTAGGTACGTTTTAAAATTTTACTCTTAAATTTTTAACGTGCAGCTGGTCCCACTTATGAAAGTTTGTGAACTACTAGGTTAGGATTTGTTGTGCAGTGTTTTTTTAAAGAAAATTGCTTGTATCTTTTACAAAGCATCTTACAGGAATGTCTTCCTTGTCTTTTTCAAGGTGACATAGCTTTTCAGTTTTGCTTTTTTGGATCTGTTAAGCAATGGATGTGTGAGGAGATGCATTGATAGATGTGTTTTTTCCCCTAATTTAATTCAAAGGAGTTTAAATGGTTCCAGCCCCAAATTTGACCACCTTATTCTAATCTAATGTAGAATATTTAAAATAGATACTAAATCCTTTAAAAAGCTTTGTACCTAACTACCTTTGTTCAGTTGAGTTCCTCTGTTAGTGTTGCAGTAGAAGTGAACCTTTTTTCTGAGATACTGATTATACTTATGCTCATAAACAGGAAAAAAATGATGTATTAAACTGGAAACAGAACTATTTGCAAGATGAAAGTGTAAGATTAATAGCATGTGGGTATATTATCCACATTTCTAAAACAGTATGAAACCACTAGAGGTTGTATTTTAACATTCTTTGCTTTTGAGAGACAGTTGGCAAATAGAGATAATCAGATATACAGAATATTTTGGATTGTCTTGTCTTTGTAAATCTAGAAAATTTATAATTGCTTTGGTTTTACTTTTTGATTAAGCTTTACCATAAACTGTTTGGTGATATACTTAAATACAGTAGTTGAAGTAAATATATGCTACATACCAGAAACTTTATGAGAAGAATGTTAATTTTGTAATGTCAAGCAATGAGAATTTAGTTTGGGCGTGCAAACGTTAATTCTTCTCCCTTGTTCATTATGATATAGTCTTTAACTACATGGTCACATACTGTATTTTTCCAGAATATGCCACATTTTAGCGATTTTTCTCTTTATTCTCCACATTCAGTGTGTGGCCCTGTACTTTGTATATTGCATACTATATAAACCCTACACTGATTACATTAATTTCCTTATGGGTGGTTCTCTCAGCCATAGTATCTGCTTCACAAACATTAACTTAATCTCACTGGGCTGTTGTGAAGATTAAGTGGTGACGTTATCTCCATTTTATAGCTGGGGAACTAAGGCATGGAGAAAGGCTAGATTTCTTTAGCCTTTAGACTTCTTTTTAAATCACTAATTTTGAAACACCTAGGGCTGGATTTTTCAGAGTGCTTAGCATTTATATAGCACTTTATGTATTCAAAGCACTTATATATTCAGCTTCAGTTGCAGCTGTGAGCACTCAGTAATTTAACAAATCTGGGCTCAGGTGTGTCCAGGTTGGGCACCCAGAAAATGGGGAATACACAATGACCATCAGTTTGGTTTCAGTGACTTAACCAGCATCACAGAGAAACACTGGCAAAAACAGGGATATAATGCAGTATCCAGGTCAACATTCAGTTACCTTAATCATAAGACTATCCTTTTTCTTCCAGCAATCCCTTGTCTCATTAACTACACACTTCTGACATCTGCACCAAATGAAGCAGTAGCCTACAGACAAGAGCTTCCTGCGCCACCCTGAGTCACTACCAGAGCATCTCTGGTCTGTCTCTCTTCCATCCATCCTTGATTCCTGCAATTCTCTGTTCTCAGTCTTCCCCCAATAAATGTCATCCCTCCATGTTCCAATATAGTAGCTTCTCACCGCCTTGATGTCAGCAAAAACAAAGTCAACAAAAATGTGTGTCCGCTATTGGTTCCAGTGCCACTCTGGCTGACAGGTCACTAAGTAATGGCAGGGAAAGTCCTATTCAGTTTTAGCAATCTCAATCGGAAGTGTAAGACTGGCCTGGAAGAACTTTAGTGAAAGAGCATGCTCAATGTATCTGGAATCTGAGAATTTATCTACCAAACCTTCACATGACTCCTCTTTACCGAACACAGGCAAACAGATTTTTTGGAGGCTGATAGCTTGACCAAATAGTGGCAGTTTTTTATGGGCACAGAAAAAGGCACATCCGTGTCACCAGTCACCTCCTGCCAAACTTTGTGCTTTGGAACAGGCACTTGCAGGCCTGCTGGAGCTCCTAAATGTAATGGCTGTAAGAATTAGTTTTTACTTGGGCAAAATCATGTTTTTCTATTAAGCTTTTTAAGCCAAAACTTAATTTCCCCTACAGTTACATGAGAATCTGAGCTTTCATTTTTGGTTCTTATAATTTCAAATAGAAACTGGAAAACATTAAAAGGCTCAAACTACAAGACAGACAAACCCCCTCAATTTATTATTTTAAAAAATTCATTTAATTAAATCTCCTAGAAGGAATGGATTGGAGTTGGAATTTGATACACGATTTTTGTAGGTTTTGGGGTTGGAAGTTTTTTGTAGATTTGATCCTATCCGAGCTAAAAAAGTGTTCTCTCCATTTCTGCATTCTGATAGGCTTTACCTGGACTTTTTGAGTGGGAAGTAGCATGCACTGAAAATTTTGGCACTAAGGATTCTTGGAATCTTCTGCTTTTCTGAACTGGTCAAAAGAACAATTTGCTAATGTGACTAAATGGTTTCATAACTCTGAGTATAGAAACCAATATGGTGATGGACAGGGCAAAAAGTCTCAACATTTCTGACGGCTTCAAGGTCTCTGATCTGAAGGCTTGTCTACACATAGAGTTGTTTCTGATAAATTCCGTATGTAGAAACTTATAATGGAATAAGATTGTCCATACATGGAGTTAATCAAGAACAACTCCTGGGCTACGTCTACACTGGCCCCTCTTCCGGAAGGGGCATGTAAATTTCAGCAGTCGTCGTAGGGAAATCCGCGGGGGATTTAAATATCCCCCGCGGCATTTAAATAAAAATGTCCGCCGCTTTTTTCCGGCTTTTAAAAAAGCCGGAAAAGAGCGTCTAGACTGGCCCCGATCCTCCGGAAAAAGTGCCCTTTTCCGGAGGGTCTTATTCCTACTTTGAAGTAAGAATAAGAGCCTCCGGAAAAGGGCACTTTTTCCGGAGGATCGGGGCCAGTCTAGACGCTCTTTTCCGGCTTTTTTAAAAGCCGGAAAAAAGCGGCGGACATTTTTATTTAAATGCCGCGGGGGATATTTAAATCCCCCGCGGATTTCCCTACGACGACTGCTGAAATTTACATGCCCCTTCCGGAAGAGGGGCCAGTGTAGACGTAGCCCATGTGTAGACAAGCATACAGCTGCCACTGTGACTTCTGTTAAATGAGGAAGTCTGATACGTATGTAAACAAAGGACTTTCAATGCCAACTAACACCTTGGACAAGTCACTACAGCAGCCTACAAAAGATGTAACTCTTTTATTTAATGTTTCAGCAGATGGGTAATTTCTGCTGGCCCCACCCAATGGACCTCTGCTGTCAGTCAGGCCAAACCTGATAATGGCTTTTGAGATCAGAGGACAGGCTGGTGCCCTCAGCCAACACACCTCCACCTAAGCAGGGCTGCTAGAATCACTGCTGCTCTGCTTCCCAAGTATATACCTTCTGCATTTTAAAAATGACTGGGAAGTTTCATCAGTTATTCATTAAGTACAAGAACTCGAGAGACAAGATGGGTGAGTAATATCTTTTATTGGACCAACTTCTAATACAAAGATATCCTAATTTTTTAACTTCTAATAAAAGAACCTTATATTTAATATCCTGGGACCAACATGGCTATAACAACACAGCAACCAAGCTCTCTAGTCTGACAATCTATTCCTCTCCCACTCAGCTAGCTGGAATCTCTCAGACCCTGGTGAGTATGAGACTGGTTTGTTTCGTTGTTTCTCCAGAAAATGAGGACCAGGACTTTTCTATCCAAGGAGATCATAACTCTTTTGGTCTGAAACCAACAAAGTGGGAGTCATCTCATGATTCACCATATTCTAGGATTTGGGTCCCTGGAATAGCTTGAAAGTTTTCTGGATGCTTGGATGTAGCAGCTAGGCTATAAGGCTGCTGGGTATTGCTAGGATTGGCTGTGGGGGTTGAATTTAGCATTGTCAGTGAGATATTTTCCTCCTTTCTCCATCTCTGCATCATACTCAGCTCTGTGGATGCACTGTTTAGAGGTGGTGAAGTACTCTTCGTTCACAAGCAGCACTGGCTTGCTTGCCCCACAGTTGAGTGTTCTGTGGGAAATTGGAGGAGAGATTGGGGAACAGTTGTTCCATGGTGATTAGACTAATGGTGGGAGGGAATGGGATGGCTTTAACTTCTGTTCTAGCTCCCTACTATGCTCTCCAGATTTGGCCTGCTGTCATTTGGAGTTTTGGTGTTCAAGGCTCTACCCTTCTGTGCCAGCCAATCAAAGACCACTTTGCCATCAACACATTTCACTTCCTCTGAATGAGCTTGGGGAGGAGGGAATGCTAAGCAGCCAGCAGGGCTAGGTTATGTAGGTACTGGGATAGAAGAACAGATGCACGGGGAGGGTGTGCTCATATTGCATCTGGGGGGTTCATTCTTAGTTGTATTCATTCTTAGCTGGGGGTCTTAGTGGACCACAAGCTAAATGAGTCAAATGTGAGATTGTTGCAAAAAAAACCAAAACATGATTCTGGGATGCATTAACAGGAGAGCTATGAGCAAGGCATGAGAAGTCATTATTTCGCTCTACTCTGCACTGATTAGACCTCAGTTGGAGTATTGTGTCCAGTTCTGGGTGCCACATTTCAAGAAAGATGTAGAAAAATTGGAGAAGGCCCAGAGAAAAGCTACAAAAATGATTTAAAGGCCTAGAAAATATGAGTTTTGATGGAAGACTGAAAGAATCGGGCATGTTTAGTTTAGAAGAGAGAAGACTGACAGGGGACATGATAGTTTCTAAAGGAATGTTACAAGGAGGAGTGGAAAAAATTGTTCTCGTTGGCCTCTGATGATAGGACAAGAAGCGCAATGGGCTTAAACCCAAACCTCCCTTACTGCAGTTGGACATTAGGAAAAACTTCCTGTCAGGGCAGTTAAACACTGGAATAAATTGCCTCGGGAGGTTGTGGAATCTCCATCACTAGAGATATTTAAGAGCAGGTTGGATAGACATTTATCAGAGATGATCTAGACAATGCTTGGTCCTGCCGCAAGGGCAGAGGATCGGATTTGATGATCTCTCAAGGTCCCTTCCAATTCTAGTATTATGATTGTGTGCTAGTTTGGCTCAAACTACTTTGTAAAACTGGTAGTGTGCCTATGTAACTGCCAGTGTCTGGGATAGTTGCCAAGTACATACCCACGGGTTATATAAGATTGTATTGAAGAGGCTATGCTAGGCTGCCACCCATGTGGCTGTTGCTATAATACGGTGTTCTCCCACTGAGCTCCCCATATTTCCACAAAACTAATGGTCATAGCAGGCCATTTATGGAAAAAAAGGATGTACAGGTTGAACCTCTCTCATCCGGGACTCTGTGGTCTGGTAATATCCATGGTCCATCAGGACCACAGAAGTTGCTAGACCAGAGAGCCCTGGCCGTAGAGGTTGAGAGTGGCTGGGAACAGAGCTGGTCTGGTCAGCAGCAGCGTGCAGTAGAGAGCCCCAGGAGATACTGCCACCCCATGGGGGGATGAGGACAGGGCGCCCCAAGAATGGCTGCTGCTTTGCATGGGGCCATGCAACCAGGAGCAGGGAACCTCCCAGGAGTAGCTGCTACTCCGTGCAGGGCCAGGAGAACCCTGGGAGCTGCTGCTGCCTAGCACAGGGCAGGAAACCCCGGGAATGGCTGCTGCCTTGGGGTCAGGGAACTGGGGAACCCCAGAAGCAGTTGTTGCATCACATGGATCCGGGGCGAGATCAGCTGCCACCTCAAGCAAGAAGGGGTGCGGCTGAGGAACTGCAAGAGCAACTGCCACCCAATGCGAGGTCGGGGAAGCCCAAGAGCAGGCTGGGGGCTGCAGAACCAGGCAGGTGAGCCAGAGGAGGTCAGGCCTTTGGGTTCTCCCAGGGCAGCTGCCAGGAGGGGAGCCTGGGAAGAGCACAGATGCTTGACCTCCCCGGTCCAGCAAATTCCTTTGTTTGGAATCACTCAGGTCCTGAGGGTGCAGGACCAGGGAGGTTCAACCTATATTAGTAATACAGATGACCTACAGAGGATCCTCTCTTCTGAGAGAACTGATGGTAATTCAGTACATGCTGCCAGTCTTTCACCATAGTTGGGTATTGTTGACTGGCCTCCACAGAACGTAACTAAGTTGTGTGCTGCTTTTTGACAATGAGAGCAGTCTGATCATCTGAGTAGCAACAAAGATCAAACCTATATGGCTCTAGGCCAGCCTTGGTCTATTGGGGCTTGAGCTATTGAAGTTCCTGGCCTTGAGGAAATGGCCTAGGTTTGTCATCCTACATTAGTTTCTAAAGAACTCAAGCCCAAACATCTTCAGCCTTAAGTAAATCTTTGTGGTTCCTTCCACGGGAAAGACTTTTTTGAGGCAGGGGATGGAGGCTACAGGTATGCAACTGGTTAGTCTCCCAAAACCTGCATGGCACATGGTGACTAGACAGCTACTCTGCTGGGTTGATGGTGTAAGCTGGGCTGCATGATGCTTCAAAGGAAATGATCAGTCTTAGAAAAAGAAACATTGCAACAAGCTGGAACTCAGGTATTAGAAGAGATTAGTGTTCAGGCATTTTGGCTACGTCTAGACTGCAAGCCACTTTTTTGAAAGAGAGCACCCGGGCAATCTGGATGCTTTCTTTCAAAAAAGCACAGTTCGCATTACATAGCACCTTTTTTCGAAAGAGCACTTTTGAAAAAAAGTAATAGAAATGTAGCCGTGTTTGTCTGGTGTAGCTGAAGCAAAATACAGGACTATGTAGCACTTTAAAGACTAACAAGATGGTTTATTAGATGATGAGCTTTCGTGGGCCAGACCCACTTCCTCAGATCCAATAGTGGAAGAAAATAGTCACAACCATATATACCAAAGGATACAATTTAAAAAATTGTTTTTAAATTGTATCCTTTGGTATATACAGTTGTGACTATTTTCTTCCACTATTGGATCTGAGGAAGTGGGTCTGGCCCACGAAAGCTCATCATCTAATAAACCATCTTGTTAGTCTTTAAAGTGCTACATAGTCCTGTATTTTGCTTTTGAAAAAAGGCGTTATTCCTCATAAAATGAGGTTTTCCACTGTAGAAAAAACTGCCGCGTTCTTTCAATTTACTTTCAAAAGAACGTGGCAGCAGTCTAGACGCAGAGGAAGTTTTTTCGAAAAAATGCCACTTTTTAAAAAAAAAAAACAAACCTGTAGTCTAGACACACCTTTCCTGATCTGCAAAGTAGTTTTAGTCTGGCTGATACCCCAATTGGTGATTTGACTGAAAAATACAGATGTGAGCTGAATCCTCATCCATAGGAGAAATAATTTCCTTTTTGGCGCCATGGCACAATCTCCTTTGGTTAAAGGTACATCCCCCCAGGTGGGGAATTTAATTCATAGTTTAGGGATCCTGTATTCCTTACTGGTATTTAACCACTCATTGCTACCTGAGGCTACATCTGTACTATGAGTACATTGACTCTGAGATCAATCCACTGGTAGGGATGTGAATGAGTAGTCCACTACCCAATAAGCAGGAGCCTATCAGGTAACACTATCGATTATTCAGTTACTCCCCCCCTCGCCTCCTTCCCCTCCAGTGCCACTCTGCACTCTTAAAGGGACAGAGATGCAGCAGCTGGTCCCATGGGTGTCTCAGCACAAGCCCCCCTACTTCCCTATTGTCATTCTGCTTTTTTAAAGGGACAGCAGTGGCAGCTCATCCTGTGGCTCTTTCTCAGCACACTCCCTCCCCCCCGACCCCGCTCATTCCCCCATTGCCACTTTGCACTCTTAAAGTGAGACACATCCACGGGAAAGGCATCTGCTTCTCTGTCCCTTTCAGAATGCAGAGTGGTAGTGCAGGGGAGGGTTGTCCTGAGACTGCAGGGGACCAGAGACTGAGCCAGCATCTTTGTGTGCCGGCTCCTCTCTGTCCCTTTAAGAGTGCAGAGCGGCAACAGGGGAATTGTAAGGGCTTGTGCTGAGACCTGGAAGTGAGCATTTCCCTAACTTGCATCGACTACTCGACTAGCAAATTAATCACTACTTAATATCCCTTTCCACTGGCAGTCAATTTATCAACCATAGATTGCTTAGCAGTTGACCTATGTTACTCTACTCCAAATGAGCAGAGTAAGGGAAGTAAATGGAAGAGTTTGTCCTGTCCATCCCGTGGTTGTGTAGGCCCCTGAACCTAAGGTATGTCAACTCCAGCGATGTTATTCGTGTAGCTGGAATTGCATACCTTAGTCAATTTCCTACAGTAGAGTAGACCTAGTATATGAGTTTAGTTCTTCCTCCCATCTCTGGTTGGCTAAGAGATGTAATTCTATCATGGACAATTAACAGACTTCATTATTAAGGATTTTGTCACTTCCCAGTTGAACTACAGCAGTGCAACATACCAGGACATGAAGTCATCAGCAGGGCTTGACAATTAGGGCAATCTACTCGCCCGTGGCGAGTAGATTTTAGCCCAGCATGGCACCGCAGCATGATCAGCGCATGCGCAGCACGCCAAACCGTGCGGCTAGCAAGCGGGGCTCGCCGCCGCTTGTCAAGCCCTGGTCATCGGCCTCAGAAAACTTCCAGGTGGTACAAAAATACTGCTATGCCTTTTCTCACCAATCCAGTTTTACCACAAACCCATCAAAGCTTTCTGTCGCTCTCTACTCTTCCCATGAAATACCTGGTCAAGTTCTATCAAAGCAAAACTACACTTACACATACAGCTCTTCCCCTGCAGAAAGGGTGAGGATGACCCTTGGGTGACAGATGATAATTGTGATCCTAATTAAAATTAATGTGCTCACCAGTAATGGGAGTAGTATAAGAAATTATATAGAACAGAATTATGGTACAGGCAAATCATCCTGCACGTAGTTTGAGCTGCTACACAATTCTCCCAAGAGAGTTCCCCTTTGCTTGCTGATCCTGGCCCAGGCATCCAGTTGGAGACATCCCTCTTCAGACCTAGTTGGCATCTATGTTGAATGCGACATGCTTCACATTTTTGCAATAGCTATGATAACACAGGGGACTAAAGTCTCACTTTAGCAGATAAGGTGAATGCTACTGTTTGGCCCTTGATGCCTTGTGTTTCCACATCCAAGTTAGTAGATAAATATGGTTCCTTCTAATTTAATTGCAGTGCCATCCTCTATCTTGACAAAGACTTGGTGTGAGAAATTAATGGGATTTTTAACTCCAGGATTAATGACACTTTGTATGTCTTTTATACTCTTTCATTTGGAAAACTTTTGATGGCAGTGTAACTCCTTTAAGGCAACCCTCTGCTCCCTAAAGTTCTCTCTATTAAAATGGCTTGGAAGGGCTGGAGTAGCTTCAGAGACCAGTCCTCTGCCCTCAGTGACACTAGGGAAAGTTGTCACCTTATTTATTTAATGTTAATGCCCATTAGGTGAAAGGAGCTTTCTAAACTCTCATGAACCCTTCTCTGAGGAACTCCCAATTTAAGGACAGGGACAGAAAGAGAGAGAGAGAGAACAAAAACAGGCAAATTATATGCAACTAGCTTCACTTTAAACAACATGACAGGATTGGGTCTTTAACAAGGACTTGAGGATGTTGCAGATGAATTCAAGAACATCAGTAGCTAAGTGGAAAATGGTAAATGCATCAAATGTAAAAACTGGAATATTTTCCTGCACTAAAATAAATATTGAGCTTTATGCATAAAGCATTTCTTTTTTATTACTCTGTCTACCCCAAGCTGAAGCGGAGTACCTAGTTAACATGCAATCCCAGTGTCTTTCTGTTTAGTTAATGGAAAATAGAAGCACAAAAATTGATGGCAAACATCTGAACAATTAATTAGGTACAGATGAAGAGCTAGTAGATTATGATCTAGTAGGTACCTGTAAAAATGAAACTTGCCTTGTGGTGAAGTGAGTTTTGTTCATTTGAAAACATCTGGTTCTACCAAAGACAGACTACTGGATTAAATAGATGTTAAATACGATCCAGTGTGGAAATTCCTGGGTTTAGCTAGAGGGGCTATCCTAGAAGAAATGTACTCGTTCAGTCATAAAGTACAGGGCTCAAGGAAGGAATGGTTGGAGGTAGGAATGTAGCAGTATAGTTGATAATGCTATAGACAACGTCTACGTCTACACTGGCACCCTTTTCCGGAAATGCTTAAAACGGAACAGTTTTCTGTTATAAGTATTTCCAGAAAAAGCGCGTCTACATTGGCAGGATGTAGACTTTTTCTGGAAAGCACTTTTTCCGGAAAAGCGTCTGTGGTCAATGTAGACGCGCTTTTCTGGAAAAAATCCCCGATCGTCATTTTCGCGATCGGGGCTTTTTTGCGGAAAAGACTACTGTGCTGTCTACAATGGCCCTTTTCCGGAACAGTTTTTCCGGAAAAGGACTTTTGCCCGAACGGGAGCAGCATAGTTTTTCCGGAAAAACACTGACAATTTACAGTAGATCGTCATTGCTTTTCTGGAAAAGCAAGCGGCCCGTGTAGACAGCTGGCAAGTTATTCCGGAAAAGTGGCTGCTTTTCCGGAATAAGTGACCCAGTGTAGAGACAGCCAACATGTATTCTCCCCACCCCCACCATTAAATGTTTTTAGCAGGCTGGCCAGCAACCTGGTTCAGTCATGGCTTGCACAGGCCTACCTCTGCGGTGGCTATGCATTTAAAGTGTATTAGGAGCCAGGCAGGCAGTCTGTCCAGCTCAGTTCTGGCTTGGGCTGGGTTCAGGAGCTCAGACCTCTCCCTAGACTGGGGCTGCTGCTTCTGTATTAGAGGCAGTAGCACAGAACAACAGGCAGCCGGTCCAAGAGGGGAGCTGGTTTTAAAACTAGTTCCCATCTCAGACTAGCTCCTGCCCAGCACCCCACGCTGTTGCCTCTGTATCAGAGGCAGCAGCGTGGAGTGGTAGGGGGCTCCTCAGAAGCGAGGTCAGAGTGCACTAGCTGCCAACCCCACCTATGGGGACCACAGAATAGTTGAGTGACCAATAAGAATTCATGAGGTTAAACAACTATTCAATTAACCAGTATTTAACATCCCTAGTGGAAGGAAATTCTATGGCCGGCTAGTAGGGATGTGAATGGTTAACTGGTAAGCATCACCCCCCTTTCCATGTCCCATTTAATAGGTTAATGAATGAAACATAATATTTAACCAGTTAACTAATTAAACAGGATTTTACATCTCTACTGTATAGTGCAATTACTAAGACAAACTCAATCTAAAGCAATCTGTAGCCCATCAAGTATCTTTGTGTGGCCCGCAAAACATTTTGTTTTCTTACGGTTATTACTAAAGTATCTAAAAGTGTGTCTCAGAGAGGAGAGAAAATTCTTCTCTTTGGCCTCTGATGATAGGACAAGAAGCAATGGGCTTAAACTGCAGCAAGGGAGGTTTAGGTTGGACATTAGGGAACATTTCCTGTCAGGGTAGTTAAACACTGAAATAAATTGCCTAGGGAGGCTGTGGAATCTCCATCTCTGGAGATATTTAAGGAGCAGGTTGGATAAACTTCTATCAGGTGTGATCTAGACTTGGTGCTTGGTCCTGCCATAAGGGCAGAGGACTGGACTTGATCTACTATTCTATGAAAGTGGTATGTATATGAACTGAGGTGCTTGCTGATTGACAGTGAGATCCTGGCATTCCCTCTGCATCCAATAAAAATGCTGCTGTGGTTCAGTCAGCACACCCCACATATTCTAGCTATGTAAGCACAGCACTACCACCCAATCATGGGAAACCAGCTTGGGTTAATACTGGCTCGCAGCCCACTGAGATGAAGGAGGGCCACTCATGCAGCCCACCCACTAGCCTGGGTTAGTGTCTAGGTTTTAAAGTTTGTATTCCAGACACTGGGGCTGTGTCTACACTGGGCCACTTATTCCGGAAAATCAGCCACTTTTCCGGAATAAGCTGCGAGCTGTCTACACTGGCCCTTGAATTTCCGGAAAAGCAATGATGCTCTACTGTACAAAATCAACCGCTATTCCGGAAAAACTATTCTGCTCCCGCTCGGGCATAAGTCCTTATTCCGGAACACTGTTCCGAAAAAGGGCCAGTGTAGACAGCCCAGTAGTCTTTTCCGGAAAAAAGCCCCGATCGCGAAAATGGTGATCGGGGCTCTTTTCCGGAAAAGCGCGTCTACATTGGCCACAGACGCTTTTCCGGAAAATCAGCCTGCCAATGTAGATGCTCCTTTTCCGGAAAAACTGAAAACGGAATAGTATTCCGTTTTAAGCATTTCCGGAAATTCATGCCAGTGTAGACACAGCCTGGGAGAACAGGCCTTTTATCCTCTTATTGACAGGGCCCCAGTTGTTCTGCTGCAGCACAGCAGTCTTACTCAGGGATGGCCACAGGGGCAGCCTGATTCTCTCTGGCCGCGGTGTCCTGTTGCAGCTCCCAGCCCCCCAAAGCAACAACACGCTCTAGGAGCTCTGTGACTTTCCTTTTTCTTTAGGCTTGAGTTAGCGATTCCCAAACCAACCTGCGGGAGCCACCTCCCATCCAGAGCAGCTGGAGGGTGCCCCTAACTCTACCCCCGCCCCCATGTGTCCGTGCTGCGGGCGCCACAAGTTTCAGTCCCTCTCCCCGCCTCGGCGGGCTGCTAGGAACCCCCCGCCCGTGTCCGCCGCACGCTGGCCAGTCCCCGCCCCTGGCGCGCCCGCTCCGTGGCTGGAGGGAGGGGGCGACGAGGGGAGCCGTGGCCGCCAGGTGAGCGCGGCATGGCCAGGCGCGGGGCCGCAGCTACCCAGCTGCTGAGCGCGGCGGCGGCGGGCTCGTTGGCCGTGTGCGCGGTGCAGCTGGGCCTGGCCTGGGCGCTAGGCCGGAGGCTGGGCCGGGGCTGCTCCCCGCCGGATCGCTGGGTGCTGAGCTGGCTCTGCTACGACGTGCTGGTGCATTGCGCGCTGGTGAGCCGGCTCGGGGAGGTTGGGAAGGGCCGGGGCCGAGTGGGGCTGCGGAAGAGGCCGGGCGCTCTGGGGTGTGGGGCTGGTAAGAAGGAGGCGCTGCAGAGAGGAAGGGGGGGGGCGGCTTCTTTTACATGCTGTGAACCAGCCCCTCCCGCCCCCCACCCCATAAAACACCGCTGCGCTCCCCGCGCCCAATGCATCCCCATTTCCCCGCTCCCCTAGCGAACTGCTCTGGGCACGGACGCTGCTTCCCGCTCTGGCTGGCGCATAGTGCAGCCGTTGCCGCAGGCAGATCATTCCCATTATTAGAGGGCCCGGCCCCTTGCCATTGAGTCCGCTCTGCAAGAGCTTGGAAACATCATGGTTGGCTGCTGGGCTTGCCAATCCTGTCTCTTGAGTCTCTGAGGCTTCAGGTCGGATTTGCTCAGTTTTCTACTTTGAAATGCTTCGTTCTGCAGAAGCCACTTCGCTGCGTCCCTTCAGCAAGCTGCACTGCACCATACAGGTGTGTGCGTGGCGGAAAGCTGCTGCGGTTTTTCTTCAGGAGAAGATTAAGATCACCTCCAACCTTGTTAGGGCTTTGTAGCTGCTCTGTTCGTTTCAAGCAGGGCTGGACCGCGCCATTCCAGCGCCCTGGGCAGACAGGTTAATTGCTCCCCAGGTTGGGGAAGGGTGCATGCCTGGCCCTGCTGGTGCATGGGAGAGAGTGCATGCGCTGCCTCCCCTCCCCTGCCCAGCGTGTGGGGGAGGGCATGCGGAGCTGGTGGCAGCAGGACACACGTGCCTGGCTCGGCCCAGCCCAGCTACCACTGATGGTGTGCTGCCCGGGGCGGGCCAAATCTGGCCGAGCAGGGCCCCACGGCCGCGGGGGGAAGGGCGCTGCGCGGGTTAACATGACCCCCACCCCGGGCAGCCGCTGCAGGGTGGCTGCTGGGAGCTGCTGCAGCCCGTGATCTGGGGGTCAGGTGCACGGTGCCTGATGGCAGCTGTAAGGGGCACTGTGCACCCCTTACAGCTGCCATCAGGCGCCCCCCCCATAGGTTTGAGCCCCATGCCGCTGCCCAGCTAGCCCATGCCTTAATCCGACCCTGGTTTCAAATCAAAGTCAGAATGATATGTTTAATTGACTAGAAGAACTTCTAAAGAGCTCTGTGTTTCTCCCAGTTCACCCACAGAAAGATTACTACTTCACTTGATGTTACAAAGAAATCCTAGCACTTGTTGACATTTAGAGGGTAGCTGAAAACACTTGATTCAGACTAGTTCTTGAACCCAGCCAAACACTGAAAAAAATCACTATGTGTTTGAGATCTGGATAGGTTTGCCAGGTGTTGGGTATTGAACTGGACATTCTGGTATTTGGACTTTGTGTCCGATAAATAAATTGAGAAAATAGCGACATATAAATGTCTATATTTTCTAATTAAGTTTTTCTGCTTTCCCTGGGCCTGGCTTGGTGCCCACATCCAGCAATTAAAGGGACCGCATTTCGGCCCAGATCTCCCTGGTTACTCCGCAGCTTTTTTTTTTTTGCTCAACAAATTTCTATAAAATTTTTGTCCGGCATTTTCTTGAAACCATCTGGCAACCTTAGATACGGACCATATGTCTCTATTGAAACTTCCTTCTGTTTTTTTCTCTTCTCAGGAAATCAGAATGTTATATTCAGCTCTTTTATCATGTCTGCAACATCAGCCAAAACACACACAATCAGTTTCTTTGTGCTTCTGTCACAAACCATGACTTGCGCCACTAAGTCCTGAGCAGGCCCAGGAAGGGTGGGGGCAGTTGCTCTGGGACCCAGTGATTCTAAAGGGCCTGGGGCTCCCAGCCACCGCCACTACTGCAGCAGTAGCCAGAGCTCCAGCCCTTGAGAATCTCTGCTGGAGCACTGCAGTGCTCTCCAGAGCCCTGCACTGTATGCTCCAGCTGGCACTGAGGGCTTCATCCCCCTCCCCACCCTCCCAAAAGGGTACCTGTAGATGGGAGGCTTGGGTGGGGCTAGGATGAGGGATTCAGAATGCAGGGTGCCCCAGGAGAGAGGACAACCCTAGCCCTCTTTCACCATAACAGCTTGGGAGTGGATGAAAAGCACCTGTCCATGGCTGCTGGAGTGGGCACAGCTGGGGGACAGAGACAAAAACAAATTATCTCAAATCCATAGTAAATATCTGTCCCTTTCTCCACCCTTGCCCCCTGCTGGCCCAGTTTCCTGATTCCCATCTCTAGCCTCTTGCTGCCCCTTTGTGGTCATTATACAGTATAACTGTCCCTGCTAGCAGAGCCCTCCCTTTCTGTGAGAAACGATTGCATGCCAGGAAAATCCCATTGTACTGGCACAACCAAACCCTTATCTTGCTTTAAGTTATGGTAAGCAGGAGCCGCATACCAAATTTTGTGGTCTTAGCTTTTACCATTTAGAAGGAGTTCTTGAACAGACAGACTCACTCACAGACAAACACTCTCAAAATGTAGTAGATAAACAAAATCTTAAATTTCATCAAGAGGCCAATGGGCAGCCAACACAGTATCATGCTCCCCTTGTCAATGAAAGCCCATTCAGTAAGTCAGCTGCTGCATTTTGAGCCTGTTTCAGTCTCCAAATGGTTTTCAAGTATTCATAGAATCATAGAATAATAGGACTGGAAGGGACCTCGAGAGGTCATCGAGTCCAGCCCCCCGCCCTCAAGGCAGGATCAAGCTCCGTCTACACCATCCCTGAGAGATGTCTATCTAACCTGTTCTTAAATATCTCCAGAGAGGGAGATTCCACCACCTCCCTTGGCAATTTATTCCAATATTTGACCACCCTGACAGTTAGGAATTTTTTCCTAATGTCCAATCTAAACCTCCCCTGCTGCACTTTAAGCCCATTACTCCTTGTCCTGTCCTCAGAAACCAAGAGGAACAAATTTTCGCCTTCCTCCTTGTGACACCCTTTTAGATATTTGAAAACCGCTATCATGTCCCCCCTTAATCTTCTTTTTTCCAAACTAAACAAGCCCAGTTCATGAAGCCTGGCTTCATAGGTCATGTTCTCTAAACCTTTAATCATTCTTGTCGCTCTTCTCTGTACCCTTTCCAATTTCTCCACATCTTTCTTGAAATGTGGCGCCCAGAACTGGACACAGTACTCCAGCTGAGGCCTAACTAGTGCAGAGTAGAGCGGCAGAATGACTTCACGAGTTTTGCTTACAACACACCTGTTGATACAACCTAGAATCATATTTGCTTTTTTTGCAACAGCATCACACTGTTGACTCATATTCAACTTGTGGTCCACTATGACCCCTAGATCCCTTTCCGCCATGCTCCTTCCTAGACAGTCGCTTCCCATCTTGTATGTATGGAACCTGATTGTTCCTTCCTAAGTGGAGCACTTTGCATTTCTCTTTATTAAACCTCATCCTGTTTACCTCTGACCATTTCTCTAACTTTCTAAGGTCATTTTGAATTATGTCCCTATCCTCCAAAGAAGTTGCAACCCCACCCAGTTTGGTATCATCTGCAAACTTAATAAGCGTACTCTCTATCCCAATATCTACATCATTGATGAAGATATTGAACAGTACGGGTCCCAGAACAGACCCTTGAGGAACTCCACTTGCTATCCCTTTCCAGCAGGATTTAGAACCGTTAACAACAACTCTCTGACTACGGTTATCCAGCCAATTATGCACCCACCTTATCGTGGCCCTATCTAAGTTATATTTGCCTAGTTTATCAATAAGAATATCATGCGAGACCGTATCAAATGCCTTACTAAAGTCTAGGTATATGACATCCACCGCTTCTCCCTTATCCACAAGGCTCGTTATCTTATCAAAGAAAGCTATCAGATTAGTTTGGCATGACTTGTTCTTCATAAACCCATGCTGGCTATTCCCTATCACTTTATTACCTTCCAAGTGTTTGCATATGATTTCCTTAATTACCTGCTCCATTATCTTCCCTGGGACAGACGTTAAACTGACCGGTCTGTAGTTTCCTGGGTTGTTCTTATTCCCCTTTTTATAGATGGGTACAATATTTGCCCTTTTCCAGTCTTCTGGAATCTCCCCTGTCTGCCATGATTTTTCAAAGATTATAGCTAAAGGCTCAGATACCTCCTCTATCAGCTCCTTGAGTATCCTGGGATGCATTTCATCAGGACCTGGTGACTTGCTGACATCTAACTTTCCTAAGTGATTTTTAACTTGTTCTTTGTGTATCCTATCTTCTAAACTTACCCTCTCTCTGCTTGTATTCACTACGTTAGGCACTCTTCCAGACTTCTCGGTGAAGACCGAAACAAAGAAGTCATTGAGCATCTCCGCCATTTCCAGGTTTCCTGTTACTGCTTCTCCCTCCTCACTAAGCAGTGGGCCTACCCTGTCCTTGGTCTTCCTCTTGCTTTTAATGTATTTATAAAAGGTCTTCTTGTTTCCCTTTATGCCTGTAGCTAGTTTGATCTCATTTTGTGCCTTTGCCTTTCTAATCTTGCCCCTGCATTCCCGTGTTGCTTGCTTATATTCATCCTTTGTTAGTTGTCCTAGTTTCCATTTTTTATATGACTCCTTTTTTATTTTGAGATCATGCAAGATCTCCTTGTTAAGCCAAGCTGGTCTTTTGCCATATTTTCTATCTTTCCTACACAGCGGAATTGTTTGCTTTTGGGCCCTTAACAACGTCCCTTTGAAATACTTCCAACTCTCCTCAGTTGTTTTTCCCTTCAGTCTTGCTTCCCATGGGACCTTACCTACAAGTTCTCTGAGCTTATCGAAATCTGCCTTCCTGAAATCCATTACCTCAATTGTGCTGGTCTCCCTTCTACCTTTCCTTAAGATCATGAACTCTATTATTTCGTGATCACTGTCCCCTATACTGTCTTCCACTTTCAAGTTCTCAACTAGTTCCTCCCTATTTGTTAAAACCAAATCCAGAACAGCTTCTCCTCTGGTAGCTTTTTCAACCTTCTGAAACAGAAAGTTGTCTCCAATGCAGTCCAGAAACTTATTGGATAGCCTGTGCCTCGCTGTGTTAGTTTCCCAACATATGTCTGGATAGTTGAAGTCCCCCATCACCACCAAATCTTGGGCTTTGGATAGTTTTGTTAATTGTTTAAAAAAGGCCTCATCCACCTCTTCCACCTGGCTAGGTGGCCTGTAGTAGACTCCTAACATGATATCACCCTCGTTTTTTACTCCTTTTAGCTTAACCCAGAGACTCTCTACACGGCTATCTCCTACGTTCATCTCCACTTCAGTCCAAGTGTGTACATTTTTAATATACAAGGCAACCCCTCCTCCCTTTTTTCCCTGTCTGTCCTTCCTGAGCAAGCCGTACCCTTCCATACCAACAGTCCCATCCCACCAGGTTTCTGTAATACCAATGATATCATAATGCACAATGCAATCATAATGCACAATGCAATCATATTGCACAATGCAAGAGTCTAATCATGAGGTAGCAAAAGCCTAGATAACTATTACAAAGTCTGTATCCAAAAGGACAGGTCAGAACCACCAAGCAAGACACAGATGGCAAAATGCTGACTGGGTTATTGCTGTAATGCTGTTGACATACAGCAACTTAGGGTGTGTCTAAAACCATCCCTAAATTGTGAACCTAGTGCCCTAGAAGGACCACTTTTATGGGTCATTCCCCGTGGACCTCCAGACAGCACACTAATTTATAATTACTATTTCATTAGTAATCCCCTGAAATCTATCTCATTCCCTTCCGCTCATTCCTCTTTCTTATGTGCCCTCGGAGCCTCTCCACATCTTGGATTGTTTTGTCAGCTGCCAAAGGGATTGAGCGGATAAATATGATAGACTGCATCTTCATATTGCTCTCTGCTTCTCAGCTCAATGCTGTCACAATGGCAGTCCTTACCAGCTGCAGCAAATTAAATCTTTGGATGGCACACAGTAAACCTCCTTGCCCCATTTTGTGTGAATGGAGACAGTACTGTATGAGATGTGTTGACAGGAATGGTAAATAAACTATTTGATATATATGACCTGGATCCTTGCTGGTCTGATGCTAAAGCACACATAAGGGGCCACCTGTCATCTTATATGGTATGTCTGTCTATCATATCCAATGATGACGTCATGGCAGTTTGTGTCCTCTTGTATGGTAGCCTAGGCCCTGAATTCCTTCCCTCATTTCTCCCAATACAAAACCAGTCTGTTAATTAGAGTGATATGTTTAAAATGCCAGTGATTTTTCTGTGCTACTAGAAATTTAATATTGAGAGCTGGTGTTTTTCATTGATTTTGTTTCACAGACAGTGCCAGTGGCAGCATATAAATACAATGTACCAAAGTGAAACAGCTAGATTTGTTTTAATGAGACAAAGTGGGCAATGGATTGACATGGTTATGTTGGGGTACATGCACCACACTACCTCTGCAGGGATTAATGTGAGCCTGAAAGGCCAGGTAACCCATCTAGTTGCACTTAGAGGGTGGGCCACAGTTAATTAAAGCCCAGCTGAGGAAGGAGTTGGGTGATGACTATAAAGAAAGGAAGTTGGGGGCAAATGGAAGCTGTACAGAGAAACTCTATATAGAGAGTGGAGAATCTAGGAGGGTAAAGGAGAAAGCCTAGGTAGAGAGTTGGCCCTGGGATTCTTCCCTGAGTAGAGCAGTCTTTAGACAGAGCAGCAGGGGAGGTGGATCAGGCTGCAATGATGTACAATTCTGATAAAAAGGCACGGTGTGGCAGGGAGAGAAACCTGGCAGGTGTGTGTGGGAGGAACAGAGCAAGGGAATCTAAGGGTACGTCTAGACTACATGCCTCTGTCGCCAGAGGCATGTAGATTAGGCTACCAGGCATAAGAAAATGAAGCGGCGATTTAAATAATCACCACTTCATTTAAATTGACATGGCTGCCGCGCTGAGCCGACAAACAGCTGATCAGCTGTTTGTCGGCTCAGCGCGGTAGTCTGGACGCGCAGGGGTCAACATCAAAGGCATTTGTCAACCACCCAGGTATGCCTCCTGGGATGAGGTATTCCTGGGTGGTTGACAAATGCCTTTGATGTCGACCCCTGTGCGTCCAGACTACCGCGCTGAGCCGACAACCAGCTGATCAGCTGTTTGTCGGCTCAGCGCGGCAGCCATGTAAATTTAAATGAAGTGGCGATTATTTAAATCGACGCTTCATTTTCCTATGCCTGGTAGCCTAATCTACATGCCTCTGGCGACAGAGGCATGTAGTCTAGACGTACCCTAAGACATGAAAGGCCCAGCCTGAGGAGAGAAGAGGTTGGCTTAAGTTTTTGCTTTTGGATTGGGATCTGTTGTGGGATACAAGTGGAAAGACTTGCCAGTCCTGGCTCTGAAAAAAGGATGAATGTACAGAGGCCGTGGGAAAGACCTGCTGACAGGCTATGGTAGGAAGAAGTCCAGGGAGGCAGCAAAAGGGAGTCAGACTGAGCAGACCTTGGCTAGAATCCACTGTAGTGGGAGGGTTAGAGTTCTGCTTCCAGCTACTGGTGAGGTGACAGGAAGCCCCTGAGATGGGGATAAGCTCAACTGAGAACCCTGAGTGGAGAGTGTGATGACCATAGGGCTGAAGACCTTTGGTAAGGATTGTTGTTGGGTTCTTTATAACCCCCAAAGGGTTAGAACTACAGTGTGAAGTGGCCAGAGAGCCAAGTTGCAAGAAGAGGCAGACCCCCACAGAAGTGGAGCAAGTCCTAGAAGTGAAGGTGCAGCTACGCCATGCCCTAGCCACAAGGGGATGCACCAGCAGTGAACCAACCATTCTTCTATTGTCCTTTCCAGTTCTAATCATTTTATTGTGGCTCGAGTTTTGGAATGTGATTTAACAATACTAAAATGTCACTAACATATCAATGGAAAAATATTTAGCCCTGTGGGTTTTAAAGATATTAGGAGGGCAGGGCTATATGTTACTTATATATGCACTAGGGACTAATAACGCTTCATTTTAAGTAGAATAGCTTGCTTGCTCGGTTTTGCTAATTGGCCTAGTCCTTGCTTTTAAATGTTTATAACCCTAACCCATTGTTTTTCTGAAATTGTTGTTTATTCTGTGTTTGTGCAGTTTTGCTAATGGGTGCAGCTGCTGCACAGAATCATATTTAAAGATTGGAGTCCTTGGGAATAGGAACCTCAGTTCATGGGGGGCTTTACCATGTCACCAGAAATTAAAGACCAGGTCTGTGAACTTTACTGACTGGATTTCTTATCAAAAAGACTAAACTAAACAAACAAATCTATATCTGGTCTCCATCACTGTAGCACCTGAGCAGCTCATTTGAGAATCCGCTAAAAAATCCCAAACCTTAATGATAATTTTGAAATATACTGAAATTGCACAAAAAACTTCCTATATCAAAGCTGATAGGTGAATGAGCATTTTGTCCTTTTACAACAAGAGTAATCCAGCTGTATTCTACATATTGTGTTTTTTGTCTTTACTGTTGTGTACATGGCTTTCCCTTTGCTGCTTTCCTACTTGTTATGTTCATATGGATGGACAGAAAGTTGGCCACGACGAGTCAGAGAGTGCTGCTCTGCGTTAGATTTGGTGACTTCCTGTTCTTGACCCTGTGACTTTCTTTGCTTACTTTTCCCTTTCTGCAGCAGCTGTATGAAGAACTATTGCTGATGCAGTTGTGCTTCTCCGTACCACTTTGTCATTCACTCCCCATTCCTTGCAAGAGGATGGAACAATACTGTGCAAAGAGATTGGGAGGCCAGGGTGGATCCAGGGCCCAGAATGGAAAATTGTGCATCCTCATATGATTGAGTTACAAATCCAGTACATCTTTCCACATCTGTCATGATGCAGTCATGTGTGCTGGGTGGGGGGGGGGGGTTGTTTGTTTTAAACAATCCTAATGAAGGACTCTTTCAATTCTAGAAAACCTTCTTTAATCCAGCCCAGTTTGGTAAATCATTATATGTGTTCTTCTGTGACGGTTGTTCAGTGCCTTCTGATTTTAGGATGAACTGGTGGTATCACTGTAGTTCCTAGTGCACAGGTATCACAAAAATGAACACTTCATCAGTAAGTATGTTAAAATGCATTTATTAAGGAGACCCTTGCCCCACCCCATCCCCTCAATGCTGCCTCTATATTAGAGGCAGAAGCATTGCGGGGGGGGGGGGGAGCGTGGACAGGCAGGAGCTGGTATGCACAGGGAGCCACCTCTTCCCTGTGTAAAAGTGTAACCAGGAGCACCAGTTCCCACCTGCCCCTCCTACTCCTCCCCTGCATGTAACTGTGAAGGTTAACCAGTGATTCGTCAGAGAATAGAAGATAAATGAACTATCCATTCTGATCTAGAGGTGATCCCTCAGAGCCAGGGTAATAGCATGCTGGTACCACTCTGAAAAGAAGCCTGCTGTTCTGGTATCTGCCCTGTACTGCT
The DNA here is from genome assembly GCF_052426305.1 of Pelodiscus sinensis. Taxonomy (NCBI): domain Eukaryota; kingdom Metazoa; phylum Chordata; order Testudines; family Trionychidae; genus Pelodiscus; species Pelodiscus sinensis. The sequence goes on along the minus strand of NC_143052.1, from coordinate 294,800,264 downwards.
CTGGGCAGACAACCTGGAACTTTGCCCAATACTACATTTGATAGAACAATTTACTGTTCTCTCTTTTTGGTGTTCTCTCCAGAAGGGGTGCCATGGTGTTCCCTGATCTTGTAGTCATCAGTACGAGCCCCTGCCACCTCAGAGCTTTTTATTCAAGTACATTGGTACTAGTCCTAGCCACTGGACTTAGCCCTCACCAGAACTGATTATTCTTAGAATTGACACATGGGGTATCTTTTTTTAAACTTTAACTAGAATGAGGTCAGGCAGTAGTTCATACCCTTCATGCTGTTAGTGCAAGGACAGAATTGAGAACAACTTTATATTTTCAGGCAGATTTCGTAGGGTGTTTGTTTTTCTTTGCTTTCACAGTCTTTGATTGTCTTGCATAGAGGTTGGACCTGATCTGTCCCAAATGAGGGAATTTGCCGGATCAGGGGAGGTCCCCTGCCACAAGCTTCCCAGGACATTGCCCCTTCCTCCAGCTGGCTCTGCTCTAGCTCTGCTGCTACAGGGCTTGAGCTTGATTCCAGCTCACTGCTACCAGCCAGCTGGGGCTCTCCAGGGATGGAGCTCCCTAGCCACCATGGCCCTACTTCTGTCCCGTGGGATCAGGGCTCCACAGCTGTCTCGCTGCTGCTGTGCCCAGTCGGGGCTTCCCCGGGACCAGGCTCTGCAGCTGCCACACTGAGTCGGGGCTCTGTGACTGCCCTGTTGTGCCATGCCCAGCTGGCACTCCCTGGAACGGGGCTTGCCGGTCCTGCTGCTGCCGCTCCTCCCCCGGGACGGGCCTCAATGGCCCCAATGGTGGGGCTCCCCACCACTGGACTCCTGACCAGCTCGCACCCCCGGGTGCTGGGGTTCTCTGGTCCAGCAACATCCATAATCCTGCCAGACCATAGATGTTGCTGAACCAGAGAGTCCTGGATTTAGGAGGTTCATCCTGTACTTATGTTCTGTAACTTTCCTTTCACTCTCCTATCACTGTTCTCACAAGCTTTGCCTGGCTTATTATAAAACATTCCTGGCTAACAGTTAACCATATTGTCAGGACTCTTCTGACTCCTGTCAGACCTCTCTTCCTTTCCTCACCTACTGAATGTTTATAGAAAACTCTGATGTTTTCTGACTGAAGCTATGATATAAGTGTTAGATTATATTTATTATGGACTCTTGATCTTGGGAAAGTGGCTTCTGTAGCCTGTTCAGATTTGCCATTTTAAATGTCTTGGTTCTGATGTCTCATTTGTTGCATACCCATAGTGTATTTGCATGGGGGAGGGGGGGGAGTTATGTGTATGAGGAATAAGGGAGAAAAGTGTGGAGAGTAGACCTAAAATAAAATAAGGCAGCTGACACTTTACAACTCAAAATGGTCATATTTTTAAAGGATTACTTTAATGCATGTATAAAATTATTTGAAAGGCATGTGCAGTATGTGGCGCTGCTGAGAAGTTTATACACAGGATTTCTATATTTATGAATAGTTTCCTTATCTAATCTATGACATTCCTAGAATGTCCTATACCATATTCTCAGTGTTAATATGGATGTTGTCATGCCTGGTTGAAATTATAATACATTCCTGCCTTGTTTTTCTCTCTCAGGAGGGCCCCTTTGTGTACCTGTCTTTAATAGGAACAGTGGCAGAGTCAGACAACATATTTGCCTCTTTATGTAAGTATAGTTTTCATGTTATGCCAGCAGGAATATTTGTCAGATGTTGGCACAAGGATCTGTAGGGTGCATATGTGGCCCCATCAGACACTGGTGGCCAAAGAATCCAATTTCATTTACATGGGGCATGCACATCAAGAGTGGAATTCCCGTGGACAGTCACTCAAAGAACAATTGTTCATTTTAATGTGTTGGAAAGACTTTGAGGAACCAGAGTCTCCTGCTAATTTATCTCCAACATTTGATTTACTTTATGTCCCAATGGCAGCTTGCGGGAGTGTCCTTTTTAGTCCAAATTATCTGTTCCCAAAAACAAAACTTGGCAACCGCTCTCTGCCTTTGAGAAAGTAAGGAAAACCAAGTAAGGAAAAAACAACATTACTAATGTTTAATGCAATTATACCATAGCCTGTGAGTATCCTTTGTGGTACGTTTGTTCTGCCTGTGATGACTTACAAGTGGCTAACAACACATTGCTGGAGCAATATCTTTGAAGAGATTAACTTGTTTTAGCTGATATGCATTTGCTTGTTAGTTTAATGAAGAGAGCAACATAAATTCTGATTTCAGATACTCTCCCACCGAGATGAAGTTTAAAGCTGACGTTTTGGGAATGTAATGCATCACGTTTTCTTGATATTTGTTCTTACTGTAAAGAAGTCTTGTTAGTTATAATGCAGCATTTATGACCCTTATAATAGGGTTATAGAACAAAATGGCAAATTCAGTTTTTAACCTTTAGTTTGTTTTGATAAAGGGTCTCATTCAGTCATTTTTGTGCTCCCAAAATGCATTGCTTAGAATAGAAATCCTGGGTGCACAGAGAATGCAGGATTGAGACCTACAAGGACTATAACTATTTTCTTTTAAAAACCATTCACACTTGGGGCATCTGTAGTATGTTTGAAAACAAACTCAGATATGGTAGAGGTTTTGCAGTGCTATTTTTGTGCATTGGTGTTTGCATAGTTAACAAGCATACTATAACATGAACTGATAAAGCTGAATCATTGACCATGTGAAACTAATACAAACCTCTACATCAAACAGCGTTCGTGAACTCGTCTATCATTCTAACTTAATACAGTAAAACTCCAATTGTCTGGCATCCAATGCTCCAGCACTCCTGATAGTCCGGCACCAACTGGAACCCAGAAGTGCTCTGGCCAGCCAGACAATTGGAGCTGCTCTGCCCCCGACTTCCCCAAGTCCGCTGCTGCTGAAACTGACCAGCAGCTGACTTGGAGAAGCCAGGGGCAGAGCAGCTGGGGTGCTGCCGTGTTGGTCCCGCAGCGCCACCCTCTCCCATGCTGCGCAGTTCCCCACTGACACTCCCCCCCCCCCCCACCTCAGACCCCTCATAGCCCCCCTTCCAATATTCCGGCATATTTGATAATCTGGCACCCCCTGGGTCCTAAAGGTGCTGGATTATCGAAAGTTTACTGTACAGACTGTCACTTAAGGACAGCTTGACTTGACTTTTGTTTCTTTAAAGATTATTCTCTTCCCTCATGATGCCTTAATGTGTTATATTATTAAATATTGAATCCTATTTATTGAATATCGTTTCCATTAGGACAGATAGTTTTTATTAGAAACTTCTGCATCTATCCACTGAAATATTTCTATGGCTTTCATCACCGTGATGCCTGAGAATCTGCCCCTTCAACTCTGGAGGAAATAATTTCTCTGTCAGTTATGATAACTGAATTTGTCTGTATACATACAAAAATGTGCAGTCCATTTGCCGCTACTACTTTATTTAAATGTTAATTATTTATGGTTGTAAACTAGAAAGCAAGTCCAATTCTTCCCTCATTTAATATAGCTAGCAGGCTGTGCAGGCGTAACTGAGATCAGAATTTGACTCCTCTTAGCCAGAAACGCTATAGTAAGAGTAATTTTAAGGTGGGGGAAAATAGCTGAGTTCTAGAAATTAATCTCTAGGATTTGTCTAATCGCTATTATCTCCATTGGTTAACAAGCTTTTTCATTTTCCTCTTGTGTACTTTACCGGTGCTGTCTTTAATCCTAAAGTCTTTTTCTAGATATGTGGGGGGGGGGGGGGTCCTCAATAGAAGTTACTTGATGAACGTGGACACATTCTTCCAGCAGTGCAGGGAAGCAGTACTTTCTATTCTCCCACCCACTAAGGAGTTACCTGTTCAAATTGATTATCTCAGTGATGGAATTAACTGTTATCTTTAATTGTTTAGGGAAAGAATATGGAAGAGCAGATGCAAGGTGGCTTTATTCCGATCCAACCATTGTGTCTCTGGAAATACTAACTGTTGTTTTAGATAGTCTTCTAGCACTGATCCTCATTTATGCCATTATCAAAGAGAAGTACTATAGGTAAGTGCTGTTAGAAATTGGACAATTACTTGGTGCAAAGTACATACATAGAAGAGGTTCTTGCATCAGTATGTTGGCTGGAGAAAGGCATATTGCAGAAAACTAGGATCTGAAATAACTTTTGGGCTTTTTGAAGGGAAGCCTTTAAGCTGTAGAAGTCTGGAACACCAGAGAATATTATGAGAGATGACATTCAAGTGTGCCGCTTTGTGTACTGTGCAAAAAGTTGCTTAATATGTTTCCAGTGAGTATTTCAGGAACAATAGTAGCAGTGGGCAGCCATGTCCTACTAACTTTAAGGTCACTCAGTGCTGTAGCACCTGCAAGAGCAAAGCCTGCAGTACCTAGATGAGTCCCTTTTGCTGATTTGAGAGGATTGTAGAACAGTTACCTCTGCCTGAAACCACTTTGGGAGCAGAAATTCTTTCACCTCTAGGAACATATAGACAGCAATTTTAACTCCCAGATCTACAAAGAGATCCTAACTATAGTGTCGTTTAAACAATGTACTGTCTTAAAAAAAAAGGGGGGGGGGAGGCATTTATTTTGAGTCCCATGTGGACAGAGAGAGAGAGGAAGCTGCAAAAACTCAAGTGTGAAAAAGGAGTAGTTTTATTCTTACCAGCTATTATCAATGTTTCAGTTCATAGCTGTTCCTTGGAGCTACCTGCTATTCCCTATCCTAGTCAGTGATCCCTATTCTAAGAGGAGGCAATCTGCTTTTTGAAGGAAAACCCAGGCCTTTTGTCTTTCCAAATACTGTCCTCTCCTGTGTGGGAATGTAGATCTTAGTGTCATTATACTTTGGTTTGGGGTATGCGCAGTCTTGTTTTTCTTAGCCTTGCTTGTTGGAGTACAGAAATTGGTGGTTTTTCTTCTAGTGCTTATCCCTGTGTATTCCACACATGCACTCCATGCTCCCGAGATCAGAGAATCAGCAAGTTGTGTCCCATTGGTGCACTCGTGTGCCCTGGTGATCCTTGTGCTCAGTACCAAGATAGAAGGAGAGGTATGGACTGATGGTCTCTCCAGTCCAGTTCCTTCTGACCACCGCATGGCCTGAGTCAGAATCCTCTCTATCTGAAGCAACTTCATCATCTTCTTACCTTCAGTCATATTGTAAATATTTCTTAGAATTGTGCTGGTTTTAGTGGTTTTCTTTAGTTTAGTATAGTATAGAGTAGAGTACAGAGGCTTTTAGTTAGTATAGAGTAGTTTTTCCCTACCTCAGGGCCCTTTCCCGTTCACCACCGTACCCTCAGGAGAAGATCTGTGCCCAGAGTTCTTAAACCCCAGAATTATCTCCACGTCAAGTTCCTTCTCTGCCAGCGATAGCCATCAACACTGTCTTTACTGCTTGGGAAGACTTATGTCTCTTCTGCATTCAACTTCTGCTGCTCCTTCCCTACCCAAAAGGAAGAGGGAGAAGATTTCCAATTGAGAGTGCACCTCTTGGAAAAAGTCAAGAAACCCCAATGAGATCTAGGCTGGAAGGGCATTTCTGTACATTGGCCTCAGTCTGGGAGCAGCATCCTTCTGAGCATGATCTCTGGAACAGAGGCCAAGTCTGTAAAGCCTAAAGGCTCATTGTCTCAAGCCTTTCATTAGACTAAGGGGCACTCTCACAGACTCAAAATCAGATCCACTTCCGGATCTGCTCACAAAAAAAGGATCCCTCCTTGACTCCTTCCAAACTGGGCAAGTCCTCAGGCTATGGTCCTAAAGATTTGGGCCAGCTTAAATCTCCTGACCATAAGGAAGATAAGGTGAGCAGGAGCAGCTCTCTATTAATACCAACTTCGGTGCCAACCAGCAAGCCACAGAATCACACCACACTCTCAGCGAGGTATTTCCCTAGTGCTCAAAGCTCTCTGGCAGACAATCTCAGCAGATATGTCTTCACAGGCCACAAGTGAGAGATGCAAAGTTCAGTCCTGAACAAAACCGTTATACAATGAGGAACACCCTCAGCATTTCTCACTTCTGCTAACTCAGGGAAATAGTGGGATCAGACATCTCAACCCAGACTCTCTGCACCTCATAGGCTGGAATTTAAGATGGGCATCACATGTAGCAAGATAACCTGTTATTTTAAGAGACAGCAGGGCTATGTCTACACTCGCGGCTTCTTGCGCGAGTAATATGCAAATGAGGCTAAACATGGAATATCGCTGAGCCTCATTTGCATACCTAATGAGCCACCGTTTTTTTCAGAAGAGGCTCTTGCGCAAGAAGGAGCGTCTACACTGCCCCTTCTTACGCAAGAAAAACCCTCTGGCACAATGCCGTTAATGCCATTCTTCCTGAAAAGTAATAGGTGTAACGGCATTGTGCCAGAGGGTTTTTCTTGCACAAGAAGGGGCAGTGTAGATGCTCCTTCTTGCGCAAGAGCCTCTTCTGAAAAAAATGGAAGCTCATTTGGTATGCAAATGAGGCTCAGCGATATTCCACACTTAGCCTCATTTGCATATTACTTGTGCAAGAAGCCGCGAGTGTAGACATAGCCCAGGTGTTCCTGCTATTTCAGACTGCCTCCTCACTTTCAACATGTCAGGCCTTTCTATTAGCTTGTTTTAGGTCCACCTAGCAGCAATTAGTGCCATCCGCTCTCTGGTAAATGGCTGTTTTAGTTTTACTCGCTTTGTAACCACTACATTAACATAAGAAAAGCCATACTGGGTCAGATCAAAATTCCATCCGACCCAATATCATGTATTTCAACAGTGGCCAATGCCAGGTGCCCCAGAGGGAATGAACAGAACAGGAAATCATCAAATGATCCCCTCCCCTGTCACCCATTCCCAGCTTCTGAAGCTAGGGACACTATTCCTACCAAGTTCCTGTAGGGTCTCACTAAGACCTTCCCATCAGTAGTGCAACTCCAAAATCTCATCCTCTTACTAATTACCAGAACACCCTTTGAACCGCTGTCTGTGTTCTCAGTGTCCCATCTGTCTGTGAAGGTTGCCGTTCCTGTCACTATCACATCAGCCAGGAGGGTGAGTGAAGTGGCAGCACTCACGGCCAACCCGCTATGCCCCAAATTCCAAAGGAAAGGGTTTCCTTCTGCCCACAATTCACCCCTAAACAGCACCAGCTTTAGGAAGTGTGGGGCCCAATTCGAACAGTTTCGACAGGGCTCCGGCAGCCAGGATTTTTTGTTAAATCCCCAGCTACAGGGCAGAGTCATGTCCCGCCAAACCCCTGCGCATGCCTGCCCCAGGGCCAAACCCCGGGGCCGACCACCCCCCCTCCCTCCCGCAGCACAGGGAAACCCCTGCTCTCGACTCACCCCTCCTGCAGTGCAGGGAAGCCACCGTGCTCCTCCTCCGGGGCCCACGCCCCCTCCTGCAGTGCACCCGGCACGCCACAGAGCTGTGGGAAGGGAGCAGCCAGCACACTTCCGGAACCCCCGGAAGTGGTGCGAAGCTGCAGGCAGGACTTCCGTCCAACCCGCGGGAAGCCGGCACTACGCTGGAGGTAGGTAGTGGGGCTTCTCAGGGGTGGGGAGAAATGGGGGGGTGGGAGGGCTCAAACACCTCGCAATCAACTGGTTGAGGCCTCACGATCGACCGGTTGGTGACCACAGCCTGAGGGCACGGGGCCCAATTTGGGGGGAAATTGGCTTAAAGCCAGCCATGCCCCTAAAGGTAACTTCCATCTATCAGCCATCTCATTTACCGTATTCTCTCCAAAACCCTATGCTTCCAATGAGGAGAGGAGGCTTTTTCTCCTTCCATGTCAGACAAAGCTTTAAGTTTTACCTACAAAGAACAAAACCAATTAGAAGAGCACCTGGGCTATTCATCCCTGTAACAGAGTGATGATGAGGACAAATATTATCTGCTCAGAATCTAAGGCTACGTCTACACTGGTACCCTTTTCTGGAAATGCTTAAAACGGAACAGTTTTCCGTTATAAGTATTTCTGGGAAAAGCGTGTCTACATTGGCAGGATGCTTTTCCGGAAAAGCGTCCGTGGCCAATGTAGACGCACTTTTCCGCAAAAAAGCCCTGATCGTCATTTTCGCGATCTGAGCTTTTTTGCGGAAAAGACTACTGGGCTGTCTACACTGGCCCTTTTCCGGAACAGTTTTTCCGGAAAAGGACTTTTGCCCGAACGGGAGCAGCATAGTTTTTCCGGAAAAACACAATTTTACATTAGATCGTCATTGCTTTTCCGGAAAAGCAAGCGGCCAGTGTAGACAGCTGGCAAGTTATTCCGGAAAAGCGGCTAGTGTAGACACAGCCTAAGTGTATCTCTGGCTGCATCATTGCCGCTGTCTGCCCAGCTCCTTCCCCCAAATGGGATTAGGGCCCATTTCTCTAGACCACAGGCAACCTCTTTGGCATTTCTTCGAGAAGTACTGTAACAAGTCATGATTCACTGCTGCGGCACCTCCTGGTCACTCAGGGAAATTAGCTCTTCAGTCTTGGAGCACCCTCTGCTGGCCGCTGCCTCACCTTCAGTTACCTGTCTCCTGCACTGCTTCCTGCCCCTGGTGCCCCTTCCTCATTGGACTGCCCTGTGGCAGTGCTCCCGCACTTGGGGGTTCTCTTCCAGCCCCCTATTCCTGCCTTGCCTCAGTGACCCACTGCCAGTCATCATCGAGCCTCTGCCTCAAGGGCAAACTGCAGTCTGAAATGGCCACTCGTCAGTGGCAAGTATGTGAACCTGCTGTCTCCCTGCAGCTCTAGTACCTTCAGGTCTTGTCCCAGGCCCAGCAGCCTGGGAGTGGTGTCAGACCAGAGCTCCCCAGCACTACTCTGTCTCAGGAAGCCTCTGTAGCTTCCCTGGCAGCCAGGTCCCTTCTGCTCCACAGCTGGAGTAAGAGCATGTTCTCCTCCACTCCAGGAGCCCTAATTTATACAGCCCCACCTGGGCACTAATTGGCTGCCATATGCCACAGCTGCTGTCTCCACAGCCACAATTCTCTCCCAGGGCTGGGTTTAACCCTTGGAACAGCCAGTGCTGGGCAGCTGCCCTATCACAAGTACCTACATTGGACATATCTAGGGCAGCTACCAAGTGTTCCATCCACACTTTCATGAAGGATTACAGTTTTGTCCAAGCGACGAGGAGTCCTGTGGCACCTTATAGACTAACTGAAGTGTAGGAGCATAAGCTTTCGTGGGCAAAGACCCACTTCGTCAGATGCATGTGTTTTGTCCAAGACACTGCCACAGATGCAGCCACTGGGCCAGTGATGTTATAGTCTATAGACCTCTACACTGCCCACATTCCTGCACCTCCCTCCTATTTAAGTACTGTTTACCAGTCGTAGTCACCCACAGGTGGCATATGCAAAGGGACCAGCATTCCAAGAATAAATAGAGGTTACTTCTATTGAACTTCCAGTTACAAGTGTTTGGTCCCTATCTGCCCTCTATGCCATCTGCTTCATTTCACATCACATATAAGTTTGTGGTAGAGAAGGAACTTGAGAAATGATCAGTCTCCACCTGCCCTGGTATGTTTGGTACTGAGTACAAGAAATACCAAGGTGCAGGCATAGACCAATGAACACTACTTGCTAGTTTTTTGGTCTCAGGCACATGGAGCCCATGAGTACTCACATGTGGAATGCTGATAGGGATCATACATCTTGAAAAACCTCCAAGTACAGGCAGGTAACCTCCATTTTCTTTTTAAAATCTTGTCATATTTGAAAGTGATTTCACTAAGAAAAATAAACACACATGAATCTATATTTATGTACACGCTGGCACCTTGAATTAGGTACAAACCATTGAAAAACTTCTGTTTGCCAGTCAGTGTGTCCTATCTACATGACAAATTCAACGATGTTATGAAACCTGATTATCACACGGCTGTGTCCTGATGTTAAAAAAATGCTTATTTTGTATGGAATCTAAATGTGGTTCTTCATTCTAGATAGAAGGAGAAACAGGGGCTTAAGTGGCATTGGTAAATTAAGCATATTCCATCCACATATGGTGGCTTAGTAAACTATAATGTTGCTTGTCTTGATTAGCAGACTAAAAAATAAGCAGGTTAAGTTGTACAGGTTAAAAAGTGCTCTGTCTGGCAAGCAGAATGATTGCAGTATTCACCACACATGGGATGTGCGTAGGGATGAGCCCTTGAAGAAGAAAGCTATAATTATAATGGAGGTTCTTCAAGATGGTTGGTCCTAATCTCTCTAATAGTGAAGCATTATAAGCACTAGGATAGTGGCCAAAAGTTTGTTGACAATTTTTTTCTGTGTGTAAAATGTTGTTTTGTTGAAATCAAAATATTTCTTAGAAGAATATAGGGTTTGACAAAAAAATTCATACAGAAAGTTTCTCAGATCTAGGATAGAATTTTTGTTCAAAATTGGAGAGACACGCCCCTGAAAAAAACCTGTCCTTATATGAGAATCAGGTTCATGTCCCTGCTCTAGTTAATTCAGAGCAGGGACCTGTCTCTCCCATGTTCCAGTTGAGTCCCTTAATCACTGGATGATTAGCTAGTCTGAGGTGAGTTTCGTGATTGTTTTGTGGAGAAAAAATTTCAAAGGTCTTTCATTCTGCATCAGAACTAAACTTTCAAAACCTTGAAAATGATGTGTGAAACAGAATGAGTTTCTGGATAGCACTCATTTTTATTGCTGTTGCCTAATTGTTTTTTCTTATTCCTCTTTACAGGCATTTCATACAGATTACATTGTGTGTTTGTGAATTATATGGTGGGTGGATGACATTCTGCCCAGACTGGCTCATTGGAAGTCCTAACCTAAATACCAGTAACTGGCTTTATCTCTGGGTCTATCTGGTATTTTTTAATGGCATATGGATAGTGATTCCTGGACTTTTACTGTGGCAGTCCTGGTTAGGACTTAAGCAAATGTATCATGAAAACTCAAATACTAAAAAGAAGATTAGATGAAGATAAGCCCACATCATTAACCCGATTAACTGAGAGATTTAAATTGTGAGTGCAAGCAGCATTATTGTTTTTTTGCAGACACACAATCAACTGATTATTTTGTTCATCTTTGTAAATCACACACAAATTTTGTTGTATTTCAGGCTGATCTTTTCTTAAGAGGAGTAAAATAATGTACATAATAAAGTATACAAAAGTACTCAGAGCAATTGCTGTATTAATACACTGCATACAATAATAAACAATATATTTTATAACAAAGTGGAATGCAGATCTTTTTCTTTTATCGCTCATCAAAAGAAAAAAAAATCTTATCCCACTGTAATTCTTTAGCCAGCTGAAGCAAACAAGCAGTGAAATAATCAAGTTGGCTCTAAATCCGGATCCCACAGCCCTGTTCATCCTTCAATCCCAAATATCAAAGTCCAGTGTTTCATTTAGATCCGAAGCCGATTGTTTTGCAAACGTTGAGGCTCTTAGCAACAAGTTTCTGCTTATATGGTGTAGTATTAGTAATGCAATATGTCTGCTTAAGGTATTAAATCTGTGCCTCCAAAGAGTTTTATGATAAACATCCTCTGCCTTTCCTTCCCTCCCTCCCGCCCCCCATATATCCAAAAATGTCCATTTCACAATTTGAACAGACTTGACTGGCTCCAAGTTTTGCTTCTGAATGTTGACGCTGCATATGTGACTTTACATTGGATTAAACATTTCAGATGCTAGTGAAATTTTAGCTACTTTGCTTTCCTAAAATGTTTCCTCTATTTGATTTTTGTCAGTTTCATGTTCATAGATTAATTCACAAACTGTGCAGATAAAGTAAGCAGCAGATTTTTTTTTATGCAACTTGTGACTTAATATTCCATATGCTTTATGAAAATATGCCTGAGAGATGAATGTGTCATAAGTGAGATATGCTTTCTGCAAACAGGCTCATGTAACAACGTATCACTGGAAAGGTTATAAGTTACTGACTGTGAGTATCCTATTTGAATGCATGTATCATTCTTATACAGAAAGTTAAGAATATTGACCTGTGTATCTGTATTATATATTTTCTGCTTTGGGTCATTCCTGTTGCTTGTATTTCGGGGACTACAATGAAAAAGCCAGTGCTAATGTCCCATTAGCAAGAGACAAACTTAAAGGCTATGTCTAGACTGCCCCCGCTTGAGCAAAAATATGCAAATGAGGCAGTGTGGAATATTGCTGTTCCTCATTTGCATAATTAACAAGGCTCCGTGTTTGCACAAAAGCCTCTTGAGCAAAAATGGAGCCTCATTAATTATGCAAATGAGGCACAGCGATATTCCACACTTCGCCTCATTTCCATATTTTTGGTGCAAGAGGGGACAGTCTAGACATAGCCAAAGAGTTTAGATTTCCTGCAAGCCTGTTGGGTCAGTCTGTGAAGAATGGCTGCAGGGGCCCTACAGAGACATGTGACCCATCTTGAATTCTGTACATTTCCACAAGTGGGTGCGGGGGACTCAAACAAAGGTTTGCCACCTTAAGAGCATTCTATATAAGATGGAGGAAGAAAACAATAAGTGTCGCCAACTGGCTTTGCCACTGCCTCCCCATCCCAAAAGGATATATGAAAATACCGTATATTCCGGCGTACAAGACGACCTGATGTTAAAAACCATCCCCCAAAAATCGGGGGTCGTCTTGTACGCCGGGTATACATCCCAGGCGCGCCTGGGATGCCCCACCGCCGGAGCCCCTCCGTGGCTTTGAAAGCCTCGGGGGAAGCCGGGCGGGGGGCATCCCAGGCGCGCCTGGGCTGCTCCCCCGCCGGAGCCCCTCCGCGGCTTTGAAAGCCCCGGGGGAAGCCGGCGGGGGGGCATCCCAGGCGCGCCTGGGATGCCCCCCCGCCGGCTTCCCCCGAGGCTTTGAAAGCCGCGGAGGGGCTCCGGAGGGGGAGCAGCCCAGGCGCGCCTGGGATGCCCCCCCGCCGGCTTCCCCCGAGGCTTTCAAAGCCGCGGAGGGGCTCCGGCGGGGGAGCAGCCCAGGCGCGCCTGGGATGCCCCCCCGCCGGCTTCCCCCGAGGCTTTCAAAGCTGCTGCGGCTTTGCTCCCGGTGCCTCTGGTCTGCTGGGGACCATCTCCAGCAGACCAGGGACACCGGGAGCAAAGGAGGCGGAGGGGCGCTGGGGTATAAGATGAAACCCTATCTTTTAATTAAAAAGATAGGGGGTCGTCTTATACGCCCAGTCGCCCTATACGCCGGAAAATACGGTACCTGAGAATAAGAGACTGGACTGCTGCTGATCCAGGCTGGAAAGATTTCTCTGATCTGTGAAAGAATCTGCCTAGAACAATATTCAGGATGAAAAATATTAATTGTAGCCAATTTCTTCATTAAAGGTAGCAAGGGTGTTCTATTTATTTACTGAAGTGATCTTCTTTGTTCTATTTGTTGCCACTTATAAGCATTTAAAATCTACCTTGTTCTTTTAGTTAACAAACTTTTCTTGTTTATAACTCAGTTTATGTAATTTCTAACAGGGGAGGGCGAGAAGCCATGTTTTCCTTCCTTTACATTGAGGAAGGAGGAAAACTTCATTTAACTTTGTGTTTGTACCCCAAGAGGGTGTGTGAATATCTGAATGCTGGAGTAAATCCCTTTAGCTGAGGCCTCCTAGAGCTGATCTCGGTCTGTATCTGAAGCTGAGCGTGGCCTTCTCTGATGGTTTGGCTAGAGGAGGCTGGAGAGCCTGGCACAGCAAGACCACAGAAAAGGGGGTTTATTAAAAATGGCCGCTTTTTTTTTCTGAACAACTTTTCCCTGGGGGCTTTTTTTTTTTTACCCTCAACAAAAAAAAATCCTTGGGGTGTTCCCCATTAAAAAAAATCGTTTAGTGTTCCTTGGTCTTAAAAAGTTTACGAAACAGTGCTCTAGGGTTTTACCTGCTTATCTTTTTCCTTCTCAGGAAAGAAAATAGGGTATGATATCTGTACATTGGTTACAGGAGACTAATAGGGGGCTTTGCTGTGAGCCCCAGGGAAAGGGGAGCATTTTATTACAGTGCTCCAGAATGTGTCTGGGGAAACTGAGGCAGGACAAACCCCAAGTGCAGCTGTGCTGCCTGGCTTACAGGGAGATTGAGTCAAAGCTAGTCCATTGCCTGCCCTTGCAAGTCCACCTGTATTGCTAGTGCAGTGGCTCTGCTGAGGCTGTATTTCCCTGCTCAGACCAGCAGAATGGCCCCCCAAAAAAGAAACATCAATCCACTGAGCATTCTTTGTTGCAATATTTTTAAATCACTGATAGGGTGGGCTTTTTGTTTTGTTTTCAGTTACTTTTAGAACACATTTCTCTTTAACATATGGTATGTTTGGTCCTGACACTTGAACAGATTAACTTGTGATTTCCAGAAAAGGATTATTTTTGGAATCCCAGGCAATATTTACAGTGCATGTAATTTAACTGCCATCCCAACACAATTTTTAGTCAAGTTCCACTAACTGAGCTAACTGCATCTTTGATCTCTCCTGCTCTCCCTGCAGGAGCCCCCTCCAGTTTCCAACCATCTCTCTCAAGGTGGGAGCCTGTGATTCCCGTCCTCTGGGCTGCTATGCCCTGTTACTAGCCATGATTTCCTCAGCAGGGCTGACTTATGTGTAGTGCCCACGTTTCTGCTCTTCAGGAGCTATGACCAGTAATAGCCTATGGCCAAACAGCCTTCTCAAAGCTCTGTATTGTTTGTTTTGAATCAAAGCATTTCAAAGAAAAACATAATGATAGCCAGTCTGTAGGCATGCCTGCCTTTCCCTAGAGCAGTGGTCCCCAACCTTTTGGGGCTGCTGGGCCATCGGGGGTGGGGGCCACACCTGCGCCAGGGCCCGGGGCACGAGAATGGCTCGGTCTGGCCCTGGTCACTAGGCGGGTGCACATAAATGCCCCGGTGGGCGCCATGGCACCCGTGGGCACCGCGGTTGAGGACCACTGCCCTAGGGCTCGCCACCTCCTGGAAGCTGCAGAAGGGCCCATCTCCTTCAGATGGTGAAGGACTTGTCTGTGTCCATGCCAGTCTGTTCCCCATACAAACAGCTCACTTACAGCTCCCTATCCCTCTCTCCAGAGAGCCTTTGTAACAATTTCTCAGTTCCCAGCCCTGGCAAAAAGTCTCTTTGGGCTGGAGCCTGCAAGTGGCATCTTCCCTGCAAATAGCTTGACCATTGTCTTGTAATTGCACCCTAAATATGTGTTTGGGAGGCTACTTATCTAGGTTCAGAAAAGAGCAACAAAAATGATTAGGGGTTTGGAACGGGTCCCACATGAAGAGAGATTAAAAAGACTTGGACTTTTCAGCTTAGAAGAAAGGAGATGAATGGGGAATATGATACAGGTCTATAAAATCATGCCTAGTGTGGAAAAAGTGAATAAGGAAAAGTTATTTACTCATTCCCACAACATAAGAACTAGGAGTCACCAAATGAAATTAATAGGCAGAAGGTTTAAAACAAACAAAAGGAGGTTTTTCTTCACTCAGTGCATTGTCAACCTGTGGAACTCCTTGCCTGAGGATGTGGTGAAGACTAGGACTTTAACAGGGTTCAAAAAAGAGCTGGATAGATTCATGGAGGTTAGGTCCATCAATGGCTAGGATGGGTAAGAGTGGTGTCCTTAGACTCTGTTTGTAAATGGGTGACAGAAGAGGGATCACATGAGGATTACCTGTTGTGTTCCCTCTCTCTGGGGCATTTGGTATTGGCCACTATCGGAAGACAGGATACTGGGCTAGATGAACCTTTGGTCTGACCCAGCATGGCCGTTCTTATGTAGATCAATTTTGTGGCTTTCCTGGGGTGGGGGAGTTTCCAATAGCATCCTCTTAAGAGAGATTGATACATTGATATGAGAGAGGCTTATAACTTAATATAGCTACACAGTTTCTATCTCACTAACCAGATACCTACAGTATTAATAAAATTATTATACACTAGGGGTGCGTCTTTTGCGCAAAAACTTGCCAGCTGTCTACACTGGCCGCTTGAATTTGCGCAAAAGCAGTGACTTTGTAATGTACAAAATCAGTGCTTCTTGTGCAAATACTTTCACGCTCCCGCTCAGGAAAAAGCCTTCTTGCGCAATAATACTTGCTCAAGAGGGCCAGTGTAAACAAGGAAGAACTGTTTTGCGCAAAAAAGCTCCGATGGCTAAAATGGCGATCGGGGCTTTCTTGCACAAAGTCGTGTCTAGACTTTTGCGCAGAAGCATCCGTGCCAATCTAGATGCGCTTTTGCAGAAATACTTAACGGAAAACCTTTTCCGTTAAAAGTATTTCCGCAAAATCATGCCAGTCTAGACGCAGCCTAGTAGTCCTAAATTTCAACCACCACTGCCACTCTCAAATAAGAATAAAAATACTCTGTGATGCTCTACTAGAAATGGTTTTCTACTATAGAGAATTATTGACTTAACTGGGTTTCAGCATATTATAAACTCTGGGAGGTGGTGGAGGATTGTTTGTTTAAAAAATAATATGATCTGTGAAGCATTCAACAAAATAGTTCATTAAAGTTTTGCTTTTTTAAAAAAGCAACTAAAATAATTCAGACTATTCCTAAAAGTGGAAAAAATAACTCTCAAATTCAGGTATACACTGAACAATTTTATAGTGTCCCTTATAAAGAGCATTTCTGGTGTGGGAGAAGAAGGATTTTTAAAGTGCGAGGTGGTAGAAGTGACTCAGTATTTTCAAAGGAGGAAGGGTTCCAAACAGATGGTGCTGCGTGTGTGAAAGAGCAACTCCACACACTGCAATACCATGGGGAATTGAGAAGAGAAGGGGAAAGCACAGAGGCCAAGACTGAGGAGCAGAGAGAATAAATAAGAAGCAGGTAGAGAGAGTCAGAGGCAGAATGGAGAGCATTAATTTCAGCGTCAAAGAACAGGGAAGCGAGAGAAACTACGTGGTCCTTTCTAAATGCTATATAGCTGATGCTTCATTCTCTGTGCATTATGCATTTGCCCTAACATTCAAACAAACACCCTAGCCACAAGGTGAGATTTATGAGCTGCACATAGAACCTCTTAATGCTAATTTTTTGGACTCCCCAAACACTCTAATATATACAAAGATAGTAATACACCCTGCCTGTTTATGGCTGAGGATGGCTATCACTAAAAGCCACAATGTGGAAGGTATTTGAAGTGCACCAGATAATTTACTGATCCTACAAAACCCAGGAACTAGCTGCATATGCTTGAGCTGTATCTCCTGATATCTCACATAGTAACTATTTTAATATGTACAAGCATCTCCTGAAATTTCTTTAATTATGGACATTCCAGTCGATAACAGAGTGGACAAAACTATGGTGGTAATTACCACTGGACCAATTAGTTTGCTATTGACAGAGCCATCCTGTCTATAGGACAAAATGCTTTTGAGGTGCCCTGTCAGGTGCCCCAATCGTGCTACGGACAGGAGAGAACCTGGGGGATTATGGGGACCTGGTGTGGCAGCAGCAAGGTTCTTCTCCCCTTCTCCCTTTCATCACATGGGCACTGGGAGCCACAATGGCCCAGCAGCCTGCACCGTGCTGCCCTCCTGGCCTGCTGTGCATGGCTTCTCAATGGCAGGGAGAAACAGCACCTGGCTCCAGAGCTCTCCACTTCTTGCCACTGCAAAGAAATGAGGCACAGTGGGCCAGGATGGCACAGAGGGGTAGAGCAGGCGCCTGGGCTGCTCTGTCTCCTGACACCTAAGTGGTGAGTGGGAGACAGGACTCATGGAAGGGGAGTAGCAAGGGCAGAGACTGCAGTAGGGGAGTTGCCTCAGCTCCCACATCTAGGACACTTGTGGGGGGGAGTGGTTGCCCCAGGCCCTGAGTCCCCCTCTGAAGGGCCCTGGCTGTTCACATCAAGATGTGAAAGCTCTTGAGCCTATAGGGTTTTCTACCTTTGATCTTATGGGGCTCCAGGAATAGTTCTATACCTTTGGTGGAGCTGCCTGAGTCCACCACAAAGTGTTACGCATTCACCTCTGTCTATCAGGTAAGCTGTGACATTTTGAAATGTCCAGCTAAATGATGTTCTGAAGGGAAAAAAAGAATGTCAGTAAATGATATGAAGTGATAATGGCTTAGTAAAGGATTTCGTGACAGAAAGGGTGAATTCCAGTAATGTTCCCAAAATTGTAATAGGCTGTTGGACAGAAAAAGGAACCTGGAGTTATGATGTCTTCAGAACTTCTAAATTTAGAAAATAAGACAGACTGACAAGGCAGTGGAGGTTTAGCAAACAGGTTTTGGAAGGTAATTCCACCCATAAGTGAATGCATACAGAAGGTGCAGAGGTGGGAATAGGAGAAGCAAATGTAGTCGAGGGTGTCAAGTTTCCTGCCATTTGCAGAGCAGATGGGAAGGGTGGGAATGTGACAAGAGATAAGGTCAGAGATGTAGGTGGAACAGAGTTGATTAGGGTTATGAATAATCAATAGAAACAGCAGATAGTACTGGACACTGAGAGGATGGATTAATTGGAGATACTGGGGAGGGGAGTCTTCACATTAATTATTTTTATGAGGTGGTAATGGTAGCAATCAAGAATTGCAGTCACTTTTTCTGAAATTTCAGTTAATTTTGACTAAAATCCATTTAGAGGTAGATGATATACTGACTGTAAAGATTCAGAGTCCTGGAACTATTTTAATTCAGTCCTTATGCACTGAATTTAATAATCCTGTGAAAAACAGAATGGTAAGTATTTTCAATATATTTAATAGAATTAAAAGCACTTCAATTAATCATTTAGTCCCATATAACTGCATGTGTTATTTAGCAAGCTGAAGCTTGAAAACCACAAGGAATAAGAACTTTTCATGGTAATAATTATTGTAAATTGTCATATTTCTGCTAAAGGAAAAAATATTATTTCCTAAAGTAAATAATTGCTGATACCCCCTGAAACTATTATTTTGTTTGTTTTTAATCTAACAAGGAGATAATCTACAGTTCAGAATACAAGTCTAAGGAGAAGGCAACAAAATAACCTAGTCAGATGGTACTTATATTTCAACTCCACGAATTTCATGGTAATGATATTTTAATAACTTTGGTAAACTGGGTAATTATCTAATAAAATTGCCTATCGCTTAAAATAGCAACCAATTTTACTGCCTATAGATGATAATTACAATAATGTTTAGATAAAGGCTCAAACCTTCTCCATTTTAAGTCAGTAGGTGCTTTGATAATGAGGCCTGAGATGCCATAGAGGTGGGCACAGTAAAACACCCAGCAGAAGCAGGATCTGATATTTAATGCACTTTTCCATTGCAAGGGAAAATGCGTAGAACAAAAGCAGTCTATGTTGCCACTCGGGCATGTTATGAGCCAACACACTGTAGAAACATTCAAGCAGTGGTATAAATCAGCTCAACAATAGGAATGAGAGGTCTCAAGAAACAACTCTGTTCCCAGAAAATGAGACTAACAAGTCCCATGACATCCTCCAAGACAGGAGACACTGTCAAGTCACTGCCTAGAGGGAAGTGAGAGTTTTTTCTGTAAACAGGATGTTGATAAATCAGTTTAAGATGCTTAAGGTCCCCACTGCTGGAAAAAGAAATCTGCCTCCCTCTCACATGTGGATTTATATAGTCAATCAATGTGCCTTCTTCAAAACCTGTTCCTGCTTCCAGTGGCTTCAGCACAAGCCAGTTTGCAAACAGCCTCCCACTCCCCCTGTTTTTTAAACATTCATCTATGAGAACTTACAATTTTTCTTTAGTCACCCAAAAAAAAAGAGGAATTCTGTAAAGTTGGATTTAACATGCATAGCAAAGGCCAGAACATTGAGAAGAGAGTGACTTTGTCTTTGAGCTGCTGTCAACCAGTCTGTAATTCACAATGTTGGGTCTGAAGTAATGGGGTGGTCTGTGCCTAGTGCATGGTAGGGCATTGCATACCATCAGTGCTGCAATATCCAAGTGCCAGCAGGTGAATTCAGGGTTGTGTTTTGGCTTAATAATGAGATACTAAGACTTTTACTGTACTTAGGACATGGATTCAAACACAGTCGACATGAGTACTTGGAAAGGTAAGTCATTACTATTCAATGGCTATTTGGTGGCTTATCTGAATTGAGCTTGATGATCACAGGCTAGTTCCCAGCCTCCTTGTGTACATAAATCTACCGCCAAAGTACTCCAGTAAGAGTCAAGGCCCCTTGTGCTAGACACTGTAAAGTTGATGCTTGAAAGTGTGTGGTTGTGGCACACTAGCAAGGCAGCCAGGGCCTACACTTTTCCTGCCTTTGTATATGGATGAACAGAGGATTTCAGTCGAAGGCTGCCAGGCTAGTATCTTCTTTCACAAGCATAAAGAGGAGATTCACTTGTTTCTTTTAATCAGTGGAATTTCAGCTTTATCTGGAATATTCTGTGCTCCTATTTTTTGGTCACAATGGGAAGGCCAGTTTCTGAAACAGCAGCATGTAACTCTTGCAGTGCTGAGGAATTTCCTTTCCAGCCAAGTGCTAATTATGGTATATGTAGCTTTGTAATTGTGATGATTTTGTTTTCTGTATTGCAGTTTTAAATTTCTAGGACCATGTCTATACTGACAAGCTTACAGCAGCGCAGCTGTATCAATAATTGTGCTGCTGTACAATCGCTCACATAGCCACATTAGGCTGACAGGAAGGCGCTCTCCCATTGACATAACAAAACCAGGTCAATGAGTGGCAGTAGCTACATAGATGGGAAAGTTGTGCACACAAGCTCTTACGCTGGCAAAACTGATGCTGCTTGGGGGTGAGGGGAAGCAGGAACAGGTTTTTTCACACCTGTGAGTGACAAAAGTTTAGCCAACGTAAGTGCTTGTGTAGACATTACCCAGCAGTCTGCTGGAAGCAGCTGCCATTTCATGTTCAGTCCACATACAACTTACTGTGCTCTAGTGGAATTTTTGTTTTATGCTAACATAAAATGAGTATTTAAAACTGACAGTTCGTGGCTGTTCATTGTGAATGGAAAGCATGTATTTCCCTTGTGAAATCTGATAGGAGCAGACCATGCAGTAACTCAGATGCAGAATTCTAGGTTTTTTTATTCTTAAATATTTACGCCTTAGGAATCCTTCAAAACTAATCCCTTGTCTAATAACTATTCTGTATTTTCTCCAAGTAGAATTTAAATCATGGCTGTTCAATAATTTTCAGTTAAATTCTTTATCGGGTACATATACTAGCTAGCCCTTGATTAGAAATGGTGCCTGCTGGGAGTACAAAGGAGTACAAAAGTGTGGTGTTTTGTTGTCTTTAGGAAACCAATAAGTCATGAATTCAGAACGCACTGTATAACAAAGAAGGAGTAAAGGCTACACATCACAGAGTAACTTATTGTGTAAGTGGCAGTTGTGTGGTTGGCACTATAAAAGCTACAAAAGCCAGTCTCTTCCCCGAAGAGCTCACATTTGAAAAGCCAAGGCTTGTTTGTCTGCATTTGAGAACTTCCACTCCTTCCAGATCAGTGTTTTACTGCTATTAGGTCAGCTGCTGTGCTGGGCTCCTTAGAGGTGCAGTATCAGAGTGGGACAAGCTCAGCACCTTTGCACTCTCACAACAAGAAGCTGCTCCAAGGGTCAGAGTGGCCTTGTCGTAATTTAACCATCCCAGCCTGAGGCTTGTCTACATGGGAAAATAGCTTTATTCCTGCTGGTCATCTTGAGAGTCACTTCTGTTCCACAACAGAAAATCTACATGCACAGTTACTGGAATAGATGTAGTCCTATAATAATTTCACTGCTATACATCTGTCAGTCATTCATCATATGGATAAGGTCACAACAGCCTCCCGCTGTCTGGCTATGCATAGCAGTGTTGTATGATATAACACCCTTTCAACTACCCATCTCTTCAGCCATGCCCCCTACACGAGGGCTTGCAAGGCAGCCCTTGAAAGGACCGCCTGAGACCATTGGTATCAGTTCTTGCTCTAAAGGAATTCTATCCCAACAGACTTACAACTTTTGGAGCCCTGCCCATTCCCTTACCTGGTGTTAAGGGCTAGAGTGGGAAGTGAGAATCTGACCCAGCGCATTCAGATGGCTGGACATGGAGACTGTAAAAAGCCATGGAGGCAAGAGGCAGCTAAAAAAAATTCAGTTCATATCAGTGTTTTTTCTCAGTTTATTGGAATCTTGCATTTACAACCATTCAACCAACAATGGAAAAATCAACCCATTCACAGTAACTGCAGTTACAAACTGTTCTTAAGTCATGAGAGTATCCTCCAAATGATCATGTGCTAGTTTGTAACAAAGGTACAGCCTTGCCTAGAGCACAGACTCACAATGTATTTTAGTGCAATTCTAGTATATGGCTCTTTTACTGATAGCCACAATCATTTATGCCAAATCCACACTGGGCCATTTATTTACTCTGTCAGCATAACACATACTATTCTGTATATAGCTTAGGGTGGCTGATAGGGTTTATTTTATGGCGGATTTCCCTTCCATCAGTGATCTTGTGGCTATGTCATATCACTGGGAGTCATGCAGCTTCAATTCTATTCTGACTTCATCACAGGCATCTTGTCACATTACTTAACCTTATTCCAGTTTCACCTTCTGTAAAATAAGGCCGATAACACTGCCTTATTTTCCAATAATGTTTTGAAGCTTAATTCATTAATGCATGTAAAATATTGTGAGATGGTCACAAGAAAAGTGCATGGTTCTTTTTATTTTTGTATCGTGTGTATTTTGTATCCTCTTTTGAAACTCACTGCCTTATATTCTCAGGTTGTTTTTTCCCCCTTTTTCTCTTAATAGCATCATAACCTAATGCAAACTAAATGTGGTATTGCTTTGGTTTAAATTTTTAAGTTTAGCAATAGGCTTCATAGGGCCACCCTTCAGAGTAAGAGTCAGTGGAATCAAATAGAAATTTCCATTGAAAATCAGGGGCCTGATCTTGAAATGTGCCCAGCACTACCTGACAGCTACCTCAATTCCCACTGAAAACAGCAGAGGTTAAAGTCCTCTAATCTAAACTATCACTCTGCCTGTGCAGGATACATTTTACAGTACATTTTTAGTGTTTACTTTTTAAAACACCCAAGATTCCAAACTCCTAAGATTCCTCTTGTCAGATTAGTCCACAAAATGCTTTTCCTACCATTTAAAACTTAGTTTTATTTTAACTTAACCCAAAGAAAAATGTTTACCACTTACCTTATTTTTATTGAAACAAGAATATATGTCTAAATACATTTGAAAATTATACAAAACAGGAGGCACACAAATCCACACAGATATTCTGAAAACATAACACAGAACCTAATCCTGAACACACTTCATGGGTTCAGGAAGATGCTCACAAAGGACACTGTAAAAACCAATTAGGTATAAATTCTTGTGGTTAATTTCTTTTGTTCAGACATTCTTTTTATATTCTGCTCTGTTTCAGATCAGCAAACATCTGTGCTAAGTTGTGAGGGAAGTGGAACTGAAGTCATTCAAATATATCCCCTCAGGAACTGTTACTCTGTACTGAGTACATCTGAGCATAGAGGAATAAAAATAAAGACTGACACCCAGCAATATCTTCTTCATCAGGTCAAAACCCACGCCCAAAACACATCGACATTTAACATGAACAAAATAAATTTAACCCGAGTAATTAATACCTGTGGTGTGAGCCAAATTTATTGGTGGAGCAGATTAGGAATAATTGGCAAAGCAAGATCAATAACAGCTTTGTAAAGGATTTTCCTGAGGTAATTTCATGGTGCAGTAGAACTATGGCATATTTTGGAGTATTGCACAGGTTATATGGAGTTCTTTTAACACACTGAGGAACAGAGGGGATAACAAACAGTGCTAAGGAATTACTAGTGGAAGAAGTTACCTAATTTTCTAAGTTTTTTCCTCAAGTTCTCCCCTCCAGTCAAGTCAGAGATTAAAGATGTCCTCATCACTGTAATGGCACACAGACACATTCACAGGAGTTCTTATCCTGGCTCTTAAGGAGTTCTGCCAGGGCCAGTAAGGCTTCCCTAATCCCTTTGCCATTGTGAGCACTGCACCCTCTCAACTCCCAACTTCTGTCACCGAACTGTTCCAGATTCAGCATCTTCTGCAGCTCTGAGAGTGAGAGGGACCCTGGCAGCTCCTGCTTGTTGGCCAGAACCAAGACTGGAACCCCAATCATGTTTATGTTGTTCAGAACTTTCTCCAATTCGGCCATTGCCTCTGGCAGCCGGGTTTTGTCGGCACTATCCAGCACAAAGATGAGAGCATCCGTGTCCTCGAGATAATCCTTCCAACTAGCACGCAGCTTATCTTGACCTCCTACATCCCAGAGACTCAAGGATAGATGACCAGGGGTTTCCAGGGATGCCACATTGAAGCCCACTGTCGGGGAAGTCTTCACAGGTTCATTGCTCTTCAATTTAGACAAGATGGTAGATTTACCAGAAAAATCCAATCCCATCATCACCACCCGGGCATCTCTTTTGTACCAAGCCTTGGAGCTCAAGGTCCCCATTGTGCTGCTGCTGAAATCTTGTTGAAAAAGTAAAAATTAAAAATTACTCCTTTTCAAAAAGAAACATTCTTACTTCATTTAATAATGGCACTGTCTAGTAGAAGGACTAAGGAGTGTGTGAGAGAGAACACTTTGGATTCATGTGTAATATTTGCTGCAGAAAGAAACAATCAGCTTCTATGCTTTACTTTGTAGCTAAAACAAGGTGACTGATATTATTTATGAGAGCAAATAAATGTAAAATAACAAATGGCTGCTGTGTTCCTGCTTTGCTGTCTCTAAATTCCATATTCATCTGAAAATCAAAACTGCAAAGGGTTGAGGGAAACAGACCTTTTAGAGAGAGATGAAGTCCCAGTGTAGTTTTCTCCTCATGTTACACAGAAATAAAACTGATGTTTTGTTCAGGAGCCTCTCCAGGGGAAATCCAGCCCCATCTGAGGAAATTGAACTGTTGCAAAGCAAGCATCACTTGTGATAAGTGCTGAATCAGAGACTGGTAAGTCATCACTTTCGAGAACAGCAAGAGAGACCATGAAAAGGCTTCTTAGCCACTCTTAGTTAAAGAAAAATAGTCTTTCCTAACAGTTGCTTTCCCCAGCTGCTGAGCAGACAACAGAAATGAAGATTTAATGAAATGTATGAATTATATTTTAAATTGCTCATTGAAATGCAGCCAGTAATAATCAAAAGATGAAAAGACTAAAGTGCTTTACAGTGAACCTCAAATAAATGAAATATGGGTCAGTCTTCTATAGCAACAGCAAATACTTTTATCATCCTTCAACAAAAATAGTATTGTTTAGCTAGACAGCCACAACCTGAGAGTTGTACATACCAGTGAGGTGGTTGGATGAATAGGAGATTTTGTGCCACTTGAATATCTTGCTGTCACTCAGACAAGATCAGCTCTTTTCAGCCTAGCAGTTGTGCAGTGCGCCAGCAAAACAGATCCTTACCAAACTGTGGCAGGACTTGCACACTAGCAGTCTGGTCAGATACACACAGAGCAATGCAAGCCATGCAGGATGTAAATCTCTGGACCCAATGTCATGAGAGATTTGTGTTTCTAACCAATTTACCTAAATGTAGAGAAAGAGACCCGCAGGAATTTGATTGACAAACAGGGCTCTTCCACATTCCTGTGGAAGTTGCAAATATCATCTGATATTCTCCAACTAAAGGATCCACATTACAAGTCACAGTTTTTCTGAGCAGTCAGGCTGGATGATTTTCATTGTAGCCTGGAAGTGACTCCTTGATCAGCTGTGGAGGTCACGAGTGAACAATGATAGGCATGTGCCCCCACTGGGGCTGCACGTTTTGTCTTTGCAGCATGCTCAGCCTCTGGTGGTCTGATGATTAGGGCACTGATTCTCAAAGGTACTTAAGTCTTGCTTCACTCAGGTAGTCACCCCTGAGCAGCTTACTGCCTAGTGGAGTCCTCAGCCTCAAGCAAGGTGCCCAGGCAACCCATACAATGCACGGGGAGAGTTAAGTGCCGAAGAAATGGATCCTCAGAAGCTGGCAAACTGGGGAGCTGCCTAAGCTAACCAGGTCTGAAATGGAGAGAAGAGTGGCTTAGGCACCTATGTAACTGATTTGGCATGTCTGGCTGATGAACCTCCTTCTGCTCAGGATCCTCATCCATGAGCCCATTTCTAGAATGAAGCATGGTGAGTCACTCAGGTAACCCTGTCCTAGGTGCCAGAACAGTCTTTGTCTCGCTCACATGCAATATCTCTCTCACACTTGCCCAATGTTTTTGTGTGGTCACTACTGTCTTTTGTGTGCTGTCTTTTGTGCTGTGCCTCACCTAACTGTGGCCTGCATCCAGCCCTCCTGCCGCTAATGTTACCCCGGGGGAATTTTCTGTCACTGCGCATGTGCAGAATTAATGGACCCTGCAGACCCTTTTTCTCTGCAGAAAAAACATTGGAGAGGCATTGCTATTGCACTGTTCACCCACTAGGGGATGCGGTATGGCTCCAGAACAGAGGGTGGTCGCCTCAGCATAGCAACCAGCAGGGAGGAAGAAAGGCTGCATTCCTTACAGAGCCTTGTCTGTGGGGTCAGGCGAAGAGGCACAGGATATGGGGGGGGAGACAACTTGCGGTGGCATATGGCTGCTGGGGGGGATCACATACACTGGGATTCAAAAGGGCTAGTAGGGAGACAGACTGGGGTGGGGAGCTGAAGGAGTATTGGGGGTTGAGGGAGACTGGGGAGCTGAGGGGCAGAGCCATAGTGATAGCAGCTGAATGGAGGGTCAGGGACAGATGGGGGAAGAGTGGTATGGGGTGTCTGAGTGGGGATGCAGGGACACATGAAGATGGGGAGGGATGCCTGGCGGTAGAGGGAGGAGAGTGCAGGGGCCCATGGGGAGGAAGGGTGACTGAGTGGGGGTGCAGGATATCACGGAGGAGTGGAGAGTCTCTGGTTCCTGCACCCCCATTCGCAGCCAGTTGTGACTCAGTCATCGAGTAGAACAGAAGGTTTATTCGCTCACAGGGATACAGCCAGGGGCGGCCTGTCCATATAGGCGAACTAGGCGGTCACCTAGGGCGCCAAGTTAAATGGGGCGCCATGGGGTGCCAAATGGTGGCACAATATCTTTGAGGGGTTTGGGAGGGGGCGCCGATTGCATGGTTCACCTAGGGCGCCAGTTGCTGGCAGCTAGTCTAGGGCCGCTCCTGGACAGCGTAGCACAGACTTGTTGACACAGGAACCAGGAAGAGCCAGTAAAATCCATCCTGGGGAGAGAGGGGCCCAGAGCTTGGGCCTCCTCCCTGCATCCTAAGAATTCACACACTCAGCAACTGGTTCTAGCCTGCAAGTAGCCCTGCCTCTTCCTTTGTCCCCTTCCTGGATAAAAAGGTGTCACCTGATGTCACACGGTTGCTCCCCCATCTAGGCTCAGATTACAGGAGAGACTGAACTATTAGGCTATGTCTACACTGGCGCGATCTTGCACCAGAGCTATGCAAATAAGGCTAAGCGTGGAATATCGCCGAGCCTCATTTGCATATCTAATGAGCCGCCATTTTTGCGGAAGAGGCTCTTGCGCAAGAAGGAGCTGTCTACACTGTCCCTTCTTGCGCAAGAAAAACCCTATTACGCAATGCAGTTATGCCTGAAAATAATCAGCATAACAGCATTGCGCAAGAGGGTTTTTCTTGCGCAAAAAGGGGCAGTGTAGACAGCTCCTTCTAGTGCAAGACCCTCTTCCGCAAAAATGGCAGCTCATTAGATATACAAATGAGGCTCGGCAATATTCCACGTTTAGCCTCATTTGCATAACGCTGGCGCAAGATCGTGCCAGTGTAGACATAGCCTTATTGTGTATGTGCTGAGCTGGGCAGCCTCCCCCTCAGTGACAGTTATACCCAAAACTCTCATCTAGGGAAACTGAGGCACACACAGAGACTATGTCTAAGTAGACTAAGTTTTTCTGTTAAAAGCATTTGCGGAAAAGAGCATCTAGATTGGCACGGACGCTTTTCCACAAAAGCACTTTTTGTGGAAAAGCGTCCGTGCCAATCTAGACTTCGTCACACCGGGATTCATAGGGATGGGGCAGATTTGACTGACTTGAATGGGAGAGGCCAGGGGTCAGCCAGGGTCTGCATGGTGGAGGTTCCCAACTCCCAAGCAATCTGTTCTTCCCCAAAACCCCTATTTCATGTTTTCACACCCAATAGCCCTCTATGTTCACTTGCAGGCTCCTTCCCAACACTTGCTTCCCTCTCCCTCAGCTCTTCCATTGCACCTGACTTTCCCGAGCCTTTGCACTGCTTCTGAGGGGTGCAAGAAATGCCTTTCTGTTTTGTAGTTTACTCAGTGTTCTGTATTGATATGCCTAGTAAGGAATCTATTTATCTTAAACATTCCCTGGATCTTTTTTGTTCTCTGCATTGTTACAGACATATTGCTGACAGGTATTTTGAAATAAATTACCAAAATAATTGAAACTGGTGTAATTATGGTGTATTATTTTGACAAAATATGCAGAATTTTAAAATATTGCATATGAAATTTTTAATGTTTTGGCACAAATTCCCTCAGGAGTGTTACGTACACCCAGAACACATCTGCTGGGTTGGGTACCACTGGTGAGATTGACATTTCCTTGCTTGGTGGGAGAATCCTACATATGAGAGACCTCTGGGACTTCAGCTTGTGTGAGGGCTCAAGCTACTCATTAACTGTGGGGTGGCATCAGGGCTCAGGTGGCTTTGAAATGCTGAGTGGCAGAAACCGAGGCACTTTAGGGACTTTAGCACCTCTGGGATTAGCCAGCAGTCGAGTGACAGGTTTGAAAATGTGAGTGGCACCTCAGCCGGCAGATAGGCCCAGAGCATAACAGGCATCTAAGAGGCTAGGAATTAAATCTAGATGTGCTGGGCTGCAGAGGACTATAAAACCAATCAATAAATATTTTTTTAAATGTTAATGGATTTGGGATCCAGTTCTTAGTACTTAACATGCTCTTATTGTCGTGGGTAGCCGGTATGCTAGGCAGAGGAAGGCATTGCCTTCCCAAATTGACAGCCTGGTCCTTGTGGAGTGTTGCTGCCCCAGAGCATCCGCCCTCCCTCTGCTCTGGGGGTGGGGAGGCTCAGCCCATGTGCTGCCACCCTCCCCATGTTCCGGGACTGGGGAGGTTCAGGCTACGTGCCACCCACCCTCCCTGTGCTCCAGGGCCGGGGAGGCTTGGGCCATGTACCTTCCTCCCTCCCCATGATGGAGAGTATGTGGCCTAGGCAGAAAGGGCGGGCTGGGGGGCGAGGCTGAGGCAGCGGCATGTGCTGTCAATGGAATGTTCAGAGCCGTACGCCCAGACCATTCATAGCCACTTTGTGTACGGGCCCCAGTGCCTGGAGAGAAAGGCGCGTGTGTGGCTCCGGTGAGACCCACAGCATTACCCTTCACTCTGATTTATGTCCCTGGCTCTGCGGGCGGGAAAGGGCATTGGATTAGAGCCAGGGGGCTGAGGTTGCCTGGCTCTGAGGGAGGGGTGGGGCACTGGGTTAGAGCAGGGAGGCTGGGGGTGCCTGGTTCTGGGGGATGGGAGGGGCACTGGGTTAGAGCAGGGAGGCTGGGGGGTACCTGGCTCTAGAAGAGGGAAAGGGCATTGGGCTGGAGCAGGGTGGCTGGGGTGCCTGGCTCTGGAGGACAGGTAGGTGAATTGGGTTAGAGCAGGGAACTGGGTGTTAAAACTTCTGACTCCTTTCCTTTCCTGTATGTGGGCAGTGGGTCTGTTCATTAGATTTGGGGGTTCCAGTCTCTGCTTTGTGAGGACTGTTGGAGCTGGTGGTTGGTAGGGCGGGCAGGGGAAAGGAAGGATTCTGGGAAACAGGATTCCTGGGTTCCTTTTCTAGCCATGCCACTTCTCCCCTCGGTGTCTTTAACTTAGAACATAAGAACGGCCGTACTGGGTTAGACCAAAGGTCCATTTAGCCCAGTATCCTGTCTGCTGACAGTGGCCAGCACCAGGTGCCACTTCACATTGATTGTACTTATATTTCAGTAAATATCGTATTGGCAATTTTTGTTTGATTTGTTAAAATTGTGAAGCCAAAACAAAAAAGCAATCAATATAATGGTCTTCTGTTGATATGCATTTTAGTAGTTAAATTCCTGGATTGTCATTGCTTATTAAAAGTGCTGTCATATGGGTGGAAATTGGGTAAATATTGCATTTTATTAGTATCAGCAGAACTGACTTAAATGGGGCCTGCATGTTGTGTAGTCTAGCCTTAATCTTTGTATTCACGCCCGTCAGTGCAAAATAAGCTATTTGCATATATTTATGCATGTATATGCAACCACACTTACGCTGCAGCCCTCGGCATGTGCTGTGAATATCATTGTGGCTCCCCGGGGCTTTCAAAGTTGAGTTGCTCTGGTCTAGATCATCCGAAAGGTGCCCATCCACCCTGCTCTTAAATATCTCCAGGGATGCAGATTCCACAACCTCCCTAGACAATTAATTCCAGTGTTTAACCACCCTGACAATTAGGAATTTTTTCCTAATGTCCAACCTAAACCTAAATCAGAAATGTGTGTGCTACAGGAATGCATATTGTCTGAAATATGGAGAGAAATAAATCCAGAATAGCCAATGTAACGGGATATGGATGTAGGGGAGACACTATGCAAAATAATTTTGTATCAGAATTCTGCTCATGATATGACTTCTCTCCCAGCAGTAAATGCAGAGCACAGGATTTAACAGAACAGCAATGGGCTTTAGTCACAAAGTTCACATCTAGATCCAATCATCCCCTAATTCCAGGGAGTGGAGACATGGATCAAGTGTTGCCTCTTGTAGAGCCAGCTATCAGTTGTGCAAGTTTTGAACTGGATCCAGACTTCCTAAGGTCTGGAGATGTTAGTATCTTGGGGCAGAATCTGGCCTGAGAGAAGCTTTCCACGCTGAACACAGACAATTCTGTTGAATATCATCTCCTCCGGAAGCCTGTTGAACAAGAGGAAAAATGAATATAAAGTAAGTGGGTAGAGGGCTTGGCTATAAATTGCTTGTCACAATAATCTCAAGTGTCATTTCAACTGGACTAAGCTATATTTTGGTCTCTAAGATTCAGTGAGTATTTCCACTTTTAGGCAGTTTCTGGAAGATAATGGGAAGAAAGTGACAAAACAAACGTAAGAGTTGCAGCTATCTGCCCTGTCTAATGATATGTCCTCCCTTCTACTCATGTGTACACAACTGTAGTATTTGCAGTATCTAGCAAATGTGGGAGTGTTCATGAAACCAATTTCTACATTTGCATGTGCTGCTATTCATGCTGCAAGTAGGTGCACTTTCATCCAGTCGTAGCACAGAAACAATACAAGGATGTGTCTTGTCAATCACCCCCATATAATTAACACAACTCAGATATTAAAGGTATCATATTGAATAATCATAGCAAATTGTTCATAATAAAGCCATCAACTAGAACACTCCACTCTCTAGAAACCTCACTGAATAAAGTTGAGTAAATATCCCTTTGCAGGCAGGTACTTTGTAAGAACACTGGATAATTAAGGCAATGCTGAAGCTCACCTTTCTGCTGCACCTTCTTAGCTCTTTGTCCCTGGGCTATTGTTTGTTCTCCCCTTTCACCTCACAGCAACCACCTGTACACAAACCTGCCCTTTCCGGGCTATTCCCCCTCCTTCTCTTTTTTCAAATCCTTTTTAAGGATCTGGGGGCGTGGAAAGTGGGTCTGCAGGGCTCCAGGGATATGTCTAAACTACACCCCTCTGTCGGCAAAGGGATGTAAAATTAGACACATTGAAAGTGCAAATGAAGCCGCGATTTAAATATCCCATGCTTCATTTGCATAATGGTAGCCACCACTTTTTTTCTAAACGGGGCTTTTCAAACAAAATGGCAGTTTAGACAGGGCATTTTTGACATAAATGCCCCATTTTGAAAGATTGTGTACTCCTCAAAAAATGTACAGGATTTTACATTTTGAAGCCCCGTTTCGAAAAAAAGCGGTGGCCATCATTATGCAAATGAAACGCAGGATATTTAAATTCCCGTTTCATTTGCACTTTCAATGTGTCTAATTTACATCCCTCTGCCAACAGAGGGGTGTAGTTTAGACACAAACAGGTGACTAACGCTTCCATGCCATCATATGGCAGCCATAGCAGAGCCATAATTCATGCCCTATCAACATGGGAGCTAAGCACCACACAAAATGCCACACAGAGGAGACCCCATCACCATCACCCTCCATGACCACGGTGTTACCAGCAAAGGTGAACTAGTAAACTAAATTTAGTGTGGGGCCAAACAGATGGAAAATGCCTTTGTCCCAGAAGGTGGTCCGACCTGGAAATCACCAGCAGATTTCTCCAGGCCGAAATAAACACAGACACGAATGCCAAATTTAAAAGGTTTATTGAATACAACAGGTAACAACACAAAGAATAACCCCAGAATACAACACTGCATAAACCAATCCCTTACCCCAGAAGTAATAGAAGATAGCACAGTATAACAAGAAAAGCACTAAAAGGATGCTAATGAGACACTTAGGAATTGCAAATGCCGCGGGGGATTTAAATATCCTGGCTCGGGGTTTTGCCGGAGAAAAGCACCAGTCTAGACGGGATCTTGCGGAAAATAAGTCCTTTTCCGGAAGATCCCTTATTCCTACTTTCAATAAGCGGCAGCCATGTTCATGCAAATGCCGCGGGGGATATTTAAATCCCCCGCGGCATTTGCAATTCCAAAGTGTCTCATTAGCATCCCTTTTATGGAAAAGGGTGCCAATGTAGACACAGCCAGTCTGTTCTAGGGGTAGATGACAACCGAGGCTCAGGCTCGCTAGCATAGGCAGCCTCAGGGAAGGAACACCGAGGAGTCCAATTGATGATTTGTTGCTGGTATGATGTTACACAAGCACTCGATGGTAAACAGTTCTCAGCTCCAAAATAGGGCCTTCGCCACAATGGTTGGAGTGGAACTGGGTGATAGGCAGCTGCTCTCGGTCCGGAGCTATAGGTAGCTATAACCCACAACGCGCTGGGCAATTGCCACACTAGTGAGCTAATGCACCCTATAGGTAGCGGTGGAATGGAATCTGGTCTGGTCTGGTCTGTTGGAAGCAGGTCCCAGCCTATGCCACAGCTCTTCTTCAACAGGAGCAGGAACCAGGAACAGGAGGAGAGCGAGAGCGAGAGCGGAGCAGCAGGGTGGAACAGCAGAGAGCCCGATCCCTTCAGGGGAGGAGCTTATAAAGATCCCAAGGCGGGAAAACAGCAGGAGCATCTCTAGTGCACAAGGTGTAGTGTTGGGTGCAGATTAGCGTTCCTAGTGCAGACTTTAGTGCCGTGTGCAGAGCAACAGTGCTGTGTGCACAGCCATGTGCTGTGTGCAGATGATGGCTTTCGGCGCCAAAAAGTCTTTGAATCCTTTGGGTTCCATTTTGATTTCTGTGTAACATTCAGGACTCCATTTTGATTTTAGTGTCCTTTTGGTTGTAATGTCCTTGAGCTTAATAGTCTAACTTACTGTCAACAACGGATTGGGTCCAGACATGCTATTTAAGCATGAAAGGCATTCCAAGAAGATGCTTGTGTAATCCCTGGCCGGTTGCTGCAATAGTTCTTGCTTTCATTCCCTGCTTTGGACTCCAGATCTGTTCTTTGGCTTTGATTTCTGGCTTGCCCCCTGACTTGGCCTTTGGCCTGATTTCTGATCCTCAACCAGACTCCTGTTGTCCGATCCCTCTCTGTGACCCCTGGTCCTACCCAGGGAGCACCCATATCCCAGTCATGACACCTTTCTCCCAGGGAATGCCACACATAATCTGTTGGGTGATCCCTGCCCTACCAGTGCT
The DNA here is from genome assembly GCF_052426305.1 of Pelodiscus sinensis. Taxonomy (NCBI): domain Eukaryota; kingdom Metazoa; phylum Chordata; order Testudines; family Trionychidae; genus Pelodiscus; species Pelodiscus sinensis. The sequence goes on along the minus strand of NC_143052.1, from coordinate 294,766,464 downwards.
CAGAGTGAATGAACTATTCTTACGAGTCACTTTGCAGGAAGAGCAATGCACTTTGGAGCAGAGCACACTTTGATGTATAATGTAAAAAAGTAGTAGAGGAAGGGGGATCTGCAATGCTTAATTTGTGCCAGGGCTAAATCTCAGCACCTCCAGGTGTGTCAGTTCATAGCAGTGACACCTGTGGGTTTGCTGCATCAGTTATGAATATAAGAAACCTGCTTTAGCCCCAGCACCTCTTTCTTTACAAACTAAGCACTGGCGAGTTGGCATGTTGGAATAAAAAAGTTAAAACATACAAGGGAATGGACAAAAAGTCCCTAATAGAGATATACCAGCTCCAAGTGGATGCAATCAGAAGCAAAAACTTCCTATAAATAATACATAGTTACATGTCTGTTAAAAAGTAAATAATAAGCAGATGAGATCATCTCTTTGTGAGGCTAGACTCCAGTCAAAACAGACATCTATTTCTAGAAAAGAAAAGCTATACTATAATTAATTCAGAAATCCCATCATTGCAACATTCAACTTCTCCTATGAGGCAAAAAGCAATATTATTTTCTTGTTGAGCAGCCCAAGGTATATAAGAACAGAAATTGTGGTAGCTAATTTTGATTAAAAACCAAAGGGGAAAACCCCAAATATTTACATTTGATTTTAATATTATTTTAGTTTATAAAAGTGTGCTTATCCAGTGCTTAGGCTCACTGACATTCATTATAAAGAACAATAATTAAGCCCAATGTCTACAAACAGAACCCTGCCCACCTCCTCCAGATCTCATTGGGACCCTACCAAAAAACCTTGAGGAGACAAGTGGGGTTTGCAGTATGAAGTATGAGTCAACAGGTTTGTGCTTTGGAAAGCTGACAAGGGAAAACAAATGGCATACTTGAGGATTCCTCACTGAAAACATCTTGTTTCCTCTTCCCTCGGGATAAAACCATGAGCCCGCTAGCATGACTGCCTCAGTTGATCTCTGTTACAGTGCTGTCACACCAGGAGAGAGACCATCTGAGCTAGCCAAGACTGCGCCAAGAACTTCACTGGATGCCAGTGCTGACTGTGTTCCTGTCAAAAGCTTCCCAAAAAAATCAAGGCAGAAGCTTCCAAGTTGGTAATGTGTGACCCTTCCAGTTAGTGAGCTAATTTGCTAGAGATAAACAGTCCCTACAGCTCTCTTTCTCTTAATTCAAACATGCAGTGACATTTGCATCAAAGAAGAACATTAATGACACATGAAAGCTTAGTTTTACCGAGGCTGAAGCCAGCTGATAAATTTTAACATAAAGTGTGAGCAGACTTTCCTCCAACAACTCAGAATTTCTTCACAGATGATGGTATTTTGCCTTACATCAAAAAAGCTCTAATAATCAGACGGATGTGTTTCCCATAATATGATAAAACTGGAAAGCAACAAGATTTAAAATAAATAAAATTGATTTTTTTTAAAACTGTGGCATAGATGCAAAATATGAGATGTTACTGAGGGAGCAGTGGGGTAGATTGAAAGCACATTTGATATTTATGCTAAGAAGGATGACACCAATGTGCTATCTAGGCAAGACATTTACAAAGGATTCAGGCTGTATTATGTTGGTCTGTGGGCCTGGAAAAGAACCCCTGAATAAGGCACAACTGGTTGATACATAGCTGGAGTCTGTTTTTTCTCTGAGGGTACGTCTACACTTACACTCTAGTTCGAACTAGGGATGCAAATGTAGGTGACCCGAAATTGCTAATGAAGCAGGGATTTAAATATCCCGCGCTTCATTAGCATGATCTCACGGGCGTGTTACTCCACTGAAAAGCTGTTTTGAAAGTGTAACTGCATGCCAGGACGCGTTAGTTCGAACCAAACCCCTTGGTTCGAACTAACGTAACTCCTCAAAAAATGAGGAGTAACATTAGTTTGAACCAAGGGGTTTGGTTTGAACTAACGCGTCCCAGTACGCAGTTACACTTTCAAAACAGCTGTTCAGTGGAGTAATGCGCCGACAAGATCATGCTAATGAAATCCCTGCTTCATTAGCAATTTCGGTTGCCTGCATTTGCATCCCTAGTTCGAACTAGGGTGCAAGTGTAGATGTACCCTGAAGAAACAAGTCTAGGCCAAGCCACTATTATTGAATGCAGGATTCTTAACTCTTGTTTTAAATTAGATTTTGAGTTCCATAAGCCAAAATCCATCCTATTTTGCTTATGTACAGCACCAGGCAAAATTACTCAGACTAGGAACTACTTATGCACAGGCACACATCTGGATCAGTGTAATACTGATGGGTCAACACAGTAAACACTTCTGCAACTACTCAGGCTGTGGAAAGTTGACATTCAAAAGTTTGGGGGTAACTTTATTAACGTACTATGAATTGGATTTTACTTGCACATACAGGATAATCTGGAGAAAATGCTGTCTATGACCCAGTTCAAAGGACATGGGAAGAAACATTGATTACAAAGAGACAAATAGGTCAGCACATTGGAATCAGAAAACTTGAGTCATACAAACAACCAAGGTTCTGATAAATAATAGTCACAACATTTGGATCCTAAACCGAATGTTCCCAATATTTAGGGATTTTGAATCTGGGTTTTGGTTTAGGTCCTGTCCATCCCTTCAGATTCTGTAATAATGTTTTAGTTTCTTTTTTACTATTTTAGTCTATCTGATCAGAGTGCTGTACAACAATAAAAAGGGCCTATGTAGAAAATTATCCATAGATAATGGAAATAGCCAATAAAATGAGACTGCCAACCCAATCTTTAATTCCTTCTTGTTCAATAAGATAGACGGAAGCAAACCAAACATGAGACTGGGTGTTAAGAAACTGCATTTCTTCTGTTTTACCACAGAGTGTCACCCTTATTCCACATATTTTTAAACGAGACACAATCTCTAAGGGGTAGGAAAACTGTACTTTAAAAGGAACCAGTTTCAAAGTTCTGTGATACAGATCTTGTCTACACTACAGTTTACTCTGTATATCTTATGTCACTCAGGAGTGTGAATAAGCCACACCCCTAAGTGGCATAAGTTACACTGACCTAAGAGCCAGTGTAGTCAGCACTATGTCAACAGGAGAGCTTCTCCCTCTGACAGAGAGTTATTAAACATATGGGAGAGCTTTCTCTATCATCTAAGAGTCTTTCCACCATAAGCACTGCAGCAACACAGCTGTAAATATTGTAGTGAAGATATAGCTTCAGAAGAGTGTTTATTCTAGAGGTCAGTCTTGACCCAGGTTATCCTTCCTCCTCACCTGAGAGGTATTAATCCACACTTCTGATGTGCACTGGCTCCTCCACGTCTAGTCCTTTTTTCTGTGGTTGTTTCACAGGGATACCTCCTCTCCCCAATCCTGTTCAATATCTCTAAAAAGCAGCAAGTGAACAATGTGAAGCAGCATGAATTAAAATGTCAGCAAGTTTACTCTCACTTCTACATACTTTTCATATCAGACTCAGATAACACTGTCTTCCACTTCTCCAAGGGCTTGGTTGTGACTGGCAACTGGATGAAGATTAGCCTGTTGAATCCTGGAAAAGCTCAAGTGAGACTGTCTGGGGAATAGAGAAGCACTTTAAAGAATTTGCTTTTATTACATTATCCTCTTAGAGCAGGGCGACTCAACTTTGGAAGCCCCAGGGGCCACAATGATACTCTCAGCACATGCCAAGGACTGGAATTTAAGTGTGGTTGCATCTACATTAAAATATATATACAATATATGTAATAGCTTATTTTACACTGACAGGCATGATTACAAAGCACTTCCCACAATGCCCTGGCACTCCTGGAACCTCCTCCCTGGGGCTAGAAATGCCAACATCCTGTACCTGTCTGTTCTAGCCAGCTCATCCGCTTGCGTCTTTCATTGTTCACCCTGAAAGATGCCTCACAATGTTCAAAGGATTCCACCCACAGGCCACATGTTGAGTAGCCCTGTCTTAGAGGGTGTCTGCCATTTCATAGCCTGGATGTTCACTAGGACTCCTCACTACTTCTGGATATCCAAATAGCCCTGAGCACAAAACACACCCTTTCCCATCTACAGCCTATAAAAGATTGTGGCTTCTCCTGTTGAATTTGGATCTAGTCATAGTGATGCTTGCATACACAGTCACAATCTCCAAGCTTTCTTATTGCAGCAGTATGTATGTAAGTGTGAAACCGCTGATTCAAATTGCCTTTGGGCTTCTGGGTGGAATTCACTATGTTAACCTTTAAAGTCACAAGTGGTTTGAATCTGGGTACCTGGGAGAGCATCTTTCTTCTAGTACCATACTGCTCTAGCTGTTGTCAGCAGGGTAATAAGATAGAGCTCTCACAATACAGCACAAAGGGAGAAACCAGGATCTGAAATATTTGAGATGAACTTTAGTGGAGGTTCTGGCTGCATTTTTCCCCACACTTTCTTATTTATGCCCTTTCTATGTGTTCCCACAAAGCTGTAGAATCTCCTCGTAGTGCTGACCAAGAAGGCCATCTCTCAGTCCAGGCGGAGGAAGCTTAGCAGAGGGGTTCCCTACAATTGTAGGATCTCTAGGAGTATGTCTACATTTCATTCTACTTCCAAGAGAGGAATGCAAATGCAGACACCCGAAATTGCAAATGAAGTGTGAATTTGAATTTCCCATGCTTCATTTGCATAATCACAGACTGCTACTTTTCCGGAATAGCGCTATTTCAAGATAAAACCCTTCCTTCAAAATAATGCTTACTCCTCAAAAAATGAATAAGGGTTATTTCAAAGGAAGGGTTTTATCTTGAAATAACCCCTTTTTCCCCTTGAAATAGCACTATTCCGGAAAAGTGGCAGCCTGCGATTATGCAAATGAAGCATGGGAAATTCAAATCCATGCTTCATTTGCAATTTCAGGTGTCTGCATTTGCATTTCTCTCTCGGAAGAGGAATGAAATGTAGACATACCCTAGGATCCTACAAACTTCACAGCCATGAAAAATGTGCCACCAACCATAATTGTTGTCAGTGGTGGCAGATGACAGAACAGGGAGCAATGCAATGATCTCAAGTTGCAGTAGAGAGATCTAGATTGGATATTAGCATAACCCGCACACCTAGTGTGGTTCACTGTCCCATGGAGTGGCACTTAGACCACTTATAGTGAGAGTTAAGAACAAGGGAGCTCGGTCGAGCATCATCTGACTTTTAGATCAAATGGTAGAGGTTCCTAAAGTGAGCTCCCAGGTTCAAATCCACCTGGTGGCGGTTACATTAAGAAAAGCTAGTTCATTAGGAAGGTGGTGAAACACTGGAATGAGTTGCTAGGAAGGTGGTGGAATCTCCATCCTTAGAGATTTTTAAGGCCAAGCTTAACAAAGCCTTGGCTGGGATGATTTAGTTGTGGTTGATCCTGTGGGGAGCAAAGGGGTTGAACTTAATGACCTCCTAAGATTTTTTCCAACTCTAAAACCCTAAACTCCTATATTTTTTAATAAGACTATGCAAGTAATCAAAATGGACTGTGAATTTGGTAGGGATCTACACCCATCTCACATACCTGGGGATATTTTCCCTGGGTGGCATCCAGTCACTCAAACTCTTCGAAGCTGTGGGCATTATTGGAGGTTCTTTGCTTTGTGTCCTCACCTGATTACCTCATTTTATACCTATAGCCTCACTCCTGTGTGTTTTCCCATTTTTTGCCCCCTACAGTCAGTTGTCTCCTAATTCCTGTGGCCCCTTGCTTATCTGAGGAGGGCAGACCCTCAGTATTCATGTAAGTACCACCAGGTGGATTTGAACCTGGGCCTTCTGGAGCTGAGTATAGGAGTCTCTAACCTCTGAACTAAAAGCCCATTGTGTCTCAGCCTATGCTGCAGAGGTCTCTTGATCTTAACTGTTGCTGTGGTCTAGGTACCACTTGCACTGCTCAGTAACCACACTATGGCTATGTCTACACTGGCGGGTTGTTGTGCCAGAAGTATGCAAATGAGGCTAAGCGTGGAATATCGCCCAGCCTCATTTGAATACCTAATGAGCTGCCATTTTTGCAGAAGAGGCTCTTGCGCCAGAAGGAGCTGTCTACACTGCCCCTTCTTGCGCAGGAAAAACCCTCTTGCGCAATGCTGTTATTCCTAAAAATAATCACCATAGCAGCATTGCGTAAGAGGGTTTTTCGTGCGCAAGAAGGGGCCGTGTAGACAGCTCCTTCTGGCGCAAGAGCCTCTTCTGCAAAAATGGCAGCTCATTAGGTATTCAAATGAGGCTGGGCGATATTCTACGCTTAGCCTCATTTGCATACTGCTGATGCAACAAGTGTAGACATATTGTAGGTGTGTGGGTTACACTGGCAGGCGCCATCCACTGCTTGAGGATTCAAACATTCCTTGGAAATAGCTCTCCCCCGCCCCCTCTCACCCATCTGCCTGCCCCGGATTAATCCCCCCCCCCCTCCAATCCTCGCACTGTCGCGTCCCGAGGCCGCCCTGGCCATGAAAGCTCCCCTGGGAGCGCCCCTCCCCCGCCAGAGTGAGCGTGAGGCTGGCGAGGGGGGAGGGGCAAGGGTTGGGGGCGGAGCTATCGCTTCCGAGACTCCAAGCGATATAACAGCGGCACCAGGGAAGAGCGGGTCTGTTAGTCACTTGCTTTAGGCTTGTCTGAGCCTGATACCATCGGCCAATCAGAGCGCAGCGCCTCACCCTCAGCTACCGAGGCAAGCGCCCAATGGGCGGGACCTGTCCCTGCGCGCGTGAGGCCTGGGAGGAGGAACAGTGAAGTCCGTTGCGCTCGAGCCGGGAGAAGAGAGGGCGGGGTTCTTTTATCACGTGACGAAGGTTGGGCGTCTCGGTCCGTCCCGTCACGTGATCGGGACCAGCCGGGGCTGGTCCGCGCGCTGCCGGGGTGGCCGCATCCAGGTGCCTCGTGGGGCCTTCGGGACAGCAGCGACCCTGCCCCCCTCCGCGGGCCGGGGCTCGGCCGGGCAGGACGCTCCTAGCTCCCCTCCAGGTACCCTGCGGCGGGGCTGCGGGCGGCGAAGGGACGCGGCGCAGGCGGGTACCGGTGCGCGGGGTGCGCGTGTGGGGCGGGCGGGGGCGCAGTGTCTCTGCCCACGACAGCCCCGCGTGAGCTGCTCGGGGCCCTTGGCTCCTGCGTCGCTCGCTTTGCTGGCGCTGGACCGGCAGCTGCTCCGCAGACGCGCTGGCTCTGCTCCGACGAGTTTCGGGGCGGAGGGCAAGTTTGGGGTGATGATGGGGAGCAAGGGGGTGACTGGGGAAGGATGTGGGGGTAGCTGCTGAGGGCAAAGCCTTTGACCCCGGGGAGCCCTGTGGGGGCGCCGGCTCCCCCTTCCCTGCCGTATGTGGCAGGTTGCCTTGCCTATAGCTCTTTCCCGGCGTTGGCTGCACTCTCCGGAGGTGGCTGCATTTCAACGCTGCTGTGCACGGAGCCTGCGTTACAGCTCCCGGGCTGGGATGTGGTTGTCACAGATGATCCGTGCTCTGGAGTGACTCTGGATCGAGACGCGTGGTCGGAGCAGGTTAAACTGTCTGTGTCCCGCGGGTCAGCGCTGGGGAAGGGCGGGGGTGTTTTCTATACCGGGGGTTTGGGTAGCTTTTCTTCCCCACACCCCGACATGCATGCAGACATGTAAGGAGGTGTGTGTGTTTGCTTTGTATCTGAACTAGTTCCTTGGATGCTCAAATAAAACTTAGGGGGAAAAAGGGAAGGAGAAACACTTCACAAAGCTTGATACTTAAGCTCACAGGTGAACAAGCGTCTGTTAACGCCCAGGGATTTGTTCCAGAGACTGTCACAAAAGAAAAGCAAAAACTTGGGTTTGTATGATATAGTTGACTTAAACCCTGAACTCTGGGAAATTCAAATTGAAATTAAGGCTGACACTTTGCCTAGGGCACTGCAGCTGTCCAGTGGTGTGTGGATGTTTTAACATATATGGTATGTCAGTCATACACTGTTCTCAGATCTCCCCCTAACTAGAAGAATTGTGCTATATTGGGCTTTAAAGATGAAGTGACAGATGTTACCCTTTCACTGCACTGTAAGAAATTATGTTTTTAGACTTTGTAATGCTTTTTTAAATTCCTTGCACTTTTCTGGAATGTGAATGCCTTATGACATTCTAGTATTTTTTTTCTGCATGTCTTTCAGTGTTTCCTCTAATCTTTTCCTTTCATGGGCAGAATAAATGTGTTTATGTGCACCAAGGCATGTGCAAATAGGCACAAACAAAAAAAAAACCTAGCTGTGCGTGATCTGATAATCAGGTGTGGGGCATAAGCACACAGCTTGCAGTGAACATTGGGCCTTCTCTTCCTTCACTGAACTTTTAAGTATTGGCCTTTCTGTTCTGTCCCTCGTCCTACTTGAGCTTTCTCTTAATCAAGAACCTCAATTATTGTACCCATCTTTCTTTGGAGAATTCCATAGGATTCTTCAATACTTGCTACTGCATAGATGGATGATGAAATAAAGAAGTCTATTTTTGGATGACATAAATGACTTCTTCACTCTTAATGGATGAATATTTTATGACTGCAGTATTCATAGCTTATAAAGAAGTAGGCAAGGAATCAAACTAGTGTTATCTGTGTGGCACTGCAGAAGACTAGAAAGTCAGTTTCTTGCAGAAGCCTTGAGTAATTTTCCAGTGCTTACCTGAAGCAACGGAAAGATTAGAAAATACTTCATTTGTCAAATGTACTACTAGAGGGATGTTTTCTGCAAGGAGTAGTACTTCATTTGTACTGAAGAGAGTAATGCTGGTAATTAGTCACAGAAAGATACTCAACACTAAACCACCATGCTATTTTGCTGTGATAGCTGTATCATTTCCAAATGTGAGTAGTAAAGATAACAAATATTTCATTAATATAATTTAGAGTACTAATCTTGCATAAGATGTGCAAAGAAACTGTTACATTTACTGTACAGATTCTGCACTGTATTAGGCAGTATAGAAGTATATATCTTTTTCACCAGAGTCCTATAAGAATGTAAGGTTACAAAAAAACCTGAGAAGTTGTTCTCTTGTTCCTGGTATGCAAATGTCTTATTCTAATCCTGAGCACAGATGTTTTTTAAATTAAATAAGTGCTGGCTTTCTATAGCGCTGGAACTTAGATTGGTAACAAGTTCCAACCTCTTCTTGAATTTTTCATCTATGTAGGAAACTTCCAGCATAATAGTTCTACCAGAACTCTTCTCCTTTCCCCCATCCATCCCCCCCACAGTTATCAGTGCTTTCTAGCTAAATATTTTTGTTTAGCTTGCTTATCTTTTTTTGTTAATAGTGGGGCTTGCCTTCTTTCTGCTCTATGGAAATGAAGGCTTTGGAGGTTTCTGTAATAACTCTCTCTTCAGGTGACATCTCTGCAGAGGTTGTTCACCCTTGCTTTTCATCTCTTGCAGTCATGGAAAAGTTGTGTGTAACGTTTTCATATGGTTTCTACTGTAAACTCTTAGTCTAAAGAATAGTTTTTTCCATATAAAAGTTTTTCGGATCTTACTTTTAAATAATATTAATATTGAAGTTCATGCAGAAATAACTGTGATACAAATATAATTATAGCTTTCATTGGTTGTTAAAGGATCCTAACTAATTAAAAACAGCTTTATCTTTCCGTCATACATTAAGCTGCAAAATCTAGAAGAAGTCTTGAGCCATGCAAAAGCCTTTGAAGGAATATAAAATAAAAGTGGGATATTGCACCGTTCAAGACTACAGGTAACCATAATTAAATGTGCATGTTTTGAGAACCAAATCCATCATTGGCCTTCTTGGGGGGGGGAAGAGAGGAGAATCCATAAAAGGGACAAACATTTGAGATGTCTGAGAGAGGCTCTGAAAACATTTTCCTATAATTTAAAATAATTTCCTCTCTGTTTCATCAAATTGAAACAGATAACTGTTTTAGGAGCTGTTAAAGATAGTCAGACCGCTTCATCACGTAATGATGATGATTCGTCTTTGCTTGGATTGAACTGTTGCAGGATTGAAGTACAACTGAGGGAAAAATTTGAAGTGGCTATATCCATCAATACATTAGCAAATGCTCAAATACATTCTAAAAATAGAAATATTTTTCTCTAAACTTGTTGGCTATGTCTAGATTACGAAAAAGGGATGCAAATTAGACGTATCGCAATTGCTAATGAAGCGGGGATTTAAATCTCCCCCGCTTCATTAGCATAAAAATGGCTGCCGCTTTTTTCTGCATGGAGCTTTGCCGGAAAAAAGCGCCAATCTAGACGCAGATCTTCCGGAAAATAAAGCCTTTTCCGAAAGATCCCTTATCCCTCTTAAAATAAGGGATAAGGGATCTTTCGGAAAAGGCTTTATTTTCCGGAAGATCTGCGTCTAGACTGGCGCTTTTTTCCGGCAAAGCTCCGAGCCGGAAAAAAGCGGCAGCCATTTTTATGCTAATGAAGCGGGGGGGGATTTAAATCCCCACTTCATTAGCAATTGCGATACGTCTAATTTGCATCCCTTTTCCGTAAAAGGGATGCAGTCTAGACACAGCGGTTCAGTTTGTCCTCTTGGATGTTATTTGTAATAATAGAAAGTATACTGTCTTCATGCAGAAGTGCATTTCAGTTGATTATGTCCTTATAAGCACAATTGTATTCATCTGAATTATAAAATGTTAGAAATAATTTAAAGTCAGTTAAAAGCATTTTTTAAATATTTCCTTTTATTGACTTTGTAAGAGGACAGATGGGGACTCCTAAATGGCCAAATGATCCTTCTCCATATCAGCTTGTAAAATATTATGAAAAGCAAACTAATGAAGAGAACTTATGAGCAGTGGTCTAGTTGAAGTTTTTGAATGCTTTTGTTTTTCAAAGTTTATTTGTATTATTTTTTGTTTTACTTATCCAAATGTATACAGATTAAATATCTGTATTTTTCCAGATGTTAATAAAGATACTGGAATTAGTTTCTTTGACTTTTTTTTTTCAATAGGATGTGTAGAAGCTTCAGCTTTATTCCCTACTGGACTGTCCTCCCCTTGTTTGGTAAACACTTTTGTTCATTTCTTTGCATTTCAGTGGAGCTGAAATTAACACAACTCTTTGCTTTTTGTCTTTGTTTGACCACTAGAACATTGTATCACTTCAAAGATGTCATCACAGCCCTGGAAATGGGGTTGGTTAATTTATGCTTCTTCTGGCTAGTTCTGCCAGAGTGGAACACAAAACATTGCAGGTCCTATATATTTTTATTTTAAATTAAACCTTTTGAAAAGGCCTAGAAGTGAAAATACTAATCAATTCATGAGCTATTTATCCAGGAATATCTTGATACAGAAACTTTTTTAAATGTGCACTTCAGGTGTGATGTTGATTATGATACACAGATGAAGTTCAGAATTTTCCTAGATCCTCCTTAAAACTGATTTTTGCCATGGTACTTTCAAATCCTGGTGTGTTTTCACCTGTAATGTCTTCTCTGGCATATATATAGAAAGCTTAGAATATAAGCTCTTCAAGGCAAAGATTGTCTTTTCTATGTTTGTATAGTATAGCACAATCGGCTGAGGTCTCTAGGGGTTACCACAATACAAATAAATAATAAACATTACCTTTGTTGGAAAAAGGATTTGAAAAAGATAACACTACATTATTTGGGTATCCTGTTCCATAATTTATCATCGTATGGATGGATTTTGAAGGATGAAAATTCATCCCTACACTTTTATAGCTGAGTAGCTTCTTCTGGACTGTTCCTGCAAAAATAAAAATGATAATACAGCTGCTCCCCGACTTACGGCCACCTCCACTTACGACCATCCGCACTTATGACCAAAGCGGTCGTAAATGTGGATCCAAGTTACGAATGGCAATCCGCGCTTACGAACAGCGCGGTCGCCATGTAATTCTATGGGATCCAAGTTTCGAACAGTTTGAGTTACGGACGAAATGTTGGTCTGTAACTTGTTTGTAACTCAGAGAGCGGCTGTACATGACTTACCTAGAGAGCTGTGCACCAGAATCTGAGGTTCTATTTAGAACATGGTGAAGCTTGGAACAGTAATAATATATTGTAAATTGTCTAGTTCCTGTAAGGTTTGCTTGTCTTAACCTATTGTCAGAGGATTCAGAAACCAAGTGGGGCATTGCTGTGATTACAGATGCAACTATAAGCTAATTTCCAAAAAAAGTTTTTATTCTCCTATAAGGAAGTTTTATTCTGTTCTTAGAGCAAAAGAGTATACTTATGATCTGGTTGGGAATTAATTTTTCCTTGGACAACAGAGGATCTTGTGTACAACTGACAGCTTTTAAAACCGCTGGATACTCTTAAAGCTGACAGCAGTAGGTCAGATATTGTGAAATGAGCTTTAAAGGAAGTGTTTTATTAATTTAGACTTCATAAAAAACAAAAGAGCTCCTGAAATTAATTTAAAACAATGCCAATTCATAACAAAATATTGTAGCAAATTGCACCATCTATTGGCAGTAGTTAATCACTGCAACAAAGAAGGTATATGGGGAAACCCACTATTATAAATAATACTTTCATATTACCCAGCAGGCAGGAAGTTAATTAAAATATCTATGAGGCTTTAATTGTTCACTATTTCAGAAAGATTTGGGAGTTGTGAATTTGTAAACATAATTATAGTGAATAGTTGAGAGACAAACTAGAACTTCATAGGCAAAAGATTTGTTTTTGATGGGAGGGAAAGAATTCTTGTAATTATTTTAAGATGTAATGGTGAGCAATGTTCCTTGTACTCTTTTCTATCCATGTGCAGATTTTTTTACAGGTGCAGAATTCATTTGTTATGTGTATGTGCTAGGGATATAAAATCCCATTTAATTTAACGGGTTAAACAACCAGTTAACCGATTAAAGGGAGGCCGAGGTGTGGCATGGAACATGCCTGTCAGCAGTGTAGCTGGAGCAATCTCCTGCCCATGGCAGCTAATCAGAAACAGTAAATATTACCTGCTAAGGGTGATTACCAGTTAACTGGTTAACGTGTCACATCCCTAGCATTTGCTAATGTGCATCGCAGAGGGATGTGAAGGACTAGTTGCTTTTCCCCCTCCCCTTTGCTGCCTCTATCAGAAAGAGGCAGCAAGTTGCGGAGAAGAGGTGAGGGTACTTCAAAGCGGCAGACCCTGGGCTCCACGCAGTGCTGCTGCTTTGAAATGCCATGTGCAGCCTGGGGCCAGATAGGGTGTCCCTAGGCTGCACATGGCATTTCAAAGCAACAGCTGCTGCATGGAGCCTGGGATCAGCTGGGGACTTCCCCACTGACCCCGGGCTTCATGCGGCGCTGCCACTTTCAAATGCCACAGGGAGCTTGGTGTTAGGCTCCTCGTACTGTTTCAAAGCGGCAGTGCTCTATGGAGCCCAGAGTCAGCGGGGAGTCCCCAGCTGATCCTGGGCTCCATGAAGCACTTTTGCCTTTGAAGTATAGCACTAGCCCTATAGCTGTTGCTACACTTCAAAGACAAAGGCGTCCTAGCCACTCATTGAATAGTTGATGCAAAATGCATTGACTACTTGATTAGTCAATATTTAACATCCCTACCACCAACAGAAAGACAAAACCTAGCTGTGGGCACTCTGCTAATCAGTGAGATGGCATTTGATTCTCTCTTGAGCAGCTGATGAAGCACAGAGCTTATATGGAATGCTGATGGTGAGACTTAAAAAATCCCAGCATGGCTTTTGGTCCTAGTTGAATAATGTGCTGGAGTTCTTTTAAATACTATTCCTATAGATGAGAAATGCAGTGGCTCTAATACATCTAGACTTTTTTAAAAGCATTTTACAAGATTCCCTTTCAGATGTCAGTGGGTAAAATTAGATTATATGATGTGGAATAGAAAAAGTAATCTCAGATTGAGAGAGGGGGGAAATAAGAGAATCAGAAATGTATCTTTCTTGCATGATATACTCAAATGGCACATCTAAGAAGTTCATTTTACACTGTTCCCAACATGTGCTATTAACTGTAATTGGTTTTCTTAATGGCTAATGAATTCTTAGTCTTCCTAGGAGTGTGTTTTACACTGCTGTCTTCAGTTATTTGCTGCAGTAGCCAGGAAAGAAATATCAATGTTAATAAATCTCACTCTGAAGGTTTTAAAATGAAGATTTTAATATTTGCAATTAATGTTGGGAGTAGTACACAGAAAAACAATGTAGCTGTTCTTTAAAATATTTTGATCATATAGGTGGTAGCACATTAGATGGTAAATTGATCACATGTAAGATACTAAATATAGGAGCTACAGTAAGGTTTAGTCTGTTCTTAAAATTAGAAGAGAACTGTGAGCACCTTCTAACTGTGAGCACCATAGTTAGGTCAATCTATCTCCAGAGTACATACAGCTAGGTCAGAGGAAGAATTCTTCTGTTCAGCTAGATACTGCCTCTTGGAAAAGTGGATTGATTACATCAACAGAAGAACCCCTAGTCTTGGAGCTGCAGCCATGTTGCTATAGTTCTTGTAGTTTAGAATTAGCCTTGACTATACAGATTGCTAAATGTAGAGATGTTAAAATGCTTTTAAACTGGGTCCCCATGGAGCTTCCCTCTCCCATCAGAGGCAGCAGTGCAGGAGGGCCGGCAGTTCCTGGGGAACACACTTAAAAGCTGTCTCCTCATACTGGTCTCCACCTCTCCCCTCCCCTGTGCTGTCTATCATTAAAGGTTAACTGATAAGCCCAGGCTCATTGGTTAACCGTTTACATGTGTACTCTGTCATATTCCCAGACTAAGAGGTGTACTGCCAACACAACAGACAATTGATTCTGGGCAGACAAGGTGAATCTGATGCTTCACTGAGCCCTTACACCTTCTTTAGGTATTGCAGTGTAAAAAGTTGATCTTAGGAAGAGATCCCTCTTATTCTTCAAAATAATAGGCAGACGTAGCTTTAATTTCATTCCATGTCAGATCAGTTTGTAATCTCTTATCTATAGCGCTTTGCATCTTTCAGTAGTTTTCTGGTCTTTTATTGCTTGTGTGTATTGCTATAGCTTTCACTTCCAGTATTTTTTCCTTTGTGCTAAATAGTGTGTACATGAGTCTGTCTCTTGAATCATGTGGATAATTAGTCCGCAAATATGCCAAATAAACTTACAAGTTGGACATTAATTTGTAGGACTTTTTAAGGGTTTATCAGCTCTGCAGAAAAAGACCAGTGGCAGCAAGTCTCTAGGTCTTGATCGGAGCTTGTGCTACTGGGCTTAAAAATAGCAGTGTAGACATTTGGGTTAGGGCTGGGACCTGAGCCTTCAGACCTTCCTTTCCCCTCCCTTCCTTCCTCACTCGCTTTCAGAGCTAATCCCCAGCCTGAGCCCAAATGTTTACATTGCTGTTTTTAGCCCTGTAGTGTGAGCTTGAGTCAATTGACCCAGGTGCAGAGACTTGCAGCCTTGGGTCTTGTGTGGCTTTTTCTTTTTTTCTCTCTTCAGTTTAGCCATATTTTCATAGATCACCATTTCACAGATAGCAGTACATTTTGGGTTGAAATTATTAGTTGCTGTGAGCCTTATAACTCATCTAGTGAAGAAAGGTTTTGCCACAAGAAAAATTTCCTAATGGCTTTTATAGGCTCTGCCAACTTCTGCTTTGTTAAAGTTAGGAAAATGGCTAAATGTGTTTATTCCAGGAACACAAAAGGAGGAACTGACTATACATATATACATAATTGCCAAATTTGTGCATGTAGGAATAAAGCCTAATAGGTTAAGGCCAGAAGGGTCTGTTACAATGATGTGTCAGACCTTCTAAATAACACCAGGGAACCCTTTGAGCTAACATGTATATATGGCAGAGGAACGTAGTTGCTGAATTCATCTTTTTGTCTGTAAGTTACAAAGCACTTAGTTTAAAAATCCTATATGTAGTTGTCTTGATAGATACAAAATATCAGGGGCTGTTTTGTTTTTTAAATTAGAAGCAAATACAAAGAACATATTGTCTGTAGCTTAGGATGTCTAAGATTTATTATCCTCCAGTAGGCCTGCTTCTTTCTTCATGTAGAGTAAAGAAGATATTGGACGTCAGTGCTAGAGGAATTCAGTATTAATCAAAGCAGATGGTGTTCAAAGTCAAGGTGATGGTTTCTAAGAAATGGTGTGATAGTAAGTATGGTATGATGTGAAGTTTAAGTTTACAGATTTATTGAAGTTGGTAAATCATTCCAAAGGTTTTTAGATTGTGGCAACTAATTAGCTCCCAACTGATTAAGAGGGTTTGAATACAAACTCATTGTTTAGCTTTATTAATTACAATGCGGTGTAGGTCTTCCTGCTGCTTATTTTTGAGAACTTTGTAAAAAAGCTTTTGTGGAATCAGTAATAATTATATGGAGATTATATACTTGAAATCTAGACCACTGACTGGTTCTCAAACTGGGATACTCCAGGAGGTCTGTGAATCATATGTGGGGCCCCTGCTGATTAATATCTCCCCTTCCTTCCCAGTGCCTCCCATATGCCGTGAAACAGCTGTTCAGCTGCTTGTAAGAGGCATTGCGAGGGAAAGGGAAGAGTAGGCTTGGGGTATGCTTGGAGGAGAGGGATGAAAAGAGGTGGGGAAGAAGAGGAACAGGGGTGATGTGGGAAAGGGTTGAATGGGTCACTGAGCACCCCTGGTGAAAATTAAAAGCTGCAGTGGGGTCTGCAAAAACAAAAAAAATCAATCAAAATGAGCTTCCTCAGGTTGCTAAAGTTTGAAAACCACTGACATAGGCCATAGTTATCAAATATAGTTGCCTAAATTTAGGCTCCTAAATCCATGTGCAAGCACCTAAGTTATTTTTCAAGAGTGCTAAATATCTAGTAGCCTCCTCTTGGGTACTCAGCGCTCTTGAAAATGCGGTAGGTACCTTTAGACTACTATTTTGAGAGATTCTTTGCTGTAGTCAACTTTAAAAAACGAATCAAAAGTATTAAGTATTAAGTTTGCTATGGAGAGGTCTGCCAGCTTCTGTTTTCTTTTAAAAGGTTAGGAAAATGGCTAAATGTGTTTATTCCTGTTACTATGTAAATATCCAGGAACACAAAAGGAGGAACTTACTATAGTGGAAGTACAGTTAAATGCACAAAGTAAACAAATGAAATAATCACAAATAACTTTTGCTCTGTTATTTTAGGTAATGTTTGCATTATTGGTTGCTTTTCTTTCCTCTTTACCTGATGTTGGAGATGTCTCTTTAAAACATATACATACGTGCATGCTTTTATGATTTTATAGCCTTTAAATATTTTGTCAAAGTTTTAAGGATAATGTTATGGTTTCACAACTTTTTGCATTAAAAAACAAACACTCCTCCCCACCCTATTTACATAAACTGAGCATTGAAACTTGTCCTGTATGTTGCCCTGCAATTTCACTTTGAACCTTAGGGTCACAATTTACCTAGTATGGCTGCTTATTTAGGACTTTTCTGCATCAAATAATTCCATCAAAATATTTCCACTGGTTCAGCTCGTTGAACCATTTGGAATTGCAGCTAGTAAGGGATGTGAAGGGTAAGAAGAAAAGTTTCTGCAGGCATGTTAGCAATAAGAGGATGGTCAGGGAAGGAATGGGACCCTTAATTAATGAGGGAGGTAACCTGGTGATAGATCGTGGGAGAAGCTGAAGTACTCAATGCTTTTTTTTTGCCTCTGTCTTCACAGACAAGGTCAGCTACCAGACTGCTGCATTATGCAACACAGTACAGGAAGGAGGAGGGTAGTTGTCTGTGGAGAAAACAGGTTAAGAACTACAGGCAGTCCCTGAGTTACGCGGATCCGACTTATGTCGGATCCGCACTTACGAACAGGGCTTTTCTCACCCCGGAACTCGCGGGCGGCGGGACCACCCAGATGCGCAGTGGTCCTGCCACTGCGTCCTCCGGGGCGAGAAAAGCTGCTCCAGGTGTCCCTGGTCTGCTGGGAGGGCCCCCAGCAGACCAGGGACACCCGGAGCAAAGCCGCGGAGGCGCCCCCCCCCCCACCAGACCAGGCTTTTGTTGTGGACGCCTGGGGTAGAGCAGCTGGGGTGCTGCTGGGTTGGTCCTGGGGGGGCCTACCCGGCAGCGCCCCAGCTGTTCTGTCCCAGACTCCAGATTCAGCCGCTGTTGAAACTGATCAGTGGCTGATTCCAGGAAGCTGGGGGAAGAGCAACTCTGCCTTGGCTTCCTGTAGTCAGCCCCTGGTCAGTTTCAGCAGCAGCGGCTGAATCTGGAGCCAGTTCCGAGTTACGTACAAATTCAACTTAAGAACAAACCTATAGTCCCTATCTTGTACGTAACCCGGGGACTGCCTGTATTTAGAAAAGCTGGATATATATATATACATCCATGGGGCTGGACCTAAGGCATCCAAGGGTGCTGAGGGAGTTGGCTGATGTGATTACAGAGCTATTGGCCATTCACCTTGAACATTCATGGTGATTGGGTGAGATACCGGATGATTGGAAAAAGGCAAATGCAGTGCCCAGTCTTTAAGAAGGGAAGATGGAGAATCCAGGGAACTATAGACTGGTCACTATCACCTCAGTCCCCAGAAGAATCATGGCGGGGATACTCCATGATGGTCAACATGGATTCACCAAGGGAAAGTCGTGCCTGACCAACCTGATTGGTTCTGTGGATATGGGGAAGGTGGTGACTTTAGCAAAGCTTTTTGATACAGTCTCCCACGGTATTCTTGCCAGCAAGTTAAGGAAGTATGAATTAGATAAATGGAATGCAGGGGGATAGAAAGCTGACTAGATAGTCAGGCTCAATGACTCATTGTCTGGTTGGCAGTCAGTATCAAGTGGGTGCCCCAAGGGGTCGGTTTGAGGGCTGGTTTTGTTCAACGTCTTTATTAATGATCTGGATGAAGGGATGGATTGCACCCTTAAGCATGTTCTCAGATGACACTAAGCTAAGGGGAGAGGTTGATATGCTGGAGGGTAGGGATTGGGTTCAGAGTGACCAAGACAAATTGGAGGATTGGTCCAAAAAAATCTGAGGTTCAACAAGAACAAGTGCAGGACTCTGCACGCGGGACAGAAGAATTCAAGGACTGTTATAGGATGGGGACCAACTGTCCAAGCAGAAGTTCTGAAGAAAAGGACCTGGGCATTACAGAGAGTGAGAAGCTGGATATGAGTTAAGAGTGTGCCCTTGTGGCCAAAAGGCTAATGACATATTAGTAGGAGCATTACCAGTAGATCCAGGGAAGTGATTATTCCCCTTTATTTGGCACTGGTGAGGTTACATCTGGAGTATTGTGTCCAGTTCTGGGCTTCGCATTACAGGAAGCATATGGATGCATTGGAGAAAGTCCAGCGTAGGGCAACAAAAATGATTAAGGGGCTGGAGCACATGACCTGTGAGGAGCGGCTGAGGGATTTGGGCTTATTCAGTCTATAGAAGAGAAGAGTGGGGTGGGAGGGGGATGTGATAACAGCCTTCAAATACCTGAAGGGGGTTTCAAAGACAATGGAGAGGGACTGTTCTCAGTGGTGGCATATGACACAACAAGAAGTAATGGTCTCCAGTTGCAGTGTGGGAGGTCTAGGTTGGATATTGGGGGTGAAAAAGTATTTCCTGAGGAGGAGGGTGAAGCACTGGAATGAGTTACCTAGGGAGGTGGTGGAATTTCCACCCCTAGAGGTTGAGTCCCGGCTTGACACAGCCCTGGCCCCGCTTCTAGGAGCAGGTTCCACTCAATGACCTGCTGAGGTCTCTTTCAGCCCTATGATACTATGATGACCGCTCTCCTTATAGTAAGGTAGCTTCTGGCATCCTTACCATCAGTACCAAACTAACTCCTGCAGCTGAACTAAAATAGTATCAGCAAGTGTGAGGGAGTCACCGGGCCCTGCACCCCCGTTTGCAGCCAGATGTGACTCTTAGCCAGCAAATAGAAAGGTTTATTCGTTGACAGGGACACAGCGTAGACCAGACTTGTTGTTAATGCAGGAACCAGAAGCAGACAGTACAATCCAAGTTGGGAATGGAGGAGCCCAGAGCCAGCGCCCTGGGCCCCTCCCTGCATCCTCCACCATCCGAGAGAGCTCACACACCCAGAAACTTGTCCTCCAGCCTGGAGTCAGCTCTGCCCCCTCCTTTGTTCACATCCGGGATAAGGTGTCACCTGGTTGAGCCTGGGTCAGGGGAGCAAGTTACAGGACAGCCTGAGCTATTGTTGTGTACATGCTAAGATGGGGCAGCCTTCCCCTCAGAGACAACACTCAACATTCCCATCCCCAGCCAGGCACCAGTGCAGTGCCCAGGGAAACCGAGGCACATGCGCACACAGTTACAACAGAACAGGACCGTAGGAATCACCTACAATGTAACACAGTGAACAGAGCGCAAACAATCCCCACTATGTCACAAATAGCATCAACGGAGAACTTGTCGGTAAAATTCTGTGTCGTAGATTTGGCCTTTGGCTCACTGGAGTTCCCTTGCTCGGTAATTCTTTTCTTTTTCACCTGTTGTAGACTTTTGAATCTTTTGGAGTTAATGCTGTTAATTACTATATTGCTTGTGTTTTTTATTGGATGTAGAAACAAAAAGAAACGTAGACCACAATAGCTGCATCAGAGTTTTAATAATCTAAGTTAACGTTGTATGGAAGAATGCGTGACCTATTTTAAATGCAGACCTTAATGAAGAGTAATTCCATCAATTTTCATACACTTCTATGGAAGTCTGTTATCTGTATCACAGTAACATATGTAGGTCTGAACTAAGATTGTCTACTCAGCATGTCCTTACCAAGGAGTTTATGCTATCTTACAGTCTTTAGCACAATATGGCACCAAAGGGGAAGCAAGAACACAAAGATTTGAAGAGACAAGCTCAAGATCACACAGTGCATCAGTGGCACTTGCTTTGTAATGCTTTTAAAAGTTCTATCAACTGGTCAGGATGGCAGATATTTACATTTCTGACTTCTGAAGTACGTGTATGTGTCACCTTTTCATTTTTCTATTTTGAGCCTACAAATGGTCCCTGTAGTTTTAAAACACAAATCAGGCTATTAAATCTTGAGGATTTTTTTTGAGTGTTGTGGTAAACACATGCATCTGATGACGTGGGTCTTTGCCCATGAAAGCTTATGCTCCAACACTTCAGTTAGTCTATAAGGTGCCACAGGACTCCTCGCTGCTGTGGTAAACAATAGTAAAGATAGTTTTCTCGTAAGCACTCTATTGTTCAGTGTTTGAACATTTAACTAACTCTTCATTCTCCATAAGGCATAGGCAGGGCTCGACAAATCGCTGTTTCTACTCGCCTGTGGCAAGTAGATTTCAGTCGGTTGCCCTGTTTACCGGCGGCACGCGCATGTGCAATGCGGGTCTTGCGCATGCGCAGTGCAGGGCTGGCAAGTAGATTTTGCGGCCATTTGTCAAGCCCTGGGCATATCTAATAAGTGTATTGCCTATTTTACAACCACATAAGTACTATCAACTTCTGGCTCCAGATTAGGAATCGATTTCCTTAGTTGGAGTCAGTAGTTGATGTGTTTTACTCTGCGTAGGAAGACCCTCCCATAGGAGAACCTCTGAATAGGAAGCCCATATATTTTTCCATTGACTTCATTGAGGTGCATCTAGGGACTGGTCACCAGCAAAGGTGAAATACAGGGGTCCAGTCACTCAGGATGACTTCCTGGGTCAGAGCTATGGATGATAACTGAGAGCTGTACCATTGTGAAAAGTTGATGAACTGTGAACAGCAGTACTGCATTGAGTAGAATGCAGCTACACAATCTGATTTAGTGTTTTTTGTTGTTGTTTTTTTAAAAAGTATGTGTAGGCTGAACTTGTTGAGGCTACCTTTAGTTAAGGTTGGTTGATACTTGCATTATAAGAACCTGTCTTCAGTTGTTTTGTAACTCTTAAACAAAGTTTGTTGAACTGTTTGTTGAATTTTTGAAAACTTAAGACTAAAGCAGTTAATCTATTTCCAAGTATGAGTTGAGCAAACAATGCATCTTTGCAAACATTTTCCCCACAATATTAAAGAATCATTTCATTGAAGAGCTATAGCACTTAGAATTTGGAAGAGATATTGTGTGCTGTTAGCGAAGTGCCTTTTCCTTCCAGTGCTGAGTACATATTTCTAATTTTAAGATGCAGTTTGGGAAGAGCATTGTTCTGGTTGTATGTTAGAATGTTCACAGATCTCTTCCCCCTCCCCCTTCTTAATGTTCTAACTCATTCTGAGAGTGTGGCTATAAATGGGAGCATCAAGCTGGTTGCTGCCTCACTTCCTGCCAACTGCAACAGTGAACGTACACAGACGGTACAGATTGCAAGGATCCATAGATATAAAATCTGTCCATACCTGATTAGTTAGTAGTTACTGATTTTTAAAGTAAGCTAGTTTTAGAAACAGGTTTAGATTAAGTTTCAGTTTACAGTAAATTACTTATACAATAGCATGGCAGATGTGAAGATCAAGAAAGGGTGTTTGTCACACCCGGTTGTCTTCATGTCATCCAGTGTGCATGTTCAGTACTGCAATGTCTCGGAGAAAGGCATTCATGTTTGTGGTGTGCTATTTGGGGTCTTTCTCAGGCCCATGTTACTAGACAAAACTTCAAGCTGCTCTGTTGCAAGATATCTTGTTGATCAAGCCTCTTGGATAAGATACTTCTAAAGGATCTGAAATCAAGGATGGGACACCTAAAGTGTCTTGAGTACTTCACAATTTCAGCCATGCTGGATTGGGAAGTCTTTGGCTTTGTCATCAAGATTCAATTCCAACTAGACTAAGCTTTCTGTTCCTTACATCTTCCAGTCTAGTGCTGAAGGGGTGAGAAGGAAATGGGACAGTGGTATTTGGGTTTGAGGTTGATTGCACTTAAACTGAAAATGTGATCTTGTGGTTAAAAAGGTTGTAGACCACTAATCTAGGAGTAGCTTATTGGTTCTTCCTTGGTATGTTATACACATCTTATATAGGAAGAGAATATTCATCATTAGAGAGACTAATGTCCTTGCAGTTAAATTTTAAGAACTTTTTTCCTTTGCTAACGAAGAATATCTTGTACCTTTTATTGGGGGAGAAAAATTGTTAAAAGCTTAATTTTTCTAATTACAGCAGAAATGTCAACTTACGTATAGGAATTATATTACCACCAACATCGTCATGGTGGATGTAGGAAAGTGGCCAATATTTACCTTGCTTTCACCTCAAGAAATAGCATCTATTCGGAAAGCATGCGTGTTTGGCACGTCGGCCAATGAAGCTATATACATAACCTATAATGATGAGGTAAGTCTATAAGAAAATGAATTATATGATCTGTTTTTTGATGTAATTCTAACCCCCTTGTAATGCTTGTAAATAAACAGCCTACAAAAGGCACTATGCAGGAAACTGTGTCTCAGTCTAAGAATGAAAGTGGTGGCTGCACGCGGCGTCCTCCTCCTCCTCCCTGCAAAGCGGCGGAGGGTTTGCCACTCGCTGCGCTGTTCCCTGCTGACTCCCCTCACCAGGAGCCTTGCCCCCTCTCATCTACCCCCGCCTGCAAGCCGGCGGCTGGGTTTCCCCACCTGGCCCATCGCCAGCAGCTGCTTGGGGCTTCCCCCGCCACCCTGCAAAGCGGCGGACGGTTCGCTGCTCACCGCGCCGTTCCCCAGTGACCCCCCTCCTCTTCCCCTCACCGGACACAGTGCGGGTCCCGGCACACCCGTCACAGGGGCATACTCCCAACCCAGTCCCCCTCCCCTCCCTGCTGTAACCCAGTCCCCTTTCTTCCCCAACCTTATGTCCTTGTCCCAACAGACACCACCGCTTGAAACGCAACCCCCACCTTTTCCATTATTTTCAATGGAAAAATTGACCCCGCATAATGTGTTTTCACTTGACACCATCATTTTCTGAAACATATCTATAGTGTTAAATGAGGAATTACTGTATAACCAGACAATTATTATGGCAAATGTTAGAACTTATTATACTTATCACTCTTGGATAGAGCAGGTGTAATACAAATTACTCTCCAGTTCAGGATACAACCCAGCTAGAGATATCCTTATGAATTTAAATACCATTTTTATTAAAATATAATTGTCACAGCTTTTTATGGAAGGAGTGTGTTGCCCTAAATAAGATTAAACACCCAAAACAAGGAGATATTTGGATGCCTGACTAGAAAGCATGCAAACATACAATAAAAACACTTCAGTACACATTTAAAGACCTATGATTTTTCAGAAGAATGATTTCCATTAGGTTTTGTAAATCTTCTGCATGTATTAAACAAAAATCTAAATTTTGAATCTAGAACTAGATGTAGAAAACCCTTTGAACTAGCACTAAGTTCCTTGGATGAAATCTTAGCCTGATTGAAGTTGATTTCAAAACTCTCATTGACTTCATTAGAGCCACATTTCACCCCATTTGTGAGTGTGTCTCTCCATAAATATGAATCTTAATAGTTTAAAATGCAAATTATTCTTTTCCCTCCAGGTATTTGTGTTTGGACTAAACTGTAGTAATTGCTTGGGAACTGGAGATAATCAAAGCACAATAGTACCAAAGAAATTGGAAGCCTTATGTGGGAAGAAGATTAACAGTCTCAGTTATGGAAGTGGACCACATGTTATACTTAGCACTGAAGGTAGAAAACATTTACTACATGAAATAATGAGTTGCAAATCCTATCAGGGTTAACTAAGAATGGAAGTGGAGATATGTCGGAAGATTCTACTTGGCCAGCATTTAGGTTTGTGTTGCTCTTCTGGGCATTTTTATCCTCCGCCAACAAAATTCAAAGGCCAGGTCTCTCAATTTACGTAGAGCATAGATTCACTTAAGTCACTTAAAATAGCTGAGGAACTGGCCCAAAATGTACCATGATGGACATGCTTAATCTTCCCTCTGGGAAGGAGGAGCCACAGGCATTACTAATTATCAGAACTGAATGATCAAATAAACTTTTCCAAATCTGGTGACCATTGGAATCAAATAGTATATTCTACTTTAGTGGCAGGTAATTTTGCAATACAGAGTGGCTAGTAAACAGTAGCAGGGCATGAATGTATTTTACACTTTGAATGTAAAATTGGAAACTGGACTCCAGCATGAAGTTGTAGAGATTATTGGCTGACTATTGAGGTACTGCTGATTAAATTAAGGGTCCTGATTTGATGGCTTCAAACCATAGCATTAGACTTTTCCTTGTTTTTAAATGGTTGTTTAAACTGACAAATTTAACTAAATTCTTATGTGCTTGTAGTATATGGCTTTAAGCTTCTGCAGTATCATGAATAAAATGAGACTGCTCACGCTCTTCTCTAAATTGTTTGCCTTGTTCTTTTAGGAGTGTTGGATTATGAGCACATTGAAATGCTTTGCTCATTTTTTTTTCTTGGATTAAAAATAATCAAAATTAGTTAATATGGACTCATTTGAATGAGTCTTCTTTGCCTTGAATTGACAAGAGGCAAGATAGAATCTATTAAAAAAGAAGCCAGGGGAAAGCAGAAAATCAGAGGACAAGCAGAGAGGTTACTTGGGAAATTCTCAATGTTGAAGAATGTTGAGTTCAAGGAAGAGAAGGAAACTAAATGGAGTTTAGGAAGTGGCCACTCAGAATTGCTTCTTGTGTGGATTTCCTTATAAAAAAGCAAATTCCCATCTCCAGGCTTTTCCCCACTCTGGCACACTGGGTGCAGAAGATGGGGCCTGCAAGGGACCTTAAATACCTTGCTTCTATGGGCTCTGCTTTCAAAAACTCCCTAAAGTCACAGATTTACTGACTTTGGGGGATAGCTGCCAGCATCAAATGATTTAACCCTGAAAACCAAGAAGGAATACTTGAATTCCTTCCCTGGGTATTCCTAGCTCTTTTCCCCCAAGAGAGCTTGAAAAAAGAAGCAAAAATCACAGAAAAATAAGCTGTGTCTCTGATAGCTGACCTCCAAGCTAGACAAACACAGACCTCCTATTACCTTCCAGAACCCAACAATCAAATAGTCACCTTAAAGATTATTTTATTAACAAAACAAAAAGATATATTTGATAAAGCATACTTGGTTGCCAAGTGTTACAGAGCAACTAAGAAAAGAACAGATGAAAAAACAAATAATCATAGTTCTTCAGACTGAAACTTAAATGGTGAGTTGGGGAGGGACACATAGATTCACACAGAGACGTTTAACCAAAATAAAGAGAAATACTGATCGCAACTAACTGCACGTTTTCCCTCTACTCATGATCCGTACTTCAAGGCCTAGTTCATTCCCATGTCCAATATTTCTTATGGGCATGGTAATACTGATTACTGCATCTGATTCCTTTAGCCCTTAACTTAGAGATGTTTGTTTAAAAAAAAAAAAAAAAAGCAGGTAAGGTATCTAAATACAATTCAGATGTCAGCTCTGTATTGCCATTGGTTGTTCTGTCCCCCTGCCAAAACCCTTGCTAGTTACCTGAGTTTAACACCTTAGTCACCGGGTGTTGGTCAGCACTCCTCCATCACAATATCAAAAGCTGGTTTGTGGGAAATAGCTTTTGTCTGTATTGTTCAGACAGTTGACATCAATTTTACATTAATTGTATTTACTGGAATTGGTGAAGGTGATATCACAAACATATGTGTTTTTGTACAGATGGTGAAGTTTATGCTTGGGGACACAATGGATACAGCCAGCTTGGGAATGGAACAACCAATCAGGGCATTACTCCTATTCAAGTCTGTACCAACTTGCTAATTAAGAGGGTGATTGAAGTGGCTTGTGGCTCTCATCATTCTATGGCCTTATCATCTGATGGAGATGTAAGTCATATTTTCTTTTAACTTGGAGTTCATGAAAGGAACCAGATTGGAGGACTTCAGTCTCCAAAGCTGTCCATAGTACTTTTACAAAGTAACTTTTCCTACGCTGCCTTACCAATGTGCCTCAAACCTAAGGCACTGTTTCACTGAAGGTGTGAGGGGGTTGTTCATTTCCAGGCCAATTTTAATTCTTTCCTAAGTGATTTGAAAATTGTGAGTCGTTTTTTTTTTTTTTTTAATGCATTGGACACACTCAATAAGACTGAAACTGGAAAGTAGCAATGTGAATGGTTAATCACTGCCTGGGAGCGTCCCCCTTGCCATGGGTGGAGGGCTCCCATGGCACCGAGGCCAGGAAATGGTGGCAGCCCCCAGGGCCTGGCAGCTGAAATGTTTAACTGATCCTGTGGCGGGGGACTGTGGCTGGAGTAGTCCCCCTTCCCTGCCTGGAGTAGGATGTAGGCGGTGGGGTGCTCTAGCCTGGCTGGTTCTGCGGCACAGCTGGGGTGACCCCTGTCCTCACTCAGGCCTGGGGCTGCGGACATGGCTGGGGTATTGCCTAAGGATGTTAAGTATCGTGTTATTGACTAATTGAATAGTTGATACATTTTTGCATTGACTAGTCGATCAGGCGGTACTGCTCCTTTGAAAATGTCCCCAGCTGATCCCACGTGGCACTGCCCCTTTGAAACGCTGCTGCCACCTGGAGCAGCTGACCCCAGGCTCTGTGCGACAGTGCCGATTTGAAATACCTTCCCTATTCCACCTCCCCTTTGCTGACTCTATCAGAGGCAGCAAGTGGCGGGGGAAGCAACTAGTCGACTATCCTGTCTACTATCTGATAAGCAAATGCTTATTGGATAGTCAACTAGTCCTTAACATCCCTAATCCTGCCTTCCTCTACTTGATATGCGACATGGCTGGGGATGCTGGGATAGCCGGGGCTGCCTCTGGGGCCACTATGGGTCTGCCTGCTGCTCTGTATGGGTTTCTGCCACCCAACCTGGTTAACTGGTTACCTATCCAGTAAACCTGATACTTAACAGGTAACTATTTACATCCCTAATTGGTGGACTAATACACAGGCGTTTTACATCCCTGAAACTTGTGTTTGGGAGCTGGTATTTCACACCCCTGCATGAGAAAATTATAGCACAGTAATTTACCAGTGTAAACAAGCCTTAAATTATATTATGCTGCATTCTCCTAGTGTTTGGGGCTTCATTGTTATAAGATGTATAATATTCCTTTGTTTAGTATAATCATCATATGGAATAATATTTACAGAAAGGTTTGACTGTGAAAGTACATGACTTTAATCTTTGGAATTTCAGGAGGTTGTTAGTGTCATATAGACACTATTCTTGTGGTGGTAAGTGATTAGCTCTAGAGTGGATAAAGAAAGGTAAGTGAAGGGCGGCAGACAATCAGCAATTGCCAAATTTGTCGAACTGTTGAACAAATGAATAGAGGCAGCCAGTTCTTTCCATAGTTTCAAGAGCAGAATCACAGGTGGCTGTCTTTAGAACAAGAAAACAGTGATATGTGTCACATTCTAGTGGTGGCTTGCTAAAAGGAGGGGAGAAAATATGCTTAAGTGTATGCGAGATTTAACCTCTAAGAATCTTTAAATTTAGAGGCTCACTCTTCCATTATAATTCTGAAAAATTAAATTGTCTTTGAAAACATCTTCATTGTAGCTGAACATGTAGAGGGTATTAGTTATACAAAGGTTACATTCGATATAGCTATGAACACCAGAATTATGAACTGATAGGTCAACCACACAGCTCATTTGGAACAGAAGTACTCAATTGGGCAGAAGCCAATACAAAAATAAAAAAGCAAATATAGTACTGTTTGAACATAAACTAGTGGCAAAATAAAGGAAAAGCTTAAACAAAAAGATGTGACACTGTAAGGAAATTGTTTTTGTGCATGTTTCATTTAAATTAAGATGGTTAAAGGCAGCAGTTATGCACAAAAAAGTTTCAAAGTTGTATTGAGTTAAGTTTACAACTGAACACTGAAAGCGGCCATAATTTTTTGTTTAGAGTTACAAATATTTCAAAGTTTACAAACAACCTCCATTCTCTGTAACTCTTGACTATGTATCTTGAAATGTGTCCCCCAAACCTTTCCCCCTCCATATATCCAGTAAGTATTCAGTTTTAGATGAAATTGAATAGCTGTTAAAAGCAAAGAATGTAATATAGTTAAGGAGAAATTACCACCATGGAAATTAAAGCACCAGGTTCTTTTATAATATATGTGACTGATACTTTTCATGCAGGTTATTTTCTCATTTATCTTCTATCCCTAGCTATCGAAGTAAAATGATCAGTTGGCACCAAAAGGATATATAGACTTCATGCAAAGACAGTCTCAGTCTTGCAATTGCAGTTGCAATCAGAAGTATGTCTGACTGCCTTTGTGGAAAAGATGTTAACTTAAAACAGGATAAAACACTGGAGAGTAAACTATAGGAACTATTCTTACATTTTCCCCAGGAATGAACTAGATAACCTAAGAAATAATATGTATTAAACTTTAGAGGAGGGGGAAAAGTCACCTGAGGGAGTACATATTTGAAGTATTTTAGACTTTATGAACACACAAAACATCTTGCTCTCTGTTTTAGCCATTTTCAATAGCCACAAATTCTAGTACAATACAGCTACCAAAATCAGTGTTTTCCTTAATGCAATCAGTATCAAATATCATTGTTGCTAAAACTTGTATAATCAGCCAAAATTCCTGTGACTGACGGGGCTGGGTATGGGCACCGCTGAGGGCGTCCGCTCAGGGCAAATTGTTCAGACTTGGGATTCCTTATAGCCCCAGACTGGAGACCTTCCCAAATAGGCCACAAACCAGTTCCACAGAGCACTTCAGCTGTCTGTCTGGCCCGCCAGAAGCCTCACGTGCAAAACCCCTTTGACACCTCAGCTATATCCGTGCCCCAAACTGCCCTGGGCCTGCACACAGGTGAGGGGTTATAGGACCCAATCTCACCTATCCCGAACGGGTTCTCCGGTCCCAAGAAACCAGCCACAGATCCCAGGTCAACTTACGCTCTGGATCTTACCCACAAATCGCGCTGAGCCAACCCTTTAGAATCTAAAATCTAAAGGTTTATTACTAAGAGAAAGAAAAGCATGAGAGTAAGGTTGTTAAACTATAATACATTACATGCATCTAATCTCCCAGTTCTCGATGCAGACGTGTAGCAGAGATGTTATAAAGTGCTAGCTTAAAAGTCTTTGGTGTACGTCCTATGTCAGGATGGGTCCACAGTTCTTTCCAGCTCGTAGTTCCCTGTGAGGCTGCATCTGAGATTAGGAGCAAATCTTGAAGACAAAATGGAGGATGCCACATAACCTCTGTATACCTCCTTCCCCGTCTCTTCTTGGCTGCAGCAGGTCACCTGGCCAGTGGCCTATCCCTGTGTTCCCTGCTGGTAGCCCTTAAGTATCAGTCACATTCCTGAGGTGTGTCTTTGGCCTATAGAGGTTCATTGTCCCTGAAGCCTTGCTCATCAGCATATCCATTGCTCAGCCACAGACAGCGAAGTGTCCAGTATTAACACAGAGTACATATTTATAATTCCACATACAGGCATATGAGGAGCATACACATAATCAGTAGACAGTAAGCGTTTGTTTCACACCTCACGTGGTCCCCTTTGTATCAACTTCTGGGGAAACCCTCCCCTCCCCCCCCTCCGTGGGTGCAGCAGTGATCTGGCTGCTCCCCTTAAAACTAAGTAATATGACAATTCCCCATTGACAAGCTCCAATGGCATGGGGGGGATAAGGAACCCCAAGCATGGTTTAAACTCTTTTCCACCTTTACAGAATTCCCCTCTTCTCACTTTTCTTGCCTGTTTCAGGTGGATAAGAAATGGGATCCTTGACTGTATTTTCTATTGTGCTTAACTGTCTTGCAGTGTATTGGAAAAGATGTGGCCAAATTCAGCCCACCAAGTTGTGTGTCCTCATGCCACCTTTTTCTTTTACAGTGGTAATAAAAATTCCATGTTTATACTTGCAGTACCAAATCTAGCTCAATAGTTAAAGTAAAACAAAAGGTCGGTGATTGGATTTAGCTAGGGTTAGGCATGTCATATTTCTTAAGACCTTAGTAGCAAAGCTAAACATTTTAGCTCTAAACTATATGTATGTATCTTTCAATGGGCAGGTATATGCGTGGGGCTATAACAACTGTGGTCAGGTTGGATCTGGATCTACAGCAAATCAGCCAACACCTCGCAAAGTCTCAAATTGTTTACAGACTAAAATGGTGGTCAGTATTGCTTGTGGTCAAACCTCCTCCATGGCTGTAATAGATAATGGTGAGGTAAGCTTTTTTCATAATATGATACATTGTTGTCTGTTTATGACTTCATGGAGATGAGAAATGCTGGCATGGAGAACCTCCAGTTGTGGAACATAAATGAGTAACTGCTGTGGAAGTTTACAGTCCATAAGAAATACCTTTGTATAACTGTACAACGGTCATGGCTTGAACATGAACAGTAGGAGAGTTACCTGCATGTTTGTTCATGCTATTAACAGGGATTTTTACTAACACAATTCATGGAATAGGTTACTGTTTTACAGAACAGTTATTTTAAGTATCCGCTTCCTAGTTACCTTTCAGGTGCTTTCTCTGTGGTAAGAAATAACTTCTAGATGCAGCACAGAGGTTGAAAGTAACCAGTTTCCGGTCTCTAAAAGATACGTTGACATGTTTGTATTGTAATGTGTCTTCTGTATTTTTGTAATCTGAGAAAATAGAAAGTCATCGGTGCTGAAAGTCTGCACATGTGTATATAGGTTGAACCTCTAAATTCTGGGGGTCTCTGGTCTGGCAACATCATTTGGATATTTCTGGAGCAGAGAGCCTCAGCTGGGCAGGTGGTGGGGAGCACAGCCCCAGTGGTGGAGGGTCAGCATGGCGGGGAGCATGGGGTGAGCACAGCAGGGATGTAGTGGGCTCGGGAGCTCCGCTTCAGCCTGTGGGGGTTGGTGTGACATCCTTGGCCAGGGTCGGCATAGCAGGAACTATAGCCCCACCAGAGACAGCCTGTACTAGAGCCCAGGAGTGCAGCGCAGCTGGCAGCCAGAGCTCAGCTCCTGCCAGGGTCAGCGTGCTGCGGAGCATAGCTCTGATCTGGTGAAGTTGGGGGCATCGGGCCTGCAGCGGGGAGCAGAGCCAACAGCTGGGAGGGGACCCTTAATCTCCACTGGTCCAGTAAACTCTGCTGTGTGGGACTGGTCAGGTCCCCAGGGTGCTGGACCAGAGGTTCCACGTGTAATACCTAGTTCTATAAGAATGAGACTGGCCATACAAGGTCAGAGCAGTGGTCCATCTAGCCCAGTATCTTGTTTCTGACAGTAATTCCTGCCAGGTGATTCAGAGGCCATGAACAGAACAGGGCAGTTTGAGTAGACCCATCCCATATCATCCAGTCCCAACTTCTGACTGTTGGGAATTTAGTGACTCCTGGGGATAGGGTTGCATCCCTGGCCATCTTGGCTAACAATCACTGCTCGATCTATCCTGCATGAACTTATCTAAGCACTTTTTTAACCCATTTATACTCTTGGTTTTCACAACATTCTGTTGCAATGAGTACCACAGGTTAACAGTGTATTGTGAAGAGATACTCTGCTCTTAAATCTGCTGTCTAATAGTTTCATTGTGTAGTACATGGTTCATGTGTTACATAATGGGGTGAATAAATTCTACTATTCACTTCCTTCACAGCATTGATTTTATAGCCCACTGTTATACCCTCTCCTTAATTGTCTTTTCTAAGCTAAATAGCCTGTTGTTTTAATCTCTCCTCAAATGGAAGCTGTTCCAGACCCTTAACTATTTTTGTTGCCCTTCCTTGCTCCTTATCCAAAATAATCTTTTCTGAGATTAAGTGACCAGAGTTGCATGTTGTACTCAAAATATGGGCAGACCAATGATTTATATAGTGGCATTATTTTCTGTTGTCGTCTTTTCTAATGGTTACTAACATTTTGTTAATTTTTGGGCAGCAGAGAATGAGTGCTTTTTCTTGAATGGAAACAGCTAATTTATACCCGATAATTTTGTATGCATAGTTGGGATTATATTTTCCACTGCATGTTGCTTTGCATTTATTTAATTTCATATGCAATTTTGTTGTCTAGTCAATCCAATTTTGCGAGTTCTCTTGGAATGAACTACAAAAGGAACTATCTTGAGTAGTTTTTATTTCATCTACAAACTTTGCCCCCTCACTGTTTTACCCCCTTTTCCAGATCCATCACTTATAAATATTGTACAACATTGATTCCTATAGAGATCTTTGGGGGACCCTGCTATTTACCTCTCTCCATTGTGAAAACCAACCTTATATACCTGCCTTTTGTTTCCTGTCTTGTAATCAGTTACTGATCCATGAGAGGATCTTCCCTCCTATCCCATGATTGCTGCCTTAGGTGAGGGACCTTGTCAAAGGCTTTCTGAAAGTAAAAGTGTACTATATTCATGGGAACATTCTTGTCTGTGTGCTTGTTGATCCCATCAAAGAAGTCTAAATATGCCCAATATTTTTAATCTTCCCTCACAGGTCTAGTTTTTGAGACCTAATTTTTGTTACTCTTTGAATTGCTCTTCAATCTGTTTACATCCTTCCTAAAATGTGACACAGAACTGGACACAGTACACCAGCTGAAGTTTTTCATCAGTGTGAAGTAGAGCAGGACTGTTAAGTAGAGCCCTGCCACCAGGTTACTTATTCCCCTTTCTGTAGTTATGCATGTGATTTCTCCCCTCCCCCCAGTGGAATACTGTACAGTTTCCTTGGTTGAATTTCTTCATCTTGAATTCAGACCAGTCTTCCAATTTGTCATGGTCCTTAAGAATTTTGAATCTGTCCTCCAAAGTGCTTGCAGCTGCTGCAGCTTGGTATCTATCATCTGAATTCTCTCCACTCCATTATCCATGTCATTAATGAAAATATTGAATAGGACTGATCCCTCCAGGATCCCACTAGGGGCTTTTCCAGTTTTACATTGAACCATTGATAATTACTCTTAAATACTCTTTCAACCAGTTGTGTACCCACCATATAGCTTCCTCTATTCCTGTCAAAATTCATATATTACATCTACTTCTTTCCTCCCCATCTGTCAGGTTAGTAACCCTTTTCAGACTAGGAATTGAAGTTGATTTGGCATGATTTGTTCTTGAGAAATCAATGCTGGCTGTTCCTTACAAACCTATTTATTATGATGCAGGTGCTTCCAAATTGGTGGTTTAGCAACTTGTTCAAGTATCTTTCCAGATACAGTGTGTGCTTTTTCTTCCCCCAGTGTAACTTGTAGACTTTTTCTGGTTGCAAAGGTTGCATTGATGCATGTTTCCCTGAGTCTGTAGCTAGAAGACTGAAACAGCTCTGAAGTATAAATGTATTCATCTCCATAGGGAATCGTATGTGAGGCTTAAATGATAATCTAGAAGCTAGCACATTTAATTTAGATTTAATACAGTGGTCCTGTGCACTGCAAAAGTGAACTACAGATCATGAGAGTTGTTCTAGCCTTTATCTAACTGCGTTTCGTGATTCCAAAAAGTTTGTAATGTGGCCTCACTACTGGAAACGTCCAATTGGATATTTGTTCCTCTGCTTCTGATACCCCAGTTCCAGAGCACAGCATCTCCCGTTGAAGGATGGCTGAGTCTGAAGGATCCTCAGTCTTTCCATTGTGTTACTTTTTCCCTAGTGACCTGTGGATAACTGGGTTGCACTGTACCTGTTGTGTTCTGATGTTCTCCATTCTTCTGGAAGCCAGTAGAAAAGTGACAGATTCTGAACAGGGAAGCAATGGCCTGCTCTGCTGTTGGGGTTCTGTTGATCAAGATGATTGCTTTACAGTTATGCCAGCTGAAAAATATTAGACCAGCATAGAAAGACTTTTGGGATTTTGTGATAGTGGTATGTCTTCTGGGAAACTAGACCGATAAAAGAAAAAAACAAATTGTCATGCAGCACCTTAAAGACTAACAAAAACATGCAGGTTATGTCTACGCTGCGCCCCTTTTTGCACAAAAAATATGCAATTTAGGCAAAGTGTGGAATATCACTGCGCCTTATTTGCATAATCAACGAGGCTCCATTTTTGCGCAAGAGGCTTGTACAAGAGGGGGGTTTTGTGCAAAAATGGAGCCTAATTAATTATGCAAATTAGGCATGCAATAGTCCATGCTTCACTTCATTTGCATGTTTTTGCGCAATAGGCTCCAGTGTAGACATAGCCATAGATGGTATGAGCTTTTGTGGGCACAAAACACTTCTTTAGATGAATGGAGTTAGTAAAGATTGATACAGTAACGCAGGCATATTTTAAAAAGCCAACTTTCTTTTAAAATGTTGAGAAGTTGGAGAAATCAAATTAATATAATATACCCTCATCTCCATTCCCCTCTCCCTTGTTAGATTTGTGGAGATTTAATATCTCAAGGGACACTCTCCACAGACTTCTATTGTCTCTGGTTACAACTTATATTTTCTGTATTCTTACATACACAACAGGTAGCTTAATATTTGTTTTCTTAAACTAGGTATATGGCTGGGGTTACAATGGTAATGGTCAGCTAGGTCTGGGAAACAATGGCAATCAACTCACACCTTGTAGAGTGGCAGCATTGCATGGTGTATGTATACTTCAGGTAAGTCCAAAGTAGAAGTAAACAGTGTGTGACTGTTGTGTGTCAATTTCACCCAGAGTCATAAGCATGTTTCTAAATTCAGGATTTCAGTGTTCTAGTTGTCAGGCTCTTGTAAAACCTATTAAAGCTGACGGATTGTGGATAATCTGTATAATGCTTGCTTTTGTATAACCTCATGAATGTTTCAAAATACTTTATAACTGAATCATGTAAATAAATGGTGCATGCAATATGTCATGCAGGTGCCATCTCTATATATTGTGGGGCATGGTGAAGAGGGATATGGTGGGCAAGCATGTAAGGAATGATCAAGAACAGGGAAACTAAGAAGTTCAAAGGATTTGCCTTAATATGCTATCTATCTAGTGGGTTAGGGAAAAGAAACTAGTGAGCAGCACCTCAGAGCTAGGAGTCAGGAGATAAGCATTCCAGTTAGGACTGATGTAGACCAGGTTAAGTGGTTGTGTGACCCCACCCAATTTGTTTCTCATCTATGACAGATTGTTTAGCTTTTGGAAACAAAGAATACTAGATTTTTTTTTTAAATTACTTGTTAATTGAATTTCAGCAAACAGTGAGGAATAAACAGTGAACACTAAATTAACAGTGCTTGGGGTTTTCTTGTACTTGGGGCTAATGCATTTTATGTAAGCTGTAAGTATCAGGAAATAGTAGTTTCTGGTGGAAAATGGAGAATGATGGAGGTATTTAACATACTTCAGGTATATTAATGTAATCAGTGTAATTTGTCTTCCACTCATTTCTCTTTTTAATAGTCATCCTTGTAAATTTACTTACAGATTGCCTGTGGCTATGCACACACACTAGCACTAACAGATGAGGGTTTGCTCTATTCGTGGGGAGCTAACACTTACGGGCAGCTGGGAACTGGCAGTAAAAGTAACCAGCTAAGCCCAGTCCAGATCATGACGGAAAAAGAAAGGTAATGTTGCTCCAGCTAACGTATTTCTAAATTGGGTTGTGCGAGCATGCATTATGCAGTCTGTAGTTCTAGAAAGGTGTTTCTTGCTTTATGAATACTTGTTCCTATTTTTGTTAATCATGGACTCTGCCATACTCTTATCCTATTTTTTCCCTCCTAAATTCAAGGTGGGTGCTTTTTGGTATCTGTAATGCGTCCTATGCTAACCTTTGAAAGCATGTAAATTCTATCCATAGCTTGTGCAGAGATATAATGGACAAGGAGTCCAAATGTTAATTTCAACAAGTCATTCCACTAATGACCTCTTTCATTAATACATTTGGCTTATATGTTCCAAGTTAACTATATTGATGCCTAAATTAAAAAAAACTAACAGCTTGGTAGATGATGATTGATGATGCAGAAGAAATAGGAAAGTCAGCAGTCTGAGAGCGTCTATAGTCAAAAGCCAACAGTGTGTTCTGTAAGTTCCTCTTAAAAGTCAAAATGTTTCCGAATTATGTCAATTTTTAATAAGTGATCTGTTCTCATTGTACCTAGTCCTGTTTGTGCAAATATCTAATGGGCAGACATTCAGCATCTGGCTTTCTTTTCTTTATACAGCTACATCTTCCATTTCGGAAACCAAGGCCATTCACAAAATGTCTTTGCATCTTATTGTGAGGTGACAAAACTTTTCAGTCTTGAGTCTGCTAAAAATTCAGCAACACTAAAGAGGGTAAAAAATGGTGCTTTTGCAAAGGAATTCAAGTGAAAGAATCAGAAACAAACTGGATGATGGAAAACACTGATGGGAGGAAAGATCAGAAGAGGGTTTTATTTTCTCTTAAATAGTGGTTCAAGTGAGGTGCATGGAGAACTTATGATTGGTTCTGAATTTGTCTTGAGGCATGGGATTTTTGTTTTTAAAAATCTGTATTTCAGAAATATGAAGTGGATAATAGCTTGCTAATGATAAAATGGGAAAAATGTTCCAGGAAAAAAAGCAATTTAGATGAACCTACCCTCCCTTACTGAACTTACCTGACTAGTTTTTCTTGGAGTCAGTGCCTATATGACAGTTTTTTTCAGGTGGGCTATATTTTAATGCTTGCTGCTCCTGTTTTCTGTACATATTACCCAATATGCTGTCTATATAAATACTGCTAATACAAGCTATTTGCAAATCTTTTTGGAGTGCCATGCCGCCCTGAGAAATAAGTATGATGTGTCATTGAATTTGGATTGCACATCCAGGATGAAGCCTAATAGTTTAAAAGGAAGTTTGAGGTAACTTGGAGCTTTAACCTTGAGGAAAAGAATTGGAGTATAGCTGACCACCAAATAGAGGACCTCTATCAAAGAAATAAATAAAAGGCTATGTGCTTGATTCGCTATAATACAGACCAATTTTGACCATAGGAGCTTATATTCTCAAACAGTGATGAGCAACCAGAACTAGAGTGGGCCAGATGATTGGCACTCCTTCCACTAAGTGGGCTACATGACCAGTGGTGGGCAATCTGCAGCCTCCAGCTCACTGGGGTTCCTTCTGTGGCCTGCATACCTCCTGTCTGTATCCGTGTTCCCTCTAAACTGCACGGCCACACACACAATTTTAGGTCTACTCTCATCCTTGTAAGAGCCTTCCTGCTGGAACGGAAGGTGAGTGGTGGCAGCCTCTGGCCTGGTGGGTTCCTGGTGGTGGGCAGCTGCCCTTTTGTCCCGTTTGGAGCCAGGGCACATGAGGTGAGGCTGTTCCCATGAGGCTGCCTCAGCTAGAACAGGCCTTGTGTGGCTGCTGCTTTACTCCAGCTGGAGCCAAGGCCGTCTGCAGGAACCAGCCCTGTGGGTGGCCTCTGCTCCAGTCCCGGCATGTGGTCCTGCCCTGGGAGCAGCTGGGGCCAGGACTGTGGCACTAAAAATAGCATAGGGGTGAAGGGAGTGAGAAGGGAAGGAGCCAAGACAACAGAGGTTGAGGGGTGGGAGACATGACAGCAGAAGGGAAAAGGGAGAGGTTTATAAGCTATTTATTAATAACTTGAGTGCCACAGTGGCACACATCCGAACAAGTGCACATGAACTCAGTACTGGTGCACAAGACAAAACTCGCTTCACTCATGGGTGGAAAATCTTAGTGGGAACCCTGTCTGTACTCCTCTTCCATGCATCTTTCACACTGGGACACTGGAGCCATGCACTTTTACTCCTCCCCTTTCCTCCTAATAGTTTCAGAGTGCCACAGATTCTTTGATTCATGATCTGTCCCTATCTTCCCCCTCCCTCCCAGAGCTTGAACACCACAGCCGACGATTCAAACAAAAAAGTATTTCTTCATGCAAAACACAGTCAACCTGTGGAACTCCTTGCAGAGGATGCTGTGGAGACCAGGACTTTAATAGGGTTCAAAAACGAACTAGATAAATTCATGGCTGTTAGGTCCATCAGTTGCTATTAGCCAAGATGGGCAGGAAAACTAGTCAGGTAAGTTCAGGAATGGTGTCCCTACCCTCAGAAGAATGTCAGAAGCTGGGAATGAGTAATAAGGGAGGTTCCCTGTTCTGTTCATTCCCTCTGGGGCACCTGGCATTGGCCACTGTTGGACAGGATACTGGGCTAGATGGATCTTTGGTCTGTCTAGCAAGGCCATTCTTATGCTCTACCACTGACTTTTTTAAATGTGAAAAGAACCTGAAACACTGGTGGCTATATTTTTAACATGGGGAAGGGAGGGTGGGGGAGAAACAAGAAAAGACAGTTCTTATCCCCCTGCTCTTTGTTTCTATGGCATTGTTCACCAGCTGAACAAGATTCTGGACATGTCCTTACAATTCTATTTATGGGAATGTGATTATGTGTATATAATTATTTCAGATAATAGTTCAGCGATCATTTGAGCACAGAGAGCAGAATAAGTGTAGGACAGCAGCTGCAGTTCTTCAAACACTGTGGACATATTTTTTACTGTAAAATTATTCAGTTTTTGGAATAATGTGAATATTTAAAATTATGATCCTGTCAATTTGTTGTTTTCCAAACAGGTATTAAACAGTGTGGGGGTAGGTTGTGGGACTAAATGAAACATGATGCCAAAAACATAGGCATGTTTTATGGCAGGCTGTATCCCTATCTAAATATTGGAGCCCATACAAAGAGGGCCTGGGAGATTCTTTATTAAAGTATTTTAAGTGCTTGCTTCAAAAGACATGTTTAATGCAGTGATATTAATAATTTAAAATGAGAGAACTATCTCATGGAAGTGTTTGAAAACAGAAGGTGTGGAAAGCATGTACCATTAATTTTGGAATAGCTTTCCAGGCTACTTCCCAAATCTAGTCACAAATATGAAGGCAGTAATTTTTTTCATGCTTATCCTTAGGTTTTGCTTATATGTATTGCAATACCTGATTATTTGTATTAGAAACCTTTGCCCGTTAAGTACCGATTGCGGATAAGATGTGAAGAATGTTGGTTGAAAGACTTGGGTGCCATTTTCTGGAAATGTCAAACTAATCTGATACCGCGCATGCTTATGTTTTTGTAACTTAATACTGAATCTGTTTATGTGAAGGCTGTTCAATTTGGCTTGAATTGATAACCAGTCAAAAGAAAATACAGGAGTGCAGATTAGCATATTTTCTACTTTTCCTATGAACACACTTAAGTTATCCTTGAATTTTATGCATCTGATTTTTAAATACACGTTGTAGACAAACTGCACTTTCTTTTGATTTTTTTTTCCCCCCCCATTCATAGGGTTGTAGAGATTGCAGCCTGCCACTCTTCTCACACTTCTGCTGCCAAGACCCAAGGTGGCCAAGTGTACATGTGGGGCCAGTGCCGTGGCCAGTCTGTTGTTCTTCCTCACCTCACTCACTTTACATGCACTGATGATGTGTTTGCTTGCTTTTCTACTCCTGCTGTGATGTGGCGCATCCTCTCAGTAGGTGAGAGCAAGCTGGGACTTGTTATGCAGTGCAAAAGTGTTTGTATGGAACCAATTTCCTATTAGTTTAAAAATGTGTGTGCTTAGAATCTGTATAAGAGTGTGGAGCAGTAGCTCCATTATAGCTAAGGGTAAAACCAGTTTGTTTTGTGATTAGATGTTTACATACTTAAAAATCCACATAATGTGCACTTACCATTGTCATGTATGCTACTGGACTGCTAGAAATCCACCATCAGAAGAATAGAATAGACCACTGTGCTTCTCTGCTTGCATGACTTACAACTCTGCATAGAAATGAGGGGTCCCTGGGTGCAGATGTATCACAACGTGTGCTGTGGAAAGCTGGTGTCAGTATTCCCTGCACCAGTAAGCAACGCTGTAACTAATACAATGAAGGGCAGTTGGAGCGCTGTCAGATGAATAAGAGAATAGCATTGTGGGGCACAACATACTACATGAAATGATGCTCTTAATCATTCTTCATGCATTCTCATGAAACACGCTTGCAGTAGATCCCACGGGGCTCTCACCAGTTCTTGGGGGTGGTCAGAATTGGGGTTACTGAGTTCATGGTTAGGTTTCTCGCAGTGCCCCTAGTCTCTGAAAGCTTGTGCTGCTACTGACTTGTACACTTTTATAGGTAAATGAAGGATTTCAGTTGCCAGGCTTAATCCAGCACCTTTCACTAATGCTAACATACATTTTGGTGCGTTGTTTTGAAAATTAAATCTGAAGAATTACTGTATCCTTGATAGCAGTTGTAAGGCTGTCGTATCACCCTCTCTTTTCATGACACACTGATCATATGTTGTGTTCTCATAATTGGCTTATAAAGTGAGCACTTGGTAACACTGAACCACAGTTAGGGTTACCAGCATAGATCTGTCAGATGTTTAGGAAGTAAACATCATGTAGTTATCATCTTCTCTTGTTGTCTAGCCAGTTTGCAAATGTATTAGGCAGAATGTATTTTGTTTTCAAAACTTGTTTTTTTTTTAAATCATTAGAGCATGAAGACTCCTTAACAGTAGCTGAGTCTCTGAAGAAAGAATTTGACAGTCCAGAAACATCAGACCTAAAATTCCGTGTAGATGGAAAATACATCCATGTCCATAAAGCTGTTCTAAAAATCAGGTAGTGTTCATGTTTCATGGATTCTTGGTCAGCAATTCCTACACTGCATAGAGAGCAACCCATTAACTTGTCTTGTCAAAGAAATCCATCTACAGTGCTGTCCAACAGCGAAGGTGTACTTGAACTTTTAAGACAGTTCACTATTATTGAAATTATTTAAGTTTGTATTTTGGACTACTTAAAAGGATGAGTTTGACACAAGTTTCAGAGGGGTAGCTGTGAAAAAACTTAAACAGCAAATAGTTTAGCACCTTAGAGACTAACAAAAAATGTAGATGGTATCATGAGTTTTTGTGGGCACAACCTACTTCTTCAGATGAAGAGTTCGACACAGTTTCCACACAAATATATTTAGAAATGAGGGTGATTTGTCTGAATCAGTGTGTTAATATCTTTATTTTGTCAAGGGTCAGTAGCTGTCTTGGAATTTTCTTGGGTAATATCTTGTTTTTAAAAGATCTGGTTAACAAAGATAAGTGACTAAATGGTTAATTGCATTGACTCTTAATACACATGAATGAAACACCATTCTTTTTACATTTTATTTTTCTAAGTGTAACCTACTGGAATGAGAATGTTAAATACTAAATTTGAGAAGGAACCAAAATGCCAGTTTTTACTAATCCAGTCTCAGAAGATGTTATTCAGACTTAACAGCAAGGGCTTGTTTCTTTATTTAAAAAGTATTAAAACCTTTTATTAAATTCCATGTGTACCAAACTTAATTCTTTATTTCAAATTCTTGTCTGATGTGTCATACACACAATTGCTTTTCATTTCTTGATGACAAATATTACTTTTTATGTACACCAGTACTGGGAAGAGAACATACTCTTTTTGGTAGTTAGTGACATTTGTATTTAGATAAAATGAAGAGAAGTTTTATTTAAAATGTCCTCTAATATAGTGTTCATTTGTCATGTTATATGCCAGAGAAATATTCTGCCTTCCTGTTCCAGATGTGAACACTTCAGAACCATGTTCCAGTCATATTGGAATGAGGACATGAAAGAGGTGATAGAAATAGACCAGTTTTCTTACCCAGTGTATCGTGCCTTCCTTGAGTACCTATATACAGACAGCGTTGATCTGCCACCTGAAGATGCGATAGGTAGCACAGCCTTCTTTGTCCACATTATATAAATTCAGTGTCTTGATAAACGGGTAAAAAAGGTGCGGGGGAATAATGATGCATGTATGGTTTTTAAGACCAACATATGATCAGTTTTATGATAACTTATGCTTTAAAAGTAAACTAACAACTTGCTACAGATATACTGTGTAAGCTGTGAATAAATTGAGCAGCAAATACAGAGACTAAAAGGGTACAGGAGGTGCTTAAATTTCTCTTCAGAAGAAAGCATTTATACATTTGCTAAATTGAAACAATTATGCTTTGAAATTACTCGAACAAAAAATTCAGTTCATATAATGTGGTAGTTTTTACCCAGAAGAGTGGACATGCCCTGAGTTAAACTCTAGCTTTTATAATAACAGTTTTGCACTTTATACTTTCCCTGTTCTGTAACCAGGGCTCCTATGTTGCAAGCACTTACACGTGTACTTAACGTTTTATGCATCTGTGTAGTCCTGTTGATGTCAGTGGAACAGCTTGTGCTTAGGGATAAGCTCTTATGTAAGTGTTAATGGGATGGTGCTTAAAAGTAGTGAAAAGTCCTCTGTTTCTTCTTGCCTGTCAGTAAAGCTGATCTTCTGAAATAACACCCAGTTCAATGTATGTATGGTGTAGTATTTGGGTATGTCTATATTGCAGCTGGGAGTGTGCTTTCCAGCCTGGATAGTTACACACATGTACTAGATCTGCTCAAGCTTACAATAGCAGTTGTGGCCACAGGTGGCAGTTTGGGCTAGCTCAGATCCTTGTCATGTGAATGATTAGCCCAGGTTACCACCTACTCTGCAGTGTTTGTAGTGTGCTAGTTCAAGCACAGTTCCTCCCCATCAACTGAGGCTGGGAGGTAGGCTCTCAGCTGCAGTGTAGACATAACTATACTTCATGCATAGAATGAAGACATGGTTTAGAGCTTGCCTTCGTACTGTAAAAGTTGAGAGTAGAAGTGGCTAATATAATGGCATTTTAATTTCAGGACTTTTGGATTTGGCTACATCTTATTGTGAAAACAGATTGAAAAAACTGTGTCAACACATTATCAAGAGAGGAATCACTGTGGAAAATGCGTTTTCATTGCTCTCTGCTGCAGTGAGATATGATGCAGAGGTAAACTTCTAAAAGACTAAATTCACTAAATAGACAACTACGTTTTGACCAGAACCATGGAGCATAGCTGACAGCTTTACAAAAAAAACTGTATTAATACATCTCCATTTTAATTGAGAGAATTGCTTGTTGCGCTCAGAATCAGAGCAGTACAGTTCTGGCCCTGTTCCTTGGATTGTGTAGCCATTCTGTTCAGATTGAAAGCCAGATCTTTCCACTGAACTTGTAGTAGACAAATTAACTACCATTTTGAAATAATCCTTATGCATATATAATCAACTTACTGAATGAGGCATAATATAAATAACTTCCATTTTGTCTAGTTCATAGTAGCAATTTTATGCCATTTTTCCTAGCTTCCTAAAGCATTGCTCCATGTTATCTGGGGGGAAAAAATTCTATGCTGAAAACTTTTATCTGGAGGTTGAAAATACTACCTTGCAAATAAAGGGCAGGCATTAAAAAGAAAGCAAAACCTGGGGATTCTAAAAGTCCTGCTGATTGGTTTTATAACACTAATCTTTGTTTAATACGTTTAAATATGTACAGCTTTTTAAATCCTCTTCATGTGTTCAGGATTTTTCTTGTAACATTATTGATGGTGGGGTACTGACGGTGGTGTCTGAACTTTGTTAAGAAAGTAACTTAGAAGTAGGTGACACAATAGGCACCAGATGGACCTGTTTGCTTCCTCTTGATTTATACTTAGAATCAAAATGGTGCTATAGAAATTTCCATTCCCTTGCACTCCGGGTAGATTGACTTTAAATCAAAGCAATTTTAATCACCAATTTAAATTGGCAAGCAGGAAATTGATTTTAATCTTGTTTCACATTTTATCCTTTTTTGTTTTGTTTATTTCCTTAACTACTTTAAAGTCTCACGGGTTGGTAATTATTAAATGTTGATTTGCAACTAAATATAGC
The DNA here is from genome assembly GCF_052426305.1 of Pelodiscus sinensis. NCBI lineage: Eukaryota > Metazoa > Chordata > Testudines > Trionychidae > Pelodiscus > Pelodiscus sinensis. The sequence goes on along the minus strand of NC_143052.1, from coordinate 294,721,842 downwards.
CTTTACACTAAATGTGGTGGTACTTTCTGCTAACTAGGCAGTTACATTATATGCCTCTCTCCATATTTATTTAAGAAATTATGTATAATAACTATATTCAGTGTTGCTACATTTTTATTGTTAGAAAATGGTGAATGATGCTTTACATATATAGTAGATTAATTTTTAGTCATAACGTGTCAAGATGCATTTGGTTGGAATTGGGAATACAATTAAATGCACAAAGTGTAATTTAAAATTGCTTTTCATTAATTAAATGAAACTATCTAAAATATGCTAAATGCATAAGAAAAAAGTTTCCAACAATACCTGTTTTGCATTTAAAACATTGATTTATTCAACAAAGTAAGTATTATCTGTTAGTGAAATAAACTTTCTTCTGGTGACCATCTCCTTCAAGTTTTTAGAATTTGGAGAACTCATCCTCTCACCTGGTTTTTAATCTTCAGGCATATGGCTTCTAAAGGCACAAACAATAAATTAGAAGTTGAGTAAGTGATGTAGCCACTCTCATAGCAATTCTTACTCCTATATTTGAAGTAGAAAACAATCTTTACTGGTTTTCCAACTCCCAATCAGTGTCTCAGTTTTTTGAGAGATCTAAATTCTTTAATTACTCAACTAATAAATGTAGTGAAATAAGCGTTGTTTTGATTAACTTAACAAAAATCAATTTATAATCAAAGTACAGTTCCTTTCCAACCCTTAATCGTGAATCTGTTGCTACAGCGGAATTAATGGCAGGAAGAAAAACTCCTCATGGAGCCAGCTAACTAAACTATGAAGTCAGGCAGGTGGCACATGGAGGGGACATGTAAACTACATTTTTCTCATTATGAAGTAATATTTAACTTTTGCTGTTTAATCAGACCAGCTGGCAGATTGCTCTTTGAGGATCTATAGGTCCTCATTGTTGATTCTTGATTTCCTTTGGCATTTTTGTATTCAGACTAGCCTTTGCTACCGAATGTGCAACTTTGCTGGAGCTCAGTACATTCCTATAGGTTCTTCACTCTTATCAAAGGCTGTTATTTCATAGATCACATATCATTCACTTTTTTCTTGTGTTTTGTAGATGTACATAGGTATCCATTTGAACTTGTGCTTACCTTAAAGCTTAACTTCATCTGTTAAAAGAATTGCACTTCTCAAACCTTTTGCTACTTGCAATGTCTTTTTGTTTTGGAGATAATAGATGACAATACAAAGCTTTTTATTCTAAATGGAAAGTTATCTGTTTTAATTTCACAAAGGCAGGTATGGTTTGGGAGGCAGAGGTGAAATAGTCCTGCAGAATGTGTTTCCCATGTGCCTTCATGATTCTCCTTTTTAAAGAGTGGGAGAAGAAAGCTGCTCTGCTACAGGATGACCATTCTGCCTTTTGCTAATTGGGGTTTGTGTACCCAGCCAGCCTTACAAATTGACAGGTGTAAAAGCCAAACCAAAGAAAAATAGAAGGCACTGCGGGCCTGAGCTTTTCTTGGGCATTTATAATATACAAAAGGCCAATTTTAAATGTCACTAATATATAATGACATGTGCAGTAAGCTAAATGGAAAGTTCAGGTGACTTTAGTAATGTAGTTATACCATGGGACGTCCTTTCTCTAGAAAATATCAGTTAAAACTGCATAATCTATTTAAGCTTCCATTTGATGAAATTGTATGCTTTTCAGAACTAAGATACAATTGGTTTCTCTGGGATTAATGAATTGTAATGGTCAGAATAATACTGTAGGTCCAGTTTCTCTCTGCAGCTAACTAATCACTGGAAGTATTTTGTGCCTCTGTCATTTATCACTATGTATACACATGGAGGTTGTACTTTGATCCAGTGTACAAATATGACTTATTGAATTTTATGACATTTCTAAACTTTCCAAAGTTTCTTCATGTAATGGTAATACTGCTTGTATTTTTGTTACGGACTTGGAGTATGGGAATCTATTAATAAAGTACTACAGTAAATGTGTATGTGATGTAGTTTTATTTAAAATCACTTTAGTCCATTTGTTATAAAAATTCACGGCTATGTTCATCTTTTCATAAGCCTGTTACTTATTACACAGACATGATATAACACAAGCAAAGACATGCATGCAGATACAGCGATCCTGATCCTGTGCATTTTTTGCATTCCTATGTCAAGAAAGGTTGATTTGATGTCAATGAGCTAATTCTCCATAATGGCTAAAAGTGCAGAAATGTAAATATGGCTTCACCTAATCACACTTGCACGTGATCGGTGGCTTGTCTTCCTTTAAAACTAATATTACATGTTCTGTTGACTGGCTGTTGAAATAAGACTGGATAAGTCTGTCACTTTGATGTTCTTCTCCACAGAGCGGGGATACTTAGGATGCAGCAGTCCTTGCTATAACAGATTATCTTTCATGCTACAATGCTAGATTATGATAAGGTTCCTCTCTAAAATGGAACAGCTGACTACTTCAATCATCATTGAATCCTCTGCCAACATCTGGGATTTATGGCTGACTTCGCTTTTGGCTGCAGAATTAGTAACTCTATATGTAATATTAATAGCACGTGGGTGCAAAGTGAGAATTATTTGAGGTGCTTTTTGATCTTTTGATGAAAGGTGCTCTCTGGGTTGGCTGTGGGTCAGACTTTAGTGTGGTGTAGAACTGAAGTACAGGGCTTGGGCTGCCTTATGCCCAATACATTCCTGCTAACTATTTCTATGAGAAACAAATTGTCATTTCACTACTGGTTTATTTCTGATAGAGGTGTCCTGCATCAACATTATTGGTTTTTTTTTTTTTTTAAAGACATCTCCATCTAGATATGATATACTGTAATTAGCTTTGCTTTAAACCAGTACAGCATCACTCCATTAGGTAAACCAGTGTAACTTTGTATTTAGACCAGGCTTTAATGTGGAAATAGAATTACTCTGAATTTTCTCAATCCACAGTCCTTGGTATTGTTTTTCAAAGATGGCATTTGCTCATCTGTCAGCGTTCTCAGTTCATCCTGCATGCCACCTCCTGAAGTAGCTGAAACCAATCCAATCTGCCAACACTCTTGACTAGGTTAGGGAAAAATTTTGAGGTGAGATGAGGCAGTTGAATCTGTCTTCAGTAAAATGTGCTCTTTTGAATAGAACACGGATGCTCAAACTGAGTTGTAAACAGGTTTGAAAGTCATGGGTATCCTCTTTTCTTCGTGGTTAATTTGGAGGATTTGTTTTCTGTTGCAATATGGGGCATGGTATAGAAAAGCTTTGAGAACAGCCGGGATAGTGTTGATGTAGCGCTGTAATCTGTTTTTAATTCCAATGTATTTACAAAAGACATGTAAAAGCATTTGAGCCTGGTTCTAAATAGTCTCTTATGGTCTAACAAAAGCTAATAAAAAGGCTTTTTTGTTTTGTTTTGTGTCTAGGATTTAGAAGAATTCTGCTTTAAGTTTTGTGTCAATCATTTGACGGAAGTGACACAGACTGCAGCGTTTTGGCAAATGGATGGCCCCCTGCTAAAGGAATTCATTGCTAAAGCCAGTAAATGTGGCGCCTTTAAGAACTGAAACACACGGCTGTAAGTTTTGGACGATGTAGGGTTGCACCAGGCATAATTGGTTTGCTGTATTCATGCGTAAGAGGATTATGTAACCCTGCAGGTAAAGAAAAACAAACCAAACCTAATTGCATAATATCGAGGATATAAAACTCTATACAGAAATTGCAGCAAATTATCTGTGTGCTGTATCCATGCTTTAAAAACTCTGAACTGATGCAAGTCAGAAGATTAACATTCACTCACATTTGGAGAGCTGGAAATCTTCACATTGCTGTGTTTGAGTTTACTTCTGAGGTGGGGGGAAATGAATCAGGAAGGGGATAGGAGGATATTTGGTGCCAGGAATTGGGATTTCCTAACTTATCTTTTGGGACCTCCTGAGCATTGCAGAATAAGCTGAACTGAGCCATTGAAACATTTCCTGTAAATGTTAGCTCTGTAGAATTACTCTGAAGGAACAAACAGGATAGATTTCTTTGTATTGTGGTTGCATGATTATGCATTTGTAGCAGTTTTGTTATGTATAAATAATCAAATGTATTCAAAGCTTAGAGACAACTGCAGGAAAGATGATATCGCTATAAAATATGCTCAGATAATTTGCTAATCGAACTGGAAGTAAAGCTGCCCTTTAGGCATACTTTGACATGCAAATTGCAACATATAACCTAGCCATTTGAAGATTTATAATAGTAATTGAAAGATATTACTGCTTGGTTTTGAGGGCCAAATCAAGTTGAGGCTATCCCACATAAGGGGAGAGGAATCTGTTGGAAAGTTGGGGGGTTTTGCATTGGAATATTGTATAAAAAAACTGTAAAATTACATGTAATAAAATTACATTTCTTTGACTTATTCACTGTAAACTCTTTTGACTTGAGGGATATATCATATCTCTTATTACATCTACCACAAATAAAGTTGCAAATGTATATTGACAGAATCCAGTTCCAGTCCAGCTCCACATAACAAACAGTCCATACTTCAGGAAATAGAGAATTTATTCATGTGCTTGACCCTCATCAATATAATATGTCTCTCTCAAATGTCAAATTACTTTATCATGACAATCCTATGAGAGAGATGTAGGGGTTTCCCTGAAGTGTTTGGGAAGTGCTTAGACAAAAAGGGTGCTACGGTAAAATAGGAAAATATTATGTCCATGTCTCAGAAGAACTGAGGCACAGTGACCCGCCCACACACAAAAAAAAGTGGCAAAACCGAAAACTCAGAGCTTGCACAGTGCTTTAATCACAGAACCATCCTTCCTCTCTGAATTACAACTCTTGCATAGCATTTCAGAGATCAGTATATTCACTTTCTATGATTATTCTTATTCCAAAAGATATTTGGCATCTGATATTTTTGTGTTTTCTTCTAAAATAATGCATTTAAGTACCTCAAGGAATTTATTTTGCAAGCCAAAAACAAAACAGTTCAGAGAAGCAGTGTGAATTACAGTACAATAAACAGTTGATTTGGGAAGAGCAGAGTTTGGAAATGGATGGATTGTCCTCTAAAGGAAATTGCTTTCAAGTTTTAGGCAATAGTTTAGATTTTTCTATTGTAAAACAGGAAAGATAGTTGTAATATGACTTAGCCCTGGTCTACACTGCAAATCTACTTCATTATAACTGCTGTTCAGATATATGGATAATCCACACTCCTAGGCAATGCAGTTATGCAGTCCTAAACACCAGTATAGATGGTGCTATATTATCAAGAGAAGATCTGCTGACATAAGCTGCCAGCTCCCACTGTGGTAGAGTTAAGCCAGTAGAAGAGCTCACTCCCATTGGCTTAGAAGTCTTCAGCGGAAGCACAACAGCACTGTAGTTGTGCTGCTATAAATTTTTCAGTTGTAGCTTTGGAATAAAATTAAGACAAATGTGTACCCCCATTAACAGTTTGGGTCTTTCTACTCTAGTGGCATAGAAATTTTGAATCTGTTTTTGCTAAAAGTGTGCAAGTCCTCTAGTTCAAGCAATTAAGGCTCATGCTTTTAGATTTAATGCATTCTGAGTTCAAGGACAACTCACTTGCAGTTTTGTGGTGCTCTAGGAGAATATCTGGGAAAAGAGTCAGTCTTTTGGAGGAGAGTGTTAATTGGCTTTTCTCTCCTGCCTCCTGAGTAAAGGCACACAGAGAGCTAGTGTCTAATGGCTCTCAGTCTTTAGTTTTATCTACTTTTAGTTGGGGTGGCTAGTATCTGGATTAAAAGAATAGATCTTGGATGCAAAACTAACATTAAAGGAAAAAAGATATCAGGAGAGTTTGGTAGCTGTTTGAATAGACATTTATTAAAGGCTCAAGAACAGACTATTAGGGATTTTTGAACTGAATGGATCAACTGTTTAACTGATAAGCATCAGCTTATCAGTAAATGGTTTTAGAGAAAATCCAGAGGAGAGCAACATAAATCATTTTCTACACCCTACATCCGTGGTCTCCAACCTTTTTAATCACAGGATCACTATTTGAATTCAAGTGGAATGTAAGAGCTACCTCAAACTGAAATATCCTTGCCCCACCTCCTTTGTGTCCCTTCTGAGGCCCTGCCCCTGCTCACTCCATCCTCCCTTCCCCATCTTTCCTCCCTTTCACCAGGCTGGGGCAGAGGGTTGGGATGCTGGCTCTGGTCTTGGGCTAAGTGATTTGGAGTGTGAGAAGGGCTCTGAACTGAGCCTAGGGCAGGCAGTTGGGGTGCAGGAGAGGGTTTATGACTGGGGCAGGTGTTCAAAGCTGGCTCCAGCTGGACACAGCTCACCTCAGGTGGCTCCTGGGTGGTGGTGCAGTGGGGCTAAGGCAGGCTCACCACTGCCCTGGATCTGCACCACTCCCAAGGCAGCCAGCAAACTCCCTCCCTCCAAAGCCCTGTTGTGCCCCCCACTTCTGTTCTGTGGAAATAGAATACAGGGTGGGAGAGGGGGGCACCCTGACATCAGCACCCCCTCCTCTCCCTTCCCTGCTCTGTACTGCAAGCAGCAGACTCCAGAAAAGGGGGGGGGCAGCTCCAAGGCAAAGGACAGGAGAGGAGCAGCAGGGAGGGGGAGGGCAGCTGAAGTGCTGGCACTTGATAGCCTCTTGGCCAAACCAGTCGGAATCACCTGTCAGAGGCTCCAAAATCTACCATTAGTTCCTGATCTACTGGTTGGTGACCACTGCCCTACATCATTTGAGGAAAGACTGAAAAAGCGTGGGTTTTAGTATGCAGAAGAGGAGACTGAGGGACAACATAACAATCTTTGAGTACATGAAAAATGGTTCTAAAGAGGGAAAAGTGATAAAGTCTACTCATCCACTGATGCCAGAACAAGAAATAATGGGTTTAAATTGTAATAAGGGAGATTAGATTAGATGTTAGGCAACATTTACTGTCAGATAGTTGAGCACTGGAACAAACTACTTAGGCGGGGGGCTGGACTCGATGACCTCTCGCGGTCCCTTACAGTCCTATGATTCTATGATTCTATGATACGGTCTCACATGATATTCTTCTCAATAAAGTAGGCAAATAAAACTTAGATGGGGCTACTATAAGGTGGGTACATAGCAGGCTGGCTAACCATACTCAGTAGTTATTAATGGTTCACAATCCTGCTGGAAGAGCATAACAAGCGGGGTTCCACCTGGGTCTGTTTTGGGACCGGCTCTGTTCAATATCTTCATCAACAATTTAGATATTGGCATAGAAAGTACGCTTATTAAGTTTGCAGATGATACCAAGCTGGGAGGGGTTGCGACTGCTCTGGAGGGATCGGGTCATAATTCAAAATGATCTGGACAAATTGGAGAAATGGTCTGAGGTAAACAGGATGAAGTTTTATAAAGACAAATGTAAAGTGCTTCACTTAGGAAGGAACAATCAGTTTTACACATAACAGAATGGGAAGCGACTGCCTAGGAAGGAGTACGGCAGAAAGGGATCTAGGGGTTATAGTGGACCACAAGCTGAATGAGTCAGCAGTGTGATGCTGTTGCAAAAAAAGCAAACATGATTCTGGGACGTATTAACAGGTGTGTTGTGAGCAAGACATGAGAAGTCATTCTTCCGCTCTACTCTGTTCGGATCAGGCCTCAATTGGAGTATTGTGTCCAGTTCTGGACACCGCATTTCAAGCAATTCTGTTTTAACTTCAATGGAGAGAGGTGTGCTCCCGCTGAAACATCTGGGCTTGCCACCCCCTTGGTGCACGGCACATGCGTGGTGCCAGCCCTGGGCTTAGGGCGCGTGGGTGGTCCCTTTCCCCCGGTGTGCGGCACATGCGCAGTGGTGGCCCCAGGTGCGTGGGCGACCCCCTACCCCGGGCGTGTGGCACGAGTGGCCCCGCCCCGAGACACCCAGCAGCCACAAAAGGTTGGGAACCACTGGCTTAGGGGAACAGAATGCCTTACAGGCCTGAACCCTAGGCTCTGTACTTTACGTGGTTGGTTCTTTCTGCCTAGCAGAGCTTCTCCCATCTACACGGCTACTTTTAGCAGTGTATTGTCCTGCTATTGGAACCGTTCCCATTGCAGCTAAAGGCGCTGGCAGTGGGGAAACTAAGCCTTTGAAAGGCCACTGTTAATCATCATTCATGAGTTTTCTGTCACTCAAATGGCATTCCTGACCAAAGGCTACTTTTGTAAATGTTAATAAAACCTACCTGCTACAGTAACAGACGTATGAGGGACACCTAGGGAGAGTCATGTCTGGACATACAAGCTGACCTGGTGACAAGGTTTTGAAAAGCAAGTTCTAGAGGCAGTGAAAGGGCAGCTGCTATCTGGGCAGCTATTGTCACTGACAGGAAAATCAGAGTGGTCAGAAAAAGGGTTGTGTCACTTTTTCCCTGTCTAAACTGAGAATCCTATGAGTTCAGCTAAATGCAAATATAAATGTTTAACCAGTTTTTTTTGTTTTAATACTACTAAAAATCTTGTCTTTTAAAATTTGTTTGCATGGGTTAGTTCAAACAGGTGTCTCCAAAGGAAAAAAAAAGTCCAGTAATCCTGGAAAGGCAGAGGTTCTAGAGCTTACCATGGCCCTCGCTCTTCCCTTCAGGTTGAGGGGCTTAGACTAGGCAGCCCGTCCCTATGAACTGAGTTGCTGTTAGGCTGTGGTGCGTGAACATGTTGTGACTAACACTGGATAAAATTCTGTTTTCAAATCTGGTAAAGAGCCTAAGTCCTCCAGAAATTCAATACTCTTACACTCTTAGACTGCTTAAGCAATTTTGCAAATGATATTGCATAGTATTATCCAAGTTGTTGCTACTGTGAGTGCAGCTGTATGGAGTTGCATGTATTATTTCTAGCTCATGCACATTTCTATGTGCTAGCTTTGCTCTAAGTAGCTGCAACACCACACAAACTGCTGGGGTACAGCTTTGCCCCTCACCTGGGATACTTGCATTAATATAACTGCCCAGTGTACATTTGAAAGCCAACCACTGTACCAGGAGAGCAAGACTTAGATTTCTAAAAAAAGGTTTAGGGCACTAAGTGCCCAACCCACATTTGAAATTTAATGGGATTTGGGATCCCATCTGCTAGGCATTTTTGAAAACCCCAGTCTAAATTCAGATTAGCACAAGATAAAAATAGAGCTATGAACACAGATAGGGTGTACATTTGCTCGATACTATACTATCTAGCATAGGGATGGAGAACCTCAGGCCCAGGGGACCCCTGGCTTACATAAATCTGCCCCCTCCTCCCGAGACTCCGGGCCCCTCCAGCGTTGGGGAGCCTGTGCTGGTGCTCCAGTTCCCCCACTGCTGGACTAGAGCACACAAAATCTACTAGGCTGAGTCCCCCGCCCCAGGTTCCGGTGTGCAAGGGAAATGTAGGAAGCGTTTTTCTCCTCAGCAGTTGGGGACCATATCAGTGAGGATTTGTTTAAGTTTTTGTTTTGCTTCTCAGTTGTGCACGGCCCCCGACTGATTTTTCTGTGGGTCAGCGGCCCTTGATCCCCAAAAAGTTTCCTCACACCCTGATCTAGCATTTCTAGTAGCTTTTCCCTAGAAGGGAGAGATGAAAGACTTTGATAGATTGTCTAGTTATTTGGAAATATTAATCTGTGACTTTAGGACTCTTGCAACATATTTTGGCTGACAATAAAAATATTAATTTGCACTAATGACAGAGTGCATTATTAACTTTATATAACAGTAAGTGAAGTGTTAAATGCACCAAGAGATATTTTATTTTTAAGTAGTTTAATTTCATGTATTTCGTAGTAAGGCAGCAAAGGCTCTTGAGTATATTTAAGAAAAAAATCTTACTATGACTCTCCTATTGTACTGCATCTTCTGTTACAGCTGTGCTCTGAAGTATGATGAATCTAGGGATGTAAGCAAAAGCTTATTGGATACTCGACACACTAGTCGACTAGTCGGTTCCCCCCTCTTGTTGCCTCTATCACAAAGAGGCAGCAATGGGGGGGTAAGAGGAGGGAGTGTTGGGGCAAAGCTGGTTTAAAAGCCGGTTCCCCCCAGCTCCAGCTCTGTGGGAGGGGGCAGGGGCACAGCGGCAGCTTTCCAATGATGAAATGTACAAGAGTCCCCGCTGGGGCTCTTGTACATTTCACAGTGGAAGCGCTCATGGAACTGGGGGTTAGCAGAGGACTCCTTGCTGGCCCCAGTTCCACGTGGCATTTCAATCTTTGAAATGCCAAGAGCCCCAGTGAGGGCTCTTGTGCATTTCAAAGCAGAAGCGCTATGGGGAGCCTGGGATCAGCGGGGGGCAGAGTCAGCGGAAAACTCAGACTCCTCCACTGACCCCAGGCTCCATGTGGTGCTTCTGTTTTGAAATGTACAAGAGCCTCCACTCGGGCTCTTGCACATTTCAAAGGCAGAACATGCTAGTTCTTATCGACTAATGGAATAGTCGATGGAAATCCCATCAACTATTTGATTAGTTAATTAATCAAAATTTAACATTCCTAGATGAAGCCAAGGGTTTTTTGAGAACTGGTAAAGCTGTGGATTAGCCACAGGAAACTACAGGGCTGTACTGTAAACACAAATATTTTGGTGCATAAACTGTTTTTTGTTACTAGTTTTCCTCAACACACAGCTTTCTTTACAAAAAACATTTTATTGTCAAGTTTTTCATTACCTTGCAATTCTGTAGCTAAATGTTCTGCTTTTCTGTATTTAAACAATTAATATTATAATCTTAAGACAAAATAACACATGGAAGCCATAAATGTTCTTACTGTAGTACTTGACTCCCTAACTATTTTACATAAATGATTTTTCAGAGGGTGATCACCAGCCATCCTTAAGTGTTTGCAAGCAACTAAAGGATACCACCTCTCTCCATTGAAGTTAAAACAGAATTGCTTACGCGAACCATAAAATGAGAAAGCATAATAAAAAACACCTTCTGCTTCTTCGAACTCAGAAGGCTTCTTCAAGTGCAAGTCTTGTTAATTCTTCTTTGGAAAGCCTTAACAATTATTTTGTCTGCTGTCTCTAATAAGCAGACATTGAATCACAGATAAATCACATGATAGGGGTTGCTGTAACTGAAATTATTTTAAAAAGTGGCTTGTGGAGTACTTAAAAAAAAAACCTTGTACAGAAGGATTTTAAATTTTAACACTCTTTAAACCACACAAAATTGAAAAGGAAAAGGACAAATAACAAAGTTATTGCAAAAGTGAGGTATAAAACATGAATAAACCACCTAATTGTTTCTTGTGTGCCCTCAACAAATCTCTTTTATACATTGACCATGAGTAGAAAATCTTTAATATGGAATTGATATAGAGAGAAGTAAGTATTGGTTATTCAGACACTGAACTAGATGCACTAGCTATATTTTCCTGGAAAGGAATGACTTCTTTTAAATCTTTCAGTAGTTCAATCTGGGTATCCAGTTTTTTCCGTGTTTCCAGAAGCTCCTGAAGTTTTTTCTCTGTTCCTGTAATAACAAAACAAAAAGCACTGTTCACAGTAAAGAACATAAATATAGGCATATTCATATAATTTAACAAGAGTGTTATCTCTGGCTTTAAGTAAAAGTTGTGATTTAATATTAAATCTTCATACCTTTCTCAAACAAAATTCCTTAAGCTAACCACTACTATGGTTGGTCTCTACCAAAAGGTGGTATTTTTACTTTATTTGAATAAAATCAATATAAGCACTGGAGTTGCTGAACTGTGGAAGAGTGGGGAATACATAGTCTGTGTCTACATTGGCACCCTTTTTCGGAAAAGAGATGCTAATGAGACAAGTTGGAATTGCAAATGCCGCGGGGGATTTAAATATCACTCGCGGCATTTGCATGAACATGGCTGCCGCTTTTTTCCGGCTCGGGGCTTTGCTAGAGAAAAGCGCCAGTCTAGACGGGATCTTTCGGAAAATAAAGCTTTTTCCGGAAGATCCCTTATTCCTGATTTTAAGAGGAATAAGGGATCTTCTGGAAAAGGCTTTATTTTCCGAAAGATCCCGTCTAGACTGGCGCTTTTCTCCGGCAAAGCTCCAAGCTGGAAAAAGCGGCAGCCATGTTCATGCAAATACCGTGGGGGATATTTAAATCCCCTGCGGCATTTGCAATTCCGACTTGTCTCATAAGCATCCCTTTTCCGGAAAAGGGTGCCAATGTAGACACAGCCTTGCAGTTTCCATTTACTTCAATTGGATTTGTAAACACTCAGCACCTCTGCAAATCAGGCCATCAGATTACTACTAGAGACTTGGCTGCTACCCTAGCTCTCAACTATGACTGAAAAATACTCCCTTCTATGCAGTCAGATGTAGCTTGTATAGTCTCATGACTTCCATGACTGTTTCAAAATGCCATATGGTCAGATTCTATCCAGTGGAGAAAGTTAAAACTGAAGGAAAAGCAATGGAAAGGGCCAAAGTTTCTAAGAGCAGCCTTCATGTGGATGCATGTGTTCCAGCATTAGTTTCCAAAGCATCTATCTTCATTATCAAAGCACAAGGTTGTGTGCGCACAGAGACTGTGTAGGCCCAAAACACACACCCGTGTATTCTCCTTGATGCACTGTTTTCAAAATTGGTTGTTTCTATAGATGCATTAACAAATGCACAGCAGAAGGAGAACATATCCCTTCCAATACACTTCTGCCTTCTCAACTATCTTCCCCTTAATTTCCCCATTTTCATTCCTTTCCCTCTGCCCTTTTAGGCTTCTTTCAAAGAATCTCAGGGCTGATTTATTTCACTGGGCAAGATTGATCTAAGTTACACAAGTTCAGCTGAAGTTCCCATACTTAGATCTGGTTACAGCAATGTCGTCACTGCACTGTGTGGACAAGAGACACTCTTCTGTCAGTCGACTCTCTTGTACTTCTCATTGAAGTGGAGTACTGGAATTTACACTAGTGTGATCTGCAGTTGATTCATCGTGTCTATATTACACTCTGTAAAAATTGACCCTCATTGGATCGATCGCTGCCCATTGATTCAGCCGGTAGCAGACCCTTACTACTGCCCTTACTAATATCCTTACTATTTGCACCACTACTACATATATATCATTTGAAGCGGATGGAGTTCTATGAGCTAACTGTTGGAATCAGGAAAATAGAAAGACCTGTTTAAACAGTCAGCCTGAAAGATCTGAGTTCTATCTAAAATGAATGGCTGAATAAGGGCCTTGGAGAAATATAGGACAAAACCCAAACCGCTGGGAAATCCTGTGATATAAGTACGTCATGTAGGAGAGAGGCAGGGTCCACTGAATCAAGAAGTCAGAAGAGGTTCTTGATACTCAAATTGTTAAAACCATACAGAGCCTTCATGTCCTGCTTTAAATCAGACAGACAGAGCTGTTGACATATGTTACTGGGGATAGTGATGCCAATGATTGCACCTGGGTATCCATACAACATTAAGGAAGTGTGCTATAGAGCTTTGAAAAATAACTTTAATTCTAAAAATTACTCGTATGGGAGAATTACTTAATATAGTAGCATATATACATTTACATACCTGAATGAACATTTGTAAGTACATTTTCAAACAGGCTACAGTCAAAAAGTGATATTACTGTTTCCTCGTATTCTAGGGGTTGGAAAAAAAAGTTGATTTACTGTCAACTTAAACTTTAAAAATGCACAATTATATTTACCAATCTGTTCATTACACAAGTTGTTTTAGCTATGAGGCTTTAAGCTCAGAAAGTTAGAATAATGGGAAAAATACTAACCTCCGTTCTGCTATTTTTATACCAAGGCAGAAGTGTCCATTTCACAATCCTGATTCACAAATTTTCAATGGCCCATAAGATATAAATGGGATTCTCATTATGTTTTACATACAGTCTGTACCACTTCAATACAGGCCCATTTAAATCGGGCCTGTTTGTCTGGTAACCAAGTTCATGTAATGTATTTAATCAGTTTTAAAATCTAGTTTATTGCAACACTTCTGGGACCATATGATAGAAGTGTCTGGCAACCAATTTAATTGCTATTTGCAAATCACATGACATGAAAGTGTCCAGTAAAAGAGCCTAAAAATTGTTTACATTTCTAAATGCATGAAGCAACTTTGTAACATCCTTAAATGGGGTTTATTACTATAATATAGTTAAATTATAGTTCAGTGCCAGGCTTTCTCCATGAATTTATAAAGCTAGGGGGACTGCTTCAAGAAAAGTGTTTTGTACAAATCACTGTTTCAAAACCCTGACTTAACACATTTTATGCATTTTTTTCATATACTGTAACTATATTTAACACAAAGTGCTGATCACTCTCTGGTCAAATAAAGCAGAACCCAAGTCGAGATAAAATCTTCACAACCCTCAAACACCCTCCTCTTTAAATGTCTAGTACATCTTGCAGTGTACCCAGTATCTGGCAGCCTAAGCTCTGTGTATGTATGTTGGTGGAAGGAGCTTGATTAAAAAATGCCAGATTTGAGGCACTTTCACAGAGAATGAGTTATTGGCAGCTCTTTCCTCTCATGTCACTAACACCCTACTATAGTAGTATAGCAGAATAAAAGAGAGTCTCTTAAGTAACCAACACTCAAACCATTCAGAGCTCCAAAAAGATGAGCATGACTCAAAGCTAAAGGTATTAAGAATTAAATGGCTCAGCTCAGAATCTCTATCCAAAGCAGAGCTCCTGTTTGTTTCCAGTACCTGTTTCAGAAGTGTTGTCATCCATCAGTTTTTCCTTTGCAAGTTGAAGTGTGTCTAGCATCTCTTTAAATATGCCATCCAGGAGTCCAGCCTGCTTGCACTTCCTAAAAAAGTCTATTTTTCCTGTAAAAATATAGAACACGCACTTTTACTGAAATTGTGTTTCAGCACAGTCACTGCAGTATCTAGAAGCCCCTTACACAACTGTAGCAGCTCCTATTCGCCCTCTTCTGGATGTGATTTGGACAACAGCTAAAAAACTACAGTCATGGCTATTCATGCAGATTTCTGGTTGTTCTAATTTTAATTAATTTGCCTTATTGCAGGTCTACTTTATATGTCAACTTTGTGGCTGTGGAATAACTAGAAAAATGTATGTACTATTTTTTCTTAGTCTGTGTTAGGGCAGCAGAACAGTCATCAATTATGCTAAAAAGGCTAGGAGGCACGTGTATGTATACTTTGTATTAAAGTGTGAACCTCCTTTGTTTTGAAAAACGATAAATTGTGTCTTTATTTGAAAGGCTTGAATAAAGACCTCTGGAGATGGTATAACAAATCCCATGATTAAAGCAAGGGTTCTCAATTAAAAGAGCTGCTGAACACTTATAAGCAACTTTGGACAACATGCCAAAAACAAAAAATTACTATTCGCTCTGTGTTTGTTTCTTCGCACAACATTTTCATGAAAAGAGGCTGTTTTTTCTACGGTCATTTGCTCCTGCAGGGTTTTTTTGGCATCTTAAATCATGATCTTACATTTTGACATCAGTGATTGTGAAGAGGATTATGAGGATGCAGCTCTAAGAATTAGGACTTCAGGTGGAAAATAAATTACAGGAATAAGTGCCAGTTAAAAGACTAATGTATATATATATTCTTATTGGGGAGAATTTGAGAGAAAGGAAGCAGTTCTGCTTATTATACAGGATGTCTTAAAATGTACAAATAAAATATTCCAGTATTTTTATGAGGGTCTTCTGATAATTGAAAGACAGTTGTAGGAGTAATACAGATTGGTATAATTTAAAAAAAAATGGGAATGTATTTCAAACTCAATGAATTTAGCCACCATACATAGTAGGTAAATGCCACTTTTGCCTTACAACCCTTTTTTCAAATACAAAATCTCTCAAGCCTGGTCCTACAATAAATTGCACAATTCTAGCTACATGGATAACATAGCTGGAGTTGACATAGATTAGGATGAATTATTGTGGTGTCTACACCTCTCTGGGTCAACGGGAGAAACACTCCCATTGACTTACCTTACACATCTAGTTCTGGTGAAGCACTAGAGTCAACAGGAGAGCAATTAGGGATGTAAAATTCTGGTTAAAAAGTTAAATGGTTAAACAGAATGTTTAACTAGTTAACTGTGAGCCTGTGGCGGGGAGCTGCATTGGACAGGCTGGGTCAAGCCCACCGCGGTGCGGGTGGGGGCTGCTCTGGTCAGGCTGGGAAGGGCCTGCTGCACACCAGCGTGCTGCTTCAGCCCAGCTGGACTGGACCATCTGCCGCTCGGGGCACAGCTGGCCCGGTCAGGCTGGAGCACCCTCCTGCCTGTGCAGTTGGCCCAACTGGGCTGGAGCAGCTCCCCACCCACATGGCATGGTTGGCCTTGCTGGGTGGCACAGCCCCCACCTCTCCTGTCCACAGCACGCCAGTAAGGCTCATGCTTACTGGGTAAGTGGTTAACTAGTTAACCCTGAATATCTCTAAGAGCGCTCTGCAGTCAATTTAGCAGGTCTTCACTAGACCCAGTAAATCAATCCTGGTGGATTGATCACTATAGCGCTGATACCAGGTAAACACAGACATACTCTAATTATTTGGGAGAGTAATCCCAATGGGTAATTACAAGAATGCTTTTTTGCAGTATAAAGAATTGGAAAGGAATGCTACTTACTAAGCAGGCTGCTTGACAACTTGCTTTACTACAGAAACATTCAATTACAAGTGCTAAATCAAAATAGAACACACATATTACAATGCATTTTATAATGTAGTGTACATCCACTATTCAAAGATAGTGCTTCCCTTTGAAGTAATAATTGCATGGTGACCTAAAACATTTGAGGAGCTCATTACCAACCAGCTGTAACGGGAAACATCTTTGAATAGTTTTTGTACTGAAATGGGCTTGACATCCTCTCACCTGTAATCCTAACTGGTTACTGGCCTCAAGTCTCCTCATTCTGTTAGCCACAACAGGGTTTTTCATAAATTAGTTAACAGTTTTTTGGTGATTTTCAAGGCCCTCACTGCCCCGTTGCAACACAAAATTAAGGACTAAAAAATGCAAAATTAAGGACTAACACCCACCAATGTGTTATATAACTTATGGCTCTAAGGTGCCACAGGACTGCTCGTTGTTTTAAAGCCCCTACAATGGTAACCTTACCTTCTGCCCCCACAAGCCCACATCATAGCAGCCTTCTCAATATCTCCCCCGATTTGCTCCTCCTTTCCCCTTAAAGGAGGCTAATGTTAATTTTCCAGCTAAGTGTAATTTTCCTTGCTAACTGTAATCTACTTTTATATCTGGAGGGAGGAGAGTAGGCAGAAGCTGAGGCGTCCATGTTTGCTATGAGCCTAGGGATGAGGAGTTCTGAGACCAGCACCCACTCAGCATAGAGGGATTATATAACCACTGAGGAGCCACCGACTCTTATTGGATAATAATGACCCTCTGCCAAAGTAGAGGGGGTTTGCTCCCTACACGATTATTTTGAAATCACACAGCTGTTCTGCAAAACAGAATCCCTCTCCCTTGCTAGCCTGTGGAGAACTGGCTAACTGAGAGAAGGAGGAAAGGTAAGATTGTGATTCAGCTGCTTTGCAGCATGTCTGACCCCAGACTGGCCATTTCAGTACAATTTATGATAGCATCAAAGAGCTGTAATAATATGAATGGTTTCTCAAACCTTTGTGTTTGTTATGTTTTTTCCTTAAAAGACGTAAACTATTTTCTGCTGCTGTCTCTTCAGTGCTCTATTGAAAACAAAACAAAATACTGTACATTTATACCAGTAGGGACATTTACTGCTTAGAGTAAAGAAAACAACTATTTCTACATTTACTAAGGCTATGTCTACAATACCTGCCTTAGCAGCAGCACGGCTGCACCACTGTAAGGTCTCCTGTGTAGCAACTCTAGACCAGCTGGAGAGAGTTCACCTGCCAGCATAAACCACCCCCAACAAGCAGCAGTAGCTGTGTCAGCAGGAGGGGGTCTCTACTGACCTAGCACTGTCCACACCAGCACTTTTGTTGGTAAAACTTATGCTGATCAAGGGTGTGGGTTTTTTTTATATTCCTGACCAACAAATGTGTTAGTGTACCCAAAGCCTGAGAGAGAAAAATAGCCAGTATTTAAATAGTTACACCTAGTTTGTGTAAAGTCATTTAGCCTGTGTGTTTACAATAAAAAAATAAACAACCAAAGAAGGGCAACAAAAAGGATATGATTTAAAAAAGACCCTCTAAACCCTTTTCTGATTTTAGTGTTCTGATTACTATAAATAACCAAAATAAACCCATATTGAGATAATCTGTAAGTGAAATTATAACTTGCTGTATTGGTATGATAGATGTACCAGTCTAATGTTTAATCCACAAATCCATGGAAGTGGATAAGGTGTTCGAAGGATATGAAGCTGTTGAGGGAAAAAAAATTACACTTTGGACTATTCCAGATCCCAGAGATGTTTCTGGTTAGTACTGTGACAAGTGATTTACGCTGAATTAACTAAAGGCATATGGAGGCCTTCTGCATCTTATTGCCTGTGTCCGTGTTCATTTCTGAAGTACTCTCAGATGGGGAAAACTGCAGAAGTAGCGCTGCATGCATGCTGGGCCAAATTCATCCTTGGAGCAATTCCACTGTTTTGTAGCCCAGTGTCTCCCACATTTCTGAATGTCTGTCGGCTACAGAGAGGAATAGAACAGCCCAGGCATCCAGAATTGGGGGACACTTGCTAGCAGAAAAAAAATTCTGGGTAAGAACATTTCCTATTTAAGTGGATTTATAGACAAAGATTAGTTTGTCTAAATATGCTTATCTACCAATCAAAATAGTACTCTGAAAGCTGAGGATTCTCCATACACCCTCTTTTGGTTTGCCTTTAACATCAAGGTTTTGGAGTTGTAGCAAATATTTGTCTACAGAAGAAAGCTTGACATGTCTTCCCATGGAAACGTAGGAATTCTCCTTCTCTCTGTTAGCAGGGTTGTCACCATGCATAAAGTGTATCCTGCTCTTTAGAAACCAGTGTGCTGCTCTCCAGCTGAGAACCAGAAGACTGAGCTATGATTTTGTCCTGAACTCTGAGCTCGGTGTGGCATCCCCTGAAACATCTGTGCCAGCACATTTTTCGTGTTTAGAATATAATCAAGTAATGAACTTTTACATCCTGTCATTTTAAATATCTTCATAATCATGGGTGTAACTCGGGATGTTGGAGGCTCTCTTTAGCTTTTTATATCCATAGATCACATATATGTATTTGTAGTGCACTCAGGTGGAATTTTAACCCCATGAAATTCAATAGGAGCTTTGATGTGGATTTCAATGAAGCCAGGATATCATCCTGAGAGTCTAAATAAATTGGAGTGAAAAGTCTGCTTTACAAACAAAAACCACAGACATGTTTTGGCCTAAGGCCTTCATGAAAGTCCAGAAGCAGTCTTAGGTTGAGAGAGCCTTCAGGTTAAGATTTAAAATCTGTCCATATAGTTGTATTGTAGTTTCTCAAATGAAGTAAATGATAGCTAAAATGAATGTGAGTTACTAATAAAGGGATGCCAGGTGTTGGCCCATGATAATGCGGTATTTGGCTATCTAAATCCTCCATGTTTAAGGAAAAATCACTCTTCTCATATGCTTCAGAATCCTGCTGCCCTAGTATGGCTGATTGTCATATCAGACAATGATGTCATAGAATCTCATGTGTTTTCGTGTGACCTGGCACTTTACAGAAGAAATACAAATCAGGAAAAAACAAACAAACAAACAAACCACCTTTCTGTATAAGCCAAGATCACAGTCACAGAGCCAAAACCGCCCTGGGTTTAAGTGGCCACAATTCCAGTGCAGTTGCACTAGATGATTCCAGGGTAGAATTAGCTCCACTCAAAGTATATGTGAAGGTGAAATGTATTGCTCCAAGGGAATTGCAAGATTGAAGTAAGGAAATATAAACTGATGTACAGGAAATCCAAGGAACTACAGACCAGTCAGTGTCACCTCAGTCTCTGGAAAAATCATGGCAGGGATCCTGAAGGAATCCATTTTGAAGCACTTGGAAGAGAGGAAAGTGATCAGGAACACTCAGCATGGATTCACCAAGGGCAACTCATGCCTGACCGATCTGTTTGCCTTCTGTTATGGCTCTGTAGATATGGGGAAGGCGGTGGACATGATATACCTCGACTTTAGCAAAGCTTTTGATACGGTCTCCCACAGTAATCTTGCCAGCATATTAAGGAAGTATAGATTGGATAAATGGACTGTAAGGTGGATAGAAAGCTGGCTAGATTGTTGGACTCAACAGGCAGTGATCAATGGCTCGATGTCTGGTTGGCGGTCGGTGTCAAGCAGAGTGACCCAAGGATCTGTTCTTCGACCGGTTTTGTTCAACATCTTTATTAATGACCTGGATGAAGGGATGGATTGCACCCTTAGCATGTTCTCAGATGACACTAAGCTAAGGGGAGAGGTTGATATGCTGGAGGGTAGGGATTCAGTTCAGAGTGACCGAAACAAATTGGAGAATTGGGCCAAAAAAAATCTGAGGTTCAACAAGAACAAGTGCAGGATTCTGCACTTGGGACGGAAGAATTCAAGGATTATTATAGGATGGGGACTGACTGGCTAAGCAGCAGTTCTGAAGAAAAGGACCTGGGCATTACAGAGAGGCAGAAGCTGCATATGCGTCAAGAGTGTGCCCTTGTAGCCAAAAAGATTAATGGCATAGTAGGGTGCATTAGAAGGATCTAGAGTAGTGATTATTCCCCTCTATTCGGCACTGGTGAGGCCACATCTGGAGTATTGCGTCCAATTCCGGGGCCCCTGTTACAGAAAGGATGAGGACGCATTGGAGAAAGTCCATCAGAGAGCAACCAAAATGATTAAAGGGCTGGAGTACATGAGGAAAGGATGAGAGATTTGTGCTTATGTAGTTTACAGAAGAGAAGAATGAGGGGAGGATTTGATAGCAGCCTGTAACTACCTGAAGAGGGCTTCCAAAGAGGATGAAGAGAGGCTGTTTTCAGTGGTAACAGATGACAGAACGAGGAGCAATGGTCTCAAGTTACAGTGGGGGACGTCTAGGTTGGATACTAGGAAAAACTGTTTCACTAGGAGGGTGGTGAAGCACTGGAATGGGTTACATAGGGAAGTGATGGACTCTCCATCCCTAGAGCTTTTTAAGTCCTGGCTTGACAAATGCCTGGCTGGGTTGATTTAGTTGGGGTTGGTCCTGCTTAAGCAGGGGGTTGGACTCAATGACCTCCTAAGGTCTCTTCCAACCCTATGATTCTATTAAATGTGGCTGCTCCTGTGAGCATGGCTCAAGTCATTGCCTGATTTCCCATTTGTGAAATATGCTCACACAGTCTCTTGCTGAAATCCAGCTAAACTCATAACACAAAAGTGGATTCCTCCATGTCTTTAGCTACAATGGTGGGTAGGTTTGAAATACAGCTACTTGGATTCCAATTACCATTACCATTTTTTCCGTGAAGGCGGAAGATTTCATTCCATTCCTATTCCTCTTATTGTCTGCATCTAGAAATCAAAAGACAGCATTTTTAGACAAAAGATAGATCATTTCACACTTAATTTTTACATCTGTCATTCTGGGGACTATAAAGGCAAACACTTTGGATAATAGTCACAGCATTTTAGCTTCCCTGACTTTCTAACATTTCAGATGGACATTAATTTAATGAAATCTAAAATATAGCTGAATCACTAAAGATGCCTAAAAAGGCATGTAAATAATTACACATTTCCTCTAGGATTTCTTTCCTCCTAAAATTGTAAAGAAAACTTCAGATTTTTAACTCTACATTGCACAGTAATTTCCACTCCCGAGTTTGGGCTAACAGGCAGAAGTAAAACATGTATTTTTAAAAGAAACATTTCAAATAAGAGTTGTTACAGATAGTTCAGAAAGCAGTTTTAATCTACAAATGAACCCATGTTTATTTTAATGCAACTCATGACTAGAACTATTTTGTGAATGTAAATTTATTCAGAGAAATTTACCACAAATCACCTCATAAACAGTGGTCTTTCAAACTTTAACCAAACAACCTCCTGAAAAACTCAGAAAAAAATTCTATATAGAAACAATTTTACTTTTGTGTCAGGTTTGTGTTGTTTGTAAAGTATTTAGCAATGTTTACATGAAAACAGGGATCTTTGTTCTTAAAAGTTCACCTGCTCCCACTTTGTACTTGCTGCCAAAATGTGTCAAACTTTCTTAGATAACATGCTAGCTCCCATGGAAGTGATTCCACCATTGAAAACAGAGACTTATGACTTCTGGCAAGGCATAAGCAGCAAGCGCAGATAATGAACTGAAGAACACAGATGCTGTTTTCATGTAAATGTTCTTAGCAAGTGAAAAAACCCCAAACCACTGAAACCCACAAACTGGAAACAGAACTGAAAAAGAGGCTATACAATCCTTCTTTATTTCCAAAATTAATTGCCTCTGTGTGGTCAAATGTGTGAAGGTATTATTATTATTTATTATTATTATTATTATACACCACTCTTTTGGGAGGAACTAATCAATCCATTTTTGACAGTAGGGCCAAATCTTCAAACGTAAGAGCCTAAAGTTAAGTTTATAATTAAGTGCCAAGTTTCCATTGGTGCTGAGCACCCACAGCTTCCACTGACTTAAAAGGAGTTGTAGGCACTCTGAACTGTTTCAAAATAATTGTATCATTTATTTAGGCACTTAACTTTAGTCACCCAAATTTGAAAACATTCATTCACACACAAAGAGCTATTCACTAAGAGCGCCCCCTTGTCTAAGCATATGTCTATGCTGCCCACATTACAACTCTGCCACTGCAGCATTGTGAAGTGGACAGTGTAGTCATGCTGTATCTCCAGGGGAAGCTCTCTTGGGATCATACCACAAAATGGTATGGCTACAGATTAATGAGGCACTCCATGGGTTTTTTATCGCCATCAGATCTCACAAATTAAGGAATATTTGTACTTGGTGAATATTCATTGGGTTTAGAATGCAATATAAAAGCACCCATGGCATCAATTAAAGCCACGTTTCATAAAATAAAATGTCCACAAATCAACAGAGCCACCCACAACTAAGAAACGAAGCACTTCACCTTCCCCAGAAACATTATTCTCACTGCAATTCCCAAATGAAAAATAGATAGAATTTCCAGTATTCTTTTCAAGTCTATTGCTCTAAACCATCTAAGGTCTTGTCTATACTTACTTGGAAGGTTGAATTAAGATACACAACTCCAGCTATGTTAATGGCCTAGCTGGAGTCGACTTGCCTTAATTTTACCTTCAGCGCCATCTCCACTGCGGGAGGTTGATGGGAGCAAACACTCCTGGCAACTTCCCTTACTCCTCATGAATCAAGGAGTAATGGCGTCAATGGGGGAGCCATCAGCATTTGATTTAGTGGGTCTTTACTAGACTCACTAAATCGAACTCCGTAAGATTGATCATTGCAGCGTCAATCTTCTTGGTAGTGAAGATGTGGCTTTAGACCAGTGGAGGAAGTGTGTTTCAAAGATTCCCTTATGAATGGACATCACTCCATCTCCATCCCTCCAGCTTAAGCACCTCTACTGATATTAATTGCAGCAGTATTGCGCTGGAAGAGAGGCTGTTCTCAGGAAACCTAATGGTATTAGTGCACTTTTTTGACCCAATCAGTAGAAATTGATGGTATTGTCTTTGATGCAATTTTGTTTACTGCAAGAAATGTACAAAGTCCTTCACTAAATACAGGAGGAACCAAAAATAAAAGGAGTAGTTCCTTAAGGTTGAGCTACACTCTGTGAAGTTAGCTTGAAGTAAGTCATCTTGCATCAACCTATTTGTGTACATGTCTACACTCAAACTGGTGTCCTGCCAACATAAGTGCCTCCCTATGGGGACACAGTAATGCCATCCCTCCAAACAGCATTGAGACATGGTCAACCCACTGTGGTCAATTCAGTGCAAGTGTAGACACCACACAACCCAGTGGTGGGCAACTTGCGGCCCAAGAACTACATGTGGCCCATCGGAATTCTATGTGTAGCCCATGAGACATTTTATTTACTATTGCCCATGATTCTGCTGGTTTCCGTCTGCATAATTTCTTTCCTACTAGTATTACTGTAGTGACAGACACTTACAGCTAGGGCACATGAAGTGAAGGGCGTACTGACTGCATACAACATTGACTGTGAAAGCCATGTGCTCCCGCTGCATTCAAACTGCTGCTATGGTTCATTTGGCACATCCTGCAAACTCTAGGTATGCAAGCGAAATTAGCCAAACTACCCTATCCTGGGTCCATTTGCTGGCCTAGGTTGCCCATTGCCCAGCACTTTGGATACCTCCAGGGAGCCACAGACACAGACTCCTGCTGTTTCCCTCAGCAAGGAGAATGAGGGACATACAGCCTGAGGATCCAATTATGCCACAAGACAGGATCTTTCCAAAACTCCACTGCAGTCTAGACAATCCCAGCAACTGACCATGAGTGAATCCAATGTCAGGGAAGGAACCTCAGGTAACCCATTACAGCAGGGGTAGGCAATAATTTTTGAGGGCAGGGCTCCTCCAAGAATTTGATAAGAGGTCAAGGGTTGCACTCTTCCATGATATTAATGGAGAAGGTGCAGGGTCTGGGATGGAGGATGGATGAAGAAGAGAGCTCAAAGTAGGGGAGTGAGGTGCAGGAGGTGGCGTGCAGTATGGGAGTGAGTTTGGGTGAAGGAGGGAGTTGTGACCTGATGCAGAGGACTGGGATGCAGAGTCCGGGAGGAGGTATGGGTGCAGAAGATTATGACCTGGGATAGGGATGTAGGAGGAGGTGCAGGGGTTTGAGCAGTGACTTAAGGCAGGAGTATATGGGGGGAGCAGAGGGTTGGAGAGGAAGGGAGTGGGTGGGATGCAAGGTGCAGGCTCCGGCTGGGAGGTGCTTACTTTAGGTGGTTCCTGTCCAGCAGTCCAGCCAGACCCTGGCACAGACTCCCTGCCTTCTGTGCCCCCCCACAGCGCTCAAAGCAACCAACTGCAGGAGCCATGTGCTCTCTGCATGCCCTTTGGGTGGGTGGGGGGGAAGCGCCACACACTGCAAGCACAGCCCAGGCAAGATTGTGCTGGGGGCAGCGCACAAAGCTCCCTCCTCCTGGGGCATGCAGTGCACAGAGAGCACCCAGCCCCCACAGCTGGCTGTTTTGAGCATTGGGCCATGGGATGATGGCAGGCTAGAGACAGTGGTTTGGCATGTCACATCTAGCCCACCCTTATATTATAATGCTTAAAAGAGCAGATGCCACTGACCCCAATGTTGTAGGGCACTAGAACACAAAGATGCACAGTTATTATCTGCTTTTCATTCCCCTGTAGACTTAGCCAGGGACCGAGGAGATATGGGCGTGGGTGGGAGGCACAGGCAGATCAGTATGTACCCTTGAATCCTGATGGGAGACAACAATGAAACTTCCATGGACATACTTTGCAGTCCTCTTCCACAGGTTTCTAGGGATGGTAGAACTCTTCCCCACATCACTCCACAGTGACTTTGGCATCACCATTGCCATAAACAGGCTAGCTGCATATGGGCCCGGATAGCTTTGGGACACAAGCAGCAGCTCTGCTCTCTATGGGTATGTCTACACTACAAAGTTAATTCGAACTAACAGACGTTAGTTCGAATTAACTTTGATAGGCGCTACACATGCAAACCGCTAGTTCGAACTTAATTCGAACTAGCGGAGCACTTAATTCGAACTAGGTAAACCTCATTCCACGAGGACTAACGCCTAGTTCGAATTAAGTAGTTCGAATTAAGGGCTGTGTAGCCACTTAATTCGAACTAGTGGGAGGCTAGCCCTCCCCAGCTTTCCTTGGTGGCCACTCTGGGCACCACCAGGGAAACTCGTCTGCCCCCCTCCCGGCCCCGGAGCTCTTAAAGGGGCACGGGCTGGCTACGGTGCCCATGCCAGGTGCAAGCCTGCCAGCACCCAGCCAGCAGACCCTGCACCTGGCACGGCTCGAGCCAGCCACCCGCTGTCACCCAGCCCTCCGCCTCTTCCCGGGACCAGGCTGGCGGCTCCCGGGAGCCTGCCCGGGTCTGCAAGAGGCGGGCGCCCGCCTGGTCTAGTGCGGACATCATGGACCTCATCCACGACCTCCGCACTTGGCACAGGAAAGTGGCCGTCTAGGGCAGGATAGCTGCCAGCCTGGCCACCCAGGAGCAGATGTGCATGAAAATCAGGGTGGCCCACTGAGACCCCCAACCCTGAGCCCTGAGCTTAGAATGGCTGTACTGGGTCAGACCAAAGGTCCATCTAGTCCAGTAGCCTGTCTGCCGACAGTGGCCAACACTAGGGACCCTGGAGGGGATGGACCGAAACAATGACTAAGCCATTTGTCTCGTGCCATCCATCTCCAGCCTTCCACAGAGGCCAGGGACACCATTTCTACCCCCTGGATAATAGCACTCCATGGACCCAACCTCCATGAATTTATATCACTTCTCTTTAAGCTCTGTTATAGTTCTAGCCTTCACAGCCTCCTGCAGCAAGGAGTTCCACAGGTTGACAATTTGCTTTGTGAAGAACAACTTTCTGTTATTAGTTTGAAGCATGCTACCCATTCATTTCATTTGGTGTCCTCTAGTCCTTCTATTATGGGAACTAATGAAGAACTTTTCTTTATGCACCCTCTCCACACCACTCATGCTTTTATAGACCTCTATCATATCCCCCCTCAGTCTCCTCTTTTCTAAGCTGAAAAGTCCCAGTCTCTTTAGCCTCTCTTCATATGGGACCTATTCCAAACCTCTGATCATTTTAGTTGCCCTTCCCTCTCCCACCCTCTCTCTTCCCCTCTCCCACCTCCTTTTCCCAGTGTCCCCGAGTTCTGTTAAATAAAGAGAGTTTCTATTTCTGAACACACGTGTCCTTTATTTTGTACATCAGGAAGGGGGGCTAGGGAGGGGTGAGTGGATGGAGGTGAGGAATGGGGTACGAGCCCCCGATGGGGAGGACTGGGATGGCTCTGCGGGCTCCTCGGGGTGGAAGCTCTCCTGCAGCCCCCCGATTGACCCCCCCCGGATGGCAGCCTGTGGCAAGTGCAGCCAGGCTGATGGCTGAGTGCTGTGATGTGCCGAGTGTAGGCACTCAGGGCACTCCAAGACAGGACTGCTTTGCAAGCGGGGAACCCCTGAGAACTGTCTGTCCGGGGTGGGGGTCAGGACCCTTTAAGCACAACCCTCGGCTAGCCTGAGACAGCAGCTCCATGCTCTAAGTCCTATTCTGATGCCCTGCCGGCACTGCTTCCGGCCATCCTTAACCCCAGTTCAGGGTCCACTCAGTGTGGACATGCTAGTTCGAATGAGCAAAACGCTGATTAGAATGAGCAAAACGCTGATTCGAACTAGTTTTTAAGTCTAGCTGCGCTAAGTCGAATTAGTTTAGTTTGAATTAACTAATTCGAACTAAGTTAGTTCGAATTAGTGCTATAGTGTAGACGTACCCTACGTCTTTATTGCCCTCAGGAGTGACATATCAGCTAGAATCACCATCGCTTATGGAAACTGTATTGTTTCATTCAACAGAATGATTCCCTCCTCCTTACCAGCCCTGGCCAAAACAGAACCCTTGCTGGTGTTGGAGGATAGTGCGGTGCTGGAGGGTAGTGCGGCTGCAGTGTCAATAAGCATGTCGTGCTTAAAACTTTAGCAGATCAAAGGAAGAGAACTCTGAAACTTAATTTTCACATCCTGTTGTATCTCTAAATACAACACTTCTGTGTGTTTTATCTGTAACTTCTGCTGCTTTGGCCAGGAGGGCTCTCTCTTCTACAACTGCAGAACACTTCACCATAATAAGGAGGAGAAAGAAGACGACACAGGAGGACATATAGTGAGATCCTGAAAGCCAGTGCTGCACGGAGCATGGAGGGTGGATGTTGCTGACTGAATGGAGAGGGGCCCAAGAGTTAAAGATTAAGATGCATCAAGACATAATGGGGCTTCTCTGGCAGCAAACACGAATGCTGCAGATTCTTACTGACTGACGGGTCCAACAGCCACAGTCTCTCCACATGGCATCGAAGGCTTCATCCCCACCCTTACCACTACACACTGACACACAATAAGAAACACAGCTTCATATACGCTTATTGGTGAGTGGTTAGGATAGCTGTATGTGTAGTCAAAATGAATTAAAATGGACATGAATGTTCTTTCCTCTATTCTCTTCATTTATTTCAGACATTTTTATTCTGTTTTATCATTGCACATTGGTTTGTTGCACTGCTTTTGGTATGCAATATACATCTATTTTTTGGTAAAAAATTCATCTTTCTTACTTAACACCACATGCTGCAGAATGTCAAGCGCTACTCAAAGCATTTACTATTTGTTATTCCACCGGGTGACAGAACTCAGGATCAGTGACAAACAGCATAATAATTATACATGGACAGCAAGCACCGCAGTGCAATTAATAGGTGACAATAACAGACAGTGTTGTATATGCCAGGTCCCAAGAGTAAGGGTAGCATAGCCTTACTCAGAGACATCCCCTCCCCACCCCCATACAAAGCAAACTCAGCCAAAAAAGCTTCTGGGTGGCTCACACTCCTTTTATATTAGGTAGGGCTGATGCTTACAGTTCCGTTAGCCGAATGTGAGTTCATACCTATCTTTCTGAACGGGGTTTTAACTCAATCCACAACCAGATTTCACAGTGCTCATAAAAATACTTAAGCAGCATTTTACAGTCATTAATTAAGCCTATCTAAACTCTGAAGTTTAATAAGTCTTCCATATAAAAGTGATGCAGAAATTTGTGTTGCCAACCCAGGGCTTGTTTACACTGGCAAGTTACTGCACTGAAACTCTCTCGCTCGGGGGGCAGGGAGGAGAAATCACCCATATGCCGAGCACAGCAAGTTTCAGTGCAGTAACTTGCCAGTATAGACAGGGTTACAGTGATATGAGCTACATTCCTTGTGGAAGTGGTTTTCCTAAAGTGCTGGGAAAGAGCTCTCCCTCAACTGAAGCTGGGACCACACAATCGCTTTAATGCTGGAAGTATAGACAAAGCCTCAGTGAGCAGTACTCAGCTGTAGGAGTGGACATTATATTACTGTCCTAGAATAATATTAGATGATACTGTGATTCTGGAGAGGACATAGTTTTGGATGAGATATGAAATTGGCCTCGCCTTCTTGTGGTCATTACAAAACCCACAGAATTTCTCCCTAGTTTTTATCCCAGGTTCAATCAGATTCAGCTTTCTTTATTTTCTATTCTGTATGGCTTTAATGTGCTACAAAGCTGAGGTGTTTCACTCTCAAACTGGCTGCATTTAAGTGACAGATGAAGAGGTCTTTATATGTAGTTTATATATCAGTGTTACATTTATAAAGCTCTTTGGGATCCTGCAGAATGATGCTACTATAAAGTACTCTGAACGAGAAAAATGCTAATTTGAAAAAGTTTAATATAACTACAAATACAATTCCCAAAATGACTACTATTTTAACAGCTCTCTTTTGGCAAATCAAGTGTTAACTTGTGCATCTTTAGTACTGTTCTCATATTTTACAAGCCATTTTGCTCAGCCCAGTAATATGAAAGTGCAAAAGATAAGAAGCACGTGTGAAACTGTGGAATGTTTTTAAAACAAAACACTTAAGTCAAATGTAGATGCAAGACAACTTTCTGAAAATGTTGCTCTGTCAGCGTTGGCATGTCTACACAGCAGGGCTAAACTTGAAATAAGCGACGCAACTTGAGCTACGTCAATTGTGTAGCTTAAGTTGAAATAGCTTACTTCGACTTTGGGCACATCTACACAGCACTTATTTCGAAATAGAGCACTCTTCCCCCGAATTCCCTTACTCCTCATACAATGAAGTTTACAGAAGTCAGAGTAAGAAGCCCGTTATTTCAAATTTATTTCGAAATAACAAGCTTGCTATGTAGACGCACTCTATGTTAGAAATAACGCTGCTGTATACATGCCCTATAAGAGCCATAGAAAGAAGTTATGATCTTAAGTACATATTTTAGAAATTTGAATCTGTTAGTCTGTCTCTCTGTCTGTAAGTCCAAGAACTCTTCCTAAACAGTTAGAGCTAGGACCACCAAATTTGGTATGCAGCTTCCTCTTATCATAACTCAAAGCAAGATAGCACAACAATACCCCTAAGACAATGGGATGTGCCTGGAATTCAGTTTCTTCTCATAAAATGGAAAGAGATGGGTTGGTTAGGAGGGATAGTTATACTACAGAATGACCACTGAAAGGCAGCAAGGGGTCAGAGATGGGGACTGGGACAGCACTAATCCCACTGGGCCAGCAGGAGGGCAGGGTAGAGAAAGGGACAGCTACCTACTATATATTTCAGAGAGTTTGTTTGTATGTCTATTTCTCTGTGTCTGTCCTCCCAGCCGAGGGACATGCACCCCACCCCTGGCTGTGCCAGCCGCAGTTGCCATGGAGAGGCGCTTCTCATCTGGCCCTCAGCTGCTGTAGTGAGAGAGGACTGGAGTGGTTCTCTCTCGCTAGGGCAGCCTGCATACTGAACCCCGCATCCCCATCCCCAAGCAATGATTTTAATGAAAAACAAAACAAACATTAATTGAGTTAAGGATCCGAAAAATGCCAGGTAAACGTGCTAGTGTTAAATACCTCAGATTCTCAGCTCATGCAAATTAATGTTCTATTGAGAATCTGGTCCACGCTATTTATATTTTATAGTTTTAACATTTATTTGAGAAAGCTCACAACAACTTTTAAATAGAAAATATTTAAGTAAAATTCTTTGAGTTTTCTATGCAAATCATAGATCTCAGTCGACCCATTTCTGCAAGATTTGAAAAAGAGTGAGACGGACTTTGTTCAAATGAATTACTGACCCCTCTCCCTGCAAATAATGTAGAATGCATATTTAAAAAAAATACGCCATTAAAGTAATCAAGCAAATCAAGTCATTAAAGAAACTCACCATAATGATTGGTCCTTATGCCTGGATCATGTTTTGGACAGAACACTCTACAATATTGGTTCAATTTTAAAAATGAGAGAGAAAGAGTATTAATATGTAAACAATGTTACACTGACTTTGATTTTCAAGATATTTTCCCTATTTTCACCAGCATCCATACTAATGATACAAAAAAAAATTGAACACAAAACTGAACCTGGTTAAAACTCAAATTTGAAAATTATCCTCCTCAGCAATGAGCCTTACAGCAGGCACTTTAATAATACATACTCCTGTAACTTTATTTATAGAACTTGACTACACTCAAATGCTGTTATGGCACATTTTTGAACTAACATATAAATCACCATGTTCTCTTGTGACATGGTCCGTGATGCATTTTCACAGCCATGAAGTTGATAGGGCCCTATGTAAAATCCCTCTCCTCCTCCCCCCCCCCAAAAAGCGTGGGTTCTATCCCCACAACATTTGCTCCAAATTAATGTCCAAACTAACCTCTATCAATGTTGTCATTCTTGGCCTACCAAATAATCCAGAGGTGCGTGTATTTTGTTATGTTAGGACCAATACTGGAGTAGTGCCTTGCCTTTTCTTGGAAGTGGTAACAATAATAAAGTCCACACCCTCAATGACAGAGTAAGCTTTAACGGTGATCATTCCTTAGTACAGGAACAGGTGCTATGGATTCTGAGCACTCAAAACTGTACCAAAATATCAGCAACCTATAATCCCCACATTTAAAATAATGAGGGAGAACCTCTTTTCTCTGAACAACCAGCACCAGCTATGGTGCTAAAGTTACAAAATTCTAGTACGTGCAGATACCACCATAACAGTGGGGCTGAGAATATTTAGAAGACTTATTCAAAGCTAGTTTAGTTCTGTTGGTCATCAGAACACATAAGAAATATGAGAAGTTCTTTTGCGTTGGGACACAGAGTTTTCCACTACCATGCCAGGTACTGAACTAGAAGGAAAACTACCAAAACTTTCTAAGTGAGATGGTCCCCTAGAGAATGTGGCATACCTGAATTGGTCTCTCACAGACACTCTACCTTGTCGGGCAGAAAACTCTGTCTTTATTGATAAGTGTCTAATAAAAACTGTATCTCAGTTTTAGCTCCATGGTCTTTTGGGATTCTGTCAGACTTATGGATATTGTCCCAGGGTGGGTGGCCCTCCAAAGGAAAGAGAAAGAGGAATTTCCTGTCTCTGGGAAGGGCATCATGAAGGCAGGTTGGAGAAAACCCCAGGAAGCTGAGTAGCTTTATAGATATGGCCTATAAAAAGCAGGGAAGCCCCGAGAGAAGATTCCAGAGTCCTTGAGGAGGGAAGGGAGTCGGGAAACCTGCTAAGAAGGTGTCCTCCAGAGAATAAGCTCAATCTAATGTGCAAAGAAGGAATTCTGCTGTGCTCAGGAATAAGGGGTGCAAAACAGGGAACTTCAATGTAGTGTGAAGGGGCAGAAGGAAGATCTGTCTGGAGTTTTATTTTCATTTTTAGTTGAACCTTCATTATCTTGGAAGGAGACAGAACTTAAATATGACCTGGTTGGATGACTGGGCTGTGGAAGACAGAGACAGACCATAAACAGGGCCAAAGCAGCTATGGTCAACGGGTACTAGAGCAACACCGCAACCTGACACCAGCAAGTACTACTCCAGAGAGTAGAACTATCTATATATTCCTGTCATTAAATCAAGTTTTTTATTCATTGCAGTACTCGATAGGAACGTTTTCTCCACAGCTCCCAAATACATATAGTTTCAAACATGGCAGGGTTGAGAAGGACTTTTTGGTAGGACATATACATCGATGCTTTCAGCATTAAAAAAAAAGTTAACCTCTATTCTAACAATGCTATCAAAATGTACAATTAGAAAATGGTTTGTTAAATACCGGTAAATTCCTTGTCCTCCATCAGTTTCTAATGCTGCATCATCACACAGTGCACAAAAGTAGTGATAACTCCTGCGGCAGTTTTTTATCTCACACCCCACAGTGGCTCCTTTCTTGCGACAGAAGTTGCACATCTACAGCAGGAGGAATTGTGTTTTTAGCATGTATATGCATTTTATAATGAATAATTAAAAGCTTATACTGGAGAGTAAGTATCTTCATCAGTGAACATGCTTAAATCTTTGACTCAGCCTCTCTATTTTCCTGTTCAACATGTAAACTCACTCTTCCAAATCCCAACTCAGCTTATTTTTCAACCAACTTTCTATTATTCTCTCTGTTCTCACAACATTATATTTAAATCAGTTAATAGTCTTAGAAGTGATTCAATGATAGTGGCAGTATCTGCTCAGTTTACAAGTATACAGACGTTGAGTACAATTTTCAAAAATGCCTAGCATATAGCATCTATGTCAGTAGCTCATATAAATGCCATAAACAAAACTTCATGGTCTAGCATGCTACTGTTATTATAAACGAGAAAATATTTGAAAAAGTTGTCTTACCAGCCGCTTTCCTCTTCTGATTTCATCCTGAACTGAGGCCACATCAAACCTTGTCTCCTGATTCTCTGGGTTATGCTCTTCAGATTCTACAAATCCTGAGGAATACAACTACGAACAACAAGAACAACAAAAGACAGCAATATTTAACAGAGAGTAAATCAGTGAGAAACTCTGATGTATATCAGTAAGGAATTATAAAAAGTAGATGGGGTTTCCATTCAATATCAGGCATGAGAACTGTGCACTTCAAAAATATGCATTTTTATTTAACCCACAAAGCAGTGGGTCCCTAAATGGGCAAACCTGTATTTCTTTGTTCGTAATAAGCATCATCCCATATTAAGTAGGGAACACTGCTTAGCTTTTCCACCCTCCTATAAGTCAGAAGCGGTGGCACTAAACTCCGCCTACTGTTAAAGAAGATTCCACATTAAAGGAACATGGCATTTCTGCAGAGCCTCCTTGATAAGCCATCATACTATCCAGTCCCCCTTTTTTGGCCAATCAGCCCAGTAGGTTTGAAACACAACGGGAACTTTCAGGAAGTCCTCAATGTGGTATATGGCAAAGACCGGTAATGGGACATTGGAGAAGCAACTTAAATAAGTTGAACAGTGACTGCAAAAATGCAACAGAAATGTATGTGTGAGTACTTGCTGATGTACTGAACGATGTCATTAACAGGGATAATTAACTACATATGATTTAGGGATGTAAGTGACTAGTTGACTAGTGATGCGACTAGTCACTTCCCTTCCCTTGCTGCATCTATCAGAGAGAGGCAGCAAGGGGGGAGAGCAGGAGCTGGTGCTGGCACCGGCACCGTCTTCACAAGCCAGGTAGAGGCACAGTGGGAAATGGCAGAAGTGAGGACTGAAGCAGTTTCTACTTGGGCTGATTCTGCTGCGATTCTGCTTTTGAAATGTACATGTACAAGGTGCCAGGACTGCTTTTGAAATGTACATGCTACAAACACAGCAAGAGCAGTAAGATAGCTGAACTATTAAAAGGAGAAATAAAAGAGAAGCAAAGGATCCGTGACTTATGTTATCAAAAAAATAAAAACTCCAGTTTAATGTAATAGGTAACCTACACACTAAAATAATAATGTCTAGGTAGAGTTATAGCAAGGAAAGTGATTGCAAAGATGGCACCTTTTAACTCAATAGAAATGCTCCCTGTGAATTTAAAAACGTGCCTGCACACTTAATGCAAAACAAACCAATTTAGGAAGAGGGCTCTCTCATATGGGTCTCCGGAATAGTTAATTATGGTCCAAAGCACAGCCAAATTCAGCTCTTAAGTTAACCTAGATGAGAGCAGAATATGATGTCCAGAATCTTTATTATTGGTGCTGATGTGAAAGAAGGAAAGAACTCAGCTTGACTTTCAGATTCCAGGATAAGACTGCACACTTAGTAGATATAAGACATTTTATTTATAGTCAGAATCAAAATAAACCTAGAACCTCACAAGAACATTTTTACATAGTCAAATCTTTAATGAATACCACACTTAATTATTCCTTATATATTCAGACACACAGGAAACTGCCATCTTGCCACCTTGATCATACAAATGATGGCCCTGATCCTGCAAAGACTTGCAACATGTTTATCTTTGCACACTATAAGAAGTCCAATCCCATTATTGCAATCAAAATTACTCACATTACATTATCTTTAGCATGTGCATAAATCTTTGCAGGAGTGGGCCAGGGACTGAAATAACCTATTTTGCCATTCAAAATCATTGGAAGAAACAGGGTTTCAAAGTTATTGCAAAACAAGTTCATTTTTCTTGTGGCTTCTGCTTATCTAATGTTAAGGCAGTTTCTATAATTTCTAAATTTAACAAGGGCTAACCAAAATATCAAACTTGTCTTGAACTCTGAAACCTCTGATGGCAGCGAGATGGGCGAATTAGTTGCAAAACAAATATTTTCAGTCCTGCTTTTTTGTTGTCCTTCCTTCTACTGCCTACTAAGATCTGGGGCCCAATCCGGTATTGTCTTACAACTTATGTAGCTAGTTATACCCATGAAAACTGGATGTCAAATATTAATATTCTAATATAACACCACTTTACAGTAACTTGGCACTGATGACTATTCAAAGAGCAAGGTAACAGTGAATTAGCTAGTTTTTACTCTTTCTACATGCCATTTTGACTCCTGCATTAGTCTTCTTATTCCCCTTTAGTTCAATGCATTAGCTATTTGGGAAAAAAATAAAACTCTCTAAAGCTCTAATCGCTGGAGCTCCAGAAGACCGTGAAATAGTAAATGATTCACTGCATTCTGAAACAGAGAGGGAATGAGTTTTGGGTTTTTTTCTAGAGCAGAGATTCTCAACTTTTCCAAATTACTGTACCCCTTTCAGGAGTCTGATTTGTCTTGTATATATTCACGTTTCACCTCTTCTTGTTTATAAAAATCAGAGATAAAAATACAAGTGTGTCACAACACACTATTATTGAAAAATTGCTCATTTTAACCATACAATTATACATTTACTGCAATATTAATATTATACTTACATTTCAGCATATAGCATATAGAGCAGTATAAGCAAGTCATTGTATGAAATTTTACTTTACTGACTTTTCTAGAAACTAGGCAAATATCTAGATGAGTTGATATACTCCTAGGAAGACCTCTGCACATCCTGGCTGAGAACCACTGTTCTAAAGTAGACAGTTATGTATAATGTCCATATTGTCTTTGAAATGTTTCCTTTTGGTCCTTTTTGATTGCTTTAATATGTTAATAAAAACTCTCACCAAACAATCTTGATGAACTGCAAGATTTTGCTTTTCTGCAATGTACATTATGGCACATTCTTCATCTGCTGGACAAAATGCACACTTTCTTTTCACCATCTTCTCCATTATCTGGAAGCCACTTGGACAAAGACTGTTGAACAAAATATAAAACCGTTAATGCAGCCACCCTATACCTGCTGGGAGAGGATAGCTGGTGAGGACCCTTAGCATTTCCCAACCTAGCTGCTATTCCACTTGCACCCAAGTAGACTTTGTGCCCAACCACTTTAGCAGCAATTGACTGGCCTGAGTAAAACTTGCTGAGACGAAAACAGATCAGAAGCTAGATGCTAGTGTTCTAGCAGTTGGTACTAGAGGAATAGGAACTAGAATTTTTTTCTTGGAAAGTAACTGAGGGGGTGGGGGGAGGGAGAGAGAGAGGGGCTGGCAGCAACAAATATGAAAACTTCCAAACTTGCTGGCAATACACGGCTCAGTGAAGAACATTTCATGCACATACCAACAACCTGGCAGAGGCTTGCGAATCACCTTTAGTTTAGAAGATGCTAGTCTGCTGCCATCAAAACTTCAAGCTTATTGTTCCACACATCTGACTACAGCTTCAATAAAATATCTGCCACAGTTTAAATAAGACAAGTACCACCCTCAGTTCCCCCAAATATCTTTCCTGAGTTCACAGGAAAGGAGGAGGAAAATATGTTTCCTTAACATACAGGGATTACAGTGAAAAGATTTACAAGTAAAAAGGGGAAAGGAAAAGACAAGAAGTTTGAGATTAGAAGATGGTTCAATAATAGATGAAAAGAGGCCATCAAGCACCACTCAGGACAACACCCAATTTACATACGCTAGAAAAATATGAAATCCTTAGCTTTGTCACAGAGATCCTCTAAGCTTTTTTTTTCCTGTTTTGAGCCTTCCAACACTTTCCTCCTCATCCTCTTTTGACCTCCCACATTGTCTCATTTTTCTTATCTGACAGTTGCAGTGAGTTTTTAAGGTTATATGCAAATTAAAGTCATAATTCAAATTCAGTCAGTACAATCTGCCCATAAAATTATAAATTCCTTCCCCACAAGCCCAGATAAGTGGTTCATTCAATATACAAGAACTATAAGCTTTACTTTTTCAGTTGTCATGCAAGTCCTGATACTCAGATCCTCAGCAACAGCTAGCTCCCATGAGGCGCAATGTTTCAAGATGCTCTCTGCTGGTGATGTCACACAGAGAGCACTGTAGCCTACTACCTGTGAGGACAGAGAAAGCCCTTTTTAATTTGTCCAAGAGTATGTGGATTTAAAAATGTATTTGTATTGCATGAGTGAGACAGAAGCTACACAGTCAAATGCAGCACCAAGAGCCAGGAACGCCTAAATTCAAATCCTGGTTGTTGATTCACATTTCTTTGGGACTGTGGACAAGTAATTTAGGCTCAGTCCTCTTATCCATAAAATGGAGGCAGCACTGTCTGCTGGAAAGCTCGAGCACTGGACTGAATCAGGAGACTAAGGGTCTATTCTTGACCTGCAGTTTAACTTTTGGCAAGTTACCTCTGGTTCCCCTCCCACCAATATCTGTTTTGCCTATTTTGAAGCTCTTTGGGGTAGAAACTGTTTCTAACTATTTGCTCATTGAGGCATGATCTTAGCTGGGGACTCAAGGCATTATCTTAATACAAATAATTAGTAAAATGTAAGAAAGTATAATTTGTAAAATGTAAGAGAAGTAGGTATATTAGATTAGGGATGTTAGATATTGTGTAATTGAATAGCCATGTAACTGCATACAAAATATTATCGGTTATACGACTATTCGATAGTCCCTGGAGACAGCAAGGGGTGGTGATGTGTATAGTTGATAGGATTAATCGATAAGCCTAGGCTTATCAGTTAATCATTTACTCGGCTATACACTGACATCCCTCTTTTAGATATCATGTAACTGAATGATTGTGTAACTGCATTAAACTTTAGCGGTTACACAATTATTCGATATCCCGGGGGTGGGGCCAGCAGTCAGTGTGCTCCTGGCCCTACTGCCAGCGAGCCCCTTGTTACTCCATGCTGATACCTCAGTGTCAGAGGCAGCAGTGCGGAGTGGCAGGCGAGAGCTGATCTGCAAGGGGAGCTAGTTTAAAAATCAGCTGCTGCTGAGCTCCCCGCAGACAGAGGGTGCGCTGGCATCCCACGGAGCAGCCTCTGTCCATGGTGAGCCTGGGCCTGTTGTGGACAGCGGCTGCTCTGCAGCAGCCTCCTCTAACAGAGAGGTAACAATGGCTCCCCACAATCACCAGCTTTCCCTTCCTCCTTCTTCCCCCTCCCCCCCCCCCCCCCCCCGTTGCCTCTGACACAGAGGCAGCTGCAGGGAGGGGGAAGTGTGTGTAGTCAATAGGATTAACCATATGCCCAGGCTCATTGGGTAATCGTGTACTTGGCTCCACATTGACATCCCTTACATAAAGGCTAACTATGACCAAAAAAGCCCAGATAAAAACAAATGCCACACAAAGAAGGGATAATAGAAGAAAAGAGAAAGAGGCTTGTACTATCTATCTCCAGCTCCTGTATGCTGTCTATTTAGGGCTACAGCCTGGAACTGGATCTGCCAGAGTACATGTGTCTACCTGTGTGGAGCCAGCTGCAGGAAATAGTTCTTAGATAGAAAGCTCCTTAGGGAGAGTTTGTCTTCTTACAGACCCATACACAGAACACTGTTCAGCATTATCTAAATCACAGAACTACCTCCACTTTGCTAAGCACTATGAAGAAAAAAATTCCTACATTAGCAAATAATATTTAGTATTTATCTGCAGACTGAAAAGAGCATTCCAATAGTGTAAAATGAAACTGCAAAATAATAATGAAGGAAACTTTCTTGTAAGTGTTCATACTTGGCACCGGGAGTCAGGGAACCTGGGTTCTGTTCCTGGCTCTGACACAGATGCTGTGTGACTTTGGGCACCAAACCTTTCTGTGATTCAGTTTCCTTGTGCAATTATACTTCACCAGGGTACTACCAGGATCCATTCATTAAACTAAAATTGGTCAATTTCAGATAAAAGAAGTAAAGCAGCTCCCTTCTAAAGATATTTCTTTTTTTTTAAATTGGTTGTTCCCCATTTTTAATGTTTGTCTCTGTGTTACATTCAAAAAATCCCAAATGGGAGTTTGCATGCAGGTACAGAAGTGGACATCAAGAGTACATAAATGGGAGGAACATATGTCTCATGGAAGTATCTACAGATTGGACCTCTCTGGTCTGGCAGCATGGGGACCTAAACAGTCCCAGATGAGGGATTTTGCTGGACAAGGGGTGGTCATTTCTGGCCCCCCCCCCCCGCCGCTGTCCCCCTCCAGCTCTAGCCTTGCCTGCTGGGCTCCCAGCTGGCTCCCCACCTGCTGCAAGGTCTGCCACCCTGCCAATCCCCCAGGCAGCTGTGCGCCACAGCTCTCGGGTCCCCCAGGCAGCTGTGTACTAGGATTCTTGCCACCCCCTCTTCACACATCAGGGGTTTTGCCCCTCCCCCTCAGGGGCAGCTGCACACTGCCACTCTGGGCCCCTGCAGCAGCCATTCACCGGGGCTCTTGGATCCCCCAGGCAACTGTGCGACACCACTCCGGACCCCACTGGGCTGCTGCCACAGCAGCAATTCCCAGCATCACTGGGCCACTACTACCATTGCTGCAGCTCCCAGCCCCGCCAGGCAGCCAGATGCCAAGTTTCCCAGCCTTGCTGGGCAGCCCCGCTACCGTGTGCTGGGCGGCCACACCAGCAACTCGCCGCAGGCAGTCTGCTGCCCTGCCAGCCCTGCAGGGCTCCCTACTGCTGACCTTCCAGTTCAATATTATGTGTTGGCCAAAATGCTGACTATCACCCTAACACAGCATTCTCTAGTCTAGTTATTTGCTACTTTCAAATTTCAGCTACATAGATAGTAAAACACCAGCAGCTCCCTTTTATTTTGGGACTGTTAAACGCCATATTTTAGGGACTAGGGAGAAAGGATATGTATGAACTCCACTTGGAACGTGAGGATAATGTCATCACTTGCTAGTCAGAGAGGAAATGAAACTGAACAAAAGAGAAACTGGCTCTGCACCACCTGCTGTTGACTTGTTCAAAACAAAAGGAGAAAAAACAAAAAGGAGAAAGTTGTTTTGCTTTTCTCATTTCTTCCAGTTCTGGTTACTTTCTATGTCATTTGTAATCGCAAGAGAGTTAGTATCGTCTAGACTTTGGTGCAGTTTTGAAATGAACAAGTCTCCATGCTGCAGATGAGAAAACCCCTACCTGCCTACTTATTCAGCTATTTGTTTTAAACAGCTGTGTAACAAATCAGTCTCCTTCAACCCCAGCATCACAGTAAGAGAGAGGGTGATAATATTTTGTATGCAGTTATACAACTATTTAATTTGATACACAGGGCCAGGGCAGGATTCCCACACTGGTGTGTGCCAAGCGCGTTGACACCCCAATATGGCAGACACCACAGACATGGACAGGATTCTGCCAGGGCTAAAGTGAAGGCCAGAGAGAGACAGGAGCATCCTGGCACCCAGCAAGGACATGCTCCAGTGCCCAGTGAAAGGGGTGTGCTGTGGGCTCCTCAAGGGAGCGTGGCAAGGGGGGTGTTGTGGTGCACAGCAAAGGGTGCGTTGTGGCATCCAGCAAGGGCTGTGTCACCGCAGGGGTCA
Source organism: Pelodiscus sinensis (assembly GCF_052426305.1). Classification (NCBI taxonomy): domain Eukaryota; kingdom Metazoa; phylum Chordata; order Testudines; family Trionychidae; genus Pelodiscus; species Pelodiscus sinensis. Next base: position 294,681,003 of record NC_143052.1, on the reverse strand, counting down.
GAGGGGTGCAGGGCACGTCGTGGCGCAAGCACCACCCTGGCACCCTCCACGCGGAGTGACCGCCTGGATGGGTGGAGGCGCTGTGCTGGCTCTGACGGCCTGTGGCAGGAGGCCGGCTTGGCCCAGGTTCCCCGGAAGAGGGGGGGGGGGCGAGGATTGGTCAGCACGGCCCCGCCTGAGGGCCAGCCCAGTGGCCGCAGCCTAGCCTGTCCCATACTAGGGGCCCCTCCCCTGCCAGCCCCACCGCCTACCAGGAGACGGGGCGGAACGGCCCATTGGCTGCAGCCGTGAGGGGGGGGATGGGAACCAGTCATTACCGAGGGTGCACAAAACGGGACACAGCCCGGATCTCGCCCCCCACCCCAATGGTACTTACCGTGGGCGGAGGGAGGGGACAATGATTCGCCGCCTGAGCTGCTGCGTCTGCCTCAACACAGGGCAGGATCCTGGAAACTCCCGAAGGGTCGGGGGAGGGGCCAGAAAATGGGCGTGCCCGACGGGGAGAGTGTCGGATGGACCCGGCTCATTCCCTGGGACTGAGCATGTACCAGCCATCTGCGCATGCTCACTAACCGTTGCCGAAGCCGCTGACCCAACGGTGCCTGCCCGACTCGCTCCCCACCCGCGGAATGAGACCGCGGAGGGGCGGGGAGATGCTGAGCCGGGCCCGCCGACGCGGACGGGTTCGAATCCCGCGCGGGCCGAGCTGACCCGAGCTTGGCGCTGCTGCGAAGGGGGAACGGGCGGCAGGAGGCTGATGCCTCATTGGCTGCGGCGAAGTGCCGGCTTCGAGCTGCGGAGGCGAGCGCGGCAGGGGCGGCTCCCGCTGCCGGAACCCTACGGCATGGGGAGAGGGGGCAGCCGCCGGGAGCCCGGAGCGGCAGAGCACCGGTAGGGCGGGGGAAGCGGGGCACGAAGGGGCGTTTCGTGCTAATTCTCGCTCGGCACCGGGAGAGTCACCTGATGCGAGTGGGAGGAGTCACCCCACGGGAGATGGCTCAGGGTGGGGGCCTTGGCCGATTTCAGCAGCTCAGGCTGGTGGGGGATGACGCAGGATCCAATCATGAGGGTTTAAAAATATATTTGGGGGGAGAGGGGTTGATTGCCTTCTGGGCCCGGAGCTGGTAGGTTGCGCGTGGGTCATATTTCTGTGGCCAAGGGGAAAAAAAAGAGAGAGTCTCACTGAATCTCTTGTTTCCAGGAGCTGAGACCTTAAGAAACACACTAAATCACAAGACATATAATAAAATTGAAAGAGTGGTACAGTAGTGAAGTCAGCTGGACCCAGTGCATAATAACCCAGCTATAGGAGTAAGATCCTGATAGGGTTGCCAGCTTTCTGGACTGGATGCTATTCACAAATAGTGTCCAGTAGGAAAAGTTTGCAACCTTAAGTAAGGAGAACCTAGCTTTTCAGCAGCAGAGCAGTTGACTGGAAACCCTGCTTAGGAGGGAGCTGGAGTTGCTGAGAGCAAGAGCTGAAGCTGCTTGATGCCCAAGAAAAGCCTCCCAACCAAGAGGAAGGCTCAGCTTCAATAATAATCCCAATAACAATTAGCAAGAAATGTCAAACTTAAATTAGCCAAGATATTGTAGTTCAGCAGTGCATGCTGGAATGTATGAGGATGACATAACATCAGAACCTCTGTATAATCTCAGAATTTTGTGAGAGATGAGGAACAGCTGAGCTGGACTCCCACACAGGCTGGGCATTTCAGAGATTACACACAGGGGGTTCCTGCTTGCTGCCCCATGCTGCTCTTTATCTGTGATGTTGGGGTTTTGTTATAGAAGACACACCCAACAAAGGAAAATAACAGAACATCACTAGTCATCACCTACAGCCCCATCTTAAACCCCTCTAGTGCATTATTGACCATTTACAACCTATCCTGGAAAAAATCCCTCACTCTCTCAGGCCTTGGGAGACAGTCCAATCCTTGCCTACATACAACCCCCTAACTTGAAGCAAATTCTTTCCAGTAGTCGCACATCACACCTCAGACACACTCACCCAGGAACCTACCCTTGCAATGAACCCCATTGCCAACACTGTTCACAAATCTACACAAGTGTCACCATCATAGGACCTAACCACATTAGTCTCAATATTAGAAGATGTGCAGATGTAGGAGCCTCTGATGTGATAATATGCCATCAAATGTCAGCAATGCCCCTCTGTCATGTATATTGGCCAAACTGGACAGTCTCTAGGACAAAGGATAAAAAGATAATTAAGATATCAGAACTGGGGACATTTTAGCTTGCCTGGGCACTCATTAATGGATTTAAAAGTAACTTTTTTTCTACAAAAGAATTTTACAAGCTAACTACAGAGAGAGAGTGCTGAATTGACCTTCACGCACAAATTTGGCACAGTTTCCCTAGGCCTGAAGACAGGCATTAACTAGCTTGCCCATTATAAACCAATCTTCCTTATATTTAACACCTCATTGACATCAAAAGCTAAGTATGGGACATTTCCAGCGCTATTTCGAGAGAAAAAACACGGTTATTTTGAGGAAAACTCTTCCCTTGAAATAACCCTTAAACCTCATTTTTTGAGGAGTAAGGGTTATTTCGAGACAAGGGTTTTCTCTCAAAATAACCCCATTTTTCCTCTCAAAATAGCGCTATTTTGAAATAGTGCCATAACGCGATTATGCAAATGAATCATGTGATATTTAAATCCCCGCTTCATTTCCAATTTCGGATGTCTGCATTTTCATTCCTCTCTTGAGAGAGGAATGAAGTGTAGACATACTCTAACATGGCTATCCTTCTGAAAGACTAACTTTTGGAAAACATTACATTTCAAATTTAGGAACAATAGTTCCCAATAGAATCTCCCTTCCCTTCTTGAGCAGCACAGCCAATGCTGGATTGTTTATTGTACTGTTGTGGAATGGCATTTAACCACACAATAATTAAAAGCGACGAGGAGTCCTGTGGCACCTTATAGACTAACAGAAGTGTTGGAGCATAAGCTTTCGTGGGCAAAGACCCACTTCGTCAGATGCATGTAGTGGAAATTTCCAGTGGCAGGTATAAATATGCAGGCCAGAATCAGGCTAGAGATAACGAGGTGAATCCAATCAGGGAGGATGAGGCCCACTTCTAGTAGCTGATCTGGATACCAAGAAAGTTTATTTATACCTGCCTCTGGAAATTTCCACTACATGCATCTGATAAAGTGGGTCTTTGCCCACGAAAGCTTATGCTCCAACACTTCTGTTAGTCTATAAGGTGCCACAGGACTCCTCGCCGCTTTTGCAGATTCAGACTAACACGGCTACCCCTCTGCTACTTGACAATAATCAAAGTTGGGTTGTGCCGCCTCCACGGGGCAAACTCTTAGGGCGCCCGTCAGCTTTCCTGGCTGCCTGCTGCGAAGGGACTTTTGTCTTAGCAGTTGAAGACTCGGGTGTGTGATAGGGCTCACAAACCACTCACTGCCCTGGCCACCGGCTAACAGAATTGGCATAGTCGGCAGGATTGTGTTATCAGTTTAAATACAGCAACATGAAGCCAGTCATGGTAAATACTGATTTCAGTAAAGTAAAAAAGAATGTTGCTGAGGAAGGTTGGGGTGACCCAAAATGGGATAAACAAATGTTAGAAAAGGATTGGGGAAATCCTGAAGAATTGTGGTTGCAGTTTTGTAAGTGGAGAACTGCCTGCAAGTTAAAGAAGGGGAGAGGAAAGGGAGTCTGCATCTGGTTATTAAAAGGTGTGCTGCAGGCAGCATATAAGAGCCACTGGGACCTAGGAACAGAACTAGAGAAAGTCCAGAGGGAGAGAAATAAGTTACAGCAATGGTGCCAGAACTTAGACACCCGGGTACGGCTACTGAATAATGATGTGCACCAATAGAACAGCGCCTCGTTCCACTGGTAGAAAAGGAGGGAGCAGAACGGAGACCAAAAATAGAGAGCAAACCACGGAGCATTAACAGAGCCAAAGTGGAGGCTGCTCTCTGGTTAGACCCGGAGGAGTGGGATGGAGATATCTAAGACTCCTCCGAGGATGAGTGTTTCACTCACCCCTCCCATGAGATGAGGAAGTCTGCAGTTCAGATGAGACCTATTGTCACCTTCCAGGAAGATGTGTTCTATGGGGCAGATGGAACCAGAGAGGGGGCTAATAAGGATAAAGATAGTGATGCTCCCTCAGCCAGTGGGGATAATAGTAATAGTAGAAAGGAATGACCCACCCGTAGGACTACACGGAGCTATGAGCCTGCAGAGCTTAAAAAGCTGCAGGACGAATTTATAAAGAAGCCCGGGGAAGGAGTAGTGGAATGGCTAACTAGAATATGGGACACAGGGGCTGGTCACACACAGTTGTCCTCCCAAGAGTGCAAGAGAGTGAATCTGGGCGCAGGGGTATTCCTTAGCCCCAGACCTGGGGAAGGTCCAAAATCGATCTGGACTTTTGCTTGTACATGGGCTCGGGGAATCCACCACGCCGATAGAGGCGAACCCCTTAGCACCCCGTGGACTAATGAGGATGAGCTTAGGAAGGCCCTGCAAACAGTATCGATAGTGGCTATGCTTCACCAAGACGGTCCTGGGAACAGAGAGGAGGAAGAGAGCCCAGGGGAGCAGAGAGTCAGAGTAGCAGACATGAGACCTATACTGAAGGGAGCTCCCGGGTCCTATAAAGCGATAGCACTAGCCATGAGAAACCTTGCCCGAGACCAGGGACCTTCCTACCAGACATTATTTGAGTCTTTGCAGTGGGACCTCCGAGAGCTTGGAGAAGATGAGACGCCCCAGACTAAAGTGAGGGTACAGCACTTGAAAGGGGACCCTGGAGACAGGAAAGGGGGCTTTAAGCCCAGATGTGAGGCCACTCCTGAGGAAAGGGAACAGAGGAGTAAGCTGTGGAAAAAGTGTCTGGATTTAGGATATCCCAGAGACCTGTTACAAAGATTGCCAACTGGGAAACTACAGCTCCTGGCCTCCTCAAAGGGCATAGAGCGGGGGAAGACTGCTGTAATTCCTAGCGCTCTCCCAGGCTCAGATACCCTCTACACATGCCACTATGGCAGCAATTATGTGAGCTGACGCCCTCAGCTGAAATCGACCAGGGAAACTAAGTGGTGGGGGTCGAACCTTTCTCTGCAATAATGAGCTCAAATCAGCAGAGGAGGAACGCTCCAACAAAGACCCCCCGAATCTCAGTAACAGTTAATGATAAAATTGCTGTGTATTTCTTAATAGACACGGGAGTTCAACTAACAATGATCAAACGAGAAAGCTTTCCTGGCCCTCCACCTGCTGGCCGGAAGCAGGTACTGGTCACGGGTAAATGGCACTATTGTGCCTTATCTCTTAGTCAAAGTAAAGCTAAATATCCCCCTGGCCCCCTACTAACAGCCCCAAGCACGAGATAATACTCGGGAATGCCAACATACTCGGCATGGACATCCTGAGGGGCAAAGAGGGAATTATTAATGGGGAAAGGTGGGCATTTGCAGCTGGCTGTAAACCAGTGCAACAGTCCTGGATGAGGGAAGAGCTCCCTTCTATAACATTAACCTGCTAGCCCAAACTCCTGCCCTCCCACCATCAGCTGTAACCAGTGTAAAACAATACAGTATTCCCGCTGAAGCTATAACTCCTGTCACAGAGCTAATCAGAGACCTGGAGAAATGGGGCATATTAATTCGGACACACTCCCCGTACAATTTACCAGTATGGCCAGTTAAGAATCCTAATGGTAAATGGAGACTCACAATAGATTACAGGAAGTTAAATAGGAACACTGGCCCTTTAACAGCAGCAGTCCCCAACATTGTAGACATAGTGAACAACATACAAACATGGAACAAACAGTGGCTAGCTGTGCTAGATGTGAAGGACATGTTTTTCATGGTTCCCCTGCAACCCACAGATAGGGATAGATTTGCCTTCACATGAAAGGGTGTTCAATATACCTTCACACGTATGCCACAAGGGTACAAACATTCCCCCACAATTTGCCATGGGGCGCTATCAAAAGTTTTGGACGGTTTAACTATGCCGCTGAGCGTCCAAATCCTACAATACATAGATGACATCTTGATAGGGGGAGACACCTCCGAGGAAGTGCACATGAGGAAGCTTTGCGGCAGCTAATAAGCGAGATACACACATATCAAGCTCTGGGTCCAATCGATCCCAATGCCCCGTTCCACCTATACCTCACCATGGGAGCTACAGGAATGTCCTATGCCCTATGGCAGGAAAGTGAAGCTGCACCCCGCTAGCCCTCACACACTTAGCCCATGTGTGGCCGCAGTGGGGACTTCCCTCAGGGGGCCAGCCAAGGCACCGGGAACAGGCGAGGGGCTCAGTGGGGACCACGCTTACGGGCTGTGATGCTGCGGTTTTCCCAGGAGCAGCTGACTGTGACTCTCAGCCAGGCATAGGACAGTGTGCCATTCTGCATGCTGCACCCTTACGGAGGTGCGGGCTCTGGCCTGAGCCCCTGGGGCCCTGGCTGGTTCCAACTGGCATCCACCCTTCCCCCCGGTCCCGCCAGATGTCTGTGAGCAGCACGGTCACAGGCGTGCCCTGGAGCTGCCTGCTGCAGACACATGGTTGCACATGCTGCATATTGCCTAATGCTACACAGCCCATGCAGCTCATGTGGTCTGAGTGATGTGCTCTCCTCCTCCCCACTCCGGGCACCTGGCTCCCCCTCCCCGCCCTTGTGAGTGCAAAGTGCAACACTCACCGGTGGATCCTTCCCCGGCCTCCAAGGACGCACGGGAGACGTCAGGGCTGCCGGAGGGGGCCTGCAGGGTGGCAGTGCTGGCCTTGTCCTCCGACTCACTGCTGGTGTCTCCTTCCCCTGCCTCAGTGGTCCTGGTGACGGGGGCGCATGCAGGTGTCCACGGGGACGTCCGGTCCCTGCGGTGCTGGCTGGCCGGCCCAGGATGGCATGGAGCCGTCGGTAGTGGGGGCAGGTGTTGGCTCCCGCCCCCTGGCCCTCGCTGGCCTGGACATAGCCCAGGCGCAGTTCTTGACTTTAGCCCAGACTTGCTCCAGGGTCCGGGCTGGATGGCCCTGCTGGGTCCTCCTGTGCTGTCTGCGTTCTGGCCCTGGAGTCCTCCTGTGCTGGGGGTGTGGGTGCCTGATCCCCCCCTGGAGCTGCCATCGTGGTCTTGGGTGGTGTTGGGGACAGCAGGGGCCACGTGGCAGAGCTGTGGCCAGAGGTCCAAGAAGGGCTCCTGCCTCGTGACCTCAGCAGCCTGCGTCTGCTTTAAGGGGGCTCGGGTTACTAGGAAGTCCAGGAGCTGACTATGGCTACGGAGTCTCCAAACTTTTTTCCGTTTAGCCTGCTTTTCCACAAAATGTCTTAGCTGCCTGTCTACACTGGCCCTCTTGTGCAAAATCATTTCCGCAAGAGGGCTTTTTCCTGAACGGGAGCGTCAAAGCATTTGCGCAAGCAGCACTGATTTCAGACAGTAGAACGTCAGTGCTCTTGCACAAAATCAAGCGGCCAGTGTAGACAGTTGGCAAATTTTTGCACAAAAGCAGACACTTTTGCGCAAAATCTTGCCAGTCTAGAAGCACACATGGCTACACGAGACTCGGGGGCATACAGGGAATGAGGAACTGGTGAGGCAGGCACATATCAGGGGGTGGCCTATTACCCATCAGCAAGCTAGGGACTTAGTACAAGCTTGTGCTCTTTGTGCTGAGACCCGAAAGCACATTAACAAGGGACAGCGATTTGCCAGAATACGAGAGGGAAAAACACTATGGGCAACCTGGCAAATTGATTACATTGGCCCATTACCCTCCACCAGACAGAGATGGAAGTATGTTTTGACTGGAGTGGAGGTTGTCTTGGGAAACAGCTTTGCCTACCCGACCCAATTGGCAACGGGGTTGTCAACCATTGCGGGACTAAACCGCTTAGCAGCACTCGTCCCAACACCCCAAGAAATACAATCAGATAGGGCTCACAGACCACTCACTGCTCCGGCCACCGTCTAACACCCTGTTAGCCACATGCGTATATGTATGAAAAAGCACGACAGTCTCCTGACTCCTGGGTGGGGGACAGCAGGACGCCCTCCCTCTACAAGGCCACGCTACACAGACTACATACAGCCAGGGCTGGACTAAGGGATGGGCTAGCGGGGCAGCTGCTCAGGGCGCCAACCTATAGGGGGTGCCTGATGGCAGCTATAAGGGGCGCAGAGCATTCCTCATAGCTGTCATCAGGCATCACATGCCCAGCTCCCGCAGCGCCGGCCCCCCCATCTCCGCGGCACTGGCCAGCAGCGCCCTTCCCCCCACGGCCGCGGGGCCCTGCACGGTCAGGCGCGGCCTGCCCCAGGCTGCAGGCAGCAGCGGTGGCCGGGCCAGGCTGGGCAGCGCATGTGCCGTGCTCCCCGGGGGCGGGCCCTGGGCTGCGTGCCAGCGGCCGTAGCCGGACAGTGCATACGCCATGCGCCCCAGGGGCGGGCCCACGCATGCGCCGTGCACCTGGGGGCGGCATCGCGCGCCTGGGCCCGGGGCACCAAAATGGCTCAGGCCAACGCTGCATACAGCACAGGGCCATTGGTGTGGTCTTGAGTAGCTCCCACTCCCAGGTATAGTAGGACATTCCAAACATGGCCTCAGTGCAAGCACATTGGCTCTGATGGTGCAGGGCACAGTCATCCTCGCCTTGCAGAGGGGGGCCAGGCTTCACCCACTGTGTCCCCAAGGATAACTGACCAATTCTCTTGTTTCTTCACAGCCGCACCAGGTGCATGTGCAGGACACACCACCCCACCCGGGACATCCTTCCGCACCCAAGGGCTTCGCAGGACCACCCTTGCAGTGGAGGGGTACCAACAGGAGCACCTGGGGGCACTGTGAGCCCTGCACTGCACCCTCCAGCACTGGGTGCAAGAAGACCTGCAGCTCCAGCGGGAGTAGCTTGCCCAGGGCCGTGCCATCTGCCAGCACCTGCAGACCCTGGTACAGAGCATGCTGTCTCCTGCTGCTCCAGTGCCTTCTGCCTCCCCAGCTACTGCTCCTCCTCCCACTCCTGCTTCTTCCTCCACACCCTCATCACCCTCCACCCCTTCCCCATCCCCCGGGGACACCAAGGCCCCCGCAGTGCTGGGAAACAGTTGGTCCAGCGAGACCCTCAACCTAAATGATTGTTACAGAAGTATTTGGTGACTTTAACGTTTTCTTTTATTCCTGGAGAAGACACACTGCAGCCATATATTAAGGAGCATCCTTCCATTTATTCTAAGTATCTTCTCATCTTTGCTATGTTTACAGCATTGTCTGTGACAAAACTGTGTGTGTGACAGTTAAGTTTTTGTTCACATTTTAGTACAGCTTTCACGACCATTTCTTTTAAATATTCTGTTGTGTGGGTATTTCCCAATGTATCTATTGTTTCTGAAAGATATTCAACTCCATCTTCTGTTGTATAGACGCACATATTACTAAATCATTGTGTATATTACTCCACCCATCAAACTAACAAGCTTCCCCTCTGTATTTCTTGTACACCATTTACATTCCTTCTCATACATTTTATCTGACAATCTTACACCAATGTCTGCTCTACCAGGTGTAGTGTAGCCTGGTCTTTGGTTGAGTTGTTAAGGTGTTTATTGTTAACAATGTGAAAAGAAGAATTTGTGGCATGAATGAACCAAGCAATCTTTTCATCTATGGTGCCTTGTTGGTCTTTGGTAGTCCCTTCTAACAAGCCGCCGGCCAGGTGAAAAAGTGGAGTGCTGCTGGAGAGGGGTAAGTGCCGCGATTCTTGGCGCTGGGCTGCCTGCATGCAGCTCCAGCACAAGGAGGTGGGGTGCGAGCCAGAGGGTGACACACCAGCAGACACCAGGACGCTGACATGACGTGGTGTCGTGACATCACGGCCGGCAACCGCCGGATTAAAAAAAGGCTCCGGCAGCCCCGCAAACTGGAAGGCAGAAGCCAGGTAGGGGAGGGGAAAGGAAGGGGGGAAAATAGGGGGAAGGAGCTTGTACAGAGGGGAGGGGAGGGAAGGGGAGGAGGTCAGAAAAAGAAAAGGGAAGGCACCAAGGGACAGGGGTGCAGGAGAGACAAATGCCAGGGGGCCAAATGGAGATAATGAGGAAAAGGGCAGGAGGGGAGGTGTCAGTGGGAGGGGACACAGGGTGATGCTGGGAGAGGAGAGGTTAAGGGCATTGGGAGCTAGAGGGGGGAAGGGGAGGTGCTGGGAGAAGGCTTGAAAGAAGGGGTGGGCACGAGGAAGGTGGAGATGGAGCAAGGCATGTGTGAGGGCACAAGGGCATGAGGGGAATGGGGGCAGACGGTGGTGAGGGGGTGGGCATTAGGGAAAAAGAAGGCAAATGGGGTAGGGGCAGTGAAGGAAGGGGGAGATACCAGGAGCGTGCAGGTGCCAGGGGATTCTGGGGCTGAAGCAGAAGGGCAGACACCTGCAGGGGAGGGACCAGAGGAGAGAGGCAGGGCAGGTGTGTAGAGGGAGGTGTTAGGAGAGAAGATGAGGAGGGGTAGCTAACATGGTCAGAGTGGGGCTACTGGAGGAGTGGGCCCGGGGGGGGGGGGGGAGAAGGGCTGGTGGGGGGGGTCTCAGGAAAGCTGAGGGCAGTGAGAAGGGCAGCAGAGGAGGGTGAGGGGTTGGGGGGCAGCAGGCACCAGGGGAGCTGATGGAGCAAGGAAGGAAACATGGCAGCAGAGGGAAAAGGTAGAGGTTTATAAGGTATTTATTAATAACTTGGGTGCCACAGTGGCACATCCAAACAAACCACATGAACTCAGTACTGGTGCACAGCACAAAATTTATTCTGCTCATGGGAGGAAACTCTTAGAGGAACACTTCCCCCAACCTCTCCGCCCCCTAGTTAATATCACACACATTGGGTTAATGAAATTGCAGGATAGTTGCATGACGAGGGTTTGGTGGGGGCCAAACTAATCCCTATTGGTAGGAGGATGGTGGGAAAGTCCTTAGAGGGGGGTCACATGACACCTTTTACTTCTGGTCATGTGTCCATCTTGCCCTGAGAGTGATACCTCAAGAGGCATGGCTAACAGTGGTCAGGGGTGTGGCTAATGGGGGTCAAAGAGTACATTTAAAAAAAATTCTTTGGATGCACACCCTAATGAAATGTGCTGCGCACGCCTATGAAAACTTTCACTGAAGTTTTTGAGACCATGTCAAAATGACAAAGAATGACAAACATCAATAACCGCAGCCATAACTGACAAACAAACATGCCGTCCCAGTCGTCCCGTTCTCTGGTGGTGCGCACCTGCGCGGTGGGGGGCGGTGGCAAGTCCATTTTTTGTCTGGAGGGTTTTGCATAATTTGTCGAGCCCTGTTTAAGACAATGTCTTAACTCAGTGGTTCCCAACCTTTTTTATACCGCAGACCAGCAAACCTATTCATGAAGGCTAAGTCTATACTGCACCCTTTTCCCTAAAAAGCTTATGCAAATGAAGTGCAGAGTAGAATATTGCCATGCTTCATTTGCGTAATGAATTAGGGGCCATTTTTGCGCAAGAGGGGGTTTTGCGCAAAAAGGAGGTGTAGACGGCTTTTTGCACAAAAGCCCCCTCTTGTGCAAGAGCTGTTCTTCCTGAAAAAATCAGTCCACAGACCGCTGCCTTAACTAATAAGGCATGCTTGGTCAAGATCCATCACCACATAAGCACAGAACAAAAACAATCCTATCCAGCTTGTATCTTTCTTTGTACATGTGACTTTTTAGTCTCCTGAGAAGCAGAAATTGAAAGCCCAGAACTTTCAGGAAGCAAGAACTAGTGGTAAGAGTGGACAGACTAAAATCATTAATTCCCTTTTTAATGAGACTGTAAGTGTATGTGTACCATGTTTGTGATCAGATTTAATTGTAGCTGTTATTTTTAAATGAAAAATTTAGTATTTTGACAATTAAAAAAATCCAATTTAAGTAATGATTTTTTTTAAATTGATTTTATCCACCTTAGGGTGCAATATTCAACACTGCTTTCCATCTTAGTACAATGGTTCCCAACATTTTTTACGGGCAACCCATTCACAAACTTTTGGCGGGCAGGTGACATTTTATTTGCATATTTATTATGCAAATGAATATTCAGACATGCAAATAAAATATTACTGGTCTGCAAAAAGTTTATGAATAGATTTGCTGCTCTGTGGTATAAAAAGCCGTGGCCCCCAGAGCCAGCCCTAACTCCTAGAACTCCTCACCCCTCTACAACCTACCCCAGCACCAGCCACTGACCCCAGAGTCCCCTGCACCCAACCTCTCCCAGTGCCAGCCCCCCTGCCTCAAACTCCTCCGTGCCAGCCTCCTGTTTTCAGAGCACCCAATCCCCCCGGATCCCCGTGCCAGCCCCCAATATTAGCCCTGTCCCTAGTGCCAGCCTTGCCTCCCAGCCCCCTCACTACTAGCCCTACCCCCAGAACTCCACAGTGCCAGCTGCCCATCCTGGATGTCACTGTGCCCCTCAGTGTCAGCCTCTTCTACCTCTTAGAGCCCCTTGCCCCTTCACCTAGCCCTGCTGCTGCCTCCCAGCCGCCAGCTGAACGCAGAACACTTCCCTGTGTGGCAGGAGGGCTGCATGGAGCCTGCAGTATACTGGGCCCTTGCTGAGTGCTGCGGCGGCCAGGCTCCACGCAGTGCTTGGCACCAGCTGAGTGTGGTGATAGTCAGGCCCCTGCAAAGCGCATCTGCAGTGCTCAGCCGGGGCCAAGCACTGCATGGAGTCCAGCTGCTGCGGTGCTCAGATAGGGCCAAGTTTCACGTGGAGCCCAGCTGCTGAGGTGCTCAGCTGGGGCCATGCACCATGTGGAGGTTGGCAGCTGTGGCAGCCAGGTCCCTGCTGAGTGTCACAGCAGCCAAGCTCCATGCGGCGCTTGGCCCTGGCTGAGCACTGCAGTTACCCATCACGCAGCCCCACCAGTCAGGCTGTGTAGCAGCTAACAGAGCTGGAACCAGGGCCACTATTAGGCCGGTGGACAGCCTAACTGCAGTCCTGGCTCCAGCCACAGTACACTCAGTTGCCTGCTGGGCCACTCACCCTGCAGCTGCATGGGGAACCCCAGCAGGCAGGACTCATTAGCAGCTAGGGACATGGCTCGGCAGTGTGCTGCAGCCCGGCAGGCAGGGGTCCGCAGACTGGCGGTTGGGTACCACTGTCTTACTAAATACATTGCCACTGGGTTCCATTTTTGATTAAGAAAAAAGAAGCCTAGAGCAAAGAAATAACCTTGATAATGTTTTGTGCTTTTTCTCATGACAAACACCTTTCTTCTGTTACATATAAAAAAACAACCAGTGGCATATTTTAAAATAATCAGATTCACACATCTCATCTACACAGGTACTTTACTTGGAGGGGTTTACATTAGTCTAGCATATAGGTTTGTATGAATCCACTGGAGAGTTGTACTTCTGCTGCACACAGCATAGTCTTTTCCTACAAGTGAATTTCAAATTTACAGGACATGGATGTAGCTGTAAAAATTTGTCTATAATATCTTTTTCCTGCACTTCTGAACCCCACAGTGACAGGAGATCTCTGTCTCCGGCATGCTTCCAGCTTCATAACCATAATCCCATGTGAGTTCAGTTCCAGTTTTCACATGCCTAGGAAACAAAAACACTGTCAGTTAATATATAGTTAATTGAATCAACTTCTATGCTAAAATTCAGCACAAATATCTGAATGGCAGTAGAAATAATCTAGTTTCACTAACTGGACTTTATCATTAAGCAAATTCTGGAATACCATACATTGGATATGGAACAAATAAGTAATTCATCTGCAAACATCTGGAAGATAATAAGGTGATCGATAACACCCAGAATGGATTTGTAAAGAATAAATCATGTCAAACCAATCTGATAGCTTTCTTTGATAGGTTAACAAGTCTTGTGGATAAGGGAGAAGCGGTGGACGTGGCATACCTAGACTTTAATAAAGCATTTGACACAGTCTCACACGGCCTTCTTATCACTAAACTAGGGAAACCGATGTTGTGAATACCAGGACTTTAACAGGGTTAACTAGATAAATTCATGGAGGTTAGGTCCATCGATGGCTATTAGCCAGGATAGGTAGGAATGGTGTCTCTGGCCTCTGTTTGCCAGAGGCTAGAAATGGATGACAGGAGAGGGATCATTTGTTGATTCCCTGTTCTGTATACTCCTTTGGGGGCATTGGCTAGTGTTGGAAGACAGGATACTGGGCTGGATGGACTTTTGGTCTGACCCAGTATGGCTGTTCTTAAGAAATACAACTTAGATGGGGTTACTATAAGGTGGGTGCATAATTGGCTGGATAACCAGTCTCAGAGAGTAGTTATTAATGTTTCACAGTCATGCTGGAAGGGCATAATAAGTGGGGTTCTGCAGGGGGTCAGTTTTGGGACCAGTTCTGTTCAATATCTTCATCAACGATTTAGATATTGGCATAGAGAGTACGCTTATTAAGTCTGCAGATGATACCTGTTGCATAAAAAAAGCCTCCTCCTGAGCTTACTTGATTTATACACACGCATTTTCTGAAACTACACTAAACTTTAAGGTCTGAGGCTTTAAACTGCAACTCATTGTGATTTTTGTCAAACCTTGCAACTCATTGTGATCTTTGTCAAACTTTGTAATCCTTGTAACTCTCAGAAACTTACTGTAAGCTGCAACTTTCTCACTCTCAGCTACTTTGCTTTTAACTTGCTCTAAAGTGAATTCTCCTGAGTGTGAGAGTGTTTGAAGAAGACTGGGAACAATGGAGCACATGGTGATGAGTTATCACAGAGTGCTGCTTTTGCTGGATAAAGGGAAGTCTGGGCATGCACCCAGATGATGTGGTAAATGAGTCACAGGAGCCATTCAGACACTATATAAAGAGAGGGAACACATGTGAGACTTTCTTCTCTTTCTTTCCCTGCTCCTGAGAAATTCCTTTCTAAAGCCAGTGTCTCTCCTTCTGACCAGCTTCCCAAGCCATGATGAGCAGACAGACCCCCATGAGCTACATGCCTTGGCTCCTTCTGCAACCCATATGATGAATGGAGGTGTGTGTGTGTGTGTGTGTGTGTGTGTAACCCATATGATGAATGGAGGTGTGTGTGTGTGTGTGTGTGAGTGTGTGAGTGTGTGAGTGAGAGAGAGAGAGCTCTGTATCTTCTTTAGTTTAAATCTTGGTGGCAACTCTATCTTCTTTAGTTTATACCTTTAGTGGCAGTTCTAGTTTTGTAGTGCAAATAGTGGAGTGCTAATTCCTCAAACAATAAACCCATACTAGTGTAACCCTGGGTGGTCTCCAGTGAGAATATTCTTGGAGTAACAATACCAAGCTGGGAGAGGTTGCAAGTGATTTGGAAGATAGGGTCATAATTCAAAACGATCCAGACAAACTGGAGAAATGGTCTGAGATAAATAGGATGAAGTTTAATAAGGACAAATACAAAGTACTCTACTTAGGAAGGAACAATCAGTTTCACACACATAGAATGGAAAGCGACTGTCTATGAAGAAGTACTGCAGAAAGGGATCTAGGGGTCATAGTGGACCACAAGCTAAATTTGAAACAGCATCACACTGTTGGTTCGTAAAAAGCAAATATGATTCTGGGATGCATTAACAGGAGTTTTGTGAGAAAGACACAAGAAGTCATTCTTCCACTGTACTCTGCCCTGATTAGGCCTCAACTGGAGTATTGTCTCCAGTTCTGGGCACCACATTTCAAGATGTGGAGAAATTGGAGAGGGCCCAAATAAGAGCACCAAAAATGATTACAGGTCTAGAAAATATGACATGTGAGGGAAGACTGAAATAATTGGGTTTGTTTAGTTTAGAAAAGAGAAGATTGAGAGGGAACATGATAGCAGGTTTCAAATACCTAAAAGGGTGTTACAAGGAGGAGGGAGAAAATTGTTCTCCTTGGCCTTTGATGATAGGACAAGAAGCAATGGATTTAAATTGCAGCAAGGGAGGTTTAGGTTGGGCATTATGAAAAACTTCCTGTCATGGAATAAATTGCCTAGGGAACTGTGGAATCTCCATCATTGGATATATTTAAGAGCAGATTAGAGAAACATCTATACAGGGTGATCTAGATGGTACTTGGTCCTGCCATGAGGGCAGGGGACTCGACTGTATGACCTCTCAAGGACCCTTCCAGTTCAAGTATTCTGATTCTGTGATTCTATCAAACAGCTTCACGGCCTGAGCCCTGCAAGTCTGAATCAACTGGCACAGGCCTGTTCTGTATTTGTCTTTGCTGTGTAGACATAGCATTTATGACCTGCAAGAACTCTTGGAGGATAGATTTTAATGAAACCATATTAACTCTTTGGACTGATTTTAAGGGTTGCAAGACATAGGGTAGCAACAAGCTCCTCATGCTGTCTCTCTGAGCCAACCCTAGCAGAACATATTAAAAAGAACAATTATTTTTGTGTGGTGAATAGAATTCTCATGAATGGTTGCCACTGACACTTCTGAAAATAAGTCCCATATTTCCACAGAAAAGATATAGCACTGGAAGCCGTAGGACAAGCATTCCCCAGGAAAAGCTCTGCAGAAAAGCTCTCTTGTGGTAAGAATGTGATTTTAGTTCCCTTACCCACTCAGACCTTCATCTCTGATGAGATCACCAATAAGAATGTGTTTTTTTCCCTCATCGGGACACTTCGTCTATTGGAAAATAATGTGATTTTTTTCTAACAGTTTTTGTTTTGAATGAACATTAGAAAAAGATAGTTCCAACCTGTTTGTGAAGAACGCCACCCAAGGAAAATTTCTGTTGTGTGTCTCTACAAAGACACTCTGTACAAAGAGATTTGGACAGCAGCTATGCTGTGAAACAAAATTGATTTAAAATTAATCAGAAGGAATGATCAGTCTCTGGCTGTAGAATATTTATACGCGTTCCCCCCAAAAAAACATTTGTAACATGCTTAATAAAAGAGAAAATATATTCCTCCTGCCACTCTTTCACCATCCATATTTAGCATGCATCAATTTTTGTTATAATTAGGTCACTGCGAGGGAAGGATTATCTCCAGCACTTCTAAAATAACAATTTGGTCCTGAAAAATCAAGTTCTTTGGTCAATCTGCACTTCAATCATTTATGGTGAGATTTCTCTCTCCACTTGACACACGAACAGAAATCATCACCGTCAACCTGTAGACAATTACACGATTAACCAATAGCCTGGGCTTATTGGTTAATCTTGTCAACTACAAGCATTCCCCCTCCCACTGCCTCTGTATCAGAGACAGCAAGTGGGGGGGTGGAGGTGTGGGAGCCAGTGCCCGCAAGGAGATGTCTTAAAAGGCAGCTTCCCATGAGCACCAGATTCACCTGCCTACCCGCGTCTCCTGCACTGCTGCTTCTGATACAGAGGCAGCAATGCAGAGGGCGAGGGGGGCAGGTGGGAGTTGATATGCGTGGGGAGCTGGCTTTCATTTGAAAACTGCCATGTGGAGGTGACAGGTGCTTACAGTTATATAGGGTTGGCAGGATTCGATTTACATAGGTAGGTACTACTAAATATTGATTTCACCTAACAAATAAATGGACTGAAAAAACATTTGTCAATGGCAGCCTCTCCCATGATCTGTGCCTGCAGGGATCCAGTGTCATTGATGGCCATGCAGGGAGCCCTCTGCAGCTCTATTGTCATGGCCTGGAGTACAGGGTCATCATCCTGCAAGAACCATTCAGTATTGGGGTGGCCTGGGGATTTTGTTCTGCCCCAACAGGACTGCAGCTTGCACTTACAAATATCAGGTCTCAATGGCCCTGAAACTGTGCAGGGAGACCTCTGCAGCTTTGCTGTCATGGTTCCATTCACTTGCTGGCCTGAAGTACAGGGGCTGTTCCTGGCCAGGAGCCACTCAGTAGTGGTGGTGGTGGTGATCTCATCCTACTCCTCATAGCCCTCGGAGCTCGGCCAAGCCCAGGACTACAGTCTTCTCCCATACCTTGTGCCTAGGTGCCTCAGAGCCTTCAGTTACTCAGGAAGCCGCTGCAGTCCTGCTATCTGTGCTGCATTAACCCCAACCTCCCCTTAATTTCTCATAACTGGAAATTAAAATAGTTAAAATGAAAAAAAAAAACCGCTTAAATAGTAATTCATATCAAAATTACAAAAAAAAGTTCAAATTCTGCCAAGACAAGTTAAGCACATGTACAGACACACATGTGTGTGTGCACATGGATAGAAAGGTTATCATTCTCCCTGTTCTATATTAAGGAGCATCATTTCAATGTTTTTGCGGATTTCAGCTTGACATACCTACTAATGCTCATCGGGAAAACAAAGCAAGTGCTATGCCTGTGCAGAAGAGAACTTCTAGTACTCTTATCACTGGGAGCATTTTAAAAATTATTAAACCAATTAGCAGATTTATTGGGTATGCCTGGACAATGTGGTTAACTATACATCATTGCCTAGAACAGCCAGAGTCCCCTCTTACCATGTGCTAGGTTGAGTGTGAAACCTGCGAAGGAATCTGTAGTAGACAGTCTCCCCATCTGTATAGATCAGGAGTAAGGTTGGAAATTTCAGTGTGTTATGTAAAATACCCCTGTATTGACACACACCACAATTTAAAATGGATTTGGAAAACAGAGGGGGCTGAAAGGAGATCTGGAATTTCATCAAGCCGCCAGCCCACACACCCTGATCCAGCATAGCACCCAGTGGCAATTCTATTCAGCAAAGAAATAGAGAACCCCAATCATCTATTTGATTTCCTGTCCGAAAATAAAAACAAAGACTACTCAACTTGAGGAGAGAATTTTGCAAAACTCATTAATACCTTCTGTTTGAGTAAATAAGCAATTTAAAAAAAAAATGAAGTGATCGAATAGCACACATTTACCATTTTTACTTACATTAAGAAATCGGCCCACATTTCCTTCTTTTGTGGCATCCAATAAAAAAATATTTTCTTCCTTAGAATTCTTCATCTGTGTGTCATCACCTTCTGTCTCCATATTACAAATAGAATCTTCTTTGGTCCTCCTAATTTTTTCCTCTTTGAAGATATCTCTTTGTGGTAGGCTTATGGACGGTTTTGTAGCATGTGCTGATTTACCACACCTAGCATCTTGTGGAGATGGTCTTTTTTCTTTAGCTTCTGCATTATCTGTGATCATTGGCTCAGTCTGCATGGCCTCCTCTGGTTCTCCTAGCTTTTGCTCCGGGTTGGATTCTGTCAAAAGAAATTTCAAGAGATTAAAAGAATAAGTTATTTGAAATGACTCAGCAATGATACTAAAGGCAACACTGCAAACTTAAATGTGTTTGGCTTACTTAACTCTAAATACCCATCCACTCCTGAACTTATTTCCTCTGGTTTGTATGGGTCTCAAATGATTTCTTGTCACTTTTAGATGAGTAGCACAGCTCTACCCCTCTCCATACCTCACTTCTATGGATTCCTTAAAGCCCTACTAATGCTTTGCATTGATAAATTCAGCTCAATTTTTTGCTTCCCCAGTCATTTCCCAAAAGTGCCTACGCTCCCCCTCTCAGTGCCTACAGAACAGTCCTTTAAGCCCTCTGCATGGTCCAGTTTCTCCTCCCCACACCGCTTTTTCAAATCCTCTCTCAGAACTCATTTCTTCCAGCTGGTATTTTATTGCCCACCTGCATTCAGCACAGCATTCCAAATTTTAATACGGTGTTAACAAGATGCGTATTCAACAGCAAATGTTTCTCAGGATCTTTTCTAGTTGTGCCCTTCTTTCTCCCACATCTCCATACCCCTCTGTTTATTGCTAACCATTGTTGTGTCGTGCCTAATAAATAGTCCAATTCTGCCCCTTGCCCCACAAAATTCCACTGAAGACAGCAAAAGTACAAGGTGCTTACCACCTTTTCAGGAGTGCTCAGATCTTACAGGATCAGGCCATTATTCTGTAGGCTACTTAGAGCAGGGAACTTGTATTTCTCTTGAAATTCTTAGTCCTTAAGTACTATCCACATTTATGGTATAATAAGTAACAATCTGAGTGCTGCTAAGGCTTTGGTAGGGCATACTAAGTGTTATATGCATAATGCCACTGTAATCAAAGAGATGGTATTTGAACAAATTTGCACACATTCTAAGATCATTTCCTACAGTGCAGTCGTATCACCTGACTGGGCACAAGTGTGCTAACCAGTGTCACATTTATAGCTCCGCAAACCTACTTTCCTTTCCTTTTTTGGTTCCAGTTGTTAGTTTCATTTTGGTTGACTGCTGGGACTGAGAACTATTATCTTCATCCGAGCTGGCATCCTGCACCAGTGTAGCAACTCCCTTAAAAGAAATAAGGTTGTGAGGCGCTATGTTTTATATAACTCTGCACCAAGAGCCAAAGACAACTGGCTTTAAGTTTCAAATATACTATACTATGTTGTTTGACTGAGTTTCAAAAGGCCAAATTCCAAGTTTAGACATCATAATTCAGAATTATCCAGAGAAGCCTCCAAGAACTTAGGCCCCAATTCAGCAAAACACTTAAGCATGGTTTCACTTTAACTTCCACTGATTTCAATAGGGTTTAAACACATGCGTAAATACATGTCTAAGGGTATGTCAAGACTATAAGTCTCTTTCAAAAAAGCTTCTTTTGAAAGAGATCGTCTAGACAGCCACAACTTTTTCAAAAAAGCGATCTGCTTTTTTGACAGAGAGCACCTAAGCAATCTGGATGCTCTCTTCTGAAAAAGCCCTGTTTGCGGTCAAGAACACTTTTTGAAAGAGCTCTTTTGAAAAAAGGCGTTCTTCCTTGTAAAATGAGCTTTACTGCTGTCAAAAAACCGTGGCATTCTTTCAATTTAATTTCGAAAGAACGTGGTGGCAGTCTAGATGCAGGTGAAGTTTTTTCGAAAAAAGGCCACTTTAAAAAAAAAAAAAAAAAAAAAAAACCCTGTAGTCTAGACATAGCCTTTGGCTATGTCTAGACTACATTCCTCTTTCGAAAGAGGAATGTAAATTAGGCAAATAGAAAGTGCAAATGAAGCACGGATTTAAATATCCTGTGCTTCATTTGCATATTCATCTTCGAGTGCTTTTTCAAAAATGGGTTTTTCGAAAGTGAAAGCGCAGTCTAGACGGGGTTCTTTTGAAAAAAAAAAAACCAACCCTTTTTCGAAAGAACCCATACTCATTTTTTCAGGAGTTCTTTTGAAAAAGGGTTTTTTCCCCCAAAAGAACCCCGTCTAGACTGCGCTTTCACTTTCAAAAAACCCTTTTTCAAAAAAGGACTCAGACACGAATATGCACATGAAGCGCAGAATATTTAACTCCATCCTTCATCTGCACTTTCGATTTGCCTAATTTACATTCCTCTTTCGAAAGAAGAATGTAGTCTAGATGTGCCCTAAGTGTTTTGCTGAATCAGGGCCTAAGCTAGCTCTATATGTGGAGCTAACTGAAATGGACTGGGTCAGCAAGATTCCCCTCCCCCCACTTTCACTACAAACCAGTGACTAATCAGGGGATATCCAGTACTGTCTGTTCCTGGTATGAAGCTCATCCTTGTTGCCTGAATCAGTTGTGAAGCTATCATCTACTGATCCTAGCATGGCCAACTCAAATGCGATTAGCACTTGTGCACATATCCTTTGCAGGTACTTCCTGCCTCTCCATACTAGATCATGTGGCAGATCAAATTTTCCAGTCTGTGCAGTAACAAAAAACCATAAGATTCTGACCACTAGTGCAGCAAAAGATGTTGCAACTTTTGAGTTTGGCTCTCAACAGTGTTTATCTTTTCATCTCCTATTTCATTAGTTATGAGGGTCATAGAAGAGGTTGCAGGTGCAGGGTGAAGAGATAGTTGCTTACAATTCCAGGGATGGTCGTTTTCTGGAGACAGTCCTGGAGGCTGCATGCATGTCCAGGGAAGGGAAGTGAGGAGGCTATGGGAGTACATAGTGCTAGTCTCAGAGACAGCTCGAGGAGCACATACTGTGCACATGCTCGTGGGGAGATGGGGAACAGGGCCAGCGCCAGCAGTAGGCAAGGCTGTATCACAGAAGTCCCATGACAGATGTAATTAAGAAAGGCTGTTTAGAAAATCTTGCCATGAATACTGATATAAGGCTATAAATAACTGCCTTCCCACTTCACTGAATATGTACAATTCTGAATACAATCTGTGATTTTGTATTTTTACCAGTTTTATACGACGAGTCTGAAGAATAGTTGTTCTGGTTTTAGGCCTAATGGCTGGGCTTCTCAGATTCCTTGGATTATAGCCATAGTTCTGAACCCTGCACAGAGATGGCAAAAGGATTTTATACAACACTAGAGACTGATAAAAGAACTCTTGCAACACCTATTTCGCTAATATTTTCCAGTTTATAAAGAACAGCCAAAGCCTGCAGTCAATACAATACTCAGTAAAAATCTTGTGGCGGTTTTGCCCTAGGAGAGATCGCAGGATTTGTCTTCACTGATATTCTTAGAAGTTGATCTATCAGATGCTGCTCATTCTTTATTGCTAAAGGAGACTGAGAGTTGCTTGTATATTCCCCAAACATTAAAAAAAACCAACCCTGAATCAGTTCTTCCTTAATATTCCTACCAAGAGCTACAATTCTATTAATCCATCCAGGTTTTTGCACTATGTTCATCACTGAACTAAGAGCATCTGCTACATCTGTTAATACCTCAAATTGGAAGGCACAATTTGCCTGGAAAGAGACTGTAAACACACCACTAATACAATCAAAATCCTGCAAAGCATAAGGGCGTTCACCCCACGCTTGTCCAGAAAAGAGCTAATTACCATACAGGTCATGGCTGAGAGGAATAAGGTGGCCCAAGTAATCCCCTGAGGGAGTCCAGTTGAGGATGAAAGAGCTGGGCTGGGGCTATAAAGGCTGGGAACTGGCAATATAAGGGGGACGGTGAGAAAGTTTGCAGTCACTCCCTGACAGAAGGGGAGGTGTATTTAAGATGGCAAAACCAGAGAAGGGGGAAGGCCAGGAAGGTAGAACAGGGCTCAGGGCAAGGCAGAAAGGTATAGAAGGGAACAGACTCTGGCTGCTGATTAGAGGGTCCCTGAACTGGAACCTGGAGTAGGAGGTGTGCCTGGATCCCCTGTCAGCTACCGAGGGAGAAACACTATGAGGCAGTAAATAGGAAGATTACCAAGGACTGCTGGCAAAGAAAGATTTTCCAACCCTAGAAGGGGAATCAATTGGTGACCGTGCCATAGTGTGAAGTCACAAAGAGGCAACAGCAGGTAGTGGAGCAAGAGAAGGGCCACAGGCTGGCAGAAAGATAGAGGGATGGCTAGCAATTGCAGAAAGGGGTGCTAACCTCATGCGCTATTCCCCAGAGTGACCAGGAGATGGCACCAATCTAACAGCGAGTGCAGCATCCTTGCACACTCCCTTAGCAGCATGGAAAGGTAGGAAGAAAGGCAATCACACTTAGAAATTAAACTTTTTATTCAGTCATCTTTGGTTTAATATTATAAGCCATTCGTGTTGCAGTACCATCTGCAGGCATCAGCCAGAATTAAGCCATCTAGTGCTAGTCACCTCTAGGATCATAGTATAAATGACAGCCCCTGCTCCAGAAATCTTACTATCTAAAAAATATAACCCTACTCCTCATACAGAGGTCATGATTTTTCCTGTTTTACAGACAGAGGCAAACAAATATTATCCTATTAGATTTCTTTAAGAATGAAAAAGGTACATTAAGTTCAGAAGCTGACATGATATAACTTATGCAGTAACATTAGTACAGGTTGCACCTCCCTAAACTGGGACATTCTAGTCCATCAATATCTATGGTCTGGCAGGACCACGGATGTTCGTGGACCAGAAAGCCCCCGTCTTGGGAGCCAAGTGGCAGGAGGTCTGGAAGCTGGGAGCCCTGTTAGGTTGGGAGCTCAGCGGGGCTGACCACAGTGGGGCCAGGGCTGCGGTTGAGGCAGCCCCCAGCAGTGGGGCCCGGGACAATGCAATCCCCTGGCAGTGGGGCTGGGGCCAGCAGTGGGGAGGGATGGTGGGCTAAAGGGCCAGTGGCAGAGGGCCAACTCTGATCCGGCAAATGTCCTCATTCAGGACCATTCAGGTTCCGAGGGTGCCCAACCAGAGAGATCCAAACTATACGTGGATTACAATCTAGTTGTCTTTTACAAAACAACCTGCAGTCATGACTCCTGTGCCAATCACAATAACATTCTCTCATGATCCTTAGTCTGATGGCTTATTTTTTATAGGCTAGCAATGTGGCCATGAAAAATCAACAATGGGAGGCAGAAAAATCAGTTTGACCAGTTTTCACTTCTGCTGATTTTTGCATGTCCACAGCACTTTTGTCACCAAAAAACTGAACATAGTGGTGCAGTAAATGTAGCTTAAAATGGTGTTTCCTGTACCTTATATTATGTATAATATTAGAAAAAAATTGGCATAAATTATAGTTGACAGTGATTAAGCCATGATTAGTTACAAATAGGAGTAGGTTTCACCACTCATGATTTGCTCCAGCCTACCTCAAAGACTTTCTCTCTCTACTCCCTTCTCTGACCCTCCACACAGTTTCGACCATGTTGCTGCAAAAGCCTCCTCTCCTACAGCTTCTGCAGTTTGGGACAGCCATCCTCCTTCCTGTAGGTTTCCACCACCTTTCATTTCCTGACTGAAAACGTACACATGCAGTCACTGCCTAGCCCACAGCTCCTGATTTACTGTCTGACCCCAGTGTTTTGAGAAACAGTATGTAGGAGAGATTCCATTCAAAATACTTTAAAGAGCTGACTATCTGAGAATCTCAAAGTGCTTTATGAAGCCTCACAATAAACCTCTCATGAGGTAAATACAGATTTGTACCACTTTATGGAGAGGTAATCAGGGGGAGAAAGATTTTCAAGGGCTGCACTGCAGGCAGGAAACAGAATTCAGATCTGACTTTTGGCGTTTTTCTGTACATCATGGAGTTACTACATTGGTGGGAGTGAAATTTAAGCACAGACACTTTGATGGTTAGGTCGATATAAGCTGACTTATAATGCAGGGGAGCTAGTAATGTGGCCATGAAAAATCAACAATGGGAGGCAGAAAAATCAGTTTGACCAGTTTTCACTTCTGCTGACTTTTGCATGTCAACAGCACTTTTGTCACCAAAACTTCCCAGTGTAGACAGCTTGAGAAAGGGTGCTTGGTTGAACAAACTCAAGCTTCACTGTGGGTATTGCTATGGGATAAGAACGGCCATATTGACTCAGACCAATTTTTCATCTAGCTTAGTATCGTGTCTTCTGACAGTGGCCAATGCTATGTGCTTCAGAGGGAATGAACAGAACAAGTGATCAGCAAGTTATCTATCCTCTCACCTCCACTCCCAGTTTCTGGCAAACAAAGGTTAAGAACGCCATCCCTGGCCATCCTGACTAATAGCGATTGATGGACTTATCCTCCATGAATATATCTAGTTCTTTTTTGTATAGTTGATAATAGTAGCATACAGTCTATCTTTACCTTAAATCTGCTACTACAACTTACACAACTGGTTTATATTCATCATCCACAGGCTGGGACAAGGATTCGCATTTCCGGTTAATGTTGTCTTTACCCGTTTGAATAAGTTCGATCTCAGAATCTGAACAAGCAGCATCCAGTTTTCTCTTTATTGAAAGTGAGCTGGGACTTTTGTTATTTACAGTATCCTTTTCATCCTCACGATCGACATTTCTCATTTCCTGAGGATCAGCTCTGCTCATTAACCTTCCTATCAGAAAAGCAGGTTTCTAGTTTAGTTCATGTTCACTCTGATCAACCTTGCAGTTACATTTTTAACAGGGGCAAGACATTATTTGTGCGTGTGAAATGCAAACACCATTCCTTTCATAAGAGCGAGGGCCTTGGAATCTAGCACAGAGCAGACAAACCTGTGATGTACGGGATAGTACCTCTGAGACAGTAGTCATAGAAATCTAGCCTTGGAATGGTCTTAGTCAGTGTCCCCTCTAATGTTTTCCATTCATGTGTAGGATAAATTTTTATGTGCACTAAAGCAGGTGCAGAAGTGCACCACGACTAGGAAGACATGCTCCAGCTATGGATGCTTTGCTAATCAGCTGGGCTGCATTTGAATCTCTCTTGGGTAGCTGCCCAAGCACTCAGCTTAAAGGGAACACTTTTAGTGCTTGGCTTAAAGGGAACACTCGTAGGCTACGTCTACACTGCTTGCTGTTGTGCAAGAAAATATGCAAATGAGGTAAAGCGGTGAATTAAGTATGCAAATGAGGCACGGCGATATTCACTGCTTTGCCTCATTTGGATATTTTCTTGTGCAAGAGAGGGCAGTGTAGACGTGGCCTTAGTGCTTTTTCTATTCTTTGGTGCACACTGAAAAGCAGATGTTATGGATCAGAGAGGTGAAAGTTTAACCATGTATGCAGTTAACTGATGAGCCTAAGCTCATCAGTCAGTCAACCTTCACATTTACACGCAGGCTCCCAGTACATGGAGGGAGCCGCTTAAAAGTTGGCTTTTCACATGCACCTGGGCCCGGGGAGCCACCTGCCTCCTTACACTGCTGCCTCTCTATGAGAGGCAGCAGCACGTAGGGGCAGGTGGGAGCTGGCACACACCGGGAGCCAGCATGAAAGCTGTCTCCTCGCGTGCACCAGCTGAATTTTCAGTGGTTATCTGTTTACTTAAACAAACATATTTTAACATATCTGTTATAGATATATCTACCATCCCAACCCTAGCACATCTCGTTTACTGCTTGGTCCGGAAAATGCTGCAGTTTCCAGACATGTAGGAAGAGCTGCAAAAAGAACAGTTTGAGAACGACAGTGCTAGAATCTTTCAGATACTGTTTTATGTTACCTGAATAAGTGCAAACAAATGTTCCTTTGTCAATATCGTCTAGGCAGCGGACACCCCAGCCCTTCCGTTCTGTATTGAACACCTGCAACCGCACCTGGACGCCATGCTGTGCTACTCTATTCTGACACTTTATTCTGTCACACTTGCATGATAAGTTGCATTCATAAATTCTGCCAGAAAAAAAAGAAATTAAATTAAATTAAAATGAAATAAAAATATGACTTGTTCATATCTGGCAAAAGCAAATAAAAGAGCAGTTCACTGAAAAGACAAGACACCTGCTTAGAAAAAAGATACCCCCAGCTTGTGACATTTTGGGATGCAGATGATTGTTAAAACATTGGAGCAACTTCAGTGAGGGCTTTAATGACTTGAGTCATACAAGAATCAGCTGTGATCTGGCAATTCCCCAATTCAATGCCATGTTACCACAGTCCATGAACTATGGGTATGTCTAGACTGCAGTTAAAAGCCTGCAGGTAGCTTCCCCATGCCAGCTGACTCAGGCTCACGGGACTCAGACTAAGAGGCTGTCTAACTCCAGTGTACATGCTTGGTTTGGAGTCCAGGTTCTAAGACCCTATGAGGTGGATGGGTCCCAGAGCCCAGACTCCAGATGAAGCCTGACCACTACAATTAAAAAGTCTCTGAGCCTAAGTCCATTAGTCCAAGTCAAGCAGCACACAGGTGTTTAACTGCAGTTGGAGACATACCCAAAGTGCATTAGGGATATTGCACTGAACGGGAGCTCAAGAGACCCAGCCTCTCTTCCTAGCATTGGCACAAGTTTGCTGGTGATGTTGGACAAACCACTTCACCCATCTGTGCCTTAGTTCTTCTGTCTGTAAGGAGACAGTGATTTCCTTTGTAAAGTGCTTTGAGATCTACCTTGCTAGACTTGCAAGCTATGATAAGTATAAAAAAAGTTCCTGTAATACAAAACCATGCTGTAGCTTTTGTAACAAGAAGACTTTTCCCATTTCACCATGATCATGCAATACAACCACTATAATCAATCCCACCCCCCACCAAGATGCTGGCAAACCAAAAACTGTTTAAGCAAGGCTTGAATGGTATAACTGTATGTGGTTATAATACCAGTGTAAATTCTAGGTGCCTTACCCACTGGGGACAGGTCCATCCAATCGTTTATATCTGTAACCATAAGCTGCTCTGTTACTTGGTGAGGCAGAATTTTCACTGCAGCCTTTTGCAGTTAGACGCAGGCATGCACATTTTGACCTAGAAGGGCAAATAAGGATATGATTAAATCTGAACAAAACTGTACTACCATGGCAGCTGTGCCTACCATGGCTTCACCATCTCCCTCCCTCCACCAGAAAATGACTAGCATTCACAATGCAGCTTGTGGAGCAACAGAAGACAACACTGACTGTCATCTTACACTATTATAGCCGCAAAGATTTGTTGTGAATGCCTGGCCTGGCTCTGACCCCACTCCCTACATAACTAGAGAGAGTCAACTCCTCTAGAAAAAGAGCCTGCAAGGGAATGGGTGGAGCATGCAACAGATCTGCTGCCCTGTATAAAGCTAGAGCTTTAATTTGGGCCATCATAGGCTTGTTACCCTGTGTATTATCAGACAAAAGTATTGTATCCCTAGATGGACACAGTAAGTTTAACAGTTTCTTTTTATGTTATTCAGGGCACCTGAATGACTGGTCTTTAGTTAAAGGTTAACTTTTTCTACTTACCTATCTGTGCAGCCATCTGTACAGTCGCATGAGTCAAGAAACATGCTGGAAAGGTTGTTCAGATAGTACCCACGTGGCCATGAGGCCTTCCTGTACTTAAAATAGGGTAATCTTGTGTGGTCAACTTCATTACAGAAGGAAATGGGCACAGACTCAGCTCCATTGCTGATATCAAAATCAAATACAAGTGCTTCTCGGTTCAGAGTGTTTCTGCCCAGCTGTACATATGTGTTGAAAGAAAAGTGATCGACAAATAAGTAGTTACACTCTGTTTCAAACAAGTAATTTTGCACATCTTGAAAGTTTCTCAGACTCTTCCCACAAGGCGCCTTATAATTCACATCAAGTGACTTTGAAAGCGAGTCTGCTTTTGCATGTCGTCTCTGGAAATGACACAGGATTGGTATTTTAAGAGGGTTTTCCCCCTTGTATGAGGTCAGCGGTCTGTTGGCAAGACATATATTAGAACAGTCGTGATTCTGGTAACATAGCTTTGATGGTAACTCCCTTGTTTCACTACATGGTAACTCCCTTGTTTCACTTCCTGACAGTGATTTTTCTTTCACCTCCATTTTCCTGTTAAGAATCACAAAATAAAATAATAATAATAATAATAATGAACTGTGCCATATGTTACCAATAAAATATTCAATATTTTAATTATTCAACATTCTTCGTGAGGGGGAGAAAATAACTCTTGGTCACAATCAGGAGGTTCAAGGTTTCAGTGGATCATTATTTGTATTAAGCTAGTGCCATGAAGCTTTGGTGGCAATCGAGGCCTCTTTGAGCTGGGCACCTGATACACTGCTTTTATCACAAAGAGCTTACAGTACCTCAGGGGTGGGCAACTTTTTGGCCCAAGGGCCACATCATGATATAGACATTGTATGGAGGGCCATGAATGCTCACAAAATTGAGGTTAGGGTACTGGAGGAGTTGAGGGCTCTAGCTTGGGGGTGTGAGCTCTGGGTTAGGGACAGAAATGAGGATTTCAGGGTGTGGGAAGGAGTTCTGGGCTGGGGCAGTGGGTTTGAGTATGGGTGTGGGGGAGAGCTGAGGGCTCCAGCTAGAGATGTGGACTCTGGGGTGGAACTCAGAACGAAGGATTTGGGGTACAGGAGAAGGTTCCCGACTGGGACCAAGGGGCCTGGAAAACAGAGGGGGGAAGGGTATGGGCTACTGCAGGGGGCTGAGGTGCAAACTCCAGGCTGTGCTAACCTCCTTAAATAGTTCCTAGAAGCAACAGCATGTCTCTTCTGGCTGGCTCCTACACACAGGGGAAGCCAGGTAGCCCTGTGAGCTGTTCTCCCCCTCTCCCACCCATCCACAGGTGCCACGTCTACAGCTCCCATTGGCCATTGTTCCCAGTCAATGGGAGCTGTGAGGATGGTGCTTGAGGCAAGGGCAGTGCACAGAGCCCCCAGTTGTATCTATGTGTAGGAGCTGGTCAGAAGGAGGGCATGCATCTGTTTCTGGGAGCTGCGCAAAACAAGGCAAACCCCAGACTCTAATCCCCAGTGGATGCTTGAGGGCCAGATTAAAACATCTGATGGGCCAGATACAACCCATGGGCTGTAGTTTGCCCCCTTCTCCTCTAAATAGATAACGAAGACAAAGGAAAAACTATAAATCCCATTTTCCAGAACAGCAGCTGCACCATACAGAGCTTAATGACTGGCCCAAGGACTTGCACAGTCTGTGTCAGAGTTGGGACTGAAATCAAATTTCTTGAGTTCCAGACCAGCACCTTCATTATCCAAGGCTTTAACCTCACACCTTCATATACAGCAAAAATTTAATCCCTCTATCCCGTCTCTTGCTATAGGCAAACACACACCCTTATCTTGTAACTTGGAGAGCATTCAAGTCTTACATACAGGAGAGGTTATAAAATCCCAGGAGTTTGCCATAACTATGATTAAAAATTGCATTTAAATAGTTAATTTCATAGTGTTAGCTCCAAAGTCTATTGTGCAAGACAAAGAATATTTAAAAGAATGGGCTACAGTAAACAGGAATAAAATGTAACCTGTATACTCACAAAGGAAAACCTGTTGTACTTTCATCCGATATAGAATGCTGTAATTTAGGCTTGCTTCTCAGCATCCCATCTTTAGTCGTCACCTCATTTACTTTAAAATTAAAATACAAAGACTGCAGCAATCCACATTACATTTTTATAATTACATTTACAAGTTTCCGCATTATCAGATTCCAAAATATGTTAAAAGGCGCTTCATTGTTGTGAGATAGTGATAGAAATGTAGCCGTGTTAGTCTAGGGTAGCTGAAACAAAATACAGGACTATGTAGCACTTTAAAGACTAACAAGATGGTTTATTAGATGATGAGCTTTCGTGGGCCAGACCCACGAAAGCTCGTCATCTAATAAACCATCTTGTTAGTCTTTAAAGTGCTACATAGTCCTGTATTTTGTTTCATTGTTGTGAATTATTCTAGCCAAAAGAAAGAGATAGTGTGCTAATGAAAGTGTTTAATAAACACAAACTACAATGCAGAACTTAGAAAAACCTTAAAGAGAAAATCCCCAGTAAAAAAGATTTTGGTGTGCCACCTGTAGGACTCTGATAAATGTTCAGAGAATGGGCTACCACCACTTATCTTCATCTCCCCCCCAACAAGGATCAGAATGCTGAATTGTATCTGCCCTAAATCTTCTAAGTTTGAGCAAACTGCAGCTCTGGAAATTCATATATAGAACATGTACATGCATAGCAACAGAAATTTGTTTACTAAAGGCTGACATAAACATAACCCAGAGTTTGTACAGTTTGAGCTACGCTGTGAACTGACTTGCATATTATGCAATTCCAGTGTAGTGTGTAGTTTTACAGGGTGCAAATCAGCACATAGTTTGGCTCTGTTTTTATGTTGAGAGACTGACTGCCTAATCACAATAAATTATTTATTAATTTACTGAAATACTCCAGAGTGTTAATTAACATACACAAGCTGGATTTATTAATTGTTCCTATACCATATCAGGCAATACCATGATTTAAATAGAATTAACTGACAGATTAAAAAGACAATGAACTAAAACATCAAATTTAGAGGAATCTTACACAAAAGTTTCATTTAAAGGGAAAAAACAAATAATATGCAGTAACTGTAAGCCCTATACACCTGCATCACACTCAATTAAAACAGTAATGTAAGACCTACCAAGCTGGGACATTGATATTGTCAGTACTGAAAATAGGACTGGTCAACAAGTGCTTCCTCCTTGAAGGCAAATCACAACATTTTTTGTGAGGCCTTACAGAAATAGAAAAGTATAGGGCAGTGGGTAGGAGGAGAGAGAAGTCTGATGTTTAGAATTTCTGTTTGACAAAAGCTGGATTTCATCACTTCTACAGTGGTATAGAGTAACTGGCTCACGTTTTTAAACACAATTGACAATGTATAATCCAAGAGATATTCCACCTAGAATAAAGAGAATTCACATTTTGGACCTAAAACAAGCAAACTGCATTCTTTTAATTCAGGTGCTAATACAAGATCGAGGTGATGTCTACACTAAAACTTTTGTCAATAAAACGCATTAGAGGAGTGTTTTTTTCATACCCCACTTAAAAGTTTCTCCGTCAAAAGCATTGGTGTGGAGAGTGGCACCAGGTGCTCTCCCAGTGACATAGGTACCACTGTTCATTGGTGGTAGTTTAAGCATGCCAGTTTAAGCATGCCAGCTCTCTCCCATCGGTATAGAGTGGCTACACAGAAGACCTTAGAAAGAAGAAGCTGCAACAGAACAGCTGCCCTGATGTAAGATCTGTACAGTAGACATGGTGAGATTTGATGCCTTTTGCGATTTAACACACTGATCCCGCAACCTTCACTTAACATCAGTGGGAAACTCGAGCAGGTAGAATCAGGCCATGAATAAGTTACTTTTCAGTGTGTTACTGTATGCAGAAAGCTCTTCCTCTTCCACTGTTTTAGGAATTACTAACACGATAAGCCAACAACAAAACATTTAGTCATTTCCATTATGAATTCCCAGCTCCACTTTCAAAATCCTTTGTATACTTTTGAAAGAAATAAGTCCCTCACATCTATCCACACAGGTTTTATGGCTTGACCAGGAAATACATCTTGATCTCTACCCTTCTTCCTTCCCTAATTGCTGTACCAGAAAACACAATTCTCATTTAAGATGTCAGTTTTTCTCTTGAAGGGAACTGTACCTACATACTACAATTGTGAAATCCAAATAAAAGAAAACACAAAATAAGGGGCCTGATTAGACTAATGCTACAGTTGGCCTACATTCAATAGTAGCAAGTTTTTCAGGCCTATTTTATTTAACTTTGTGTTCCATTTGATTAAATCAACATGATAAAATACCGGAGAGTGCAGAATAAATGGAGTTGAGATGTACACATACCATTTTTCAATGCTAAGAGATTGCTTACGTCAGCTCTGTTGGCCAGCATCAAAGCTTGGAAGCATTCTGTTTAGAAAACAAAAGAGATATATTGTTTCTAAATAACACCGTGTAATTAAAAGGAATGAATGACAAATAACAGGAAATTCAAAGCATAAGTCTCCCACAGTAACTTCTACACTAGAGCCTAAGTACTGCAATACATCCTGATTGTTACAATAATATTACAGCTAGCTTTTATACTTATGACTCAGAACTGAGAATTCCCTGGACTTGGGGGAATTATTGGAGGTTTTCTTTTCTAATAGGCATTTCAGAAGTCTCCACCCCCATAATACATTTTAGTATAGTTCGATATCTTACATCTGCTCACCTAGCTAACCATCTTTTTGCTGAGAAGGGCTCGATGCTGTTTCGGCCAAAACCAATTAACGCCATTCTCAAATTAGCTGGAATGTTAATTAAAGAACAAGAAGAATGCAAAGAAGCCAGAGAGAAAGTGTCTCAAACTCCAGTTCACAATATAGTAACTTATTATGTTACTGCTACAACAGCAGTTAAATGGCAGGGTCTTTATAAATGGGCAATATGCCAGTTAAAAATCTTCATTTGACATTTTCATTGCATCAGCACAGGGTTTAAGTTTACTTGTACAACACTGTATAGCAGAAATGTTGCATCATAACACTAAGACTGAGGACTTGTATATACAAAAGTTATACACTTTAATAATACTAGTATAATTTAAACAGAAGAGCCCACCTAGCACAGAACACAGTTACACCTGTATAAAGGTGCTTTTTTATTAGTTTAGCTATTCTCATATGGGAAGGGGAATTAAGCTATAATAGTAGTATAACTGCCATCCACACCGGGGTTGTACTGGTATAAAAACTAATACTACTAATCAAAATGGTTAAATTGGTACAAACACTGTGCGTAGAATGGACCGAAAGAATCTCTGAAGACTTGCACCAAAATCAGTTTAACCTTTTTAATGCCATCAAAGCAATCTTGTAATGGACTCACAAGTTCTTCCATTATAAAGTTTTTCCTGAATCTAAAGTTATAATGTAGACTCCAGAATTAACACTGAGATTCTCAGGAGTTCATAATTACAATGTGAACCCAATGAATTAACTGCAGAGTTCAGCTTCTAGTGCAAAACATGAAGAAGAGAAATGAAATACAAGGCTCCACAGTTATTTCTCAAGCATAAACATCTCAACTCTGTATACCTAAAAAGCCACACTAAAGATTAGCTATTGGCAAAATTACATTAAAAAAAGGCAGAAAAGCAGATTTTCAAGGGAGCTTGTCAAAACGTGTATTAATCAAATTAAGCACTCCTTTGGAGACCGTAAGGAATATTTTTGCTGATCATGCTTCCCTTTCTATTTACTCCTTCCAGCCTGAATTTAGTCTTGGGTTCCCAACATAATGGAGATGTTTTTATACTTAGGTAATGTATACACGTTCATATATACTCCCCACACCGTGCTGAAACATAGACATTATGCTGTGCTGGTCATGAACAAACTCCAATGTCCATGTATACACCCACACCGCTGCAGCTGTCTGCACTACCAATTCAGGGATGGAGTTCCAGGGTTCTATACAGACCAAGGAAACACTCTAGGAACCAATTTACTGGGTGGTGTTGATACCATTCCCCACCTTCACACATTTGCCAATGGCAGTTTGTGATCATGTCACCCCCCTCACTGTTATTCCAGCCTAACCAGACGATGACTTTGAGAAATGGAGTGATCTGGCTCTCATTCTGCACCTGCCCCTCCTTGTGGGACAAACATTTATTCAGTGGAATAGAGTCTCAGTAAAATACTCCATGGAATTTGAGCAGAACTTTGAAACGTTGAAAATGGCTGACCCTCGGGATCATTCCGCTCACATAGTACAAATATGGTAAATACTGATATGACTACTGTATGCTCTTGAGTATACGGTCACCACTGGTGATGAACCACCACCAAAATGTTGCATCATTTTGGAAAACAGAGATGGCCAGCAGTGGTTTTGATACTTCTGAATGAGGAAACAAACCTTCATGGAGCCGCATCAAAAGCATGCACCAAACTTCCAGTGCCAGGACACTTTAATCAGGGAAGCCATTTTGGTGCAGAAGACGGTGGCTATTCAACAGTGAAAGTGGTAACACCAGCCAGCCCCAGGTCCACTTCAAATTAACTTGGATTGGAAGATCCACAGTTGGGGTTGGGGCTGTGCAGGTCTGAGAGACAAGTAACATTGTTTACCATAAAAAAAAGTTCCAGAAAGAATAATTGGATTTCAGAGGATGGGGTTTCCAAACTCTGTAGAGGCCATCACTGACACCCATATCCCAATACTTTGCTTACCAAGAGGGATGAGTATGTGAACTAAAAAGGTCACTATTGACTCATTCTGCAAAGGTTGGTGGGCCACAAAGGCAGATTCATGAATACAAGCACTGGAAAGGTTCATGACACCAGAGTGCTGAGGAGATTGTACTGGAAGA
Source organism: Pelodiscus sinensis (assembly GCF_052426305.1). Taxonomy (NCBI): domain Eukaryota; kingdom Metazoa; phylum Chordata; order Testudines; family Trionychidae; genus Pelodiscus; species Pelodiscus sinensis. The sequence continues at coordinate 294,645,523 of NC_143052.1, read as the reverse complement.
AGAGATTTTATTCCCCAGAACTGATATAGCTCTGGATGGTCTGTCTGTACCAGTTGGGATTTTGGGGAACCCCACCTACCTGTTCCTAACTTGGCTCATGAAACCATATCTCAATATCAGTGACTTTGGAAAAAGAAAACTCAATTACAAACTCAGTAGCTGCAGATGATTGTGGCCTATGTGTGGTAGACTCAAATCTCATGACTATTCACCCGTCTGGATATCAATGTGACTAATACCATTGCATGCTGTGCGTTATGCAGCATTTGTGAAGGAGAAAAGGAGTGTTTCCGTTCTGAGTTGGCATAGGACAAATCTGGTTTACAAACTCTGCACAGGTAGGTGGATCCTATGCATGTGCACACCGGTCCTGGTCTCCAGTAGCCAAGGGAAATTAGGGGATGCCATATGCACACACATCTTGCACAGAGAAAAATGAAGAACTGGCACTGAAAGGTGGGATCACAAAGGGAAGCACAGGATGATATCTACTTCTTCTAAAGGACACCCTGTGGCAGGGCGAAGCAACCCCGCCACTGCCCCAGGCCGAGGGAAGCCCAGGGGAGTGAAGACGCTGGCACCTGCGCTATGTGGGAAGCGGCAGGGCCAGCCTTGAAGGCACCGGACAGGGAAGGGACCATGCGGGGAACGCGGGCCCCGCACGCAGCCACAGGCCTGGCGCAGGAGGATGTCGTCACGCCCTCTGGGCGTGTGACGTCAGTCGGGCGCCCAGAGATGCCAATGGAGGAGGGGGGAAGGCCAGGGAGGTGGGTGACTTTACCCGCCGAGCCCAGAGGCAGAGATAAAAGAAGGACGCCCGGACAGGAAAAGAGGGAGATGGAGGCACAGGAAGTGAGGTGCGGGGAAGAACAGGTGCAGGGGAACTCGGGAGCAGGGGTGCAGTGAGCGCATACTGCACCCGCGATCTGAGCCTGGGCGGTGGAGTTGAGCAGTGGCCCAGGGCGGGATTGTGGGGCCCGTGAGCAAATGTGTTTAGGGACAACACCCCCGTTTGCTACAGTAGGGAGCTTAGCTCCTTGCGTTGGGGCCCTGGCCCGGGAGAGGGGGTAGGCCTGGGCCCAGGCCCCCCTTTCCGCCATCCAAAGGCGATCCTCAAGACCCAGCCGGAGCGGTTGGCTGGCCCCAGGGCAATCTACCTGCATTTTGCCTCTGAACTAGACGGCGACTGGGTGTGGGAAAATGTATGCTTAAATAAAGAGGAGAAATTCGCATAAACTACAAGTGCAGACTCACGACACATCCTCAAACCCTACATAGCTGCTAGACAAGCACCTGAGAGACCATTAGTACATACGTATAGGGCTACATAACTTTGTGAGGATTTTGTTCCCCTGTTGCCTGTCATTTAGCTACTCCTTCCTGTGACGTTGACCACACATGTCCGCTGGCTTATCACCTTAGGGTTGGGTTGCACTGTCGTATGGCCTAATTGCAATGCAGTCGTAGTGAAGACGTGGCACAATTCACATTTGTTTACAAATTTCTGTCTCTGTTAAAGACCTTATCAACATTCCCCAGGAATGGAGGACATAGCCATTCTTTTTGTAGTTTGCTGTCAGTGAGGCTAATGACGGCAACTGGTCAAGGTTTTCAGAAGTGAAGGGTGAAGTTGTTTATGGCAGATGCTGTCATTGCTGCATTATTACGAAATTTTGATTTGTGCATGTGAACCAAGCCATAAAGTCATTCATCTACCTCTTTTCTTCTGTTGCAGAATTCTACTGTGTTGTAAAACTAGGGATGTTCGATAGCAGGTAACCGAACAGCTGCGTAACCACATTAAATCTTGGTGGTTACATGACTATTCGATAGCCACTGGGGCGGGTTCTCCTCCCTCTCCCCCCTGCAGACAGAGGCTGCTGCCACCCTATGCTGCTGTTTCTGTATCGGAGGCAGCAGCATGAAGTGCCAGGCAGGAGCCGGTCTGCGGGAGAAGCCAGTTTGAAAACCAACTCCCTGCTCAGGCCAGTGCCTGCCACCCTGCACTGCTGCCACTGTATCAGAGGCAGCAGTTCAAGGTGGCAGCAGCCTCTGTCTGGGGGGAGGGGAAAGAAGGGCAGCTGAGCTCCCCACAGACAGAGGCTGCTGTCATGAAGTAGCCTTTGGCCACAGGGAGCTTGGACCGCCCGCTGCCCATGGACAGAGGCTGCTTCACGGAAGCCTCTCCTGCTCCACCACACCACTGCCTCTGATAGGGGCAGCAGCACGGGGATGGGGGAGGCAGCACCGCAGAGCCAGTGATGGGGGGGAAAACCAGCTTTTTAGCCAGCTCCCCCCAGCACCAGCTCCCTGCCCCTTGCTGCCTCTATATCAGAGGCAGTAAGGGGGGGGTGGAAATGCATGTAGTTGAGAAGATTAAACGATAAGCCTAGGCTTACTGGTTAATCATATAGTCAACTACAAGTTGACATCCCTATTGTAAACCCCGTAGTACACTTTCTGACTCCTTTCACCCCTAGTGCTTTCTGAGGGTTTGGGACAGACAGAAAAGCATTTGCAGTATCTTGGCAACAGAAAGCAATAAATCATTCAATTTCATGTGCTGCGTATTGTGGGGCCTAATTCCAAAGCTGAAAACATCTTCTGTTCATTGTCTTTAGGAAAGAGGGGCCACAAGCAAATCAAGGAAACGATAACATTTATTTAAAAGGATTCCACGTGTATTTAAAATATTTTTTAAAAAGAAATGTCCGTGAACAAACTTTCAAAGACACTGTAGGAATGAATTTGTGAGCACTGACCAAACATTGCTACTATCTCTGCACCCTTCCCCTTCCTCTCCTCCTGACAAGATGGGAAAAATCTATCAGGGAAAAAGAGGGGAGGTTTCTTGCATGGGCTTTGGGGTCAGCACTTGGTGAGGCTCCAGGACATTCCCACAGATTCCCTATCCAGGAGAACACTCAGGGAGATCCCCCAAAAAAAGTTTTGAGTGCCAGTAGAGGGTGAGATCTCAGGAATCCTGCAGGCTCCATGTTCTCTACCCAGTCACTGGGGGGGGAGGGAGGGAGGAGGGTATCCTTAAATTTTAAATAAGATCCTCCAGCTGCAGCCAGAGGAAGAGGTGGGGGTGGTGATAGCTGGAGGTTCAGACAGGTTGAGTGGTTCTAGCAATAGGCAGACCCCAAACTCATTTGGCTACCAGTTCAAGTGTGTCCAGCTGCAGGAACTGATTCATCAATCTCTATTCCTGCTGAAAAGTCTAATACTCCTGAACTCCTGGTTCCTCTTGCCCATCTCTTATGAGTGGCTCTTTCCCAGTCCTTCTCTGTCTGCTTCTATCATCTCCTGATTATTCCGTCAAGAGTATAGGAGCAGCAGTTTACCTCCTGGGAGTCAACGATCCTGCCAATTAAAAGAAAAGGGAAGCATTATACTTTCTCTCTCTTTTGGAAGATGCCAAGAAATCCCACTGTCACAACACAACCTTGCTGTAAAAGGCTACAATTGTGATACTTTTCAGTGTTTCAGAAATGCAACTATTAGATTATCCTGGGTCCTCAGAAAACTTTTGCAGCTCAAGAGGAAGGAACAGTGCTAAGAAAAATGTACTAATGTTTTAGACGTAAAGTGTTCACAGCAGCTTAAGGGGCTAGAGAAGCAAGGAGGGGGCAATTCCTTCCAGGAGCTGTCACCAGGCTGCAATTTCTTCTTTAAAGTAACACCTGGAGAACACAGCAGTTTTCAACATACCAAAACTGAAAACAAAAATGGCTTTCGAGTCCTCTGGAGGCAATTCAGCAACCCATGCCAGAGAGATCTACCCCTCCCCGACATATAGAGGGAGAGTTGGTCACCTATGAAGGACCACCAAGCAGGTGTGCACTGCCATTGCACCTCAAGAACCAGCTGGAGTTTCTGCTACATCAGAAATTTGCTGAAATACTTTTCTTACAGGATTGGGAAGCAAATCATCTGCAAAAGGGTTCTTTTCTCACCTAGCATGCCCTATTTCTGTGCAAAAATAGTGTAAGCCACAAACCCCCCCCCCCCCACCTCAGTATCACCAAAAAATTCTAATGGACAGAGAGTGAGTATGGGGCAGGAGCTTCCCACCCCTTACTGGAAGCTGTCTAATCTGTCCTTTCCTTTCCCCCACGCAATGCATCTCTGGGACCACTGCTGCATGACTGTTGGCCAAGAAATGCAGAATGATTTTTTTGTAAATAAATCTGCTTTTAAGACATAGATTTAGCAAATTACATAATAGTTGTTGATCAGAAATTAATACAATCATTGATTTATAACAGTGTCCTTCTTGGGGACCATTTATGGGTGCAGCAGAGCAGGAGTTGGACGGAGGTTTGTAGAACTGAAGGAATTTGGTAAGGGGACAGGGTCTTTGACCAGCATTGCAATTCCAACTCAAGACACAGCAATGCATGACACATTATCTTGGGAGGACCACTCAGTGCACAATACTTCAAATGTCCTGAATTTAAAATCAGGAGTATAGCACTAGAAAAGAGGGGGTACTAGCAAAGGGGCAGGGATCCATTATAACTTACCAACCTCTGTTTCTGGTTCCGGCTGCAGCTCAGTGTCCTCCTTAGTACCATCAGGAGAGAGGCCTTCTTTAGGTGCTCTGGGTAGTGGTAGATAATCACATGCTCTTTGTTCTCTGGGTCTTCCAGGCATCATCTGCAATCCCTGCTGCCTCCACATTTGGCCCTCACTGTCCTCCTGTCAGACACTGAGGGGCTTGAGGAAGGGAGCATGAGCCATTTCAGGCTCTGTACTGGGACCCCATTCTGAAGCCATAGAAGGGGCATGGACGACAGCCATTCCCAGAGTGACTGCTTGAGTCTTTTGCTTTTCTGTTCAGGAGCCTCAAGTGCTCGTTGCATTTCCAGTGCAATGACAGAGTCCGCTGAATGCCTGCCTGCTCCAGCCTCTGTGAAATTTCCCAGTACAAATATGTGTTCCTGCCACTCCAAGCAAAGTAGTAGAGAATGTACTCTGAGCATACATTGATTGGTATGCAGCTGTGGCTAGCGGGTCAGGCAGCTGCTCTTGGAGCAGGATTCTCATTCACCTGTACTGAGCTAAAGAATGGAGTGCAAAGCTGTTTTGATGTAGTCAGCTCAGTTTGCTACTACTGGTGAAAATGGAAAGGACAGAACTTTATAGGATGGAGGATTAGTGAAACTTGAGACCTGATATGTGCACATTTTTACCCATCAACACTGCAAACTGACATAGGTGAAGGGGGCATGCCACAGCATGTATTTGCTCATGTTCCGCAGGTGTATTAGCTTACGTGCCCTCTACTCATCTTCAGACATGTATTTTAGGGTGTATGAATGGACAGTAGGTTATGGACATACACTGACATGTACAGTCACTAGTGCAGATGTACCCATAGACTGTAAGCTCTCTGGGGCAAAGGCTATCTTTTTTTGTTCCATGTTTGTACAGCATCTAGCACAATGGGATCCGGATCCAAGACATGGGCTCCTCGGTGATATAACAACACAAACCAGTAATAATATCACCATCCTCAAGCATACTATTTTTTTTAAACTTACAGATAAGATCTGACAAGATAACGAACAGCTTTTGGTAAGGTGGCCCAAGACTAGATTCTAGTCTCACACAACCATTACAAGAGGGTCAAACCTTCATTTGTTGCAGTTCCATCCTTGATTTTTTGTTTCAGAGACAGCAATACGTTTTGCATCTGCTCAAATATGAAGTCCACTCTTCCATCTTCCATTTGCCTCCAAAACATCTGTGCATCACCTGAAATACACATTTCCATTTACAACACAATTTCTAATGACTGGAGTTTTAAAACGCATTTAAGTGCCTAAACATGCAGACAAGGACAGAGTGAGATTTTTCAAAGGCATCTGAGCAATTTTAAAAATTCCACTAAACTCCTCTCTCCATTTTTAGCCACTTAAATACGGTTAAAAATCTGACCCTAGATCTAAACTAAAAGGGAAAGTTTAATCTAACAATGTGCTTGAGGGGCTTTCTAGAGACTCAGAGGTGTCCCTTATTAAAGTTCGGGTTAGGAATGTTAAATATTGCTTAATTGAATAGCCGATTAACCCCATGAATTCTTATAGTTAGTCAACTATTCTATAGTTCCCATGGGTGGAGCTGGCAGCCAGTGTGCTCTAGTCCCACTCCCGGGGAGCCCCCTTGCCACCCCACACTGCTGCATCTCTATCAGAGGCAGCAGCGCAGGGTGCCAGGAGGCAGGAGCTGGTCCACAAGGGGAGCCAGTTTCAAAACGAGCTCCCCTCGCGGACCAGCTGCTTGCCACCCCGCACTGCTGCCTCTGATAGAGACGCAGCAGCGTGGAGTGGCATAGGCCTCCCCGGGAGTGGGGCCAGTACAAGTCAGAATTAAGCCAGACTGCCTGCTAGCCTGGCTCCTCATATACTTTAAATGCAGAGCCACAGTGGGGGGTAGGTCCTAGACCCAACACAAGCTGGGACAGAGCCAGGCTGCTGGACAGTCTGCTAAATTTACGGACAAGGGAGGGAGAAATACGTGTAGTCTATAGCATTAACTGATAAGCTTTTGCTTATCGGTTAATCGACTATGCTATTATATGCCTAGTGCTAGTACCATCAAACAGGAATGAATGTTAAGAACTTGCTTCTAACAGAGATCACCCTTCTCTCTGGGCATTGTTAATTATTTCTAATAGAGATGTATTATCACTGAAGTTCATAAAAAAATATTGCAGAACTTTATTTTAGTTGACAGGACTGCATCATACAATAGGCATTTTTACCATAACCTGTATAAGTTTTTCATATCCCCACAAGTTAACAACTTTGCTGCCTACCAGAAAAATGTTAATGTTCTGAGACAAAAGCGTCTTAACATGTTTGTTTGCAAAGTGGTGTTAGTTTTATGAACCTTTTCTATATCAAAAAGCAGTCACCCTGCTTGGGTATAAGAATGGCCACACTAGGTCTGACCAAGGCTCCATCTAGCCCCATAGCCAATTCAGAGGGAATGAATAGAATAATCATCAACTGATCCATCCTGTCGCTCATTCCCAGCTTCTGACCAACAGAGGGACACCATACTTGCTCATCTTGATGACTAAGTCACTGATGCACCTATCCTCCATTAATATACAGTAAACTTCCGATAATCCTGCACCTTTAGGACCCAGAGGGTGCCGGATTACCGGATATGCCGGACTATCAGAAGGGGCGGCTATGAGGGGTCTGGAGTGGGGTGGGAGGGGATGCCACCCCAGACCCCTCATAGCCCCCCCTTACGATACTCCGGATCTGCCCCAGGCATCCCTGATTCAGCTGCTGCTGGTGAGTTTCAGCAGCAGCTGAATCGGGGATGCTTGCAATAGAGCAGCTGGGGTGCTGCCGGGTTGGTCCCGCAGCGCCAGAGGACAGCGCTGCGGGACCAACCCGGCAGGACCCCAGCTGCTCTGCCCCAGGGGTCCCCGATTCAGCTGCTGCTGAAACAGATCAGAGGTTGATTCCAGGAAGCCCGGAGCTTCCTGGAATCAGCCGCTGATCTGTTTCAGCAGCGGCTGACGTGGGGACCCCTGGGGCAGAGCAGCTGGGGTGCTGCCGGGTTGGTCCCGCAGTGCCGAGGGGCGGCGCTACGGCACCAACACAGCAGCACTCCAGTTGCTCTGCCTCAGGCGTCTGGATTCAGCCTGCTGGTGAAACTGACGCTGCTGGTCAGTTTCAGCAGCGGCTGAATCCCGACTTCTGGGGCAAAGCAGCTGGGGTGCTGCCGGGTTGGTCCGGTAGCGCCGCCCCTCGGCACTGCGGGACCAACCTGGCAGCACCCCAGCTGCTCTGCCCCAGGGGTCCCCACGTCAGCTTCTGCTGAAACAGATCAGCGGCTGATTCCAGGAAGCCCAGGGCAGAGCAGCTCTGCCCCGGGCTTCCTGGAATCAGCCACTGATCTGTTTCAGCAACGGCTGACTTGGGGACCCCTGGGGCAGAGCAGGTGGGGTCCTGCCGTGTTGGTCCCGCAGCGCCGTCCTTTGGCGCTGTGGGACCAACCCGGCAGCACTCCAGCTGCTCTGCCCCAGGCATCCCCAAGAGCAGCTGGGGTGCTGCCGGGTTGGTACCGCAGCCCCGAGGGGCAGCGCTACGAGACCAATCCGGCAGCACCCCAGCTGCTCTGCTCCCGGCTTCCCCGATTCAGCTGCTGGTCAGTTTCAGCAGCAGCTGAATGGGGGAAGCCTATCCGGCTGCCCCAGCACTTCCGGGTTCCTGATGGTGCCGGACCATCAGGAGTCCCAGAGCATTGGATGCTGGACTAATGGAGTTTTACTGTATCTAGTTATTTTTTGAACTTTGCTATAGTCCTGGCCTTCACAACATCGTCTGGTACAGGTTTCACAGGTTCACTGTGCATTATGTGAAGAAATTCTAACTTTTGTTTGTTTTAAACCTGCTGCCTAATAATTTCATATGGTGACTCCTAATTTGTGTTTCATAAGGAGTAGATAACCTTCTTTGCTTTCTCCACACCAGTTATGATTTTATAGCCCTTTATCTTATTCCACTTAGCTGTCTCTTTTCCAAGCTGTGAAGTCCCAAACTTATTATTTCCAAGGTCAAAAGTCCCAAATCTCTCCTCACACGGAAGCTGTTCCATTCTCCTAATAATTTTTGTTGCCTTTTTCTGTACCTTTTCCAATTTCAATATATCTTGACATGGGGAGACCACATCTGCTTGCAGTATTCAAGCTGTTGGCACACATGGATTTATATAAAAGCAATATGATATATGTGGTGTATTATCTATCCCTTCCTTTATGATTCACAACACTATTTGTTTTTTGGACTGCCGCTGTACACAGAGTAGATTTTTCAGAGAACTATCCATGACTCCAAATCTCCTTCTTCAGTGAAAACAACTAATGTGGACCCCATCATTTTATAAGTGTATATGAATGCCTATAAAATCCTATTTCAATTGAAAAGGCAATTAATAAGAGTTCTTAGCCCCACATTCCTCTTTCCTGCAAAGCACATGAGTCTGCAGTCTACAGTCTATATGGGAAATCTTTTTATCGGAATGTCTAATTCTGCCAATATTTTAACTGGAAAGGCCATCAATAAAAAGTATATTGCTCCAATGTGTGACAAAAACCAGTCATAACAAGGAAATGTATTATTAGTATTAAGATTATTAGTTTCTGTCCATAAAATAATCCAGAAAGATCTAGATCCGTTTTCTCAACTAATTTTGAAATCATTTCCTATTTAAAGAGGACTGCTAATTTGGATGGGCAAATATCCTCATACATAAAATGGGTACGTGTACTATCTTCTAAGAAGTTGCAGGATAACATGTTTGGGTACTTGCGAAGACATGAAATCAGTATTTGCTGCTGGTATAGTTTCCTTAGGCACAATGGTTTCTGTTTACTAAATATGGCAACGGTTAAGTAATGTGAGGGGGGTTGGTTTCTGGAGAGGGAGACGGAGAACACAAAACTCTCTTATTAGTGTGAGATGATATTAGTAGCAGCAATGAGATTCCCTTTACTATTAAGAGGCAAGATTTGGAAAGGTTTTTTCCAATAAAACTGATTGGACAAGGAGGGTACTTGCCATCCGACAATACCTCCTCTCTAACCCTGTATTCACAGAGATAGACAACACAAGGAAGACCAATATCCTAGGGGAGGGGTGTCCAACCTGCGGCTCTTGAGCCACAGGCGGCTCTTTGCTTAAAGAAATGCAGCTCTTGCTGGTTCTGAGCTGTGTGCTCGGACTGCTCATGGCTGGCTGCTCTGTGCATGCACCCCAGCGCCTGAGACAGAAACACATGGTGATGGCAGCTCCAAGACCCAGGCATTGGGTTAGAGTAGGGGAGGGGACTGAGAGTTCCTGTCTCTGGGGGAAGGAGAGGGGCATTGGGTTAGAGCGGGGAGGGGGGCCGAAGCACTTTAAACACAAAGTCTTCATACATGCAGAATAAGGCAGCCAACACAGATGTCATATTTAAATTCCAGGGCAAAAAAAGAATCAGCATGTTACTCGTTTACACTGTGTTTCTTTAAAGAAAATTGAAAGGATACTGTTTGCCAGGCTGAAGCAATTATTCTGAGATATGAGTCTCTCCCTTATTGTTTTTGAACCTATCATATTTGCAGTCTGGGACAGACCTGAATTTTTAGAACTATAAAAAAACCATAGTCTTCATCAGGTTTTTTTTTTTATTTATTATTATTATTATTATTTAAATAGAGAGGAAACCATACCAGAGATCAACAAGCTGGAGTGAAACAGGCACTTCAAATTCTGGTAATTTACTTCTCAGTTCAGTTTAATTTTAAAAAACTCACAGGACATAGTAGGGCAGTAGTGTTAAATTTAAAATACATGGTGGGGATGCTTTTTTTTTTTTAAGTGTGAAAATATTACTGTATTTTTAAAGGTTTTTTTTTTTTAATTTGATGTTTATTCCTTGTCAAGTTCTCTGCCTATGGACCGGCCATGAATTTTTTAAGTGACTGGAGACTTTTTTTTATTGGTTTTGTCCAAAATGTCTTGTAATGTTATTTTTATCACTATATTTTGTGTACTATATCTATATATAGATATATAAAAATAAATATATAATACATGGCTCTTCGCACTCTAACCACAGCTATTTGTCTCTTAGTCTCTAACTGGTTGGCCACTCCTGCCCTAAGGATGTTAAATATCAGTTAATTGAATAGTCGAGTAACCTCATGAATTCTTTTTGGCAGCCACTGGATCAGAGACAGCAGTGCAGTGTGTCAGGCAGGAGCTGGTCCATGAGAGGAGATTGTTTTTTAAACTAGCTCCCTTCACAGACCGGCTGCCTTTCACAGTGCTGCTGCCTCTAATGAAGTGGCAGTAGCCCCTGTTGGGGGGAAGGGAGGTTCTGAGCTCCCAGACCCAGCATTAGCTGGAACTGAGCTGGGCTGCCTGCCCACCCAGTTCCTAATATACTTTAAATGCAGAGCTGCAGTGGGGGTAGGTCCTGGGCTGGTTGTGAGCCAGGCCTGAGCCGGGCTGCTGGCTAACCTGCTAAAAAATGTACTGGCAGATGGTGGGAGGGGGAGGGAAATGTGTGTAGTCTATTGCATTAACCTATAATGCTATTGCTTAATCGATTAATCAACTACACTATTACATCCATAATAGCCACCTTTGAACACACACACACACACACACACACACACACACACACACACACACACACACACTTACAGTCCTATGTCAGCACTCTTAACGGACAACAAATCCTGTGAAACATGCTTGCACTAATCAAAATGCTTTTACTCCTTGAGGGATTGTTGTAGGAGGCAGCAAGCAGAAGGCCAGGCAGGTCTGCAGAGCCAGCAGGCACAGGGCACACCTGCTTGAAAACAGACTCTTTGCGTGTATCAGCTCCCACCTGCCACCCTTACCCTCTGTGATGCTGCCTCTCTATCATGGGTCAACTCCTCATGGGCACCGGCTCCCAATCCCTCCTCCCTCGATACAGAGGCAGCTGGGGGGGGGGGGGGGGGGGCGGCGTGGGGAGGAAGGGAACATGCATGTAGTTGACCAGATAACCCATAAGCCCAAATTTATTGGTTAATCATGTATCTACATGTTGACATCTCTAGTAATTGCTCTCTTAGCCCTCAAGGTGGTCTCTCTCTAGCTTAAAATGGGGAACTTGCACTGCAGCTGCTTGTTACACATATCCAATGGTAGACACAATTTCAGTCTTCAGGTTGTCATTCCCACAAGCATTATTCATTTACTGACACCTCCTCTAAGTCCCCCATAATGAAAAATATATAGATGACATCACCTTCACTTCTCTCTCCACCGACATTGCTAAGGGTCTCTACATCCAGGCACTCAGATGCTATTGTGCCAGGCACACTATAGGTATCTAGATAAAAAGATTACATAGAAATTAGATGCTGGCAGCCTTTTGCTTCTTACCAAGATTCTCCAAACAGCTTTCACTCAGCTAGCTTTAACTACAATAGGCATTTGAAAGAGCATTGCCTCAGAAGATATTTACAGGGAAAATCACGAGAAGAGCAAACCACTATGATATATACATTCTTTAAAAAAAAAAAAATCAGTACAAACTCAGAGGCTTTAGTCAAACTGTGTCATGAAGGCTGGCCAATCCCACCCAGTTTAGTTATATAAAACTCCCTCAAAAGAGGTGTTTAATGACTATTAAAAATGCTTTATTAAAAAAAAAAATCTTACTTTTTTCTTTTTCCATCCTTTGAAGTAGTTGCATACATGTACGTTGTGCTTCAAAAAACAGTTAGAACATTACTGCACTAAATCCAGGCTAAAATAGAACATTATGAACTTGCTGTCCTAGAACCTTATTCCTCAATTTATTATATTGCTCTTAGAGAAAGTGCCAGATTCCATGCTGAATGAGGGGCATAGTTAAATTTCCAATGAAAACCAATATTCAAGCAACAAGAAGCAAATCTTCAGTTGCCAACAATTCTTTATTGTTGCAATGTTATCTCTCCAAAAACCTTAGCACCTCCTTTGGTCTCATGAAACCACTTTTCATTCTCCTTTGGGCCAAGAAAATTCCATTTCTCTGTAAGTTAAAAAAAAAAAAGAATTTTGAAGTAATTTATAGTGATTGTTTTCCAAGACCTAGCAACCAGCATTATTTGCCACCAGAGAGAGACCAGAAACATGAATGTAATAAAGAGTACACTACCACTAAAATGAACAGTTTTAAAATATATTTAAAAGGATATTATCTAAGATCCTATTATCCCAAGGAAAGAAAGCAAAGATCTGTTGTTGTTTTTTAAATCAAGTTGGGCATTTGCCATCAAACCCCAATATCCGGTAATATAAGAGGATCTAAGCTTGCACACAATGCTTAATTGCATGCCCATTGACTTAACCGTAGTATGTGAGACGTCTCACTTAAGCACGTGCTTAAAATGTAGCTTTAAAGTGCTACATAGTCCTGTATTTTGTTTAAGCACGTGTACGACTGATTGCAGGTTGAGGACTAGGAATACGGACATGTTGGAGTGTCTGTTTACCACTGATTTGTAAAAGTGTGGGGAAATGCTCTTTCATAAGAACTACTCCAAAAGATCTGGCACAGATTTGCAATCTAGCCAAAGAAAGAAAATTTCAATAATCACAGCTAGGTTTGACTTAACTGCATTTTCCGGTTCTGTTTTTTGGAGGAGAGAGGGGGACGAAATACATTAGGCAAGACCGCCAGCTGTTAACTGCGGAGATATTCCCGTTCAGCTCCAGCCCGCTTCCCGGGCCAGGCCCGATCCCGCTGCCTCGCTAACGATCCCGCACAGAATCAGTTTCCAAAACCCGCAGGGGCCGGGGAGGGGACAGACCGGGCACCGCAGGGCCTGCCCCCCAGCCACTAGCAGCGGAGCGAACGCGGCAACCCCGGCGCTGGACACGGTACCTTCGCAGGCGACCACCCATTAGCCCTTCGCTCGCCCCGTTACCCGAACGGGCCACACCCCTCCTGTGGGCGTGGCTAGGCTCTGCCTCGGGAGCGGAATCTGCCCCCCCCCCCAACGTTCCAGACCTTCCTTCCGTTGGACTCACATGGCCGCCAGGCGTAGGCTCCCCCAACTAGCGCCACTCAGTCACCAATCAGCAACCACAGCTCGCCGGCCATGAGGCGGGGTTTGAACCCGGTGTCGCTCGAAAGCGATGAAAGGATTGGACGCACTCGAATGCCTGCGCGTGCGCAGAGTAGCCGGCGCGCGCGCATCAGGGGTGGAGCAAGGGGAAGCCAATGGCTATCCCGAAGGGCAGCTAGACGGGGCTAGCGGTTCGTGCGCCGTCCTCACTTTTCATTGGCTGCGAGTGGCCTTTCGTGGTGCCGTAGGGTGGCCAATGAAATCGGGCCATCACGACTAGCTCCTGAGGAGCGGCGGTGGCGGCTAAGGTGGGTTCGTCCGCCATGTTGGGTGAGGTAAAGGGGCGGAGTTCGTTGAGGCGGGGTTAGGCTCCGGGTCCCTCTCGCTGGGTGGGTGGGTTGGTTAACCCCGGGGGCGGATTGGGGGCCGCGGCGGGCACAAGCCTGGGGATTCCGGGCTGAGGGGGGTTAACCCCGGGGCCGCGGCGGGCACAAGCCTGGGGATTCCGGGCTGAGGGGGGTGAACCCCGGGGCCGCGGTGGGTACAAGCCTGGGGATTCCGGGCTGAGGGGGGGTTAACCCCGGGGCCGCGGCGGGCACAAGCCTGGGGATTCCGGGCTGAGGGGGGGTTAACCCCGGGGCCGCGGCGGGCACAAACCTGGGGATTCCGGGCTGAGGGGGGGTTAACCCCGGGGCCGCGGCGGGCACAAGCCTGGGGATTCCGGGCTGAGGGGGGGTGAACCCCGGGGCCGCGGCGGGCACAAGCCTGGGGATTCCGGGCTGAGGGGGGGTGAACCCCGGGGCCGCGGCGGGCACAAACCTGGGGATTCCGGGCTGAGGGGGGGTGAACCCCGGGGCCGCGGCGGGCACAAACCTGGGGATTCCGGGCTGAGGGGGGGTGAACCCCGGGGCCGCGGCGGGCACAAACCTGGGGATTCCGGGCTGAGGGGGGTGAACCCCGGGGCCGCGGCGGGCACAAGCCTGGGGATTCCGGGCTGAGGGGGGGTGAACCCCGGGGCCGCGGCGGGCACAAGCCTGGGGATTCCGGGCTGAGGGGGGTGAACCCCGGGGCCGCGGCGGGCACAAACCTGGGGATTCCGGGCTGAGGGGGGGTGAACCCCGGGGCCGCGGCGGGCACAAGCCTGGGGATTCCGGGCTGAGGGGGGGTTAACCCCGGGGCCGCGGCGGGCACAAGCCTGGGGATTCCGGGCTGAGGGGGGGTTAACCCCGGGGGCCGCGGCGGGCACAAGCCTGGGGATTCCGGGCTGAGGGGGGGTTAACCCCGGGGGCCGCGGCGGGCACAAGCCTGGGGATTCCGGGCGGAGGGGGGTTAACCCCGGGGGTGGATTGAGGGCCAAGGCGGGTTCACCCCTAGGAGGCGCGTTGGGTTTTTTTAATTCAAGGGGTTTGTTTTCTTCCAAAGACTTGGATGGTTCCGGCCTCTTAGTTCCCATCGCGGTGGAAAGTCTGCCCGGTGGAGCGGGAACGCGGGTTTCTGCTGGTGCTCTAACGCGCCGCAGGAGGTTGGGGGCTGCCCGAAACCTAGCACCTTTCTTCTGTTGCACGTGATTGTCTGCCCGGTGCCCTTTGCTGCGCGGCCTTGGTCTCATTTTGTAGTACACTTTAAGTGCTACATAGTCCTGTTTTTTGGTCTCCTTTTGTACTGCACTCCTGACGCCGACCGGTCTTCCTGGTGTGTTAGGTGCTGGTTGTAGTACACAGGTTACAGCGAGAGAGAAGCTTGAGAGTTGTGGGGCTTCCTCATTGCTTTCTGTTACCCTGGCTGCTAGATCTTAAAGTTATGTTTTCTGTTATTGTAGTCAGTAAAGAGTGAAATAAGGCTCTGGCCTTTTTGAAGGCTGGAAACATGGCAGGGGATGCATCTCTTAAAAAGGTGTAGTGCAGAGAGATAGTGTTGAGGTTGGTGGTTATTCAAAAACCATTTCCAGGTTTGGCTGCTGAGCTGTGCTTCAGGCTGAGGCGCAATTCATCTTTCTCACCTTCTGTGTGTTACTTTAGACTAGTTTTGTTTTACAAGGCTAAAACAGGCCAAAATTGTAGTCTTCAGGGTAAGACTGCAAGCAGTACTTAACTGTCTCATTGCAGATACGGGGGAAACATTTCCATGTCTGTGATCTCTTGGGATCAGATACCTACATATTGTACTTAATGCAAATAATTTCATTTGCAGAATTTGACCTATTAAGATGTAGAAAGTTCCTTAAACTTAACACAATTTAAAATAAACTATCCAGTAATTATAAGAATTCAGATAATCTGTTGAGCTCCTTATTTGTCTGCTGGGTCACTCTGGTCAACTACCATGTGTAAATAAGCAGCAGGCACTTAAAATATTAGCTGTTACACAAATGAATACAGTAAATGAATTATTTCAGTTGTCCTCTCAGGCTGTCTCTTGTGACTCCGAGTGCTTTAGCATCACCTAATAGTGCTGCAGCAGTGTGGAAATGCAAATTCTTACAATAATTTAGATTATTTAAAAAGGTACTGTTACTATAGATCTTATACCAGCTTTAAAATCTGACATTTGAAAACTTAAAGCAGAGTTTACAAGATACTTTTGAAAAATAATAATACACTTTTCACAATTTTTTTTCCAGCACTGATATCCTGTTTAAATGGAATATAGCAGTTCATGTTTGTGTTTTTTGCAGAGTAATTTTATATTCTAGACTGAAATCTAACATAATAGCCTGATTGCCTCCAACCTTGCGATAGTAATTTAATTAATATTCAAGAAAAAAAGAAAAAACATTGAACGCAATTTTGTTCAATGACTATCTAAACCAGGAAACATGACATCAAATTTTTGTGGAATATCTGCCACTTCATATTCATTGTTTTAAATTTATAGAACGTGTTTGAAGTTCGCTAGTTAGTTCATGAGTAGTGGATGATAAGTAACTGACATGTATAGGGAGAAGGGCTATTAATATTGATGTTACCACAAACAAGACTGGGCCAAATATTTTAAAGACAAATTTTATTTAAAATAATGGCTTACATTTTCAAAAAACCCTTTCATGATTTTTTTGCTCTGAGAATATAACTATGTGAGCTGATGGTAATGAGACAATATTTCCTTTTAACATAAACCACTGTGTATACAGGCAAATAGAAATTCTAAGGAATAGTTAACCGCAAATGTATTTCATAACAGGATAAGTCACTTGCTGCACCAAAGTCATATATCAAAGTACAGTGTTAAACTTGACTTATATGTAAAACAGCTTTACCTTTAAACTATAGGAATGTCTCCCTATATTTTTATTATGTTGGTATGTGCACTTTGGTAGTGATTATTACTTAGCTCCCAAGTTGAGTATTTTAACATGGAATAGAACTAAACATTTGCTTATTCTTTTCATGATGTATTGTTCCATAAAAATCTGCATGCTGGGGATATTGTGATTATTTCATGAGAATCCAAACATTGTGTAAACACTTTTTCTCACCTTTGATTTTTAAGTACAGGCAGTCCCCGACTTACGCGGATCCGACTTATGTCGGATCCGCAGTTACGAACGGGGCTCGCCCTGAAGGACACGGACTGCGGGACCTCGCGGTCCTGCCGCCCGTGTACTCCAGGGCTTTCTCCACGTCTCCCTGGTCTGCAGACCAGGAAGACGCGGAGCAAAGCCGCGGAGGGGCTCGGGCAGCGGGGCAGCCCAGGCGCGCCTGGGCTGCCCCGCTGCCCGAGCCCCTCCGCGGCTTTGCAAAGCCTTGGGGAAGCCGGCAGCGGAGCAGCCCAGGCACGCCTGGGCTGCCCCGCTGCCTGAGCCCGTCCGCGGCTTTGCAAAGCCTCAGGGAAGCCGGCAGCGGGACAGCCCAGACGCCCCGCGGCTGTCCCGCTGCTGGCGTCCTCAGAGGCTTTGCTCCCCGTCTCCCTGGTCTCCCCGTCTCCCTGGTAAGCTAGTACGCCCCCTCCACCCCCAGCAGACTAGGCTTTTCTCCAGACGCCTGTGGCAGAGCAGCTGGGGCGCTGCCGGTTGGTCCTGCAGCGCCGCTCTGGACGCTACTGGACCAACCCGGCAGCACCCCAGCTGCTCTGCCCCAGGCGTCCTGATTCAGCCGCTGCTGGTCAGTTTCAGCAGCGGCTGAATCTGGACGCCAGTTCCGACTTACATACAGATTCAACTTAAGAACAAACCTACAGTCCCTATCTTGGACGTAACCCGGGGACTGCCTGTATGCTTGTATTTGTTCTGAATGATGCTACTTAGAATTGTTTGTTTGGAAGAAAAAAGATTGAGAAATAAATACAATTTCTCATATTCCTACATACTATCTTCATTGTCTATTCACCTGATTAGGTTAAGAAGAATTTGTATCTGTATGTTGGTATAGTGGTTATATATTTCATGGCTTGCGAACAGCAAAATGGGCCTGGGCTTCTTTTCAGGCCTGCATGGATTGCTAAAATGTAATATTAGGAATCCAAATATAAGTGATTTAATTCCAAGGCCAGAAGGGATCATTGTCATCATCTAGTCTGACCACCTGGGTAAGAGGCCATAGAACTTCTTCAATATAATTCTTAGAGCATATCTTTTAGAAAAAATCCATCTTGAGTTTAAAAATTGTTAGTGATGTGGAATTCAGTTCCACCGTTGGTTAGTTTCAGTGGTTAAAAAGTCTATGTAGCTGTATTATTCTGTACATTTAAAAACAAGTCTGTTAAACTAAATTGTTTGATCTCCTTTAGTCCATCATTTTTCTTATACCCCAATCATTCTCATGGTTCTCTTCTGAATCCTCTTCGATTTATCAACATCTTTCTTGAGTTTTAGGCAGCAGAAGTGAATGGAGTATTGAAGCAGCAGTTACACTAGTGCCAAATACGGAGAGAGAATAATTTTTACTATTACCTGAGACTCCTCTGCTTATGCATACAGGGATTGCATTAGCTTTTTTTGGCCAGAGCATTGTGATGGAGGCTCATCAGTAGTTGATGATTCACTACAACCCCCAGCCTTTTTTGGAGTCACTGCTTCCCATGATAAAATCCCCCATTCCATAAGCATGGCCTATATTTTTAGTTCCTAGGTATATATGTTTACATGAAGCTATAATGAAACAATCTTGCTTGCATCCATTTTACAAGCAATCCAGATTGCTTAGTATCAGTGAGCTGTCTTGTTCATTATTTACCACTCCCACAATATATCATCTGCAAGCTTTATTAGTAGTAGTTTTGTGTTTTCTTCCAGATAATTAATAAAAATATTCAAATACCATATGGCTAAGAGCATCCCTGCAGGGCTCCATTAGAAACACACCTGTTCAATGATGATTCCCATTTACAATTATTTTTTGAGATCCATCAGCCACTTTTAACCCATTTATTGTGTGACATTAATTTTACATATAAAGTTTTTAATCACAAAGTCATGTGTTACCAAGTCTAATGTCTTAAATAAGTCTTATGTCAACATTGTTGCCTTTATTAACCACACTGTAATCTAATCTTTTAAAAAAAGTTAGACAGGATTGTTTGTCATAAACCTATGATGAGATGCTTTAATTGCATTATTCAATTAATTTTTACTAAGCTAATCCCATTTCAGTGCACCATTGTCTTGTCCAAGATCAGTGTCAGACTATAATTACTGGATCATCCCTATTTAACCTTTTGAAATAGTTTCACGGAATTAGCTTTCTTCTAGTCTTTTGGAATTTACTCGGTGTTTATAGATTTACTGAAAATAAACATTAACAGTCCAATGACCATCTCAGACAGCTTTTAAAATTATTGGTTGCAAGTTATTTAAACCTGATTTTAAAATGTTTCACTTGAGTAGCTTCTAGTTAACATCCTCCTGAAATACTAGTGGAAAGAGAGCCATATGATGTCAAATTTTTCCTAGGTATAACACAGAAATTTCTGTTGAGCATATCTGTCTTCTCTGCATTGTTATTCACCATGCTGCCACTTCCATCTAGTATTGACAAATATTTGTTGGATCCCTTTTGTTCCTAAGTACACTTTTAAAACTGCTTGTAACTCTATCCTTAACTCTACTGTTCTTCCCTTATAAATCAAAAACTAGAAATCATATAAAATTGATGTTAATTGCTAACAACTTCCCACTTCCATTATCTATATTTTTATTTTTATATCTGCCTTCAACTTTCCTATAAATCAGGTCAGATTTTTTTTAAATAAATATGGCTGTCTTCCTCAGTTGTAGAATTGTGGAATTTTGAGCATCTAGTTAAAAGTTCTTAAGCAATTCTGAATTAACATGCACACTTTTCTGATGATCATATCACATAAGGGGAATTTATGGGAGTTTTCATACAACAATAAGTGCAATGTTCCATTTGTTCAGCTGTGTCTGAGCCAGCCACCCTGAACTTGTTTCATCTGCCAAAAGTGTCTAATGTGCTTTGACTTAGTAGCCCAATTTGGTTAACTTTGTTGTGGAATATGAGTATGAGACTTGTGAGGCTGATTACAAAAAGCAACATCAATCTCACTGGGTAAATCTGCATCACTGGTGTCAACATTAGATGATTACTGTCACCATACTAGCCCCAATAGAGGGAATAGGGCAATACATTGGGTAGTAGTAGTGGCAACAGCAGTTAACTTCCCTTTAAAAAGACTTAAAATTATGTCAGAAGACATCTTAGTTGTCACTGGGAAAACAGTTTGTAGGGGGGGATGGAGGACTTTCAGTAAGATTCTACTCTTAAAGGAGTGCAGAATCTCGATTATGCTCATGTAATTGAGAACAGGTTATTTCTCCTGTATTTTAAAAATGAGGGTGGAGTTCAGGAAACACGCGCCATATTCTCTTCTGGGTGTTTTATAAGTTATAACATTCAAGGGCTTTTGTCAGCAAGACAATGGAAGTAAATGGCTGAAGATTCATGTATGAATTAAAACTAAAAAGGAGTTGGTAATAAGTTTTGGCTCTCCATTTGAAAGGGAGAGCAAAAGCTCTTCAAAAATGTAGAGTAGGAACTTCTGTCATATAGTACCAAGATAAGGTACACTTAACATTAGCATTTTTATTGCGGATCGTATAAAATTTTCTTTTAAGAAGCATGTTAGATGTTGGATAGATGTCCTAGGACAAGTCTCCGCTCAGGTGCTACATTGGCAGAACTGCGCTACTGTATTATGTTTGTTGAAGATATGCTATGCCAGTGGGAGTGTCTCCTGCCAACAGTATCCATGTGGACACCAGATAGGTCAGGGGTCCGCAATCTTTCAGAAGTGGTGTGCTGAGATTTAACTTATTCACGGGTCTGTGTGCTGTTAATACTTTTTAAAGTGAAAGTCCTGCTTACAGCAGCTTCATAAATAAATAAAGATGGAGATCTTGCCGTTTTAGTAACACAAGATTTTTAAAAAAATCATTAAGACCAGATTTTTAGATATCTGCTAAAAGAATCTTTTTCTTTCTTACTTTGGGATACACTGGCTTATTTCTTGGCTCCATCAGACTTCTTGAGTGAGCTCACTCAAGCCCCCAAGGGTACATCTACACTACAGCTGGAGGTGTAAGTAACCGCTTGAGGAGACACACACATGCTGTATTTAGTGCACAGAAGGTAGGTCTGCACTACAGTTTAAAAACTTGCTGCATTAAGGTGTGGAGTACACTTTCCTACTGGTAGCCTAAGGGGAGCTGAAGATGCACTTGAGTGAGTGTAACACTGAACTGGTTGAAAATTTTAAAGGCTTTTTTTTCTCTTAGGGAACAGAAAAGGACTCTTCCCCCCCCCCCTCCTAAAACAGAACTCTCTCATCCCAAACTGTCGACATTGTCAAAATGGTTCCTCTTGTGTTTATAAAAAAAGTCATGGATTTTCAGTAACTCAAAGTCTTTTATAACTAGTTAGCACCATTTTTTGGAGAGGCTTTTTGTAAAGGAAAAATTGTACTAACTTCTTTGTGGGGTGGGGGGAGATTTTGAAAGGGGGAAAAACTAAAAAGTCCATTTGGTACATTTTGAAATGAAAATGAATTCATGAGTTAGTTCTTTGTTTTTTTTCCCCTCCGTTACCAGAACTGGCAGAAATAAGATGACATTTTCAGAGGGGAAATATCATGAGTTACGCTTTTGTTGACAATTCCCATCTGAGCCTTTAGCTTTGTTTTTAAGATTTAGACCCAGATATACAGAGGTATTTGGGTGCCTGAAGAGGCAGATACACACCTAACCAGCTTTGCACTCCAGAAAAGCCCAAATGTTGAACACTCATTAAAAGTCAAATGAAAATAAATGCAATTCCTGTTTAGACACTTATCTGTCTTTTTAGGTGTTTATAAATCTAAGCACTTCCTTATTTTGCTGCTCTGCTTCAAGCGTGAAGCAGCTCCGTTTAGCAGCTGCTTGACAATATCTTCCCCCCCCCCCCCCCCACTTGCCAGTCAGGGGGCCGTGAGGCTCAAGGGGCAGTGCAGCCCTACCACTCATCCCCTTTTAACTGGATGACTGGTTAAACAAAGGCTGCATCTACACTGCAAGGTTTTTGCGCGAAAGCCCATGGAGCGTCTACACCTCAAATGTGCTTTTTCCCAAGTAAATCAACAGTAAAATGACAGGAGGGAGGGCTTTTCCCGGCATAGGTAAACCACCTTTTAAGAGGCATAACTCCTTTTTGTGCTACAGCTATTGTGCAAAAAGGCAAGTGTGGCTGCTCCAGAGGAGTTTCTTGCACAAGAAACCCCTATGGGGAAAAAGCACATGGCTACGTTGACACTACATGCTTTCTTGTGCAAGAGCGTCCATGCAGTGTGGACGTGCTCTTGCACAAAGGCACATCGCTTTTGCGATGTGCTCTGAGGTGTGGACGTGCTCTTGTGTAAGAAGTTTTTGCACAAAAACTCTTGCGCAAAAGGCTTCTTGCACAAGCATGTAATGAAGATGTAGCCAATATGTTTAAGTAGCTAGCCAGTTAAATGGGATTTTACATTCCTAAAACCCATAGCCTAGGAATGTTTGTGTTCTCTGCAGATACTTGTCAAACAGCTTGACTGTTTTGAGAAGTAGATATCAAGATTCTTAGAAGAACATTAAAGCCTAAACCTATTTATCCAAAGTAAAAGAACAATTTGTGTCACTATGTAAACAAACTTCTTTCACTTGGAGGACCTAGATATCTGTTCGTTACAAACTATCTTTGATGCTAAATGTGCTGGTACTCTTCTAACCTTCCAGTAGCCAGAATCTTTTAAGCTCTGAATTTGACAATTTGATGTGTTGTTTTTATACATACGCTATCCTTGCAGATCCCCTTTTTAACCAACTTTGTCATAAAGCCTAAGCAATTTGTCGTGAGAATCACAGGTCCGATGATGCATACCCAAGGGGGGGAAGGACAGAACCAGGTGGACAGTTTTATCAAATAAATATTTATTTATGACAGTGGTGAATTTATAGTATTTATTCTAAGATTTTTAATAGACCGTGTTAATAATGAATTTACAGTATTTATTATATTTATTCTATTATTTCTAGTTAAACGTGTCAGAGATAAGGATGGGAATGGCAAGGGGAATAGTCTCTAATCTTAAAATATCCAGCTACACTAATTAAATAACAGTGATAACTACAAACTCTATGTACTACCCAAAAACAACTACAACACTAAGCTTATACAACAAGAAAAAATCAAATCATACATACCAACTTACACAGCACATGGAACATTTCACAGATATCTGTTTGGTTGCGAAGGCCTTGGTTACGCCCGAGAGTCGGGGAGGTGGCTGGTCGGTTGATCAGGCCGGCAGCGCTTTGAAGTATACGAGAAGGCACACGCACGGTGGTATGTGTGTTGCGAAGACCTCCTAGCGTGAACTGTGCGATGGGTATTTATCCCCAAATCTGCACATTGCTTTCCCGCGCTTGCATATTACCATATATGGCCCAATGGTCACCAAGTGGGGGGGTCTGTGTCCCAGGGGTAGGGCCGAAACTGTGCAGGTTTCATGCGACCAGGTAAGCCCCGCAGTTCTCACGCCAAGGTGACGGGTGGGAGAGTCTGAGGCTATTTTCCCCTTTTTCACACCTTCCCTTTTTCTAAAGGCAATGGTATGCAGGAAGGGTGCGGCCGGTTTCTCTCAAGGAGTACTGCAGCCCACTATAGCAAGTGTGGTCTGGCCAAACTTTTTTACTGGAGGAGCAGTTTCTTTTCTCGAACACAATTCTTCCATATTTGTTCTGTTTATATGTAGTCTGGATTATTTAATTTCCACTCAAATTTATCTGAAGTGAGGTTTTTTTTACCCATGAAAGCTCTTGACCCAATCTATTTGTTTCTAAGGTGACTCAGGACTGCTTGTTTTTCTTCCATGTTGTTTCTAGACAATTACATTTAAGTTGTCTATGACTGAGTCAGGAGACCTGAGGGTTTTTTTTATATATATATATAAGCTTGAGTGACTGGAACTGAAAAGAGAGTGTCTGAAAATTATCCATTAAGAGAAAGTACGTGTGTGTGTGTGTGTGTGTGTGTGTGTGTGTGTGTGTGTAAAAAAGAAGAACTAAGGACTGCATATTTAGGACCATTCTTATATAAGAAGTCTCACTGGTTGTCCAGAAAGGTTACTTGTATAGCAGTAGAAATTTAAAAAACTGACATAAGTTCAGAGACCTGGATCTGTTCTCACCCCCCAAGTATATGCTAATTAACATATGCTTATTACAAAGCGTGATACATTTCAGCAGAATTTACCTTAGTCTAAATGTGATTGTATAGAACTGCGTAAAGCTGGGATCTGAGAGGACTCTGTCTTATATCAGAATTTGGATATGTTTTGTCTGCTGTGCAGATGGGTTATCAACCTTACAATCAAGCAACTGAACTCTAGTATGTTGTTTCAGCAACAATTAGTGATATAAACTTTATTAATACATTTTTCATTCACAGTTTACGTTTCTGGGGAGCACATGAGAAACAAATCTCATAAGAGAAATTAAACAAGCCAGCAAAATTTCTCAAACAAGAAGGTTTAATATTGTTTTCAAGTACAGAATTTCTTCTTCCAGTTATCAGTTGTCATGAGGTTTCAGAAGAGGCCTCCCTTTGTATTTGACTGTAGTGAATTCATAGAAGCCCTTCTGTTCTGAATATAGTAGGAAGCTTAAAGCATTAAGCCTGGTGAAAGACATGAAGCCCAAACCAAAAGCAGGCTGTGTATTAAAGCAGGGGTGGGGAATCTCTGGCCCACGGGCTGCACGTGGTTTCTCAGGATTAACTGCTCGTGGGCCACCAGACTGTTAGCTCACCTGAGCATCCTCAGGCACGGCTCCCTGCAGCTCCCAGTGGCTGCAGTTCACTGTTTCCAGTCAATAGGAGCCACAGGAAGAAGTGCAGGCCAGTCCACTGCTTACCATAACGCCCATTGGCCAGGAATGTTGAACCATGGCCACTGAGAGCTGCAGGGGGCCATGCCTGAAAATGGTCAGGTGAACTAGTTGTTTGGTGGCCCACCAGTGGTTAATTCTGATAAATTATGAAGTTTTCCCACCTCTGTAAAGTAAATGCCTATAAGTTCAGTGTCCAATACATAAACTTGGCAGAGATACTGCTCATGTTAATAAAACAGTGAATATGTAAACACGTTCTAGCAGGCTAGCACAAGTACACCCCAGGGTAGCAATACAGTAACAAATACTAATGTCTTTGTGTACTTTGTCTAAAAACCATCAAAATTTTAGACAAAACAAGTGGTAAATTAAAATGTTATCTAAAACATTTTAAAACAAAAAGCAATAAATGGCGTAACGTAAATAAGGTAGTACATAAATGTTAAAATACCTTGCCTTAGCCATTTGGGCTAAAGGACAGGAAAAAGTCCCACTGCTGACTAAACTGGCCCACTGGAATAGGTATTCATGTGTTAGTGTACTGAAACCAGTAAGCAGGGTGCTAGCTCCGTGCTTCGTCAACAATAAACCTGTTCAAGCACTTTAGCCACCAAATGGAGTCTGTGATCTTTCCAGGCAGTTCTAGTAAGGTTAGCAGACCTTTGTACCTGTGCAGAGCTAAAACCGCACACATAGGCTACATCTACCCTGTGGGTTTTTTTGGCAGAAGATATGCAAATAGAATGCTAATTTGCATATATTATGCTCATTTGCATGTATCTCATTCTCATTTGCATATCCTCTTCCAGTCCTTTTTGTGGAAGAGATTTTTGCGATAAGCCCTTGTAGAGGGGGTCATTTGTGGGGGGGGGGGGGTGGGAAACCTTTTGTGCAAATGCCCTTATTCCTCCAAAAATGAGGCTTACCAGCTCTTGTGCGAAAGGTTTTTTTCCTGACAAATGGCCCTGTCTATGCAGGGCTTTTTATCGCAAAAACCTCTTCAGCAAAAAGGATTGGAGGAGGATATGCAAATGAGCACTTCATTTGCATATCTTCTGCCAAAAAACCCACACTCCGTGTAGACGTAGCCAAAAAGACAGTATATGCACACACACCCTACCTTAGGGTACGTCTAGACTACATGCCTCTGGCGACAGAGGCATGTAGATTAGGCTACCCAACAGAGTAAAATGAAGCGGCGATTTAAATAATCGCCGCTTCATTTAAATTTACATGGCTGCCGCATTGAGCCGACAAACAGCTGATCAGCTGTTTGTCGGCTCAGCGCGGTAGTCTGGACGCTCCCCTGCCGACATCAAAGGGAGTTGTCGACAACCCAGGTATGCCTGGTATGAGGCATACCTGGGTTGTCGACAACTCCCTTTGATGTCGGCAGGGGAGCGTCCAGACTATCGCGCTGAGCCGACAAACAGCTGATCAGCTGTTTGTCGGCTCAACGCGGCAGCCATGTAAATTTAAATGAAGCGGCGATTATTTAAATCGCCGCTTCATTTTACTCTGTCAGGTAGCCTAATCTACATGCCTCTGTCGTCAGAGGCATGTAGTCTAGACGTACCCTTAGAAACCAGGCGCATTCTGTGGCTCTAGTTGAAATGATTGACAAATTAAAGCAGTGCTACAGTAACTGTTGTTTAAATCATTTTAGGTAAAACCGTTGTACAAAAACTATTTTCAAAAGCCCTATGGAATATTAAACAATACATCTTGTAGATTCCTCAAAACAAAAAGCATGTCCTGAGTAAAGCTTTTATGGTTTGGCTTTGCATTTAAAGAAAATAAAGGCCATGTGGATTTTCTAAGCTATTTTGCCCAGGTTTAAGTGAAACAAATATAGCAAAACAATAAATTATGACCATTAAGCAAGTTTAAATGTACCAATTACTGTTTCATTTGGGTGTATATATATGTCTCTGTGTTTATATCTGAGCTTTAACAAGTTACAAAAGATCTTCTAACACAAAGATGGGCAATAAGAGGCCCACAGGCCAGCTGTGGTAAAAAAAGCAGCTGGCAAACCTGTGTATCTGCAGATACAGCCTCTCTCAACTCCTGTTGGCCACAGTTCTCTGCTCCCAGCCAATGGGAGCTTTAGGAAGCGGTGACCCTGAATTAGACAAGAGAGCTTTTATTTTGTATCAGTTAAGAAAGCTGGAAAAAATATTTTATTGAAGAGATGGCTTCAATCAGTTTTAAATTTCTTTAAACAATGACAGATTTTTCTGGTCTGCTTCTCAACTCCCTAGCCCAGGAAGATCTTTTATTCTTCCTGCTATCAAAGTACCACTTCTTGTCAGAACTGTTTTCATGTTTTCACCGCTTCTGCTTCAAAGTAGTTTTGGGGTGAGTAGTGTTTTTTTGCAGGCTTATAGTAGTTTTCAGGCAGTTATTCTTGCTGGAGTGCAGTTCTGTAGTAATGTTAAGGAAGTAGGAGTGTGAAGATGCAAGAAAATTGGTGTTCTATAATTAAGTATGAATCAGTAGTGCTCAGTGTTGTGGGAATTTTTCTGGTATTAGGAAAACAGTATTCTCTCTGCCTCAGAAGCAGCAATTGATAAATATATAGTTATACATAATGATAATTCATCCAATGCATGCTTCTGGCTATGTTAGTATCTAGAGTACATTTTTAGCCTTTTTCCAAGGTTTGTGTTGAAAAATGACATTTCAGAGACATTTGTCTCTTCATCTTCCAGTTCCTAGAGATAATGAATTAGAATGAGGAAAAGCCGTGGATCAGTAGCCTTCCCTTTTGAAAAGAACCACATCTAGACCATGGTTTTACTTTCAAAATAGTGCTTTTTCTAAAGAGCTCCATGATGTGTATTATGCCATTGAAGATGCAAAATTCAAATACCGGCTTCATTTGCAATTTTGAAGTGCCTAATTTATATCCCTCTGTTGAAAGAGGGATGTAATCTAGACACAGCCTAGGAGTTAAATAAAGGTATAAACCACTGCATTTCTCAAACTACAACTAAGACATAATGCTTCCTAACTGGAATTTGGAGTGTTATGGTTGGTGTGTGAAATACCCTTGTTCATTGATACTCACACTTGCTGTTCTGTTAAACATGTGAACAAAGAGATTAAACACAGTTTGTTACCTTTTGTGAAGTTTTTTTTTTTAATTACAAGATTATTGAAAACCAATGAAAAGGGAAGTTCCCTATGGCTATGTCTGCACTGCAGGCTTCTTGCGCAAGAGAGCATCCACACTGCCATGGATGCTCTTCCACAAGAAAGCTCTGATGGCCATTCACAGAATGGCCATCAAAGCACCTGTGCTTTTTCTGATAGTGGTTTCTTGCGCAAGAAACCACTGTTGTCTGTCCACACACGCCTTTTTGCACAAGAGCTCTTGTGCAAAAAGGCTTATTCCTCATAGAGGAATAACTCTTGCACAAAAAGCCCTGTCTTCTGATGATTTACTGCACTTTTTTTGCGCAAAAACACACTTGTAGTGTGGATGCTCTGTGAGGTTTTTTTGTGAAAAAACAACTGTTTTCACGCAAAAAATCTCTGCAGTTTAGACGTAGTCTATATGTTTAGCAACACTGGTATCCCTAATTAAATGTAGTGTGCTATTTTCTAAGCTAGCCCCTATTTTTTTAATTCTTACTATTTTTAGGCAGTGAGGCACAGCTGTGCTGCATTGATCCACTGCCACATACCTAATCATCACATACTTTGCTTTTCTACAGTTCTGGTATCAAAATCAAATTCCTCCTTTGCCATTCTTTTGCAAGTAAGATAAAGCAAGATGGTAACCAGTAATGTCAGGTCCTCGGGGATATCCAGAACTTGTTGTATTTATAGTGGTAATTAGGAACGAAATTGTATTTAGTGTGTGATTGGTTGTGGTCATGTAATAATGTGTAAAAAATTTTGATGTTTGAACAGTAAATAGTGGCTGTGTACTTCAGTTATCTAATATCTTTCTCTGACCCAGACTCTGTAGGGTCCCCTGACTCCAAGTGGACAGTTTCTCTCTTTTGTGTTTAATAATGAGGCTTGCATCACAGTGTTGTCACTCAGTAACTTTGATGCTTTAGTCAGTGTCAACTTTCTAGCAAATAAGTAAGATTCAGGTCTGTGAATGAAAATTTATCACAAATTGTGTGTTAAGCTATTTGAGTTCCCCCAAAGCCATTAAAAAGAGGTCATGACTCTGCCACATCAGCAGTTGCATTTAATCTGTGACCATTGAGAGACTTGTACTCCTCTAGGACAAAGCAGCTCATACAACCTAGGATAACACATTTTGGTCAAAGAGATTAGGCTACAGAATGATGACCCAGAATGTAATCACTTTTATGGCATTCTTTCTTAAAAAGCTTTCCTTCTAAAACTGGAATGATTGGTGGAGGGGAAGGAGAGAAGAGATGATTGATAAAATCATGCATATGGTATCAGAACCTTTACCAGGGCAGGGAGAAGAGCAGAAAATTCTATGAAGTCTGTTGGGAACATGTGTAGGAAGATCATCTTACAGGATTTCTCAGGTAAATTTGAAGATGATTAGTTATGGTACTTTCCAGTGCATGTTGGCACAACTCGAAGCGTAACTGTAAAAGATTTAAGAAGGAAACAACGACCTCTTGTTTTCATGGCCAAAAGCACAAAATCGAATAAATTTGTAAATTCTGCACAATGCATTGTTATATCACCATGAGATTTTTGGTGGAACTCATCAGTGCCTGATATTTTTAAAGGAATAAATGACCGCATAAAACAATACGAAGCTGAATACTACCATAAGCTTCTTAAGCGAAACAAAATAATTCCATTCTGATTACTAAGGGATTTGAAAGTAGCAATCAGTATATGGCAATGAATATACAACAGAAGATTTAAAAATATACAATTGATAAAGGTACCAGTGGGAATTTGTCAACAGGAGTAAGGCCAAACAATTTTTAAAGTCTCCGGAACAAAAGAAACCCTACCATAGTATAATTTATTACTAGATGTAAAGACTAAAATTGTCAATCATGCATTAAAGGGAGAGGTGTTTTATTAAATACTTCTGTTCTGTATTTGGAATGAAAATAGATTAATTTTTTTCATAAACATGGATATTAAACAGCATTTCCTAAAATAACTTGTAATCAGCAGTCTTGGATCAGACACATTTTTGAAATGATGGGCAGAGAAGTATCAGAGAATGAAAAGCTGGAAATATAAATGTCATTCAACATAATTTCATGGAATACAAGTCTCATAATGATTTTGACTCTTTTTGATATCACTAGTTTGGTTAATACAATCAACTATGATGTAATAGACTCCTGTATAGGTTTTGACTTAGTAGTGCAGAGCACAGTAAGTTTAAACAAAATTAAATGGATTAAAAACTTTCAGACAGTTCTAGAAATGTAATTGTCAATGGAGAGCCAGAAGTAAGTGGGATTCTGCAGCCCAATAATGTCTTTGGATGTGTAAACTGGAATATCTTATAGGAGCAGGGAGGGCTACTATCTTTGTTTAAATGTTTGTGAGACTGACTGGAACATGATATCTTGTTTTGTTGGACACAAGATTGGAGAGGGATCTGATTTGAGATCTGGAAAATGCATCTGCCAATGAGAAATTCAAGGAAGTTGAAGAGATGGTTGAGGTGACTTAATCGTGATCTAGAAGTATTTATGCAAGGATCAGAGATGTGATATTTTAGGGCTCTCCAGTTTAGCTGACAAAAGCATAAGATAGTGTCTGCAAGTTGAAACTGGAAGTAAGGTACCAAAAATAATTGGTTTTAAATCGAGTTTCCCACTAATACTACTACATAAGCTCATTGGTTAACAGTGTACATGGGTACACATTCGCATCCCCAATGAATACATTCATTTTTTTCTGTGTAGGAAAAAAATTAACAATCGTTTTTATGCCACTTATTTATTTTACCTCAATATTCAGATAAGATATTACCCTTAGAAAGTGTGGCTACTGTACCTAAAGATGGCGGAACATTGATATTTCATTCAAATTACTCATTGTTACTGGTTTTGTTTTGCTTTGCTTTGGTAAGTTACAGGGAGAGTCTGACAGTAGTCTTGCTGTCATGTGTGATTTGCCAGCTTCTGTTTTTCTGACACAAGTTATGTTTGTGATATCACATCTCCAAAAATGTTTTTCTTGTAATTTCCACACAAAAATGACCAATTGACAGCAAAGAGGGGAATTAGTGTTTTGGAGGATTGATAATTGAATAGAAATCTTTTTGCCTTAAGGTCCCAAATTCAATCTGAATTAATTTAGTAATGATTTTTGGTAATTTTTAGGAGTTGTGATTTAGTAGTTGTGTCCATTTGATGGCTGTACAGTGGCCTGTGTGAAATGGATTGATGATCTTAGTCTAGTTCCTAGTGGCAAATGTCAATACAAACATTGTGTAACTGGTGGATCTGTAAGTAGAGGTGAATCTTCTCACTTGTGAAATTTATCTTCTCATAATAAGACTGAGACGTGGATAGGTAAGCTTGAATTGCCATTACTTGTGCTGTACATAAAGCACTGTACTCTGACTAAATAAAAAATTCTGTACTGTCTTGTGAAAATCTATATACACACAGGTAGTGGTTAATGTTCTTTTATTAGGAGAGTTCTTGAACTGAGCTATTCACAGAACAGGTTATGCGCCACACTTTAAGCAGGAATGGAGATGTACAATGTAATAATGGCTTTTCATTCATTTTGGTATTTCTGCATAATTCTAGAAGAACCACAATCCATGCTTGGAAGTTCCTGGTAAAATGATTTGACATCCGCATCAGAAAGCACTGATAGATACCATGTTGCTTTATGATCAGTTCACTTTGTTTGTAGAGAGCAATGGCTTAAAGCAGTGGTCTCTAGCCTTTTTAACCACAAGATCACTTTTTCAGTTTAAGTGCAATGTAAAATCTACCTCAAACCCAAATACCCTTGCCCCACTTCAAGGCCTAACCCTGCTCACTCCATTCTCCTTCCTCCCCCATCCTCACTCACTTTCACCAGGCTGGGGTAGGCGGTTGTGGTGAAGGCGCTAGTCTTGGGCCAAGAGGTTTGGAGTGTGGGAGGAGCTCCGGGCTTAGCCCAGAGTGAGGGGTTGCAGGAGGGGGTTGCAGGTGCAAGCTCTGGGAAGGAGTTTGTGTGCAGGAGAGCTCACTTCTGGGATAGGAAGAGGTTCAGGACTGGGACGGGGATTCAGGAAGCAGGCTCTGGCTGGGCACTATTTAACTGAGATGGCTCCCGGGTGGTGGAGCAGCAGGGTTAAGGCAGGTTTACTCCTGCCCTGGCCCTGCACTGCTCCTGAAAGCAGCAGGTATGTACAGCAATGGCTCCATGGTGCCATGTGCTGCCCCTCATCTACAGGCACAGAGCCCACAGCTTCTACTGGCCACTGTTCCCTATTACTGATCAATGGGAGCTGCAGGAGTGGTGTCTCCAGGCAAGCACAGGGTATGGATACCCCCTATTCTGCCTTTCTCAGGGGCTGCAGGGATGTGTCAGGCACGTCCAGGAGCACCAATTACCACAGGAATAATTACTCCAGCCACAACGGGTTAGGCATTTTAGAACTCACTACTCAAAGAATTAAATTTAAGAGTGAGAAGTTAAAATTATGAAATCCACAGACCAGTCAAAACTCAAAATAACACACTTTGCAAGTAGTAAAAGAAGTAACAACAATCCCCCCACGTGTGTGTTGTCTGAGATTAGAGTGAGGACAGGGAGTGTTTGTGAGAGTGATAGACACACAGTGTGAGTGACAGATTTACATTGCCAAGCTTCCTCTTTCTGTGTGGAGATAAGAGTACAGAAGTGGAGTGGGGGGGGAGGAGAGGGACACCCTGACATCAAGCCCTGCCTCTTCTCCCTCCCACACACTACACAGCAAGCAAGAGGCTTGCAGAGGGGCAGGAGCAGCATGACAGTAGGTAGGGTTGCCAGGTGTCTGGTATTGACCTTTGTCTGGTTTTTAAAAAAAGCAGACAGTATGTCTGGTATTTTCTAGTTTTTTTTCTGACGGAAGACCACTTGGGACATTCTTCCCCTGCCCTGTCTGGGGAGGAAGGGGGGGTGAAGAGAGCAGGGAGTGTAGAAATTTAAAGGCGCAGTGACTTTTGTGTGCGTGGGTTGTTTATTTTTATTTTTTTGTTTGTGTTTTGGCTCAACCAATTTGTCCCCTGCCATGTTCGGTATTTTTTGTTAAAGTATCTGGCAACCCTAACAGTGGGTGGAGGGGCAACTGAAGTGCCAGCGCTTGATAGCTTCCAGGCCAAAGCAGTCAGAATCACTTGTCAGAGGCTACAAAATCTACCAGTAGACCCCGATCTACTGGTTGGGGACCACTGGCTTAAAATCTGTCAAGTTCTCACAGAATTCCAGTCTTCTCTGCATGACTGATAAATTTATCCTTAAGAAAAAGTGATTTTACTATCTGGAAACTGCTGCTATCTGTTGCAATATTCTTGTGGAATCAGGAGATTTAGTGGAACACTGCAAGTCAAGGTCTTATCTACAGTAAGACAATGTGCCTGTGGAAATGTTGACACTACCTGCAAGTTTTAAGGTTCCTTGAACACTATACAGATTACATAGCATAGTAGAGTCCAGGGTGGATTGACTTAAATCCAGGCAATTTGAATCACCAAAACAATCCTTGATTTTTAAATCAAGTTTTCCATTGATACTATTTCACATTTCTTAAACCATAGTGCCAATCTAATCACTAAAACATGTTAATTTACAACTCAGTACAGCCTTTTACAATATCTAAGGGGGTATTCTCTGTAAATTTTTTTTTTTTTTAGATAACTTGATTTGTCCTAATTTAGGATATTACCTGTGTCAAGCTGCAGATGCAGTAGCAATACATTAGGAATGATAAGAACTAAATTGCACCCACAAACACAATAGCACTTGTATTTTATTAAACTAAATCTAAAATGTTTCACATTTGCAATTGCAGCAGCCTCCTGAGTTGCCAGCTGACAGTTGTCCTTAAAATTTGAAAATAATAAAAAAAAGTTTATCAACTCTTACAGGTAAGTCCCCAGAACATTAAATGTACAGTGTCCTTAAAACTTCAACAACTAGTTCTCATTTTTCCCATTGTCATTTCGATGCAGATTAGATTCCAAGTTACTAAAAAGCTACGACTGTGCTTAGAATGCACTTCAAAATTAAGTCCCATTTAAAACAAGTATAGTATGGGATTCATTTGGGAAAGCTGAGGTATGCTGATGTAAAATTGGGAATAGATTTATAGCATTGTCAATATGGACTGTGACCATGATGTTCCAAAATAAGGGGCAGGTATTATGTAATATAAAATAAAATGACAATGGCAATTCTAGATCTCTCTACTATATACTAGGGTGATAGATTTAGTTAAACCAACAAGCCATGAGGATTAACTAAGCTATACTTTTTTTTTCCTAACATAGCAAACATCTTGGGAATTGACTTGCTAAATCACACTTGTGATAAAAGGAATAGAGTTATGAAGAATGATGCATTACAAAGTTGATCCACTTCATTCTTCAGACATATCCACTTCTTCATCTGCATCATTTTCTCCGAATAAGCAGTTTTCCTTATGATGTTTCATTCTTGCAGCTAGGCACTGCATCTTCTTGCACTGCTTACGCTTGACATATTTTCCTTTTTTTACCAGGGAAAACTTCTTCAAAATATTCCCAGATAGGATCTCTTATACCTAAAGGCTATGACAGTTTTTCTGTGGCCAAAGTTTAGGGAAATATAGGAAGCGGTGTGTGTGCTGAATATTTTTCCACTCCACTCCACTGTTCCTTTCTACGCTTCCTCTGCCCTTTCCTATATATTATCTCTCTATCTTTAGATAACGAAGTCTTCAGTGCTTAGCCCATATCCACCATCACATAAGTACAGAACAAAAACAATCCTATCCATTCTTTGCACATGTTAGTCTCCTGAGAAACTGAAATTGGAAGCCCAGAAGGTTGAACAGATGAGAGCCATTAGTTCATTTTGAGACTATAAACGTAGGTGTAGCATGTTGAATTGCAACTGTTATTTTTAAATGAGAAATTTAGTATTTTTTTATCTGATTTAAATTAAAAAGATTAGATTTTTTTAATTTAAAAAAATAATTGATTTTACCCACTCTAATAAAGTCCTTTGTAGTCATAAGACTCTAGTGATTAAGGGACAGAGCTCAGAATCAGATATAGATTCTAGTCTGTTAAAGGTTATCTGTATGAATTTGTTCTAAGCTGACTTGCTCAATATTTAAAAAAATCCATTGTTTTTAGCTGGGTAACCTGATATATGCGGACTTCATTTTTACAGACTCTGAAGTACCTGTAGTTCCTGTTTTCATCTAACAATCAGGCCTTGGTGGGAGAGTGTGTGTGTTGCTCTCTCTCTCTGTTTCCGTGTATAATGGGTGTCATAATTCTTATCACAGGAGTTTTGAGACTTAATTTTGTTCTGTTTGTAAAATATCTTGATTGTGTGATGGAAAATACAATAGAAACACAACGCATTATTCTCTATGAAAGTGAGTCTTGATTTTTGTCATTTTCCATAGCTTTTTTTTAAAAGCACTGTTTAATTTTTAGAGTGGAAATTGCTCAGAAAATATTGCATTTGGGGCTCAAAACAGTCATAATTGGACTAAAACAAATATTCGTATACTTCCGGTGATACAATTTTTGGCTTCAAGCATTGTTACTCATATGAGGATCATTCAATTAAGCTTTATTGCAGTTCAGTTTTTTGCATGTTTGTTCAAGAACAATCTAAAATGTGAAGGGTGAAATGTTATTAAAGGAGAAATAGTCACCTGCAGTAGTTCAAAATACTGCTTTTTAATATTAATAAAGGAATCATCAATGTTCAGCTGAAGCTAGGGATGAACAGCTAATCTTGAAGAAATGGGACACTATTGACATTTTTTTCCCCTGTTTTCAAATACTGGCTATTGGGAAATAATGGCGTTGTATAATCATAATTAATACTGTTTCCTACCATTATCTTTCAGCACACCAGGCAATGGTTTTTTCTTTGCATTTTTTTCATTGTTGAAATACCCTCCAACACAGGTTATAGCTTACTTTATCTGTCAAGATAGTTTGTGTTTCAGATCGTCAACAAAACTCCATTTTAAACTTTTTTTTCTTTTTGACCTTCCTCTTCACATACTTGTCTAGATTTCTTTTTGAATGTTCTGAGCTGGATCATAAGATTTTTTAGGAAACTGATATTCCTTTAGCAATTTGAAGTGTGGGCTTAGGTCAGGTGCAGTTTGAACAGGTTGGGATACTGAAATATTTCTATTCATCTGTTTGGCATGTTGCTGATTTTTTTTTTTTTTTTTTTTTTTTTTTTTACTATTCTTCTTTAATGAATCTCCAGACTAAAAAAAAAAATTTATATTGGATGATCATTTTGTGTATCCCTCAATCGAATGTCTCTCCACACACACAATGGAAGGAGTTATGATTATAATGGTTGAGAAACCAAACAGAAGTCATTACTTTGGGATATACAGAGAGAACATACCTTATCAATGATTTTTTTTTTTTCTTTTCAGAGCAGACATGATTAAGGTTAACCCTGTATTTCTATTTCATGTGCTGGACTTTAAAATTAAGTTTATTAAAATATTTTTATTAAGGGAAAAAGTTCTGCTTTGTTTGCCTCTAATTCTTACTGTCGGGACAGGGGAGGTGGGGAAGGAGTTTTAATTTTTGAAACATCTTCATTTTACATACAATATGAAAGCACTGCACTTATGTGGAGTAAAGGGCCCAGTGCAGGTGAGTGAGTGCTGGAATGACATCAGTGTGAATGATGTGCACTTGGAAAAGGAGAAAATGATCAGGAATAGTCAACATAGATTCACCAAGGACATGTCGTGCCTGACCAATCTGATTCGTTTCTATGATGAGGTAACTGACTCTGTGGATATGGGGAAGTCCGTGGATGCGATATACCTCGACTTTAGCAAAGCTTTTGATATGGCCTCCCACCATATTCTTGCCGGCAAGTTAAGGGAGTATGGATTAGATAAATGGACTGTAAAATGAATAGAAAGTTGGGTACATTGTCGGGCCCAACGGATAATGATCAAAGGCTTGATGTCAGGATGGCGGTCGGTTTCTAGCAGAGTGCCCCAAGGTTCAGTTCTGGGACTGGTTTTGTTCAACATCTTTATTAATGACCTGGATGAGGGGATGGATTGCACCCTCAGCAAGTTTGCAGATGGGGAAGAGGTAGATACGCTGGAGGGAAGGGATAGAGTCCAGAGTGACTTAGACAAATTGGAGGATTGGGCCACAAGAAATCTGAGGTTCAACGAGGACAAATGTAGAGTCCTGCACTTGGGACAGAAAAATCCCAAGCATTGTTACAGGCTGGAGACCGAATGGCTAGGTAGCAGTTGTGCAGAAAAGGATCTGGGGATTACAGTGGATGAGAAGCTGGATATGAATCATCAGTGTGCCCTTGTAGCCAAGAGGGCTAGTGGCATATTAGGGTGCACCAGAAGGAGCATTGCCAGCAGAATCAGAGAAGTGATTATTCCCCTTTCTTTGGCTCTGGTGATGCCACATCTGGAGTATTCTGTCCATTTCTAGGCCCCCCACTATAGAAAATATGTGGACACATTGAAGAGGGTCCAGCGGAGGGCAACCAAAATGATTAGGGGGCTGGAGCACATGACCTATGAGGAGAGACTGAGGGATTTGGTTTTGTTTAGTCTGCAGAAGTGAGTGAGGGGGGGATTTGATAGCAGCCTTCAACTTCCTGAAGGGAGGTTCCAAAGAGGATGGAGAAAAGCTGTTTCCAGTAGTGACAGATAGCAGAACAAGGAGCAATGGTCTCAAGTTACAGTGGGAGAGGTCTAGGTTGGATATTATGAAAAAACTATTTCACTAGGAGGGTGGTGAAGTACTGGACTGGGTTACCTAGGAAGGTGGTTCCCTCCCTAGAGGTTTTTAAGTCTCGGCTTGACAAAGCCCTGGCTGGGTTCATTTAGTTGGGATTGGTCCTGCTTTGGACAGGGGGCTGGATTTGATAACATCCTGAGATCTCTTCCAGCCCTATGATTCTATGTGCTCCAAGAAGACTACTGGTGGTTGGGGACAGGACTCCATATCACCTCTGTCGTCTTGCCCAGCAGTGATTCAAGGCCTGAGACAAGGGTGTTGATCATGTCTCCAGCAATTGATGCTTCTACCCGTCTCTATTATGGTCTATATGACTTCTCATACCATACTCCTCTTTATAGTATCTGAGTTCTCTCCAGTAGTGCATTAAGCAACATGACTAACATCTGTTGTGTGTGGTTGTTGTGCACATCTCTCTCTGGAGAAAGTGTCTTGTTCTGTTAATATTCTTGAGGGGAGCTGGAGAGAGGTTAGTTTTTTGTGAGGCTGTATAGGACTGCTGCAGAAATAAAAAGGAACCCAACTACTAAAGGGGTCTTAGGATTCATATTGGGAGTCGGAACTCTTTTTAGAAAGATCAGTGTTGTCCTCCTTCTCCTCTGCAGTTATATTTAATGCAAACTGAGTAGAACATGAAAGAATGCAGCCCAAGTTTGGGAACACTAGAGGGAGCTGAGGGGAGGGAGAAGGAATAACGTGACCATGATGAGCTGTTTACATTTTTTTGAAATAGTTTATATGAAGAATCTATTTCAATCCTCTAAGCTTCAGCCAAAATAAAAAAGCAGCAACTCAACTACTGCAATTATAGAAGCTATGTCACTAACTCCAGCACTAGGAGCCAGTAAAAATGAATACCATCTCTTTTCTTCGGCAAGATGGGAGGCTCTGTTCTTGTTACTTCCTGTTGGGGTCAAGCAAGGATGGAGCCTCTCTACACAGAAACCCAGGGTGCCTAGTCTGAGAGAACAGGTCAGTTGATCCGGGCTTATGAGGGTTGGACTAACTGAGCTAATAATAGCAGTGTTGATGTTCTCTCTGGCTGAACCCTGGACTCTGTCCCCCTCCCCTACCCTCCAGCCCAGATTTCAGAACCTGGACCCAGCTCAAGTGTGAATGTCTTCACTGCTATTTTTAGCCCCTCTGCATGATCCCGAAGCAGTTGACTTGGGCTTTGAATCTTGGTACAATGGGTTTTCCTTTGCTGCATAGGTTCTTACTGAACAACAAGATGTAGTTGATGAACAGCAGACCATTACGCTAGCTTTCACTCTAGGTTGTGTTTTCAAATTAATTGTGTGTGTGTGTGCGTGTGTGTGTGTGTGTGTACAATTTACATAATGTACATATATATAACCGGGGGGAGTGTGCATAAATAAAAGTATAGTCAGACTGTGGTGAGGGGCTAGGAAGGTATTTAGTAGCATGAATTTGGGGTGGCCATATTGAGGATTTTTTAAGCCATCCCTAATAACACTTATTGAAACCCTGCATCTAGACTTAGAAAGATTTAGTTTTTATCGGTAAATGCTAGTAAACATCATTTTCACTGTACACACACAAATAGATGAAAAATATTCTATACATGGTCAATTTACAGATAAACAAAGTAAAAAGTGCTGTTTAAGAACTTAGTTTGATTTAAAGATATTTGTGTGTATTTTGCCATGATGTTGACAGTTTTTTTTGTGTTTTAATGGTTATAAAGTCTTAACTCTTTGAAACTCAACATCTGCTGTCATAATATAG
The DNA here is from genome assembly GCF_052426305.1 of Pelodiscus sinensis. NCBI lineage: Eukaryota > Metazoa > Chordata > Testudines > Trionychidae > Pelodiscus > Pelodiscus sinensis. The sequence goes on along the minus strand of NC_143052.1, from coordinate 294,605,859 downwards.
CTCTCTGATCCTGGCCGTAATTACCCACATTGTGAAAATCAAAATAAATAAAAATGTAACAGTTCTTCAAAATTATTTTAAGAAAACCTGCTTATACCCATGTATTGCTGTTTTCTGTCTACCCAAAACGTTTTAATAAAGAAATCATTTTAGAAATATTGTGTTGTAACTACGCTACATTAATGTAATTTAGATTTATACATTCATTTCTTGACACTACAGTGTTACTACCACATGTGGTTCAAAGCTTTTTAGCTTTCCTTTTTATCATTGTAGAAAAGGGGGGTTTAGGTTGGACATTAGGAAAAACTTCCTAATTGTCAGGGTGGTTAAACACTGGAATAAATTGTCTAGGGAGGTTGTGGAATTTCCATCACTGGAGATATTTAAGAGCAGGTTGGATAGACATCTGAGATGATCTAGATGGTGCTTAGTCCTGCTGTGATGGCAGGGGACTGGACTTGATGAGCTCTCGAGGTCCCTTCCAGTTCTAGTGTTCTATGAAAATAAAATAAATGTGGTGATTTGGTGGTTTATTTTTTTTTCTGTAATAGATGGAAGGATTTTAAAATTAAAATAAAGTAATTTCTTTCAAAAAAGAACTTTATCCAGATTTTCAGCCTGAGATTTGCATTCATAAAGAAAAAATGTAATGAAAATCAAATATTTAAAAGTCAGAATTCTTTAGCATGTGCAAACAAGTCCAGTATACATTGACTATTCATTATTAAGTGACTCAGGAGTTAAAAGGAGCACTAATTACGTAGTGAAACAAAACTAAATACAATTAGACCCTGCCAAAGGAAATGGCTAACTACTTAGCACAGGGGTGGGCAATAATTTGTGCCTAGAGGCCACTTCAGAAATTTTTGAAGTAGCCCCTGGCCACCCAGGAAGGGACAGGACCTAAATGGGAAGGGGCTGGGCTACCCCACCCTTTGCCCCCTCTTCCCACTAGACATCCATGCCCTGGAAGAGACTTGGCATACTTCCCCACCCTCAGGCCAATCAAGGCTTAGGGGCGGAGGAGCATGGGAAACTTCCTCCTGCCCTGCAAGGTGCCACGGGCTCCTCCCAAGGCCAAGGCAGGGCAAAGGAAGCTTCATGTAGCTCCCCTGCCCCAGGCCAATTAGGGCCTGGGGGTAGGGTTGCCAGATGGTTTAACCAAAAATACCGAACACCTCCCCCCCAAACACCAGGGGAAAAAGGGGGGGAAGAGGGAGACCAAAGTGTGTGGGGGGGGGGGGGGGAAGGGACCCCTGAGAGTTGAGCAAAAAAATAAATAAAAATAAAAAAAACCCAGCATGGCCCCTTTAAGAAATGCCTTTGAGGTTTTTTGGCTTTAACAGGCCATCTTGTTTTCCTTTTCCTGCTCCGGGCCAGACAACTCCCCTGTGGAACCAGGTAAGCGACTGGACCCGGTTGCTGAGAGTGTAGGGTTGCCAAGTGTCCAGTATTTACCCAGACAGTCTGATATTTTTGCCTCCTGGCAGGGGGAAAACAATCAGAAAATACCAGACATTTTAGGTGTCTGGTATTTTCTGAGGTTTCCTTTTTTTTTTTTTTTTTTTAAACCGGACAGCAGGCAAAAATACCGGACTGTCCGGGTCAATACCGGACAGCTGGCAATACTGAACACTTTCAAGTGCCGCATGCCACTCGCAGGGCAGAGAGAGAGTGGAGAAGGCTTTGCGTGCTCCTCCACCCTCAAGTAGGGTTGCCAGATGGTTGAAACAAAAATACCGACCCCCACCCCAAAAAAAACCCCAAACAAACTACCAGGACAAAAATCTGTTGAAGGGGGGGGACAAAGAGGGGGAGAGACCAAAGTTGTTGGGGGGTGGGGTGGGAGAGAGAGACTCCAAGGACTTAAGCCAAAAAAAAAAAAATTAAAACAGCATGTCCCCTTCAGAAGTGAGTGCAGGGATAGGAACAGTGGAGTGGCTGAACACTAAGACCCAGGGGAAGCTGTGCTTCCACTAGGTCTTTTGGCTGACAGCCATTTTGTGCCGGCAGCCTTGGGAAACCAGGTAAGGAGAGGGTCTGGGGGTGGCTCGTGGGGAGACCGGGGACTGAGTGTTTGTAGGGTTGCCAGGTGCCCGGCATTTTCGCCTCTTGGCCGGGGAAAAGTTCAGAAAATACCGGACATCTCAGGTGTCTGGTATTCTCTGAATTTTTTTGATCAGACAGGTGGCGAAAATACTGGACTGTCCGGGTGAATACCGGACACCTGGCAACACTGCCCCCAGGCTCTAATTGGCCTGGGGGCAGGGGAGCAGCAGGGCTTCCATGGGTCGGATCCACCCCGACTTACCTGTATTTCCAAACGCTGCTAACAGCAGCTGGATAAATATTACATGTTGGGGTTTATTGAATCAAGGCCTTAGCAGTCATCTGAGATCAACCATTGTAAAGCATCAACTCTACACAAGCTAATCCAGACAAAATTCCACATTAGATATTTTTTTAGAAACTATTTTTCTTCACCAAATGTGCTAATTAAGGATGAGGATCAGACCCGCAGAGTAAAGAGTCATTTCTGCATAATGTATGTGCACAGAACTCCCATTAATGGGAATTTCTCTAGGCAGAAGACTAGGTCCCACTTGAGTGTGCACACAATCACAAGCTGTAGTGCCTATAATTATAAGTCCCCAAAACTTATCTAAATTCTGAGTGAAAACAACCCAGAACATACAATTTAACAAAGCTCAAAATATGGCTCAGACCTTAGTTCAAGGGTGAGTAAGAGGCTGCCATTAGGCTGGATCTGGCCCACCAAGCCACCAGATCTGGCCCAATGCTGCCTCACCAGAACCCCTTCTGTTCTGCAATGTGATTTGTCCTTTTCATATTTGTTCATTTTTTTTTTAATTGTATCCTTTGGTATATATGGTTGTGACTACTTTCTTCCACTATTTGATCTGAGGAAGTGGGTCTGGCCCACGAAAGCTCATCATCTAATAAACCATCTTGTTAGTCTTTAAAGTGCTACATTGTCCTGCATTTTGATCCATTCCAGAGGGAGACTTCTCATGCTGTTCCCACCCCCATAGGCCAGACTTTTAGTTTCCAGCCAATAAGAGCTGAGAATTTTTGCTGGGAGCAGGAGCACTGTGGAAAGCCTTCTCCCTCCTATCTAGACCCCTTTCCCTCCCTATCATGTTCAGAGCGGAGCCTTGTGGAGCAGCAAGCAATTTGCAGCAGGCAGTCTGCCTCACATTTCTGCTGGTAAGCGCCTCCCAGCAGCCCCTCCCTTCCCAAACCCTCTGCCCCATACTCCCTCCCAGATTGGGCACCCCCAGTCTCTTGCCCCAGATCTCAATCCCCTCCTACTCTAGGTTACAACCCAAACTCCTGCATACCAGTCCCCTGTCCAAGATCACAACTACCTCCTACACCTAAACTCCCTCCCAGACCCTATTCTTCCTCCTGTACCCCAGCTTCCTTCTGTACCCAACCTCCATTCCACTCAAATTTTTCACTAACCTCTCTCGTGTGTTCTTTGCATGACTATTTTGAACTCCTTTATATTTTAAAAATTTGTGGTCCACATTTGCTTTAAAAAAAAAAAAAGCACCCATGCCTCAGAATTCTTGCATATGGGCCCGTTGCTGTTTCTTTGCGGGTTAGGTTGCCCATTCCTGAGAGGGGTTGTGTGCATAGGGAGAGAGGAAAGGTGAGAGGGTATATGTGGGGATGGGTAGTGCAGTGAAGGTCATATAGTAATGGAGGCAGGGGGATGGGCGGTGTGGGGTTGGGGTGGGAGATGGTGTAGGAATGGGAGAAGTAGGTGGCGGTAGGGATAGGCAGTGTGGAGTGGGGAGGCATTAGGGAGAATTGTGGGTGTAGGAATGGAGGCAAAGGAATGGAGGACAGAGGTGGGGGGTAGGGATGGAAGGAAGGGGGTGGGCTGTGGGCCATGGAGTTCTGGGATAAGAGCTAATGGCCTAGGTTGCTCCATCGGGTTTTCTTCCCATGTGACCCAAACCTGATTCTCAATAGGGTGTGGGCTTGTAAAGCTGGGGGCTGCCCCATGGTTCTATGTCTTTCCATTGTGCCCTCTCGGCATAGAGCATGTCCCAGCCTCATGGTGTGAGCTCATTTGCCAGCTAGAAGGGCATATTTGGAGCACTACCGCCCTGCAAAGACGGATAGTAACTGGGCATGAAGAGTGGGGAATTCTCTCCCTACCTGACTGCTCGTATGTAACCCAGCCCCGGCACCTCACTAGCAAGCCAGGTGCCCAGGAGCACCCGGGGAAAAAAAGGGATTCATGTGGAGTTTGGGTCCCATTTTACTGATTGTGTTGGGTTTTTGTTTACATGTGAGGCCCACAAGCCTGCAGAGCATAGCCCTTCCTGATGGGTCACTTCTCTGTAGCTCTGTGCTAGCTGCCAGGAGAGTCTCCGAACTCTGCACTATTTTATTGGTGGGTGGGGCAGGAGAATGAAGGGTGTGGGCAGGAGGGGAGCAGAGAAGGGTGCGGAGAAGCCCCCTAGTGTTTATGTATATATATAAAATCCTTGTTCTTCTTTTAGTTTAAAGTGTAAAGATATCTGATTCTAGGTTCTTCTAGAGCGAATCTTGCCCCAATCCTGCCTCTGGCTTGTCCAGCAAAATTTGGTGACTGCAAAGAGAAGCTGCACTCTTTGAAAGAGTTGTGTTGCACCCTCCTATCTTTAGGCTCAGTGCCTCCCAGAATTCCCAGAGGCGTGTTATACCTGTGCACTGCCTCCTACTACAGCTGAGTCTTAAATTGAGATGTGACATGACAAGGGAAAGGTAGCACTAATGTGTGGTGAATACAGAGAGAGGTTACTGTTAATGCACGCACAAATTTTAAAAAGTGAGGTGAGAAATAGTTTGAGATACAGATTTCAGCCCCAAGCGCCTCGAACTATTGATTTCACCACATGTATATGTTCATCACTCTTGTGAAGGCTCATCATAATGCTACAGTAGAGCAGAAAGTTTGATAAGGAAGGAATTAAAAGCATGGCATGGTAGCAACTGCTAGTAAAACAATTTTCTTTCTATGGTCATGAATGTATATTAGACAACTGAAGGGGAAAAGTACTTGTAATTCCCGCTGGTGGTATACAAAACATTCTGAAGAATCACTGCTGTTAGAGAAAAATGAAGCTTTAAAATAACACACAGAATCAGAGGCATATTCTCAATTTGTTTTCCCCAACTATTCAAAATGAATTAGTTTGCTATATTTTCCCATGATTGATTATATACTATCAACTATTTTGTTTTAGTACATTTGTATGTGAATTTCTCCTTGTCTTGCACTGAAAAAGCAACTTGTGGGTAGGATACCCTCTGCCTAAAGAGCTTATGTGGTAACATGTTAAATTTATTATCTTGTAACAACAAACCATTCATTGTTAGAAGCTCTTATCTGCATTCTAAACAAGGGGGTAAGGTGAATAATGTAATTATAGTAGGCTCTACCCCACAGGGTGTGAAAGAGACATCTTTGTGGGCTTTTGTACTAAAAGACTGATGAGGGAAGACTTATGTAATTGATGTAGATTCGTTGTATTTGTGACTTTAACCCTAGAAAATTCTGTTGGCAGAGACATTACTTTTGTCTTTTGCTTAACACACGTTCCTCTGACGTGGAGCTCAGTTTACAGAGGGAGGGTGTGTGTGTGTGGCGTATGTGAGAGAGAAAGCCGGGAAGGAAGAGAAGACGCATATACACGGAGCTAGTCTGACCAGAAACAGAACTGCCCCTGGCAGATTAAAGAGACAAGTGAGGCTTGGAATCTGAATCCAGGAAAAGGAGAGTGGAAATTTACAGCTGCTCTGAGTGAGTGTGCATGTGTTAGTGATTCTCTCTGTTAACATTTTTTTTCAAAAGGTAACAGTTACTCTTCAGCAAGCAAGTGGAGACTGAATTCTGGAATTTGTTTTCTCTGCCACGTGTCAATAATAAGGAAGAACTTATATTAAATGGAAGATAAGTAAAGAGTCCTCCAACTGGACTGCTGGTTTGGGTCTGGCAGAGAGCTGTCTTCAGCACCTCAACATGTATCTGCTTTTTGTTGTTTAGACAAGCCTGGACATTTCTGTATACAGTGAGTATCAGCTAAGATTACCTAGTCTGAATTAAGTAAAGTTAGGTAAACCAAAAAGGGAAGTTATAATTTATTATCAGTAGCTTTTTGGTAATAAAATCATCACTTCTTGTTGCCTTTTTGTAGCATTGTAAACTAATGTGGTATGGTGTTCATGTGTTTATGTTCAAAGCAGTCCTAAATAGTACAACTTTTGTTACATAAGGCATTGGCTCAAATACTCTGTATCCATGACATATTTGGAAAGGTTTTATTTACAATCGGGGTTCCAAAAATAAAAATAGCACAATATATTATTTTTCTTGCTTCTCTCTTTAATGATGTGCTTGCAGCTGTAGCTTTGCTTGTGAAATTGCAGAGAAATGGTAGCACAGTCACTTGTATAAGAAATTCAGAAGCTATCAAGTATATAATATTTGTGTATATATTCAGATTGCACACATCATTATAAATAAAGAGATGGAGGACAATTTAATAGGTTTCTTCCATCTCTAGCGTCTATGATTCTATGAAGTAATGGTCCAGTCTGATAGTCCTTACTCAGGCAAAATGTTCATTTAAGTTTTTGAGGAGTTGGGCCATTGTTAGTGGTAACATAAACCCATTGCTGTGCCAAATTATTTAATGTGTCATGGAGCCAAAGGAAGTGATATGACTTTTTTAAAGACCTTGCCAAATGAATGGAGGTGATATAGATCACTTTGCAATAATGTCTAATATTATAAAGCAAAGCTGAATATATATTAATGTTTGAACTATTGGACCAAGAGTGGTTTTTTTTCTCTCTTGGCTGCTGTCTCAAGTTTTTTGTTTTTTAATGTAATTTTGGTTTTAGTATCAGTTTCTTTTGCTTCTACAACTATTGCTATTACTCTATATAGAAAGTAGGCTAAAATGCCCCTTCAACATAAGGAAGGAATAATAGCCCTTTAAATAGTGGCTTTAACCTCACAAATTTTAATTAAGGGACCTAATCCTGCATCATTTCAGATGTTGAATTTTGCTATGAACTTCAGTGGGCAGGATTGAGCTTTAACTATTCTTCACAAACATCCCTGTTGCCATGCTATAGGTAGAGAGTCCAAAGAATCCTGAATGTTACCCTTCTGCTGTCATCTGCAAAACCTACTTGCAAATTGTGTGTCTCATCTTCTAGCACAAGTTCCCAAAGAAGATAACACGCTACTGTTAGATTAAGTGGCAGGGGTCTGTATGGTGGAGCTAAAGAGTCCAATCCTGCTGCTGATTTGAGCGCGTCAGGAAAGTTCAGTTTATAAACTTTTTTTTCCCCTGAAGTTTTATGTGTGGTTTTTTTCAAAAGCCTAGTAAATTAACACAGAAATGACATTAAAAGAATATTGTTTAGGTTGCAAAGTCAAGCATTGAAAAGTTAGGAAGTGCCTGAATTAAGGTGTCTGTGCAAGCTTAATTCACTCCCACTTCCACTTTGTGTTTGCATTATGAGATAAACTTTAATTATATAATGATGTACTTCTCCCCCCTGCCTCCGGACACCTGCCTCATTAAGAGAATGGGCATTGTTCTGTATTTCTTATTTGATCTCATTCCATGTGTGCCCTAGAGCCTGATTTTTTTTTTTTTTTTTTTTTTTTTTTTTTTTAAAGCAGGTGTGAGGGAACTGAAGGGCCAGCGATCTGGCCTTCAAGGCTCAGGGCTCCCCACCCAGCTTTTGGGAGCCCACACTGATGCTCTAGCCCCCCGCCATCCCACTGTGGGCCTGGAGCACACAATCTACTAGCCTGTCCCCCCAGGCTCTGGTGCGTGAGGGGAATATGGGGAGTATCTTTCTCCTAGTCGGGGGCCACATCAGTGAGGATTTGGTGGTGGTGGGTTTTATTTTTTGTTTTTTTTGTTGGTTTTTTTGCTGCTTCACTTCTGTGTGCCCCTCCCCCCCCCCCCCCCGGACTGATTTTTCTATGGGTCAGCTGTCCCCCTAACCAAAAACGGTTCCCCACCCCCGTTTTAAAAATGGTTCCAGTCAACTTTAGTTGCTGTTGTGAGTACTCCAGCACACCTACATATCTGACCTCAGATTTATTATCGTGAGAACCCAACAAACTGAAACATGCAATCAGCAAGCTAATGTGAAAATTTTGGTTTACGTGGGTCCATCCAACAACATCTAGGAACTCTGTTTCATGGTTAGAACAGTTGTATGATATCCTGAAGAACTAGATTCTATTCCTGCCTCAGCAACAATCAACTTGCCAGTTGTGCAGCAAACGAGGCTATCATCTGGATCCCTGCCTCATTTAGTGCAAAACCCTGATGCATCTGTAGAACACTGTCCATTCTCTGCACTGAGTGAAGTAGTGCTCCAGAGGAAAAATAGCATGTAATCACGTAATTTAAAGAGTATAAATGTAATGCATATACACAAAAGGGCTGAATTAATATTACATGGGCATCCTGAATTCTGATATTTCCTAATGTGCGTGATTGAGTTCATAACCTTAATGTCTTTTTGACATTTTTTGAAGGAGAATGCAATAATACATACATTTCACCATCAGTTTGCAGGCTAATTATCAGCCATGCACATAATCTACACCCCATCAATGGTATTTAACACACTGATGAGCGGGGGGAAATGGAAATATTTTAATCGCCCATTAAAAAAATAACTCACCCCAGGGTGGGTGTAAATTAATAGAATTTTGTGATCCTGATACGCACGTATGAGTGCACACAGAGATGATACTGCATATCCTAACAGGGCAGGAAAACATACAAAGCTTTTTCTTGCCTGAATTTGTGTAAAATTGTATACAATCAATTCACTTGTAGTACCAAATTGTTTGTCAAATAATATATAAGAAGAATGGTCTGAATGAATCACATTCTTGTGTTTGTGGGAAGGAGGAGGAAGTATTTGTTACTAAACCGCTTAACTGATTTACTGTATAATGATGGGATCTGCTGATGACTGAAGTAATATTACTCATGTGGCACCTTAAAGACCAACACATTTATTTGGACATAAGCTTTTGTGGGCAAACAGCCACTTCATTGGATACATGGAGTGGAAATTACAGAGGCAGGCATAAATATACTAGAACATGAAAAGAAAAGTGTTACCTTATCAAGTGGAGGACCCATGCTGTTACTGAGTGTCCAAGGAGACTGACACGTTCATGTTACCATTCCTAATGTCTGATTTATGTCCAGGACACACATCACGAAGAGGAAGCTTGCCAGGCATCTCTTCAGTACCACATTCTACAAGCCATTATCCTCTGATCTCACTGAGAAGTACCAAACGAAATTACACCATCTGCTCAAGAAACTCCCTACAAAAGCATGGGAACAAATCTAACAGATTTAGAAGTGGCCATCCTTCAGCGAAAAAACTTCAAAAACAAACTTTGAAGAGAAACTGCAGAGCAGCAGTTCATTTGCAAACTTGACGCTATTAATCTAGCTAGAATAGGGCCTGGGAATGGCCAGCTCATGACACAAGCAATTTTCCTTCTCTTTGTATTCACACCTTCTTCTTAATTGTTAGGATTGGGCCACATTCATCCTGATTGAGTTGGCCCCACTACCACTGGTCCTCCACTTGATAAGGTAATGCCCTTCTTTCATGTGCTTATATTTTTATGCCTGCCTCTGTAATTTCCACTCCATTCATCTGACAAACCGGTTTTTGTCCATGAAAGCTTATGCCCAAATAAATATGTTAGTCTTTAAGGTGCCACAGCACTTCTCATTGTTTTTGCAGATACAGACTATCATGGCTTACTTCTCTGAACCTTGAAGTAATATTGCTGTCTCCCTACCTTCGTTTGCAGTGTTATTGTAATCATGTTGGTCCCAGGATATTAGAGAGACTAGGAGCTTGAGGTGGTATCTTTTATTGGACCAGCTTTGACTTATAAGAGTCAAGATAAAACAGAGCTCTCTTTCAAACCTGTCTGTCCTACCAATAGAAGTTGTACCACTGAAAGATATTACCTCACCTATGTTGTGTCTCCTCTCTTTCTAAGTTCTGATATACTTGGGTCATTTAAGAAGGACCGTGATTAAGAAATAAAGGAGAGCTCAGGGAGAGAGCCTATAATGTATGAAAAGAAATCTGATTAAGTTTATATTTGTATTAAAGAGATCTAGTCAAACTAAACATTTCTGTATGTCACCCTGGTGAACATGAAAGCTTGATGAACAGGTTTTTGTAGTTTATGTACCTCCCCATTCTATTCACAGGGAACTCAGCTGGGTTGAGAGTTTATGGGTTGAGAGTTTATTTTGGCCCCTAATAATAGTATCTTCAGTCAAGAGCTAAAAAGGGGTGGTGGTCTATCAGTGTTCTTTCTTCACTTCATTTTAGCATTCCCACCTTAGTTGTCTCTAAGCTTCCTATTGAAGCTTTTAGGTTTAGTTATTTGATTGATGTGGGTTGGGTGATTGTTTTTTATTACATGCTGTTTTAGATTAATTGGATTAGCAATGGCACATAATCTATTCTGAGTTGTAGGAACATAAACTCAGATCTGTACAAATAGTCAGATCTTCTCCAACCCCTCTCCCTCCATTTTAAGATTCACATGAAAATCAGTCTGTTAAACTTTATCCAACTGAATTGCTGAGACACAAAATGGATTTTTACCTTCTGCAAACTCCTTTTTGCATGTTTCCAAAATCATCAGAGATCTAGTTCTCTAGCTTTTAGAATCCTGGGGAAGGGGAAAATAGGGGAAGAGGAACTTTTTAGTTCAGGCTATTGTTTCTGTTGGATGGCATTCTATGTTATACCTAAGTCTTGATTGATTATATATTTTCTGATAGGCATGTGGTAGTCTCTAAACCTAGTAGATTTGGTTTTATGGTTAGCACAGATTTGGAAGCCAAGAAAGCTCGGTTTTATTTCTGGCTTTCCCACTAAATTCTTGTGACCTTCAATGAGTCATTTCATCTTTCTGTTCCTCAGTTCCTGCATTGTAAAAGTGGAGTTGGTTGTACTTACATGCCCCTAGGTATGATCCAGGCTTAATGACTGTAAAAGTCTTTGTAATCTCAGGGAAAGCATGCACCCCTGTGAGTGCAAATTGGTATTATGCAGTCTCAGCCATTCCTTTGACTATTCCTTGTACCTGCACTCTGCTAACCAAGTCCCTGGACTTCATGAATGTTTGAATACTAAGTTATTTTTTTCTGTTTGCCTTTTGTGCATGTGAGATCATGGGGATGTCAAGGGAATGACAAAATAACCTGGTAAAATATAAGAGAGCAGAAGAATTTCTCACCAAGAATGAAACACACCTGCTCTTCCCCATCTACTGTGCACCATAAAAAAATGTTCTAATTTTTAACAGGCCCAACCAAACATCTGGGAAAGGATGCTTTAAAAACAGCTTTTCATTGTTTTTATCAAATTTTTTCTTTAAATTAAAACAAAAGCAAACATGTTCTTCTACTATACCCTTGCTGTATACTGCCAGAACTGACACTTGTCATCATATATATAGTAGCCCAACGTCTGTGCATCTGTAACGCTGACGTACACGGCCATGCCCCCTGGCCATTTACGTCAGTGCCCCGCCCCCCTTCTCCTCGCTCCGTGGCGGTTCGGGCCCCTCGGACACCCCCCGGCCCCTCCCGCCAGCACTGCTTCCCTCCTCCCTTCCTCCGGCCCCCCCATCCTACCCTCCAGCCCCACAGCCCCCAATCCCTCCCCAACTCTGCTTTCCACCCCCCTTCTGGCCAGCCCTACCCCCTTCCCCTCCCTGCGTGGTGCACTGCGCCACTCAGTTTGGAGAGGTGCAGCGTGCCATGGAGAGAAAAGGGGGTGGGGCGCCATGCAGGGAAAGGAAGGGGGCGGGGCTGGCTGGCAGGGGGGTGGGAAGCAGAGCTGGGAGGGGGGATTGGGAGTTGTAGGGGAAGATGAGGGGGGCCGGAGGAAGGGGGGAGGGAAGCAGTGCTGGCGGCGGAGTGTCCGGGGGGGCCTGTGGGGCTGGCCGGCAGGAAGAGGGGGTAGGAAGCAGAGCTGAGGGGGGATCGGGGACTGTAGGGGAGGAGGGGGCGGGAAGCAGACATGGTGGGGGGTGCAGCCACTGGCCGCAGCCACCGCTTGCTCCCCTGCCGGGGCCCAGCTGAGTGGCGCTCAGGTGGGCCTGGTGGGACAGGAAGGGGGGCGGGGCCGTGTACGTCACCACCCCCCCTTCCTCCTCTCACTGTGGCGCTGAGTGGTACGCCCCTCAGCCAGGCCGCCAGGGGAGCCAGCAGCGCAAGACACCATTTGGGCTCCCCTGCGGTGGGAGGGGAAGGAAGGGCAGTGACATACACGGCCCCGCCCCCTGGCCATGTACATCACTACCTCCCCCCCCCCCCCACGGCAGCCCAGATGAGCAGGCAGCACTCAGCCAAGCGCCGCGGCAGGAGGGAAGGGGAAGGGGTGGTGGGGAAGGACAGAAGGGGGAGAGAGGCAGGAGGAGGAGAGAAAGGGAGAGTGAGAGGCAGGGGGTGTAGAAGAGAAAGAAAGAGACAGAGAGAGGCAGGGGGCGGAGGAGAGCTAAGAGGGAGGGGGTAGGCAGTAGGAGCAAGAGCGAGAGAAAGCACGCGCACGCTCAGGAGAGAGAACCTGAAAATCCTGTCTTATGACAGGCTAATTGGCTAGTTAAAATATGTTTGTAAATTTAGAGCACATTGAAGGTATTGGACTTTCTAGCTATGGCGACTGAAATGTTCTGTTTTATCTGCAGGATATAAGGTAAGGCAGTGGAAGTGCATTATTTTCCATACAATCCTGCAATGTGTGTCACTTCTATACAGGAGGAACCCCCTCCAAATCTGAAAGTCATTTGTTTTAAAGATCTGTTTTTTCCCCTTTGTCTTGTAGACTACCTGTAAGGGTACAAATTAGCATTCATTGCAGTGGTGCTGTTTATGAAGTTATCCCCTTTCCATAAGGAACTTGTGTGAGACCACCAAATCATGGTAACCGAAAAAGACTTCAAATAGTGAATGCTTTTCATTCACTACCAGCCTGTTATATATTCAGAATTTGCCACAGTTTGCTTATTTTATGTTGTGTGTCTGAGAATGGTATGTGTCCAAAGAAAAATCCCTGAATAGTGGAGGGAAAGGTGACAGGTCTGACAGGAACATGTCTGCCAAGAAGACTGGTGTTTGCAGCAGACTGAGATGTCCAAAACCCTATGAAAGGTCAAATGATTGCTCTGCCTAAACACATAGAGTAAATACCAGTGAGGGTGAAGAGCTATGTAAGTTAAAAGACAGTGTAGGCACAAGAACAAATGAATATAAAGCAGCCATGAACAAATTCAGGCTGGAAACTAGAATTTTTTTTAATCCTCAAGGGTGAGCTTCTGGAACTGCTTCCCAACAGGAGTTGGGGGCAGGGACAAACAATTGGTATTAAGACAGTGTTTCTTGAACTGTGTTCCGGGATACACCAGTGTGCTGTGACGCAGTTGGAGGTGTGCCGCGGAGAACAGAATTCAAAATGGCTGCCCTTAAAGGGGCAGGCAACCTTTTAATTTTACGCAATAACTTTCCCCTAAACATTTTTTGAGGGGCGGGGGGCAGGGAGGCAACAAAAAATCCTTGGTGTTTCTCATTTAAAAAAAAATTGTTTGGTGTTCCTGGTCTTAAAAAGTTTAAGAAACACTGTTTTAAGAGAATTGGACAGATTTGAGTGAAGTTGAGGATAGGGCCTCAACAGTCCCAGAACTCATTTTTGGTTTATATCTTATGTTCATGAAGCTCATGCTTCAGATGGTCATAAGCAGGGGATCAGGAGAAAAGATTTTATGCCAGTGCATTCTGGGAGACTTTTTTTTTTATCTCCTCCCTCCTGTAGCAGCAAGGATTGCCACAACTGGGAAATAAGACCCATATGGGGAGGAACAGGCACCAAGCACACTCTCTCAAGTTTTGGCTGGATGGGTCTTGCTCTAACTGATCACCATATATGGGGTTGGGAAGGAATTTTTCCCCAGGTCAGATTGGCAATTTCCTTTGCGGTGGTGGTGGGGGTAGGGGAGGGTGGTTCCTTTAGTATGTAGGTTTAGGACTTTTGCCAGGATGATCTCGGTATAACTCAATTATTTCCCCACTATTGTAGGTGTCTTGAGTATAGGTCCACTTTGTTTCCTTGTTGTCTGTACCTGTGACACACAATAGTCTAGTTCCCCGTGGGTTTCCTTGGTTTTGTTTCCTTTGGGTTGATGGCCTGTGATATACAAATGGTCAGACTACATGATTTGCTGGTCTCTTCTGCCCTTAAATTCTATAACACTGTAATCAGTGCTGTGTGTAGGAATGTCATGTGAAGGCAGTCCTCGGCCAAACAATGATGTTGGGAAAAACTGTATCAAGAAAGAGGTAGCCTACCAAAGGGTTTAAAATGCATAATTTGCCCTCTATCCATGGCTTGCTTTTTGTGTGGTGGATGTAGTAGGTGAAGACAAGGGCAGGGAAGAGAATTAATTTGCCTTCCTACAATCAATGATAGAAAGTGAAGAGTAATGTCACTGGGAAGTTCCTTGGTGCCATTAAGGTGCCGTTCTGGTAAACTTGTTTGTAGAAATTTTGGTCCCCTTCACAACTCCCTGCAGAGGGAGGTCCACGCTTAGGGCCAGGGGGGCAGGAGCTGGGCAGGGAGGCAACAGGGGTCAGACCCACCTCTGTACTCTTTGACAATGGCAGGAAGCAGTGTGAACTAGTTTTAGCCCACTTGGCTCCCCTAGCTCCCAGTTGTCACTTGAAGGATAGGTCTGGGGAAAGGAAACTCATCAGTGGCAGGAAGCAGAGCAGGGGACTGGCTGGTGGATGGGGCTGACTACCGGGCCTGGTGCCACTCCGTATGTATTATGCTGCTGCCTAAAGCACTATGGAATTTGGGGCAATTTGGTGCCTCACATTTTATGGTGCTTTATGCGGTTGTATACTTTGCGTATTGGTACGGACTGCCCTGGTGTAATAGCACTACAAAGAAATTCCCTGTGGTTCCCCATCTACTCTAGAAATGGTAGTATCTCACTTTCTTCAGTTTTTACAAGTAGCCCTGAATTGAAGACAGACCCAGGTGAAGCATAAGCAGGGTACTAGAGGCCACATGCCTCCAAATGCTGTGGGTGGGAGTAGCAAGAGCTGGCTTGCAGCTGGCAGGACCAGAGTCCCTGGGCCAGTAGCTGAAGTCCACTTCCAGCCCCCCATCCCTGCACTTACTGGTAGCGGTGGGGAAAATGGAGCAAATCGAAACGCATCCAGGGGAACAGAATGAGTAATGCATCCCCCAGCTTTTGGGAAAAGGTAGATAATAAGCCTTGTGATCTTGGAAGACAACCAAAAAATCTCACCTTAAAATTACTACTACTTCCTTTTCCCAAAAAGGGAAACCTAGTAGCCAAAAGTGGTAAATTTATTTAAAATCAGAATAATCAGTTACCCTGTATGATGAAGTGGATATTTTATTCGCTTTGTTTGTGAGTTCTATTGTCCTTTAGTCATGCAGTGTGTGCGCTTCAGTTTCCCAAGGCACTGTACTAATACCTAGATGGTGATGGGAATTTGGTGTGATAGCCTTCTTCACATATACAATGGCTCATGCTTTTCATACCCTGAACTAGGAGGGTGCAACCAGGTGACAACTTTTGCCTGGAAAGCAGGACAAAGGCTGGAGGAGGAGCCTGGCTGGAGGGCTGGTACCAGAATGAGGTGTGATTCAGTCTTGGCTGACATCATATCTTGTCTTCAGGGATATTAAAATGGCAGGTCATGACCCTTTTTCTATTTCCAGTGTTTTAATTTTTTAAAATATTCTTTCCCCTGTAATACTGAGTCATTCACCATGCAGTTATAGAGACCTAAGTGCTTATTAGCAGCATGCCTACAGATGTATTATTTGTATTACCTTTTAATATTCAATAAAACTGCAGGGATGATGCAAGTCAGCGAGTCAGAGGGCCCCTTCTTTCCTAGTGTGTGAATGTTACTGAACATTCTTAGATGAGTTAGTCATCATTATACCCCCATCTTCAGTGTAGCGTACAGTACTGGCAGATTGAGAGGTGTGACTCTGTTGCGTGCTAGTCAGAGGGTGTTGCCAAAAACTGTGGCTTTAGTGGGAGCAGCTGAGTACTCCTTTTGGTTTCTTAGTTGAGATCTGAGCCAAGTATTGAGCTGTGTTAAGCCTAAAACAGTTTGAATAGTGCCCTGAAGAGCTTGAATGTTGAAGACACACAGTAACTTGAACTTCCAGAATTTGATTGTGAAAATATTTCTGTGGAGCCAGCCGAGCAACAAATGGTTAATGGAAAAACAGTACACACATTCATTTTCTACTCTAAGAACATTGAACTGAAATATAACAGTCTTCAAATAATCTTTCCTTTGTCACAGATATTACTAAGTGCTTTGAGATGTTTCTCTTAAAAGCTTTGTAGCATAGAATCTGTTACCTTATAAATGTATGGGATATTTTATGGATATTTGAGCGAATTATGAGAGTATATAAGTAACAACTATAGCTGTTTTTATTAATCATAAAGGTAGGGTGACTATATTTCCCTATGTCAAATATGGGACACCTTTGCTCGGATTTAAGTGAGTTCAATGGCAATCAATCAGAATGATGCAATACAAATGTTTAAAATAATACTATGTTGACTGAGCACCCATTAAAAAGACACACTGCATTATTACAACTAATAGGAAAAAAGTAAAATATATGCTTACAATCAAGTGGCACTTCTTAGAAGTGCCTGCCTTGTCATCAACTTGCTGTCCAGGAGGCAGGGTGTGGGGGAGTGGGTCTCTAGGAGAGCCTAGTTTTGTGTGTACTGGGCTGTGAGGTGGCGGGAAAGAAATGTGAGTTGGGGGACTAGGGAGTGAGAGTTCTGGGCATCTGCAGTGGGGCCGTGGGCAGGGGTGATGTGCGGGGTGATGCGTTTCTGGAGGGCTCTGGCTACAGGGAGTCTGGGGGGATGTTGAGTTGAGGGGCTGTAGGGCATAGCCTGGCATGGCATAGCCCTGTCCTCAAGAAAAGGGGCATGCTCGCAGCACAGGTCCAATCAGGCCACTGTGTGCCTGAGAACTGTCAGTTTGTAAATAATCCTTTTGCACTGGGCTGGGCAGAGGGCTGCCCCTGCCATCCATGCACCTTTTGCCTCTAGCTGTACCCTTGCTCTGAAGACTGGCATCCTGATGCAATGCTCCATTACACCCCTGAGAGCCCACAAAAAAAGTTTGGCTCTGGGCCCACAAAAGATTAATCAGGCCTTGATTCTGCTTATGGACTCAGGAGGCTTCTCCCCCATAGGGAGCTCTAGACACACAGGATTAAGCCCTGCTGCTGTCATTTTGAACTTCACCACTCATGGCTTGAGGGGGTGGGAAGGAGCAGGGATGGGGCTTCACCAGAAGTGCGTGCTAGGGATTAGGGCCACTGGAAATAGGGCTGTTGTGGGGAGGCAGAGGCCACCAGGGATGGGGACTGCTGACTCATGGCAGGTGCTTAAAGCAGGAGGGGGTGGTGATGCAATGAGCAACTGGGACCTCCAGGGGCTGGAGCTGCAGCCAGAAGTGAGGGCCACCAAGGAATGGGGCTGCTGGGGGCTGCAGCCAGTGGTTGGGGCCGCCAGGGAAAGCTGCTTCAGCTTGATGGTGGGGACCACCCAGAAACGGAGCTGTAGCTCCATGGCAGCAAGAGACTTCAGCCCAGTGGCAGGGGCTGCCTGGAAACAGGGCTTTTGTGTGAGGAGGGAGAGGGGATGGGGGTTGCAGCTAGCAATGGAGAGCCAGGAAGGGGGTTTCACCCCCTTTAGTGGGGGCCGCCTGGGAAAAGGACTGTGGGGGGTGGGGTGGGGAGGAGAGTATGGGGGCTGCAGCTAGTTGTGGGGGAGCCAGGGAAAGGGGCTTCAGCCCCGCAGGGGTGCTGGCAGTCAGGGCTTCAAGCTCATGTACTGAAAACACTGGCAGACCCCAGTGCTCCCTTCTTAGGGTGCACAGGTGAAGGGTGACACACTCCACACTCACCCCATCTCCTCTACCCTTTGTTATATTTTTTTTTATATATATACACACACAGGCTCCAGCTACCTGGTTTCTATTTTCTCTCTGTACCCTGCCTCACTCAAGATGCCATGTGCTAGTCCAGTGTTTCTCATCCTTTTTTTCTTTCTTTTTTAATAATAAAGTACCCCTTTAAAAAAATTAAGTACCCACTGTACCTTCAGTTCTCTCACTCTCACTCTCACACACACTTTTTTTTCTATCGTTGCAACACATTCGTTTAAACAACTTAATTGTAGCAAGGTGGGCAATGAAATTTTTGGGTCTAAAAAGTAAAAAAAATAAGAAAGCACTGTAAAACATACAACAAAAATTCAGTTTTCTCCAAATTTCAATTGTGTTGATGTACCCCACAGACTTCTGTCGAGTACCCCTAAGGGTGCTCATACCACTGGTTGAGAGACACTGCTAGTCTGCCTGCATTTCCAGCCAGCTACAAACAGAAGGCTGCTGCAGCTGCGCTGACCAGAGGACTCAAGGACCAGCACGGTGCATGCAAATACGGGCTAGTTTGTCCCCTTTTTTTAAGAAAAGTTGGGATGCCTGGAAAGGAGCTTAAATAAGGGGCAGTCCCAGTAAAAATGGGATGGATGGTCACCCTACACACAGGATATGTAATAATTAGTATCGTATGTACAGAAAGGGTTCTATAAAACCATTACATTTTGAGTTAAGGGTGGGTGTTATACAGAGTATTTTACATATGTATATATTGATCTGTTTTCATTCCTCCCCACTCAATTTTTATGATTCGATCATAACGTTGGATCGATCCCTGCCCATCAATTCAGCTGATAGTGAAGATTTGCTCCCTAAGAGTCTTAGACTTACATTATAGCTGGTGGGAGTTAAGGATGCACAACATCTTCTAGGCTCAGGTCCTGACAAATTAATGCTAACCTGATCGCTTTCTCTTTCTGATTGTCATTCACTACTACTCTGGTAGGGAGGAATGTATAAGTTTAAAAAAAAAAGTGTTTTTGTTTAAATATTTTAATTTAGTGTAAGCATTTGTATTTCTGTTAGGCCTCATTTTATATTTGTTACTCATCTAAAACTTCCCTAGACTCAAATGAGTCAAAAGTGAGTTGTGAGACAAGGTATGGCAAGCTCCCTTTTTAGGTAGGCTTAAACTATTTGCCTAGTGACATCCTCATAACTAAAAAGTTAAAGACAAATTAAACAAAATGTAAGAAATGACTACAAAATTGATGTCCAATCCTGCAATGGTCCAAGCAACAAATACGTTTGCCTGATGGTTCTTGGAGCAACAGGTTTTCCAGTCTAAGTTAGAAAGGCCTGTACAATCCAAGACCAGTTGAAAGATCTAGTGGAGTCTACTGAAATTTTCAGTGGACATAAGCAACTGGAGGTCAGAGTGCTCTTACAATCTTAGTTTACAGTATAATTTATGCATAGAACATATTGTATTTGACTCATATCTGCAAACAGAACTTTAAAAGTTAATTTTTGCTTTTTTTGTCCTTTATTTATTTAATGCAGTCCTCAGCTACATCGACGAAGAAATTCAGGTGAAGAAAATCATGCCGTTGTTCAGTAAATCGCACAAAAATCCTGCTGAGATTGTAAAAACTCTGAAAGAAAACATGGCCATACTGGAAAAGCAAGAGAAAAAAACAGACAAGGTATGAGATCATGTTTTTAAAAGACTAGTGATAAGGTATTTATTTGTACTCAGGGAACAACAGTTTGAAGAGAGTGAAATTGTGTTCACCAAGGCTGTGATCTTGCAAGCACTTATGCATGTGAAAAAACTTAAACAATGAACAGTCTTGCAGCACCTTAGAGACTAACAAAAAATGTAGATGCTATCATGAGCTTTCGTGGGCACAACTCACTTCTTCAGAGTTACTTAAAGTACAATGAGCAGTCAATGAGGCTGCTCGTCTAAAGTTAAAGCATTGGGTAGCAAGTAACCTAATATTTCTACATTCAACAGGCTAATCCAAAAAGTAAGTGATTTGTATTACAGTAAACTTCTGATAATCCGGCACCTTTAGGACCCAGGGGGTGCCGGATTATCAGATATGCCGGACTATCAGAAGGGGGGGCTATGAGGGGTCTGGAGTGGGGTGGGAGGGGATGCCACCCCAGATCCCTCATAGCCCCCCCTTACGATAGTCCGGCTCTGCCCCAGGCGTCCCTGATTCAGCTGCTGCTGGTGATTTTCAGCAGCAGCTGAATCGGGGATGCCTGCAATAGAGCAGCTGGGGTGCTGCCAGGTTGGTCTCGCAGCGCCGAGGGTCGGCACTATGGCACCAACCCAGCAGCACTCCAGCTGCTCTTGGACGCCTGGGGCAGAGCAGCTGGAGTGCTGCCGGATTGGTCCTGCAGCGCCAAGGGAGGGCAATGCGGGATCAACCCGGCAGGACCCCACCTGCTCTGCCCCAGGCATCTGGATTCAGCCTGCTGGTGAAACTGACGCTGCTGGTCAGTTTCAACCACGGCTGAATCCCGACGCTTGGGGCAAAGCAGCTGAGGTGCTGCCGGGTTGGTCCCATAGCGCCGCCCCTCGGCACTGCGGGACCAACCCAGCAGCACCCCAGCTGCTCTGCCCCAGGGGTCCCCGATTCAGCCGCTGCTGAAATAGATCAGCGGCTGAATCGGGGACCCCTGGGGCAGAGCAGCTGGGGTCCTGCCGGGTTGGTCCCGTAGCGCTGTCCTTTGGCGCTGCGGGACCAACCCTGCAGCACTCCAGCTGCTCTGCCCCAGGCGTCCCCAAGAGCAGCTGGGGTGCTGCCGGGTTGGTCCCGCAGCCCAGAGGGGCAGTGCTACGAGACCGACCAGGCAGCACCCCAGCTGTTCTGCTCCTGGCTTGCCCGATTCAGCTGCTGGTCAGTTTCAGCAGCAGCTGAATGGGGGAAGCCTGTCCAGCTGCCCCAGCACTTCCGGGTTCCTGATGGTGCTGGACCATCAGGAGTCCCGGAGCATTGGATGCCGGACTAATGGAGTTTTACTGTATTTTGTTTAATTACTCAGGTGTGTAACAAAATAATATGACACCATCGAAAAAGTACTCTAGAGTTTACTGTTTTTGTAGGCTGAGAAACCAAACAAATATGTGTAAAATGCATAAACCTCTGCATTTGGCTTGGAGGTGCTAAAAGTGCAAAACTTGGCAAAATTGACCAAAGTTTTAGCTTTGTAATGGAATATAGAATTGGGCAAGCTGTAACTGATAAGTGGTTTTATTATGAATAGTTATGGTTCGCTGGCCAGCAAAACAACCTTGAGGTTAGAGTAAGCGCACCCTTATTTTTGTTTTTCCCCCAGGGATCCATTCACTATACAAAAACATACTATCAACTAGGTAAAAATTCATTTGAACCTTTTTTTTTCTTTGTCCTTCTCCTTTATGTTTAAACTCATTTACTTAGGCAAATTCATGAAGGAGGGCAGTGTGACATATCTTCACATTTCACCTCTCTGTGCTGTACAAGATCAAGAGGTTACCAGCAAAGAAGCCAGTCCAGCTCTGACTGTTTTTTGGAGGCTCTGATACCCTGAACTGATAAAAAGATTAGAGTCAGAGGTCCAGGCCATTAAGCCTAATGACTGACTAAACCACCAAGCTACGTCTGCTCTTTTATCCAGCACTAAAGAGACAATGCCTAAATCCTCACTCTTGTATCTGGCCCTAATAAAATCAGAGGGATGCCTTGTGTAAATAAGATGACCAATATGAAAAGATTTAAATGTACACTTGCATATTGGAATCGTTAAGAGATTATTATTGACTCTAATAGGCCTGCCTGTGGGCATGACCCTGCAACCATTCAAATGCATTGCAAAATTCCCTTTGACTTCAGTGGTGTAGAATCTGGTCCTGTATGAGTAAGGTAAGGACTTGGCCCCTTCTCAGGCCTGCAGCTGCACAAAGCTCTCAGGTGTACTGGAAAGTTTCACATTTCAGTCTCCAGTTCCAAGTGAGACAGTGAGTTGCTCTGTAGGTGAATGAGACTTGAAGTATCTTTTAATGTAAGGGAGTGGTAACTGAGTTGTAAGTTAGCAGACCAGGAGGTCTAGTCTTCCCATCTTCTGTGTTGTTTTTTGTTGTTTGTTTGGTTTTTTTTGTGGCAGAGTCAACAGGAAAGCGTCTGCCATTGACTCACTGTAGTAAAGACACCGTTATTCATGTTGCTGAAGATGCATAACTTAGATTGATGGCCTCTGGTATTATAGACCAAGCCTTCATCTTGCTCCCTTTTATAATGTTCCAAATTCATGGGCTTGGTTATCCTGTTACCAGGGGTGATTGGTGAGGAAAGACTGGGGGTGGGTTAGTCTTGCAGGCTGACCAGAGACTCTGGCCCCTTGCTCTGTGTACCCATGACGTTGGCGAGGGGCATGTGGCACATTTGCACTCCTCACGCGTTGCCAGTGCCTGTCACTAACCACTGCTCTAAGAGCTAGATCACATTCTTCTCCCAGAGCCAGGGACAGAACTCATAAATCCTGATTTTAAACATTCTGCTACGGTCTAACAGAGTTATTTAACACACTGGCAGAGTGTGTATCACATCCCAGAACAGGGATTGGTTCACATACTCCTTCACTAGAACAGCCTGTGCTAGGGTTTTGAAAATCCTGGGTTCAGACATTTCTGGTGGCTTGTGGAGGTCCTTATGACTGCATGATTGAATGTCTTTCCAGTTTTCTTCTTGGAAAACATTGATTTATTTAATTCCTTCAGTGAGAGAATGCCCTTAAAAATAGGCTTTATATTTAAAACAC
This sequence comes from Pelodiscus sinensis, assembly GCF_052426305.1. NCBI lineage: Eukaryota > Metazoa > Chordata > Testudines > Trionychidae > Pelodiscus > Pelodiscus sinensis. The sequence goes on along the minus strand of NC_143052.1, from coordinate 294,582,958 downwards.
CATAAATTCTGCCATGGTGAGCAACAAACTCCAGTGTTCCATATTTTGGTCACTGGCCACATCTCAATAGCTTGTGTCAAGCAGTGAGTAGGTTTCAAGATTGTGAAGCAATAATTTAAAAATATTTTGCATAGATCTTACTGAAAATATTCCAGAGATTGACTGAAACTGGCTGTCAAATCCTCTTCTCCAGATTGTTGTGCAAAGTTGAGAATATGTAGTCTTCAGTGTGTAAGGCCCTGGATAGATCTTGAAATAAAGGCTTTAATCCAGTACCATCAGGCTGTGAATGCTTGTGAGAGATTAGTGAGCTGGTCACATTCCAAAGAAGAGAAGGGAGGTGGCAGGCCAGTTCAATCCTGGGGCGGGAGTGTGACCACATGGTATCAGCCTCAATGCTGGCTTGCTCCAACCTATGCACTGCTGTTTCCTCCTATCCAGCTGGTAAAGATTGGGGGATGGAGCTGACAATACAATGATTTGGTGCTTGGGCGTGCTCCATGGTGGCACCTGGTAGGCCTTAGGGAAGACTGAACAGGAGCTGAGATTGAGATCTGTCCCTTCATTGTAGTCAGCACAATAGCCTGTGCCACCGCTACTGCTTGGAACACAAGTAGATGCGTGAGGGTTATCTACACAAGTAGATGGTGAGGAAATAGATTCTGGCTTCAGTTCCTCGTCAGCTGGCACTTTAGTATCTCCTGTGGTTTGCTAGGGAGTACGGACCATCCTCTCTCTAAGTCCAAGATATTTTCCAAAAAACTTGGACTTATAGCGAAACTAAAGTAGGAATTTTTTTTCCCCGCAGCTGACTTCCATTTGCGCAAATTGGGGTTGGTTTTTTGCGTGACTTAAAAGCAGGGAATGGGAGGACTTACAACGTATCAGTTCCTACAAACATCAATGACTTTAGTGCAGAACAGGTGTATACCGGGGTGACTTACAGTGGGGATGCCCTATAATAAGAATGAGAGCAGGTCCTCCCAACTTAAAGTATAGTGTTATGCCTTCCTGCTAGCCATAGGATATGTCTAGACTTCTCTCTGTCGCCAGAAGGATGTAAATTAGACATACCAACATTGCAAATGAAGCGGGGATTTAAATCTCCCGCACTTCATTTGAATAAAAATGGCCACTGCGTTTTGCTGAGTCAGCAGTTTGTGGGCAAAAAGCGGCTGTCAAGACGGGGATTGGGCGACAAAGAAAGCCTTTGTCGGCCGGTCCTGTAAACCTCATTTTACGAGGTATAAGGGATCAGCCGACAAAGGCTTTCTTTGTCGCCCGATCCCGGTCTTGACGGACGCTTTTTTGCCGACAAACTGCTGACTCAGCAAAACGCGGTGGCCATTTTTATTCGAATGAAGTGTGGGAGATTTAAATCCCTGCTTTATATGCAATGTCGGTATGTCTAATTTACATCCCTCTAGCAACAGAGGGATATAGTCTAGACATATCCATACTGTCAGCTGGGACACAGATAAACTGGAATCAACTCATTGAAGAGCTAAGAAAGTTGAAGTTTAGGTCTAGAAGTTCGTCAGACTTGACATTTTATCCTAATAATATTAATCAAAATACAAAATCAACATCAAAAGGAAAAATCCAGATGCATGTGTAGTAATGAAGATCTATTTACTTGTATATAAAGCATGAGAGTGGTAATGGGGCCCTGTCGTTGCTATCTGAGATTGCATATAAGGATCATTGTGAAATTAGCATAAGGTTGCTAAAGCCTGGAACTCAGTTTATACCATTTCACTGGTTGTAATGAACACATCACTGATATTCCATGGGGCTCTGCAAAAACCAGCTAGTATTTGGCTATGTTTCTGAATTAGAAGGGCTATTCCTGTTGTGGGTTTTTTCCCTACAACAGACAGGTAGGTGACGTTGCAGAGGAGGTAGACCTTGGCTTCTGGGGGTGTACAAAAGTGTGTATCATGTATTCATGGGGGAAAAAAATCAAACATCCAAATGAACAACAGATTAGACGGGAGTATCATTTTAACCTTTTACATGTTACTTGTTGAAATATCTCCATGTGAATTTAGAACACATTCACATGAACAGGAAATTTCCCTTAAATTTAGATCATAGGATCATAGTAATTAGCAATCAAAGGACCTGTTGGATCAATGAGTTAATTTTCCCTGTGAGTGCACAATACAGTCTCTTCTAAGTAAACTGGTCTTGGCCCAAAGGCCAAAAAGATGTAAAAATAATCTGATTTTGGCCATGTCTATAGAGCTGTTGGTTTGTTTGTTTGTTTGCAAAAGGGCAACATTTCTTCATAGAGTAATCAGCCTGGTCTATGCTAAGAATTTACACCAACATAGTTACATCTTTCAAGCATGTTAAAAATCCACAGATCTGATAGATATTATGGATGTAAATGAGTCGTCAACTAGATGATTAATTGATAAGCCTAGGTTTATTGGTTAATCTTGTTGACTACTCATATTTCCCACCACTCCTTTGTTGCCTCTGTATCAGAGGCACCAAAGGAGGGGGGAAAGCAGGAGCCAGTGCTCTGGAGAGACAGCTTAAAAGCTAGTTTTCCGCCCTCTGCGGTGCTACTTGCCTCCCCCAGTGCTGCTGCCTCTATCAGAGGCAGCAGCAGAGGGAGGGGAACAGGGAAGACTGACGCGAAGCAGCCTTTGCCTGTAGCAGGCCCAGGCTCATCATCATGGGCAAAGGCTGCTCTGCATAGAGCAGCCTCTGTCTGCAGAGGGATGAGAGCTCCCCATGGATAGAGGCTGCTCCATGGAATGTGAAGCAGCCTCTGTCTGTGGCAAGTCTGGGCCCGCCACAGGCAGAGGCTACTTTATGGCAGCAGCCCCTGTCTGCGGGGGGTCCGAACTCCTTCCAAATAGTGGCTAGAGCAGCCTCTGTCTTCAGGGAGCTCAGACCCCCATGGACAGGGGCTGCTGCTTGACCAGCCCCTGTCTGCAGCCAGCCTGGGCCACTGTGGACAGAGACGGCTTTGCAGCTCCTCCCCCTCCTCCAGGAGTCTGTCAATTGAGAGCTTGGACCCCTTGTGAACAGGGCTGCTGTCACCCCACACTGATGCCTCTGATAGGCAGCAGTGCAGCGTGGCGGGGGGTCTTCCCCGGGAGTGGAGCCAGGAGCGCATTGGCTACTTCCCCCTCCCCCGGGGCTATAGAATAATCAAGTAGCCAATAAGAATTCATATGGTTACTCAACTATTCAATTACCCAATATCTAACATCCCTAATAGATCCTGCTATGCCAGTCTGATTCCTGGTGTTGACAACACCGGTCAACAGAAGAATTGTTTTCTTAATCTATCTCCCTGAGAGGTGTTAACTAGTTAATCTACCCCAATTAGTAGATTGTCATAAGTAATGTCTGTGCTTTAGTGGTACAGTTGTGCTGCTGCAGCATTTTAAGCAAAGGTAATGTGTAGGGGAACATGTGAGCGTGAGATGACCCCCCTCCCCCAAATTTCTGCAAGTGTCAAGCTGCCCTTGAAGGGCTTTCTCTGCTTGGCCTGGTGGCATGGAAAGGGGGCTTTGTCCTACTGCGCCTCTCCCTCAGCTCTTTCCGCTCCTATCCCCAGCCACCAGGCCCAGGTGAGGAGTGGAGGGGGTGAACCTCTGGTCTCTCTTAGGCAGCTGTTGCACTGCCCAGAGGCAGCAACTCAGAGCAGTGACCCTCAGCTGGGGTGAAAAGTGTCTCCGTCCCACTCCCTTTTGGGAACAGCAGCTGAGCCAACAAAGGGAATGTGTGTGGCGGGGGGGGGGAAGGGGGGGGAGGGAAGATTGCTGGGGAAAGAGTTGGGAGCAGGGTCCCTCTGCTCAGCTAGAAGTAGGGACAGTGCCCATCACCCTTCCCCCCCTGAGGTGTTTGTGAGGGTGCAGGAGCTTTGGGGAGACACTGGTGCTGTGAGTTGTCCCATACTGGACCAGAGGCACATGCTGCTCATTCCTGTGTCTGTAGCACCCCATGAACTGGCAGAACTGGCTTCCCTGGCCCAAGAGATGGGGCTGGAAGGCTCTTCCTAGAGGCAACACCTGGGTTAGTAGTCATGTGCTGCCCACTATCAGCAGGCATGAGTAATCACTGATTTTAAGTGTAGATGTGTTCATAGTGCCTGATGTGCTTTCACGCTGTTGGGACACTCATCTTTTTGTTGTCTATAGGGACAGATCCAAGCCATATTCTCATGCTCTAGTCTGGATAGAATACTCAGGTCTTGAGCATCCCTTGTAAGAATTTGATGTAGCAGTGTCTCATGCCACAGGTATGACTAAACAGTATTTATAACACAGTAGGGGTGCTGATATACTTTAAAAAGCTTGCTTAAACACTGTCAAAAATCTATAAAATGGATAGGGCCTTTGAGTCCCAGCAGCCAGGCTTGCAATTATAAATGTGTTCCTATGCGTGTCAGAGGCAAGGCTAGGACTAAATCCCTAGGCATTTCAGCAAAGCTTTCTTCAAATAACTGGTTATCAGAAGGAAAGGAGACTAGTTTTAAAACTCTGCCCCATTTCTTTTAGCAAACAAGGTCATAAGCATTCCAAGCCACTTCTAAGCATAATAAAGGGAAACTAGGAGGAGAACTGAAAAACAGTATATATTTCCCAATCATAGAGTTACTCTCTTCCCCTTAGACTGATAAATTGTCATTCATTATTTTTGTAAATTAAATGAACAGTGTACTACTTGTCCATGAAAAAACTCTCTTCTTCATATTACTTGGAGTCAAAATGGTGTTATATATTATGCTGATCTTTTTAGGATTTTGGGTAAATGCAATTATTGCATTTACCCTCATCCTCTTGTAAATATAGTGAGACACATTCATTTAAGGTGTGACTTCGTTATTCATAATGGAATTAAACTAGAAATGAGGATGGCCATACAACCCTGAAAAAGAAACTATTATGTTTGAGGAAACTGTGTATGTGGCAGGGACAATTAAATATGTTGACATATTTTGTGCTGCTATTTTTTTACTGTAGTGGTGGTAAAGTTCTCTCTCACTTTCAGTTTTATACTATCACCCAGCACCATGATATCAGGTCATGTTGCTCATAATATCAACAGTAATAGCAAAGTCCATAGTGGACTTCCTGGAGTCTCTGGTTTTGCTTTGAAAACAAATTGCTTTGCAAATTAGGACCAAGACCTTATATTGAAAGCAGCCATTAGTCTGATGTGAACACAGGCTGGATGTGCTTTGTTGCTGCCACAGCCAATGTGAAATTGGACAGCCACATTCTGTACTAACAACAGCCTGTGCCTCATTTTCACATTCGATATCAGATACAAAGAGTAATAGTAATCCAGCCTAGGTGGTGACAAATACAGGGATTATTATGTCCAAGTTGTCCTGGAGGGAAGAACAAAGTTTCCAAATAAGCTGCAAGTGAAAGAAAGCATTGTTGAAAACTGATTTTGTCTTGTCATCCAAGCTTAGCAGTGGGTCAAACAGGACCCGGAGACTTTTCATAACTTTCATGAAGGGTGGCTCTCTGCCTTTAATGGAAGCTGAACACAACAACTTGTCCATCTTTTCAAAATGCTTCCCCATTCTGATCGGTGCCATTTCAGCCTGACTTGGATTTAGCATGAACCAGCTGCTCTTTACAAGGTAATTTCCTGTAAATATTCTGACATGATGGTGGTTGCATCAGTAGAGAATGAGATGAGTGTTAAAAGTGTACAGTTGACTGCATACTTTATGGCAGCTTGCTGTCTCTCCTGGGTGTCCCATCGAAGTATTGAAGAAAAGTAGTTATAGTATGGTGATTCTTTGAGTGATGTCCCTGTGGGAACTCCACTAGTTAGTGTTGGGTTGTCCTGGCATCACAGATCGGAGTTTTCCCTAGCAGTAGCTGGCCAGACTGCTCATGCATGTCAGGTGCCTCATGCCATTCGCGCCTTTCTCCTTGCATGTGCGGTCCAGCTCCCGCTAGTTCCTTCATTGCTGCCTTTAGTCACAGATGGACCGAGCTCCTCTCCTCGGAGAATCTAGTGAGAGAGAGAACATTTTCAGTTTGTTTATTAGTTAGCCTATTAGTTATTTTATAGTTAGACTGTCAAGTAGTTTCTTTTCATTCTTGTTTGAGTTTAAAAAAAAAAAGCCCCTGTCAACTGTTATAAAGGCCATAGCCACAAAAAAAAGGGGGGAGTAAAGAAGGTAAGACCTTATAATTCTTCTTCGAGTGGTTGCTCATGTCCATTCGAATCAGGTGTGCGCACCGCGTGCACCACTTCTTCCGGAGCGTTTTCCCTAGCGGTACCCGTAGCGATGGCAGGGCGCCCCCTGGAATGGCATCGCCATGGCAGAGCATAAGTACCCCTGCCAGCGTTCCCCCACCTCAGTTCCTTCTTACTGCCCGTGACGGTCATTGGAGCGTGTCTCTCTCTTAGCGTAGCTAATGGTTCCCGTTTTTCTCTTAAGTGTTGTAAATAGTTCAAATTAGTTAGATAGTTAGTAGTTCTTTGTTTTCCTTCTCCCCCTTCAGGGTTGAGGAATGCCTGGGCTGCAAGGCTTTAAGGCTCGCACAGTATGCGCTAAGTTCATGCCCAAGGGAGACCCTCACGATAGCTGTTAGTGTTTGGGTGAGGGCCACCTGGCAGACGCCTGTAAGATCTGCAGGTCGTTCAAGCCGCGCACAAAGAGGGAGCGGGACTCTCGTTTGAAGCTTCTCCTCATGGAGTTGGCTTTACAACCGGCACTGACTGGACATTCCACGGTGTGCCGGCGTCAACGCACAACGCTCCATCCCGTGCGTGGACTTCAGTACCAAGGCCTCGGCACCGTTCTCACTGCCCGGCACCGAAGAAGCCAAGGTTTTCGCAGGGTAGGTCTACAAGCCGGAATTCCAGGTCAGGCCTATACCGCCGCTTCGAGTCCCCGGTGCAAACGTCTCCGAGTGCTCCTGTGCGGCATAAGAGAGCTGGACGAGCATCAAGTCCAGGTCACTAGCCTCACATCGTCCCTCGACGCAATACACTTTGGAGGAGGCGCAGGACCTGATTAGCTTCACTACCTCCCCTCCGTTGTCGGTTGAGGCGGAGAGATCGAGGTCTTCAATGCCGGGAGCCATGTTGGCACTGGTTTTTCCTCTGCACCAGTTGGATCGATTGGCACCGTTCACATATGCAACAGGACCGTCCCCTGTGGGACCAATACCGCTTTCCTCCACCTTGGTGCCAGCCTCAGTACAGGCCGCCAGGCCTCACGCAGTGCCCAACTGGACTCGACCCCCATCAGTGCTGGGACCCCTTCCGGAATTGCTCTTGGCTGCCCCGGTGCCATATTTCTCAGCACCGTATTACTCAAGCCTTGTGGCACCTCTTCGACACCAGTTTTGGCACCGATGCAAGTAAAGTTACTGGGTTCTTCAGCACTGCTGCAGGTACCGGCATCGGCCCTGTTGGCCATGCCAGTACCACCATCACCGATAACGCCAATCCCTTCGAGGGCAACCACTACGGCTCCGGCGCCTTGCATCCTGCTTGCTGTGGTGTCCACGGCGGCAACGATGGGGGCGCCGTCTTTGGGGCAATTGGACTTGGGAGTTCCATGCCCGCAGCCGGCACTGATTTTGGTACTGCAGATCACATGCACTGGGTTGACGCTACACTCGGGACAGGGGGCCTGTCTTTCCGGCACCAGTACGCCTGCACCACATGCATGCAGGCAAGCAGGAATCTATGGCCCGGTTCGCCTCCCCGATGGTGGCAGGGCATTCGTCATCAGCGCCACCCTGGCCTGAGTCTGACTACTCTTTTCAGATTCTGATGTGGGCTCTTTCAGGTCGGAGTACTCGGGAGCTTCGTCGCATCATAGATCCCGTTTCCGGAACTGGCGTGACCGTTCGCACGTTCAACAGATTTGGCCGCCTCAGCCACTTTGGCCTTTTTGGATGCCGTGGGCATACCACCAGTGGCAAGGGCCTGTGCCCCCTTCCGCTGTGTCCAGTGTCTCCGGGCACTGAGCACCTTTGTCGGCGTCACTGTCACAACCCCCTCCCTCGCCCCAGAGGACTGCTACTATCGATGCCGCTACAGATCCGCAGGCTTCGGTGCTGGACCCACTTCCACACGCGGTGCCTGCCCAGCCACCCCATCAATTGGGCCCTACGCTGGATCCGGTGCCGCCTCAGGAGTCATCGTCGTCCTCGTCTCCTGACAAAGCCTTAGCGGATCCCGCACTGGCGATGCCGACCATGGATGCTCGGTCGCATCAGGATTTGCTCTGGCGTCTGGCCTCCAACGTGGGTGTCCTAGTGGAGCCAGTAGTGGAGGACACAAATCCCATGATAGACATCCTGTCCGACGATGTGCCAGCCCATTTGGCTTTGCCACTCAACAAAACCGTGGCTAAGATCACTAACGCCTTGTGGCAGACCCTGGCTTCCTTAACCCCTACCTTAGAGAGTCGAGAGGCACACTTTTGTCCTGCAGTCAGGGCATGAGCACCTATATTCCCAGCCTATCCCGGGATCCTTTGTCGTCCAAGCCACGGCCCAGCAGGAGAGACTTCCGCAGCTGGGGTTGTCCCCAAAGGGAAGGGAGCCCAAACGCCTTGACCTGATGGGGCGTAAGGTGTATGCCACTGGTGGGGTGCAGCTCCGCATTGCTAACCAGTAGGCGATGCTGAGTCGTTACGCCTATAACACATGGCAGGCGATGGATAAGTTTAAAGATAGGCTTCCCACCGAGGTGCGTAAGAGTTTGCGGCTATGACCACAGAAGGCAGGACTATCACCCGTACAGCTCTTCAGGCTTCCCTGGATGCTGTTGACTCTGCAGCCCGCACCATGGCGTCGGGTGTAGTTATGTGCCGTGGTGCCTGGAATACCTCCTGATGTCCAGACTACTATTCAGGACCTGCCTTTTGACGGCAAGGCGCTATTCTCGGAGCACACTGACTCGAGGCTCCATACGCTCAAGGACATGAGGTCTGCTCTCCAGTCCTTGGGGATCCACACACTGGCTCCTCAGCAACATCAGCTTCCCTACAGACAGCAGGGGAGAACGCAGTCCCAGGTCCCCCGTGGGGATTACTGGAGACGCCGTCCTCATGCTCCCAGTGTGAGTGCGGGGGCGGCTGTGGCCCCGTCATCAGCCAGAGGTCGTCGTCGTCGTCGCCGCCTGAGGGAGGACAACCTCCGTGGGGTTGGACAGGGCCCCTCTCAACAGTCCAAGCACCCGTTTTGATGGCCCTCTAGAGGGTTGTGCACCAGTTTCCCCCCGGCCCCCTGTTTGGTGCCAGGTTATCCTATTTTGCCTGCGCCTGGGTGGGAATCGCCTCCGATGCCTGGGTTCTCAGAATAGTCAAAGATGGCTATACTATCCCCTTCCTGGGCTTGCCCCCTTCTAATCCACCCGCCCCATCCCTTTTCAGGGACACCTCTCACGATGGCATTCTCCGTCAAGAGGTGTTAGCGTTCCTCCAAAAGGGAGCGGTAGAGAGGGTCCCTTCACACTTGCGGGGCAAGGGGTTTTATTCCCAGTATCTTATTGTCCCAAAACCCCAGGGTGGGGTTCATCCCATCCTGGATCTCAGGGACCTCAACAAAACAGTGGTAAAATCCAAGTTCAGAAGGGTAACCCTGGCTTCTGTTATCCCGGTATTACAGTTAGGAGACTGGTACGCAACTCTTGATCTCAAGGACGCTTACTTCCATGTGGCAGAGAGACCCAGCCACTGGAGGTTTCTCCGCTTTATTGTATCCCGCTGTCACTTCCAGTTTGCGGTGCTCCTATTTGGTCTCTCGACAGCACCCAGGGTCTTCACAAAATGCATGTTGGTCGTAGCGGCTTTCCTCCGCAAAAAAGGGGTACACATGTTTCCTTACCTAGACGACTGGCTTATTCGTGGTCGATCCTATGAACAACTGGATGCTCATGTTTCTCTTACAAGGACTCTCTTTGTAAGACTGGGCCTCATGCTGAACGAGGAAAAGTCATTGTTGACTCCCTCTCAGCGTCTCGAATTTGGGGGGCTCTCTTGGACGCCAGGCTGGCGAGAGCATTCCTTCCCAGAAACAGATTCCTGGCCATAGTGGAGCTGGTCTCCGAGTTAACCTGGTTTCCTGTTACGACCGCCCGAGTCTGCTCGAGGCTACTGGTCTTGTGGTCTCCTGCAGAGCGGGCCCCGCACATAAATGTCCGGGAGTTAAGGGCAGTCAGAGCTTGCGAGACCTTCCTGTCAAAGCTGTCCCACCGCTCCGTCCTGGTGCACCTGGACAACACGGCAGCTGTTTTTTACCTCAACAGGCAGGGGGGAGCCTGGTCGCCTCCCCTCTGCCGCGAGGCTTTGTGGCTGTGGGACCTATGCGTAGTACATGATATAGGTTTGCAGGCAGAATACTTGCCGGGGTGCAAAAACTTGCTGGCCGATGCTCTGAGCAGGTCCTTTGGAGCCCACGAGTGGTCCCTCAAGGATTTGGCCCTTTGTCTGGTCTTCCACAGGTGGGGTTGTCCCCTACTAGATGTTTTTGCCTCAGCACAGAACATCAAGTGCCAGAGTTACTGCTCTCTGAGGCTGGGGGACCACTCCAGGGGAGATGCCATGACCATACCGTGTCCGGTGGGCATCCTCTATGCATTCCCTCCATTTCCCTTAATTCCCAGGGTTCTGACCAGGGTCAAGACCTTCAGGTCCACGGTCATCCTGATAGCCCGTCACTGGCCCAGGCAGTTCTGGTTCCCGATCCTGGTGGATATGCTCAGCGAGGAGCCTATAACTTTTCCGCCGGTTCGGGATCTCCTCACCCAACCTTGGGACGGAGGGCTCTTGGTTCACCCGAATCTCAGCTCTCTCCACCTGACGGCCTGGTTTATCCGTGGCTGACCCAGCCAGAAAGGGAGTGTTCCCAGGAGGTGCAGATGGTGCTCCTAGGTAGCAGGAAGCCATCCACCAGGTGGCCCTACGCCGCCAAGTGGCGGTGGTTCTCGTCTTGGGCGTCCAGAAGGGGAGTGAACCCGTCCTGTGTACCTGTCCTGTCCATTCTGGACTACCTTTTCGAACTCAGGTCCAGTGGCCTCTCTACCTCTTCTATCAAAGTCCATGTGGCATCACTCTCCGCCTTCCATGTTGGATCGGCAGGAGTCTCTCTATTCTCTGACCCTGTGGTCAAAAGGTTCCTTAAGGGTTTGAATAAGTTGTACCCCTTGGTTAGACCCCCTTCTCCCCGCTTGGGACCTTAATCTCGTGTTGTCTAGACTTGTCACCCCCCTTTTGAGCTGTTGGCCACGTGCTCTTTGAAGCACCTCTCTATGAAGTTTGCGTTCATTGTAGCCATTACGTCGACTTGCGGGGTCTCTGAGCTGAGGGCGCTAACTGTAAACCCGCCCTAACTAATGTTCTTGGAAAATGTGAGGCTCTGCCCTCACACGGCCTTTCTCCCCAAGGTGGTGTCACCGTTCCATCTGTCCCAAGATATTTACCTCCCGGTTGTCTTTCCAAAGCCCCATATCTCTCCTAGGGAGCAAGTGCTCCCTAGATGCTAGGCGGACGTTAGCCTTTTATGTCAATAGAACAAAACCCTTTCATAAGTCCACTCAACTGTTCGTTGCTTTCACGGATAGAATTAAAGGGCTCCCTATCTTGACCCAGAGGTTGTCCAATTGGGTCACGGGGTGTATCAGGGAGTGTTATGTCCTGGCCGGGAAGGTCCCGCCCCGGGTTACAGCACATTCCACCAGGGCTCAGGTGTCCTCTGTAGCTTTTGGGGTGCAGGTTCCAGTTACTGAAATCTGCAGGGCGGCCACATGGTCGTCAGTGCATACCTTTGCGGTGCACTATGTGCTGACCCAACAGGCCAGGGAGGATGCAGGGTTGGACTCTGCGGTTCTCAACTCTGTGTTGTAAATGTGTTGCTTTTTTTTCTCTGTACCACATTGCACTTTTATTCAACAGTTCTCTGTGTTCTGTTATTTGAATAAATATGTTTGGGTTGTTCAACTTTCGTGGACTTCTCTTTTGGGTGCTCCAACCCCTCCTCCGTAAGTGGGGTTGGTTTGGAAGTCACCTCATTCGAATGGACATAAGCAACCACTTGAAGAAAAGAACTGTTACTTACCTGTAACTGCTGTTCTTCGAGATGTGTTGCTCATGTCTATTCGATTCCTCTCCTACCTCCCCTTGGAGCGTCTGGCAAGAAGGAACTGAGGTGGGGGAGCGCTGGCAGGGGTACTTATGCTCCGCCATGGCAGCGCCACTCCAGGGGGCGCTCTGCCGGCTCTACGGGTACCCGCTAGGCAAAAAGGCTCTGGAAGACGCAGTGCGCACACCTGATCTGAATAGACATGAGCAACACATCTTGAACAACAACAGTTACAGGTAAGTAACTGTTCTTTTCACCAACAGGACAACAGAAAACTGCCACAAACAGCATGTCAGCAACACAATGCCAGCCCTGCCTGTGTTTAAAAAGTGTGACACTTGTCACAAGCCCGTGTCTGCCTCAGACGGGCATTCTTCATGCATTAGGTGCCTTGGGGAAGCACATATACCCCAGAAGTGCCCCCAGTGCTGAAAACTGACCACTAGAGCGTGGCAAGACAAGGAGATGCGGCTCCACATGTTCCCCTTCGATAAAGCACACCATCAGAGCCATTGCCTTCTACATATTGTTCAGACCCTGTCAGGGCCGAGGAACACAGAGCCACTTTCCCGGGCCTGGGCTCTTCAGCTAAGGAAAGGGCCTCACCGGGGAGATCTCTGCCGCCTAATCCATCCATCCACACCAGCACCGAAAATAAGCTGGGAACATCCAGCACCAGCTCTTTCCATTCTAAGGACTCCTCACAAGTGAAACAATGATGCAGAGCGCCACTGGTGCCAGCCACTGGCGCCAGAACCAACACAGGCATAACAACAGCACCGGCCTCAACGAGACCAGGGGAACTGGAGTCACAGCTTTCTACTATGGCACCATTGGTACCGAGTAAACCACTGGCACCATCTCAGGCCTGCTCAAAGACTAAAAAGGAGACAGCTAGGTCCCCAAGTCCAGAACCAATCACCTTCTCCCCAGCACCGTCTTTATCGGCACCAGCGCCTCCTTCACTGGCACCAGTGCATGCTGTTACTCATCAAGAGGGCAGTATCCATAGCAGACACTATAGATCAGTCTCCCCTCATTCCCTGGTACCGCACCATGTATCATCTTGCACCCACCATCTCCACAGGTGTCACTATCTCCTTCTCCTTCCTCAAGAGCTTCAGTGAGGTCCCTTAGGTCTCCAACACTATCAATGCACATTGCCTTTCATGAGGATAGCAAGAGTATTTTTTCTTCCAGACATTATTCTCCCATAAGGTCTTACTATGAGCACCACAGACACAGAAACTATTATGATCACCTGCCCCATTGGGTGACACTATCACTACTCACCAACCTACTCTAGACATTGGTCTCCATGTTGTTACCAATCTACTTTCAGATGCTGTACTACAGCTTCTTCGACTCCAGCTCATAGATGCCCCATAACTCCACCTCATCTGAATACTTATCCTCCCCAACAACCCCCCCTCTCCCCATGGACAAAGATTGCACTGCCCATTGATGAGGCCATTATGGAAGAAGCTGATTAAATATGACAAACCCCAGTGTGTGCCCTGCCCACTAATAAACAGGCCGACAAAAAGTATTTTGTTCCTGCCAAAGGCATGGACTTTTTTTTCCCACCCCCAGCCAAATTTCTTGATGATGAATGCAGCCCAGCAGAGGTCTAAAGTGCCACTATACAAGAACACCACAACCAACAGAGCAAGCGCATTGACCTTTTTGGTAGAAAAGATTATTCTTCATCTACCTTACAGTTTTGCATTGCAAACTACTCGGCTCTCTTAGTGAATCATGATTTTGATGTTTATTCCAAACTCACTTCTCTCATGGAACATTTACCAGATTCAAAAAAGACCAGTGCTAAAATTGATTGTCCAAGAAGACTGTATTACCTCTCGAACATCCTTACAAATGGCCCTTGATGCCACGGACACAGCAGCATGCTTCACCCCAACCTCAATTAAAATGTGATGGGTGTCCTGGTTACAATCAGATGCCATTCCAAAGGAATCACAATCAAAAGTAGACCTCCCATTTGTCAAACAAAAGTTGTTCGCAGAGAAGACAGAGATCCTCCACACAAGCACAGAGTTGTTCTAGAATCTTTGCATCAGGCATGCGTATGCTTCCCTGCCACTGAAAACAGTACATGCCATACCAGTGGCACTGTGAATTTTTGTACCTAGATACCAACACAGAGGATTTGATCAATCCTGTACAAGACAGCACCCACAAAACAGCTGCATGGCGACTCAGCAGACCAGTAAACAGCAGGTTTGAGGCATTGGCTGAGGGCATGTAAGATTTCCCCCTCACATGTTCACATTAAGACCAGGTTCCCATTTTTTACCACTGCTTGAGACCATTCATTGCTGGGCCTCTATTACGCCTGACTGCTGGGTCCTCAAAATTGTGGCATCTGGTTACGCCATCCCGTTTACATTCCTCCCGCCAACTTCTCCACCTTCCCTGTCCCTCTTCAGGGACACTGCTCACGAGGACCTATTAAAACAAGGTCCATCACCTCTTTCCATCCGAGCAGTAGAGAGCATACCAGATGAGTTCAGGAGCAAAGGCTCCTACTCTCACTACTTTCTCACACAGAAAAGAACAGGCAGGTGAAGATCTGTTCTTGACCTCCACAAACTTAACCGATACCTCCGCAAACAGCAGTTAAAAATGGTTATCCTGACTTTGATTATTCCAGCCCTGCATGAGGGGTTCACAGCCCTCAACCCACAAGATACCTACTTTCATGTCGTCATTGATCCTTCTCATGGACGGTTCCTATGATTCATGGTAGCATCAGAATACTTCCAGGACGTTCTACACCCACCTGGGTGTGGAGGAAAGGCCAATCTCAAACACTTGCAGTGGTCGCAGCTTACTTACATCAGTAGGGCATTATAATCTTCCTTTACCTCGACAATGTCCTAATAAAAGGCCCTTCCCTTCCAGAAACACTCAAAATGACAACTACAAGAAGGAAAATATTTGAATCCCTAGGTCTTATCAACAATCAGAAATCCATGTTGCATCCAACACAGTCTCTGGACTTAATAGGTGCCCGACTAGACTCCATCACAGCATGGGCATAACTTACTGTCACAGATTCCAAGCAGTACAAGATCTCATGATCATCACCATGAGCCCTACAATGCCAGTACTTACCTGCCTCCAGTTCATGGGGCACATGACAGCAACATCTATTGCTATTGAGGTGACACAGGACTTCTCGCCGCTTATGACAGCAACATGTAGTTTCTCATACATGACTACATTTCTGATGCCTACAACATTGGCTGGTTTCTGTATATGCTCCATTGAGGCACAGTGTCCACAAACATGTTTCCCTCCCATCCAACCTGGTCGTTTCCCTCAAGCTGTAGACTCATCCATGGAATCTGTTCTCAGGGGTACCATTCCACCAAGATCAGCTCATCATACAGATCACTACAGATGCTTCCTTACTCAGACGGGGTGCACACTTGGACAGTCACCTTGCTCAGGGTCAATGGTCTACCAAAGAAACAGCACTCCGTATAAATCTGTTGGAACTGAGAGCGGTTGCCAACGCATGCAAGCACTTCCATATGTGCATTTACAACACCGTTGTCAGGAAACTCACTGACAATATGACAACTATGTATTATATAAATTGTCAGGATGGGGCCTGATCCCACTCCCTCTGTGCCGAAGTGACATGTCTGTGGAAATGGGACATTCACACCAAAGTGTCCTTAGTGGTGTCGTACCTACCTGGAATCAACAATGTCACGGCGGACATGTTGAGCAGACATTTTGTACTGGACCACATGTGGGAGTTATACCACAGGATGCTTCAGCGTATCTTCATCATTGGGGGTATCCCCAAATAGACTTCTTTGCCTCATATGAGAATGCCAAATGCCCACAATATTGCTCTAGGGCCAGAGTGGGCCTGGGATTGCTAGGGAACACTTTCTCCTCAATTGGAAGGGCCCCCTATTTTATGAATTTCCTCCAACCCCATTAATCCTGAGAGTCCTAGAGAAGAACAATAGTGATGGAGCAGTAGTAGTACTCATAGGCCCTCCTGCGCCCGACAAACATGGTTTTCCTATCTCTCTCGGATGTCTCCCCAACCACCCTGTCCCCTCCCTGAACACACTGATCTATTGACCCAGAATCAAGACACTCTGTTGCATCCTCAGCCCTGCGTTCTGCATCTGGCAGCCTGACTCCTCATCGGCTCCAAGAATCCGAAATATGTTAGCACTGCTTTAAGGAAGTCTTGATGCATAGCAGGAAACACCTCCCATGCTCCACCTACCTTAAAAAATGGCGCAGATTTGTGTCCTGGTGTAACGACAAATGGCTCGAGCCGTATGCAGTATCGTTACATTACATTGTAGACTATATCATCTTCCTAAAGCAATCGGGACTAGCCTTCGCCTCTCTCGGAGTTCACTTGGCAGCAATTATTGCCTTCCACCACGCTATAGATGGCTTCTCAGTATTTTCACACCCCATCACAAAGAGATTTATCAAGGGCTTATGCGATCTTAACCCACCACATAGTGCACCACCACCAATGTGTAACCTAGAGATGGTGCTAGATACCCTTACTCAACCCCCATTCAAGCCACTAGCCATCTGTCCTCTATCCATGATGACTACCACAGTGATTTTCCTACTAGCCACAATGTCTGCTCGCATAGTCCATGAATTGGCCACTCTCATGGCAGTACCACCATATACTATATTCAGTAAGGATCATGTAATATTGTTACCTCACCCCTCCTTCATACTGAAAGTGTGTTCCAATTTCCACATCAAGGAGACGATTGTTCTTCTATACTTCTATCCTAAATCCATGCATCTTGGCAGGAGTCTATTCTTCATACCCTGGATGTGCATAGAGCACTTGTCTTTTACATAGACAGAACCTGATCTTTTCACAGGTCACACTGATTGATCATTTCCATAGTGGAGCATTCTAAGGGTGAACCAATTTCAGTGCAGCATATATCTAGACTCTTAGTATCTTGCATCACCCCATACTACATCATTCGAAACAAACCACTTCTGGGAACACCCAGGGCTCACGCCATAAGAGCCATGGTGACATCTACAGCTTTCCGGAGAGGGGTCCTCCTTTGGGACATTTGCCAGGCAGCCACATGGTCCTCAAACCATACCTTAATGAAACATTACACTGTCTTACATATAATACGATTAGGGGTAATTTAGCTACAGCTAACCAGGAAAAAGATCTTGGAATCATCATGGATAGTTCTCTGAAGATATCCACGCAGTGTGCAGCGGCAGTAAAAAAAAAAAGCAAACAGGATGTTAGGAATCATTAAAAAAGGAATAGAGAATAAGACAAAGAATATCTTAATGCCCTTATATAAATCCATGGTATGCTCACATCTTGAATACTGCGTACAGATGTGATCTCATCTCAAAAAAGATATACTGGCATTGGAAAAGGTTCAGAGAAGGGCAGCTAAAATTATTAGGGGTTTGGAATGGGTCCCATGTGAGGAGAGATTAAAGAGACTGGGACTTTTTAGCGTGGAAAAGAGGAGACTGAAGGAGGGATATGATAGAGGTCTATAAAATCATAAGTGGTGTGGAGAAAGTGAATAAGGAAAAGTTATTTACTTGTTCCCATAATATAAGGACTAGGGGCTACCAAATGAAACTACTGGGCATCAGGTTTAAAACACATAAAAGGAAGTTCTTCTTCACACAGCACATAGTCAATCTGTGTAACTCCTTGTCTGAGGAGATTGTGAAGGCTAGGACTTTTAACAGGATTTAAAAGAGAACTAGGTACATTCATGGAGGTTAAGTCCAGGGGCTGCTCTCGGGCCCCCAACCCTGGGCTGGTGGAGGGTCCGCGACTCCCAGCCTGCTCAGGCTTCACCAATGGCAGGGCCTCGAGCAGAAGGAGTGGAACTTTGGGCAGAAAGGGTGAGGTAGGGGAAGAGGGCCCTGGGCCCTCAATTTTTGGAAAGGCTCCAATGTCCCTACATATCTTGCCATCCCTACTTTGTGTTACAGCCTTCATAGCTGGACTCCTGGCTACCAGCCACTGCTTTCTGAATGCCCACTTATGAGGGCAGAGCTGCCACCAGAAGCGGACACACATCCCCTACAATAACCTTGCGACACCTCCATCCCCTTTTTGGTCAGATCCCTACAGATCCATTACATTTCAGATTTAAATATCTGTTTCTGAGAGAGTTATACTGTAAACTAGAAGCTTCACTCCTTTTGGGGTGAAGTTCTGGGACAGTTGTGTGTTTGAATAGTAGGGAGCCTGATGAGCTGATGCGTCATCCACTTGGGCTACTCTGTTAGTCAGCAGGTTCCAGCATTAATTTTAGTAAAAGTCACAGACAGATCATGTGACTTCCATGATTTCATTTTTATTCCTGGTGAAATATAGAATCACAAAAATGAAGGGCTGGAAGGCACCTCAAAGAAGTCAAGTCCAATACCCTGTGCTGTTGCATGGCTAAATAAACCTTGATCATCCCTGACAGGTGTGTGTTCAACTCGTTTTTAAAAGGTTCCAATAATGGGAATTCCACAACCTCCCTTGAAAGCCTCTTCCCTAGAGCCCTGAAAATCCACAGATATCTGCAGATATTCGTGGTTCATTTTTGTAGATGCAGATTGAAATTTTGTGCCTAGAACCTTGCAAATTTATGGATATCTGCTTTATATCCATGGGTGTCTGCATCCGTGAATGTTTGCGGCACATTTTTACAGATACAGATGCAGCTGAGGATACACATTTTGTGCAGGGCTTTACCTATTCCAGAGCTTCATTGGCCTGATAGATATTAGGAAAAGCTTTCCAACTAACTTAAATCTTCCTTACTGCAGATTACGTATGTTAGGCCTGGTCAACACAACAGCGGAAGGTCGAATTAAGATACGTTGACTCTAGCTATGTATCTTGAATTTCTGCGCCATCCACATAGTGGAAGGCTGATGGGAGCAAATGCTCCCATCGGCTTTCCTTACTCTCCTCATGGGAAGCAGGGTTACCGGTGCGGACAGGGATGCCCTCTGAGTTCAGTTTAGTGGGTCTTCACTAGACCCACTAAATCAAACCCTTGATCAACCACAGCAGCATCAATCTTCCACGTAGTGAAGACGTGGCCTTAATGTCTTCAGTGGACATGGAGGTTAAGTAGTCACTTCCTCTTTATAACAGTCTTCCAAATGTGAAGGGCTGTCAGCCTCCATCCCCCAGTCGTCTTTTCTCAAGACTAAACATGCCCGATTTTTTTTTTTAAACCTTTATTCATAGTTTAGGTTTTCTAAAAACTTTTATCGTTTTTGTTGCTCTCTTCTGGAGTGTTTCCAATGGTCTACATGCTTCTGAAATTGTGGTGCCCAGAAGTGGACACAGTACTCCAGCTGGGGTCTTACCAGTGCTGCGTACAATGGGACAAATTCATTCTGTGTCTTTTATATACAACACTTTTTTGTTATCACATCCCAGAACGATTTCCACTTTTTATGCAGCTGCATTATATTGATGATTCACGTTCAGTTTGTGGTCCACTATATCCCCAAGATCCTTTTCAGCAGTACTTTGACATTTTGTAGTTGTACATTTGATTTTTCCTTCCTAAGTGAACTACTTTGCACTTGTCTTTATTGACTTTAATCTTGACACTTGGTAATCAATTTGAGTCCAAGATGCTTGAAAGGGACAGTTCTCCAACTGTCTCTATCACAGAACATGGGTATCTGCTGCACCCTAACCCCAGACTTCTGGTTTGGGAAGATAAACAATGTAAAGGGAGCATTCTAAAATCCACAGTCTGTAGCTAGTAGGACCACTAAGTTTCTCTTGTCCATTGCTTCTTGGATCATATGGGTTCACTTAAGCACTTTGTTCCTGGGCGAGAACCCTACTCCAGTGTTATATGCAGACAACATTCCATTTCAGAAACAAACGTATTTATGTACTTCAGCAATGGGATTTATCAAGAACTATTCAGTTTAAATACAAGTGCCAAAATAGAGGCTAGACATGATCTTTAAGGACCAGTTTTTGAGGTTTCAGGGTCTCCCTGCACATAGATTATGAGGCTTAAGGCTAGAGAAAAAGGCTCTTAAACTTGGCCAGGAATAGGCTATTGTTTCCTGGAAGGGATAGTATGTGACAGCCAAATTACAGTGTATCCAAGAGGGAATAAAAGAAAATGTTGAAGTCATCTGTGTAGACCACGTGTACAAGGAGTTTAGTGGTGAAGAGAGGAGAGGGAAATGAGACAAATTAAGACAGAACGGGAGTCAAGATGCTGTGTAACTCCCAGTTTTTTTAGAATTTGTTTTTCCTTTTAATTATTTATTTTCCTATCTGCAACTGAAGTCTGAATCTTGCAGAGATTTTCTGCCTGGCAGAGAGGATTATTTGTGTTTAGGGAGCAAAGCAAAGTGGTGTTTTTTGTTGTTTTTCTTTTTACTGCAAAATGCTAGAAATTTTCACATTCAGCCAAGCAGAACTGGTGAAAGGCCAAACATGTACCAGTTTTGCTTTGGGTATGGAAATATTTGCACAGCTTTCATAAAGACTTAGATTTTCAATTCACAAGAGAATATCCCTGTTGCTAAGCCCTTTTGTATTCTGTGTGTTAGCTCTACTGATGTGCCATTAACATTTGATGGTTAGCAAAAAGCATGTTTTTGAAGTAAGCTGTCTTAATCAAAGAGGGTGACCATGAGGAATGCTGCAGGAAAAAAAGCCTATGGTGGCTAAATAAAACTTCATTGGGGAGGGAATGTAGATTAATCTCCTCACTCGTTGACCTACACAAATTAGTGCGCAACTACAATCCTGGTATAGTTAGGAGGTAAATAGTATTTATTTTGTATATTGCAAAGTGTAAGCTTTGCAGTTGGCTATGAAATCAAGGGGACTGGTTCTAGTGTGTCTCTCCTGTAAATTTGGATTAATTCCAATGGAGTTAATAGTTATATCAATGCAATAGTGATGTGAGGTCAGTCCCCATCCCAAGATCTCTTATCTTGAAGTGCTTTCAGTCTATATATTATGTCATTTTCTAGGATGCTGTAGGAGTTATTTATAGAGCCTCATAATCTTGTTCTTTCAAACATTGGAAGAGTTTTCATTCAATAGAAACTTGAGATTGGCTTAAACCAGAAGCCTGTCTGAATATTTGAAGATTGGATGTTATCAAGACTGTTCCCATTCTGGCACTCTGAGTGCAGAAGGAGGGGGTCTGCAAGAGACCTTAAATACCTTGCCTCTATAGTCTTCTGCTAAAAAAAAAAATTGCCCCAGTCACAGATTCCCTGGCCTGGGGCGATAGGCTGCCACCATCAATGAAAACTCCTTCTTCTTGAACCTAGGAAGAAAGTACCTGAACTTCTTCCAGAGGGGTTACCCCCAAGCTCTTTTACAACAGGGGTGTGTCTAAACTACACCCCTCTGCCGACAGAGGGATGCAAATTAAGCACTTTGAAAGTGCAAATGAGCCCGGGATTTAAATATCCTGGGCTTCATTTGCATACTCATGTTCAGGCGCTGTGCTGATCACAT
This sequence comes from Pelodiscus sinensis, assembly GCF_052426305.1. NCBI lineage: Eukaryota > Metazoa > Chordata > Testudines > Trionychidae > Pelodiscus > Pelodiscus sinensis. The sequence goes on along the minus strand of NC_143052.1, from coordinate 294,561,319 downwards.
GCCCTTTTGAAAGTGAAAGTACAGTCTAAGATCCTGTACTCCAAAATGAGGCGTACAGGGTCTGCTGAAAAAGGTCCCCACTGTCGGCAGAGCCGCGGATAGACTTTACTTTCACTTTCAAAAGGGCGTATGCTTGGCACAGTGCCCGAACATGAGTGTGCAAATGAAGCCCAGGATATTTAAATCCCGGGCTCATTTGCACTTGGAGGAATGCAGGAATGGAGGTAGCCCAAGAGTGCCTGGAAAAAAGAGAAAACAATCTGCAGTCTCTGATAGCTGACCTCAGTCTTAGGCATGCATATTCAGATCTCCTATTCCTTCCAGGATATAATCAAATCATAGCCTTAAAAAGGTGATTTTTATTAACAAAACTTGGTAAAGCATACTAGGTGTTATAAAGCAACTGAGAAAGGAACAGATTAAAACACAGAGAATTGTATCTCTGGGATTGAGAGTAATACAGTGTATGGGACAGAGGAGGGGAGAGGCAGATGGACTTAAACAGAGAAGTTTAACCAAACAACAACAAAAATCTGATAGTGAATGAAATATCTATTTAAACACAAGCTACTTACAGATTGGTGCTTCAAGGTCCAGTCCATTTTCATGCCCTTGTAGGCATGGTAGTTCTGCCCCAACTCCCGGCTTAAAACTCCCACAAAGAAAAACAGCGGGCAGGTATAACTTCCAATTAAAATTTCAACACATTTTCTCATTGGCTCTCCTGGCTCCCTGCCAACACCTCTATGCTACCTGAATTTAACCCTTTAAATGAATGCTGGCTAGGACTCCTGTCCATCATAGATGTTCTTCTAAAAGTTATGCTCTAGGAATTATTTTGGGGCAGTTCTGTGGTCTATTATATAGGAAGTCAGCCTAGATGATTACCATGGATCCTTCTGGCCTTGAATTCTATGAATATCCACCAAAATTTGTGATGATCAAATCTTAACCTGGTTTTGAATTAAACTTTACAAATGGGTCCTGTCTGTCTTCTTGACAGACTTGAATTCAAGTACCTTCTAGTTTAGGAGTGGACCTGAAACAACACACAGATTCTGTATTTTGCACTCCATGAATGATGCAGCTGAAAAGTTGGGCTCATCAAAAGTGTTTTAAAGTAAACTGTAAAGTAATGGAGGATAAAGATATTTGGCTTTGGTTTTTCATAGTGAAAATTGTTATGTTTTAGTGGAATCAGGTTAGATAGTCTATTCTAACCTACAGTCTAGGTTTTCTGTACATTTCATCCATAAGTTCCTAGTTAAAGGTAATGGCTGGTTGATTTAGGGCTTGAGTGGCAAAAACACTGTCAGGGGAAGAATAGGTTGCCATGGTGCAAATCTGAATGTGTCTGTAAGGAATTACTTGGTCAAATGTTAATGAGGCAAGTGCAGCCCCCAAAATGGGGGGCTTTGAACTGAAAAAGTATATATCTAGGGTTGGTAGGGATTGTGCTGATTCATTGTGTTTTCCTCATCAGTTTCCACTTGTGGAAACATGCGGGAGGTGGAAGCTGAAACATCGCCTGCCTTCATTTGGAGCGAATGCCTCATGAAACATAAAAGGGCCTTGTCAATACAAGGAGGTTATAATGTACATCTTTAATCAAGAATCTGACCCCATTTTATGTGTATTACAGATTAATGTATAGAATACACCAACAACTGAATTAGTGTGGGCGTTTTTTTGCCTGCATAAGGGCTGCAGGATCTAGAATGAATGTTTCAGCCCAAGCATATGTACAAATATAGATGACTATTTAATATCATTAACCATTGTTTGTACTGAAACTTTGTTTGAACAGTTTTTCTTTATTACCAGTTCTTTTACACTGAGGTGTGTTTGTTCTTTAACTATTAATGTACCATTTGATTACCAGGCATCAGAAGAAGTGTCAAAATCACTGCAAGCAATGAAGGAAATTCTGTGTGGTACTAGTGACAAGGAGCCACCTACGGAAACAGTGGCTCAATTGGCGCAAGAATTATACAACAGCGGCTTGCTAGTGACACTTATAGCCAACTTGCAGCTGATAGATTTTGAGGTAGGTCAATATTAGATCTCTGAAAATACAGGAATTCCATCTGTTTGATCTTGATATAGCCACTTAAACTTTAGGAAACTAAAACTAAACTAACTGACTTGTGTAGCTAGGCATTCCCAATACTCACTTTCATTATAAACTTTTAGATATTCTGAAATATGAGTTTTTTTCCAATAGAGCATTCCTCTGTTATGTAATGATCAATATGCTGGTACACGGGTGCCCATGCCCTCTCCATCGGACACATGATGCGCTAGATCCGTGGTCCCCAACACGGTGCCCGCGGGTGCCATGGCGCCTGCGGGGGCATTTCTCTGCGCCCGCCAAGTGCTCAGGGCTGGCCTGGCCCCGGGCACGTGGCGCATGCGTGGTGCCGGAGCCAGCCCCGGGCGCGTGGCGCACGGAGATCGCCGGCCCCGGGCGCGCGGCGCTTGGGGAAGAGGGGGGAGGGGAGAGAGCGCCGGCCCCGGGCGAGCAGCGCTTGGGGAAGGGGGGGGGGAGAGCGCCGGCCCCGGGCGCGCGGCGCTTGGGGAAGAGGGGGGGGGAGAGAGAGCGCCGGCCCTGGGCGCGCGGCGCTTGAGGGGAGAGTGCAGGCCCCGGAATGCAGCTATGGGGGGGGCCACACCCCCCCCGGGTGCCAGGCGGGCGAACGGCCACGCCCCCTGGCGCCCGGCAACCCCAAATGGTTGGGGACCACTGTGCTAGATTGTTTGTTGGCTTAACTCTGTAGAGTGTCAGAATAACCAAACGATGGACCAAAGGTGGGCAATAATTTTTGACTGGGGGCCACTTCAGAAATTTTTGAAGTGGTCCTGAGCCACCCTGGAAGGTGCGGGGCCAGGACACTTCCATGCTTCCCCATCTACAGACCATGATTAGTCGGGGGGTGGGGGAGTGCACAAGGTCTTTGCCTCTCCGCCTCCCCAAGAGAACCGCCGGCTGTTCGGAACAGCTGGTGGTTCCCTCTAGATACCCATGCCCCTGGCAATGGGAGGAGACTTCACATGCTCCCCCCTTCTGCCGCCAGGTCAATCCGGGTCTGGAGAGGGGAGCACATGATGTCTCTCACTCCCTGCTTCTGCCCTGCAAGGGAGCACCATGTTTAGTCAGCTGCCAGCTGAGCAGCAGCTGGCAGTTGACTTGAAGTGCTGAGCCCCTTGTAGGGTGGGAGACTTCATGCACTCTCCTGCCCCCAAGCCGTGATTGGCCTGGTGGTGGAGGAAGTGGCAAGACCTCCACAGACTGGATCAACTTTCTTTGCAGTCGGGATGTGGCCAACGGAGGCCCTTTTATCCACCCCTGGTTCAGATACATAAGGCAGCAGGATGTAAAGTACTACTGAAAACATAATGCTATTCTATACTTCTGGTGCATCCTCATCCTGAGCATGTTACATTCTGGTCATACTATCTCTGAAAAGACACAGGGGTTTTGGAGACAGAAAATGACTAGAGCCAGAGAAGCATCTCTTTATGAAGAGAGATGAAATGGATTGAGACAGCTTGTTCATAGAGGTATACAAAATAATGAATAGCTTGATAGACTGTATCAAGCCTGTTTTCATTTCACAGAGTAAAAGAATAAGGGGACATTAAATAAAAGGGCAAGGCAGCAAACTGAATGTAGTAAAATAATGGAATACTCAAAACATGATTAGCCCTGGGAATTCATTGCCATAGTGTAACTTTAAGCCAAGAAGAACTCAGAGTAATTCAGACAAGAATTAATCATTCGTGTGGACAATGACAATATCAATATTTGCATTAGAAATTATTAAAAATAAACTTAGGATGTTGGTGCAGAGTCAGAACTCATGAATTCCGTACTTCTCATTCTGCAGGATGCTCACACACAGTGCCTCCTGTTAGACACAGTTTAAAGTAGGGGCACTAAAACCAGGTTCTAGGGAGAGTCATCCTTTTATTTTGTTCCCCTGGGAAGTCTTGATTCTGCAAACCTATGGTAGTCACTTATTGCATGAGTTTTTTCCATTAAATGGAGTACATTTTCCCATAGGAAAGAACTATTTATGTTCTTCTTTTCTCCACATGCTTTGAATATAAAACAAGATAAGGAATATTTGCCTCTGTGTTTATAACTCTAGAGGACTTCAGGTTTAATGGTAGCTTTCACTGAAATGCTATAAGAAAAAAAATACTTTATTGGAAAATATGAAAAATAGGCTACCTTTTACAGCATTTCAGGGAGACTTAATGTTCATTTTGCAGTATTAAATGACATAGCCTTGGAAGGTTTCTGTTGTAGGGATAGATTATTTTCATTTAGTTTTTAATCTAAAAATATCATTGTCAACATAAGTTGCCTCCCCTCCCTCTATTCTCAAATGGAGAGGTTTTTTTATCATAGAATATCTTCATTTATTTTTGATGTTTTCTCTTGCAATCGCTAAATGTATCAGTCTCTCCATGTTTTCATTAAAATCAGAAAAATAATTCAATAATTTGCAAACTGTAAACAATAAAAGGCACCATCATCATACGGCTTCTCAAATCATGGGATATCTGCCTTGCTCCTAAATCAGTATTCTATCTAGTTTACAGCAAATGGGAAATATTCTTTGGCTTATTTCTCCAGAGGACGGTCTCCCACACCAGGACTCTGTATAATGTGACAACTGTACACTAGAAACTATGTATTCTTCTTCGAGCAATGTCCCATGGGTGCTCCACTGTAGGTGTCGGGCTTGTGCACAGATTGGAGATCTTTTTCAGCTGTAGTCTGCTGGACCGTGCATGCGCAAAGCACATCTCATGCCTTTTCACGCCATTTGTGTGTGCGCACGGACCAGCTCCCGCCAGTTCCTCCTGACCGTCCTCTCCTCAGATTCCTGTCAGGATTGAAAGAGAGAATTTCTTAGTTAGTTACTTGTTTAGTTGTAGTCTCCGTTCCTATAGTTAGTTACAGTTATATTGTTTTAAAAAAAATTCCTTGTAAATAGTTAGCTTAGTTAGTATAGTTGCCTCAGACAAAAAGGGATGACCATGCCCGGATCACCCAATTTTAAACAGTGTGGTTCATGCAGAGAAGCAGTGCCCACCTCTGATGGACACTCCCTTTGTATAAGGTGCCTCGGAGAGAGGCACATTCTGCAAAAATGTCTCCATTGCTCCAAACTCACTTTGTGAGCCAGGAGGGACAGGGAGATGAATCTAAAAATGCTCCTCTTTGAAAGAGCATTACAACTGCAAGGTACCAACGCTCCCCGCTCAGTGGAGCCTTCACAGCCCACATCTCGGTGGCCACCGTCTCCCAGGAAGTTGAAGAAAAGACCTTCTCCCTCTTGGTCTTTACCCCCGATGCAAGTCAGCGTCAGAGACAAGCCAGGTACCTCGGGCACGTCCGCTTCACGTGGCCCCAATAAACTCAAACAGAGCCGCAGTACATCGGCGCCGAATCCGTTGTTGTCTGTCTCCACAGCGCTGACTGTGCCATCGGTGCCATGTTCAGCACCGAGTGCTCCACCGGCACCGAGCCGCTTGCCGGCACCGACCACCACCTTGGCACCGACCGCCATCTCGGTACCCGCTGCACCACCTATCATTGAGCCCCCGGTGCGCCATTCCTTATTGGCACTGCATACGTACACAGCGCTGTTATACGAGGCACCGTAGGACACGCTAACAGCGGAACCGACCACACGTGACAGACGGCACCCTGTGCCCAGGGAAATCTTTACTCTGGTCTCATCCTCACTGGAACATTTCCCTGTTCATACCACCAGCTGCCAAAAGGCATGGAAACTGCCGGCTCCTTCCCCCAGCCCGGACCACATGCACGTCTCCCCGGAGCCGCCCTCACCTTCTCCGGTGCATTCAAGGTAGTCACCGAGGCATCATACATGGCAAACTTATTGTTCCCCAGAAGTCTAACCTCACTACCACTACTGGTACTGACACTCACCAGCTCCATCCACACACCCCAGGGGAAGATTGCAATCTCCCAGATCACCAACACTTTCCACCCACTCGGCAAACTACTATCATTATTACAGTCGTCATTCCCACTCATTTCTCCAGGACACATTATTGCCTTAATCTCCTCACCGCTCACATTCCTCACCTGCCAAAGATCATTTGTCTGTACCACCCCCTACAAGATCACCAACTCCAACTGGTGTTCCAAATGTCATGCACCCAGCAACACCAGCAACCTCCTTCTGAACAGGGAGAATTACAAGGACAGTCACCCACTGACCAATCATCATCATCACAGATGATGCAGTCTTTCAAGGTGACACTTCACCAGTAGATGACCTTCGTCAGTTCAAAGAACTGTTCAAGAGAGAGGAAGACAGCCAGCATGTACAGCTTGTTGAAGTACAACAAAAACAACATAATTTGCTCAGGAACCTTCAACCATCACATCAAGCCAAAGTTGCACTACCACTAGATGACGCCATCCTAGAAATAGCAGATGATATATGGCAGGTGCCAGCCTCGACTCCCGCTACCAACAAAAAAGTAGACAAGAAATATTTTGTTCCAGCGAAGGGCATGGAGTTCTTCTTCACCCATCCACAACCAAATTCAGTGTTTGTGGATGCAGCTAAGCAGAGGGCAAAGGCTCCCCAACAAAAACCCAACGGCACAGATAAGGACAGCAAATGTCTAGATCTGTTCGTCTGAAAGATATATTCTTCAGCAATGCTGACCCTATGCATGGCCAATTACGCAGCATTATCGGCCAACTATAACTGCGCATAATTGTCAAAGTTAGTGTCAGGTAAATGTTCCATGAGTGGGACCAAGCGCAACATTCTTAAGGCAGTGGTCCAAGAGGGCTACGCAGCCTCCAGAACAGCTCCGCATATAGCCCTAGACACTGCAGCGTGCAGCACAGCCACCTCGGTAGTCATGCACAGTGTGTCATGGCTGCAGCAGGCAGCTGTCCCAAAAGACCTCCAGTCTAAAGTTGAAGATCTTCTATTTGACAGGCAGAGTCTCTTTTTTGAGAAAACAGACCAAGTCCTCCACTCAGGCAAGTACTCCAGAGCGCCCCACACAACCCTGGGGATGTACACACCACCTTACTGGTGTAAAAGGTACACACCATACCAAAAGCAAAGACCGTTCTCCCATCAAATTACTTCATATAGACAACATGACCAGCAATGCAACAAACAGTGTCAACAGAGAAGATGACCCCCACCAAAAGTGTCTGGCCAGCACACCACCAGACAACAGGTTTGACGCTTTGGTCGAGGGACTCAGAACCATACCGCTCAACAACCACACTCATGCCGTAGACACTTTATTCCACCATCGTCTAAGGCCTTTTCAACAACAATGGGCCCATATTCCCACCGATAGATGGGTCCTTCAAACCATCGAACTACGTTACACCATCCCCTTCACATCACTCCCTTCTCCCATCCCGTCCCTTGTCAGGGACCCATCTCACGAATCTCTGCTAAAACAAGAAGTGCTTTGTCTACTCACCATCGGAGCAATAGAGAAAGTTCCAGACGAGTTCGGGGCAGGGGTTTTTATTCCCGATACTTCTTAACCAAGAAAAAGTCAGGAGGTTAGAAGCCGATTCTAGATCTTTGAGGCTTAAATCGATATCTTTGAAAGCAACGTTTCCAGATCGTAGCTAGGGTAACCATCACCCCGGCACTACACAGCGGAGATTAGTTCACGTCCCTCGATCTGCAGGACGCGTATCTTCTTCATATGGCCATCCATCCGGCCCACAGAAGGTTCCTTCATTTCCAAATAGGTGTAGACCATTTCCAAAACAAGGTCCTGCCCTTCGGTCTCTCGTTGGCTCCCAGGGTTTTCTCCAAGACTCTGGCAGTGATTACAGCATACCTACGTCATCTGGATATGATGATATTCCCTCATCTGGATGACTACCTAATCAGAGCATCTTCGTCAGCAGAAGCGCTTCATGCCACAAACACCACGAGAGCAGTTTTCAAGGCGTTAGGCCTGATTCTTAATATTCTGAAGTTAGCCATGACACCCCACCAGTCAATACAATTCAACAGTGCCCACCTCGATTCGACCAAAGCTCAAGCCTTTTTACCAATGATCAGGTTTCAAACAATCCAAGACCTGATACAAATACTTTCTACTAGTCCCAAAACATCTATACTCCACTGTCTACAGCTTATGGGACATATGGCGTCCACAGTGTATGTCGTGGCACATGCGAGGTTACACTTCTGGTGTCTTCAACACTGGATAGCCACAATATATACCCCAAACACCCACAGGAGGGTTACAATCCCTGCCCATGTCAAAAAATCACTGACTTGGTGGACCATCCCCGACAATCTGATGACTGGGATGCCCTTTCATTGTCCCCAGACAATGATTCAGCTTATTACCGACGCATCTCTCCTCGGCTGGGGTGCCCACTTGCTACACAAACAGATGCAGGGCCTATGGTCCCCCAGAGAATCATGGATGCACATCAACCTCCTGTAATTACAGGTGGTCTACAACACCTGCTAACACTTCCTCCCAGTTATCCATGGTCAAGTCATACGAGTCTTCACTGACAACATAGCCACTGTATATTACATAAATAGACAGGGAGGAGCTTGGTTCCGATCGCTTTGCGCCAAAGTGACACGTTTCTGAAACTGGTGCAACTGCCACAAAAATCTCCCTCCTCGCAGAGTATCTCCTCGGGCAGCAGAATCCACAGCCAATGCACTAAGCAGACATTTTTCCACGAACCACGAGTGGGAGCTACACCCAGAAGTAGTCTCCATCATATTCCATCGTTGGGGGTTCCTATTAGTAGACCTCTTTGTCACACGTCTCAGTGTGAAATGCCCCCAATACTGCTCAAGGACCGGGATTGGATGGAACTCCATGGGAGACGCCTTCTTATGCAGTTGGAGTCACCGTCTTCTATACGCCTTCCCTCCCATGCCCTTAATTCCCAGAGTCCTGGAAAAGATAGCTATCGAGAGAGCTATGGTGATTCTGATAGCCCCCTTGTGGCCACGACAAACGTGGTTCCCTTACCTGTCTCGCATGTCGGTTCGCTCTTCATATCCTCTGCCCAGACACCATTACCTGCTCACACAGAACTGCGGGTGCTCGATTCATCCGCAGCTCGACCACCTGGCGCTGACAGCCTGGTACCTGGTTGGTTCCAACAAACAGTTGATACGTTCGCAAGCTGTCAAACACCTTCTATTATATAGTAGAAAATCTACCACCCGTAGTACTTACCTTCATAAATGGACACAGTTTTCTTCATGGTGTTCTGAGACACATTTAGATTCCTACTCTGTGCCTATCCACCGGATTCTGGACTATCTTGTACATCTTAAAGACTCCGGTCTTATGTTCGCTTGTATTAAAGTACACATAGCTGCTATCATTGCTTTCCGTCATTCAGTAGACGGCTACTCAGTCTTTTCACATCTCATGACGAAGAGATTTATGAAGGGGATGGCTAATCTCTTTCCACACCATAGACAGCCTGCAGACCTCTGGGATTTGGAGGTAGTCCTGAACTCTCTAACATGGAATCCCTTTGAACCTTTAGCAATATGTGACCTACACACTCTCACAATGAAAGTCATCTTCCTGCTCACGATAATCTCTGCAAGGAGAGTTGGGGAACTGTCTGCCCTATTTAGCTTCCCCACCCTACACAATATTCACCTCTCAGGGAGCTTTATTACACCCCCAGTCTACTTTTTCTCCCCAAAGTAAATTCAGAGTTTCACATAAACGAACTAATAGTCCTTCCCACATTCTACCCTAAAACTTATTCTTTGATGGAGCAAGCACGCCTCCATACCTTAGATGTCAGGCGAGCATTGGCATTCTATATAGACAGAACTAAATCCTTTCAGAAGTCACACACGCTCCTAGTATCCATGGCTGAGTGCTCTATGGGCCATCCCTTATCTGCACAACGCATTTCATCAATAATCGTCACCTGCATAAAGAAATGTTCTGCTTTACAAAATAAACTTCTACCACACGCGCTGAGAGCTCACTCAACGCGAGCAATAGCTACATCAACCGCTTTCCTGAAAGGGGTTTCATTGAGAGACATTTGCAGGGCTGCTATATGGTCTTCGGACTTCACATTCGCCAAACACTCTGCCATCTCCAACCTTCTTCTCTGCCAACGGCAGTGGCATCAGCCGTCTTCTCCACGGCTACAGCATGATAGCTCCAAATCCCTTCTCCTTTACAGGGGCTACTGCTGTAAATTCACCTACAGTGGAGCACCCACAGGACACTGCTCGAAGAAGTAGTTGTTACTCACCTTGTGCAGTAACGATGGTTCTTCGAGATGCACGTCCCATAGGTGCTCCACGACCCGCCCTCCTCCCCTTTTCGGAGTGTCTGTTTCTTATGTCTTTCAGACTAGGAGGAACTGGCGGGAGCTGGACCGTGCGCACACAAACAGCGCGAAAAGGCATGAGAAGCGCTTTGTGCATGCGTGGTCCAGTGGGCTACGGCTGAAAAAGATCTCCGATCTGTGGCACCGGGACAAGCCCAACACCTACAGTGTAGCGCCCCCGGGACACTCATCTCGAAGAACCATCGTTACTGCTCAAAGTGAGTAACTTCTTTGTGTATGTGTGTAGATAGATTTTTATTGTGAACCGAACTCTAAATATTTTACTTATGAACTTAACTAGATCCATGATAAAATTATATAATCACATAGCAAAGCTCTCCATTTTGCCACAGGTGTTATAGTTAGACAAATTAAGAGAATAAAATGTATACTGCATCAGTAAAATGTAATTGAAAAGGAGTTTTACTAACAATATATGACCACTGTGTTTTCAAGTTCCCATTCTTTTTTAAATTTTCAACTTTCTTGATCACATTTGAGTCTTATTTTGCTGTCTTCCAGTTATCTACATATGAATTGATCAGACAATGAGTTATTACTTGTCAGTATACAAATGTGTTTTCTGTATTTAATCCCCATTTCTACAATTATAAATCATGTTCAAAACTGGCTTTTTTGAGGTTTGATACTCTTATAAAACTGATGAAGATAGCCCTGAGCTGGAATCATGAACTGAAACACAACTGAACTTGGGAAGTTCTAATTTGGATTCAGATCTGAACTTTGACTGGGCCAGTAGCTTAAAAAAACTTTGTTGGCTAATAAAGGAGAAGATAAATAGCCACAAGCTCAGAATAAATGATAATATAAAACCACTACATTACAGAGATCCTACATTCGTTTTCTTGTCTGATTCCTATGAAATATCACATTGGCTTGGATTTTATGGCACAGGAATGTGTTAATAAATTCCTTATGTGGATAGCAATTTGTTCCTTGCTTATATCTAATCTCAGTTTTGTCCCTCCTGTTCTGCTTCTATTGTATCTTGCATTTTTCATTGTAAAGAGAACTTAGATGGCACATTCCATATGAAGGAAGCATTGCAAAATCAGTTAATTCTTGCATACTTTTTTGATGGGTGCTTGACACACATAGGATATGTGCTATTTTAAAACACGTAATTGTAGTACATCTAGTGTTTAAAGCTTAATATAATGTTTTTGGCTCTGCTCCTATTTCCATGGCCAAATGTTATGATGCTTCCAAAATTTAAAAAGAGTATGGTGAACTATGTGGCTGATACTTGTAAAAACCTTGGTACATTTACTTTAATTCAACAACATAATAGTCTCTGTTTAGCAGTAATCTGGATACTGGTGTGGATCAAGACCGTCGTCTTTGGGACAGGTCCCGTATCTGTTGTCTTCTCTGGTTTATTCACTGTTCCTTTTACGTCTGTGCCACCTGAAGTGCCCATTGTCATGATGCCACTGGGAGTCTTGACACTCAAGAGGCAGCCCCAAAGGTCTGGAAAATCTCTCCCCAAATCCTGAGCTTATGTAGCAAGGATCGTTTTAACTTTTGCCCCGTGTTGCCTCTGGGCTTATGTGTAGAGTGTTACAGTTTTAAAGGGAATGTTTTAAAAAACAAATTGGCTTAATTACAAGAAGATCCAAGTGTCAAGAATATCTCAAACAGCAGATGGGCCTTTCTGCTGATTTGGTTTCCTTTCTTATTAGTCTTACTCTCCAGGCCAGCTGGGCTGGAACAATTAGGAAGGCAAAATACTCAGTCCTTTTCAACAGTGATTTATTTGCAAGGGTGAAGCTAGGAAAATTCTTCTCTATGTGAATTCTTCTCTTCTCTTTGCCTTGAGACCTTTGTTAATTTCCAAGCCAAGGAATGTGTTTGTCGTCTTGTAATGTTATAAATATGGCTTGCATTGTCCATTGTGACCCATTATTTATCTTGTTCCTCAGTTACCAGACTTTTAACGTGACTCTCTCCACTTTTGCAACAGCAATCTCTCTAAGTGATTTGGCTTAGAGGTATCTTCTCAGAATTCGTTAACTGGAATGATGATGACTAATGCAGCGCAAGATTCAGAAGATGTATACATGGGGAGTAGTAGCAGGAGAAAATCAGAGGGGTCATCGGGCTTCAAGGAACTTATGGACCAATTTCATCAAGTTTGGGGGAGTCAATAAAAACAACCCATAGCACAGATGACAATAGCATTGGTCTTAGTCTAAAGGTTAACAGTGTTTAAGTATAAGAGCAATGCTAGTTCTGTCCTTCAGTATACAATGCACTTTGCTGTATATCAAGGGTTGGAATTAAAATTTAAAAGTAGGACTTTAAAAAAAAAATCAAATGTAGCTAATCACAATCAAAATGCCAGTCACAATAAAAGGAAAAAGGCCAAGTCTGACCAAGTAGGTCAAAACCATGCATTGCATTGCCCCACTGGGAGCTGGGTTTGAGTAGTGCTGTGAGGACTTAGCCCCCACATTGTAAAGAAGCAGTTGTGTATCATTCACTGGGAAGAGGTGTTTGCCAACTAACAGAACAAAGGATTTGGTTTTCAGAGTAAACCAAGGAGTTGGTATTTGCATGTTTGGCAAAAGAAAAATGAAAATGGTGGAATTGGTATTGTCCAGAACAAATAGATGGGGAACTAAAGGATCCTGTTGAGCCATTGAATATGCACCCATCTTCTGATGAATAAAATGTTTGGGGTCAGCAGCAAAGAAAAACAGCTTCAGAGGGGTAGCTGAGTTAATCTGTAACTGGAAGAACTTAAAAAACAACAAATAGTCAAGTATCACCTTAAAGACTAACAAAACATGTAGATGGTATCATGAGCTTTCGTGGGCAAAACCCACTTCTTCAGGTGACCGGAGTATAGTAAGTCCAGATCCAAGAATGGTGTTGGCTTGCTCTGTTCTTGGTATCTTTTCCCACTGTAAATAAAGACACTATTGAATAATCAATTTATTTCATTTTTTCACACTTGCAAATATGTTTTGTTTCTTTAACAGGGCAAAAAGGATGTATCCCAGATATTTAACAACATCTTGAGAAGACAAATTGGTACTCGAAGCCCTACTGTAGAATACATTAGTGCCCATCCACATATCCTATTTATGCTCCTAAAAGGGTAGGTGTTCATTTTAATCTGTTTAATTTCTGTTAAGCAGGATTGTTTGGAACGTGTTTGTAATGAATGTGATCTACCTTATATGATGATGATGGTTGTTTTTTTTTTAAGTGGATGAAATTTCAGCCTTAATTCCAGTTTTCTTGGCTTCTGTTGATTTGTTACTGCTTAATTGGATACTTGTTCACATTTCAGTACCTACATTATTTATTTGCCCATGATTTCTTGGCCAAACTCCATATTGGAGTAATTATATTCTGACCACTTTCCCCTCTGTTTTCCATATGAAACTCTCTTCCATTCCTGCCCTAAGCTGATTTATAGGATTGATGGATAGACGTAAGCAGCTGCTGAGTTCCCTTCACAGATGGCTGCATTTCAGTAGCGAGTGAAATGATTCCTATAGGTATTTGGCCAAATTCTGGATTATTGTGTAGAAAAACAAAAGACTACAAGAAAGATGGTGATGTCTGTCAAGCATGCTCTACAAATCCCATTGACCATACAGAAGTTTCTGTTAGCGAACTTTGCATTATTGGTGCTCTGAGTTTTGGACAAACATCAGAAAGGGGGATGTAATTGGGGAACATGTTCCTCTCAACCACCAGCAGATTTTTAAGTGCAGATCAGTACAGAAAATAACATTGCTCTTTTCAGCATTAGTTCTCCCTCTGTTTTTGTCTCACAGAAGGAGTTAGTGCATTGGCCTCCACGCTGAGTTGTTGCCATGGAAAGGGAAGATGTTAACTGCATTGATGCATGGCAATGCATGAGTTTACGACCAAACTTCTCTGAGGTGTCTGTTTTCTCTGGTTGGCTCCAAATCTATTCCATATGTTGAGAATTTTAGCTTTTCAATGGTTTGAAAGCTGTTATTTTCTGGTCACCCTTTCATTTTTTTCCAGGGGGGCGTAAATAGGAGCCATTGTTTATAAAGAGCTTTCGGATTGTTTTAGGTAAAAGTTGCCATGTACAAATAATATGTTATATTGGTCAGTTAATATAACCAGTATGATCTCTTGTTAAACATGTAATAGCAGTACTATTAAACCCAGGCATTCAAAAATCAAGAGGTGGACCCCAAAATTGACCTGTGGCTGTGTGACTTTCATATCCAGTTGTACTAATTGCATATACAAAAGGTGTGCAAAATGCACACAAAGCTTGGGTGTCAACTGTGAAGTGAGTTAATAGATACAGCAAAATTCTCACTGGAAATATTTAACGGCTCACTTATATAGATCCTTCATTTTGATACATTTGAAGTACTGTGTATTTAATGTTTATGGTCAAATCCTGAAGTACTCTGCCTGGGAGTACATTGTTCAAATGCCAAGCTACAGTTTTATTTCATTAAGACTATTCTGCAGAGTTGTGTGTGAGGGATTTCTTTTTCTCTGCTGACGGTAAATGTGACTTTTCTGGACCGTTTTCATAAGGAGAACATAGGAGAAAAAGTGAGCATCTTCTACAAGTGTGATCTGTGCTCAGCGTGGATCCATAAGAGTCAAATCCTACAGAAAAGGGTATCTCTACTGCTCCCCATTCCCAAATACTTCAGGCTAGTCTAACGCTGAAAATTTACATTGGCATAAGTACATCTCAGAAGACATAGATATGCTGGCCTAAACACTGTGTCAACTGCTCTAGATTAATGGAATTATTCTTTCATCAAACTAACTGCCGCCTGTCAGGGAGATATATTAATCACCACAGTTAGAGAACCCCACCTGTTGCTGGTGCATTTAAGTGTAGACACAGTATCAGTAGTGGCTGTCGGAAAACAGCTTCTGGGGCTAAGGGTTTCTTCAATCTTCTGTTTTGCAGCCCAGATTAAATAGTTATGAAGATATGTGCACTGTTCCTTTAAATTTCTGGCAGGAATCCAGGTAGTAGGGCTAAGAGGGGTTCCAGGCAGCTGCTTGACAGTGAAATAGAAAGAGAGGCAGAATGGCTTACAAAATAATGTTTCTCTCATGCTGATTAAGTTCCTTGTTCAGATTTAGAGCAGAGGTTCTCAGACTTTTTGGCCTGCTGCCCACCCTGTTGAATGCAGACCTGTCTGCATACCACCAGCCAACCACTCATGCTGACCAAATGGGTGCAAGAGGACGTGGAGGTGTGGAGTCTGGCTGGGAGGTAGGGTACAGGAGCAGGGTGGGAGCTGGGGGGTCTAGGTGGAGCAGGAGCATGGTGAAGGGTGCATGGTTTTGGCAGGAGAGGAGTGTGCGAGGGGGATGGGGATGCATATCTCTTGCTGCTCCTATTGGCTATGATTCCAGCCAATGTGATCAGTGGGGAAAGCTTTCAGGTGAGCAATTTATTGCACTGTCATTCCCCCAACTGGGGGTAGGGGGAGCAGCAGTATATGGGGCCGCTTATTTCCTCCTCAAGCCGGATCTGACCTGCCAGGCTGATCACCCGCAGCATGAAGCTAATGCACCAGCCTCGTGTGGAGGGAAGTGGGGCTGGAGTGCCAGAACAAGCTCCCTGCTGCAGGTAGGGGTGAGCCTCTATCCCACAGGCCACCTATAAGACCGTTACCATACTTTGAGAACCATTAAGTTAGAGCAAAGCATCTCTTTGTGACCATTTTGTCTTGTCACAAAACAGTGATAATAGCTCCTTTAATTACTGCTTATGTAAATTTCAAAACATTTTCTGATGATTAAGTGAAAACTAAATATCTAACATTTAAGTCGGGTTTTGGTTTTTTAACAATTTTTTCACCCTTTTTGTTTTTTTTCCTTCCTATTCTTCTTCCCTTCTTATATCTTTTAGCACATTACCTGGTTTTATATGATGTGGTGCAGTTCTGTAAAATATTTTTGGATCATATCCCAAGTACTCTTCAGACTCTATGGAAATAAATAGAAAAAATTAAGATAATATGGAAGCTTATAATGTATAGTGTAACTTCAACAGTAATAGTACTATTCAGTGGTAAACTATGTCAAAATATTAATGTATCCCAGTCCTGGAGAACTTTATAAGAAAGAACTAAAGAGTTCTTGGTCCAAAACTTTCACTTTTAAAATATTACATCAGTATTTGGGGTTTGTTGCTGACTGCTATAACTTTTATATATTCTTCATCATTGTCTCAAATCCCAAAGGTACATGGCCTCCTTGTAACCAAGCAACACCTGAATTGATCTCTCTCAAGGTGCGTAATGTGGTCTAGTTGCACATTCAGCATATGTTTATCACTAGCGATCTTCTTGCACCACTAGACTTTGTGGTACCTATGTGATCACTGTCCATGTCATGAAAATCCTTAGTATTCATGCTTTGGGATTCATTTATCTTCCATTCTGATAATGTGCCCATCCCAAGAAAGTTGCTGAAACAGAAGCATTGCTGATGGAGGTGATTGCTGTGTTTATTAGCTTTGAAGATTCTCATTTTTTATATTGTCCTGCCACTTGCTATGGAACAACTGATCAACAATGGCAGTCATGTTCTTCAGCCTTCCTCAACACCTCTTCCATATGAAGGAGATGACACAGCCGTGCTTCCATAGATCCCAGCTTCATAGCAAACTTGACAGCACAATGTCCTCTCAGAGGCTGCTGAAGAGCATACAAACATCCACATATTTTTAAACATTCTCCAGTGCTGTCTGAAAATGACCAAATATTCAACAGTTGCTCCCTGAATAGATTTTTATTTAACCGAGCTAGTTGTAATCTGGATCATAGGAGCTGTTTGATGGAAATAGCCAGGAGCTTAGGTTCATCCAGGTGAATTACCAGAAAATCAACATAGAAAGTACTGCTTCTTTCACAGCTAGATCAGTCATCCGTTTCAGCAGTTCACCACACTGAGCCAACAAGACAATGTTGGTGTATTCAAGATCTTGAAGCAGAATGGTATTCAGTTCAGTGCCATCAATGGTTGCGGGTTGGTAGATAATCAATACTTGTATTGAACAAAGATGGTGACAGAATGCAGCCTTGCTGAATTCCTATGAAGATAGGTTATGCATCTACCTTTGACTCGAACAGTTTTCTGTTCCCTTCTAGAATTATTTGTGCTCTCTCTTGATTGATAGAATTTATTTATACAGGGGATCTTAATAAGGTACCTTGAGTCTGTAATGCATTTGAGCAAATGCAAGGGCACTTATTTGCATGGATCTAACTTCAAGGTTGAGTTCCAAAACCCACAATTTATAGTAAATGCCTAATGCGGGGTCCCAATCCTTCAAGTTGTTACATGTGAACAATCTTTTGTGCTCATTGCAAGGTTGGGTTATGTGTTTATTTTAGATTCCCACATCTGAAAGTTTAGCTCGGTGTTTTCTTTTATCACTTTTGTTTATCAATTATGAATTTTTGGTCACTACAATGTAATATTTCATTGCACAATCAATTTAAAAAAGGAAGGAAAACTGAAACAAATCCAAAGTAATGCCACACATGTTCTCTTCCATTATCTCCCTGAATTTGGCCATCTTTCTTCTAAAATTATAGGATGCTATCTCTGGCATACGTCCTGATTTGACTTATTTTTAAAATAAAATGTATGTTTTACACACGATTGTAGGAAAAAAAGCACAAAACGATCATGAAGGAAAGTCATTGTTTGCATCATATTGGATGAAAAATTTCCACTGTCACCTGACAGTCAGTTCCCAGCAGCAACAACAAAAGGTCACTTTTTTCACTGCATAATGTGAGCTCTGTTGTTAAGTGGGAAGATTCCTGAATAAGATCTCCCTCCCAGCATTTCCTGTGTAATACTGCAGTGGCACTGCCAGCCTGAGATAACTATTATTACCTCTGGTCCTCATTTTACTTCTCAGTTAATTTCTCCCAAATTGTCAGCTTCACAAAAAGACTCAGCAAATGGTTCACTTGTACGTTTGTGTGTGTGTGTATCATATAAAAAGAGTAGGATCAATGTCCTACCTACTGCCAAGGGGGACTAACTTTCATGGTCGTGTATTTTCCCTTTAGGGAGACATGGTGTTATTTATGGAGTGCAAATAGGGCTTCAAATGAATATCTGTTTTGGTATATAAGGCACCAAATGTTCTTGTGCCAGATTAATCACTGATGTCCTTTGGAATCCATTGCATTCAATGGTGTTGGAGGGATGAATTCAGTTCCCTGGGATATAAAATAACATATAACTCTGCATCAGGGAAGATTACAGCAGACTTCACTTCAGGTGCCAGGATGGTGTTCTGTACATGAAAGAAATCCTCATTCAAAATCTCCGTAGATCGCATAGCCATGTTGTGTTTCTGTGCTGTACTCCATTGCTAGCTTCTTTCTGAATAAGGGTAATCTGTACATTAATGAGCACAGAATCAAGCCTTCAGTGAGGAGGTAAAGTCAATAGCAAAACTCCCATTGACTTAAGTGATGTAGAATCAGGCCTGAGAAGCTGAGGGGGATGTGGCAATTTGCCAAGAAATCTATTCTTGTGCCCCTCCTTGTATCTTCCTTCTACTGTTCTCTCTCTGCATTCTTCTTCTGTCCACTCCCTACTGTATCAAGTGACCTCTGCTCTCATTCAGCTCTCTTTCAGTGAGATTTCATTGTCCACAAAAACAAGGTGTAAATACTTTATAAAAAAAAAAAAGACTTTATCTTCTGGGTTTCCCGATGCTTCCCATGTTCGCAGTGGCTGACTTTTAAGTTGTAAGTTCTTCAACATGGGTAGGATCTTCATATTATGTCTTTGCACCATTGAGTATGTTGTCAATTAATAGTAACTAATAATTATCACTCACGATGCTGTATTAGCATCTGGTAATGGATTACTTTCCCTCCTGA
This sequence comes from Pelodiscus sinensis, assembly GCF_052426305.1. Classification (NCBI taxonomy): domain Eukaryota; kingdom Metazoa; phylum Chordata; order Testudines; family Trionychidae; genus Pelodiscus; species Pelodiscus sinensis. The sequence continues at coordinate 294,542,020 of NC_143052.1, read as the reverse complement.
TTTTCTGTTAAATTCTACAGTGGCTCTGAATGGAACTGCTAGTGTAGACAAAGAGCTAATTATGGCTAGACAGCTGGTAATCTTCAACTTTCCTTACTTATGTAGCCTGTGACATAACCAAAGCCTAGATAATGAAGTATTTGACTTAAAGGTTTTTACTGCATTTACTTACATTGATACGTTTGTTTTTGGAAGTGTATTGTGTTGGAAAAATATAATTGATTTATATTCCACCAAAAATATTGGCCAGCCATTAAATATTTCCTGGACACATTCCTAGAAGTGACTGACTGTTCTGTTCGAAAATGTGCATTTGTACTAATGTGACCTGATGCAGGAAAGAAGAGGAAACTCTTAACAGAAAACATCTGTGGACATTTACTAAATAAAGAATCATGTGTTTAGGGTGAAAATGGCCCCCATAATGTGTGAGAGATGCTTGATTGTCATCAGCTGCTTAGGATTTATTTTAGCTTTTGAGGCAAAAGAAGCTTCGTTTAACTTTGAATCAATGGTTTATTTTTCACTAGGCCACCTATTGTAATCATCACATGGAAATAAGCAGCCTTAGTATGTTTTAGAAACACTACGATTCTTTTTACCTTTGGAAGTTTGCGGTGGATTTGGAAGGCCCACTCACTCATAGGACACATGGCAATCTGTTTTGTCTTATTTTTGTAGCCAGACAGTAGAAATTAATTGTGCAGAGAAACAATAAGGTGAATAAGCTTTGGATAATAGGCAGTTTTGATATGCTACAGTCAACTCATTGAAGGAAGAGTTTCTTCTCTTTCCGTTTGGGGCCTGTCACTTTCAGCTAAAAGAACAGTGTTAAAGCATGTTCATTATATAGCAATTTAAATGTTGTGAGTGGAGGTGGTTTTTTGGTTGGCTAAATAACATCCCCCTTTTTTTTTTCTTGAAAGCTTACATGCTTTATTTTCGTGTGTTTCACCTTTAAGACAAAGTACAATGTGTCCCACAGGAATTGGAGATAGATGGAGACTTCCTACCATTTTACAAGTATGCTTGCTGCTGTACAATAGTACAGTATCTGTTTGCCGTAAGGTGGTTACAACCTGAGAGTAAAATAATAGTCTTCTGAACGAAGCCCAGGGGTTCTTCACTGATACTGGGATGAACAAAATTCTCCCCAAACTCCCAAGCTGCAGAAAAGATAATCAGAACTTCAAAACAACAACAAAAATCCAGACACCGAAAAGCCTGCATGGATAAACTCTTCCTCCCTGGCTTGTTAGAAATTAGTGTTCCAGTGGAATAATTTCCCCTCTCCCAAACCCCTCTCCACTCTGAAAGAGGGTCAATGAGACGATAATATATTTTACCAATAAAAGTTAAGGGTCTTGGAGTTCTTTTTTTAAAAAAGGAGGGATATACTATATTTGTGGTACCCTTTGATTCCAAAATGATAAAGGAATTTTGTTTAAAAATTTTCAAACATCTCCCAAAATCACCTTTCAGCAGAAGCCAAGCATAAATATATCAGTGAAAATCTAAGAGTTTTCATTCCAACCACTTGTTTTTATGTACTAAAATTTTTGAAACAATCAGCAACCTTAATTATATGGCTCATTTTTAAGTATGGGTCCAAGCCATCAAGGCTGGATCCAATGTTCTGTTTTAGGACCTTCTGGTATGTCTTTTTAGATACATCTTATATATGGTATCCCCATTTATACTTAAAATAACCCTCTTCATCTGCTGTATGGTGTTGTTTTGTTTTTTTACTCTAGGTATGAAGCACCACATAATGCTTTACGCTGTGGAATTATGCTGAGAGAATGTATCCGACATGAGCCACTTGCCAAAATCATTCTTTTCTCAGAACAGTTCAGAGACTTTTTCAAGTATGTGGAAATGTCAACGTTTGACATTGCATCTGATGCTTTTGCTACATTTAAGGTAAATTATCTGATGTCTTTGGGAACTTTATAATGTTGTGTTTAAAACATCACTTCTTCATCACTTGCTTAAGACTGTTAAATATGGTAGAATGCACAGGGATTTGGTTTTTCTTTCTAGTAGACAGCTTTCTTTGTTGGGTAGAGAGGACTAAATTCATCCCTAGTCTGATTGTGACAGGATTTATAGTTGGCATGCTGTCAGTCCAGAGTCCTTAATTTAATGGAGATTTCTATTTCTTTCATTCTGACATCTCAAGACATTTTTATTACCATTTAAAACTAAAATTAACTATCACATATAATCCCTTAAAAATATATGGAATTAATCATTTAAAGTTACTCAGGATGTTCCTTACTTCATCTTATTGCTTTGAGTTACTGCTTACTTACTGCTCAGCCATAATTAGTAGATCTGTGGATTCAGTGCACCAAGTAGATTCAGATTTTAAGATTTTGATCCCTGCAATTTCTTGAATGCAGACACGCTACTGCTACACCCACACAGAGCCCTAATGAAGTCACTAGGACTTTGCATGCATGCAGCTTCTGTAACATACAATACATTTCAGGGTTATGGCCGAAGAGTGATTGCTATACAGACTCAGGTGACTTGTTCTTAAAGAATTTAAAACAAAAAGAGAATGAATTATTTAAAGTTCAGGAGCCTGAGGTTGCAGCAGACTTCAGGTTTTTATTTTTTAGAAGCAGAGTCAGACAAATATATATATAATAAATTCCACAAATATTTGTGTGAATAGCTAAATGAACCTCCTTTGGCAGTGTTCACAAAATTTTGTGTATGTACTAGATGTTAAAATAACTCCTGTCTATGCTTTAGGTACCCTTTTTGCTAAATTTAAAATAATTACAAAGCCAAAACATCAGCATACTTTTTGGAGAGTATTTTGCAAATTGGTTGTTGCATTGATCTTCTCATAAAATAGGTATAGATCATCTGACTAATGTGACCAGTCACAATGCAGCAGTATAGTCAGCTAGCAAGAGTCAATGAAATCAATGAAAGCATTGTTGAATAATTTTTGTTGTTAACGAGAAGGGGCCAGGAACTTCTCAATGTTGGCAGGCTCATGTAAGGGACAGAAGTAACTGCTGTTATCTGCAGTGCTTCCATATTCTTGGAGGAGCAGGGAGGTTAAAAGGAGGTGGAATCCAGACTCTGTTCCCCTCCTCTGCACCTTTCTATGGGGTGGGCCTGACACACAGACGAAAAAGATGGCAAGCTACAAGAAAAGCCTAAAACCCATTCTAAAGGGATGTAGTACTGATTTTGAGTCCCTTATGTACTGGATTGTTCAAGGAGGTATTCTGTGTGATGGAGGCAGAATATCTTCCAATGGTCTCAATACACCTTTTATTGTATACTCTGTAAATAAATGGCACAATCTAGTTCATACTGAGTGCTCACATTATATGTGGAGGTTTATCCTCACTAAATCCTTATGGACTAATGCTTCTGCTCAGATGAGTAATATAAATCTTAACCAGTAGAAAAGACATCACCACATATTTGAAACAACAATAAAAACAGACAGGAAGAATGACTGTCAGACACTTGCAGTCTAGGCACTGTGACTGCAACAGGGTAACAGATGCTTGTGCAGAAAAATAATACCAGTCACATAATAAAGCAGATTGTGCCAGCTTTTACCCAAACAAAATGCATTTGTGCCATTCCTGAAGTGATTTACATGGCTAAACACATAATTAAAGAAAAACAACAGGACTCTTCTTTTGCATGACCATCCTGCATAATAGGCTGACATGTTGATTATTAATGCCACCCCCACAGTGGTGTTAAGAGATTGGTAGCATGAGTAATGGAATAAGGTTCATGCTCTAAGGATTTTTTAAAAAGTAGAGAATAAGGACAAACAAGAGAAAGGACTTGAAACATCTTTCCTCTGACATCTCTGCCACTTGGCTTCGTATCATCTTTCATCAGATTATTATAGTACCATGGATTAATAAATTTTAGTCAGTCAGCTATTTTGTGTTGCAGGCTTTGCCTAAGTCTTTCTTCTAGCAATTCTGTGGGTTGCCTCCCATAGCTTGTTTTGGCTTTGAAGTGTCAGTTGTGAGCTCTGATAGCAGCAATGGGAAGACTCACTGGAAAGCAATGCCTTCTCCCCCAGGTATTTTTGGGGCCTTCCAAAACAAGGTTGTCATTGGCTTTGACAGGCATAACATCTGGTACCACCATGCGCATGAAATGGTGGTGAAATAGAAAATGCTGTTATACCATGCTGCGTATTCTCATATTAGAGTATCAGAGTCGGCGAGGTAATATCTTTGATTGGACTAACTTCTGTTGGTGAGAACAACAAGTTTTGAAGCTACAGAGAGCTCTTCTTCAGGCCTAGTTTTGCACTGTTCACTGTGGGTGTATCTACACAGCAAAGTTATTTCGGAATAACGGCTGTTGTTCCAAAATAACAATGTGAGTGTCAACACAGCAATTCCGTTATTCCAAAATAATTTCAAAATAACGAACATCTTATTCCGACTTCTCTAAACCTCATTCTAATATTTTTCTAATTCTAAGAAAAATAACGCTTATTTCAAAATAACTATAGATGCTCCCCTTCTGCTATATCGAAGTAGCCCCTCACCAGGGCCATTCTAAGTTATCCTTCATGGGGCTCTAAATTGAGATAGCACGTCTACATTAGGGAAGCCTGTCTTGGACTAATTTCAAGGCTTCTTTTCAGTGTAGACGTGCTATTTTGAAATAAGCTACTTCTGAATAACTATTCTGGATTAGTTTATTCCAAAATAACTGCAGTGTAGACGTAGCCTAATAGTGAATGTACTCACTAGGAATCCTGGCTGGCAAGTAATTAAGAGATTAGTCTTTGACTGTAACCATCTCAAAAGGATGAAAAATTTGCCCAACTTTTCAAATGTGCGAGAGAGTACTTGGGTCAGCGCAATCCTTTTAAAAAAAAAAAAATTATATCCAGCAATACCCTGTAGGAATGTGGCTATAAATTTGCAATGCCCATTTAATACATTCTCAGAGAAATAATAAAAAAGAACACCCTAAGCTGGGCACCAACTTCTTCAAACACATGTCTTCCTTCCCCATAAATAGAGGGTTCCATGCTCTCATTTCCTCCACTGTTTTGTTCACAAAAGGTTCCCTTTGTTCCTTCCTCTTCAGTAGTGTTACAATCATTTGAAAAAAAGAAGAAAAGAAGTATGACTAATTGCTCGGGCAGGAAACTGCAGTAATGCAATGTGGTCATGCAGTTGGTGCCAGGGAATGCAACAAAAAGCACTTTTGAGTTGTATTAGGGTCTGAAGACTGTTTTGCTCCAGTATATCTAGTGGATACATGTAACTTGAAAACCTTTCTAATACACCCTGACTGGAACAAAGATGCCACATGTACCTGTACTGGTCACAGTCCTAGGACTGCAGTACAGAGATGCAGCAAATTTTAACTAATGGCCCTGCAAATTTGTAATTTATGAGACTAGTTTAGACTAGAGAAAGAAACTGGTGAAAAGTTGCTCTGTGATTACACAGTACTTACCATGGACATCTATTTATACTTTGCATGTTAGGTGAGAATTGTAAAGACGAGGAATTCATACATATTTGTAGGTGTCATTTCAGTCTCATTTTATCGCTCATGGTTTTTTTCTTCAGTTTTCCTCAATGTTGTTGATACTTCACAATGCAAATCTGTAACACTTAAAAAAATATCTCTTCCTGTCATTCTGGAAATGGGGAATAGTGCTGCATCTTACATCTGAAGGTTTTAGGGTAAAGGTCAAGTTGGCCAATGAACTTAGTAGGGAAGTGCATCTCTAGGTTGGATTTAGATGTGAGAGGAGGGAATGGCAGTAAGTCTGGATGTGGGAAAAGAGCAACGATAGACAAGGTGAGCTGGTAACGGCTTTGAGGCCAGAGAAAGGGTGATGTGGAGCTGGAGAGGCATCATGACAGTTAGTTGTGGCAACTACTGTGAGAAGCAGAAATCAGTGTTGCTAACTCTTACAATATTCTTGAGTCCTGTGATACTGATAGTTTCCTTAAGTCCCAGTGTAACCACCACCAGGTGGAGTTGAACCTGAGCTTCATATAGCCTCTACCCTTTGAGCTAAAAGCCAGCTGGCTCTCAGCCTATGCTGTAGAGGTCTCTTGGTCTTATCTGTTGCTGTGGTCTAAGACTCACTGCATGGGACAGTGAACCACACTAGGTGTGTGGCTTATACCAGCTCCTGATTTTTGTGTAAGTATGTGAGTTTCTGCATTTTTTTAAAAAAGTATTTAGCCATTGTTGTTATTGGAAAAAGTTTGAAATCATGACTTGTCTTTTGAGCCCTTAAGGTGCCATCTAAAAACAACCCTAAATCTAGTATTTTTTAGAAAACTTCTTGACCTTTTTAAGCTAATTTCATTATTTTGGAATGAAAATAACAATATTGGGGGGGGGAGTCTGAGGCATGTTTTTTTAAGATTTAGAGACTAGCAATATTAAGAAATTGGAGAGGTAGGTCAAGGGGAAAAGATTAGAGAGCAACAGGTTATCAAACCATTTCAGCACTGACTGAAGCACTGCAACTTTTTTATTTACATGTCTCCCAAAGCAAAAAGAAGTATTGTTGGGATTTGCTCCCTATGTCCCCTGTTAAGTCTTTTTCTAATGAGAGGCGGTGGGTGGCTGAGGTGGATCAAATATAGCCAGTGTAGTCCTTGAGAAAAATTTGTTTGCCTGTTGAATTTAAGACGTAGGAACAGTTTGGTTATTCTCTGTAAAAATTGCCTAAGAAAGCTGGGGGAAAATCTTTGCAATGAGATATTCTTCTAAATATAGATATGGTTCTGTTTTTCCTTCTCCTCTCAGTCGGTTTTTGCTGTCATAGAAACAAGTTATTTCTTTCCTCTTGAGAAGCTAATTAGAAACATGATGAGAGAAGCCTTGGATATAATTACAAGAAACTCTAATGGAGAGTTCAACTCACCAGTGCAAGGCACATCCCAAAACCTGGTGTTAATTTTTACTGTCCTCCTTGAAATATTGAGTGGAGTAAAGATTGGCTTAATGGGAGTAACTTCTTGTTCCTGAGTGGTCAGTGAGGCCAGATTTCCAGTACAAACCAGCCCTAATAAGCAATAAAGAAGACTTGAAGTTGCTATCCATCTTTATCTCCAGCTAAATATCATGATACTGGAACTATTAAATAGGGAGAATTCCAAGTGAAAATAGGTACAGCAACATCATTTTACAAAGGCATACACATGCCTCAAGTTTTTAATGGCCAATGACTTACTTTGTGGTCAAAGAGAAGGTGTTGTCTTTTGGTCAGGCATGGGGATGGGATTAAGATTTCCTGGATTCTGTTTCCAGCTCTGCCATTAACATTTGGTGGAAGAAATTCACATTCTTTGCACAGTATTAGAGTGAACAGGCTTTAGGCAGGGGAAAAATATGGGTGGGGTGGTTAATCTCCTTTTCCATTAACCACAAGGCAGGCCATGGGACAAAGCACTTTGGAGCTGCATTAAGAACTGCAGGCTGCTGGACTCTGTCATATATAATTAATGGACCTATATAGCTCATGGACCCACCAGCTGAGAGGATGGCAGGATTTAAAATATGTTTATGAATAAGCAACATCCACAGACATGCTAAATAGATGAATAAATTATGAGGCACATAAACCTTCATGGCTCAGAGTATAAGTCAGCTACTTACTACCTGAAGTTAGGAAAAACTTTTCCTCTGTGAACAGTTATACCATAATTGTCCATTATGGGTTTGCTTTGTTTTTGGCCCCTTCTTCTGAAGTATCTGGTATTGACTAATATCAGAGACCTGGCACTAGTCTAAATAAACATTGGTCCTGGTGTCACTCTCTTATGTTGGAATAGTAATAAGTGATGTGAAAGCACAGGAATTGTAAAACATAACTGTGTTGATGTCTAAGACTGTAAAAACAAGCATAACAGTTTTTCATTCTGTGGATTATTGCAGCTGTTGATCTGGGTTTTCCACCCCCTTGTCAGGTTATATAATGTAACCACATGGGTGTCTGGTGCAGAGAAGAAAACCTCATCTGTCTCAGACTCCAGAGAAGGGCTTAATTAAATTTGCATTAATATCTAAGGATATTTATAGTAGGGAAATATTGGAATTTTTTATTATATTAAGATGTACTTTTTAATTAATTTCAGCCAGGTGCTAGGCAGACGGGTATTGAGCAGCTGAGCAATACAAGGGGAATAGGCAAAGCTGACTCGTATTTAGAGATATCATTTGCTATGGAGGTACGAAGAGCAGCTGGGAGGTGGGAAGAATGCTGGTAAAATGTTGTCGTGCCCCTCTGATTTTCTATGAATAAAAACAAAACTAATTTTTGGACTATATGCAGTTTGTTGAACACAATGAAAAATGCTGTGCTTGGTTGCTAAGTGCCCCTCATGTGAAACAGCCTGAAGTCCACTCAGTTAATTAATCTGAATTCATCACAGCACTGTTGAATAAAAGAATATATTAACTACACGGCATATTAGTTTTTAAAGCAGCCATAAAAAAACAACAAATGGTCTGGTAGCACTTTATAGACTAACAAAACATGTAGATGGTATCATGAGCTTTCATGGGTACAGCCCACTGTTTGAGGACCTCTTCTTCCCCCTTCACAATAGCTGATAAATACAAATTCTTTAGATATGAATAATTTCAAAATAATTCATTGTAAATCAAATTAAAAACTGAAGAACTATAGATTATAAATCATTTTTGGAGCTATTGAGGACACCTCATTGTAAGGACAGTTGCACCTGCTTAAGCTTCTGACAGTGAATAACAAAGCTGGTAAAAGCCAGATCTTTTAAAGAAAAAGATGCAGGGCCTGATTCAAAGTTCTGTCTGTTCTAGACTTGAATGGGCTTTAGATGCAGGTTTTTATTGCATTTTAGTGCAGTGTATTGAAGAAAACAGACAAAAAGTATTTGGGTACCTCAGGTTAATCACACAAATCCATATTTCGACACCTAAATAAGTGACCTGATTTTTGGAGTTGCAAAGTACTTGCAGCTCTCATAGTCTTCAGTGGAAAAGGGGGTGCTCAGCCTGAATGAAAATTGGGACAGTTAATTTTTTCTTTAGCTAACTTTTAAGCCATTTTATTTTCATATTTGGGTGCCTAGGTCAGTTCAGTAGATGAAGAGTTTGATTCTCTTCTCACTCCTATTGTACACCTGTGGGTAGTAACAACTTCAAAGGTAGTAGAGTTATACTATTAAAAATTGCCTGAAAGGAGGGCCCAGACTCTGTGATGCCAAGGGCTATGTTACCATTTGACAGGAGCCAAAGAACTCATCTACATCTTGAGAAAATCTGTTTAGCAGCATAAACTTTCAGGGTATGTCTACACTACAGTGTTATTTCGAAATAGCTTATTTCTAAATAATGCGTCTACACACAAAATGCATTTCAAAAAAGTTATTTCGAAATAAGGGCTGTTATTTTGAAATAACTTTGCTGTGTAGACCATACCCTCAATGAAATCTATGATTCTGGTTATCTCCTAACTACAAATAGGAATCGTACAGCTTAAAATCTCTCAGGTTCAAACTTGTACTTCATATAGAAATTTCTTTAGAAATAAATGTACACAGCCCAGTTTTTAGTGGTAATTTTTTCCGCTGTGATCAATTAATTTAAATTGCCCATTTGCATCTATAAGGAATACAAATTTGCAATTGATCAGCTTTGTCATCAGTTTGAAGCTACGGAGAGAGAGGAGATTGAGCAGCTATGGGGCACATTTAGGGATTCGTAGGTCACATATAGACTTCAGGCCACAGTCTGGGTGTCCCTGTAATATACACTGTATTCTGAAAAAGTAGTTTCTAAAAAGGGAAAATAACTGCCAACTATAAGTTGGCATTTTAAAAGTGAATATATGTATGTGTGCCCACAGACCATCTAATGAGTGCAAAAATCTATCAATATATGTGTTGGAGTGTTTTCTAAACGTAGTATTTGTTTTGTTTTTATTCAGTGAACTACTAAACATGAATCAGCAACTGATATTAAATGGTGCACGGTTACTCTTTTTCTATTCTTTCATTGAGGTAATGCTGGAAATTTCTGTAAAAGAGAAGAGCTGCTTAAAAATGTTCCCCAAGCCATTACTACTGAACATTAAAGGAATGATCAAACTAGTGGGTTCTTTTTTTAAAGGTGGTTGAGTTTCAAAATGCTTCAGATGGAGTGATTTAATTTTTCCTTGGTTTGTTCTTTTCCAGGACCTGCTAACGAGACACAAATTGTTAGTAGCAGATTTCCTTGAACAAAATTATGATACAGTAAGTACAAATAATTTCCAGTCTCAATGGTTTCATATATGTTCCTGCAAACAATACTTCGAGGAATCTAGTGTCACTTGGATCTGAACTGGAGATCTTTAGTGGGGGCATTTCTGTAAAACTTGGAAGAAACATTTAAAATAAGTGGATCTTCTTGATTCTTTGTGCCAGTTGGAGCTGTTCGTTCAACAGCAGAGTTCATCCATTTCCCAGACAAGGGAACCAGTCGGGGCAGCAGCAGCAGCCCAACTTCAGGGAAGGTGCCTGTGCTTCAAGCCAGCTGAATCACACTTTCTAATCTACTCATAAATAACAAGAGCATAGAATCATAGAATACTAGATTTGGAAAGGATCTTGAAAGGTCATCAAGTCCAGTCCCCTGCCCTCTCGGGACTCAAGCCCCCATCTTGATTAAGGATTGGCAACCTATGGCATGTGTGCCATAAGTGGCATGCAAGCTGATTTTTGAGAGGCATGGCGTGGCGTGAGCTCAGCCCCGCCTCTCTAGGGTTTCCAGATAGTTTTACAAAAAATACTGAAGGCCTTCTGTCCGAGAGAGAGAAATTTTACGTGTCCAGTATTTTCTGTTTCTTATACTGGACAGAAGCCGCAAATACTGGACACCTGGTAACCCTTCGCCCCTCCTCTCCCACACAGCAAGTGGAGAACCCTACCCCTTCCCTGAAGCAGATTAGGCTGCGGTGGGAGGAGGTAATACTGGGGCTGAGGCTCCTCAGTGGTGCCTCTGGGTCTGGCCTGAGACTGTGTGACCGCGGCAGCATTGCCTGCAGCTTCCCACCATCCCGAAGGTGCCGCTGCCACAGCCCCAGAGGCTGGAGGTGCCGCGGCCACGGGGTTTGGGGCTGGCCCAAGAGGCGCCGCAGCCATGCAGTCCAAGGCTGGCCCCAGAGGCACCACTGCCACATCCACACAGTTCAGGGCTGGCTGCAGCAGTGGGATCTCTAGGGCCAGCCCTGGACCATATGGCCATGGCAGCAGGGCCTCCAGAGCTGGCCCTGGACTGTGTGACCATGCCAGTGGGGCCTCTAGCCTCCAAGGCCAGCCTCAGACCCCATGGCCGCAGCAGCAGGGTCTCCGGCCTCTGGGTCTGGCCCTGGACCCTGTGGCCATGGCAGTGGGGCCAGCCCGGGACCGTGTGGCCATGGTAGCAGTGACTCCAGCCTCCGGGGCCAGCCTGGGACTGCATGGCCATGGCAGTTACTGTAAGGAGGCGTGAAGCCCGGTAAGCATCCTGCCTTATGCTTGGACCCCCACATCCCAATCCCCCTCACTTACTCCCCTCCCCCCACCAAGACCCTGCTTCCCCAGCTTGTTCTGACAACCTCCCTTGTTCGTGCACCCTCCCTCCTGTCCAGATACCCTATCCCCACCCTGCTTCTGCATCCACCATTGCTTCTGCACCCTCCCTTGCTCCTGCTCCCTCCACCTGGCCAGACACACTACTCCCAACCTGCTTCTGCACTCTACCGCCCACTCAGACCTTGCAATCTCTCCCTCTTCTGCACCTCAGCTCCCTCCCAAATTCTGCACCTCCATCCCTATCCCACTCACTTTCAGGCTTTCTCTCACCCTGAATCCCTAATTTTTGTTTCTATCCCAAGGTATGTCTACACTACCCTCCTAGTTCGAACTAGGAGGGTAATGTAGGCATACCGCACTTGCAAATGAAGCCCGGGATTTGAATTTCCCGGGCTTCATTTGCATAAGCCGGGCGCCGCCATTTTTAAATGTCCGCTAGTGCGGACTCCATGCCGCGCGGCTACATGCGGCACGGACTAGGTAGTTCGGACTAGGTTTCCTAGTCCGAACTACCGTTACTCCTCGTGGAGTGCAAGTGCGGTATGCCTACATTACCACCCTAGCTTGCATCAAAGTTAATATAGTTATGCTGTGTGCAATAAGGTAAGAACAAACTCCTTCCCTCCTCTGTTCATCATCCCAAACAAAATTTGCTTTCGACATGAGTTGTACTAGAGATCTGGAGACATGGAACAGAATATAAGCATTATTTCTACTGATGGCTAAGGAGGATTCTCCCTTGGTTAAACTAATTATTTTGGCTTAGAGGATGCAATTCTTGGTCCCAGGTAAAAGTTTTAAATGGGGCATGTAGCCCTTAGCTGCACATGCTTCAACTATCCATATATCTGTTGGGAAACTAACAGAGCATCTTTAAGCTTCTGATGTATAGGAAATAGTAATGACAATGAGGACAACTGAAGTGAAACAAAATGGAAAATTGGCAAGAAACATGGTAAAAATAATAGTGTCATGCTCAAAATACCACACTTCCACCATATTTCTCTCTTTCCAGGGACAAATATTGCACTCTACTTATATAACCATATGTTGGCATAACAACTCAGACAGCCTGTGGTAACTAATTCTCAGAGAGGTAGCCATGTTAGTCTGTAACTTTAAAAACAATAAGTAGTCCTAATGTTGTATTTATATGTTCTGTTTTTTGGAAGCAAATTCATAATCTTGTGTAAGATGGCAGGAGGCGAGAATCACTAGGGCTCTAAGCTCCTGACTCTTTGGTGCGTTCACAAGTGCAAGTAAACGTGCATTGAATGTTGCTAGTCCGTGGCCAATATGTTATCATAAAGAAGTGGCAGAGAACTGTGCTGCTACTGCCATCTCAAAGCTAGAGCAGGAAGGGCCAGTACAGAGGAGTGAGAGACAGAAGAATGCATACGGTTACATTGCTCTTTTCTTGTTCCCTTAGATCTTTGAGGACTATGAAAAATTGCTTCATTCTGAGAATTATGTCACAAAGAGACAATCTTTAAAGGTAATGTAAAATTCTGGAACACCTTTCTTTTAATAGTCATAACCTGTTTAGAATATTACCTTGACTGCCACAGAATGGCCTTGTATCTCTTTTGTTACAAAATAAATTACTTTAAATTAATCTAGTGGATGTGAAAATCAGGAGATATCTTCATGTCTCTCTGTTGGGGTTAGCATTGAAAAGTCCTAGTTCCTGAACTCATATGGCAGTGCCAGGAGTGATTTCTCCAAAATGAGGGTGTTTATCCTCTTCCCCCCCCCCCCCCCCAGTGTAACCTGAGTTCACAGCCTAGTTCTGAAAACAGAATGAGTTTGGTAGGTGCATTTTAGTCCCCATTTGTCCAAAGCACTGTAGCACCAAGTAATTTGGTACACTTTGCAATCTCCTCATGACTAGAACAGGAAAGTGTGATGCATGTAAGGATTGACGTGAAGTAGCAGAACTATGTGGTATGGTTGTACAGTAAACTTCCGATAATCCGGCACCTTTAGGACCCAGGGGGTGCTGGATTATCAGATTTGCCGGACTATCAGAAGGGGGGGCTCTGAGGGGTCTAGGATGCGGTGGGGTGCGGCGGATGCCACCCCAGACCCCTCATAGCCCCCCCTTCCGATAGTCCGGCTCTGCCCCGGGCGTCCCTGATTCAGCCGCTGCTGGTCAGTTTCAGCAGCGGCTGAATCAGGGACGCCTGCAGCAGAGCAGCTGGAGTGCTGCCAGGTTGGTCCGGTAGCGCCGACCCTTGGCGCGGCGAGACCAACCCGACAGCACCCCAGCTGCTCTTGGGGATGCCTGGGGCAGAGTAGCTGGGGTGCTGCCAGGTTGGTCCCGCAGCGCCGCTCCTCGGCGCTACTGGACCAACCCAGCAGCACCCCAGCTGCTCTGCCCCAGGTGTCCCCAAGTCAGCCGCTGCTGAAACTGATCAGCGGCTGACTCCAGGAAGCCCAAGGCAGAGCTGCTCTGCCCCAGGCTTCCTGGAGTCAGCTGCTGGTCAGTTTCAGCAGAGGCTGAATCAGGATGCCTAGGGCAGAGCAGCTGGGGGGCTGCCGAGTTGGTCCCACAGCGCTGAGGAGCGGTGCTACTGGACCAACCCGGCAGCACCCTAGCTGCTCTACCCCAGGTGTCCCCAAGTCAGCTGCTGCTGAAACTGATCAGCGGCTGACTCCAGGAAGCCCAAGGCAGAGCTGCTCTGCCCCAGGCTTCCTGAAGTCAGCCACTGGTCAGTTTTAGCAGCGGCTGAATCCGGGAAGTTGGGGGCAGAGCAGCTCCAATGGTCTGGCTGCCTGGAGCACTTCCGGGTTCCTGATGGTGCTGGACCATCAGGAGCGCAGGACCATCGGAGTTTTACTGTACTTGATTTTATTTTATCTGGCTCAAGCCATTTGTTACCATATGCATTAATGTGGTCTCCATATCTGCCATATCTGGATAATCAGTGCTGTTGGACAGTTACCTACCTTACATGAACAGCAAATTCACCTCAATTGTTTTAAAGCCCCTCCATTTTTGAAGCCATAAGAATATATGAAACCTCTGGGAGTGAAGATAAAAATGTGGTGCTTTCATCTGAATCATAAATTCAGTGGTGAATTATAAAGCCTTTGTTTTTGTAAATGTTCTTGTAGCTTCTGGGTGAACTGATTCTGGACCGACACAACTTTGCCATCATGACAAAATACATCAGCAAGCCAGAGAACCTAAAGCTAATGATGAACCTGCTGCGAGATAAAAGCCCTAACATTCAGTTTGAGGCTTTCCATGTGTTCAAGGTAACTCAGTGTGGCCTTCTGAGAGGAAGGAGTATCTCTTTCATAATGGGAGGGAGGAGAACTCAGAAAAATGTGGGGTCTTAAAAACATTTTCAGATGTTTGAAATGTTCCTAATGGGAAATTTCTCCCTGACAATCAGTCTCTCTCACTTACTTGCCCTCTCTAGGGCTATGTCTAGACTGCAAGCCTCTTTCGAAAGAGAGCGTCTAGACTGCATGTTGACCTTTCGAAAAAGCGGCTTGCTTTTTCGAAAGAAAGCATCCAGTGAGTCTGGATGCTCTCTTTTGAAGAAGCCCTATTTACATTGAAGAACGCCTTCTTTCGAAAGAGGAACTTTCGAAGGAAGGCGTTCTTCCTCGTGAAATGAGGTTTACCGCCATCGAAAGAAAAGCCGCGTTCTTTCGATTTAATTTCGAAAGAACGCGGCTTGAGTCTGGACGCAGGGGAAGTTTTTTCGGAAAAAGGCTACTTTTCCCGAAAAAACCCCTGAGTCTGGACACAGCCTAGGTGATGTTTAAGGCAGGTTCCTTTGGCTGTGGGCCTCATGATCTAAGGGAGGCCCTTGTTACAGAAATGCAGGCTAACTACTTACTTAGGTCAATGATGCGCTCTTTGACCTCCTTAGAGCATGTCATGACAGATGGATAATGTTGGCTTTGTGGAGAAACAAGTTTGGAAATTTTGTCATGTCAGATTTGCTTTTGAGAAGTTTGAGATTTGGTATATGCTTAGTTACTCCCCTTTTTGGCTCTGTTTTGAACTGATCACTGATGCAGCCTTACAAAATTGTCATAACATATCATCAGCGTAGATACATATTTTCTTTTATCATCATGATCTAATTAATTTTTAAAAATTTTATTTACCCATCAAGAAAGGCTTTTGCCCTGAGAGAGAAGATGAATAGAATTATTATTATGCAGAATGATTACAATGCAAAATTAACTCATGAATATGTATGGATATATTTCCATAGTTTGAACAGAATAATTTGCAGAGAAGAGGGATAAAACACAAGGGTGGGTGGAATGTCCTTTTCTGGAAGATGCTTATAAAATAGACCACATTGCACCAAATGGCAAGTATTTTCCAGGAATTACCTCACCTTGGTCATGTTCAAAAAGGCTTTTTGAATTCTTTGATTCTGTCATTTCTATTGTGCAAAAGAATATTTCAGAAAGCTTTTTACCTCTCCACGGTATGGTTTGAAGGATGGTAAGGTTGCTCCATACAATCTTTCATCTATGTATAGTAATCACAGGGATTCCCAAAATATTTCAGTATTTCTCTTTCTGCATAATAAACCTCAGTGATGCATTTAATTACTTGTGTAAGCCTTTACACTGTTCTCTCATTGACTTGTTCTTGACAAGCAAACTAGTGTGACTAGTTTCTGCTTTTAACCCTTATCAGGAGGTATACAACTCAGAGATAAACTGGAGAGAGCAAATCCCAAATACTTGCAATCTTTAAGAGCTCAGTTGTCAGGGGAGGGAAGAGAAGAGAGAGGATTGGTCTTGGCTGGCTACTTTTTCATATTTACTGATGGTAACATTTTTGTGCATGGAACTATGCACAAAGTGCAGTCTTGGAATTAATCCATAAGGCTGCTATCATCTGTTGCTTCAGATTCCTCTTAAGCACCCAGACTCAGTTCTGGTAGGTTATTCCATGAAATCAGACAGTGATGAATAAGGGCATGGCAGTTGAGAATAGTTGATTTTATTTTGGCTAAAATATAAATAGAAGTATCTGGAATGATCGGTTATCATCCAGCTGTCTGTCTATGTGATATTGTTACTGTCACCCTCATCCTACCTCCCAGTGTCCATCTTTCTTTTGTTTTTTTTATGGTCAGTACATCTCATTTCCAGATTTCTTCAGTGCAGGGATTGTGCCTACCCACATATTGTGTGCAGTGCATAACACAATGGGGCCCTGATTCTGACTGGAATTATAGTGAAACAAATAGTAAAGGATAATGCAAACTTCATTGATGTCAATGGTCAAATTCTTTCCTCAGCTACATGAATTCAACTCCCATGGGACTCTTTATTTTTACAATAATACCTGATGGCAGCAGTAAGATGAGTCTAATATGCATAGTATCCATTTTACAGTTTTCCGTGGGAGTTGTACCATGTAATTCAGAGCAGAATCTCATTCAGTGGAAGTTGCACATTTCTAATTGCAGAACGTAGCCCACAGTTACAACAAAATCTCCCTCTCCTGTCTGCAGCATAGCTCTCCTTTGTATGTGGAACTCCTGTTCCACATATGCAAAGTAAATATAGAATATGTAGGAGAAAGGGGCACTGAACATTTTGTCCTTAGAATTTATTAAAAAAAGAAAACTCTGCAGATGATGGGAATCTCTAAATATGAAAGAGAACACATGCTTTATGGAAAAATAATTACTGCCTTGTCCCAGTGCCCTCTGACAGGTGAAAGGCAGTCACGTGCCTTGTTGACCTGGGATATAGAACAAAATGAGGCCTCTGGGCCACATGTGGCCTATGAGACATTTTGTTTACTGTTGTCAATGATTCCACTGGTTTCCATCTACATAGTTTCTTTCCTACTAGTATTATTATAGTGACACACACTTAAAACAAGGGCACATTAAGTGAGGTGTGTGTTTATTGCACACAACATGGACTGCAAGAGTTGTGCGCTCCCTCTGCATTCAAAGTGCTACTGTGGTTCTGTCGGCACATCCTGCAAATTCTAGGTACTCTTATTCTTTATGCTTTTGTAACTGTGTGGGGGGGGGAGAGGGAGATTGGATTCTCTCTTTATTTTCACATAACTTAAAACTGTGCCTGAAGGTATCTAGTTAGTCCTGGTTTAAATTACAGGCAGTCCCTGAGTTACGCGGATCCGACTTATGTCGGATCCGCAGTTACGAACGGGGCTTTTCTCGCCCCGGAGGACGAGAGCGGCGGGACGCCCAGATGAGCCGCGGTCCTGCCACCCGCATTCTCCGGGGCGAGAAAAGCTGCTCCCCGTCTCCTTGGTCTGCAGGTCAGACCAGGGAGACGCGGAGCAAAGCCGCGGAGGACGCCCGCAGCAGGACAGCCGCAGCGCGCCTGGGCTGTCCCGCTGCGGGCATCCTCCGCGGCTTTGCTCCGCGTCTCCCTGGTCTGCTGGGGGGGTGGGGCGCAGCTAGTGTCCCCTCTCCCCCAGCAGACCAGGCTTTTCTGCCCACGACGCCTGGGGTAGAGCAGCTGGGGCGCTGCTGGGTTGGTCCCGCAGTGCCGCTCTTCGGCGCTACTGGACCAACCCGGCAGCACCCCAGCTGCTGTGCCCCAGGCGTCCTGATTCAGCCGCTGCTGGTCAGTTTCAGCAGCGGCTGAATCAGGACGCCTGGGGCAGAGCAGCTGGGGTGCTGCTGGGTCGCTCCCAGTAGCGCCGCTCCTCGGCGCTACTGGAGCAACCCAGCAGCACCCCAGCTGCTCTGCCCCAGGCGTCCTGATTCAGCCGCTGCTGAAACTGACCAGCAGCTGACTACAGTAAGTCCTAGGCAGAGTTGCAGCTGACTTGGGGACGCCTGGGGTTCTTAAGTTGAATCGGTATGTAAGTCAGAACTGGCATCCAGATTCAGCCGCTGTTGAAACTGATCAGTTTCAGCAGCGGCTCAATTTGGACGCCAGTTCCGACTTGCATACAGATTCAACTTAGGGACTGTAGGTTTGTTCTTATCTTGTACGTAACCCGGGGACTGCCTGTACTATAGTCTGCCAATACTGATTTGATAGCAAAGATTTGCCAAGTGGCTGATACTTGCTACTTACTGAGAGCTGCCAAAAGATTTGGGTTTAAGTTACCTGACTTGGATCTTTTTGCAGCTAGGCACATTTGAAATGAAAAAAGTGCTTGTTTTGTAAGTATCCAAATTCCAGTTCTCCTGTGTCCCAGCTGACCCTGAAGAGGCCACATGACTCTCAGTACAGTATTTGATTATTGAGGATTTGAAGCTGCAATATTTTAACTAGAACCATGAGCATCTATAATTCTAACTATTTTACAATACAGTTGGATGGCAATTAAAATTGCAGTTAACTTTTAAAGCTCTGAGGACAGCCATACTCATACGGAGCATTCTGGCCAGAGGTACTGAAGATAAGTAATTAGTTCTCATTTTCAGTACTTCCTCCCACATAACTGTTCCCCCAGCATGACATCTTCCCTGCTCCCACTCTTAGGCTTACTTGTTCGAAATGATAACTCTCTAAGCCTTAGCTTCCACACCACACAATCCATCACCCACACATGGCCACCTAAAAGCCTTGGGAATATATGTATTCGTCAGGTAACACAGACAAGGGGATTAGCAAGTATCTTAACTGTTTTTAAAACCTTCCTCTGTGCACAGCTTTTCTACCTCTCCGTTCCAATCAGGGGTTCAATATCTGGTTCGAAGGCTGAACAATAAAAGGGTCTTTCTGAATATTCATGCGTTTTCTTTTAACAAATATATTTGCTACCATTATTGGTCCATCCTAGTATGTGTTTTTTGTTTCCTTGTTCTCTTGCAAGCAATCAAAACTAAAGCACTCTGCATTATGTTGCAAGAACACACATACAAATATAGGCTATAGCAGCCTCTCTTGGCTGACGTATTAGATTATTTTGTGGACTTATCCCCCACTGGTGGTTTAGTGTAATATAACATTTTTCTTAAGCAGAGATGTAGCAGAAATAGGTTTTAGTATTTAAATCTAAAAATAGAATGAGTTACACAGTGTGTTTGACCTTAGCTTTATTTTTCCATTCTCTTTCATGAACGTCACAAAGCTACCTCCTGCTGCTCGTTCTGCAAAGGGTTCTGCATAACTTTGACAGTTTCCACTCAGTGCAGGGCAGAAGCCACGTTTGTGTTTAAATACCCACTGTGTTATGTCTGAGCTATAGAACTGATCTCTCTTTTTGTCTGTGGGGGATGTTGCAGGTTCAGCTATGTGAGCTTTCATGTACTTTCAGCTGGGTGGTAATCCTCCTGCAATGCATATAGGAAAGTCATAGGACCAGTTTCAGCTCTGGGGTCAATGGGTTGATTGGCCTGTTGATGTATAGAGCTAAAGAATTCAGCCTATTAGGAGACATTATCTCATGTGTAATCATTTGCTATGCTAATACATATTTTAGTCTAGAGTCAGTTTTAAAATTAAATCCTTTCAAGACTGTTTGCAGGCTGTTCCTTTCACACTGGGCAGATACAGTGAAATCTAATGTTCACATTGACTAATCATTTTGGGCATTTTACTTTTTGGGTGGCCTATCTGAGACTTCTTAAAGGGGCCTAGATACTTCAGAAAATGCAAGCCATTGCAAATAGATTTGCATTGTGCTTTAACAAACAATTTTTTAAATTTATCTAAACTGTGGGAAACAGCTTGCAATTTGTATAATAGGGTTCAGAACGAAGGGCCAGATTGTTGGAGAGGCCTCTTGTGGGTACAGATGTGTACCTTGTGGCAGGGTGGGCTTGTACTTCCTGGGACATGAGAATCTTCACAGGGACTGGGTTCTAGGCTGGGTGTACAGCTGCTCGGGCATCAGTAAAAGCTGCAGCTTCTCCCTTTGAAGGATAGTACAGATGTAAGCAAGAGAAGCCCTCAGAACCAGACTAACAGGGAGCCCAAGAAAAGTTACAGGGTGGGCAAGAGGTGCGTTCCTCCAAAATGAGGGATTGCTACATAGCAAAGATCCCAGCCTCTGACCTGGGTGATCTACAAGCATCGAGTCCAAGGCACTGGGCTGGCAGTGAGATGCATATGTAAGTGTGGTGCACTATCCTTCTGCTCTTCCTCACTGTTATGTCCTTGTGGGTGTAGCAAACAGGTTGAAATGTGGTGGGTCTTTCTGTTGTGAATTTCCTTTCCCAGCCTGCTCACTAGAATGGTCTAGGGAGGGTGAAGTGGAGAATATGATGTACGCTCCCAACCAAAAACAAAACTGCTTGGTCTAATTTTAGGCCATTTCAGTTTTATATAGAAACTGTATCATCAACACAAGCCTGGCCTATTCTCCCAGTAATTCTAAGACATTTCTGGTTGTAGGGCTGTATGTGTGGAAGTGATTGGGGATTTATAGCCAGCTTTCAACATTTAGCTTTACAATCATACGATGCATGGGAGGCACCAGAGAATCTGGGCTCCAGCATTCAGTTGACTCAACAGAGAATGATGTAGGGCAGTGTCATGACTCTGATTGTTCATCCCTCTCTTTCTGTCCGTCTGTGTGGTTTTGTTTGCATGTTAGGTATTTGTGGCCAGTCCAAACAAAACGCAGCCCATCGTGGAGATTCTATTGAAAAACCAACCCAAGCTAATTGAGTTTCTGAGCAATTTCCAGAAAGAGAGGACGGATGATGAACAGTTCAACGATGAGAAGAACTACTTGATTAAACAGATCCGAGACTTGAAAAAACCAACACCATGAAGAGCTCCCCTCATTTCCCATCGTAGACATTAATTCATACTTGTTCAGTTCCTCCCATGTGTCATTTTAAAACACAATAGCGCTTGAGAAGTGCCTGTTTTAGTTTGATTCATTGTTCACATAGATGTCAAGAGTATAAAGGTCTTACATGAAAACTTTAAAAAAGTCTAAAATAATATATTCTTTCTAATCAAGTCTGTGATTATTTATGTCAATTTAGACACACTCTCTATTAGAAGCTAGTAAGGCAGATTTTCGTTTGTGCACTCAAGAAGAATGAACCTCTTCACTCTTGCTTTTATTAGCAAACTTGAGCTCTTGGTAAATTCACAAAGTAGGAGCTCTGAAGATTTAACTCTTTGCACTTGTGAATTTGTTTTTGTTCTGCATGTACAGGAGGACTGTGAAAGAGGGTGCTGGGTGACTGATTTATCTGTACTTATATAGTGGATTTGTTAAAGCGGTGGGAGATAGAGTTTAAAAAAATAAGGCTCGCCTATTCACATTAGCTTTAGTGTCACTCATTCCTTCAGTCTTGTTTTTTTTTTTTAAATTTCACTGAAGCTCAGAGGTTTCCCATCAGTTTAGCCAGCTGTACCTGGGAAGCAGGCTAAGACTTTGGGTGGGGCAGCCTATGCCCACTGCCTCTCATTCCTCTCTATCTGTTCTAACCCTACAATGCAGCCTGTGCTGCTCTGAACCCCAGTCTTGTAAGATGGATCTGGTGAAGCCCTCACTCCACTGGGAATTAGATCATGCACTTTTGAATGGAAGCTAGGTAGTTCCTCAGGGCTAAAGGGAGAGATGCATCAATAAGGACCTGCTCCTGCTCCCGTTGAAATAAGTGGGGAATTTTATCATTGACTGCAATGGAACCAAATTGGGCCTTATTCAGCACTTCTTCTGGGCATCTCCCATTCGCTTCAGTGTTGGTGGGGGCACACCAGCCCTTCTCAGGAGTGAGCCCTGAGCCCTAAGCCCAGCCTTAAGGGAAGCCCAGGTAGAGTATCAGTGATACAACCCTAAAGTACCAGTGACTTTACCGCTACAATAGCTGTGCCATGGCTTGGAACTCCCGACGTGAATTCTCTAGTGGTTCAGTTTCTGTTCCTTCATATTTGCCTGTGCAGGGAACATTGTGGCCAAAACATTCAAACCAGGGGGACCTAAATCAGACTTATGCATTCTTATTTAGGCAAGTAACTAGAAGTGGCTTAACTCGAAGCTGCTGAGTAACCCCTGCTCCCATTGAGTCAATGGAAGCTGCAGACGCTTAGCTCCTCTGAAAAACAAGCTGCCGCTGTAGAAGCTTAAATGAAGTTCTAGGAGTGTAACTTTGGGCTCGCAGTGTTGCCCATTGTGGTTAGCATGTTCCATTTTATTAGTTCAGATGTGAATTCAGTTTCTTTGCTAGAGGCTGAAAGTTGCGGAAGTGGAAATCATTGCACTGTGATGTTTAAGACAAATAAAGCCTTGGGTCCAAAAAGAGTTGCCTAAGTATTCTTGCCATTTTTACTTCTTCTAGGAAATAGGCATTGTGATTCTGGGTATTGTGTTTGGAGAAGGAGTTTGAGAGTGGGGAGAGAATATCTTGAAGTATTTCTTCTATTAGCTTAAATTTGGGTTTTACTGTTTGTTTAATATAACATGTTAAGTTGTCCAGTTATAATTGCATAGCAAATACTTCAGTGACAGGATAACAATCAGGTGAGATTTTTTTTGTCCCTAAAACTGTTGTATATTAAGGTGATTGAGAATTTAACTTGTATGCTTTAGAAAAGGGGTGAAACCAAACAAATAGGTCATCAACATGTGGATTACTTTTAAGATGCCAGACATAGAGAAAAATGTATATTCTAGCTGTGTGAAATTATAAAATTATATTTACAAGTTATTAAAGGCATGGTTACTAATTATGCTTTTTAATTACTGTTTATTTCCTTCCATCAGTCCTCCCCCACCCCAGCACTTTCAAGTAGAATCTTTTCTCCCTCTCTCTCCTCCACCAGCCACAACTACCACAGATGGAGGAGGACAGATGATCACTTTTTTCAGAGCCAGTATTTCACTGACCACCCTACAGCCCACTCTTGCTTTGACGTTATGACACTTTTGGCTGGTTTCCTTGGTATGCTTTGAAAACATATTTGCAGCCTTTGCTGGCAGGGGCCTGGGTTTGACTGTGACCTTCAGTGCCATGCCACATGGCTGGCACTGACATGCTGTGCTTCACTGCTGGTAAGGGAACATCTCTAGAGTAATGCAGGGTTTTTGTGCAGAAAAGTGTCAGAGTTGTTCACTAAAGGGTCTGAGTCCCTGAAATGTGGAGAGTTTGTTGCAAAGTGCTGAAATCAATGCCAGTTGGGGTATTCAATGTCTCAAGATGTGCTCAGGGTCTTCTAGGAGGGGCCTGTGTCAGGGGCTGCATTAACACATAGGCAGCATAGGGCCTCAGCCCCTAGTCATGTGGTAACAGTCTCAAAAAAATCTACAAAAAATTATTCTAGTTCCTCTTTGCAAAGGAAGCCAGGTGTAATTGATGAATCTGCAGGCAGCCTAAAAATAGTAACTTGAGAGGTGTGAATAGCCTCACCTATCTTAGGCTTTGCTACACTGCCAATTGAATGACAAAAAATTGTCATTCATGGGAACTTAAAAAAGCTCCCCTTGCCAGCAAGACAAGTTTTGCCACGCATGTGGCCGTATGAATGGTTCATTGTTGGCAGCGAGAACCCCACCCGTCTGCAAAAATTCTGACCACATCGGTGCTGGAAGTGGGGGTGCTCTAGTAGTGGACGTGGGGCTCGTACACAGAGTTCCATTCCATGCCTACATCTGGGTAAGTGGAGCTGAGTCATCAGTCCTGAGCGTACCCCAGCCTGCCTACGGTGCTCCAAAGAGCAGAGAGGCCCCAGTCTGCCCCCAAAAGTGATACTGGGCACTCTAGAAGCCAGCTAATGTAAGTATGGCCGCTGCCACCCTAAGCAGCAGTGGGATCACAGCATGGGAATAGGGGCTAAAGGGGGCTCATGCACTACTATGCCTAGAATTTCAGATTCTTGTCATAGCCCTGTACGGAACAGCACCCCTCTACCTCCTTCCTCTTCATTGTACGTTGTACTGGCTCAGTGTTTTCAATTGAGTATAAAATTATTTCTAGCACACTAAGGGCAATTCAACATCTTTCTCCAAGTTTGGGAAAGCACCAGAAATGATGGTGATTAAATTAAGCTTGGGGAGCCATAATAATATTTCACAGCACACTGGAACACACCGTTCTAATTAGTTGAAAGGTGAGGTCTTTGATTGGTCTTGGAGTAAAGATAGACTTTTCAATTTCCTTTTGTGCTTCAAACAGGACTCCTCCTATTTTGTCTCAGAAAGAGCTCCCAACAGGAAATTGCAAGTATTCCAAAGCACTAAAATTAATATTGGTGGGAGCTGTGTGAGTCCAAGACACAATTTATCAATGAGAGAGGTGAAAAGAACGCTTGTATGGAAGGAAAAAATAAACTGGAGAGGGACTTGAGCTGCAGAATCCAGATTCCAAACCCCACCCAAGGGTCAAGGGATCTGGAGATTTGGTTTGTGGCAACTTGCAAAATACTGTTAAATCTGTACATAGAAATCTTCTTGGATACAGAAGAGTACCCAGAACATACAAAGCAACCAATATAACGGAGTCTTTAGACTGCTTATAAAAATAGGAAGCATGACTAAAACAGGCATCACACTCCTTCCTGTATGAGGAATGATAACCCATCCATCCCCAGCCCATTTCAACTGATGGGAAAAGAGCTGTCTGATGGGGGACTTCAGTCTTCATTAATCATGGAATTTGATGTGCTTGTTTCCATGCGAATATTACTATAATCATTCCTCTCAGTAGTTTTCCTGCCCTACACCCATGTAATATAAAGCACTCATTTGTAAAGCACTCATTTCCTTGGCATATTGGTGCCTCATACAGTAATTAAAAAGAATCCTTCATTCTTCTGAGAGAGGAACTGGCACCATGATTCCACATGCCTTTATTGATTTCAGTAGTAAGCCTCAAGTCTTCCCCACATTCAGCTAGGAAGTCTCGGGGTAGCCATGTTAGTCTGTAACTTTAAAAAAGAGTAGTCCTGTGACAACTTAGAGACCAACAAAATATGTATAATACTAGCAGGTGAGGCCAGTCATTGACTGGGCAAAGTAATTTTGCATAGTTAAAACACTTACAATTAAAGGAAAATTCAAGAAATTAAATATATGCAATAGATTTTTTTTGTTAATATGGTTGCAAAAGGGAAGTAAAAGAACAGTTTTAAATATGTAAGATTTCAACTGCAAACATTAATTGTATTGAATAATTACCATACATAATAAATTCGAATCAAACTCTTAGTGAAGAAAATTAACTGGTGTCAGTCAAAGCATGCTGATATACAATGTTTGTGGTTTTTCAGTCTTTTGCTAAAATCAACAGTTTTTTTTCTATTTCCCACTCTCGGTGTTGCTACATAAAGTTGTCCATGTGCAAACCAATCTCAAAACAATGTTGATTGTAATAAACATAGAAATAAATCAATATTAAAAATGCAATAGAAATAAATTGCTGGCGTATAAAAATCTTTAGATGATATCAAGCAAGCAATTCTGATTCTTTATATTTATCATATTACTAAGTAATATGCAAATACATTCTTAAAAAGTAAAAAACAAATATGAATGCCAAAAAAGGTAACTCCTATCACGTAAAGCTTCCATTACTTTTTCTGTGACTAATTTGAATTATTTTGTGATCTGTAACATTAAACATTTTCTTTCAATTAAAATCAGTTGAATAGGTGACTCGATTTTAATTTTGTTACCAAATATTTTTTGAGTCTAATCATAATAGTCATGACTTTTTTTCTGATGGAAAACCAAAAATAATTATTTAAACCTTTCACTCAGCATATTCCAGTGTAAAAAGGAGTGCATTCATCTAATTTAGTGACAGGATTGTTTACCAAATTTTGCATGTCTGTAGGTAATGGCTTTATTTTACACAAACTAATCTACACACAAACTCTTCAAAATGTAGTCGATCGTGAGCTTTTGTGAGTAAGACCCACTAAGTGAGTCTTACCCATGGAAGCTCATGATATTATATATTTTTTGTTAGTCTCTAAGGCAGGGATGGGCAAAAGGGCCTTTGCAGGCCGGATCCGGCCTGCCAAGCGGGTTGATCCAGCCCACAGAGGTCCTGCCGCTCCCCTGCCTCCAGGCCAATTAGTATCTGGGAGTAGGGGAAACTGCAGGAAGTTTTCTTCGCCCTGCCAGGAGCACTTCTGGCAGGGCAGGAGGAGGCTTCGCATGCTCCTCCCTGGGGCCGGGGGGAGTATGTGCAGTTTCCTCTGCCCTGCATCCTCAAATGTAAGGGATGGGATCAGGATGCTTCGAGCTTCCCCGTCCTCAGACCATGATTGACCTGGGGATGATGGAGCACAGGAAGTCTCTTCCCACCACCAGGGGCATGGGTGCCTATTGGGATGTGGGGGGGGGGGGGAGAAGAGGGCAAAAGGTCTACCCCGCACCCAGACCAATCATTTGAAGTGGCCCCTGGCAAAAAATTATTGCCCACCCCTGCTCTAAGGGTATGTCGACAGTTCACAGCTATTTCAGGATACCAGAGGTATCCTGAAATAGCAACCCTGTGTCTTAACAAGCCGTCCGTTATTTCGAAATAATGGGTGAACTGTTTCGGCATCCCTGTAAACCTCATTCCATGAGAGTTATAGGATGTCTCGAAATAGTGTGTTTTGAAATTTGGTGCTATGTAGACACCCCACATTTAAAAATAAGCTATTTTTGAAATACAGTAGTATCGAAATAAGATATGCAATCTGTGCTATGCAAATTGCCTATCTTTTTTGAGTTTAGGATGCTGTGTAAATGCACCCTAACGTGTCACAGGATTTATTCAGCCCCTGTGGATTTACAGTTTAAACAGACAAGATGATCAAAGTGGAAGAGGAAAGGTGAAATGGCTTGTTCACCATCACACAGCAGGTCAGTGGAATCCTGGGGTTAGAAGGTAAAGCCCCTGACTTCCAGTGAAGGGCCCTGTCTGCTAGACTGTGTACCCCCTCCTAAATATTCAGGCAATTGAACCCAAACCTCTTTGGAAGACTGCTGTGCATACCACTGTGCGGTTCCCATAGCCAGATGAGAATGAGTCATTGAGTAGAATCAATGAATAGAGAAGAGGGGAATTTTTTCAAAAAGCTGCTGACTTAGACTTGTGTATCTGTTTTTTATATACAAGATTGGCGTGTTGTGGGGGATGTTACGGGCTCAATGTTGTCATACACATTTGAACGCACTTCACTGAGGCAAAGTTTCTAAACTCTGCTTTCCTTGTGAGGTTGAAAGGGGGTGAGGGTGAGTCACCCCAGACTAATCCTTCCTACTTCACAAACCATGCAGGAGGAGATAGTTCAGCACAAGCTAAAGGACAGCAAGTTGGTGCCTGAATCACCAGTATCCTAATCTTACCTCGTACTTCATCAAGAGCAAGGGTAGCCTCCATCAGTACATTGGCTCAGAAGCAGTCAGTGAGGGGCTGCTACTGGGGTCATCGGCAGCGTGACCAGACCTTGAACGCCCAGAGGTGATTACAGCAGAACCCCAGAGTTACGAACTGAACAGTCAGACACACACCTCACTTGGAATCAGAACTGGTTTGGCCAGCAGCAGACACCCTCCTCCCCCCCCAAAAAAAACCCCACATAAAGTATAGTGCTGTGTTTAAATGTGAAATACTGAAAAATAAAGCTTAAAAAAGAGATGTAACAAGGTAAACAAACTCTCTGTGCTTGTTTAATTTAAACTAAGATATTTAAAAGCATTTTTCTTCTGTACTGTAACACTTCAAAGCTGTATTAAATCAGTGTTCCCTTGTAAGCATTTGAAAGAACAACCATAACATTTTGTTCGGAGTTATGAACATTTCAGAGTTAGACAACCTCTGTTCCTGAGAGGTTCATAACTCTTAAGAGTCTGCTGGAGTTTCAAGGTGCTGCATTGTTTTCCTAGAGGCAGCATGTTTCTTGTGCCACATATACAATTAAGTGATTTTTGTGTGAACTGGCGACAGTGCCCCAACTGACACATCCTGTATCATTTCCAAGGTTTTCTCCTTTAGAGTTATCCATGATCAGGAAAGCTACATACTTTCTGCTTTGCTCTTCTCACATTAGCAGTGACAGGTAGCTCATGTAGGCAGCAGCTCCCCTTGAAAGCAAGGACTAGCTTGTGCCCACAGCTTCAGGAAGAATGTGGGGAATGTCTGCAAAGCTCTCAGTTCAGGTCCCCAGCCTATCTGGGCACATAGTAGTACTTGTTATAGAGCTGTGTAGACAGTGCTTTTATGGTATGTCTCAGTACTTGGGCTCTCAGTCCTGGGGTGAGCATGAGAGCCAGGCAACTGTGGGTATCGCAACATAAAAGCACTGCCTATGCAGCTATTTTGAGAGTCCTAGTGTATCCTGGAGCCCTGGACTGGGAGTCTTGCTCCCCTGTGCTATGCAGCCATGCTCTGTTACCCAACAGGCCTGCTGTTACCAGTTCGAAGGCATTATGAGTCAGGGTGCTTGTTGTCATGCTAAGCAGCTCTCCCACGGTCACGCCCATCTGACCCGCAGATCTGTGCTTAATGCACCCCTCCTCCCTGCTGTGCTACTTCCAGGGATGCAAGTGGGAACAATTTCCTCCAGACATTAGGATGGATTTAAACTAAGCAGATGGAAACAACGGGGAGCAGAACAGGAGCAGTCATGGCGGCAGCAGCAAGAACACACATGATCAGTCCATGTCAGCCAGGTACACAGGAGCTGACTTTTGGTGCTCCACCCTTGCTCTGCCCCATGCCCCCCCCTCACTTTTTCCTGCCTGTGTTCCACTCCCATCCAGAGGCCCCTGCCTGCACACTTCTCTCCTTCAAGCCTCTCCCTGAACCATCAAACAGCTGTAAGCACCCACTGTATCTTCTCCATGGTGCTCCAGCTAAAGACCACGGTTGAAGTTGGCACCTTTGTCCAGGTAACAGACTTTAAAGATTCAATGTAGCCTCCTTATAGGATCACCAGGAGATTGCTCCCTAGCAATTACATTTGTGTCACAATGTACTGGTTAAGCTAGTTTGACTCCTTGGGAATTCACCTCTCCTAAGTTATTGAAGCTGATGTCAGATGGAGACAGAAAACCTTCAGCTTGATATTCTCCTGTGTGTAGCATTGTCTGTTCAGTGCCCACAGTTGTGGGTTCCTTGTGCTGTGTCTGCTTTGTGTAACTACAAAAAACCATGTTCTGGGGAAGAAAGAGGCTAATTAGTTAATCAATAGATGCTTCTTTCTAGGAAAAAGACAGAGCAGCACATCTGCATGCTGGAGACTCTGCCATTTTCATGGAACTGACCTTTCTACATGTTTATGACAAAGGTCCATTCTTTCCAAACTACCGGTAATGGGACCTTATCTGTGTTAATATCGTTCTAAGAATTGTCACAGCGTCCTTGAACTTACCTTGAGAAGATCTGGCTTGACAAGGCTTTGAAATTACTTTAAAAAAATACTTATCAGGCCCTGACACTTTGCTTTTATTCAAAGCTTTGTGTAAACATGCACTCTTTGGAGCCAGCCTTTCACCATGAGGCACACAGAGCTGCATTGCTGCACATGGTTTCCCTATGTGGCTACTCAGGGCTGACATGTCAGCCCTCTGCTGATGCATATGGCAGGCGAGCAAAGTGGCCACCTGTACACACAAGTGTAGGCCTGCAAGTGTGCATGGCAAAGGCAAAATGGCATTTGTGCAAGTCTCCTCCCTCCAAGTGACAGAAGCAACTTCCCCATGTAGAGCTGAGCAGAGGGCAATGTATGGGAAGATGGGTAAGTTGTCTAAGAGCCAAGAACACCCCAAATCCCTGCTGAGAGAGGGACCAGTACAAACCATGGCAGGTTCATTGAAAGCAAATATGAAAGCACCAGAACTTTCTCCAGGAACAATGCAAGCAAATGAGCAGGTAAGCAGTCTATGAATAGCTTGGAGCTACTGGAATGATCCATCCAGCCTGTTTGAGGCGCAGCAGTCCACATTATACTAAGTCTTCTCTCCTCCTGCTGCACATTCCCATGGTACCAAAAGGGGCTGCATTCCTATGGTGCTAAGTGCGGTAGGAGAAGAGCCTGAAACATGAGCCTTTGTATCAGACAGCTGGTATAAGGCAGAACCTGCTCACAGAGTCTGGCAAGAACATGGCTGATATTGCAAAAATACATGTTCCTAGGAAGTGCTAGTCAGAGTACTCATGCAAACACAGCCTTAGTGCAAGTGGTACCAAAACAGCCCAATACCAAGGATGGTACAGAAATGTCCCCTAAGGATAACAGGAACACACAGTCAATGAGGATAGGATGACAATGCACAACAACAAGGTTTTGATCAAACCACTGTGTACAAGATGACACAAACAAGTTAGTACTGTCCCTTGGTATCAGGGTATAAAAATGTATTATGAGCTGTGTCCCTTGTCTTAGTACCCTTAGGCCAGTGGTCCCCAACCTTTTGGGGCTGCTGGGAGCCCGGGGGGTGGGGCTGTGCACATGCCCAGGGGTGGGGCCACCCATATTCCACATGCCCGGTGCTGGCGCCACCCATGCGCCGCACTCCTGGGACCGGTGTCACTCCGGTCCCGCGGGCACCACATTGGGAACCACTGCCTTAGACTATGTCTATACTGCAAAAACTTGTGGAGCATCTACACTGCACACGTGTTCTGGTGCAAGTAAATTTAAAGTAAAGCATCAGAAAAGAGGGCTTCTTGCACAAGAGTTATTCCTCTCCCCACGAGAAATAAGCCCTCTTGTGCAAGAGCTCTTGAGCAAAAAAGCTAGTGTGGACGGGAACAGGGGTTTCTTGTGCAAGAAACCCCTATGGTTAAAATGGCCATCAGAGCTTTCTTGCACAAGAGAGCATCCACGCTGCCATGGACGGCTCTTGCGCAAAAGCTCATGGCAGTGTGGACACACTCTTGCGCAAGAACTTTTGTGCAAAAAGTTCTTGCACAAGAAGCCTGCAGTGTAGACATAGCCTTAGAGAGTCTGCCAGGTGTTATGACTGTGCTTTGTCAACACTAAAGATGGCCTGTTGCCTTCGTTCCTTAGCTGAGCTTGTGGTCATTGGACAATTCGCTCAAGGTCTGCCATGCCAGCGAGGGTAGCACACAAAGGAAACACACAAACCAATATCTATCAGTCTCTTACCAGAACAAGTACAGGCTGAACAAATATGCATTGGAGGGGCATTTGCCTGTTGTGCTTGTGTCATGGTTTTGATGAACTGTGATTAAACTCAGCAGTGAGACAATGGGTTTGTCTAGCCCACAGCAGCGCTACTCTAACACTCTGATCCATAGCAGGGTCACTAGGTCTGGCCAAACACCACACACAGAGATACAGAAATGTCACAAGTCTCCCTTCCTGATCAATGCTTCTCCCTCCTCTACCTGAGGCTATGTCTACACTACGGCGTTTTGGTATCCTGGAAAAACTCCACCATGTCTAGGGAACACATCTGCTCTTCCAACATTTTTTGCAGAAGAGCAGACGCGCTCTTTCTGAAGCCGTCTTCCTCATTTCATGAGGCAGAAGGGCTCTTCCGAAAGGGGAGGTTTTTTTCTGAAATTTGACCCAGTGTAGACAGGCCAAATTTCAGAAAAGCCTCTTCCAAAAAAAAAAAAAATTTTGTAAAAAGGAATGCAAATTGTGGAACACAATTTGTGTACCTTTTTCAGAAAAAAAGGGGCAGTCTAGACGTAGCCTCAGTCATGGGCCATTTCTCTGGCAGGAGCCAGGTCCACACTTGTGTCTCCTCAGCCAAAACCTAAGTAGTGCTCCCTGCTGTAGGCCAGTTCCCACCCAAAGCACCTAGTGAGCAAACTGCCCCTGCCCTATTCCAAAGAGGCAGGTGTGAGCTACGCCACTGAGGTAGAAGGAAATTTAGTCAGGTGGCTTCAACTGCCCCTACGCAGTCACTGCTTATAGAAGCATTTTCAACACACAGCCCAGAAAGCAGACAGAGCCCTGCCAGCAAAACTAGACATTAGGCTCCTGATTGAGTTGGTGGGAAAAGGGTGACCCATGGTTCACACACTTGAGAAAAATGACCCCCCAGCCATTTTTAAATTAAAATTGCAAATCTTGAGTTCCCCCCATTCTAATATTTGAGCCCCCTCCCAAAAGGCAGAGCAAGTCCTCTTTCAGTGTTTCTTCTGGAGTGAGAGTCGGTGGGTGGGGAAGGGGGGGGAGGGCGGTTGTCACATGTTGCAAGTCACCTTTAAACTTCAAAAGGAAAAGCTGGGCATAATTCCTCCCAGCCTTAAACAAATTCCTTCTAAGTTATTCATCTGGCTAATTCACCACATTCAGTACAGAAACTTATTTAAAACTCATAAATTATGGTGCTTAAATGATTCAGCCAACTTCAGTGGAACTGCTAGAAAACACGGCCTTTTCAGCACCAAAGGCTGAAGTAGAAGCACACCCTGCACTAGACAGCAAAGGTGAGATATGCAGTTAATCAGATGTAAAAAGGGTCAGGGGCAGGAAGACAAGGGGTATGCCAAAATTAAATGGAGTTTAAGCTAGGCCCAATAAAGAAAACACAACTAGAGGATTGCCTCTGTGTTCTCGTGCAGGCCTCGGCTTTCAGCTCAGCCGCAGCACTGGCTGTGCTTTGGGATTCAAGCAGTGCCTGTCCCCAAATTACATTCAGTCAAGGATCATTCATTACTCTCCATGTTTATTAGTTTTGTGCTGGCTCAACTGTTCTGGCATTTATCAGACAGCGCTTTGTCCTTCACAGTCTGCGGTGGTGGAATTTTCTGAATAGCTGCCATATTACCAGAGCCCAGCTGCTGCTGCTGCAATACAAACACCGTCAGTGTGTGCATTCCTGGTGCAGAGAAAACACACATGGGAAAGCAAGGCCAAAATCCAAACTCCACAGGGATCAGGGAAAATTCTTCACCAGACTAGCTTGTGATGAATCAACTGAGTGAAGTTTAGCAAACAGCAACTTAATTATCTGGAAACACTGCCCCCTCTTGGCTGTGCAAAGTATCAGCATGCAGCTTTGCATGCCACAGGTTTTGTTGAATCTGCTAATGAATATGAGCTTCCTTTTATGCCTGCTATCCCATGAAAGCCTCAGGTCACAGTGAAGAGTCCTAGAGTTGATTCTCCAGCAGATTTCAACTTGCTCAACTAGCCATGTAGTTAGCACAGCAATATGCATCTCTCCATCTCTCTCCCTCACGCCTTGTCCAGTATCAAATGTGTGCATTTATTTATAGAGCCCTGCAAATCTATGGGTATCTGCTCTATATCCCCAGGTATCTGCATCCACAGACGGAGATGCAGCTATCTGTGGATCATTTTTGCAGATGCGGATACTAATTTTGTTTCTCCGCAGTGCTCGACTTGTATCCCTAGGATTGCATCTACACTGCACTGTAGCTCAAAATAAGATACGCAATTTGCGAGTATCTTATTTCAAAATACCTTATTTCATACTTTGGCACTGACTACACAGCACTAAATTTCAAAATAACCCACTATTCCAAAACCTCCTTTACTTCTCATTGAATGAGGTTTACAAGGTTGTTAGAATAGTGAGCCCATTATATTTCAAAATAATGGGCTTGCTGCAAAGACATGGGATAACTATTTCAGGATACTTTGGTATCCCGAAATAGCGCTGCAGAGTAGATTTAGCCTAATAGTCCTGCTGTCCTCTAGATGATAATCTCAGTGACTGCCTGCAACCTAAACCAAGCAGCTCCTGGGCAATCAGGCATTTGCACTTCAGTCACATGGATATTTGTTTGTGGCCATCTCAGTAAGGTCTGAACCATGCATAGCACCACCTGTGCTATTATTGCTTTCTACAGAAGTATTAAAGCAGCCGGGAGTTAGTTTATACCACATCGCAGCTAGTCAAAAAAGGTTGCAGGAAGATTCTCTGTTTTGGCCAGCTAGAAGCTAGTACCAATAAATGAATAAATAAATTGTGCTTGCAACCATATTGTCAGACTATGGCCTTTTACTTTTCAGGATGGTCTTGCTTTGCACATGTAGGTTTTGTGCTGCTGACTTCTATCTTCCACTCTGATTCTTCCCCTTCCCTCTTTTAAAACAGAAGACAGTTAAACAATTTTTGGTGAACAGAATTTGCTGATGTGCTGGACATTAATGCCACCCTCTGACATGCACGTGCGCGCACACGCACGGAGTTCAGCAGGTTTGGGAAAATGCCACCTTCTGGCATGCGCGCGCACACACAGTTCAGTAGGTTTGGGGAAACTGATGATGCCCAAGAAGCTCAGTTAAATTGGTCAGCCAATAGTGCTTCAGAGAAAAATATGTGCAGCCAAATAAGGTTGCCCCCAGTTATATGACTACACAGACGTCATGAAAGGAGTATATTAGTATTTTCAATGGGCCAAAAAAAGTCATCTGGGTTACTTACCTCTTAGAATTTCAGGGGATCTTCCCTTTTCTCATTCTTTTTGGATCGATGGTATTAGAACACAGCATCCATGCTAGTGGATTCTGGGCAGGAGTTAGGATGGAGGAAGGGTAAAAAGTGTAAATGAGACTCAGATGCTAAGTTCCTTTACAAAATAATGTAATGGTCATCCTGAGTCAGATCAAAGGTCCATCTAGCCCAGTGTTTTCTGTCTTCTGCCTGTGGCCAGTGCCAGATGC
Organism: Pelodiscus sinensis; assembly: GCF_052426305.1. Classification (NCBI taxonomy): domain Eukaryota; kingdom Metazoa; phylum Chordata; order Testudines; family Trionychidae; genus Pelodiscus; species Pelodiscus sinensis. Next base: position 294,506,927 of record NC_143052.1, on the reverse strand, counting down.
TTCAGATGGAATGAACAGAACAGATAATCATCAAATGATCCATTACCTGTTGCTCATTCCCAGCTTCTGGCAAACAGAGACCAGGGACACCATCCCATTAAACCACTCTGGTAGCGTAAAAGGACAGTGTCATTAGATGTATAGTCACCTCAAGACCACTTTATGTTGCCACAGTGGTGTAAACAAGCCCTAATGTAAGAATCCACCTTTTACCAACAGTCTTCCTGACTACACCAATATTTTAATTTATAAATAAAATTCTTAAACTCTGAAAGAATATTTAACTATAAAAAATATAGGGCTCAGGTACTTGTCTCTTGGTTGGTTCTTTCTGGGTTTTGCTGTACAAATAGGTTTTTAAAATTTTAAATTTCCTAATGGATTAATTAAAGCACACTTTGGCAATCAAGCCAATGCTGCTTCTATTATTTTGCTCTTCCTAATCACAGCTGTGGACTGCACATGCTGAATGAGGGAGGTCACCTCACTTGATCAGAAAGGATGGAACAGAGGAAAGCTTTTTAAGCTATCTGGTGTGATGTCTAGAATGAAATGGAGATTTTTAATACCTCAGGAGATGGAAATGTCAGTCTATAAAATATATATACACACACACACCCCTGTATCACTAAGTTGTGTCAGCACCATCATTTGATGCAATAAATGCCTTACTCAAACCACAAGATGGCAAGAGCCAGGCTTTGTGGAGGAACAGTAGTTCACTAATGGAGCTTTATAGTTATCAAATAAAGAAGTGTGTGTTACTTTGAAGCGTTAATACTGTGCTTAATAAACCAAAGTCATCTGAAAACACTTCAATATATATATTTTATTAGCAAAACACATGTATTGCTGTAAGACAGACACCAAGAATGATAATTTCAGTAATTTTCATCACATCATAGAGACATTACTGATATTTAACATTTACAATAGACTTGTTCTCACATGAACTGAAAGAATCAAAAAAGCCCCAAACCTCAATACATAGAAATGTCACAATTTAATATAAAATGTAAAATAACATTTTTAAACAAAATATCTTTACATAGGATGACAGAACATTTTTAGCATACATGCTGAAGTAAATGCTGTAGGAACATCAACGTGTTCGTTGCATCTTTCAGTAAAGTACATAGCATCTAAATGGGCCATGATTTGAGAGGCAGCTGGGGATATACTGTAATGTAATACCAAGATAAGGAGGCAGGCCTATGTGCAGAACTTTAATGGCATTACATGTGCAAGACCAGACCCTTCAAAAATGTGAAAACTTCAAAAGGTGAGTCTGAGCTGTAGCAATAATCTGAAACTACTGAAATACAGCCCCCCCCATGCACTGTGTTAAAAGCAATTATAAAATTTCACTACCAACCTTTTCCCAACAAAATCTGTAAATACTGAAAAATAATTCCCTTTTTTAAAAAGAACAATTGTTACAAAAAAGTTTAAAGTTTAAAAGAACCGATGAAGTACAATTCCACAATGATTTAGACATGATTCAGACAAGTCTTCATTTGAAGTTGTATTCTAAAACAATTGCCAAAGAAGTGTATCTTTTAATGTGTTTTCTCTGTTTATTAGTGCTAAACATCATGCTACTTGGGCATCCTTGTTCCTTGCAGTTTATAAGTGCTGCTTCAATGGTAGACACAAAATTTGTTCACTTAGAAAAATATGTGGGTTATGTCATGAACATTCTAGTTTATTACTGTAGGGTTACTAACAAATCTTCAGCTACATGTGAAGTCTGCATAAAACCCAAAAGAACATCAAACTGTTAGCTACAGAAAAAAATACATGAAATTAGCTAGCTGATTAGGGAAAAGGGTAGTTCACATTTCTTTGTTTACTTTAACTAACCTTGACAGTGTCCCTTTAACACACAAGAATACTTAAGCTTAATTTTAAAATGTCAAAAAGGGAAAGAATGTCCCAAGACTAATTTAAAATAAACTTTCCACGGTTTAAAAGAGAATCTGTTTTCACTGGAATACTGGCCTGCTACTGATCTCTGAATATTTAGTACAGCATTGTACATTTTCATTAGGGGTCAAATTTTGCTGCCCTCACTTAGCTCCAATGCTGAACTACATCTGTACAAGCCTCCTGAAGCCAAAAGGGGCTAGACACAGGCACAGAAATCCATATGTGCAAAGCCAGGTAGAAGAGGAGGACCTCTGGTTTACTGTAACGCATGGAAGTGCATACAGTTAATGGCACAGTAACAGTCCAAGTTATTTCAGGTCATGGGTTTCCTTTTCCTTGCAAAGTTCTCATTAAGACCTAGATTCTGCCACCATTATATATAGTGAAGTTGGCTCCAATGGGATCACTCACCAAGTAAGGTTGGCAGAGTCTGGTCCGATGAAATGAGGCTGTAAACACCTTAACCCTGAAAAGCACTAACACTCGCAGCATCACATGGACATTACTCAACACACAGATGTTAGTGGCAGAATGTTCTCCACCCAAAACACACTTACATCATATGGCATCAGACTGTTTCCAGAATTTTTTTTTTAAATAAATTTCAACAGGCTGAAGGGAAAAAGCAGCTCCTGCTATTCCACTGAAGTCCTATTGTGGCTCAAATCACACATCCAGATAAGGGAATATAGCTCTCCTAAAGGCTCTGCTCTACCCACACCATAGGTCCATCCAGGCATTTAGAAGTAAGCAGGCACTGCAAGTCCATAAGGAATCACAGCAACTTATTGCACCCTGGGATTCACAGGCAGGGAGTCTGAACATCTAGAACCAGACCTGCAGACATTACCCACAGACTATGAAAATGAAAACATGGAATCCTCTGCCAACAATGACACAAAAGCCTCTCAATAGGAGATTAGTTAGAAAACAGTTGTCATGTAACCTATCTACTGATCAGTCAGCCCTGTCTACCAGCATGCTAACTTTTTAAAAAACCCAATAATTTATTATTCTATCTACAGACACCAGTGTTGGTAAAATGAAAGCTGAAAGTCCTGTATATTCTACAGTTCACCAGGGCACAATGGCGTAACAAGGGCGTTATGCGCCATGGGGCAAAGGCAGAATTTGCACTCCCAATCATTTGTTAGTATGTATATGTTATTTATTTCTAAATCAGCAAAAATAATAACGTAAATAAAAAAAAAGAACTACTCCTAGCCAGACCTCTCTCCTTCCTGTCCCTCCAGCGCCTGCCAGACTGATGTGCCCTCTGGCCAATCGGCAGCTGCAGTTTCTCTGAGGAGTGGGCTACAGGCGAGGACCTGGATGCTGTGGCCCAATGGGTGGCGCCTCGGACTGACTGGCGGCGAAGGGGATTGCAGGGGTTGTAGTCGCAGATGGGGCCTATGCACCAGCTGTGTTCTGCGCATGCTCAGCCTGAACTCCGTCCCTGTGCATTGCCCCCGGAGGGCGCTTCATGTTCAGCTTTGATTTCCTGCAGGTGTGAAAGCGGCCAGCGCCTTCAGGGTCCTAGTGCCGTCCTTCCTTCCTCTGTCCAGTTGTCAACTTTAGGCAGCTAAATTGGCGCCCCCCTCGTGTGGTGCTCGGAAGCAACTGTCCCCCCCGCTATTCTACTGCCAGGGCAGCTAGAAACTAGTAACAGAAAAGAGCAGATATAAGTAGTTTTGAAATCGCTGGCATGCATTGCTTTGCTTTGAAGTTTCATTGCTATTTAAAGCACACCATGGTTTTTATAGGATATAGTGTGTGTAGCTAGAGTGGCGATCATAGTGCTACTGCTGGGAGAGAAAATTATCTCGTAACAAGTTACATTTTTCCTAGGCTGCTCCTAGGGTCTAGTTATGATCAGCACAATCGTGCAGGAGAGAGTCTCCAGTATGGATTTCCCCCACCCTGGGAAACATCCCTCCTGCTGGGTTTGCAGGGGAACAAGGAGGAAGGGGAACCACTAGATAGTGTATTACTATTACTTTTTGGTGGAAACCACTTGTATACCCTGCTAGCAATAGAAGAGGGAGAAGTTTTAGGAGTTTACCCTTGGGAGCTTGTCAGGGGGAGAGAAAGAAGAGGAATTCCTAGGACATCTATATGAGCTGTCTGTCAAGTCTTATTCAAAACCAGTAAATGTAGTTTGGCTGCAAGGTGAGGTTAACCTCGGACCAAGAAAAAATTGGGGATGTCTTTGTATTTTGACAGAGTGCAAACACCTATCACTTGGTATCTGTACCTAGTGTCACCTCAGAGCCATTAGTGAGATGAGTTTGTAAATTCAATCTGGTTTCAAATAATCTACATAGGAAAAATTGAGAGAGTAAGAGCTGAGCATCCCAGTATGTTGTACATAAGGTGCAGACTGTTACATATGAGGTCAGTCAGCTCTATTTTTTTAAACAGTGAGAAACTGATCTCCATATATGTATCCAGCGGAGATACATTTTAAAAGCATCCATAACAAATAAAGTGAATGCAACAAAATGCCATCATAGAACAGCAACTCCTGCTGCTACTGTAGATAGCAGACATGCAGATGAAGCAGAAATTTATCAAAAAAAAAACCTTAAAGGTTTATCTGAGAGGCATTTATCTAGCTGGGACATTCAATGTCTTTATATCCTTTACACCAGAAGACTGAAAAGCAAAAATGAAACTTACTTTAATGTAACAATTACAGTTACTATCTGCAAACCCTGTATGCTGTGGAATTTCCACAGAGTACTTGAACAATAGGACCATATCGTTTCTGCAGAGCTGTTTGATTGCCAGAAGCATGGCAATCCATTCCTGAAAGCCAACCACATGCCATTTTGCTTTTCTTCTCAAAAATTCTTCTGTCCTATGAACACTGAGCTACTTTCCAGTCCACAGATCTGAATTTCTATTAACAATGACCAGCCAGCAAAGCAATCTTAGTGGGCACCAACAAATTCCTTTTGTATATAATAGCAGCAGCATTTTCCAGAAATTCCTTTCATAAACATCTAAAATAAAAATGCTACAAAACATTTAAGATATCATAAATAAACTTACTCTAAAAATCTCCTTTCAAGCGATTAATAAATAAAATCCATTCTTATTTGCTAGCACAAATAGGCTGGATTATAAAAGTGCTATAGAGAATTTGCAGAGACCTCTCTTGTTTTGTGCTTAGTTGCTCAATGATTTCCAAGGCAGAGTTTCTTGTTCTGATGCTGCTGTTCATCTAGTGACTTTGATTTCCGTACACCATCTAAAACACAAGATGGTTTAAGAGAATATTAAATACATGTTTAATACTCAAATGTATTTTGTGACCATATCAGGAGCGAGTTAGTGTTGCAGCAGTGTTGGTCCTAGTATATTAAAGAGACAAGATGTTGAAGTGGGTCCAATAAAAGTTATTAGTTCGCCCCCTTGTTTCTGAAAATAGTTAAGCAGACTCATGTCCTAAGAGATACCTATATAAAGTATCAGGTAACTGAAAGTTGTATAGCTATTAGCACACTGAAAGAATGCTGGTAATGCACCTGCATACACTGTATGGTCATTAGCACACAGTGATAGGAATCTTGCCTTTTTATTTCTTATAACACATGGGTCTCACTCTGGATCCAGGGCCTAAACAGATCCTCGTTCATATGCACTCCAGGTCACTTGGAAAGGCACAGGTCAATGCCTTCACCACATTCCCAGCTATGAATATTTGTTCACAGATTTCAGTGGGTTTAAAACGGCAATCAATTAAACAAACTCTTTAATCTTCTTTAGGACAGACACTGCTAGCAGGCATAGCGTTGTGTGTGCACAGAACTTCAGGATTCTCATACTTTGGGCTAAAAACAGTGGTAGCACATTCAATTGCAGCAAGAATAAAGGAAGCCCCTTTCCCCAGATGGAGACACATACTCCACTTAAGCACAGCCATCATAAGGTAAGTACACCAAGTGGCCCAGAATGGGGCTGGTTAAAAACTCAAGGGCACCACTTTAAAGAAATAATCATCTGGAAAATGACCTGTTGACAAGCACTGGGACTTTATGTACCTTTCCTTTGCTGGGATTGAAAACAGTTGAGTTATTAGCATTCCGCAGTGGTTAGTGGATACCCATGTTTTATCTGATGAAATACCCTCAGAATTCCTGACCATAGAATCAAAGAAGAGAGTGCCCTTCAGAACTGACCCCGAATTTCACATGGAGCTCACTGAGTGCAGGAGTTTAGTCTGTGCTCTGTAACCTCTCACAGACCAGAAACAATCCGTGAAACTCCTACTATGCAGACTCAGTACTTTGCATCGAGGTATTCCCAGTTTACTCAATGAAACAAAATATCTAGAATGACTTCTACATTGGGCGTTACAAATATTTTGATCTTATATACTATTTCCAGCCCTGATTCAGAGGCATTCCAAGGGCTTACAGTTGATGTTAATTTGTCACAGTGGGTCATTTCCCCTAGTGCAGAAAGGACCTTAGAATGACACTGTGACCTTATCGCTGTCGTCAGAAAGTGACAGCTTGCTTAGCACATCCACCTGCTTGGAGCTGAAGGAACGGGAAGTTCATATTCAGTGATCTGGGGAGCAATTGCCATTAAATGCAATGGAAATGGGAGTTTCTGGAGAAAAGTGATTAAAATTATTGGTGCCTTTTTTATTTAGAAACTGTAGATAGTGGGTTTAATTTTAGAAAGCATCTAAGTGACTTCAGAACTCATATCTCATTGAAACTCACCAGAATTTGTGTTCCAAGCCTCTTGGAGGCTTTTAAAAAACCTTCCCACTAGGATGGATTCATCAGTGCTAAAACTAGGATACTATGGATAACTTACATGTCTGGATAAAGCACTACAGGAGATTTATGGTGTATGGGGTGTGCAAGGTTTGGTATTTTTTTTAAATGAACACATAATTGTGATATCATCACTAGTATCTAGTTGAAAGTTTAAATAGGTATGTTAACTCATTTTTCAGATTCTGACAGAGACATAACCTTGCCAGAATTTAGTTTATTTTCAAAATCTGTTCATTTAGTGCATATAATTTCTCACAACCAGTTACTACAAATACTTACTTTCTCTGGGTGTAGGCTCATGAACACCAATGTGGGATGGGCTTAGTTGCCACTGTGAAAAAAAAAGTTTTATTTATTCTAGAGGACAAAAATTAAACACTGGGAGTAAGAGGACGTTTGGCACATCACTTCATTTTAAGGGTGTGAACTCCTCTGACACTATGAAACCACAAGCAATGTTTACTTTCTTTACACCCTTCCCTTTTCAAAGGAAAAAAAACCCCTATCACTCTGTTAAAGCCATAACTTTCACATTGCCTGCTGGAATGGGAGTTGTACCATTATGCACAACACTGAACACCTTCAAGCTACAGTACCTCAGAAGAGGCTCCTAGATCCACTTCTCACCCTACTCACTGTGACTCCTTTAAGAGCTATGTTCTTGAATGGACCTTCCAGTGAATACCTTCAAAGCTACCACAGTGTATGAAGGGAATGGTTTATGATACCAACTGAATTAGCAAATTTTATTTAATGGAAAGCTTAGGGAGATATCCTAGAGAGTGGACATCCCAGCTCTGTCCTTGGCTTGTGCCTTTGCACCTTGCAGAGTATGTACCATACACTGTCTCTTTCAACAGGCTTCCAAAGCCTGCACCAGGGAGCATTCCACAGAGCCACTTTTCTTTTGTACATCTATTCCATGTGATGCATGATATTGTTGCAGAAAACCCAGATTCTTGGGGATGGTTGAAGAAGGGACCTTATGTTGTTAGGAAGATCCCATTGTAATCTCCCAGATGCACCTGGGAGCATTTACATTGCAAATGGATCTTCAATGATAGGAGGGATTTTAAAAATGGGCTTTTAAACTGAAAAATGCTCCTATTGAAAAAAAAAAAACCCCTGTGCCAGAAGCTTTGTCTACACTACCACTTTTTCTGTCACTGGTCCCTCACTAGCACAGCAATGGTACAAACACCAGTGTAGACATTTTTACCATCTTCTCTTTGAATCCTGCTGGAGCAGGATTAGGCAACATGATGATAGAACTTCTTTGCCTTCTTACCACTTACATACAATCATAGAACACTAGAACTGGAAGGGACCTTGAGAGGTCATTGAGTCTAGTCCCCTACCCTCATGGCAGGACCAAGCACGGTCTAGACCATCCCTGATAGATGTCTCTCTAACCTGCTCTTAAATATCTCCAGAAATGGATATTCCACACCCTTCAGAGGCAATTTAACCCAATGTTTAACCACTCTGACAGTTAGGAAGTTTTTCCTAATGTCCAACCTAAACCTCCCATGCTGTTGTTTAAGCTCTTTGCTTCTTGTCCCATCCTCAGAGGCCAAGGACACAATTTTTCTCCCTCTTCCTTGTGACACCCTTTTAGATACTTGAAAACAGCTATCATGTCCCCTCTCAGTCTTCTTTGCAAACTAAACAAGCCCAAATCTTTCAGTCTTCCCTCAGAGCTCATGTTCGCTAGACCTTTAATCATTCTTGTTGCTCTTCTCTGGACACTCTCAAATTTCTCCACATCTTTCTTGAAATGTGCTGCCCAGAATGGGACACAATATTCCAACTGAGGCCTAGCAGCACAGAGAAAAGCAGAAGAATTACTTCTTGTGTCTTGCTCACAATACTCCTGTTAATGCAGGTGTTAATATACTTGTAAAGATTTTTTTTTAAAAATTCTATAGTTTCTATCACTTACTGTAAATTTGCAAACTCCCTCAAGTTCACCAAACTTCATGTATGATATGTCTGCTTTCTTCTTTCCAACATCTACATCTCCAGCATAGATTTGCTTGATGCCAGAACCTTTGATTAAAGGCACACATTCATCACAAGGACATTTTGTCACAAAAATCATGCTTCTCTCTTCTGGTTTTATTTCCTGACACCTATAAGTAGCCAGAAAAAGTTTCTGAAATTAAAAACTTGACAATTTCTAATGGTGGAGATTTTGGTTCATGTGGGTGAGCAAAGAAATTATGTTAATCATGCAATAATCTGCTCTTTGGAGTAGGATTGTTTTTCCTACTAAAGCACGTGGGAGCAAGAGGACATCTTTAGTTAGGATTTGCTATCTGAAACACACACACACACACACACACACACACACACACACACACACACACACACACACACACACCCCTTTGTTAAAAACTCAGCATTTGCCTTCTGCAGTGTTTCATTTCAAGAAAATAATTCAGTTACAACAGGAACCAGAGATGGTGACTTGAGTTTTAATTGTACCCATCATTCATACAAGAATAAATAGCTTGCATCAAGTCCTTCACAGTTTTGAAGAATTTGCAGAACTTACTTTCCCAGTGAATGTTCAAATTTTACATCACATTTAAATATGTAAAAGTTAGCATCTTTATAATCATGTAATGCTCTGCATTTATCAGTTGTTCATTTCTGAACTGCTACTTTTTTCGGATATTAAAAGTCACATACCTGAATGTTAAGGCGTTCTGCTCAGCATGTATGATGTATCTGAACTTTCTGATTTCTCTGTCTTTTTGTTTATCATCCATGTGTGGAAAATCAGCATATTCAGATCCAACAGGAAAGGCATTATAACCACAGCCTACAAAATACATGGCTCCTGTCCCATCACAGCTCTGCCAAGTGAACCATAAAGTTTGATTTAATATACAGCCTCTTTAAACATCCGCAGTGAATGTTTCACTATTGTGCATGTGGTTGCAGGGAAGGGGGTTTCATAAAGAGAATGTATCAAAAGCACTGGATGATCACATTATGTAAGAAATCCTCACTGGCTGCTTCTCCCTGAAAGCAGTACTGGTAGGGCAACAAAAAGTATGAATGGCTCAGTCATTAAGCCATATTGCAATGTGTGAGAACAGGAAAGGGAAGATACATGGTGTGCTCATGATGTCAACGCCTGTATTTTGCCACTGCATGGAGATCCATTAGATGGCAGACCTATTGATGTATGAAAGAAGTTAGTGGCTGAAATTAGAATAGAGAGTGGTACCACAATACGTATCTGAAGACCAGAATGAAACAATCCAAATTGGGTGCTAGAAAATAAATTATAGAACAATCTTGCACTTTCAGGAGGACTCGCTACCTCTTTTAATAGATGAAGAGTAATCAAAGATGGGAAAACAAACCCTATGAAATGAACTCTAGAATAAAAAAAACCATGATGCCAGGGCACTAAAAGGAAAGGAGAATAATACTATTTTAATTATTTCTAGTGTTTGCCATGTGAGGAACCAACGCATAAAATCTGAGACTATAGCTTTGTGAACCAAGTTAAGGTTCTAAGTCCTTACTTTGCTCTACAGATTAATGAATGAATAGATGTGGGTCTCAAGAAGTACTGCTCTCTTAGGATGCATCTACACTGTAGGGCTTACTTCGAAATAAGCTACACAAAATGAGCTACATCAAATGTGTTTCTTGTTTCGAAATAGCTTATTTTGAAATAGGGAGCATCTACACAGCACTTATTTCGAAATAGAGCACTCTTCCTCCAACTTTCCTTATTCCTCGTACAATGAGAGTTACAGAAGTCGGAGTAAGAAGTCCTCCAGCTTGACAGTATTTTGACACTATTTCAAAATAACTGCCTGCTGTGTAGATAGAGATTAAATTGTTTTGGAATAGCGCTAGTTATTTCAAAATAGTGTTGCAGTGTAGACGTAGCCTCAGGCTACAGCTACGCTGCCGTTTTTTTGCGGAAGAGGATTTGCAAATGGTGCTCTGATTTGCATATCTTCAGATTCTTTTTGCGGAAGAGGTTTTGCTGATAAAAAGACTCATGTAGACGGGGCCATTTGTCGGAAAAAAAACCTTTTTCGCAAGATCCTGTAAACCTCGATTTTTGAGGAATAAGGGATCTTGCGAAAAAGTGGGTTTTTCCAACAAATGGCCCCGTCTACATGAGGCTTTTTATCAACAAAACCTCTTCCGCAAAAAGAATCGGAAGAAGATATGCAAATCAGAGCACCATTTGCATGTCCTCTTCCGCAAAAATCCAGCAGTGTAGCTGTAGCCTCAGAGAGCCAGCCGCAAGAACTAAAAAAGCAAGCTGAAGCAGAGAAATAGCAGATAGCATATCTATGATTAGTTAAGATCTTGTCCTACAGAAGTAAACGACCTGTCATGCTGCTACATCCAGCACCAAAATAATTATTTGTTGTTGCATCATAACCGCATAGTTCAGTAAGATGCACATTAGCATATCTTATTTTGGCATTTTTCCATTCCCTCAAACTTCACTATGCTCCAAATAAGGTAAGTTCACAAGACATTTGCTGCAAAAAGTTCAGTCTGGAACAACACTACAATTGCATTGAAAAGGATTTGATGGCTAAGCTGTTGCCTTTTGACTTCTCAAGGAGAGAACTGAATAGTGATATTGTTGAACTGCACATGGGCTGGATTAGTAGTACTGTCTAACCTTTGTAGCTATGATACCTGTAATGACCATAATGCTGTTACTATGGAGTCTAACAGATGAGAAGCTAGGCACAAACATTGTGGTATTTACCAACTCAATCAAACTAATCCAACCTGACAGACTAATTATCAGCCAAAATTGAGTTACCTGAGAATATAAACATGCAATTTTAAATAACATTATGCATAAACGTCTCTCTTTTACAAAATAATACAGCCAATGATGAGAAAAATTACAGTGAGAGACAAAGGGACAATTTCCCTATACTTACAGATTTTCCTTCTGCCCAAATAACAGCTCCAACACCGGTTTTGTGATCCTCTAAAATATTAAATGTATAAAAAGTAATAAGTAATTGGCACTTTTGTAGAAAACTTCCATTTGGAAATCTGAAAGCATTGCCTAGTAATTAATTAATGCTGGATTTGGGAACATCTAGGAGGTATCATCCATTTGCCAATAGGGAAATGAAACACAGAAATATTAAGAAAAGTACCAGAGAAATACAAGTCTATGATAAACCCAGGAACAGAATGCAGCCCTCCTGATTCAGGCTTGTATCTTTCTCCCAACACCTTAGGGCTGTGTCTACACTGGCACCCTTTTCTGTAAAAGGGATGCTAATGAGACACTTCGGATTTAAATATCTCCCGCGGCATTTGCATGAACATGGCTGCCGCTTTTTTCCGGCTCGGGGTTTTGCCGGAGAAAAGCGCCAGTCTAGACGGGATCTTGCGGAAAATAAGCCCTTTTCTGGAAGATTCCTTATTCCTACTTTCAAGATCTTGAAAGACCTTGAAAGTAGGAATAAGGGATCTTCCAGAAAAGGGCTTATTTTCCGCAAGATCCCGTGTAGACTGGCGCTTTTCTCCGGCAAAACCCCGAGCCGGAAAAAAGCGACAGCCATGTTCATGCAAATGCCGCGGGGGATATTTAAATCCCCCGCGGAATTTGCAATTCCGAAGTGTCTCATTAGCATCCTTTTTACGGAAAAGGGTGCCAGTGTAGACACAGCCTAGTTAATTAAATACAGTAATGTAATTACAGCGTGGAGAATTATAAACATTGGGTCTCTTTTGATAATTATTAGATACTCAATGTATGCTAAGAAGATAGTGTCCCAGAGACACTGAGTTTTGTGAGTGTTTTTGGCCACCTTACACAAAACAAAGGACTTTGTGTTGGGAAACTAGCCCATAGCACCAATGAGTTAATTGATGGTGCAGAGCCATGTGGAAATTTTTTTAAAAAGGAACTCAATAAAGCAAAAATTCTTTAAACACAAAACTTTTTAATGGTCTTGTACAGAAACAAGCTCCAGTACAGGAGAATTTTGTGGACTCTCTCTTACCCACTAAACAGGAATTTGAACAGAACTTTCATTTAAGTTACTTGGAAATCTTCCAATTTATTCTGATGGGCATTTTAACTGATTAAAAATGGGGTGCACTATAGCAATAAAACGCTGAAGTGATTATAGCTTTCAGTACAAAACACTTCAACCAGTGCTGTTCCAATAGTTCACTGTAGAATTCAGCACTCACTTTTGCGGGGGGAGGGAAGGGGCTTTCCTGCCAAGGAAATGTTTTTACCAGATCTGACAAATTATGTACATGTTTTTCTTAGTTATTTCTATATAATAACAAGTGTGAATTATTCTCCTTACTTATATCCTTTCTTTATCACATGGTATAACTAATGTTACCACTCTATTTCAATATCCATTAACATGGGATTAGGATGTCAGTGAGGGCCTCAGCAGGATAAACTAGTTTGGATATAATAAACACTTATCCCAACAAATATTTTCACTTCTAAAAGGAAAACAGAAGAATAATTTGTGTCTGTAAACATTCTTCCCTTACCCCAAACCACCACCTTTGTTTAGATAGCTTGGATTATGCTCTCCATTTCATAAAGTGCTCAGCATATTCTGGTCTAAAATTGAATCCCAAGGGTTAAGCAGCGCAGGCTTGGATCATCACCAGGCGAACATGAAGCTGCATCAATGTACCCTGGCATTTGCTCTTTATTTTGATCCTTTCTCTCTATTCTGTGCCAACCCTGCTTTCTAATTTTCCAAAATGACCACTCTTTCAAAGAACATGATTTGCAAAAAGCATAAAGTCAGGCTTCAAAACGTATGTTTAGGCATCTAATAGATAGTCTGGTTTTCAATGTGCTTAGCACCCTGCATCTTCCCTTGACTTAAAGTTGCAACTATAACTCAAGACAGAATTGGAATTTTAATTTAGTAAACAATTTTTCAGAGGGAGGTGAGAGAGCTAAAGTGGGAACTTTAAAAATACATACCATGTAATTTAAAGAAATGTCTTCATTGTGGCTCTAGACCAGGTTGAAAGGATAGAAGAGGCATTGATGCCACATTTGCTTGGGTATAGCAAAGGAGAGTTCCAGTTAGCTAGTACCTATCATGCTCAGAGATTTGCCTATATTATGGTTATTGAGGAACATGCAGATAGATGGTCATACATTGAACAGTATCCCAAGCTCATACCACTATAAGTAATTACAGCTGCACGTCGCTGGTTAATTCAAAAATTAGTGCTGGAGTATAGCAAAAGTTGATCATCAGCTGACAATTTTTGTTTACTGCTCTGAGTTGATTGGAGTCCCTTTGCTTTTACAAAGGTGCCATGAGAGTCACATTAAGAAAGGACTTCTTTGAGGATAATTAGAAAGTTCCTCTTTTGTCTAGTTCCTAGACTTTTCTTGGGCCCAACTGCAAACAAATACCAGAAATTGGTTTGATCCCCTGGAAGAGAGGCTAGAAATAATTAACTAATTTCTCCACGTGGGTGGAGCACCTGTTAACTTGGCTGGCATCACACTTGCACATCAGTGCTGTATTTGGTCATGGGAAAACAGTGTTTTACCCTTTCTATAAAATTATATAGTTCTAGCCAGGGAATCTATTTCCTCCTCCACAGATCTTCTTGCATATCATTTATTTAATGTAACACTAATAACCTCTGATGGTTGCTCCCATATCCAGGACTTTCACTAATATATCAATGCATACAGTGTATGCTTTGTGGCTCTCAACTGTGCAGGTGGCAGAATGTAGAGGATTTAAGGGCATATGGTGTATGATGCCAGGAAGAATTAATAGCTTGTGCATCTTGAAGCCAATGTTATGTGCACAAATGGCAAGGAACAGGAGGCTAGATGAAGGATCCATATGCAAAAGGTTTTATGACTTAACCTTTCTTATATTACTTTCACCCTTTGTCCATGAAACAGTCTCTCGGACCTCAGAATCACTTAGATCATCTAGTACCAACTCACGCACACTACAAAATAAACACTACAGCAGGGGTGGGTAAAGGGGCCTCCGTGGGCTGGATACAGCCTGCCAAGTGGGTGGATCCAGCCTGTGGATGCCCTGCCATTCCCCCGCCCCCAAGCCAATCAGGTCCTGGAGGCAGAAGCACATGAAGTCTTCACTCCCTTCCCCCATCTGCAATCACTGCGTGACCCTTGCAGGGTGGAAGCAGGAAGCAAGAGACTTTGTGCGCTCCTCCTGCCCCCAGGCCATGATTGGCCTGGGGTTGGGGGCAGCTTGTGAAGTCTCCATCTGCCCTGAAAGGGGGCAGGTGCCTAGAGGGAACAGATAGCAGTTCTCTCTAGGTGGGGGGATGGCAGGAGCAAAGACTTCATGTGCTCCCCTACTCCAAGGCCAAACAGGGTCTGTGGGAGGGGGAGCATGGACGTGTCCTGGCCCTGGCACTTCTGCCAAAGGTCCCACCCCTTCACTAAAAAATTAGTGAAGTGGGCCCCTGTCTAAAATTATTGCCCACCCCTGCACTACAGTGTGCAGCTCTCTTGGTAGTTGGCTCTCTATAAGCTACCCCATTGCCTTCCATTATTTCTTCCTCTCTTGTCCTATGGAACAAAAGCTGGGGAAAAACATTTTGTTCCAGAAAAACAAACATCTGAGTTTAGTCCTACAGTCAAACCCAATTTCAACTTATCACACAATTACAGAGGGAGACTGGTGAACTGAAATTCATTTACAAGTTTGACACTGTTAACCTGGGCTTGGATAAATATATTAACTGGTTAACATACTACAAAGCCAATTTCCCCAATTTTTTATATTGGGGGATAGCTATTAATGGGACACATCCAGCCTACGTAATTAACGTCATTAACACAGTTCCTACAAATTGACAGATATAACAGCAAAAGCAGTTACATCTTGGATTTGGTATTTCTACTTCAGCCCATCTGATGAAGTGGGTTTTACCCATGAAAGCTCATATTTGATATATTTGTTAGTCTCTCAGGCTACGTATACACTGCAATGGTATTTTGGGATACCAAAGTATCCCAGAATAGCAATCTCGCATCTTCACAACAAGCTCATTATTTCAAAATATAATGGGCTCTCTATTCCAACATCCCTTGTAAAACTAATTCTACAAGGAGTAAGGAATGTTTCAGAATAGCAATTTATTTTGAAATTTGGCACTGTGAAGACAATGCCAAATTACAAAATAAGCTATTTCAGATTAAGATCAAAATAAGATATGCAATTTGTGTAGCTCAAATTGCATACTTTATTTCAAGCAATGGTGCAGTGTAGACGCACTCTAAGGGGCTACAGAATTACTGTTTTTAATCACATCAGTGACTGATGGGGACTAATGATGCAATAGGTGCCAGGGAGAGGAAAGAGAAAGGATGCTAAATGTGATCAGACCTCTTCACAAAAGACAGGATGTAAAGTTTCTTATTGTCAGGTATTTCCTAGGGAATGTGACATACAATAATACAGACTTTAAATAAGCAGGCCAAGGAAAAAGATATATTAATGCGAGGGATGTACTTATACCTTGTTTTGATAGAACAAACAATCTTATTTTTGACCTATTTTAAAGTATTCAAACATATCAGTCTAAAAAAATTTGGATAGATTTTTCAAACAAATCCTACACTATTTATGACTGGAAAAGCAAAGACAACACTGGAAAACACAATAACTAACCAATATGGAGGAAGCAAAAAATTAGTAATATTGTCGAATTTAAGCTTTCTATGGGATACCACGTAGAGTATATATTTCCCCTCAAAGTTCTGCATAATAGCGAACACAATTTTAAGTTTCTAATAAGGGAATTTGTACAAATCTACCTTATTTAATTGGCCTACTTTTGATACCAAGTTAATTCAGGGTCTGTCCTCTACTAAAAAATGGTTCTGTTCTTCAAAACTCCAGAATCTTTGAGAGTGGGAAACAATCATTACACACTAGATAACTGGAGTATCATTACTAAACAATGGGAACAGGAAAATGTAACACAGAAATAACTAGCATTCTACTGGTAGGTAAAGAGCAGATATGGAAGAAAGTCTCTAGTATTTTCTATTTCAGTATATAGACTGACTGCCACTGAACACCTACTTTATCAACAGGAAACACTTAATGTTTGTATATAAAAGCTTTTTGCAAAGGCTCCAATAAATTAAATAACACTGTTGTATTTTTTGAGATGAGGGTGCACACACTGGCTGATGAGGCTGTCAAGGCTTTACTACTGTAGGATAATAAATGCACTGTGATCATTCTTTCCTTCTAAAGTGCTCAAAATCCTTTGCAGTCATTAATGAAGTGTCCCTTGTGAGGTGCTCTGCATGGTACCCACATTTTACAGATGTAGGGACTGAGGCACAGAGCAGGTAAGAACCTTGTTCATTGTCAGATGGGAAGTGTTTGGCACAGCCAGGAATTTAACATCTAACTTCTAGTCCCATGATTACCACAAGATTGGCATTTCTCCCATTTACATAGCAACTCACCAGTTCGGTATGCCAGTAATCTGGCTTGTATCATACAGTGCCTTGCAATTTCTTGGGACAAACTTTGATGGCGCATTTCATTTGCTTGCTGTGATTCATTACAATAAAATCCAAAATGGCCACAGGTAGGGACACTGGCAGCTACTGTGGCCAAAAGCAGGACAAGATCCTTCATATTTTGCCTAAGATTACTAAAATATGGATTTTCACAGAGGTTCTCCAGACCAATGGTCATCAAAATTTGCTTGTGCATTTCTTCATTTGAAATTAGGAATAAACTTTCATACTCTTTTATTCTTTCTTGTCTACACTCAGCATAAAAATCAGTGTTACACTCAGACAGAGTTTTTGCAATTTTTTGAATGAAATCACATTTTTGGGAGGTTTCCTCTACAAACTGCACCATATCACAGACTAAGGGCTGAAGCAAGAGACACACACGAGCTCGACTATTTGACTTCAATCTTTCTACTGCTTTGGCATCCAGCTTTGCATCTTCAGTATGGGTAGGGTTGGAGGCTTCATTCTGCAAGCTTATTTCAGGATCTGCAGGCCAATATGAAATTCTATTCACTCCAGCTGGAACAGAAGATACATAAGATTAAAAGGAAAAGTGCAAACATTGGTGTAAAACACATTTTTCATTATCTTAACTCCAAAATATTACCATAGAATACTGTATTTTGACCCCTTCAACAAGGAGTGGGTTATTCCTTAAACTGTATATGTGCAACACACGTGCTGGCAAATATCATAATCAAGGGGCTAGTGTGTCTTAGATTAGCTAAATTTTGCTTCTACTTGATTTTACAGTTGTGTCAACAAAAAGTCCAAAATGCACCACCTCCAATAGAGTAAAGCTGACTAGAATGGAAGCTCCTCAGGGCAGGGATTCTTTTGTGTTATGTCTTGTACCACCTGAGCACATTGCTGAAGAACAGTGCAGTCAGTCTTTACCACACAAAGATGAAGAATGTGATTTGTGAAATATACTTAGGCTATGTCTACACTGTAGCCTTCTTGCAGAAAAGCTTATGCAAATGAAACTCGGTATGAAATATCACCGAATTTTATTTGCATAATTAACTAGCATAATTAACTAGCAGCCATTTTTGCGCAAGAGGCTTTTGCGCAAAAAGGAGCCATGTAGATGGCTCCTTTTTGCACAAAAACCCCCGCTTGCGCAAGAGCCGTTCTTCCTGAAAAAATGAGGAAGAATGGCTCTTGTGCAAGAGGGGGTTTTTGCATAAAAAGGAGCCATCTACACTGCTCTTTTTTGCGCAAAAGCCACTTGCGCAAAATGGCTGCTCATTAATTATGCGATATTCCACACTGAGCTTCATTTGCATAAGCTTTTCCACAAGAAGACTACAAGAAGACTTGTAGATGTAGGCTTAGTTTTCATTTTAAATGGAAAATGAATTTCCAAGAATTGGATCCGAGTTCCACCCCCGACTGTCACTCCTCTTTGCTGAGGTTAATACTCAGCATACAATTGGATCTTCTGGTAAAATTACAGGTAGGCAAGTAAAATGTAGTTACCTGGGATGAAACTCCCAAGTTAACACTACTATCCTTGCAAAATGTCATGAGAATGTCTGTGGTCAAAGACCTTAGTTTTATGTCCAAGTTATGAACACAACAGTGCCATTTAGAAGTAGTTGTGACACTGAGTGGCTACCAGCTCAATGGGAAGAAATCCACGTCTTGACTCAACAACTGTAGAATAGAGACATTAAATGCTGATTTCTCCTAATGAAAATATTAAGGCTTACTATGGAAACCAATCAGGTAAACAATTAAATACAGTAGTGGGGCAATTCCAAGAGAGTATGAACTTTCTGTATAAGTCATAAGTAGCAAAACATCTAAATAAACAAGTTTACCTTTTCCACACTAATCTTTAACTTACCATTTACAATCATTTTTAAACAAGTTGAACATGGTTTTCTGGAAAAATAAAGATCACAGTTTTTAAGCCTTGATCCATGTTTAATCAAAGCAATTTGGCCAGCATGTAAGTCTGCACTGGAGCAATGTAGACCAACAATTTTAATATTTTTCACTACGACAAGGCCAGTCTTCTTTACCTATAAAAAAGTACATTATTCATTTTTGTTACAAATTAAAAAGTTCATAATGATGTCATAATTCACTCACTGTGTTCCACGAAGCAGGACTTGTCTACATGCAGCACTGTACTTCTTTGCATTTTGGGCTATGGTAATGCCGTGAGTATCAAAGTAGGTGTTTCATGATCCCAGGATATTAGAGAGACAAGGTGGGTTTATCGGCCCAAATTATATTGGTGAAAAAGAAAAGCTTTCGAGATACACAGAGCTCTTCTTCAAGTCTGGGAAAGATATGCAGAGCATCACAGCTAAATATAAGAATTCATAAGAACAGCCACACTGGGTCAGACCAAAGGTCCATCTAGCTCAGTATCCTGTCTGCCGACAGTGGCCAATGCTAGATGCCCCAGAGGGAGTGAACACAGCAGGTAATCATCATGTGATCCCTCTCCTGTCATCCATTTCCAGACAAAGAGACACTAGGGACTCCATTCCTACCCATCCTGGCTAATAAATTCATGGAGGTTAGGTCCATCAATGGCTATCTAGCTCTTTTTTGAACCCTGTTAAAGTCCTAGTCTTCACAACATCCTCTGGCAAGGAATTCTACAAGTTGATTGTGCTCTGAGTGAAGACAAATTTCCTTGTGTTTGGTTTAAACCTGTTACCTATTAATTTCATTCGATGACCCCTAGTTCTTACACTATGGGAACAAGTAAATAACTTTTCCTTATTCACTTTTTCCACACCAGTCGTGATTTAATAGACCTCTATTATATCCCCCCTTAGTCTCCTCTTTTCTAAGCTGAAAAATCCAAGTCTTTTAAATCTCTCTTCATATGGGACCCTTTCCAAACCCCTCATTTTTGTTGTCCTTTTCTGGACCTTTTCCAATGCCAATATATCTTTTTTGAGATAAGGCGACCACATCTGTACACAATACTATGTGGGCATACCCAGGGCTCGCTGAACCACGGCGAGCCCCGCTCTCCAGCCGTGCTGTCCGGCAATCTGCACATGTGCAGATTGCCCAAACCCGGCTCTTCCGGGTTACAATCTATTCGCCCGTGGCAAGTAGATTGTATTATTTGTCGAGCCCTGGGTATACCTATGGTTTTATATAGAGGAAATAAATATTCTCTTTGTTATTCTCTATCCCTTTTTAAATGATTCCTAACATTCTGTTTGCTTTTTGACTGCTGCTGCACACTGAGTGGATGTTTTCAGAGAAATATCCACAATGATTCTAAGATCTCTCTCGAGTAGCTGTAGCTAAATTAGTCCCCATCATATTGATATAGTTGGGATTATTTTTTCCAATGTGCATACTTTACATTTATCAACATTAAATTTCATTTGCCATTTTGTTGCCCAATCACTTAGTTTGGTGAGATCATTTTGAAGTTCTTCACAGTCTGCTTTGGTCTTAACTATCTTGAGCAGTTTGGTATCCTCTGCAAATTTTGCCACCTCGCTGTTTATCCCTTTCTCTAGATTATTTCTAAATAAGTTGAATAGGACTGGTCCCAGGACAGACCCTTGGAGGACCTCACTAGTTACCTCTCTCTATTCTATATATAAACAAGCAATCTGTTTTACCTTTTATTTAGCTGAGACACTGTGTAGGTTGAAAGCTAGTCTCTCATCAAGAGCTGTTGGTCCAATTAAAAAAAAATTACCTCACCCACCTGGTCTCCCAGAGTTTAATAGGCAGATATTTCTCTTGGTTACATTTGCTTTAGGGAGTGACATTCATTATAGCCTTGGGTGTACATGCTTATCTTTTTTAGTCATTTTAGTAGTCTAACAGGTTCCGTATCAAACTTCCAGTCAAAGCACATTGAATCTTACTGTCTTTTTCTGGAACAGATTATCCCCTGAAAATCCACATGGAGGATGTGACATCCCACAAATTTCCAGTCAGTCTCTTTTGAATAATTCCATCTGATTGAGATTTGTTTCCCTCCCCTTCCAGCAGAGATGCTAAAACCAAATCCCAAGGGATTTGTGTGGAAAGGTCAGATTACAGTCTCTAATCCTAGTCACTGCCTACATTCTTGAATCCTTTCTGTTGTACACTGAACCCTCCATGTATGAATGCTGAGGAGTTCAGCACTCCTATCTGTTCTCCCAGGACTGAGGATGAAGTTATGATGGAACATCTGAACTTCCAACATTAGTTCTGCCTCTCCTTATCCGCAGAGCCTAATCTTCACAGAGGCTGCCTGGGAATCAGGAAGTCAAATCCTCCCTTTGTGCATAGAAGGCAACATTTGCTTCATCTGGATTATCCGTGTTTGTGGAAAAACAGACAGCCTACCCCAATGAGATTTTTCTAATAATGACCATCGTGGTGTTACAGCTATTAAGAGTGAGAACTTTTTGCTTAAGATTTATGAAGAAATTCCATTGTTAGTGATAAAGATGTATTTTTGTACAGCCCCATCTAGCTGGTTACCACTTGCCCTGCCCTGAACACTTTGACTAAGTTTGAAGTTTCATAAGGCCTGTATTCTCTATCATAGGCAGAATCAGAAGAGTTGGTTTGAATACTCTAGGACAGCAATTCTGTAAAAATCTGAAGCCTATATTTGTGGCTTGGGTCAAATTTCTAGTTATTACTAATTTATTATTTTATCCTCATTTTTCTGTTCTAGTTTATTTTACTGCTTTGTTTTCTATTTTCAAATTGACGAGGAAACAAGGCATTTTGCAAAATCAGTTTAAATGAACAAACAACATTTACATTTAAGTAAAGTATTGGCATTAGACCAGAGGAGTACATTAAGACTTATCTTCACATCATTTGTTGGTATGTAGGCTCCACACTAGGGATGTTAAATATCGGTTAATTGAATCGTCAAGTAACCTCATGAATTCTTATCGGTTAGTCTACTCTATAGTACCCAAGGGCGGGGCCAGCAGTATCAGAGACAGTAGTGTGGGGTGCCAGGAGGGAGCTGGTCTGCAAGAGGAGCTAGTTTAAAAACCAACTCCTCTTATGGACTAGTTGCCTGTCGCCCCATGCTGCTGCCTCTGATACAGAGGCAATAGCGCAGGGCGGTAGCAGTCCCTGCCTGGGGTTGGGAGGGGTCTGTGCTCCTGGACCCGGAATGAACCAGAATTGAGCCAGGTTGCCTGCCAGTATAGCTCCTAATACACTTTAAATGCAGAGCCTCAACAGAGATAGGTCCCGGTTCCATTGCAAGCCAGCACTGAGCCAGGTTAAAAATTTACATGGGAAAGGGGAGAAATGCATGTAGTCTCTAGAATTACGCTATAAGCTTTTGCTTATTGGTTAACTGACTACACTATTACATCCCTACTCCTATACAACATTGTAATACTTTTCTAAAATTTGCCCCACTATTACATTCCTACTCCTATACAACATTGTAATACTTTTCTAAAATTTGCCATAATGTAACCCACGTACCTAGTGTGGTTCACCGTTCCATACAGTGGCACCTAGACCACAGCAACAGATAAGATCAAGAGACCTCTACAACCTAGGCTAACAGCCAGCTGGCTTTATAGCTCAAGCTGTAGTGGCTCTTATACTAAACTTCAGAGATCCCAGGTTCAAATCTACCCAGTAGCAATTACAATACCACTACATTAGTGTTTGCCTAATACCATCTTACCAAGTTCAAGAAACCATCATATTGTAGCATTTGCTGAAAAATACATGGGACCTCTAGTTTTAGGGTTACAGCCCCATTTTTAAATTATAGAATACCATTCTGCCACATTCTAACCACATTTGTATCTTTCTAATATGTCAGCAAATACCAGACTTTTTTTGATATTATATGACCAGAGTTACTTACAGCGATTCTATGTTGCTGATTGGACTTAGCTATCTTTTGCAGCATCTCAATTCTTTTCTGCTATAGCATCTATAGTACCTTAGACCAGTGTTTCTCTAAGTGGTCCATGGATCCACTTTGAGAAACCTGCTAACTGGCCACTCCCAGTTGTTTATTTACTGGCACTGCAGGCGTGGCTCCCATTGGCTCTGGTTCAACATTTGAGCCAAGTGGAGTTGCGGGAAGTGATGGCTCGGCTCAGGCTGCTTCCCGTAAGCCACTTCCCATGGCTCCCGTTGGCTGCAAATGGTGAACGAGAGCCAATGGGAGCCATGAGTCTCTGTGGCTGCGGACCCGGTAAATAAACGGGAGTAGCCAGTTAGCAGGTTTCTCAGAGTGGATCTGCAAACCACTTGAAAAAACACTGTTTTAGACTGAAGATTATTTACAATAATCCCATTGTTTTAACAAGATTCTTATACAAACAAAAATATGTAACTACATTTAAGTTAAGAAGGTAAATAAATTGCATTCTTAAATTTTTGCTCTCATGTTCTGCTTTCATTCTTCCGGCCATTTACTACAGAAAAAATAGTCAGAAATGTGACCAATACAAAAGTACCTGCAAAATATTTATTATATGTGTACGTGATAATGCACAGTCTGGTTAATTGTATTCACAGTCTAAAAGTTAGTACCTATTCCAGAAGGGCTATTAAACTGCATGTAATACATTTTACCTGTGATTTCTTTTGTTGTTCAACTGAGGGAAAGAGCTCCATCCAGAGACTGAACAAAGTAAAAAGGTTGACTTTGGAAAGCCTTGGTGTTTGACCTACCATCAGAAAAAAAAGAAATATTAACTGATAAATGTTAACTGTTTTAATCATTAAATGTTTCTTTAATGACTAAGACATCACTGGTGTTCTATAGTGTAGGTGCAGAAAGTTGGAATACCTGGCTTAATACATACTGGAGATTAGTGTAGCTTAAAGCGCCATTTTCAAGTTAAAGTTGCCCCCCAAATTAAATTTTGTAAAAACAAGTATTTATAAAGCCGATGGCTAATATTGATGTTTCCTCTATAAAAAATATAGTACGCTATTTTACACTGCTATGCACTCAATATATAATGTTTCTAAATGTACACACATGTAAATCAAATACAATAGAGTTTATTTTATATAAAGTGTAATAACAAAAAAGTTAAATAAATATTCACAATTTAAAATCCGAACATTGCAACAGTATGATCTAGGAAGTAAAAACGAGAAAGGGAGCAATTTTACCTAATTTTATTACCAAAACTGAAAAGAAAGTAATAAGTAAATATTGTGATGTATTTAAAATAAAGAATTCCTTCACACTTTTAATTTCCTAAATATTATTCCAAGCATCTACCACAAAAACTTTGCCCAGTCCTATAGGCCAAACAATGGAAGAGCTAGTGTGACATTATAATCACACATTGGCTACTATCAATATTAGTGTCTAAATTCACTTCTCCCCAAAAATCATCATACTTTTCTGGTATTTCCATCAAATGAAACAAACAACAACAACAAAAAGAAACACACGTTGGCAGGAAATACGATTAGATAAAAGCAAACCACAAAAATTTCCTAGAGATTCTACTATGGATGTTAAATTTAGATTAATCAACTATTTGATTCGTTGATAAGGGCACCTCTGCCTTTGAAATGTAGCAAGAGTCCTGCTGGTTCTTGCTACATTTCAAAGGCAGAAGTACTGCCAGCTCCCCATTGTGCCCTTGCTACCTACGCCAGCGAAGATGGCTCTTGCTCCTCGCCCTTGCTGCCTCTGTCTGGTAGAGGCAGCAAGGGCTGGGGGAAGCGACTTAGTCCAGTTGACTATTTGATAAGCATATGCTTATTGGCTAGCTGACTAGTCGCTTACATCTCTAAATTCTACACCAGCCATGGTAAAGCCTAGTGGATCTTTTGCATCTACACAGAACTTTTCTGGAGCAATTGCTTTGTCATCTTGGCTCTGCATAATATGAGGAACTGGTAACATACTTTTTACAGAAGTCATTCTACTTTGTGGAGGGAGAGAACAAACAACACAATGAGTCCCATTGAAAGGCACACAAAGGACCTTGTTAAGCATGCTGAAAGAAATCTGAGTCACCGCTTGCTTGTCAGACACATCTTTAAAAGGTAGTGAAAGAGATCTAGGAGCACGTAGCAACTTTACTAACAGACTGTTACCATCACCACCACCAATGAAACTAGTAAAATGCACCACACACTTTGGTGGTCAACTCTCAAGAAACTATTTTTGGATCCAGCAGGTATTATAAACTTCAGCCTGGTGTGAAATATTCCATTTCTGATCAAGATAACCATGAAATTAGAGAAGAACCATCTCCAAACACACCTATCCATACCACTAGTCTGGTCTCCTTCTATTCAATATCCAGGAACATATAGCTTCAGAGGGTAGCAGAGTTAATCTGTACAGGATAAACTTAAAACAACAAATAGTCTAGTAGCACTTTAAAGACTAACAAAACATGATGGATTTCCACTCCGTATGGCTGAATGCGGTGCCTTGTTTTGTTAGTCTTTAAAGTACTACTAGACTACCGTCTTTTAGCGAATATACTCCACACCTGAATATACCCTGCGGTTTTTGCTGTTTGAGTAAAAAAAATCGTGTATACTCCGCGCACGAGTATAACCCGCAGGGTTTACAAGACTTTTCTTTGCTGGGGGTATGTTTGCCGGGGGTATATTTTCTAATTTACGGTGTGCGGGGGTGGGCTGTGTGAGGGGGGGAATTAGCCAGCCACTCACCGCCCCGGTTCCTGCGCAGCCGCCAGCCTCCGAGTGGGGGAGTGCTTATCCCCCTGGTTCCGCTGCAGCCACAGGAAGGGGCAGGGGAGCAGGAACCATTATCCTCCGGGCGGGGGAGCGCTCACCGCCCTGTTCCTGAGCAGCCACAGGAACCACCAGCCTCCGGGCGGGGGAGCGCTCACCGCCCAGAGAGTCGCTGGTGAATAAAAAAAAAAACCTATATACCCCGCACCCGAATATACCCCACGGAGGGGGCGGTGCAGGGTTTGTAAAAACGAATATAACCTGTGGGTTATATTTGCTCAATTACGGTATTTGTGTTTTTTTAAGCTTATCCAGGAACATATAGTACTTGTAATACTGATGGATGACCTCCTTCTATACACAGATAGGAGGATGTCTTGTGACTGTCTGTGGCATTTACATAGTTGGCACAGCATACTACTATTTTGCCTCAGAGACAAACAGCTCTGATATGTCTCCATTCCCTCCTTTAGGGATGCCTGGAGAGCTGTGATGAGTAAATGCTTCTCTACACTTCAAAGCAGTCACCTGTGAAGTCCCACAAGGCTCAATCTTTTCTCTCATCTTTTTTACACCTACAGGAAGGAAGAGGAAAAAAGTGAAAGCAAGGAGGGACACAAGAGAGAAAAGTGGGTAGGACAATTAGATCAGAGATCTAGTTTGATGTTGATTATATCTGGGGGTATCTGGATACTGGAGCAATAGATGCTGTTACGTGAACCCAGATTGAGACACAAACTACGTCTACACTGGCGTGATCTTGCGCAAAACCTCTTTAGCACAAGAGTTCTTGCGTTAAAGTAGTTGCGCAAGAGAGCGTCTACACTGGTATGTGCTTTTGCGCAAGAAAGCTCTGATGGCCATTTTAACCGTAGGGCTTTATTGCGCAAGAAATTCATGTTGCCTGTCTACACCGGCCTCTTGCGCAAGAACAGCTGCGCAAAAGGGCTTATTCCCGAGCGGGAGCGTCAGAGTTCTGGTGCAAGAAGCCCTGATTTCATACATTAGAACATCAGTTTACTTGTGCAAGAACACACGGCGAGTGTAGACAGGCAGCAAGCTTTTGTGCAAGAGTGGATGCTTTTGCGCAAGATGGCGCCAGTGTAGAAACAGCCAAATAGTAAAGAAGGTGAAGAAATATATTTACATACAACACAATTTAAATGACATTTTAAAGCAACAGTTTATAATTACAGAGGTCTCTCCTCAGAAGAATCACAAATAGCATCACAGATGATTAGAATTAATGCAAACAGAAGTAGTATGTGCACATTACAGCAAAAAAGTGAGAAAATTGCTCACATTTTCTAAAGAAAAATGAAACAGTAAAAGAGGTCTACTCTTCTTGTACTTTTGGCTTGTAGTATTTATCCCATTAATCTATATTTCTTCTGCATCCATGAATATCACAGCCTTCCTATATCCAGAATGTATATATTCTTTATGGATGGATGGAAACAAAAGCATGCATCACAATGGATAGCTTGTATTATATGTTTGAAAGGAAACTCCAAACACTTGCTAAGGTGGACCTTAAAAAGTATATCATGACCTGATTTTCAGAGGTGCTTTGAAGTTATGGAAAAATTAAAAAACAAGGAATAGTCTGGTAGCACTTTAAAGACTTAACAAACCATGTAGATGGTCTCATGAGCTTTTGTGGGCAAACCCCACTTCTTCAGATGACTGGAGTTTTTGAAGTTAGTGTCAGCTGCAGAAGATCAGATTTTAAAAACCAGCCTCCCCCCCCCTTTTTTTTTGTTTTTACCGCTGTCTATGTATATTTCTTAGAAGAGAACTTTGCAGGTGTATCAAAGTACCATCTTCCTCCCAGATAATCCTGGGGAGGCTGATCCCATCTCCACTACAAGCCTCAGCAAAAGCAGTGTCAAAGGGCAGTTCCTAGTTAGCTGTCAGTCTTGGGAATGGATAAAGGTCAACCTTTGCGGCATCATAAAATGTCATCCGGGAAGTAACAAGCGAGCTCTAACCCCCACGTCAGTGTCACTCAACAGCAGGGGAAACAAGCTTGTTGGTCAGTTCCCAGGGTTTGCACGGGCAGAAAGAACAGGCAGTGGGGGAGATGGGCCCCCTCCCATCCGTCAGCCCGGATACCAGGGGAAGAGGTGGGGGCTCCAGAACCGAGAAGCTCTCACCTGGGGACGCTGTGGGTCTGAGGACAAGTGGTTCCAGGGGGAGGGGCGCTCACCTGACACGCTATCGGTCTGGGTGCCCGCGGTGCTCACTCTCCGACCTGCCGCCACTTGCCCATCGCCTGGACCCCCCGCACTTTGCATCGGGCTTGCTGGCCTCACCCGCCCGCTAGAGGCTCCTGCTTCGCCCCGCCCCGGCCCATCCCATGACAGCTGTGGCAACAAACCGCCCACGACCCAGCGCGGCGCGAGCTCTGACGTCAGCAGCTCCCGCGGCGCCCCCTGTGAAGCCGATAGGAAACTGCGGCCTGAACCAAGAAGGAGCGAGACCTGAGCGGAGGGGGCGGCCGGCCGGCTGGCCGGCGTGCGCGCGCTCTCCGCGGAGGGTTCGGTTGACGGTTTCTGACACTCCCGCAGGCAGGGCGCGCGAGGCGGCTTCGATCTCGGGGATTTTTTGGCGCTGCGCTGCCAGGGGCGGGGAAGCGACGCGTTGTGACGGTTTGGCGCGGAGGCTCGAACCGTTTGCAGACGCATAACGGCTGTGGCGCTGGCGGGCTCGGGTATGGCCGAGGGGAGCAGCAGCGCCGGATTTTACTTCGCACGCTGTAGGTTTGTGTTTAGGGAGCCCAGTCCGCGGGCCCCATAAATGGCCTGGGCGGGAACAGCTCCCTGTAGAATTGTGCTGCCGCTAGCAGCTGTTTCCTACAGTAGCACTTCCTTACGATCGTGCCAATAAGAAAGTGCTACTTGTAGCACAGTCCTATAAGGTAAAATGCAGGACAATGTAGCACTTTAAAGACTAACAAGATGGTTTATTAGGTGATGAGCTTTCGTGGGCCAGACCCACTTCCTCAGATCAAATAGTGGAAGAAAACAGTCACAACCATATATACCAAAGGATACAATTTAAAAAAATGAACAAATATGAAAAGGACAAATCACATTTCAGAACAGAAGGGCGATGCGGGGGGGGGGGGGTGGGAAGGGGGAGGAAGGAAGGTAAGTGTCTGTGAATTGCCTTTTGGTAGTCCAAGGTGGGGTCAGAGGGGAGAGGTTTCTCGAACACCACATTTTACAAACCTCTCCCCTCTGACCCCACCTTGGACTACCAAAGGGCAATTCACAGACACTTACCTTCCTTCCTCCCCCTCCCCCCTCCCCCCCCCCCCCCGCCCTCCGCATCGCCCTTCTGTTCTGAAATGTGATTTGTCCTTTTCATATTTGTTCATTTTTTTAAATTGTATCCTTTGGTATATATGGTTGTGACTGTTTTCTTCCACTATTTGATCTGAGGAAGTGGGTCTGGCCCACGAAAGCTCATCATCTAATAAACCATCTTGTTAGTCTTTAAAGTGCTACATTGTCCTGCATTTTGCTTCAACTACCCCAGACTAACACGGCTACATTTCTATCACTATCCTATAAGGTAGGAACTTTTGACATTACACCGGACCCAAGTAACTGCCTGCTTGGGGGGAAGCCAGGGGGCTTGCAGATCTTAACGAGCAAATGTGTCCTGTGAGAGGGAGGGTAAACCACGTGGAATGCAAATCGGGCAGAGTGATGAAATGGGCTGTACAGGCCCTACAATAAGGCAGGCAGTCAGTAACTTAAATGGGGTGCGAAGGTGCCAAAGATGCTGCTTTAACAGCTAGAAGTTACTAAAACACCCTAAAAATTCGAAGGTTTATGAAAAGAAGCATGTGGCTGTGCAGAGCCTGAACATGTAATGTCTGTCCCAGCTTGGTGACAGGATACCCATGAAAGGATCTCTGGTGCAGCTGAGAGATCAAGTGCTGGATTTGACCTGGTTTATTTAGAGAACTTTAATACTTAAGCCTGATTTGGCTGTTATGCTCTCACTGAAATGAATCCAGCTTCTCCTGACTTCTCTAGTTACATGATGTCTTTGTAGTTAATGCTGAAGCAAGGTGGTGCCTGGCCAATTTTTACACCCTCCTCAGGTGTGCTAAAACAAAAAGCAAACCACAATTTGTGATTGTGTGTCATAGCTGGTTTCATCAGTTTCCTTTTCTGCCTCTCCAAGTGCACCTCCTTGGATGTCTGGTCTTGATCTTGCCTGGGGTTCAACTCCTGAGTTTTCCTCTCAGAGCCTGGGCCCTAGACTGTAGTATCCTATGTTTTGGCCATGAAAGTCCAAGCAAGTCTGAGTGGGTATGATATCAACGGTTTTTCCATTGGGGAGTATATGACCTGTGGTAAATACAGTGAGCAAACAGTCTGTATAAAGCAAAGGATTGTTTAATCTTAATAGTAGTAACCGAGCATGATGTAAGAGGAAAAAAGGATTTAAAAAGTCTACAGAACTGTTTACCTCTCTGTGAATTTAGGCAGATGAACCGTATCCCAAATCAACACCTATTAGGAGTCAAAAACAGGGTTCCAGCAGCTGCCACATCAGTGCCAAATACAAAGGTAAAATAACCTATAACTATTTGAGATGCCAGAGTTTGTGCATCTGTCACAGGGTACTCATTGTTTGGTGGCTTCTGATTACTCTGGGGATTAGCTCTTGAGGCCAATACCCCTTCCCATGTTGCATTGCATCACACCAGTTCCATATCTGGTCTGCAGCTCCTCTCTCAATAAAGGAATCACAGCATCCTTTTTGTGGCTCCACTCTTTGCTCAGATCACTCACTGTCTGTTTCTCTCTTCTGGGGTTCAGTCCTTCAAATCCTCTGTCACTCCCACAGTGACTCAGGCAGTTTTTCCATGCACTGACTTGCTGGTGCCACTTTTCCAATGCTGAGTAGCAGAATCCAGGTTCACCCTCAACTCTGGGTTCCAGTCCAGGGACCCTCAACCCTAGAACCAGATTAACATTTTGTGGTCGGGTGCCAAATTATTTGTGGGCCCTCATTTAGTTATCAGCCCCTTCTGAGTGTGGACCAGGTATGGCAGAGACATACAGAGTACTGAGTCTCAGGGTATGTCTAATCTCTGCTGCGTCCAGAGAACACATTTATTCTTCCACTTTTTTTTGCTGAAGAGCAAACATGCTCTTTCAGAGAGCACGGTATATACCTCATTCTATGAGGAATAAGGGCTCCTTCGAAAGAGGAGGCTTTTCCGCCATTTAGCCCCGTCTTGACGGGACCAAATGGAGGAAAAGCCTCTTCTGGAAAAGTTATTGGAAAAAGCTATGCAAATTGCGGAGTACAATTTGCGTAGCTTTTTCTGACACAGGACTGTAGGCTAGACCTAGCTTCAGGACTGGGATTTTTCATTTTGATCATGCACCTCTGCAAGATTGTATGTGCTGCTATACACAGCTTCCTCAGCCCACAGTTTTTCTCATTGAGCTGTACATCCATGTGGGTTTTCCAGTGTTCACAGGGAGAAAAAATTTCACAGACATCAGGGGAAACTCCCCACAGATTTATCTCCTTCCTTATCCAGACATTCTATAGCCATGTCTCCAGGACCACCCTATTTCACCAGTCACTGTGTGTGGTCCTGGTCTCAGCTCGAAGTTCCACAGCCAGCAGCTTCCTGATAATTTCTGACAAATCCCTACTCCAGCACCCAGTAAAGTGGAACAATTTTCAGTTTGATTGGAGGATATCTGGATCCATATTGTAAGACTGTCCCACATAACAAG
The DNA here is from genome assembly GCF_052426305.1 of Pelodiscus sinensis. Classification (NCBI taxonomy): domain Eukaryota; kingdom Metazoa; phylum Chordata; order Testudines; family Trionychidae; genus Pelodiscus; species Pelodiscus sinensis. Next base: position 294,475,206 of record NC_143052.1, on the reverse strand, counting down.
AAAAAGATCAAAATGTCTTTGTTGTTGTTTTGTTTCATACTGTTTCTGTGGAGAAGTCACCAATGCAGTATTTTTTTTGTTAAGATTAAAAACTACCCCCCTCCCCCAAAACAAAAAAAACCCTGGTAATGGTTGTTGAAAATAGCAACTCCAGTCCCAGTTAGCACTTTTCTACAACAAATTACAGTGGATCAATATTTGATTTTTGGAGAAATGATGTAACAGTAGCCCAAATTAAACTTGAGAACTCCTGTTCAAATCTGGATCCATTGTGCCTGGCATTGTACCTAAAGTTGTCCAGGCTCTCTTGTAGAGCCTTCCCTCTCTTACTTAAAATATTAATCTCTCCTGGTGGAGCCCACATACCTCTCTTGCTTGGCTTCAGAGAGAAGTGCTTTGTCCGCTCAGTCCATCCAATTTTTTCTTTGGGGGCAGTGAACCAAGACCACTAGAGACTTAACAAATATATAGGATCATGAGCTTTCATGGGTAAAACCCACTTTGATACCCACCATGACTCCAAAATCTTTTTCAGAGTCACTGCTTCCTACGATAGGAGTTGTTCCCCCCATTTAAATTTGGCCTATGTTCTTCATTCCTACATGTACATTTAGTCACGTTAAAATGCATGTTGTTTTTTTGAGCTCAGTTTACCAAGTGATCCAGATTATGCTGAATCAGTGGCCACTGCCAGTCCTCTTCATTATTTATCACTCCTCTAATTTATGTATGATCTGCAAACTTGATGTTTTTATGCTTTTTTCCAGGTCATTGATAAAAATGTTAAATAGCATAGAGTTGAGAACTCACTCTACAGGTTCCCACCAGAAACATACCATGTTCATTTTAAATATTTCTATTTGTAATTAAAATGTTACTTGGTACCAACTCATATGTTACAGAAGTATATGTATGTTACATCAACACTATTATCTTTATCAACCAAGCTTGTAATTTAATTTAAAAAAGAGATCAAGTTAGTTTGACAGGATCTATTTTCAATGTTGATTGTCATTATTTATATCCCCCCCGCTTTGATTCTTTATTAACCAAATACTGAATCATCCTTTCCATTATCTTGCCTAGGATCGGCATCAGACCAACAGGCTTATAACTACCTGGGTTTATCCTTTTAATTTATTTTGCACAATATTAGCTTTCTTGCGGGTTTCTGGAACTTCCCCAGTGTTCTAAAACTTATTGAAAATGAGTATTAGTGATCCAGTGATCTCATGGCCAGTTCTTTAAAAACTGTTTAATGTTAATGGTTTAGATCTGCTGATCTAAAATGTTTAACTGTTTGTAGTTGCTATTTAATATTCTTTTGATATTAGTGTAATGGAAAGTATGTTATCATATTATATGACTGTCATTTCCAACCTCAAGTATAAAACAAAAATTATTTATTGAACACTTCTACTTTTTTGTGCTTTAGTACTGGTAATTCTGTCATTTCCATGTAGTAATCAACTAACACCATTGTTAGACGTCTGTTTGTTCCTAATATACTTAAATAACTCCCTATTGCCTTTTACTCAGTTTGCCATAAATTTCATCTTGTGTCCCTTTGCTTTCCTTATCAAATTTCTGCAAGTCTGAGCTTCCGATTTACATTCAGTACTATCAACTTTCCCTTAATTTAATTTATTATATTTTTAAAAAGTTGTTGTATCTGCCTTCACTTTCACCCTAAACCAGATCTTTTTTTAACCAGTATGGCCTATAGAATATTAAATGGACTATATAAAGAAAGAAGTATTTGTACTATATGTGCTTTGCAATTCTCTTTAACTTTGGAGAATAAAAGTGCATGCTGAGTTTTCCTGTTTCTTTGCCTATTATTCACACATTTCTGTAACTTACTTCCTACTCCTGTCAGAAAAAAACTGTCTCAGTCGCTTTTTAAGTGTTTTCTGTAATGATGGAAAGGATCACCAGGGGGAACTATAGCTTGAATACTAAATTATAAGAAACAATTGTTGGTTGTTTGGAGCCGTACTAACAAGTAAAGAGCTATTATGCATTCCTCTCCCTAACTGCTCTCTGACTTCAGTGGCAGTTATAGATGCTTTAGGATTCTCTAGGTAAGCACTAGCTATGCCAAATGGCCAAACTTGCTAGTTTAGTGAAGGAGATTCCAGGAATGTTTGTTATAACTGTCCTGTATTTGGGCAGATTATCTTAAATCAAGTATTTTCTATACAAACCTATCAACGGCCATTATGTGACCTACTTAATAAAAGAAAATGTAACAGCATCTGGGAAATGTGCAGCAAAATATGATGGTTCAGTGTTAACAAACTGACATTATTGCTGCATCAGTTCTTTGCCAATGGTCAAAGAGAAACAAGATCTGAGCCTGCTCCTATACAAGTCCATGGAAGCAGTCAGGAAAATTATCATTTCCCTGTCTACCTTGAAAAAGTAAATATAATTTAGTTCCAATGTATTACTGAAAATCTGTGCTGCTATATTAATAATAGACACTGTTTTGGTTAGGGGTGTGAATGAGTAACTGGTCACCTGGTAAGTATCACCCTTACCAGGTGATGCTTACCGGTAACCAGTTAACTCGCAGTCCTGCAGGGCCAGGAGCTCTATGGAGCTGGGAGCCAGCAGTCCCATGGTGCTGCTAGCCCTGTTAGCAGCCTCGCTCTACCCATGGTATCCTGCTTAGTCCATTAACCAGTTAAATGTACTGTTTAACTAGTTAACTGATTTAACAGGATTTTACATCCCTTGCTTTGGTCCCTTTAAGCTGCACAGAGATAGTAAGCAGGTGAGTATAGAAAGTGAAGTATAATGTGTCAAATTAAAACTATCCACTGTTTATCATACCAATTAAATAAACCTTAAACATTTAAATTGTCACTTATTGAAAGAGGTGGTTGCCACCCGATGACTACTGCTGCAGAAGTGGTTCTAAATAGAGATGTAAGTGACTAATCAAGTAGTCAGATGACTACTCAACTACTTGTTCCTCCCCACCCCCCACTGTCTCTGTATCAGAGGCAGCAAGCGGGGAAGCAGGCATAAAAACTGGTTCCCCCCAGCACCGTCTCCGCGGTGCTTGGGTGGGCGCAGGGGAGGCAGAGTTGCTGTGGTCCCAGAGCCAGCACAAGCCAGGACTGCTCAGTCTCGGCTTGCACCAGCCTCAGGAGCTACCTCTACTGCAGCTGTTCATACCGGGCTGTCTGCTTGTCTGGCTCCTACTACATTTAAACTGCACAACTGCTGTGAGGGTAGCTCCTGGATCTGGTGCAAGCTAGAACAGAGAACCTCCCCTTATTGACTAATTGTGTAGTCGATTCAGATTGTATCGACTACATGATTAGTCAATTACGTGCTTCTTAACATCCATAGTTCTAACTCTTTTATAGTAAATGTGACTTATTGGAATGTCACACCATTAGGTTCTTTCAAAGCACTTTAAATGTGCTATGTTCCATAACTGAGCAACCAGTTTTTTATTGTGTCAATGATATCATAATAAAAACCATCTACATTTCATATGCTTATTAGTCCTGCAAGCTCTTTTAAGAGTCAGGCACTACAGAAGCCAAAATCTGTTGTGATTGTTTTAAAAAGGAGGCCATCGATCATGATGTGGCTCAAAACTTTTTGGTGTTACTTTTTAATTAGTGGTGCTGCTCAACTGAGAAACAGACATTTGGTGAAATAAGTTCAACTGAGTTCTTCTAAAATTGAATTTATCCTTGCAAATTAATAAAGTGATAGAAAATCTATAAAATATTGCACACTTGTTTGGCAGCATGTTTTTAGCAGAGAAATCAGTAAAATGACAATGAGGGCATACATAAAATCTCAGCCTTCAGTCGTTGTAGTCTCAGAGGATGTTCTGTTTACCTGTTCTTTCATGCTGTACATTCAGAACTCTCACATTATAAATCAAAGTACAGAGCCTGCTCCCACAAAAGCCTAGAGGAGTGTATTACTGACTTCATTAGAGGAAAGGAAGGGCCTTTGAGGTAAAATGGAAAAAGTTATATGAAAATTTACTGCAGCATATGAGTGGTAACTTTTCTGCTTGGCTTGTAGGATCACATCCTTATTAATAATGAGCTAGTCAATTCTTGATTTGATACTTCGATACAAATTGATGCAGTAATGATCCTGTTTTTGCCTTCCTGCAACATCCAAAACTTGTAATGAGGTCAGTATGATTTTTTTATTCCATTTCTTATAATGGAAGATTGGGCCCAAAAATATTGGGCTTCAGAGGAACCATCACAATCCAATATGTAGGGAACCTAAGGAGGTTGAATACAGGAGGGAGGCTCAAAAGTACTGGTGACTGTAATTCCTATGTACTGTGGCAGAGACAGGAATGGCATTGTAGTAAGTAGGTTAATATGTGGACAGGGATATCTGAGGGATAGGGAGAAGACTGGGAAGTTGCAAAAAGAATGTGGAGTAAAGGGTTACATTAGGATTATATTTGGGATTGTTTGGGAAGCATTGTGTTCGTGGAGGATCTCAGCTTACAGAAACTCAACTTCTCTCTACATTCCAACATGTGCATTAAAGGCACAACCTAGCTCTTCAGTTCAGTGGAATACAGTATGAAAACATACTGTATTCCACGCTAGGGTTTTCCAGTGCTGTCTGGTAAAAATCAGAGTTTTAGTGTTTTGAAAATTTAAAAACATAAGAATGGTCATACTGTGTGATACCAATGATCCATCTAGCACTGTATCCTGTCTTCTGATCGAGACCAGTGTCGGATGCTTCAGAGGGAATAAGCAGAACAGGTAATTATCAAGCGATCCATGCCTTGTCTTCCAGTCCCAGATTCTGGCATTTCCACAAAGTTCACTTTTGAAATGTTTTCTAAGTTTTTGGATCATAATCACTTCAAAATACTTGGTTTAGAAACTTTTCCATTCATCAGCCCTAAATATTCATTTATTCATACCACCTGGAGCTTGTGCCCCTTTCTATTTCATGAGACACCTAATTTAGCCATAAGTGTTTTGCTGATGCAAAACATTCTGGCTACGTCTACACTGGCATGATTTTCCGAAAATACTTTTAACGGAAAAGTTTTCCGTTAAAAGCATCTTCGGAAAAGCATGTCTAGATTGGCAGGATGCTTTTCGCCATTTTCGCGATCGGGGCTTTTTTGCGGAAAACACTACTGTGCTGTTTACACTGGCCCTTTTGCGCAAAAGTCTTTCGGAAAAAGACTTGCCCAAACGGGAGCAGCATAGTATTTCCCGAAAAGCACTGACGATCTTACATGATGGAGATCTCTTGATGGAGAGGAAAGTGGTCACAAAGTCAACATGGATTCATCAAGGGCAAGTCATGCATGATCAACTTAATTGTCTTCTGTGATGAAATAACTGACTCTGTGGATATGTGGAAAGTGGTGAGTGTAATATACCTTGGCTTTAGCAAAGCTTTTGATTTTGTCTCCAACAGCAGTCTTGCCAGCAATTGGGTGAATGGACTATCAGGTGGCTAGAAAGCTGGCTAAATCATTGGGCTCAATGGGTAGTAAGTTATCAATGGCTTGCTGTTCATTTGGCAGCCGATATCAAGTGGAGTGCCCCAGGAGTAAGTCCTGGGGCCAGTTTTATTCAACATCTTCTTTAATTATCTGGATGATGGAAAGAATTACACCCTCGGCATGTTCACAGATGACATTACATTGAGGGGGAGGGGTAGATATTCTCGAAGGTAGGAATAGAGTCCATAGTGACCGAGACAAATTGGAGAATTGAGACAAAAGAAATCTGATGAGGTACCACAATGTCCTGCACTCACTGCTTAGGCTGATGACTAAGTGGCAGTTATGCAGAAAAGGATCTGGGGGGTTAGTGGATGAAAAGCTAAATATGAGTTAATAATATGCCCCTGTTGCCAAGAGGGCTAATAGCATATTGGGCTGCATTAATAAGAGCGTTGCCAACAGATTGAGGGAAGTGATTATTCCCCTCTGTGTGGCACTGGTGAGGCCACATGTGGAGTATTGAATCCAAATCCTCTTCCCCACTCTCCACTACAGAAAGTTGGAGAGTGTTCAGCGGAGCGCAACAAACATTCTTAGTGGCTGGGGCACATTACTTATGAGGAGAGGTGGAGGGAACTGGACTTTTTTCTTCTTTAGAAGAGTGAGGGAGGATTTGATAGCAGCCTGCAATTACCTGAATGGAATTGTAAAGAGGATGGAGCTAGGCTATTCTCAGTGATGGCAGGTGACAGAACAAGAAGTTCTGTCTCAAGTTGCAGTGGGTGTAATCTAGGTTGGATATTAGGAAAAAATATTTCATTAGGAGAGTGGTGAAGCACTGGAATGGTTTGCTTAAGGGGGTGGTGGAATCTCCATCCCTAGAGGTTTTTAAGGCCCAGCTTGACAAAGCTCTGGCTGAGATGATTTAGTTGGGTTGGTCCTGCTTTGAGCAGCAGCTTGGACTAGATGACCTTCTGAGGTCTCTTCCAAACCTAACCTTCTATGATTCTATGAACTTATTATGTCAGAGGGGCAGTACTTAACTTGTATATAACAGTAATAACAAACTGGTCACAGAAGGGGTGTCTTTGTTTGACCTAGTGAAAATGGAAAGCCCCATAGCTTACTGGGCTGAGTCCAATGTAACAGCCATACATGGGAGTGGCCTTGTGGAGCCCACCATATACTAGGACTGTGCTTCATTAACAATAATAAGCCTGACTGAATGCCTTTGCTGCTGCACTGAGTCTGTGGTCGTCTCAGGCAGCTTGATCAAGGTCTGGTATCTGGGCTCTCTGGACAGAGCCAGTGTAGCACATAGAGGGAACACAGAAAGCCAACTCTTCTTTAGGTGCATAAAGCTGGCATGTAGGCACCACTGCCATTTTCAAAGCTGCTGCTCAGTTGCCTCCCAAACTCTTAGGCGCCCTGGTCCCCAGAGCACCTATGTTTTTGCCAATTGGAAATCACAGAGCTGCTTAGAGTCCTTGCTCAAGGTGACATGCAGGAGGCACAGAATTAGGATTCTCAGATTAGGCTGGGGTTGGGAATATTTATATTGCCAGCATGGCCGGATTCCATAGGTGTGCTCTGAGTACACCCAATATCAGTTACTTGCCAGCTCCCATTGGCCACCATGCAGTAGGTGGCAGCAGAGGGCTTGAGCATGAGACTGCCTAGCACAGGGAGATATGGAGAAGGAAGCACAAGAGGTATCACACTCAAATAGAAGATAGACCTTTTTGGCTCAACAGCTGATCTGGGTTTTCCTGACCCATGTCTCTGCCTGCTACTGCTTAGGGATGTAAGCAACTAGTCGACTCATCAACTATCCAATAATCATAAGCTTACTGGATAGTCGAGCAGTGACTTGACTTGTTGCTCCCCACCCCTTTCTGCCTCTATCAGAGAGAGGCAACAAGAGGGGAGGAGCAGGAGCTAGTGCTTGGGGGAGCTGACTTAAAAGCTGGTTCCCCCTAGCACCGTCTCAGCGGGTGGCAGAGGCATAGCAGGGAAATGGTGTGAGGGGACTGAAGAGCCCATGGGGCTCTTGCTACATTTCAAAAGCAGAAGTGTCACAGGGAACATGGGCGAGCTTCAGTCCCCGCTCGTGCTGTTTCCCTGCTGTGCCTCTGCTTCTCCTGCCCCCCCAAGCAGCAAAGGGGGGGGGGGAACAGGAACTGGTGCTGGGGGGAGCCAGCTTAGAAGCAGGTTCTTCCCAGCACCATCTCCAGGATGCCACGTCCCTTCCCCCTGCTGCTTCTATCAGAGGCTGGAGGGTGGGTATATGGGAGTCTGATGCAAAGCAATCTCTGTTCATAGCAGCCAGGGCTGGGTGACTGGGGCTGCTGCCAGAGCAGCCCCTGCCCATGGCTAACCCTGGCTGCCATGAGCAGAGGCTGCTCCAATACCAGCCCGTTTGCGGCAGCCAGGGTCTGCTGGACTCTAAGCTGGGACTGAGTAATCCCGGCTTGCACTGGTCCAGGATGCCGCACCTCTGCATTTTAAATGTAGTAAGAGCTGCTCAAGTCAGCTCCTGGAGCTACCCCTGCTGCGACTCTGCAGAGCGGTCCTGTCAGCTAATCGTATAGTTGTTATAAATTGTATCGACTATATGATTAGCTAGGTAACTGCAATTTAACATCATTACTACTGCTCTGACTACTGATTCTGACTATGAGTCTAAGGAGGAAGTGGAGGTGATGTGCCAATAGAAAAACTTCTGTGCATGTTGGCTGCATCTAAGGTTGGGGGCTATGCAGGCACAGCTGTGTCTCCATAGGCTCTGGAGTGTAGACACATCCTCAGCTTTCATATAAAAAGTGTTTCAAGAACTCAGGTTTGCAGAGAAAAGGCCAAAAACATGACCCGAGTGTGTCCTCAAGGCTCAGAAAACAAAGACACATACAAAGACCCAAAATGATTTTTTAATTTTTAAAAAAAATTTCATTATTTTAAGTGTCTCATGATTTTTTTTATTTGACTTCTGATGTTGGTCCACCTGAGTTTGGCTGTGCTTCTCTCAGAGGCTAAGTTTCATTTTTTGCTATTCCAGGAAATTAAGGAAGAGGCAGCAGGCAGCAAGAGACTACAGAGTTAGTAGAAGGCTGTATACATTCTGGCTGATACAAGTGGCATGTAGACACAGTATTTTTATTCTCTGGGTAAGTAATAAGTTTTTTTGTACAAAGAAGTATGTGACCTTTTATTACGGTAGAGTCCCAATTATCCGGCCTAAACGGGACCGACACATGGTCGGATTACCGAATATGTCAGATGATAGGGACTCTACTGTATATATTCTGTCCCTGTCCCTGCCTGACCCTGACCCCTTCCCTCCCTGCAGCTCCCAGGCGCCCAGCCCCGCTTGCTGCCCCATTGTTCTCCTGGGGCCGCTGATGCCGCTCCTGCTGGCGCTGCTTCATCCCTGGGTGCTACAGGGAGGGGATGAAGCGGCCGCCGGCAGGAGCGGCATCAGCTGCTCCAGGAGAGTGACGAGGCAGTGAGTGGGGCCATTCTCCCTGCCTGCGCCCTGGAGCCGCTGATGCCTGCAGCTCCCGGGACGAAGCAGCGCCGGCAGGAGCGGCATCAGTGGCTCAAGAGTGCGGGGTGGGAGAATGGCTTCGCTCGCTGCCCCATCGCTTTCCTGGAGCCACTGATGCCGCTCCTGCCGACGCCGCTTCGTCCTGGGAGCTGCAGGCATCAGCGGCTCCAGGGCGTGGGGCAGGAGAATGGCCCCGCTCACTGCCCCGTCGCTCTCCTGGGGCCGCTGTTGCCTGCAGCTTCCAGGGATGAAGCGGCGCCAGCAGGAGCGGCATCAGCAGCTCCAGGGAATGGGGTGGGAGAATGGCCCTGCTTGCTGCCCCATCGCTCTCTTGGGGCCGCTGATGCCGCTCCTGCCAGCGCTGCTTCATCCCTGGGAGCTGCAAGCATCAGCAGCTCCAGGAGAGCGACAGGGCAGCGAGCGGGGCCATTCTCCCACCTGCGCTTTATCTGACCCTGCAGCTCCTGGGGACGAAGCGATGCCGGCACGGGCAGCATCAGCGGCTCCAGGAGAGTGACAGGGCAGCAAGCGGGGCCATTCTCCCGGCCTGCGCCCTGGAGCCGCTGGTGCCGCTCCTGTCAGCGCCGCTTTGTCCCCGGGAGCTGCAGGGTCAGATAAAGCGGAGTGTCGGATTACCAAAGGTCGGATAATCTGGACTCTACAAGGGATGCTGATGTTTGACAGGCAAACCGTGCATCTGGGTTTTCCTGGACATGACCTGCATAATACAACAATCCATACTTTAAAACTAAAAGAGCATATCATGTGATTAAATTAAAATGCAAAGCCACTTTTTTTGAGACATTAGGGTGTGCCTGGGCACACCTGACACACCCCCTGCACACACCTACGTCGGGGTCACTGCGCTGGTGCCACCACCAGCAGGCAGTACCACCACCAGCAGCAGTGCAGAAGGAAGAGTGGCAATACCATAACATGCCACCCTTCCTTCTGTGCTACTGCTGGCAGTGGGACTGCCATCCAAACTGGGTGCCCAGACAGTGGCTGCTGCTCTGCAGCCACCCAGCTTGGAAGGCCAGGAAAAATCACAGACATTAATATTTCTAAAGTCTGCCTGGAGGAAGATTTGAGGACCAAAAAAGAGATCATGTCTGGGAAAACATAGACAGCCAGTGACCCTACTCATAACCCCACACATTAGCCTTTGATCCCCTTTTGGATTGGGAGCCCCAGCTGGAGAAAGGCGGCACTTGGGGATTCCCCAAAGACCTGAGATCCAACAGGGCCAAAAGTTTCTGGCAAACCATTTCCCACAACTTCCATGGAATAGGTCATAGATAGGACCCTACCAAATTTACCATGCATTCTTGTCAATTTCACGGTCAAAGGTTCTCCAAGTTGGTCAATTTCACAATTTCAGATGTTTATATCTGAAATTTTATAGTGTTCTAACCATGAGGGTCCTGACCCAAAATAGGATTGCGGGGGAGCGGAGAGTTTGCAAAGTTGTTGTGGGGAGGGGGTACCAAAAAAGCCATCTTCTCTTTTGTGCAGCCATCAGCACAGGGCTAAATTAGGGTCCACCCTCATTTCTGCACTGCCTCTCAAGATGGCTCCTGTCCTTCCCCAGCCTGGACAGATGAGCAGCTGGGTGCCCCGGGCTCCTAGCACCATGGGGAGATCAGATTTCAAAATGCAGGATAGATTTCATAGTCTGTGACACATTTTTCACAGCTGTGAAATTGATAGGGTTCTCAGATTCTCAGGGACCTTTTTCCCCCATAATGGTCTACACTTGATGGTAGACTCTGTTGAACTGTTCTTCCAATGCTATGAACACCAAAGGGAGGCCTTCAATTAATTGTATATGCTGTTTCTTTTCTTTCTAGCATCATGGATTAAAGGTGCTGGCAGCCCAACTGATGAAAAAGGCATGATGAGGAGGCCTTGGTCTTTTCAAGTCTTCAGTAGGTCCGTGTAGTATAGCTTCTGTCTCGTTTCTTTTCCCAGGATGGTGGATTTCATCACCAATTGCCCTTGCCCTATTTATAACTTTGAATGATCCTTGCCACTTGGCCAGCATTTTGACTTCAAGGGCAGCAACAGCAAACCCTTTTGCTGGGTTTACATTTTTACATTCTGGCCCATTTTTGTCAGCCTGTTCCTGGTTCTGAGATTTCAATATGTTCTCCCACAACAAAGCCTGCCGCAGCTCCAAGTTTTCCCTCTGACAGAACATACGTTGTACCACTTGGTTGTTCCTAGGCCTGGCTCCTCCCATACCTTATGGAAGAGATCTAGGATCCTGTGAATCTGCCTCTCATATAGTAACTCCAGGGGGATAAGAGGAGGTGTGGGATCAACTAGTCTGAGTGATGGGTATCTGAGTCCTGGGCCCTCCATCCAGTTCACCAATTGAGTTCCAGATTAACAGGGTGTAATAATGTACAGTCTAATGCATGCCTGGGCGAAATATGGTCCATGGACTGGATCTGGCCTGCCAAGCCATCAAATCCAGCCTGAGGAGGCAGCGGGGAGCCCCAGGCAGGCTCCCCAGCTAGCCTAGCAGCCCTGTGCACCATGCAGGGCTCCATTTCTGTTTTAAAACTGGAGGGAAGGAAGGAAGTTTGAAGAGCCACCCTGCCCCCAGTATAACCAGCCAATGTGAGCTGCTTGTTGGAGTAACAGGCAGCCAAGAAGAACCCCACTCCCTATCCTTGGCTTAGTTATTCATAAAGCACATAGCCAGGCAGGCAGTCTGGGAGACATTTTAAGTCTGCAGGCAGTCAGGCTAGTTTGGCAACTGGCAAGTAAGTCTCTTGGCCACAGCCCTTTCCTGTCCCAACTCTCTGCCCCCCCCCCCACTCAATATACCCAAACCCTCTGTCCCCCTCTTACACCTATACCCCTCCCAGATCTGGCACCTCAGTCTCCTGCCCCAGATCACAATTCCATCCTACCCTAGGTCACATCCCAAACCCCAGTCCCCTGCCCTAGGTCACAATCGCCTGCTTCATCCCAACTCCATCCCATACTCCAGTCTCCCAACCTCCATCCCAGACCCTGCATCTCCTCCATCAATATCATGGAAGAATGCAGCGCTCAACCACTTTCCAAAATCTTGGAGTGGCCCCCCACATCAAAAATTATCGCCCACCCCTGGTCTAATGTCTCACAAAAGAAATGGTCTGCAGCGCACACACACCCTTCATTCCTGTGAACAACTCAGGGCTTATCATGTCTTTACCCTCTTCTCCCCAATGAAGGGAAAAGTGGTCTGGGTCCCCTCCATGAAATGAGTTAGTGTGGGAGCCTAGGCCTTTCCACTCCACTGGGCATATGGCCACATGCCTCACCCAGGATCCTCCAGATGTTAGAGCAAAGGGTTCTGTAGTTTTAGGCAAAGGCTAACCTCTGCTCACAGGTCTAGGGCAGCTGCAACAAGCAGAATCTCTCCTGCAGCCAGGATTCCTGCTGCATCCTCCTTCAGCATTTCCCCAAGTCAGTCTTTTATTATCTTTTGTCTTCTCTTTTGGAGCTGTCTGGCTCTGGGAGGTGGCGTATCAGTGTATCCCCTGGCCAAATGGGGGGAGGGTGTGACTCTGGCTCACTCAGCTCAGTGGGGCTGTCAGTCCACTCCCCATGCCCCGGAGTCTGGAAATCCACTCTATGCTCAGGTCTGTCAAGGGATATTGTCTGTTGACTTCTTTGCCCCTTGCTGGGAGCCAGCGGCTTTTCCTGGATGGCTCTCTAGCAGTCTGCTGACAGCAGTTCTTTTCTTCTGCCTGCTCACTCTTTAGAAGCCCTTCCAGTCTGTTTCCCAGCCCTTTGATCCTCCCAGCTGCTCTTAGTCTGCCAGTCAGCAGTGCTGACAGTACCTGCATTAACCTTGGTTTCTGCACTAGCGTATGGGAACATACACCCCTTAAGAGGCTCCTTTTGAAAATCCTCCTCTACCTGGAGCAGGTTCTGCAGAGGTGGTGGGGGCAGATCCCAATGGGATCTCTAATCTCTCCTGGTCCAGTGTGCGGTTCTACATCCTATCAGAGGCACCTTAAAAGGTGCAGCCCCTGCAGAGCCCTCAGGCACATGGTGACAGTATCAAATAGGGAGGAGGGTGCTCATCACCATGGTCGCGATGTCCTCCAGCCTCAAGAGAACAAATGTGTTCCAGAGACTTGGATACCCCCAGGAATCAGGGAGGATTAATGGCAACTAGAACCCTGGGATGAATTTGTCTTCCTCTCTAGTGACCTCCAGTGCCATGCCCCCCTCCACTCCATTGTAGGAGAAGCTCCTGGCTCCATTCCCTATGTATCCCTATGACAACTGTTCCATTGCAGCTTCTCATTGTCAGATTTCTCTTTCTGGTTTTGGTGACTGTATTCTTCCATTCCCATTGGTTTGCATCTCTGGCCCCACAGAATAGCAGAGCTCCCTATGGATGGAGTTGGTGCCTGGGAGGGAGGGTTGATCCTAAATGGAGTAGGGGGAAAGGAGAGAGACAGACTAATCTGCCAGCTGGGGACCATCTCAGAGGATTTGGTGAGTTTCAATAGGTTTCCCATTACCCAATGGGGGACTGTCTCAGATGGGAAGGGGATCATTTCTTCTTGAGTCCCATTGCCTGGCTTCTGTCAGTGTCACTTTTCTATTGCGACCCATTTCCCAGCTGGGTTTCCTTACCTCTGGCAATTTGTAGATGTAATTAAATCCCTTTGCTAGCTAGTTGGCTGATGTCCTTGGCTGGGTCACTGGTGGAAGGTTGCAGCTAAGCCATCAAGTTCCCTAGTTTGGGAAGGAGAGGGGGGGCTCCATCAGTATTGTCAGGTCCCAATCTCCCCTGTGCTCAAGGACTCTAGTCTTTCTTCCCCATGTCACTTTGTGGGAGACACTGGGGGAGAGGAGCTAGAGCTAGACCCTCAGCTTCTGCTGCACAAGGGATTCTGGAGCAAAGGGGTGTGGGCAGGGCCCCCCATGATGGCTTGCATTCCCTGCTACTTCAAGAGTACAAGAAAGTACCTAAGGCCAGGTATAAACCTGCCTGGATCAGGGGTTGGAACATGGTACCCTTAAAGTTCCAGGATCTTCAATGAACAGACTTCATTGACTCAAGTCTATCTCATTCCCTGCTCTGACTTTGCCTTACCAAGGGGAACACTTCCAATCCACAGCTGCTGCAGCTGCAGACCTTACAGCCTGTTGTAGCCAGCCTGCCTACACCTGGAGTCAGGGAGCAAGGCTCAGAGGTCATGCCAAGTTCAGGAATGATTCAGGGATGGTGAATCAAAAATGGGGCTCTGCTGCTCTGTATGACTTTGGCTTTCTCCTGGGACACTCTGGACCCGATGCAGAAATTGACATACTGTGGGGGAAGGAGAAAGGTCAGACTCCATAGACAGATGTGCATGCTGTGCAAATGAGTCCATCCCCAGAACTGAGACATGCTCAGGGTGGAATATCTGATTCATTGATCATGGAGCTTGAGAAGGAGATTGTCACAATATGTCTTTTTCTCTCCAGACTGGGACAATGTTCAGTGTCTGGGCCGCTCCTAACCTTTCTGAACTCCTGATTCTTGAATAGCTCCTCAGGATGGAGACAGACCCCTTGTCCTTCACTGGCTTGAAAGTCCAATTTCTCCTCCCTCCCCCATGAATCTCAGTGCTGGTAGAAGAGAAGAGCTGACTCCCTTTGGGCCCTTCTGGTTTTCTAGGAAGGAGTCTGATTCTTCTGTGAGCACCAGCCATCTGAATCTCGTGGCGGGAGCAGGGTAGGTAAGATAATGGGTGAGAGATTTGAGGCTCTTACTCCATAGCTGTCTATGGCCCTGACTTGAAGTTCCATCTCCTTCCCCTGGCCCTGAAGGAGGAAGGGCCCAACATAGCACTGCCCTGACCAAAGATGGTCCAGTGGGGTGCAGACTAGAAGGACAGGCAGAAAAATGGATTTCCAGTTTCCCTTTTCTAGTTCCTCTCAAGCGCTAAGGTAACATTGTTCTCTGCCCATCCTTATCATGCTCACCTCCAAGATGTATTAGAGTCTGTGTCTGGGGACTCTGCCAGCAGGTTGCCCAGCATGGCATGCCTGAGATCAGACAAGCCCTTGTGCAGAACCTGCAAAGAAAGAGACAGTCATGGGTCACATTTGAGAAAACTCCCTATCAATAGTCCCCTTTTGGCTGCTTAGCATCAAAACTCTAAGAAGTGGGAGGTTGAGAGGTCCCAGCAGATGTCTCAGGTCACCGCAAGAGGGGATCAGTCTCAGAGCAATTCTAGCCCCACCTCTTTGGGACAGCTTCCCACAAAGTCACATGGGGGCATATCTCTGAGATTGCCCCTGCCTTCCACCTTTGTCCTGCCTGGCTGATGTCAGGGTCTCCCATTCTTTTAACTGAGAGATGTGAAACCATTTCAAGATCTTTCTCCTCTTGGTGTGTTAATTTCAAGCTGTTAACGGTGGGTCCTGCTTTGTTGACTATATAACAGGGTCCCATCCATCGAGGACTTAACGGGTGGCTCTTTTCGCTATAATGTCGGTAAAGAACTTTGTTTCTGACATCCCATTCGTGGATTTTAAAATCATCTCCAAGACTTTTGTCCATTTTGCAAATGTTGCCCTTTAACGTTAGCGCAACTGTGTGTTGAATATCGGACAAGTTGTTTAATAACTGCTTAAGATTCTCTGCTACCTTGACTTTCGGTTGGAAGTCATCAGGAGGCACCCCTCCTTCGATCTACCAAAGTTCAGGAGTTTTCATGGGTCTACCAAAGAGTATTTCATGTGGTGAATACCCAGCGGAGCCCACGGTGGATCTGGTAGCCATGAGAATAAGCGGGAGTTGTGCGTCCCACTGCTTGTCAGATGTCTCCACGACCTTTCTTAATGCAGTTTTTAATGTTCCATTTGTTCGTTCAACCAACCCTGACGCTTGTGGGTGGCCTGCGATATGGAATAATTGTTTTATTCCTAATGCAACACACAGTTGTTTTGTGATCTCAGCAGTAAAATGTGGTCCTTGGTCACTATCTATAATGGAGGGTAAGCCGTATCGAGAAAACACTGTGTTTAGCAACATGCGAGCGGTATTCTTTGCAGTGCAATTTCTTGTTGGTATGGCCTCTATCCACTTCGTAAACGAATCGACAATTACAAGGCAGTTTCATTTCCTCGACTCATCCTAGGCAATGGACCAATAAGATCAATTTGAAGTCTGTGCCAAGGTCCATTGATTGCTTGATGTTTGAGTGGAATTTGATTATTTCATGCCATAGGATTGTTCTGGGCACACTGCAGGCAGTTATTGACGTAATGCTCGACATCTGCCCATAGTCGAGGCCACCATGCAATATTCTTAATCCGGCTTACAGTTTTATCTGCTTCAAAATGACCTTGCGCATGCGCTAACTCTATCAGTTTTTGACATAATATAGTGGGCATTACCACAAGTGAATTTCCCGTCGGTTGATCTGACACCATTTCTTGTGCCAGGATAGGTCCATTTGCATGTTTTGTTATTGTATAGTCCTTATACCGGCCTTGTTGTAGTAACTGCATGATTTCCCTATCTTTTCCTTGCAGTTTAAGCACATCCACTGATTCCTTTAAAGTTGTTTTATCTTCGACAGCATCGATCTGTTCCTTATAGATTGTGGGAAGCTGCCACATCATGTCTGCAGATAACATAGCCGCTTGTTTAGCCAATTGATCTACTGTGTTATTCAGCACAGATATCTCCTGCTGATCCTTGCGATGGGCCCTTACTTTAAAGAGGAAAGTTTTTCCTTTATGATTTTCAGCCAGACTCCAAGCATAATCTAAGAACTGGGCATAGATGACAGGTCAATTGTCTGTGGTGCACATATCTCTTTGCTTCCACACTGTCATCCAGTCAATAAAAGATCTTAAAACCCAATCAGAGTCGGTACATATAGTAAGGTCCTCATCATTGGCATTCTCTAGTGCTAATATAATAGCAATCACCTCAGCAGCTTGTGCAGAAGGAAGACTGACCCGTTGTAAAATCTTCTTCTCAGAGGATACGTGCAAGGCAGCTGCACCTGTAACGACCTGTCCGTCTTTCCTATAACAGCTTCCATCGACAACCCAAATGTTTTGCGGTGTTGTTTGTCGAACTTCTTCATATTTTGTTATTAATTTGAAGGGTGACTGAATTTTGGATGTGAACTCATCCAGTATTGGACATACATGCAAATCTTCTGGCCTTGTTGGTTCGCACAAGATGGCTGGAACCATAACGTGAGTCTTAGGGGGATGAATCAGACTCAACAAGTTCTAAACCTCTCTGAGGCGCTCACCTTCTAAACAGGGATTACAAAATCAGTAGTGGGGAAGGTGAAAACTAATGAGGTTCCTCCTCATTAATTCTAATTCTGTCTCAGTCCCCAAGGAGAAATCTTGAAAAGGAGCCTTGGTGCTGCGAAGTCATGTGAGTCTCTGAGGTTGCCCTTGCCTTGCATCTCTGTCTTGCCTGGCTGGTGTCAAGGTGTCTCTATGAGGTCACCACCTCCACTCACACTGTCCCCCAATAGGCTTAGGTCCTGCAACAAGCTTGCAATGTGATGTCATTGCCACACCCACCCTTCCTTGTAAGGCTGGTGTCCTGACCCTGGACAACCTCTTTGGATGTTTGAGTGGCTTCCCCTGGATTATCTCACTTAATGACAGCTGAGTCTGGATATCGAGCTGGCTGTACAGCAAAGCCTCAGAGGCTGCTCCCTATGCCACCCTCAGTTTTCCTCCTAACAAAGGATGTACTCCAGATACTGTTAAGATAGCAGTTTATTGCATCTCTGCTAAGAGCCTGCATCAAGAACTTGGTGACTGATGTATGTAATGTGATTTCATTAACAATTCTACTCTCAACTTTTTCTTTTTATTAATAAATCTTTAGATTTTAGATTCTAAAGGACTGGATTTTGGGTATAGATCGAAGGTATAAATTGACCTGGGAATGTGGCTGGCCCTTTGGGATTGGTAGATCCTGTTCAGAATTGGTGAGATTGGTTTTTATAACATCACCTTTGTAAGGAATGATGCTGGTTGTGGCACAAGTAAAGCTGGAGTGTCTAAGGCAGTGGTTTGCAACCTTTTTAAGCACAAGATCACTTTCTCAATGTAAGTACAATATAAGATCTACTTATATCTACTGTTACCAAACTTAACAGATTAGAGAGCTATAGAGACTAACTCTCCGAACAGTTATCTAATAACTGTGCTCATCCACTTTGGGATGGTATCTCAGGTGCGAGGTGTCCACCAGTATCTAATCACCTGGAGATTGTCTCTCAGAGGGGCGTCGCACAAATAAAGACTTAACACAATAAATACAGTTCAACCTCTAGACTAAATTGTTTACAACAATATTTACCAAACATATACCTCGAATAGATTTAAAGGGGGCAGTCCCCTTTTATACTACATGAACCTTGAGGGGAAGTCCCTCCAAGGTTCCTATACCTACTTACAGAGTCAGCGGCGCCGAGACGATGGTGGTGTTGCTGGCGACCTCAAGCCTCTGGCTAATTGAAAGCCTCGAGCGAGGAACTGCCAGGCATCCCTCGGTGGATAATCCCAGTCCGAAGCTTGGCGACCTCGAGCCTATGGCTAATGGACAGCCTCGGGCGAGGAACAGCCAGGGCGATCCCACGAAGTGCAGGTTGAGTGCGACGGCGGTAGATTCACCTTCTGCGAATTGTCTGGCCTCGACCTCTCTTCTCGCACTTCGGAGTGACCAGAGCTGATGATGGTGGACTCTGTATCTAACCTATACTAACTAAATAAAAACCTAGCTAAATCATGACGCACCCTCCGGACAGACACGATGACGGCCGAATTACTCGAACCGACGCAGCCTGCTGGACAGACACGATGACGATATCTAACCTATTCTAATACCTAAACTAACTAAACTAATCTAAACCTATGTAGTAAGTAAGCATGAGCCTTCTGCCCAGCTATACCTAAAAGGATAATTTAGACCTCACTCATACGCTTGACCTAGGACTAAGAATTGGCAGTCTCACTCACTCCCTAGCTTAGCCTACAACCCGACGGAACCCGACGAACCCGAAGCAGCCCGACGCAACAAGCAACTGCTGCATGGCAAAAGCTTAAATAGCCTGGGTTCATGAATATTTATGAGTTCCGAGGTTTGAATTGATTGGTCCTCCAAGAATGCTCTATTAGCATGGTTTAAATCTATTGGAGGACACCTTTGACTCATATATATTTATGGGCATTCAAATCCTAACAGGTATGCATGTTATTCTATCCAAATTCTAACAGACATACCTGTGGACATGTGAGACGTGACATAACCTAAACTCTTAATGGATGCCAAAGGATTCTATCATTTCAAAATGGAGTCGAAGAAGCCATTTTGAAATTGAGCCATAGTATACATACATCATCATTTTACATACATTAACAATGGATGTAGACATTAGTCCTGAGATATTCACAAATCTACTGTACAGGTTGCTACATTACAGACTCTTATCGGGTGGTTACAGTTATACCCAAGCAGTTACATTCCAGCATATTGTTACATGACTTGCTTGATACATTTATAATACATGGATATTGATGTTACATAATTCTGCATTACGCTACCCTTGTCCCACCTTCTTTGTGCCCCTTCTTCAAGGCCCTGACCCTGCTCACTTGGTCTTCCCTTCCTCATTCTTCCTCCCTTTCACCAGGCAGGGGAAGAGGGTTGGAGCACAGGCGCTGGTCTTGGGCTAAGGGATTTGGAGTGTGAGGGGGGCTCTGAGCTGAGCCTGGGGCAGGGAGTTGGGGTGCAGGAAGGGGTACAGGGTCTGTAAGGGACTTTGGGTCCAGGGGGCTCAGGGCTAGGGCAGGGGCTTCAGGCTCAGGAGAAGGTTCATGACTGGGGCATGGGTTTGGAGCTGGCTCCAGCTAGGCACTGCTTATCTCAGGTGGCTCCTGGGTAGTGATGCAGTAGGGCTAAGGCAGGCTCACCCCTGCCCTAGCCCTGCACCACTCTCCGAAGCAGCCAGCAAACTCCCTCCTCCCCAAGCTCTGTTGTTCCCTCCCCCCCATTCTGTGGAGATGGACTACAGGATGAGAGAGGAGGCACCCTGACAAAGGCACCTTCTCCTCTCCCTTCTCTGCTCTGTGCCACAAGCAGGAGACTCCCTGGGGAAGGGTGTAGCTCCAAGGGCAGGAGATGCACAGCAGTGGGGGGAGGGGCAGCTGAAGTGCTGCACTTGGTAGCCTCTTGGCCAGCCCAGTCAGGATCACCTGTCAGAGGATCCAATTCTACCAGTAGATCCCGATCTACTGGTTGGTGACCACTGGTCTAAGCAGATTGCTTGTGTAACTTCTTGCTTGACAGAGTGGCAGCTGAAGTGTTCTTTGACTGGTTTGGTGCCTTTTAGAGGAGGACCCCAGTCTTGGACAGTAAAGGTAGCCCCGGTTCTTAAACAATTTGCCCTCATTTGTGTTTCACAGTGGTGCCTCCAGACCAACCTGTTATATTACACTCTCACAGAGAGGTTAAAAAAATCCAAGGTCCTGACCATCTGGGCTTCTCTTCCCTCTAGTCAGACTCCAAACCCTTCCACCCTCCAGGAAGTTCCATAATGTCCAGATTAGAAGTGGGAGCACAAAACAATAGGCCCCTCTCTTAAGTGGCCTCAGCTGTACGTGAAGTGCAATGTGTGGCAGACAAGCTGTCCTGGCCCAGGTCGGCCAATGTGTCACTTCAGCTAGTTAAGGAATGTCCCACACACTAAACCTCTCACCTGAAGTTTTGATGTTACCCAGGCTGTGAACAGATTGATTTTTTACAAAGGAGACTTTCATACTAATGATTCTGTGACCCATGGGGAGTCTCATTTTTTTGGAAGTGGAATTTTAATTTCTCCAGTGGTTGAAACTCCAACTCTTTCTGAGCGCCCCAACAGAGAGCTGTTTCATTTCACGGCTTCAGTGCCACTGTGGTAGCTGAACTGCCATCCTTGGGAGCAGAAACAGGTACAACTGGATTCATAGGAGTAAGGCAAAGACAGGGATGCAGCAGCCAATGTTGGCAGGAAAGTAGAGACAGAGGCAAGTTGGCTGCCATCCTGTCACAGGAGATTAATGGGTTTCTTAAGACTGAAGCCATGAACAGGATTCACCAATTTGTTCTGGTTGCTTTGCACTACTCCAGCTCTGCACAGCTGCCCGTGATTGGCCCTGCACCCATTTGGGGCATTACAATAGTCCAGAAGGAGGCTGGGGCAAGAAGCCCACAGTTGTAAGGCCCTGGATTATTAGGCAAAGACTCATGGATGGACAGTAATCAGTTGGAGCATGTCAGCCTGCGGAGGCCCAGGTAAAGCCTATAAGAGAGAAAAGTGAAGCCAGGGGCAGCTGTGCCAAAGAGCAATTACTGAGGGTATGTCTACACTACCCCGCTAGTTCGAACTAGGAGGGTAATGTATGCATACCGCACTTGCTAATGAAGCCCGGGATTTGAATTTCCCGGGCTTCATTAGCATAAGCGGGGAGCGGCCATTTTTAAATCCCTGCTGCTTCGATCCCCGTGCAGCGCGGCTACGCGGGGCTCGAACTAGGTAGTTCGGACTAGGGTGCCTATTCCGAACTACCGGTACACCTCGTTTCACGAGGAGTAACGGTAGTTCGGAATAGGAACCTAGTCCGAACTACCTAGTTCGAGCCCCGTGTAGCCGCGCTGCACGGGGTTCGAAGCAGCGGGGATTTAAAAATGGCCGCTCCCCGCTTATGCTAATGAAGCCCGGGAAATTCAAATCCCGGGCTTCATTAGCAAGTGCGGTATGCATACATTACCCTCCTAGTTCGAACTAGCGGGGTAGTGTAGACATACCCTCAGGGAGAACAGCCTCTGCTCTGTTTGACACACTGAGGCATCAACGCAGCCAGCCTGAACTGACCCTGGCAGGATGCTAGTTAGTTTAACTTTGGAAGGAGCTGGGTTGTGTCACCGGCTATGGCTGGAGAAGCAGTCTTTGCTTTATGTTGCTTTCTTGGAGTGTCTGTTATATCACACAATTAATACACAATTAAAGGAGGGGAATGTAATGAATGCCAACCAACATAGTTTTATGGAAAATAGACCCTGTCAGAGTATGTTGATACCTTTTTTGGGAAGGTTGCAACTTTGATTAATAAAGGAAATAGTGTTGATGTAATACACTTAGACTTCTGTGAGGCCTTTGTATTAAAAATTCTAGAAAAATAAAACATTCACATAGCACACATTCAATAGATTAAAAGCTAGATAACTGATAGGGTGTTCTGAGTTCCTCAGAGTGTGTGACTGGTGAGCAGCATAGGGCTGCTATTTAATATTGCTATTATCACTATCACAAAGTGCCCTTAAATTCCCCATTGCCAGGCCCCTGATGTGTCCCAAAAGCTGCATTCTGAGCACTAGGACAGGATGTCCATCACCAGTGAGTGCTTCCTCAGGATCACTGAAACAGTTTTTGGTTGTCTGCTTTCCTCTAACATTTGGGCTAATGTGCCATTGCCCTGTACAGGATGCAATTGGAACTGCTTGATTGTGTGTCTCAGACTGTAACCAACAACTAGAGATTCTCTTTTAGCATATGATGAAGACACCTGGAATTTTTTTGAGTCAAGTGTCTGAATTCAACAGATGCTGTGATTGTGAATTTCCTTGGGTATGTCTACACTACAATGTTAGTTCGAACTAACAGACGTTAGTTCGAACTAACATTCATAGGGGCTACACTAGCGCTCCGCTAGTTCGAATTTGAATCGAACTAGCGGAGCGCTTAGTTCGAACTAGGAAAACCTCATTTTACGAGGATTAAGCCTAGTTCGAACTTACTAGTTCGAATTAAGGGGTGTGTAGCCCCTTAATTCGAACTAGTGGGAGGCTAGCCCTCCCCAGGTTTCCCTGGTGGCCACTCTGGCCAACACCAGGGAAACTCTATTGCCCCCCTCCCAGCCCCGGACCCCTTAAAGGGGCACGGGCTGGCTACGGTGCCCGTGCCAGGTGCAAGCCTGCCAGCACCCAGCCAGCAGACCCTGCACCTGGCACGGCACAGAGCCACCCACCCGATGTCCCCCAGCCCACCCCCTCTTCCCGGGACCAGGCTGGCGGCTCCCGGGAGCTTGCCCGGGACCGCAAGAAGCGGGCACCTTCCTGGGCTAGTGCGGACATCGTAGACCTCGTCCACGATCTCAGCACTAGGCACAGGAAAGTGGCTGGCTAGGGCAGGAGAGCTGCCAGCCTGGCCACCCAGGAGCAGGTGTGCATGATAATCAAGGGGGTCCACTGAGACCCCCAACCCTGAGCCCTGAGCTTACAATGGCCGTCCTGGGTCAGACCAAAGGTCCATCTAGCCCAGTAGCCTGTCTGCCGACAGTGGCCAACCCTAGGGACCCTGGAGGGGATGGACCGAAGACAGTGACCAAGCCATTTGTCTCGTGCCATCCCTCTCCAGTCTTCCACAAACTTTGGGCAGGGACACCACTCCTACCCCCTGGCTAAGACTACTCCATGGACCCAACCTCCATGACTTGATCTCACTTCCCTTTAAACTCTGTTCTAGTTGTAGCCTTCACAGCCTCCTGCGGCAAGGAGTTCCACAGGTTAACTATTTGCTTTGTGAAGAACAACTTTCTCTTACTAGTTTGAAGCCTGCTACCCATTCCTTTCCTTTGGTGTCCTCTAGTCCTTCTTCATGGGAACTCATGAAGAACTTTTCTGAATGCACCCTCTCCACCCAACCCCTGCTTTTAGAGACCTCTATCCTGTCCCCCCTCCATCTCCTCTTTTCTAAGCTGAACAGTCCCAGTCTCTGTAGCCTTTCTTCATCTGGGACCTGTTCCCAACCCCTGATCATGTTAGTTGCCCTCCCCTCTCCCAGCCTTTCTCTTCCCCTCTCCCACCTCCTTTTCCCAGTCTCCCCCAGTTTTGTTCAATAAAGACAGAGTCAATGTTGGAAGAAATGTTATCTTTATTTTGTACATCAGGAAGGGGGGCTAGGGAGGGGTAAGTGGAAGGAGGTGAGGGAGGAATGGGGTACGAGCCCCCGATGGGGAGGACTGGGGTGGCTCTGCGGGCTTCTGGGGGTGGAAGCTCTCCTGCAGCCCCCCAATTGTCCCCTCTCCCCAGATGGCAGCCTGCGGCAAGTGCAGCCGGTCTGATGGCCGAGTGGTGTGATGTGCTGAGTGTGGGCACTCCGGGCATTCCAAGCCAGGACTGCTTTGCAAGTGGGGCACCCCTGAGAACTGTCTGTCCGGGGTGGGGGTCGGGCCCCTTTAAGCGAAGCCCTCGGCTAGCCTAAGACAGCATCTCCACGCTCTAAGTCCTCCTCTGATGCCCTGCCGGCACTGCTTCCAGCCATCCTTAAGCCCTGTTCAGGGTCCACTCAATGTGGACATGCTAGTTCGAATTAGCAAAACGCTAATTCGAACTAGTTTTTAGTTCTAGACGCGTTAGTTCGAATTAGCTTAGTTCGAATTAACTAATTCGAACTAAGTTAGTTTGAATTAGCGCTGTAGTGTAGACGTACCCCTAGTGACTATGCTGGGCAGGACAGTGACAACTGATGCTCTTGCTCAATTTGCCACCTTTAATGCTTGCAAGTGCCTTCTCTCACAAAAGTTGGGCTCTGAGCATCAGCAGGACTGAGCCTGAGCTCATTTGCTTGCAGCCTGAGGCTGGAGCATGTATCTGCTGTATTAAGAAGCTGGTGGTGTTTAAATCATGCCTGCTCCTGGTTTTGTACATCACTGATCTTCTGCAGCACCCTCATTCCCAAGGAATGATCTCTGCCCCACAGATCTTTTAATCTAGGTGTACATGCTGCTGGGGATTGGGCCTTTTTGCCACCAGTTTGTCTAGATGTGCTGTGAGGCTGATTAGACAATACAGGGGTGAAAACTGGAGTGAGATTAATTACAGACAGTGCACTTATCAATGTTCCCTCTATTTTTTCCATCCATGTACAGAATACATTTTATGTGTACATAGGCATGTATGAACATGCACTATCAGTAGAAACCTATGCTATCAGCTGCTGCCAGCTATAGGCACTCTGTTAATCAACTGGTTGGCATTTGACTCTCTCCTGGGTGGCCAACTAAGTGCACAGCTTAGAGGGAACACTGGCACTTATTAATGTTGTAGTCATGCCAGATGATCAGGAACACAGTGTGTTAGGTGCTGAACAAACAGAACAAAAACTGTCTCTGTCCTCAAAGAACATACAAACTTTAGTGGACGAGCTCCATGCAGTTTCTGGGAAGGCTTGCCTGGTCAGTTACCGAAGTACTGGGTGCTTGAGGACTGATCTCCAGGACATGAGAGGGGAAAGGATGATGTAACCTTTCTGTTTCCATGATTCTTACCCACTGGGTGACCACTCTTAACAAATTGATCACCGAACCCTACATTCTCAGCTGAAACTTGTTTTACTTAGTAGAACCCCTATGGTGAATTCCACTTCATCTCTCTTGCAGCAGCAATGAGTGCTGAGTAGAAGAGATGACCAAAGATCCAGGAGTCAGTCCCATAGCTTGCATTCCTCCCCCCGCTTTTCAGAACAACCACTGGTACTCTCCCTCCAGCTGAAGCAAAGTGATTATCTCCAGTTTTTGATCTGCTAGATTACAGAAAGAGTGTTTCTAAAATGTCCTGGGTTGAACATACTAGGAAAACCCATTTTTAAATTCAGTCTAATTCATCAGGTGAGCTACATTTCTCATGGTATTTGCATAGATTTCCCCCATTGTTGTTTTTTGCTTGCAAATTAGCCATGTACAACTTGTTTCCCCCAAACTGTGACGTTTACCTGGCTCATAAATCTGATACAAAATGTAGGTGTAATTTATAGATTGATAAAATGTTAACCTTTTGATACAGTAATTATTACCTTTTTGATGGTAGTGGACTATATGAATGAGCACTACCTAGATTTCCTGAAAAATCTATCCATTGCAGTGTCACTTTTCACTGTATTTCCTGAAGATATCCTGTGAACTGATAAATGAAAAAATATATACATTGGACAACATAATCCTAACTATAACTACAAAATGATGAAGTCTAAATTAGCTGTTACCACTCAAGAGATCTTGAAGTCATTGTGGATAGTTCTCTAAAAACATTAACTCAGTGTGCAGCAACAGTCAAAAAAGCAAACAGAATGTCAGGAATCATTAAAAAAGGGATACGTAACAAGAAAGAAACGATCATATTGCCTCTATATAGAAAGCAACGGTGCATGCAGATGTGGTTGTCCCATCTCAAAAAAAGACATTGTAATTGGAAAAGGCACAGAAAAAGGCACAGAAATGATTGGGGGTATGGAATACTTCCATATGAGGGGAGATTAATAAGACTGGACTTTCCAGCTGAGAAAAGAGATGGCTAAGGGGGCAATGATAGAGGGCTATAAAATAATGACACGTGTGGAGAAAGAAAACAAGTGTTATTTATTCCTCCTTATAATACAAGAACTAGCAGGGCAGTCCTATGAGATTACACTGTACAGACTTTTATAATGCTGTTTCATAAAGAAGTTAAAACAGTTGCCTCTAAACTGACCAGAAATGATAAGCAGTTATCATGATAAGCGGTTAAGGCAGTGGTCTGGGATGCCAGAAATCTGTGTTCATGGGTATACATGTAGGTACCTATTTAACTGACAGGAAGACTTAATATAAGCAAGAATAAGACTTGAGGGTCTAGTATGCTTAGCTACCACGGGTGTTTGTACTTAACTGAGTCCATTTATACCAGAAAGACACCTGCTTTCAGCCCAATCTTGGATTTACCAGACAGAGAGACTATAGGAGTTATGATGCCAGCGATTCCTCAAATAGTGGCTGCACCTGAAACTACCCTTAAGGGTGGAGAAGAGCTTCCAGAGCATGACAGTGAACACAATACTGCAGATTCAGTTTCCCTTGTGGGTGAGCATCTGGCAGAGACTATCTTGCTCTCCTTTTGTGCCTCCTTCCTCCTTCACCACAGGGATTTCCATGGAGATTGTCTGAGGTTTTGGGTAAGACAGGAGTATGTCACAGAGACAGGGCATGTCTCCCCATACGCTGGATCCACAGACAGAATCACCACTGCTCATTGAAGCAGAGGAGACAGCACGGGTGACAGACTTTGGCTTGCTGTCTACTGGGTCTGAGCTCCATCCCGGCCATATTCCTTGTATCTCGGCACACCATTTTGTAGCTTGTACAACCTTCTTATTCTTTTTTAAAAATTAATTCGTCACATCTTTGCTGCTTTACATTGCCCCCTCACCAAGGCAGCGAGAGTCTGTGATATGGTGACTGCACAATATGCTGGTTGGCTCTAAGTGCCTTGTGTAATAACAGTATCTTCTGTTTTGTTTTTCATTCTGTCCCCTGATAAGCACACCTGTTATCCTGTTTGCCTTTTTGTGCTGCTCTGTACTAGTCTAACATTTTCAATGATGGCCTGGCCTCTCGTACTACGTCAAATTCAAGTTCTCCATTGTCAACAAGACATTCTGGTGGAGATGTGAGTCTGAGATCTAGGAAAGCTGGGCTCTCTTCATGGTTTTACTTCCTAAGCAACTATGGGCAAAACAAGTTAATTTTAAGAAGTGACCTCTGTTTTAGACAAAAAGATCTGAGGTTCGTTCAAAAGGGTTGAGCATTGACCTAACTGGAGTAGTAGGTGTCGAGATAACTGGGCTCTGAAACTGAATGCTCCAAAAAATCAAACTCTGTTTTGAAAATTTTGGCACTGAGTTTTTAGTTTGTACATCTCAGGTTCCTCATCTGTAAAATGAGATTAATATAGTCTACCAACTTTGCACATGTGCTAAAATTGCATTGATATCTTCAGATTTCCCTTGTATATAAGAGCAAAGTTTTAATATGATAAGTGATTAATACCCAGTAAACATCTCCTGATCATTTTTCTGGTTGATTGTTCAGAGTTGTGTTCTCTAGATTTGTTCCTCTCTCTCAAACTGTTTTACACAACAGATAGGAATTATTTTTCTGAAGAAAAGTTGCATTAAAGCCAAAGTTACTGTGATATTAAGGTCCTAGTGGACTTCAAGAATTTACTGCATATCTACAGAAAGTTATCTTTCCAAATAAATATGTACAACCTTCTGATCCCAGCAGTCTGCAAATAATTCTAATCCAACTATTTATGCTTTCAGCATTCCTAAGCATTTGTGATTCCTCGTCCCAAACTGCATTTGCCATTTGATCTAATGAATGCATAAGCATTTGTATCTGGTTGAACAAGTTTTCACTATTTGTTCTGCCTACAATGTTAGTGTCCTCTGCAAGTTTGGAGAGCTTTTTGAAATACATCCACACACAACATTTATGACTACCCAATGCAATAAACACCAGTAAATGCACTAGGAAATACACAGTGCTTAGCACTGCATAACAGGTCCTGAACTAATTCCTAACTTCTCTCCAACTTGTAAGATACCCATGACTTACCTTTTCTATGGTTCTTTGTATTAACTGTCCTTCTCCAATGACTTGATGAGTGAGGAGAGCTGGATTTGGCCTGGCCCCATATTTGATGGGGCACCTCATCAAATGCTTTTAGAAAAATCCAAACATTCTTTAAGTATCACTCATCTCTCTTGGCAATAATCTCCAGAGGGCTCCAGCAGGTAGGGCCTCCCTTGTCTTAATGCATACTGCTGCTCACTGCCAAATGGGGCTTCTCCCACCACATGCTGCCCTTTGGATGCTTTCTGATAGTTCCTGTACATCTGCTAAACTACAACTCTAAAGTTTTCTGGTTTGTCTCAATTTTATTTTCATTAGAGGAGCTTATTTGCCATTTCCCTGCCTTGGGATTCTAGTACATGAATAAAACAGCTGGAAAAAACTTGTCAATTTGCTACAACTGGCATAAGTACTTTTTTTGTTTATTTTTACTACATGTTATCTAGTTCCATCTGACAGGTGTTCTGGATATTCAGTTAGGGTACGTCTACACTAGCTCGTTAGTTCGAGCTAGGTAGGGTAATTAGGGCAAGCGGCGTTGCAAATGAAGCCCGGGATTTAAATATCCCAGGCTTCATTTGCATGTTCCCGGGCGCCACCATTTGTAAATCCCCCTTAGTCTGAACTCCATGCCTGCGGATACATGTGACATGGAGTAGGTAGTTTGAATTAAAGATCCTAATTCAAACTACCGTTACCCCTCATTGCATACATCCATGAGGAGTAACGGTAGTTCGAATTAGGATCTTTAATTCCAGCTAACTACTCCATGCTGCGTGTAGCCACGGGCACGGAGTTCGGACTAAGGGGGATTTAAAAATGGCGGCCCCCGGGAACATGCAAATGAAGCCCGGGATATTTAAATCCCGGGCTTCATTTGCAACTCCGCTTGCCCTAATTACCCTACCTAGCTTGAACTAATGAGCTAGTGTAGACATACCCTTAGAGCTTCAGATTCTAAGCCAAAGTCTCTGAATCTATTCTATGCTCTGCCTTGACTTCAGTGGAGTCACACCAGTTTACACTAGCTGAAATTCTGGTCCCAACTTATTTCCTAACCCCCAATATTCACTCTATTAGTTTCTTTTACCTTTTGTCCACTGTGAATGTAATGGAAGAGTCCTCCTTGTTACTGGAAATTTGATCTTGTATTTTCCACTATTCCCATTTCTCTTTTGGTGTCTGCACCTTTCCCAGTTTCTCTCCTTCTGTCTGAATATATTGTCCCTAGCTGAAGCATCTAGTGTTCCACTCTGGATTTCCCAGGTGTCATTGAATTCCATCCAGTTTTCTTTCCCTCGTTCCACATTACAGAAATTTGGCCAGTATTCAGCAATGCCTTTGAAAATATCCTGGGGAAGAAAGGGGACATAAAGTAGAATCCTCTCCAGCAAAGTCAAGAAAACTGTCATTACACTAGGCAGTTATGAGATGATGTGAGGAGCAGCATATACAGTACTGGCAGCAATACTGTTAGAGCATCACTCACTGTGTGACAAAGCCATGAGGTTGTGGAATTGGATCCAGTGTGTGATTTTAGATCTATCAGCAAGACACAAATCAGTCTCTGACAACTGGGCCCAATTCAGCAGTCCATCTAATCAGAAAGGAGAAAGATGGGAAATTTGTTAAAAGAAGGTGAGAGATTGTGTGTCTAGGAACTAGCACTGGGGCGTGGCAACTCAGCACCTGGCTGCCATGGGGCCCTTGAACTAAGTGCATTGAGCTCTTTGTATGTTATCTATTTACACTGTAGCACCGCTGGGAGGAAGCTCATTACTATTCACAGAAGCAGTATTTTTGTACTAGGTGCTGTACATACATAATGAGACAATTCCTCCCTGAGGAACCAATAGTCTATGTACGAGAAGAAGGAAGTATTACTTTGCCCATGAGCCTGTCTCAATACTTTTCCCTTTACAAAAGGAATCAACCCAAGGCCTTACTTCATTACCAATGGGAACTAAACACTAGTAAGTTTCGCTTTGAGAACCAGGCTTACGCTATAGTCAGCACTTTCAAAGAGAGATGGAAAAGAATTCATATGGCAGCCATAGGCCTCTTCTGTCTCCCACTCCTCCACAGAGATGAGGTTACCAGTCTTCAACTGGCTATCACTGCCTTGGTGACATACTCTCACTGTATCTTTCCAAGTCCCTGCTCATTCCTACAGTTTCTTTACAGATCTCTTCTTGCTCTAGAAGCCCATCCTAACTGAAGAACTCTTTAGATTGCTCAGACAACCTTCTTCTTTAGATCAGGTACTCTGCCTCAACTGGCACTCAACCACCACCAAGAGCAATGGGGTCCTTTAGGAGGAATTCAGAGAGCCAAGGGCAAGGCAGGCCCTTATTCCCATTGAAGGGCCACTTATCCCATGACGTCAAGTATCAGAGGGGTAGCCGTGTTAGTCTGAATCTGCAGAAGCGATGAGGAGTCCTGTGGCACCTTATAGACTAACTGAAGTGCTCCTACACTTCAGTTAGTCTATAAGGTGCCACAGGACTCCTCATCGCTTATCCCATGACATATCCCCATTTTACAGATGAGGAGCTGAGGCACAAAGATTAATTTAGTCAAGGTCCCAGGGCTGTAACCACAGCATCAACTGCTCAGTTCCTTGCATATTTGCTGAGTGCAATGGAGGCTACTTGCAATACTGGCCTGTCACTCACTTATCTTCATTTCCTGTCACTTTATTTTCAAGTCTGTGTTTGATCCCACCGTATCTTTTTCAGCCACCTATAAGATTCCCTATTAGACTCCGGGTAGCGTTAGCCTGGGTATTTCTCTGGCTGTGGATCCATAAGTCGTTTCATGGAATCTATGCTCTGCCCTGCTATTTGTTTTAGTAGCTCAGCTTCTTGAGGCCCCTTCCAGCCTTACATTTCTATGCTAGGTGGTACATTATAGCAGTGAATGCCTTAGCTCAATGGATGGTTTTTGTTGGTGCTGGGTGAACAGTCAAACAACATACAATTAAAGATGCCTGGAAATGCTTTTGGGATAGACAGAGCAGCTGAGGAGGGTGGGGCATGGAGGTAGGGTTACCATAGCTGAACTTTCAAAAAAGAGGACACCCCTAAGAGGGAGTGTATCTGTATCAGTATCTACCAACTCACGTTGTATTAATAACACATTAATATAACGTGAGTTGGTAGATACAGATACACTCCCTCTTAGGATTGTCCTCTTTTTTGAAAGTTCAACTATGGTAACCCTAATAGAGGGCACTGCCCCAGGGCCTGGTAAGTGAAAAGGGCCTGGGGCTCCCAGCTGCCACTGCTGCTCCTGTGGCAGTGGCCAAGGTGCTCAAGCACCTTGCTGCATGCTCTGGGCCCCCAGCCCTGCCCCTTCTGCCAGAGGCCCCTCTCTTTTTGGGAGCACAGAGGTGCCCCCCCCCAAGCCTTTTCCTGGGGCCAGATGAATCTGTTGGCTCCCCTGGGGATAGATCGATGGTGACTTGTGGGGGTCTGTAGGAGATGTGGGAAACTGACAATTCAATAACTGCAATAATTAGTGAGAGCATAAAGAAGGCCAGATAAAAGTCTCATGACACCACTAGCTAGTTTGTTTTAAGGCAGCCAAGGGCTGATGGTGCAAGCTGCTAAGCACCAAGTGTTCCCATTGACTCTGGTGCTCACACAGGATCAGGCCACTGTTGAAAGCCTTGATATGAAGGAAGGAAGATGTTGAGGACCGAGTTCCACCCTCAGTTTGACCCAGGAACTCTCTTTTGTGACTATAGACTGTACCTAATGGCAATGTTTGGCCCACAGGGCCAGCTCCCTCACAACAATTAACTTTTTTAGGTGCTTTTTTCACTACTAACTGGATATGAAGTGATGCTACATTCTGTGGTTTACAGGGAATATTTGTATACAGAATTTCACAACTGAAAACACACGCCTGGCCAGAAAGCTATCACATGTAATATTTACCAACTCATGTTTTCTTATTACAACCCCTGAGCATGTGGGTTTGATAGAACTGGCATATGAAACAAAAGCCTCCATTTTCTGGCCTATTGAGACTGCCTATGTTAATTTCCGCATGGTAGGAGCAGGTTGGCGTGATCAGGAAAGTCTGGACTCCAGGAAAGAATGGGTATTTGCTTTTGGGGTGCGTGATGAATGGATAATAACACAAGGCTAAGAGATTATCCTCATCTACTTTATCTACCATATGTACAATTTCTTTGGAACGTGGCTTTGAATAGAGCTATGGAAGAGCAAGCACCTCAGCTCAGACCTATGCTCTCCTAGACTGAGTGACAGGCCTTTAAGCAGCAATGGTATGTGTTTTCTCAGCTAGCACAGGGGTGGTCAGGGTTGTGGGGCACCTCGCTACCACCTGCCTTTAGCATAAGGGAACCTTGTCTGCCATCTGGGAGCTAACTTCCTGATTCTCCCAGTCACAGGTAACACAAGCACCCAGTCTCAACCTCTGTGGGCTTCCTTGTTTCTCAAGCTAGCTAGCAATAGGCATTTGCCAACACACACAGCCTCCAAGTGTTCTCCAGCACAACCCCATATCCACCAGGCATAGGCTTTCATTGGCAACCTCACATGACATTCCTTGGCAAGCTACTATATTGATCCTAATCCCAGGGACCGTTGCAACTCTTATGTACCTCTGTTCCCTCTGCCAATTGGCACAAAGAGGTGCCTGAATCATACAATGACAGACTCTGGGTCCAACTCTGTAGTCACTGAAGTCAGGGTGAGTTTTGCTATTGTCATCAACAGGCCTGAGACTGGTGCTCTGGGTGTGTGTACATGAGAAAGTTGTAGCAGTGTAATTGAAATCAATTAAAAAATGGATATAATTTGGTACAAAAGATTGAGTGGACATTTGTTTTGTTTTAGTAAAACCTGTTAATCTAAAATATGCTGCCTTTTGGTTTAACAGTGTCCACACTAGGCTCTGCATAGGTTTATCTATATTAGTTTAATTTTACTTCTTGATTCGTACCTGTGCAGATCACACCTCTATCTCAATCCCCTCTTCTCCTGTCTGATGATAAGTGTCTCTTGTAGTTTTCAAACTTCTTTTCCACTTCATTCAATTGTCTTTTGTTCCTCATAAGGCAATGCTCTAGGACAGACGGGCAGACACACACAAACACACACACACACTAACTATTATAGAAGTGTAGTTGCACAACCCCCTCCATTTGAAAGAAGGGTAACCTCTTCAATCTTAATTTATTTAATTTTTAATTAGTCTAATACAGTATATGCAATGTGCACTCCCATTTTTAGTAAGAGGATCCAGGAAGATAAAGATATGTCACTCTACATCTGAACTTTCTTGGCGCTAACTGCAAAATGACTTGAGAAATGGCTATTTAGAAACAAGGTATATCAACAGCAAGAAAAGCAGCCAGCTTATATGAGAAGCACTTATTCATGTGAGTAACATGTTTGAATGTGAAGGATTAGACTTTTGCTTATATTTAAACACAAGTGTACATCAAACGTTGTACAAAGTGATGATTATGTTTATACAAGGTCTCCTCTTGCACTAATTTAAAAAATACTTTTCTGTGCATGGGATCAGCCATAGTGGCTCTGGTAGCAGAGTTTCCTGTCTTCTGACAGTGGCCAATGCCAGGTGCTCCACAAGGATTGAATGGACCAGCCAATCATGAGTGATTCCCTCATCCCCTGTCATCCACCTCCAGCCTCTGGCAGTCAGACTAGGTGCACCCGGAGCATGGGGCTGCATCCCCAACCATCTTGACTAATATCCTTTGATGGACCTCTCCTCCATGAACTTTAGTTCTTTTATGAACCCAGTTACAATTTTGGCCTTGACAACATCCTCTGACAATGAGTTCCATGGGTTGACTGTATTATCCGAAGAAGTAGTCCTTGTGTTTGTTTTGAACCTGCTTCCTGTTAGTTTCATGGGATGACTCTCCAGTTCTTTTGTTATAGTAAAGCGTAAATAACACTTTCATATTCACTTTCTCTCAGCAGTCATGATTTTATAGCTCTCTATCATATTCCCTCCTCATCTCTTTTCCCAGATCAATGATGCCAGTCATTTGTAATCACTCGGCAGAACCTGTTTCATAACCTTAATAATTTGTTGCCTTCTCTGTACCTTTTCCACTTCTAGTATGTCTTTTTTTTTTAGATCTGCTGACAAGCAGTACATGCAGTGTTCAAGATGTGTGCGTACCATGTTAATACAGTGGCATTTGATATTTTCTGTCTTAGAATCTATCTCTTTCCTAATATTCTGTTGGCCTTTTTTATTGCTGCTGTAAATTGGACAGAACTGTCTACAATGACTGCAAGCCCTTTCTTTGATGATAACAGCTAATGTAAATCCCATCAGTTTCAATGTATAGTTGAGATTATGTTTTCCAATGTGCATTACTTTAAATTTAACAAATGAACTGCATCTCCCATTTCGTTGTCTAGTACCCCACTTTTGGGAGATCCTTTTGTAATTCTTTGCGATCAGACGGGGCTTAACTATATTGAGTAATTTTATACCATTTTGAAACCTATTTATCCCTCTTTCCAAGATAATTTATTAATATGTTGAACACCACAAGTACAGTACAAGGGACATTGCTATTTAACTCACCTAATTCTGAGAGTGGACAGTTTATTCCTACCCTTTGTTTCCTGTCTTTTAATCAGTTACTGATTCATGAAAGGACCTTCTTTCTTATACCACAACTGCTTACTTGAATAGCCTATTGTACTTAATCACTACATTAGTTGACTCCATCAGTGAATTTGAAAAGACTGGTGAGGCATGATTTCCCTTTACAAACCATGCTGAGTCTTCCCAGCAACTGGTTTTCATCTGCGTCTGATAATTCTGTTCTTTACTATAGTTTTAGCCAATTTGCCTCTTATTGAAGTTAGGCTTTCCAGCCTGTAATTGCCAGAATCACATTTGGAAATTTTTAAAAAGCAGTTTCACATTAGCTATCCTCAAATCAACTTCCATATCCCATATAGTACCACTCTTCCCACCAGCACAACCTTCTCTCATACTTCTCCACCCCACCTCCCCCATCTGGCTGATCTCAGAACTGTAGAGCTTCCTCCAAAATGGTCTATACTAGTGGTCAGAGCATTAACAATTCCCTGCTCTGCCAAAGATTATGGGCTTCTTAGGAGGAGTCATTTGTCTCTCTGGGCTTCAGTCCTCAACTGTAAGAGTTGGGATAAGAACACAGCCTGATCCCACATTGGTGTTATGAGGATAAATATATTTGAGGTTGAGAGCTGCTTAGATATTACGGGACTGGGGCTGTCCCTGCCTGAAGTGCTATACTGCACCAGGCCATAGTGCAATAGACATGCTGCTTCTGTTTCTCCTCTCAGGTGACCCAAATAACTTCACTTCAGTCTCTCTTGTCTCAGGGTACGTCTACACTACAACATTAATTCGAACTAACTTAGTTCGAATTAGTTAATTCGAACTAAGCTAATTCGAACTAACGGATCCAGACTAAAAAACTAGTTCGAATTAGCATTTTGCTAATTCGAACTAGCATGTCCACATTAAGTGGACCCTGAAGCGGGGTTAAGGATGGCCGGAAGCAGTGCCGGCAGGGCATCAGATGAGGACTTAGAGCGTGGAGATGCTGTCTCAGGCTAGCCGAGGGCTGTGCTTAAAGGGTCCCGACCCCCACCCCGGACAGACAGTTCTCAGGGGTGCCCTGCTTGCAAAGCAGTCCTGGCTTGGATTGCCCGGACTACCCACACTGGGCACATCACACCACTGGGCCATCAGCCCGGCTGCACTTGCCGCAGGCTGCCATCTGGAGAGAGGAGGCAATTGGGGGGCTGCAGGAGAGCTTCCACCCCCAGAAGCCCGCAGAGCCACTCCAGTCCTCCCCATCGGGGGCTCGTGCCCCATTCCTCCCTCACCCCCTTCCACTTACCCTTCCCTAGCCCCTCTTCTTGATGTACAAAATAAAGATAACGTGTCTTACAAAATGGAATCTGTCTTTATTGAACAAAACTGGGGGAGACTGGGAAAAGGAGGTGGGAGAGGGGAAGAGAGAGGCTGGGAGAGGGGAGGGCAACTAAAATGATCAGGGGTTGGGAACAGGTCCCATATGAAGAGAGGCTAAAGAGACTGGGACTTTTCAGCTTAGAAAAGAGGAGACGGAGGGGGGACAGGATAGAGGTCTCTAAAAGCAGGAGTGGGGTGGAGACGGTGCATACAGAAAAGTTCTTCATTAGTTCCCATAAAGAAGGACTAGAGGACACCAAAGGAAAGGAATGGGTAGCAGGCTTCAAAGTAGTAACAGAAAGTTGTTCTTCACAAAGCAAAGAGTCAACTTGTGGAACTCCTTGCTGCAGGAGGCTGTGAAGGCTAGAACTAGAACAGAGTTTAACGGGAAGTGAGATCAAGTCATGGAGGTTGGGTCCATGGAGTGGTATTAGCCAGGGGGTAGGAGTGGTGTCCCTGCCCAAGGTTTGTGGAAGGCTGGAGAGGGATGGCACGAGACAAATGGCTTGGTCACTGTCTTCGGTCCATCCCCTCCAGGGTCCCTAGGGTTGGCCGCTGTCGGCAGACAGGCTACTGGGCTAGATGGACCTTTGGTCTGACTCAGGACGGCCATTGTAAGCTCAGGTCTCAGTGGACCCCCTTGATTCTCTTGCACACCTGCTCCTGGGTGGCCAGGCTGGCAGCTCTCCTGCCCTAGCCGACCACTTTCCTGTGCCTAGTGCGGAGATCGTGGATGAGGTCCACGATGTCCGCACTAGCCCAGGCGGGTGCCCGCCTCTTGCGGTCCCAGGCAAGCTCCCGGGAGCTGCCAGCCTGGTCCCGGGAAGAGGGGGAGGGCTGGGGGGCATCGGGTGGGTGGCTCGATCCGTGCCAGGTGCAGGGTCTGCTGGCTGGGTGCTGGCAGGCTTGCACCCGGTACGGGCACCGTAGCCAGCCCGTGGCCCTTTAAGGGGTCCGGGACCGGGAGGGGGGCAGACGAGTTTCCCTGGTGTTGGCCAGAGTGGCCACCAGGGAAACCTGGGGAGGGCTAGCCTCCCACTAGTTCGAATTAAGGGGCTACACACCCCTTAATTCGAACTAGCTAGTTCGAACTAGGCTTAATCCTCGTGGAATGAGGTTTTCCTTGTTCAAACTAAGCGCTCCATTAGTTCGAATTAAATTCGAACTAACGGAGCACTAGTGTAGCACCTATGAAAGTTAGTTCGAACTAACGTCCGTTAGTTCGAACTAACTTTGTAGTGTAGACATACCCTCAGTACTCCTCCTTCTTGGGGGCAGCTTGTTACCAAACAGTCAGCCAGTGACCCATAATATAAACCCAAACAGATAGACCAGTTGTCACCCGAGTGCACATAAACTTCACATTCCCCAGTGCCCCAGGTATCACACACTGGCACCTTTGACCACAGACATATTCTATTTTATCCCTCCCTACTCCCTGTATAGGGCAGCCATTCTGTCCCCTCCAAATAGAGGATAATTCCATTCATCCCACAATCTCTCTGCAGGAAGTATCTTTACAAGGGAAGCATCCTTTCCTCTTGGCCTAGCTCTCCAGCCCTGGAGATGTCAGCAGGTAAATGGCCCTTCTGCCCCAATGCCTGCAACCCTCTCCAGCCCTTGGCACTAGATATCCAGCTCAGAGCCAGTAGCAACACCATATACTGCTGTTCCTCTTACCTTTAGCCCTTTGGCCCTGGCTCAGGGAGGCCAGGAAAACTCTCTTGGTGCTCCTCTACCATCAGCCTTTTCCCAGGAACCACCATCAGTTTCCTTCCCACCCTTCCATGATTCCTTAGTTAAAGCAGCTCACACCAATGCTCCCTGATTCTGTGTATCCTGGAGATGCTGCCCAGATCTCTTAATTGGCCAAAATGGGAACACCTACTCTGGCACCAGGGCTCTGGACCTGCTTAATTTATAGGGCCAGCCATGCTGTGACAGAGGCCAGGTAAGTGCCTAGAGTTGGCAGATACAAAGAGATTCTATCTGTCTTACAACTAGATATAATCCTACAGGTTGGACCTCCCTGGTCCAGCACCCCCAGGACCTGACTGGTTCTGGATGAGGGATTTTGCTGCAGCAGGGGAGGTCATTTCTAGCCCATCTGCCACTAGCCCCCCTGAACTTTGGCCAGGCCCACTGGCCTTCCAGCCATCTCCTTACCTGCTGCCAGCCCTGCTGACCCCACTGGGCTGCTGTACACTAGGGGCTCCCAACCCGCTGGATAGCCCTACTGTTGCACACTGGGCAGCCCTGCCAGCAGCTCACTGTGGGCAGCCTGCTGCCCTACCAGCCCCGCAGGGCTATCTGCTGCTTACTCTCCACCGGGATTCTCTGGTCCAGCAACATCCTGAGTGTCCTGGTTTGGAGAGTTTCAACCTGTAATAATTTAGGCTCCTGGTCAGGACTGCAGCTTCATTTTCAAGTTAAACGCAAGTACTTCACACAAGCTTCAAGTACTGCCCTGTGTTGGGAACTTAGTTTCAAAAGTGTCTTGCCCCAACTGCATAAAAACAGTGTACAAAACATCTGTCAGTGAGGACTGGCAGGACCACTAAAATGCCTTCAGAAAATGGTTTGATGATGCCTTTTATAAGCGAAGAGAGATAGGCTGAGACAGCTGGCAACGAGGAACAAGTTCCCCTCACTAGCCTCCTACTGTCCCGAGATATACGTACAGCATCTAGAAAAAGCAGGTGGCGAATGACAACCAGGACTGGATTCTAAGTGGAGACCTCCAATATCACTCAAGTTTACTTTACTGAAGGCTTTTAAAGAAGATACAAGCCCCGTAGCTGTGTCCCCATAGAGATTGGCAGAGAGAGAATGGAACATTCACTGTTCTCCATAGAAAGTACAGGCTAGCTGGCTAAGCTATCTAATCACTTCTCAAAGAACCCCTCCAGCCCTTTTTAAATGCTATTTTTTCAGAACAGAAGGATCCATTAAATGCTGCTCAGCCTGGCATTTCACACTCCCTAGAGTTATTGGAATTGCAGTGTTCTGAAAGGCTGCTTTAAACATTCCAGTCCTTATAGAAAATGCCTTAGGAGCAAATCCCACTTGTTTGTCTCATACGACTTCCAAGGGCCCTACCCACATGTTGTAATGTGACAGTACTTGTAAGAAATCTAAGGGCACGTCTACACTATCGCATTGTTTCAAAATAACTCAGGTTATTTCAAAATAACAAGGTGAGGGCCTACACAGCAAGTCTGTTATTTCAAAATAAAAGGCTTCTTCTTCTGGAAGAATAAACTCTCATTTCACAAGGAATAATACCTATTTTGAAATAGGGTGGCTGTGGACAGCACGGCTCTGGTTATTTAGAAATAATTGGCCTCCAGGGCTTCTCACAGCTGCCCGGGGTGGCCACTCTGTCCATACCCCTCACAACTCTATAGTTTCCCTTCCCGTGCAGCCTTTAAAATTGCAGCCACAGGGGGAACTTCTGGTGGCCCAACGCAGACCCTGACAGGCCTGTGCTACATGGCAGAAGAAGTTTGTGCAGCAATGGCTGACCTGAGGGCTGCTAGCGAGCCAGCAGGCAGCTCCCAAGCCTCTGGCCAGGGGCAGAAAAAGAGGGCCCCTTCCTGGTCTGGTGCGGAAATCCTGGATCTCATTGAGGTCTGGGGAGAGGAGGCTAACCACTGGGATCTCTGCACCAGGTTCAGGAACATGGACAGTTACGGCCGGATGGCCACAAGCCTGGGCCAGAAGGGCCACATGCACACCCAGGACCAGGTGCGCATGAAAATCAAAGAATTTAGGCAGGCCTACACCAAGGCCAGGGAACAGTTTCTGCTCAGGAGTGGCACCCCAGACCTGCCACTTTTATGAGCAGCTGTACCGCATCCTGCAAGGCTGTGTGTGTGGTCCCTTCCCTTCCCCCACAACATGGACTCCAGCCTGGAGATGCTTGTTGTGAGCCTCCCGGAGGGTGGGGCTGTGGATGAGGAGGAGGAAGTGAAGGAGGAAGATGAGGTAAGCCAGGACATGATGTCCGCCAGCCAGGAGGTCATCTTGTCCCTGGGAGCCGGTGCCCCCTCCCAGGATGTTGCTCAGGGATCAGACGAAGCTGGGAAAGGCCCATGAGGTGAGTTCCATTACTTTCCCCAGACATGTGTGGGGGGAGGAGGTGGGTGGTTGGGGGGCTGCATGCTCCTCGCTTGGCCTTCTCAGCCTGGGGCTCACACAGCAGCCTGTGCCTGTGGGTAGACATGGAGTGCCAATCTGGAGCAGACAGCCACAATGAGGCTGCCATAAAGGAACCTTTTGCTCCTGCTCACAGGGACACGATATGCCATCACTGAGCCAGCTGGGGTCATGGACACTCACAGCAGTGCTGCAACATGGCACAGGCTCATGCCCACATTCTCAGGGCAGCATCCATTCCTGGTCATGGGAACCTGCCAGAGGGAGGGACCACAGTAGCATTCTCCCCGGCAAGCGGTGTCTGCCGCTACACACACCTCCCTCAACACCCTCCTCCCCCTCGCCTTCAGTGGCCAGGGAAACACTGCCACTGCCAGACCCGGTGTGTGCACAGCATGGAGGGAAGGTGAGCCGCCCCATCGTCCCCTCATGCCTGCTTGTCCCTGGAGTGTGGGGGTAGTGAGATTCCCCTGGACATGTGTCCCTGCAGGAAAGTGCCTGCTGTCTAGGCCACAGATGGCCTTGCTTGAAGCACATCGCCATCGTCTGAACTGAGACCTTTCAGACACTTCATGCATCGTGTCTTCTGGGATGACTGCCCTTGTCACTTTTTTCCACAGC
The DNA here is from genome assembly GCF_052426305.1 of Pelodiscus sinensis. Lineage (NCBI taxonomy): Eukaryota > Metazoa > Chordata > Testudines > Trionychidae > Pelodiscus > Pelodiscus sinensis. Next base: position 294,433,936 of record NC_143052.1, on the reverse strand, counting down.
TGGACCAGCTGCAAGTGAGGTGCATCCACCACCTCCCGTGCCATCCTCTTGACCTTGTGAGCGCTGCCAGCACAGAAAACCCACGAGGACCTGAAGCAGGAACATATCACCTACCTGCGTGACCTGCAGTGGTGTCTCGAACAGCAGGAGCAGGGGTGGGATGGAGCATGTGCGTGTCACACACCACCACTGGTAACCGCCTGCTTGCCGTGATTGAATGGTCCACCAGCTGCCCTCTCCCCACTCCTCCTCCAGTTCCTCCTGTGGCCACCAAGGGCCCCGTACACATGGCAGTGGGACCACCCAAGGCAGGTGCCAGTCCCAGCCCCATTTCTGAGCCCCTCGTCCCCCTTTCTAGCTTCTTTCCCCAGTCCCTCCCCAGTTATATTTACCCCACGTTTTTAAAAAAAGACAGTTGATTGTTCCAAAACAAAAAGTCTGGTTTATTTGGTCTGCAGGGGAGGGGGGGGGGATGGGGACAGTGGGAAGGGAGCGATGTGAGAGGAAAGGCACAGAGGGGCAATGCAGAGGCCCCCTTGTGGGGAGGCCCAGGGAACAGTGTCACAGCTGGCCTTGTCTAAAACTCTGCATCAGAGCCTCCTGGATGCACACAACCCCGATGGGCCTGACGGATGGCAGTGGTGCATGGCTGCTCAAAGGCCCTGGCGAGGCAGTCGTGATCATAGAATAATAGAATAATAGGACTGGAAGGGACCTCAAGAGGTCATCGAGTCCAGCCCCCCCGCCCTCAAGGCAGGACCAAGCTCCGTCTACACCATCCCTGACAGATGTCTATCCAACCTGTTCTTAAATATCTCCAGAGAGGGAGATTTCACCACCTCCCTTGGCAATTTATTCCAATATTTGACCACCCTGACAGTTAGGAATTTTTTCCTAATGTCCAATCTAAACCTCCCCTGCTGCACTTTAAGCCCATTACTCCTTGTCCTGTCCTCAGAAACCAAGAGGAAAAAATTTTCTCCTTCCTCCTTGTGACACCCTTTTAGATATTTGAAAGGGTGGTCTGTTTCTAGTGGAGGGCCCTAAGGATCTGTTCTAGGACCAGTTTTGTTCAACATCTTTATTAATGACCTGGATGAAGGGATGGATTGCAGCCTCAGCCAGTTTGCAGATGACACTAAACTAGGGGGAGAGGTAGATATGCTGAAGGGCAGGGATAGGGTCCAGAGTGACCTGGACAGATTAGAGGATTGGGCCAAAAGAAATCCGATGAGGTTCAACAAGGACAAGCATAGAGTCCTGCACTTGGGTTGGAAGAATCCCAAGCATTGTTACAGGCTGGGGACCAACTGGCTAAGTAGCAATTCAGCAGAAAAGGACCTGGGGATTACAGTGGATGAGAAGCTGGATATGAGTCAACAGTGTGCCCTTGTAGCCAAGAGGGGTAATGGCATATTAGGGTGCATTAGGAGGAACATTGCCAGCAGATCCAGAGAAGTGATTATTTCCCTTTATTTGGCTCTGATGAAGCCACATCTGGAGTATTGTGTCCAGTTCTGGGCCCCCAATTACAGGAAGGATGTGGACGCATTGGAGAGGGTCCAGCGGAGGGCAACCAAAATGATTAGGGGGCTGGAGCGCATGACCTATGAGGAGAGACTGAGGGAGTTGGTTTTGTTTAGTCTGCAGAAGCGAAGAGTGAGGGAGGATTTGATAGCAGCCTTCAACTTCCTGAAGGGAGGTTCCAAAGAGGATGGAGAGAGGCTGTTCACAGTAGTTACGGATGGCAGAACAAGGAGCAATGGTCTCAAGTTACAGTGGGAGAGGTCCAGGTTGGATATTAGGAAAAACTATTTCACTAGGAGGCTGGTGAAGCACTGGAATGGGTTACCTAGGGAGGTGGTGGAATCTCCATCCCTAGAGATTTTTAAGTCTCAACTTGACAAAGCCCTGGCTGGGTTGAATTAGTTGGGAATGGTCCTGCCTTGGGCAGGGGGTTGGACTTGATGACCTCCTGAGGGCTCTTCCAGCTCTATGATTCTATGAGGCACTCAGCTTCTGCCCCCCACCCTGGCAGGAGAGTCGAGCCATTCACAGCTCCAGGAAGGTGTCCTTCCACATGTGAAAGTTCTGGAGCCACTGCTGGTTGTCCCACCGCTCCATGATGATCTGGTCCCACCAGTCGGAACTGGTGTCCTGGCACCAGAAGTGGTGGGGCATAGTGTGCAGGGGAGGACAGAAGGGGTTGTGCTGCATGAGAAGTACGTGGAGTGGGGTGAGGCGGTGCCCCAGAGTGAGCGGCTGGTCCTGCAGCACCGCGTGGGCAGCCTGCAGGAACTGCGCCAGTAGGCATGGCATGAGGTTTAAGAGCTGGTGGCTGTGTCTAGACTGGCAAGTTTTTCTGTACAAGCAGATGCTTTTGCGGAAAAACTTGCCAGCTGTCTACGCTGGCTGCTTGAATTTCCGCAAGAACACTGACTTCCTACTGTAAGAAATCAGTGCTTCTTGCGGAAATACCATGCTGCTCCCGTTCGGGCAAAAGTCCCTTTTGCACAAAAGCTTTTGCGCTAAAGGGCCAGTGTAGACAGCTCAGATTTGTTTTGCGCAAAAAAGCTCCAATCGCAAAAATGGCAATCGGGGCTTTTTTGCAGAAAAGCGCGTCTAGATTGGCCATGGACGCTCTTCCACAAAAAGTGCTTTTGCAGAAAAGCGTCTGTGCCAATCTAGTTGCTCTTTTCCACAAATGCTTTTAATGGAAAAGTTTTCTGATAAAAACATTTGCGGAAAATCATGCCAGTCTAGATGTAGCCGGTGAGTACTTTGCAGCAGATCTGGCTCCATGGCAGAAGTGCTGTGGTGTCCACAAGGGCAAGCAGAGCAGGCAGTTAGAAAAGTTTGCTGTCCCTCAAGGAGGTAGGCAATCGAGAGGAGCCTGAGACAGGGCTGTAGAAGGGAGTCCCCTTAAGTCTGAGCCTCAGATAGCCTCAGGCAGCAGCTATGGGAAGTGAGTGCTGTCCTGCTGCCCTGCCCAGAGTATTTTCGGGGTGGGGGGCCTTAAATGCGATTCAGGCTCCAATAAGTGTGGACGCTCTATTTTGACATAATTCTGCACTATTTTGATGGACGTTTGTAGTGTGGACACGCTATTTCAGGAGTTGTTATTCCAAAACAGCTTATTTTGAAATAAGCACACAGGGTAGTCATTCTGTAAGTATGGGGGTACTATGCAGGGGTGGGGGAGTTAGAACAGAGGGTTAAGGGTGGGGGGGGCTCAGGGCAGTGATGGGGATGTGGGGTGCAGGAGTCAGGGCAAGGGGCTAGGGTAGTGGGGGGCTCAGGGCACAGGGTTGGGGAGAGGTGTAGCGGAGAATGCAGGGGTGGGCTAGGGCAGTCCCAGACAGGTGGGGAAGCTTGGGGCCAACCTTTGCCAGTCCCAGACTATGTCTACACTACAATGATCTATTGGAAAAAGATACACAAATTGCACTCCGCAATTTGTGCATCTTTTTCCGATAGTTTTTTGGAAGAGGCTTTTCCGAAATTTGGCATGTCTACACTGGGCCAAATTGTGGAAAAGCCTCCTCTTTTGGAAGAGCCCTTCTTCCTTGTGGGAGGAGGAAGACAGGGCTTCCGAAAGAGAGTGTCTGCTCTTCTGCCAAAAAAAAAAAGTGGAGGAGAAGACACGTTCCCTGGAAGCGGTGGAATTTTTCCGAGATACTTTTGGTATCCTGGAAAAACTCCGTAGTGTAGACGTAGCTTCAGTCATAGCTCACCTGGCTCACGGACTGGCCCTGGCTGCTCCTCTTCCTGCACTGCCCAACATCCAGCCAGCTCAGCAAGAGAGGGGCAGCACAGGCTGGGATGCAGGCACCCCAACAGGAGCCCACCTGGGAGCACACATGCATCCTACAGCACACTCCCATCTGGCCTCTTTAGCCTGCCTTGTTGCCTGATGCTTACCGCAGCTCATCGGGCTACCAGCACCAGCCTGCAGGAGAGCCTCAGGAGCTGGTGGGAGCACACCACGGCTCCTCCCCTTGTAGCAGAGTGCCCTGGCACTGGCTGTCTCCTTCTGCACTGAGGTGCACCCCCAACTGTCTTCTCTGCTAGGTACACAGCAAGGCACAGGCCCTGCCCAAATGGCATTCTGGCTAAAGTACATAAGATGGATAAATGAAGACGGATGGGCCTCATTTTACAGCTATTACACAGTAAATCTCTAAGGGGAATGTCATTATCCCCATTTTACAGATGGAGCAACTGAGGTATGGCTGGGTTCTGTGAGTTGCCCAAGATTACATAGGACATCTGTGGCAGAGACAGGAACTGATGTGTCTGTACCGTGCCTTACCCACAAAGCCACCTTTCTTTCAGGCTTGGAAACAACTGTGTTTTCCTCTGGTCCTTATGGAATTCCTGCTTGGTTTTGTTTTTAATACAGCAGGGGTGAAAGTATGTTAAATTTCTTACAGGTACTGTTGTAGTCCCCCCCCCCAGTGGGGGGGGGGTGAGAGGGGGCTTCAGGGCAGGTAGTTGGAGGGGTTGCACTATGACAGTACCTATAAGAAAATTAAGTGTGGGGTGGAGTGCAGAGGGCTCAGAGGAGGGTGGGTGGGTGGCAGCGGCTCAGGGTTGGTTGTGAGGGTTGCAGGAGTCGGGGCAGAGGCTTGGAGATATGGGGGGCTTGGCAGGGGTTGGGAGGTCTGTGGGGCTGTAGGAGTCAAGGCTGGGGAATCTAAGGAGGGGCTCAGGGCAGAGGGGAATGTGGGTGTGTGTGCAGGAGTCAGGGTTGGGGTATGTGAGGGGGGTGCAGGAATCTGGGGAGAAGGCTGGGGGGGTGGAGGGCTCAAAGCAGGGGGTTGGTGTTGGGAGGAGCAAGGGGGACATTTAGGGAGGTTGGGGGGGGGGGCAGAAGGCTGCTTGCTCTTCCCCTTCCCATCCCTATCAGGGAACAAGAGAGAAGCACCCAGCCTGGATCATTCACTTCTCTGCCTCTTGCCCTCATCTGCCAGGAGCAAGAGGAATGCAGGCAGGCTGTGTACTTTCCTCTCGCTTCCTGATGGTGATGGGAATCATAGAATAGGAAGGGGAAGAAGAGCAGCATTCTGGTAGGGATCTCAAGGGCAGCTTCAGCCCTTCCTAAGTGGCATCTTGGGGGAGAGTGGCATCTCGGGGCTGGGGCAGTCTCGGACTGCCCCTTTTATCTGCTTGCTGCTTAGCACGGCAGCCTGCAGCAGGGCCCTGGCATTAGAGCGGTGCACTGGGACATGCTGGCTTACTTTCATCTCCGATTTAGCCACTGGAAACAAAAAGGAAGCGCCAGCCTATATAACCCGCCAGCTCTCAGCAGGCCACAATTTGGAATTCTCTGAGCTCGTTAGACAAATGAGTATTCAGTCAGTGAAAGTCACAAATCAATGTCACAAGGCTTTGTCTGACATACACCTATTTATTTACAAAGCTCACAAGAGACAATGACGTGTTCTACTAAACCCACAAACTACCAACCAGTCTTTGTTCCTGTGTCAAGTTAGCATTTTGAAGGGAAAAAAATCCAACCTGGCTGTGGTGCAAAGTTGCTGCAAGGCAAAGGCTGTGAGCTAATTGTCTGCCTCATACCCTTAACTCTAGCCAGCCAGTGTTCCCTTTGGCTGAGAATTGTAATGCCTTGGAAGGGTTTGGGTAAAACGCTGCTTCCTGGGGAAATCTGTGCTGGCATTTTGAGTCATGTTTTCACATGTCCACCAACACCATTGTAAACGTTAGTGTAGAGAGGACATGCATTACTACACTAAGGATACATACACAAGCATGGCAGTTAACACACATGTTAAAACACAACTAAAACTAAAGTGTAGCCACGTGACCAATTATGATGATGTGAATGCTGTTTAACTCCATGGCTACGTCTACATTGGCCCCTATTCTGTAATAGGGATGCAAATGCAGAACTTTGGAATAGGCAAATCCGTGGGGGATTTAAATACCCCCCACGGCATTTGCATTTTCATGGCTGCCGCTTTTTTCCGGCTTGTAGATAAGCCGGAGAAAAGCGCCAGTCAAGTAGGAATAAGAGATCCTCTGGAAAAGAGCTTATTTTCCGGAGGATCGTGTCCAGACTGGCGCTTTTCTCCGGCTTATCTACAAGCCGGAAAAAAGCAGCAGCCATGAAAATGCAAATGCCGCGGGGGATATTTAAATCCCCCGCGGATTTGCCTATTCCAAAGTTCTACATTTGCATCCCTATTATGGAATAGGGGCCAATGTAGACGTAGCCCATTGGTTTCAGTGGAGTTGTTCCACATTTACATCAAGGCAGCTGAAAGAGTCATGTATAAATATGCTTTGACTCTCCATAGATAACGCTACCTTGTCTTGCCATAGCTCTGCCGGACACCAGCACATTCCTCACTAAATCAACCCCTTTTACGTTTGCGTTAAAAATTTGTGGTCTCAGACCCAACTAGAAAGTTAACCTAATGTGAGCTAATTACAATACATATTTAATAAGGAACGACACTGCTATATTAGAGAATTGGTCACTATTGTATAAATTAGAGACCCCTTTGATTGTACAGGTCATACCTAAGGACTGATTCTGGAAACAAGTATGCACATGAGAAACAATACTTGGAGTCTGGTGACGCTACTCACATGAGTAAAATTACTCACTTGCATGTCTGCACAATTAGACCCTAAATGTTATACTCCAATTTTGCAAGACACTCGTGTGGCTGGACATGCAATAATTAACAATGGGGTTTAATCACCTTCCCCTTTGTTATTTTGTTGCCTTTCACTAGTTGCATGCCAGTCTCACTGTTCTAAGTCGCCTGTTCATTTTCTCTGTTAACGCAAAAATAGAGATATTAAGAAAAACTATAAAGAATTATAAAATTCTACAACTAGCAACTCCCCTCCCCCAAATCTAGCCTTTTATGACTATAACAGTAGAACAAATTGTCCTTCATTTACAGATTCTCTCTGCTTTGTGGATGGACTAATAGTCTCAGAAGGGGGTCATGTACTCTTTTTTTATGCTAGCACTGGTCTCAGTATCTCGGGTAGCACTGAGAGTCCTTTCTCCAGATCTATGGGGCAGCAGCAGTTTGTAGGCTGCTGCCCTGTATTTCTTGGAAATGAGGTTGTAGAGGATGGGGTTGATGGATGCGCTCAGATAGAAAAGCTGCAAAGCGAATATGTTAAAATACTGGGAGAAAAGCATCATCTTGGTGTCCTGAGTGTTTATGAATATGATCCTGCCCACATGGAAAGGCAACCAGCAAATTACAAACGCCAGAACCAACACAGCTGCAAGACAAAAACAAAGTTATGGGTCAGGATTCAGATTAATTAAGCCACTAATGCTCTGACTTTCTAGGTACCAAAATGCTCTCTATTTCCCCTTGTTCACTAGTGCAGCACCAATGAAGTAATGAAGTCATATTGGTGTAAGAAAATGGGAACAGCATCACAACCATGAACTGCTTTTCAGAACAAAAAAGGTAATTCAGAATCTCTCCAGCAAAATTCCTAGAGATAATTTAAACGGGAGGCGGGGATGGGGGAGAGTACGTACTTTAATTAATATCAAATTGTCAACTACTGCATCTTCCCTGTAATATCAAAATCAGTAAAAAAAATGAAGTTATGTAACATTTTCAAACTCATTTTTGTAGTATGAAACCTATGAGGAAAACTAGGACGAGGAGTGTTTTTATAAAAGTGCGCAGCAAATCTATTATTGAAAAATCAATTTATTCTTTAACATTGGCTATGTTGAAAAGGGCTGTACTGTTATGTCTATTCTAACGTTACATAGATGATATGCACTTTTCACTGGTCTCTTACTGTAATCTATCATGTGCATTATTTTTAATTGGTTCTATTTACAAGTTCACAAAACAATTTCTTTGTACTGCTTGTGACTTTTCCAAATATAACATATGACCACAGTCAATTACAGAAAAAGTTCAATAGTTCAAATCAATCCTTGCATAATTACATTAGCTTCAAAGGAATAAAGAAGGATCACTTTGACTTGACAGCTTCAAAAAAGACACTATCAACTCGAAATTCACATTTCTGTCAGAAAGCTTTGTCCTACTGTAGTTAAAATGAATATCTAAGTTTACTAAATCTGAATGTATTTCACAAAAATGTATTTTTCCCTAGTGATTTTAGTTTCTTTACTTTGAGCAATTGACAGCATTCTGTAGTTAGTGGTTTTCTCTCTTGTAAAAAGAGGTTTACATATGGCTACGGAGGCACAGAAAAACGTTCTGAAAATGATTAAGTCATAATGGTTAAATGATGCTGAATCAACAACTGGCATCTTTTAAAATTAGCCAATATATTACAAAAATGAAAGTTGGCAATTTTAATTCAACTTTGTAACTGCTAAGAACCTAAAACTAACGGTATGTGCATGTAACTAACTCAATTGTTTAAACAACAATGAAAGTTCCAAAATCTATTCTATAATTTTCTCTAAGCATTTATATCACAGTTTCACAGAGTACATTAGTAGCTTCTCTGCTTGCAAATAAACATTGCCATTCCTGCAAGCATGTGTAACCTACACACCTACTAAGTGTGATGCACTGTTCTATGTAAAGGCACTTAGATCACTTACAGAGAGAAAGAATGAGTTTGCTCTACAGCCTTAGCTGAGACCCAGCTGATTTTATAGCTCAATCTATCGCAGCTCATGCACTAAGCTCCAAAGGTCCTAAGTCTGGTTCTGCCTACTGACACTGCACATGGCTTTTTGGTCTAAGTATTAATTTCTAAATGCACAGACTTCTCAGAACCACATGTTCATGTACTGGCAAAGTATGCTAAGCTCTTTATATTTCTTCTGTAGCTGTCTAACATAACCCATGAAGCCTTAGAAGTTAGAGTGAAAAATCAGTGTCATTGAAGGCAACAGGAGTAGCGCCCCATTGACTTCAATGGAGCCAGGGTTTCTTCACATATCTTCTCTGATGCATGAGCCCATAAGGCTTCATTAGCCTTTTTCATAAACATGCAAATTTGCCATTCCCTTGCTGCCCTACAGCCTAGTTAGATGGCTGAATTTCAATAGCGCTGCAGAGATGAAGTTTAGTTTAGCTGTTGGGATTGGAAGTATTCTAGGTAGTTGATATCACAAACAGTTTTTAAAATCGAATATAACCAAGTGCATTGGGAGGAGAGGGGCTCTCCAAAGCAGTGCTGACAACTATGGTGCACACAAATGTATGAAAGAGATTTAAGCAAGAATACCTGAAAAATCTGCTAAGTTCGTGTTAACAGGGAAAGCTAGTAGGCAGGGGAAGAAATGTCCCTAGAGAAGAGGCAGACAACTCATTATTAGAGTAATTTAAAACTGCGCAAAGCTTCGGAGAGAACAAGAACATCGCCCACAGCTAGAAATTGGCTAAATGCACCCATAGTGGCCAGTGGTGGCTTGCTCCGCCCAGAGGTCACCGGTTTGCCCTAAAGGATTTTTCCATCTCTGATGTCCCTGTTCTCAGAACATCCCTGCTGAAATTGGCAGGTGCAGACACCAGCCTGTGGCCCCCTGTGAGGCTCTCAGGCCTTTTCACCTGGCAGTTCGTCCTGGCCTGTAGCTGGCTGCAGGAAGAGTTCCAGGGTGTGCTGGTCTCTACAGGCTGAGCTAGCTCAGCCTGGGGGCACCTGGTCAGGGAGCGAGGGAAGGGGCCAGGTCCCTGGGACTCACCCAGGATCTTGATGGTGTGTCTGTGCCCCTTCTCCCTCAGGGCTGCGTTGGGGCCCCTGAGCTGACTCTTGTTCCTCCACAGGGCCCTGCCGATGAGGCCGTAGAGCACGCTGAGGCAGAGGATGGGCAGGATGAAGTAGCTGGTGGTGACCCAGAGCATGGTGCCCAGCAGGCCCGATTCGGTGGCCAGCGGTGTGGGCTTGCACTCCCGGCTGAACTCCGTCTGGTTGTCCAGCTCTTGCACACCCACGAGGAAGAAGAAGGGCGCGGCGGAGAGCAGGGCGAAGGCCCACAGGGCCCCGATCACAGCCTTGACCCGGCGCTTGGTGATCACCACCTTGGCCTTGAGCGGGAAGCAGATGGCCAGGTAGCGCTCCGCGGTGAGCGCCGTGATGTGCAGGATGGTGCAGTAGGTGCAGGCCTCGGCCAGGTAGTGCGAGAGGCGGCAGAGCAGCTGGCCGAAGATCCAGGGCCGGGAGCGCCAGAGGCGGTAGAGGTCGAAGGGCAGCCCCAGCAGGATGAGCAGGTCGGACAGGGCCATGCTGCCCAGGTACAGGTTCGTGGTGCTCCGCAGCTCGCGGCAGCGCCGCAGCACCAGCACCGTCAGCGCGTTGCCCGCCACCCCCAGCACGAAGAGGCCGAGGCACACGGCCGTGACCGGGATGAGCGCGGGCAGCGGCAGGGCGCTGCAGAGGCGCTCGTCGCACGGGGGCACCGCCCACGCCTCGCCCTGCTCCCGGCCGCTGCTGTTCTCACAGCCGCCCCCCATGGCGCTGGCGCTAAGCCCGGGCGGGGGTCGCGAGGGCGCTGCCCAGCGGAGCGGCGGGGGACAGGCCCTGGCCGCAGCGCATGGCCCCTGCGGGGCGGGCACGGGCCGATCGTCCCGGGCCAGAGCCCAGAGACACCGCCGCTCTGCAGCGCCAGGGGCCGGGCTGAACTCCCCTCCTCTGCCCGCGGAGCTTATATCGCTCCTGCGCCGGAGGAGACGTTTTTCAAGGGCTAATCTAATGACTGGCCGCAGCACATTGGAAGCCCATTTTTCACTGGCGGGGAAGTGACAACCAAAGCCCGGCCAGCCCCGAGCCTGCACTTGCCGCGAAATTTGTGCTGTAATGAGTCCCGGAGCTGGCCGTAGTCAGGAATCAGCGCCCCTCCTAGGCTTCGAAGGAAAAACACGCGTCAGACCGGGCAGCTGGGCTTCCAGAAGGATGGTTTCGTTCCTTGAAACTCAGCATGAATTGAACAGCAATTTCCACCACATCTCAAAACCAAACCCGTGGAAACCAGGGATTTTCTCCTGCTCTCAGCCAAGCCCTTGTACTGTGGATGCTGTTACCCGCAGCCGTAAGATGTGTTATTTGCCTGCTCACCCTTCAAGGAATATGACCTCAGCTTCCAGTTTGTAGTGTAACTGAAAACTGTAGCTCGTCTATCAGAACGGCTTGGGGTTCGGTTATGGCTATTTTACAAACTTATTCTCCCAGCCACGCTCCACTTAAAATGTAGTTCTTCTATAGAAAACGTGCACAGTTTACAAGACAATGTTGAGCTGATACACAACTTCATTTTAGAATCTGAAATGTCTGGTTAAAAGTTGTAGACTGTGCTTTGACCTTACCCAAAATTCCCTGTGGAAGTTTTCCCTAAACTGGGGCTGCAGGTACGTATGACAAAAATAGATTTAAAATAACTCCTATGACTGGATCATGTGAAAAATAGTTTTTTCTTCTGGGCAAGTATTAGCTCTTTGTACTGTGACTGATATTTTAAATCCCAGCTTCTTTAGTCTTCTTGCACTAATTACTCATACTGCATAAAGGTTATATGCAGCATTTAGGATTTATATAATATTGTGACCCACTTTGTTCAATGAAACTGAATTTTAAATCATCATTTACATTTAATATCCATCCCACCTTCTTTGCTAACAAAACAATATGGTCATGAAAGCAACACAGGGAAATAATTTACAGGAGAGCTAAGCTAAATTTTAAGGACTCTTAGTATAGGTTGGAACTCTGTAAACTGGAATTCTCTGGTCCAGCAACGGACCACAGATGTTCCAAGATCAGAGTCGTGGCATGCTTCAGGGCGTAGGGGGCCAGGAGCTCAGTGCATGGCTCAGCTGGGCTGTGGCTCAGCTGGGCTGGAGGGAGGGAGCCAGAAATTCTGGAGTGCAGCTCAGCCGGGCTGGATGGGGGAAGCCAAAGAGAGAGGGGGAAGCCTGACATGCGTGACCCAGGGAGCCCACCACAAGACACAGCTAGGCTGGGGAGAGGGAGTTGGGAAGACCGGTGGGGTGGCAGGGAAAGGAGGTGGGGCCAGCAGCAGAGGGCCAGAAGTGACCCTCGCCCCTGGTCCCACCAAATTCCTCATCTAGGACCAGTCAAGTCCTGAGGGTGCTGGACTAGGGAGGTCCAACCTGTATAGCCATGTGGGAATTTTCCTAATCTCCCTATTATACTGCTGTTTGAGACTGAGTGTGGCCACACTCATTTTGTCATTTAATGGGCTTAAAACCTTGCAAAAAAAGAATCCTATTTTACTTTAATGGTTGTTTCATTAACCATTATGTTGGTCTGCCAGCACGGTGGAGAAATCCAGTAACAGTTTAGTTATATCCAAAGATCAATTAACAAACATCAAAAAAGAATGATACTTTTATTTTCCACAGATTTTAAAGATACTTATGCTACATAGTTTGTATGTATTTCTATGAGATTATACATTTTTCATCTGTATGAAGTCCAACAGTATACAAGTTTAAAGTGATATGTTTGGTACTATATCTATAACGTTTTAAAAAGTTTAGAGTTTTTTTTGGAATGTACAGTATATGAGGTAAAATTAAGATTACATTAAAAACCGTCTTCATTGCAGTAATCTGCACTGAGGTTCAAATGGCAAATACACTATTAAATGACATTTACTATCAAAAATAGGAGTTCATTTGAATTTTACTATGAAAAACATAAGCCACTGCAGTTTAACTGTAGTGACAAATCTTACCATTTTAGACATTCAACCGTATAGAAATCTCTGGGCTATTACACGCAATCTCATTTGTACTGCCGAACATGGCACTTAAGAAAGTTTTAGAAAACATTGCATTTTGTGGGAAGATATCAGCCTCTACATAAAAGTGACAAATTTAAAATAAAAAAAATGTAAACATACAGTACATTTTAAAGATAGATCATTCTCATCACTTGAGGGCCAAGTTCTTATCCATTTCTTTTTAAAAACAAAACTGAACAACATTATTCTACAGCACAGATCATTGGACGTAGAAACAATTACAATACATGCCCATTCTAATATAAGAGAAATTCTTCAGAGATCTTCAAAACACAAGACAGAGGTTCTTTTTATTATTATTTTAAGACTGACAGAAGTGCTTAATACCATTAAAAATGCTAAATCCAACACAACTAGAAGTCATTAGTGATCCACTATCTTGAAACTGAAATAAATTAAAGCTAATTACAAAACGGATAACAGATAATGTGAGTGTGATGAGACAAGAATTTTTTAAAGATAGTTTCACTACAAGCTTTATGTAACTGGCAGTCATTGACATCTAGCAAGATGTCCAACGGGCTACTTGATAAAGTTAAGTCTGATCATTCAAGAACTCACAAATGCAAGCTCACAAAACATTGATGAATTATGCAATTGCAAAGTGCTCTAATGCAACATTAACTACATGCAATCAACAATTTGGTACAGTATCCAAAGAGACATTACATTAAACATTAGGATCTCAGGAAAAAGAAGGTTGACATTTTATGGTGCAAATTATTGCACCGCCTCCCCCTTCCCAATTTGGTGCCCCAAAGGAAAAAGGCAGTGCTTCATTCTGGTGGTTATGGCAAGTGAATGTAGGGGTAACAGGAAAAATTATGGTTATCCTAGAAAATGTATACACATTATCAGAGGGCACATATATCTATATAAACAGCACCCAATCAAATACAGGTCTTTAGAAATTATTTTAATTTACTTATAGTGTTAGATCAAAAAAGCTCTCTCTCTCCTATATTTATAAGAAGCTAAAGAGGTGTTTTTATGAGTCAACATTGAATCTGGGGCAAGATAAATCACTTGTGCCATATCTTTTTAGTCTTAAAAATATATACTTGCAGTGGAAAACTACATTTATCAGATAAGACTCTTCTTTCATGCATTCACTTTCATCCAGTTTACTGCCTGAGAAAAGACCCTTCTATTTTTCATCAGAATCCCGCTTCCAAATAATTAAGAGAAATGAGGAGGTAGAAATACAGCGCTAGATTGCTTTCACAGCATCAGACTAACATTTTATACAGCACAAGTTTGTTAATGTAACTTTTAAATGCATTTTACTCCAGTTTCTCCCCTCTCATGGTACTAATCCTTGAAAACGTGGACCATGTTACCATTATTATGCTCCTGCTTATTGTTCATAACCATATGATGATACATTGCTTGTCTTATAGAACATTTGTACTGCAAGAAGGCATGTTAAAAGGAAATATTTCTGTGGCTTGCATTCTATAACCTGTGCCAGCATCTACTTAAGCATTTTAAGTGGCTGAAAAAATGTGCTACAGTCCCAGTGCTGATGCTAAATGCCTGTTTTTGTAAAAGTAAGAGAACAGAAATATTTTTAGAATATGAGAATGTAAAATGTAATGAGCAGCATTCTAAAAGAAAATTGTTTTTCTCACTTTATTACAAAGTACTGAATGATAAAGGCAATCAGAATGGAAAAGGTAGCAAAGAGCAGAAGGATGACAGCAGCACACTGTTCATCAGTTAGTGTCTGTTGTGTCCTTGAGATTTCCACAGTGTCTTTGTTGGTGCTTGTTGGCGGTTCAGTCCTCTGAGAGATGAATAGTACTGTAGTACTGTACGGGCCTATCAGGTCCTGGTGACCTATTGTTTCTTGGCACTGTCGAATGGCACACACACGAAAACGATATTCACAGTTCAGCTGGAGGCCTGAATACCGGAATGACCAGTCAGGACCTTTATAAATCTGCCAAGAAAAACAAAACAAATAAACAAAAACACTTCAAAACAGGCACATTCTGTTTAACATAAAAATTAAACTTAAAATGCCCTACTTATAGTTTAATATGTCTCTGTTAAATTATTGTGAAAACAGAAAATACTACTTAATCATCTGCCTTTTCAATGACATTTTTCTAGCCATATAGGCAAAAAACGAATAAAGATTAATGAAAAAGAACTTTAATGCTCAATAAAATGTATTTTCAATCTTTTGATAAAATATGTAGCATTACAAACTCTGTTAGATCATAACTTGCAAAGCACCAAATTTAACTCCTGTGAGGGCTTCTTACATGATTAAGTGCTGAATATGATGTAAACCTCATTGCCTCACCATGGGGTTCTAAGGGATTAATTCGATGTCTGAGTATATTCAGTGTTGTTATAGCCATATCTGTCCCAGAATATTGGAGAGAAGAGGTGGGTGAAGTAATCTCTTTTATTGGATCAACTTCTGTTGGTAAATATTAGAAGACAAGCTTTTAAGCTACTTGGAGCTCTTCCTACAGTATGGATTTCTGCAATCAGTTTTTAATTTTAAAAGTAGAGCAGACTGCTTTTTTGTAGTGCTGGAACACCACAGAACAGCTCAATGAACAAGAGAGTCTGGCTCGAAGGCCATGTCTACACTTAACACAGATCAACACTGCTGCAATCGATGCAGTGAGTGTCATTTTACTGGGTCTGTTGAAGACACAATAAATCAATGGGAGAGCACTCTCCCACTGATTTGTGTACTCAATCTTCTAGAAAAGAATAAGGGAAGTTAGTAGGAGAGTATCTGCCATCAACCTAGCACAGTGTATACGCTGCGGTAAGTGGATCTAGCTATATCAACTTGAAGTTACACTATTCACATAGCTGAAGTAGCAGAACTTAGATCAATTCACTGTGGTAGTATAGAGCAGCCCTTAGTGGTTTAACCTAACGTATGTGTTCACTTACACATTATAGGCCAGTTCCCCAGCTAATCAGTGTAGCTCCACTGAAGCTCTGCTAATGTGCACTGCCTGAAGATCTAGCCCTACACATTTTGTAATAAGCAGTAACCCAAAACAGAAACTGTGTTTATTTCAAAAGGGCTTCTTACCCTAATATCCAGATACCTTTAATATTTTGTTTCTATTCAGTAGCCTGCTTTAATTTCCAGTGATAGTTTTTACAAAATTAATGCTAGTTTTTAAAATTCTACCTCAATTTACTGTGCTAAACAATTACAGTGAGGCATGAGTGGTCATACAGATTTGTTCCTTCAGTGTCAGTTTCAGGCTTTAAGAGTAATCTTTATTTTCTTTTACAATACATTGGCGATGTGCACCACTTATAAAGAACACAGTCCTTCTGTCTCTAGAGCCAATTAAACAGCATTTAATGAATTCTACTGACAAACTGAATGCTGCATTTGCAAATTTCAAGTTATGAAATCAATGAAAAGAATATTTATACTGCAAGGTAATACATGCCTTGATTAACTACAGTGCCACTTATGCTGAAATTATAACAAATGGAAGTAAAATATGTAACACTACACTGTAGATACTTATTTATGAGACTAGTAAGGTGCATAATCTAACAAAATACAGCACTATAGTTATTTAATTAGGGGCCATAATAAAATTACAACATCTCAAAATTAATCGTACTTCCTCTTGGGAAGGAAACCTGTTTGCTTAATAGTGTGAAACAGAGCTCACAAGTCTAATTATATGTCAATTTTCTGAGAGTTTATAGTAACAGACATCAGAAGCTAAGTAGTATTGTATATCCTCTGTAAAAAGCAGTCTATTTTGTTATTTGGCATCTCAAACTGCCTATCTACACGGTAAAAACAAATTAACTGAAAAAAATAACTGTTTGGTACTGGTGGTTGCAGCATGCCCTATCACTGGGAAGGGAATATATGGCAAGAAAGAGAAGGAGGTTCTTGATCCTGTGCAGTAATGGAGGTTCTCTGAGATGGTTGTCCTTGTTGGTGTGCCACCTTAGATCTCTGGGGGTGTCGCTGTGCTCCTGGTCAGAAATTTACAGTAGCAGTGCCCTCTGGTAGGCTGCGCATGTGAGGAAGATGGAACGTGTGGTGCCACTACCACGCATTCACAGCCAACTGTCCCTTCAGTTCCTTCTCTGCTCCAGAAGGAGAAATCAATATGTCCGAAGCAGAGGAGAGGATGGGTGGGTGGTGGAGCATCCACAGGGACAACCATCTCAAAGAATCTCTGTTACTACAGAGGATAAGTAGCCTTCTTTTTTTCTTTGAGTATCATCCCTGCGGGTGCTCTACCTTAGGTGACTATAGAGCAGTACCTATAATGGGAAGGGAGATGCTCTGGTTAAGTGCTGTGTTGGACCTTGGTCAGGCCCGTATGTTCAAATTTAGTGTCCTGTTTCAGGTAAGTATTGAGGGCATAATCTCTGGTGAAGGTGGGTGCAGAAGACCAAGTTTCAGCTCTGCAACTGTCTGAGAGAAGAATGATACTTAGGTAAGCTATAGAGGTTGCCATGGCCCTCGTGAAGTGTGCCCGCAATTGAAGTGGAGGCTCCTGGTTAAAACTGGTGTAAGCCAGGCAGATGCAGTTCACAATTCATCTGCATAGTCTCTGGGTAGAGATTTGCATGCCCAGGGATCTTTTAGCAGTGGAGTTGAAAAGTCTTTTACGAATTGTCCTTGTCCTTTCCAAATAGAAGGCAATCACTTGGAGCACAAGCAAGAGTGTGCCATTTAGCTACTTCAGCGGTAGCATGAGGCTTTGGAAACAAAACAGGTAACACCACAGGTTGGTTGCAATGAAAGGAGGTAAGTATCTTTGGTAAGAAATTTGGGTGTGGTCGCAAATATTGTAAACGATGGGTGAGCCATTTGTGCCCCAATTTCACTTACCCCTGTGGCTGACGTAAGAGAGATTAGCAGAGTCACCTTCACCGAGAAGTGAAGCATTGAGCAGGTCACAACAGGTTTGAATGGGGCATGGGTGAGAGTGCGAAGTACCCAGAGTGAGGTTCCAGGTTGGAACTGGGGTTTTAACTGGTGGGAACATGTTTTGAATGCCTTTTAGAAAGTGCTTAGTCGTTGGATGGGCGAATACAGGTTTGTTTTCAATGGGTTGGTGAAAGGCTGTTATGGCTGAAAGGTGTACTTTCAGTGAACTAAATGAAAGACCTGAGTGTTTTAGGTTTAAAAGGTACTCTAATATATTGGATAGTGGGATTGTTGACAGATTTGCAGATCTTTGACCTGCCCAGAGGGAGAATCTGCTCCACTTGTGCAGGTAAGATTTTATTCTTGTTTCTCTGCAACTGTTTATTAAGATCTGTTTGACTTGATTTGTTTCTATTGAGGAGAGCCACTGAGCAACCATGCCTGGAGGTAAAGGATCTGGAGGGATGGGTGCCGGATTTGACCATCTTTCTGTGTTAGAAAATGGGAAACACGTGGAACAGGAAAGTGTACCAGGTATGTGGTGGAGCGATAAATATTACTGACACTGCAGTTGACTACCTGGTGAAGAAATGGGATTGGAGGAAACACATATTGAAGGCATGAGTTCCAAGGTATTGTAAAAGTATCCCCCAGCGAGTGCAGCCCAACGCCTATATATGAACAATACTGTGGACACTTCCTGTTGGCACTGGTTGCAAATAAGTCCATCATGAGAAATCCCCAGCATTTAAAGATCATCTGTGATATGTCGTTGTCCATCTCCCATTCTTGGCTGGAATTGAACTTCCTACAGATGGTGTCTGCTGTAAGATTGTCCTTGCCCAGGAGATAAAAAGCTTCTATGAAGACATTCTAATCTATGCACCATGACCATAGGTGGACTTCCTCTCTGCCTAGTGGGTGAGATCTGGCTCCACCCTGCCTGTTTATGTAATACACTGTGGCTTGATTGTCCATAAAAATCTGTACAGTGTTGCCCCGTATCAGGTGGAGAAAGTGTTGGCATGTGTAGAGTACCGCTCTGAGTTCTAATACATTGATGTAAAGCGAATGTTTGTGTGGATCCCATCGGCCCTGGACTTTGAGAGGACCGGAGTGTGCTCCCCACTCCAGGAGGGAAGCGTCTGTCATGATTGTGATCGTCGGGGGATTTCTGTGGAAGGGTACCCCAACGCGCATGTTTTTTGGATCCATCCACCAGTTTAATGATTGTTTGATTTAGTTTGGAATAGAAATCAGTTTGTTGATACTGTTGTAATGAGGCCTGTATACCATTCTCAGCCACTGCTGCATTGGTCTGATATGTAATCTGATGTGTGCCACCGACATGGCCATTGCCATGTGGCCTAGTATTTGGAAGCAAGCTCTGAGTGAGACTTGTGGGCTGGATTGGAGCAATCTGATAAGGTGCTTGATAGACTGGAATCTCTGTTGTGAAAGGGAGGCTACTGCCCACATGCAGTCGAGATAAGACCCAATAAATTCTATAATCTGAGTTGGTTGGAGCTTACATTTGGAAAGATTTAGTTTTAGCTCCAGAATCTGGAACAGAGACATGGCTAAGGAGACTGCTTCGTAGGCCTTTTGCCTTGTGGTTGCTCTTATCAGGCAATCGTTGAGACAGGGAAATATGGATATCCCTCATTTGCGGAGGTGCGCAGCCACCACTGTGATGATCCTTGAGAAGACCCTTGGGACTGTGGCGAATCTGAAGGGTAGCACTGTGTATTGGAACTGTGCCTTGCCGAGTGCAAATCTTAGGTACTGCTGATGTGCAGGCTGAAAACAGGCATCCTGGAGGTCGAAAGTCTATAACCAATCCCCTTCATTTAAGGCTGGTATTATCATAACTAGGGTCACCATCTTGAAGCGCTGATGTTGTACGTGTTGGTTGAGCCTTCTGCGATTGAGAATTGGTCTCCACCCTCCTGATTTCTTTGTTGTGAGGAAATAATGGGAGTAGAAACCCTTGCTCCTGTACAGTTGAGTTACGGGTTCTATGGCCCTTAGGTGGGGAAGGTGTTCAATCTCTCTGTATAGTACGCTCTCATGAGATGGGTCCCTGAAGAAGGATGGGCAGTGTGGGGAGGAAGAAAGGATAGTGGAAAAATGAATGCAGTATCTGCCCTTCACGATGCCTAACACCCACTTGTCGGTCATGATAGATGACCAGTGGAGATAGAAGGGTAGTAGGCGGTGATGGAATAGCAAATGGATCTGAGGTTGCTCTAGATGTGGGTTTGTTACTGGACTCTCAATCTGATCTTCACAACACTTCCCTCAAGGTTGACGGTTGAGATGTAGCAGGTTGGTCTTCATCTAGTTTGTTGTTGCCTCCTCCTATTTATTGTCAAAATGCCTCTGAGCTTGACTGAAGGGTGAAGATTTGTATGTTTGATTAAAATATCTGTTCTGTTTCTGTTTGACTGCAGGTACATGTATGCCAAGAGTTTTTAAAACAAAATACAGGACTACGTAGCACTTTAAAGACTAACAAGATGGTTTATTAGATGATGAGCTTTCCTGGGCCAGACCCACTTCCTCAGATCAAATAGTGGAAGAAAATAGTCACAACCATATATCCCAAAGGATACAATTAAAAAAAATGAACACATATGAAAAGGACAAATCACATTACAGAACAGAGTGGAGGTGCAGGGGGGGGGGGGGGGGAAAGGAAGGTAAATGCCTGTGAGTTAATGGTATTAGAGGTGATAATTGGGGAAGCTATCTTTGTAATGGGTAAGGTAGTTGGGGTCTTTGTTCAGTCCCCTGCACTGAGTGTCGAATTTTTCTTCCACTATTTGATCTGAGGAAGTGGGTCTGGCCCACGAAAGCTCATCATCTAATAAACCATCTTGTTAGTCTTTAAAGTGCTACATAGTCCTGTATTTTGTTTCAGCTACACCAGACTAACACGGCTACATTTCTATCAAGAGTTTTTAACATTGCCCTGGAATCTTTAAGAGAATGGAGGGACGCAACCGTAGTGTCTGCGAACTGCTTTGATCCTTGGAAAGGGAGATCCTCTACCATGGCCTTTACTGGTTTTCCCTGTGAGGTAAAGTGAAGTCAGGAGGACCTTCTCATCACAATCGCAGTTGTAATTGACCAACTTGATGCATCAAGGGCAGCTCGTAGGGCTGTATGGGAATTAAGCATGCCCTCATTTATGTTGGCTGTGAATTGTTCTCTTTTATCTTCAGATAAGTTGTCAATAAGGAGTGAAAGCTGTTCAAAGATATGGTGGGTGTATTTTGCCAACACTGTCATGCAGTCTGATATGAGGAGCTGAAGAGAGGCCAAGGAGTAGACCTTTCTCCCCAGGAAGTCTAGGTGCTTCCATTCTTTAACATATAGGGTAGCGCGCGTGGCGTTCTGTTTGCCCCTCTGATTAACAGCATCTGTTACTATAGAGTTAGAAGATGGGTGGGAGAAGAGAAAGTCCGCACCTTGTGGGGCCACATAGTATTGACCTTTTGCGGGACTGTGGCTGGCATCTTCCATACGACCCTGGCAGGGTCCATAACCGCAGGATCCATGGGTAAGGCCAGTTTGGAGGCAGGTGAGGTGTAGAGTATGCTGATCAGTTTGTGCTGAGTTTCAGGAAGGCTAACCAGGGAGACCTCAAAGACCTCTGCAACCCGCTTAAGGAGTTCCTGGAAAGAATGGAAGTCATCTCCCGCTGTGGGGGGGCAGAAGCATCAAGGTGTCGTAAGCAGAAGAGGAGAATGTGCGCATTTGGGGATGGGAGGAAACAGAAGACTCCTCGTCACTAGATGCCGGTTCCTCCTTCTCTTGATATACTGACCTGTCGAGTAATGGCAGGGATGCTGCACTAGAGGAAGATGCTGTTGACCTATGGGGTTGCACCTGCTGTGAATATTGGGCTCAATATGCTGCCCAAGGGTCCCAATAGGGCCAGGTGAAAGGGAGTGGCATGGGAGGAGGCAACCATTGAGGCAGTTGCAGTTGCACCACTATGTGCTGTTGCTGTGGTTGGGGTTGCTTTGGGGAGAAATGCCTTGGGGTATTGGTGCCAACCAAGGGCTCTTTGTCCTCATTGTTAGACAACGGCAGTGCTGAGCCCAGCATAGCTGAGCGTAGGATGCTACCAGATGCAGGCATACTGTCCTTGCAGAACAGAGGAGTTGTGGGTGCCGACGATACCCTGAGCTCCTCCGTGTTGGTGAATGGGACTGGTTCCAGCATCTGTGGTGCTGACAGCAACTGAGATGGGACTATTGCTGCTACCTGCAGTTCCGATGATGCTGAATGGGGAACCGTCTGTGCCACATGCTTATGCTTCTTCAGTGCTGGAGGCAGCATGGGTGCTGACGGTGCCATATGAGGCTTAGGCTTCTTCGGTGCCGGTGGTGCTTCGGTGAAGATGGCTTGGTCTTATCTTTCTTCGGCACTGATGTGTGTGCTGACAGCGCCAGAGGCACTGATTTAGACTTGTCTTTGTATGGTGCCTTGGTACTTTGCTTTGTTAGGTTCCTGGATCCCTGGGAATCGTTGGTGTCTGGAGTTGTAGTGGGATCGGAGCAGGGGCTACTTTGCATGCTTGCTCCTGTTTTTTTCTAGGGAGTCACCTTTCCCCGAGGAATGAGATCTCTTCCTAGATTGCTTGGACGAAGAGTCTCTCAAGGTACAGCTGGAAGACAAGGCCCTTTCAGACATGGCCAAGGGGGATGGCTGGCGCGGGGGAGGAGTGCTCTGGATATGAGGCAGGTCTCATAGTTTTCTTGAGCGATAGAAGTGTCAGTTGAAGCTCCTGTGCCTTCCATGTGTGAGCTGTTAACTGCCTGCAATGCTGGCACTGTGCGGTAGCGTGTGCCTGATCCAAACTGCGCACACGCCGGGAATGACCATCTGAGACAGGGATAGATAACCTGCAGGAGAGGCAATGTTTGAATATTAGAGAACCAGGCACCTCAGGTAGTAGAAGACTGCGAGGCTGAAAAATGGTAGCTGTACAATAGGAGAAAAGAGGTGTGTGTTTTTAATTTGAAGAAAAAAACTGACTAGAAAGAACTGTAACGCTAACTCACTACATGAGTAACAAGGACATTTTCAAAATTTCAAAGTACTTTAAAAAGAAATTGGAGAGCAACTGAGGTTCTGACTGATGCCGGTGGTGGCAGAGAAGAAACTGAAGGGACGGTTGGCTGCATATGCGTGATAATGGCACCACGTTTGCCATCTGCCTCGTGTGCGTAGCCTATCGGAGGGCACTACTACTGTAAATCTCTGACTAGGTGCACAGAGGCACCTCAAAGACCTAAGGTGGAGCACCCATAGGGACACTCCTCAAAGAACTAATGACTGGATTGGGTTAGAGCCCTCCCCTCAAGACACTACTCCTTTGTGTCTACATTGCCTATAGATTTCTTCTCGTAACGCAGGGCCAGTCCACTCTACTGTGCTTTCCACACACCACAGACAATATAGCAAAACTTTCTAGACTATCAATAGCATGAACAGTCCATGATAAGCAATGAATATCTAATCTGTTTACTCTTCATAAATCTTGCTTCCATCCCTTTGATTAGTTTGTTTCCCCTTTCTCAATTCCTAACATTCATGGACATTTTCCTGACCCTCGCAGCAAAGAACAGTACAAAATATTCAAGATGACTAGTGATTACAATGTAGATTCATCGATTCCAATGCCAAGGGAACACAGTGATCATCTAGTTTGACCTTCTGTATAACAGGTCACAGAACTGCCCCCAAATAATCCTCAGAGGAGATCTTTTAGAAAAACATCCAATCTTGGTTTAAAAATTGTCAGTGATGCAGAATCTACTACAACTCTTGCTGAACTGTTTCAATGGTTAATTACCCTTCACTGTTAAAAATGCCCACTCCATTTCCAGTCTGAAACTATGACATCCTAATAGTGAGTCTTTTCCCTCTGCAAACATTTTAGATGAGGAAACCTGGAATATTAGCTTTCTACATAAAATCAGCATGTGTGATTAATATAACATTTGATCTGCACATTCTTTAATTGCAGTTAATCGTCACCTATACTTTTCATATAGACATATTATACTTTTTAATAAACTATACCTGTTTGAATTCTGAGTCTTTTCCCACCATGACCTGAAGACTGTAAATAATTGGGTCACCTTTCATTGGTTGCAAAGCCTCCCATGTGATTTCACAAGTGTGATCATTTACTCTCTCTATTCTTGGTGCTGAAGGAAAAAAAGCAAATACATTTGTTAACAGTGTATTGTCTCTAGTTAGTTAGTGGTTCTCACTATTTTGTAAACCATAGCCTCTATGGTATTTTGTTTCTGAAACACAAAACCAAAATATTTAAGTGCAAAAATGTTTTTCCTATCAGCATCTCATGTTGATTCACACTACATAAATAAGGATACTAGCACATTTGTTTGCTTCACAAGGAAACCAGGATAATTGTGATACTTATGAGCATCATAAAAAGATTAGTTACTATGAAGAAAGTAGTCTGAAAGAGCTTTTATTGCAGAAGAGTATGAAGTAACTGAATCTAGATAAAGAATTGCAGTACGAGATCCACTGACCCTGTCTGAGCATAGGAATTTCCTGACTCAACCATCAGTGGCAAGAACCAGACGCTTCAGAGGATAGCATAAGAATCCTTCAGCAGGCAGAGGCAGGAGAATCTGACCCCACTGCCCCAATACAGAAAAAATAATCTATATAGTGGGTTACAACTGGAAAGCTGGTGAGTCTGAGACTGAGAGAGACACTATGGAAGAGACTGGGTGCTATGTTGTGTGTAGAAGTAATTTGATAAATTCCTCCACAATACAAGGAAAGGAAAGAGAAAGTGATAATGTAGGAAGGGGCCTCAAATGAATTGGTCTGTAGGTGTCCTAGATGAATGTGACCCAACCCTGCTAACAGGACACCAAAAATGCTAGACTCCAAGAAATGTTTCCAAAAGGAACTACGTTTGATCGTAGCCAAAAAGCCAGGGCTCAGTGCAATCCAGGCTAGAGGCTGCAGCCAGGACTCAGCATGCCCAGACTCAGGGCTTCTTCCCTGAGGGCTCCTGCTGGAGTTTGGAGTGATTCAATTGAGGCCTGGGCACCCATTTTTCTGGGGGGCTCCCTGATTGACTAGCAACCCCTGCCTTAATCTGTCACTGGCCTGGACTAGCATCTAGGACCCGCCCTGCTCCCCACTCTGGGGCTCTCCTAACCACACAAGAGAGATCCTGCACACCTCCACCTCCCAGAACCGCCTCTAATGGCAGGAAACTGGGAGGCTGCTACCTAGGCAGCACAAAAGTGAGGAAAGCAGTATTGGGAGCCCCCCTACAACTACTTTGCAAGCACCTAGGATTACATTACAACACTGCGAAATTTCAGATCTGAAATTGTAACATTGATTATTTTTAAAACCCTCTGACTGTGAAATTGATCAGAAGGGGCCATACATTTGGTAGAGCTCTATTTAAACTGAAGAGGACTCGTAGAATTGATTTATTAAAATAGTGAGAAAAATGCCACTACAGTTAAATGACATGTGAAAATACAATACTTACCTTTCAAGGCAGCTGGAACAGATTTAGGAGTAGTGAAAATATATTCTTGAGAAAGTGGACCTTCACCAGCTTCATTACAAGCCTGAATACAGAATTTGTAGGATGTTGATTCAATGAGTCTTTGTACTTTGTATGTATGACATGGTCCTCTGTATAAGGATATAAGCCTGAAAGTGGAAACAGTGCTTATGTAAACAGATTAAATAGAGTCCAGCATAGTCTGCATGATTCCCAAGTTCCTTCATCGTTGTTCAATAATACACAACAATGATCTCACTTTTCAATAAGCAGTGACTGCTGCTGGTCTTATTTCTTTTCAGAGTGAAGAACGAGGAGGGCTCTGGATTAGTTTTAGAATGTGGCGTTTTCTATTATCATTGCTCCGGTCATCTTCCTCTTTTTCAAAAATTAGTGGGTCGGAATTTTAGCTCCCTGCATCTTAGCAATACTCCGAATTAGCTCTAACAAAGGGGCAGGTCTCTGTGGTTCCTATTGGTCTTATACATTTTTGTGGGGGAAGGCATGCTATGGGCCCAAATCCCAGGAGGGATTTGTCAGTTGTAATATATGTTGTTGTTCCATTCTGATGGGTTTTTTTAGACTGGCCACACACTCATGCTAGGACAGATTGGTTTCACTGGCCTGTCTGTTTGATTTTTAATGTTGGGGGTTCTAATACATACCAGTACTTTTGGCTCAGAGAGAGTGAAGAGTTTCGTCACTATGTTAAACTCTCTTCCTTTATAAAAATTAGGGTGCAGGCAATTATTGAGCATGAATTACTTTTGTGGCAATGGTAAATTCCCTGCTAAGTGGATCTCCATTTCTGTTTCTCCCTGTGTCCACTTGGCAAATCCCTACTTTTGTCCAATTCTCAAGCTATCATATACTCATACTAGGGTAGTGTATGTGGTGAGGTGACATCATTTATTTTGCTATCTAGGGGAAGGTAGTGCAAGTACAAATTTAACATGTTTAATTCCTTAAGTTCCTCTCTCTGTTTAAAAAAAAAAAAAAAAAAAAAGCAACAGCAAGGTGAAAATCTCCCCCCCTCCCCCGCATGCCCAAAAGTCACATTAAGTTTAAATAATTTGATCAGACTTAATACAAATACTTAACAAAACCACAGAAAAGGAGAAGAGCATGGCGGAACAAGCCATCTCATCTCCACATCAAGGTCTTCATGTTGAACCTTCACTATGAAAACTGCCTTACACCTTCTAATGCTGAACATCAGAGTTTCCCCTTTTGTTCCCAAGACAGAAAACTTCTTAAATTCGTTTAAAATTAAACCAAAGATATAGTGTCTTCTTCCATTATGCCTTTCTAATTTTTTCTCATCCATCAAACAACACCATGTGTAATACAAAGCACACAGAAAAGGGAGTAATATTAGTGCTAACCTTCCATTCTTATCTTCCATTTGAAGGTGGTACTGAATGGAGTCAGATAATGTTTTTGAAGTTCCCTCTCCCCATTTCAGCTTGAGAGTCTGAGAACTGTATGCAACACATTCCAGGCGAGGTGGATCAGGAGGGAGTGGCTTTGTTTTCATTTTTATTGTGTGGCTGAAAGGACCTGCTCCAAGACTATTTAGGGCTTGAATTCGTATTCTAATAATTAAAAAGAAAAAAATATCCATGTAAACATGAAAATAGATTTAAAAAAAGAGGAACTGATTTATTCCAGCACTCATATTTAAGAGCGTAATAGCAGAGAACAGTAAGGATATTCAATAGATACTACTTTTACGATATACATGTCCCTTACCACTATAAGCTGTTGGATTTAATAATAAATATTAACAAATGTGCATTCATCTTAGAATATGGATGTAAGGGTTGTCAGATAAAAGTTCTAACGTTTGGGTCCTGGATAGGGATGTGATTGGTTAACCAGTTATCCGGTAAGCATCACCCTTAATTGGTACCTGGGAGCATCCCCCCCTCTCTATTTCCTTGGGCTGCAGCACCTCTCCCCACCCTGCTTCAGGCAGGGGCTGCTCTAGCTTAGTTGGGTGCCGGGGGGCTCCCCTCTTTAATTGGTTAACCATTTCAACATTGTGTTGAACTGGTTAACCAATTGAACAGGATTTTACATCACTAGTCCTGGGACATCGGGTGATCCTAATTCAGCACAAGAACTGATATTTATAGAAAGCCATGATCTTCCGATTCCCTTTCAATTATTGCATATTGTCATTATACCTGATAAATGAAGTAACAAGCAACAAATGCTCAGTTTTCTCTGATGATAAACATCCATGTTAGTGCCAGCCTTAAAAGAGTTGGGGTGGCCAGAGAGAAGTTCTGAGAGCCTACTAGAACTGAACTAATTTATTAAGAATGGAAGGTATATTTGGGCTGACACTAGTTTTTTCTCTTGCAGGGAGCTTACAGTGGTGCTAATATCACTGGAAGCGGCACAGTTGGTCACTCCCAATAATGAATTATGAAGGGGGCCACAAGAAAAAAATCGAAGAAATCAATCAATCAAAGGATTAGCAGCTGTGAACTTTGCAGGCCATTATAATTGTTGCAGGTACCAAAAATAATCTGTGATTTTCAGGAAGTCAGTGTTCCAAACTTTCCATCTCAGGAGCAGGTTTACAGTTTGAATGTCTGTGACCGAACAAAGATTAGAAACCTTTTTTTACAAAACAAAAACAGAAAATAGTCCTGAGGTTTAAAGAACATAGAAGTCAGGATATGGCTGCAAGCTTTATGGAATTCAAAGGCAGCTTTGATTAGCCAACACTTCATGACTCTAAGCCATCTCATTTTCCATTAAAATATCATACATTAACATCAGTCTTGTTTTGAAAAAAAGTTAATGATTGAGCAATTGTGAAAAATAATCCAAGCTCTAAAATTCAAAGCTCATAATTTAAAAATGTTGGAGTCTGCATGCATGTATATAATTCTCGCTCTCTCTCTAAATTTGAGTGTTAATTTGTTAGCACATTGTTGTACTGACAACCATATATTTCAGTTTTATTTTCACGTGGACCTGGAAGTTTATCAAATCTGTGATATAAAAGTACTTTTGTATCTCTAAATGCAAATATATCTCTGCAGTGTAGATTTCCAGTTCTTCAGTAGTGTTTTATTTTTATTTTTTTTTAACAATTTCTCATAATTTGGCACACTGTGGTTCTTTCAGTTACTAAGATAGCAGTTTTAAAAGTAATAACACAAAAGTATTTTATTTCTATAAAAAATATTAAGGGTTACCCAGGCAGTCTATAATATTTATCATCACACACATGGGGTGAAATCCTAGCTCCAATGCAAGCTTTGCCATTGCCTTCAATGGAATCAAGATTTCACCTGGTATATTTTAACGCACAAGAATTGTATTTGTAATGAGCACAGAATGATCGAAGTTCAACACAGAATGATGTTCTAGTGTAAAACTGGCTGAAGTGGAATAGTGGAATTTGTGTTCCTCTTTTAATAACTTCCATACTAAATTTAACTGATTTACAAGAAAAGGGATGGTTTCTGTAATCATTTTTTTCAGACACCACCTAGGATCTCAAAGTTATGCTCTT
This sequence comes from Pelodiscus sinensis, assembly GCF_052426305.1. Classification (NCBI taxonomy): domain Eukaryota; kingdom Metazoa; phylum Chordata; order Testudines; family Trionychidae; genus Pelodiscus; species Pelodiscus sinensis. The sequence goes on along the minus strand of NC_143052.1, from coordinate 294,405,156 downwards.
TGTGCCTAGATGTATCACCACCAGCAGTAAAGGTTCTGCAGAAACTGAATTATACTCTGTAACAACCAGGGACTGTGTCAGACGTGGAAAGTAATTACTAGTGGACACAGAGGATAAAATAATGTACAGTCCTACCATGGACAGACCTTATTTAATTGGACATGCACCTTAGGCATCTGTCTCTTTTTTCAATACATCAGCAACACCCCTTAAGCTTGTTGTCAGGAATTTAAATCAGAGCTTTGTTAACCAATTTGAAGTTGATTCATGAATGGAATTAGGTTCTTGTTTCCAAGAACTGAATTGATTCTGCCATGCAGACAGGAGCAGAAACTTAGGGGAGACAACTTAATACCCACAATGACCAGATCTGTTGAGTTCATTACAAAGTCTGTTTTCTGACCAGACGTACACACTAATACTTTGATAGTGTTGTAGTGATTAGAAGCAATGTGGGAACAAAGACAATAGATTATTTTCTTTGTATGTAAAATGCTAAGAAAGCCACACCACTTTGCACAGCGTACCTGTATGTTGTGTCTGGCTGCAAATTGTCTATGAAATAGCTTGAAACCTTCCCAACAGTTACAGGCTGCTTTTCTCCATAGTCTATGCTATAGCCAAGGATTTCAGAACCATGGTCACAAGGCTTTTCCCAGCTTATGGCAAGGCATGTAGAAGGTGAATAGTGTGGACTCTCTACTTCATCTTCATTTCTTCCCTGAAGACAGGTCACAACTGCAGGTACAGAGGCTGGCGTCATACATACAACTACTTCACTGAAAGGTCCTGCGCCTGCAACGTTCACGGCCTGCAAATGCAAAGTAACATAAGAACTGCCATATTGGGTCAGACCAACGGTCCATTAACTCAGTATCTTGTCTTCCCACAGCAGCCAGTGCCAGGTGCTTCAGAAGGAATGAAAAGAATAGGCAATCATCAAATGATCCATCTCCAGCTTCTGACAATCAGATGCTAGGGATACTCAGAGCATAGGGATGCTAATAGCCATGGATGGAACTATCCTCTATAAACTTATCGATTTCTCTTTTAAATCCAATTATAGTTTTGATTTGCACAATGACCCCAGACAGTGAGTTCCACAGCTTGACTGTACTGTGTGAAGGACTTCCTTATGTTTGTTTTAAATCGTCTGCTTATTAATTTCACTGGGTGACCCCTAGCTTCTTGTGATGGAGGAACTAATACCTCCGTATTCACTTTTTTCACACCACTCACAAGTTAATCGATCTTTATCATATCCCTCTTAGCCATCTCTTTTCCAAGTTGACAAATCCTAGTCTTTTTAATGTCTCCTCCCAGTCTCTATCCTTAATCATTTTTGTTGCCCTTCACTGCACCTTTTTGAATTCTAATACATCTTTTTTGAGGTGGGACAACCGGAACTACAAACAGTATCCAAGGTGTGGGTACTATGGATTCATATAGTGGCATTATGATATTTTTTGTCTTATCCATCCCCTGGTACTCCAGCTATGTCACTTGGGGTGTGTCTAGACTACATGCCTCCTTCGACGGAGGCATGTAGATTAGCCAGATCGGAAGAGGGAAATGAAGCCGCGATTAAAATAATCGCGGCTTCATTTAAATTTAAATGGCTGCCCCGATCTGCCGATCAGCTGTTTGTCGGCAGATCGGGGGAGTCTGGACGCGATGCCCCGACAAAGAAGCCTTTCTTCATCGACACAGGTAAGCCTGGTTTCACGAGGCTTACCTGTGTCGATGAAGAAAGGCTTCTTTGTCGGGGCATCGCGTCCAGACTCCCCCGATCTGCCGACAAACAGCTGATCGGCAGATCGGGGCAGCCATTTAAATTTAAATGAAGCCGCGATTATTTTAATCGCGGCTTCATTTCCCTCTTCCGATCTGGCTAATCTACATGCCTCCGTCGAAGGAGGCATGTAGTCTAGACACACCCTTGGGAGCAGAGTTCCCTCAAAGGTGTGTGTCTGGCCGTGCACAAAAAATTCTAAGCCTGCTCACTTCCTTCACACGGCAGTACTCACCTGCTGGATTTGGAAAGTGAGTGGCGTAGCTGCCACAGATGACTACTCTGGTGGCTAAGGCTGTGCTGGAGGTTGGCTTTTCTGGCTGCCGCCGGGTTTGGGACTGTGGGCAGGCAAGAGGGTGTCTGCTGCTGGGATTTTGGGTTGTGGGTGGGCGGGCAGGGTGTCTGCCACTGGGATTTGCAGCCACATAGCAGGTAGGTTGCTGCCACAAGGGTTTGCAGCCACGTGGACGGCAGGGGGCTGCTACTGGGGTTTGGAGCAGCGGGAGGGTTGCTCCCCAGGGCTTGAGGTAATGGTTGCATGGCGGATGGGAAGCTGCTCCGAGGCAGGGCTGTATGGCTCAAACACTGGGGTGAGGGTCAGAAAAGACAGAATCAGATAAAGTAAGAGCAAAATCAGCATTTCTTTAGTCCTGAGTGTGACTGATTCTGCTCTCACAGCTGTAAATCAGCAATAGTGGTAAAACAGACATGCGAACAAATGTTTACTTTTTTTTTAAAAAAAAAAGAACAGATGCACACAAAATGCATTAGAAATGGAATCACTCTGATTTGACCTGTCCTTGAAGACTAAAATGTAGGGTTTTTACAGCTGGTGGTGGTATGCTTAATGTACTTGATATTAGACTTCATTCTTCATTTTATTGTACTGAAATAAAAATCTTTAAAAATTAAAAGAAAAAGATTTGCTGTAGCAGTAATAAGCAGTGGAATATGGAAAATCTAAGCATTCTTCAATATTGTACAAAGCAAAGCCACTGTCCATCTGAAATATACATATATTTGTATTACTCTTAGCTTTGAAAAGAGTGTTGGGGTGAAGGTAAAGGTTGTCTGATTTTGAACCAGAAATGAGAAGCTGCTAGTTGTGCTTCTAACAGTAAAAATAATAGCGCAGGTAGGAGGAATGCTGATCAACTCTTCCTTGAAACATTATTAATCTGAAATTATTACTTGCTTGGAGCTCTCTGTGAAACTACTGATAGTGAAATTTTTACTACTACATGCAACTAAAACTGTTGCCAAATGTATTCTTCATCTCCCCTTGCTGGTACAAATATTATTTACCAGCTTACCATAAGCTTCTTGTGCTTTTGCCATAAATTACATGTGTCATTAATAGTACCCATTTCTGGTTACTCTTCCCAGTACAGTCCAGAAGACATATTCCACTTTCCTCTATAGCTATAGTAAGTAAAAGAAGTCTTATATTACATTAATATAATAAGAGTCTGCATGTTCCTTTGGAAGACCCAATTAATTAACTGTAAATGCACACTGATAATAAATAGTTCTCCTCAGCTACTGATTTATCTGTCTAGGATACTGTAGTAGTGTCTTTAACTATATGCTGAAGACATTTGTCTAAATATCAAGCATGAATTGGCCCAGTGATGGCTCAGGTACATGTGCATTACTTTACACTTATCCACATTAAATTTCATTTACCATGTTGTTGCCCAATCACTTATTTTCAGAGAGCTATCCACGATGACTACAAGATGTCGCTCTTGAGTGCGAAGAGCTAAATTAGACTCCATCATATTGTATGTATAGTTGGAATTATGTTTTCCAATGTGCATTACTTTGGATTTATCATCATAGAATTTCATCTGTCATTTTGTTGCTCGGTCCCCTGGTTTTTTGAGATCGCTTTGTAATTCTTTACAGTCTGATTTGAATTCAATCATCTTGAGTAATTTTGTATATCTGCAAAATTTTCCACCTCACTTCCACTTGTTTTCCCAGATAATTTATGAATATGTTGACCAGCACTGGTCTCATTACAGATTCTTGAGGGATGCCACTATTTATCACTCTCCATTTTGAAAATTGACCATTTGCTCCTACCCATTATTTCACGTCTTTTAACCGGTTACTTACCCATGACAGTACCATCTCTCGTATCCCATAATTGTTACTTCACTCAAAAACCTTTTGTGAGGGGCCTTGTCAAAGACTTTTAAAAAACCCAAGGACGCTATATTCACTGGATCACCTTTGTCCGTGTTTGTTGATCCCCCCTCAAAACTTCTAATAGATTGGTGAGGAATGATTTCTTTTTACAAATGGTATCTGCCTCTGTGTCTGAAAATTCTGTTTTTCACTATAGTTTCAACCAATTTTCTTGTACTGAAGTTAGACTTACTAGCCTATAATTGCCAGGATTGCCTCTTGAGCCTTTTTAAAAAAATGATATCACATTAGTTATCTTCCAGTCATCTGGTACAATAGCTGACTTAAATGATACATTTCACACCAATCAGTTCTGCAGTTTCATATTTGAGTTCCTTCAGAATGCTTGGGTGAATCCCATTGAGTCCTGGTGGCATATTATTCTTTAATTTATCAATTTGTTCCAAAATCTCCTCTATTGACACCTCAATCTGGAATAGTTTCTCAGATCTGTTACCTAAAAATAATGGCTCAGATGTGGGAATAAATCTCACATCCTTTGCAGTGAAGACCAATGGAAAGAATTAATTTCACTTCTCCGCAATGGCATGATCTTCCTTGAGTGCTCTATTAGCATGTCAGCTATTCAGTGGCCTCACTGATTGTTTGGAAGGCTTCCTGCTTCTGATGTACTTTGATGTTAGTTTGAGAGTTGCTGACTAGTTGCTCTTCAAATTCTTTTTTGGCCTGCTTTACAATTGACTTGCCAGAGTTCCTATTTTCCTTAGTAGGATTTAACTTCCAATTTTTAAAGGCTGTCTTTTTGCCTCTAACCACTTCTTTCACTATGTTGTTTAGTCACAGTGGTACTTTTTGGTCCTTTGTGTTCTTTAATTTGTATTATGCATTTAATTAGAGCCTCTATTATGGTATTTTTAAAAAGTTCCCATGCAGCTTGTAGGCATTTCAATTTTGTTACTGCACTTTTTAATTTCTGTTTAACTAGTTTCTTCTTTTTTCTGAAGTTGCCCTTTCTGAAGTTAAATGCTACTCTGGTGGGTTTCTTTAGTACCACATCCCACTGAAGGCTGTTAAATTTAATTATATTATGGTCACTACTATCAAGAAGTTCAGCTATATATTTTTCTCTTGGACCTGATCCTATGCTCCACTTAGGACTGAATCAAGAATTGCCTCTCCAGTGTATTCCAAGAGTAATTAGCAGTCATTTATGGTGTCAAGAAACTTTACCTCTGCATCCCATCCTGAGAATACATGTACTGAGTCCATATAGGGATAGCTGAAATCTCTCATTATTTAGTTTTCTATTTTTCTTGCTTCTCTAATCTACCATAGCATTTCACAATCATCACCACCATCCTAGTCACAAGGTTGTTGGTAGATCCCTACTGCTATATTCTTATGAGACAAGCATGGAATTTCTATCCATAGAGATTCTATGGTACAGTTTGATTTTAAGATTTTCACTGTTGACTGTATTCTTTCACATATATTGCCACTCTCTCATCAGCACGACCGACCTATTCTATCACTCTTTTATACATTTCATCATCTGGTATTATTGTGACCCATTGCTCATCATCTTTCTACCAAGTTTCTGTGAGGTTTATTATATCAATATCCTTGTTTAATAGGAGGCACTAAAGTTTACCCATCTTAGTATTTATATTTCTAACAAGCACTTCTCTCCCCCAAAAAGGTACCCTCGGTGTAAGAGGATACCATGGCATCATTTGGAAAGAGGGTCCCAATTATGGGACCATTTCTCTCTGCTCCACTTTGCTGTTCTCCTTTCCGGAGAAAGTAAAACAAATATTCACACAGATCTGTGAATAGCAGGATACCAACAGTAAATCTTCCTCTTTACCTGAACCCTGCAGTAATATATAGTCGCAGGCAAAAGTCCTTTCACTTCATAATTGAGTCCAGATCCACAGTAACAGATCTGCATACATCCTTCCACACTGCCCCACTCCAAACGATATTCTGTGATGTCGGCTCCATTACTTAATGGGACCTTTAAAGTGAAGAGAAATAATTAGGACTTAAATTCACTGCCTAAAAATTAGACCATACTTACCAAATCTTGACTACTTTTTTATAAAACAGTAAGACAATGAATGTAGCATTTTAAGCCATAAAAGTGGGCCAGAAAGCTGTAGAACAGGGGTGGGCAAAGGGGCCTCTGCAGGCTGGATCTGGCCTGCCAAGTGGGTTGATCCAGCCCATGGAGGCCCTGCCGCTCCCCTGTCCCCAGGCCAATTAGGACCTGGGGGAGGGGGGGAAGACATGAAGTTTCCTTCTCCCTGCCAGGAGTGCACCCCAATCAGGGACTGGGGGTGCACACAAAGTTTCCTCTGCTCTGCCCCCACCCTGCAAGGAGCACATAGCACTTAGAAGCGCCATGCACTCCTAGCAGGGAAGGAGGAAGCTTCACATGCTTCCCTGCCCCCAGGCTAATCAGGGTCTGGAAGGCGGGGGGGGGGGTGCACAAAGTTTCCTCTGCCCTACCATCGCCTTGAAGGAGCACGCAGCACTCAGAAGTGCCACATGCTCCTGGCAGGGTGGGAGGAGACTTCACGTGCTCCCCCGTCCCCAAACCCTGTTTGGCCTGGGGGCAGAAGGGGGAACACGCGAAGTCTCCTCCCACTGCCAGGGGAATGGGTGACTAGGGGGAGCTTCTGGGGGGTAGCAAAGGTGCTACTCCAGCCCCAGACCAATCATGATCTGTGGGTGGGGAAGCAGGGAAGTATCCTGGCCCTGATCCTTCTAGGGCAGCACAAGGCCACTTCAAAAATGTCTGAAATGGCCCCCGGCAAAAAAATTATTGCCCACCCCTGTTGTAGAAACTACATTTCCATAGGAAAGTCACCTTGTGGTAGACTCAGCAATCTCCAGTTTATTATAGTACAAGCAAAACACTCCGGCTACATCTACACTGCAGCTCTTTTCCGGAATACCAATTTTGGAAAAGCAGACGCATTCTTTCACCATCCCTGTAAACCCCGTTGTACGAGGAAGAAGGGATGTGCCGAAAGAGGAAAAGCCTCTTTCAAAATAAAAGCGGAAAAAGACATGCAAAATATGGTTCCGACTTTTCTTTGTAGTGTAAACACAGCCATTATTTTAAAAGTCTTGAGCACATTAATATACTAATGGTTAATGTTCACAGTGGCAGAGTATTTTATGTAGAGCAGTAACTGCTTTTTCAATTAATTTAATACTGAAGTGATCATCATAAAATATGTTAAATGCGGATATACTTCTAAGTGATTTCTCTTAAAAGGATTAGATTACAAATTAAGAAATAAAAATTATTCTCTTATTTTACGGAGGACATGAATGTACTATGCTGCCTCTTCCTTGCATTTACCAGTCCAATATACTGCTTCTCACTGACGATATGCTATTTGGACACAGACTGGCTAAGCTAGTGAGGAGGGTTTAAACTAGGTTCGATGGGGACAGCTGAGCAAAGCCCACAGGTAAATGGAGACCTGGGAGATGGGTCGGAAATGGGAGGGAGTGTGGGCTATAATGGCAGAGAGAAAGGAGGGTCAGGGCAAAACTGGGAGGTAAGGTCAAATCAGTATCTTAAATGCCTATATACAAATGCAAGAAGTATGGGCAATAAACAGGAAGAACTGGAAATGCTAATAAATAAGTACAATTATGACATTGTTGGCATCACAGAAACTTGGTGGGATAATACACACGATTGGAATGTTTGTATGGAAGGGTACAGCTTGCTCAGGAAAGACAGACAGGGAAAAAAGGGAGGAGGTGTTGCCTTATATATTAAAAATGAACACACTTGGAGTGAGGTGGAGATGGACATAGGAGACAGAAGTGTTGAGAGTCTCTGTGTTAGGCTAAAAGGGGTTAAAAACAAGGGTGATGTCATGCTAGGAGTCTACTACAGGCAACCTACCCAGGTGGAATAAGTGGATAAGGCTTTTTTTTAAACAACTAACAATATCATCCAAAGCCCAAGATTTGGTGGTGATGTGGGACTTCAACAACCTAGATATATGTTGGGAAAATAACACAGCAGGGCACAGACTATCCAATAAGTTCTTGGACTGCATTGGAGACAACTTTTTATTTCAGAAAGTTGAAAAAGCTACCGGGGGGAAGCTGTTCTAGATTTGATCCTAAAAAATAGGGAGGAACTGGTTGAGAATTTGACAGTGGAAGGCAGCTTGGGTGAAAGTGATCATGAAATCATAGAGTTCACAATTCAAAGGAAGGGTAGAAGGGAGAACAACAAAACAGAGACAATGGATGTCAGGAAGGCAGATTTTGGTAAGCTCAGAGAGCTGATAGGTAAGGTCCCATGGGAATCAAGACTGAGGGGGAAAAAAAAGCTGAGGAGAACTGGCAGTTTTTCAAAGGGACATTATTAAGGATCCAAAAGGAAGCTATTCCGCTGCGTTGGAAAGATAGAAAATATGGCAAAAGACCGCCTTGGCTTAACCATGAAATCTTGCATGATCTAAAAATAAAAAAGGAGTCATATAAAAAATGGAAAGTAGGACAAATTACAAAGGATGAATTTGGCAAACAACACAGGAATGCAGGTGCAAGATTAGAAAGGCAAAGGCACAAAATGAACTCAAACTAGCTACGGGAATAAAGGGAAACAAGAAGACTTTTTATAAATACAATAGAAGCAAGAGGAAGACCAAGGACAGGGAGGCCCACTGGTCAGTGAGGAGGGAGAAACAGTAACAGGAAACTTGGAAATGGCAGAGATGCTTAATGACTTCTTTGTTTCGGTCTTCACCGAGAAGTCTGAAGGAATGCCTAACATAGTGAATGCTAGTGGGAAGAGGCTAGGTTTAGAAGATAAAATAAAAAAAGAACAAATTAAAAATCACCTAGAAAAGTTAGATGCCTGCAAGTCACCAGGGCCTGATGAAATGCATCCAAGAATACTCAAGAAGCTGATAGAGGAGGTATCTAGCTATATTATCTTTGGAAAATCATGGGAGACAGGAGAGATTCCAGAAGACTGGAAAAGGGCAAATATAGTGCCCACTTATGAAAAGGGAAATAAGAACAACCCAGGAAACTACAGACCATTTAGTTTAACTTCTGTGCCAGGGAAGATAAGGGAGCAAGTAATTAAGGAAATCATCTGTAAACACTTGGGAGGTGATAGGGAACAGACAGCATGGATTTGTAAAGAATAAATCATGTCAAACCAATCTGATAGCTTTCTTTGATAGGATAACGAGTCTTGTAGATAAGGGAGAAGCGGTGGATGTGGTGTACCTAGGACTTTAGTAAGGCGTTTGATACGGTCTCGAATGATATTCTTATCAATAAACTAGGCAAATACAACTTAGATGGGGTTACTATAAGGTGGGTGCATAACTGGCTCGATAACCATAATCAGAGAGTAGTTATTAATGGTTCACAATCCTGCTGGAAAGGCATATAACAAGTGGGGTTCCGCAAGGGTCTGTTTTGGGACCGGCTCTCTTCAATATCTTCATCGACGATTTAGATATTGGCATAGAAAGTACGCTTATTAAGTTTGCAGATGATACCAAGCAGGGAGGGGTTGCAACTGCTCTGGAGGATAGGGTCATAATTCAAAATGACCTGGACAAATTGGAGAAATGGTCTGAGGTAAACAGGATGAAGTTTAATAAAGACAAATGCAAAGTGCTTCACTTAGTAAGGAACAATCAGTTTCACACATACAGAATGGGAAGCGACTGTGTAGGAAGGAGTACGGCAGAAAGGGATCTAGGGGTTATAGTGGACCCCAAGCTGAATGTGAGTCAGCAGTGTGATGCTGTTGCAAAAAAAGCAAACATGATTCTGGGATGCATTAACAGGTATGTTGTGAGCAAGACAAGAGATGCCATTCTTCCACTCTACTCTGTGCTAGTTCGGCCTCAGTTGGATAATTGTGTCCAGTTCTGGGCACTGCATTTCAAGAAAGATGTGGAGAAATTGGAGAGGGTCCAGAAAAGAGCAACAAGAATGATTAAAGGTCTAGAGAACATGACCTATGAAGGAAGGCTGAAAGAACTGGGTTTATTTAGTTTGGAAAAGAGAAGAGTGAGGGGGGACATGATAGCAGTTTTCAGGTATCTAAAAGGGTGTCATGAGGAGGAGGGAGACAACTTGTTCATCTTGGCCTCTGAGAATAGAACAAGAAGCAATGGGCTTAAACTGCAGGAAGGGAGGTTTAGGTTGGAAATTAGGAAAAAGTTCCTAACTGTCAGGGTGGTCAAACACTGGAATAAATTGCCTAGGGAGGTTGTGGAATCTCCATCTGTGGAGATATTTAAGAGTAGGTTAGATAAATGTCTAGCAGGGATGGTCTAGACAGTATTTGGTCCTGCCATGAGGGCAGGGGACTGGACTCGAGAACCTCTCAAGGTCCCTTCCAGTGCTAGTATTCTATGATTCTATAATGAATCATGCTCAGGGATAGCTTTTTTAAAAAGCTATCATTAGTTTAAGAAATGGACTATATGAAAAAGGAATGTGATTGAACATAAACAACATTTGAGAAGATAGTGTTTGATATCCTACAGTTCTGATGGTTAGAAATCTCCCTTCTATAATTTACAATAAATTGTGACCCATTCTGGACCATTCACAGATTACATAAAAAAATGTTAACACACATTTAGATTGCAAAGCCAGACACTAGAAAATAAGGATGCACCAGAAGCTAGGTTGGCTATTATGGCAAAGCTGTCTGTGCCCTGTGGGTTTCACACTACTGGAAGATAATATTGGCCTGTGTTGGTGCGGGGGAGATTTGGGGTAACCCAGGCCCACCCACTATTCCAGGATCCAGCCCAGGGACCCTAAGGCAACAGCAACAGACTGGGTTCTTTTTACTTCTAATTTGGCAGCTTTTTTCCCTGGGCTACTTCCCCAAACAGCCCCCCCCCCCCCCAGTTGCCTCCTCCTGGTACTTGCTAGCCAGTCCTCAGCTCACACACATGCACACAGTTTCTTCTGGTACTGCACTTCTCTTTCTGGTCAATCACTCCTTGCCTTCCCCCTCTCCTTACCAGGGGGGAAACCTTTTAAAGCAGCCCCACTGGCTTTAATTGGCTGCAAGTGTTTAATGACTTGCCTGAGGGAGCAAGCTAATTAACTAGCCCCAGGTATCTGCCTGCCTTCATTTTGTGGCTGCACTCTAGGGGCATGTCTACACTTATTTTGAAATACAGTAATTCCTCATTTAACACTATAGATATGTTTCAGAAAATGATCATGTTAAGTGAAAACATGTTATGCGGGGGGTCAATTTTCCCATTGAAAATAATGGAAAAGGTGGGGGTTGCGTTTCAAGTGGTGGTGTCTGTTGGGACCGGGACAAAGTTGAGGGGAAAGGAGACTGGGTTACAGCAGGGAGGGGAGGTGTTTGGCTCTAGGGAAGGGAAGGTGTAGGGAGGGGGATTGGGTTGGGAGTATGCCCCTGTGGTGGGTCCGCCGGGACTTGCACTGCGTCTGGCGAGGGGGGTGGGGGAGCGGCACCGGGGAACGACACGGTGAGCAGCGAATCCTCCGCCGCTTTGCAGGGAGGCAGGGGAAGCCCCGTGCAGCCGCCGGCAATGGGCCGGCTGGGGAAATCATGTTAGTCTGGGGATGGTTGTGTAATTCAAAAAAATGTTCCCTTAAAAAAAAAAAGAAATTGTGCTATCGCGAAAATGTGTTAAGCGGGCACATGTTAAATTAGGAATTACTGTAACAAGGCGAGCCTCCACACTACCAAGCTTGTTATTTCAAAAAAAAGTGCTTGTTATTTCAAAATAACTCCTGCTTGTGAAGAGGAATAGTGCTATTTCGAAATTTTTATTTTGTGAGTTATTATTTCGAAATAACTCCCTAGTGTAGACATGCCTAGGAATTTACTCTGGGAAGAGAAAGCCAGTTATCCAGCGCTATGTATACCTGCCTTCTGCCAGAGTGTTGCAGGCTGCTGGTTTGGGTCTGTCACACTATGTAAACTATAATTCTGCTTCCTTGTGTATATGAAAGATTATACAGTACTTAAATATTACTATATTCAGTAACTCCTCACTTAAAGTCATCCTGGTTAATGTTGCATTATTAGATTGCTGATCTATTGGAGAACACACTCATTTAAGGTCACGTAATGTTGATCTATTAGAGAACATACATGTTTAAGGTTGTGTGGTCAACTGTTCTGCCTGCCCAGCATTCCAGTAACGAAGCGGAATGGGAGCGCAGGGACTTCTGAGCTGGCTGTGCCTTAACCAAGCTTCATAATTATTACTGGTGAGTACAATATTAAATGGTTTACAATTATTTAAAACATATACAGCTTATGCATATAATGTCTTTTGTCTGGCAACTTCTCTGGAAACTACCCCCTGCCCAACTACAGGCAGTCCCCGGGTTACGTACAAGATAGGGACTGTAGGTTTGTTCTTAAGTTGAATTTGTATGTAAGTTGGAACTGGTACATATTGTAGGGGAAACTCTAGCCAAACATTTCTCCAGAGCTCAGTTTTATTCTCCCACACCTCACTTCCCTCAGTCCTTTATTCTCAAGCTGAGGTGTCTGCTGAGAAAAGCCGCTTCGCATCTCCCTGGTCTGCTGGAGGGCAGAGGGGGGCACGCGCTAGCTTCGCGTCTTCCTGGTCTGCGGGGGGGAAGCAGCTAGTGTGGGGTTGCCTCACCCAGTTTGTAAGTAGGGATCCGATGTAAGTCGGATCCATGTAACCCGGGGACTGCCTGTACATTATGAGGAAATCAGATTTGCTCAACAAAAATGTTTGAAGTAGAATTTTTTAGGAACATAATAATAATGTTAAGCAAGGAGTTACTATTTTACTGTCTTTTTATTTTACCCCAGCCTCATTGAGGGCACAGAAAGGACAGTCAAAGAATGAGGCAGCTATCCAAATATTTTTATTCTCACTTTATAGTTAGCGGATCTATGCCTTACTTACTGAACTTTGTCCAAAGCCTATGACCAACGCAGAATTTTTCTTCTCATGATATTTTCGATCATGATACAGGTTAAACCTACCTGGTCTGGAACCTTTGGGACCTGACTGATCCCAAAACGAGGGAGCTTGCTGGACCAGGGAGGTTCAATTCTGGACCCTCTGCTGCTGACCTCTAGGTCTCCCTGGGGGCTGCCAGCCTCCCAGCTAGGCTCCCCTCAAGGCTGCTGCCCCTGCTACCTGGCTTTACTGTTGCCCCTGGCTTGGCTACCCCCCCAGCTACTAAGCCAGCTCTGCTCCTGGTTTCTGGTGGAGCTCTGGGCTGCTGACCCCTCTGGCCACAGGACTAGCTCTGCTGTCAGCCCCTGATGGGGCTCTGAGTTGCTCTGCTCCTGGTCCCTGGCTGCTGGACTGGCATTGCAGGACTCTGGCCTCCTCCCAGTTGGGGGACCCACTCTACAATGCTGACAATATTAAGCAACTATTTTAAAAAGTTGATTCCTTCCCACCCCACAGTGACAATCTTTTTCAAATGTAGTCTTAATGAGATTTATTTTGCTTACTAAAAATCACACACTTGAAAACTGGGGGCTTAATATATAGATAATTTGTTACATTATTATTGATATGATAATATAAAGTATACATCAGCTTAGAAAAATTGTGAGTGTAAAATAATCATTTGTATTATGTGGTATTCTGGGTTTTCTGCAAAGGAAGATAAATAAATGGCCTTAAAACATTAAAAATAATCTGCATTAAATTCTTACAGTTTAGCACTCGTGAAAAATCCATAATAAAATCAAAGGAACAAGAGGACATTGTGTGTCAAAGTCTGAATATGCATAGATCATTTAGCTACAAATTTTGTATAAAGGAAATGCAGATGATGCTTTGAGGACTTTTATATGTTATGTTTAAATTTAAATGTAAAGATGACAATCAGGGAGCTTGTTTTAACGTCTTAACTATAGTTTAGGCTTTTTAAAACTGACTGAAGAATGTAAAAGGTATAAACCATAAGACATAAAATAAGCCTGAAATACACAGAACAACAAAATATTCCTACCTCCCAATACACCTGAGCACATGTTGCCGATCTACATGTCACTTGAGGGGGTTTGCATTGATCTGGTGGTCCTGGGGCGGTGGTAATTTCACATTTTTCTGAATAGGGTCCAAACTATTAAAAACAGATTGATATAATTACTATCATGTTTTTAAATAGAAGTTTTGCCCACAGTGGCTGTACATACTATTAGTATTTGACATTCAGCACCAAATATTGTCCTATTAAAATAACTTGTAATGACTTCAAGGTTCATTATAATGTCTCAGCATTCTTAGAACTACCATAATATTTTCCTCTATTGGAGATGTAGTGAGAATAAACATGGCAATTTGCAGTCTGTAATTTAGAAGAGAACTACAAGGAGCCCTGTGGCACCTTATAGACTAACAGATGTATTGGAGCATGAACTTTTGTGGGCAAAGACCCACTTCGTCAGATGCATGTAGTGGAAATTTCCAGAGGCAGGTATAAATATGCAGGCCAGAATAAGGCAAGAGATAATGGGGTTAATTCAGTAAGGGAGGGTGAGGCCCACTTCTAGCAGCTGATGTGGAGGTGTGAACACCAAGAGAGGAGAAACTGCTTATGTAGTTGGCCAGCCATTCACTATCTTTGTTTAATCCTAAACTGATGGTGTCAAATCTGCAGATGAACTGTTGCTCAGCAGTTTCTCTTTGAAGTCTGGTCTTGCAGTTTTTTTGCTACCTTTAAATCTGCTACTGTGTATCCAGGGAGATTGAAGTGTTCTCCTACAGGTTTTTGTATGTGACCATTCCTGATATCTGATGTGTGTCCATTTATTCTTTTACGTAGGGACTGTCCAGTTTGGCTGATGTGTATAGCAGAGGGGCATTGCTGGCACATGATGGCATATATTACATTGGTAGATGTGCAGGTGGATGAACCAGTGATAGTGTGGCTGATCTGGTTAGGTCCTGTGATGGTGTCGCTGGTGTAGACATGTGGGCAGAGTTGGCACTGAGGTTTGTTGCATGGAATGGTTCCTGAGTTAGAGTTACTGTGGTGCGGTGTATAGTTGCTGTTGAGAATTTGCTTCAGGTTGGTGGGTTGTCTGTGGGCGAGGATTGGCCTACCTCCCAAGGCTTGTGAAAGCAAGGGATCATTGTCCAGGATTGGTTGTAGATCACTGATGATGTGTTGGAGAGGTTTTAGCTGAAGACTGTAGGTGATGGACAGTGGTGTTCTGTTGGTTTCTTTCTTGGTCTTGTCTTGTAGTAGGAGGCTTCTGGGTACATGTCTGGCTCTGTTAATCTGTTTCCTCAGATTCTCCCTGGACACACAGTAGCAGATTTAAAGGTAGCCATCTTGCTGCAAAAAAACTTCAAGACCAGACTTCAAAGAGAAACTGCTGAGCTACAGTTCATCTGCAAATTTGACATCAGTTTAGGATTAAACAAAGACGGTGAATGGCTGGCCAACTACATAAGCAGTATCTCCTCTCTTGATGTTCACACCTCCACATCAGCTGCTAGAAGTGGGCCTCACCCTCCCTGACTGAATTAACCCTCTTGCCTTATTCTGGCCTGTATATTTATACCTGCCTTCGGAAATTTCCACTACATGCATCTGACGAAGTGGGTCTTTGCCCACAAAAGCTCATGCTCCAATACATCTGTTAGTCTATAAGGTGCCACAGAACTCCTTGTCGCTTTTGCAGATCCAGACTAACACGGCTACCCCTTTGATGCTTAGAAGAGAACATTACTCTATAAGTCACACTTGCCAGGTTACACATGACAACACACCTGTAACAGAGACTATTGTACAACTGTGTATTTATTTAAATCTAAATAAAACAGGAGACGACGAATAATTGACATCTATAATTCTTCCTCTAGACATTAGAAAAAATTTTGGTGTCCTTGACGATTCAACATGTTGCTTCTCTGACAACAGTGCCAACTAGTGACAAGCATGGTAAAGGTTTTTGTGAGATGGATTTCTGTACAGCATTACATGAACGGAGATGCCCACTCATTTTACTTTAAAATTAGGACACTGGCTATTTAATAAAATATTTTAAAGTAATGGTTGATTATAAAACAGTTAATGCAAGGTTAACGTCCAAAATATAAGGAGCCAGAGAATATCTTTTTACACTTTGTGATCTACATATTGAGATAAAAAGCATGGAAAATATGTAAGAAAATTCTAGTTGTTGTGCTCTGGAAAGCCTCAGGCTGTGGAATGCACACTCAATTAATGTGCAAAATGACAGCATATAAAATCATTTACTTACCACAGGGACATTATGATAATTTATTAAAGTATATGCTTTGAATAACTAACATCACTTAGATTTAAGTAGTAACTTGATGTTTTCTCTCTCCTTCATCCAAACAGCCAAGACTTATTCAAATTGGTCTTTAACTGCTGGTTATCACAGTGCCGCAGTAAATCATCTTAACCAATAAAATATACATTAAGAATTTGCATGACAAAACTTCTTAACATTAAAAATGTCTGAAAACAGCAACATGTACAAACATGATTGCACTCTGATTTCTGCCTGTCTCCTTACCCCAGCTTTGTTAGCGGCTCGCAGCCTAAAGCTGTATGTCTTTCCAGGGAGAAGGTTGCTTACAGTACATTCAACATCAGAGCCTTGGTAAACCTCTCTGTGTTCATCTGTTTCTACAGAAGACATTTCCAGACCATAACAGGTAATAGGAGATCCACCATCTGCCTGAGGTGGTCCTAAAATAGGGAAAAAGTTTTGTATGGTTTTAAAAACAAACAAACATGCTAGCACATTTTGATCAAGAAGCAGTGAGTTTACATTGCTATATAGAAGGTTTAGGTTGGACATTAGGAAAAAACTTTCTGTGAGAGTGGGTCAATTGCAGGGAGGTTGTAGAATCTCTATCACTGGAGATTAAGAGCAAGTTAGACAAATATTTGTCAGGAATGATCCAGATGGTGCTTGGTCCTTCCATGAGGGCTGAGGGCTGGACTCAATGACCTCTCGAGGTCCCTTCCAGTTCTAGTGTTCTATGATTCTGTGATCTCTCAAGCTATATTTATTCTTTAGACTTCTGGAAGCTTTTCTATGTCAGTCTGAGGTGTAAAGAAATGAGATGTCTGACTGACACAGTTGTGCTGACAGAAGTCCTTAGAATAGGTGCAGATGAGCTATAGAAGTAAAAGCACAGCTTTACCAGCATGTTTTATTTGTGGGAGGTGGTTTTACTATATTAGTATAAAGCACATCTTCGTTGATATTGCTCCATCTACACTTGGAGATCTTTGCTGGCATATTATTCTGCTGATATACCAAGCATAAGCATAACACACTGGTAAAGCACTCCTAGTGTAGGCTTGGACTTAGATGATAGTCACAATAACAATTACCCCATCTCAGCTGAATTTCTTTTGCTCTTGGTCTGCCCTGTAATCTGGGAGTTTGGCCTGGACCAGGAAGCACTGCTGGTGTCTGCACTAGTAAGGAATCAGATGCCTGTAAAGGAAAAGTATACAAAAGCCTTAATGTAACAATGCATTTTGACCTTAACTCAAAGAAAATTTGAATTGCAAATACATATAATAAATGTCATAAAATCAGTGAGGTAAAAATATTTATAAGTATTTCCATGAAGATCTCATTTTAGAATATCTATAAAAAGGGGTCAGTAACCAGGGACAATGGTAAAAAGACGATTTGTGCACTGCTATGTTGATTCTGGATGTATTTTTTTATTGATACAGTTACACTGGTACAAGTCTAGTGTAACAATAGTTATGTCAGTATAAAGGTGCCTGCGACAAGTATAGCTTATTCCCCATCCCATATGCTCAGGCAAGGGCAGAGTAGAAGATCAGCAATTGTGCAGATCTGCCAACGCATACTGTTGCACAGGAACTAGAGGTGACCCCTAAGCACTACACTGTGGCCTGAAGAAATATTAATTTCCTGCCTCACCTCCACCTGTACTCAGCCCACCTATTTAGACTGGGTGCTAGAATGATGATTTGGCTCTTTGAGACATGGATATTCACCTTCCTATGCTAACAAACAAATACTGCTTTTAGAAAGCTTTTTTATTTCTAATAAATCATCAGAAAAGTAGGCAAATTATACGGTCATGTGTTCTGAAAATTAGAATGATAGCTGGAATAAGTAAAACATTTGTTGGCAGATAAAGATTCACATTTTATTTCTCTAAGAAATGGGAGCAGAAACTCAATTTTTGGTAACATTTTCTGAAATTTTCTTGAGCCCCTACTTATAGATACTGTATTACATTTTGGTAGTATGATTATTCTACAATGTTCAATGTTCCTAGCTTAATCAGATTTTCTTAAAGCTAAAGAGTTTTTCCACAAGTGTGACATTTGTATATATAAAATATATCAGACAATATTACCGCACTCTGCCCTCCTTCCCCAGTACAGTACACACGTAAGCGATAAGAGCAGCCTGGATTTAGTCGATCACATAAATATTCCCTAGCAGCTCCACTGTATATTACGTCCCAGTTGTTTCCTGAAAGATTAAGAATTAGCGTTCAATGAACCAAGGTGCAATTTTCAGCATTTCAAGTATTAGCCATAGCAGATATCCTAACTTTATTAAACAATCGTGTGTGTCATTTGTTAGACACATTCAAAGCTTACTTTGAATTTCCTGGAAATGATCTAATTATCTCATGACGATAGTTTCCTAGACAAATTTGTGTGAATTTGCTGGAGTGAAATATCTCCTTTATCTGACGCACTCATTAACTAAAATGTACAATCTGTATTTAATAAAGCAGTTTAAATGTGCTTACAGGTCCAGTAATAACATTATAAGTGAATAGATGGAAGAAAAATAATAGTCATAAGAGCCAATGGAAAAGATACTTTAATTAAATCATGTGTGTTCATTTTACAAAGCAGGACTGCTACTCTTCCTAAAATTGAAGTCTGATAAAGCGAGCCTGATGCCTGAGCAGTAGGAAGGGACTTGCAGTACCCAAGATAAAAGGAAGTTACCTATCCTTTGTAACAGGAGTTGAGATTTTTAATGAATCTGTAAACACAAGGGTGTACTCTATGACTGGAGAATTGCTAATATAGTTCCTAGTTTTAAGAAGGGGAGGGGGGGGGGCAAAGTGATCCGGGAATTGTGTGCAAGCTCTTGGAACAAATTTTGAGAGAGAAAGTAGATAAGGACATTAGAGATAAATGGTAATTGGGACAAAATGTAACATGCTTTTACAAAAAGTGAATTGTGCCAGACCAGAACAATCTAATCTCCTTCTTTGAGAATATAACTTATTTTTTAGACAAAGGAAATGGAGTAGATCTAACCTACCTGGATTTCAACACTGCATATGATAAATTTCCACACAGAAGATTATTAGTTTCATTGGAGAAGATAGGGATTAATGAGACTTGAAAGGTGAATAAGGAACTCATTAGAGAGGAGACTATAACAGGCCATGCTGAAAGGTCAGGCTGGAGAGATAGGTTACTAATGGAGTTTGTCAGGGATTGGTCCTGAGATCAATCTTATTTAATATTTTTATTATGAAATTTAGCACAGAAAGCGGGAGTGTGGTAATAAAATTTGTGGATTACACAAAGTTGAGAGGAATTGCCAATTCAGAGGAGAATCAGAATATAGGAAGGTTACTCACCCAGTGCAGTAACTGAGGTTCTTCAAGATGGTCCCCGTGGGTGCCTGCGTGCCACTGTGCTTCTAAATCAAAGATTTTAGATAGCAGTGCCCATGGTTGGCATGTGCAGCCAACCGTTCCTTCGTTTCCTTCTCTGCCCTAGACATGGAAGATTCCAAAGCAGAGGAGAGGATGGGTGGGTGGTGGAGCACTCACAAGGACAACTATCTCTAAAAACTTCAGTTACTGCACCAGGTGAGTAACCGTCCCTTCTTTGAGAAGTGTCGCTGTTGGTGCTCCACGTTAGGTGATTATGGAGCAGTAGATGTATTTGGTGGAGGGAGCTCCAGGAGACCTGAATTGGTTATAGGGAGTACTGTTCAGCTGAATTGAGTATCTGAAGTAGAATAGGTCTGGATGGCATGGTGGTTGGTAAATGTACATGCCAAAGCCCAGGTGGCAGCTCTGTAGATTTTCTCTATTGGTACACCCTGAAGGAAGGTCGTTGATGCCATTGCTCTTGTACAATGAGCCCGAATGATCAATGGGGCTCCTGCTGGAATATGCTGTATGCAAGATATATGCATCCTGAGATCCATCTGGATAGTCTACGTGTTTTGAAATAGGTAGACCCTGAGACCTCGCTGTGGTTGAAATTAAGAGCCTTGGAGATTGTGGAAAGGTTTTGTGTTTTGTAGGTAAAAGGCAATTTCCCTGTGGATCTCTAAGGTATGCAAGGATGCTTCAATGCTGTCCTTATGAGGTTTAGGATAGAAGATGGGTAAGTAAATTGGTTTCTTACAACAGAACAAGGTAAGTACTTTCAGGAGGAATTTCAGATGTGTACAGAAGACTACCTTATCTTTATGAAAGATAGTGTAAGGAGGGTCCATCATTAGGGCCCCCAAACTTGCCTACTCTACTTGCTGATATAATTGCCACGAGAAAGGAAACCTTCATTGAGAAGCGAAGCAGGGAGCAAGTGGCCAGGGGTTCAACAGGTTTGCCTGTTGTTGCTCTCAGCACTAAGTTTAAGTCCCATGCTGGAGCTGGGTCTCTCACTGGTGGAAACATGTTATGTAGGCCCCTCAGAAAGTACTTGACCAATGGCTGTGTGAAGATGGGACAATTGTCTATGAGGGGAAGGAATGTTGTGATTGCGGACAGGTGCACCCTGATAGAGCTAAGGGAGAGACTGGAACACTTTAGACACAGTCAGTATTGGAGAATCTGTAGGAGGTCTGTGGATGCTGGAGCACCATACTGTCTAGTGTGTCTATAGTTCATGATGACCTCCTATATGGATGCAGGACATGCAGCTTCACGAGTAAACCAGCCAGAAGTCACGCCTAGAGGTGAAGAGTCTGTACGCTGGGGTGATGTAGTTGCCCGTTCTGATGCTTTAGCAGGAGGATATTGGCAGGAGGCGCCACAGAGGAGTTATGCGCATTTGTAGCAGGTACAAATTCTATGTTTACCTGGGCCAACTGGGAGCTATGAGAATGATCCTGGCCTTGTCCTGTTTTATTTCAAGAATAACTCACTGAAGGAGGGGAACAAGGGGAATGCATAAAGCAGGGGCGCTTCCCATTTTATGTTGAATATGTCCCCTCGAGAGTGCTATGCCAGCCCTGGAGCAATAGTTGCAGCATTGGGTGTTCAACTGGGTTGCAAACAAGTCCATTGTGGAGAATCCCTACTGTTTGAACAGGAGAATCAGCACCGAAGGGGTGAATTCTCACTCATGGTTCTGTGGAAAGTGCCTGCTGAGATTATCTGCCAGCACATTTTCTTTGCCCAGCAGGTAGGTTGCGATTAGATGGATGTTTCATGGGATGTACCGTTCCCATAGATGGACTGTTTCTAAGCACAGTGAGTAGAATCGGACTCCACCCTGCCAATTTATATAAAACATTGTGGTAAGGTTGTCCATGAGTACTTGCACTGCCTTGTTTTGAATTAAGGGGAGGAAATGCAAACAGTCTTTGTGAACTGCTCTGAGTTCCAACAGACTGATGTGTTGCTTGGACTCCTCCTGTGACAACTGTGCCTGGATGACATGGCGGCCTAGGTGAGCTCCCCACTCTGTCAGGGAGGCCTCCATAGTAATTGCTACAAATGGCTGTGGTGGTTGGAAGGGCAATCCCTTGCAAACATTTTTGCAGATGGTCCACCATGACAGAGCGTTCTTTATTTTGGAGGGCATGGTGAGCGTTTTATATGGTGGATGTGTGGTCTGTATATAGTGTGTAACCAGGCCTATTTCATATGGAGGCGAGTGTATGGTACCACAAACATGGCTCCTGTCACATGTCCTAATAGTTGAAGATAGTGTTGAGCTGTGATGTGTGGACTGGCTTGTGCTAATGATATGAAATACACAATTGCTGAGAATCTTTGTGTTGGTAGGGAATGAGTGCATTACTAGGTATTCATCTGGAGCCCCAAGGTATCGAATAAGGACCTGGTGTGGATGACTGCCTGTTCTGTGTCATGCACTGTGGGAATTTTCAGTAGGCAGTTGTCTAGGTATGGGAAGATGGTAATTCCCATTTTCCACGGGTGTGCTGCCACCACCGCTAGGACCTTGGAAAGAGCCCATGAGGCTGTTGAGGGTCTGAATGGCAGCCCTCTGCATTGGAAGTGGAGATCCTGGATGGCGAATCGGATGAAGTGTC
The DNA here is from genome assembly GCF_052426305.1 of Pelodiscus sinensis. NCBI lineage: Eukaryota > Metazoa > Chordata > Testudines > Trionychidae > Pelodiscus > Pelodiscus sinensis. The sequence continues at coordinate 294,382,885 of NC_143052.1, read as the reverse complement.
TGTGTGCTGGATGTATGGAGACATGAAAACAGGCGCCCTGGCAGACAGCCAGGCTCCCTTCTCCAAGCAGGAATTATGGAGGCTAGAGTTACCATTTTGAAATGCTGAGTTAGAATGAACTGACTGAGGTTGTGGAAGTCTAGGATAGGATACTGTCTGTGAGAAAACAGTAGGAGTAGAAACCCTTTGCCACTGTGCTCTGGAGGTACGTGTTCTATGGCCCCTAGTTGAAGGAGATGATCCAATTTGTGTAGGAACACATCTTCATAAGAGGAGTCCCTGAAGAGGGACAGGCAAGGTGGGTGTGAGGGATGGATAACTGAAAATAGGATTCAGTAACCCATTTGAATAATTTCTAACACCGATCTGTTGGTGACGATGTTGAGCCACACTGAATAAAATGAGGCTACTCTTCATCCATAACATTTGGCAGCAAAGGATTGCTGCCGTGGAGATACTGAAGCTGTCTGACCCTCGACCAACACTTTAAAAGGTCCGACATGAAGTGAATGATTGTGGGGCTGATGTCTGGTCAGATGCTTGTCTACTCCTATTCCGGCATGGTCGGCACTTGTCGTTGTTGGTTAAAAGGCTTTGTGGTCTGTATCTCTGTGTAAACGATCTTCCCTGCTTTCTTTTTGTGACAGGGACATAGATGCCACGTGTCTTGAACATGGCTTGTGAGTCCTTCAAAGTGTGCAATGAGGCATTGGTGAACTCAGCGAAAAGCTTAGTGCCCTTGAAGGGCACATCTTCAATTGTGGACTGCACCTCTCTGGGGAACCCAGAGAACTGCAGCCACAAGGCCTGTCTCATCAACATAGCAGACAAGGTGCATCTAGCTGCCGTGTTGGCCTAATCTAATGAGACCTTTAATGCTGTTTGGGAGATTAGAGCATCCTCATTGATTTTTTATTTAAATTACTCTTTTGTTGTCTGGGAGGAATTCAATAAAGGTTGTCAACTGGTTGAAAATATTGTGGGTATATTTTGCCAGAAGTGCCATATAATTGGAGATTCTGAGAGGCTGGCTATAGAGTACGCTTTCCTCCCAAACAGGTCCAATTTCATCATTATCATAAGTTGTTATGCAGGCTGTTAGTCGCCTATCCCACTGGTTAACAGCGTGCACCACCAGAGAATTTGGTGTGGGATGGGTGAATAAGAAGTCTACCTCTTTGGGAGTTATGTAATACTTTTTGTCCAATCTCTTGCATGTCGGGGGTATTGTGGCAGGCGTCTGGCAGATGGTTTTTGCTGGATCCATCAAGGCAGCGTCATGGTGAGAGTGAGCCTAACTTGCGGAGAGGCATGAAGTATATTTGTCAGCTTATGCGGATTCTCTGGCATAGTAGATAATGGGATTTCAGGAGAGTCTGCCACTCTTTTGAAGAGCTTCTGAAATGACTTGAAATCACTCCCTGCAGTTGCAGGTGGGGGCATGATTGTGTAATCAGGAGATGAGGATGACAGGTGAGTGGATGGAGGAGTGTCACCTGTTACATCAGCCTCCTCCTTTCCCTCAGAGATGGATTGGTCAGGCAACTGGTAATGGGTGCCTGGGACAGGTTGCTGCACCTGGTATTCCGCCTATGAGTCCCAATTCAGCCAGTTGGGAGGGATTAGTGGTGGCTGCCATTGGAGAGGCTGTTTGCTCAGCTTGGGAGAAGACTATCTTGGAGTATATACCTTCAGAGGCGGCTCATCACTGTTGTTGCTGAACAGTGGTGGAGCTGATCCCACCAGGATAGATAAACTAAAACGGGATGTATTTGTGGTGCCGTTGGTGTGGAATAGCGGTGTTCCCGGCACGAAGGAGACCATGAGATCAGTGCTGGTGATGAATGTTTGCAGTGCCAACATGGTGGGCAGTGGTGCCGGTACCAGGGCAACTTGTGGCACTGTAGGCTGAATTGCCGGTGCCGAGTGCTTAGCCTGCAACGGGTGTTGCTGTTTGGTTCAGATGCACCAAAGGTGCCAGATGTTACAGTGGTGCTGACAATGCCATAGGTGGCAACATGGTAGTACTTGTTGCTGACACTGAATGTGGTCTGGTCTGCACGGCGGTTGGTGCTGGTGGTGCCTATGCCAAAGGCTTTTGCTTTGCCTCTTTCAAGGCACTGACAGGGGATTGAGCCTTCTCCTTACAGCAGTGGTCCCCAACCTTTTGGGGCTGCTGTGCGCCCAGGGGCGGGGCCACCCATGCGCCACACGCCTAGGGGCAGGGCCGGCCCAGATCATTCGGCGAGTGCACATAAATGCCCCGGTGGGCGCCATGGCGCCCACAGGCACCATGTTGGGGACCACTGCCTTACAGTCTTGGCTCCTGTCGGTGTCAGACTTGCCAGCTGCTTCCTTTTCTGGCCTCTTCAGTGCTTCTTATGCAGAGAGCATTTCCCTGAGGGGAAGTGAACCCCTGAAGAGCAATGAGATCTCTTCTTGGGCACCTGAACCTTATCAGAGTCCTTGGGTCTTGACCTTGTGGGAGCCGCTCTCTCAGAGGCCACACCAGGAGATGGTTGCCTGAGCGGTGCAGTGTGCTCCGGGTCAGAAGTGGGTTGGACTGTTTTCTTGAGGAGTCTCATTTTTAGCCGTAGCTCCCTGGTTCCTTGGTTCTTGATGTGAGTTTCTTGCAGTGGGGGCACTGGGAGATGAAGTGCTCCTCACCCAAGCAGCGGACACACTAGGAATGTCCGTCTAAGGCAGGAATGGACAGCATGCAGGTTATACACCCTTTAAAGCTAGGCTAACCAGGTATGTCCCAAGAAAAAAAAGCAGCGATTACTAGACTGCAGGAATCTTAAAAGCTTAGAACGAGAACTAACTTTAGTTGTCCTATGAAATTCTTTTAACAACTACACTACTAATTATGAACTGTTAAACTGAGGAAAAAACCCAGGAAACTGCTATTAATAACTAACACACACTTGAGAGTGACTACTGGGTTCTGATTGAAGCTGACAGCACTAGAGAAGGAACTGAAGAAACAGTTGGTTGTGCATGCAGAGTGGCCATTTTAAATGGTGCGTGCCGGCTGCTCCACATGTGCAGCTGACCATGGGCACTGCTACCTAAAATCTCTGATTAAGAGTGAAGTGGTGCTCAAACACCTAAGGTGGAGCACCCAAAAGGACACTCCTCGAAGAAGAACATTTAAGATCTAGATTACCTTGAAAACTGGAGTAAAGGAAATGGGATAAAATTTAATAGTTCAAAAGGCAAGGTTATGCACTTAGGGACTAACATTTGAACTTTTGCAATAAGCTGGGAATGTATCAGAAGTGAGAGGAGGAGATAGACCTGGGGTTAATGACTATGAGCTGATAAAGTGATGGGGGCTGTGAAAAAGCTAATTCTACAATGATTCAGATGTGGTATTTCCACTAGGGACATGGGAGTATTTATACTGTTACACAAGGCAGCGGCGAGACTTCATCTGGAATACTGTGAGCAGTTCTGGTCTCCCATGTTTAAAAAAAGAAATAAGCATGATGGAAAACTTATGAGGGGGGACTCCAAGAGCTTGACTTGTTTGGCCTAGGCAAAAGGCTGAAGGGAAATATGATTATTCTCTTTAAATACATCACAGGGATAAATACCAGGGAGGGAGAAGAGTTATTTAAGTTAAGCACCAATGAGAACAAAAGGGTATAAACTAGGGATGTTAAATATCAAGTAATTGACTAATTGAAGTAAATGCATTTTCATCGACTATTCGATTAGTCAATAGGGTGCCATAGGGCTGTTGCTACACTTCAAAGGCAAAAGCACCATGTGGAGCCCAGGGTCAGTTGAGGACTCCCCCACTGACTACAGGCTCCATGCAGTGCTGATGCTTTAAAATACCATGGAGAGCCTGGTGTCAGGTTCCATACAGCATTTCAAAGTGGCAGTGCTCCATGGAGCCTGGATCAGCTGGGGACTCCCCTGCTGACTTCGGGCAGCGCTGCTGCTTTGAAATGCCGTGGGAATTCCAGCATCAGACTCCATGCAGTGTTTCAAAGTGGCAGTGCCACACAGAGCCCAGGGTCAGCGAGGAAGTCCCCATCTGATCCTGGGCTCCATGTGGCACTGCTGCTTTGAAACACTGCGTGCAGCCTGGAGACACCCAGCTGGCCCCAGGCTACATGCGGCGTTTCAAAGTGGCAGTGGCGTGTGGAGCCCAGGGTCTGGCCCCAGGTTCCAAGAGGCATTACTGCTTTAAAGTACCCCCACCTTGCTGCCTCTTTTTAATAGAGGTAGCAAGAGGGAGGGGGAAGTGACTAGTTGACTAGCTTGTCGACTATATGATAAGCATAAACTGCCACCAACAAATTTAGGCTTGAAATTAAATGAAGATTTCAAACCAGCAGAATAGTGAAGTTTCAGAAAAGCCTTTTAAGGGGAGCAATGGAAGCAAAAAACCTAACTGGCTTCAAGATTTGATAAGTTTATGGAGGAGATCGTATAAGACTGTCTACAATGGCATGTGGATGATCTTCAGTTGCTAGCAGTAAACTCCAATGTAATCATGCAGTAATCATGATTTGAGGACTTCAGTAACTTAGCCAGAGATTAAGGGACTATTACAAAGTAGAGTGTGAGGTTCCATATCCTGCAATGCATAGGTGGTCATACTAGATGCTCATGATGCTCTCTTCTGGCCTTACATACTATGAGATGGTTCCTATCTGTATTCCAGTGTGGGTATGCTAATGAACTCCTACAATGCATCAGGCATGGTATTTCAACTAGGGACAGGGGAGTGTTTATACTGTTACACAAGGCTCTGGTGAGACTGCGTGTGGAATACTATGTGCAGTTCTGGTCTCCTATGTTTAGGAAAGAAAGAAGAGATGTAGAGAAGAGCTACTAGAATGATAGACAATTTATGAGAGAGGACTCCAAGAGCTTGGATATGATGTTGGGTCCTATATTGCAGAGATGGGAATCTACACCTGCAGTCCAGAGACCAAGAGTGCTCCACTGCCTATAGGATGGTTTCAAGATTGGCTTGCCCGTCGGTGTTGAGGTCTAGCCTTTCTGGTGCCTAGTGTAATATCTGTGGTACTGGTGGCCTGCTTGTTCTTTAGCTGCCAAGTCCACTTCAGGCAACAAGAGCCTTAAGAGAATTTGTGTCCCCTGCTACTCCCGGGAGTCAGAGGTGGCCTGGAGGGCTGGGAGTTCTGATCTCAGCAGTATCCCCTTGGAGTCCCTGGGTGGACACATAGCCTCACAGAAGTTCTTTGCTCAAAGTCCCTTTCCCTTCCAGTGATAGGCGGGGGAATGGGGAGCTTCCCTTCTTTTGCCATTTGTTAAACATTGAGGGACAAAAGTACTGGGTGGAGCGCTATGCACTGATGCCAAGGTGCTTAGGGTTTGTCTACACTAGCCCCCTAATTCGAACTAGGGTGGCTAATGTAGGCATTCGATCTTGCAAATGAAGACCGGGATTCCTCGTGGAATGAGGTGTAACAGTTAATCCGAACTAAAGACTTAGTTCGGATTAACTTCTGACTGCCGCGTGTAGCCGCGGGCAGTCAGTTCGAACTAAGGGGATTTAAAAATGGTGTCTGCTCGGGAACATGCAAATGAAGCCCGGGATATTTAAACCCCGGGCTTTATTTGCAAATTTGAATGCCTACATTAGCCACCCTAGTTCGAACTAGGGGGCTAGTGTAGACATACCCTCAGTGTGGCTTCTGAGCAGGAAGGCTCTGAAACAGGATACATTTACAGCCTCCATGAGGAGGTCTCTCAAGTGGATAGTCCATTCCTTTTGGGTTCTAGGATGAAAGTTTTACAGATTTTGCACTTGTCTTTTCTATGGGACTCCCCCAAGTACATCAGATAGCTGTTGTGGGGGTCAATGATGAACACTGTTTGAAGTCTGGGGAACAGGGCAAAGTCCCAGGAAGAACTACTAAACTAAGGACTAATACTTAATAACTATATGCAGAAGTTAGATAACAATGACCTGCTGAGTATTGCTAATGTTCTTATGATACAAGACAAGGCGCTCTGACCAAGCATCACAGGCAATAAGAAGGAAATGAGAGTGCGTAGAGCTGGCAGCGCCTCATATACTGTCACGTGAGTGTAACCCTTAATAAAGCACCATAGCCAGCCCTAGAGATAATGTTAAAAGTAAAGTGGGTATGCACCCCCGAGAATGGAATCGACATGAGTGAACATAAAGAGAAGAACTTAAAAACCATGCTTCAGTGCCCTTCCAGAACAGGGATGCTTTCCTAAACTGGTACTATAGTGCTGTCTTAGCCTGCATCACACTAGACACATAATTAACTATGAACTAAGGGGAAAAACCAGTAATTATTCCAAAAGTGCTCTGCATCATTTCACCCCCATTTAATGAAATTAAAATGCAAAAGAAATGTTAACTAAAAGCTCAGTCACAAGAAAAGTGTCACTAGTTAATCTCTGCTATGATCAAATAGTAATTCAATTTTATCTGTTTTATCTGTAATTTCACCATCCACAGAGAAGGTTTCTAATACATGGGTAATATTTGGGCCATCTCTTGAGACACAATAGGATACAACATACAGCCTCGTTATTACAACTTGGAAGCCTATTGTTTATATATTCAGAAAAACAAGAGAGCCTTTTAGTGCCCTTCACTTTTCTATTATAGTAATTTCGAGGAGAGCCAATCAAGATCAAATCCCCATTATGCTAGATGCTGTATTGAAGCATACAAAAACAATCCCTGCCCCACAAAATTTACAATCTACAGCATTTTAAAAGATTATCAGAAATACAACATGAAAAAAATGAGTGAACACTGAGCTCTATTTAAAAAGTTCCTACATTAATTCTTACCATTTAAGCCTTCAGAAATCTCCACAACATATTTAGTTATTGCTGCCCCTCCATTGTCTTTTGGTGGATCTACCAAATATGAACAAAAAGTCAGGCAAAACACACTGTTCTGGACACTACTGCATTTATGTGATGTAAATGAAAAACTTTCTGTGGAATATTTAAAGGAAATATTTTCAAAGACACAAAGGCCATTTAGATGCTCAACTCGCAGAGCGTCTAAATGCCTTTTGTATAATTGAAAATCTCCCTATTTGGGCTTGCTGATATGGGTGTGTGTGTGTGTGTGTGCAAACATTACATGGGGGGGTATGAATTCTAAGGTGCACTAATATGTTGCGCATTAATTGGTTTAATGTGAACCAATTATTAGTGCATTTTAGAAATCATAACCTTGTAGTGCGCACAACTGCTTTGCATAGACAAGTCCTTAATCAAGAGCAAGGAGAATCTATAGCAAGATTTTTGGCAATAAACTAAGGATGCTCAAACATTTAGACATATAGCCAGCCTGATCATGCGCAGACAGTAACAGCACAATCCCTTCAAAAGAAATTCATAATTTCATAGAATAATTAAGAACATAAGAACGGCCATACTGGGTCAGACCAAAGGTCCATCTAGCCCAGTATCCTATCTGTCGACAGTAGCCAATACCAGATGCCCCAGAGAGAGGGATCACAACAGGTAATCCTCATGTGATCCCTCCCGTCACCCTCTTCCAGAAAAACAGAGACTAGGGATACCATTCCTACCCATCCTGGCTAATAGCCATTAATGAAACTAAACTCCATGAATCTATCTAGCTCTTTTTTGAACCCTGTTAAAGTTCTAGCCTTCACTGCATCCTCTGGCAAGGAGTTCCACAGGTTGACTGTGAGCTAAGTGAAGAAAAACTTTCTTTTGTTTGTTTTAAATGTGCTGCCTATTAATTTTATTTGGTGACCCCTAATTCTTTTATTGTGGGAATAAGTAAATACATTTTCCTTATTCACTTTTTCCACACCAGTCATGATTTTATAGACATCATTCTGATTCATGATACTGACATCATTTTGAATTCTAGACAGGAGCTGATGGTCAAGCTGATTTACAAACAGATGTTCCAAAATAATTTAGGGAGCAGGATTTCCAAGTATTTTTAACATATTTTTCAGGAAGATATTGGGCATTTGGGTGGGGAAGCAGCACTTCCTGCCTAGAAGTTGATTCCAGCATATATAGGATTTACAATTTAGTTCAAAGGCTTTCAGCACCACTACCATAAAAATTGTTTCAGCATTCCTGGCAAATGGCCCACAGTTCCCAGCCATTATAGACAGTGGAGCTGTAGATGGTGAGGATACCCCATAGCTCCTGACTGCTGCAGGTGATGGGAGACCCTTCAACTCACAGCCATCGGTGGCAGGGGATGTCAGAACTCCCATCTTCCATGCAGTTACTCCACTGCAGACAGTGTGGGTACCTACAGATCCCCATTTTGTCTTAGATCTTTTTAGTAAAAATCATGCCAAGGTCACAGCTTACATTAATTTTTCTTTATTGCCATGACATGCCCATGACTTTTACTAAATATATCCACATCAAAATTTTAGCCTTACAGGTTGACAGATTGAGTGGGAATTTGTGCCTGGAATTCAGGAAGCACAAATATTTCAAACTAGAACTGTGTGAAGTTCTCATTAGAAAACCTGGAATTATGCTCTCCTTCTGCTGGTTTTGTTATAAACTCAAAGCTCAGACCAAGTTCATTGAAAAGTGTGTGAACCTAGGCCCAGTTTTAAGAAAATCTAGGCCAATTTATAATTCTGCAATGAAACACACAAAAACTCCTGGTTCATATATTTTCAACAGAAAACCAGGTATTTTTGGTAAAGTTTTTCTTTAAGACAATTCGAATACAGAAACACTAAGTTAAACTCAGGGACAGTAACAGAGTCATAGTGAACACAGGCAAACTGAAGCCCCCCGTGAAATCAAATCCCAATGAACCAAAAAAGGCTCAAATCCCTATGTCTTTGTTTCACACCTGATAGTTAAATACTGTGGCGTCCTCTTAAGTAGGCTGAAGTCACTGGGTCAATATTCTTCTCTCAGCCACACTAGTGCTAATCCAGAAAAACTGCTGACTGCAACAGTACTGAGAGCAGAATCTGTCCTTCTGTACATACTCATTTACGTAAATACAGACAAAGGTATTCAAATAGAACTGAACAAAAACTTTACCCCAAATTATTTTAAAACTTTGTGCATGAATTTTTCCTTTAACTGATGGTTTTGAAGGTGCTCCAGGCTTGTCTGGTAAAGTAGTAAAGTCTACTACATCACTTGGACTACTTTTGCCTTCCAAGTTATAGGCAATGACCTGAAAAATAAATAAATAAATAATCTGCAAATACTGTAAGTGCACTTCTGGCATTCTATACAAGCTGCTAATACTAAATGTGTGTAAATAATTTATACATTTAATTTATAGGTTACAAATCAGCAAAGGAAAGGAAAGGAAACTGTCACACATTTTTGTATATTATTCTTTCACATTTTTGAGGGATTTTAGTAGTCACTTTACTTTTTACTGAAAAGAAAAACTGCAGAGAATTGCCAGAAGGGAAATTTTAATCTTTAAAACAAATGAAAATTAGCTTTTTACAACAGGTGTAAAGAAAATAAAGAACAAACAATGTATGCCGATGCTGATGTATTACTATGGCTCTTTGGCAATATACACATTGATACATTCTGGTTCCTTCTAAGGATCAGATTAGCCACCCCTATTATATACCCTCAGAAATAAAACTATATTGAAAGCATCTATACAAATAGCTACTGATACAGAAATTAGGATGTTATACAACATTTTATGTATTCTACTATTAAAGGAAACTGAAATACTCAAATGTGAATCATATATTCCCCACTGAGGCAAAAGTAATTTTGTATGATTAGTATTCTGTAATGTTTTGCTTTCATAATAATGTAATATTTTGTTAAACTAGAGACCATGTAGTTCTTGCCTTTCCATAGTTTTTCTTGTAAGAAAATAACTACAGCAATAAAAAGTAGGAAATTTAAAAAGTGACTGCACTTATAACTTTTGCCAACAAAATCAATGAGGTTATTACATAAATCTGTCACATCATCTTTCCATAATCTTAAGAAATGCTACTCCTCCCCCCGTCTTCTTCCATTTACAATAAAAATGAAAGTTGATTAACGTAGCATTTATTCTTCATTCTCCCACACTGAACAAGAGCCTCTTCTATTTAAAAATGGTTCAGTTTACCAAAATAGGGTATGAAATCTGTGTAATATGTTCTTCGACCAATAATGTGCTTTCAAATCCTCACAGACCTTCAAAATGTGTTTTAAGTGTTTCCAGTTTAAATACATATGCAACCATATGAGGCCTCAATGTTATACTATTTTGGGGATAGCGTACTCAAAAGACAATGATGCATGAAAGACAGTTACCTAGTGTTCTTTGAGATGTGTTGCTTATGTCCATTCCACATTAGGAGCGTGAGTGTGCGCACGTGTGCGTGCAAGCATGTGCCACATACCACTGAAGGAAAGCATGGATGTATCCGTAAGGGACTGGCTCTAGCAGAAGGACCTTTGGTCTGACCCAGTACGGCCGTTCTTATGTTCTTAGCACCCTCTAAAATAGTGCACATATACTGCAGCAAATGGGGTGCTGCCAGATCCCTCTGCCCTTAGTTCCTACTTGCTAGAAACTCCAACAGTTATGAAGCATGGTAGCTCATGGAACGGACACGAGCAACAGATATGGAAGAACACCATTTATGGAAAAGGTAATTGTCTTTTCTTCTCCAAGTGCTTGCTTATGTCCATTCCATGTTAGGTGATTCCAAGCAGTACCTATGAAGGCAGGTAGGAGTTCATGGATGTGTAACTTGTAACCAGTGTTCCTTCTAATCTTTTCCATCCATGTGCAAAATATTTTCATGTGCACCAGGGCACGTGCAAATGTGCACCAAAACAAAAAACCCAGCTGTGGGTGCTCTGCTAATCACCTGGAGGCTTTTGACTCTCTCTGTTGAGTGGCTGCAGAACCTGTTAAAGCTCAGATTAACTACCTGATTATATACCTTCAGAAAAAACAAATGAACAAACCAACTTATATTGAAAGCATCCATACAATAGCAAGTGGATGTTGCAATGATAACTGCAAATTTGGACACTGCAAGGAACAGTGTAACCAAAGATCCCTCAAAGCTGCACCTTAGGTTCCCTTGGCTATTGGGATTAGAAAGTAATAGGAATAGACCCCTTGATCATGAGGTCGGAGGGGACTTCTTCCATGGCCCCCATCTGCAACAGGCCCTGCACCTCCTACTGCAGTAAACTCTTGAGAGAGGGATTCCTGAAGAGGGACGGAGAAGACAGGTGCTTTAAAACAAACAGAAGGGCACTGCACTGTGTCACAACATTAAAGAGAAATACTGAGGAGGAAAAAGAAAGAAAGAAATGGGTGGGACTGGTATGTTGCCCTTAAATTGTAAAATGGAGATTTCGAAATATACTGAAAAATACTACTTCTGCTAAAAAGTCAAACAGCTTTCCCCCTCATTACACAAAGAAGGGATGCTCTCTCTCCTTGGGCAGCACTCATTTCTTATCTATGAACAATTCTTTAGGAAAGTATCAGTAACCGTGTTACCAGTTTATTTCATCACAGAAATTAATCATAAAACACAACTGCTAACATGGAGCCATTCTGCAATGAATAAAGCCAAAATAATTGGAAGAATCTTACCCTAAATTTATACTTTGTACTGCGTCGAAGATTCTTCACCGTGCAGGTGAGATCATCTCCATCATATTTTGGCTTGAAACCATATCCCTATAGAATGAATTAAATATTAATACTTGATAGCAAAACTCATTTTATATGAAACATAGTAATTTGTTTGGCTGCTCTGAGTAAAGCTATTAAAACAAGTTTTTATTCTGTAAACTAATATTTTTGATTTACCCTTCACCATTTGGCATGGTGTATAATGGAAATAAATTAATAATGATCAAAACAATATAAAATTATAACAACCCCCGTGACGGAGTGACTGCCCCATACTGGCTAGAAGGGGGTAAAGTAGGCTGGAGGGAGCCTGCACAGAGCCCTGGCCAAATGGAGAGGCGCTTTTAATGAACCAATTAGGGTGTAGCTTGCTGGGGCAGACCTGTATAAAAGGAGCTGCCAGCATAGAGAGATAGCTAGACCCTCACAAGGGAGGGTGTAGGACCAGTTCATAGAGAAGTGACTTTGGTAGAACAGTGTTGGGCAGGCTCAGGAGGGCTAAAGAGTAAGGTTCCAGCCTGATACTTGCCACGCTGTTGGCCTTGCTACAAGGGCCAGGAGGGTGCAAAGAGTCACAGGGGAAGTGGCCCACGGAACTAGAGGAGGAGTAGAGGAGGGCAGGATAAGGCTGTAAGAGGATCCCTGGGTCAAGACCCAGATTAGTGGGCGGGCCTTGGGTCCCCCATTTTCCCTTCCACTGTATCTTGCCACCGAAGTGTGGCCAACACAGACTGTGGCTTGCCCCTGAGGTAAGGGGCTAACTTTGGGGCAGTGTCTGGCGAAACCGAGAACTGCTGATATCCTCCTGGGAGGAGTGTGGCCCAAACAGATTGTGGCTTGCCCCTGAGACAGAGAGGTTAGGCTTGGAGGCCACAGTGGCAGTAGAGATTCATGACTGCCAATAAACCCCTGGAAGGTAGCGAGAGACCACTGAAGTGGGCACTGCTGGAGGGCATTGTCCTGAAGAGGATACTGTGGTCCAGAAGATTGGGGAGTGAGGATGAGGGAGACACCAACCACAAGGAGGCACCCTGCTGACAACAGAGCTAATCTCCAGTGCTACCCACAGTTGAGAGTTGACCCTGTGACACCTCCGCCCCCCCATCTTCTGACTATGAAACAGAGGTTCTAATGTAAAAAAAGGGAAAAGGAGAAAGTAATATATAGCCAATAGTGGTCTACTAACATAACTTTTATGGGGCAGAGGGGAAATCATAGCAGCATTCATTGAAAAATGAAGGCAGATAAGCTGAAATGACTGTCAAGGGGAGACAGTTCCTCACCACAGGGACTTTTGGTACAGATTCTTCAAGGATTTAATCATGAGCTTGACTTTCTATACAAGAATACACAGTGTGTATGTCTTTGCAGGATCTGGTCTTAACAGCAAAAACATAATCGATAAGGATTGTTTAACATAACAAGAGTAAAACAATATGGTTTTGTCATAGTAAAAGCAAGAATCATTATAATTTAAGAGAAGGGAAAAGTCATGTTTTGATATTAACAGTTTTTCCTTGGAAAACAACGAGTAGTTCTATGGAACCTTAGAGACTAACACATATATTCTGCTATATTATATTTGTTAGTCTCTACGGTGCCACAAGACTGTTCGTTGTTTTCAAAGAAAGTTACAGAAAGTTTTGCCTTTGAACAGTCCGTGGAAAGACCATAAGCCAGCCCAAGGGGTTCTTTTATATAAGGATTCTTACCACTATTCTGGCTGTGTAAAAGGGCCCTAAAGTGGGCATAAATGAAATTTCCTTTAGGACTACTTTGTACTGCCAGAATGGCATAAAGAGGGGCTTCTATAAAGGGAAGCAGGTAAAGGGCTTCAGCTTGCCTTCCCCTGCCTTACTGTCAATTAATATCAGATTCATGATTTGCATAAAAATAATCACAGAAGTCACAGAGATGAAGTGATGCCTGTGAGGTTCTCTGTCCAAGGCTGGGGCCTTAGCCAGGAACTAAAACCATTAAGGGATTTAAAAACCAGAAAGATCTGCTTAATCTGTCACTTTATCTATAGCCAATGCAAGAGACGCTGAAGTGGAAGACCATAATCAAATGTGAGGGATTTGCCATGTCTGATAGTTTTCCACAGAAAGGATATGCTCAAAATTGACACCAATTATTTGCTCGTTACTTACATCCCTTAACAAGTAGGGACAGAGAGAAAGTAAGAACATCCTTCCAACAATGCCCTATTACTTGTTAGCAAGACTCATCTCTTTGTAGGACTGAGGATGAAACAGATTTCTGCCAAGGCCAAAACCTAATTTGTGGAGTCCATAAGGCAAGAGATATATGAATGTATAATATTAAATTGTAATGTAATTAAAATGGAAACATATTAAGCATTTCAAAGTTATGTGCTGATATTGGTTAAACATTACTAAACATCCTTGCTGACTACAAAAATCTCAGCTGCACACTAATTTATATAGTGAATTATTTTTGCACATTTTCCCCAATTTTAATATTGTGATAAAGCTCCTACTTAAACCTGGTGGTTCCTGCACTTTCAGGAAGATTTGCTTGCCTCAGAGGCTCACAACAGTTTTTCGTTTTAGACAACACACCTAGTCCATTAGTTTGCTGTTTGTGGAGCTCTTTTCATCATTGGCCAGTGTATGATTAAAGTGTAGAATAAACTCCACAATACTTTTCCCTGAGTGGAAATAAGAAAGTGTGTGTTGAGGGGAACCTGGGCCCACTCTCTCCAGGTTCCAGCCCAGGGCCCTGTAATAGCAACTGCCTATGTGAGTACCTGACACCTGCTATATGACAGCTTCAAGATGCTTGCGCTACTTCCCCACACCTTCCTGTTCTCCAGTTCGTCCTCCTAGTGTCCACTTGCTGTCTGTTTTCATCCTACTCCCAGCAGTGCTTTCCTCTATCCTCTCAGCTACCCTTACCCACCACCAACTGCAGGAAAACTCCTTTTATAGCCAGTCTCAACTGGTTTTCCTAATTAAACCCAGACATCCTAATCAGTCTAGACTCACCTGACTATGCAAGCCTGGTACTTTAGCCCAGGTGTTTAACTGCCCCGACTGCCTCTGCTGGTTCTAGATTAACCCCTCCCTGTTATTCTGGGAACAGAGATCTCCTTAGTCTGAGGCATACATACCTCCCCTCTACTACTTTTTTGTAACTTTCTGCTCTGACCCTGTCACAATATGAAATTTATCTTCTACCTCTACTGTAATAAAAACACCCTCAAGTCTCATTACAACATCACATCTACATCAGAAGATCCTGCCAATGGCAGGTATTATTATACTGAGATACCATTGATATGCTGGAATGTTCTGGGGTGGGGATGGGGATGAGAGGTTCAGTATACAGGCTACGCAGGGAGAGCCCTCTCTTACCCCCGGAGCTTGGGGCCAGGTGAGTAGTGTCTGTTGATGGATGCTGCAGCTGCAGATGGAGAAGCAGGACCTGTCCCTCAGCTGGAGGACAGACACAGACAAACTCTCTGAAATATATAGTAGGATAGCTGCCCCTTTCTCCACTCCTAGACCCTGCTGCCTCAATGGGATTATTCTTGTCCCAGTCTCCATCACTGGCCCCTTGCTGCCTCCCGTGGTCATTTTACAGTATAACTTTTCCTCCTGCCAGACCCCTCCCTTTCCATTTTATGAGAAACAATCAAATTCCAGGCACATCCCATTGTCCTATCCTTACTCCAAACCCTGACCTTGCTTTAAGTTATGATAAGAAGAAGCTGCATAACAAATATGGTGGTCCTAGCTCTTACTTTTTAGGGATTCTTGAAAAAAGGACTCAGACAGACACAGAGAGACATATTTCTAAAATATACAGTAAGAAGATTTCACACTTACTGAGGTCTCATCCTCCATCTCTAAAATGTAAGAGATGCCTTCATCCGTTGGCGTTCCTGAGGGTTTAGTCCACTGTAAGGATAACCAGGTAACTCCAGCTTTAATCAGCATAGGACTAGCTGGCATGGACGGGGCAGTGCCTGAGGTATGATACAGGACTTCTTCACTAAAACCACTGTTTTGAAACAAACAGTATGTAACCTCAATGGGATAAAGTAGGAACAAGAATACAACAGTTTCAAGTTAATCGGTCAGACATATACATTGGTAATTGCATGTTGGTACATGATAATGACCATCCTATACAAATAGTGCCTGCATGTGTAAATCATGCTAATGCAAGTTATACATGCCCATATTTGGAAGTTTTGGCCTGGAATTAATATACATATTTGTTAAAATATATCAAAAATAAAATGTGCTTTTTAAAATCAACTTTGAACAGTCATGTGCACAGCAGTAAGTCTCTAGAACACTTAGGTAATTTATCCAACTAATACAAAAGCATATTCTTGAAACCTTTACTCTACACTGTTTTCCTTTGTCCAAGATTTAATTAAAAATAAATTCATTTTTGCTCCTTAGCAAAATACCTTTACAAACCCTTGCAGACTTCAAGTGAGTCTATTATCAAGTGCTAATTTTTCAGGGGTCCAGAAAATGAGACCAGTAGAGTCTGACTGAAAGTCAAGATTCCGGTGGAATTGCCAATACAAAATTTATATTTTATCATAAATGAAAATACAGTGTAGACCACCAATTAATCTGGCAAAGCCTGATTCGTCAGCTTTACTTGTCTCTTTGGTAGCCTTATTTGGAGACAAAAGGCAAGTAAATAGCACAAGAAAGAATGAGAGACATTAAGAAACAGTATCATTAGGGAGGGATGCAAAAGTGAATGAGGGACTATTAGGGAACCTGAAAAATATAGTTCTCTATATGGCTTACATAATAGAGACAATTTAACAACTCTGATTTCAAAATCTGGATTTCTTTTACATTGCCTGGACAATGTGGATTATTAAAAAGTAGAATCCATCATACCACCATTTAATTTCCCCACGTCCATTTACTTGTTATTTGTGTTTTTCCACACATTAAAGTGATGTGACTACTATAAAATAGGGATGTTAAAAAGTGGGTAAATGGGTAACCATGTAACCGCTGAAAATTTCAGTGGTTACACACACTTGCAATGTGGGGTGGCAGCCAGCTCCCCAGGAGCTGGTGCACACCATGAGCTGGCTTTTAAGTTGGCTTGTGGTATGCACTGGGTGCTGTCCAGTGCTGCCATCTCCCCAGGAGCTAACATGTACTGGCTCCTGCCTGCCAGCCCCACTCCTGGGGGACAGGAGCCAGTGTGTGCCGAGAGTCGGCTGCCACCCCGTGCTCTGGCTCACACTGGTTCCTGGCTCCTGCCCCATGTTGCAGGCTCAGATACAGAGCCTGCAGTGCAGGGTGACAGTCACCTCTGTGTAACTGTTCACAGTAACCAGTAAGTCCAGGCTTACTGGTTAACTGTGTAAATCGTTATCCTATTACAGCCCTACTATAAAACAAATATTGTGATCTTTTTGGTGTAACAGATGGGTCGTAACTTCATTAAGGAACTCTTTTTTTTTTTTTTTTTTTAAACACAATTAAAAAAGCCTAAGACAACAGGTCATAAAAGCTTTCACAAAGACAGCATGCAAACCGGACCTTGGAAATTACTATATAACGAACACAAAACAAGAGAGAATTTTCCTAATTTTTGCACTTGCACTAAATCATTAGTAAGAAAGTCTTAGGAACAGAGATGTGTATTTCATTATGTCAGTTACTGAAAACAAAACAAACAGCCTATATCTACATCTATGTATGCTAAATGCATGGAGCAAATGGAAGGGTGTCAGGACCCGACCAATCTTGAGACTGGGCTCATAGAGTTGCCAGTTGTCTCCCTGCTCTCACCCAGTATATTGTTACTAATCAACTAAGCAGAAAAAACATGAAAACTGAAGCTACATCAGGGAGGCCTCTTCTGAGTCCTCATAGGAGGAACACCACAAATTGGTCAGGGCCTATTTAAACCCAAAGAGCGGTACAGAAAGTTGTCCACACAACTGTGCTTTAACCTGGCTGTTATATCAGATCCTGGCTTCTTGCCTGACTCCTGGTTCCTGCTTCCCTAATGGGCTCTTGGTTTCTGTCTTATTAGTGATTCTTGCCTCTTGTCTCCAAATCTGGCTCCAACCCTTGGCTTGATCATCCACCCCAATTCCTGCTTCAACCA
The DNA here is from genome assembly GCF_052426305.1 of Pelodiscus sinensis. NCBI lineage: Eukaryota > Metazoa > Chordata > Testudines > Trionychidae > Pelodiscus > Pelodiscus sinensis. Next base: position 294,365,118 of record NC_143052.1, on the reverse strand, counting down.
GATTACCCAGCCATCTACATCCCGGCACCAAGAAAAGGGTAGAAAACAGACTTGGTTGGCCACTCACAAATGCCAAAATACCAAGCATTCATCCAGTGAGTTGTTTTTAAACTAACGGGTATGTTAAAATTAAATGTCAATAAAAAAAAAACCAGTTCTTAATTATTTTTTACTCTTGGTAGGACCAATTCAAAGCACACTGAAATTAGTGGAAAGTGTCCCATTGACTCAAGTGGACAATGGATTAGGTCTTAGCAATGTATTCCAATTTTCTACTAGCTATTTCTCTCTGCTTCCTTTTTGTACTTTTCTTATTTAGCAACTGTTTTTTGTGCTGTATTTCATATGTGGTTGAAATTAGGAATGGTTAATAATTTAAACACACATAGGAGTTGTTTTTATATTTCTATGAAATATGTGATTAAAAAATGCTTAGAGTGTAGTTAGTTTTAGAAAGATATACCACCATACAGAGTAATGACCTCCATCAGAAAATGTGAATTACGTGCCCATATATTCACAAATGGACCTGAAGACGTTTGTTCATTTTTATTTTATTCTTCAAGATTATCGTAGCTGTTTAGGTGTCATTCCGCTATTAAAATGACTTAAAAACAAAAAATCTCTATTTTAAATTGCTGAAAATAAAGCTTATTAAATAACAGGAGCAATATACTGTATGAAGCTCTAAGAGGGTTAAGAAAACTTAAAACATAAGTCATCCTGTAGCACAAATATAACAAATATATTCTCTCCCTCTCTCCCTCCCTCTCCACTTCTTCAGCATTCATAGCTCTTGTGTCTTAGTGTATAGCACATGGGCATAGAAATGATATTTAATTACAGCAGCATTCTACTGTATGTTGTTCCTACATACACACACGTGGATGTATACACATTACATTGTTTACGTATATAACATGATAATACCCACCTCATACCCATGTCATTTTTGGCTGCCAATCTAAAAGTGTACCCCATTGCTGGTGAAAGTTTGGTAATTCTATACTGCTTCTGTTGGCCATAGTAACACTGACAAAACTCTCCATTTCCTTTTCCCTAAAAGAAATAATTAAAACTCATTATTTACATTTCAGAGGGGTAATTTCTGTTATAGGAAAAACTTAAAAACAACAAATAGTCTAGTAGCACCTTAAAGACTAACAAAGCATGTAGATGGGATCATGAGCTTTAGTGGGCACAACTCACTTCATGATGTCCTGTCATCTGAAGGAGTGGGTTGTGCCCATGAAAGCGCACGATCCCATCTACATGTTTTGTTAGTCTTTAAGGTGCTACTAGACTATTTGTTGTTTTTAAGTTTTTTTTATTATATACACTGTTAATCAGGCTTATCTATTGTTTAAATGTAAATGAACATTTATCCTATTAAACTCAAAATAATCCACAGATGACCAAAGAAGTAAGTGTTATATCATATTTTTTTAATTCTGAATTCAAAATGCTTTTCTTTCAGTCCTCAGCTCCACAGGACTGATGAGGAGGCTGTGTATATTCTGCCCCACAGCCCACCTAACTCTTTCCATGATAAGCCCTTTAGTATCTAGAGGGCGGAGCCAGGAGATGTTTCTGTGGGGACAGCTAAACCATCCTTACACAATGGAGATTTTCACATGGACATGACTCTTAGCACATAGATCTTGGAAGGAAGAACTGGGCCACCGGAAAGGAAAAAGCCACCTTAAACAGTGACTCGGGCTGTGTCTACACTGGCATGAATTTCCGGAAATGCTTAAAACGGAATACTATTCCGTTTTCAGTTTTTCCGGAAAAGGAGCGTCTACATTGGCAGGCTGCTTTTCTGGAAAAGCCCTTTTTCCGGAAAAGTGTCTGTGGCCAATGTAGACGCACTTTTCCGGAAAAGAGCCCCGATCGCCATTTTCGCGATCGGGGCTTTTTTTCCAGAAAAGACTACTGGGCTGTCTACACTGGCCCTTTTCCGCAACAGTGTTCCAGAATAAGGACTTATGCCCGAGCGGGAGCAGAACAGTTTTTCCGGAATAGCGGCTGATTTTGTACAGTAGAGCATCGTTGCTTTTCCGGAAATTCAAGGGCCAGTGTAGATAGCTCGCAGCTTATTCCGGAAAAGCGGCTGATTTTCTGGAATAAGTGGCCCAGTGTAGACACAGCCTGGGTGTCTGGCTGGTGAGTCTTGCCCACATGCTCAGGGTTTAGCTGATCGCCATAGTTGGAGTCGGGAAGGAATTTTCCTCCAAGGTAGATTGGCATAGGCCCTGGAGGTTTTTCGCCTTCCTCTGTAGCATGGGGTACAGATCACAGCTGGAGGATTCTCTGCATCTTGGGGTCTTCAAAGTATTTGAAGGCTTCAATATCTGAGATATAGGTGAGAGGATTATTCTAGGAGGCGGTGGGTGAGATTCTGTGGCCTGCACTGTGTAGGGGATCAGACTAGATAGATGATCATAATGGTCCCTTCTGACCTTAAAGTCTATGAGTCAATGTAAATTTTAAAAACCATTAGATTACACTGCCATTTTCTATTCTATGAATTGTGACCTATATCTTTGCCTGAAAGATATAGGTCACAATTAAGGATATGATCTGGTCACAGAGTCTGTAATTTTAACAGACTTCTATTCATGACTCTGCTTGTACCCTGCAGCGGCCAGTGGGGCTCCAGCTGTCAACCTCTCCCCCTCCTTCACCGCACAATTGACAGGGATCCAGTTGTCAGTGTCTCCCTGCCCCCTGCCTCCCTCCCCGCTCCGTGTGAGGCCTTAGGTACAGCCTGATGTTGTAGAGCTCTCGTTTCTGTGATCTATGCATTCAGTCAGTGTATTTTAATAACAATTTCCTTGCCAAAATCTTAACTTTTGTCATAATTTTCTTCTGAAAATATGTTCCTATTCATACAAAACTATTTAAAAAATATATAAAGATATCTACTTACTTCATCCCATTCTAAAAGATAATTGTGGATTTTGGAACCATTGTCACAAGACGCCTGCAACAAAGGAAAAGAATAAAATTAGGACTCTGTAGGAGGAGGACAAGATTACTTTGGGAAAACGATAAAGGGCTACAGATATTCATTTATAGGTCACCTGGTCCAATTAATTCAAAGTGAGAGGTGACCAACTGTTCCCTGATGCTGGCTGTTTGAGATTTCCCTCAAATCTCCTTTTTTTGACTACATGCATTTTAAAACAATATTCTGACAACACTGTCAAATATCATGTTACAGCAATTTTTTGAGAAGCTATAGGGTTAGATAGGTATATAAAGAATTATATTAGCTTATCTTAAGGAAAATACATTCATTTTGCAGTTTAAATGAAGTAACAGATTTTTAGCAGCCATAGGAAAGCCTTGAAGAAAACATTAACTGGAAAGGTCAGTTGTAAAAAAATGCTGAGCTCAAAATGTGGCTAATAATAGATGAGAAGCCTTTAATTATTACAGTTGGTTCCAACAGCCAACGAAAAGTTGTTTTGTGATATGATTTAGAATGACATCTAATGCAGCAATCATATCTTGAAGAAAGAGGTCCACTCAAACTTTTATTTACAGGGTTAAGGGTCAAATCCAAACTAGCCAAAACCTGTTTTTTAAGGAAACAGTCAACATGACAACACTTATGCTGTATAAAACAATCAGGTTTGCTAGGTTATTTAATCAGATCTACCTAAAAAATGCCAGAGTAAATCAGGATCACAGAATCATAGAAGGTTACAGTTGGAAGAGACCTCAGAAGGTCATCTAGTCCAATCCCTTACTCAAAGCAGGGCCAACCCTAAATAAGTCATCCCAGCCAGGGTTGTGTCAAACTAGGCCTTAAAAACCTCTAAGGATGGAGATTCCACCACCTTCCTAGGCAACCCATTCCAGTATTTTACCACCCTCCTTATACCCAACCTAGACCTTCCATACTGTAACCTGACACCATTGCTCCTTGTTCTATCATCTTCCTCTTTGGAACCCCCGTTTCAGGTAGTTGAAGGCTGATGTGAAATCTCCACTCATTCTTCTCTTCTGCAGCTGAAATAAGTCTAGCCCCTGACAAGTCACATTTTCCAGTCCCCTAATAGTTTTTGCTGCCTTCCACTAAACTTTCTCCAATTTGTTCACATCCTTTCTATAGTAGGGGGCCCAAAACTGGACACAATACTCCAGATGTAGCCTCACCAGTGCTGAATAGAGGGGAATAATCACTGTGCTCAATCTGCTGGCAATGTTCCTACTAAGGAGTAGAGCAGCTGTCTCTGACCAGTCAATTGCGACTGACTGATCATGGAGGCTCTGACAGTCCATCTCCATCTCAGTCCCTTATGATCCCCTCTCCTCCCCTAGTTTTCCAATAGGAGACTCAGCTGAACTCAAAGAACAGGCTACATGCTCCAGGCTGATTTGCTGGATGCCTCCAGGCTGATTTGCTGAATGCCTTCTCAGCCGGAATTGTTGTCTTTACTTTGAAAGGTGCTTAAAGGCACATGGAGGGGTTGAGCAGATCATGGGCTGGGCTCACTGCTTTGACTTGCAACTAGGTTCCCTCCTCTGATGATGAAGAGGAGTGGGCAGAAAAATGCCTTTCATACACCTCCTAACGTGGATTAGGGTGTATTTTTTCCAACAGCCAACCAGAAGAGTCTACATGGGGGGGGGGAGGTGAGGAAATCCTCTGCAGCCCCCCAGTCCTTGCAGGTTCACCAGCTGCAGTAGTGGGTGGGGATGGGAATCCTTTGCAGCTCTCCAGCCCTGTCTGTAAGGGAGGGAATCCCCAGCAGCTCAACAGTCACTGCAAGGCTGGGAGAGGGGAGAAGGGGACCAACAGTTGCCAATCTAAGGAAGCCCCAGCTTGAGAACCTCCTTCATTAAACAAGTCCCACACAGGTTTCTCCACACACATCAGGCCTATATCAACCTCATTCCCATTCTGGAGCATAACAGAGGCTGCAAAGGGTTAACAGCAGCAACCTTGGTAACTGCCACAGCATGAAATGAAAGACTCCTGTCTCCTGAAATACCATGAATGGAGCAGAGCCTGTTTCCGGCACAGAGTCTGGTGCTCTCAGCTGGGCAGGGGGATGAAGTGATTGCCTGCTCTGTGAATTCAATATGGTATTTGATGTCAAGTCATAACTGAAATAACTGCACAAATCATACTGCTAATTTGGGATGCTGCCTGAGTACTTTTGGGTAACGTAAATGCTGGGGAAGGAGGAGGGGGGGGAAGGGACTAGCAGGGATAAGGCTGCACTAACCACAGACGGGAGAGGGAAAGTGCCTCTGCCACCCTGAAGAAAACTAGCCATTCCCTGGGGAATTCAGCATGGAGAGCATGGGACTGAGATGGTTATTATATGGATAGCTATGTGCGTATGTTTGTACCATGGTGAGCTGTCTGTGAGATCGTCACAACCTGTGTTTTTATCAGCATCTCTCAAAAAAATAAGCTAATCTTCGCAAACTGCATATTTGCCTCTCTTCTACTCCCAGGACATGCCTATCCCTGTTTCACATGATTCCCGCTTTCCTTCCACTCCCAGTACTTACCTCACCTGCTCTTCATCATCTTCTTCCTCTTCCCTAAGAGGTTGGCTCCCCATCTAACACTTCCCAAAATCCATCTCCCTTTGGCTGACTCTCCTTCTCCATCTATTCTCCCCTCTTCCCATTCAAAGTTTCAGCAGAGCCAGTTTTCCAATGGAATTGATTTGGGCTTCTTTAACATTTGGTGCATGCTGGGAATATGGTGCATGCTGGGGTTTCTTTTTCCTGCAGTGGGGGTGGGTGGGCGACAGGCACAATGTACTCTGAACCTCCCCACAGCATGACAAACCGGGAACCCCTCCTGTCTCCTTTCATGGAGCCCCAGGAGAGAAAAGTAGTCTAGTGATCACAAAGCTGTGTCAGACCTGTTCACATTTCTCCAGCAGAGAGAAAGGCCACAGTAATGACCATGCAGAAAGAGTAAGGGCCTAGACAACCAGGTCTCAGCTGAGCTCCTTTGGGTGCTAGAAGACATACTGATCTCATAGAGAACTTTGTCATTTGCTAGAAGTGTCTTCTCCACCTGCCCCATTACCTTCAGATTACTTCTGTTCCCCTTCCCCATGCTTTAAGCTTCTCTGACTCCGGCTGCCTCTCACTCACTTCTCCCTCAGTTTTTGCTACTCCTCACGTTCCCCCTCCTCTCTTTGGACCCCTTTAATTTTCGCCCTTCCTGCTTCTGCTGCCTCTATCCATGCCTGATCACCCTTTTGCTGTTGTATCCTCCCACTCTTTGTTGTTCCCGCCATCAATTTGCCTCCTCCTGTTGCTACCACCTCTTGCCGCTGCCTCCTCCCCTCTTGACTACTTGGTGATCTCGTTCAGGAAGCTGGCTTGGTGATCAGGGGGCTAAACTGGGATATGATAGAGAGCTGGTTCAGCTGCTGTGACAAGTGGTGGCTCTTGCTAGCAAGAAGGTATTTTTACAAGTATGGTTCTCATAGCCTCAGGAGGAGAGGCGAGGCTTCTAGCATGGATTGCCCCTGTGCATTCAACAGGGCGTTCGAGGACGATTATAACCAATCGGCTAACCACCTGCCAAGGGGAGTGGGTGCTGTTGCCTGTGAACCTTGAGAAAGTGTACAGTTGGAGTTAGGCAATAGCCCAGACCACACATTACAGGGATTGTGGTCAAGTGAACTCCACCAGGCCCTTTGGCGCATCCACTCATACAGGCTTTTCCTTTGGGCCTCCAGCCTGGGAGACAGCTATCCTGCATGCTAGTGGGCACTGAGAGGGGAAATGCAAAGTCCTGCTTCCCACAAGCATTCAGGTGTTTTCTCCTTGGCCTGGTTGCTTGCTTAGCACCCCATACTCCCACCTCCAACCCCACACTCTGACCAACCTGAAGTCATAAAAAGGTTGTAGATCACTGGATTAGGGAGCTACCCTGGGTCTGATCTTTTTGTGAATAGTCTCATCAAATGCTTATGAATATTTGTTACTGTGGCAATTGCTTATTATGTAGGCATTTTAGACATTTTTAGAGCAACAAATGCCATTTGGCCTTTAGATTTAATAAAGGAATTTATAATTGAATTTCTGTTGTGTTTATTAATATAGAGTATTAAGTTGAACCTTTCTAATCTAGAACTCTCTCATTCAGAATGATTTCAGTTAGCCGAATGTCCATTTTTCATGGGTGTGACCAAGTCTCCTGCGGTCCCGATAAAGTTTGTTTGCAGCCACCAGTCCTAGTTCTCCATGTTCTGTGCTATTTTTAGCTCTAATTTACCTCTAAATGTCCTCTAACAACACAGTAAGCAGTGGAAATGTTGGTAATGCTGCTAGACAATATTGACCTCTCGTGTTCCAGAAAACTCTTTTGTTTGGAATTGGTCAGTTCCCAAGTGTTCTGGATTAGAGAAGTTCAACCTGTAGTAATAATTCCAACAAGAGCCGAACTACAGTTACAAAGAATTTCTTAGCATGATGGCTGACGATCTTGCCTATAATTTTTTTCACCACATAACAAAAGTAAAATGATCACTATACATTATGACAGCCTTAATTTGCTCTTTTTTTGATATTTGATATTTTGAGTCCTAAAAAATGAGCAAAGTCCATAGGACAGGAACTCTTTTTCACAAACTGACTTACTGCCTACAAAAATAAGTTATACAACTCTTTTTCTGTGAAAACAAAGAATCAACATAAACTAAATTAAACAAACAGAAGTCTTTGTAAAATACATTTTGTAACAAATTGATTTGACAAATATACTGTACAGATACTGAAGTTCAGACAGAAATGGTTACGAGTCTTAAGACTGTTTTAATAAACAAATATACTGTACATCAACAAGTTATTTTAAAAATAGTTCATGTTGTTGATTTTGAAATAATCTGCAAATGACGAGACAAGTTCTTATTTAAAAGCTGAAACTTAAACTTCACTTTTTACTTTAGCTAGATGTTCATTAAAATGATCAGCGGTGATTTAGTTAGCTATGCTGGCACTTAGGTATCAGAGTGTGAACTAGTCAACTGAGACGACCAGAGCAGTTTACATTTCTGTAAGCTATTGGTTTAGAATGTTTACAGTCTCACAAAAATAACAGTTTATACTTGAGTTGATGTTTAAGGTTCTTATGTCTTTTTTAAAAAAAACACAAAAGCTTACCTACGAAGCATTCATCTGATAACAAATAATTTACAATGTAAATAGTTGCTGATGATCGTGAAAAGACGAAAAACCCACAACACAAAAAATTAATACAGAAATAACCTCTGAAAACATCTTTTAGGGTTCACTCAAAACTGCACTACTTCTGAATATTATAATTCCACACTTATGGTTATATTGAGATTTGCACTTAAAGTAGGTATTACATCTCTTTCTGGGGTCATTTAAAATAAGTCTTACTTTCCATTGCAGAGTCAGAGAATTTTTGGTTCGATTAGTTATCCTTGGAGGATTTGGAGTATCAGGTTCACAACTCATTGTTGTAAAAAACTCAGCTTCTGAAGGGGTTCCCTTTATGTTGTTGCATTCAGCTTGGACTCTTGAGTAGTAAAAGAGATCATAAACATTTTGTTTCAGCATGTAAATATACAATTTCTGTACAACCTGAACAATATTTTGAGTAGACAATGTTAAAAAAACTAACATATTCCCCCCAAGTTACAGTTCAAAGTAATAATAAAAATGCAATATACTGCTTTGGATATAAATACATAGTATCTTCCAGCAGTCAACAGTTACCCTGCCTATAGCTAACTGTGGTTTCTCACATATATCTGCTTGTAGTGTACTAGATACTAGGGATGTAATAGTGTAGCCAGTTAAACGATTTATCAGTTAACGATATCAGCTACGTGCAATCCTCCTCCTCCCCGGCTCTACATTTAAAATATTTTAGGAGCTGGCGGGCAAGCATGATGGCTCAGTCCCGACTTGCGCCAGGTCCGATAACTACCCCTAACACAGCTCTGCATTTAAAGAGCTTGAGAGGTGGTGCGTAAGCATGTTGGGCTTGGTCCTGGCTTGCATCGCATCCGACAGCTACCCATGCTGCAAGCTGCAGCAGGGGTACTGTTAGGGTATGTCTACACTACAGCACTAATTCGAACTAACTTAATTCGAATTAGTTAATTCGAACTAAGCTAATTCGAATTATTGCATCTAGACCTAAAAACTAATTCGAATTAGTGTTTTGCTAATTCGAAATAGCATATCCACATTGAGTGGACCCTGAACCGAGGTTAAGGATGGCCGGAACGAGTGCCGGCAGGGCATCAAGTTAGGACTTAAGAGCATGGGGCTGCTGCCTCAGGCTAGCGGAGGGCTGTGCTTAAAGGGACCCAACCCCCACCCCGGACAGACAGTTCTCAGGGTTCCCCGCTTGCTTGTCTACCTCGATGCGGGACAGCAAAGCAGTCCTGACTTGGAGTGCTCTGAGTGCCCTCACTCGGCACATCACAGCACTCGGCCATCAGCCTGGCTGCACTTGCCGGAGGCTGCCATCCAGGGAGGGGGGGGGGGGTCAATCGGGGGGCTGCAGGAGAGCTTCCACCCCGAGGAGCCTGCAGAGCCACCCCAGTCCTCCTCATCGGGGGCTCATGCCCCATTCCTCTCTCACCTCCTTCCACTCCCCCCCCTGTTTTGTTAAATAGAGTTTCTATTTTTGAACACACATGTCCTTTATTTTTTACATTAGGGAGGGGTGATTAACCTCTGGGGAGACTGGGAAAAGGAGGTGGGAGGGGGAAGAGAGAGGGTGGAAGAGGGGAGGGGGAAAACGTGGGAGGAGAGAGCTGGAAGGGGGGAAGCCAGGGGAAGAAGGAAGAGGGGAAGTATAAAACTATGGTACGCCATATCTTCAGTACTGTGTACAGATGTGGTCTCCTCACCTCAAAAAAGATATTTTGGCCTTGGAAAGGGTTCAGAAAAGGGCAACTACAATGATTAGGGGTTTGGAACAGGTCCCATATGAAGAGAGGCTAAAGAGACTGGGACTTTTCAGCTTAGAAGAGAGAAGACTGAGGGGGGATATGATAGAGGTCTATAAAATCATGAGTGGTGTGAAGAGGGTGAATAAAGAAAAGTTCTTCATTGGTTCCCATAATAGAAGGACTAGAGGACACCAAATGAAATGAATGGACAGCAGGTTTAAAACTAATAAGCGAAAGTTCTTCTTCACAAAGCAAATAGTCAACCTGTGGAACTCCTTGCCACAGGAGGTTGTGAAGGCTAGAACCATAAGAGAGTTTAAAGAGAAGTTAGATAAATTCATGGAGGTTGGGTCCATGGAGTGCTATTAGCCAGGGGGTAGGAACAGTGTTTCTGGCCTCTGTTTGTGGAAGACTGGAGATGGATGGCAAGAGACAAATCGCTTGGTCATTGTCCATCCCCTTCGGGGGTACCTGGTGCTGGCCACTGTCGGCAGACAGGCTACTGGGCTAGATGGACCCAGTCTGACCCAGTACGGCCATTCTTATGTTCTAAGTTCAGGGCCGGGGGTCTCACTGGACCAACTTGATTTTCATGCAAACCTGATCCTGGGTTCGCATGCGGCCTTTGGTGGCCAGGCTGGCAGCTATCCTGCCCTAGACGGCCGCATTCCTGTGCCTAGTGCGGAGGTTGTGGACGTTGGAGGCCTCCCCCCAAACCTTGATGAGGTCCATGATCTCCACACTAGACCAGGCGGGCGCCCGCCTCTTGAGGCCACGGGCAGGCTTCTGGGAGCCACCAGCCTGGTCCTGGGAAGAGGCGGAGGGCTGGGTGGCAGCAGGTGGCTGGCTCATGCCGTGCCAGGTGCAGGGTCTGCTGGCTGGGTGCTGAAAGGCTTGCACCTGGCACGAGCACCGTAGCCAGACCTTAAAGGGCTCCGGGGCCGGGAGGGGGGCAGACGAGTTTCCCTGGTTGTGCCCAGAATGGCCACCAGGGCAAGCTGGGAAGGGCTAGCCTCCAACTAGTTCGAATTAAGTGGCTACACAGCCCTTAATTCAAACTACTTAATTCGAACTAGGCGTTAGTCCTCGTAGAATGAGGTTTACCTAGTTTGAATTAAGCACTCCGCTAGTTCAAATTAAGTTTGAACTAGTGGTTTGCATGTATAGACGCTATGAAAGTTAATTCGAACTAATGGCTGTTAGTTCGAATTAACTGTGTAGTGTAGACATACCCTTAGACTCGGCGCGAGTCAGGACTGAGCAACGTGTTTGCACACCAGCTCTCAAACTCTTTAAATGCAGAGTAAGGATTTTAAGAGGAATGTAATTGGCTAATTATATAGTCAATACAATTTGTATCAACTACATGATTAACTGATAAGGGAAGGCACTCTGTCCTGGCTTGCTCTAGGTCCAGGAGCGAGCCCTACTACGGCTCTGCATTTTAAATGTCATAATAGCCGGGTGGCTCTTACTAGAGTTGGGACCCCCTGTGGATAATAGCTGCTGCCACCAAGCAACTCCTGCCCGTAGTCACGGACAGGGGCTGCTCTGCGGGATGTGGAGGAGACTCTGCTCATGGTGAGCCTGGGCTGGCTGTGGGCTGAAGCTGCTTCATGGCAGCCTGCCCTGACATCTCACCCTGTGCTGATGCCTCTGATAGAGGCAGCAGCATGAGGCGGGCAGGTGGCATCACAAAGACGGTGCTAGGGGGAACTGGCTTTTAAGCTGACTCCCCTTAGCCCCGTCTCCTGCTTCCTCTCCTGTTTGCTGCCTCTGATATTGAGGCAGCAAGGGGCAGGGTGGGAAAATGTGAATAGTTGACTACTCGGCTAATTGCTTACATCCCGAATGCACAGCTGCTTATTTGTTAATTGTGTACCTGACAAACATTTGTCAGCTACACGAGTACCAGATTACATGCTTCCTAATGTTCCTACTGGATACCACTATGAGATAACTATGGGTAAAGGTAGATTTTTAACAGTGACCAATGTATATAAAAAAATGATCTAAAGGTAAAAGAGTACAAAAATATTGAAATTTATCAACCTCCATATTTTTGTTTCAGATAATAGTACATTGCAGTAAATTACAACACTGCTAAAAGCCAATATTTAAAAAAAGAGAGAGATATTATGAGATGTATTGATGCTTAGAATATCAGATACATGAAAGAATTTAAGCAACTTCCACCAATTTTCACAATTTGTGCAAAACCAGGAAGAAAAAACATAACATATCACAACTTCAAGTTTGGTCTTTACCACTTACCTGCATTCATTAGAGAAAAACCTAAAAACCTTTGTGGCTTAAGGACTTCATGTTTCATACTTAGGCCAAAATTTTCATGCCTAGATGTTAGGCACTTGAATACATATTTATTCAACTAAATGTGTATTCTCCACAACCTTTTGTTAGTCTGAAGTCTCATTAGCATCTAACTTAGAAATGAGAGAGAGAGAGAGAGAGCATGGAATCTTCTTCCCCATCATTTGCTATTTCTTCCATGGGCCATGAATTGTGTAGCAGTTCTTGCGGGCCTGAAGAATTATAGTGAACTAGGGACCTTTGTAACAGTGCACAATTGGTCAGATTCTCTTGTCTATTATCACACTGAGTAAATTGCACAAAGTGGCCTTGAAATGTCCAGAAATAGCCAGTGGATTACCCCTTCTTTAGGTGAACTCTCCATTGGTAGAAACTTGGCAGAAATGGCTCCATCAACCACCTGTGCCAACCCTGCCATAATAGGAAGGAAGGGATAGTTTCAGGGATGTTCTGGTGGGATGAAGTGAGAAGGAGGGAGCATGGTATAGTGGGAACCACAATTGGCTTCCAGAATCTACAAGTTTGGACCTGAGGAAGTAAGAGTTCACTACTCTTAATTTGTGAGTATGAATGTGTCAGCCCTACTTAGTTCATAAACTATAGTGATCATCAGGGAAAGAGCAGAATGTCTAATAGCAGAGACTGAAGATCTCAAAGTCAGTTACTGTGTTCATATTGTTATACATACTAATTATAATCAAATGCAGAAGTTTACTTTACAAATTTCCATTGCATTTAATAGATATAAAAGGGTACTTACCTTGCATGGTAATCGGTTGCTGGCCTGAGATCATTTATGGTAATACTAGTTTTTTCTCCACTGGAAAGAAGTACAATTTTATTTAAAATATTGTCTCAGAATAACAAATTAAAGATGGAAATAACCTAATCAATCCACTGCACAGTGAGGATTGCTCTGCATTATTTGCTACAGATTTGTTGCTGCAGTATGTTTAGCGGTGCTTTATTAAAGATGTATCTATCTTTTGGTTTCCAGTTCTTTTGTATAAAAAAAGGTTGTCCTCCATTTTGGTTACCCAACATGTAAAATATCATTTGACTCCCATCCCTAGGTCTACACTACATGATGGGTAATCCTTTAAAATGCTAAACATATATATACACACCGTATTTTAGCGAATATAACCCACGGGTATACTCGGGTGCGGGGTATACAACTTTTTTTTACTCACCTGGTGGTGAGCGGCGCACTCCCCCGCTGCGCAGCCACCAGCCTCCAGGTGGGGGAGCACTCATCCCCCGGTTCCTGCGCAGGAGCGCTCCCCCTACCCCTTCCTGCGGCTGCGCTGGAACCAGGAGGGGTGAGTGCTCCCCCGTCCAGAGGGTGGCAAATTCCCTCTTCCCCCAACCCACAGAAGCCTCCCCTCCCCCACACAGTTTGAAAAAAAAAGTATTGTATACCCCGCGGGTTATATTCGTGCGCGGGGTATACAAGATTTTCTTTACTCAAACTGCAAAAACCGTAGGGTATATTCGGGTGCAGATTATTCTCATGTGCGGGGTTTATTCGCTAAAAGATGGTAATTTATAAACACTGATTTTCACACCTCTCTGAGGTAGATAAAACAATTACTTAAAATAGTAACTGATTTTTCAAGAGAGCTGCCACTGTATATTCACATTTGTGGAAATACCAGCACACTTGGAGTAGTTCTTATTGGGCTGAATGAGCCCCAATTACTTCATTTCATACTAATTCTCACACCACTGTACATTCAGAACTGAGACTTTAAAAGCGCTGTGTAGCCCTAGTAACAATCCTTCCATTAAACCCATAAATCCTATGAGCAAAGAAGTTGGAAGAAGAGGGGATAGGGGCAGGTGGAGTAGAGAGGCAACACACTTGAATAACCACAATTATTATGGTACATAACTTTTTGCAATTTTAAGGAGGACTGTATATTTCTACTATTGAGAAGCAAGCAAGAAGTGCAGCCCACAGAAGATGTCCATTAGCCTGGTTGGTCTAGATTTTAGATTACATTGTAGAGGTTCATCTACTCTCCCTTTGTTTTAGGGAAAGAAGAATCTAGGACTCTGTTGGCGAGGCTTAAGTTTTGCTTACATTATACGGTTTCCAGGATATTGTATTCTGGAAGTAATAAAAGGTATAAAAGACTGTCATGGGGTCCCAGAACCTTGGAAAAGTACCTTTGTAAAGGTAATAGCAGTAGTGCAAACTGAAGTAAGTAAATAGAACTTTAGATCTGATCTTGTATCGTTTCAGATATCTCACCTTCCACTACAGCCAACTAAACTACAGTCAGGGGAAGATGAAGGCATTATGTTCCTTAAAGCACGGGTTCTCAAATTTTGTGATACCGTGATGTCCCTCTAAGTTGCTCGTGACCCCTATGGGGGGTTGGGACCCACAGTTTGAGAAATGTGGCCTTAAAGGATCATGTCTTTAAATAGTAAATTATTGGGAAATAAAGCAGTTTCATCTGACTGATTAAAACAATTTGCCTCAAAAGTGAAGTTGTGGAAGACTTCTTATTATTTCAGCCTGTAGATAGAATGCAGTTTTTAAAATAGGTTTTTATGTACGAAGTTCAAGGCATCAGTAATCGAATAAAGATAACAAATACCTACGTATATACAGTTTTGTATTTTCCATCTTTTCCAGTGTTTGAAATCAGAACTTCATAATCATATACATCCGGCACATTATTCTTATCAGTGTCCCCATTGATGGCACTGGATGGATGGGACCAAGCAAGTACTACCGTCCGTGCCTGAATGTCTGATATCTACAGAAACATAACATTTAAGAACGGTCATATAACTTATAACTAAATAGTATGAATAAAACAGAATAGAAAGTGTGACCGTTTCAGAATATTTGTACAATTACAACAATTCATTGGTTAGGCTACAAGTGGCATCAAACTATGCATTTGAGAATAAAAGGAATGGCACAATCACTTCCATCCTCAGACACAAAAATGTTTGCAACCAAAGAACATAGATAAGTAACCAGAGCCACCTAGTGGTAAAATACAAGTGAACAGTTTGAATACATTTATTTTTCGCTCTTGTATATAAATTCTGGGAATACCTTTTTTTTTTTTAAATTTAAAAAGTCACTTACGTGCATTATTTCTAAATGCTACTTTGAGAGCTCTTTGCACAGTGGTTCCCAACTGCCGGGCTGCGGTGGCTGTCAGAGCTCAAGCTGGCTGTTCCCAGCGACTCACCTCTGATAGCTGAGGCGCAGGTAGCAGCAGCAGGAGGCAGAGCAGGAGGCACATTCCTTCCTCTTCCATGCTTGGGAAGATACACTTCATGCTGCCTATGGATGCTCCCCCGCCTGCGTGGCCTCTTTTGCCAGTGGAGGCAGGAGGAGGCAACTCCCCAGGGCTCCACTTCCCCCTCCGCACCACACCAGCGCAGCTGCTTTTGCTAGCGGCAGCACTGGGGCTGAAGCAGCGGCAGGAGGAGTGCCTCCCTCCCTTCTCCCCACCTTGTAATGGGAGCCGGCTGGGGCTCCACGCTCTGCTCCCCCACCCATGGGGATACAAGATGCACCTGGAAAGGGAGGGGCCACAAAGGAGGACCATTCTCCATGCCCACACAGCAGTAACAATCACGCTCCATAGAGGGGGCAGCCTTGCCCTGGTGAGTGTGGGGGTGGGGAGCATGGTGGGGTCACGGGACAAGATGGTGTTGGCATGGGCAGTAGGGGGTCAGAGGTAAAGGGTCAAAGGCCATGGGACATAGGAATGGGGGTCAAAGAGTGTTAGGAACCGGGGGGAATGGGGATGGGTTATGGCTAGGTGGACTGGTAACATTTTATTTACATATTCATTTTATTTACACAATGAACAGGCAAATAAATTGTTACCAGTCCGCCAAATGTTTGTGAATTGGTTTGCCGGTCTGTGGCATAAACCACTGTCTTAGCATCACAGCTTAAGTCTACATTTATGGCTGTATGGCAAGTACATACACTGCATGTCTCCTGCTGCCTCTCACCCTCCACAGGTGTAAACAGAAGTGTAGATGGTGAGGCACTGTTTAGGTGGGTAAAGATATATCCAGAACCTTAAGATATATACTCTACATGGCTGTTTATATGCCCAAGCACTGCCTTCCATGTCTAAACTGGAAAAGGCTCCAGCAGTGGGACAAGGCTGGGGAAGGCAGAGGAGAAAGTCTCCGGCAGTTCCCTGCTTCTGGAGCCTTTCCCCACCACTGGGAGCTGCTAGAGCAGGGGTTGGCAAGCTTTTCAAACCAAAGAGCCAAACTACATCAAAATTCAGAACAAGTGGTCAACAAGAGCCATATAAAAATGTATATTTCCAGTCATGCAAATGGACAACTTAATATTATTGATAATTGACCTAATGATTAATAATAGTATAAATGATACACTGTACTCTCAGACTTTATTTAATGGGACTTCTGCTGCTGCATCTTTTCGCACATTTCTTTGAAGTTTACATCATAATTGGTCAAATCGAGCTTCATGCTTGCATTCAGGCTGTCTCCTGTCAATCTTATGGCAGGAGGCTTGGGGTGTGGGAGTCTGGGTTGGCGGTACGAGGCAGGAGATTTGAGTGTATGATGGACTCAGGGCACAAGATTAGAGTGTGGGGGAGTGCAGGAGTGTTATGGCAGGAGACTGGGAATGTTGGGGTGCAGGAGTCTGGGCTGGGAGTATGAATGTCTCAGGGCAAGGTGTTCAGGTGTGTGATGGGCTCAGGGTTAGCGTGGAGGTGTGTGTGCAGGAATGTCATGATGCTGCAGCCAGATGGGGCCTGGGCTCCAAATGGGAGCTTGTTGGCCAGGCTTCATTAAATAAAGTAAAATATTATGTCAACACAAAAGGTTTCAACGTGGTCTTTATTTATGATAGGAGTGGGGAACCTTTTTTGGTTTGGGGGCCACTGACCCACAGAAAAATCAAATGGGGACCACACAAGTGAGAAGCAAAAAACAAACAAAAAAACCCCTCCAAAACCCCCCAATCCTTCACTGATGTGGCCCCCAACTGAAACACCTCACTTCCCTGGTGCTCCAGCACCATGGTGGGGGTAGGGGCAGGGAGGACTTAGGTTCAAGGCCTCAGGCCAGATTTACTCTTCAAGGGGTTCCAGGGTTACTGAGTTATGTGACACCCCCCCACCCCAGGTTCTGGGGTGGGACAAAAAATGAAGGGTTAAGTGTGTGGGACAGGTCTGCCATTGAATGGGATAGTGATGGGAGTGCAGGTTCTGGGAGGGAGGTGGAGTGTATGAGGGGGTGCGGGTGCGAGGCCTGGGTGGGAGGTAGGATGCAGGAGCAGGCTGGAAGTAGGATGTCTGGCCAGGGGGAGGAGCACGGAGTAGGCTGGGGGCAGATGTCTGGCCAGGGGGGTACTTATTTGTTTTCATGTGGCACTGCAGGCACCATGCTCCCATTCACTGGAAGGAAGGTTCTAGGAAGTGTGCCCCGGGAGAAGGAAAAGCACAGAGTGAGGAGCCATTTTTGGTTCTACTTGTTCCCTGCACGCTGGGGGAAGGAAAGGGTAACACACGTTCCCCGCTTGTTCCCCACACGCAAGATCCAGTGGGGTGTCTAGGGGCTCTCGCCCCATACCTCCCACAGAAAGCCGGCGCTGGTGTTTCAATCCTGCGGGGGGCCCTAAGGCTGTAGTTCCAGCATTGCCTCCCTGCTGGAGGGAGATCTAGGGGGGGCTGAGTTGGAACTCCAGAAGAGCCATATCTAGCTCCCTAGTGAGCCATATTTGGCTTGCGAGCCATGGGTTGCTGACCCCTGTGCTACAGTCTTTCCCCATCACAGGGAAAGTCTCTGTTCAGGGGAGACAGCAGGAAAATGCTCCAGCAAAGGGAAGCTACTGGAGTCTTTCCCCTCTGCCTCCCACCACTAGTGTCTTTCACTGCAGCGTGGATTCAGCCTGCTTCTCACTGCTGCATGTAACATGTACCATACATGCCACTGATGCCAAAATAGACTAGGGCAGAAAAGAACATCAGGTAATCTAGTTTGATCTTCCAAACAACAAAGACCACTAAGTTATCCAGTTATCGCTGCACAGAACCTAATAGTTTGGAATAGAATACACGGCGCTTTTTTGCACAAAAACCTCTTGCGCAAAAGGTAAAGGAAGAGGAAGAGCAAATGAGAGCGCAACATATGCAAATGAGCACTCCATCTGCATTTGCTCTTCTGCAAGAGGCTTATAATGTAGACGTAGCCTGTGTGGCTTCTATCTCTGTTTGCCCAAATGATTTTAACTTTGTAAAGAATTCAGTGGGTGAAATTCTCTTCTTAGCTACACTGGAACTGTAACAAGGTGAGTAAAAAAAGAATTCAGTTTAATAAACTGTCTTTTTAAGGTTTATCTAAAATTAATGAAATAACCACTTTAAATAATATGAACTTTAGCGACTGAAGATCCATCAGTCAGGTGAATTTTCATTATTGTTGCTATCTAAAAGTCATTCAGACCTTGACAACAGAAAGCCAAGTTTTACTATGGGATAAAACATGAATAGCTCAATTCTGATTTTATGAAAAGTAGCATTTACTCACCACTGGCTTGGTGATACTAGAAAGTAGTGCTTCAAGTGCTTTTGTTTCTTCATCCTTTTCTTAAAGAAACAAAACAAAGGTTTGTGATTAATTGTTCACATTTTTACAATAAAGCATCTTTTTAAATATAGACATCACGCATACATTTAAATGTGTGAAAGTAGAACTTCCATATCAACTTAAGCTGCATTAATATAAGGGATTCTAAAACTGAAATAAGAGTATCTAAACAAAGAGGTTGTATATATGTAATAGATTACAGAGGCATGACCATCTCCTAAAAATATTTGGCTGTGTCTACATTGGCCCCTATTCTGTAATAGGGATGCAAATGTAGCACTTTGGAATAGGCAAATCCATGGGGGATTTAAATATCCCCCGCGGCATTTGCATTAACATGGCTGCCGCTTTTTTCCGGCTTGTAGATAAGCCGGAGAAAAGCGCCAGTCTGGACACGATCCTCCGGAAAATAAGCTCTTTTCCGGAGGATCTCTTAAGAGCTTATTTTCCGGAGGATCGCGTCCAGACTGGCGCTTTTCTCCGGCTTATCTACAAGCCGGAAAAAAGCGGCAGCCATGTTAATGCAAATGCCGCGGGGGATATTTAAATCCCCCGCGGATTTGCCTATTCCAAAGTGCTACATTTGCATCCCTATTACGGAATAGGGGCCAATGTAGACACAGCCTTTGAGTTTAAATAACCCGCTGCTTTGGAGGGTTTAAGAAATATCTTGGATATCTCACCCTAATTTTTTCTTACCAGTGTAAAAAAAGTGTCTACACTATACACTTATTTAAGCTACGTCATACATATCTCAGTGGCACGTGTGAGAAAAATTAAGTGACAAAATTAACAAGTCAACCAATTTAACCTAGCTTAGGTAGGCTGGGTCTAGATGGTAGTAACGGGGTATTTTTTTGTTTGTTTTTTAACAAAAAGGAGAACATTTCAAGTGAACGCCCCCCTCACTAAATCTCCCACCTGAAAGTGAGATCAAATCAATTCACTATTTTATATTCATAAGAATTTTTGTTACAGTCAATTAAAAATATCTGTGACCTATTATGCCCTTGTTACTGAAATTCTAGGTTACACTTTAAAGTGTTTCCTCTTTTAAAATCAATTTTAAATTTGACATAAAATCCTCTGAAATGAAGCAGACTTGCAAAGAAGACTTGCTATGTGTGCATATTTATGATTTTTAGTCACAACAGAGTAATACTGAACTTTGATTCAAATGCAGTTAGTAATTATGTTAAACAAGTACAATAAAAACAGTGAAAAAAGTGAAGGTAAAAACAGAAAGAAAAATTCTGGTACACAACTGTAACGCTGTTAGGAAAAATATAGCAATTACAGTTTATAAGTGTTTACATAGAAATACCTGTACTGATAAGATTCTCTATTATTACATAACTAGCCAATTAGCCAGTCATAAGACAGGATTTTCAGGTCTCTCCTCCACGTCGGTCTTCTCTCCTGAGCCTCCAGTCTCTCATTCTGTGTTTCTCTCTCTTCTCCTCCTGCTGCCTCCCCCTCTCTCTCCCTCAGCTCTCCTATGCCTCAAGCCTCTCTCTTTCTCTTCTCCTCCCCCCTCCCCACCTCACTCGGGGGACCAATGGAGCCCAAACGGCCACTTGCACCACTTGCTCCCACACGGCGGCCCGGCTGAGCAGTGCCAAAGTCAGCTGAGCGCCACAGCGGGAGGTGAAGGGGGTCGGGGCGGTGATGTTTATGGCCAGGGGGCAGGGCCACCCAGAGGGAACAGCCAGCATTTCAGGCAACAGCGCTGCCCAGAGGGAATAGCCAGCATTTCAGTGTTACCCCCCACTACGTCACAGTCTAACTTGCTAACTCACTGGCCACTGTCTGTAGCACCACCAAGCAAGACAGGTGATGAGTCACTATGCAAAGAGGCCCTCTCAACCTGTCTGACCAGCTAACCCCCATGGAGAGGAACAAAGGAAGGTGGATGCTGCCCTGGCTGGGGGGCAGGGCTGGAGGAGAGTGAGTTAGTTTCTGTCTGGGAGGATGGAGGAAGCAGCCTCAGCAACAGGCTGGGCGGTTTAGAAGCCGAGACCCCCCCATATCAAGGGGGGCTGAGGCATCCTAGGCCTTCCCTGTAACCTGATGACATCTGTGCTGTATGCTGGAGAAGCAATAAACCACCTCTATTCTACTGGCTGGTGGATTCTGTTCGTGCCATTTCGGGGGTGCAGGAGGCGGGGGACCCCAACACGCCGTCACACAGACATTGGGCGCTCTCTCTCTCTCTAACATTTTTTATGCTGCCCCCAAAAGAAACATCTTTTATTTAGACATATAAAACTGAGGTATGATAGCTATTAAAAGTCTGTAGGATGACATCAGATGCTGAGCAAATTAAAACAACCAAGGTAAAAATCAACCCAATTTGAACAATGTCTGTTCTCTTACTCTAAAAAGTTTGACTACTTTCAAACATAAAGCTCACATTTCAGGTATATTACTGTACTATAAAATGTTTCACTGATTTATTTTATAAACCTTCTAAATAAAACTGTTTTACATCTTAGCGAAAGGATGAGAATTTTATTTTCTTAGTATTCCATATAGACTAATATTGACAATTACATCTTTACTGATATGTTATTTTGTTTTTAAATTTACTAAAAAGCCACAACTTATTGTATATAAAAGTGTAATACTATTCACACACAGTGAAAATAGGCAGTGGGGCTAACAAATTTGCCAAGCCCCTGGACAAGGTGTGTGTGTGAGGATGGAGCTGCGCCCCCAGAAGGAGCTGGAGTTTGGACAGAAGAGGCAGAACTAAGACTAGCCTCTCTCAGGAAGCCCACAGGGCAGCGTGGAATGTGCCCCGCAGAACTCTCATGTTGATTCAAAGGGCCTGGGGCTCTGGCCACTGCCCTAGGGCAGCTACCCCTCCCCCAGTGTAAACAGGCCTTAAAATAGGCCATCAAGCAATCAGTAACACGTTCAAGGACCAGCCCCAGCAACAATCTTGTCCCTTCCAATAGGGAGAACACAGAAGCGATATAACCAGCCAAGCTATGGTGTGGTCAGCCCTAGAGGTTGAGACCACAGATCAGCCTACTGGTTACAGCTGTGTTGAGGTGAAAGAGAGTTCAGGATCTAGCCAAGGGTAAGTAATGGAGGGACAAAAGCGGAATGCCAGAGCCAGAGGGTAAACCAGAGTTGTAAACAAGAGCCTGAGTTTAGGATTGAAGCCTAAGTCTGGAGCAAAACAAGGGCTGAATCCTAAGCAGACAACCGTTGAAGCAAGAGTGAAAACAATGCTGGAGCAGGGACTGGAATGGATAGCTGGAGCAAGGACTGGAAACAGGAGGAGGACAAGCTAGTGATGTAAGAATGTAGTTGATTAGTCGACTACCCGTTAAGCCTCTATCAGAGGCAGCAAGGGAGAGGGAGTAGGAGCCAGTGCTGGGGGGAGCCAGCTTAAAAGCCAGTTCCCCATAACACTATCTCTGCTTCTCCCCACTGCTGCCTCTGATAAAGGAGTAGGGAAAGCTGCTCTGGCAGCTCCAGCAGCAGCCTGTCCTAGCAGGTCCTTGCAGGGAGCTGGGATTCCTGCAGACAGGGACTGCTGCCTGTGAAGCAGAACAGTCATGCCAGACCACAGGTGTTGCTGGACCAGAGAATCCCAGATTTTAGAGATGCGACCTATACCACATTCACCTTGTCTCTCTAACACGTTGTAACAAGCAAGCATATAACCAATGGATCTTGAAAGGTGTGTTGTGTGGATACTGACCATTGTAGCAGTGGTGATATGTATGAAGGTTTTAAATCTGTTCTGGCAGGGTTTGATGCTGTTTTGAGTTGGTGCATCCTGGACTATGGGGAGCTTGCTTCTGATTATTATGGATGTTAAAGTTTATTAATAAGCTAATCGAGTAGTCGATGGAACTGCCACAACCTGCAGCTCTTGCTACATTTCAAAGGCAGAGGTGAAGTGGGGAACCTGGCATCATCTGAAGAAGTGGGCTGTGCCCACGAAAGCTCATGATACCATCTACATGTTTTGTTAAACTTTAAGGTGCTACTAGACTATTTGTTGTTTTTTAAGTTTTTCCTGTTACAGACTAACTCAGCTACCCCTCAAGCTTTTGGTATAGAAAGACATTTAGAAATTAAATATGAAAACAAAAGCCCATGTAAAAATAGGATATTTCATCTGCTTAATAACTGCAATGTAAAAATAGTGGAGCCAGAGACAACTGGAAGGGCATGTGAGGTCATTTCTGCCAGGGAGGGAGTTGGGCTGAGTTCAGCTCAGGAGTAAGTGCCTGGAAAAGGCACTGGCAACTTGTGCTCCCACTGAATCCCACTAACAGGTGTGTAGAGAAGAGAGGAAAGATGGGGTTGGCAGTGCAGCAATACCAGCATTGATGTGGGGAAGCCCTCTGAATTCCTCCCCACCTGTACCACAGTTATCTGTTTGGCCTATATTAGGGGAAGTGATGGGAGAAATAAGTGGGGAAGGAGTTGTGAAGGGAGTGGGGGGAAAGGGGATAAGGTGGAGCTGGATTGGAGCATGTGTAGGAGGTACAGGGAAAGTGGGAAAGGGTCCAGAGGTGATTTGTGGGGCAGTCACATACCTCCCCCCCCAATTCTTTAAATGGTGTCCACCAACCGTAAAAATTACAAGTCATCCTTGGCAGGGATTGCCTCCTTTATGTCCTCCACAGTGCCATGCAAATAGTTTGTGCTGATAGATACATCAAAAAGTGGTACCATCAACATAAAAAAGAGAAACCCAATGGTGGACAAAGTGCAGACATTTATCTAAATGGAATTGTATGATATGACCTATCTATTATATGGCATGACATCTATCAGGAATGGTCAGACAGTACTGGGTCCTGCTGTGAGGACTCGATGACCTCTCAAGGTCCCTTCCAGTTCTAGTGTTCTATGACCTACAAAACTTGCTCAGATGAAGTTGGAGCTTTGCAAGCTTGCAGCTGCAATTTCTCAGGGCTATCCCTCCTTTAACAAGGGTAGTTGTAATCTTCATTTTGTTCTGGTTATTTGAAATCAACAGGCTGATGTCCAGCTCCAATCTTATCACAGTCTGAGTGCTCCACCTATACAGATAAAATTACATCATGTTAATTTTTTGCTAATACTTACCTTCTACTTCTGTATCCACTTGAGAATTACTTTTGCCTTTTCCCAAAGTCTTGCTCTTTGTAGATCCTGTGCTTACACTACTTGTGTTCTGTCCTTTCACAAGTCCATTATGTTCATCTGTGGGTGAAGGACATTTCTGAGGTGATAGTGGCGGACTGTTCAATTTATCCTTCGGTGTTCCATGCCGATCTTTTAATTTTTTCTGTAAACGTTCATATGTTTTACTAGACCTTTCGTCTCTAAAGTTGGACCTTCCATGGGTAGAGAGAGCATCTAAATTAAAGCAAAAACAGGAAATGCTCAGCAAATACCACAATGCATAAAATATATTTACAAATTCATTTAAAGAGATTCCAAATACAATCTTGAAATTAGATCTGTTCTTTTCACATTGTGAACCTAACCAGCATAAAAGCTCACCTATTTAGCATTTCAAGCAAATACTAACTGTTGCATATAATTTTTTTTTTTAAAAAGTGTAATCATTAGTCCTGTTTTAACTAAAAAATAAATCGTAAATATTCCAAATCCCGCTCTGCACTGTTAGGTACAAGATCTAATAGTATCAATATGGAAAAATTAGTGCTTGTCAATATGACATCGCTCTCCCTCTCTACCCTCAATTAGAAGTCAAGTTGATCAAAACAGCAAATAGTCGTGAATTGGTATATAGCTGTGACATAACCAAAAAAGCCCAACCACACAAACAGAACAGGGTTTTGGACAATAATAACTAACAATAAGTAAGAACTGTTGATTCTTGACAAATTTTGTACTGAAGATCCTACTTCCTTTCCCAACCCTAACATTTTCATTCATATTTAACATCACATACAGAAGTTCTTTAATTACGCAGTGCAGCCTTTTAAAAGGTACACACCACAGCACCAGATCTGTTTTCTCAGTGTAATCCTATCTGTCATTAGTAAAGGAAACAGCTGGTGTTTGTTTTACTTATGGGAAAAGGAGATTGCTCTCAGGATGAACAATCTGTCTCTCTCCTTTCTCCGTTTCTGCAGTGGTTGCGTTTAGATGAAAAGTTTAGAAATGTGAAGACAGGTATCAGATGGATGAGATGGTTAACTCATCAACTTTTGGTAGCAAAGATGGTTTTAAGACAAAGTACTTAAAATGAAAAAAGCTTTATAAAATATTTTCTTTGCATTATATAGATAGCATACGTACACATACGATACTTATAATACTCATTACAATATATACATATAAACCAATCTAAATATAAGGAAATAAACTTGTTGGATATTTTGATTTATCGCTAATATTTTAAATAGACAGAAGTAACACACTGGCATCTTAGCTTGAATAGATGTACCATATCATTGCACACAATCTGAAGAGATAACTATGAAGTGGACTTACAAATATAAATATTAATTCAATTTAGGGATGTACAATTTTGATTTGGCTAATTGAATAGTTGATGCAATTTGATGCACTGACCATTCGATTAGTTGATAAGGGTGCCTCCGCCTCTGAAGTGTAGCAACAGCCCCAGGGGCTGTTGCTACACTTCAAAGGCAAAAGCGCTGTGTGGAGCACGGGGCCAGTGGGGGACTCAAGCAGTCTACTGCTGGTCCCTGTTCCCCGTGGCATATCACAGCAGCAGTGCCACATGGAGCCTGGAGTTAGCAGGGGAATCCCCAGCTGACCCTAGGCTGCATGCAGCATTTCAAAGAGGCAGACCCCGGTCTCTATGAGGGGCTGCTGCTCTGAAATGCAGCATTCAGCCCTGGCCAGTTAGGGACTCCCAGGTGGCCCTGAGCTGCATTTCAAAGTGGTAGTGCCACGTGCAGCCCGGGGTCTAACCCCAGGCTCCATGTGGTGCTGCCGCTTTGAAGCACCCCCTCCTCTCCTCCCCTCCCTTGCTGTCTATTTCTGATTTGCTTATCAGATAGTTGACTACTTGTTCACATTCCTAATTTAATTCTCAGATAGCTAGCTCCTGTTACATTCTGCAAATTTTAAAACAGAGATTTTCTTTGAATATTTACCACTTTATTTGGAACAATCTGTAGGTGGAATGATAGCTTAGTTAAAAATATAAAAATGACTGCCATTAACTATATCTTTCTATTGTGTGAAATAATCTGAATAAAATAAATAAACCAATTATGATCAGAGTCACACATGTTATACAAACTCTACAGTCACAGAATTTCCCTTACCATAGAACTGTGCAGCAGAACTAAAGGCCTTAAATATACAGAAAGTTTTAGCAAATTAAACTGGTTTCTAAATAGACTTAGTTAAATGGATACAAACCACTTGTGTAGCATCCTTATTTTGTTTTAAAAAAGAGAGTCTTAAACTGGATATAATGCAAGCTGGTAGGCAATCAACTGAAGCTAAATACAACACAAGACTCTTTTAAATTGAAATAAGATTATATCCACAGGAGATGGGGGTGGGAAAGAGAATGGGAGGAGAAAGAGGGGTTGTACTAATTTAACTAAACTGCTTTAGAACCTGATTTATTTTAATCAGTACAACTTAATAAATTTTGAGGCATTATTGGGCAATCTACCAGAGCCTGAAAACAGCCTGAAAGTGCATCCATTGGGTCTGCTACGTCATTCATTGCAACTGAGAGTTGAGTTTGAAGTGTATTAATGATAATCTCAATTGTATTAACCAGTTAATTTCCCCAATCATTTTAGTAGAAAAATTCAGTTAATGTGCTGAATATGGTGATTGATGCAATGATGGATATTTGAGAAGCAGCCAATTGCATGATGATTATGGGGGTGGTAACCTAGTATTTCAAGCTCTCCCTCAAATTCCAAAACACCTTTGTTTCTGCACCGAAGGGGAGGGAAAAAGAAGAATAGTCCCCTTTTCTTCCCCTTCTCCACATCCATCTTCCTAGTGCCAAACCTCTGCTAGCTTCTGGTTGCCAAAATCCCAAATTGCATTCCACACCTGATGCCAGGTAACAAAACACCAACAATCCCACACTAGGCAGCCAAAACCTCCAGATACTACTCCTGACATATTCTGCAAAGCAGTTTGCCTCTGCTAATACAAAAATGTGCAACTTTGCAAAAAGCATTACATTTTGCACCAGTATTTAAAACATTTAAAAACAGAAGTAGATATTGAATTTAGTATGAAAATAAACAAGGAATAATGTACTTATTGTTTTATTAATTTTCACATATTTAATTGAATCAAGATCTGGTTTTCAAAACACTTGAAGTAACAATGGAAATTTCAATGTAACAGAATTCTACACTGTTTACATGGCAGAAATTCACAGAATTTGAATCCAGTGTCCCACAAAGAATAAAGAGCCCAGCTATAATGTACCAGCCTTTAAGCATGCTAAGATATTCACCATGGGTAACATCCTGGTTTCATGGTAGTCAATGGGAGTTGTGTGTCAGACTTCAATGAACTGAACTTTTAACTTCAAGTTTCTACAATATACTGCAGAACATATTAATCTGCTTCTAAGACTTGAAAATTACTACAGAGGCATCTCTTCTCTAACATCAGTTATGATATATTGATTTTTATATTAAGTCTGAAAAAATATATTTACTAAGGGTAAATACAACATGCAAATAAATAGATGACATAGCTGAAAATAGCCAAATTCTAGCATTTAGAGTTGCATCTTAAAAATTGAGGTTTGTTTTTCAGTGTTTGCAGAGAGCTGGCAGAATACTGAGAATTATTATATAGGTTGGACCTCCTATGTATGCCACCCTGGGAACCTGGCCAGTCCTGAACAAGGGAATTTGCCAAATCAGGGGATGTCCCCTGTCACTGGCCTCCCAGGCACCTGCTGACTGCTTCTGGTCCCAGCCAGCCCCCACTGCCTTTAGCCAACTGTGCTGCCAGCCCTGGCTAGACCCCTCAGCCTGTGGACTCACAGCTTTACCGCCTAAGCCCCTGCAATAGGGCTCCTAGCCACACTGCAGAGTTTCCTGTGCTGGCTGAGACAACTGCTGAGGGGCTCCACCCTCCACGGTGGGACTCCCCATGGCACCTGAGCCCCCTGCTGTGCTCCTTGCTGCACCGCTGGTGGCTCGAACAGAGCTGTTTCTGGTAGCGATGTGCTACTGGTAGAACACTAAGCTCTCCATAAGTAGCACATCTCTACAGCAAGCAGCTCTGTACAAACCACCAAAGCTCCCTGCACCACCTGAGCCCCCTGCACCACGGGACTCCCTGCACCACCTGAGTCCCTGAACTGGGACTCCTGGCTGCACCACCAGAACTCCCCACACTGGCAGACCTCCTGTCGCGGGGCTCTTTACACTCCCAGAGTCCCCTGCTGCAGGGCTCCCGGCCACATTACAAGATTCCCTGCACCCCCTGGCGCTGTGCTCCCTACATTGCCTAAGCTCCCTGCCCCGGGCTCTCTGGTCCAAGAACATCCGAGGTCCAGCCCACAAATGTTCCCAGGCCAGAGACTCGGTTTAGAGAGGTACAACCTGTACTAGACTGAGAGACAAAATACTTGCTCCAAGCACAGTACAATTTAAAATAATTGGAGAACTTAGTTTCTAATGTTATTTCATATCCACACTTACACGTTTGCAAAAGGACTATCAGACAAAGCAACATTTTTAAATGGAGGTCATTGTACAACTCTAAATGACTTTAATGGCTGTTGTGTGTCTTGGATCAGACAATCATCACTTTGCACTTATACAGCACTCATGCCAGTAGCATCTGAGCACCTCCTGAGTGCTTATGGATTTATCACAACAACATTAATGTGAAGTCAGGAATTACCTTAATTTTACACATGAAAATTAGGTGCAGAGACAGATTATATAGACTAGATTTTGAAAACCGTGTTTAAATTTAGTCACTGAGTTAGGGACCTGATTTTCAAAAACTCTGAGCAACTAACAGCTAGGGATTTAAAATCCCATTTAATTGGTTAAATGTATTGATTGATTTTGGTGATTCAGATGTGCGGTGCTCATTGTGACTATTTTGATTGGTCTTTTCTGCTTCTATATTCAGTTTCGTCCAAAAGTCAATATTTATTTTAAGCTGTGAAATGATATAGTAGTCAGTAAATGAACTGATATAAATGAATTGGGTTTAGAAAAATCTTATGCTTCTTTTGCTCCATTATTAATCCCTCAAACTTGAGCAGATCAGATCACAGAATGTGTGTGTTTAAAGCAGGAATGTTAGGAAGCATGTAATTTGGTAACCATGCAGTCGACAACAAAAATTTTGGTTACACCACTAACTGCTATCACTCTGCATTGAAAGGAGCTTGGGAGCCAGCATGCAGTCAGGCTGGCTCAGTCCCAGCTTGTGCTGGGTCCCAGCTGCTACCCCCGCTGCAAATCTGCATTTAAGTATTTCCTCAAATACTTTAAATGCAGAGCTGCAGTGGGGGTAGCTGCTGGGAGCTGGCACGAGCGGAGATAGAGCCAGACAGCTTGCCTGCTCATGGGCTCCCAAAATACTTTAAATGTAGAGCCGGGATGGGGGGGGGGGGGGGGGGGGGCGAGGGTAACTGCCGGGACCTGGCACGAGCTGAGATTGAGCCCTCCTGCCTGCTCTCAGGCTCACAAAATACTTTAAATACAGAGCCATGGGAGAGTCGAGAGGGAGTGGGGAGAAATGTTTGCATGTGGCCGGTAGTGTTAACCAATCAGCATCCGCTCATTGAATAATCATTTAACCTGATACACTATTACATCCCTAATGTAAAGGGACATTGTCTGGTAGTCCAGATCCTAAATATTATATAAATGTACTATATATTCCATATTCCACTCCACTGCAACAAGTGCCGTCTTATATTTGTGTACATAACCACTCTATCACTCTAATTCAATTTAAGAAACAAAATGTATACCACTGATACATATAGTAAGTCCACATTATTAGGAAAATACAATACAGAATTTTAAAAGTATTATATAAAACTGGTTCTAAACTGCATTAGGATTATATTAGGAATTACGTAAGTAGTAAATGAGCTCAGGAAATCTTACATGTCCAGACATGGGTAATTTTTTTCTGGATATTTAAATATTAGCAATCTGGAGGGGGTATTCTGAAAAATGGTTTTCATACCCCAATAGTGCTCAAAACCTGTGGTGGTCAGTGGTATGGATGTAAACTCCTGTTTAATCAGTTAACAGTTAAATGTTACATTGAACCAGTTAACTGCTTGAACAGCGGCAGGCTGCTCTGGCCTAGCCTGAGTGCCTCCCTTCCCACAATGTAGCAGGCTACTCCATCCTGTTGGACTGCCTGTTAAGCTGTTTAACCAGTGAATCATTCACATCCCTACTCGGGGTTTTTAGAGAAGGAAAACGTTAATGTCCTCTGAGAGGACTACCCTGGCAGGCTAATAAAACTGGCATTAGAGCTACACGATCCAAAACCATTCAATATCAGCACTATTTACAAAAAATAAAGGAGATGAGGAACTGGGAAGTAGGAAATCTACAACAAAATTAAATACTGAAATACATTAATTAAAGAAACATCCAAAAAGCCCCTCTGGCTCTAAGAGAGCTCTCAAAATTGGTGTATGCACCCAGCTACAAATCTCTAAATGTATACTGCACCATTATACACCAGTTTAGGACAAAGTGGAACCACCACTATACTTAATTACATAATGAATTTTTGGTAGGAAGAACATACCTATACTGGAATTTAGCCAGGATAGAGTTAACACTCTTACTCTTATGAAAAACCCCACAGGTAATCAATAACTCCTTTTTATGTCTCAAATGAAGGAGACAATTGCAAGATCACCATCTCTTAGAACCATGCTGAAGCAATGATTTAAATACCAAGTCAGAGGAAAGAGTAACACTCACTGCACCACAAAAAGTACATCATATATCTCTTACTGATCCTGTGGGATGAGCCTTCTTCTCTAACTCAACCGGTCTAATCTAAGTAGAATTGTGATATCAGACAATCTTCTGAAACAATGTACTTAACATACCTTAATAAAAAACTGATATGGTTCTCTATTACTGCCTTTATTTGTACTGCAGGATGCCTAGCTAATAGCTCTAGTTTAGGCTATAATAGTGCTTACAGCTAACAGTTACACAATGGAAAAATACTGAATGGATCAGAGAAGCCATTAAAATATGAACATGATGCTTTGATAGGCTCTGTAACACTTTGATAATTTACTTACCCAGATCTCCATATACTTGTGAAGTATGATACTGTGGTATGTACTGTGAAGCCATATCACCTGCTCCAGTCACTGTTGAGTATATATGTCGTGGTGGAGGGGGCATCATGGCTTGAAGTGGAATGAAGCCAGACAATGGAAGATGCGGAGGCCGATGTATTACTGCATGACTGCCAGGGTGAAATTCTGGAGCCTGGGGAACCACCACAACCCTTCGAACACCATTGTCTTCGATAACCTGTAAGCCAAGAGAACGAAATAATTATTTTAGATAACAAACAGCTCATTTCAAATATACGCCTTAAAGAAGAAATGGAGTTGGAGCTATGCAGTCTGAAAGATAAAAATTATCTTAAAAATTGTTTTCTTTTTGAATGCAAGAGCAAAACAATCTTCAATGGCACAAGCAGAGCAAAATGGTGATGTTATGACAAAAAACAGACAGAAGAAAATGACGGATCCTTAGAAGTGTGTTTAAGTGGATTTCTTGCAGGAAAGAGTTAGGGTACGTCTACACTAGCCCCCTAGTTTGAACTAGGGAGGCTAATGAGGGAGACCAAAATTGCAAATGAAGCGCGGGATTTAAATATCCTGCGCTTCATTAGCATGTTCCCGGGCGGTCACCATTTTGGAAACTGCCTAGCCCGGAATAACTGCCTGCGTCTATACATGGCAGTGAAACGGGAGTTGGAAGTAAAGCCCTAACCTGAATTAGCTGTTATTCCTCCTGGAATGGAGTTACCATAGTTGGACGTATTGTGGAGGCAATAACTTCAGCCTTCAGAGTGCCAAAAAGGGGGGAAAAAAAAATTACACTGACCTCAAGATTCCAATAACAAAGTGTTACAGAATAATATCTCAGAGGCAGTTGGTAGGCCATTAAGCTGATAGGTCTACATGTTGATGAAGTTGCAGTTTGTATGTAACAGGAAGCAATAGCCATTCAGAAGAAAGGAAAAGGAAAACCTATATGTCTACTATATCTCTCTACATAAAAAAGTTTCACCTGCCAGATGACAGAACGTCCTGCTGGGCAACAGGATGACGTCATCATGTCATCAACATCAACAGGCTCTCTCAGCAGCAAGAAAAAGGGGGGTAGGCGAGCGTACAAAGCAGAGGGCACAGCCCCCTAGTAATATCCTAAATATCTTCCTACCATAGAAGATGGACCAATTGGCATATATTGTGAGTTGCAGTGATGTTTAGTGAGATGACCTTCTACTGTGATGGTCCCACAGAAAGATCAGTTGGCGGCTGCACAGAAGAAGGAAAAATAAAAACAAAACAACCCCCCCACCCAAAATAAAAACCAGAAACAAAATCACGGATGTGACCCCTGACTGTGAAGGATAAAGACACTTCTCCCTTCCACACTAGAGCCTTGGGGGGGGGAGGTCCAAGCTAGTACATTTTGTGTGTGCTGTGTGGGGACAGCGGGGGAGCTGGAGCACCAGCACAAGCTCCCCAATGCTGGAGGGAGCCCGGAGCATTAGGGGCAGAATCCAGGCAAGCTGGGGGCCGGATGCGGCCTCCAGGTCTTAGGTTCCCCACCCTTGCTTTAAAGTAAATATCACATTGAAACAGTCCCTTGTTGGAAAAGAAGAATATTTTAAACTAAAACAACATTTCTTAAATCTACCAAAATTGCTGAAGCGCTATCCTTGCAATTTAGATATAACAACAGAAGTATAGGCAGCTATAATTAGAGTTGGCCAGTTTAATTGCCCAAACACAAAGATGTAATTTTAATTATTTTTAAGACCCGTTTGTTTGAAGCAAGGATAGTCAAATGAAATATGTTTCTAACATACAAAAATTATGCTACGTGTTACAGCAAAATTTGGAGTCTGACAAACTGAAAAAATAAAGAATGAAAGTTCTCTTGGCCCTGTTGCACTTAGTTGAGGCATTTACAGTGTGTAAGATTATGTCTAGTTCACAGCCTCCTGTGATATCTCAGCATGTCAGACTAAGCAGAACTTCAAATGCGTATACATATATTTTAAAAATTTTAACTCTAAAAATGCAGCATATCACACAGCTATAAAAGGTATTCAGCAAAGCATAATGTATTAAAATCTACCTTTCTTTCCACACCTGGACCTGTGCCAGCTCCTATTCTCTATGATGCCCCTGTACAGTTTCTGCAGCATCATCATACTCAACTGCTAGAGAATGGAGACAACCTATATGGCAGTGTTTTCAGACAACCAGCCTGGTGGTTAGATCTAGCCTGCTAACAGTATTTATCCAGCCCCATAACAGATTCAAATTCGGTAGCAAGGAAGATTTCATTAAAACAATGTTTCTTGCCCTTATGCCTTAAAAAAATCCAAATTTTATTTGACTGTAAACAAAGTGCAAACCAATATAGTGCAGTCCCTCTTGGGAAACTGCCCCATTCATGACATTAGGTTCTGAAATCCAATAATTAAAAGTTAATTACAAATAACTTACATGCACAATTGTATATTTATTTAAGCATCAAATGCAATTGTGTGTGCTAATCAGATAACTGCACAAAAAAAAAATAAAAAAAAGTGTCCAAGAATGATTTTTCCTCCAGCAATGAGGGATGCTGAATGCAACCATAATCTTACCAGTTAAACATTTAAATTTGGCATAAGGCTCATCTTCTGTATCTTTGTGCAAACCTATCAGCACCAACATTGGGAGATCCACTACAGATCAAGGGATGTAAACAGACTGGACCACACACAATAAAAGTGTAATTTCACTCTCTTCCCAGAATGAATTTAACTCCCACGATATTGGTGGTAAAACAAATCCTGTTGTTTTTTAAACAGTATATCACATACTTTCTGAAACACTTATTAGTTGCATAAAGTGTGTGAAAACCAAAGCATATCTTATTCTAAATGCTGGCTCTAATCTCCAGAAGCAGGAAGTATAGTGTGAAATCTCAAAATTCAGGAAATGGGGTATAAGAAATCGAAACTAAAATAATACATGAATGATGAATATGTTGAATAGCCTTCCTAGCCCAGGGGTTTTGGTCATTCAGCATGTATATCTGCAGGTCTTCAACACCTCTTAATATACATTTGCAGGGCACCTTCAGGTTTTTCTTCTTCTTCTTCTTCTTCTTCTTCTTCTTAATGTTAAGTATAGGGAAACAGTTACACCAGGGGTGTAGCAAGGGATGGGCTTTATGACCCATGCACTTAGGCACCAAGCCCATCCACCTCCAGTCCTGGCTCTGCTCCTGCTCATATATGGGGGCTTGCTCCTCTCCTTCCAGTGCTCCAGCCTAGTCTGAGGAGCAGAGACATGGGCTAGCCGTGCTCCACTCATCCTGTGTTCCTGCCAGGGAGCAGAGTTGGGGGCTTGTAAAGCAGGAACGCCAGGTGGGCAGGGGAAGCAGGGCAAGCCACTCCCCCCCCCAATTCTGCTTCATGGCTGGAGCACCAGAGCTAGGGCAAGCACTGGCACCACAACCCCACTCCTCATTGAAAGCTCCAGGTGGGCAGAATAGGGCAAGCCCCAAGTGCCAGATGGAAAGTACAAGGCATACATATTTATGTCCCCCCCCCCCATTTTTACAAGGCCCCTGTGAATCTATCCCTTCCTAGCCCAGGGCCAGCGGGAGGAGTGGTGGATGGTGGGGAAAGGTGGCTCCACTACTATTCACTCACCTGAAATCAGGGCCCACTCACTTGTTCCATCCTGGCTATGCCTCTGAATCTCATACATACAAAATGGGAAGTGACTGCCTAGGAAGGAGTACTGTGGAATGGGTTCTGGGAGTCACTGTGGATCACAAGCTAGATATGACTCAATAGTCTAACACTGTTGCAGCAACAACAACAAAAAATAAAATTTCATCCTGGGATGTATTAGCAGGATTGTTGGAAGCAAGACATGAGAAGTAAATCTTTTGCTCTACTCTGTGCTAATTAGTCCACAATAGGAGTATTGTGTCCAATTCTGAGCACTAC
Source organism: Pelodiscus sinensis (assembly GCF_052426305.1). NCBI lineage: Eukaryota > Metazoa > Chordata > Testudines > Trionychidae > Pelodiscus > Pelodiscus sinensis. The sequence continues at coordinate 294,330,019 of NC_143052.1, read as the reverse complement.
ATATCAGGAAAGATGAGGACAAATTGGAGAAAGTCCAGAGGACAAAAATGATTAAAGGTCTAGTAAACATGATCTATGAGGAAAGACTGAAAAAGTAAGTTTTTTTAGTCTGGGAAAGAGAAGACTGAGGAAGAACATGATTACAACTTTCATATACATAAAAGGTTATTACAAGGAGGAAGGTGAAGAGTTGTTCTTTTTAACATCTGATGACAGGACAAGAAGCAATGGTCTTAAAACAAATAGTTTAGAGTGAATACTGAAAAAAAAATGGATAGGGTGGTTAAGCACTGGAACAAACTATCTGGAGAGGTTGTTGAATCTGTCACGGGAGGTTTTTAACAACAGGTTAGGTTTCCCAACCTATGGGTCGGGACCCAAATATGGGTCACCATTACATTTCAGGGTCGCCAAGTGTCTCCCCCGGTGGCTCTGCTCCTCCTCCTCTCCCCATTTTTGAATTGCCTTGGGTCACCAAGTCTTCCTGAATTGTCAAAATGGGTTCTCATCTGGAAAAGGTGGGGAACCGCTGGGTTAAACAAACACCTGTCGGGAATGATCTAGTTATTACATAGTACTGCCTTAAGTACATGGGACTGAACTAGATTACCCACTGAGGTCCCTTCACTCTGGTCTATACTAGAGAGTTATTTTAAAACAACAAGAGGCACATCCACACTACTAAGCTCGTTATTTTGAAATAAAGGGCTGGTTATTTAAAAGTAGTAACTCCTGCTTTCCATGAAGAATAATGCTCATTTTGAAATAGTTATTTTGAAATAGCAGAAGTGAAGTGTCCACACTACTGTTTTTCAAAATAACTACTCCAAGTTATTCAAAGTAATTACTCCTTAGTGCTTCATGGGGCTCTAAGTTGAGGTAGTACATCCACATTAAGGGAGCCTGCCTCGGACTAATTTCGAGGCTTCCCTGTAATGTGGACATGCTATTTTGAAATAATTATTTTGGGAGTTATTTCTTCAAAATAATTTCCTAGTGTAGACATGCCCTTCCAGTCCTACACTTCTATGACTAATTTATTAATATCACTAAAATTATTTAGCCTTTATTTTAATCACATTTTAGCATTAAAGTAAACCACTTGAAATAAACAAAATACAGAATTAACAAGGTCATGGCAAAGATGTAAGGATTTTCATGTTTTCTAATGATAAAACATGAATTTTGATAAGTAACATGCCTTCCGGTTATGGTCTAAAACAAAATGAAACAACTAAAGACCACAAAATCCATTTCTCCTTCCAATTTCAGAACTCTAATATTAAAAATTTAAGAACTAACCAAGGGCTTGTTTATATGGTCAGTGCATATTAATCCAGGGTATGAATTGACAGCATGCTAACCTGCCATGAATCATGCTACTGAAAAATAAAAGTTCTGATTATGGTACATTTAGTGCACAGTAACAGAGTCCACAAGGGCAATAAGCATGTGGCACACTAGAGCACTGTACATTCACTTCCTGCTGGGAAAGGTATATGTATAAAAAGTTGATCGCATGGTCATTTAATGTGAGCAAGCTGCAGTGAAAGTAGGTGGACCTCCTGCCCTGTATGCAAATTCTCTGCTGGTGACCATCTGACTGGCTTTGGTTTTTTTTTTCAAGTTGTACTGTATTTTGACTTGTATGTTTGTTTCTTATTCTATACCCCAGGCTGTGCACATTGGTCAGCAAAGGGAGAGTGGGGTGGCTGCAAAACCAGTACAGAGGAAAGAGAAAAAACTGTAAGGCAATACACTGACAATTATCAAAGGCTAGTATAGTAATGCAATCATTTCTAATGACCACAACCATGTTGGTTTTACATTAGGCTAGGCATTGCAGACACAAATAACAAGTGACAATATATCTGAAAGAGATAATTGGCAGTTTATCTTACATGTTATGTTGTCTATATAAACTATTTGGCTGTTTTACTCATTTAAGTCTTAGCCTGGCAGGGAGCTCTTGGGGAGGAAGAACACTAACTAGATGGAGCCCACCTTGAAGTAAACAGGGCTTTGCGCAAATAAAGAGGATCTACCAATATGAAGTTCAGTGCAGGACTGGGGTCTTGGCGTGTATGTTCTATAGAATAAGAAACGACATCTTTCTATATGTTTGTACAATGCTTACCACTAGGGTTTCCTGATCCAGACTGTGAACTTAGTATGCTATTACAATATAAATAATTGGAAATAAAATAAATATTATACATATGCATAAAAAAGGAGGCTAATAGAAGCATACAAGGAGACTTCTACTGAAGAGACATCATGGGATACCACCATAATTGCTTTTGCAAATCACTGTAATTCTGGAAACCAGGTTGAACAGCTAATCATTATTTTAGTCCCAGGATTTTATGTATGTTTTATGCAACTTCAAATTATGTGAATATATGAAGTCATATGAACCACATGTTCGGACATACCTGTGGGGCATATCCAGGAGGCACATAAATAGGAGGCACTGAACCATTTGGGGACATCATTGGAACCTGAGCAGGACCTAAATGGGTTATAGAAGTATTTCAGTACAGCACTGTTTAACAAGCTTTAAAAGTTCTAAGTACATTCTGAATTGCAATATCTTTCCAATAAATATACAAGATAACATGGATAAACAGAGCACATTGGCTGTAAAGATAAAATTATAGTGAAGGGTACTCAATTCATGTGAACAACAGATGCAGCTCATAGAAAAGTTATTTCCCTGCAAATATTTCTCTCTTTCTGCAATAAAGCTTCTTTAAACCAAAGCAAAGCAAAGCAAGCAAACAAAAGCTAAAAGCACCGAAGGTAGTTAGTGAAAGGAATAGAAATCCATGTGTATATTTCCTAGGAAAATATTTGAGAAGAATGGCTTCATGGCAAAAAACACAGGATTAAGAGAGTGGAGTTCTATTCTCAGCTTTGCAACAGACCTCCTGGGTAATCTGAGGGAAATTAATATTTGTAGGTTTATTTTCAGAGGTTCTGAGCACGTAGAGTTCATAACTATTTAAATGGAGTTACAAAAGGGATTAATTTGATTCTTCCCACAGCGCATGGTTGGCTTATGAAACTCCTTGCCAGAGGAGGTAGTGAAGACTGGGACTTTACCAGGGTTCAAAAAAAGAGATTCAGGGAGGTTAGGTTCATCAGTGGCTATAAGCCAGGATGGATAGAAATGGCATCCCTAGCTTCTGTCAGAGAGTAGGAATGGGTGATGGAAGAGGGCTTGCTTGATGATTCCCTGTTCCATTCACTCCCTCTGGGGCATCTGGCATTGGCCACTCTCAGAAGACAGGATGCTGGGCTAGATGGACCTTTGGTCTGACCCAGTATGACCATTCTTATGGTTCTTATTCTTTATCTGTAAAATCAATATAATACTTTCTGCCCCCAAAAGAGTGTTTTTATTCCTAGACTTAAGGCATTAATGCTTGAAAACTGTGTTCAGATCTGCAGATTCACGGTACTATGTTAGGGCTGGGCAAAATACAGCCTACAGGCCGAATCTGGCCCACCAATCCACTGGATATAGCCCTTGGAGAAATGGGGAAACTCAGGCAGGCTCCCTGCTTGCCGCACCTCTCCACAAACTACTCAGAAAAGTGGCTGCTGGACCATTTCTTTTTCACAGCTGTGAGCCCGAGAGTGGGAGAAGCTTCTTCCCCCAGCACAATCTCATTGCCAGTTTCTGACCAACAGGAGCTGCCGGAAACAGGCAGCACACAAAGCACCAGTCCTCCTCTTATTCAGAGATGTACATGGCCCCTGCAACAGAGGCAGGGGTGGGAGGATGCCTGAGAAACGTGTTGGGCTATTGGCCAGGAGTCATCCAGGTAAGTCCCCAGCCAGAGCCTGCTTCTGGAATCCCAGTCCCTTCCTCCAACCCTGTCCCCCCACTCTTGCCCCCCTACCCCACATAATCCAAACTCTCCGCCCCACTTCTGAACCCCTCCCAGATCCTGCATCCTAATCCCCTGCCCTAGGTCACAACTCTATCCTCAGAACCCCCTCCTGCAACCCAATCCCCTGCACCAGGTTACAACCTCTTCCTTCACCCAAACTCCCTCCCAAACCCCATACCATCCACCGCAATCCCTTCCCCCTAGCTTCCTTCTGCACCAAATGTCCATTCCAGACCCTGCGCCTCCTCCATTAATATCATTGAAGATAAAAATAAAAATTTTGGCCCATAAAAATTACTGCCCACCCCTATGCTAAGTAAACACTAAGTATTAGCTTTATACGCAGATTAATCCATCCCATGCTTGATGAGAATAAGATGCCTGAAGAAAAGTAAAGATACCTCTGCCTGAAAAAAACTGGACTAACGTAACAAAAATATTTCTGAACCGATAGTGGGTGATCAAATTTTAAAACTTTACAGAAGATCCTCAACATAAAACATGCAATTCTGTAAATGTTTCTTCTCCAGAGAAGCTCAGTTTTATTTTCTGTGCAACTAGTAATCCATTACTTAGAGAATTTTTCTTTGCTTTCAAATTTCAAAACCAAGGTCTTTGGTTGTATATGGTAAGAGATGGGTAAAGGCAAATTTAAATTAAGTATTTTTAATATTTTGTTTAACTTAGAATTACAAACCTCCTTCAGCAACTGAAGCAGTGGGAGTTCTGCTAGAGTAAAAATTGTTGAAGAGGACCATAAATAATGTTATAAACATATTAGCCTACAATGGATTGCTATTGTCCCTAACCCTAAATTGGTCTCTCTTCAACAGAATATTTTTTTTAAGCAGTTTCATCCTTGTTTTTCTTCTTAAACAAAGGCAACAGCAATAGCTGCAGCCATATTAAATATATCACCCCATCCTAAAAAGGAAAATACTTAACATTATTAAATAAAAACAAGGGGTCTGTTCTCTGCTGCCTATATCTTGTAGCCATTTATACCAAGGAGAAGTGGATACAAAATGATACCACTCTGCTTTAAACCACTCACTTAAAACAAATATAAATGACTACACAAGTTGCAAGTCAGTTAAAAATCAAGTCCATAGTTCTTCATGCTGCCCACATCTAATTAGAACAATTATGATGAAGCGTTTCAGAACCTCTGGCGATGTACATCTATGAAGATAAATAGATACTATGGCTAAATGGTTAGCTGTTTACTGTTAGATGATATGGCTAAACGGTTACGGTGTTTACTGATGCTGCATCTGGTCAAATTAAGCAGAATGTTCTGAACAGCAAAATTATGAATTTTGTGCATTTATTGCCTTTCTGTCTTGACTTACATAAGAAGCAGTTTTCTGCAAAGTCAATACCAAAATTGCCATCTGGTGGTATTAACACATTGATCTCAACACAGCCATATTCAGAAACCATTTCTTCCCCAGCAGTTAGAAAATACGTGACTCAAGACATTTTTGTGTGTCCCTCTTGTGGTGTTAGCATTAAGCCAATGTGCTAACTTTGCAATATTTATTGCTTGACTTTGAAATTGTGAAGTTTTAAAAAGAGTGAGAAGATGGTTTCTTCATGCGCAGGCTGCAAAGGTGAACTCTATTACACTTATGTTTCTAAAACTCTGTTAAATGTAATCAAAGATAGATAAACTTAAAAAAAACCCCACCTTACTCTGATGTTTTTGCCAGAAATCATGGTACTGCTTGCTTGCTTGACTTGGAAGCAAACACATTTTTTTGTGAGAGCATGGGATAAAATGTTAATATCTTACTTTTTAAAAATAAAATTGGTTTTTTTTTTAAACAACTAATGTAAAAATCTTGGTTTTAGAATACATTGTAAAAAAACTCTTGGGTTTCTATTTGCTATTGCTTTTAGTTACTTTTTAAGACTGTAAGTATACATGACAAATTTACTGTACCTAGCACAGGAATACCACATAAACCTATGTGCAACCTTGTGTGGGCCAAACAATTTCTGCATATTTTAAGATGATTTAAAATCCCCTGCATTGGTTTAAATTTTAAAGTCAGCTTATTTTGTATGTTCTTACAGAGAAACAACCTATTTACAGTATTGTCTATTTACACACTTAAACTAAAATTATGTACACATGACAACCAAGTGCTAATGAATTGCATGTTAGTATGCTGTGTTGATGCAGGCTGCAGTTCTTGCTCTAGTAGGCTGTATACAACCATTGGCCATAGGTTGGATACCGCTGGTTTAAAATATAACTGCGTGCAAAATGCTTTACACATACTAAAAATCTCCCCTTAAACCAGAAGATACATGTTTTCCCATACTTTTAGTAGTGCCATTGTATCAGAATGTCTATATTTCCACTTAAATTATTATGGCAAAACTAGCTTGTAATTTTTTTCTCTGTGGTGAAAAGCATTTTGTCCCAAGGGGAAATAAAGAGACAGTGGTAAGGAACAAGTTTCCTGAGACTTTTGCAACAGAATTAATGGAAATTAAGAACACATTCAGGAAGCAGTGAAAACTAAACACAGCAGCTCATGTCATATCGACTGCAGCAGATTGTTTAAAATCTTGAGTTTGTCCAAACAGAATGTAAAAGCAAATGTATTGTTCTTCTTATAAACACTGTAAAGAGGGAAACAAAATGTATGTGATATCTGCTTTCTACTGCCCTGGACATAAGTTAGTCTTCCCAAAATACATTTAAAGCCTGTAAACTTAAAAATACTGCAATTAGTTTTCTTAGTCTTTAAATCTCACTCATTCAATTTTGAATTCAGCTTTACAGAAATTGTAAACTTAAATGGACTGAATTTTTAGCAAATTAGTAACCAGTATTTGGAGGCCATTATGAATACTGATTTTGTAAGAGCACTAGTATATACAATTACTGTCCAAAAATAATGTTTGTTTCTAGACTGAAAAAAATTGTATGTTGACACACAAAGAGGTATTTAAAACAGGATATGCAGCAGCACACATTAATCTACTCAACCTACATTATAATAAACACAACACTTCATAATTTTATATACTACAAGATTTATATTTAAATGTACCAACCCTCTTCTACCTTTTATAGCTATTATATATCTGGCATCTGCTGAAAACACAGACTGGATTTAGATTTATGTAATGCTTTTCTCACGTTTTAACACAAAAGCAGAACTCTCAAAATACAGGCAGCAAATCTTACCACTCATTTTGTTTTTACTGCAATAGCAGAAGAGTAAACAAGATGCAGTGATCGAAGGTCGGACACGTTAGTAGCTTTAATTGGGAGAATGCTTTCGTTTTTGTGCTGTTTGAGGAAAAGCTCCTTTGACCCAATCACATGATCATCATCACATGACTTACTGAGACAGAGGGGGGAAAAGGACGCTCCAGGTGTGTAGTTCAGTGATTTACTCTTGTAAAAACCATACTTCTTTTTCTGTGATAAGATTTTTATTTTTGTTTTTAAGTATGTACTAAATGTGGATTGTAAAGATTGCCAAAACAAGAGGCAAAAGTAGCTCAAATTAAAGAAGGTAGTATCTGTTCTCAATGGAACATCTAAAACACTTAATTTACTGTTCACAGGATGTATATATACTCTGATTTTTTGCCATCTATTAAGTACTACATAATAATAATTGCTGATTATTTAAATACATTTTTATAACAAAGCTTTTTACGTTGTAATTAACAGAATTAAGTTTTAAAGGATTACATTAAGCACATTTTTTTCTGATTAGGAGGGTTTACTTTTAACTACAGTAACTGATAATCAGTGAATCCTTGGGGAAGGAGGTACATACAAATACCTCTTTTTAAACAACCACTATTCTGACACCATGTTTAGCAAGCTGCAGTGGTTGTGATACTAATCTGTGTGGATGCTGCAGGTCATGAACACAGCTATACTTAGCATTAGTCTAATGTGAACAAGGATGAATCACACTCTCTTTGTTATTCCCAGAAGGAAATAGTGTTCAGGATTTACTGCAGCACATTAGGTTAACTATGTCTCTGTAACTGAACACCCACACTTTGACATCACACAGGCAATGATATGCATCACTGACGCAAGCACTGCCAGGATAAAAAACAAAGGCCACAGCAGTTGAAACAATAGAGTGCTCCACTGACGTAGCAGCATGCCCATCTAACATTGACAGACTGCAGTAAATCAATAGTCCCTGATGCCAGGAATAGTTGCACCACTTTTTCTTTATATAATAGCTAAGACTTAGAAGTTTTATTTTAGGCTTCCAGCAGCTACAGTAATTATAAGAGATAGCAGCAGCAACAAAATGTAAAAAGTCTCTATCCCTTTAAATTCTGTTTGTAAGCTACCATGAAGGATCAACTCTAAGCCCTGGTCTACTCTAGGGAGTTATTTCAGAGAACCCCCCCCCTTATTTTGAAATAACAAGTGGAGTGTTCACACTACCCAGCCTGTTATTTCGAAATAATGGGCTGCTTATTTCAAAATCTGTACTCCTGCTTTCCTCAGGGAATAACGCTTATTTGGAAATAGTGTTAGTGTAGATGATCCGGTGCAGCTATTTAGAAATAATTGGCCTCCAGAGGCCTCTCTCAGCTGTACTTGTGGCTGCCCTGGTCACACCTGCCAGCTCCGCTGCTCCCCTTCTCTTGCAGAGCTTAGAACAGCAGGCTGCTGCAGAAGGGCTTGTGGCATGTGGAGAGCTTTGCCAGCCCTATGCCATACAGCTTTTGCTGACAGAGCCACGGTAGACTCTAGCACTCCCTCTGAGCCCCCCCCCCATAGCTGCCAGCACTCCCACAGCACCTTTGGCTGGCACTGGTCAGGGATGCAGGACACCACCACCCTGGACTGGTGTGGAGATCTTGGACCTCATGGAGGTTTTGGGCAAGGAGACTAGTCCCCAGGATCTCCATACCAGAAAACGCAATGTGGATGTGTATGGTCAAATGACCGCTAGTCTGGTCGACGAAGGCCACACCCAGACCCTAAACCAGGTCCAAATGAAAATAAAAGAGCTCTGGCAGGCCTACAACAAGGCAAGGGAGCAGAACTGACACTCTGGAGCGGCACCAGACACGTGCCGCTATTATGAGCAGCTCAATGCCATCCTGTAAGGGGGGGCCAGTCACCATCCCCCCCAACCAGTCATCGAGTCTGGCAGAACGCACCTGGCAGCAGCCTCCACGAGGGTGGGCTTGCAGAGGAGGAGGAAGTGGCCAGTCAGGAGATCATGCCTACCAGCTAGAACCTGCTCTTCACCCCGGACCCAGTCCTGCCCTGCCGGGATGCCTCCAAGGTGTCAGATAAACTTGGGAAGGCACTTCAGATTAATTCTATAACTTTCCCTATACACATGCAGGGGCAGGCAGTGGGCTATGAGGGGCTCACTTGGTGTATTCAGCCTGGGGGACGCACAACAGCCTGGCTATTAAGTAAAGTAAGTTGTCGTGGGATAAGAGGGAAGGTCCTTTCATTGACTGATAACTGGTTAAAAGGCAGGAAACAAACGGTAGGAATAAATGGTATGTTTTTAGAGTGAAGAGAGGTAACTAGTAGGGTCCCCCAAGTGTCTGTCCTTGGAACAATCCTATTCAACTTATTTATAAATGATCAAGAGCAATGTTTCTCAAACTGCTCCATGGAACCCCAGGGCTCCATGAGACATCTCCAGGGGCTCCGCGAGGTTCATAAACTGGAAACATTGATAGGTACAACACATATAATCCGTGGACCGCTGGGGCTCCACATAAGTACAACACATACAATCAGTGGACCGCTGGGGCACCACATACATTTTTACGCATGTAAAGGGCTCCAGAGCCCAAAAAGTTTGAGAACTGCTGATCTAGAGAAAGGGGTAAACAGTGAGGTGGCAACATTTGCAGATGATACCAAACTGCTCAAGATAGTTAAAACCAATGCAAATTGTGAAGTGCTTCAAAAAGATCTCACCAAACTAAGTGATTGGGCAACAAAATGGCAAATGAAATTTAATGTTGATAAATGTAAAGTATGCACATTGGAAAAAATAATCCCAACTATATCAATATGATGGGTACTAATTTAGCTACAACTACTCAAGAGAGATCTTGGAGTCATTGTGAATAGTTCTCTGAAAACATCCATTCAGTGTGCAACAGCAGTCAAAAAAGCAAACAGAATGTTAAGAATCATTAAAAAAGGGATAGAGAATAACACAGAGAATATCTAATTGCCTCTATATAAAACTATGGTATGCTCACTTTTTGAATACTGCATACAGATGTGGTCACCTTATTTCAAAAAAGATATACTGGCATTAGAAAAGGTTTAGAAAAGAGCAACAAAAATGATTAGGGGTTTGGAACAGGTCTCATATAAAGAGAGATTTAAAAGACTTGAACATTTCAGCTTAGAAAAGAGGAGACTAAGGGGGGATATGATAGAGGTCTATAAAATCATGATTGATGTGGAAAAAGTGAATAAGTAAAAGTTATTTACTTGTTCCATAATATAAGAACTAGGGGTCACCAAATGAAATTAATAGGCACCAGATTTAAAACAAACAAAAGGAAGTTTTTCTTCACTCAGTGCACAGTCAACCTGTGGAACTCCTTGCCAGAAGATATTGTGAAGACTAGGACTTTAACAGGGTTAAAAAAAGAGCTAGATAGATTCATGGAGGTTAGGTCCATCAATGGCTATTAGAAAGGATGGGGAGGAATGATGCCCCTAGCCTCTGTTTGTCTGTAAATTGGTGACAGGAGAAGGATCACATGAGGATTATCTGTTGTGTCCCCTCCCTCTGGGGCATCTGGTATTGACCACTGTCGGCAGACAGGATACTGGGCTACATGGACCTTAGGTCTGACCCAATATGGCTGTTCTTATGTTCTTTCTCATGTGCAGGTGGAGTGCTAGTCCAGATCACTCATCTCCATGATGCTCTTACACAGAAACCCCTCAGTCCCTCTCACAAGGTTCATGGAGAGGCCTGACTTACTCCAGCCTCCATGGTGAGACACCTTCCTACAACAAGCCACCACTAAGGAGTCTGGGGTCATGGAACCATATAGCAGTGCCGCATATTGCATAGGCTCATGCCCTCACTTGGTCAGCATCTGCTCCCAGTCAAGTGCAGCAATGCAGAGGAGATTGAGGTCGTACATGGAAACTTGCCAGGGATAAAAAAAGGAGGGGACCCCTATATTACTCTCTCCAGCAAGCAGCCTCTGCCACTCAGACATACCTTCCTCTCTCCCCCTCCAGTGGGTAGGGATAGAAGTTCTCTCTCTGCGGGACACTGCCAGTGCTGGACCCAGTGTGTGCAGGACACGGAAAGAAGCTGAGCTGCCCCATCTCCCCTTCCTGCCCACAGGCTTCTGGCCTGAGCAGCACCTTCCCATGCCTCCTTGTCCCTGGGCCGTGGATATAGCAATACTCCCTGGGGATGTCCGTGCCTCTGCAGGCCACATGGGGAATGCACAGTCTAAGAGCTAGCCTTGGCTGAAACTCTCCTTCAAGGCATCCCTGATGAGCAAAGCTCATTGATGTGCTCGTCCAATGGCACTGGTGTCTGGCTGCTTGTATTCCCATACCAGCCATTTAGCAGAAAAGTCTCCCCTTTACTCTTGCAAAGGTTGTGGAGCACACAGCAAGGGGGATGTTGTGCTTGCTGAGGTCCACAAAGGGGATGTTGACTAAGGACCACAAAGGGGATGTTGTGCTTGCTGAGGTCAAGACAGTTGAAGATACTCCAGAACATCCCCTTTAAACAGCTGAATGCACACTCCACCACCATGCATCAGCTGCTCAGCCTGGCATTGAAGTGCTTCTTAGAGGGGTCTAGGCTGCTTGTATAGGGCTTCATAAGCCAAGGGAGCAAGGAGTAGACTGTGTCACCCAGGATGCAGATGGGCATGTCTACCTCCCCAACCCTGATGGCGAGTTTTGGGAAAAAAAGTGCTGGTGTGCATCTTTTGGAAGAGGCAAGATTTCTGGAAGATATGGATTGTGTGCGCCTTCCCCGACCAGCTGAAGTTGATGTTGGTGAAGTGCCCTTATGGTCCATGAGGGCCTGCAGCACCATGGAGAAGTGCCCCTTCCTATTTATGTAGTCCGAGGCATGGTGGTTGGGGATGAGAAAGGGGACTGAGCATCATCTATGACTCCCCTACAGTTGCGGAAGTCCATAGCGGCAAAGCCATCCATGATGCTGTTGATGTTCCCCAGAGTGACGACCTTCTGTAGCAGCACATGGTTTATGGCCTTCGCTACTTATATGAACACAGCCTCAACTGAATTTCCCCATCCCAAACTGGTTCCCAATGGAGCAGTAGCTGTCCAGTATGGAGAGCCTCCACAGGGCCGTGACAACGTGCTTCTGCACGAGAATGGCGGGTTGCAGTCAGGTGCCTGTCATCTGAGGGCAGGGGCGAGCCACTCACAGAGCTCTAGGAAGGTGACCTTCCACATATGGACATTCTGAAGCCATTGCTGGGCATTCCATTGCTGCAGGGTAACGCGATCTCACCAGTCCAAACTGGTCTCCTTCCAGCAGAAGTGGCATTTATAGACTCATAGACTTTAAGGTCAGAAGGGACCATTATGATCATCTAGTCTGACCCCCTGCACAGTGCAGGCCACAGAATCTCACCCACCCCCTCCTAGAATAATCCTCTCACCTATATCTCAGATATTGAAGCCTTCAAATAGTCTGAAGACCCCAAGATGCAGAGAATCCTTCTGCTAGTGACCCGTGCCCCATGCTACAAAGGAAGGCGAAAAACCTCCAGGGCCTCTGCCAATCTACCCTGGAGGAAAATTCCTTCCCAACCCCAAATATGGCGATCAGCTAAACCCTGAGCATGTGGGCAAGACTCATCAGCCAGACACCCAGAAAGTTCTCTATAGTACTTTGTTATTTGACGGTGTCCAGGGGATTGAGGAGCATTTGCAGCAGCAGGAGTGACAGAACCTATGTGAAGAGGTCCTCCAGCTTGGGCTGGTCATTGTCCTGCTGGAGCAGCATGTGGGCAGTCTGGACAAACTGTGCCATGAGGTACAGCATGAGGCTTGTGAACCTGGCACTGCTTTGCAGCAGCTCCAGCTCTTTGTTGTAAGTGCTGTGGCATCTGCAAGCGTAATCAGAGCTCACTGTGTCCCTTTTGTGTCTTGCGAGGGGGGAGGCAGTGGAGGAGTGGCATGTGAGACATGGCTGTAAAGGGGAACCCGTGAAAGCGTGGTCAAAGCTTTCCTGACAAAGCAGCCACAGGAAGCATCCATCCTCCTGGTGACCTCCCCAGAGCGCTGCTAGGGGGTCTAAATCTGAGGCAGGCTCCAATCAGTGTGGATGCGCTATTTCAAAATAATTCTGACTAATTTTGATGCTCCCCTGTAGTGGGGACACACTATTTTGGTTTTGTTATTTTGGGAGTTATTTCGATTTTACTTATTTCTAAATTGTTTCCTAGTGTAGGCATGCCGTGACAGACATAAGAAAATGCTACAAAGAAAGAATCAAGAATTTAACTTATAATAAGCAAATAACAATCAAAGAAAGCACTAACAGAAAACAAAAAGAGAAAGCATAATTACTTTGGGGCTTGAGCTGAGAAAGAGGCGTCAGCAGGAGCTGTGAGCACTACAAGGATGTGGAATAACAGTGCTGTCAATCTAACATTTTCCATTAGCCCTAAATTCACACTGACCAACACCCACCTCCCCCAGTCTAGCTTTCACATGAAGGCTGTTTGGTTAATCAGGAAGCTTAGTTTATAGAAATATAGGAGGAAGAATGCAAGGGGAAAATGCTCAAACAAAGCAGATACCTTAAGAACTGGAAAAACCCCATCAGTATCATCCAAAGAAACTGAGGAATAATGGCTCAAAGGACATAGAGCTGTGAAGCGTGATCATCTCCAACCACTCCTGAAGAATCCCTTCCATAAAAATTCCCAGGTTTTTCCATGAGGGAGTACACACTCATTCAAACTGAGAAAATAAAAGGAGGCCATCAAATCTCCTTACAGAGGCAAAATGCCTGGAGAGGCATTCCCTGTAGGGTTAGCTATAGGGGTTCCCTGTAAGGTTTTACAATCAATAAACCAATCAACCAATATTAACCCAAACCTTTGAGGAAACAGAAGATACAGGCTTCCATTCCAGAAACATCAAATATACTTTTATTTCATTTATTTCTGTGATCATAATGAAATATTTTTGCCAGTTAACTTTTTAAGCAATATAATCTTCAAAATATAAAATAAAATTTTGGACTTTGCAGCAGGATGATCAGCCTCTGCCAACTGGGGACATGTATGCCATCCAAAGGTGTTCCAACCCCAATGTGACAAGGGCTGCATAAGTGCTTAGACAGATCTGTTGCACATCTGAGTTGAATGCTACCCTGCCCCATCAAGATGAACATCTGAATGAGAAGGTATTGAACTAAATGGAATTACAGTAAAAGCTGTGTTATCTGGCACGCTCGGGGATTTGGTCGAGCCAGTTACCTAAAAATTCCAGGTATCTAAGGGGGGGAGGGTGAGAGCCCTGTGGAGACTGGGGGACGGGAGAGGCGGAATGGTGCAGGGGACAGGATGTGGCCTGCTAGGAGGGGCCACAAGCCATGGGGGGAAGAGGGTGAAAGGCAGGATGCAGCCTGGGGGGTGGGGTGGAAGCTGGGAGGTGGAGATGGTGAGGGCGGCCTGCCGGGGGGGGGGGGGGGGGGGGAGAGCCGCGAAGGTGCTGAACTGTGGGGGCAGGGAGGGGGCCAGGAGGCACGGGAGAGGCCAGGCTACCACAAACCACGGGTAGCTGACCTCCTGAGAAGGAGGCCAGAAGTCGGAGGGGGGAGGCGGAGGAAGGAGGCTGGGCGGTCATGAGCGTCAGGGGTGCCAGGCTACACACACGTCTGGCAGGGGTGGGGGGGGGAGGGAGCGTCTGAGGAGCGGCCCAGCTTAAAGCGCCAGTTTCCTTTTTTTTTCTTTCTTTTAACGTGTTTTCTCCTGACTCGGAAATTTGCTGGTTTCTAAACTTTTCCGGCTAGTTAAGTGCCGGTTAGAACAGGTTTTACTGTATTATACAATCTCTGTTCCAGACTCTCAAATGTTCAGTTTGGGTCCTTTCTTTTATGGATAGGATTAGACTTGTTTAGAATAATTATTGTGTATCTGTATGTAGTAGTATCATTTCCAATAAATTAATGTTAAATGTCTCCAGTCTTCTTATATTTTGTCCTGATCCAAATGCTTGGCTATGCATAAGTCACTAGGCATCACAAAGAGACAAATACAATATACTAGGCTGAACACAAGGAATTTTTCCATGTTAATGTTCTTATCTGTTGTAAAAATCCAACTATCTCCACTGGCTGTGATTATACAGCAGTATTTGTCTTACGCCTTGACCTCACACAAAAAATGAACTGGGGAAAGAGTGAGAGACTCTCAGTTTCTCAAGACTGCCTCTGTGCAGTTCTTACATAATGGGACTTTCACTACTTGTACATAGTACTCAATAGGTAAAGCCCTACATGGATACCAAATTTGTATCTCCATCCACAAAAATGAGCCATGGATATCTGCAGTGACATCCATGGATGCGGATACCCGTAGATATAATGTGGATATCCACACATTTGCAGTGTTCTAGATACAAAATTTGTATCTACATCCACATCCATAGAAATGAGCTGTGGATGTGGATACCCATTGATGTGCAGGGCCTTATCAACAGATAAACGTATAATAAGACTGAGATAATTTCGATGTAATTAAGCAACCAGTCTGATCATCTAATGGGACTGAACACAGCTCTTGCTAGGGAAGATTTTAGCCACACAGTTCAGCATTTTTTCCCATGCTGCATCTTTCAGTCCTTCAAAAGAAAAAAGTTGTATTACCTGAAATGGTACTTTCTCTATCTTTATATCCAACACTCTGCATTAAAGGGTTTTTTTTTTCTGTCACAACTTAGTAGGCAGCACTAGGACCTAATTAGAGTGCATAATTTTTTGGTATTGCCTGCCTTCTGAGGAAATAAAGATCTCAGGTGTGGTAATCAATTATTTTTATCTAGGTCTAAATTTTTTGGTCAAGGTATAGTCAATGTCCAAATTACAGGGATGATGATAATAATAATAATAATTAATAATAAATTTTTGGGGGTCTGTTCAGAAACATATGGCAGTCCAGATTTTCCCTGCAGTTCAACTATTAACTAACTCTGATCTAATAAATCCCATTTCTCCAGTTGTGAATTTCTTAATACTTAAAAAAAAAAAAATCACCCTGAATAAAATTTGCATAAAGGTTGGCCATGACTAAGAAAATCAACTATATGCACTATTGTTTAAACCCAAAATACTTATTTTCATATTCCAGACATTCCAGAGTTATGACAAACTCTATGGAAAATGCCTTTGGGAGGTAATGATTTTCTATTTTCTGTATTTTAATGACTGATGGTATTTGAATATTAAACCACATATCTACTTATAAAGGATAGGAGAATGTCAGAAGGCATCACTGCTTCAAAAAGCAACACCCAAAGAATATACCCAGAAAGTAGAAATTATCCAACTTGATTTGGTGAATAGTTGGAAAAAAAGCCAAATATCTACCCTACAGATTTTTTTCTACAAAGGAGATGTTTTCTCTTCTTTCTGTTCATGAAAAAATACCTTTAATAAAATTACCTTTGAATTAGGATCAGTTGAATCATCTAGGCTTCAGATACGTGTAAGAAAATTGAATGGTAGATTTATCTCAATTTTAATGACAACAAAATACCAGTACTTCCCCTTCCTAGCAAATGGATTAGGGCAGAAACTGGGAAGACCATTTTCTTAGGTAAGTTGGAACAGAGGTAAAACTTTTAAATAGTAAGAGGTGACAAGCTGAGGATCTGTTTTTCAACAAGACAGTGGAGAAAATTCATAGGACAGAGCATCTGGTTTACTAACTGATTCATCAGAAAGAGTGACAACTAGGTAATTGATCTCATGAGTTGTAAAGATTAACGTGCCTCTCCCCACTGATGAAGTTCTGGAACCTGGATAGCTGGTGCAAAATGTGGCTACTATTTAGTTCCCATTTAAAAAAAAAGGTTAATGACTGATGTCATTATTTGTTTTAAACAAATAGCTCAGTTTTCTGTAACATCTATTTCACTGAATGTATAGACATTCTGTTTCCCTCAGCTTATGTATTTGTTTTTCTGGCCAGATGAAAAGGCCTTTTGTTACTGCTGACAGAAATGAAGACAGGCCATTAGGAACTGAGTTCATCCCTCTCCTCTGATCATACGACACTACCTGGAATTACATTTTAGCCCTCTAATGATAAAAGTAGATGGAATTTCCTGAATTTTCTTAAATTCCAGGACGTTGATGTTCAGATTCTACTTTTATTTGGAACATTTGCTTTGCACAAGAAAGTGCTCAATGTAAACCTCTGAACTCTGCAGGTTTGTATCTACAAGAACCTTTCACATGCATTCTTGAAGTCACTTCTTTCTGAAAAATTGTCCTTACCATTTGAAGGGGGATGGCTACCATCCGAAGCAAATGAAATGAAACAAAAGAAGTTGTCACAGATGCAAGCTCCCTCTGAGGAAACCCAAGCTGCAGACGACAAACTCAAAACCAGGGCAATCATACAATATCCATGTATGACATGTTAAAAAAAAAAGACCAGGAAATGATGGACTCCTCATCATGTACAGATAATTTACCCCATTCTTTGTTTATCCACAAGACAACAACATGAATATAGCTATAGTATGCAACCCTTCTGAAGAAAGAATGGAGACTGAAGTCTGGCTGATCACTGCTGATCTTAATTATTTTATTGGGCTTCTGTATAATGTGGTGATTGGTGCACTATTCAGACTTACACAGTAGATTAGATACCTGATTTTGGCAGTCACTTTTAAAGTAAACTCAGGGGAGTAAGTTTTCACTGATCAAACAACTTTATGGAACTCTTGTCCCAGGTCAATCAGCCCAAGGATTCAGAATATCTGAAAAGATTAGGAGACTGATTTTTTGGTTAGACTTAAACATTATGTTTTACTTAAACACAGAGAAGAACTATAATTGACATCCTATATCTGACCTTTTCCCTAGTGTAGGTTACAAAACTACTGCTACTACCTTTCATCTTTCAGGGGAAAACTTCAAATTCTGATGTTGACTCTGCAAAACCAAAGTTCCTGGAAATCTAGGGATGCTAGAAAATTGCTTCGATTGACCTCTAAAAAAATCAATTTTTAAATCTGTTCCATCTACATAATTTTAACAGGTTTTACCATGTCAAATTCTGAACTGGATCTCCACTTTCTTCTTTTTGCTTCTATAATGAAAAGGGAAAAAACTTCCTGATTCTATTATGGAATCAGAACAGATAGAATCCTTTGCTTGCCTTCCAAAAAATAATTTTCTTACACAAAGTCTCCACCTATCAAGAATCAAAGAATTAACAGAGACATTATAGAGCAGTGGTCCCCAACATTTTGGGGCTGCCGGGCGCCTGGGGGCGGGGCCGCTCACAGGCCACGTGACTGGGGGCGGGGCCAAGCATGCGCTGCACGCCCGAGGTCGGCACCGGCATGTGCAGCGATCCCGGGCAGGGGCTGCCCAGGTTCTGTGCGGCGCCCCCGGGGCTGGGGCAGGGGCCGGGGCTGGCGCAGTGCCCCCGGGGGCGGGGCCGGGGCTGGAGTCGGGGCTGGCGCGGCGCCCCCGGGGGCGGGGCTGGGGTCGGGGCCAGGGCTGGCGCGGCGCCCCCGGGGGCGGGGCCAGGGCCGGGGGTCAGGGTCGGCACCGGCACGCGCGGTGCACCTGGGGCCGGGGCCGGCCATGCGCCCGGGGCTGGCATCTGCCGCACGCCCGGGGGTGGGGCCAGCCCAGATTGCTCCGGGTTGGGGACCACGGTTATAGAGGCACCAACCACCCCTTTTCAAGCTCAGTTCTACATCTTTCCAAACTAACTAATAACAGATTATTTTTATTAAGCAAATATATGCAGTGAAATTCCTACCATGCTTATGCAGGGAGTTTAGTTCTCATTGAGCTGACTCACACTAGTTGGTGTGCAATATGTAAACTTTACTAATAACACACACACAGGATGGCTGTTCCTCTTTTAATTTGCCTCATCGTGTACAATACAGAAGTGGCTTTGTGTGTACTAAGCAGGTGACATTGTGGTCCGTGGTCCTTGGTTTTGCTGGTGAGCTATGTGCATTCTGGAATAGCTCTCACTGCACACTGTGGGATACATAATGGAAGCCAGGCAGAAGCCAATGGAATTCTGGACTTGGGGTCAAATTCTAGGAATCCCATGGTTCTGTTCCCTCCATCCCACGTGTCTTCTCTTTCTAGGCAGGCTAATTGTTATTTTCAAATGCAGTCTGTTTGCCAGCATGGACCCAACAACACCCTTTGCTGCTGTAGTGGCAATCATGGATACATAGAGGTTCTTTGGGCTTTATTTGAGCTTTCAGAACAAGATGCTTTGATTTTGGACTTTGTTTGCCACACCACTGAACAGATGATGTGGCAGCACCAACTCCTCCTGCTACATGATCTAAAAATCAAAAAGGAGTCATATAAAAAGTGGAAACTATGTCAAATTACAAAGGATGAATATGAGCAAACAACACAATTATGCAGGTACAAGATTAGAAAGGCAAAGGCACAAAACAAGCTCAGTCTAGCGAGAGACATAACGGGTAACAAGAAGACATTCTACAAATATATTAGAAGTAAGAGGAAGACCAATGACAGAGTAGGCCCATTGCTCAGTGAAGAGGGAGAAACAATAACAGGAAACCTAGAAATGGCAGAGGTGTTTAATGACTTCTTTGTTTCAGTTTTCACCAAGAAGATTGATGGTGATGGGATGCCTGATATAGTGAACACTAGTGTAAATGGGGTAGGTTTCGAAGTTGAAATAGGAAAATAACAGGTTAAAAATTTCTTAGAAAAATTAGATATCTTCAAGTCATCAAGGCCTGATGAAATACATCCTAGAATATTCAAGGAGCTGATCTCAGAGGTGGTATCTGAGCCTCTAGCTATCATCTCTGAAAAGTTATGGAAGTCGGGAGAGGTTCTAGAAGAGTGTAAAAGGGCAAATATAGTGCCCATCTATAAAAAGGAAAATAAGAACAACTCAGGAAACTACAGAGCAGTCAGTTTAACTTCTGTTCCAGTGAAGATAATGGAGCAAGTAATTAAGGAATTCATCTGTAAACATCTGGAAGATAATAAGGTGATAGGTAACAGCCAACATGGATCTGTAAAGAACGAATCATGTCAAACTAATGTGACAGCTTTCTTTGATAAGATAACAAGTCTTGTGGATATGGGAGAAGTAGTGGACATGGTATACCTAAACATTAGTAAAGCATTTCATATGGTCTCGCATGACCTTCTTATCAACAACCAACGGAAATACAACTGAGATGGAGCTATGATAAGGTGGGTACATAAATGGTTGGATACTGATGGTTTGTTATTGTTTCTGGGAGACTGTTCTTTGTTCCTCTTCCCCCATAGAATGGAATGTCAGTCTATGGGTAGAAGCAGGATTGTTTGTAGCACCCTATACTAATGGTGTTTTGCAGCAGCATAACAGTCTGGATAAAGTCTAACCTTGTGTGAACACTGACCTTCATAAAACCAAAGTGAGGTGGGCTTGCCCTGAACCTCAGTCCCTCCCTGTCCCTTGCCCTCACCCCATGATGCTGGAGCACCAGAGGAGTGAGGTGTCTCTGGGGCCACATCAGTGAGGGTTGGGGATTTTTGGAAGAGGTGTTTTTGCTTCTCATTTGTGATCCCCAACTGATTTCTCTGTGGGTCCCTGCCATATATAAAGGAAAAAGCGTTTGAAAGCTTTTGTGTTGGACGTAATATTTTACTTTGTTTAAAATGAAGTTTGATGAACTAACATGAAAGTTAAAACACTTAGTCTATTTAATAATTTAAATTCTCCCTAGCTGCAGCTGGTTCAGAAAATATGGTCATCGTACCCAGCCTGCCCCTGCTCCCTCCCCTTCTTCCTTCCGGCACACAGATGTGTGAATGAATTAAATCTTGGCATGCCACTTCTGAAAGGTTGCTGACCCCTGCTCTAGACAGAGATGGTAGTGTTCCATCTCAAGGCAAAATAACAGAGAAAGAGCTGAGGGCAGTTTGCATGACCACCACTACATACCACTGATGTCTGCTACAAGGAGGAACAGAGCATGGGACAAATAGACACTGCTAGCTAGATAGCTCTGATTCTGGGCTTGAGAGGCACACATACATCTGAAGTGAAACATCCATAGGGACACTATGTGAAGATTTAAAACAAAAATACAGTAGTTTTTACCACTTACATTCAGAATTCAAATTCCTTGTTTCATTAACTTACAACGTTGTTTAAAAAATTCTATACTGGCAGAAGACCACTCATGAGAAATAGGAGTCAGAAAAGGGAATTTGGTATTATTTATTTAACTCTGTGAATAATGAACAGAGCTGCGATTGGGAACTCACAATGAAGCTAACAATGGAAAAAGTTACACTATAATGAAGGTAAACTTCCTCTCCCTTTCAGTTCTTAAACACATTTAATGGATATGTTATTCCTTGTTTTACACTAAAATAAAAAAGCAGGCTTGCTTATTTTTCTTTCCAGAGATTTGTCTTACACTGATATTTTATTCATTTTGAAACATGAAGTATTTATGATCCATTATAATTTACACACATTATCATTTTATGAATACAGTAATTTTCTTTAGCAGAGCCATATATAACATGGTCTTTCTTATTATGTCAAGTAACATTTAATAGCCCTTACTTGCAACTTGTGACTGTTATAAAATGTGCTCAGAATGAGTCATCTTCATTCACATATTCTCAGTGGAAAGAATTCATGAATGGACGATCTACAAAGAGAACCCATTCATGCATTTTAAACTCAGTTTTATGAATCATTCTAATGTATCTGATAATTCCACTTCAGAATAAGAAAATTTTGGCTTAAGGATGGTTTCACAGAAGCCCAGAAACACTTACTATCAAAAATGGCAATATAGATTTACAAGAAGTCTCCCCTTTAAAAATATACATTTCAGTACAGGCAGTCCCCGGGTTACATACAAGATAGGGACTGTAGGTTTGTTCTTAAGTTGAATCTGTATGTAAGTCGGAACTGGCATCCAGATTCAGCCGCTGCTGAAACTGATCAGTTTCAACAGCGGCTGAATCTGGACACCAGTTCTGACTTACATACAGATTCAGCTTAAGAACCCCAGGCGTCCCCAAGTCAGCTGCTGCTGAAACTGATCAGCAGCTGATTCCAGGAAGCCCGGGGCAGAGCAACTCTGCCTCGGGCTTCCTGTAGTCAGCCGCTGGTCAGTTTCAGCAGCGGCTAACTTGGGGACGCCTGGGGCAGAGCAGCTGGGGTGCTGCTGGGTTGGTCCAGTAGTGCGGCCGCTCCTCGGCGCTACTGGACCAACCCAGCAGCACCCCAGCTGCTCTGCCCCAGGCGTCCTGATTCAGCCACTGCTGAAACTGATCAGCAGCGGCTGAATCAGGACTCCTGGGGCAGAGCAGCTGGGGTGCTGCCGGGTTGGTCCAGTAGCGCCAAGGAGCGGTGCTGCGGGACCAACCGGCAGCACCCCACCTGCTCTACCACAGGCCCCAGGCTTTGCTCCACGTCTCCCTGGTCTGCTGGGGGGGGGCCACTAGTTGCGTCCCCCCCCCCAGCAGACCAGGGAGACACGGAGCAAAGCGGCGGAGGACCTGGGCCCGACTAGTGCTGATCTGGAAGCACCGCGGGTCGGGCCCGGGTCCTCTGCGGCTTTGCTCAGCGTCTCCCTGGTCTGCTGGCTCGCCCAGCAGACCAGGGAGACGGGGAGCAGCTTTTCTCGTCCCGGAGGAGGCGGGCGGCGGGACCAGGCATCCCGCTGCTCCTGTCCTCCGGGGCGAGAAAATCCCCGTTCGTAACTGCGGATCCGACATAAGTCGGATCCGCGTAACTCGGGGACTGCCTGTATAGTATAAATTATTTCAAAATAATTTCCTAGTTTAGACATACCCTATAGCTGTGTCTATATTGCACCCCTTTTCCGGAAAAGGGATGCAGATGAGACAAGTCAGAATTGCAAATGCAGCGGGGATTTAAATTTTCCCCGCTGCATTTGCATGAACATGGCTGCCGCTTTTTTTTCCGGCTCGGGACTTTGCCGGAAAAAAGCGACAGTCTAGACAGGGATTTTTCGGAAAATAAAGCCTTTTCCGAAAGGTCTCTTATTCCTGATTTTAAGAGGAATAAGGGACCTTTCGGAAAAGGCTTTATTTTCCGAAAGATCCCTGTCTAGACTGGCGCTTTTTTCCGGCAAAGCCCCGAGCCGGAAAAAAGCGGCAGCGATGTTCATGCAAATGCAGCGAGGAAAATTTAAATCCCCGCTGCATTTGCAATTCCGACTTGTTTAATCTGCATCCCTTTTCCGGAAAAGGGGTGCAGTGTAGACACAGCCTAAGAGTGTCCACACATGGAGTTAGTGCAGAGTAGGTAGTATGTGCCAACTACAAGGCTTTTCCCTCATGTAAACAACCCCTTAGTGAGGGACACATTAAAATTCCAGATGCGATTTTTAAACTTTCTGCCCATTCTTTCTAAGTTTGAATAACAGCCAGAATAAATCAGTATGTCTTTCTTACTGACATCTCAGTATTAAAAATCCAGCTCAGTTGTTTGGATTTTATTTCATTATTCCAAATTCTTTTTTCAATAATCTATTCTGCATGACTGTTTCCCCAATTCAAACCTGCTTGGTATTGTCATCTCTTTAACTTTAATGTCACCCCATGGTTGAAAGTAAAGCTTTAATACTTGGGAGTGCACCTAAGAATCTTAGAGCTAGAAACAGTGATCAGTCATTTATCTGACCTGGGGTCTTAGAAGCATATGGGAATTAAGGATGTTAAATATAGAGTAATTTACTAGTCGAGCAGTCAGTGGAATTTCCCCACTGAGGCTCTTGTACATTTCAAAGGAGGAATGCGGAACTCCAAGTGCAGCCTGGGGCCACCAGGAAGTCCCGCTGACTCCGGGTTGCACGTGGCGTGTCAGCATTTCCCCAGAACCCAGGATTAGCTGAGGACTCCCCAGCTGACCCTAAGCTCTGCACTGGAACCCGGGATCAGCTGGGGAGTCCCCAGTTGATCCCAGGCTCCACGGAAACGCCTATGCGGCATTTCAAAGGGGCAGCTGAGCCCTGGATCGGCTGTGCGGCACTGTGGCTTTGAAGTACCCCCCCCCCCCTTGCTGCCTCTATCTGATAGAGGCACCAAAGGGGGAGGGGAGCAGAGAAAATCAACTAGTTGACTAGTTCTTAACATCCTTAATGGGAATCAGCAGCTGGATACAGTCACAAACTGGCATCCATTCAGAGACTGAGATAGGGAGAGGTTGGGAAACTTGGCAATTATAAAATCACTCATCTGAAAATTACTGTTAACAGAATACAGTAATATTTATACAGAGATAATATGAATTTTTGCATGAAGCTTGATAGATGACAATTTCCCATACAACTGTAAAACTAAGATTATCAGAAATGAAAATTAAGTATCAGTTCACCTTGGATTCAATCTTCTGATAATTTGATAATTTAAGATTACAATATAAAAGATTGAATTATTACAGTGATGAGTTCAAATTTCTTGAACAAAAAGAATGAACATTTAGTCTTATGTTCATTATGCATTATTTACTTCTATCTGAATGTCAAGGTATAAAAGTACTATATTCTCCACTGAAAATGTGAAGTAATTACTACACTGCTATATTTCAAATCAATCCCACAAAACTGTCAATGGCAAAGTTGACAGATTTGTTGTTCAAAAAGGGGAAAAGAATACACAGTAACAAACTTCTGCAACTGTTCACATCCTCTTTAGGATCACGCTAGAGTCTTCAATATAAATATGACTATAACTCACTTCTGAAATAGTTTAGTTTCCAAACATTCTGCAAAATCACAGCGTCTAATCACAGAATCATAGAACACTAGAACTGGAAGGGACCTTGAGAAGTCGAATCCAGTCCCCTGCTCTCACGGCAGGGGACCCAGTACCGTCTAGACATCTATCTGGGATGGTCTATCTAACCTGCTCTTAAATATCTCCAGAGATGGAGATTCCACAACCTCCCTAGCCAGCTTATTCCAGTGTTTAACCATCCTGACAGTTAGGAAGCTTTTCCTAATGTCCAACCAAACCTCCCTTGCTGCAGTTTAAGGCCATTGCTTCTTGTCCTATCCTCATAGGCCATGGAGAACAATTTTTCTCCCTCCTCGTCACACCCTTTTAGATACTTGAAAACCACTATCTTGTCCCCTTAAAGTCTTCTCCTTTCCAAACTAAACAAGCCCAATTCTTTCAGTCTTCCTTCATAGGTCATGTTCGCTAGATCTTTAATCATTCTTGTTGCTCTTCTCTGGACTTTCTTCAGTTTCTCCACATCTTTCTTGAAATATGGTGCCCAGAACTGGACACAATACTCCAATTGAGGCCTAATCAACGCAGGGTAGAGCAGACAATGATTTCTTGTGTCTTGCTCACAACACTCTTGTGAATGCATCCCAGAATCATGTTTGCTTTTTTTGCAACAGCGTCACACTGTTGACTCATATTTAGCTTGTGGTCCACTATGACCCCTAGATTGCTTTCTGCATTACTCCTTCCTGGACAGTCACTTCCCATTTTGTATGTGTGACATGGATCGGTCCTTCCTAAGTGGAATACTTTGTTTTTGTTCTTATTAAACTTCATTGTATTTACCTCAGACCATTTCTCCAATTTGTCCAGATCATTTTGAATTATGACCCTATGCTCCAAAGCAGCTGCAACCCCTCCTAGCTTGGTATCATCTGCAAACTTAATAAGCATACTCTCTATGTTAATATCTAAATCGCTGATGAAGATATTGAACAGAATTTATCCCAAAAAGACTCCTGTAAAACCCTACTTGTTATGCCCTTCAAGCAGGATTGTGAACTGTTAATAACTGTTCTCTGAGAACAGTTATCCATCCAGTTATGTACTCACCTGATAGTAGCCCCATCTAAGTTATATTTGCCTGCTTTATTGATAAGGAGATCATGAGAGACCACATTAAATGCTTTACTAAAATTTAGGTATATCATGTCCACTGCTTCTCCCGTATCCACAAGACTTGTTATCGTATCAAAGAAAGCTATCACATTGGTTTGACATGATTTGTTCTTTACAAATCCATGCTGATTGTTACCTATCACCTTATTATCTTACAGGTGTTTGCAGATGAATTACTTGCTCCATTATCTTCACTGGCACAGAATTTAAACTGATTGATCCATAGTTTCCTCTGTTCTTCTTCATTCCCTTTTTGTAGATGGGCACTATATTTGCCCTTTTACAGTCTTCTGGAATCTCTCTCATCTTCCATGATTTTTCAAAGATGATAGCTAAAGGCTCAGATACCTCCTGTATCAGCTCCTTGAGTATTCTAGGATGCATTTCATCAGACCCTGGTGACTTGCAGAAATCTAACTTTTTTCTAAGTGATTTTTAACTTGTTCTTTTTTATTATCTTCTAAACCTACCCTATTTCCATTAGTATTCACTCTTAGACATTCCTTCATCATCAGACTTCTTGGTGAAGACCAAAACAAAGAAGTCATTAAGCACTTCTGCAATTTCCAAGTTTCCTGTTACTGTTTCTCCCTTCTCACTGAGCAATGGGCCTTAGTCTTCCTCTTGCTTCTAATATATTCATAAAAAGTCTTATTGTTTCAGTTTATGTCTCTAGCTAGTGTGAGCTCCTTTTGTGCCTTTGCCTTTCTAATCTTGCCCCTGCAAACCTGTATTATTTCCTTATATTCATCCTTTGTAATTTGTCCTAGTTTCCACTTTTTATATAACTCCTTTTTGATTTTTAGATCATGCAAGATCTCCTGGTTAAGCCAAGGCAGTCTTTTGCCATACTTTGTATCCTTCCTACGCAACAGAATACCTTGCTTTTGGGCCCTTAATAATGTTCCTTTGAAAAACTGCCAACTCTAATAATGGAAGGGAAAATAGTTTTCATTGCCAGTTAATTTACATCCTTTAAAAAATTTTAAGACTCAAGACATCTAAGATACACTTTCCTCCAGCAGCAGATGGAGACAGAATAGCCACTTGTTTGACAGCACCATCTTCTTTTTATATCAGGGATTTGTCAGTCCACAGAACTCAGCTGAAACTTGAAAAGTCATACTAGCAAAACATAAAGCTAGAAATAATTTCAAAACAATTTCATAGTCTCTTCATTAGCATTTGGCTCAGTATACAAATACTCCTTAAATATGATCCATAAATACCCTTCACAATTATGATTAATAGCTGTTGGCAGAGACATGACATGCCATCTTATGATGAATGATTGTGCATATATCCAACCCCATGGAGCTTCGTAAAACTCTATGCATTCCTTGGGAAGACTGCCAAGCCATTGTCTTCCCTGTACTGAACAGTCTCCTTGCTTGGGTTCATAGTGGAATTGAGCTCCTGACTCTGAACACTTTTGGCCTAAAATGCATTTGAGAGTTAAAGAGAAGCATCTTCCCTGGACAAGGAGAATCACATTTTCTCCTCTCTGTTTTGAATACCGAGCTAGGTTTTTTTTTTTAGGCTTGAGTAACAGATGCAGACTCATTGCCATGGCACCTCCTGCTGGTCACTCAGGGAATCAGCTCTTAAGCTTCAGAGCACCTTATGCTGGCCAGCGTCTCACCCTTAGTTACCCGCCTCCTGAACTGGTTCAGGCCCTGTGCACCTTCCTGCCTCAGTGCTTTTTCCTCATGGTACTGTCGTACAGCAATGTCCCTGCACTTTGAGGACCTTGCTCCCAGGAACTCCTGCCCCTATACCCACCTTGCTTCAGTGACCCGCTAGAGTCTAAAATGGCCACTCATAATTGGCAAGAGGGTGAGCCTGCTGACTTCTGCTGGCCTGACTGCCTCCCAGCAGCCCTAGTACCCTCAGGCCTTGAGAGCAAGGCCTCAGCCTGGGAGTTTGTCTGGCCAGAGCTCCCCAACTCTGCCTGTCTTTCCCCAGCAGTTCTCTGCCTCTGATACCCTTTCTAGCCTACCACCAGCTAGGTCCTTCCTACTCCACAGCTGGAGCAAGTGTGTGCTCTCCTCCACTCCAGGAGCCCTTATTTGTACTCTCCAGCTGGGTCTTACTATCTGCCACAGCTGTAGGCTCCACAATCTTAGCCCTCCCCCAGGGTAAGGTTTAACCCTTGTTAGGCCAGTGCGGGACAGTCACCCCACCACAGCTCGTCATAGTGAGGCTAGTATATTTTATAGGAGGAGCCTTAACCCCATAGTTTCTTCTATTCATATTGATTATGCCTGTCTTTGGAATGTTGATGTCCAGCATAGATTGAACTACAAGCCTTTGTGATACACAGAATGGGGAATAGGTGGTCCTGGATGTTGCAGGTTTACAGCTGTGGTTATTCTTTTGTTGGAGGGAATGGAGTTTCCAAGGGATGGAGCTCTCAAGGGAGGTTCTACCAATGAGCTTGGCCCTTAGGAGACACGGCATACTTTCTGTGCTTTGTCTCTTCCCCATGGTATACTGTTTTACAACAAGTGTCTCTAGAGGTGACAAAACTTCACTAACAAATGAAAATGCTCTGTATTGCTTAGAAGGCTAGAGTGATCTGATAACTCCACATGCGGCTGCCAGAATAGTGCTGAATGGTGAGCTTGCTGGCAGTGTTTTCCTGTGGAAAAGAGAGAAGAGCTGGAGTAATACTAGCAGCTTTTCATTTCTGCTGTGATCTGAACAGGGTGGAGCTCATTTGGGGATGGCATGGATGGTGCTATGCCTGCATCTGTATACCATGATGAGTGCTGCTACCTTTTAGCTAGAATAGGTTGGATCTGGGCTGCGTGACTCATGGGTCTATTAATGAAAAAGGAGAGAAGCTTTCTCAGAGGAAGTCTATCTTTCTGAGGATGGAGATCTTCTTCCCATAACACTTTCTTTCCTCAGAATCTGCTCTTCCTCTCTTCATCCAGAAGGAACTTGTCACATATGGTTGTGAGAGCTTGGAAATATGAGCAATTTCCAGCCTTGGAGTTCTTCAAAGTACACAAGCTGTACTCCAGTGAAGGATGGCTCACTGAATATGGGGCAGAGCACTCATAACCTATTCCATTCTCTTCTTTTCTTGAGGTTTCTCTCAATCGGTCTGAGTACCCTCACCTGCTGGAGAAAGAAACCTCCAAATTCTGAGAGCCAGCAATTTCTTTATGCATAAGGAAGGTGTCTTTAAGGTTTTTTTAATTGTATCCTTTGGTATATATGGTTGTGACTACTTTCTTCCACTATTTGATCTGAGGAAGTGGGTCTGGCCCACGAAAGCTCATCATCTAATAAACCATCTTGTTAGTCTTTAAAGTGCTACATTGTCCTGCATTTTGTGTCTTTAAGGGTATGTCTACACAGCAAAGTTATTTCAAAATAACAGCTGTTATTTTGAAATAACTTTACTAGCATCTACACAGCCAAACCACTATTCTGAAATTAATTCAAAATAGCGGAGCGCTTATTTCAAATTTGGTAAACCTCATTCTACAAGGAATAACACCAGATTCGAAATAGCTGTTTCGAAATAAGTGCTTTGTCGACACATATCGAAATAGAGGGCCTCCAGCCTTCTCAGGATGCCCTGGTGGCCACTCCAGCTTCAACAAAGAACACTCCACTCCCTCCTCCCTCCCCAGAGCCCTTAATAGGGTTGACTCTAGCCACAGTGCCTATACCAGCTCCGGCCCTGCCAGCCCAGAGCCAGCAGTCACTGCCCCTGACCCAGTGGCCCCAAAACATGAGCCAGCAAGTCATTAGCAGCCAGCCCTCCACCACTCCCCAGGAGCAGTCTATCAGCTCCCAGGAGCCTGCCAGGGCCTGGAGAAGGCAGACACCTTCCTGGTCTAGGGTGGAGATCATGGAACTTATTCAGGTTTGGGGGGAATGCCCCCAACATCCATGATCTCCACACTAGATGGAGGAATGCAGCCGTCTATTGCAGGATAGCTGCCAGCCTGGCCACCAAAGGCCACATGCGAACTCAGGAGCAGGTTTGCATGAAAATCAAGTTGGTCCGGTGAGACCCCCCAACCCTGAGCCCTGAGCTTCCCCTCCCCCTTCTTCCTCTTGCTTCCCCTTTCCAGCTCCCTCCTCCCAGGTTTCCCCTCCCCTCTCCTACCCTCTCTCTTCCACTCTCCCACCTCCTTTTCCCATTCTCACCAGAGTTTCATTTCCCGCCTCCCAGTTTTGTTAAATAAAGAGAGCTTGTGTTTATGAAAATACATGTATTTTATTTAATATCAGGAAGGAGGGTTAGGGAGGGGTAAGTGGAAGGACATGAGGGAGGAATGAGGCACAAGCTCCCAGTGAGGCAGACCAGGGAGGCTTTAGTGCTCCTCAAGATGGAAGCTCTCCCGCAGGGCCTCCTGGATGAAGGCCTGGATGAATTTAATTTCAAGAAAAGGAACCACACAAAAATGAGGAAGCTAGTTAAATGGAAATTAAAAGGAACAACCACAAAAGTGAACTATCTATAAGCTTCATGGAAACTATTTAAACACAGCACTATATAGGCTCAAACTAAATGTATATATACACCAAGGCTGCATCTAGACTGGCATGATTTTGCGGAAATACTTTTAACGGAAAAGTTTTTCCGTTAAAAGTATTTCCGCAAAAGAGTGTCTAGATTGGCACGGATGTTTTTGCGCAAAAAGTACTTTTGCGCAAAAGTATCCGGGCCCAGTATAGACGTGCTTTTGTGCAAGAAAGCTCCGATGGCCATTTTAGCCATCGGGCTTTTTTGCGCAAAAAATTAAGGTGCCTGTCTACACTGGCCCTCTTGCACAAGTATTCTTGCACAAGAGAGCTTATCCCTGAGCGGGAGCGTCAAAGTATTTGCGCAAGAAGCACTGAATTCTTACATTAGAATGTCAGTGCTCTTGTGCAAATTCAAGTGGCTAGTGTAGACAGCTGGCAAGTTTTTGCGCAAAATCTTGTCAATCTAGACGCACCTCAAGTGTATTAAAAAAAAAAGCAATGATCCAAAAAAATGCCACCATAGCTAAATAGCAGAGCAAAAGAGGCAGTTAGAGGTGAAAAAGACATCCTTTAAAAATGGAAGTCAAATACTTCTAAGGCAAATAGAAAGGTGCATAAACTCTGACACGTGTAAAAAGAATTCTGAAGAGGAACTAGAAAGACACAAAAATGAATAGCAATTTTTAAAATTGTATCAGAAGCAGAAAGACTAATAAACAATCAGCAGAGCCACTGCAAGATCAAGGTGCTAAAGGAGCAGTCAAAGACAAGGCTGTTGCAGAGAAACTAAATGAGTTCTTTGCATTGATCTTCACTGCAGAAGACATGAAGAGATTCTCACACCTCAGTCTTTTAAGGTTACAAATCTGAGGAACTGTCCAAGATTGTGATGTTAATAGAGGATGTATTGGAACAAACTGATAATTTAATAGTAATAAATCATCAGTACTACATGATATTCACCAAGAATCCTGAAGGAACTCACACATGAAATTGCAGAACTACTAACTGTGGTATGTAATCTCTTGCTTAAATCAGCCTTTGTGCCAGATGAATGGAGGACAGGTAACGTAATGCCAATTTTTAAAAAAAGGTTCTCGAAGAACAATAGTTACGAGAAGTAAGTAACCTTTTTTTCTTCTTCGAGTCATTGCTCATGTCCATTCCATGTAGGTGACTCCAAAGCCAAATCCATGGAAGCAGGGTTGGAGACTATAGACAGACAGACTGCAACTGTCCTGCCCACAGCCGCGTTGTGCTTGGACCGCTGCACAATGGCATAGTGACTTGCAAAAGTATGCACTGAAGACCAGGTGGCCACCCTGCAGATATTCACGATGGGCACCTGAGCCATAAAGGCAGCAGACGAAGCTTGGGCCCTGGTGGAGTGAGCTGTAATGGGGGAGCTGGAACATGAGCCAGCTCATAATATGCCCTGATTCAGCAAGTGATCCAGGATGAGATACGCTGAGCTGACACTGTAATACCCTTCATCCTGTCAGCTATGGAAACAAATAACTGGTGGGACTTACAAAAGGGTTTTGTTCTAGCCAAATTAAAGGCCAAAGTATGTCTAATGTCTAAGGTATGTAGAGCCTGCTCTGTTTCTGTCATGTGATGTTTTAGGTGAAAACCAGGTAAAAATATATCATGGTTGACATGGAAATAAGATACCACCTTAGATAAAAATGTGGGGGTGAGGAGCAAAGCCTGACCTTATCCTTGAAAAAAGACGATATAAGGGAGGTGTGTCTAAAGTTAAGGCCTGCAGTTCTGAAACCCACCTACCAGAGGTAATGGCCAAAAGAAAGGACACCTTCAAGGAAAGGCGCAACAGCAAACACATTGCTAATGATTCAAAAAGGGGGAGGCATCAACTTAATGAGCAACAGGTTAAGGTCCCAGAGTGGGAGGGGCTGTCACATCTGAAGCTATATCCTATCCAACCCCTTAAGGAAGTGATACACCATAGGGTTCGCACAGAAAGTCTTACCCCAGGATCCCAAATGGAAAGCCGAGATAGCAGCTAGGTGCACTCTAACCAAAGAAGAGGTGAGGCCTCTGGACCTTAGGGTCCAGAAGGTGGTCTTAAGATAGAAGGGACAAGGGCTTCCGTGAGGAAGAAGCACTTCCTCTCTGACCACAGCATGACGTGCTTCCATTTTGCCAAATAAGTGGAGGGTTTACAACTTCCCAGCAAAACCCTTTGGATGCGCTCCTAACACTTCCTCTTCAAGGTGGTTAACCATGGAGCTTCCATGCCATGAGGTGCAGAGACTGGAGATTCAGATGGCAAAGCCTGCCAAAATCCTGTGAGATCAGGTTTGGATAGAGGGGAAGGGCTAAGCATGCTCCACTGAGAGGCTGAGCAGGGCTGGTACCAATGTTGGAACTCCCTGACCTAAAGTATCACCTTGTGAATCAGAGAGAACAGAGAAAGGCATACAACAGGACTGGAGGCTGGAGAACCAGAAGGGCATCTCCCAGGGACCCTAGGCTGTGGTTGAAGAGGGAGCAGAAGCGGGGACACTTTCTGTTGCTGCAAGTCGCAAACAGATCCAGGTGGGGAAACCCCCCACCTGCAGAAGATATCCGCTTTGAGGGACCATTTGTGCCCCTCAAAGGACCTGCTGAGATGGTCTGCCAGCACATTCTGTGCCCCAGAAAGGTAAGAGGCCACTAGGCAGATGGGATGGGTGATGCAGAACTCCCACCGGAGGAGAGCCTCTCGGAACAGGGGTTAGGAGCGAGCTCCACCCTATCTGTTTATATAAACATTGCTTCCGTGTTGTCTGTCAGGACCGAGATGCATCTGTTTCAAAGCCATGACAGGAAAGCGCAGCAAGCGAGGTGCATAAACCCTCAACTCCCTGAAGTTGATATGCAGGGACAGTTCTTCAGGCGATCACATACCTTGAGTCTGAAGGTCCCCAAGGTGGGCTCCCCATCTCGTATCAGAGGCATCCATCACCAACCAGATCAATGAGGAAGGGCTGCTAAATAGCATCCCTGCATAGACCATTGCCTCTTGCAGCCACCAGTTGGGGGACCTCAGCACATCCTCGGGAACTGTCACCATTGTCCATGGGTTGGAATGCTGGATTGTGAATCCACTTCAGCCACAGCTGAAGCAGGTGGAGCCAGAGCCTGGCATGCTGCACCACATACGTGCACGCTTCCATGAAACCCAGCAATCCCATGCAACACTGGACCATGGTAATGGGGGACAAGCGAAGCCTCAGAATGATCCCCTTTATTGCTAGGAAGCAGGCTGCAGGCAGGGAGACCATGGCCACGGTAGTGTCAAGGCAGGTCCCCATGAACTGTATTCTTTGGATGGAAATTAGAGTGGACTTGGCCTCTTTCAGGATGAGACCTAACCTGAGGAAGGTTACCCTGACTAGGGATATATGATCTAAGACCTGGGAAGGGGAGGAACTAGGGATGTGAAGACTAGTCGACTATCTGATAAGCAAATGTTTATTGGATAGTCAACAGGATAGTCTACTAGTCGTTTCCCCCCTCTATCATGTAGAGTCCTCAGCTGACCCCGGGCTTTGGTGCTTTCGCCTTTGAAGTGTAGCAACAGCAATTAGGGCTGTTGCTACACTTTAATGGAGGAGGCACCCTATTGACTAATTGAATAGTCAATGCAAAAATGCATTGACTATTGGGTATTTAACTAATCAAATACATAGCATTCTTAGGAGGAACCCCTTACGAGCCAGTCATCTAAATATAGGTACACCTGAACCCATCTTTTGTGCAGAAGTGCATATCATATAGAGGCAGCAAGAGAGGGAGAAAAAGGGGGTACTTCAAAGTGGCAGCACTGCACCCCCAGCTGATCCCAGGCTTCATGAAGTGCTGCCGTTTGAAAGGCCGGGTGGAGCCCTGGATCAGCTGGGGACTCCCCTGCTGACTCCGGGTTCTGAGTGGTATTGCTGCTTTGAAAAGCTGCGGGGAGCCCAGAGTCAGTGGGAGAGTCCGCAGTACACACCCTCAGACATTGTCTACTGGATCAGAATCTGCACAAAACTCTGGCCTAGTATACACTAGGAAATTAGGTAGGAATAACTGCATCGCTTATCAATGTGAAAAGTCCACATCATTGAGCAACACAATTAAATCAATCTAACTCCACCCACTCCAAAAGATAGCGGAAGGTTAGTGGGAGAATTCTTCCATCGCCATAGCTCCTGCTTCTCAGGGAGATGGAGTACCTACATTGATGAGAGTCCTCTTCCCTTCAGCATAGGTCCAGAGTGGTCAAATACTGGCTGGTAGGCTGGATCCAGCCTGCCAGAGTTAGTCTCTGGAGGAACGCTACCGCTATATTTACCTGTGCCTCCAAACGTACAGGTGATTGCAGCTCCTGTTGGCCATGGATTGCCATTCTCACCAATGGGAGCTGCAGGAAGCTATGTTCCAGTCCCAGAATGGTGATCTGTGGCCCATGGAAGCTGCAATTGCTGGTACCTGCAGAGGGGCAGGTAAATATAGTGGAAATGGCCTGCCAGGGTCTAGCCCTGTATAACCGTTGCTTTTTTATTGCCCACCCCTGGTGTATCTTCACTGAAGTGCTACAACAGTGTTACTGTAGCGCTTGAAGTGAAGACAAGCCCTTAGGCAACCGAATGCCTATCCTTCCCTGGCTTGTCAATTAATCTGGGAGTTAGGCAAGAGATAGGCACCTGGAAACTTAAGGGAAGCAGCAGTTTGCCTGCTAAGAGGCAGAAACATAGGTGCCTGGGAAACTTACTGCAAAAACGTAGGCACCTACAAGGTTTAGTGGGAGTTTTGTGCCTCACAGTAATCCTTAAATCTCCGATTTAGGTACCTAAAGCAAGGACTTGGGCACCTAAATCCTTTTGTTTGTCCAGGTCTATGTTTCTATCATGATAGCTGTTGTTCACTGAAGGTAAAGAGCAAGTGCCACTAAGAATGCATAAAGCTGACAGATTCGTGTCCTGCTAGTGCCAGCTCTTTTAGAAGTACTGTACTATATCACACCTGCATTGGTGAGCATATGGAGACCAGGAGCACACAGGAGAGTCTAATGCCAGAAACACTGCTGCTCTCACAACTGGGTGCCTATACATTCATGGGACTGCTGTGATAGTCACTGACTGCTTCCTAGTTCTGCTGCTGTTATAGTGGGTACCTTTAAATAGTCTCCAGAAGTAGAATGAAGATTTCATTTTTTTAAACTTCATTGCTAGTTTCCTCTCTGTCTTAAAAGTCCTTATGATTCATTTTATAGTTACCTTCAAATGACTGTCAAACAAATGGTTTCCAGAGTCAGTAATTTCAAAATCTGAATTACAACTCTAAGTTCTAAATTGAGATTTGCATGTAATAAATAAGCAAAACCATAACCATTGCTATGACACTTATTCACCTGCACTACAGACTTTCAATAATTTCCTCTGCAGAATTTAATTTTATGATATATGTAGAAGTACACTGGTGGTTATGGTGATGGTAGTGAAAAAGAACAAAATCTACACACTAGCAATAATGGGAATCTTCAGTAAACCTTTTTTTAAATCATATCCTCATCAACCCTTTTCTTCCACCTTCAAAAACCACACATTTACACAATGAAAGAATTTCTTGCAATACCTTTTGTTTATGCTGAAATAAAATCAGAATATCAAGGAAATACATTATTAACTTTACCTGTAATGCACTGAAACTGTCCATCTTCTCTTCTTATTGTAAAAGCCTCTCCTGGATTAACTTGCACCAGAATAACCTTAAAAATAAAAAGGTGTTTCAAACTGTTACACAGGAATGTGCCACATAACCCAGCACACCCAATAGGCCATTTAATGTCTACTTTCCTTTCCATAGCATGCTGCTTTCTAGCTTCTTCCCGGACAGAAATGAATTAAGGTAACATAAAGGTTCACACATGACTTACATATAGATCTATATTATAAAACATTTTGAAAGTTCAAAGATAAAGCTAAATACATCATGGAGGCAACTTTACATAATTTAATTTCTGAATTGTTGGTGAAATTTAAAGAGGTACTTCATGCTATATTATTCCAACTACAAATATGACCTATTAACTTGAACATTAATCAAAATATTATAGATAGCTTCATAAAGAAGGCTTATAATGCCTACTGTTTGAATATTAATCATAACTGCTTGGCAAATAGCTCTCAGCATGAGGGAAATATTGTGCAATTTCCTTCCTTTCATAGTGCAAGTATGTTTGTACTTTCATTAACAGATAAAGCATTACATAAATAATGATAGAATAACAGTACCAGATGTGCAGCATCAAACACTATATGTATATTTTTAATCATGGAAAACATCCTAATGTTGCAGAACTAACCTGCTTTTTGTCAGTTGTACATTACTCGATAGCTGAAATAAACAGAGGAAAACTGATCTGTATACCCAAAGCAGAAATCTACAACCTCTTTAGCCTTTTGTATATTAATTATTAGCCAGCCTTCCTGTGTGGAAAAGGGCTTTATAATTATTTAAACAACCTAATTAAAATTAAAAACAAAACAAAAGAACAAATTGAGTATACCGCACAATTCCCTCTTTAGACAGAATCTTTGGCTTCTTTAGTCTAGTTCGGACATTTGAGACTATCTGAACATGGTATTTGTCCTTTGCCTCACTTATACTACAGTGCAATGTATCTTACTGCACATCATCGACCACTATCCTGAACATTAAAAATTAGCATGCTAAAGAAAATATATTGAGTTTGTGCTTTTTTTTGTTTATTTTTATGGTGCAATAAAGGCAGCAAACAAAATGTAAAGTGTTTTTCCCTCTTGCCTATTTATTCACTTTGGGTACGTCTAGACTACGGCACTATTTCGCATTATATCCGGTATCCCGAAATAGTGATTTCCATGTCTTTACAGCATGCCCATTATTTCAAAATGCAATAGAAATCATGAGCATGCTCTTCTGACATCCTGGTAAGACTCGTTCCACAAGTATTAAGGGACTTGTTGGAATAGTGGTCTATTTTGAAATTTGGCACTGTATAGATAGCCTATTTCAAAATTTGGCGCTATCTTGAAATAACATAGCTTACTTCAAGCTAGCACCGCAGTTTTCATAGGTTATTTCGAGCTAGCGCTGCAGTGTAGATGCACCCTTTCGGAATAACAAACCACAATTTCCTGTTTTGCTAGAGGTCACCTTGGAGAACCAGATAATGAAGAAAGAACGTTCTCAGCCTTCCACTGAATAGGCAATAGTACTGAAACTTTCACAAAAATCTTAACTCTCAACTGTTTACTGGGCATTTAAGGGTTGAAGATGTTTAAAAAAAATTAAATGGAAATTCCTTTCCTGGACAATTGTTAATGGCTTACATTCTTAGTACTTGCAATGTCATAAACCTGCAATTCTTAAGCAGTACAGAGTACTATAAATAAAATAAACAAAGCTTGACATTTTAACTTAAAACACAAGAAAAAATATAAAACAATTAATCCATCTCTTCAAAAAATTCCAAAAGAAAACACGGCCATGAAGGCCACTTTTTAACACCCCATTGAGAAGAAAGTGGGTGAGGAGGGACGAAAGCATTTCCTTTCCCTGTTTGGC
Organism: Pelodiscus sinensis; assembly: GCF_052426305.1. Taxonomy (NCBI): domain Eukaryota; kingdom Metazoa; phylum Chordata; order Testudines; family Trionychidae; genus Pelodiscus; species Pelodiscus sinensis. Next base: position 294,291,870 of record NC_143052.1, on the reverse strand, counting down.
TGATTATCTTTACAGATTAAACAAATAAAATAAAATAAATATCACAGTTTTTAATGCAGATTTACTAGTGACTTAATGGGAGCGCCTAGACACTCAGCACTCAGTCAGGACACTTATTTCAGTGCCTAAATACTGATTTGGCTTAACTTTAAGCATCTCCTTTTATATTGTTTTGTTTTTTAACATTCCAGTTTATGTTGTGTCACACTGTACAACTCTTCATTTGTTCCTGGTATTACTTGCCTTTGAAAACTTCTCAGACGACCGGAATAAACTGGCTTCATGTCCATTTTATTTAAAAATGGAATGTGTAGGGAAATTAAATCTATGAATGTTATATATAAAATATACAAATGAAAGCAACACACCGTATTCTAGAACTTTTTCATGAATGTCTGACTAGAGATGTCAACGTGCAGTCAACTACATGATTAACTGACAAGTCTGTTTCAGAGGCAGCAAGGGGGAGGCGTGAATCGGTGCCCGTGAGAAGCTGGCTCCCCATGAGCACAGATCCATGGAGCCACTTGCCCCGCTGCATTGCTGCCTCTCTATCAGAGGCAGCAGTGCAGGGTCGGGGGGCAGGGGAGGCTGCTACGGAGCAGCCTCTGTCTGCAGTGGGCCCAGGCTAGCTACAGACAGAGGCTGATCTGTGGGACACTGGCACAGTTTCTGTGATGATCTCCCAGTTAGATTTTACTAAAGAAGATGACAAAAGCTTATCGATTTGGATGTACCAAGTTACCATTGAATCCAATGTGACAGAAAGTTCCCTAAATGTTGAAACTGCATTACAACTGTATTTTTCACTAATAGTCACTAACTATAGTGGAGCACATTCCATGACAAGGAAAGAGCATTTTACCAAGCACTTGAACAGGGCTCCCATCGGTCTTGAAAGTACCAAATTAAGATCCCAAGGTGGGGTCAGGTGCCTTACCCATGAGTAAAGCCCGTCCAGTTTATTAAGAAAACGGCTACAAAATGTGTTAGTAAAAATGGACCTGCCACATGCTCACCCCAGGTGAAAAGCCAAGATAGCCTCTAGGTGTGCTTTAAACAAAGACACTGATATCCCTGTCTGTTTCAGAGGTAGCAAATACTCCAAAATACACAGTACGGCTGCGTCTAGACTGGCATGATTTTACGCAAAATCTTGCCGCCTTTCTACACTGGCTGCGAGTATTTGCGCAAGAACACTGACTTTGTAATGTACAAAATCAGTGGTTCTTGCGCAAATACTCCGACGCTCCCACTCAGGGATAAGCCCTCTTGTGCAAATATTCTTGTGCAAGAGGGCCAGTGTAGACAGCCACGTTAATTTCTTGAGCAAGAAAGCCCAATGGCTAAAATGGCCATCGGAGCTTTCTTGTGCAAGAGAGCGTCTACACTGGCACGGATGCTTTTGCGCAAAGGCACATGCCAGTATAGATGCTCTCTTATGCAAATACTTTTAACAGAAAAACTTTTCTGTTAAAAGTATTTGCTCAAAATCATGCCAGTCTAGACGCAGCCTACTGGAACTCAAATGGGTGAGTCCCCTTTCGGTATTGATCAGATCAAGAACCTTTTCCATTCTGCAAGATACATGGCACTGGTGAATAGCTTTCTGCTCCATAACAGAAACTCTTGGAACTGTCCCAGAACACATTAACTCCAAGGAACTGAGACATAGAGCTTTCAAGCTGTGAGATAGACCCACAAGGCTCAGATGCATGCATAATCCTGAGAGATTAGATCTGGAAACAAAGGTAGGGTGATTGGTTTTTCTACTGAGAGATCTAGGAGAATGGTAAACCAATGTTGAAATGGTCAGGATGGCGATATCAGGATTAGACTCTCTCCATGTTTTTTATCTTCAGCTGGACCTTGTGTATGAGCAGAATGGGTGGGAAAGCACAGAAAATATGGTCCATTACATTGCATGAGGCACATTACATTGCATGAGGCTACATTTTAGTTACATACAGGCTACGTCTACACTGGCCCCTTTTCCGGAAGGGGCATGTTAATTTCAACTATCGTAGTAGGGAAATCCGCGGGGGATTTAAATATCCCCCGCGGCATTTAAATAAAAATGTCCGCCGCTTTTTTCCGGCTTTTAGAAAAGCCGGAAAAGAGCGTCTACACTGGCCCCGATCCTCCGGAAAAAGCGCCCTTTTCCGGAGGCTCTTATTCCTACTTCGAAGAATAAGAGCCTCCGGAAAAGGGCGCTTTTTCCGGAGGATCGGGGCCAGTGTAGACGCTCTTTTCCGGCTTTTCTAAAAGCCGGAAAAAAGCGGCGGACATTATTATTTAAATGCCGCGGGGGATATTTAAATCCCCCGCGGATTTCCCTACTACGATAGTTGAAATTAACATGCCCCTTCCGGAAAAGGGGCCAGTGTAGATGTAGCCACACTGTGTCTAGACTGGCAAGTTATTCCGGAAAATCAGCCGCTTTTCCGGAAAAACTTGCCAGCTGTCTACACTGGCCGCTTGAATTTCCGGAAAAGCACTGACGATCTCATGTAAAATCATCAGTGCTTTTCCGGAAAAACTATGCTGCTCTCGTTCGGGCAAAAGTCTTTTTCCGGAAAACTGTTCCGGAAAAGGGCCAGTGTAGACAGCACAGTAGTGTTTTTCGCAAAAAAGCCCCGATCGCGAAAATGATGATTGGGGCTTTTTTGCAGAAAAGCGCGACTAGATTGGCCACGGACGCTTTTCTGCAAAAACTGCTTTTCCGGAAAAGCGTCCTGCCAATCTAGACGCGCTTTTCCAAAAATGCTTTTAATAGAAAACTTTTCCGTTAAAAGCATTTCCGGAAAATCATGCCAGTGTAGACGTAGCCGGTCTGTTTACATGGAATACTGGTGTCTTTTTCTCTGTAGCCATTGTATCATCGCTGGCTTCCCTTTCAACAGCACCTGTAGCTTCAGTGCTCTAGCCCCTCTTGCTACCAGTGCCAGATCGGACCCGATCAGTGTTGGTGAAACCCATAGGGACTTTAAGTCCTGTGCTGCCTGAAATACCTCATGCCATTGATGGAAGCTCCAGTCCTGCACTCCTGTGGCTCCCCCTCAGGCTATGTTGATGCTGCAGGCTTCTTGCTCAAGGACAGCTGTTCTTGCGCAAAAACGTGCGGAGTTTCCACACTACAAGCCCATTTTTGCGCAAGAAAATTTACAGTAGATCGTCAGAAGAGAGGGCTTTTTGCACAAGAGTTAGGATGGGAACAGGGTTTTCTTGCACAAGAAAGAATCCACACTGCCATGGATGCTCTTGCGCAAAAGCACATCTCTTGTGCAAAAGCACATGACAGTATGGATGCACTCTTGTGCAAGAACTTTAGCACAAGAACTCTTGTACAAAACATTCTTGCTCAAGAAGCCTGCAGTATAGTCATAGCCTCAGAGGAGAATTCAATGGCACCAGACTGGATTGCTCCCTCACAGGGGCCAGAGTCGATACTAACTGTTGTGCCTGAGTGACCATGCATTGTGACCTGTGTCCTTGTAGTGAATCAGCATGGCCTCCTGCTGATCCAGAGGGAGGAAACTCCCACAAAAACCCCTTGGTGGGTGGTGCCAGAACCACCCAGCCCCGCCCAGAGGAAACAGGAAGTCAGGGCTAGGGATATAAGAGGAGGAACTCCAAACTCAGTTAGAGCTCTACTGCTGAATAGGGCAGAGGCTCTTCCCCAGGCCCAACGGAGGAAGACCCTACCATGCTGCCTCAGAGGGAGGATTGGGTTGGATCGCCCAGGCCACTGCTGGGTCCTGAGCACTGGCTTAGACTGCCATGGACACTGCTGGACCTGGATCATTCAACAAGACTGTGGAAGCCGCTGAATCGGCCCACAGATTTACCTGGACCCCCAGGATCCTGATAGGCTCAGCCAAGTGGGCTGGACTGCCTAGACCCTTACCCGCGCAGGACCCCAAGCCTATGGACACTCTGCTGGCACCTCTGTCCCCCGCCAACACCGAGGAGCAGCAGCCGAGCCAGCTAGGCTCCTGGTGGAACAGGGAAGTGGCGTAGGGACAGCCAACCCCGGGGCAGCTGATGAAATGGAGGTCAGCTGGGTAGCCCATTGTGGCTCAGACCCCCACAGACCCACTAACCTGGATGGCGAGTTACGACTTGGAGCCCCACCAAGCCAGTGGCTGCGGCGCTGCCACTGATATGGCCCTGGGCTGGGACGCAGTGGAGCGGGTGGGCGTGTGTCCTCCCTGCCATCCCTTCCCTTGGATGGCAGGTTCCCCTTGTAGGGAAAGAAGCCCCTGTGCTTGTCGGCTCTCTGCCAGCAAGGAGAACCGACCCCCGGCTCAGCCTGCAGTCAGGCCTGGGCTTTGAACTCTGTGCACTATTTAACTGGTTTTGGACTGCTTGTTAATAGATTGCTGGCCCGCCCTTATGCCGGGCCTGGCCTTCTAAAACTGTGGCTTCGCCTTCAGTCAGGCCTGAGCCTTAAACTGTTGCTCAAACTGTAAACACACTGTTTAACTGTTTGTTGCCCCACCCTGATCAAGGGCCTGGGCTCCTTAGACTGTTAATTAGCATACAAATGTATTACATAACCAGGGCTGGCCTTAGGCCGATTAGTCCGATTCCCCTGAATCAGGCCCCATGCCTAAAGGGCCCCCGTGCCCTGAACCTGGAAGTGTGCCGGGTGTGCTGCGAGTGGGGGGCGTTAGCCCCAGCGGAGGACTGAGGCAGCTGCCTGCGCTGCAGGAGATGTGAGTTGAACATGGGGGCGTGGAGGGGGAGATAGCTATCTCCAGGGCTTGGCAGGGGAGGTAGCTGGGGACTTTGTGTGCCGCCTTTTTTTTTTTTTTTTTTTTTTTTGCTGAAGCAAAAAAATTCCTGGGCCCCCTGTTGAAACTTTTGTGTGGGTGTTTGTTTGTTTTGCTCAACCAAAATTGCTGCGGGGCCTCGTCGAAATTGTTCGAATTGGGCCCTGCACTTCCTAAAAACAGTGCTGTACGTTGTTTGTTTGTCACCTCACTCTGATCCAGGGCCTGGGCTCCTACACTGTAGAGCAGAGTACTGCCTAATGGTTGATTTGCTGCCACACCTCTGAATAAGGGTGTGGCCTCTATCACTGCTGTTTGACCTGCATTCAGACCTGAAGCCCTAAACTTCAGCAGCTCACAGTGAGTCAGTGTGGCCTCTCACTGACAAGAACCCTTACAATCCTCTACAACATTTACCACAATATTGTCACAAATTGATAATAGTGGACATACATGCACGTTCGTGGCTGGGCTTTCTCTTAATAGCTTCTGTGTCAAGGTTCTATGACCAGGTGTTCACTGCTCTCCATCTCATATTAATCAGTGTCCCACCCATATTTCATATATAATACAACAATTTTTGAAAATATAAAATCAAGTATTCAAATTCTTTATCACCACTCAGCACAGTAAATTACATAGCAATTATGATGTTTGTGTAAATGCATGGGTTAGCTGGGCCTTCTGTGTCAGACTTCTTTCTGATCACAGGTTGAAGCACAGTACAACAAGTCTGTCTTGACAGTGTTAATGTGCCTTAGCTATAATTTTGAAGTCAAAATAATGGCAAGTTACTTACCTAGTAACTTGATAACATGTAATCTTAGCTGATTATGCTTTTACTCAGGAGTTCTTTGCAACCTCTCATCTTGGTTGTCTCCACTTAAGGGTGCTTCTACACTACAAATTAAGATGTATTTGTAGCATGTGTAGGCAGTACCTTTCATCTAGCTTGCATGAGTAACAAAAACTGTGAAGATGTGGAAAAGACACTTACCCATTCCATAACTGGTGTTCTTCCAGATGTGTTGCTCATATCCATTCCACTGTAGCTGTGCATGCTCACCACATGCACCAGTACTAGAAGTATTTTCCCTAGCAGTACACATAGGAGAGTGCCTCTAGCAAACCCTAGAGTGGCACTTCCATGGTGTAGTACTAGGGTTTCTGTACAATCCTCCCACCCTTGGCTCCTTCTTTCTGGAAACTCTGACAGTGGGAAAGGATTGTGGGATGTGGAATGGAAATGAGCAACACATCTTTAAGAACACCAGTTACGGAACAGGTAACTACCTTTTCTTCGAGTGATTGCTCATGTGCATGCCACAGTGACTTCCCAGCAGTATCCACCTGGAGGTGTATAGGCGTTCAGGAACACGTAAGTTGCAGCACAGCTTTGCTGAACACAGCATCATCCCTAGTCTAGGTGATGATGGCATAGTGCATAGCGAATGTGTGCACAGATGACCAGGTAACTGCCTGACAAATGTCCTGGATCGGGGCGTGCACCAGGAACACCGCTTGAGGCCTGCACTCTGAATCAATGGGCTCTTATAATCAGTGGCAGAGTGATTTTCTCCAAGTTCTTAGCAGGTAAAGGTGATGCAATCTGAAATTCTCTGGGTGGAGACAGGCTAGCCCCTCAGTATTCTGCTGCAGAAATGAACTTTCGTGTAGATATCTGGAACAGCTTATTCTGATCTAGGTAAAAGGCCAGCGCCCTTTGGGGAGAACAGCTGGGTGTGGCCAGAGCTGGACTTTGTTCTTAAGAAAGATGGTGTATGAAGGTTCAGAAATCAAGACTTGAAGCTCAAAGACCCATGTGGTGTTACAGTCATGAGGAAGGCCACATTCCAGGACAGGTGGTATTAGAAACATGTGGCCAGAGGCTCAAAGAGCGGTCCCATGAGCTTGGCCAGGAATAAGTTTACGTCCCATTGGGAAACTGGGAGCCTGACCTGAAGGAAGAGCTGCTCCAGTACTCAGAGGAATTTTCCCATTATATCATGGGAAAAAGCTGTGTGACATTGCACCAGTGGATAGAGAGCAGAAATGGCAGCCAGATGCACATTGAGTGAGGAAATAATCCGACAGTGGTTGAAAAGGAGCATCTGATGAAATGCTGCAATTGGCCGCCCACTGTGAGAACCTCATCCATTTTACCAGGTAGACCTGACAGGTCGAAGGTTACCTGCTCTGAACAGGTCAGTTCCTTGGAGTTCAGCCATGAAATATGCATGCTGTGCAATGGAGGGAAGCAAGGTTGGGGTGCAGGAGGCGACCATGGCTCTGGAACAGGTGATATGGCAGTGGCCATGGGGGGGAACACTACTAGACTTGATGGAATGCCAAACTAATGGTCTCTCATCCATGACCAGAGGAAGGCATCAGATAGAGAAATGGCACCCAGGTCCTGTCTGGAGCAGAACTGGGAGCACCAATGGTTCTGCCTGCTTGTAAACAGATCACACTTCTGGAAAATTGTGAGAGTCATCTCTGCATGCATCATCCATTCCTGGTGAGAAGAGAAGTCAAGGCTCAAGGAATTTGTGAGAGAGTTCTGGATGCTTGGGAGGTGACAGGCTTCTAAGTTGATATTGTGACTGATGCAGAAGTCCTACAACTTGAGGGCCACCAAGCAGAGCACTGAAGAATGTGCTCCTCCCTGCCTGTTGATGTTGAATGTTGAAGCAGTGTAGTCTATAAGGGCCACCTTGCCTGACAAACGAGAGAAGAAGGCTGTGCACATGAGAGAGACTGCCCTGAGTTCCTTGATGTTTATATGGAGCTTGGTATCTTCTGACCTCTCTTGACATTTCTGAGATGGGCTCCCCAACCAAGGACCAATGTGTCCAATGGTAGCTTGATGGTGGGAGGATGACCCTGAACAGGACTCCTTGAAGGACAGCTAGACCCAGCACCAGAAGGAGATAAGTACAGCTTTGGGAACCTTGTCCAAGTGATCTCTGGAGTGGGAGAAAACTGAAGCCAGCCATATCTGCAGAGGACACACATGAAACCTGGCATGGTGTATGATATAGATGCATGCTGCCATATGCCCCAAGAGATGGTGGCACACCCTGGCCACCATCACAGGGAACCTGGAGACCTTGCCAATGAGATCTGTTAGGGCTCAGAACCATTCCATGGGGAGGAATGTTCTGGTGGCTATGGCATTGAGAAATGCCCTGATGAATACTATCCTTTGCACTGGTATTGTTGATTTCTTCTTGTTTACTATCGAGCATCCCGCACGGCACATGGAGAGCATGAACATCACATTACTCTGCACCTGGGAGCTGGAGCTTTCCTCGATCAGCCTGTTGTCAAGGTATGGAAAGATCTGGATACTTCAGTGCCAGAGGTAAGCTGCATTTGGTAAAAACCCTACGCACTGTCAACAGGCAGTATGGGAGGACTGTGAACTGGTAGTGTTCTTAACCTACAGTGAAGTGGAAGAAGCACCTTTGGCCCTTGAAGATGGGAACATGGAAGTATGCATTCTGAAGATTGAGGGCAGCATACTAGTCTCCAGGATCCAGTAAGGGGATTATCAAAGCCAGAGAGACCATACAGAACTTTAGCTGTGTTAGGTAAGGATTTAGGTGTCAGAGGTCCAGAATGGGCCTATGACTCCTCCACTTGGCCTTGGGGATAAGGAAATAATAGAAATAGAAGCCCTTGGTTCCCCCTTAGGAACCACTTCACAGACCCCAGTCGTAGGAGCTGTTGCAACTCCTGATCTAGAAGCTGCCCATGAGAGGGGTCCCAGAAGAGGGTGGGGGAAAAGTAGGTGGGAGGGGGGGAGTAACTGGAGGGTATAGCTCTGGGAGATGACATTGAGGAGTCAGCAGTCTGAAGTCATCAATGCTCAGGCTGGGAAAAACTGGGGGAAAAAAAAAAACAACTGGAGAAGGGGGGAAAGTCTGTATCCATCACACAGACTGGTAAGTTGCCCCTAAGCATGCCATCAAAATGGGCACTTCTTGCTAGCTTGATTGCATTGGGAGTGGCCAGGTTGGGAGTCTGACTGAGGCTGGTGAGAGAAACATTTGTATAGCTTGTGGAAAGGCTTCTGGCAGAAGTGGCTCCCCTGACTTGAGGCCCGCTGGGGCCTAAACTTTGTGTGGGCTGGGACTGGGACATAAAGACCGAGTATCTTCAATGTTGCAAGTGAGTCCTTAAGTCCACGGAGCTTAACATCTATCTGTTCTGCAAACAGGGCCTTCCCATCAAATGGGAGATCCCGCAGCAAATTTTGGGCCTCTATGGAGTAGCCATGAAAGGAGTAGCCATGACACTCTGCATATTGACATCTCCAAGGCCATGGTTTGAGCAGCTGTCTGCCACATCCAAAGGCTCATGGAGAACTGCCCTGGCAGCTGCAGTGCCCTCCTCCAGGCAGACCTTATAGTCCTGTCTGTCAGTCTCAAGCAGGGATTCTTTGAACTTGGACATATTCTGTCACAAGTTAAAATCATACCTCCACAAGAGTGCCTGGAAGTTAGTCACCCTCAGCTGCAAATGGGATAATGAATGAAGTTTGAAACCAAATAAATCCAGCCTTCTGGAGTCTTTATTTTTAGGGGTTGTTGCAGGCTCACTCTGAAGCTCTCTGTGGTTTACTGCTTTCACCACTAGAGACTTAGAATAAGGATGTATCTGTGGCCCCTGGAGGGCACAAAGTATTTCCATTCCACCCTCTTGCAGACAGGAGCTAGGGAAGTGCTTTAGAAATCTGTCACTCCTTCATGAAGTGTCAAAGCCACCTTGGTCAATGCTGCAGTGAAGAACACATTGAAGAAGGAGTCTGAGGGGTCTTCAAGTTCCTCTGCCTATAGTTAAGTTTGGAGCTCTTCAAAGGCTCCTGTTGAGCCGCAGTGTCCTCCTGAGGAATGGCAGGAAGGAGTGCAGTAATTGCCTCATCGGGGAATGATGATGACGAAGGCACCATGCCCGTTGCCACCCTCAGTGCTGGAGGTGTGGGCGCTACTCACCATGTGGAGCTGGAGGAGTCCCCTCCATTGAGAGCTCTTTCTGGGGCTGAGAGAGGGAAGCAGAAGGTTTCTACAAAGCCCCAGCCACAAATCAGGCAAGTTGAGAGGGGTGAGTAACACCCCATGGCTTCCAAAGCTACTATGGTGTTGACTATCGTGCCTGGTCCACCACACCAGCTGTGGCACCATCAGTAGGGGAGGTCTGCTGGAAAGGGCTTGTCATATAGGTGCACTGAGATCAGCGCCAGGCTTGTCATTGTGAGTCCAGCATCGAGAACCTGGAATGGCTGCCTCTAGAGCAGCTGTGGCTGGAAGATCTGCAATGGCCAGTGATCTATGCCACATTCTGCACAAGCAATGCCACAATGATGATCTGGAATTCGAGGTGGATTGAGAATGGCACTTGTACGTGCCACCTCAGAATGATAATCTAGGGCATTGTTTCCCAATTTTATTTGGCCACAGAACCCTTTTAAACTCAGAAGAATTTCGAGGAACTCCTACAGCCAGGGAAAATTTATCAAGCAAAAAAAAAAAAATCACCACCAGGAAAATTTGTCGAGCAAATAAAAAAACAGCCATAGGGGACCAGGGAGCCCTGGGGGCCAAAAATGCCATCCTGCATATCTTGAGTGGGCTTTGGAAACGCAGAGTGGCAGCGGGAAAGGGGAGGTGCCAGTAGGAAATCAGAGAAGACGCTGGCACCTCTCTGTCTCTTTAAGGGGGAGGGGGTGATCAGGTTCTTGAGGAACCCTTACTTTCACTTTGCGGAACCCTTGGGTTCTGCGGAGCCCCATTTGAGAAACACTGATCTAGGGGATGAATGCCCATATAAGGAGCCACGCTGTTCACACGAATAGGTGCTTGAGCAGTATTGTGGATGCTGCAGTCTTTGGTACCAGTGTCCCTGATCCTGGTGGAGGGGCATATGCTGCTGAAGGTCTGTGCTCTCATGCTGGAGATCCATGCTTTGAGTCTGTGTCTGGTCTCCCAACCCAACAAATGGAGAGGCGTTAGCAGGGTTTACGTATCTCATTCCAACTCCTGGTAGTCATGTGCCAGGGAACAGCACTTGAATCTTTCTCTTGATGGAGTCTGGTACCATCAGGATGGAGATTCAGGGGGACTGAGTGAAGGCTTGCCCCATGACCAGTGGGCTACGGAGGTCTAGGCAGCCAGCACTGACAGAATGAGTAGCTCTTATGCCACTTGGAAGGTCTCCTGCATGGACAGCACTTGGATGTGGCTACGGTTCCCATTTATGTCTGGGGAGTCAGGCACAAAGCATGGGCTGCTCTGCTCTACTTGAGCTGGGCCCCATAAGCCTGAGGGGGATTGAGAGCTACCTGATGTGAATCTGTGCTCCCTCTGTTTATGGGGTGAGGATGAATGACCGTGAATTATCCTCTTCAATTTTTTCTCAATTTTTTCGCTGGGGCCAGAGAAGGAAAGCAGGGTCAGTTGGTAGTCGGTGCTGCAGAGGCAATACGGCCTGAGGCCTCAGTAACTGGCACTGATTTAGATCAGTGAACTGGTGCCAGAGTTAGGGCTGACTCCATAAGGAGGGCATGAAGCCGAATGTCCCATTCTTTTTGGTCTGGAGGATTTGCAAATCTTGCCCCTGTCGTTGATAGGAGCTTTGCCCTGGCAGCACAAATAACTCCTGTGTGGATCACAAATAGGCATGGGCCATTTGCAGGTATTACAAGATTTGAAATCTGGAGTCCAGGACATGCCCTGATCTGGGCAAAAGTCCTGAAGGGAACCAGAAAACTTAATCTATTCAGGACAGTAAGAAACTAAGTACATGGACAAGAAGCAGTCTGAAAGGAGAGAAGGTTATAGCAATTAGCTGGAGTGAAGCAGTTCTGTTGCACTATCACTGGTGACAAGAAGGAATTGAGGGTGGGGGAACCGCACTGTATCCCTTATATCTTGCCATGGAGACACCACTCCAGGGCTATGTCTACACTGCGCATATAGACATGCCTCATTTGCATACCTAATGAGCCACTATTTTTGCAGAAGGGGCTTTTGCATAAGGAGCTGACTACATTGCTCCTTCTTGTGCAAAAACCCCCGCTTGCACAGGAGCCGTTCTTCCTGAAAATAAGTGGCAGAATGGCTTCTGCGCAAGAGGGTTTTTTGGCGCAAGAAGGAGAAGTGTAGACAGCTCCTTCTTGCGCCAAAGCCCCTTCTTCAAAATGGCAGCTCATATTCATCACGTTGTCTCATTTGCATATCTTCTTGCACAACAATGCGTGGTGGAGACGTAGCCCAGGAGTTCCTGGAGGTGCTCCCCTATGGGTACTGCTAGGGGAAAAACTTCTGGCACTAGTGCATGTGATGTACACCTGCTATGGAATGCACACGAGCAATTACTCAAAGAAACAGCAAAGATTTCAGCGCTGGCTAGCTGCCTCTTGTACAAGGCCACTGTGGACACAGGTAACATATCTGGGTTGCTAGCCTATATGACTATCGTGCCTTACTTTGTGGTGTAAATGTACCCTCAGTTTGGCCTCATTTCTTCACTCCCTCTTCTAACCCCTCAGCAGATTCTCTGCTTAGCTTGGTGTGTCAAATGAACAAAATGACACTTTGCTACTCAACTTATATAGCATCCTTAGATAGAAGAGAAGATACATATTACTAACTCATATTGTGACATCTACTAAGTATCAAACTACCCCTCATGTGAATGAATACCTAAGATGTGGAAAAAGCTTGACTGAATTTCTCGCTGTCATGAGATTTCCAAGAATATGCTGCCAAGTTCACCTTCAGTTCTGATTTTGTTGACATCAACCTACCATCATAGTTCAGATAGAGACAGACTCTATCCATTTGCAAAGTTTTACTTAGTTAAAATACAGAAAGGAAGGGACTTGAATAGGCAGGGTTGATTCAAAACAAGGCAGATAAATTTTGGATGAGTCACACAACTGGGGATACACAGGCAGACAAGTTGCAAATAAAAAACTCACTAAGAAAAAGGTCTCAGTTACAAAACAAAAGCCCCATGGGGAGAGGAAGCTTACTTTCTTTAAAACCCCAAGAAGGAATTGAAAGCTTTGGGGATTTTGGGGATGTCCTTAATCTGTGGTAATGTTGTGGTATTTGTTGTTGGTTTGTTTGTTTGTTTTTAAAGGAGGATCTGAATCATAACTCTAATTTGAAAGAGCACAGTAAATATTTCCTGGATGAATTTTTGTCTGATTTTTTTCCTCTTTAAGCATGTGGGAAGATGTATATCTGCCAGCTTTACAGCCACAGAGATTTGAAAAAAAACTACACAAAGTGAAATATTGTCATGATGTGGTATATTAACAGATCTTTTTCATGTTCTGAAGTTAACTCTGAGCACTTTGCATTCAGCTCTCTCGGGAAAAGTATCACAAACTAATATATGTTTAAATGGTCAAAAGCAATAAGCCCACAGTTAAGGCTACACCTTTAACCTTCTCCCTTCCTACTGTGCACAGGTACAACAGCACATGTGATATGAAGATCCACTTAATTCAAGGAGATCTCTGCAATTCATGGGCTCAATTCTTGCATAATGAGGTTTAATTGGAGTCTTAATATTATTTGAATTATATTTTATAAGGTAACTTTTTTTTGTGATTGTCCTTTTTAAAATAAGCCTGAGTTGAACTATGATCATATTAAGGCCTAATAACTTAAGCCAACATAAACAAGGGACCCAATTATGATTTAGCCAAATTTTGTTTACAGGTTTGGTATTCATAGCAACATCTTCAAAATCTTTTAAAAATTTATAGTAGGCTATATATCGAAAATATTAAGACTTTCAGGCAGAACGTGATTATATAATAAGAACCTAAATATATAGACATGTGCACCTGCAGTTAAAAGTTTTAATAAAGTAGTTAATGTAGAACAGAGTAACAATTTGTAAAGGTAGCTTGGGCTTTTGAAGACAGTCTACATTGGTGACATCCAACAAGCAATATTTCACTTTCAAATATTATATCTTTATATTCACTGGGCAAAATGGAAACCCAAGACAAAAGACAAATGGAAACCCAAAAAACAATAAGTATTTTAAATTTGTATCAGTTAAAGGGGACATCACCATGACTGTCATATCCGTGACCTAACAAAGCCCTCCAAAATCAAAAGATCACCAGTTCTTTGAACAGAAAACTAATAGTTTGTGAATACAGCTCTAAGTCTGAGCAAACTAAACATATTACTACTCCTTATTTCTTGTCCTACAGTCTTGCTCATGACATATACATTTAAACAGTTGGCTCAATCCCTGTTCTCTCCATAAACTAGCATCCTGTGTCATCATGAGGATAGCAAAATGTGAAGAGATGTACTTTAGTTTTGGTGTAAGAGGTATTTTCAAAGTAGGAATTATTTTTCTATGGGGGAGAGTCATTTTTAGGGTGTTCAGACATGACATTCTTATAAAACCAACTCAATTCATTCTTAGATTGTTGTAAATTTTTGTTTTTATGATGTTATACTTTGGGATGTATTTTTCAGTTATAAATCTGTAATGGAAAAGCTAATCTCTCTCTCTCTAGAAACATAAATGGCACAGACAAAATAATATGGTCTCTAATACTAATATATAAATATATAAATTCAAATTTTGGTATCACTATTAAAATTATTGGAATATATTCTGGAGTAGATATAGTGTATTACAAATTACAATATTTCTTACTAAAGGGAAGAAACCAGACAATATTCTGTTTTATTGCATTAACTTTGCTTATGACTGAAGTTACAGACAATACTATGAAGAAATATATTTTGCTATAAGTAACCCAGCTCTCTGGCATGAGATATTCAAATGAAAGATACAGTAAGGTAGGAAGTACAGCTACTGTATAACAGGATAGATAACAAATGGGAAAAGTCACAGAGCTATTGAAAAGCAGAGTTCTAGGTTTGGGTGTTTTTGTTTTTTTTTAAAACAGGCTGACTACCTGTAACTTCAAAAGGTAATATGGATTAAGTATATTTCTCTTGACCCTTGAAGCCACAATTTTAAAAGACCAGTCATAACCAATGGTTGCAAAAGCAGAAATAACATTCCTCTCATAGGTGTTTTACTGCAAAAAAAATGGAGATAAGGGATATATTTTTTAATATCAAAGCCTCTAACTTAAGTATTTTATGAATACAGCTGCTGAGTAATTGGCAAACAGTTGTCAGCAGAAATGAACAGATGATGGAAAATATTTTTGTACTGAAGTTGCATAATCTTTAAATACATTAGTAAAACTGCAGATATAAAAATAGTATAGTGTACAGCTTTGTCTAAAATGCTGCAAATGTAATTAGCATTGCACTATTAATAAGGAGTATTTTAGTCAGACAGTAAAATGTACATTAATTTTAAAAGTTTACAAATTAGAACTAAGCAATAGCTAATGTGCTTAGTGATTCCAACTATAAAGATTTTTAAAATGCTCCACATTTCTTGCTTAATGGATGATATAGCCAAGACCTGTATAAAATGCACAGAGTGCATAACAGTCTTGTCTGTGATAAGATAAAATACACCCAGTTTTGGCTTCTTTGTTTAATCTTAGGGGAAAGAAACATAATACAAACACACTTCCTTGTAAAGCCATGGCTTACAATCATTGTCCTCAGGGCACGTACACGTAACAAATTATTTTTCCCACTGTGTAAAGCAGCTAACAGCTACAATCAAGATCTTAATTACTGACATACTTAATTTAGTAAACCATTCAAAAGCCTTAGCACTTTCACTTACTGTAGCTCTCATCCTTTTATTTCTCTCATTCAACTGGTGCTACCACAGTGACAAAGGGTGAAGGAAGATTCAACAGTCAACACTCCAGATGTTCCAATCTCTTCCATTCACTAAAAACTGAGGCTATCTTCATTGATGTGCCAGACACTGGCCTCCCTCTATTTAACAGAGCAACCTAAACTAAACTCCATTCCTTATAGTAACTCTCTTTCTATAGCTGTGCATCCATAACACATACAGCAGCAGGATGTTAAAGGTATGACCAATTATCAGTATAGTCAGCAATACCTACCTCAAGCCTTGCTTCCTATCAAATTAGCCAATGTACAGTGAGTTTCCTGCTGTACACGAATGTATCATGTCACCATAGCAACTAAATCAGCAAATAGCTGCAGCAGCATCTGCTTCTGGATCATATAACGTCAGTCAACAGAAGGTTAGGATTTAAGAGAGCAAAGCTTCCAAATATATTCCATTTTAGAGTCATATTTTAACCTTTGGATTCAGATAGAATCTGCTAGCTGCGAATCTGCTAGCTGCGAATGCACAAACTTCTGGCTCTCTCTGGATCTATGATGCAGTGGGTGGCTTCAATTTGCAAAAAAAGGAACAGAAATAAAGCAGTTTCAGAGGCTGAGCTGCATAGCAGGAAATAAATCACTATCTAGCAGCTGAACTCCTCACATTATTCTTATATATAATGCATTTTATATGTATATGCTAAGAGTTTAATATTTTCTTTTGTCATTTTTCATTCCTCCATCTCCTAATTTTTCTTGAAAAATGTTACTATTTATATATGTTTATTTTAAATGCTATCATGAACTGAAACAGAGTTACATATTTGAGAAATATAATCAAGGTGGAAGGAGACATTGTCCCTCCTTCTTCTGCAGCCCTCCCTGTATTTCTTCCCCCTCAAATCTTGATCTACTAAATTCAAAGTAGCCATTACTGGTTGCTAACAAGAATCAGTCTCTCACTTTTGATTTCTATGGTAACTTAGGTCCCCTGTCTCTATTATTTATGTACATTTGGTTGTGGTGATATCCTGATGCAGTACATTTGAATAAACTGACACTAACAGCATATGCGCATGAAGCTGATTTTAAGATTTGTAACTCCAGGACTGTAAGTACGGTAGAGACAAAATGCCTTTAACAACATGTCATAATCACCAGATCTCTAGAGCATTATGATATTCGATTCAGACATTCTGATAACTTCTAAGTTTTCTATACTTCAGGCAATATTTTAATCATTGATGTCCTCAAAGATGATAAATATATATTTATGTATGTGAAGACCAAACCTACAATCAACTAAAACAAAATGAAGAGCTTCACAGCTGTGTAATGTCAAGAGTTAAACATTTGGTATGAACTGCACAAAATTTATTTTTAAGCAAAAGCTGTCCAAGCCAAAAGCTTCAGTACATCATAATTACTTTTTTCAAATGCTCACTCAGTTTTAGGGTTTAAATAGTCTGGCATTTCATTCACATGCACAAAACTCTACTAAAAAAGAACTATCAAGTCAAATTTGCCCCCCCGCCTCCCAGAAAAACAAGACACAAGGGTGATTGTGTGCTCCAATGAATCCAAACCTAAAAAGTCAAGAAACCAGAATTCTATTGCCATCTCTGCCACTAACATGCTTTGTGATTTTGTGCATGTCTTATTATACCTGTCTGTGGCATAATTTTTCTGTATGTAAAACTGGCAGAATATTTCCATTTTTGGTCTTCTGAAGTCTACTGATAAAAACTGCAACTTGTGACCTATTCTCTATTAGGAACACAGATACTGCCATATGTGGCAATTAGGGTTGCCAGATTGTTTCAACAAAAATACCAGACACACCCAGACATACTTGACAATCTACATTACATCTTATTTAGAAAAGACCAGACATTTATATTTTCTCAAATACCAAACTGTCTGGTTCAAAACTGGACACCTGGCAACCCTAGGCAAGGTCAGTCCCACTCCTGGGTCCCAGACACCAGTTCAATTCACAGTCTCACAACCTAGGTACTGCAGCATGGTTCCTGCTTGCCCTTCCTGGAGTTTGGGCTTCTGTACCTGGGCTAAAATAGGCATTGGGATAGGCACCCCCCCCAGTCAGCATGGGTGGGAAAACAGTCTTCCCCAGCTACCAGCTGAACTCTTAGGCTACCTGGGGGAAAGGGAGTCCAAGTACTCCCTATTGGAGCTTCTCACCCTTCCCCCCCCCCATTTGCTGTCTCTGGTAACACTGACATTCTCCTGCTCAGTATCTCTGATTCTCTCCTTATCTGTTATGCATGCTTGCGCGCGCGCGCACACACACACACACACGCGCGCGCACACGCACACACACACACACACACACACTCACTCACTCACTCACTCACTCACTCACTCCAACTTCTTCTCCCCCTCCTTCCTCCAGGGGGGGAGGCTTCTTTAAAAAAAGGCCTCCTGGCAGCCTCAAGTGAGATCAGCTGGCCCTAATTAATTTATAGCAGCCCCATATCTGCTGCTCCCACTCCATCCATGATAACTCCTGGGTCAACTGCTCCTGGCTGCTCTGAAGTAACCCCTTCCTAATTAGCCAGGGCTGTTTCAGCTTTTTAGGGCTGCCTCTCTCTCTCTCTCTCTAATCTAGCCCTTTAGCCTGTCCTTCACCAAACACACTAGATTATGTTAGTGGTCCCATTTATTCAGCATCCAGTGGTGAGAACAAGGACAAGATATTTCAGAGGAAGTTCCAAGAAATCCTGTAGAACAGAGTTACAGGATAATCTTCCCCAAAAAAAGCATTTACAAAACCGGAGGCCATGTCTACATGAGGTGATTATTTAGAATTTACTAAGTTCAACTTCTGGGTACCTGATTTTACAAATTTGAAGTTCCGTGTCCTCAGTATGGGGAAGAATCGAATGTAGTGCAAGGTAAGATGTCCACCTTAATGGAGCCTGTCTCAGACTCAGAGCCCCAGAAAGCACTCTAGGGAGCTGTGGGAGGCCACCCGGAGACCAATTAGTTCAAATTAGCGGCACTGGAGCATCTACACTAAAATTATTTTGGATTTAAAAGTTCAGGAATAGCGTTACTCCCTGTGATAAGCAGGACTACAGACTTCGAATTCCGTGGCCCCTTATTCTGGAATAATGGGCTTGCGAACAGGTGACTGCAAGGCAAACAGGTGACTGCAAACAGGGAGTTTAGAGACGGAGTTCTCCAGGACAGCAGGTATGGATAGTGATAGTTCTCCTGTTGTTACCTTCAGAGCATGTGCCATGTTTGTCTTCCTCCTGGAAGAAAGAAGGGATTTCATCTGCACTAAGTGCAAGCTGGTCACCATTCTGGAGGAAAAAATTAAAGGACTGGAGGCCCAAATGTCAACCCTACGCTCGATCTGAGAGGATGAAGACTTCCTCGATAGAAGGCAGCGTTTAATCCTGCAAGCAAGGCAGGCAGAAGATCCAGAGAGGGCAGTATAGGACGAGGAAGACAACTGGCAGCATGTAAATTCTAGAAGGACAGAAAAGCCAGCACGAGAATCTCCCATTCCTACAGAGGTAAGTAATCGCTTTCAGGCTCTCTCCATAGCCTCTGTGATGGAGAATGCTTTGGAAGGGACTTCACAAGGAACAAATTGGAAGGGAACCACTTCAACTGGAAGGCATGGGATGCATAGTCCTAGGGATGGGAGTTCCACGACCACCCCCCCCAAAAGAAGAAGGTAGGTGGTGGTGGTTGGGGACTCCCCCCTAAGAGGGACTGAGCCATCCATCCGCCGTCCGGACTTGGCATCTCGAGAGGTATGCTGCTTATTGGGAGCTCGAATTTAGGATGTGACTGAGAGGCTTACAAAACTGATCAAACCTTCGGATCGCTACCCCTTCCTGCTTCTCCATGTAGGAACAAACGATACGACCAAGAACGACCTTAAGCAGGTTACTGCGGATTACGTAGAGTTGGGAAGAAGGATCAAAGAATTCGGAGCGCAAGTGGTGTTCTTGTCCATCCTCCCTGTTGAAGGGAAAGGACTGGGTAGGGATTGTTGAATTGAGGAAGTAAATGCATGGTTGCACAGGTGGTGTCGCAGAGAGGGCTTTGGTTTCTTCGACCATGGGACTCTGTTCCGGGCACAAGGATTGTTAGGTAGAGATGGGACCCATCTAACAAAGAGAGGAAGGAGCATCTTTGTGGGCAGGCTTGCAAACCTAGTGAGGAGGGCTTTAAACTAGGTTCGTTGGGGGATGGTGACCAAAATCCTAAGAGGAGTGGGGAAGTCGGATACCGGGAAGAAATGCAAAGAGGAACGAGCATCAAAGGAGGATGCAGAGGGTAGGGAGATCAACTGGTTATCTAAGGTGACTGTACACCAATGCGAGAAGCCTGGGTAACAAACAGGAAGAATTGGAGGCCCTGGCCCAGTCCAAGAACTACGATTTGATTGGGATAACAGAGACTTGGTGGGATGACTCGCATGACTTGAGTACTGTCATGGAAGGGTATAAACTGTTCAGGAAGAACAGGCAGGGGAGAAAAGGAGGAGGAGTTGCACTGTCTGTAAGAGAGCACTATGATTGCTCAGAACTCCAGTGTATATATAGGGAGAAAAGCCTGTTGAGAGTCTATGAGTCAAATTTAGAGGTGTAAGCAACAGCAGTGATGTTGTGGTTGGTGTCTGCTACAGGCCGCCGAATCAGGTGGATGAGGTAGACAAGGCTTTTTTCGGACAACTGAGAGAAGTTTCCAGATCACAGGCCCTGGTTCTCCTGGGGGACTTTAATCACCCTGACATCTGTTAGGAGACCAATAAGCAGTACACGGACAATCCAGAAAGTTTTTGGAGAATGTTGGGGATAACTTCTTGGTACAAGTGCTGTAGGATCTGACCAGAGGCTGTGCGCAGCTTGCCCTGCTGCTCACAAACAGGGAGGAGCTAATAGGGGAAGTAGAGGTGGGTGACAACCTAGGAAGCAGTGATCATGAGATGGTAGATTTCAGGATCCTGACCAAAGGAAGAAAGGAGAGTAGTAAAATACACACCTTGGACTTCAGAAAAGCAGACTTCAACTCCCTCAGAGACCTGATGGGAAGAATCCCTTGGGATGCTAATATGAAGGGGAAAGGAGCCCAGGAGAGCTGGCAGTATTTTAAAGAGGCCTTATTGAAGGCACATTCCAATGCGTAGCAAGAGAAGCAAATATGATAGGAGATTAGATTGGCTTACCGGGGAAATCCTTGGTGAACTTAAGCACAGAAAGGGAGATTACAAAAAGTGGAAACTTGGACAGATGACTAGGGAGGGGTATAAATGTATAGCTCGAGAATGCAGGAGAGTTATCGGGAAGGTGAAAGTGCAATTGGAATTGCGACTCGCAAGGGATGTGAAGGATAACAAGAAAGGTTTCTACAGGCATGTTAGCAAGAAGGAGGTGATCAGAGGGGGTGTAGGGCCCTTGCTGGATGAGGGCGGTAACCTATAGTGACAGATGATGTGGGGAAAGCTGAAGTACTTAATGCTTTCTTTGCCTCTGTCTTCACGGACAAGGTCAGCTCCCAAACTAAAGCGCTAAGTGACGCAATATGGGACGAAGGTGGACAGCCCTTGGTGGGGAAAGAACAGGTTAGGAACTATTTAGAAAAGCTAAAAGTACATAAATCCATGGGTCCGGACTTAATACATCCAAGGGTACTGAAGGAGTTGGCAAATATCACTGAGGAGCCTTTGGCCATTATCTTTGAAAACTCGTGGAGATCAGGAGAGATCCCGGGTGACTGGAGAAAGGCAAATGTAGTGCCCATCTTTAAGAAAGGGAAGAAGGACGAGGGTTAGGGTTAGGGTTCCAGGGAACTATAGGCTGGTCAGTCTTACATCAGTCCCTGGTAAAATCATGGAGGGGATACTTAAGGAATCCATTTTAAAGCACTTGGAAAAGGGGCAGGTGATCAAGAAAAGTCAGCATGGATTCACGAAGGGCAAGTTATGCCTGACCAATTTGATTAGCTTCTATGATGAGGTAACTGGCTCTGTGGATATAGGGAAGTCAGTGGATGTGATATACCTCAACTTTAGCAAGGCTTTTGATATGGTCTCCCACAATATTCTTGCCAGCAAGTTAAGGGAATATGGATTGGATAAATGGACTGTAAGATGAATAGACATCTGGCTAGACTTTTGGGCCCAGTGGGAAGTGATCAATGGCTCGATGTCAGGATGGCAGTCGGTTTCTAGCAGAGTGCCCCAAGGTTTGGTTCTGGGACCTGTTTTGTTCAACATTTTTATTAATGATCTGGATGAGGGGATGGACTGCACCCTCAGCAAGTTTGTGCATGACACTAAGCTAGGGGGAGAGGTAGATATGCTGGAGGGCAGGGATAGAGTCCAGAATGACTTAGACAAATTGGAGGATTAGGCCGCAAGAAATCTGATGAGGTTCAACAAGGTCAAGTGTAGAGTCCTGTCCTTGGAGTGGAAGAATCCCAAGCATTGTTACAGGCTGGGGACCAACTGGCTAAGTAGCAGTTCTGTAGAAAAGGACCTGGGGATTACAGTGGATGAGAAACTGGACATGAGTCAACAGTGTGCCCTTGTAGCCAAGAAGGCGAATGGCACATTAGGTTGCATTAAGAGGAGCATTGCCAGTCGATCCAGAGATGTGATTATTCCTCTTTATTTGGCTCTGGTGAGGCCACATCTGGAATATTGTGTCAAGTTCTGGGCCCCCAATTATAGGAAGGATGTGGATGCACTGGAGAGGGTCCAGTGGAGGGCGACCAAAATAATTAGGGGGCTGGAGCATATGACCTACAAGGAGAGGCTGAAGGAGTTGGGACTATTTAGTCTGCAAAAGAGAAGAGTGAGGGGGGATTTGATAGCAGCATTCAACTTCTTGAAGGGAGGTTCCAAAGAGCCTGGAGAAAGGCTGTTCACAGTAGTGATGGATGGCAGAACAAGGAACGATGGTCTCAAGTTGCGGTGGGACAGGTCCAGGTTGGATATTAGGAAAAACTATTTCACTAGGAGGGTGGTGAAGCACTGGAATGGGTTACCTAGGTAAGCAGTGGAGTCTCTATCAGGAGCGGCCCGAGGTGGGCTGTGGCAGCTGGCGCCCCAGGTGGAACGCGCGATCGGTGCCCCCGCGTGCACGGCTGTCACTGGAGTGATGTCATCATCGGGCGCCCCGGGCATCCTGTTGAAGGCGGCACCCTAGACTATTGTTAAGTGTTCCTTGCTGGAACCAAAAGATCCCAGTATTTCAGCTGGGAACATACCACTGTAACTGATGTTGTTAATATGGGATGCAGTACTGACAGACTTTTGGGTATGTCTACACTGCATCTCTTTGTCAGCAGAGGGATGCAAATTAGGCAGGTCGACATTGCAAATGAGGCAGGGATTTAAATATCCCATGCCTAATTTGCATAAACATGGCTGCTGCGTTTTGCCAACTCAGCACTTTGTCGGCAAAAAGTGGCAGTCTAGAGGGTGATCTGTCGTGAAAGAATGCCTTTTTCAACAGATCCCTTATGCCTCCTGCAAGGAGGTTTACAGGATCTGTTGAAAAAGGCTTTCTTTCTCGACAGATCCCCTTCCAGACTGCTGCTTATTGCCGACAGTGATGAGTCGGCAAAACGTAGTGGCTATTTTTATGCAAATTAGGCGTGGGATATTTAAATCCCTGCCTCATTTGCAATGTCAACCTGCCTAATCTGCATCTGTCTGCCAACAGCGGGATGCAGTCTAGACATACCCTAACTGAGGATCTGTAGGTATGGATTCCCTTACACAAAAATCAGACCTCATGTCAGAAAGTGTCCACCATGTTGACTAAGGCACCTGTACAGGGGAGAGGGAAAAAGGGGAGGGGTCCTTCTCCAACCACAGTCTCATGGCCTTCTTCATAAGGTACTTTCTAAGCCACAGTTCCCACACCCCACAGGTACAGCTAGAGCAGATGTGGCCAACCTGAGCCTGAGAAGGAGCCACAGTTTACCAACATACATTGCCAAAGAGCTACAGTAATTTGTCAGCAGTCCCTATCAGGTGCCTCCTCTCCCATCTCCAGTATCTTTTGCCCACCAGCAGCCCCACTTATCAGTGCTTCCTCTTCCTTCCCCACAGCTCCTGCCCACTGCAATCAGCTTTTTCATGACACCCAGAAGACTCTGTGGGAGAGGGAAGGAGCGAGGGTACAATACACTTGGAGGAGGAGGTGAAGCCAGGAGTTGAGCTCTGGAAAGGTGGAACCTGTAGCGGCAGCCCTGGAGTCAGTGCCTGAGCAAGGAGCCACATATTAACTTCAGAAGAGCTACAGGTGGCTCCAGAGCCACAGGTTGGCCACCCCTGAGCTAGAGAAAGAGCAGCAGATATTGTGCCTATTCAAGATTTGTGCCCCCATGAAACAGTAAGGCTACGTCTACGTTGGCATGATCTTGTGCAAATACTCTTTAACGCAAGAGTTCTTGCGTTAAAGTATTTGTGCAAGAGAGCGTCTGCACTGGCATGTGCCTTTGCACAAGAGATGTGCTTTTGCGCAAGAGCATCCGTGCCAGTGTAGACGCTCTCTTGCGCAAGAAAGCTCTGATGGCCATTTTAAGCATAGGGCTTTCTTGTGCAAGAAATTCATGTTGCCTGTCTACACTGACCTCTTGTGCAAGAACAGTTGCGCAAGAGGGCTTATTCCTGAGCGGGAGCATCATAGTTCTTGTGCAAGAAGCACTGAGTTCACACATTAGAATGTCAGTGTTCTTGTGCAAGAACTCATGGCCAGTGTAGACAGGCAGCAAGTTTTTGTGTAAAAGCGGCCACTTTTGCACAAGATTGCGCCAATGTAGACACAGTCTGTAGGCAGTTATGATGGTTGTTTCTGACTAAAAGGAATGAGGGCAAGAAACAGTTTTTTAAGCTTGGAGATCTGGCTTAAATACCTATAATAAAGGTTGTGGGGAGGGGTGGTTCCCCAAGACAGGGAATCTATGTAATTTTTAAAAACTCTGTTAAATTACAAGCATGCTAAAGTTACTAAAACTTTTGTGACAGACTGCTGGCTAAGCCAGAGCTCTGCCACTACAGCCTGGCTGAAAAGGTCAATCAGAACCATCTGAGTAAGCCCAGGCCTGAAGGGCTATTAGAAGCAGCTGTGGGCCTCATTAGCCAGCGGGCTATATAAGCCAAAGAAGCCCCATGAGGGTAGGAGCAAAGAGAGGAGCTACAGTGTGCTTCCCCAGGCAAAAGGAGAGACTGGCTGAGTTTGCTGCAATTTTTAACTCTGTAAATAGAAGGTGGTGGGAAACTGACAATAAAAGGCATTGGTGACTGCACCAGAAAGGGTCTCTGGCTGATTTGTGGACCAGAAGATGTCCCAGGCCAAGGGGCCTGAACCAGGACCTTGTCACATATTGAGAGCTACATACAAAATGCACACAGAAAATTTTGAAATATTTCAAGATCTAAGAACACCAACGAAGCAGAAGAAGCTCTGGACACTTGAGATTCTGACCCAGGGCAGATGTGGTGAGAAGATAGCAGCTTAGGTTGAAGTCACAAATATTAGATAAGAGTTTTTAATTCAAAATACTATCTTAGCTGCAGATGCTGCAAACATTTATTCAAATGCTTAAGTTTAAGCATATGAGCAGTTCGTGTACTTAAATGTTTTCAGAATCAAAGGCTTAATTTTTAACATATTGATTTGTTCCTCTAGCAGTTTTGCAAAATTTAAGTAAAACACCCTTCATACCAAGGTGGCATCTTGAGAAGTCATGATGTAAATTAATATTATACATGTTAATCTAAAATTAAGCCAAATTTTTAAATATTTGACAAAGTTTTAACCTTAAAAATAAATGGCATGTTTTAAATAAACTATTTAAATCACATTGATTGAAACTGTTCCCCCTAAATCAGGGGTGGCAAACCTTTTTTTTTTTTTTTGGTCAGAGGTCACTGACAAAAAGAAAAAAATCAGTTGTGGGACATGCAGCTCCACAAAAGGGGGTGGAGGCTCAGGGCTTTCCCTGGGCTCTGGAGTAGGGCCAGAAATGAGGGGTGCAGTGTGTGGAAAGGGAGCTGGACTGGGACTGAGGGGTTTGGAGAGCAGGCTCACGGATGAGGGTTGGGGTGCAGGCTCCGACAGGGGGTTGGGGAGCAGGAGAGCGTTCTAACCTGGGGCAGGAGGTTTGGGCTCTGTGAGGGTGTTTGGCTGAGGGAACTGGCTCAGGACTGGGAGACAAGGTTGGAATGCAGGAGGGGGCTGATGGCTGGAATCGAGGATTTGGATGGGGATCCAGGTTATGGGAGGGGATGGGACTTTGAAGGAAGTGAAAGGTGCAGGCTTCCACTGTATGCTGCTTATGACTCCTAGTAGCAGGGCTAAGGTAGGCTCCCCCGTGTTGGCCTGTGCTACTCCCAGGTGCTGCCACAATGTGGCCAGGTGGCTGTGCATGGTGTATACCACCCACACCTACAGGCACCGCCCCCACATTTCCCTTTGGGTTCCCACAGGTTCCTGATGTCCAAGTCAGTCAGCTAGACAGGAAGGGTGGGTATAAGTGTGAAGATCAGTAACTTTTTGGAAAGCACTAAGGGGAAGTTGGGAGTTGATGTCAAGGGCTATTTCCCTAATTTACAGTTCACTGGGCTGCCCTGCCTTGAGACACTCCTAGGCTCATCATAGGAAACATTTTCATCTCAGAAAGTTGTTGAGCAAGGTACAGAAGTGTGTGGAGATTGTTTAGGATACATAGATCTCTCCCTGGCTCATTTTGTTCAAAGCACTTTCACTTGTTTCTCAGTTCTCTGCTTTTAGTCTTTCTGGTGCTGCTCAACTTCAGCTCTCTCAATATTACTGAATAGCAGGATGGTGACAAAAATAGCACAACTCTGAATTTCTCAAGTGAAAACTGAGTGATGTTCTTTTGCAAAAGATTCACTTAGACTCTCTTAAGTAGGATCGCTCGTTGATGGTATGAAAAAGGAAAGCTTTCCTGCAGTGGTGATTCTTCTCTTTTTCTGGTGATACAGGAGTAGAGAGCTTTGTGAAGATGCTGCTGCACAGATGACTGGAAACACGGAGGGCTCGTCTACACTGGCCCCTTTTCCGGAAGGGGCATGTAAATTTCACCAGTCGTCGTAGGGAAATCCGCGGGGGATTTAAATATCCCCCGCGGCATTTAAATAAAAATGTCCGCCGCTTTTTTCCGGCTTTTAAAAAAGCCGGAAAAGAGCGTCTACACTGGCCCCGATCCTCCGGAAAAAGTGCCCTTTTCCGGAGGGTCTTATTCCTACTTCAAAGTAGGAATAAGACCCTCCGGAAAAGGGCACTTTTTCCGGAGGATCGGGGCCAGTGTAGACGCTCTTTTCCGGCTTTTTTAAAAGCCGGAAAAAAGCGGCGGACATTTTTATTTAAATGCCGCGGGGGATATTTAAATCCCCCGCGGATTTCCCTACGACGACTGGTGAAATTTACATGCCCCTTCCGGAAAAGGGGCCAGTGTAGACGTAGCCTTATTGTCACTTTGTTTTTAATCTTTTTACTGTGTACTCTTACCTAGGGTGATATCACATCTCCTATGTGCAGACACTTGCCCATGCAATGCTTGACTGTGACACAAACTATTATTGTCCTAGGGAGGGATTTCAATTATACTGTAGATTATATGTGAAACAGGAATCACAAGCAGCCACATCTTCAATCAGCCATGGAAGTTTTCTGTTTCTAGCAAATCTTTGGGCTAGTAGATATTTGGAGGTTCTCTCACCCCATGTTAGCTGCTACATTTGGCTGAAGCTACTCCCAATCAGGTCTCAGGGTCTACACTGGATCACTTTTATATATCTCACAAAGGTCAGTGTGAACATTTGTTTTGTCTTCCCCGTCTCTGCCTCTTCCTGCTTGTGCTTATTGGCATTTCAATACCAAATTATTACAGGATGTGAATTTCACTCAGATGTTAACTGCTTCCCAGTTTTCAGAGGCATTTGTTAGGATATTCTCTGTCTGGGATGCTGTATGCTCTTAGTTTGGAGTCATTTCTGCACTTCCCTCAAAGACATCTGAGGGCACGTCTACACTGCAGGGAAAAAGTTGAATTAAGATACACAACTTCAGCTACATCAATTGCATAGCTGAAGTTGAAATAGCTTATCTTGGCTTTTGGCAATGTCTACACGGCAGAAAGTTGAAGGAAGAACACTTTTCCTTCGACTTCTCTTGCTCCTCATGAATTGAGGGTTACAGGAGTCGAAGTAAGAAGTCTTCCATCTCGACATTATTTTGAAATAATGGTTTGCTGTGTAGACACGCATGATGTTATTTCAAAATAACATCAGTTATTCCAAAATAACACTGCTGTGTAGACGTATTCTGACTGACCTTTCTGTGCCAGGGCTGCCAGATACTTTTCTGGTTCATCTGTCAGCCGATCCTGATGGTATCTCAGTTTTGATTATGTCTGACAGTGATATGCAGCCATTTTGTGCTTGTTCACAAAGATATGAACATTTTCTTTCCACATTAACTGGGCTAAGAGCAATTTGATCTTACTGATCTCTTGACAGTATAGTGGTCTCCCTTTGTTGATCCAACACCTGCAATGGGGCACCACTGGGATTAAAGTGTTGATGGTAGTTTTTGGATCTGTGCAATATACATTAAGGATCACAGAAGGGGCTGAGAATGTACAAAACCACCTGCAGAAATAATACTGGCTCCTTCTTGGACTTTCTTTTAAGGGGCACGTTTTGATTGCTTACTGTCTTGTGGCCTCAATGTTTTCTTGCCAGCTAGTGTATCTAGGCCATTTTCTGGGCCTTTAGAACTAAGTTCAGAGGCATATTAACAATTTTTTAAAAACAGTCACTACTGGTTGCAGTGGAAAGTTCTGCATCATAACAACCAATAATTTTGTATGCCATATCTGCACGGTGCTCCTTCTGATCAGCTTTAGACCATGAGTTCCATTTTTTCCTATATTTCTCTCTTCCTCCCCCAGCAGTTTTTCAGTAATTTGAGACTAGATTTGTGCAAAAGCGTGTCCACATTGCCATGTGCTTTTGTGCAAGAGATGTGCTTTTGCGCAAGAGACTGTCCAAACTGCCATGGATGCTCTTGCACACGAAACCCCTGTTGTCCATTCACACACGCCTTTTTGCGCAAGAGCTCTTGCACAAAAAGTCTTATTCCTCGTAGAAAGGGGAATAACTCTTGCACAAAGAGCCCTGTCTTCTGATGATCTACTATACGTTTTCTTGCGCAAAAATGTGCTTGTAGTGTGGACAGCTGTTTTTGCACAAAAAATTTGCAGTGTAGACATAGCCCAAGAAAGATAGTGACCACATTCAGCTGGCTTCCTATCTGCTAACCTTTTGCTGGGTCAGGTTCATGTTTTTGTGTACTGTGATGGGCTGGACAAAGCCAACCTTCCTGCTGGAGGCCTTTCAGCACCCTGGCCAGCAGCAGGAGCAGTGGAGAGGTCCTCCACGCTGGGTAGAGGGGCAGCCCTTGTGGTAACCAATCAGGGTGCAGCAGCCCGATATAAAAGAAACTGCTACACCAGAGCCAGGCAGTTCCTTCCTGGAGCTCAATCCTGGCAGGCTTCAGGGCTAACTGTGGAAACCTCAGCACTTTGGACAGCTCCAAGTGGGAGCCACCTATTGTAGTTGGACAGAGCCCGGTTCTACGGCTGTAAGCTTGCCAAGAAGCCAGGACAATCTGGCCATACCCAAACAAAGGGGCTCAATCCCAAGACCCTAGAGAGGGGCTGGATGGAGCAGCTTCCTGAGGAAGTGGCCCAGGGGTACATCAGCAACTGTAGACATTGAAACTTAAGCAGGTGACTGCTATTTAGGGTCCCTGGGCCAGGACCCAGAGGAGTGGGCGGGCCTGGGTTCCCCCCCAATCCTCTTGCAAACCTCACCTGGAGCAGAGGATAAATGAAGAGGCCTAATCTACGGTTCCTGCTGGGTCATTGACTTATCCCAGATGGGCAAGTAAAGACTTTGAGACTTTCCTCAGTCACCTAGGGGGTGCTCACCTGAAGGGCAGAACCCATTACATCCGTGGTCCCCAACACGGTGCCCGCGGGCGCCATGGCGCTCACGGGGGCATTTGTGTGCACCCACCAAGTGCTCAGGGCTGGCCTGGCCCCGGGCACGTGGCGCATGCATGGTGCCGGAGCCGGCCCCGGCCCCGGGCACATGGCGCACGGTGAGTGCTGGCCCCGGGAGCGCTGCGGATTGGCCGCCCGCACTCTGGGCACGTGGCACTTGCAGGGGGCGCCGGCCCCAGGAGCGCCGGCCCCGGGCGCGCGGCCCTTGGAGGGGGCACCAGCCCCGGGCGCGCGGCCCTTGGAGGGGGCACCGGCCCCGGGCATGCGGCTATGGTGGGGCCGCCCCCGGGCGCGCAAATGTCCCCGCCCCCTGGCACCCGGTGGGTGAACAGCCATGCCCCCTGGCACCTGGCAACCTCAAATGGCTGGGGACCACTGCATTACATGTACCTGTTACATGTACATGTAATTTTATAACATTTTAATAGTTTTTAAATATGATTTTGAGAGCCAGAATGTCTACACTGCAATTATACAATGTGAGTCAGCTGGCAGGTGTCTGGGGTGGAGGGGGGAATAGTATGTGATCATGTAATTGAGGTTGCACAGGCAATCTTAATCCTGACATTTCCTAATTTTAGACTGCTTGATTTTGCAACTTAACTTTCTTTTAACATAGAAAATTGCATTCAAAGTCAAACTGAAAAATTTAGAAAACAAAATTCCATTATGTGGAATTATATTGACTTTCTACTTGAGTCACCAGGAGGATTGGAATCTTGATTTCCAAAGCACAGTCTTCTACTAGAGCTAACAGAGGAAATGATTACAGCAGAAGGCTGTCATCTTCTATGTGGACCTGCCCTGAGAGAGAAATGGAGATACTTTGCCTGTGAACTTCACACCTATTTGCTGATAGCAAGAAAATGCAGAGACTCAGAAATGATTAGCTCAATTTCAGGTTCTACAGGGGAGTATTTTGTAATGGTTACAGACCCTTTTGTTTTGTCCAATAGCTCCTCAGTTCTTGCCAAATTTCAAGTTCCTGCTCCAAAGGAAGTAGAACTAGAGCTTCTTAATAAAAGTTACAAGATTTATTCTTTTAATATGGAGAAAACAACCTACTGGCTACGTCTACACTGGCATGATTTTCCGGAAATGCTTTTAACGGAAAAGTTTTCCGTTAAAAGCATTTTCGGAAAAGCGCGTCTAGATTGGCAGGATGCTTTTCCGGAAAAGCACTTTTTCTGGAAAAGCATCTGTGGCCAATCTAGACGTGCTTTTCCGCCAAAAAAAGCCCCCTTCGTCATTTTCGCGATCGGGGCTTTTTTGCGGAAAACACTACTGTGCTGTCTACACTGGCCCTTTTCCAGAAAAAGACTTTTGCCCGAACGGGAGCAGCATAGTTTTTCCGGAAAAGCACTGATGATTTTACATGAGATCGTCAGTGCTTTTCCGGAAATTCAAGCGGCCAGTGTAGACAGCTGGCAAGTTTTTCCGGAAAAGCGGCTAATTTTCCGGAATAACTTGCCAGTGTAGACACAGCCACTGTATTTCTTGAAATAGCTGAATCATTTTAGCTAAAGCTTTTAAAAATAAACTTGAGGCAAACATTTGGCAAGGAAATTTTCATCTCAAATAGTTTAAATTTGGTAAAGTTTTACACAATTGAAACCAGGATTTTATAATGGAAAATGGTACACTCCATTAAGCATAAGCACTGCTGTCTGCTTAATATACAGTGTGGTCAGTCTCAGAATTATTCATGCAAGACCCATTCAGATAGATCTGTATTCTCTATCTCTTCTTCTAATGGCACGATTGAGTGGAGAAAGGAAGCTTACACGGTTATATGTGTAGATTTACAGGTATATGCTTTTACAGGTCCAGCTTTTACTTCCTGCGAGGAGATCAAAACTGTGGATTCATGATACTCTTGTGACCTTGGACCTGACTGTGACAATGAGCTCATTGTGACATCTGCCCAGGACCACAAAGGACAGTGGCCCCCAAAATCTCCATGGCTGCAGCAAGAGCATAATGGGGTCAATCAGCTCTGAGTCCTGGCCCAGCTGTGGCTCCGCAATCAGCCACAGCCCTAGCTGCTGGCCCATCTCCATCCCCCTTATCCCTGTCCCCACCCCTCCCTGGGAGCCATGGCCCTACTCCATGACCCAACTCCTGACCATGGCTCTGAGCAGAAGAGGGTTACAGACAGATGTATGGGGGAGATGCAATGTACACTGGGGACCACTGGTACAGTAGGAGACCACTGCTACAGTAGGAGAAAAATGGCTGGAAAAGAAAATCCTCATTTAGAGAAACAAACCATTTGTGGATTTGAAAATGTCTTCAAATGTGGGGAGGGAGGAGAAATCTGTGAAGTACATGCACTTAGATTTTTTTTAAGTCTGATATATTTCAAGAGCTTCCTCAGAATATGAGGTCCATTTTAAAGCACTGGTGTAAATAACATTTATAAAAATCTCCTCTGCCCAAAGAACATTTCCCCACCATATCTAGTATCCTAAAAGTGGAATTCTTTCTAGGACTGGCAGTATTATGAGAGTATTATGGAGAAAGGTCCCAGTCATCACAAATCCAGATCTTTTCCACATTATGAAGATGGTGTCTCCTCTCGCTCTCTCAACTAAGATCTATCCTTGTAAATCCCAGAAAATGAAGTTAAACACAAAGTACCATGTACAACAGAACCAAATATTAATAAAACACAAGGAAACAGCTGCAGTTGTTCTTCATGGAAGCAGAACACAAAACCGGGGGAAAGGAACACCGAAGTGGGAGATGCTGTCTCTATTATGATAAAATTATATATATTACCCAGTTGTTAGACTTGACTTTTAAAAGCACAGATTTTGTTCTCTTTACAGCTGAGGATGTTAGGGAGATTCCCAAACCTGCACCGTCCTTTGTGGGTGATGAATCTGAGGAACTGTCCTGGACTAAAGTGTCATTAGAAGAGGTTTTGGAACAAATTGAAAAATTTAACAGTAACAAATCACCAGGACCGGATGGCATTCACTCAAAGGTTCTGAAAGAACTCAAATGTGAAATTATAGAACTATTAACTGTGGTTTGTAACCTATCCTTTAAATCAGCTTCTGTACCCAAGGACTGGAAGACAGCAAACATAACGCCAATATTTAAAAAGGGCTGTAGAGGAGACCCTAGCAATTAGAGACTAGTAAGTCTAATGTCAGTACCAGGCAAATTAGTTGAAACAATAGTAAAGAATAAAATTGTCAGACACGTAGAAGAACATAATTTGTTGGGCAAAAGTCAACATGGTTTCTGTAAAGGGAAATCATGTCTTACTAATCTATTAGAGTTCTTTGAAGGGGTCAAAAAACATGTGGACAAGGGGGATCCAGTAGATATAGAATCCTTAGATTTCCAGAAAGCCTTTGACAAGGTCCCTCACCAAAGGCTCTTATGTAAATTAAGTTGTCATGGGATAAGAGGGAAGATCCTTTCCTGGATTGAGAACTGGTTAAGAGACAGGAAACAAAAGGGTAGGAATAAATGGTAAATTTTCAGAATGGAGAGGTGTAACTAGTGGTGTTTCCCCAAGGGTCAGTTCTAGGACCAATCCTATTCAACTTATTCATAAATGATCTAGAGAAAGGAATGAGGTGGCAAAATTTGCGGATAATACTAAACTGTTCAAGATAGTCAAGAACAAAGCAGACTGTGAAGAACTTCAAAAAATTCAAACTGAGTGACTGGGCAACAAAATGGCAAATGAAATGTAATGTGGAAAAGTGTAAAGTAATGCACATCAGGAAAAATAACCCCAACTATACATACAATATGATGGGGGCTAATTTAGCTACAACTAATCAGGAAAAAGATCTTGGAGTTATCGTGGATAGTTCTCTGAAAATGTCCACACAGTGTGCAACAGCAGTCAAAAAAGCAAATAGGATGCTAGGAATTAATAAAAAAGGATAGAAAATAAGATGAAGAATATCTAACTGCCAATATATAAAACTATAGTACGCCCACATCTTGAATACTGCATACAGATGTGGTTTCCTCACTTCAAAAAAGATATTTTGGCATTAGGAAAGGTTCAGAAAAGAGCAACTAAAATGATTAGGGGTTTGTAATGGGTCCCATATGAGGAGAGACTAAAGAGACTGGGACTTTTCAGTTTAGAAAAGGGAGACTGAGGGGGGATATGATAGAGGTATATAAAATCATGAGTGGTGTGGAGAGGGTGAATAAAGAAAAGTTATTTACTTGTTCCCATAATATAAGAACTAGAGGACACCAAATGAAATTAATGGATAGCAAATTTAAAACTAATATGATAAAGTTCTTCACACAACCAAACTGTGGAACTCCTTGCAAGAGGAGGCTGTGAAGGCTAGGACTTTAACAGAGTTTAAAAAAGAGCTAAATACATTCATGGAGGTTAGGTCCATAAAAGGCTATTAGCCACGGAGTAAGGAATGGTGCCCCTGACCTCTGTTTGTCAAAGGCTGGAGAAGGATGATAGGAGACAAATTGCTTGATCACTGTCTTCGGTCCACTACCTCTGGGGCACCTGGCACTGGCCACTGTTGGCAGACAGGCTACTGGGCTAGATGGACTTTTGGTCCGACCCACTATGGCCATTCTTATGTTCTTATGTTTAAAAAGAGGGAGCAGCAAGGGGACAGAGATGGAGATGGGGACAGCTATACAGGCTGCCCCTGACTTGCAATGTGATCAGTTCCGGAGATCGTATTGCAAGTCGGGGGCATCGCAACTCGAGTCTGCATTTATGACAGGTGTCGTGCACCGTCATTAATGCCTGGCCGAGGATGTAAGCCCATGGCGAGTAGATTGTAACCCAGAAGAGCCAGGTTTGGGTGATCTGCGCATGCGCAGATCGCCGGACAGTGTGGCTGGCGAGCAGGGCTCGCCGCGGTTCAGCAAGCCCTGCTAATATCCAACCTTGATCTCCCCCACTACAACTTGAGACCATTGCTTCTCATTTTGCTATCTGTCACTACTGAGAACAGCCTCTCCCTATCCCCTTTGGAACATCCCTGCAGGTTGTTAAAGACTGATATCAAATCCCCCCTCACTCTTCTCTTCTGTAGACCAAACAAGCCCAAATCCCTCAGCTTCTCCTCGTAAGTCAATATGTAGCACTGTGTCTCATTTTATGCAGCATGATGATCTATCACAGTGATACTTAGAATGAGGCTTGGGAGCTGCAAGTGGCTCTTTGCAGCACATGATATTAAAGAACTGTGTGATTTAATTATTAACTTATAACCAAGATATTAATCAAACAGGATGCTTTTATTATATTATAAATCATTTGTAGAATACTTGGTCAGTCATTTCACTGAGGGGAAATAAATATTAGAGAAGGGTGTGTATAAATGAAACAATGAATTCTCACTATTCTGGCTCTTTTGGGTATAGGTTGGACCTCCCTGGTCTGACTCCCTCAGGATCTAACTGGTCCTTAGCCAGGGAATTTGTAGACCAGAAGAGGTCAATGCCAGCCCCTCCACTCCTGGTTGCTGGCCCTCCCCTCCACTGGCCAGCCAGAACTCCTCGCTGCTGGTCTCTGGGGTGCCACGGCTCTGTTCCCTGCCACCAAGCTGCTCTCCCATCAACCCCCAGGGCACAAGGCATCCACTCCCCCATCCTATTCTTCTCTGGTCTCACAACACTTTTGGCCCCAGCCTGCCAGTTTTTCCCAGTGAGTGCTCCAGCCCTGGAGACTCACTGGGTCACCAATGATGCCAGTGGTGTTGATGGACTACGTAAATCCAGATTAGGGAGAGCCAACGTATAATGCTTATTGATGATTTGGCTCTTGAACCACTAAGATCTGAGTATCACTAGTCTATCATATGTTTTTCATCAAGAAAAAGGTCAAAATTAGAATTTAAGACATAAATGAAATGTAAACTAGTTTAAATATTCACTAGCATTTCTACTTAACTCTACATGTTGAAACAAACAAAGAAAATACTACATTTAATAATCAAAAGGTGAGAGTAATAAAGTGGGAATCCTTTGAGGTACTGCAGTCAATTTTATATCTATCCTTATTGCTCTGTTGATTAAAAAGATTATTCTTTCTACTAGTGCAAGCCAATACAACCCAGTATGAATCTCAAAAGATCAATTTATGAATCCCAAAAGAGCAATTGCTTTGAAAAATACTAACCTGGAGACCTGATAATGCTAAAGGCTCCTTTTTATTTCAGACATCTTCACCTCAATGAAAGAAAGAATGAAATAAAGGAATTTCCCAGAAAGTGATTTTAAAAGCAAGTCTCAACCACAGTAGAATTATTTTACAGAATCATTCTTCAGTTAAATTTTTCTAGCATTAATCCATTTCTGTATTTCTCTGATATCACCACTAACACTACATTAAAATTGGCTGAGACCACTCGCAAAATAAAGACTGGATTATACACAGAGAAGAGCCCCTATGCCCTTGCGGAACACCACTGATTACATGAAGATAGTTGTAGGATCAGTGTCTGAGATTGTAGAAAAAATGTAAATTGTATTATTTAAGTAGCTATTTAAGTAGCAGTATACTGTGCATTTGTCTACTACAATCTTGTGATCCATGAGTAGAATCTTGTAATTTTTTCATTCCTGTTTATATCTATTGATCATTATGACAACGGAATACATACATTTTAATCAAAAGATCTTTTAAATAAGTCCTTTGTCAGGTATGAATTTTAACAGCTTTAGAAGCATTCATATGCAGTATAATTAGGCAAATATTCCTAGAATAGTAATTTATTATTGTAATATCTCACAAGTTGTTTAAAGTTTGTATTAATAGTATTAATCATGTTATGTCTTAAGTCTCAATGTAGCTATTTGTGATTTTCATATGACATCCTTAATTAGGCAAAATAGATATTTTCTTTAAATACTGGATATAGTTTTAATAACCTTGTTAAACTTTCTTTAATTTCATATACAAATGATTTCAGTTACAAGTTTGTGTATAGAATTTATACTTGTTTGGTACTGATTTGAAAGTTATTAATACAGTCAGTATGAGCCAGATCCTTTGCTGATGAAGTCAATAAATGTATGTTGATTTATACCAGCTAAAAATCTGTTCCTGTATTTGATTGGACAGAAGCATGTTTCATTTAAATAGACATAAACATGAGTATTTCCAATGCTAAGGATTTAACCGTATTACATAGTAATTGCGTATTTAGTGTAAAATATATTAACGAAGCACAACTAATTAGTGGAAGATTTACCACTGGGACATCTGGGACTGTGCTAGAAAATCCAAATCCAGGCAACATCTATACTGCAGTCTTCTTCCACAAAGTTTATGCAAATGAAGCACAGAGTAGAATAACGCTGTGCTTCATTTGCAAAATTAATTAGCAGCCATTTTTGCACAAGAGGCTGAAAAAAATGAGGAAGAACAGCTGTTGAGCAAGAGGGGTTTTTGCACAAAAAGGAGTTGTCCATACAGCTCCTTTTTGCGCAAAAGCCCCTTGTGCAAAAATGGCTAATTAATTATGCAAATTAAGCGTGGTGATATTCTACTCCATGCTTCATTTACATAAGCTTTTACGGAAGAAAGCTGCAGTACAGATGTAGCTCCAGAGTCTGGAGATAAAGAATTAGTTACTTAGGACAGAGGCGGGCAACTTGCAGCCCACATGTGGCCCATTGGGGTCCCACCTGCAACCCATTTGCCCCCTTTCTGCCCCCTTTCCCTTGCCTTTCATGCACTGGGGCACCAGAGCCTCCCACTTACTTCTCCCCCTCCCTTCCAGCACTTTCAGAGTGCCATGAATCACCTGATTTGCACTGCTCCTCTCCTTCTCTCCCAGAGTTTGAATGCCATGAATCAGCTGATTTGTAGCCACACCACCTCCTCCATCTGGGAAGGAAGAGGTGATGCAGCTGTTGTGCCAACAGGTGGAACTGAACTTGAGACCTCTGGAACTTAGTGCATGAACCTCTACCACTTAAGCTAAAAGCCATCTGGCTCTCAGCTAAGGCTGCAGAGTACACTCATTTTTTGTCTCTGAAAGCGGTCTAAGTGCCAGTACATAGTGCAGTGAACCACACCCAATGTGTGTGTGTTACATGGGGACAGAGCATGAATCAGAAGATTCATGGCATTCTGAAAATGCTAGGAGTAGAAGATAAGTATGGGACTCCAGTACCCCAGTGCAGGAGGCACTAGGGAAGGAGGCAGAGAGGGGATAAGCAGGTTGCACGCAGGTGGAATCTGAATGGGACCATGCAGCTTGCAGGCTGCAGGTTACCCACCACTAGATTTCAATCTTGCGGTTCACTGAGATGAAGGAGGGCCGCTCGTGCAGCCCACTCACTAGTCTTGGTTACTGACTTAGGTCCTACTCCTTCAATGAGCTCTGTACAGGTGAATCTTGGAGCTCATGAAGAGCTCACTACAGGTTCACTGCAATATTGTTGTGCAAAGGACAAAATCCACTACTTCGGGCATTGCTTCCTCAAGTATGATGAAGTTCATTTTAACCAAGATCTAGACTTCCTCTTGAGGCCAGGGATGAACAGTACTCAGCCTTGTGAGAACTTTCTGGAACTGTGTAGCAATGAAAAGCCAGTGACTGTTAGCTCTGCTTTACTGGATTGAGTTGAAATGGGCTAGAGCTGTGGTCACCAACCCTTCGATTGCAATCGACTGATTGATTGGGAGGGCTCGACCAGTCAATCAT
Organism: Pelodiscus sinensis; assembly: GCF_052426305.1. Taxonomy (NCBI): domain Eukaryota; kingdom Metazoa; phylum Chordata; order Testudines; family Trionychidae; genus Pelodiscus; species Pelodiscus sinensis. The sequence continues at coordinate 294,253,548 of NC_143052.1, read as the reverse complement.
GAGGCATTCGGGGCCTCGCTATTTCCCCCCCACTCCAAAGAAGCTCCACTACCTACCTCCAGCGACAATGGAGGTAGTGCCGGCTTCCTGCGGGGTAGAAGGAAGTCTGGCAGCCGCACGCCACTTCCAGGGTTTCAGGCTGCTCTCCCTCATCCAAACAGCCGGCGTGGTAATACAACCCAGGTCTGTGGCATGACGGGGACTTGCTGCACAGGGCAGGGGGAGCAGGAGTCCCCAGAGGAGGCATGCGATAGGGCTTACCTCTTCTGGGGGGGTGGGGAGGGAAAGGAGGAATCCCAGGAGGAGGCGCACACTGGGGCTTCCCTCCTCTGTGGGGGGAAGGGTTAGGAGTCCCCAGAGGAGGTGCGTGCTGTCCCCTGCCCCCACTGGTACCCTATCCCCGGCCCAGCACCCTGTCCCCTGCCTCAGCACCCACTAGCACCCTTCCCAGTACCATGTCCCCTGCTCCCACCAGCACAGTTGGGGCCACATTACTGAGACTCGCGGGAGGTTGGGCGGGGGGGGGGGTTATTTTTTGGCATCTCACTTGCGTGTCCCCAACTGACTTTTCTGTCTCAAAACAGGTTCCCCACGCTTCTCATAAATAAAGACAATGCTGAAACTTTGTGTTTAACGTAATATTTTATTTAAAATTGAAGCCTGACCCAAAAAACCCCAGTTGGAGCCAAGCCCCCATCTGCCTGCAGCATCATAACACTCCTGCACCCCCACCTCCAGATCCTAGATCTGAGACTATCATACAATGGAACCCCCTGTCCTGAGTCTCTCATCCCCAAACTCCTGCATCCCCACATCATCAGTCTTCTGCCACAACACTCCTGCACCATCCACACACTGCAAATCTGTGTCCTGAGCCCATCATACTCCCAACTTCCCTGCCCTGAGCCCCTCACATATCCCAACCCAAACTCCTGCACCCTCACATCCACAAGCCTATGGCTCTCAGTACCCCAACCTTCCACCTGACCCCAACACTCCCCGAGCCAGCATCCACTTCTTCACCTCCTCCTGCATCCAAATTGCCTCCCAGAGATTGCACCTCTCACCCCTTCCTACACCCAAATCCCTCATTCCCACCCCAGAACCCACACATTCTGTCTCAACCCAGTGAGGATATGGCTAGACTGCAGGAGTTTTTCCGGGATTCCAGAGGTATTCCCAAAAAACTCTTCCATGTCCAGGGACACATTTGTTCTTCCACTTTTTTTTTGCGGAAGAGCAAACATGCTCTTTTGGTTACCTCTGTATTCCTTGTTCCACGAGCAATAAGGGGGCTTCCAAAAGTAGGGGTTTTCCTGACATTTGGCTCAGTTTAGACAGGCCAAATGTTGGAAGAACCTCTTCCTACAGAAAAATTGAAAAAAGCAGCAGTGCAGCTGTACCCCGAGAGTGTATAAGGGCTGGGGATAGCAAGTGGAGAGGAGGAGAACAGAGAGGGCGGTGCTTCAAGGAAGGAGTGGGGTCTTGGGGGAAGGATGGGGTGGTAGATCTTGGCTTGTTCTGACATTTAAAAAGTAATCTTGGGTGTAAAAAGGTTGGAGACCACTGGGCTAGAGCTTGGAAGCGTGAGATGAGAAGGCTGGTAACCTCTCCAACCTAGATTCCTCACACACACTCCATCAGAGCTCAAATTAGTTGGAAAAAAAGTAGGGGCACTGTGTCTCTGCCATCTAACTGCTTTGTTCCTGGTGTGTGCCTTTGTATATCCCAGGAGGAACAGGGCAACCTATTTATTTATGACAAGATTACATTTTTGGAGATTTCCTATTCCTCTTGGGAAAATGTGACTATCCCATGGAATAACCAAGGTAGGAAAGGCTCACTAAAGAATGGACCAGCTAGCTCTGTGATAAATGCAGCACTTTACACATGACAAAAATCGTGCCTCATCTCACCATGAGTAAGAGATAAGAGAGAGAAAGAGAGAGAGAGAGAGAGAGATATCAGAGCGCACATACAGGAAACAATGTAATTAGGTAGGCCCAGTCTATATTAGACCAGGAAGGTTGGCTTAAGGTATGTAATTCCAGCTATGCAAAATGCATAGCTGGAGTTGGCTTACCTTAAGCCAAGCCTTGGCGGCATTCACACAGCAAGAGGCTGATGGGAGCAAATGCTCCTGGTCTGCTTCCCTTACTCCTTGCAAAAGGAGGAGTACTGGAAGCTGGAGGGTGCTCTCCTCAGCGTTCGATTTAGCGGGTCTATACTAGACCTGTTAAATAGAATGCTAGAAAATCGACCTCCAGAGCATCAATCTTGTGGTAAGTATACACATGTTCTTATTGCCTAATTTCCAGAGGTCCTCACAAACTATATTTTCAAATGTCAGAAGGGTAGCCATGTTAGTCTGAATATGCAAGAGCAATGAGAAGTCTTGTGGCACCTTATAGACTAACAGATATATTGGAGCATAAGCTTTAGTGGGCAAAGATCGACTTCATCAGATGCATGTGACAAAGCGGATCTTTACCCACGAAAGCTTATGCTCCAATATATCTGTTAGTCTATAAGGTGCCACAGGATTTCTTGTTGTTCTTATATTTTCAAAAAAATCTATATCCTAGATTACTACTTTTTTCACAGTTTAACATGAGAATGTATACCCCAAATTAAAAAAAACATAGCAAGAGACCTAAAAAAAGAGTCACTGTGGCTTAACCACCATGTAAAAGAAGCAGTGAGGGACAAAAAGGTATCTTTTAAGAAGTGGAAGTCCAGTCCTAGTGAGATAAATAGAAAGGAACATAAACACTGTCAACTCAAGTGAAAAATCTAATAAGAAAAGCAAAAAAAGATTGAGGAACAGCTAACCAAAAACTCAAAAAGAAATAAAAAAATGTTTTTTAAGTACATTAGAAGCAGGAAGTCTGCTAAAAAAACCTGTGGGTCCCTTAGACGATCGAGATATAAAAGGAGCAATCAAGGATGATAAAGCCATTGTGGATAAACTAAATTATTTCTTTGCTTCAGTCTTCATGGCTGAGGACATTAGGGAGATTCCCAAACCTGTACTGTCCTTTGTGGGTGATGAATCTGAGGAACTGTCCCGGATTGAAGTGTCATTAGAGAAGGTGTTGGAACAAATAGAAAAACTTAATGTTAACAAATCTCCAGGACCGGATGGCATTCATCCAAGGGTTCTAAAAGAACTCAAATGGGAAATTGCTGAACTATTATCTGTGGTTTGTAACCTATCTTTTAATTCGGCTTCTGTACCTAATGATTGGAAGGTAGCCAATGTGACACCAATATTTAAAAAGGGCTCTAGAGGCGATCCTGGCAATTACAGACCGGTAAGTCTAACTTCAGTACGGGGCAAATTAGTTGAAACAATAGTAAAGAATAAAATTGTGAGGCATGTAGAAGAACATAATTTGTTGGACAAAAGTCAACATGGTTTCTATAAAGGGAAATCATGTCTTCCTAATCTATTAGAGTTCTTTGAAGGGGTTAACAAACATGCGGACAAGGGGGATCCAGTAGATATAGTATACTTAGATTTTCAGAAAGCCTTTGACAAGGTCCCTCACAAAAGGCTCTTGTGTATATTAAGTTGTCATGGGATAAGAGGGAAGGTCCTTTCTTGGATTGAGAACTGGTTAAAAGACAGAAAACAAAGGGTAGGAATAAATGGTAAATTTTCAGAATGGAGAGGGGTAACTAGTGGTATCCCCCAAGGGTCAGTCCTGGGACCAATCCTTTTCAACTTATTCATAAAATGATCTGGAGAAAGGGGTAAGCAGTGAAGTGGTAAAGTTTGTGGATGATACCAAACTGTTTAGGATAGTCAAGACAGAAGCAGCCTGTGAGGGATTCCAGAAAAGATCTCACCAAACTGAGTGATTGGGCAATTAAATGGCAAATGAAATTTAATGTGGATAAGTGTAAAGTAATGCACATTAGGAAAAATAACTCCAACTATACGTACAGTATGATGGGGGCTAATTTGACTATTACAAATCAGGAAAGAGATCTTGGGAGTTATCGTGGACAGTTCTCTGAAAACTTCCACACAGTGTGCAGCGGCGGTCAAAAAGGCAAATAGGATGCTAGGAATTATTAAGAAAGGGATGGGAAAAAAAAAAAAAAAGACACAGAATATCTTACTGCCTCTGTATAAAACTATGGTACGCTCACATCTTGAATACTGTGTACGAATGTGGTCTCCTCACTCCAAAAAAGATATTTTGGCCTTAGAAAGGGTTCAGAAAAGGGCAACTACAACGATTAGGGGTTTGGAATGGGTCCCATATGAGGAGAGGTTAAAGCGACTGGGACTTTTCAGTTTAGAAAATAGGAGACTGAGGGGGGATATGATAGAGGTATATAAAATTATGGGTGGTGAGGAGAGGGTGGATAAAGAAAAGTTATTTATTAGTTCCCATAATAGAAGAACTAGAGGACACCAAATGAAATTAATGGGTAGCAGGTTTAAAACTAATAAAAGAAAGTTCTTCTTCACACAGCGTGTAGTCAATCTGTGGAACTCCTTGCCAGAAGAGGCTGTGAAGGCTAGGACTATAACAGAGTTTAAAGAAAGCGGCAAGGAGTCCCGTGGCACCTTATAGACTAACTGCAGTGTAGGAGCATAAGCTTTCATGGGCAAAGACCCACTTCGTCAGATGCATGTAGTGGAAATATCCAGAGGCAGGTATAAATATGCAGGATGCAGTAGGTTGCTATATAAGTAGCTGCTAGGTAAGTATCTTGGACAGCTCTAACTGGGAGCTAAGCCTCATAATTGAGCAGTGCTAGATCCTGTGGCTAAAGGTAGCCAACAACAACTTTGCAGAACCCCAGACAAGGGGAATTCAGCAACAAGGCCCTAGAGAAGGGCTAGATGAAACGGCATCCTCCGGAAGTGGCCTAGGGATGTGACCACAATTAAGGACTTTGAAATATAGCAGGTAACTGCTATGTATAGGGTCCCTGGGCTGGGACCCAGAGGAGTGGGTGGGCCTGCATCCTTCCCAACTCCCCTGAAAACCGCACCCAAGCAAGGGGGAGGTAAAGGAGAGGCCTGAACCCCGGCCATGGATTGGACATTGACTCGCCTGCAGACAGGTGAGTAAATATTGCGAGACCCCCTTCAGCCAGCAGTCCCAGATGAGGGATTTTGCCAGACCAGCTGAGGTTATATGTGGCCCCCTGTCACCGCCAGCCGGCCCCCATCTCTTGCTGGCCCCACTGGGCAGCTATTGCTGCCTGGCTCAGGACCTGCTGGACAGCCTAGCACTGGGTCTCACAGGGAAGCTGCATGTACCGCTCTAGACCTCAGGGACTTGCAGTGCAGCCATATGTCCCATGCTGGGGTTCCAGACCGTGCCACGGTTCCATGCCCCACTAAGCTACCGCAGCCACATGCTGGGTCTCCTAACCCCTTTGTGAAGCCTTGCCATCAGCTCGCGGTGGGCAGCCCGCTGTCCCGCTAGCTCTTTTTGCGTACAAGAACGGCTTTTTTTTTCCCCAAGAGCTCTTTTGAAAAAAGGCGTTCTTTCTTGTAAAATGAGGTTTACCGCTGAGGAAAAAACCACTGCGTTCTTTCCATTTAATTTTGAAAGAATGCAACGGCATCTAGGTGCAGGTGAAGTTTTTTTAAAAACTGTGTAGTCTAGACATAGTCATAGAGGGACCTTTGCTTTTGCATAGCTGAAAACCAAACATACATAGAATAAAGAAAAAAATGAATATGAAGAGGCTATCTTAGCAAAATCTACTGTCAACAGATTATGCAGTCTCTCCCTTGTGGCATACTATGGTTCCTTACAGTGCACATTTTCTGCTGGTTTGATAAGAAGCATATTATATTCTTTATTAGTTTTGAGGTATTTCCTGAAGCAACAAAACTGGCATTTATACAGGTACCATGTTTTCTGAAACATTATTGGTCACTCAGGGACCTTTTGGGAACCACTAGCAGAGGGCACAAGTGTAGCATAGGACCACAGGAATTCCCTGGGTTTGATCTCTATAGTTTGTCAAAGGTTGTCATGTAAGGTCTCTACTCAAAGCCTGTCACACAGACTATCATAATTGTTACAAAATGTATAGATGAATAATAAGCAAGAGGTTATGTATATAGACAGAAAATTGTGCACTTAACATCTGCAAGCTAAAAGCTGGTCACCAAAAAGTGATGAGTCAAGTTTCTTTCAGGTAGGAGATGGTTATCTACCTATCTGGCTATATGTAAATTGAGTACTGCATACTTCATAATGAATGCCTATTGACAGCCAGTTTAGAAACAAGTTCCCCTCGTGGACTGGCTGCCTGTTGCTCTGTGCTGCTCCCTCTGAAAGAGGGAGCAGCACAAGGTGGTAGCAACCCCTGTCTAGGCAGGGTCTGAGCTCCCAGGCCTGCCTGTCTGCCTGGCTCCTAATACATTTTAAATGCAGAGCTGCAGCGGGGGTAGGTCCCGGACCCATCACAAACCAGGACTGAGCCAGGCTACTAGCCAGCCTGCTAAAAAAAATGTACTGGCAAAGGGTGGAGGGCAGGGGAGGGGGAGGAATGCATGTAGTCTATGGCATTAAGCTCTATGATTTTGCTTAACGGTTATTTGGTTAATCGACTACACTATTATATCCCTACTCCCAACAGAAGTTGTGAAGGCAAACAATTAGTTTTGAGAAAGAGATGGACAATTTTATGAATGGCATTGTATTATGGGGTTGCATGATAGAGGGGACAGGGTTCGAATCTCAGGCTTTAGGGCCTCAACCAGTCAACTGCAGGAATCAGGAAGGGATTTTCCATACACTCCTCACCTATTGATGTATTCTTGGTTTTTTGTCTCTTTGCTCTGAAGGTTCAGAGATGCCCAAAGTTGGAGATGGGACAGTGGACAAGGTGGGTCAGTGCTGTGAGACTGCACAGAGATTCTCTCAGGGGCTTAGCTAGCTAGTTCTTGCTCACATGCTCAGGGTGTAACTGATCATCATAGGTGGCATTGGAAAGGAATTTTTCCCCCCAGGTCAGAAAGGCAGTGACCTGGTTTTTGCATTCCTCTGCAGCATGGGATGTGGGTTATTTGTGGCGATTATCTAGGTATTTCTCACTCAATTGCCTGCCATTTCAGGAAACTATGGCATTGAAGCTTCTCGGTACTGCCTTTTCTGTTTGTGACCTGTGATATACAGAGGATCAAACTAGATTATTTGATTGTCCATTCTGGCCTTAAAACTCTATGGTAATTGCTAGCAGGCAAATTCTTGGAAATATTTATATTCTCTATAGGCAACGTAAATGTCTCAAGAAAAGGATCAGAATCTGGTACCTGCAGTACCCGGAATGCAGTTTCTCTGTTCCATAGCCTACGAATTGATCAAAATATAGTGAGCCTAATCTACATTGACTTCTCAGGAGATATCAGAATGATGCGACTACTATTGTCACAACTTTTGCTAATGAACATTTTGGGGTTTTCAAGATTTGGATCTTTTCAAATATCCTACCTCTTTGCTTGATATATAACTACATTTATTTTGCATGTATAGCAAATACAGCAAACACACTGAAGTTTCTTTACCTGTTGTGTTCCATCCCCACTAACAATAGGGGCAGGTAAAAGAGGAATTTCACTACTTATAATCTGAGTAGTATCCAGGAGTGGTGGGTGCTCTGCCATCCTTGATGGTACATTAATTCACAGGATCACCTGTAAAAGAAAAAACTACAACAATTACATATGTGCATGTTATTAAAATATATAAGTGAAAACTGATTTAATAGTAAAACAGTCTTTAGTGTTAAAAAAGTAAAGTTGGCAAGATAATTAAATGCACCAGTATAAATATTTTTCATAATGCATCTCAAATGACTATTCCATAAATATGACTGATTATTTTGGAATGCTTGCACAGTGGTTCTCAATCAGGAGTCTTCCAGGGGGTGTTCTACTCATCTAGATCAGTGTTTCTCAATTTTTTTTTTTTTTTATAAAGTATCCCTTAAAAAAGTACCCCTTTAAAGACCGGGCAGGCAGCAAGCCAGGATACTGCAGCCTGGCGGCGCTGCCGGCTCCTTGCAATGTCCGGGAATCTGGCAGGGCACCGTGCTGCAGCTGGAAAGTTTCTGGGAAGAGGGGAGGGTGAGTTTAAAACTTTAACAGAAAACCTCCTATGTATAATGTGCACCCTGATTTTGATGCTAAAAAAAACAGGGGGGAAAATGCACATTATACTCACAATTTTACGGTAAATAAAAATGAGAAAGTGAGCAATATTTCAGTAATTGTGTGCTGTGTCATTTTAGTATTTTTTGTCTAATTATCTAAGCTGTTTTTATGTGAGATAAAAACTTGGGTAGGCAAGACAAATCAAATGTCTGAAAGGGGTACAGTAGCCTAGAATTACTGGGCTAGTGTAACCCACAATTATACTCTATAGGTGTCCAGCCCCCTCTAGTGGCTGAACCACAGAAGTTTGTGTGTTCACTGCAGCCTCTGAGCCAACAGAGGCCAGCCTTTTAAGTCAGTCAGTAGAGCCTACTGCTTTTAGGTCCAGAGGTCCAAGTTTTAATCCTCACTACTGACAGTTCATCTACGGTCACGGTGTTACATTAGAAAGGCTTGAAAGTGCACGTGTCTAGTTTCATTATGAACAAGAGCACCAATACACTGATCTAATGTCAATTCATTTTTATTTATTTTATTACTGTCACACCTAAGAACCCCAGTTATGGACAAGGGCCCCTGCTGTGATAGGTGCTGAACAAAAAGACAGTTCCTGATAAAGCTTACAATCAAAATATAAAATGAGACACAACAGATAGATACAGTCAGATGGGGGAGTGCAGGAAAACAATGAGACAATATTGGTCCACATGATTACATTGTTCAGTGATCTTAGCATGCCTACCACCAAAATGTTCCCAATCTTTCTGTAGGCATGAAAGAAAAGGAGGGTTTTGAATGAGGTACCTTTGCACATGTTTACCAGGACCTCCTCCCAGGCCTGAGGGGCAGAACAGACAAAAATACGAAGGTGCTTGTTTGAAAATTTAACAAATGGGCAATAGGTAATAAAAGCTAGCATCTTGGCATGATTGGACACAAGAGACAACATCTTGATTGCCAATGAGATATTATACATAAGCTGAGGGAAGGAAGGGTCTTTAAAAAATTATCTCCTTCTGTTTGATGTTGACAGATTTCAGCAGCCTCTTTCCCTTCTCCAAGATGTTATTTTTCTTTGAGGATATGCAGTTTTCCAGGATTTCTCATTTCCTTACCTAGCTCCAGCCCACACAAGACTAGAGTAGTCACTGGCAAGGAGAGCTGGACACAATCCTCTCAACTGAGACCAATGCTCCTTCTGCCCCTGCATGGTCCAGTCAACTGAAAGGAGTACTTTGATAAAGATATAAAGTACTCTAGTCCTTACAGAGGCCAAGTACACTGCTCCTGTAACACACTTTGTTTCTGCTGTTCCACAGACCAACGGACAAACCAACACTGTCAGAAAGGTACAGGTCAATCTCCTTGAAAACATTATAGTTTACTGTTTTATGAACCAGTTAACAGTAGTACCCCATGTACACAGAGCCAAAATGCATCAATCATGGTTCTAAAATCAAGCTAAAGCTTTGGACTTTACAATTCTAACACAATATGGCAATGTTTAAAGCTATAAAGTCAGGCTAAACTGAAAAGTCATAAAAAGTGACATTTCACACAAAGCTTTTGAGATTGTATTATTTTCTTTTTGAAGTATTCAGAATGAAGCCATTTTTCCATTTTCAGAATTTGAATAAAAAAATTAACTTTGTTCACTGAAAACGTTAAGTTGTTTCAGTAATGTTTAATTTTAGAAAACATGGACCAAATATTGAAAATTGGTATAATTTCCTCAACATTGAAGTTTTAAGAGTTCACAACTTTTAATAAAACTTTGTTTTTGAAAAGGACATTTCTTGACAAAAGCACTTCATTAAAACCACAGCAAACTGAAATCTTTACAACAAAGTTGGACACTGAGGATCTGTAACCAGAATCTGCAACAGAATAGATTTTCATAATGTACATGCCATCAAAGGTCCTCATTCAATAATGTACTTAAATACGTGCTTAACTTTCATCACTGGAGGAGCTTTTAACTTCAATGGCACTACTCACCATTTTACTGCTAAGTATGTTTACCTTGCTGAATCATGCCTTTTGGAGATGCATGACTGTCTGTAAAGCAGATGTGCTTTTGCTCATACCAGCTGAACCTCCCAGATTCAGGGCTCTCTGGTCCAGCAACATCCCTGATCCGGCAGGGCCAGGGATGTTGCTGGACCAAAAGCTCCAGAGCAACACAGTGGCTGAGGAGTCCTGGCTGGGCTATACAGCATCCTGGGACCCCCTGCCTTGGCCCGGAACTCCCAGCATCAACGGGACATGGCAGCGGCCCAGGAGTGCCTGCCTGGGCCAGGGAACCTCCGGCATTAGTGGGGCCAGGTGACCAGGGAGTCCCAGTCCCAGCAGGGGAACCCCTATCTGCAGCAGAACTGCCTGCAGCCAGACAGCCTTGGCCAGGAACCCCGAGACACCCCCGGTGGCAGCAGGTCTGGGATGACCAGGCAGCCTCTGCTAGGGAATCCCCGGCTGAAGTGGGCCTGGTGGAGGCAGGTGGCTGGAATCCCCAGCAGAGCAGGGTGGCCCTAGTAGCAGGGCAGGGTGGCCAGGTGGCCTCAGCTAGGGAAAACCCCGACGGCAACAGGGCCAATGGCGGCCGGATGGCCCCAGCTGGGAACCCTGGAGAACACCCTGTGGCAGCGGGGCCAACAGCAACCAAGTGGTCTCTGCCAGGAACCCTGGGAGACCCTGGGGCAGTGGGAAAGGCAGCAGGATGGGGAGCCTGCTAGGCCAGCTTTAGCAGGGCCAGCAGTAGGGCAGGGAGCCCCAGGTAAGGAGCAGAGCAGTCAGCAGCGGAGCACTGACCTCCCCTGATCTGGCAAACTCCCTGGTCCAGAACAGCTAAGGTCCTGAGAGTGCCAAACCAGGGGAGGTCCAACCTGTAGTGTACTGCTCCTACAGAAGGGAATAGGAAAATCTGTTGCAGTACATTATGGATTATTGTTGTAGGCAGTTGCAAAATAGAATTTCAGCAGTTGATTCAGAAGTATTTTAGACATTACGTAAAATAAGATTACCACTTAAGAATAAATGAAAGCTTTCAAAGAGAAAAAATTACCTACAGCACTAAAAACTACCGTGTAACCCCCTGCTACCCAGGGAAAAAAAACCAACACACAGGCCAGCATAGCTCCATTAGGTCTAACTAAAAAGTGTTTTAGTTCAATATACTAACTACATCTATTTAAGATTCCAAAGCTCCTCTTAACAGTTTCCAGAGATAGTCTTCTAAACATACAGTATTTTTATTTTTAATACCAGAAAAAAAGCCTATAAAAACATAGTATGGTCTAAATGCCTTTTTGTAAAACTTTTACTTTTTCTTCCAATAATCTTAATTTCCTGCATTAAGCGGCTCCGACAAATAAAAAAAGGAAAAGTTGTTCAAACAAACCAACCACTTAAAAACAACAAATACTTCTATTTGGCAACAAGAGCCTCCAGTATGATGGAATAAGGGTTTTTTTTTTTTAAAGCTCTGTATAAATATGGCTCATAAGTATGCCTAGAGGACTAAAATTATATCTTCAGATACTTTATTTCACATTCTGCCACATACAGGCAGTCCCCGGGTTACATGGATCCGACTTACATCGGATCCCTACTTACAAACGGGGTGAGGCAACCCCGCAGTAGCTGCTTCCCCGCAGCAGACCAGGGAGACGCGAAGCTAGCGCCCCCCCCCCAGCAGACCAGGGAGACGTGGAGCGGCTTCTCAGCAGACACCTCAGCTTGGGAATAAAGGACTGAGGGAAGTGAGGTGTGGGAGAATAAAACTGAGCTGTGGAGAAATGTTTGGCTAGAGTTTCCCCTACAATATGTACCAGTTCCGACTTACATACAAATTCAACTTAAGAACAAACCTACAGTCCCTATCTTGTACGTAACCCGGGGACTGCCTGTACTTATTTTGTGCAGACATGACATACTTTCATGGCTAGTCAATCTCCTTCAAGGTTGCAATGCCTATTAAAAAGCACTGAAACTCCAGTGAAGACCGTCCTCATCTCATGGAGGTACTGGGATATTCCCAGAAGAAGACTCTGGCTAACACGTCTCTGGCAATCATATTCCCCAAACACACAATACTACTGTGTACAAGTGGTGGCACATCAGTTTCCCTGTAGTTTCTGGGGGGAGATGTCAACAAATAGGCTACTCCCATTATGCACTTGAATCTGATGTGTACCTGGAACTGTTTGAGGGAATCTTGAAACAGTTTTTCACGGAGGAAACTACCCATTACATTTGTTTCTTGAATACCAAGAAGAAAAAAAAAATCTTTTGATCAATATCAAAGCAGCTTGGATATTAACATCCACTATCATAAGATTGTGAACTGGGCACTCTGCAAATGAAAATCAGTAGAGATGAGACCAAGATATAATCATTCAGAGTTGTTAGAAGCAGATTTTAACAGCAGCCAACACTATTGACTGCAATATTGTAAGGGAAGTGATGCTTTTCAGATTTGACTCTCTCTCTTCAAAAGGAGTCAAAGGGTACATCTATACCACAACATAAGCCCAAAGTTTCAAGTCCTTCTCAGTCTGCCCCCTTCCTCCTAAACACAAATTGCACATCCCAGGCCTCAAACCCAGTTTCCCAGACAGGGTTCCCTCATAGCTGCCTTCTCTTAAAAGGTCCCTGGCTGCAGCCAGAAAAGGGTCCTGAGCTACAGCCAATAAAGTTCCTGTGTTCTGGGGCAGCCCTTCCTGGCAGGGGCAGGGAAGAAGAGGAGGGGAAAGTAACTCCGCTCGCTACCATTCTTGCTCCCTACTGGATGAAGCCATCACTGCAAGTGCTGGGAGACTCTTTCCTTGCACTGCCTTGCCTAAAGGCTCTGCCACCACAGCTCCCATTGGCCAGGAACTGAGGCCAATAGGGTAGGCACCATCCCACACTACAGAACAGCACAGGCTGCATGGAGACCCCTATTCTGGAGACACCCATTTGTTATGGAGACATAAAATTAATTCTGCACAGGAACAATTTATGGCAGGGGTGGGGCTGAGGAGTTCAGAGTGTGGGAGATGGCTCAGGGTTGGACGAATGCAGGGCTAGCCTTTCCATGAGGCGAACTGAGGCGGCTGCCTCAGGTGTCAGATTGCGTGTGTTTGTGTGTGTGTGTGTGGGGGGGGGGGGGGGGGAGGCACCACTAGGACCCAGAGTGTAGAAAATTGTGTCTGCTGCTGGTGCATATGTATTCTCTCTGCTCTAGATGCACAGAGATGGTGGAGTGCTGTGCTGGAGGAAAGAGGGCACAAGAGACATAACAGCCAGGCAGGAGAAAAGGTGAGGGAATAACAGAAAGCAGCAGGAGCTGCAGGCAGAAAGAGGAGGAAGAGCCTCTTACGTACCTCTCTAGCACCCTCAGAAGCCTGGACTGATTAACACCAGCTTCCCAGGGAGCTTCCTGTTTCCTGCTGCTTTCCTGAACCCACTTGAGAAGAACAGGCAGTCAACTGAAGTAGTAGGAGCCAGTTGGGCCCTTAAGACGCGGATATCTTCCCTCACTCAGGCCCTGCTACCAGCATGCTTATTTGTCTCTTTCAGTTAAGTACTGAGAGCCACTATAGCTGGCACAGAACAGCAGTCATGAGTGAAAGAAGAAAATGCCCCTCTGGAGCAGCATTCAGAAAAAGAAAGCAAGCAAAGGAAGCTTTTCTATCTAAGCAGGAAGGAGCTCTCCTGAGATACATAGACACAAATGTTCATGGTGAGCCTTCTGGCCCCAGTGAGGAGGTGAGTGGCAAAGAGATGCCTGATCTTCCAGTTAGTCAGAGTGCAGGTGACCTGGCAGCTACTGCAGCATCCATATCTCCATCTCAAATGGATGTAACCATTCACATTTCTGAAGAAAAGTGTAGATCAGAGAAGCGTGTGGTGGAGGCACAAGAAACAGCTGCTGCTGAGTTTAGTTCCTTAAGTCTAGACGATCCAGGACTGTGGACCCATTTGAGCAGTAGCCTGAGGGACTTCCTTGTACTGCATGAGCCACAGCAAGTAAAAAACTTCATGTTCCCCAAAGACAATGAAAATAGAAGTTTACATCCAACACACTACTGGCGTGAAATCCCCAATGGTGACAAAGTGGAGAGGTCATGGCTTATGTACTCAAAAACCCAAAATGCTGCATACTGTTTTTGTTGCAAACTCTTCCAGTCTAATGTTCCAGCCACATTGGGTTCTACAGGAATAAAAGAATGGAAAAATCTGGCTAGAAATCTGGCATGCCATTAGAAGGCACCAAATCACCAGAGAGCATTCCCTAGGTGGAAAGAGCTTGAGATGATACTAAGGTTAAAGCATCAAGAGAAGATTGTGTCAGTCTCTCTTTACTGGCAAAATGTTCTGAAAAGGCTCATTGCCATTGTGAGAATGCTTGCTACCCAAAATCTAGTGCTGCGTGGCACTTCAGATCAGCTGTGCCAAACAATGGAAAAGTCCTTAAAATTGTGGAGTTGATGGCTGAGTTTGATGCTGTACTCCAGGAGCATCTAAGAAGAGTCCCCCGCCAAGAAATGTACACACACCACTACCTTGGAAAAACAATTCAAAATGAGATCATACAATTATTGGCAACAAAAGTCAAACAGAAGATTGTGGCAGGTCTGAAGTCAGCAAGGTATTATTCTGTTATTCTGGACTGCACACCTGACATCAGCCATACGGAACAAATGACTTTAATGGTGCGTTTTGTAACAACAACAGAACCTAGTGAAAATGTCCCTGAAACGGTGACTGTCAGAGAGCATTTTCTAGAATTTATTGACATTGATGATACTACAGGAGCTGGTATGACAAGTGTGCTTCTTAAAAAGCTGGAAGATACTGGAATTGTGATAGCTGATATGAGAGGTCAGGACTATGATAATGGTGCCAACATGAGAGGACAGAACAAAGGAGTGCAGACACGGATCTGAGAGTTAAACCCTCGAGCTTTTTTTGTCCTATGCAGTTCTCATTCATTGAACTTGGTGGTCAGTGATGCAGCATCAGCTTCTAGTGAGACTGCTGAATTTTTTAATGTAATTCAAAGCGTATTTTTCTCTGCATCAACTCATCGATGGCAAATTTTGAAGCAACATCTGGGAATATCCTCTCTGACACTGAAACCACTGAGTGCCACACGATGGAAAAGTCGAGTGAAGGCAATAAAGCCTATCAAACACCAAATTGGGAAGATTGATGATGCCATAGTTGCCATTACGGAGGATAATGCTATGACAGGAACTGTTTGTGGGAGAACAGTGGCAGAGGGAAATGGAATCACCAGAAACATAAGGCATGTCTACACTTGCACCCTACTTTGAACTAGGGATGCAAATGTAGGCATTCGAAATAGGAAATGAAGCCGGGATTTAAATATCCCGCGCTTCATTAGCATAATCTCGTCCGCACGCTGTTTCAGAACCCAGCTGATTCGAAAGTGAAAGTGTGCTCCAGGCTGCATTAGTTTGAATCAAACCCCTTGGTTTGAACTAATGTTACTCCTCATTTGACATGGGGACGTCATTTGAGCTCCTCACCTCAGGTGCCAAAATGTTGTGGGCCGGCCCTGGGCGAATAAGAGCTCTGGCTGTGGGTGCAGAATCTAGAGTGGAACTGGAGATGAAGGGTTTAGGGTGCTGTAGAGGGCTCTAGACTGGGGCCAAGGGGTTAGGAAGGTGGGAATGAGATCAGGGCAAGAGACTGGAGTGAGAATGCAAGTTCTGGGTGGGAGTGAGGATGCAGGAAGGGACTCAGGGTTCAGGCTGAGGATTCGGGTGTGGGGCTCTTACCTGGGGCAGCTTGCATTTGGTGGCGGTGCACTGATATGGAGGTGAAATGTCAGACCACCTCCATATTGGTGTGGTACTGGATTGGGTCAGAATGAAGCTACCCACTTCAATACAATCATGCAGAACAGGTAAATAAACTCAGGGGCGTTGCGAGAGGGGTCCCTGGGTGCCACGCTGAAGGGGGCGCGCCAATTTAGTCCCCCTCCGTTCCCCCTGTTATCCCTCAGCTCGCCTGCTCCTCCTCTGCCCACTACAGCTGGCTGGAGCCTCCTCCCCACCTCCAGCCCCACCCTCCTCTATCTCTGACGGCGGGTTAGTGTGTGCAGGGGCCCGGCTCAAACTGAAGGGAGCAGGGGAAGATGCAGTACAAGCCCCCTCCCCCGCCATCCTTCCAGGGTCAGGCTCAGCTGTGAGCCGGCGGAGGGGGGGCGGGGGGAGACAATTTTTTCCCAAAATTCGGCCACAGACTATTTTTTTCCGATTTAACTTTGTAGTGTAGACATAGCCTCTCTCCCTCTCTGTCTGCAACTCACTTCTTCCCCATGCTCCAAAGACTGCTGCTACCATTTTCTTATACCTGTAAGAGGCTTAATGACTTCAAGGCAGACAAATGGGAGAGAGAAAGTACAATTTACACAGAACCATGGGAATGTTGGCCTAGATCAGTGGTTCTCAAACTGAGGTCCACTGACTCTTGGGGGTGTGCAAGGGTATTTCAGGGTGTCTGCAAGTCATGTCTGAGGCTGGTCAACTCCTTTCCCTTCCTCTGGGTATCTTCTACACATGCCAAATCCTTTCCCACCCTCTCAATGCTTCCTGCATACTGGAAGCACTGGGAAGAGAAGGGAGGGGAAGATATAAGGTGTGTTCAAGGAAGGGGTCAGAAAGATGAGTAGAGGTGGGGCTTTGGGGGAAAAGGGTGGAGTGGGGACAGGGGCAGAACCTGGGGCTGAGTGTAAGTTTGAGCACCTCCAGGGAAAGTCAGGAGCTAGCTTGAAGGGGTCTGCGAACATTTTTAGTCAAAAGAAGGATCCCTGGGTTGCTAAAGTTTGAGAACTGCTGGCTAGGGATGTTAAATTGTGGATAATCAGCTAATCATAGAATCATAGAATAATAGGACTGGAAGGGACCTCGAGAGGTCATCGAGTCCAGCCCCCCGCCCTCAAGGCAGGATCAAGCTCCGTCTACACCATCCCTGACAGATGTCTATCTAACCTGTTCTTAAATATCTCCAGAGAGGGAGATTCCACCACCTCCCTTGGTAATTTATTCCAATATTTGACCACCCTGACAGTTAGGAATTTTTTCCTAATGTCCAATCTAAACCTCCCCTGCTGCACTTTAAGCCCATTACTCCTTGTCCTGTCCTCAGAAACCAAGAGAAACAAATTTTCGCCTTCCTCCTTGTGACACCCTTTTAGATATTTGAAAACCGCTATCATGTCCCCCCTTAATCTTCTTTTTTCCAAACTAAACAAGCCCAGTTCATGAAGCCTGGCTTCATAGGTCATGTTCTCTAAACCTTTAATCATTGTTGTCGTTCTTCTCTGTACCCTTTCCAATTTCTCCACATCTTTCTTGAAATGTGGTGCCCAGAACTGGACACAGTACTCCAGCTGAGGCCTAACTAGTGCAGAGTAGAGTGGCAGAATGACTTCACGAGTTTTGCTTACAACACACCTGTTGATACAACCTAGAATCATATTTGCTTTTTTTGCAACAGCATCACACTGTTGACTCATATTCAACTTGTGGTCCACTATGACCCCTAGATCCCTTTCCGCCATGCTCCTTCCTAGACAGTCGCTTCCCATCTTGTATGTATGGAACTGATTGTTCCTTCCTAAGTGGAGCACTTTGCATTTCTCTTTATTAAACCTCATCCTGTTTACCTCTGACCATTTCTCTAACTTGCTAAGGTCATTTTGAATTATGTCCCTATCCTCCAAAGAAGCTGCAACCCCACCCAGTTTGGTATCATCTGCAAACTTAATAAGCGTACTCTCTATCCCAATATCTACATCATTGATGAAGATATTGAACAGTACGGGTCCCAAAACAGACCCTTGAGGAACTCCATTTGTTATCCCTTTCCAGCAGGATTTAGAACCGTTAACATCAACTCTCTGACTACGGTTATCCAGCCAATTATGCACCCACCTTATCGTGGCCCTAAGTTATTTGCCTAGTTTATCAATAAGAATATCATGCGAGACCGTATCAAATGCCTTACTAAAGTCTAGGTATATGACATCCACCGCTTCTCCCTTATCCACAAGGCTCGTTATCTTATCAAAGAAAGCTATCAGATTAGTTTGGCATGACTTGTTCTTCACAAACCCATGCTGGCTATTCCCTATCACTTTATTACCTTCCAAGTGTTTGCATATGATTTCCTTAATTACCTGCTCCATTATCTTCCCTGGGACAGACGTTAAACTGACCGGTCTGTAGTTTCCTGGGTTGTTCTTATTCCCCTTTTTATAGATGGGCACAATATTTGCCCTTTTCCAGTCTTCTGGAATCTCCCCTGTCTGCCATGATTTTTCAAAGATCATAGCTAAAGGCTCAGATACCTCCTCTATCAGCTCCTTGAGTATCCTGGGATGCATTTCATCAGGACCTGGTGACTTGCTGACATCTAACTTTCCTAAGTGATTTTTAACTTGTTCTTTGTGTATCCTATCTTCTAAACTTACCCTCTCTCTGCTTGTATTCACTACGTTAGGCACACCTCCAGACTTCTCGGTGAAGACCGAAACAAAGAAGTCATTGAGCATCTCCGCCATTTCCAAGTTCCCTGTTACTGCTTCTCCCTCCTCACTAAGCAGTGGGCCTACCCTGTCCTTGGTCTTCCTCTTGCTTTTAATGTATTTATAAAAGGTCTTCTTGTTTCCCTTTATGCCTGTAGCTAGTTTGATCTCATTTTGTGCCTTTGCCTTTCTAATCTTGCCTCTGCATTCCCGTGTTGCTTGCCTATATTCATCCTTTGTTAGTTGTCCTAGTTTCCATTTTTTATAGGACTCCTTTTTTATTTTGAGATCATGCAAGATCTCCTTGTTAAGCCAAGCTGGTCTTTTGCCATATTTTCTATCTTTCCTACACAGAGGAATTGTTTGCTTGTGGGCCCTTAACAACATCCCTTTGAAATACTTCCAACTCTCCTCAGTTGTTTTAATCAAGTAGTTGATGGAATTTCACCAACTACTCGATTAGTTGATAAGGGGGAGGGAGCGCTCACTAACCCCGCTGCAGCTCTGCAGTTTAAATGTAATAGTAGGAGCCAGGCAGCCTGGCTCCTAATACATTTAAACTGCAGCGCAGCAGTGGGGGTAGATCCTGGCGGTGGTGCAAGCTGGGACCAAACAGTACCAGCTCACACCAGGTCCCATGCAGAGCTGATTTCAGCATGTGTGAGAAACTGCAGCTAGGTACGTCCCTACCTCTGTGTGTGCTAGAAGGGGGCTTAAGAGCTTGTCACAGCCAGGGGCAGATGATCATTTTCCGGGGCCCAGGGCAATCCAATTTCGCGGGGCCCCCCCTTTGCTATGGCGCATGCGCGGGGCTTCTTGAAGCACGGGGCCTGGGGCGGCCGCCTCGCTCGCCCTGCCTGGATTCATTTTACACTGCACTGATGTAACCAGGGCAGGGCGAGCGGGGCGGCTGCCCCGGGCCCCGTGCTTCAAGAAGCCCCGCGCATGCGCCTGGTCACAGCAGTGCAGTGTAAAATGAATCCAGGCTGATGCGACAGGTGAGCTCAGTGCTACCCCAATCCCAAGTGGCATCCTGAAAGGCAGGAAACCCATCACGCCCGTATCTTATATAGAACACTCTTGTTAACATACTATAAAATTATATTATCCTTTTCCACAATTCATCACATTGTTGACTCATTCAATTTGTGATCCACTTTAAACCTCAGGCCCTTCACTTCAGTACAACTGCTTAGCCAATAATTCACATTTTGTATTTGTAGGTTTTCCTTTCCTGAGCGTAGTACTTTGCACATGTCTTTATTGATTTTCATCTTGTTGACTTCAGACCAGTTCTCCAATTTGTGTAGGTCATTTTGAATTCTAATCCTGTCCTTCAAATTGCTTTCAATTCTTTCCATCTTGGTGTCATCCTCAAATTTTATAAGCATGCTCTCCACTTTAGTAGTTAGGGAAAGGGCTCATAGGAAATTTGATCTCTGAGTTCCAGAGGACCCTTGCAATCAAATGGAACTGTGGGCAGAAAGTTGGTAATAGTGCTCTGGCTGATGAATCTGATGCACACACACAGTACAGGAACTTTGGAAAAGTGAAACCGTAAGCAACTTTGACTATCATTACATTTTTAAAATTTTTTACTTGAACCATTAGAGATGTTTTAGCAAATTAGCATTCCTAAAACACATACAACAGAATTTTTGCAAGCGTACGAAGTTCTCACCTTGGTCTTTGTGATGACTTGGGAGGGATCTATATTCAGCTTATGAATTCTGACTGATTTTATAAGATTGTTGCAGCAAAGACTAGGGAAAATCAGTCTAATCAATCTTGTCTGCCCAGCTGGAATTTAGGGCAATGTAATTTTCCCACCAGCAGCAAGAGAAGCCAGGTATTAATATTTAGTCTTAAAAGTCAGAGAGCATGAGAGACTTGGGGAAAACTTAGGAATCAAATGCATAGGAAGCTTGGGCAGGAAAAGAGGAACATGTTTTTAAAGCAGATGGAACCTGTTTTTGAGGCAGATGGATGCACAGAAAAGACACACTCCAAGCTTCAGAGGAGCAGCAAGCCATGTGGAAGATGGGGTAATATCTAATTCCTGAGAGGGAATCTGACATAAGTAAAAAAAAATGCATTCAAAAGTGGGGAAGACACTGGGTCACAGAAACACGTGTAGACATTATTGAACAGTTTAGATCCATATGCTTCAACTAACACAAACAGTGATTTTAAGAGTCCCAAAACAGAAAAGGCATGTCTACACTAGGAAATTATTTCAAAATAATAACTCCCCAAATAACTATTTTGAGGTAGCATATCCATACTACAGGGAAGCCTCAAAATTAGTCTGAGGCAGGCTCCCTTAATATGTGCTACCTCAACTTAAAGCCCCAGGAAGCACTTTGAATGACTCTGGGGAGTAGTTACTTTGAAATAACGGGCTTGGTAGCATGGGCACTCCGCTTGTTATTTCGAAACAAGGAGAGTTAATTTGAAATAATTCCCTAGTATAAACCAGGACAAAGTGTGGCACTTGTTGCTTCCACTATCACATGTCCCTGAAAAAGTGACTTGAGTCAAGACTGCTTACAAGATGATGATCTGAGAAGTGTGCTGAGGAAACCAAGGACAGAGAATGCTGCAACATACGCAAACTAAGAAAAATTTAAGAGTATACAGATCTACCACGTGGAAACAAGGGCTGTTAACAGTTAACTCAAGCAATTACCTCAAAACAAATTAACTGAATAATTAATCACAGTTCTAATCGCATTGTTCAACTATAAAAGAACTAGCCAATTAGCCCATCATAAGATGGGATTTTCAGGTCTCTCCTCCAGGTCAGTGTTCTCTCCTGAGCCTCTGGTCTCTCACTGTGTCTGTGTGTCTCTCTCTCTCTCCTTCTCCTGCCTCCCCCCCTCTCTCTCAGCTCTCCTACCCCACCTGCCTCTCACTTGGGGGGACTGCAGAGCCCAAACAGCCGTTTGGACACCGTGCTCCCCGTGCTGCATGGGGAGTGCGGAGCCCAAACTGTCACTTGCATCACTTGCTACCACGCAGCAGCCTGGCTGAGCGGCGCAGAAGTCAGCCGAGCCCCACTGCAGAAGGCGAAGGGGGCGGGGCGGTGATGTTCATGGCCAGGGGGCAGGGCCTGGAGCCACTGTCACACCGCGTGTCACCGCCCCGCCCCCCTTCACCTCCCGCCGTGCTGCTCGGCTGACTTCTGCGTCACTCAGCAGGGCCGCCGCGGGGGAGCAAGTGGAGGAAACGGCTGTTTGAGCTCTCCCATGGCGACCTGGCTGAGCAGCGCAGAAATCAGCCGAGCGCTATGGCGGGAGGCGAAGGGGTGGGCGGGGCGGTGATATACACAGCCGGGCCCCACCCCCTGGCAGTGTACATCACTGCCTGCTCCCCTTCGCCTTGGCTGACTTCTGTGCTGCCTGACTTCTGCGCCGCTCAGCCAGGCTGCCGTGAGGGAGCAGGCAGGCTGCCCCGTGGCAGCCCGGCTGAGTGGCACAGAAGTCAGCCGAGTTCCACGGCAGGAGGCGAAGGACGTGACTCAGCCAACAGCGTTGCCCAGAGGGAACAGCCAGCATTTCAGCGTCACAGACATTAGGCTAATATATATATATATATACACACACACACACACACACACACACACACAATACCAGTTTAAATGTATAATAAATACTAGCTGGAGTTACCTGGCGTTGCTCAGTCCTGCTCCCTGCTTACTGATTCACTCCTCCACCCTCCCGCTAGCCCTACTTCCTGCTGGCCAGTTCTCCTCCTTCCAATCTCCCCCAGCCAGCCCTGCTCCTGTTGGCACCCCCTCCCCGATCTCCCCCGACCAGCTCTGCTTCCTGCCGGTGGGTCCCCCCCCCCCATCTGCCCCAGGCAGCCCCGCTGCCCCCTCCCCGTCTCCCCGATCAGCTCTGCTTCCTGCCGACCATCCCTCTCCCGATCTCCCCCAGCCAGCCCAACTGCCCCTGCCAGCTCTGCTTCCCGGCCCCTCCCCGTTCCTCCCGGGCAGCCCCACTCCCCTCCCAGCTGGTTCCTCCTTCCTCCCCTCCCCGCCCCTGATCAAGTGTGTCCTTTTTTTTTTTTTTTTTTAAGACTACCTGGTAACTGTAGCCACAGGGGGCAGGGTGGATGCCCGAGCCATTGTGCGCGTGGATATGGGGCGAGTCGCAGATGGCGCTGGGGACCGCAGGCCCTAGGGTGGGCGGGGCTGCCCTTGCAGCGCAGTGCGGTGGCTTATTTTTTATTTTTACAGATTGAGATCGGGCCCGACTGGGTCCAAAATTACCTCCTGGAGAAAAGGTTATCCCATGGAAAGTTTGGTTGCGGTAGGTCTTATAGTGTCCAAGTCATTAGAGCACAAACATACAAACATGGAGCACATATTCTCCTTTATATATTAAATTTTGGATGTTTTTCTGCATTTCCAAATATAACTGAAATCAGTTATAACACAGAATACAAAGTGCACAGGCTCACTTTTCTACTTACATATATTTGCACTATAAAAATAGATACAGTATTTTTCAATTTATGTCATACAAGTTCTCCAGTGTAGTCTCTAAGCTTAAAGAGATTAAAAGTGTACAGTTGTTCACTGGATATGGGTGACAGGAGAAGGATCACATGAGGATTACCTGTTCTATTCCCTCCCTCTCTGCAATCTGGTTTTGGCCCTTGTCAACTGACAGGATACTGGGCTAGACAGACCTTTGGTCTGACCCAGTATGACCATTCTTATATTCTATAACTGCACTCAAACAAAACTATGTAAAACCGTAGAGCCTACAGATCTACTCAATCCCACTTCTTGTTTAGCCAATTGCTAAAACAAACAAGTCTGTTTACATTTACAGGCGATAATTTTGCTCTCTTATTTAGTGTCACCTGGAAGTGAGATTAGACATATGCATCGCACTTTTGCAGTTGTTACAGGATATTTACATGCCAGTTATGCTAAATATTCATATGTCCCTTCATGCTTTGGCTACCAAACCAGAGGACATGCTCTCATGCTGATGATACACATTTTTAAAAATTGTTTTTATATATGTGTTGAAACCCCTTAGGGGAGATTTGTACATCTCCTGCTCCATGGTTTTACCCACATTTTGTCATATATTGGGTTATGGCAGTCTCAGATGACGATCCAGCATATGTTGTTTGATTTGTCAAATCTGCAATGAAAGATTCTTAAAACACAAAGAAGGTACTAGGTAAAGCATCTGATTCAAGGTTTTAAGAATCTGATGTGCCTTCCACATGAGGCATGGAATATGTTGTCAGAAATCTTAAAAGACTAACACTATGATCCAGAAACTATAGAATCCAACCCCCCCCCCCCCCCCCCAAAAAAAATCAACCTTCTGTTGGTGGCAGATGACTCAGATGATAAAAATGAACATGCATCAGTCTGGACTACTTTGGATTGTTATCAAGATGAAGCCATCAATAGCATAGAAATGTCCTCTGGAATGGTGATTAAAGCATGAGGGCATATCTATATATACATTTTAAAATGTGTGTCTGTCCAACTGTGAATCTATTTGTTCTAGAACTCCTCCTAAACAATAAGACTACATCTAGACTATACACTTCTTTCAATAGAAGCTTTCTTGAAATAATCAAATTATCAACAGGTGTGTTGTAAGCAAAACTCGTGAAGTCATTCTGCCGCTCTACTCTGCACTAGTTAGGCCTCAGCTGGAGTACTGTGTCCAGTTCTGGGCGCCACATTTCAAGAAAGATGTGGAGAAATTGGAAAGGGTACAGAGAAGAGCGACAAGAATGATTAAAGGTTTAGAGAACATGACCTATGAAGCCAGGCTTCATGAACTGGGCTTGTTTAGTTTGGAAAAAAGAAGATTAAGGGGGGACATGATAGCGGTTTTCAAATATCTAAAAGGGTGTCACAAGGAGGAAGGAGAAAATTTGTTCCTCTTGGTTTCTGAGGACAGGACAAGGAGTAATGGGCTTAAAGTGCAGCAAGGGAGGTTTAGATTGGACATTAGGAAAAAATTCCTAACTGTCAGGGTGGTCAAATATTGGAATAAATTGCCAAGGGAGGTGGTGGAATCTCCCTCTCTGGAGATATTTAAGAACAGGTTAGATAGACATCTGTCAGGGATGGTGTAGACGGAGCTTGATCCTGCCTTGAGGGCGGGGGGCTGGACTCGATGACCTCTCGAGGTCCCTTCCAGTCCTATTATTCTATGATTCTATGAATCTTTCAAAAAAGCATCTTTCGAAAAAGTGTCTAGACAGCACTAAGTGGATCGAAAAAGTGATCTGCTTTTTCGAAAGAACGTTCAGACTGCTTTGAAGTTCGGTCAAAAAAATGGCACCCAAAACCATTTCTGGCAGCGCATGAGGGCAGCATTTATTTCTGGATGCTGCTGCATCAGCCTTGCAGAGACACGTGCTTAAAGGGATCCCCCGGACAGCTGTTTCTCTGCTGATGATGCTGCTGGCTTGCCTGCCTCTCAGAGGGACAGCAAAGCTGTTGCAGTGCTTGTTCTGGTTGCCCAACTTGCATGGACATCATAGCATTTAGTTTTATGTTGCTTTTTCTGCTGTTTTCACTTTTTTCTATGGAGCCAGAGCTGCCCCAGACAAGTAATGGCCCTCCATGGTCATACTGCAAATTCTGCTGCATCTACAGGACACTGTAATGATGCTCCTGCCCGATCTGGACCCAGACCTGAGATACGAAACCTTCGCCCAGGATGCAGGACCAATGCCCTTGATTCCAAACTTCTTCATGGAGAGGCGTTTGTGGAGGCTCAACACCAGTTCTGACTCGTGGGACTGGCTCATCATGCAGCTGTGGGATGACCAGCAGTGGCTCCGCAACTTAGGTATGCAGAAGGCTACATTCCAGGAGCTGTGTGCCTGGCTCATCCCTGTGCTCCGACAACAGGACACCCACCTGTGGCCCACCATCCCCCTGGAGAAGTGTCTCTCTAATGCCCCGTGGAAGTTCGCAATGCTCAACAGCTACCGCTTGGTGTGACACCAGTTTGGTGTGGGGAGGTCTATCATTGGGGCTGTCTTGATGGAGGTTCATCACTCTAAGGGGACAGTCCCTGCTGAGTGGGGGAGCTGAAAGAGAGGGACTGTGAGGAAAAGGCAAGAGGGAAGGGGAGATGGAGTGGGAGGGAGCTCCTTGACTCACCCAGCGCCGCTCTGGGGTGGGAGGTCCTGAGGAAGGGAAACCTGGGATGTTTGGGGGGGGTAGGGTCAGAGTGGGGTGGTTCTCCTCCCAAAGACTCAGACACCCTATCTAATACTCTGGGTTTTTTTTTTTGTCTCTTTCTGCAGGTGGTGAGGGCCATCAATTCAGAGCAAGTGAAAGTAGGAATAAGAAATCCTCCGGAAAAGGCTTTATTTTCCAGAGAATAACGTCTAGACTGGCGCTTTTCTCCGGCTTTTCCCCAAGCCGGAAAAAAGCGGCAGCCATGTTAATGCAAATGCCACGGGGGATATTTAAATCCCCCGCGGATTTGCCTATTCCAAAGTCTACATTAGCATCCCTTTTCCGGAAAGGGGTGCCAATGTAGACACAGCCTGACAGTTAGGAACTTTTTCCTAATGGCCAACCTAAACCTCCCTTGCTGCAGTTTAAGCCCATTGCTTCTTGTTCTATCCCCAGAGGCCAAGATGAACAAGTTTTCTCCCTCCTCCTTATAACACCCTTTTAGATATCTGAAAATTGCTATCATGTCCCCCCTCAATCTTCTCTTTTCTAAACTAAACAAACCTAATTCCTTCAGCCTTCCCTCATACCAGCAGTCAGTTCTCTAGACCTTTAACCATTCTTGTTGCTCTTCTCTGGACCCTCTCCAAATCTCTCTTGAAATGCAGTGCCCAGAACTGAACACAATACTCCAATTGAGGTCTAACCAGCGCAAAGTAGAGCGGAAGAATGACTTCTCGTGTCTTGTTCACAACACACCTGTTAATGCATCCCAGAATCATGTTTGCTTTCTTTGCAACAGCATCACACTGCTGACTCATATTCAACTTGTGGTCCACTATAATCCCTAGATCCCTTTGTTGTACTCCTTCCCAGACAGTCGCTTCCCATTCTGTATGTATGAAACAGATTGTTCCTTCCTAAGTGAAGCACTTTGCATTTGTCTTTATTAAACTTCATCCTATTTACCTCAGACCATTTCTCCAATTTGTCTAGGTCATTTTGAATTATGACTCTATCCTCCTGATTAGTTGCAACCCCTCCCAGCTTGGTATCATCTGCAAACTTAATAAGCGTACTTTCTATACCAATATCTAAATCGTTGATGAAGATATTTAACAGAGCCAGTCCCAAAACAGACTCCTGCGGAACCCCACTTGTTATGCCTTTCCAGCAGGATTGTGAACCATTAATAACTACTCTGAGTATGGTTTTCCAGCCAGTTATGCACCCACCTTATAGTAGCCCCATCTAAGTTGTATTTACTTAGTTTATTGATGAGAACATCATGCGAGACCGTATCAAACGCCTTACTAAAGTCTAGGTATACCACATCCACCGCTTCTCCTTTATCCACAAGGCTTGTTATCATATTAAAGAAAGCTATCAGATAGGTATGACATGATTTGTTCTTTACAAATCCATGCTGGCTGTTCCCTATCACCTTGCCACTTTCCAAGTGTTTACAGATGATTTCCTTAATTACTTGCTCCATTATCTTCCCTGGCACAGAATTTAAACTAACTGGTCTGTAGTTTCCTGGGTTGTTTTTATTTCCCTTTTTATAGATGGGCACTATATTTGCCCTTTTCCAGTCCTCTGGAATCTCTCCTGTCTTCCATGATTTTCCAAAGATGATAGCTAGAGGCTCAGATACCTCCTCTATCAGCTCCATCATGGCTGGCTTTGCTAGGCTTGACTTCCCGAACAGTGGAGGAGCACTCGATGGGATACACATCCCAATCCGCACAATGCCCCTTCCAGCAGCCCACTTCATTAACAGGAAGGGCTACTTTTCAACGGTGCTCCAGGCCCTGGTTGATCACTGGGGACAGTTTGTGGACATTTGTATCAGGGGTCGGAGTGGGCACATGATGAAATGACCACAGGGGGCAGCAAGCACCCCAGTGAAAAACTGCTGGCCAGCAGCACCTGACATGGCCTGCCCTGGGGAGAAGCTGCCAGCCGCGTAAGCAGCTCTGCCACCCCCAGTGCCAGCCCCAGGGAGTGCCGGCAAGCAGCCTGCACAGTCGTCTCTGCCCCCAGGGAGTGCCAACAGACAGCCTGCATGCCCCCCATCCCAGGGCCACCCCCACTGATGGCCCTAGGGAAAAGCCAGCTGCTGGGGTTCACCTTACTCCACACCCCCTTTGACCAGCACCAGGAAGAAACCAGCAGTCAGGGTGTGCCCCCTTCCACATTCCAGGCAACACTGGGTAAGTCTTTGGTGTGTAAATAAGAAGCAAGCAGCATTACTGCCCATGAAAGTAAACAAATTTGTCTTAGTGACCGGCTAAACAAGAAGTAGGACTGAAAAGATTTGTGGACTCTACATAGTTTTGTTTTTGAATGCAGTTATGTAAAAAACAATTCTACATTGGTAAGTTGCACTTTCACATTAACAAGACTGCATTACAGTACTTGTATGAGATTAATTGAAAAATACTATTCTTTACCATTTTACAGTGCAAATATTTGTAATAAAATATAAATTGGGCAGTGTACACTTTGTATTCTGTGTAGTACCTGAAACCATAATACATTTGAACACGTAGAAAATATTCCAGAAAGCCCTCCAAACAATTTAAACAGTTTGATTAAATGTGATTATATAAAAAAAAAGAAATCAGTGAGTTAAAAAAAAAAATCTCAATTTAATTATGATTTTTTAATTGCTTCACAGCCCTAGGTGAAATCCAAACAGAGCAGTCTGTTGAGAGTCCAGCAAAGGGAGCTCTATGAGGACTGCTTGAGATGGTTTGAACACATTTCATGAGAGAATGGTCCAAATTCCTTCCTGGAGTTTCCACTTCATTGCTAAATAACAAAACGTAAGCCCCAGCCTCATATTTTCTTTGGAGTTTGGCTGTTTCTAAGAGGTTTTCATGAAGGAAAACTTCTTTATTACCCTACCTTTATTTCCCTTTGCCTCAAAAAGATAGTCAAACTCTTCTGTGCTCCTGGGTTTGAACTAATAGGACCCACCTGGGTTTGACATGAGCCGGGATGTCCCTATACCTCCCCCATGGGGGTGTATACCCACCCTGAATTTCCCCAACACCCCCCTCAGTTTTGTGAACTATGATGCCATACAGCCCATCTTCACCTTCACGGTCTCATCTCTCATCGGCACTGACACCCCCCCTTGTAAATTTGAACCCCCCCCCATTTCAATTCCTGGGGAGGCTACTGGACATGAGTCAGCAGAAATATCTTTGCATTCTTTCATGGGGTAACAGCACCTGTGTCAAGGCTGTTCCTCATTCTAGCACTTTAAGTATAAAAGGTGGAGGCCTGTAAGAGACCTTAAAATACCCTGCCATTAAACGCTATTGCTTAAAAATTTCCCTGACCTCAGGTGGTAGGTTACCACAATACAAATGCAAAAATTCATTTGAAAAAAAAAAAAAAAAAAAAAAAAAAAAAAAAAAAAAAAACCTCAGGAAGACACACTTGGGGATTTTTCCTGTGGGGTACCCCAAAGCATTTTAACCCTCCATTAACAGAGAGCTTGGGGGAAAAAAACCTGTAAATTTCTTAATAGCAGACCTTTCTGTCTCAGGCATGTGCACACAGAAGCTCATGCCTTTTAGGACATAGGAATCAGATCATAGTATTAAAAGTGTGGTTTTATTAACAAAACAAAGAAGACATACTTGGAAAAGCACATTTGGTTGCTAAGCATCAGAGCAACTGAAAAAATGCATATTTAAAAAAACAAAAAAAACCACAGAATTGCTTCCCTGGGATTCAGTAGGAGAGGGGGTACCTGGGCACAACAGATATGAGTTTAATTAACCCAAAAGAAAGAAAATAACCTGTTAACGTCTGACTAAACATTCCCTGTTCTACGGGCTTCTCTGTTGTTCCAAGGTTTAGTCTTCAATATCACTGAAACTTCTGTGCCCTGTTCCTGGCTTAACTCATCTCTCACTCTGACACAAAAGATGGCAGCAAGAGGATCCAGCTTTTCAATTTAAAAATCTCACAATTTTTCATTGGCTCTCCTGGCTCCTTACCAACACTTCCCATAAACTCTTAAGGACTATTTATCTCTGTATTTAACCCAGGGATGGGCAAATACCAGCCTACAGGCTGGCAGACCCCATCACTGCATTTATCTGCACCTCTGCAGGTACAGGGGAATCACAGCTTCATGGCTTACAGCTCATTAGGAATGAGCCTGGAGTACAAGTATCTCAGCCAGTTCAGAAGTGAATACCCCAACATTCAGCTATCAAGTCATATTTTAAGACAGCTCTGTGCACATATTAGAAAGGCAGAATAACTTTATGACCACAACAGTATATTCTCTGATTAAAATTCTATATAAGTCCCTGCTTTGCAAACTGACTAATGCAAGCAGGACCCCTGTATTCACACAAAGCCCCATTGGCTTCAATGGGTTCCACACAAGCAAAATAATCAGGACTAATTTATTTGTTGATTCAAACATTGATTTCAAACATCTGAAAATACAAATACTGTTTTGAGTCAATTTTTTTTCAACCAAAAAGTATTTGTTTGTTTCTTCATCTTTTAGTGTCTACAATTTTCATTTACTTCACAAATCTAGCTAAATTTTAAAATAAAGAGTCAGAACAATTTCAAAAATATCAGAATAAGAGACTGTCACATTTCTCTTTTTTAATCCAGTCAAAAATATTAGCCAAATTCATCCCAGATTCACAAATAGTGTCATTTGACTGAAACATTCATTTTGAGACAGAGTATTTGTCCCTCCAAAAACAGTTATGTAAAAAAATATATATTATGTATGTATATCAGTTGTATAGTTAATACTTACCTGTCATACCTTGTTTATCTCCCTTTATCTGTTAATAAAATCCCTTTAGTTTATCACTCTTGGTCTGTCTTCTTACCTTTAGAGTAAGCTATTAACAACCTGATTATAGATGCAGGTGTGGGGATGGGCCTGATGGTTGAGATTCCTTGTGGCCAAGGTTTCTCAGCCAACAGCCAGGCACCTAGAGAAAACACCTGCTGTTTTAAAACAGCTGGTTTTTCTCTCTTGGGGGCAGGGCAAGGGAGGGGAGGGAAGACTTCTCACTCTCCCCAACCCCAGGCCAATCAGGGTGGGAGGGAGAGCACAAGAAGCCTTGGCCCCTCCCCTTCTGCCCAAGGCTCCCTCCACTTCTGGGGTGGCCTGGAGCCACTTCAGAAATTTCTGAAGTGACCCCCTTTTAAAAATGATTGGCCAACCCTGAGCTACACCCCTCCTTCTTATCCTCAGCATTCCCTTTTACCTATTCCGCTCTAGTAGGGACTTTAGTGAAAGATCAACCCAAGGTTTATTGCTGACCAGACTCTGTAAGGCAAGCCTTTCCCCAAGTTGAGTCCTTAGGTATTTAGGCATCTGTAACGGGGCGGTGAGCTCCCTGCTGCCGGAGCCTACTGCCGCCCGCACTTGCCAAGACACCGCAGAGGTGGAGAAAAGGCAGCCCTGCTGCAGCGTCGGCGGTGTGAGACTTGTTCAGGCATGGCTCCCTGCGCAAGTGCAGAGGCACCCGCCGGCTGGCAAAACCTCTCGGCATCTGTGCGGGTGTGGGGGGGAGGCCAGCCAGGAGGCAGAGGAGCAATCAGACATGGGCTCTTCAAAAGGCCCGAAGAGCTGCAGGACCAGACGGAAGAGCTGGGGGGCTGGATGGATGTCCTAAAGAGTTGAGTCAGATGGAGAGGAAGAAGCAGCCCAGGACAGGGCACCGGAAGGCCTGCGGGTTGGTGAGCTAAGGGACAAATCCCCACCAGCTGAACAGGTGAGGATCATCTGTTCTTAGGGTCCCGGGCTGGGACCTGGAGTGAGGATGGGCCCAGGTCCCCCCTCCCCTCCAATACTGGGAGGGGGGGGGGGGGAAGGATAGCTCAGTGGTTTGAGCATTGGCCTGCTAAACCCAGGATTGTGAGCTCAATCCTTGAGGAGGTCATTTAGGCATCTGGGGCAAATCTGTCAGGGATGGTACTTGGTCCTGCCATGAGGGCAGGGTACTGGACTCAATGACCTCTCAAGGTCCCTACCAGTTCTAGGAGATAAGCATCTCCATTCATTTTTTTTAAACCCCCTGGGTGGGACCCCTGGGGAAAGAAAAGACCCTACAGCGTATCACCCATAGGTTTTTCTGGCCAGGCGTGCATAGAGAAGTACAGGACTTCTGTAATTCCTGCCCAGCATGCCAATTAACCCAGCCTCGGACAGGGTCATAGTGGTAGGGATTCCTTTTGAGAGGGTAGCCCTAGACTTAGTGGGCTCTTTAGAACGGTCCAAAGTGGGGTACCAATATATACTAGTCCTGCTGGACTATGCCACTAGGTACCCGGAAGCCATCCCCTTAAGAAATACAACAGCCCCCAAATTAGCCGTGGAATTGGTAAAATTTTTTGCCAGGGTGGGGATGCCATGAGAAATACTAACAGACCAGGGAAACCACATATCGTCCAAGTTAATGGTGGAGCTGTGCAAACTGTTATGTATCACCCACAAACAGATGGACTGGTAGAGCAATTCAATTGAACGCTTAAAACTATGCTCTTACGTCTTACGGAGGGGGACCCACAAGAGTGGGATAAGCTGTTACCCGCCTTACTATTCATGATAAGGGAGGTCCCCCAATCGTCTGTGGGATTCTCCCGTTTCGAACTCTTATATGGGCATCAGCCAAGAGGTATTCTAGACTTAGTTAAGGAGGCCTGGGAGGAGCAAGAATCACAAGCACTAGGGTCGGTCCCTTATGTGTTACGCCTGAGAGAGAGGTTGCGGTGGTTAGGGTAATTTGCCAAGGCCAATCTATGCCAGGACCAGGAAAAACAGGCCTATTACTACAATCGGGAAGCTAAGGTGAGGGAGTTTAAACCTGGAGATAGGGTACTCTTCCTGTTGCCCACAAAGGAATCAAAACTCTTAGCAAAATGATAGGGACCCTTTGAAATTATCCGTAAAGTGGAAAGTGAAGATTATGAGGTTCGCTTGGTAGGCAAGAGATGAGGGACACAGGTCTACCACATTAACCTATTAAAGAAATGGAACCTGCATGAAAGTCTGTTGATAAGTCCCTCACCACCCCCAGTTGACTTAGGACCCTGGGCAGGGGATGTTGAGGAGCCCTGGGAGGTGGTGTTAGGGGACAAGATGATGGTAGCACAACAGGGGGAGGTGCTAGAAATCCTCAAGGTGTACCAAAAGGTGTTGTCTGAAACCCTGGGGTGCGCTACATTAGTAAGCCACCATATTGCCACGACCCCGAGGCATAAAGTACGTGATCTGGTTTTCCCGCTGCCGAGAAAGATGTGGGACAGTGCGAAAGGAGGTACAGATTATGACACGTTTGGGCGTAACTGAAGAATCCTGTAGTGACTAGCAAAGTTCAATTGTCTTAGTGCCAAAACCGAATGGGCCCATTTGTTTCTGCATAGGCTTCTGTAAGGTAAACGCGATTTCCCAGTTAGATGCCTACCAGATGCCCTGGGTGGATGAACTTTTGGAGAAGCTAGGCCAAGCTCAGTACATCTTGATGTCAGATTTAACAAAGTGGTATTGGCAGATTCCATTGACACCTATATCTAAGGAAAAGACTGCTCTCTCAACCCTCTTTGGACTATTGCAATTTAAAAATCATGCCATTTGGGTTGCACGGGGCAGCTGCGACTTTTCAGAGATTAATGGACCGGGTACTAAGGGACCACCAACAGTACGCTGCAGCTTATATTGATGACATCGTCATCTATAGCCTAACCTGGCCCGAACACTTGCAGCATTTGCAGGCCGTGTTAAAAAACACTGCCAAGAGGCAGGACTCGGAGAAGTGTTACATAGGACAGCGGGAAGTTACTTACTTACAGTAGGAAGGGGGAAGTTGAGACCCCCTAGTGAGCAAAGTCCAAGCCATAGTAGAATATCATACTCCGACAACCAAAAAGCAGGTATGCCAATTTTTAGGATTAGTCGGCTACTATCTACACTTTATACCCGATTTTGCAACTATAGTTGCTCCATTAACCAATTTGACCAAGGGGACACAACCTAAGAAGGTGTGCTAGTCAGAGCAGTGTGAAAGAGCAATTCGGCAGCTGCGGTTGTGTCTAATGCAAGCACCTGTGCTTGTGCAACCGAATTTCTCAAAAGAATTTATTTTACAGACCGATGCATCGATGGTAGGACTGGGAGCGGCCCTGACAAGAGATTCAAGGGGAGGAACACCTGGTATTATACTTGAGCTGAAAGCTGTTCCCCAGGGAACAGGCCTTCTTGACCATCGAAAAAGAGGCATTAGTGGTTAAGTGGCTATAGAGACTGAGGTACTATTTGCTCAGGAACCCTTTTAAGCTAGTAACAGGCCATACTCCACTGTGGTGGCTCCATCTATGAAGGAGGCTAACCCTCAAATAATGAGGTGGAATCTAGTCCTACAGGTTTGAGGTTCTACATCGGGCACAGACAAAACACAACAATGCCGACTTCTTCTTGAGGATGCAGGATGGAGAAGAGGGACCACAAGAAGAAGTAAGACATCTAATGGGGGGGGAGGAGAGAGATATGTGACGGAGCAGTGAGCTCCCCGCCGCCATAGCCTGCCACCGCCCGCAGTTGCCAAGACTCCGCAAAGGTGCTCGGTGCAGAAAAGGCAGCCCCGCCGCAGCATCGGCATTGTGGGGCTTGTTCAGGCATGGCTCCCCGTGCGAGCGCAGAGGTGCCCGCTGGCCAGCGAACCCTCCCGGCGTCTGCGCAGGTGTGTGTGTGGGGAGCCGGGAGGAACAATCAGGCGCAGGCTCTTCAAAAGGAGAGTGCTGGACACCAAGAGGAGGAAGGAGGAGCTGAAGGGCCAGGCGGAGCAGAGGATGCAGAGCTGGCCAGAGCCACCGAGGGGCTGGCCTGAAGAGCTGCAGGACCAGATGGAAGAGCCGGGGGGCTGGACGGATGTCCCAAAAAGTTGAGTCAGATGGAGAGGAGGAAGAGGCCCAGGACAGGGCACTGAAAGGCCTGTGGGTTGGTGAGTTAAGGGACGAACTCCCACCAGCTGAACAGGTGAGGATCACCTGTTCTTAGGATCCTGGGCTGGGACCTGGAGTGAGGGCGGGCCCAGGTCTCCCTCCCCTCCAATGCTGATGACCTCTCTCTCCGGCTAACTGGGCACATCAAACCGGGGGCTGAGGATCAAGGGACCCTGATATTGGACTAAGGTTGCAGGGTGAACACGCGGGATGTAGGGAAAAGGGATCTCAGAGTAGTTAGGATTACTAGTAAGCACGGGGGTCGGTCCCGATAATAGAACCTACATGGTCTGAGGGACACACTCTGGGACAGCATCTAAATACCTTTTTAAAAGATGATTCTTGGAGCTTACGCAATTAACAATTTAATTACCTAGTGCAGCGTTCCAGAGTAAGAGTTTAGACACTGTCTGCTCATTTCCCTACCACATGCACACTTCCTCACATATCTACTACACACCCACCCACCCAAAATGCGATTATACATGTACACACTGAGGGTATGTCTAGACTACATGCTTCTGCTGACAGAGGCATGTAAATTAGACATACTGCCATAGTCAATGAAGTGGAGATTTAAATATCCCCCGCTTCATTAGAATAAAAATAGCCGCTGCGTAGTGCCAGCTCAGCTGTTTGTCGGCACAAAGCAGCAGTCAAGATGGGGATTGGTCAACAAGGAAAATCTTTGTCGTCCGATCCCTTATGCCTCGTGAAACGTGGCCTGTGTGCAGAGCTAGCCATTTGACATAGTCTTTGCAGGTCTGTGATGTAGGGCTTGTCTATACTTACCCAGAGATCAATCTTCCAGGGTTCAATTTAGCAGGTCTAGTAAGGACCCACTAATATCAAACACTGATGGCACCCACATCAACCCCAGTACTCCTCAGAGTCACGAGGAGTAAAGGAAGTCAACAGGAGAATTTCTCTAGTCAACCTCCTGTAGTAAGGCTGCCAGAGAAATTCAATTTAAGATGCATCAACTATGCTATTCTCATAGCTGGAGTTGTGTATCTTAAACCAAATTTCTCCCCTACTGTAGACTTGGCCTTATATTAGAGCAGTTGATAGTGTTTGAGATTAAGTACGTTACCTCCAAGGAGATTACCTAGATTCCTGGGGCTCTGTCTGCTGGCAGCTCCGGGAGAGGCACACTGAGTTTGCCTTGGCTCCCCCTCCCTACCAGGGACAGAGTCTTCCCCGGCAACCCATAGGGAGTGAGATGTCCCTCCCAGAGAGTTCAGGAGGGAGAAAAAAGCCATTGTTAGAGGAGTCCGGAGCCAGCCAGGACAAGGGGAGGGCTGGCTCTGTGGGAGCTAGTAAGCCCCAGGCCTGCATACAGGGTTTCCCCACTGAGAACTAGCCTCTAGGGACCTGAAAGCAAGATCCCTCAGCTCAGTTTTATTTCTCCACTGTTGATTCCCAGTTTGTAGAGTTTGCTGGGAAACTTCCCCAGCCAGGCTGAGTTAGCTCTCCAGCTCCCTAGGTGAGAGCTGTCAGGACATGGTCAGCACTGCTCTGCCTGCTAGTTCAGGGCTGCTGCCTGTGTGTCTGAATGCTGGGGTAGGAGATTACAGTTTGAATTTTAGTGCAGTTGTGTAACCTGCACCTTGAGCCTTGCACCCCTTTGTGGTGAGAGGAAATTCTGGGACCAAAGCAGCCTGATTCTTCCCTGAAGAGGATCCCTGCCAGAAGAGACCAGCCCCTCTGCAGAGACTGAGTCATCTCTGAACCTGAGGCTCATTCATGGAGTGTGTGAGTGCACCATCTTTTTAGTCAGGGAATTTGTTTGGGGATTTTATAACCTGCTGCATATTAAACCTGTGGAGGGATTTACCACCTTCTCCCATTTGTGAATCCTTTGGGCTGTACTGGACCCAGTCAGCCCCACTGCAGAGAAGAATTTTGTGGTCATAAGTCATCAAAGGCTCCACAAAGTACACATATCAATGGGTCACTAATCTTACAGTTGCTGGGCACCGATTAACCTAAACAGTGTTTTACCCTGTTATATTATATTTGTCTTCTGTTTATATTAAACAGAAGTGTATTAGTGTATGTGTTTGTGTTATTTTCTGGGAGTCTCCAGCTATCTGGCAAGTACGTGGGGATTACCCTGGGTTAGAATTTTCCTCCCAAGCTGCCCTGGGGACCCTGCCAGGAAAAAGTGAGGGGGGTGGAGGCACCGCCAAATAAATCCATAGGAAAAAGTAAAGTTGAGTGGGTGGTGGGATCCAAAAGAACCCAGACCTATCCATCAAAACCTGTAAGCAGATTGGCATTAAAGAAGGTAACCAGGTGGAAACCGGGCACTACAAGTATTTTTAAGCAGCAATTTTAAATCACTGTACTGGACAAACATCATTTAAATACACCTTCAAGTTCTAAAAATAAAAAGCCAGTATTTTTTAAACTTGTAAAAGAAGTTACCTTGTGAATTGAAACATTGCATGCCAAGTAGTAGTCTACAGCAAAGTTTTGCAATTTCACCAGAAACCACCTTGGAAAAAAAAAAAAAAAAAAAAAAAACAAGATTTAAAATTGAGTCACTAATTTGCTCTTAAAACACTGTCCACAAAGGGTTGGGTTTTTTAGGTTATGAAAAACAACTTAATGTTCATGTATATTTACTTTTTACCAGGTTTCTACAATGTAAACAGCCTCATCAGTTTCACTTTTACTGCTAGTTGGTTTCACTTTCTGATTGCCAGTAAGCAACATAACAGTTTTGTTTGCATTCAGCACCCTGTATTTACATGGTTTTCTGCTTTGGGTTTTTTCAAATTTAAAGATCCATGGAAATATTCTCATTCGTATTATGGGGGTCATTGATTTCAAGAATGTGGAGTGTAAGTCTAGCTGGAGACTTCCCTTTAAATCATATCTACACCTGCAGGATTTCACACTATTTATTTATAATGGGAAACTAAACTGTCATTAGCATGGCTTGGGAAGACAAGTTAGGAGAGCGCAATTTCTAGCCTGCGGGAGAGGACGGTATCTTCAGGAACAGGTCGGTACTGCAGTTTGCGACTTCCCTGCCCATGGTCTGCCACTGAGAACGCTTCACCTATCTCTCCCCACCACATACACACAGGATCCCACCCTTTATCATAGAATATTAGGACTGGAAGGGACCTCGAGAGGTCATCGAGTCCAGTCCCCTGCCATTATGGCAGGACCCAGTACTGTCTAGACCATCCCTGATAGACATTTATCTAACCAACTCTTAAATATCTCCAGAGATGAAGATTCCACTGGCAATTTATTCCAGTGTTTAACCACCCTGACAGTTAGGAACTTTTTCCTAATGTCCAACCTAAACCTCCCTTGGTGCAGTTTAAGGCCATTGCTTCTTGTTCTAGCCTCAGAAGCCAGGCAGAACAATTTTTCTCCCTCCTCCTTGTGACACCCTTTTAGATACCTGAAAACCGCTATCATGTCCCTTCTCAATCTTCTCTTTTCCAAACTAAACAAGCCCAGTTCTTTCCATCTTCCCTCATGGGTCATAGTCTCTAGACCTTTAATCGTTCCTGTTGCTCTTCTCTGGACCTTCTCCAACATCTTTCTTGAAATGTGGTGCCCAGAAAAGGACACAATACTCCAACTGAGACCTAATCAGCACAGAGTAGAGCAGAAGAACCATTTCTCCAATTTGTCCAAATCATTTTGAATTATGACCCTGTCCTTCAAGCAGTTGCAACCTCTCCCAGCTTGGTATCATCTGCAAACTTAATAAGCGTAGTCTCCATGCCAATATTTAAATCATTGATGAAGATATTGAACAGAACCGGTCCCAAAACAGACTCCTGCAGAACCTCACTTGTTATACCTTTCAAGCAGAATTCTGAACCATTAATAACTACTCTCTGAGAACTGTTATCCAGTCAGTTATGCACCCACCTTATAGTAGCCCCATCTAATTTGTATGTGCCTACTTTATTGATAAGGATATCATGCAAGACCATATGAAATGTCTTACTAAAGTCTAGGTATACCATGTCCACCGCCTCTCCCCTATCCACAAGACTTGTTATCCTATCAAAGAAAGCTATCAGATTGGTTTGACACGATTTGTTCTTTACAGATCAATGCGGGCAGTTCCCTATCACCTTATTATCTTCCAAGAATTTGCAGATGATTTCCTTAATTACTTGCTCTATTGTC
Organism: Pelodiscus sinensis; assembly: GCF_052426305.1. Classification (NCBI taxonomy): domain Eukaryota; kingdom Metazoa; phylum Chordata; order Testudines; family Trionychidae; genus Pelodiscus; species Pelodiscus sinensis. Next base: position 294,214,521 of record NC_143052.1, on the reverse strand, counting down.
TTTCCTGGCACAGAAGTTAAACTGCCTGGTCTGTAGTTTCCTGGGTTGTTTTTATTTCCCTTTCTATAGATGGGCACTATATTTTCCCTTTTCTAGTCTTCTAGAATCTCTCCTGTCTTCCATGATTTTCCAAAGATGATAGCTAAAGGCTCAGCTACCTCCTCTATCAGCTCCTTGAGTATTCTAGGATGCATTTCATCAGGCCCTAGTGACTTGCAGACGTCTAACTTTTCAAAGTGATTTTTAACTTGTTCTTTTTTATTTTATCTTCTAAACCTCCCTCCCTTCCCACTAGCATTCACTGTGTTAGGCATTTCTTCATCAGACTTCTGGAGAAAGACCGAAACAAAGAAGTCATTCAGCAGCTCTGCCATCTCCAAGTTTCCTGCTACTGTTTAAATACTTAACTCACCAAAAGGTTTCCCACTGCCAACGGACTTTACATCCCCGCAGGAGACACATGCGGCAGGCAGCCGCCTGCACCCAGGGACACTTCAGCAGGAGAAGCCTGGTGTCTCTGAGCCACACTAGCACAGGCAAGGGGGGGGGGGGGGGGGCAGAATCTGCCGTCCGCGGGGCCAGCCCCCGCCCCCCAAGCCAAACCCTCCCCAGGAAGGAGGGGAGGGAAAGGTGAGGAGCTAAGCGAGCTGTCAGCGGAATCCTGCCCCGGGGGGGGGGGGGGGGGGGGTTACCCAGCCGCCCCTCGCGCCTCCCCGCGGCGGGTGGATGGACCTTACTCACCGCCGGGACTCAGGTAGCTGCCTCCGCAGGTAACGGTTCGGTGCCCGTCCCCGGTAGCAGCCGCGGGCGGGGAGCTCCCAATGGCGGAGCTAGGGCAGGGGCGGGGCGGTCCCAGCGGCTTTTCCTACCTCGCCCGGCGCTCAGCCCCCGCCCGCTCCGCTACCTGCGCGCTCCGCCCCAGCCTGGCCCAACGGCGCATCGCCGCCTCAGCTGCCGAGCCGCCTCGCCTCGCCCGCGGCCGCCACCCTCGCTCAGGGGCGGGGGAGATGCTCGCTGGGGGAGGTCGGCTCCGGCACGCACTACGCTTACGCAGCGGGAGGGGGTGTTTATCCGCGGAGGAATGGGGGCGGGGCTCAGGCTGGGCATAAAAAGCCCCTTTGTCGCTCTTCCTTGGGGGGGGGCGACGAGCTGGCAAGGTGGGTGCCCTGGGCAAGGCTGCAGGAGGGGAGGACAGACAGCCGGGGGGGTGTCTTTTGCTAGCTCTCCAGTATTAGTGGGGGGGAAGGCATCCTGTAAGGCCAAAGTCATGGGCCTTGGCCCATGGTTGATGGTTATTGGATGCCTAACATAGTGAATGCCAGTGAAAATGAGGCACTCAGAAGTTAAAATATGACAAGAACAAGCTAAAAATGAGAGGGGTAAGATGTCTTCCTGTCACCAGGGTGCGATGAAACACATCGGAGATTACTCAAGGAACTGATTGAGGAGATATCTTGATCTATTCGCTTTGAAAAGTTGTGGAATCTGGGAGAGATTCCAGAAGACTGGAAAAGGGCAGGTATAGTGCCCATCTATAAAAAGGGAAATAAGGACATCCCAGGGAATTCCAGACCAGTCAGTTTAAGTTCTGAACCTGGAAAAATAACAGAGCAAATAATTAAGCAGTCCAGTTATGAACATCTAGAAAACTTGCCAGCTGTCTACACTGGCCGCTTGAATTTCTGCAAAAACACTGACTTCCTACTGTAAGAAATCAGTGCTTCTTGTGGAAATACTATGCTGCTCCCGTTCGGGCAAAAGCCCTCTTGCGCAAATCATTTGCGCAAGAGGGCCAGTGTATACAGTTTTGCGCAAAAAAGGCCCGATGGCTAAAATGGCAATCAGGTCTTTTTTGCGCAAAAGTGCATCTAGATAGGCACGGACGCTTTTCCGCAAAAAGTGCTTTTGTGGAAAAGCATCTGTGCCAATCTAGACACTCTTTTTCCGCAAATGCTTTTAACGGAAAACTTTTCCGTTAAAAGCATTTGCGGAAAATCATGCCAGTCTAGACATAGCCCTAGATGACAATAAGGTGATAAATAACAGCATGGATTTGTAAAGAACAAATCATGTCAAACCACAACATAGTTTTCTTTGATAGGGTAACAAGCCTCGTGGGTAAGGGACAAACAGTAAATGTGGTATATCTAGATTTTAGTAAAGTATTTGATACAGTCTCACATGAGAGTATTTACTAATGGTTCACAGTCATGCTGGAAGGGCACAAGTGGGGTCCTCGGGTCAGTTTTGGGACTGGTTCTGTTGAATATCTTCATCAACAATTTAGATATTGATGGGCATAGAGAGTACACTTATTAAATGTGCAGATGATAACAAGCTCAAAGGGGTTACAAGTGCTTTGGGGGGGGGGTAAGATCATAACTCAAAACGATTTGGACAAACTGGAGAAATAGTCTGAGGCAGCGTTTCCCAAACTATGGGCTGCGGCCTGGTACCGGGCCGTGGGAAAAAAATACCAGGCCTCAGCGTGGCTGCCTGTAGGGGAGCAGAGCGGGGCGGGCTGGGAGAAGGTGGTGGTGGGGGGAAGGGAGGACCGGCCGCCAGAAAGAAGGGTTGGGGGCAGCGGGGCTGTCCCATGAAGATCAGGGTAGGTGGGTGGGCGGCCAGTGGAAGCAGGGTTAAGGGTAGCAGGGCTGTCCCGTGGAGATCCAGGTGGGTGGGCAGTGGGCTGCAGAAGCAGGGTTGGAGGCAGTGGTGCTGTCCCGTGGAGATGGAGGGGAGGGGGCGAGCGGGCGGTGGAAGCAGGGTTGGGGGCAGCGGGGCTGTCCCACGGAGATGGGGGGAGGGGGCGAGCGGGCAGCAGAAGCAGGGTTGGGGGCAGCGGAACTGTCCCGCGGAGATGGGGGGGGCAGGCGGGCAGGTGACGGAAGCAGGGTTGGAGGCAGTGGGGTTGTCCAGCAGAAATCAGGGAGGGCAGGTGGCAGAACCAGAGGTGGACGGGGGTAGGGGGTCTGGCCAGGGGAGAACAGGAGGAAGAGGACAGGAGAACCAGCTGCGGGAAGCAGGGCTGGATGGGGGCAGCTGGGCTGGTTGTGGGAGGTCATTGGGGGAGCAGGGCTGACCGGGGGAGATTGGTGGGAGGTGGGGGGAACTGGCCACCGGAAGCAGGGCTGGACAGGGGCAGCAGGGCTTGACTGGGAGATCAGGAGGAGAAGGGAGGGGGGAGCGGGACTGATCTGGGCATGTGCAGCCCCTACAAACCCTGGCAGAGGAGTGAGTCTGCCTGGGGATTCCATTTTGCCCCTCTCCCCCCATACCCTCCCTTGAGTAGTTGCGAACTGCCTGGCAGGTAGACACACTCAGGCAGCGAGCACATCTACTATTCAGGCAGTTCACAGCTAAAGACCGATACACCTAATTTTAATAAAACTTAACTAATTAGAAAATACCAGACATTTTATATGTCTGGTAATTTCTCAATTTGTTTCTCAGACAAAACCCTCAAATACCAGATTGTCCAGTACAAAACCGGACACCTGGCACCTCTCAAGGTCCCTTCTAGTATTCTGTGATTTTATGACCTTGTTAATAAACTAGAGAAATACAACCTAGATGGAACTACTATAAGGTGGGTGCATAACTGGATAACTATTGCCAGAGAGTAGTTAGTAATGGTTCACAGCCATGCTGGAAGGGCAAAACAAGTGGGGTTCTGCAGGGATCAGTTCTGGATCCAGTTCTGTTCAATATCTCCATCAATGATTTAGATAATGGCATAGAGGGTGCAATTATGATGTTTCCAGATGATACTAAGCTGGGAGGGGTTGCAAGTGCTTTGAAGGATAGGCTTATAGTTAGAATCATAGGTTGGAAGAGACCTCAGGAGGTCATCGAGTCCAACCCCTTGCCCAAAGCAGGACCAACCCAGACTAATTCATTCCAGCCAGGGCTTTGTCAAGGGTTAAAACCCTTAGGCTGTGTCTACATTGGCACCATTTTCCGGAAAAGGGATGCTAATGAGACAAGTCGGAATTGCAAATGCCGCGGGGGATTTAAATATCCCCCGCGGCATTTGCCTGAACATGGCTGCTGCTTTTTTCCGGCTCGGGGCTTTGCCGGAGAAAAGCGCCAGTCTAGACGGGATCTTTCGGAAAATAAAGCCTTTTCCGGAAGATCCCTTATTCCTGATTTTAAGAGGAATAAGGGATCTCCCGGAAAAGGCTTTATTTTCCGAAAGATCCCGTCTAGACTGGCGCTTTTCTCCGGCAAAGCCCCGAGCTGGAAAAAAGCGGCAGCCATGTTCATGCAAATGCCGCGTGGGATATTTAAATCCCCCGCGGCATTTGCAATTCCGACTTGTCTCATTAGCATCCCTTTTCCGGAAAAGGGTGCCAATGTAGACACAGCCTTAGGGTGGAGATTCCACCACCTCCCTAGGTAACTGATCTCAGTTCTTTACCACCCTCCTAGTAAAATAGTTTTTCCTAATATCCAACCTAGACCTCCCACACTGCAACTTGAGACCACTGCTCCTTGTTCTGTCATCTGTCATCACTGAAAACAGCCTCTCTCCATGCTCATTGGAAGCCCCCTTCAGTCAGTTAAAGGCTGCTATCAAATCCTGCCTCAGTCATCTCTCCTGTAGGCTAAATGAGCCCAAATCTCTCCGGCTTCTCTTCATAAATCATGTGCTCCACCTCCTACTCATTTTTGTTGTCCTCTGCTGGACCTTCTCCAGGGCGTCCACATCCTTTCTGTAATGGGGGGCCCGGAAATGGACACAATACTCCAGATGTGGCCTCACCTGCATTGAATAGAGGGAAACAATCACTTCTGTAGGTCTGCTGGCGATGCTTCTCCAATGCACTCCAATATGCCATTACCTTTCTCGGCTACTAGGGCACACTGTTGACTCATATCCAGCTTCTCACCCACTGTAATCCCCAGGTCTTTTTCTACTGAACTGCTGCTTATCCAGTCAGTCCCCAGTGTGTAACAGTTATTCTGTCCCAAATTCAGGATTCTGCACTTGTTCTTGTTGAATCTCATCAGATTTCTTTGGCCCAATTCTCCAATTTGTCTAGGTCACTTTGGGCCCTATCCCTACCCGCCAACATATTTACCTCTGTCCTTAGCTTAGTGTTATCTGCAAACTTGCCATCAAGCTGGGCTGGGGCTCCCTGGCCACTTCTGTCCCTGCTGCTGCCAGCCAGGTGTGGGTCTTTCTGGGGAGAGGGATCTCCAGCTGCCTCTGGTTGAGCTGTTGCCAGCCCATGTGTGGTTCCCTGGGGCCAAGGCTTCCTGGCTGCCACCATCCCTGCTGTTACCAGCCCAGTCAGGCCTCCCCTGCTGCCACCAGCACCACCATTGTTGTCCTGGCCAGGGTTCCCCGGAGTTGGGGCTCTTCAGCCACTGCCAGCCCTGCTTCTGCCAGCCCAACTGGGGCTCCCTGGGGCTGGGGCTCCTGATTGCTGCCAGCCTCACTTCTTCTAGACCTGCCGGGGCTTGCCATCCACTTCCAGCCCTGCTGTTGGCTTCCCAGCCACCAACCCCACTTTTGCCGGCCCTGCCAAGGCTCTCCAGCCACCACTGGCCCACTTCTGACAGACCAACCAGGGTTCCCTGGCTGCCAGCAACCCCACTGCTACCAACATGGCTGGCGCTCCCCAGCTGCCACTGGCTCCATTGCTGCCAGCCCAACCAAGGCTCTCTGAGGCTGGGACTCCTTGGCTGCTACCAGCCTCACTGTGGCCAGCCCTGGTTGGAGCTCCTGGCTGCTGGACTCCCAGCTTCCCATTCCCAGCTGTGGGGGCTCTTTGGTCCAGCAACATCTCTGGTCCGGACCGCGGATGTTGCTGGACCAGAGAGTCCCAGATTTAGGAGGTTCAACCTATATTACCTGATAGTTCATATCTACCTTTGTAGTATGGGTACAAAAGACAAGAGCATACAGAAAGAGAATGTGATTGTCTGTATTACATATAAGTTCTGGAGTGTTCCCTGTAGAAACCTCACCTAAAACTCATGATTTAGATTATGTTCTTCCTGCAGACAAAGCATCTCAGGCTGTGATCTGTCAGATCTCAAAACTAAACAAATTCAGGCCTAATCAATACTTGGATGAGACACCTCCCCAGGTACTGCAGGAAATGCTGATGATGATTCATTAGACAGCATTCATCCCACTGAGTCAGTACTGAACAAATGCCATTGCATGATATTAGTGACAGTGTGCTGCTGGAAGTTTGTCTTTTGATGAGTCAAAAATCAGGACTTCACCCATTAATATTATTGAGAGATCCCAAAGAGCATGGGGTTTAATCCTCATGTCCTTGCTCATTTGGGGCCTTGGTCACCCTCAATTCCTCCTGCAGTTTCAATGGACATCAGTTGTTTAACAAAACAGAACACCATGCAAATTAGAACAGTAGATTAATAACATTATATATTTCTATTACAATATTATATATTCTTCACCTACTGTGCTAACTTTTATAATGTTCTGTGCTATTAAACAGCTGCTGACTTTCAACCTAAGTTGTGGGTAAAGTCAAGCAGTTTGCATAGTGTTTTGGGATTATATACAATTCTGTCCTCTCCTACAAGGCAAACTACAGTATAGACTCAGATGAATAGTCACTCAAACTGACAACATTAAGTGACTGGAAAACCTGAGAGACCAATACAAAGCCACCGTTATCTATTTTGTGTGCATACGCTAATAGATTTATTTTTCCAAAACCAGAGGATTAGACAATGCTGAAGTAACGCTGAGATCATTCATCCGGTCACCTAGCATATCCAGATCTGAGTAGGTATCAGAAGGCTGGCCAATATTTCTTCCCTTCGTCTATTAGGGGACTTGCCAAAAGGGACCCAAGAGGCAGAATCTCTTGTACGATAGCCAAATGACGCAGAGGAAGAAATCTATTTTTAGTTTCTAAGAGGTTCTCACTGGGCACCCAAGTGTGCATGGTGAACAGTTTGGAACTGAATATTTTAGGTGAGCCCAGGAAACAAGGACCTAAATCAACTGTATTAATAGGGTATGACTCATTGTTTTTCCCCATCAGATGCATTCTGGATTGCTACAGTAAAGCCTCCCTTCTGCAGCTCTTCTGCCTTTAGTAAACAAAAGAGTGCTTTTTCTAGAGAATTCTGAAGCCTTAGCTGTGCAAAAATATTATAATTTCACATGTCTATTAAGTCAGGATTGGGGTTCCCCTGGAAACCTTAAATATTGAATACTGGAACAAGCCCTGCCCTCCAGTTCCCTTCATCTTTATGGGGAATGGGGACAACCTCCAATTGAAAAGATAAAATAAAAACCATATAATCCAGCAGAGGCTTTGAATTTTAGGGTTATATATATATACAGGGCTTGCCAAACCGCGGTAAGCCCCACTCGCTGTCCGGCGATCTGCGCATGCGCAGATCGTCCGAACCTGGCTCTTCCGGGTTGTAATCTAGTCGCCACTTCTACTTTCATTATTTGTCGAGCCCTGTATATATATATATATATGAATACACCTCCGGTATCCCAAAATAGTTATTTTGTGCCTTTTAAACAAGCCCGTTATTTCGAAATAGCTTCTGAAATAACATGCTCACTATCCTGATATCCCTGTAAACATCATTTCATAAGGATTAAGGGACATTATGGAATAATGGTTTATTTTGAAATACACTTGAAATAAGCTGTGCAATTTGCATAGCTCAAATTGCATAGCTTATTTCGAGCTATGCGGACAGTGTAAATGCACCTTAAGGTGCCACAGGACTACTAGTTGTTTTTAAAGTTACAGACTAACATGGCTACCTCTCAGACTCCCCTCTATTATTTCCCTCTGAGAAGTTTAAATGGCAATGCTCTTTATCACTCTTACATATAAGACTCAATAAGCATTTACTTTAAAATATGAATAAATGTATGAAAACAGATGCTTTAAACTACAAGAACTTCTCAGCAGTAACAGTTTATGTACTGCATAAATTCTAATTTTCTTGTGTTATCGAATAAATTGTGGAGAACTTAGTGGTCATGAAACTGAGGGTCAGCGCTGGGTCTACACAGGCATATGGGATCTTCAGCCAGACCTGAATCATCCTTGCCATATTTGTCCAGAGCCTCGTGAGAAAACCAGTCAGGCTGGTTCATTTGGTGGTTTTGTGATGTAATAAAATGGTTTACATTGTAAAGATCCTATTTCAATATCAGGTTGATGGATCAAAATAAAAGTTTATTGTGCTATATTTAGAACTAGTTATACTTAATTTCAAATGTAAAATCCATGTTTGTGGAGGATAAGAAGGAGTCTAAGATTTAAAATACATTATCTGCATTTCTACATAATCTGACAGACTGTTATCAGAATTCAACCTATTTTGAGAGGCTTCTTATAATACATTTTATACAGCACTAAAACTTTTTACAAGAACTGCATTAGAGTAAATGCTATATAAGATTTAATTTACATATTTTTATTAAAATGTCAGCAGTGGCCTTAACAAGTAACAAGCCTGGCATTTCCCCCTGCTATTCATAATATGGATGATGAAGGAAGCCATCTTCTGGCATAGAAGCTTATACTAGGCAAAAGTGTAAAACTATTGTACCAGAGTGAATAGGAGGATTAAAGGCAAAGGACACTAATCCACTCAGATAACAAAGTTCAAGTGTTCAACATTTGGATTATAGAGGTAGAATTTCATTCAATATCCACAATTTATAGATAGGGCCCTACCAAATTCATGGTCCATTATGGTCCAATTCTGGCCAGAGGACTTTTAAATTGGTAAATTTAATAATTTAAGATGTTTTCATCTGAAATTTCAGGATGTTGTAACAATGGGGGCCCTTCCCAAAATAGAATGGGGGAGGGTTGCTAAGGTGTTTGGGGGGGGGGGAGGGTCCAAGATTTCCACTGTCACTTTTCTTCTGCCTTCAGATCTGGGCTCCGAAGGCAGCCGTTGCTGAATTTTCTACAGTTAGAAGAGGTTCCCAGAGATGGAGGTGGGTACTGGGTACGATTTCTCCCATTATGCTGGGAGTGTCTGTAATATAATGGGTTCTGGGGAATGTTGGGGAGGTGTGTGTGAGTGGCAGATTCTCCTCCACCTCATTGCACTGTCTCTGGGAGTGGATGCTGCCCCGAGACTGCGGGCACTCCAGAATGTGCATGTGTGTCTCCATTCTGCAGCCTCCTTTTAGTGGTGGTTTATGGTAGAAGGGTGCCCACCCCAGTGTCAGGAGTAAGGTAGGCCTGTCCAGACACTCTGTGAGCCAGAGCACAAGGGTCCTCTGATGTTGCCTCCTGGGGCTGTGTCCCCCAGACTGGCGCTCCAGTGCACCCATGTGTACAGACTGCTGTGTGATTCCCAGGCTGAGAAGGCCAAACGAGGAGCATGCAGCAGCCCCTGGCTGCCCACTGCCTCCACCCGTGTGTGTATAGGGAAAGTAATAGCTCTCACCTGAGGGGCCTTCCCTGGCTTTGGATGATGCCCAGGGGTGCCGGCTCTAGGGCGACCATGACCTCCTGGCTGGCAGGCATCGAGTTGGTGCTGGCTTCGTCTGGCTCCTCCTCTACCTCCTCCTTGGCTTTGTCCCCCAGGAGGGCAGTGATGGAAATCTCTTGCCCTGAGTCCACAACAAAGGAGGGAAAAGGACTGATCCGCCCCCCAGGATATGGTGGAACTGGGCATAATATGGGCTGTGCTCCCTAGCCTTGGCATAGGCCTGCCTAAGTTCTTCCATGTGCACCTGCTCTTGGGTGCACAAGTGGCCCTTGGTGGCTAGGGTATCGGCCATCTGACCATAGACATCTGCATTTCTGAGTCTGGTGCAGAGATCCTGGAGGTTTGCCTCCTTTCCCCAGACCTCAATAAGGTTCAGGATTTCTGCACACGCCTCTTCTGTGCCTCTGTAGGGTCCTGGGAGCTGGCTGCTAGTTCCTTTACAGCTGTGGAGGGATCAGTGGGGGCATCGGGATCATTCATGGTAGCAGAAAGCGCTGGTCTGGCAGCTGCTATGTGACTCAGGGCTGTCAGGGCCTGCTGTGTGCCGCACACTGTTTCTCCTCGGGCTGCAGCTTTAAGGGCTGCAGGGGAAGGGAAGCTATAGAGTTTTGATGAGTGTGAACACAGTGGCCCTCAGGGCACTTGTGAGATTTCCTAGAGGCTTCTTATTTCAAAATTACTCAAGCTGCCCTGTCTACACACACCCTATTCTAAAATAGCTATTTTGTAATAGGTGTTATTCCTCATACAAGATGTGGGAGGGGGCTCAGGGCTGAGACAGTGGGTTAGGATGCAGGGTGTATGTGTGAGGACTCTGGCTGAAGGTGTGTACTCTGAGGTGAAGTTGCAGATGAGGCATTTGAAGTCCAAGAGACTGCTCCAGGCTGGGATTGAAGGCTACAGAGGGTGGAAGGGGGAATCAGGGTTGGTGCAGGAGATTGGGGCACGGGAGGGCAGGGGGGTTCAGAGATTCAGATTCCAGGCAGCATTTTCCTCAAGCAGGTCCCAGAGGCAGTGGCATGTCCCCTCTCCAGCTCTTATGCAGGGGAGCATCCAGGTGGCTCTGCATGCTGCCTCGTCTACAGGCACTGCCCCTGCAGTTCTCACTGGCCATGGTTCCTAGCCAATGGGAGCTGGAAAGCAGGCACTTGGGATGGGGGCAGCATGCAGAACCTCCTGGCTGCCCCTACATGTAAGAGATGGGGAGGGAGGGACATTGCATTCATTCCAGGAGCTATGCAGAGCCACGGCATGTAGTGTACCTGCCTTAGACCTGCTTTGCCATTGGCTGGACTTTTAAGGCCTGCTCCGTAGTGCTGACTAAAGACACCAGAGTCCCTTTTCAACCAGGCAATTTTGTTGAAAACCAGACACCTGGCATCCCTAAGTGAGGACCCAGCTGCCTGTGATGTCCTGAAATATAGCTTCTCATTTGAGGAATTTTTATATTCCTTTTGTGATTTAATTTCAAGAGTTTATCTTGATAGCAAGGTATAACATTAATAATATCCTGGCAAATTCAAAGCATGCCCATAGCAATGAGTATATAGAGCTCATGGTTGCTCCTGTTGCAATCTGTTTACTAACTCTGAAACTAAATCTGCTGTGTCTGAGGCAGCACCACAGCATTATCCACAACAGCAGGTGATCCTCAGATACAGTACTATAATACATCTTTAATTATTGATAAGATTCCCTCTACTGGCATAACGGCTGCTTGGACATCCAGTGAGCTATTCAATAACATTTGCTTCATCATCCACATATCACAGGGCATAAAACAACTTCTCCACAGTTCTTTGTTGGAGAAGTCTATTATTTCATCTGCCTACCATAACTGCATACCTCTTTCCAATAACTTTCTCAGAATGATCCCTCACTATTTTCAGAGCCGTGATTTCTGTTATCAATTCTCTTTTTGAAGAATGGATTTTTGAATTTGTCTTGACTCGTTTTCAGACACTTTGCAATATCTGGGAGTGTTTAATAGAGATTTGGAGAGGGTTAGCCTTCTTCAGCCTCCATTCCCTGTCACCAATGAAAAAGCTTCATCTGTGTATATTTGCAAAAGTAGTTTGTGTAATAAGCTGAATGACAGTAGAAACAAATATGCTATCATTACTTCAGAATAATGAAACCACTGAAAATCATCAAAGTTATTCACAGGGGAAGATGTAAGTCTCAGAAATGTTAAGGGTATCAGGCAACTCATATTTGATTCCTGTTACAGATTATCACGGCAAGAGCTTGGTACTTCAGAAAGCGATCTAGTTGCTGGTGAAGTATAATTTCCTCCTTTTTAATGAGCAATGTTTCAAGCTATTTAACTCCTTGAAAATATGCCCTTTGTTTTTGTTCTTAATTTAGTCACTCCTCAGGGAGTCACTAATTCCTGTAGTCTTTGACCAGAGAGGCTAGGCATATAATATCAGCACAACAGGTGGTGGTATGTATGTGAGTATCTCTGATAACTATGTATCTGAGTCTCAAATAGGATGAAAGAAAAAAAATGATTAATTGTCTAACTCTGAGAAAATACATTAGAGTGTAACCATATTTCAGCATTGCCTTTGTCAATTTTATAGGTAATAGAAAGTGAAGCATCCATATATTCTGACATTAATTTCTGATTTGCTGAAATGGACAAAGATATGTGAGGTGCATTATGTACCTTCCTTAAGTTACGTAAGAAGACTCTTGCTCAGAGATGAAAGTGTCCTCCTTACTTTGATCCTTCCACACCAGATGGTCTTTATTAGCAGTCAAAGTATAACCAGTAGCATACACATTGTATTATGCTGTATCATGAGAATTGAGATTTGAATATAATGGTAGCATTTTATGCAGAAAAGGCTACCAGAATAGGCATCCCTATTTGTGATAAAAGAGTATGGGATTTTAGCTCTCCATTAGATAGATTAATTATTGGCTTGTAGCAATGAGTCCAGAGTTAAATTGCAGGAGACATATATTTTACTCCCTTACATAGTAAATGTCTTTTTAAAAAATCATCTGGAGCTTGAATCTTTCCTTGCTTAAATTTCACTCTAACGGTGAATTTATTTTTCATTTGGAACATTAATATGACATCTGCTGAATGATTATGGCACTGGAAGAAGTAAAATTCCTTAAAAATATATAGCCCTATATTTTGTATGTAATCAAATAACAGAAAAATAGTTTGCAGCACAGATTCACATTTATCAGGGACTTAGTGCCATAGCCAGAGACATGGGCAGCCTGTGTGTACTGGTCAGCCGCTAAATTGCAGTCAGGATAAGAGTAGCAGAATTGGGAGCAAGCAGGGTGAGGATACAAGACGACCTGGGTCAGGCACCAAGTAGCAGGTGGCAGGCAAATAGCAGAGGGGTAGTTGAGCTGGGTCAAGATAGCAAGAAATTGGGGTCAGAAACCAGGTTATAGACAGGAAGCACATAGCAAAGCTGAGTACAAACCAGGGTCAGGAGCTAGAGTGGAGGGTCTGCCACCAGCAAGGTCTAGAGCCAAGACAGGCATCCTGCATTGTTGCTCACACAACTTCCCCTGGTTTAAATACTAGCATCAGTTAATAAGTGGGCTGTGAAAGGGCCACCACTCAGGCCAGGGGTGGGGGGGCGGGAGGCAGCAACAGAATTGCCCAGCCCGGGGGCAAGACAGGGAGTGGCTCTGTGCTCCTGGGAGGGGTGAGGTTTTGGGTACAAGGGTCTGGTGGCTAGCCTCCACCACACTCCCCACCTTCTGTGCCACCTGCAGCTCCAGTGGTGATTTAAAGGGTCTGGGGCAGCCCCTTTGCCCTCCCCTGCCAGCAGTGTCAGACAGCGCTTCTTGCAGAGCCTAGCCCCAAATGATCCTGCAAGGGAACACAGACTAAGCTTCCAGGGATGAGGCAGAAGCATCAGCAGAACAGAACCCCCATGGTTCCACCTTTGATTCCTGCCGGTTCTTACATCATTTCCCTCTCCCCTCAGGTCCTCTGAGGCAGTGCTAGTCCAGGTTTGTGCAGATGAGCATTGTGGATTTCCCCCACCTAGTTAGAGTCAAGGACATGGGAGGTGTCATAGCCTTCCCAGTCTGCCAGATAGTGCAGGTGGCCATGCATCTGTTGGGAATAAAAGATGGCATGAAGGCAGCAGAGGGACCTTGGATTTCTCAGCTGTCACAAGTGAAGGGGGGTTCCTTCAGCTCCCAGTCACAGACCCTAGAGTTCCCAGATGGCACGGGTGATGTTGGGCCCCTTCAACTCTGCGCTGCTGAAGTTGGCGGGAGATCCGCAGCACTCTCAGCCACTGTGGGTGGTGAGGGGACCCTGGATGTCCAAGCACCTGTGGGTGCCCAAGGGACCCTGGAGCCACAGTTGTGGTGGATGCTGGATCCTCCCTTCCCATTTTGTCAGTTATTGTTAGTAAAAGATAGGGATGGGTCATAGGCTTTCTTGAATTTTTGTTTGTTGCCTGTAACAAGTCCCTGACTTTTACTAATAATAACCATGGACAAATCTTAACCTTAATTATAAATGCTCTGATTGTTCACAGCAATAGATATTAACATTTACCATGTGCCCATGAATCTCTCAATGTTCAGAGCATTGTTTCACTGTTCTTCATCCAGTTTGTGTTCACTGTGTCTCACATTCATTCTTGAACTTATTCTCTTTTATTTATTTCCTCAGTGCAGTTTCTCCCCCTCCCTCACACATGTGATTTAGGCCCAGATCATGATCTAGTACCCCCTGTTCATTTGAATAGAGGGGGATAAAAAGTGGACAGAGAGTTGGTTCCAGCCTACTACTGTGGCTTCTACATATGACACTGAAGGGTTGATGCCGTGGATCAGAACAAAATGCTGCCCCTTACTCAGGGCAGATTGTAGAGCGTGTTCTTCAGCTGCAGCACCTTTTATCTCCTTGATTCCTCATTGGGGCCTGGTCTATACTAGACCAGGAAGGTTGGCTTAAGGTACACAACTTCAGCTATGCAAAATGCGTAGCTGGAGATGGTTTACCTTAAGCTGAGCTTTGGTGGCATCCATACTGAGGGAAGCCAATGGGAGCCAACACTCCCATTGGCTTCACTTACTCCTTGCAAAAGGAAGAGTACTGGACACCAGCAGGACGTTCAATTTACGGGTCTATACTAGACCTGCTAAATTGAACGCTAGAAGATCAACCTCCAGAGCGCTGATCTTGCGGTAAGTATAGATGTGCCCTGAGCGTATTCTTTTTTTTTTCTTAACCATTGGTCTTAAGGAAATCTCCACGGTGGCTTGATTTTCTCTATCTGGAGCTACTACATTGTCTCTTTATTTCGAGCCTCTAGGCCAGGGGTTTCCAGCCTTTTCATCATAGATACCTACTCTGGACCAGCATAACATTTGAGCCTACCCTGCAGCATTAGTGAAAGAGAACTTAGATGTAATTAATGTGTTTTGGTTGAGTGCAAACTATTAGGGTGATATTTGATACCACATCCTGTCTACTTGTTTTTCAAAATTTGGTGCTGATATGTTAATCTATTAGAGATGCACAATACTTGGGTGTGGTAATAGTTGTAGCACAGATATTTCTGTAGGCCAGAAGAAAGTTCCCATGTTAATAGATTAGGTATTTTGCTTTGTGTAAAAAAGTCCACAATTCAGCATCCTTGCATCTGTCGTTCAACTAGCTATCAGTTTGCAGGGTGACAGTTTCCATTCATGCTGTATTACCATTCAAATGGAACATTTCATTCACTCGTCTCATTAACAGTAGCCAGATCATTGCTGTCAACTGCCACAAAAGGGCTGGAAACAAATACTGGTTATGATTCTAATTTCTTACCCTCACAGAAAATTCGGAGACTGTGTCAGAAAAAAATAAGTTTTATAGGTGTCTTGAACTATATAGAGTTTAACAGAGAATTATTGCATATCCCTGCTGTAGTGACATGCCTCAGCAAAAGAGTGGACAAACCTTCACTGTCCACAAAATCAATGCAATGCAGAAGGCACCCATATAGGCTTTGCCATACCACAGCATGAATATATTTCAATCCTGTTTTGGAGGGGCCATATATAAGGCTGAGAGAGTAGCTTCATCTGAGTCTGTTAATTCCCCGGGCTTCCTGATAGAACTAGTAACAAAGAAATGTGTTGTTATGATTACTGTTGTGATGTGGACATAAGCTCACTAGGAATTAGGCTGACTTAGATCAGCTACTTATTTTAGTATCTACTGGACAATTTTCTTCTTCATGTAGGTGATTTTTGGTTTAAAACAATGGAACTATTTAAGGCATGTTTTTGTATCAGAAGCTCTTCCAGTTTTGTTTCCAGGAGTGTTGGAACAATTTTTATGGTGGGGGCGATGATAGCTGTTGTACCAACTGGAAACCCTGTATATGAGGGAAACCATTTCAAGCTAGGAGATTCTGCAGCACCTTCCAGCCTCGAATACTAGTTTCAGGACCTATGTTTGTTACTTGTATGGTTTGCCATGAGGGATACATTTGAATGTTCCTGCAGAATGGGACAATCAAAATCACAGACTGCCTACTTCAATTCTGCTAATGTGTTTCAGTTTTCTGCAGTTGGTGCTATCAACAAGAAAGAGATATTTTAATTTGTGGCTGCAGCAAAGGATGTCATGCTAATGCTGCAGGAAGCTGGGGAGGGATGCAACAAAGACAAAAAAAAGTTGTTAAAGATTTGTGAACTGGTGGGTTTAAGTGTTTCTTAATGTGTGTGTAAAATGTTCCTATGCTGTGCACAAGGCCCCTTTAAAAAAAAAGAAACAACATTTCCTCTTGGGTTGGAAGTTAAATTTAACCCGATAGCTATAGCATTTCCTATTCTAAGTAAGAAAAAAAAAGGTCCTAACTACTGTGGCAAAGACAAATACACCATTGTGATTACTGTCATCTTTTAAAATTATTGTACTGTTCTGCAGGCTTGGAGCAGTGAAAAATATTTAAGTTGCTGAGTACTTTCCAGGGTATTGGTGCACTTGAATGTGTTAGATTTGTTATTATTGAAAATGAGAATCAGATTGACAAAAGATGAACAACAACAAGTTGACATATTTATCATGGTAAAACTGTGCTTAATATTTTGCAGGCCAGATTGTGGCATTCAGCTACTTACAACCCTGGGATAATTTAGAGTCATACTGCTTCAGCTATTGGGATGAAATCCTGGCCTCACTGAAGCAATGGCAATGCACTTTATTGAATTCAATGGAGTCAGTATTTTATCCATGGACAGGGGAGTGCATGAAATGTACCTTTCCAGCCTGGAAATTCCAGGGGATCATTGAATTGGAAGGAACTTCCTTGGTCACTGAATACAGTTCCTTGCTATTATAGCCAACCTCATCATATAATCTTCCCTTGGAAAAGCTGTTGTCTTTTCAGTACAATGCTATCAGTCAGCATGTTGGACCAGTAGGAGGAAAGGGTTCAATTCAAGCACAGATAATTTTATTGCCCTAGAACTTGGGTGGATAGGAAGACAGAGGGGGACAGAATAGGAATGGTCTGGCTTCACAAGTTATAGAAGTAATTGGGGAATAACTATGCTAAACGATCTGAGCATGCAAATGACAAAAGTATTTGTCAATAAGATCAGCTCTTACTTGCAACTTACATTTTGTTTTACCGTAGGAAAGGTGAGGGGGAGCACTTATCTGACTCTTAATGAAATCCAGGAAATTTCAGTGCATTTACCAGAATGACAACTTACCGTATGAAGATTGAGATATATAATAGTCCATCTGTGTAGCTGCTATTTCACATTGAATTTGAGATAGCATAATTAAGATTATATATATAGTTTAATAAATATAGCTAACTGTTGCCTGGAAATCTTTTGGTTGCATATCTATTAAATCAGAGGTCATATAAAAGCATTCACTGGAAATTTAAAATTGGAATAAAAAGTTTGGCTCAAAGAGGTTTGGCTGTGTGGAAATCTACTAGTCAAATAGGTTAAAATTATTCAATCCAACAGAAAGTGGTATTGAATCAATATAATACTTTGCTAAGACGAAATGGCAAGATATTTCACATTTTTATCTGATCGCTTAAGCTACTTGCAGTTGATGGGATGGCACTCATTTAGAACTCCTGTCATAACAGAGTGAGAAAGAAGCTAGCTGGCAGAAAAAAATACATAGAAGAGGATCAGAAGGATATCAAGTTTGTACATCTGTCTGTCTGTGTGTCCATCCATTTGTTTCATTTTGTTTGTTCAAGAATTCCTTATAAATGGTAAGAGCTAGGACCACCAATCTGGGATGTAGTTTCCTCTTATCATAACTTAAAGCAAGGTCAGCGTTTGGTTGGGCTAGGACAATGGTATGTGCGTGGAATGTGATTGTTTTTCATCAAACAGAAAGGGAGGGGTGTGATAGCAGAGACTGTTTTACCCCAGAATGACTGCAGAGGGGGCAGAAAGTGCACCAGCCTCAGGGAGCAGCCAGTGGTCAGCAGCATGGCCCCCACTGTCCCCAGGCTGGCCCTGGGGAGAAGTGGGCGGGTGGGCTGTGCAGCCCTCGCCACATCAAGGCTGGCCCTGGGGAAAAGCCAATCGGCAGGCTGTGCAGACTCTGCCACCCCTGGGCCATCCCAGGGAGAAGCTGATAGCCACCCCCACCTCCTGCCCTGAGCCCCCTACCTGCAGCCATGTATCCCCCACCCCCTGCTCTGGCTCCTGCACTCCTACCCCTTTACTCCCCAATTCTGACTCATGCACCTCCCACACCACCAGCCCTCTGCCCTGAGCCCCCCACATTCCCAAGTCTTTGCCCTGACTCCAGTACCCACACACCCATGCCCTGAGCCCCTCCTTAATGACCCAAGCAACACCCAGTAAATTTTCTAGTCATATATAAAATGTCAAACAGTTAAAGTAGTAGTAAGCAAAGCCTCACTTTGGGACTTTCAGTGCACTGCAGCAGCATCCACATGGGATGTTACTGCACATCCAGTTGGTGCACTACAGGTTCACAACCTGCTTTGTTTGGCCTTCTTGTGCACCTCCCTGTACCGTTGTATATATTAAACCTTGTTCTTAAGCACTTTCCTTTACTACATTTAACAGATTACAAAAAGAATCTGACATAAGTTTTAGAAAAGAAGGACCATCTTCTAGAGGCAAAGCATACAAAGACATATATGCTGTGTGACCTCATTCCGGAGGGGGGAAATAAGTGAATAATTCCCACTTTCTCCTTGGGAGGAACCTAACTCAAAATTGTGTTACTACTGTGCTTGGAAATTGGCTTGAACAATTTACTGAAGGCTGTCTGGGAACATCTGTGAGCCCATAAAGGCCAAAGAGCAAAAATCAGAGTCAGTGACTATGTAGGATATCTACTAAGTTCTTCATGTGATATATACAGGGGGTGGGGGTGATCTGTCCTTGTGATTAGCGCTGGAGCCAGGAATCAAAGCTAAAGGTCAGAAACTAGGCAAAGGAGCACACCTGAGAATAAGGCAGGCATAGAAATGATCACAGCTGTGGCTGTAAATGCTGAGCAACCAGCAGCCTGCTGTTGCTGCTGGTCTAAGAGCATGCCTGGTGGTTCCTGCCTCCTATGAAGTGGGCCAATTAATCAGGCAGTTCTGCTGTTGCTCATCTGTGGTCATTCATTTGGAGCCAGAGCTAGTTCAACCAAGGCTTAATTGCAGGTCCACGGGATGAATTAATTCAGGGTAGTCATGGACAGCAACAACAAGTTCCTGCTTCTTATAGGCTACGTCTACACTGGCATAATTTTCTGGAAATGCTTTTAATGGAAAAGTTTTCCGTTAAAAGCATTTTCAGAACAGAGCATCTAGATTGGCACGGACGCTTTTCCACAAAAGCACTTTTTGCGGAAGAGCGTCCGTGGCCAATCTAGATGCACTTTTCCGCAAAAAAGCCCTGATCACCATTTTCGGGCTTTTTTGCGGAAAACAAATCTGAGCTGTCTACACTGGCCCATTTGCGCAAAAGTTTTGCGCAAAAGTTTTGCGCAAAAGGGACTTTTGCCCAAACGGGAGCAGCATAATGTTTCCGCAAAAAGCACTGATTTCAGACAGTAGGAAGTCAGTGCTTTTGAAGAAATTCAAGCGGCCAGTGTAGACAGCTGGCAAGTTTTTCCAGAAAAGCGGCTGATTTTCCGGAAAAACTGGCCAGTCTAGACACAGCCATAGCATGTGGCTTTTGGGAGATGGAGACTCATGGAGGAAATACCTCCTTAGATCATGTCACAAGATCAAAATATGATGGGACTTATTCAAAGGATGGCAGAATTGCTGGGGAGAGACAGCTTTGCTACCTGGGAAAGCAATGCAGGGTACACACTAGCAGAGTAGCAGGGGACTTGGGAAATTGATTATCTTCTTAGGCTTGGCTAGTGATGCTAGATGGAGCCTTAGGTAGGAGGACAGCTCGGGGCATACTAACTGGCAACCTCTGCAAGTCATTCTCACTGGCTTTTGAAAAGATGTAAAACTCAAAGCAAAGTTGATATGGTTAGTACAAAGACACGCAATAAATAAGCTATTATTAGGCTGCTAAATGTATCCATTTCCCATTTTAGAATATTCAGTTACAACATTGTAACAATTCAAGAAAGCTACTTTTCTAATATTCTAGAAGTCTGGAGTTAAAAATAATGCCAGTTTAATTGTCATTTTTCTCAGCTGATGTATAATGGCCTTTGAAATTTCAGAGTGCTAGTAACAGGTTCGGTCCTGTGTGTGAGCGCCCCTTGGTGGCCTCACAACTATTTAACTCACCTGTTTGCAGGCAAGTCAAAGTCCAGTCTGTGGCCAAGGTTCAGGCCTTCTCTTTTGCCCCCCCTCACTTAGGTCTGGTTTTCAAGGGGCTGCGGGGGGGGGGGGAGGGAGGGAGACCCAGGCCCACCCACTCCTCTGGGTCCCAACCCAGGGACCCTATACATAGCTGTAACCTGCCAAGTTTCAAAGTCCATAATTATGGTCACATTCCTGGGCCACTTCCCCAAGATGCAGTTTCATTCAGCCCTTCCCTAGGGCCTTGTTGCAGAGTTCCCCTTGTCCGGGGTGCTGCAGAGTTGTCGCTGGCTAGCCCTTAGCCACAGAATCTAGCTCCGCTTAGTTACAAGGGCCCAGCTCCCACTTGGCACTGTCCAAGGTTCTGGTGTTCCCAGTCAGCCCAGAGGTCTGCCTGGGTTGAGCTCCAGGAAGGAACTGATAGGCCTTAGGTAGCAGCTCCTTATATAGCAGCCTGCCGCATCCTGATTGGCTGCAGTGAAGGCTGCCCCTCTATCCTGCTCGGAGGATCTCTCCATTGCTCCTGCTGCTGGCCAGGGTGCTGAAAGGCCTCCAGCAGGGAGGTCAGGCTTTGTCCGCCCCATCACAGTGCTTTTCTGAAGCATATGAGGACAGCTTTAAGTTATATGAACAATGTTGCAGAGTCTAAAAATTGCAGAGTATGCCAGCCAAGATCAGCATTAGTTTACACATAACAAATTGCTGTCATCTAATTTATGGTTTAGTGTTGTATTCTACTGATTTCACTTACTTTTGATAAACCCTCTTTTTTGGAGAGAGAACAGCTATATTAAACACAGACACAGTCAACATATGGCTCAGAAGATTTGCCCTTTTGCAGTCTATGATACATTGGAGACAAAATTTGGTTCAGAGACGGCCATCAAGCCTCTGGAGGCCAAATTTTTAAAAACAAAGGTTAGAGAACAAGTAGCCTTACAGCTTCCGGAACAAACTACAAAGCTAATTTAAAAGATGTCTCCTCTTTCCTACAACACTCACAATATCATTATTTAAAAAGATGAAATCAAAACTATTCCTGCTACTGGGGAGGATACAGTCTATCAGTTGACAGAGGCCTATACACAAAAGAAAGATAATATCTAGCTGTATATTTAGAAATGTGCATCTGTCTGTGAGTCTGTTTGTTCAAGAACTCCTCTTAAATGGGAATAGCTAGGACCACTAAGTTTGGTATGCAGCTTCCTCTTCTCTTAACTTAAAGTAAGGTCATAGTTTGGTTATGCCAGGAAAATGGGAAGTATGGGGAATGGGACTGTTTTCCATAACAAGGAAAGGGATGGGATGTTTGGAAGGATGCTATAGTCACAGTGTCCACTGGGGGCGGCGTGTGATGGAGAGAGCTGTACTTCAGAGTGACCACAGGGTGGCTGCTATATCAACCAAGGGAGTGGTCAGCTGGGGATGGGATTTGCCATTTTGCCTGCCACATGACTGAATAAGTGTCCCCCCCCCCACCCAGGAGAAACCTGGTGCCCCTCTGCTCCAGGAAGGGAAAGGGAAAGGGCCCCCCACCTTGGAAGATGGGGGAGAAAGCCCCCAGCAGTCCTGGTCTCCTGTCTTGACTTATTCACCCCTCACACTGCCACCCCTTGCCTTGAAGGACCCAGGCAATGCTGAATAAGGTCTTCTAGTAACAATATAAATAAAAGAATGTAAAGACTCTTAGTTCAACTAGCCAATATGTGGACATACCTAAATTGAGTAACCATGTCACTGTACACCACTGCCTGCTGACTTATCACTCACATTGGTTTTACCACTCGTTATGTTTACAGTGTAACCTCTTGGGCAGTGAGTGTGCCTGGTGATAAAAGCTCTGAACTGGAACTCAGTGATGAGGGTTCAGTGCTCTGCTCAGTCACAAGCTTCCTGTACGATCTGGAGCAACTAAGGTTATGTCTACACTACAGACCTTACAATGGCACAGCTCTACTGTTGCAGCTGCACTGCTCTGAGGGCTCCCATGTAGCTGCTCTATGGGAGCAGGAGAGAGCTCTCTTGCCAGCATAATTAAAACCACTCCCAATGAGAGGTGATAGCTATGTTGGCATATGACCCCACTGGTGTTTTTGAGGTTAAACTTTTGTTGGTGAGGGTCAGGGGTGACATGGGGGAGGGACTATGAGGGGGCATTTGTCCCCAAATGCTGTGGGAAGGAGGGACAAGGGGCCAGAGCCTCTGGGCAGCCCAGAGGAGCAGTAGGGGGGGGCCTGACACTGGCAGTAAAGGTCATCTCCCTGCACTCACCAGCAGTGGTGAGGGAAAGCAGAGTAATGTGTCTCTACCTTGCTCTGCTCCCATGGCTCTGAGCTCATCACTCAGGGGAGGGGACCACCACTGCACTCACTGTTAGTGACATGACCAGGGGAACAGAGTGAGGTAGGGCCGTGCTGCTACGCTTCCCACTCCTCCCTGCTGGTGAATACAGGAGGACCTGACTGCTGCATTACTCAGGGGATTGCAGGAAGAGGTAGGCTAAGGTTGGGGCAAGGATGGAGCAGGTGTGGGGAGAGGCATGGCAGGAGTGGGGAGAGGTGACGGCAGAAATGGGGAGAGGTAGAAGAGGGGAGAAGTCATGTGCCCCCCCATATCTGTACTTACCAGTCATGCCTGTTCGAGATATGGGGTTTTATTCACATGTTAGACAAAAGTATTAGTTTAGACATTGCTTTAGTTGCTCTGGTGTGGAGTCACAAAGGGATTTAGGAGTTGCCATGCTGTGATAGGCCCCTAAGAATGGGATTCACAAAAGCCAGACTGATAGATGGAAAGCTGCTTAAACTAGCCAGTGAGAGATGCTTACAAGATGACTCTGTGCTAAGCCTTTCATTGAGATAGGCGTTTGGCTACAGCCCAGTGGGCATCTGTCTCTGCTAGTGATCCACAATCGGAAATCCCTTTCGCGTCAGGGGGGCCTAAGGACCTAAATTGTTTCTTGTCAGGATGGGTTAGGCATCTGCGTCTTGCCACACACAACAGCCAGAGGAGAAGATGCCACTTCCTCTCCTTGTAACTTTAAGCCCATTTATTAGGACAATCACCATGGGCATCCAAAAGCGGAGGCAGGGGAAGGCACGGTCTTCCCAAATTGCTAGGCATGGCCCGGCCCGTACTCGGCTCCTAGAACGCCTGCTGTAGGGGCAGGGAGGCTGGAGCAACGTGCCCTCCCCCCTCCCTGGTGCTCTGGGGCTAGGGAAGTTCCAGCTGTGTGGCCTTCTCCAGCTGTGTGGCCTTCTCTTCCTGGTGCTCCCTCCCCGTCCCTTCACTTCCCCTCTTTGTGGGGGGGGGGGCATGCTTAGCATGCTGTCCCACTTCCTTCCCCCCCCCATGAGGGAGGTGGGGACTCAGCAGAGGGGGCAGGGCTGTATGTGGGTCTCAGGGCCTCTTTCTCCCAGCCCTAGCTACTTAGACCGCCCTTGCTGAGTCACCTGTCAGATGGGCATTCCAGATGCAATTTCCTCTTCTGCCTCAGGAGCATGAAGATTTGACAGGGGTCTCCCACACCTCTCAAGAGAGTGATTTTACCACTTGACTGTGGAATATTCTGGTGGGTGTCTTTCTCAAACTCTCCTGTTGATGCCGTTGCACTTTGGCAACAGTACTTCCACAAATGACTGGGATTTCTGAAGATAAATAAATTAATTCTTGTGAGGTGCTTAGATGCGAAGATGAGGTAGGGCTAGATTAATAGAATTTAAGGCCAGGAGGAGCCATTACATTCTCTAATATGGTCCCTTTTATAATACAAGCCAGTTTCACCCAGTTATCCCTGTACTGTTATCCCATGTACTTTTTATTACTGTTAAAAAAAAGTGTGTTTAATTTCTAATTTTAATTTGTCTGGATGCAGCTTCCAGTTACTGGTTCTTTTTATATCTTTCTTTGCAATACTTTCTTCTGTAATCAAATCCCATTTTCTAATACTGAAATACAGGATACAATATTTACTGTCATTTGAATCGAATTAGGATGGTCATTTTCAAAGTAACATTCCTACTAATGTACACATGTGAGTCTACCTAGGCAATAGTGTTTTTTTTTTTATGAGATTTCTCTGTGCATTTTTTGTGAATACAGTGACAGACAAGTGGCACCACAGAAATGAAGAGGCCTCAGGCTCGCTCTCAAGATATTTTAAGATTGAGATATTTTTAGCTGGAATTTCTGTGGCAAAATAAGTGGAGGCATCTATATTTTTCACTACATTCAGTTGGTCTAGCTATTCCAGTAGCACCTACTTTAGAACTGCCTCTTTGATAAACTAGATCTACACCACGGGAACTTTAAATGAAAAAACAAAAAGGCTGTTATTTTTATTCGCATGCTTTTCATTCTTTCTAAAAAGTCTCCATAAAGGATCAGTTAGCACATGATGATTACAGCCAGTGTAAGCAGCATGTCAGTGTTAGCAACTGGATATCCTATCATTATTTCTTGGAAAGAGAATTTTTCAGGCTATTTATGCTCCCTTGTGGTATATCTACAGTATTCATCCACACTTGCCGATGGATCTGTTCAAAGGATAAGAAGACCCATTTAGCCTAATTTCAAAGCCCGCTTTTAACACTGTTGGTTCAAAATTTCTTCTGAGACTTTTAGACTCAGAGTGAGATAGTGTAACAAGTGAAGAGGCAGGCACACTGGGGTTGAGTAGCACTTCCTCCTTGTTCCTCCCCCCTTCCCCTCCCCAGGGCTGGCTTATGTCTTGCCAAATATTCCTCACAGTGGTCCCCACATAAATGCATTTTGGGAGTGCTAGTGTAGGTCTTCAGAATATTACGCTTCTCTTTTCCTATGTGCTGTAAGTGGTGAATTGTTAACTATGTTGACATCAGAAGTATCATGACTGGTATCCAAGCTTAGTATTCATTGAAATGAATGGGTAAGTTGACACCTAAGAGCTGTTTTTTCAGGCTCTCTGCAAACTCGAATAGATGTGTCTAAATTGGTGACACTGTTTTAATTTTTAAAGGTTTCCTCTGCAATCTCCATAACAGCCAGGGTATGTCTACACTACCCCGCTAGTTCGAACTAGTGGGGTAATGTATGCATACCGCACTTGCAAATGAAGCCCGGGATTTGAATTTCCCGGGCTTCATTAGCATAAGCGGGGCGCCGCCATTTTTAAAACCCCACTAGTTCGAACTAGGCTTCCTAGTTCGAACTACCATTACTCTTCGTGAAATGAGGAGTAACGGTAGTTCGAACTAAGAAACCTAGTTCGAACTACCTAGTTTGTGCCCCGTGTAACCGCGCTGCACGGGGTTCGAACTAGCGGGGTTTTAAAAATGGCGGCGCCTCACTTATGCAAATGAAGCCCGGGAAATTCAAATCCCGGGCTTCATTTGCAAGTGCGGTATGCCTACATTACCCTCCTAGTTCGAACTAGGAGGGTAGTGTAGACATACCCCCAGAGACTTAGGCCTCCTCAATGTTACAGAGTTTTGTCATCAAAAGGCAACTTTGGCGACAAAACTGTGAATGTATATATGCTGCAATGTGACTTTTGGTGGCAAAAATGCTGCCATGGCCGCCAGATCCCTGAGGCTGACCAGGGCGCAGCAATCATGCTGCCCAGCTGCCAGATTCTTGGTGCTGGCCAGGGCATGGCAATTGTGTTGCCCAGCTGTCTGAGCACCTAGACCGGAGTTTAGAGACACTGTGGCTGTGCAGGGTGCTGGCTTTGGGAGTGTGGGAACTCACTCCCCATCCCCAGCCATTGGTGCTGAGGCTGGGCGATATGGGAGGGGGGTATAATTTGGGCTCCTGTGAGAGGGACGTGTAGAAGAGGGGCCACCCATGCCTAGCACCATCTTACTGATATATGGTGAGTGACAGTACCCAGAGCCCTACCCCTCAGCCAGATACTTTCTACTTTTGCATCTATCACCCCATCACAGAAAGAGAAACCCATTTCTGCAAAGCTCTCCACCATTTCATGTGCATTTCCCAGAGTCATAGGCCTCTGTAGCTGCATGTGATTAATTGCACTGAACACTTGTATTAATGCAGGCACATCGCTCAACTTCCCAACTCCAAATTGATTTGCAACTGATTGGTAGTAGTCTGGAGTCACCAGATTGCCTCACACTGCTCTGCCAATACAGCCCCTCTCATTCTGGTGTCCTTGTGCCATAGTGCTAGGATGAGCTCCACAGACTGTTCCAGGAAGGTGGTTTTCCACACCCGGAAAAGTTCTGTAGCCTCGGCTCATCATCCCAGACTTGCATGATGATATGATCCCACCATTGAATGCTTGTTTCCTGAGCTCCAACTAACAGTCCACCAACAGCAGCTGTTCTGTGAATGCCAAAAACAATCTAGAGTTGCTCCTATCCATATCACATAGCATGTTAGGGAGTCTTCTTCAATTAGGAATGTTGTGATTAACTGCACTGCCATCCATGATGTCTTAATGCCAGGGTATGTCTACACTACCCCGCTAGTTCGAACTAGCGGGGTAATGTATGCATACCGCACTTGCTAATGAAGCCCGGGATTTGAATTTCCCGGGCTTCATTAGCATAAGCGGGGAGCCGCCATTTTTAAATCCCCGCTGCTTCGAACCCCGTGTAGCGCGGCTACACGGGGCTCGAACTAGGTAGTTCGGACTAGGGTCCTATTCCGAACTACCGGTACTCCTCGTGAAACGAGGTGTACCGGTAGTTCGGAATAGGCACCCTAGTCCGAACTACCTAGTTCGAGCCCCGTGTAGCCGCGCTACACGGGGTTCGAAGCAGCGGGGATTTAAAAATGGCGGCTCCCCGCTTATGCTAATGAAGCCCGGGAAATTCAAATCCCGGGCTTCATTAGCAAGTGCGGTATGCATACATTACCCCGCTAGTTCGAACTAGCGGGGTAGTGTAGACATACCCCCAGTTATCAGAGCATAGATGAGCAGTGGAGGATCCATCCCTTCTCACAAAAATGCCAGGGGGCACAGTAAATAAGGGCCATTGGAAAAGGTTGCAAAAGAAAGCCAGAAGCCCATTGAATGCTGGGATAGAAAACAATGCATCATGGGAGGTCAAACCCAGTCCCAAGATGTACCATGATCGCTTCTGCTTCCCACAAGACCTAGCAATAGAAGGTGTTGAGGTGGACTGTGGGCTAGGTATCCGCAGTGCATAGCTTACGCTGTGGATGTGCTCTGCCAACAGAGGATGCAAATGTGAACATGCAATACCAATATTTATTACAGGCAGTCCCCGAGTTACGCGGATCCGACTTATGTCGGATCCGCAGTTACGAACAGGGCTTTTCTCGCTCCGGAGAACAGGAGTGGCGGGATGCCCAGATGAGCCGCGGTCCCACCGCCCGCGTCCTCTGGGGCGAGAAAAGCTGCTCCCCGTCTCCCTGGTCTGCTGGTCAGACCAGGGAGACGCGGAGCAAAGCCTCAGAGGACGCCCACAGTGAGACAGCCGCGGTGCATCTGGACTGTCCCGTTGCGGGCGTCCTCCGCGGCTTTGCTCCGCGTCTCCCTGGTCTGCTCGGGGAGGGCGGGGGCGCAGCTAGTGCCCCCTCTCCCCCAGCAGACCAGTCTTTTCTGCCCACGACGTCTGGGGTAGAGCAGCTGGGGCACTGCTGGGTTGCTTCAGTAGCGCCGAGGAGCGGCACTACTGGAGCAACCCAGCAGCACCCCAGCTGCTCTGCCCCAGGCGTCCCCAAGTCAGCTGCTGCTGAAACTGACCAGCGGCTGACTACAGGAAGCCCAAGGCAGAGTTGCTCTGCCCCCGGCTTCCTGGAATCAGCCGCTGATCAGTTTCAGCAGCAGCTGACTTGGGGACGTCTGGGGTTCTTAATTGAATCTGTATGTAAGTCAGAACTGGCATCCAGATTCAGCCGCTGTTGAAACTGATCAGTTTCAGCAGCGGCTGAATCTGGACGCCAGTTTCGACTTACATACAGATTCAACTTAAGAACAAACCTACAGTCCCTAACTTGTACATAACCCGGGGACTGCCTGTATAGTGCTTTCTGAGTATCGACATCATTTTTGTTGACAAAACTCTGTAGTGTTAACAAAGCCTTATTCTATCTTTTAAAAATGATCTGTCTGCTTCCCTGTGTTGGTGAGTTGTCCCCCAGCCCCCAGAGGCATGTCCCACACTTTGTGAAATGCAGCATCAAGTCCTGCATGAGCTGCCTCTGAGCAGCTTGTCACACTGCTCCCCCCCAGCCATGAGCTAGAGCTGGAACCGGGCCAGAGTGCAGCCCCAGAGCAAGTCGCCCGTGCTAGGCCAGGGCAGGAGCAGCCAGACAGCCTCGGCCCCATGACAACCCTGCCCTCTCCTGCTCCCAACAAATTCCGTCCCAACTCTGCATCCTGTGCCAAGGTTTGCAGGAGGTGAGCTCAGGTCTCATTGCCTAAACCCCAGGAATTCTAACTTAACTAGTTAAGGGGCTCTTTATGGCTTTTGTTCGGGTTGCACATACTCAAATTCTTTGATGAATCAGGACCATTAAAATTCTCTTGCCCAAACTGGAGTTTGGTCAGGTCCCAGATTAACACCCCCAAGTTTGTTAACAGTGCCCTGGGGTATTGAATGTCTGAGAGTGCATGCTAGTTGCACTGGTGCAGGAGAATGCATTGTGAGTAGGTATCCGATTTAGTTCATCACTTGAATGACCAGAGGACACCCTTCAGAGGCATAGCCCCAAGTTAAAATAGGCAAGAATCAAACACAAAAGTATTCACAACACATGGCTGTTGCTCCACTGAAAAGAGTTAATTTCTGCTGTATGACACTGAATTTACATAACAGAGTTCATCATCATGTGAAATAACATGTGACATGGCACAGACAGCCATTTAGGTCACCGAGTGATGCTTTATACAGGCATGCTCTACGTTTTAGAAACCATAAACATACCAAGATGTGAAATCTAGGAAGCTGAATAAAAACAGCTACAACTGCATTTGCTACTGATCATGCTATGGCTATTTGAGTCAGGAAGGGAAAAGGAAAATAGCGTATTTCAAAGCCCTGATGTGACAAAATGTTACAGCTCAGCATTGTATTCTGACTGATTCTGGAAAGAAAGGTTCACAATGACATTTGACTGGCTTCTCACTGTGAAAGGACATTTCCTGTAGCACAACTGTGTTGGCATCTGAAAGGTCAGCTATTCCTTTCTGATATTCCCTGGTGGTGGTAGTCATCATTCCTCCCAGGACCATATATGGTCTTCCTGTTGGCTACTTAGGTAACTCAACCCCCAGCTTGCCTGGGTTGGGCCCCTGAGGCTCAGAGTTCCCCCACGCTAACATTGGGGAGCCCATGCTGTCACTCCAAAATCTACTAGCCTGGGCCCTCCTAAGCTCTGGTGTGCCAGGGGAATGTGGGGAGTGTTTTTTCTCCTTCTCAGTCAAGGGCCACATCAGTGGGATTTTTTGTGTGTTTTTCACTTGTATGCAGCCCTTGACTGATTTTTCTGTGGGTCAGAGGCCCCCAACTGTAAAAAGTTCCCCACCCCTGCTCTATATTATACACCATTCAGAGGTTTCAATAATAATAATTTCTCAGATATCCATCATTTCAAGGGATACCTCTCAGCCTAGGCTTAAAGTTACTGAAGTTGCTAAAGTATCATACATTACATGCATCGAATCTCCCAGTTCTCGATGCAGGCTTGCAGCAAAGATGTGATAACTGCTGGCTTAAAAGTCCTTGTTGCACATCCTAGGTCAGGATGGGTCCACAGTTCCTTCCAGCTCTTCAATCCCTGCACTGCTGCCTCTGGGATGAAGTGCTGAGCAGAGTACAAGATGGAGATGGCCACATGGCAAATGTATACCTCCTTCCTGGTTTCCTCCAGAGTCACGTGGCCAGGTGTGTCTTTGGCCTTCAGAGGCCCATTGTTCCCTGGAGCTTCGCTCATTAGCATATCTATAGGCAAACATTCCTAGCCCATAACTCAAGCACATTCAGGGAGACTTCCAGTCTCCATTCAGAGTACAGATCCGTAACTCCACACACAGACATTATACAGATATATAAAGAGCAGATACAGAATCAGAAGAAAGTAAGCTTTTGTTTGACCCCTCACATGGCCCCCTTTGTACCACTTTTGGGGCGAACACCCCGCCATGGGTGCAGTAGTGACCCGGCTGCTCCCCTCACAATCCAATAATGTGACACTTCCTCCTGGAACAGTTCATGAAGGTATGTTGGCCCTGGCTTGAGCTGCAAGCTGTGGAAGTGGATGTGTAGACAAGCTGTGGAGGTGCTCCAGCCAGTAGAGATCGTGAGATGTGAAACAGGCCAAGACACAGAGGGTAAGTGTCTCAAATAGCTCATTGCAGGGGCACAGAAAAAATCCTTGAGGAATTTCAATGACATAAAATAATAGTTTTTACAAACTGAACTTCAATATATTGTGAGAAGGATGCTTCAGAACACAGAAGCTTGGTTATCACTGCAAAAGAAATGCAGACACAATGGTAAGTTAAAAATGCAAATGTTTTGATTTTAGAAAATTGCAAAAATACTTACGTTACAAAGTGTTTGTGTGTGTGGGAGTGTGGAGGGAGGTCAGGGCTGCCATCAGAGGCTGTACTACAAAAGCTTTTTCTGTGATTTTGAGCCTTCTGCATTTTGGGGACCATAGCCTTACTTGTGATGCCTGAATGGCAAAGGGAGATGTTACTCCAACCTGTTTATGGGAAACCTGCAGTATGTGCCATAGAAGTATTCAGATGTATAGTGACTGAACAGTATGTCTATGAGAAGGGTTCTACCAAATTCATGGCCATGATGAATGCATCATGGTCTATGAAATCGGGTCTCCCCACTGTGAAATCTAACCTTTTGTGTACTTTTATCATATACAGTAATTCCTCATTTGACATAGGTTTCAGAAAATGATTGTGTTAAGTGAAAACATGTTATGCGGGGTCAGTTTTCCCATTGAAAATAATGGAAAAGGTGGGGGTTGCGTTTCAAACGGTGGTGTCGAAGTCAATTTTCTATTGGTGCTGTCTCATCAACGTCAACATTAAATGATGTACTATACAGTACAGTAAAACTCCTGGTAGGGCATCAGCTGGAACCCGGAAGTGCTCCCATCAGCTGCTTTCTCGGCGGGGCTGCTGAGAGTTGCATGTGCATTTGTGGCTCCAGCCTGCACTTGTTAGCAGCCAGGCCTGGGACACAAGGTTGGGGGAGAAAGGGGACTGGGTTACAGCAGGGAGGGGAGGTGTTTGGCTCTGGGGAAGGGAAGGGGAGGAGAGGGGAAGGGGATTGGGTTGGAGTACAGTATGCCCTTGTGATGGGTCTGCCGGGACCTGCACTGCATCCGGCGAGGGGGGGTCACCAGGGAATGGCATGGCAAGCGGCAAACCCTCTGCCACTTTGCAGGGAGGTGGGAGAAGCCCCATGCAGCTGCCAGCAACAGGCCTGCTGGGGAAACCCAGCCGCCAGCCTGCAAGCAGGGGCGGAGGAGAGGGAGCGAGGCGTCCGGCGAGGGGGGGTCCCTGGGGAATGGCACGGTGAGCGGCGAACCCTCCACCGCTTTGCAGGGAGTCGGGGGAGGCCCCACGCAGCTGCCAGTGACAGGTTAGCAGGGGAAACTGTGTTATTTTGGGGATGGTTGTGTTATTCAAAAAACATTCCCCCCCAAAATCATGCTATTGTGAGGAAGGCATGTGTTAAACGAGTAATTACTGTACTATACAGATTTCACAGGAAAAACTAACATTTTTTAAATTCAGTGTCCTGACCGAAAAGGGAGTTGCAGAGAGTTGCAAGGTTATTTTAGGGATGTTGCAATATTGCAACCCTTACTTCTGTGATGCCTTCAGAGATGGGAAGTCGGAGAGTGGTGGTTGTTGACAGGGCACTCAGCTCTGAAAGCAGCACCCACCTGCAGCAGCACAGAAGTCAGAGTGGAAGTTCTGCAAATTTGTGACCCCCTTCAATTTGGGGGGGGAGGGTCAGGACCCCTACAATTACAACAATGTGAAATTTCACATTTAAACTACTGAGATTTGTACATTTGGTTTTCTTTCCTTATTTTTAGCTTCAGATAATTTATTTTTGTTGCCTATAAACCAGTTCTCCAGTTTATTAAGATCCCTTTGCATTTTACCTTCTATCCTCCAAAGTGTTTGCAACCCTCTACTCTCCAGCTTTGTGTCCTCTGCAAATTTGATCATCATGCTGTATATACCTACATCTAAGTCATTAATAAAGGTGTTGAATAATACTGGACCCAGAACAGATTTGTGTGGAACCTCACTTGAAAACTACTTCCAATCTGATATCAGTCCCTTTCTTTTTGTTTTCAGTTGTTTAATCATGTATCGACTTAATCGTAGTTCTATAGACCATGATCAAGTCCCCCCAAGTTCCCGGCCACCTTTGTATTCACAACTAATTCATCCATGCTGGTCAAAACCTACTTGTTACTCAATTTTCTAAATGAGAAAGTTGCTCCCTACACATGCTAAGAATCTGCAGGACCAGGACTGCCAATGGGGGGGGGGGGAGGGGGAGGAAGAAGACTACTATGGCCCTTTAAATCCCTGCTGAAGCCCCAGGTGGCATTGAAGGGCTGACAGGAGGAAGCTAGCTCCCAGCCATGCCCCTTCTGCCTGAGGCCTCACCCCTTCTGGGAGCACAGAGCCACCCCCAGACCTTGCCCAGGGGACAAGCAACTTTGTTGGCCTCCCTGTGCAGGGCTGTAATGGGGGGGGGGGAGTGGCCGTCCACTGAACTGGAAGGGGAAGAGCTCCTCCACAAGCCCATTTGAGCAGAGCCACTTGGGTTACAAAGTCTTTGTGTGGGAGGCAGTGTGAAGGCAGAAGTCCAGAGGTGGAGCCAGGACTATAAAAGGCTAGCCAGCAGAGGAGGCAGGTGTCTGCCCTGTGCTCCAGGGCTGGGAAGCTGAGGACTGACCTGGACCCCTGTACCTGCCAGGAGTGGGGATTGGCCTGGATCGGCGGAGCTCACAAATCCCAGCCACCCCATGGACCCGTTAGAGACCCAGGTACCCACGGAGAGGGAAACAGAGATAGCCCAGGGAGAGCTGGCCATAGTTTATCTGGGCTACAGTAGCGGTCAGCGTGTTGCCGTGTGGATCCCCACTGACGTGACAGATTGCTCTGCTGCTATTAGGGCTTTGGGATGGGACACAGTGGAGAGGGCGGGCCTGCACCCCCCCTACCATCCAATTGCTGGTTGGCAGTCTCCCCACTTAGCCACCTCAGCTGAGCTGTCTAGTGCTTGGGATCTCCACCTGAACGAGGAGGCCCGAGTCTGAAACTGTTTGTTTGTTGCTCTGCCCTGAACCTGGACCAGGGCCTTTCTACTCTGAAACTGTTTGCTGCCCTGCCCTGAACCAGTGCTTAGGTTATCGAACTGTATAACTGTCTGTTTGTGTTGCTGCCCCACTCTACACCAGGGCTTGGGCCCTACTGTTTACCTGCCACCTGGCCCGATCCCGGCCTGGGCCTATGAACTGTAACCGGTGACTGACTGTGTGGCCACCCTGCCCTGACCCAGGGCCAGGCTGTGGATTTGGTGTATATCATCCATCGTGAACCAGGACCTGGGCTTCTGACTATTTGCTGAACTGGGCTGACCATCGGCCGGGGGCCCAGGACGAAAAGGGGGCTCCATGGACGTAGGTGGAGTGGCTGCCCACTGACTCAGAAGGGGAAGAGCCCCTTCGCAAGCCTCAATGGGCTACAAGGACATACTATATTTTGCTGTACTAGTCAACTAATGGATATCAGGGTAGTTTAAATCCCCATTAATATTTGCGTATGTATAGTATTTAATCTTGTTTCCTGCTTGTAGAATGCCTCATCCATTTCCTCTTCTTGATTTGATGGTCTAGAACCTTTTTTCATAAAGTACTCCTTTTTCAAAAAAAAAAAAAAAAGTATCCCCAGTACCTATAGTTTTCAGACACACAATTTTTTTCTACCATTGCAACACATTTGTTTAAACAACTTAATTGTAACCGGGTGATGAAATTTTTGGGTGCAGAAAGTACAAAAACAATAAAGTGCTGTAAAACTGAAAACAAAACTTCAGTTTTCTCCAAATTTCAGTTGTGTTGACGTACCCCCCCAGACTTCTCTCAGGTATCCCTACGGGTACTCGTACCATTGGTTGAGAAACACTGGTCTAGAATACGCTCCCACTACAGGCAGTCCCCAGGTTACGTACAAGATAGGGACTGTAGGTTTGTTCTTAAGTTGAATCTGTATGTAAGTCGGAACTGGCGTCAGCCGCTGCTGAAACTGATCAGTTTCAACCGCGGCTGAATCTGGACGCCAGTTCTGACTTACATACAGATTCAACTTAAGAAACCCAGGCGTCCCCAAGTCAGCTGCTGCTGAAACTGATCAGCGGCTGATTCCAGGAAGCCTGGGGCAGAGCAACTCTGTCTCGGGCTTCCTGTAGTCAGCCGCTGGTCAGTTTCAGCAGCGGCTGACTTGGGGACGCCTGGGGCAGAGCAGCTGGGGTGCTGCTGGGTTGCTCCAGTAGTGCGGCTCTCGGCGCTACTGGAGCAACCCAGCAGCACCCCAGCTGCTCTGCCCCAGGCGTCCCCAAGTCAGCCGCTGCTGAAACTGACCAGCAGCGGCTGAATCAGGACGCCTGGGGCAGAGCAGCTGGGGTGCTGCCGGGTTGGTCCGGAGCGGCGCTGCGGGACCAACCCGGCAGCCCCCAGCTGCTCTACCCCAGGGGTAGGCAAGAAAAGCCTGGTCTGCTGTGGGGGGGCACTAGCTGCACCCCCCCCCCCCAGCAGACCAGGGAGACGGGGGTGGCAGGACCGCCCAAGTCCTCCACGGCTTTGCTCCGTCTCCCTGGTCTGCTGACCTGGGAGACGCGGAGCAAAGCCGCAGAGCACGCGGGCAGCGGGACAGTCCAGGCGCGCCACGGCTGTCCCACTGCTGGCGTGCTCCCAGGCTTTGCTCCCCATCTCCCTGGTCTGCTGGTCGGGAGATGGGGAGCAAAGCCGCAGAGCATGCCCGCAGGGGGACAGCTCAATCGTGCCCGGGTTGTCCCGCTGCGGGCGTACTCCAAGGCTTTGCTCCCCGTCTCCCTGGTCTGCTGGTCGGGAGACAGGGAGCAAAGCCACGGAGCACGCCCACAGGGGGACAGGTCAAGCGCACCCGGGCTGTCCCGTTGCGGGCGTACTCCAAGGCTTTGCTCCCCGTCTCCCTGTAGACCAGGGAGACAGGGAGCAGCTTTTCTCGCCCCGGAGGACGGGGTCGGCGGACCGCGACGCATCTGGGCGTCCCGCCGCTCCCGTCCTCTGGGGCGAGAAAAGCCCCGTTTGTAACTGCGGATCCGACATAAGTCGGATCCGCGTAACTCGGGGACTGCCTGTATAACATCAATATCATTCTTTTCCCTTTTTATCCCCATCCAGAGGCTCTCAATATGTCTGCTGCCTATTCCCTCGTAAATATCTGAGCAAGTGTGTACATTTTTATGTATAGTGCAACACCTCCTTTTTTCTCACACATATATCCTTCTGGACAGATATAGATACCATCATAATAATTACTTCATACACTTTCTCTTTAGCGCTGCAAGAGGCTCCAAGGATGAAAGGTGGTAAAATCATGACTGTGTACAGGTCTGCAATACAAGCCATACACAGCAATGCTGTTTATGGATAGTGCAAAGGCAGAATGAGATTCTTAAACATAGTGGTCTCCAATTGGTATTTTTTCAATCCTCTATCTTTGAACACTCAAGTTCCTCTCAAGTTCCTTTTGTATCATAATTATAATGAAATTGGCAACAGTCAGATTCACTTTGGGTACATCTACATTTCAACACTATTTCAAAATAACTAGCGCTATTCTGAAATAACATAGTCTGTGTCTACAAAGGAGGCAGTTATTTCGAAATAGTGTCAAAATACTGTTAAGCTGGAGGACTTCTTATTCCAACTCCTGTAACCCGCATTGTACGAGTAATAAGGGAAGTTGGAGGAAGAGTGGTCTATTTCAAAATAAGTGCTGTGTAGAAGCTCCCTATTTCAAAATAAGCTATACAATTGATGTAGCTCAATTTACATAGCTTATTTCGAGTTAAGCCCCGCAGTGTAGATGCACCTTTCCTGAATTTTGTACTAATTCATAGAAATCAATTATTATTTTGGCCTTTCCTTTTGCAGGGTGTAGGGGAAGAATGAATTATTTTACTGTGCAGCACCAATGGAAAATCTTTAAATATGTCAAAACTTATTTATTTATTTGGTCATTTCTGAAAAATGGGGGTTTGTTGAGCAAGAAAACAGAGCACAATCCATTGTTAGGACAAAGTTCTAATGCTTTCTTAGAAATCATTGAGATCCTTGTGTATTTTTAGGGCAGAATTTGACAGCTAAAATCCAATCTGTTCAGAACTGAAAAATCATCACCTAATTTCAATATTATAGAATGCTGTAAATCTTTTGGAAGTTAATTGTGCTTCAGTGTCAAACAAGTTTGCTTTTAGACGCTAGTGCAATGTCCACTACTCCATGGTTAACATTACTAATGACATTGTATTATCTTTGGATAATAGAAGGTTACATGGAGCTATTTTATTGACTTAAGCAAAAATCTCTGTACATTTGAGCATAATATTTTAGTGAGAAAATAATAAATACAGGACAGGTACTAAGAGATTATTTATCAAATTGCTGTCAAATCCATTATAAAAAGCAATGAATTGAAATTTCTCTCCTCTGGAATCCCCAAGGTTCAGTTCTTGGCTTATTTTATTAATTTGTTATGTAACAAAAGTAATGTCATTGATTTTTTTAAAAAAAACTGTAAGAGTTTTTGGCTATGCAAGTACCCTTATATATAGGTCTTGGAATCTTTGTGTGGTGTGTGTGTGTGTGTGTGTGTTCACTTTGACTTTCACTGCAATCCTGATAAATTTTAAAATTAGCTCAAGGTGGACACATTAATTTAAAAAATCACAATCTGGGCTAGTTACTTCAGATCCAAGATGTGTGGAATCCCTGTTATATTACTAGTTTGGCAGATCCCACTTTGGCCCTATGCTGCACTTCAAAAGTAGAGAGGCTTCCAAATTGAAAACTGTGATCAAACTCCTTTGCAGCCTGTTTCTTCAGAGTGTCAGTGGAAAGGAAATGGCTGTTTCGGAATCTGAAACTCAGCCCATCCTTGAATAGGGCCCCCCACCTCTAATGGGCTGAAGGGAAACCTAAATCTGTACACTCACAAATTCTAGGAGTTTGAAATCCAGCATGAACAAAAATCTGAATTTTGTGAGTCAGGCTGATTTCCACTTCAGAGACTTTGGAAATGATGAATGACTGTTTAGCAGTTATATTTCATAAAGAGCTCAGTAGATGTTCATTACTAAGGATGCAATTTAGACATGGAGGTCACAGATTCAGTGACATTAACAAACCTTTGTGACTTCTTTGGCAGCTGGAGAACTGGGCTGTAGACAACAAAATAAAATTCAACAAGCAAATTAGGGTCTGAGTAGCTCTATCTTCTGGTCATCTTCCATTACCAGCTTACCTTCTCCATTAGGTGGTGGGCCTTCATCATTCTTTTTTGCCTGACCTATTTGAAGAACCCTTTAATTTTGTCTCTAACATTTTTTGCTTGCTATATCCCATCCTTTGTCTTAGCTTTCCTGATTTTGTCCCTACATGCTCATGCAATTTCCATGTATGCTACCTGAAGATTAATTTGACTCCTGGTCCTAGCACCTTATGCTATAAATTGGATTTGCACACTATAACACTTAAAGCACATGGTGTCCAGTATAGCATTATCATTTAATTTGTGACAGGAAGTAAGGAAGAAAAAAGTGTTGGAGGTTAGAGAAGATCAACTGAGGATGGGAAGAGAAGTGTTTCAAAACTCAGGATCAGTGGAACAGAGTTAAGGGTGTGAGAATGGAGCAAAGGAACGACTGGACATAATGTAGAGGATAATTAAGTCAGAAGTCGATCAATAAAATATAAAGATATATTAAACATCAAGATTTCAAGATTCTGTAATATGTGGGTTTACTGTACAGGAGCATTAGATGACATGCTATTAGCTTCATATTTCCTTCACCTCTTCAGGTAGTGCAGAATTCTTTTTTCATGCTATCTTTGGGCTGATGTTCTCAGTGACAGGCTTCCCTTGGAACCAGGCAGATTTTGGAAAAGCAAACCGTCCATATAACTCTAGAATAGATGAACCAAGAGCAACTCTCTCTGTGTATCTTGAAAGTCATCATGGTGTTTGGAAAGGCTTGCAGTTATGAGGGAAAACTGTGGAGACTTTGGGACTCTGCATGGTAACCCTGGGCCTGAGGCCAGCAAAGCTCTCAGAAAATCCAAAAACTGGGCATGTGAAGTTAGTGTCCAATTTCTTCCCACTTCTTCCAAAGGAGGGCAAATTTCCACCCAGTAGAGCAGTTTGGTGAAATCTCTGCAAATGACAGTGTGTAGCATATTGTAGACTATATGGAATGTGGGATTTTCCTCCACCAACAACATGTGGTCCATTCCTGTTTCATTCAGAAACTCTTGTATGTAGTATTCCATAGTGTTACTATAGGAGAAAGAGCCTGAAGCTTGGGCTTGGTGCCTGGACCAAAGTAAGCAAGCGTTATACTATGAGTAATGGATAGGCCTTGTCAGATGCAGATGTTTGTCTGTAAGTCAGTGTCTTTTGGCACTAGAACTGCTAGCACTGCTAAAAACACGTGAAATATGTAATTACATTCCACCAGGACAGTACAAGGACATCCCAACTTAGTACACGATAAAATAGTTTGAAACAACAAGAGTGAAAGCATAACAACAGGAATAGGTGGTGAATAGGAATGCTTTGGAGGAACGTACAAGGGGAGGTGCCAAATATGTCATTAATGGGTAAGGTGATACATAAGATGTATATCATAGACTGTTTATCTCTGTC
The DNA here is from genome assembly GCF_052426305.1 of Pelodiscus sinensis. Lineage (NCBI taxonomy): Eukaryota > Metazoa > Chordata > Testudines > Trionychidae > Pelodiscus > Pelodiscus sinensis. The sequence goes on along the minus strand of NC_143052.1, from coordinate 294,175,335 downwards.
TATAAATGTTGGGGTACTTCGTTTAACTCTTTGTCCAGCTTAGGGGGCAATAGTGAAGTCCATACTATTGACTGAGCCGTGTCCATTGTCACTCCCAAGCTATCTGGCTACCAATGATTATTCATGTACCTTGTTGGACAATAAACCTGACTCGGGTGCCTTCGTATCTTATCTGAGTCTGTGGTCTTTGGGGGCTCTCTTGAACTCTATTGTGCTAACTATCTGCGCAGAGCATATGAAAATGCACACAGCCGAACATTTATCATCAGGGATGAAGCAGAAGACATGTCAAGATGCCACACCAGGGAATCCAGAATTTACTACATCACTGTCCTGACCTTCTACAGTTACCACTGTCCATTCTCATCAATCACAGTTCTAGAGAGCAAAACTTCTGCTTTATATATAGCTGGATGTATAATATTGCAATATACTTTTGAGCTAGATAGCTGAGCATCTGCAACTCCCATTGATGGCAGTGGGATTGATGGTGCACAGCGCTTTTGAAAATATAAGCAGCTTATATTTAAGTATCTAAGTATAGATTTGGAAGCTAACTTTGGGTGAGGGGTGCCTCTTTCAAAAATTTTGGCCATTGATCCCATGAATATTCATATATTAGTTTGTAATGATAGTAATTAAATTAACTCACATTTACTCAACACCTCTTTGCTCAGAAAGCCTTGAGGTGCTCAACAGAAAACTATGAGTCTGTTTCTTCTTGGATGTAAACCAGTTTGACACTGACAGAACGCCTTGGATTCCAATAGAGTTACTTCTCATTTACAGGAGCATCAGTAAGAATTCTTAAGTTTCATTTGTTGAAGGAGAATCACATCTCCTGTTTGGGGAGTCCCCTCAGGATAGGCTATGCTCTCACTATATAATCTGGAGGTAGTTATGCTTTTTATTTTCTTTTTGAACTTTTTGACCATAAATGAACAATTAATGACTTTGGTGCAGGATGGCTTTTACTCTTATCACACACTTTTACTTGTCTTGGCATCAGTCATATGTTCTATCTTATGGACGAACACAAGTGGAGGGCCAGCCACTAAAACGTAGCACTCACACAGTGCGAGAGAGTGAAACCACATCTGTCACATTCATTCAAGGAGAACTTGCACTTGTAACTGGGGGCTTGTGTCACTCTCACCCCACCCAGCCTCTTGGAGCAGTCAGCTCTGTGTCATGCCGAAGGGGAGTATAAGGGCTACAAACCAACACATTTTTTCCAGAAAGTTCACCTCAGCTGTTAAACCTGGATTCAGTGAGGTCCAGCCATGACTCAGTTTTCCAGCTAAGCTGATGAAGGCAAAAGGAAGCCAAGTGAATTACTCATGTTTACACAGTCAGTGTGAGTCAGTAGGTTGGCTGGGATTTGTACTATCTCTTTGATACGGTTCCTTCTTTCTAGTTTGGAAAGCATCTATCACATTGTGGCACAGTCTCCTTCAGAAACAGACCTCAGCAGACACTGCACCATGCTGAGCATATAAGTAAACAATCTGCCTTTTAAAACAAACACTCCCCCGAAATAAACTAAACTATAGCCCCAGCAATCCCAACACAGTTCCAACCAGTGGGGGAAATGGAACTTTTAAAATATTAGTCTCCACACTGCATGACAGGAAATGCAGGATGAAAGGAAATGGTCACTTTCCAGATGACACTAGTGCTATCTTATTGTGGCTACAGGAAAATTTCAAGATCTGTGGTCTATTTATTTTCCACTTGTACTCTTCCTGCAAATTTCTTAATAGCTCCCATGTAGTTTTACTGGCGTTATTTGAACACTGAGTCCAATGATTACGCATACCTTCATATATTGTGATAAATGCTACTTGCTACCATGGATCTGCTGACTGACTTTGGACCAGTCTCTCCAGGTCAGATTTTTAAAGGTACTTAGGTGTCTGAAGATTTAGATATCTAGTGGACTTTCAGAAGCACCTAGATGACTAAGGGAGTTAGGAACTGATGTGCTTTTGAAAATCCCACTGGGCACCCACCTCCATCTTACAACGCCTAAATACTTTAAAAATGTTACCAATCACCTCTCTGTACCTCTTTTTCCTCTCCTTTGTCAGTCTTGTCTATTTAGATTGTAAACTCTTTCATAAACTCTTTTCAAAAAGTGCCTCTCACTACATGTATGTTGCACAATACGGCTATGATCTCATTGGAGATCTTAGGCACTGTCATAATATAAATAATAATGATGGATACTAGCAGGCTGTGCCTTATGCTTTCTACACTCGCCAACCCCCCTCTTGCTGGTGGCTTTCACAGCCAGAGAGTGTAAGAGTGTGTTGATATCATTTTGTCACCCAGCAGGAAAAACTTTTTTATAGAGAGAGAGATAATAAAAGGACTTTCTGTTTGAAGCAGAATGCAGACTATATGCATTCACAATTCAAATTCCTACTTGATCTACCAATGAGATGTTATTAACTTTAATTACATTTAATGAATTTTATCACAATGCTCAACTTTACATAGCGTTGAAGTTATTATTTTAAAGGGCAAATGTATTTGCATTCATAAAGGATCCCTGTGTTAGAAAAATCAAACAAAAGCAAATCATGCTGAAGCAAGATACTGGATTTTCCCAGTGATATAGATCTTGTTAAGGACTTTGCAAAGAAAATTATCTCCAGATCGTAAGGTCAAAATGGAAAGAATTATTTTTCTACTTCTGAACTTTAGCTGCTGGTCCCAATGGGAAAAATAATGGCAGTGGGGACTATTTTGAGGGACGTGGAACAAATTGTTGCCTTGGTTAGAATTAAAAAAACCAGCATCTGATGATAGCTGAACATACTGATCTACTGTGCCTTGTCATTTCACTCCAGCATAGAACAAGGGTTGAGAAGCCATTAAGCAGATATTTGCTAATTCAAATCTTGTAACTTCAGTGATAGACGCAGTGCAATTTAAGGTTGATGATGTTGACAAATCATATTTTCTGTGATAGTGTCTTTTAGATCAAATTAAAGCTGATATTTTAGCAGAGAGCTCTCAGAATGTTATTCTAATTAGCTCATTATAGTGCAAACTCTGTAGAATACGTTTAAGGAAGTGATGAGAGTCTTTGCTAAAAGTTAGGGGTTTTGCATCTGCTGAAATCTCTTGGAATGTAATTTCATAACACATCTTTCCTCATCTCATGACTACTTTCTGGATGAATTGCTCTTTATAGTTATGCTTTTCTGGACTATATTAATAGCTGATTCTTTAAAACATTTTACACGTCTTTAGAAGCAGACATGGGTTATTGTATTTTTGTTCCTTTCACTCTTTTGGAACTTTTAAAATCTGATATATATATAAGTAACTTTTGGGAAGATTATGGGGCCATCTTTTAGTATGGCTCTTTTTTCATTGAAGTGGTAACATTTTGACAAGAAAGACTGTCTTGCAGTGCTGGGCAGAGATGGTTTCATGATGGCCATGTTTTATAGAACCTTGTTGGTCAGGTTTGGTTTCAGTAAAACCAACATTGGAATGGGATGGGTGGATCCAAAATCCATTTGACCAACAGAGTTTAAGGGAAAAAAGTTTTTGGTAGCATTCCATCATTTGCAATGGACAAATTAGGAGTTTTTCATTACACAAAACCTCTACTAGGGTGGATTTTTAGATCCAGGTTCTATTTATTCTAAACCTGCAAAATTCTGTAGACTCAGATAAAAGTATAAGGGTTTGGACTTATATCTTTAATACTGAAAGAGAAAGAAACTTTTTAAAAAAAAGTAAAAATGGTAATGTAATGGTAATAAAAATGTAAAAAATAATAGAGAATGACTTTTCATGATGGAGTTCCAAACTTTCAGTTGTGTAAGTACACATAAACACTTCCCTTAATCAGATTTTCTCATCCTCACTTCCTTCATTTTTTTGCCCAGGCTACTGCCTCAGTGTCTTATGAATGACTGGTTTCCCTGCTGATTAAACAACAAATATAATTTCCTCATAGACTGTGTAATTGCTGTGCAGCAATGGAAAGAATAGATTATGGGACTATGATTCAGAACTTGGCAAGCTATGGCCAAGAAGGAGGTAAAAAAAGTGATGAATATGTTGGAGATTTCTGCACAGAAATAAAGGTTTTAAGTATACACTTGGCCTGTAAAATTAAAATGTTTAAGTATTTGACTAATATAACTAGGACAAGAATATAAAGCAGTTTATGATTCTCTTGGCAAGTCATAACCTCAGCACCTGCTATTACCACTAGAGCTAATGTTCTGGCAGAATTCCTGTGATTGCTCTGATTCTAAGGGCTTTCGAATTCAGCTCTGTTGCTTCCGAAAGCAAATGGTCAGTTGACAATGCTGATATTTATAACCATGAATATAGTTTCCATTCATTCTTCTCACTTTTAAGTACTATTGGCCAAATTTTGTGAGACAATGAAAACTCCCATTCAGTCCTGTGTTTACATGTGTAAGAGGTATCAGATGGAAACAATGGAATGAAAATTTCAGTTTAATGATGAATCGTTTCAATTCTCTGACTATAAAGAAATCTGACCTCCTAAAATCCAGTACACAAATACCGGTAATTATTTTTGCTGGTTATAATTCACCAAATTATAGAGAATGTGTTTATATAAGGCTGTCAGTTGTCTTTTCAATTGTGATGAATGGGGGTGGGGTAAATTATACTCTTTTCTGGACGTTACAGCCTTTAAGTTAGCAAAGAACTTTTTTTAGTAGTTAACATTTGAACCTAACCCTAATTGTCTTGCTTGTCAGGGTTAAAACCATAGACAGTAGTTCCTAGAGAATCCCCAGGTATGCTAGGGAAGCAGGAAGTGAATTGGCAGGAGGCCAGGAGACCCAACGAAAACAGAGTGCTGGCTTTTGAATTGGAAGCAGTGGCCTTCCTGTTCCTGTTGTGTCTCCAGAGCTGAACCAGGGAGGACGAGAAATAAGCCAAGGAATCAGACATGGAGAATCTAGTGACATCTGTGCCCAGAGAAGGATTAAGTCTTGAAACTACAGATATGAGTAAAACAGGGAATGTTTAGTCAGACGCGATCAGATTATTTTCTTTATTTTGGGGTGTTGAACTTCTCTTTGCTGAGCCATGTAACTATCCCCTTACACTGTATCTCACCAAATGGAATCCCAGGGAAGCAATTCTCAGAGTTTTTAATCCTTTTCTAAATTGCTTTGTACACCTAGCAACCAAGTAATATTTCACCAACTGTGGGTTTTTTTTAATTGTTAATAAAATTATCCTTTTAAGACCATAATCTGATTCCTGTGTCCTAGAAGGCAGGAGGTTCAATGTGCATGTGCCTAAGACTGGGAGGCCAAACTACTAAGAACAATTTCAATTTTCTAGCTTTTTCCAGAGAAAAGATTAAAAGCACTTAAGAGTACCTCACAGGAAGGAATTCCCAAGTGCACCATAGGGGTGACAGCAAAAACCAATTGAAGGCCAGGGAATTTGTGACCTTAGGAAGTTTTAACACAAGCCTTTAGTGGCAAGGTATTTTTAAAGTCTCTTGCGGGCCTCCACCTTCTGCACTCCGAGTGTCAGAGTGGGGGAACAGCTTTAAGAACAATAATATTAGTTCAGGTTCTTTTCTTTAGTTTTCATTTTTGTTATATGAATTGTAGTAAACGTAGTATTGATTTTTATTGCCAATATAAATATTGGGCAATGGCATTCATACTATAATCTAGCATGGACAAGGTTCTAGGGGCAAAATTTAGGCATAAATGTTTGGCTAATGATCCCTTATCTATAAATGACCCAGTTATGTTAGAATAGGTTTATTTAAAGAATTTGCATAACTATCTTATATTTCTTCTACAGACTTTTCTTACGTTTAGACTCTAGTCTTCCTCTCTTGCTTGGATGTTGTGAATAGTGCAGAAAACATGCCTACCCTTGATATAAAATTATTTCTTCTTGGGAATCTACTAATTTCCCAATTGAGTGTTTTGGTGAGGTGGGGAGAGTAAGTGATAAGGTTTCCCCCCTTGTAAACCTGTTGGAATTAGGTTTTATTTCCTTTTGTATAAAAGTTGCATATTTTAAGTGATGCTTTGTCAGTTTTGATTACTTCACTTCATTTTCTCAGTTTTTCTATTTATTTCCCACATTATACATGTCTTTTTACTTTCCTGCTCTGCCGTATCCTTTCCCCATCATATCTCCAGGACAGGTAGACGAACCAGATGTTCCAAACTAATAATGCCTTAAGCACTGAGACTATTCAGGCACCTGATAAAGAAATATTTGACCTAAACATTCCTGATGGATAATATTATAAATTGTGTTTCCTGGAACATCAAAAGGTGAATTAATAAACAAAAACATAAAAAGAATTATCACTCATCTAAAATCAATGAAAGCAGGTACTATCTTCCTACAGGAAACCCACTTTAATAACTAGAAGGCTGGGAAATTTAGGAGGGACTGGAAAGAAGAAGAGGGGTTTAACAAGATCTCTGCAGACAAAGTACCCCACTTAGGAAGGACAAAATCAGTTGCACACATACAAAATAGGCTGCCTAGGAAGGAGTACTGCAGAAAGGGAATTGGAGGCTGTAGTGGATCACAAGCTACATATGAGTCAACTGTATAACAGTGTGGCAAAAAAGCAAACTCATTTTGGAATGTATAAGCAGGCATGTTTATGAAAGACATGAGACAATTCCACTCTACTCCATACTGATTAGGCCTCATCTGGAGTATTGTGTTCAGTTCTGAGTACCACATGTCAGGAAAGATGTGATCAATTTAGAGAAAAGTCCAGAGGATAGAAAGAAAAATAATTAAAGGTCTAGAAAACATGACCTATGAAGGAAGATGTAAAAAAAGGTTTTTTTTTAGTCTGGAGAAGAGAAGGCTAAGAGATGATTTAACCATTTTCAAATATATAAAAGGTGGCTACAAGAAAAAGGGTGAATTTTTGTTTTGTTATCCTCTGAGTCTTGGACAAGAAGCAATAGGCTTAAATTGTAGCAAGGGTGGTTTAGACTGGACATCAGGGAAAAAAAACCCTAACTGTCAGAATAGATAACACTGGAACAAATTGCCTAAGGAAGTTGTGGAATCCCTCTCATTGGAGGTTTCTAAAGACAAACACCCGTCAGAAATAGTCTAGTTATTACATAATCCTGCCTTGAATGCAGAGAACTGGACTAGATGACCTAATGAAGTTCCTTCCAGTCCTACACTACTATGATTCTATGAGGAAGGTAGATTTTTACTGGTTAAGCTAAGATTTCTGACATTCTATATACTGATTAATATACATGGACCAATAAAGATGTTCCAGGTTTTTAAATTTTGTTCCAAATTAACTAATTTAACTGAAAGCTAAAAAAAACCTGAGAAAATTTAGCTAAGCAGAGCTAATAATTGCTAAGAGACTACAAAAACAGAAATCTGGAGAGCAATTGAAATAGGAGCACAGATATCATCAGCTTAGCTTCCATGTATATCATAGCAGAAATACCAAAGAAAAATTCTCAGAGTTATGGGATACTTTACTCTAAGTGTCTGAATGATTTTATTAAAATCATGCATGCAACTTACCTCTCTCTTTTCTCTAACAAATTCCTTCCCTTTCCATGTCTATCCCCTTCCTTCAAATTCTGCTTCCATTCTTCATTATTTTATTTTAATAATTTTTCTTTAATTAGTTGGATTTATAAGAAAAAAAGTTAGTAAATTATGTGATTTTATATATATATATATATATATATATATATATATATATATATATATATATATATATATATATATAATAGAGCTAATGTTAGGTAACAAATTATTAAGAGAAAAGCCACGCTAACAATATATCAGGAATTTCATTGGTGCCAGATTATTGCCACTGAAATGTAATGACTCAATGAGAATTTGCATGCTAAAAATGGATGGCCCTATGGAAGACCGCAAAAAATTGGACAGTTTTATGACCAATTGGAAAAAGTAGTTTTAACTAAGGGGAAAATGAGTTGATAGAAATAGGTGACTTTAAGACAGGAAAAGACTGAGTGGATGACTTAGTTGGAGACTGTGAATTAGGATTTAGAAAGGAAAAAGGAGACAGACGAGACAGACTGATTGAATTTGCAAGCAAGAATGATCCACTCATCTGTAATACGTGATTTCGGCATCGCCTGAGACAATTATATATATGATAAAGCCCTGGTGACAAAATAGAACACACTACACAAAGTCAATGGATTAAATTTTAATACCACAGAGATTTCATAATGCATTTTTAAATGCCAGAATGCTCCCCTGGGCAGATCCCAAACTGCTTGCTAAAGCTGAGACTAACATTAACAAATACTACTACATGACCTAAAAGAGTCAAATTTACAGTTTGCTTGTATACAGATTCAAACAGCAACTAAAATGCATAGAATATACCTAAAAATCAACCCAAGTCTTAATGGCTCCCACAGTATAACAATGAAGACACTATGGGGGTATGTCTACACTACCCCGCTAGTTCGAACTAGCGGGGTAATGTAGGCATACCGCACTTGCAAATGAAGCCCGGGATTTGAATTTCCCAGGCTTCATTTGCATAAGCGGGGAGCCGCCATTTTTAAAACCCCGCTAGTTTGAACCCCATGCAGCGCGGCTACACGGGGCACGAACTAGGTAGTTCGAACTAGGCTTCCTAGTTCGAACTACCATTACTCTTCATTTCACGAGGAGTAACGGTAGTTCGAACTAGGAAGCCTAGTTCGAACTACCTAGTTCGTGCCCCGTGTAGCCGCGCTGCACGGGGTTCGAACCAGCGTGGTTTTAAAAATGGCGGCTCCCCACTTATGCAAATGAAGCCCGGGAAATTCAAATCCCGGGCTTCATTTGCAAGTGCGGTATGCCTACATTACCCTCCTAGTTCGAACTAGGAGGGTAGTGTAGACATACTCTGGGTGTGTCTAGACTAAGGGGTTTTTTCGAAAAAAGTGGCCTTTTTTTGAAAAAACATTAGCTGCATCTAGACTGCTGCCACATTCTTTCTAAGGTAAATTGAAAGAACACAGCAGTTTTTTCGACCCCGGAAAACCTTGTTTTATGAGGAAGAATGCCTTTTTTTCAAAAGTTCTCTTTCAAAAAAGGCACTTTGTAATGCAAACTGTGCTTTTTCGAAAGAGAGCATCCAGACTGCCTGGGTGCTCTCTTTCAAAATAGTGGCTTGTTTTTTTTTAAAGTACTAGTTGTAGTCTAGATGCTCTTTTTTGAAAATATCTTTTGAAAAAGCCTCTTTTGAAAGAGGCTTGCAGTCTATACATAGCGTATGATGCTGCTAGACCATGTGCCTGCTCTTGCCAAAGCAGTAGGTGCCAGCAAAGTATTGATAAATTCATAGTTGGCAACCAGACCAGATCACCTCTATTCTAGCATTGTTCAAGATAGGTATTAGACTTGTAAATATGTATTTAGACTCTATCAAATGCTTGTAAATTGCTGCATGCATTAATCTTACTTGGAACACCTATATCCCATGCTGTGAGGTAACATGAAAGTTTTGCTTTATAATTGTAATGACTGCTCTGAACTTGTGTACCCAGGCAGAAGTGGTTCCCCCACCTAACAAGGAGGAGTATAAAACTAATATCTGAAATATCATGATACAAAAACTGGGCTAATAGTCTTCTCAGACTCAAGAAGATGCTGCATGCAAAGAAGCTCACCCTGTCAGACTGAATTCTGGAAGAGAGAAATTAAGATAGCTCACATGAAAATTCTTTATCTCTGCTGTTTGGACTCTCTCAGAGTTGGTGCTAGGAAACAAAAGCACAGGTACCCAGGATCAACCTGGCTCAGCCCTAAAGATACTCAGTGATGACTCTGTCACCTTTTGAAACCATAGACTGTAAATCATTTGTGTATATGTGTTGTCTGCGTTATTCTGTAAATAAATATTTCATTTCTTTTTCTTAGTTAATGAATCCTGAATTTATTCTGAGATTGAAACTAGTGGGCTGTGTCTAGACTGGCAAGTTTTTCCAGAAAATCAGCAGCTTTTCCAGAAAAACTTGCCAGCTGTCTACACTGGCCACTTGAATTTCCGGAAAAGCACTGATGATCTCATGTAAAATCATCAGTGCTTTTCCGGAAAAACTATGCTGCTCCCGTTTGGGCAAAAGTCTTTTTCCGAAAGACTTTTGCCCAAAAGGACCAGTGTAAACAGCATAGTACTGTTTTCCGCATAAAAGCCCTGATTGCGAAAATGGCAATCGGGGCTTTTTTGCGGAAAACCGCATCTAGATTGGTCACAGACGCTTTTCCGCAAAAAGTGCTTTTGCAGAAAAGCATCCTGCCAATCTAGACGCGCTTTTCCGAAAATGCTTTTAACGGAAAACTTTTCCGTTAAAATCATTTTCAGAAATTCATGCCAGTGTAGACGTAGCCCTGTTGTCTTTGATGTGAGATATGAGGTACAGATTGACCTAGTGCAAACAACTTGTCTCTTGGGACTGGAAGCAATCTGAATCTTTTGAAATCTTTCACGTATGAAAAAAAGGTATCTCTAGTCAAGCTGGCCTGGGTGCTATGATAGATTGGAGTACCCAAGGGGAATGTTGGCCCTGGTCTATACTAGGGAGTTGTTTTGGAATAAGCCCCCTTATTTTGAATAAAAAAGCAGAGCGTCCACACTGCCAAGCCCATTATTTTGAAAAAAAACCGAGCTGGTTATTTCATAATATGTTCTCCTGCTTTCCTCGGGGAATAACACTTATTTTGAAATTGTTATTTTGAAAAGTATTAGTGTGGATGCTCTAGTGCTGTAATTCAAAATAATTGGCCTCCAGAGTCCATTCACAGCTGCACTTGTGGCCGCTCTGGCCACACCTGCCAGCTCCACTGCTCCTCTTCTCCACAGGTGCTTAAGGTACCAGGATTCTGGAGAACGGCTGTGGCACATGCAGACCTTTGCCAGCCCCATGCCACACAGCACCATCTCAGTAACCATGGCAGACCTCAGTGCTCCCTCTGAGTCCCCCACGGCTGCCAGCGCTCCCACAGCACCCTCGGCTGCCACTGGTCAGGGATGCAGTAGAGCACTGGCCTGGACTGGTGTGGAGATCCTGGATCTTATTGAAGTCTGGGGCAAGGCGATCAACCTCCAGGATATCCACACCAGAGAGAAATGCCGATGCGTATGGCTGGATGGCCGGCAGGCTGGCCAACAAGGGATACACCTGGATCCTCAACCAAGTCTGGAGGAAAATTAAAGAGCTCCATCAGGCCTACAACAAGAGAAGAGCCCCTGAAAACACACGTCACAGCTTGCCTGACCAAGCAGCCGTAGGAAGTAACTGCCCTACTTATGCCCTCCCCAGAGTGCTTTCAGGGGCGCTAAATCCAAGGCAGGTTCCAGTCATTGTGGACACACTATTTTGAAATCATTCTGAGCTATTTCAATGCTCTCCTATAGTGGGGATGTGCTATTTTGATTTTGTTATTTTGGGAGTTATTATTTTCATTTTACTTATTTCAAAATTATTTCCTAGTGTAGACATACCTTTGGTGATTCCAAAATAGACTATTAGGCTACATCTCACTACCCAGTCTTGTGCAAGAACATATGCAAATGAGGCGCAGCAATGAATATTGCTGCACCTCATTTGCATACTTAATGAGCCACTATTTTTGCTCAAGGGGCTTTTGCACAAGAAGGAGCAGTCTACACTCTCCTGAAAATAAGCAGCAGAATGGTTTTTGTGCAAAAGCCCCTTGTGCAAAAATGGCAACTCATTAAGTATGCAAATGAGGCGTGGCGATATTCATTGCCATGCCTCATTTGAATATGTTCTTGCGCAAGACTGGGCATTGTAGACGTAGCCTTAGTGTACAGCTACACAGCATGCTTATATTGAAATAAGCTATTTCTGGGCCTCCAACCACTGGGCATCTGTCTACATATACCACAAGAGCTACTTCTCCATGGTCCTGCAGGCTCTCATTGACCACAGAGGGCAGTTCACTAACATCTGCGTAGGGTGGTTGGGAAAGGTGCACGATGCCCACATCTTCAGAAACTCCAGCGTCTTCAAGAATCTGGAAACCAGCACTTTCTTCCTTGAGTGCATTATCAGGGGTGGAGATGTGGACATGCCACTGTGCTTCATGTGGTATGTGGCTTCTCCTGCTGTGGCTCATGAAACCTTACCTGGACACCATGACCCCAGCTAGGAATGCTTTAATGCCAAGCTCAGCAGGGCCTGCCTGGTAGTGGAGGGTACCTATGGGCATCTCAAAGTGAGGTTCAGATGCCTCCTCACCCAGCTGGATGTAGAGGGGCAGAACATCCCCCAGGTGGTAGCTGTGTTCTCCACAATATATAAGAGCAGAAGGGGGAGGTATTCCTCCCTGAGTGGAGGCAGAGGCAGGCCAAGTCAACAGGGTCTGTGCACAGCTGCCATCTGCCAGGCTCATCAGGCGAGGGTGCACATCTGGGAGATCCTGAGGGAGAGTTTCTCAAAAGGGCCCCAGTGACTCTCTCCCTGGGACCTTCCTACTAGGGGCCTGTGCCTTGCCTCTCTATGCCTTTCCTCCCTCACCCTTCCCTTCCAGCCCTCCACAGCAAAGACAATAAAACTGACTTTTTTTTAAAACAATCAACTATGTGTGGTTTATATTTGGGGTCAAAGTAAGTGGGCAGGGACTAGGGAAAAAACCTGGGAGAGGAGAGTGGTGGGAGGGAGGGATGTGATGGGAACCTATGAGGGGGGAGAAGGAGGGAGGAAGAGAGGCTCAGGGCTGGGAATGGGATTGGCACCTGGCTCGGTTGATTCCACTGCCTTGTGTGTGGGGATCTTGGTGATCGTGGGGAGGGGAGAGGAGAGGGAGAAGCAGGAGGTGGAGCTGGAGCAGGGTCAGGCATAGAAGGAGGGGCAAGGGCTTGCATGGGAGGAGGAGCAGGACTAGGAGCTGGAGCTGGGGTTGGGGTTGGGGCTGGGGCAGGAGCAGCAGCAGGAGCAGGAGCAGGAGCTTGCTCTGGGCGGGCGAGGAGAGACTGAATGGCCATGTATATGGTGTGGCCCTGCTGCAGCAATTCCCTCCAGCTCTCTTTGTACAACTGCATGTCCTCCTGGAGTCTCTCATCCCGCATCTCATGCAGGGCCTGGAGCATGGAGATGTGCTCCTGCAGCTCCCCCTGGTGTTGGGTGGCTCTGGGAGAGGCATAAGGATCTTGTGCAAAAAGGGGGTTTTGCACAAAACAGAAGCGGCTACACTGCTTCTTTTTGTGTAAAAACCCCTTGCGCAAAAAGCATCCATGGAAAATATACTAATGACATCACAAGCCATACCAATGAGTCTGTCATTCGCATACTCTGTTGCAAAAACCTTGTAGTGTAGACAAAGCCTTATAGTGCTTGAGGAGTTCACATTTTGTTACTGGGCTGAAGAAATCTAATTAGAGAACATGCAGCTAGTTTGGGGTGGCTGCCTTGCTTTTTGATAGTCTGCACTGAGATTGGCATTCCTGATTGTGAACATCTCCAGACAGCATCACAATTCCTGCACAGAGGAAAATTGGAAAAATGTTAAGAAAAATGTAAATGCAGCCACTGTGTTGGTCAGGTGTAATGCAATGCAATAATGATGAATTTATAAACCCAATAAATGAGAGAAAAGCAGACAGGAAAAGTGAGGAATACTGAAAGTCAGCGGCGGATTTAGGGCAGGGCGAGCGGGGCGGCTGCTCCGGGCCCCGTGCTTCCTGAGGCCCCGCGCATGCGCCGTGTCAAAGGAGGGGCCCCGTGAAATTTCACTGCCCTGGGCCCCGCGACACACTCATCCGCCCCTGCTGAAAATTACACAAACAAATTCAAAAAGCTTGCAAAAAAGGAGAAGAAAAATGACTAGAACAAAGATGCAATGAAATAAAAGCATAGGAAATGAGGCACAAACACAACAAGATTCATTGCACCAAAGAAACAGAACAATGAGATAAATACAGAAGTCAAAAAAGGAATTAGCTGAATTAAAACTACAGATGGCAGAGTGTTCTATGCAACCAAGAGCACACATGAAAGGTGGATGGAATATGTGAAGGAATTTTCTGAGGATCTTTAAAGATTGGAAGATAAGAGATTTTGAAAGAAGAAAGGGAAAGGTACTGCATATTACAATATGGGAACTAAAAATGTGCTAGAAAGTATAAAGCAAGGAAAAGCAGCTAGGGAGGATGGTATTGCAACTTGATTCCAGCATTCTTACTATCAGGCAAGATCATAGGCAAACCAGGAAGAAAAAGAAAGAAAGACAGTTATATCAGAAACAGCACCAAATGGGCTAGTATACAAAGGAGAGTGGAAGTTTTATTACTCGGTTACAACAACTTGTGCATTGGCAAATCACTTGAAGAGGAGAGTAAAAGAGAGCTACACTTTTGTCTAGGAAATTAAAATTTTCTTTTGGTATTCAGTTCTTAAAATCTGACAGTAAATCAGTTAGAATGAACTTGCAAATACAGGCCCTGATGTTTGCCTACATTCAAATTTTTAAAAAGAAGCAGAAAAGAAAAACTGTTACCAAACACTACCTTAACATTTTTTTTTTCAAGAAGGTCAAACTTCTTTCCAAATGCTAATTAACCATATCAGCCTCCACCCAAATTCCACCCACAATGCCAGATTATCTCAGTGGTTCAGATAAAATTATCAGTAGTGAAATAGTTAATTTAGGATATAAACTGGTATCATTAGACTTCCAATATAATACCATAAAGCGCTTCAGACCAGTCTTAGGCTTTGTCTACACTGCAGGGTTTTTGCGCAAGAAACTTTTTGCTGAAGAGATCTTCTGCAAAAACTTATTGCGCAAAAGTGCGTCCATACCTCAAAAGCGATGTGCTTTGCACAAAAGAGCATTCACACTGCATGGACACTCTTGTGCAAGAAAACTCTGATGGCCATTAACAGAATGGCCATCAGAGCACCTGTGCTTTTTCTGATACAAGAAACCCCTTTTTTACACAAGAAACCCCTATGGAGCATCCACACATGCCTTTCTGTGCAAGAGCTATAGCCAAAAAGGAGTTATTTCTCATGGGGAGAGGAATAACTCTACCAGCAAAAGCCCTCTGTCCCGTAAACACACTTGGGCTACGTCTACACTGGCCCCTCTTCCGGAAGGGGCATGTAAATTTCACGAGTCGTCGTAGGGAAATCCGCGGGGGATTTAAATATCCCCCGCGGCATTTAAATAAAAATGTCCGCCGCTTTTTTCCGGCTTTTAAAAAAGCCGGAAAAGAGCGTCTAGACTGGCCCCGATCCTCCGGAAAAAGTGCCCTTTTCCGGAGGGTCTTATTCCTACTTTGAAGTAAGAATAAGAGCCTCCGGAAAAGGGCACTTTTTCCGGAGGATCGGGTCCAGTCTAGATGCTCTTTTCCGGCTTTTTTAAAAGCCGGAAAAAAGCGGCGGACATTTTTATTTAAATGCCGCGGGGGATATTTAAATCCCCCGCGGATTTCCCTACGACGACTAGAGAAATTTACATGCCCCTTCCGGAAAAGGGGCCAGTGTAGACGTAGCCTTGAGGTGTGGATACTCTGCTGGTTTTTGTGCAAAAATGGCCGTTTTTGCACAAAAACCTTGTAGTGTAGTCATAGCCTTACAGCTGTTATTACCTTCTGAGTTATTATTTCCATCTGAATAAAGATTTAATATGATAACGCTATATCCAGTTCTTATTCAGAAGGGTACATCTACAACCCGGAGGATGGGAAAGAATGTGAAATTTGTTTTTTGTTTGTTTGTGTTTTTCAAAAGCAGACATTCTTCAGAAACTAATAAAACTACTGAGTAAGTCCTGGTGGGATGTACCACCAAGTATCTGTTCAATTGGACTATGAATATACCATCAAAAGTCCTTGGCAGCTGACGTAACTGGATAGAAAGACATATAGTCAAGAGTAGAATAATAAAATAACTTACAATAGTTTCTTTCTCAATGTGACAACATGCATACCAATAGAAGGCAAATTTTGGAATTTCAAGAACTGAAACAAACTCACTTGCCTCCCTGAGCTTTATTTATATGTGTGAATTTGTGGAACAGAGTACATGAGCCTTACTTCAGCCTTACTTTTTTTTTTTTTGCCATAGCGTTACACAGTTGACTCATATTTAGCTTGTGATCCACAATGATGTGCAGATCCCTTTCTGCAGTACTCCTGACCTTGCTTTAAGTTATAAAAGGAAGTGCATACCAAAGTTGGTGGTCCTAGCACTTATTGTTTAAGAGGCGTTCTTGAACAAACAGATAGATGGATGAACAGACAGACAGATGCACATTTGTAAAATGTATAGTAAGAAAGAGGTGCTTTTTCTTTAAGAAGCCTTTTGTCTGTCTGATTTTGCGCACAATTCACTTTTCAAGGAAAAAATGGAAACATTAACTAATTTACTCTGGGGTCACAGTCAAACATAATAAAATACTGCTATTTATAGTGGTTGATTTTAATTCTAGAGCCAGAGCAAGCTATGGCAGTAAAAAAATAATTTTCAAATATTATTGGTTTCTGGATTCACTTCCCTTTCTCTGGGTCGGAGCCAAGGCTCACTGAACTGCATGGAATGACATCCATTGACTTCAAATGGATCAACAAAATGTTACAAAAAATCTGTATCTTTTTGCCACCCATCTCCTCATCAGCTAAGGTACATAACAATGTTACTTAACACTTACACAGAAGACTGGAAAAGCTACCGGAAATGTTTACACTTTCAGAAGTCTGGAAAGGGGGAAATATAATGCCCATCTATAAAAAGGGAAATAAGGACAACCTAGGGACAACCAGTCATCTTAACTTCTGTACCAGGAAAAATTATGGAGCAAATAGTTAAGGAATCCATTTATAAACATCTGAAAGATAATAAGGTGATAAGTAATAGCATGGATTTGCCATGAACAAATCGAGTCAAATCAATCTGACAGTTTTCTTTGATGAAGTAACAAACCTTGTGAATGGGGAGAAGCAGTAGATGTGGTATATCTAGTAAGGCTTTTGATTCAGTTTTATATGACCTTCTCATTAACAACCTAGGGAAATGCAACCTAAATGGAGCTACTATAAGGTGAGTGTATACCTGGCAGGATCACCATTTACAAAGAGTACTTATCAATCGTTTACAGTCATGCTGGAAGGGCATAATGAGTGGGGTCCCCCAGGGTTTAGTTTTGGGTCTGCTTCTCTTCAATATCTTCATCAATGATTTAGATAATGGCATTGAGGGTATACTTACAAAGTTTGCAGATGATTCAAAGCTGGGAGGAATTGTAAGTATGTCGGAGGATAGGATTATCATTCAAACTAATATAAAAAAATTGGAGAAATGGTCTGCAGCAAATAGGATGAAATTCAATATGGACAAATGCAGAGTATTCTACTTAGGAGGTAACAGTTAGTTGCACACATACAAAATGGGAAATGTCTGCCTCGGAAAGAGTCTTATTCAAAACCGGGTGAACTGCAATAGAAGGAAACTAGTACCATAAGCATCTCCACACACTGCCACAGAACTAAGATCCATAGAAGATAGTCTCAGAGAGGTAGCTGTGTTAGTCTGTAACTTTAAAACCAATGAGTAGTCCTGTGGCACTTTAGGGCGTGTCTACACTATGAAATTATTTCAAAAGAACTCATTTTGAAACAATAACTCCCAAAATAACTATTTTGAAATAGCATGTTCACATTACAGGGAAGCCTCGAAATTAGTCCAAGGCAGGCTCCCCATATAGTGGATGCTCTTCCTCAACTTAGACCCCTGGGAAGCACTGAGGTGTAATTACTTTGAAGAACTTTGGGAAGTAGTTATTTTGAAATAATAGCAGTGGAGCTTCCACACTACTACTATTTCAAAATAACTATTTCAAAATAAGTATTATTCCTCATGGAAAGCAGGAGTTATTATTTCAAAATAACCAGCCCCTTATGTTGAAATAATGGGTTTGGTGGTGTGGACACTCTGCTTGTAATTTTGAAATAGGGGTAGTGTAGACCGGGGCTTACAGACTAACATGAGCTTTCATGGGTAAAACTCACTTCATCAGATGAAGAATTGTGTCCATTTCTGTCTCAAAGTGCTGCGGTGAGAGAAAGCTGGGGATGTTCTCTCTCCCTGGGATGCTTGCATACAAAACCCCTCATCCCTAGCCCCATCCCAGAACAATGATTTACATCAAGGAAAACAAAACTTATTTGAGTTAAGGAGTGAGCAACTCCAGGTAAATCTTCTTGTGATGACATATAGTACTTCTTTGTCAAAACATCTTTTTTACTCTGTGCAGTATTTCAAATTAACCTTAGTAAGGGCAAGCTTTTTGTCATATTTTCTTCTATAGTAAGGGCTTTACTCGGTATAAAATGACAATAATTTTTCAAACCACTATTATTAGATGACTAGTTTGCAGTATTCACTTTAAACTAGGTTACCTGAGATGCACCAGAGCTGTGTCAATTGCTGTAAAGCAGCCAAGCTTTGCACGGCTGGAGCAAATTCTTCTCCCATGAGTCTCCAATTCTTTTCCAGGCTGAGTCTCATGAGAACTCATTCTAAGGCCCTTTGAGACTCTGATGCTTTTCTGAGGCTGACCCTGTGTGAAATGTTGTCCTTGTACAATGCAACCTGTGCTTTGTAATTGTATTTATTTATGGTATGCAGAGCTTTCGATCATTGGTTCTTGTTTAAAATAGCAATACAAATGCAGAAGGACAGTATTCACTTAGAAAAAGAAACTTGCACAATTACATATTTAGGATTTCTTCTCATTCGTTTCAGAGTTATTTTTGAACAGTTTAGTCAAACTGTTCAGTCTGCATCATCAGATGCACTTCTCAACTTCCATAGATGCACCAGAATAGATGAGTGCTGTGTTCATGATTAGCTGAGTTTTAAAGCTTTCTGTTTCTTGAGGAAGCTCTGAAACAGAAGCTTGAATCTTGAGAGTACCAACCACACGGAATAAATCTTTACCAGAGTAGCAAGAATTCCACATGCTGAGGTTCTAGGCTTGATATTACTGACTGTGGAGAAATGAGCACACAGTGGAGTCATGAACTCCTGTGTTCTAGTGCCTGTTTTGCAATAAGATCTTGGGCAAGTAACATCCCTTCCTCTTGTCAAACTTGGAGTTGAGGTGTAAGGAACTGAGTTGGGAGGGGCTGAAATATGGTGTAAATTGCACCAATTTATATTCTGCTGGAGTTGGCTAATACATTTTTCTCAATCTAAAATAGAACATAAAAATGTGAATGAATATAATCAGGTTACAGAGTATCATCTTGTATCAAGAGGAATGTTGATCTTTTTGCTTAAAGCTCACAAGCTTAGCAGTCACTGGCTACAAGCTGGGACCAACCTCATCGCACTTAAATATTAGTATTAATTCACTGTTGCATATAAATGGGTAAAGGCCCCACCTGCTACCAGTGCTTCATTGCAGAAGAGGCTTATATTTAAAAAAACAGTCCCCAAAAAGTGGGGGGGAAGGAAGTGTTATCCTTGTTTTGCAGGTGGGGAATGGAGGCCCAGAGAAATTAAGGGTGTGTCTACACTACCCTCCTAATTCGAACTAGGAGGGTAATGTAGGCATACCGCACTTGCAAATGAAGCCCGGGATTTGAATTTCCCGGGCTTCATTTGCATAAAGCCGGCCGGCGCCATTTTTAAATGCCGGCAGTTCGAACCCTGTGCCGCGCGGCTACACGCGGCACGGAGTAGCTAGTTCGGATTAGGCTTCCTTATCCGAACTAGCTGTACTCCTCATTCCACAAGGAGTACAGCTAGTTAACTAGCTACTCCGTGCCGCGTGTAGCCGCGCGGCACGGGGTTCGAACTGCTGGCATTTAAAAATGGCGCCGGCCGGCTTTATGCAAATGAAGCCCGGGAAATTCAAATCCCGGGCTTCATTTGCAAGTGCAGTATGCCTACATTACCCTCCTAGTTCGAATTAGGAGAGTAGTGTAGACATACCCTAAGAGACTTACCTAACAACATAGGAAGCCAATGGTAGGGGAAGAAACTGAACTCAGATCTCATCACTTCCAGTCTAATGACTTCGGACCATGTCATAGATAGCCCATATTCTTTAGTTACCACAATTCTGGGTGCTTTAGGAAACCCTAAAATGGAAAAAATCATACTAAGTATTTGTACAGTGCTGCAAATGTAGAGCACTATTTAAATGCCTCACTTTTATTATAAATATGACAATCTTTTTCTAATGAATGGGAATGAGGGGTAGAAGGATCAAAAGGTTTGTAACCAATGGAAAGCTGATAGAAAAATTCCATAATGCTGTTTGCGGGAGCTATAAAGATTATTAGCCACTATTTAGCAGAAGGAAACCCACAACTGGATGCTACTATGAACACTGTCTAATGGAAGCAAATAGAAAATGAAAATCCTCATCTTGAGATATCAAGTCCAAAACTATCAGGGCACAAGAAATTCCTTAAGGGTTATGGGCCAACTTCACCACAGACTCTTCATTGCAGAGGGTAACTGTTTCAACTGGAATGTTCTGAGCCAAGGCTGAAGACTCTGTTACAAATCTGGACCCTTCTATCTGAATTAACCTTCTCCCGCCAAAACTCAAGCACAAAACAAAAACACACGAGATTTTCTCTGGGAAAATGAGCTAAATGTTCACCTCTTCCCAAGATCCTGCAGAAGAGCATCCAGGAAGGTGAGGCTTCTTGGATGAGAGGGAGGGAAACAGGCTAGGGCAGGATTTCCACAGGATTGCTTCCCCATATTTCTTCTAATATAAGCTGATATTCTATCAGCAATAATTTATGCTGGTTATCCCATTGTGAAGGAGGAGAGTTTAGAGGACAAAGGCATCTGGAAAACCCAAAGGAGCCTGTTCCTGATGAGCACATGATGCCATGGAAACCAAGTGTGTAGCAGATAGGCTTCAAAAGCACAGGACCTCCTTACCAATGGACAAGGTCTCTTTCAGGCAGATCTCCAGAAGAGCCAAACTTTCTTCCCACTCCATGGGATGGGCTCAAAACTGTCTCCCCAAGAAATGATCAGATGGAAACTCTAAGGCTGTGTCTAGACTGGCAAGTTTTTCCGTAAAAGCAGGCGCTTTTGTGGAAAATCTTGCCAGCTGTCTACACTGGCCGCTTTGAATTTGCTCAAGAACACTGACGATCTAATGTAAAATTGTCAGTATTCTTCCGCAAATACAATGACTCTCCCATTCGGGAAAAAGCCCTCTTGCGCAAATGCTTTTGTGCAAGAGGGCCAGTGTAGACAGCTGAGAACCGTTTTGCGCAAAAAAGCCCCAATGGCAAAAATGGTGATCGGGGCTTTCTTGCGCAAAACCGTGTCTAGATTGGCATGGATACTTTTCCGCAAAAAGTGCTTTTGCGCAAAAGCGTTGTGCCAATCTAGACACTCTTTTCCACAAATGCTTTTAACGGAAAAACTTTTCCATTAAAAGCATTTGTGGAAAATCATGCCAGTCTAGACGTAGCCTAAGAGTATGTCTACACCAGTCCCCTAGTCCATGAGGAGTAACAGTTAATCGAACTAAGGACTTCGTTCGAATTACCTTTTCACTGCTGCATGTAGCCGCGGGCAGTTACTTTGGACTAGTGGAATTTAAAAATGGTGACTGGACGGGAACATGCAAATAAAGCCCGGGATAGTTCGAACTAGGGGGCTAGTATAGACATATCTTAAAGAGACCAAATTTTGAACTTCCACTTCTCTATGCAGGAAGATCCCACAAAGGATAATTTGGGCCTACGTGTTTCAAATAGTGTTGTCTATACACCATATAGGCCATTTTTGGAGACTTAGCACAGCAGCTTATTTAAACCTGATTTTTTAAAATTATCATCAGAGTTCACTTCTCTTTGGTAGCAAATAATGTTGATAAATCAGTATGCACTATCTTTTAATCGTGGTGGGAGGGCAGGGAGAAGATAGGCCTGGATGCTCCCTTTTGAAGTAAATGAATTACAGCAGTGACGATATAGAAAAGAAGCATTGGCAGAAAAGGAACTGATTGTGTCTCCATTCTCTATGGAATTTTGAGTCATTCATCTAGCACAGTAGCTGAAGACTTTGAATGAGTCATACATTACTAACACTGGAAGAAAAAATGTATTTTCCAAAACATTCAGTTATTACTCATATTTTTCACTTCATCTTAGCTGATGTTAGTTCCTTTATACCACTTAACGGAGTTAAGATTTAGTGCAGTGGTTTACATAAAAGATGGATTGGATATAAGTTCCATTTAAAACAGATGTAAGATACCTGGCATCAGAGCCATTGTCTTTATGTGAAATATTGTGAGTGCTTTTAAGGTTTGTGTGAAAGTTATTATGTTGTAACAAAATTATAGCAAAAATCTCTGAAGTTAGAGCCCAGGGTGATTACTCTAGATAACAATATTACATTTATATTGTGCCTTTCATCCCAAAGGGGTCCAATGTACATTACTGAGAAATAAAGTGTTTCAAGGGATCATTTCATTCGCCAGAGAAACATACCCACCTGTAGAATGAACTATGACAACTGTTCAACAGTATACAGCAAGGCTTACACATCAATGTAGGGAAGATCATCATGCTGGACCTGGAGGAGTAGAATACAAAATGATCAACAGTTTGTTAGAATTTTTAAATTCATTCACTGTGCTCATGTTCACATGTGGGAAGTGGTGTGGCCCAGTTGTCAGAGCACTGGATTGGGACTCAGGGTATGTCTATATGCAATAAAAAACAACAAGAAGATGTGACACTGAGGCTACGTCTACATTGGCATCCCTTTCCGGAAAAGGGATGCTAATGTGACGAGTAGGAATTGCAAATCCGCGGGGGATTTAAATATCCCCCGCGGCATTTGCATTTACCTGGCTGCCGCTTTTTTCCGGCTTGGGGATAAGCCGGAGAAAAGCGCCAGTCTAGACGCGATTCTCCGGAAAATAAGCCCTTTTCCCCTTGAAAGTAGGAATAAGAAATCCTCCAGAAAAGGGCTTATTTTCCAGAGAATCACGTCTAGACTGGCGCTTTTCTCCGGCTTATCCCCAAGCCAGAAAAAAGCGGCAGCCATGTAAATGCAAATGCCGCGGGGGATACTTAAATCCCCTGCGGATTTGCAATTCCGAAGTGTCTAATCTGCATCCCTTTTGCAGAAAAGGGGTGCAGTGTAGACACAGCCTGAGTGTCAGAGTGCAGGTCAAGTGATTTGGGCTTGCAGAGCTTGTGCCAGGCACTTAAAAATGGCTATGGAGATGTTCCCAAGTGATTTGTAGGCCAGGTTTTGAAGCCAAGTGAGGGGGAAGGGTCTCGGAGCCTAGGTGCCAGTTAAGGTGGAATATCTACACTCCTATTTTAGCCCTGCAACCTAAGCTCTGAGAATCTAAGTCACATTACTTGGGCTCTGCAAATTGGTGTCTTAGGTTTTTCTTTGCCATGTAGGGCATGTCTACACTGCACAATGATTTTGGGATACCAGAGGTATCCCGAAATAGCTACCCTGCATCTACACAAGCCACCGGTTATTTTGAAATATTTTTTGAAATAACAGGCACACTATTTCACCATCCTGGTAAACCCTCTTTACACGAGGGATAAGGGACGGCTCGAGATAGCATGTTATTTTGAAATTTGGCAATGTGTAGAGGCGCCACATTTCAAAATAAGCTATTTTGAAATAGTTTCAAAATAAGATACGTGATTTGCATAGTGCAAATTGCATATTTTATTTCGAGTTTAGGGTGCTGGGTAGACACACCCTTAGACATACTCTCAAAGACCTTGGTTAGGTTCCCAGTTCTGTCACTGGCTAAGTACTAAGCAGAAGGGAATAATGACAGTGACCGTCTCTTAAAATGTTTAGAGAGCTCTGGGTGAGAAGATAAGAGCTCGTTGTTATTATTTTGTGTTTCCTTTTTGTGAGCATTCAAGTGATCCAACTTCCTGGCACAGATGCTCACCGAAAGTGAATTTCAGCATTTGTGCTGCATTAGCCTGTGGAATTGTTACAAGCCTTCACTGAGGCCAAGAGCTTAGTAGGATTAAAAAAAATAGACTGGACATTTTTATGGATAATGAGAATGGTCCATTTTCATTAGTCAGGATTAAAAAACCAAAATACCCCCCCCCCCCCAAGAGTTTTGGGAAAATCTTAACCTTAAGCATTCAGGGCCTAAAGCAAGTTGTAATTCAAGCAAAGCAGGAAGAAACTTTCCCTGCAGGGAGCTTGTTTCATAAATGCCTATTGCATTAGCCCCTTCCTTTGAAATCACTGACAGCTGCTGTCAGAGAAGGGATACTGAATTCAGGCTACACCACGCAAGTGCTGCTAATCCTCTAATGCCACCCCACCATTCTCCCCTTCCCTAGAAGGACAGAGTAGTCTTCTTAGTATACGTGCAATGTGCCTCAGGTGTGACGTGACCAGGTTTCATCACCGAATTTGGTCCATAGGTTGGATCATCAGCTTCCTTGCCCTGGGCCAGGTACTAGTTGGTAGTGTGGTGTAATGCTGATCCATGCCCCCCTACAGACAAGTTCAGCAGGGAGAAAATTCTCCAATGACTTAACTCACCGAAGCACAAAGAACCGGAGTATCCTCCCCGCCCTCAACTCAATAGTCCTAGAGGCACATTGTGGAGTGCTGCACCAGTGAGGACACAATAACATTGATAGGATGTTGCAAAAGAGCTGCTCACATGCAGACTAGGCTAACCCAGATGCTCAGACCCAGATGCCAATCCCCTGAATTACCTCTGCAGTGAAGACATCACCTCAGTCAACAATGTATTTACATGAACATAACCTCCTTTCCCGCACAATTTTCATGTACCAGATTAGTGTCTCCTTAATGGTCCCAAAACATTTACTGATGTTAGTAGAAGTTCTGTGTGCTTATTGACAGATTAATAGATTCCTCCCTCCTCAGAGCCTAGCTATCCCCTGGAGCTTAATCAAGCATGTACTAGAGTGCGTAACTCAAATGCAAGCAGATGTTCCTTTGCTCATACAAAGTATGTAGGTTAATTCCATAGAGGAATGCACCTTTGCTGCTAATATAGCTCAGACATACTGGGAAAGCAACTTCAATGGGAATCATGGAGGGTCAGCACCACTGAAAAGTCAGGCCACTTATCTGGCTGCCTTTGGATTTAGACAACTAATATTACAGACCAAAATTTGAGAATTTTGGCCAAGAAGCAAGGCAGAATTAGTATGAAGAGGGATGATGATATGTTCTGTCATCTCCATCTGGATTAAGGTTTTAGTTCATTAAATTAATGCAATTGGCCCAAAACTCATCATCAGAGAAACACAGACTGATTTGAATATGATAAAAGAGTAAATCTAATAGGTGATATGCAGGGCCCTGCCAGATTTGCAGCCATGAAAAGCGCATCATGGACTGTGAAATCTGGTCTTTTGTATGCTTTTACCCTGTACTATACAGATTTCATGGGGGAGACTGGTGTTTTTCAAATTGGGTGTCCTGACCCAAAAGGGAGTTGTTGGGGGTAGGAGGGGTCATGGTATTGCCGCCTTTACTTTTGTGCTTCCTTTAGAGCTGGACAGCTGGAGAGTGGCGGCTGTTCACCAGACAACCTGCTATGCAGGCAACACTGTCACAGAAGTAAGGGTGTGTGATGGGTTGGGTCTCAGAGATCCCCTGTCAGCTGATAAGCTGATCACACCACCAGTGTTCCCTTTAAGGTGCACAGCAGCACAGCTTCACAAGTGATTAATCAGCTCCTTAGAGGGAGCACAGCTCACCACATCAGAACCTTGCCTGTATTGGATATTAGACCTTTGGTACAGCTGTTACCCATTGATAGCGCTGGTTAAAATGCCCTAATGTAGGCACAGCCAGAGAACCTGAGTGACTTCCTCAGGATCACATAGGGAGTCTGTCACAGAGCCAGGAACTGAATCCAGATCTTCTGAATCCCATTCCAGTGCCTATTCACAAGATCAGCCTCCCTTTCTCTCTCCCACTTACGGGCTGTTAGCCTTATGTCACTGGGGCTGGGGTTGCAATGAGGGTTGTATGCTATGCTGTGGAAGATGAGGTTTGACTCTTCTCATTGGGCATGCTGAAGTTGATGGTCAGCTGATCTGGAAAGATCCTAGGCTGGCTGCAGAGAGCAAGCAATGGTGTAGTGGGCATACGGGGGAGGGGGGGAGAGAAGGGGAAGGACAGGGAGTCTGGAGGAGCAGGGAACAGCTGGTGGCTCGGAGTAAGGGTATCTGGGGGGAGCAGAGGGAAGTTGGCAGCCCTGTCTCCTGCGTTCGCACATTGACATTTCCATCATGCCTGTGGTACATAACTGTTGTGGGAGACAAGGATTAGGATGCTGATACAGGTGACTTGGACCAGCCAGTCACCTGGAGAGCTTTTAAGAGGAGGCCTGAAACCACAGATTTGATTTGGTATTTCCAAGTGGAAGCCTGGGCACTATCACAAGGATTGTTTTTAACACCAACAGGATCAGCTGGCACTTCTACCAAGATCCCGTCCATTGTCAATGGCGCTGCTGCAATGCCAGGGAGCCTCACTTCTAATGCCACCTGGTTTCTTTTCCAAGAAACAGGATCTTTGTGAAAGAGCTTCACCAGTGTGGGTGCATGAGGGCGGAGCAGTGCATGGTGGAGGAGGCTCTTGGGGAGAAGTGAGGGAAAGAGGAGGGAGGGGAGAGCTGTCAGGGAAAAGGAGAGAGCAAAGAATGAGATGCCCTGGAGGTGAAAGAGAGGACAGACCTAGGCGGTGGATTCCTGGCATACAACTGAAGGGGAGGGAAAGCTGCTGCTGAGGGAGGGTTGCCAATGAGGCTGGGGTCAGGCACAGAAGAAGGGCTTGAGCAACAGCCTGCCAGTAAAGAAAAGGAGAAGGAGTCAGAGAGAATGGAGGGGAATTGATGGGGACTGAAAGAGAGTGGTGCTCAGGTATTGGAGGAGGAAGAAGAGGTGGGTTGGGGTATTGCAGGTGATAGAACAGAGTATAGGAGGAAGACAAGGGAGGAGGCACAGCAGGCAGAGCTGAAGGCTCCAGAGAATGTGAGTGGGGCTTGAGATATCAGGGCAGCACTAGAACATAGGGGACAGAGCTGCCCAAAAGGGTTGCTAGCTCAGCTGGCTGACAGAAAAGGAGACAGGTGCATGTTGAGGAGGCAGAGCCTTCCACCACTGCTATGTAAATATGGGCTACCGATAGCCACATGCACCCTGCAGGGGAGGAACAGAATACTCTGCCACTGCAGAAGCTCAGCAGCATCTTTGTCATGCTGCCTAGGGGGAACCCATTGAGACAAGACTGCTTCTGGGAGAGAGGGCGAGGCCTAGAGCATAGAGCCAATCCTGTGTTTTGTATACAGAGGATCAAGTCATCCCCCAATGAGAACTTTTGACACATAGTCCTCATCATGACATTGACTTATTTCAACCAATAAAATCACAGAATGCAAATTAATTAGAGAGGACTCCAATAACACCTCCTTGTAGTCCCTCCTCAAGTCTCACCTCTTCAGTAATGCCTAAACCTGATAACAGCCAGGCAGGTGGGAAGTTGTGCTCACTGCTACTGAATGACCAAGAACTGTGCACCAAGAACTCATTAACCCTTCAACCTTCTTCCTTATTTTTCTCGGCCACCTGTTATGTCTCATCTTTAAAATGTAACACCGGTGGAAGCCAGAACTGCCATTCTCTTTATTTTTGAATAGTGCCTACCACAATAGGACCTATCTTAATTGGCCTCAAAGCAATCTGAATGTTGAAGATCGATAGATAGATAAGCCTTACAATGTAACAAGCTACTGTCAGAGTTCTTAATTACTTTTAAATCATTTAATACAAAATTCCACACATGCATGTCTTCTTAATGCATGAACTCTGGTGACTATTTTAAAAGGGTCGCTGTCAAATTTGAAAGCATGGCTCAGCTCCCTAACTGAGGTCAAGGACTACATCATGCAGCTCAGAAGGGGTGTTTGCAAAGGTAGCCCTATGCAAACAGTCCCATCCTTCAGCAGAAGGTCAAGCAGCTAACAACAGGTTCAAGTGTCAACACAGCATCAAGGAATCAGCAAGGTGACTGCCATGCCCCTATACAAACAGCAAGAAGAGGAGTTGTGTCTGAACTGCCTCCCCATGGTTTTGCCCCCAGATGATCCCTCTGGTGATATTTGTAGGGCTGGTAACTTGTAGGGCTGGTAATCATGGTTTTGAGATGGCTTTGTATCAGGATTGTGATGCAAAATGGCTGCAGCAGTGAAGCATAGCCTAGCCTCTCAGTTCACATATTTTAAAATTCCTTAGCTCTATTGCTAACAACATTTTGCATTCCTATAACCTTTGCAAAAACATATTGTCTCTTCACCAATTAATGCTATGTCCTTACATTTTCCATTCCACTCAGCCTAGGCAATGAAACTAGACTGTGCAAACATTGTATATTTAGAAGGAATTAGCTTAATTACTTTCATCTAGTTGATCCCAGGTATCAGTTATCTTGTTTAAGTTTGGGGTCGCACAACACTGCAGAGGAATGTTTAAATTATAAATCCTGTTTTCATTCAAATCTTTATTAGAAAGTCATAAAAACCTCATTATTTGTATTAGCTGGTGATACAAATTTGATTTCCTTTAAACCAAATTAAAAGGAATGCTGTCAGGTGAGCTTCTGTGTGGAGAGATAAATGATGTGCTTAATCATCTAAGAAGCAAAGGGATACATTTTCTTGTAGTTTTTGAATACATCTCATGAATAGCTCCCATCTCATCTTAGGTTAGCTATATTTACAGAGCTGACAAAGAATCATGTCACTGTATTTTTGGCTTTCTGTATTTTGCTAGGGCTTCTAGTGAAGCAGAAAACAACCCAACTCTGGTACACAGAAAATATGCAGAAATGCTCAAGAAAAATATTTTCCTACTATGCTGTCCAAAGTGTGATTAACATATTGATTAATCAATGGTTCTTCTACATCTACAGAAGGTTAAGAACCAATGCTGGCCAATGTGCTCTGGAATCAAGGCATTTTGACCATGAGAAAGACCTTCAAGGGGATCTTTGGCGGTTTCTAGTTACAGTAGAATTTCCTCAGAACAGAATTTCTCACTTATTAAAATTACACACACACACACCCTGTTAGTCCCCTACACCGAATTCACAATCCACTCAGGAATCAGACATTAAATCGATAAAATAAGATTGCTAATCTATGTGTCTATCAGATGTCACTCAAACCTTGTTTTGGGAGCCATGCAAAGCTGCCCTGTCCCATGAGGCACTCAAGGAAGATCTGTCTGTGTCTAAAGAAGCACAATTCTTCCTGAATCAGCATAGACATCATAGCATCACTTTAGGGGATATAGCCTGCTTCCTGCAGTGCACCTGGCAAGCTCTGTAGGCTAGTATGGGAGGAGAGTGGCCAGGCCAAGACTCTGCTTCCTGATATTTCCTTTGGATTGACTTGAATGCTCAGGCTCTATAATGCAGCAGTGCCTGGGCTAACCTGAGCACAGAGTTACTATGAGCATAGACTATTGTCTCTGGCTTTCACAAGAATGGGATGCCCTTCCTCCCTGCCATCACATGCTAGCTAAGGCACAGTTTGAACCTGAAGATCTAAAGTGAACCAACCAGCCAGATACTCAGATTTCATAAAAAATAACTGGCCCAAGTAGCACTGCTGGGGGTTCTTAAACAAACTACCCTGGCAGGGATCTACAAACAGCTTGTCAGAAGAATGCGGGACCTCAAAAGAAAAGCTAAGAGGTGATGGCCCCCAAACCAGTCAGGAAGAGCTTAACTTGTTATTTATGGGGGTAGAGTCAATAGGTGCCTTACACACAGGTGCAAGAGATATGGTCATGTCCTAAAGACCTTCCCTACCTGGGGCTAGGAGCATGATTAAAGGCAGCCAGCCAAGCAATCTGCTCAAACTCCTCAGAGAGTATTACAGCCTGGTAATCTACTATATAGCAGAGAGAGTCTGTGTGTCTGTTTTTACGCCTCCTAAACAGTAAAAGGTAGGACCATCTAATTTGATATGCAGCTTCTTCTTATCATAACTTAAAGCAAGGACAGGGTTTGGCTGTGCCAGGAAAATGGGATAGCTTGGAATGGGATCGCTTCTCATAAAACCATGCAGAAAAGAGACCAAATCACTAGGCAAGTGAAAGGAGCGGGCTGTCCCATCCTTAAGCCCCCCCCCCCAGCTACCTTCTATGGATAGCAGGGGGCTGAACCTCTCTTTCCCATTCATATGGAAACATTGCTGGCTGTTCCCCTTCATCGGGGACTGAGGGGAAAGTACACAGTTTAGTTCATTCCTCACTCTGGCTGGGCAGTGCAAGGTGCTGAGGAACCTGGAACTGCTGCTACTGCTGGGGGAATATGTACCCCTCCTCAGGGCTATGCCCTCTGGAGCTGCAGTGTCCATGGAGAGGCACTTCTCACCTGCCACCAAGTTGCTGCAATGAGAGAGGGCTGAGGGAGTTCTCTTTTCCCAGGGCAGCCTGCATACTGAACCCCAAATCATCAGCCCCATCCTGCAGCAATGATTTAAATGAAACTTGTATATTTTCATTTTATTTTAAAAAAGGACCTATGCCAGGTAAATCTTCTAGAAATACATAATTAACCCTCCAGCACCGCATCTCCCTCCTGCTCTTTGACAAGTTGCTGGGGATGCCCAGACCTGGGAGACACTGTGCTATGCCTTTCAGCCTCTGAAAGTGGGACCTTTGCTGCAGCCAAGCTGTGTGTCAGCTCTTTAACCCACCAGCTCATCTGCCTTTGCCAGCAAACTCCTGAGGATTCTCCAGCCCAAACCTCACCTCAGTGAGGGAATCAGTGAACTGCAGCCCCTGAACTGCTCTGTAAAAGACAGCCGTTATCACTGGACATTCACAAGATCTGCTCTCTGCTCTGTGTCTCTGGCTCTGTCTGACTGGCCCAGCTCGCTGATGGGCGAGGCATTTTTAAATAACTAGCAAGTCAGCCAAAGGACAGGACAGTGTCAGGGGTTTTGCCCCACACTGGCTAAGAAAGGGTTAAAACTGCCCTGGGAGACGGCTGAGGCAGGAACCTATCAGGAGAAGGCATAAGGCAGCCAATCAATAGAGCCTTGCATATTACAGATATTCACAGATAGTGGAGTAGATAATGGAGTGGATACCCATGCAGGGATCTCCCTCCTTCCTCTGCCCAGACACCAGGTGGGGGGAGAGGTAAGGAGAGGGGGGCACCAGGCATGCCCTGCACTGCTGGCAGGGAAAAAATGCAACAAACTCCATCTTAAATCTCCCTGCAGGAAGGGCCAAAAGTTGGCCCTGCAGGAAGGGCCAAAATTTGGCCCTGCCCAGCCCCTCTCTCCCTATGCCTCATGAGCACTGACCTGTGGAGCGCCAGTCCTAAGTTCCTGCTGTCCCTCGTCCCCAGTCCCTGCTGTCTCTTACCCCTAGTCCCTGCTTTAGTGCTGCCTGCCTCTTCCTGGCATAACCCTTTTCCCTCCTTGCTCATCTGTGCTTCCCTCCTCCTCCCCTACAGATGGTTTGCTGGGTGAATGCAAGAAAATCCAGATCACAGATTGCAGATTGGATGATGAGCTGAGTCTAGTGCATGTGGATCCGATGCAGAGCTCTACCAATCAGGGCCAGCATTGGCTGTATAAAAAAGGCTGTACATCAGCGGGAGAATGACTGAATGCCCCTAGATAATAGGTACCATGGACAGAGCAGTTTTGGGGAAAGTCCGGGGAGCCAGGGGAGCTCTGGCCTGATCAGCTCCCAGACTGAGGCCCTGACATGGGCCTAGGAGAGTACTAGGGTTATGTGAGGTGGTCAGGGAGGAAATAGACAGCAATCTACTCCCCCCTACACCCTTACCGAAGATGAGAGTGGCCAATTTAGACTGCAGTTTGCCTCTTAGTGGGTCACTGACGTGAGTGTTAGGGGTAAATGTAGCCAGTTCCCTGAAGAGGAGAGATCCAGGAGTGAGCACCACCAGATGTCTCCACATGTTGCCATGGCCTCATGGCATTGGTAGGCAAAACCCCATGGGAAGTTAAGTCTAATGGGAAAAACAGTTCAAGAGAGTTGGCAGCTTTTCAAAGAGATATTAATGGCAGAAGAGCAAACTATCTCAGGCTACAGCTAGATTGCAAGCCTCTTTCGAAAGAGGCTTTTTCAAAAGATACTTTCAAAAAAGCCTCTTTCGAAAGAGTGTCTAGACTACAACCAGTACTTTTGAAAAAGCAAGCTGCTTTTTCAAAAGAGAGCACCCAGGCAGTATGGATGCTCTCTTTTGAAAAAGCACAGTTTGCATTACATAGCGCCTTTTTTCGAAAGAACACTTTCGAAAAAACGCATTCTTCCTTGTAAACGAGATTTTCCATGGTCGAAAAAACTGCTGCTTTCTTTCAATTTTTGAAAGACCCCTGTAGGCTAGACACACCCTCACTTATGAGTGATAGGAATGATAGGAATGATAGGAATTATGGCAAGAGACTGCCAGTGAACTGAAACTCAAAGAAAAGAAAAGAAAAGAAAAGAAAAGAAAAGAAAAGAACCCTACAGAAAGTGGAAATCAGGTCAAATGACAAAGGATCAATATAAACAAATGACAGAAGTATGTAGGGACAACATTAGAAAGGCCATGGTATGAAATGAGATTAAACTAGTTAGAGACAAAGGGTAACAAGAAAACATCTTACAAATACATTAGAAGCAAGAGGAAGACCAAGGACAGGGCAGGCATGCCATTAAATGCCTTGGGAAGGCAATAACAGAAAATCTGGAAATGACAGAAGTGCTAGGTTGGGGTTTTTTTTTTTTAACTTTTTATCCAAAAGGTTAGTAGTGGTTGGAAATCTAACATAATGAAAGCAAGTGGAAATGAGGTAGGATCAGAGGCTCAAATAGGAAAACAGCAAGTTAAGAATTATTTAGACAAGTTAAAGGTCTTCAAGTCACTAGGGTCTGATTAAATATATACTAGGGTACTCAAAGAGCTGATTGAAGAGATATCCAAACCATTAGACAGGTTTCAGAGGTCAATGTGTTAGCCTGTTTCAGCAGAAACAACAAGGAGCGTGGTGTCACCTTACAGACTAACAATTTTTTTTATGGCATAAGCTTTTTGAAGGCTTATGTCAAAATAAAACTATTAGTTTTTAAGGTACCTTTGGACTCCTTGTTGTTTTTGATGAACCAATAGAGATCATCTTTGAAAAGGGATGGAAGACTAGAGGGTTTCCACAGGACTGGAAAAGGACAAATATAGTGCCATCTATGAGAAAGGAAATAAGGATAACACAGGAAATTACAGACCAGTCATCTTAACTTCAGTGCCTGGAAAGATAATAGAGTAGATAAGCAATCAATGTGAAACATCTAGAAGATAATAATAAGTAACAGTCAGCATGGATTTGTCAAGAACAAATCATGTCAAACCAACTTGATATCTTTCTTTGACAGGGTAACAAGCCTTGTGATTAGGCAGAAGTAGTAGATGTGGTATCCCTTGACTTTAGTAAGGCTTTTGATGCTATCTTACATGATTTCTCATAAACAAACTAGGGAAATATATGCTAGATAAAGCTACTATATAGTATGTGCATAACTGTTTGGAAATAAAACATTCCCAGAGAGTAGTTGTCAGTGTTTCATAAGAATGGCCATATGGCATCAGACTAAGCATCTTCTCTTCCAACAGTGGTTGGTGTTGGGGGCGTGTAAAAATTAAAAGTTTTGAAATGGCCTTTTGCATTAGTGGCCAGGGGTTAGCCACAGAATTTTCCTTAAACATGCTTTTTCCTTTTATTCTTGTAGTTTGGGATGATAGGGTCCAGTTGAGACCAGTATTATGTTTTGATATATATAACCTTGTTCTCTCTTTCTGTTCTGTAGCCTAGGAAACCAGGTAAGTATGGAGCTACTCTACTTTGTTGTGTCTCTTGCTTATCGTCATTGACTCTGCATAACATCTTCAGGGTCAGATTCTTTGTAATCTCTGTAACCTGTTAGTTTGTAGCATGGGAATGTGTTGATTTGATTGGAAGTTCTGTAAATGGTAATTAGGGGCGGATATAATTGTATTCATTATTTGCTTATTAATATTCATTCTATGGGAGTTAACATTACTAAATAAGGCTTTAGGAAAGTAGTGATAGACCTGTGAATTAACATACTAAAATAGAGAAAAGGGTGTGATGAACACCAGGTTTTTGCCACTTGGACATTGCATTAATGTCCGAGATAAATGTGCGTAGGCAATAAAGCAGTTCCTTTTACCTCATCTGCTTCTGGGTTGCCTGTTTGTTCTCTAACAGTCAGTGCCAGGCATCTCACTGGGAATTAACAGAACAGGCAATCAACAAACGATCCATTCCTTGTCACTCATTCCCAGCTTCTGGCAAACAGAGGCTTGGGACACCATCCCTGCCCATTCTGGCTAATAGCCATGGATGGACTGATCCGCCATGAATTTATCTAGTTCTCTCTTGAACTGTTACAGTCTTGGAATTCACAACATCCTCTGGCAAAGAGTTCTACACAGTGATTGCATTGTGTGAACAAATACTTTTATTTGTTTTAAACCTGCTCTACTGCAGCACATTTCAAAAAAGATGCAGACAAATTGGGGAAATTCCAGAGAAGAGCAACAAAAATGAAAGAAAGTCTAGAAAACATGACCGATGAGGGAAGACTGAAAAAACTGGGTTTGTCAAGTCTGGGGAAGAGAAGACTGAGAAGGGACATGTTAATAGTTTTCAAGCAAATATAATATTGTTACAAGGAGGAGGGAGAAAAATTGTTCTTGTTCTTCTCTGATTCTAGGACAAGAGGCAATGGGCTTAAACTGCAGCAAGGGCAATTTAGGTTGCACTTTAGAAAAAACTTCATAACTATCTGTTGGTTGAGCACTGGAATAAGTTGCCAAGGGAGGTTGTGGAATCCCCATCATTGGAGGTTTTTAAGAACAAGTTAGACAAACACCTGTCAGGGATGATCTATAATAGATAATGCTTAGTCCAGCCATGAGTGCAGAGGACTGGACTAGATGATCTCTCAAGATCTCTTCCAATCCAATTTTATGATTATACTGATATCAGGCAGGAATCAGAGTTCCTAACAGCACAGCATTAAGGCACTGTTATAGAGCAGGCACAGACTGGCTACTGCTACACTATGAACTTTTTCCAGAAGAGGAAATGCAAATGGCGCACTCATTTGCATATTCTCTTCTGAGCCTTTTTGCGGAAGAGGTTTTTGTGCAAAAATGTGCTGTTTAGAAGGTGCCTTTTTGCGCAAAACCCCCCTTTTGTGCAAGATCCCTTCTTTCAAAAATTGAAGAAGGGATCTTGCTCAAAAGAGGGTTTTTGTGCAAAAAGGCACCATTTACACAGCCCTTTTTTGCACAAAACCTCTTCCACAAAAAGGATCAGAAGAGAATATGCAAATGAGAGTGTGAGATATGTAAATGAGTGCTCTATTTGCATTTCCTCTTCTGGAAAAAGTTCATAATGTAGCCATAGCCTCAGAGAATCATCTGTTGGTCTGGGTGAATCCAAAATGTCACAGTAGCAGAATCAAAATTTTCTCCCTGCAATGTTATCTCATCCTCTCCATCCACTTTTTGTGTGCTAACTTCTCTTGGTGTATCTTGTCATAAAGAATGGTTATAAAGTAGAGAGAGTGACTTTTTTTAAACTTCTGTACACTACCAAGCACAGTGAGGTGCTATTCTCAAACTGGGATTTCTAGGGTCTAGTATAGTTTAAAAATATTGAAGACTCTAATGAAAGGGGATCAGAAGGGTGCAGGAGGGAGGCAGAACTATAAACCACCTCAATCCCCCATTCACCATGTCTCACACAACCTGCAGCATCCTAATAAATGGCGTCAAGTCCATGCATTCTTGAGGCACAATTATTCAGTGCATGGAGCAGTGTAGTGCAGTACGGTGCCACATTCAGGTGCTATGCAAATGACACAGTTGAGCCCTTCCTTCGTTACAAGAATACTGTCTTACAAACCTACCACTTTCTCTTGTGAGGGGACCAAGAAGCAGAACGGCACTTTTGAAGCACTATAGGAAAAACAATAAGCATGTGAATTTGAATTCCTTCCTATGCATGGACATTTGGGATAACTCAAATCTTTGAAGGATTATTCCAAATTCTAGCGTCTCACTGGCTGAATGCCCTAGGGCTTTTTCCACAATAGTTTCCTCAGCAATTTGAGTATCTCACATAGGTTTAGCTTTTTATTCCTTTTCTTCTTAATTCAAAGGCTTATTTTAAGTTCAGAAGACTGGGAGTCAAGAAAGCTGGATGCCTGGCTGTGCCCTAGATTTACTGGGTGACCTTAGGCAAATCACTAAATCTGGGCCTGATTCTACCTTCACCAGCAGTGGTTTGTAAACTATGGTGACTTCATTAACTTATATGCAAATTAGTCCAGATTTATACCGTTTAACTGAGGACAAAATCAGGTCCCAAACCCTGCCTCAGTTTCCTATCAGTAAATACTGAGAAAATGCCTATTTGGCTTTATAGAGCATATTGACACCCCTGGATAAAAGGCATCAGGTAAATGCCAAATGTTATTGTTTAATATGCATCTTTTATAAGCTACATTTTGCATTTTTTATTTCTTGTAAAAAAAAGCATCAGCTCATCTCTGACTTTATTGCTTCTGACTAATTCTCTTTTCAGTTTAATATCATTGGCTGAGGAGAAAACTCTTATTTCAGTTCCATTTTCTGCATTGTTTTTCTATATATCATAAAATGGTAAAGAATGAGTATTGATTCCCAGGCAGAATTTTCAGCTGGGCCAATATCTAAACACTACCTGTATGATGTTTGTTTCTTAATTCTTACAACTTTTCAGTCAAAAAAGCTAACACTTCATACATAAATAATTTCACACTTTTAATATCAGATGAGCACTACTTTGGGCGTGATTTGGATCTCATTTACTGATGTAACTATTGTTTCAGTATAATTACTCCAGATCCACCTTAATGTGAGAGAACGAGAGCCTTTTGGGATTTCCCCCTTAATGCAGGCACATGGAGTGATGGCAATTTTGTACCCAGGCACTGAAAGGATACTGTATAAGCCTACATATCCAAGAGGACGAACATGTCTGGTTGATTTCTCATTGCCCACCTTTGTAGAAAAGATAGCTTTTCAAGACACAAATATAGGTAATCCTACAAAAATATACACACATGCTTAACTTTACCCTCTGGGAATACTCATGCTCTGTACAGTTAAATGTGCACAAAATGCTTACAGGATTGGAGCCATTATATAGAATTTTCTTAGGCCCTGAAAACTTTAATATCTATTCACTATGTAAGCCCTCAACTCTATTGCCCCACCCTTCCTTTTTATAACCTCATTAATCAGGAGAAACTAAAATATCATTTTATTTCCTGCAGTAGCTTCTTTTTTCTTTTTATATCTTTTTCTCACATGTTCCCCGCATTACTACAGGTACAAAGGAGACAGTTTCCACCAAATCCACCTACGACTGACAGTCAACTTGAGAGCCTCTCTCTTTTCAGTTTCACGTTTTCTTTCTTCAAACAAGGTGACTCAACATCTTCAAAACCACAGCTTCCCTTTCACATCCAATGCATCCAATTTTCATGCCTGTTTGAGCTTATCAAAAATGAAGTGCACTTCTTTGACAAAAAAGAAAATGTTGAAGGGCTACCGATAACATCATAGGCTACATCTCAGGAAAGCCAAGGAAGGCTAAAGCAATGGCAAGCCAGTGAAGTGCTGAGCAGGACATCACATGGATCTCTTTTTCCTCTGCTTCTATTAGCCTGACCTTTACAAAGGAACATTGCAAGTACTTCAATGACTAAGTTTCAGCTCTGACCACAGGACATTTGCTTGTCTATGAGCAAAAAACTTCTTCTATTTCTGCATAACAACAGAAATTTTAAAATTCACCCTCGGATAATCCCTAGATTTATTTCTGATATGGAGCCATAGGCTGCTGAGTAGAGAACATTGTGTATGTCACTTAGCTTAAAAATGGCAAGGGGAAGAAGTCTCAGCTTTACTGAAAAGCCTGGGGTTTAGGAACAAGACACCTACTCTTGATTTAACAGGCATACAGCTGGAGCCCTAACATAGGAACTCCATTCATAAAACATAGGGCAGCCATTTTTTCAAGAGGATTTTATTTTAGGTAATAAAATCAAATGTGTGAAGTCAGGGATGTTCATACGTTCTGGAGCCCTTAAAGCTGCAGTCTCAGGGGAAAGGGCTAGTGGCACACACGAGACCACCTCGCAGCTGCCACAGCTTCCCTTTGGGTGACATGAGCCAGTCTGTAGCTCCTACCCAGCCCCTAATTGCTCCGAGGGAGTTGGATGGCTCTCAGGCGCCTAGCTGAGGGCCAAAAGAGATGTGCGCCTTCCTGGTCTGGTATGGCAATCCTGGGCTTTATCGAGGTTTTGGGTGATGAGACCAACCTCCAGAATCTCTACACCAGGTGCAGGAACACCAGTGTCTATTGCTGCATGACTGAGAGCCCGATCACCAAGGGGCACATCTGCACCCAGGAGCAAGTGTGGATGAAAGTCAATGAGCTCTGGTAGGCATATACTAGGGCCAGAGAAGGCAGCTCCCGCTCTGAGGCAGAACCCCACAACTGCTTGTTCTACAAGGACCTGGACTGCATGCTGAGGGGTGGGGCAATCCCTTCTCACACACACACGGTATTGGACTCGTGGCTCGAGATGCCCGTTGTCGCCCTCCCGGCGGACAGAGCTGATGAGGAGAAGGAGGAGGAAGAGCCAGAAGACACCAGCACAATGACTGTCCTGACCCTGGAGCTGGGACCCCATGCTGCGGACATGTCTTAGGCATTTTCGGAGGCTGGGGAAGGCACATTATGTGAGTGCCATCCTGTTCCCTTCCCACAGGGGGTGGAGGTGGTGAGCAGCAAGGGGTAGCTGGGCACTCCATGCTCAGCCCTTGTGGCCTGGGGATCACACAGCCGCCTGTGCACGTGGGAGCATGTGCTGCGCTGCTCCTGGCCACACAAGTCACCTCTAAAATGATACTGGGGACATTCTCACACACACACACACTCTCAGCAGTCCCATACAATAGCATGTCCAAATGCTCAGGGAAGCATCCACTGCTGGGGACAGCACGGTGAGGCTCAGGAGCATTTGCCACTCGCACACACCTTCCCCCCAGCACCTTGCCCCCCTCTCCTCAGGTAGGTAGGGATACAAGTCCTCTCCCTACGGGACACCACCACTGCCTGTCCCGGCGTGTGTGTGGCATGGAGGGAAGGCCAGCCACCCTGTGGCCCCCCCTTCTGCCTACAGGATCCCAATATCACTTGCACCTTCACATGCCTGCTTGTCCCTGGGATGTGGGAGAAGTGAGGCTCCCCCCGGGGACATCTGGCCCCCTGTAGGAAACGGCCGACTGGCCAGCGCTCACATGGCCTCACTCCAAGCACATCACCTTCGACTGAACCGAGAACTGACTGACCCCCTCTCTTTATTCTCCAGACAGACCAGCTGCGAGGGGGCAGGGGTGATTGACCACACCAGTAGCAGCCTCCCAAGCCCAAGTGTTCCATCAGCACTGGAGACCCTGGGACAAGTTCCAGAGGGAGCACCTCATGGCAGTCCAATCCCTGGAGCAGACCTCAATTGCAGGCTTCAGGAAGACATCCACCTGCGGCGAGACACCTGGCAGGAGCTGTTTGAGCAGGGCCGCATAATGTGTGCAGCCGTGTAATCCCTCATTGCCAGCATGATGCCCTCTCCTGCTTCTGTTTAACCGCCCTGACAATTAGGAAGTTTTTCCTAATGTCCACCCTAAACCTCCCTTAGTGCAGTTTAAGCCCATTGCTTCTTGTCCTACCATCAGAGGCCAAGGGGAACAATTTCTGCATCTCCTTCCTGTGACACCCTTTTAGATACCTGAAAACTGCTATTATGTTCCCTCTTAGTCTTCTCTTTCCAAACTAAACAATCCCAATTCCTTCAGCCTTCCCTCATAGATCATGTTTTTGTTGCTCTTCTGTGTCTCTTCTCCAATTTCTCCACATCTTTCTTGAAATGTGATGCTCTGATGGGCCAGCGGTGGCCCGCACTGGAACAGGTCGGGTAGTGGCTCCAGCCCCAGCAGGAAGCCTGGAAGAAGTTGCCCAGCCAACATGCGGCCAGGATGCTGCGTCCGCTGAGCCTGGTGTGGAGCAGAGTCCCGCGGCCGTGGCAAATAGGGACGGCTGGCGGGCTGGGCCGGATGTGTGTGCCCCAGGCAGGGGATGCCAGGACGCAACCCTGCCCCCTGCGTCCTGACGCAGGGACGCCGGCAACGCCGGGGGCGGGGAAGGGGGGGACGGCATGACCTCCGGTGGGAGGTTTAAAAGCTGCCCCCAAGCCAGAGCAAGAGGAAGGAAACCAGGGAGGCGATTCCTTCCCCCCCGGTGGAGACAGGAAGCCGGGACTCCAGGAGAGCCGCAGGGAGGACTCCTTCATACCTGCGACAAAGAGGTAAGGGCCGACGGCTCGGGACCAAAAACCGTGGACTCAAGGGAGGCTAGGAAGCAGCCCAGGGCAGGGCCGTTCTGGTGCCCGTGGGCTGACGCATTACAGGGTGGGACCCCGTCAGCCGAGTAAGGGTTGAGACTCAAACCCTTAGGGCCCCAGGCTGGGACCCGGTGGAGAGGGTGGGCCCGGGTCCCCCTAGCCACCCCTTTATTCCTCTGTGCTATGCACAATGCTGGAGGGGAGTAAACGGATGCAAAGTGAGAGGGACCTCCACCCCGAGAACTATGGTGACTGACCGAGGTGCCCCGAGAGGGGAACTGGAGATGCAGGGCTCGCTGGGCCCCGATCCACCCCACGGTGGGGCATCGGGAGCTCGTGCCCATTTAACTGTTGAATTTGTAGCCTTAAGACGGCGAGCTCGCTGAGCCCGAGGTGGGGGTTGCGTGCTCGCGCCCAGAACTAAATCCATCACTGGTGCCCAGAACAAAGAATCACTGGGGTGGCTAGGGCCCTTGAGAGGTTCCTCAGCCCATCCTCCCATTCCCCCCTACACACACCAGAAACAACCCCCCACTTATTCCATCCCTCAGCAGAGCTTTGTGAGGGCGGGTCTGAAATAACCTCCCAAGGAAGGGGCTTCAAACACCACCCCCACCCCCAAGTCCCTCTTTCCCTAGAGAACCCCATTCCAACAGTCCACCCCCCTCCTGGGGCAGTAGCCTGAGAGTGACATACCTGCATGAGCATAGCTCCGACAATTTTCCCACGCTGAACTGATTCCCAACGGAGCAGTAGCTGTCCTCCATGATGAGCTTCCAGAGGGCTATGGCAACACATTTCTGGAGGGGGATTGCAGATCTCATGTGAGTGTCCTGTCGCCTGAGGGTGAGGGTGAGCCACTCACAGAACTCCAGAAATGTGGCCTTCCATATACGTAAATTCTGGAGTCACTGCTGGTCGTCCCACTGCTCCAGGATGATCTGGTCCCGCCAGTCAGACCTAGTGTCCAGTCACCAGAAGCAGCAGTGAATGGTGTGTAGAGGATGGTGGGTGGGATCCAGCTGCATGAGCCATGCTCAGAGAGATCTGAGAAGGGTCTCCCAGAGAAGCTGAGAGTTGGGTTCTTGCAGGGCGTGGGCAGCGGTGTGCAAAAACTGCTGTGTGAGTTGCGGCACAAGCTGCAAAAGCCATAGACTGCCCAGAGGCCGCACCAGCTGGCAAGCTGAGGTGTCCTCAAGGGCAACCACAGCAGGCAGAGAAAGGCTTTGCTGTCCCTCAAGGAGGTAGGCAAAGGAAAAAAGCCTGAGACACAACTGTACAGGGGGGTCCCTGTAAGCAAGAGCCTCAGCTAGCTTCAAGCAGCAGCCACGTGAAGTGAGTGCTGACCTGATGCCCTGCCAGAAGTGGTTCGGGGTGGCCTTAAATGTGATTCAGCATCTGATGAGTGTGGACTCTTTCTTTCGAGATAGCTAAGCACTATTTCAATGCACATTTGGGCTATGTCTACACTGGCACCCTTTTCCGGAAATGCTTAAAACGGATCAGTTTTCCGTTATAAGTATTTCTGGAAAAAGCGTGTCTACATTGGCAGGATGCTTTTCCGGAAAAGCACTTTTTCCGGAAAAGCGTCCGTGCCAATGTAGACGCGCTTTTCCGCAAAAAAGCCCCGATCGTCATTTTCGCGATCGGGGCTTTTTTGCAGAAAAGAAATCTGTGCTGTCTACACTGGCCCTTTTCCGGAACAGTTTTCCGGAAAAGGATTTTTGCCCGAATGGGAGCAGCATAGTTTTTCCGGAAGAGCACTGATTATTTTACGGTAGATCGTCAGTGCTTTTCCGGAAATTCAAGGGGCCAGTGTAGACAGCTGGCAAGTTATTCTGGAAAAGCGGCTGATTTTCCGGAATAAGTGGCCAGTGTAGACACAGCCACAGTGTGTAGACGCGCTATTTTGAAATAAGCTATTTCTGAAGATATTTTCTGAAATAGCATATTTTGAAATAAATGTGCAGTGTAGACGTAGCTGAATGGGGCAAAAGGTTGTTATGTGGGAGGGGTCAGGAGTATGGGCTCTGGCCCGGTGGCACTTACCTCAAGTGGCTCAGCAGAAGTGACATGTGAGTTTGGTTCCCAGGTGGAGGCACGGCCAGGTTGCTCTATATGGTGCATACTGCCCTTGACTCCAGGCACCACCCCAAAGCTCCCATTGGCTGCAGTTCCTAGATAATGGGAACTGTGGAGTCAGCACTTGGGGCAGTGGCACTGAAGATATTCTGTTACTTAGGCATTAAAATTTCAGAAAACTCAGTTGGGAACCTGTCTGCACTAGGAGTCTTTCTGACCCTCCCTTCTTTTATAGCATGAATCATCTCTGATTTCTAGAGGAGCATCTAAAAATTCCTTCCGAGAGACAGAGATCAGTGACAGAGACAATCTATTAAAACGTTATTTAGGACCTCTACTGATTTCCCTCTCAGCTAAACATAGTTCTGAATACAAATTAAACTGTTGAGATTGTTTATTAATATCTGACTATGTTGTATAACATTTTTGCTCTCACAAATAGCATTCTTAGTTCTGTTAACCTTTAGCTTAAGTCTGTATGCCACCAGCTTACAAGCTCTCTTGCCAGATTCCCAGTAGCTTTGCTTCAAACACAATATATCAAACTTAGCCCTTGACAGAAATTTGTTGATTTCATATTTTAGAATGATGAGGGCTCTGAGTATATCTGGGAAGGGAGCAGAAGCATGTTCTGCTTCCAAGTCCTTAATATCCTTTGCATGGATATCAGTTGTGTTTTTTCTGTCTCTTTTAAAAGTCATAAAAGAATATATGGCTTTTGACAACAGCTTTTAAAGGTTTTCCAAAGCACGGCAGCAAATGATGCAGTGGGGACATTTGTTTAAAAAGATTGATCAGAATTAATCAAATCTTGTGACATGAAGAAATGGCCCCTGTGATGGGGTGAGGTCACAGAAGATCTTTTGGGGGAGCTTCCCCGAGTGCTGATATGGCCACTGCCATTTGCCTTCTGGTGGGCTTCTCACCGCTTGCGCCTGCTGGGCCAGCTCCATGGGTCTCCCGCAACCAAGGCACCAAGCTGAGATCATTGCCCCCCACCCTGAGAAGCAGTACAGACACTTGAACCTCTTTCAGGACTAAGGAGAGTTCAGTTTTGAGCCCAGTTTCTTGGGATAACTCTCTCCAAATTTGATCAAAACCCCCCATGAATTATTTGGGTAAGCCCCCTTTAACAACGAAAGGAGGACTGTACATACTGATTGCTCTCCCAGGTAATAATTATTTACACTATGCTTGATAGTAAGTAAAAGTGATTTTATTAAGTACAAGCAGCAGGATTTAAGTAATTATAAGTGAGAACAGGCAGAGCAAAGTGGATTGCAAATTAAAAGTAACAGAAAATGCTTAGCTAATTCTAACACTAAATCCTCAGATGAACTTATCACAAACTCACTCTAAAATTGTTTCTATTCCAGCTGCACCTTCAAACCAGGGAAATCTCCATTTCACTTGGGGTCTCTGGTTCACTCTCCTGGGTGTGCAAGCCAAAGACAAAAGACTCCCACTTTCCTATTTTTTTTATAGATTCCCTTGTTGCCTAGGGAGTCACCCGGCCCTTCCTACCAACCACTGCTAAGACTTAAGGACAAAAGGCACTGAGGCCTCCCTTGATAACTTTCATTCACACATTTAAAACCCATAGGCCTCATCTAGACTGGCAAGTTTTTCCGTAAAAGCAACTGCTTTTGCGGAAAAACTTGCCAGCTGTCTACACTAGCCGCTTTGAATTTGCTCAAGAACACTGATGATCTAATGTAAAATTGTCAGTGTTCTTCTGCAAATACAATGACTCTCCCATTCGGGAAAAAGCCCTCTTGCACTAATGCTTTTCCACAAGAGGGCCAGTATAGACAGCTGAGAACCGTTTTGCGCAAAAAAGCCCCGATGGCGAAAATGGCGATCGGGACTTTCTTGCGCAAAACCGCATCTAGATTTGCACGGACGCTTTTCCACAAAAAGGGCTTTTGCTCAAAAGTGTCCGTGCCAATCTAGACACTCTTTTCCACAAATGCTTTTAATGGAAAAACTTTTCCATTAAAAGCATTTGCAGAATATCATGCCAGTCTAAACATAGCCATAAAGCACTCCCTACTCCATATGTCTAATTTTACACACAAGAATGATACAGACACCATAATAAGATAAACAGATCC
Organism: Pelodiscus sinensis; assembly: GCF_052426305.1. Classification (NCBI taxonomy): domain Eukaryota; kingdom Metazoa; phylum Chordata; order Testudines; family Trionychidae; genus Pelodiscus; species Pelodiscus sinensis. The sequence goes on along the minus strand of NC_143052.1, from coordinate 294,130,545 downwards.
AGTGGATTAAGACATGAAGATTGATAGGTTACATGAAGTAATTTGCTCAAAGCACCTTTGAGTTATGCACATGTATGTCCATAAATCCAACCATCACAGTCCCATCTTGAATATGCTGAATGAGCTGTAGGGGGGAAAACAACTATGGTCTATACCTGCAGGATTACCCAACCTCCACATATCTTGTCAACTTAACTCAGTTATATATGTGTGAAGTACTGGGGGAATATTAGTGTTTTTATATAGATATGGAGAAGATTTATCAAGAACCAGATCTAGAGTTTTGTTAAAGACTCCAGCTATAATAATAGATGGTGGCCTATGTACTGTAATTTATACTTAAAAAAATTGGGATCATTCTGATTTGGCCTATGGTGACTGGCAAAGTGATTATATAATTGCTAATTTCAGCCTTGAGGACAGAATATCTGCCCTCACTGTTGGACTTTGTGCTCAGAATATTACCAGTCAACTTTGTATGTATTAATATACAAGCATCCCCTCATTTTAGAATAAAAGCATTTAAAAACTGAAAGGCCCACCCAATCTGTATTCAGTTCAAAAGCTTTAAGACCTGTCAGATGTGTCTCCTGGAGCATGGCAATGTCAACATTCTCTTTTAAAATATGGAGTATAGCTTTTCCTTTTAATAGGGCTATGAAAACCCTTTCTATTCCAGGAGACATGTTTAATTATCAGAGCCATCATTGGTAACATATCAGATAAACTATAAAGTTGCTCTGTGAATAAATGAGAAATTCCAAATTTTTCTGAGAAGCATACCATTCCTGCATATCAAAATAGCCAAAATTATTTAATCCAGTGGTAGGACATCTCTTCCCAGTACATATTCTCCAGAAGCAAGAAGGAAATTCCCAGTGTGTGAGGGTAACAACAGGGAAGCAGAAAAAGGAATTAAATAAGAGAAGGAAAAGATATCAGAAAGGGAAAAGTACCATACAGCCAAAAGAAAGAATCTGATTATACAACCTAAAAATACATACTTCACACCCAGGGGAGACAGTTGGATCAGGTGAAACTTAGAGATCCATACAGTCCTTCTGTTACCAATAGAAGTTTGATACATTAGTCCATAAGGCACAAGGAAATGCTATCTAATAAAGCAAAGTTATATATATATAATTGCTAATAAAATGATGGATTTTTACATTGATGCTACTTTTCCATGAATTAAGGCAATAAGAAGTAAATTGATGATAATCCTTTAACCTTTTAAACCCAATGGCTACGTCTAGACTGGCATGATTTTCCGCAAATGCTTTTAACGGAAAAGTTTTTCCGTTAAAAGTATTTATGGAAAAGAGCGTCTAGATTGGCATGGATGCTTTTCCACAAAAGCACTTTTTGCGGAAAAGCGTCCGTGCCAATCTAGACACGGTTTTGCGCAAGAAAGCCCCGATTGCCATTTTCGCCATCGGGGCTTTTTTGCGCAAAACAATATTTCGTTGTCTACACTGGCCCTCTTGTGCAAAAGTATTTGCGTAAGAGGGCTTTTGCCCGAATGGGAGCAGCATAACATTTCTGCAAGAACATTGACAATCTTACATGAGATTGTCAGTGTTCTTGTGGAAATTCAAGCGGCCATTGTAGACAGCTGGCAAGTTTTTCCACAAAAGCAGCTGCTTTTGCGGAAAAACTTGCCAGTCTAGACGCAGCCAATGAGAAAGAAAGAGAGAAGAACTAATACATCAGTAGCAACTAGTACACATCAACTTGTTTAGAGCAGCCAAACCAGACCTCAAAGAGCAATTCATGAATTCTATATGGTCACATCATTCCATAAATGTCTTCTCTTGCAAGAGAGGAATTTGGAGACTTTTGAGGTATTTGTCTGCCTCCTAAAGGGAATGGAATAACACTATCTTCCTGCCATTCTTAATATGGAGCAGTGATGGGGTTTTCATACAATATTTTATGTCCATCTTCCTAGCTAATTGCTTCACTTGGTTAAAAGATTGCCTTGATGCAACCACTGCACTGGCATAATATTGAAAACAGTACTGTATTTTAATGGCTGGCTTGCCCCATATCAGCTTCCTTTTTCCCCTCTGGATTTCTACAATATAAGCTCCATAGTCATAACTTCAGGGACTTCACATCAGTGCTCTATGCTGATATCCTGGAGCTGTCAAGGGGCCAGTGTGCCTGTTCTGTATGAAAACAAAAATCTACCAGCAGATCCAACAACTTAGATAGCAGTTTCAGGACCAGTTCAGAGGGTTTCCCTTTCTCTGTTGATCCAGGTTTGTTCCTCCACAATCCTGATGTTCCATCATTGTGAATGGATTTTTAGATCAATGAGGATGGTTATAATAGCTTGATATCATTACAGTATGTACAAGTGTCCTTTTTGGTATCATCTGCCACATCAGAAATTCTGTTGCTTGTTTCACCCATCCATCTTGATAGAGCTCATAGGGCACCCTGACTGTTGGTCATGGTGATCTGTAGGGTAGAAAGTAGGACTGAATTTCAATGGTATCTGTGGCCACTGTTTTTCTTTTTATAGAAGTGGAACAAATACATCTCCTCTGTTTTTTCAGTGCTTTCAAATTCGAAGAGGAAGATGAAGAATTAGAGGGTGTCTTGGGGGCTTCCATAGTTGGGCACAATTTTAGGGTGGGATAGTGGACTTTTAGGGGACAATGTTTGAGGATACCTTGAGAGCCACTTCAGACTTTAAGCAACCTGACTTCACCTTAGTCACAGTGCCCTCTAATGTTTATGCTACCACAATTCTATGACCTATTAGAATGGACACATCACTTATTGTGAGCATATTGTAAATTAGTCACTTCATAGGCTTAAGGGCTCTGTCATTCATGCTAGCAACATGAGAATCCACAGATGCAAGCTCAAAGATTGTTCTGAGGAGTGGATAGACTGTGCAACTGATTCCCATACAACAACAAGCCTCTATGATACTGACTCCAGAGAACTCTAGATACACTCTTTTGCATGTAAGTTTATACCATCTATTGAAGGTACAAAGATTTTGGATGCATTGTCATTCTTCTCTCTCCTAGGCAGAGCTGGTGACTCTACAAAATGGATTTAGGCCTGTAGATGCACCTGCTGGTAGCTAGGTGGGCAACTAGAAATTGTTTAGAGAGGCTCTTTGCCCAGTGATTTGGAGCCTGACCCAACCATTTGAAGTCAATTGGAATCTCTCCATAGACTTCCATGGGCTTTTTATTTGGCCTTCAAAGAGAGGAGGGAGTCCTGTGTTCTGCTACCAGTTGTCACTGACACACTGTGAAGCTTTGGGCAAGTGACTTGGTCAAATATTTTCAATTTTGGGTGCCTCACATTAAGCATCTAACCTTAAATAAGAGGCTTGATTTTCAGTCCCCAATAAACCCTAGGAAAGTTGTGTTGCTCAGCACCTGTGAGAACCAGGACATTTTTATTAAGGTGACTGACCAGGGATTTAGGTAACTTCTGTAGCCTCTTGGTGTGTGGCTGTCCTTACCTTCCCATTTCCAGCACTGTACCCCCATTACCAGAACTGTGCACCACCATCCAGGCATGATGATAGAGGAGAAGCCAACATCTCTTCTGTGACTCCACATTTTAGTATTTTTACCAGCAGATTACTGAACTGGCATCTGGCCACATGATCAGTAGTGTTGTCATACCTGGTCCCGATGGATTGGCTAACCCTTAACTCTGTAGCAGGTGATGTACATCTGCAAAATGCTCACACAATCCCTTTTTCCGATTGTCATGTTACAAAAGAGACTATATGAACAATGTATAAAGTTGAATTTTACCCCACAATTAGTAAAGAAGATGTGAAAATTCAGATGAAAATCAAATCTTATGGAGTTCTCGCCAGGATTTTTAACCAGCCTGGCCATTTCTAGGATTTTTAACTAGTCTGGCCATTTTTTCTACTGCCTTGCTGGTTACCAGTGAAGATGTGCTGGGGCTCTTCCCCCCACTCCGTACTCTTCCATACTTAGCAGAGACTTTCTCTGGACCTGTTACTGTTCCTTCAAGAGTTGGATCACCCTATGAGGGCTCCCTGCTTTCCACTTCTCTGTAACATGACCTGGGTTTGTCTGAACTCTCTAGATGACACCTTAATAGGATGAAGGGAATACATAGAGTTGTTGTGTGGCCACCTTTTCTGCTGGTTGCTTGTGTATTTGACTTGTGGAGCTGCCTCCCATACTAATTGGACCCCTACTCTTGAACAGCTAGTCATAAGAACATAAGAATGGCCATACTGGGTCAGACCAAAGGTCCATCTAGTCCAGTAGCCTGTCTGCCGACAGTGGCCAACACCAGGTGCCCCAGAGGGGGTGGACCCAAGACAATGATCAAGCGATTTGTCTTGTGCCATCCATCTCCACCCTCTGACAAACAGAGGCCAAGGACACCATTCCTACCCCCTGGCTAATAGCCTTTTATGGACCTAACCTCCATGAATTTATCGAGCTTCTCTTTAAACTCTATTATAGTCCTAGCCTTCACGAGGCTGTACTGGCAAGGAGCACCACAGGTTGACTATGCGCTGTGTGAAGAACTTTCTTTTATTAGTTTTAAGCCTGCTACCCATTGATTTCATTTGGTGTCCTCTAGTTCTTCTATTATGGGAACTAATAAATAACTTTTCTTTATTCACCATCTCCACACCACTCATGATTTTATATACCTCTATCATATCCCCCCTAAGTCTCCTCTTTTCTACCCTGAAAAGTCCCAGTCGCTTTTAGCCTCTCTTCATAAGAGTCCTGTTCCAAACCCCTAATTATTTTAGTTGCCTGTTTCTAAACCCTTTCCAAAGCCAAAATATCTTTTTTGAGGTGAGGAGACCACATCTGTATGCAGTATTCAAGATGTGGGCGTACCATAGTTTTATACAGGGGCAGTAAGATATTCTGTGTCTTATTTTCTATCCCTTTCTTAATAATTCCTAACATTTTATTTGCTTTTTTGGCCGCCGCTGCACACTGTGGAAGTTTTCAGAGAACTATCCATGATAATTCCAAGATCTCTTTCCTGATTTGTCGTAGCCAAACTAGCCCCCATCATATTGTACGTATAGGTGGGGTTATTTTTCCCCGATGTGCATTACTTTACACTTATCCACATTAAATTTCATTTGCCATTTTGTTGCCCAGTCACTCAGTTTGGTGAGATCTTTTTGAACTTCTTCACAGTCTGCTTCTGTCTAGACTATCTTAAACAGTTTAGTATCATCCACAAACTTTACCACCTTTACCCCTTTCTCCAAATCATTTATGAATAAGTTGAACAGGATTGGTCCCAGGACTGGCCTTTGGGAGACACCACTAGTTACTCCTCTCCATTCTGAAAATTTACCATTTATTCCTACCCTTTGTTTCCTGTCTTTTAACCAGTTCTCAATCCATGAAAGGACCTTCCCTCTTATCCCATGACAGTGTAATTTACACAAGAGCCTTTGGTGAGGGACCTTGTCAAAGGCTTTCTGAAAATCTAAGTATACTATATCTACAGGATCCCCCTTGTCTGCATGTTTAACCCCTTCAAATAACTCTAAGGGTATGTCTACACTACAAAGTTAGTTCGAACTAACGAATGTTAGTTCGAACTAACTTTCATAGGGTATGTCTACACTACCCCGCTAGTTCGAACTAGCGGGGTAATGTAGGCATACCGCACTTGCAAATGAAGCCTGGGATTTGAATTTCCCGGGCTTCATTTGCATAAGAAGGGCGCCGCCATTTTTAAATCCCGGCTAGTTCGAACCCCGTGCTGCGCGGCTACACGCGGCACGGAGTAGCTAGTTCGGATTAGGCTTCCTAATCCGAACTAGCTGTACTCCTCATTCCACGAGGAGTGTAGCCGCGCGGCACGGGTTTCGAACTAGCTGGGATTTAAAAATGGTGGCGCCCGGCTTATGCAAATGAAGCTCGGGAAATTCAAATCCCGGGCTTCATTTGCAAGTGCGGTATGCCTACATTACCCTCCTAGTTCGAATTAGGAGGGTAGTGTAGACATACCCATAGGCGCTACACTAGCGCTCTGTTAGTTCGAATTTAATTCAAACTAACAGAGCGCTTAGTTCAAACTAGGAAAACCTCATTTTACGAGGATTAAGCCTAGTTCGAACTAGCTAGTTTGAATTAAGGGGTGTGTAGCCCCTTAATTCGAACTAGTGGGAGGCTATCCCTCCCCAGCTTTCCCTGGTGGCCACTCTGGCCAACACCAGGGAAACTCTTCTGCCCCCCTCCCGGCCCCGGACCCCTTAAAGGGGCACGAGCTGGCTACGGTGCCTGTGCCAGGTGCAAGCCTGCCAGCACCCAGCCAGCAGACCCTGCACCTGGCATGGATTGAGCCACCCACCCAATGCCCCCCAGCCCTCCCCCTCTTCCCGGGACCAGGCTGGCGGCTCCCGGGAGCTTGCCCGGGACCGCAAGAGGCGGGCACCTGCCTGGGCTAGTGCAGACATCGTGGACCTCGTCCACGATCTCCGCACTAGGCACAGGAAAGTGGCCGTCTAGGGCAGGAGAGCTGCCAGCCTGGCCACCCAGGAGCAGGTGTACAAGAGAATCAAGGGGGTCCAGTGAGACCCCCGACCCTGAGCCCTCAGCTTAAAATGGCCATCCTGGGTCAGACCAAAGGTCCATCTAGCCCAGTAGCCTGTCTGCCGACAGCAGTCAACCCTAGGGACCCTGGAGGGGATGGACCAAAGACAGTGACCAAGCCATTTGTCTCGTGCCATCCCTCTCCAGCCTTCCACAAACCTTGGGCAGGGACACCACTCCTACCCCCTGGCTAATACCACTCCATGGACCCAGCCTCCATGACTTGATCTCACTTCCCTTTAAACTCTGTTGTAGTTCTAGCCTCCACAGCCTCCTGCAGCAAGGAGTTCCACAGGTTGACTCTTTGCTTTGTGAAGAACAACTTTCTGTTACTAGTTTGAAGCCTGCTACCCATTCATTTCCTTTGGTGTCCTTTAGTCCTTCTTCATGGGAACTAAGGAAGAACTTTTCTGTATGCACCCTCTCCGCCCCACTCATGCTTTTAGAGACCTCTATCCTGTCCCCCCTCCGTTTCCTCTTTTCTAAGCTGAAAAGTCCCAGTCTCTGTAGCCTCTCTTCATATGGGACCTGTTCCCAACCCCTGATCATTTTAGTTGCCCTCCCCTCTCCCACTCTCTCTCTTCCCCTCTCCCACCTCCTTTTCCCAGTCTCCCCCAGTTTTATTCAATAAAGACAGATTCCATTTTGGAAGACACGTTATCTTTATTTTGTACTTCAAGAAGAGGGGCTAGGGAAGGGTAAGTGGAAGGAGGTGAGGGAGGAATGGGGCACGAGCCCCCGACGGGGAGGACTGGGCTGGCTCTGCGGGCTTCTGGGGGTGGAAGCTCTCCTGCAGCTCCCCAATTGCCCCCTCTCCCCAGATGGCAGCCTGCGGCAAGTGCAGCCGGGCTGATGGCCGAGTGCTGTGATGTGCCCAGTGTGGGTAGTCCGGGCACTCCAAGCCAGGACTGCTTTGCAAGCGGGGCACCCCTGAGAACTGTCTGTCCGGGGTGGGGGTCGGGACCCTTTAAGCACAGCCCTCGGCTAGCCTGAGAAAGCATCTCCACGCTCTAAGTTCTTCTCTGATGCCCTGCCAGCACTGCTTCCCGCCATCCTTAAGCCCGGTTCAGGGTCCACTTAATGTGGACATGCTAGTTCGAATTAGCAAAATGCTAATTCGAACTAGTTTTTTAGTCTGGATGCGTTAGTTCGAATTAACTAAGTTAGTTCGAATTAACGTTGTAGTGTAGACATACCCTAATAGTTTAGTAAGACATGATTTCCCTTTACAGAAATCATGTTGACTTTTGTCCAACAAATTATGTTATTCTACGTGCCTGAAAATTGTATTCTTTACTATTGTTTCGACTAATTTGCCCAGTACTGAAGTTAGACTTACCGGTCTGTAATTGCCAGGATCGCCTCTAGAGCCCTTTTTAAATATTGGTGTCACGTTAGCTATCTTCCAGTCATTAGGTACAGAAGCCAATTTAAAGGATAGGTTACAAACCACAGATAATAGTTCAGCAATTTCTCATTTGAGTTCTTTTAGAACCCTTAGATGAATGCTATCCGGTGATTTGTTAACGTTAAGTTTTTCTATTTGTTCCAAAACCTCCTCTACTGACACTTCAATCTAGGACAGCACCTCAGATTCATCACCCACAAAGGATGGTGCAGATTGGGAATCTCCCCAACATCCTCAGCTGTGAAGACTGAAGCAAAGAAATCATTTAGTTTCTCCGCAATGGCTTTATCATCCTTGATTGCTCCTTTTGTATCTTGATCATCTAGGAGACCCACTGGTTTTTTAGCAGGCTTCCTGCTTCTTATGCCTTCTCCTAGCCCCCCACCCTCTGGACAGCTGCCTGTGTGAGGGGGACAGAAGGAGGTAGGCTGGTTGGGAGTCATCGGAGAGGAAACTGGGAGGATTACACTGGTGGGCAGTGGCTGGTTTTTCCTCATTCCAGAGGCAGTAACCCTAGTTCTCTCAATATTACTAATTGTCAGGGCTCACCAAGCGGCAGCGAGCCCTGCTCGCCAGCCATACAGTTCTGCGAGCTGCGCATGTGCAGATCACACTGCACATGCTCGCCACAGGCAAGTAGATTACATGATTTGTCGAGCCCTGCCAATTGTGACAGAGTGTACCAATCCCCCACTGGGGAAGCTAGGCTTAACCAGGCTCACCTGGCTGAAGAAGCCCTGCAGCCCTGCTGGGGAAGCTAGGCTTAACCAGGCTCACCTGGCTGAAGAAGACTGCAGCACAGGTATAAAAGCCTGGAGAGAGGTACAGTCTGTGCTGGCTACTGAGGAGGAAGGAGGTACTGCCAGAGCTCCTGAAGGTGAACTACCAGAGGGACTGGCCCTGGAAACCAGCCAGGGAGATACCAATGCTGCATCAGAGGATATGGAGGAAGGACCCTGGAAGGAGGCCAGTGGAGATGGATAGGCAGTAGCCCAGGGTTGGAGATTGTATCTTGTGGCTCTCAGTGTGTTGTGGTGAGATTCCCTGCTGAGAGATAGCAGTGGACCATGCCACTGCTAACAGGGCCCTGGGCTGAGACCTGGTGGAGTAGGGAGGGCCTGGGTTCCCCTACCACCTCTTTATTCCCTGAGCTGAGGAGGCAGCACGGCTACGTCTACACTGGCCCCTTTTCCGGAAGGGGCATGTAAATTTCACCAGTCGTAGGGAAATCCGCGGGGGATTTAAATATCCCCCGCGGCATTTAAATAAAAATGTCCACCGCTTTTTTCCGGCTTTTAAAAAAGCCGGAAAAGAGCGTCTACACTGGCCCCGATCCTCCGGGAAAAAGTGCCCTTTTCCGGAGGGTCTTATTCCTACTTTGAAGTGCCCTTTGAAGTAGGAATAAGACCCTCCGGAAAAGGGCACTTTTTCCGGAGGATCGGGGCCAGTGTAGACGCTCTTTTCCGGCTTTTTTAAAAGCCGGAAAAAAGCGGTGGACATTTTTATTTAAATGCCGCGGGGGATATTTAAATCCCCCGCGGATTTCCCTACGACGACTGGTGAAATTTACATGCCCTTTCCGGAAAAGGGGCCAGTGTAGACGTAGCCTACTTGTTTATTGCTAGAGACTCTGGCTGCTAGGACGCACTGCCCCGATGGAAGGGATGTAGGTTTATAACCACAGTTGCATTGCAGGGTTGGTTGTGGTCTCAAGAAGTACAGGCAGTCCCCGGGTTACATGGATCCGAGTTACATCGGATCCCTACTTACAAACGGGGTGAGGCAACCCCGCACTAGCTGCTCCCCCCCAGCAGACTAGGGAGATGTGAAGCTAGCGCCCCCCCCCCCCCCCAGCAGACCAGGGAGACGCGGAGCGGCTTTTCTCAGCAGACACCTCAGCTTGAGAATAAAGGACTGAGGGAAGTGAGGTGTGGGAGAATAAAACTGAGCTCTGGAGAAATGTTTGGCTAGAGTTTCCCCTACAATATGTACCAGTTTCGACTTACATACAAATTCAACTTAAGAACAAACCTATAGTCCCTATCTTGTACGTAACCTGGGGACTGCCTGTATAGGGACATGGCAGCTCCCCCTGGGAGAGGGCTGAATGAATCACCCTGTGACACTAACAGCACCCTTGTGTACAGTCACTTGTATTTCTGGCCTTGAATCAGGAACCTAAAAGGAAAACCACCTCCCTCCCTCAGCTTAATTTTACAGAAAATGCTGAACTATGCATCAAATCTCTGTCTTCTGCAGCTTTATTTTTATACATGTATTTTGATTTTTCAATGGTACATTTATGCCTGGATCACTGTAATGAGCCTTAATTCCCAGTGGCTAGAAAGGGCAGACATGATTAAGACCGGGTTACCTTGTCAACACCATAAAACCTCAGCTGCTCCTTCCCTCTTGTAGCCCTTTCATATTTCTGCTTTCCAGCAGATGTACCTCAGTAACCTAAGCAACAGCTCAGACATGACAATTCTCTTGTTTTTAAAGGGACAGCCTCACATGCATCTGATGAAAACTTGCATTTGTTTGGAGGAAAAATTAAAAATATACCAGATATGAATTAGACTAGTGCTGTGGGGTTTTTTTTTAAAGTGAGAAAGAGAGCTGGATCTGCATAATCCTACAGTAGGTACATTAGCAGAGACAGACTAGTTTGGTGGATTGATCATGGAAGTAGGAGTCAGGAACTCTTGAGTTTCAATCCTAGCTCTAGCTCTGACTTTCTGTATGGCTTTGGGAAGCCATTATCTGTAAAATGGGAATAATCAGAATTGTCAACCTGCTTCCCAAGCTTACCGGCAGTTTGTACAGATTAACCAGTTAACACTTTTAACTGACATTAATCCAAAATTAAAGGAAGTCATGTAGCTCTGTCCAATTAGACATTCAGCTAGTATTCTATTTATTTATTTATATTGTGATAGTTCTTTGCAGTAATTACGGTTTAGTGGACCTACCTCAATAATGATCTTAATGGGGAGAAAATGGCTAGAAAGTGTTACAAATGATCCAGTTGCTTGTAATAATAAATGTTGATGGGAAAAGGTAAAAGTCCAACTCAGCCTGTTACATGAAATTGGTTATAAAAGTCAGCAAAAGAAGTTAAAGAAGATCTGAATTAGTCGAAACAAAAAGGCCTACTGATAAACTCAAGGACTGTGTTGAGATCACGTCTGGCAAATAAGAGCAGTGTCAGACCAGAAAATACAGGTCTAAAATGGATGTGTGGAAGTTAGGCTGAACTGATGGACAAAACCATGGGAACGGGGGCTATTCTGCACATGACCCCTTTCGAGGGTTCTAAGGTATTATGATAATACTTCAAGGGAATGGGGAACTAGGGTTGCCAGATGGTTTCAACAAAAATACCAGACACACTTGACATTACATCACAATCTACATTACATCTTATTTAGAAAATACTGGACATTTATATTTTTTTCAATTTGTTTCCCGAACAGAAAGCTCAAATACTGAACGATCTGGTTCAAAACCGGACACCTGGCAACCCTAGGAAAGATGGCTGAGAGCTTTTCAGAGGAAGGGGAAAGACTGTCCAGCATCTGCTTTGTTGCAGGGCAGAGATCTCATATTCAAGGCCCAAGGGCCAAGCCTGGCCACGGGGAGTCTGAATCCATCCCCCAAAACCTGCTTCTTTCTGCCACCATTTCATCCTCTCCTAGGGTTGCCAGATACTTTCACAAAAAATCCCAAACCTGGTGGGGTCCAGTATTTCTGGGTTTTTTGCCGGACAAGGGCCACAAATATTGGACTGTCAGGGAGAAAACTGGACACCCGGCAAACCTATCCTCTCCTCCCATGGCACCTGTTCCCCCAAAAGGATGCAGCTTCAGGGATCACCAGGAGGTCTGGAGTGGGGCAGCAGGGAGGCCCCCCCCATGCTCCCCACAGTGGTGGGAGCCTACTATGTTTGCTGGGGCTTTCACACAGCAGAGCAGTGTGTTTGTATGCAGGCTGAGGTTTCTGTACACAAAACCTCAAGCTTTGATTAACACTGTACAGTGTTCTTTGACTTTCTGGGCTCTTTTATTACATAAAATTAACACCAGAGTGCTTAGAGGCCCCAGGGAAGCCTCCCTTCCCCCTCCTCCATCGTGCTAGGCACATAACAAGAAAAGATATAGATCTGCCCCCTTCTCTATGGGTTGGGAGGCCCATATCTACCTGGACTGGAATGATTCTTCTGCTAAAAGCATAAGGGTAGAAAGATTTAGGCACAAGAGACCCTGCCTATCCTGGATCTGTGGGTGTGCCCCAGCAGGTCGGCGATTCAGAGGAGAGAGGGATTAGGTGTAACTGCACAGATATAATTCTTGATTTGTGTTCTTTAGAATGGTTTAATGATTCTGGAGGAATACAGTTCACTTCCTTTTATGTGATTGATTCTTATACAGTGACAAGAATAACCATAAACAGTGAGCAAAACTACTGGGCCAAAATCATTCCTATACTAAATAAGACCCTACTTGTAAGAATCAACCACCTATAAGAATCAAATCATCCAGGACAAATGTGAATCTTATAAATGGAGTGCATTATAGATAATTTTCTACTAATGTCAGTAGATCTCAAAGAAGTGTTGATTTAATCTCTAAATTCTACAGAACTTTTTCAAAAGCAAGGTCAAGAAAAAACGGTTGGTACATGAAATATCTAAATCATATCAATGCTTTCCTCATATGCTCCCCATCCCTTCTACAACTTTCCAACCAAAAGGGCTACATGGAACATCCTCAAGCACTTGCCATTTTTGCCACTGCATGAGTGAGTGGCAGGATATCAATCAACTAGACAGATGGAGCTTATTTCCCAGAAAAAGAAGTTAACCACATCTGCAATATTTCTGTCTCCTAAAGTCCTAGAGAAAGAGTGACAGATCTCTAGTACATGCGCTTGGTGCATCTACTGGTTGGGCCCTTCTTTCTGTGAGACAGCCTTGAAATGAAATGTTTCCATCTTCATTTTCACATATATAACCTTAAATTTTGCTATCTTTCCGCTGAGGATCAAGAATATTTTAAGCTCTTATCATTTACTTGCAATATTACAATTTACATGTTATTAATATTCATGATATACCCTTCTGATATAATTGTACTATCCTCAAAATATGCTATGCTTCCTTAATTCTTATATTTAATGTATCCATTTTAGCAAGAGATGCTTTAGGCTGATTGTTACATTAGTTGATTATAAATAAGACTATATACAGAGATTTAAAAATCATAACACAAAAGTCAATATGCATTAACATTATTTCTCTTCCTCATTTTTCCTGCACATATTATACATGATTTTTCTTGGTATAGTACATGGAAAACGAAGTATGGGTTAGACAGTGCACTATGAAGTCTTTCCTAGAAATCTGGACCTGCTTGCATATGAAACAAATTTAATGGTTTCGATCCAGTCCCTTGCAAATATGTCTACATGACAAAGATACTTCACTATTTGTTACAAGTTTTCTGCTCTCAGTCAGACTCTCAGACCTGAGTAACTGTTGCTGTAGGCCAGCATTGAGGTGTATTGTCAATGCTAGGCAAGCTGGGGAAAATTCCAAGACACACACTTGCGTGATATTTGGCTCTAGATAGTTCTGATAACTTGGCTCTAAGAAACAGCTATCCCTAGAGTGCTCCATCTGTATGCCAAGCCTAGGGACAAATGCAGTTGTTGTCTCTGGGGAACTGCAGGTACTACACTCTCCATTGGGGGAGGGACACAGCTTCAGAGCTGGCTGGGTGTAGATAGAGGAATAGCATGCTGATAAGGCAGGGTAAGCCCTCCCTCTGTGCTCCTTTCAGCTCCAGGAGGTCTAAGGCATCGTCATATTGAGGTGACATGACACCACATTGTTCTCGATGAGGGCAAATGGCAAAATGCCCCAATCTGGCCCTCAGACTGGGAAATGAAAACTCAACCATATTGTTTGTCCCATTGTGAATTTGGAAATATTTTGAGATATTGGCAAAGGGTATGTCTACACTACCCTTCTAGTTCGAACTAGGAGGGTAATGTAGGCATACCGCACTTGCAAATGAAGCCCGGGATTTGAATTTCCCGGGCTTCATTTGCATAAGTGGGGAGCCGCCATTTTTAAAACCCCGCTGGTTCGAACCCCGTGCAGCGCGGCTACACGGGGTTCGAACTAGGTTCTACGAGGTGTACCGGTAGTTCAGAATAGGAATCCTAGTTCGAACTACCTAGTTCGAGCCCCGTGTAGCCGCGCTGCACGGGGTTCGAACCAGCGGGGTTTTAAAAATGGCGGCTCCCCGCTTATGCAAATGAAGCCCGGGAAATTCAAATCCCGGGCTTCATTTGCAAGTGCGGTATGCCTACATTACCCCGCTAGTTCGAACTAGCGGGGTAGTGTAGACATACCCAAAGATACCTATCCAAGGACAAGGTAGAACAACAAATTATTCCGCCATTGAGGCCATAGGCTAAATATAAGACCTAAATGCAAATTGAGGGAAGATGGCCTTCCCGTTACAAGCAACACAATCTTCATTTTCTAGTAGCAGTTGAAGAAAAGTTCAAGTTTGCTCATACAGGCTCATAGTTCAAGTTCTAAAGAGGCTTTTTGTGAAAGCTAGGACTTCATTGTAAATGATCTTTCAGGAACGAAAATTTCAAAGGGGTAGCCGTGTTAGTCTGTAAGGGTATGTCTACACAAGCTCCCTATTTCAAACTAGGGAGGCTAATGTAGGCATTTGAACTTGCAAATGAAGCACGGGATTTAAATATCCTGGGCTTTATTTGCATGTTGGTCCGCTCACCATTTTTAAATGCCACTAGTCCGGACTAACTGCCTGTGGCTACACACGGCAGTTAAACAGTAATTCAAACTAAGTCCTTAGTTCGAATTACCTGTTACTCCTCCTGGAATGAGGTGTAAGAAGGGGTGGGCATGAGGAAGGCTGGGATGGAGCAAGTCATGTGTGAGGGCACGGGCATGAGGGAAATGGGGGCAGAGGATGGTGAAGGTGTGGACATCAGGGAAAAAGAGGGCAAAGGGGGCAGCACCAGGAGAGTGCAGGGGTAAGGGAAGGTGCAGGTGCCAGGGGATTCTGGGGGTGAAGCAGAAGGGCAGACACCTGCAGGGGAGGGACCAGCACCAGAGGAGAGAGGCAGGGCAGGTTTGTAGAGGGAGGTGTTAGAAGAGGGGATGAGGAGGGGTAGCTCACATGATCAGAGTGGGGCTACTGGAGGAGAGGGTACAAGGGGGAGAGAAGGGCTGGTGGAGGGGGGCAGGTTGCAGGAGGGCTGAGGGCAGTGAGAAGAGCAGGAGTCAGGACAGCAGAGGAGGGTGAGGAGTTGGAGGGGCAGCCGGCACCAGGGGAGCTGATGGAACAAGGGGAGGAGACATGGCAGCAGAGAGAAAAGGTAAAGGTTTAAAAATATTTATTAATAGCTTGGGTGCCACAGTGGCACATCCAAACAAGCCACATGAACTCAGTACTGGTGCACAACACAAAATTCATTTTGCTCATGGGGGGGAAACTCTTAGGCTATGTCTACGCTGGCGGTTTCTTGCGCAAGAGTTCTTGTGCAAGAAGTCTTATGCAAGAACACGTCCACACTACCATATGTGAGCTGTGCTTTTGCACAAGAGCATTTATGGCAGTGTGGACGCTCTCTTGCCCAAGAAAGCTCCGATGGCCATTTTAGCCATAGGTGTTTCTTTCGCAAGAAATCCCTGCTGAGTATCCACACTGCCCTCTTGCGCAAGAGAGCTTACACCTGTTAGAAAAGAGTGTAGCTCTTGCGCAAGATGCCCTCTCTTCCCACGCTGTACTGTAAATTTCCTTGTGTAAGAGCAGGCGGGCAGTGTGGATGTTGTGGGTTCTTGCGCAAGAACGGCTGTATGTGCACAAGAAGCCACGAGGAGAGGGAACACTTCCCCCAGCCTCTCTGCCCCCGAGTTAATGTCACACACATTGGGTTAATGCAACTGCAGGATAGTTGCATGAGGGGGGTTTGGTGGGGGCCAAACTAATCCCTGTTGGTAGGAGGAGAGTGGGAAAAGCCCTTCGCGAGGGTTACATGACACTGTTTACTTCTGGTCATGTGTTCATCTTGCCCCAAGCGTGTTACCTCCAAAGGCCTGGCTAATGGAAGGGGGGGCAGGGGATGTGGCTAATGGGGGCCAGGGGCGTGGCTAATGGGGCACCACCAAAAACTGTACAAACCTGCCGTCCATGAATATACTTACTTTTGATTTTAACCATATCTGGTCTCTGGTCATTCAATGGGCTTAAACAGCAGCAAGTGACTGGACATTAGGAAAAACTTCCTAACTGTCAGGGTAGTTAAACACTGGAATAAATTGCCAAGGGAGGTTGTGGAATCTCCATCTCTGGAGATATTTAAGAGTAGGTTAGATAGACATCTATCTGGGATGATCTAGACCAGTGGTCCCCAAACTTTTGGGGCTGCCGGGTGCCCAGGGGCAGGTCTGCGCATGTCGCTATGATGTCGCTTATATAGATGTATGGACAGAGTTGGCACTGAAGTTGACTGCAGGGGTGGGTTCCTGGATGAGTATGATGGGGGTGTGCTGCATGGTTGCTGGAAATAATTTGCTAGGGGGTTGTTTGTAGGTGAGGACTGGCCGGTCCTCTCCCCCTCTCCCCCCCCAGGCCCTAACTTCAAACAAATTGTTTCTTGTTGGGAGAATATTTTAACTTAGCTTGCCCAGGCACTCTAATGGATTTAAAAGTGACAATATTACAAAAGCTCACAATGCCATCTAAATTTTTTGTTAGACTCTAAGGTGCTGCAAGACTGGGTTTTTTGTTGTTGTTGTTTTGGTTTGTTTTTTTTTAGTTCTTTTAGGAACAGTGTCTTTAGAATGACACATGGCATGATCTTCCACTCCTAATTGACCAATTCAGGTTTGACCTTTTACAGTTATAGATTAAAGGAATCATAGGTTAATTCAGAGACTTCATTGCAAATTGAGGGAAAATGACCTTTCCCTCTGAATTTCCTTTCAATTCACAATTGTTTAGGAGAAGTTTGTAGCAGTTTATTCAGTCCTGCATATGTGCAGAACCCCCACAGTCTGTGAGACAACCATATCTGTCTTCAGAGAAATTCTAAAACCAGTGCGTAATACAATTCTTCTATGTGATGGTTTTGGTGCTCTCCTCTGCCTTACCTCAGCCTGAACAATTGGCAATATCTAATATCAGTCAAGGTTAATGTTGTGAGGCATGTTCCAAGTACAAAGATTAGTCCATAATCAATTTTACTGTGTGTCAGCACATCATCCAAAGAGGATGTTAGTAATTTTCCAGCCTTACCTCCACACACTGAGCATTACAACAAATGCTGGTGTGTCAGTGAGGGAGCTACAGAAATCATAGAGATGAGTAAATAAAGCACAGGCTGATTGGTAAATAATATTACAGGTAATTTCCAGAAATGATCACACTGCAAAGCTTTCCCCCCATCACTCCCCTCCTTATCCCCATGCTTATGAACATGCAAATACAGCAGGGAAATTTAGGAGATCTGTTACTAAGGAGACTGAATAGCTGATGACGTAAGTTATCTTACTGTTTGAAAGTCAGAGTGCCCTGTATTGCAGTAAACTTTCTCTCAGGAGCTGACAAAAGTTTCAATAATGTTTAGCTGTCCCCGATACCCTCTTAAATACTGCATAGCACAAGAAATGTACATACCTCTAGAATAAGCCTATAGAGTAAGACAGAACAGTAAAACAGCAAAATCTGTCTGTCCTAGTATGTCTTTAATCTTCTCCCATGAAAGAGGAATTGGGTTAGAGGGCAAAGGATTGAAAGCAAGAGATGATGCTGCGCAGGCTTGGGAGGGAAAGCAAACGTTTGACTTAGGTCTAGCCCAGAAATCAACCAGCAATTTATAATGACATGTCACTAAAAGGGTGGACTTGGGAGGCTCTGATGGATCCCATCATGTCTCTCCCCTTTGCATATCCCTTTCCTCCTGGCTAAGGAGAAGCTACATTTCTCATCAGCTTCTTTCCATTGCAGCAGGAAGAAGTGGCCTAGCAAGATGCTGGTTGGGGAGTGAGAGGTAGGTGGCAGTAGGGGATTGAAGAGAAGCCCCAGGAAAGTAGGCAAGGCTGTGTGTGGAACAGGCTGTGGGTGGCCAATGTTACAATGGGGTGCAGGTCTGAGTGAACAGCAGTGACAGGGCAGAGAGCCAGTGCAGAGAGAGGCCTCAATGAGAGCTATTAATTGAGCCTATTTGGGAAATCTGCAAATGTGTATTTGCTTGCATAGAGACTGGACGGGAGGGTGCCACAGGTGCTAGGTCTGAACACCCCCTGACTCCAAGTTGGACTGCCCCAGAGACTCAAACAAGAACGCCCATGGCTCACTTTGAATAGTGACTGGGTAAGCCACTGTCTAAGGTGTTTGCAAGCTTTTCCCTTTCCTGACAGCCTAATAAAATCTTTTCCATGAGCCACGTCTCAGAGGTTATTGCAGCTCATCAGGGCTAGCGCCTACAAATACCTGTTGCTGAAGCACCTGTCCAGCTTACCTCCAAGAGGTACTGCATCAAGCATGATACTGGCACCCTAAGGATTCAGGGTACAGAGTAAACCCTGTAGTTACAAGGATAAGTAGGGTGACCAGACATCCCATTTTTAAAGGTTCAGTCCCATATTTAGGTCCTCCTGCAGGTGTGCCATTTCTTAATCAAGCAAATTGTCCCATATGTTCTGTCTGCTCTGCATCAGTACTGGCGAGTCCTGTCGCTGGTTCAATCCTTGTCCATCAGTAGTGAGTGAACAGGACGCAAGTGGCCAATGATGAGGGTAGGTGTGCCAGGCTGGTGGCAGGGTGTATCAAAAGCCTTTCTAATGCTGGCTCTGGGGGCTTTGGGAGGACCAGAAACAGCTCTTTTGAATATTCATCATTTCCTTAATGAATATGCAAATATGCAAATGATTGTTACCAGTCCTCCAAAAGCTCGTGAATGGATTTACTGGTCCCCGTGTCAAAAAGTTTGGGAACCCCTGGATTAGGTGGTTAAGTTCTGTAATGGTATTGCTTATCCAATCATGTTACTTAGGCATGTTCTGTTTCTGTGTGGTACCTACAGCAGTTGACACGCCTATTGTGGGCACATGAAATTCAGTTATTCTGCTGTCTTCGTATCAATTGTGGAGCTGCCTTGTTTCTGATAATTAGGGTTACTCTATTTGAACTTTCAAAAAAGAGGACACCCCTGAGAGGGAGTGTATCTGTATCAGTATCTACCAATTCACGTCGTATTAATGTGTTATGTACTGATACAGATACACTCCCTCTCAGGGATGTCCTCTTTTTTGAAAGTTCAAATATGGTAACCCTTTGATAATATTAATAGAGCTGCTCAAGTGAGTTGCAGCCTTGGAGGTGGTTATCCCACAGGTACAGTAATATAGCCAGCAGTCTGTCGAATGATTTCATTTTGTATTTGTCTCAAAACATTAGGCACAAGTAGGTCTAGTCTGATCTCATGAAGGTATAGTGCCTGAGCACAACTCTAGTTAGATGAAGGCAGAAGCATTCCCATTTCCAGGTGCAAGCAGTGTGTCAAAGAGAATTTTCTTTCAGATGAGTTGGGTTGTAGCACTATAGTTAAGTTTGCCTGAAATTCCATTATGATACATTATTTTAAAACTGAATGTTTATGGCTGAGATTTCAGTTAACAGAGATGAACCAGAAAAATTCTTAATCCAAAACACATTGTTTTTTAATGCCATAAGGGAAAAATCTGATTAGTTTTAAATCTAAGGTGAGAAAAATTAGAGAAAATCAACCACAAGCAGCTGGTGTCTGGAATGTTGTAAGTGAAATGAGTGCCTTTTTTTTAACCAAGAATTTTTCAGGACAAAATTTTCCACACTCAGCCTCCATTATGTTTGATTAAAAACTGTTTTGTGAAAATCTATCAGCTAGTTGCTACTGGTAATGTTCAAACAGTGAACTAGATATCTATGGCTCACTTTGCTCTGCAAGCATCCATGTCTCACTCTAGAGTGGGAGAAAAACAAATACCCTTTTTGCTTCAGTTCCCCTGCCTCCTTCTCATGTATATTGATGTCCTGTTCTTCCTAGTTCCTGAGCAGTCGCTTCCCACACCACTCTCTGGCTCATCCCAAATGCAGTTTCCTCTTTCTCAGTCAACACTGGCAACCCAGCTGAGCAATTAACTGGGATTAAATTTGATTTGCCTGATACTAGGCAAGCTGAGCTCCAATCAGCACACACATCCTGGAGCTCATTTTTTCAAGAAAGATGAGAAAAAAACCAACCTCCTCCCAGGCACCTTCTTTGTGGAATGGTGAGAAGGAACCCACTGTAGTGAATGGCTGGGAGGAATAAGTGAATGTATTGGGGAAGAGGAATAAATGAAAATGAGTGGGTTCACCACCACCCTCAGCATATCAAAACATAGAAAATTGCCACAGAATGACGTGTTAGGCCATGAGAAACAGAAGACACTGGAATGTCCAAGTGTTTTTTATTAGCTGGGTTAGGGGACTGATTTTAGGATCTCTGCATAGGTGATCATTTCTTTTTTCCCTCCATAGTAGGGCCAGAGGATTTATGGGCAATTCCCTCTCTCCAGGAATTAATTCCAGATTCTGAATTAAAAATGAGCCTGAATTAGAACTGTTGGGATATGTAAAAAATTAATAGGGGTCTGGGTTGATTATGCATCAGTGGGTAAGGGGGTCTAGCCAGAACAGGCATTTTCATTGCCCTTTAAACATGTTTTTCCCCTTTGTCCTGGCAGCCTTGGAAGATGGTTGCACTGAACAGTATCTTGTTTTGTCTTCGCACCTGTCTGTAAAAACATCTTCAGGGTTGAAGCACTTTCCCCCTCCCTATAAGCTGCTGATTCAACTAAAAACCAGTAAACAACAAACAAGAACCCTAGCCAAAAAAGGCTTATATCTGAAATTTACAAGCCCACTCAACTGGTACAAATGCTATTTAGTGTTGGGTGTACAAATACATACAAAAAGCTGCCTTCCTGCATGATGTAAATGCAAATTTGGCCCAATTCTGGCCTTGCCAGACCTGCAGCAGTAGCTTTTTTTCCACAGCTCTAGTCAGGGGGGAAAAGAACTTAAATTTCTTACAGGTACTGTCCTATTGCAACCCAGGTCCCTGCCAGCTCTTTAAATAGTTCCTTGCTGCCTTCTGCTGCAGCTCGGCCAGCTCTTGCCAGAGCTACGCACCAGGGCGCACCCGCTTACTTTCACCTCTGGCTCTAGTAAGCAAATAGATTAAAACCACCAAAACAATTAGGATGATATTCCGTCCTTCTCTCATTGCTGTACATCATTTGTGTGTCAGGTTACAACAGAGTTCTGAGACGAGCATGTGATTCTGTCTGCCATTCTTCAGTCCTTTACTACAAATCTGTTTCTGAACAGAACTCACAACTTTGATTCTCTCCTTCAGCTCATAAGTTCCTTCCTTTCAGTTTAAAAGCTCGGTCATTCATGTCACCAAAATGTATTTTTTCACAGCTGAAGTCATTCTTCATGAGACACTTTTCTTCTTAGCATTGCGGTTGCTCCTCCTTAAAATGTAAGGGAGGGTCATCCTTAGGCATGCACAACACATGCAGCTGCATAGGGCACCAAAATTTGGGATACCAAATGTTCAGGAGACCCTGTGCAGCTGCATGAGCTGCGGATGCCTAAGGTCAGAGGCTGTATTTGGCTTAAAGCAGGACTGCCTTCTCCATGTACCCTCCCTTTTCCAGCCACCACTGTTCCTCTTAGCCAACGGCATGGCTTCCTTCTCACTGCTCATTATTCCTGCCCACTTTCTCCTCAGGGACTGCCCATAACATTTTGGCATCTGAGGAGGGGAGCTCAAATGCCACCGGTGCCCCCATGCCACCTTTTCTCCTGCCTGCCTGTTATGTCTCTTGTGCCCTCCTTCCTCCAGCACAGCACTCTACCATCTCTGTACATCTAGAGCAGAGAGAATACATATGCACCAGCATCAGACACAATTTTCTACACTCTGGGTCCTAGTGGCGCTCTCCTCCCCACAGTCTGGCAAATGAGGTGGCTGCCTCAGTTCGCCTCATGGTAAGGCCAGCTGAGGGCTTCTGCCAGTGACAGGGGTAGAGAGGAGCCCTCAGCCTCTGTGGGTGAACTCTGGTCCCACTTCCTGCCCCTAATGGTTCATACCACTTCATGGCATGAGCAGGAGGATGGAGAGAGGCTCAGTGGCAGGTCCAGGGGTTTCTGGTACCTGCGCATCTTGGACATTTGGGCTCCACTGTGACATGGGCCCTGCCTCCTCCCTGTGCTCTTGGGCCCCTGCTGAGTGTGGGACAGTGCTGGTGGAGGGTGCTGTGCATGCAGCACCCTCACTCCAACCCTACTTTTCAAATGCAGAGGCTCGGAAGCAGTGGTCCCCAACCTTTTGGGACTGCCGGGCGCCAGGGGGCGGGGCCACTCACATGCCGGGCACCCGGGGACGGGGCCACCCATACGCCGCCTGCCCGGTGCTGGTGCCACCCATGCGCTGCACTCCCAGGGCCGGCGCTGCTCCTGTGCTGCACGCCCAGGGGTGGGGCTGCCCATACACCACACGCTCAGGGCCAGTGCCGCTCCTGTGCCACGTGCCCGGGGTGGGGATGCCCACATGCCATGTGCCCAGAGCTGGAACAGCCCACGCACTGCATGCCTGGGGCCGGCTCCGCTCCTGTGCCACACGCCCAGGAGCCAGCAGCGCCCATGCACCGCCCTGGGACCGGCGCCACACGCCTGGGGTCGGGGCTGGTGCCATGCTTGTGCCGCGTGCCTAGGGGCCAGCACCGCCCATATGCTGCACGCCCAGGGCTGGCACAGCCCTTGCGCCAGGCACCTGGGGGCGGGGCTGCCCATATGCTGCGCACTCAGGGGCTGGCACTGCCCATGCACCATGTGCCTGGGGCGGGGCCAGCGCCGATCACTCGGCGGGAGCACAAAAATGGCCCGGTGGGCGCCATAGCGCCCGCGGGCACCATGTTGGGGACCACTGCTCGGGAGCCAGGGGATCCCGGATCATGCTGGGCAGGAGGCTGCAGTGACACGCAGTGGATGTACACCCCAATCCATGGGTGCTCTGTCCTTGTTCCAGGTAAGCTCCTGTGGCCTGGGCCTCATGCCCCACCGTCCCCCACCAGTGTTGATGGTCTGGTGAGGGATGTGGGTCCAGTCAAATATGAGGGTTGGTTTAGTCTTTTGGGGGGGGGGTCCCTGATCCTAGCCTCTGGGCCTCTCTGCCTGGGTGGGATGGACTAGCAAGACTGTTATGAATAATGACACTGAACACAAAATGTAATAAAGTTTTTCATATTTTATATTTACAGTATTTTAAACAGTTTTAAATTCACCCCAATTTTATACAAAATGTAACTCAGGCTCTGATAGGTCATATGAGAAATATGAAGGATGAGACAATGTGGTGGTTCCCTTTAAGTCGGTGCAGCACATGACTAGTGTTTTAGCAGAGTCTGGTTTTCCTGCACCCTCATCCATAGCCAGATGTGAGGACACTGGGGTCAGTGGGGTTTTCCGTTAAAAGCATTTTCAGAAAAGCGCGTCTAGATTGGCAGGATGCTTTTCTGCAAAAGCACTTTTTGCAGAAAAGCGTCTGTGGCCAATCTAGATGCGTTTTTCCACAAAAAAGCCCCGATTGCCATTTTCGCGATCGGGGCTTTTTTGCGGAAAACAAATCTCTGCTGTCTACACTGGCCCTTTTGCGCAAAAGTTTTTCAGAAAAAGACTTTTGCCCGAACGGGAGCAGCATAGTATTTCCGCAAAAGCACTGACAATCTTACATGAGATCGTCAGTGCTTTTGCGGAAATTCAAGCGGCCAGTGTAGACAGCTGGCAAGTTTTTCCGCAAAAGCAGCTACTTTTCCGGAAAAAGTGGCCAGTCTAGACACAGCCAAGATGCCTTGAAATTTCTCACCCCGTGCCACAGCTTCCCGTTAGAAGTGTTTCACCTATCTGCCTGCCTCTCCCCCCTCCAAGAACTTGCCTGAAAGTATGATTGTGCCTATGGCAACAGAGTATAGCAAGTCCATGTGCATCTCCAGTTCACAAGACATCAGGAATTCTCTGTATTTTCAGACAGCATAACAGTACACACGAGCAACCGTTATTTGCCTATAAAAGATAAAAAAGTAAACTATCTACCTAGATTGCTTCAGTATTATTCACCCTGAAAGCAGTGTTCTTGTCACTTCTGTGGTACCACCATTAACTGCACCACAAAAAATATCACGATTCCTTTGGTGAAGCAAGGTAAGTCTTCTTGAAGGGAAGAATGGTTACAAATCATCCTCACTATAAGTCCAAGATACGTTCCAAAAAACTTGGACTTATAGCAAAACAACTTAAAGCAGGGAATTTTTTTCCTGCAGCTGACTTCGATTAGTGCAAATTGGGTGATGGTTTTTTGGGGTGGGCGGTTGCGTGACTTAAGCGTGGGGAATAGGAGGACTTATAACGCATCAGTTCCTATAAGTGACTATGACTTTAGTGTGGAACGGATGTATACCGGGGCGACTTATAGCAGGGACACCCTGTATTTCATGGCTAAGGAGTTGAAAAATCTGGGTCCTATTCAGCACAGATTACCTCCATCTCCTCATGCATGTCAGTTAGGGTATGTCTACACTACAAAGTTAATTCGAACTAACGGACGTTAGTTCGAATTAACTTTGATAGGCGCTACACTAGCGCTCCACTAGTTCGAACTCAATTCGAACTAGCGGAGCGCTTAGTTTGAACTAGGTAAACCTCATTGTACGAGGACTAAGCCTAGTTCGAACTTACTAGTTCGAATTAAGGGGTGTGTAGCCCCTTAATTCGAACTAGTGGGAGGCTAGCCCTCCCCAGCTTTCCCTGGTGGCCACTCTGGCCAACACCAGGGAAACTCTTCTGCCCCCCTCCCGGCCCCGGAGCCCTTAATGGGGCATGGGCTGGCTACGGTGCCTGTGCCAGGTGCAAGCCTGCCAGCACCCAGCCAGCAGACCCTGCACCTGGCACGGCTCGAGCCGGCCACCCGATGCTCCCCAGCCCTCCCCTCTTCCCAGGACCAGGCTGGCGGCTCCCGGGAGCTTGCCCAGGACCGCAAGAGGCGGGCACCCGCCTGGTCCAGTGCAGACATCATGGACCTCGTCCACGACCTCCGCACTAGGCACAGGAAAGCGGCCGTCTAGGGCAGAGCTGCCAGCCTGGCCACCCAGGAGCAGGTTTGCATGAAAATCAAAGTGGTCCACTGAGACCCCCGACCCTGAGCCCTGAGCTTAGAATGGCCGTCCTGGGTCAGACCAAAGGTCCATCTAGCCCAGTAGCCTGTCTGCCGACAGCGGCCAACCCTAGGGACCCTGGAGGGGATGGACCAAAGACAGTGACCAAGCCATTTGTCTCATGCCATCCCTCTCCAGCCTTCCACAAACTTTGGGCAGGGACACCACTCCTACCCCCTGGCTAATACCACTCCATGGACTCAACCTCCATGAATTGATCTCACTTCTCTTTAAACTCTGTTGTAGTTCTAGCCTTCACAGCCTCCTGCAGCAAGGAGTTCCACAGGTTTACTATTTGCTTTGTGAAAAAGAACTTTCTGTTGTTAGTTTGAAGCCTGCTACCCATTCCTTTCCTTTGGTGTCCTCTAGTCCTTCTATTATGGGAACTAATGAAGAACTTTTCTGTATGGACCCTCTCTACCCCACTCATGCTTTTATAGACCTCTATCATATCCCCCCTCCATCTCCTCTTTTCTAAGCTGAAAAGTCCCAGTCTCTTTAGCCTCTCTTCATATGGGACCTGTTCCAAACCCCTCATCATTGTAGTTGCCCTCCCCTCTCCCCCCTCCTTTTCCCAGTCTCCCCCAGTTTTGTTCAATAAAGAGAGATTCTATTTTTGAACACAATTGTCCTTTATTTTGTTCATCAGGAAGGGGGGTTAGCGAGGGTTAAGTGGAAGGAGGTGAGGGAGGATTGGGGTACGAGCCACCGATGGGGAGGACTGGGCTGGCTCTGTGGGCTTCTCGGGGTGGAAGCTCTCCTGTAGCCCCCCAATTGCCCCCTCTCCCCAGATGGCAGCCTGCGGCAAGTGCAGCCGGTCTGATGGCCGAGTGCTGTGATGTGCCCAGTGTGGGTACTCCGGGCAATCCAAGCCAGGACTGCTTTGCAAGCGGGGCACCCCTGAGAACTGTCTGTCCGGGGTGGGGGTCAGGTCCCTTTAAGCGAAGCTCTCAGCTAGCCTGAGACAGCAGCTCCACGCTCTAAGTCCTCATCTGATGCCCTGCCGGCACTGCTTCCGGCCATCCTTAAGCCCGGTTCAGGGTCCACTTAATGTGGACATGCTAGTTTGAATTAGCAAAACGCTAATTCGAACTAGTTTTTTAGTCTGGATGCGTTAGTTCGAATTAGCGCTGTAGTGTAGACATACCCTTAGGGACTTAGATTCCAGATTTAGGCTCTATGGTGATCTACAATCCCACTCAGTTGTTGCATAATTCTGTAGTGGCTTAAACTCACTTGGCACTTACATTTTGGCTGTGCAAGTTCCCTAGATACACAAGCTTCCACCTCTGGGCATAGGTACAATACCTAACTTAAACAATTGGATAGCTCTCTCCTACATAACCCCTAGTGGGGTCTACAAACCAGGTGAAGATAAGGGTTCCCCCATTAACATTCTGAGCATTGCAACACAAGTTCCAGAGCAGATCTGGGCATCTGTGCCTCAATTTCCCAGTCTGTAAAAATGGCTATAATACACCCTTATCTCCCAGGGAAATTGTAGGATGAATGCATTAGTGTTTGGAAAATACTGAGATCCTCAGCTGGAAGGAACTATAGCAACATGAAGTATTATATCAAACTGACTTTATTTCTTATAGTAAGTCCCATGTATTTATCTACAATTTTATGTATTTCCCATTATCTGAGTAGGACTGTTACTATCATCAGTTGTTGCACTGTATGGTAATTCAGAGTATAATTCTGACTATCAAATATAGAGCAGCAAACCTAAATCCTTTTGGACATTAACTTGGTTTGTTAGTCTCCTGGTTTAATCTATGCAAGCAATTCTGGAAGGACTCTACTTGAAATGTTACACTGCTGCATTGGTGTAGCAGTTTTATGACAGCATAAGACCAGAAAGGCTGTACAATTGCAGCATATAACATTATTAAATGAGGTACATCCTAGCCAATATTGGTCCTATTGACGTCAGTGGGAGTTTTGGCTCCAAGGCAGTCAAAGAGTTAAGAAATAAACATTTTATACTATGTGTTTATCATCTTCCCCAGTACTATTGTTTCTTAAAGTGAGGTATGCATATATTGTGCTCAAATCTGCTTGAGCTCGTATATACACATGTACATTAAGTTTCTGTAGGAGAAACATTAGGACCTGGATGTTGAAAATTAATGCACTAGATGCTTTTTTAAAAGCATCTCTGTGAATTAGTCTCTTGTGAGCTCCTCCTGTCACTGATTACAGAACATTCTGAAGGTATTTGATTTCTTCCCCAAAATGAATAGAAACATTTTCAAAGTCTCTTGCAGTGTCATGAGTGTTAATTTACTGTACAGCACTTATCATCTAGTCACAGCATCCTTTTCACAGGATCCTGTCATGTCATCACCCCTGTTAGCTATTCTTTGTGTGATGTAAAAATAAAAGAGGCTAGTTAAAGCATAGAGATTCTCCATGTTTGACATTATCTCATTTTAATGATCCCAATGTTTAAAAGGGCTGAGATCAAAAGGAACAGGTTAGTCAACAGCCTAGATGTCACACAGGCAGCTGCTTTTTGAACATTCCTGTGCCTTTCTTTATGATCTAATTGATGAAATGGAGAAGAAATTCTTTGGCGTTAAAAGAAATTGAAACTCTATGCCATTTTGGACCTCGGAGACCTCACCTTTACAGATCCCATTATTTGTTTAAGGCCTTGTCTACACAGTATAGTTAATCCAATGCTAGCCCAATAGTGTCGATACAGTAATACCAATATAAAGGTGACATATGCCTGTATGTCTGTGTCCATGCTAGGGACCGTATAACTAATTATATTGGCTAAAAAGATACAACTCTAACTGATATAGTTGCACGGGTATAAAACTGGGAGGACAAATATTAATCCTGTAGTGATAATCCAGGTCCCTTCATTTTCTCCCATTTTTCCCCATCTGTTTGTTATTTTCTGGAACTTTTCCAGATTTTCAACAATTTTGTTTGCTGTACAATTAATTTAAAATGTGGCTAACTTTTATCGGTTTTGTCCAGAACTGCAAGACAAGAAGCAATGGGCTTAAATTGCAACAAAGGCAGTTTAGAGTTGACATAAGGAAAAACTTTCTAGCTGTCAGGGTGATTACACACTGGAATAAATTGCTTAGGTAGGTTGTGGAATCTCCACCACAGGGGATTTTTAAGAGTAGGTTAAATACATGTCACAGATGGTCTGGCCTTGAATTTAGGGAACTGGAGCAGAAGACTTCTGGAGGTCCCTACTAATTGTAATTACTAATCATCTCTCATTGCAAACGGCACACATTTTTATTGTAATAAATCAGTGGTCCCTTAGTAGTCAAAATTGTCTGTACACTGCACATAAGAACAAAATATTTCCGCACATACTTGTTAGCTCAAATTTGAAATTTTTACTGTGTGTTTTCTCCTCCTGGAAACATTCAAGTGGAGTTTTCCTCCCATTTGTGGCCAAGGAAAATGAATTTTAAAGTTGGGTGCTTGAGTATTAGCACCAGAAGTACTAATGGTACCGAACATTGCTCAATAGAGCAGGGAGACATTGGTTCCAGAACCCTTTGTCAGAGCCATGATAAAGATAATTAAATGAGCCAGACAAGCATTTAACCATTTCTTGGTTGCTGCTACACAGAAAAGTTTTACCTTTAATTCGACAATAAACTAAGAAGTCTTAGAGTACTCTGATTTTTTTTCTGTAGAAATCCAGTCATAGCCAAGGCCTATTTGACCCAGAAAGGAAAAGGTTTAAAGTATTCTAAATTGCACTGAGCTTGTTGTCTGAGAGAATTGAAGCCCCTATATCATCTTCTGGCCATTTTCTTGATATATAAGAACTGGAACAGAAATAACATGTGACCAAACAACTGATCAACGCAGTCCAAATTTCCAGTAGAATACCAGATATGTGCAGAAAACTTTTGGCTCAGTCCATAGGAAGGGGAAAGTCACTCCACAAAGATAGTTAATCATAAATAATGAATACATTGAAAAACTGAGGTCCTTATGGATATCCTACAAACAGCCCCCCTCTCCCAATTTGTCAAACAAATTGTTTGCCTATGACTGATTCGCACCGCTTCAATACACACCATAGCCACTCAGACCTTCACAAGAGCAGCAGACGTGGCATAAAATTCACAATGAACCTTTTAATCCAAAAGTAAAGACTTAAAAAAATTAGGCTAAAGAAAAATCTCCAGTAGCTGTTATCTGTACAGAGCCTTGGACATTGAACAGTTCTACTCCTAACCAGTAGAGGGAGTTGGAGACATATCACAGACACATGTATTAGAAAGTCTCAGAGGGTAGCCAGAAAAACTTAAAAAACAATGAATGGTCTAGTAGCACCTTAAAGACTAACAAAAGTTGTAGATGGTATCGTGAGCTTTCGTGGGTACAACCCACTTCTTCAGAGCATTAAAAATCCAGTTCCAAAATAAATAGGGATTGGGGAGTGGGAGAGAAGAAAGGGGAAAAAATAGTTGTAGATTAGAGTGTAGCTGTGTTACTCTGCAACTTTATAAGGTGCCAGAGGACTACTTGTTGTTTTTAGATTAACAAATATATATATAATATCATGAGTTTTCCTGGTTAAAACCCACTTTATCAGATGAGCTGTCCTCTAACCCTAGATAGTTCATCTAATGAAGTGGGTTTTAACCACGAAACCTCATGATACTATGTATTTTTGTTAGTCTGTAAGGTGCCCCAGGACTACACATATATTAGAATTCTCCCAGTACTTTCTGTTCATCTCACTTTCTTCACCTGTGCTGTTCCTGCAGCTGGAGCACTGGCACAGCTGGAAAGGAAAGGATGCTAGTGCAGTTGGCTGCTCCAGTGCTGGCAAGGGATATGAAGGAATTGGGACAGGGGGAGAGAGAATGGGTGGCGGGATTTGAAGGGTGGAGACACGATGTGGAACAGAATAGATCAGTAGGGACTCAAAAGAAGACAGGTGACTAAGAAGGAAAGGGGCAGAATGGGGGACGGGGAATAAACTGCTCCAGACTCTCCTAGCACCCCCAGGCAGGAGTTAAAGCAAGGGGAGTTGAGAGGAAACACAGTACCTGCTGCTCTCTGTGGCTTTGAGCATTTCCACATACTTCTACCTCCTCTTTCAATTACTTAACCATTGCCCTAACATTCACTTCACCAAACCCCCCTACACACACACACACACACACACACACTGTTCCAAGTGCCATTCAGCTTCCTAGAGACCTCTCACTTCCTCAGCCCTCCTAATCCAGCCTCCTCCCTTTACCATGACTCCTCACTTCAACTGTGGTTGAACCTTTCATTGCCCCTCATTTCTGAGGAGTGTGGGATCGGAGGAGAAATAAGCTTTTTCCTCTTCCACAGCTACTCAAGACTGAGTAAAGAGCTTGGAGGTGGGGGAGGGAAGAAGAGACAATGTGCAGGGGGGAGTAGTGTCTTGTTCTCACTGACAATAACTGCCATACACAAACAGGCCTGCCGATGCGGGAAGAAAGAGCAGAGGAAGGGAGCAATTGCCTCAGGACCAGGTGATTCTAAAGATCCTGAGGCTTCTAGTCACCAGAGCCCTGGGCCCTTTAAAATCATTGCTACAGCACCATGTGGCATCCTCCCAAGCCCTGTGCCACCTGAAGCCATACCCCTTCGGGAAATGTGGAACCCCCACCCCCTTTCCCACAAACACATTGCCCAGGGGCCTGGAGATCATCAGCTCACCTGTACACAGACCTAGAGAGGCCTTGACAAGCTAGATATGCAAGCCCTCAAATTGGTAATTGAGAGTTAAACATTTACTAAGAGTGAAACAGACTGAGACATCAATGGCCTGCCAAGCACTTTGGGGATACAGTGACAGCTATGACATGACAATCAGGTACACATTGGCATCAGCAGGGCACCATTTTATAGTTCTATCTAGCACTCTATGAAATCTAAGGATTGCTGTCGCTACTACAGTCCCATTGTCTTCTTCAATCTGGCCAAGCTGCACACAACCCTCTCTCACTCATATTCATGCTGTCATCAAACCATAATTATAGCTCAGACTTGACTACATTAATTTATTATAAAGTTTCCAGTCCTGAACCATATCTCCCTTCCAGCACTGAGGTACCTTGCTCTTATTCTTGGAGTGAAATCCTTAAGTCAATAATAATGTTTCTGTTGACCTCATAGAGACAGGATGCCACCGTCAGTAATTTTCCTGGTACGTTTGGAGGAGCAGGGAATCTGAATGGCAAGTTTCTTGGCTATTTTTATCCATCTAGGGACACAGATCATGCCTGTTGCCACAGCAGCTGAGGAAACAGAGGTGTGCAATCTCTAACAAAGATTCTAAATGCAGTCTCACCAGAATCTCCCTCCTCTGGAGATCCAATCCAGTATTGCCTTTTTCCTCACACCATTATCTCTGCCCACTATAACCCCCATTAAATATATTTGTCCTGGGTTATTTTACCTCAGTTGTATGAGTTTGCAAATGTCTGACCTTGGCTCTCATTTTTGGTACCTCTTGCCCATTTTTAACTAATCTAGATCCTTTTTTATGATGTGGGGCTCTATTTGAAAATGTGGCTACGCCCACCCACGTTTTAAAGGCCTCTCCCCCAGCCTTGTAGGAGGGACAACTGGACCATGACCAACTAATTACAGGAGACAAATCATGACTAAAGGGTCAGAGAGGGTGGGTCACGAGTTTAAAACGAGGAAACTGGATGGGGACACTGAGCAGAGAACCTCGGACAGCGCCCACTGCTCCTCAAAGCTATTGATGGAGCCAGTGGACGCCACCCACAGGAACTCTGCCCGGATACGTGAAACCAGGGATGAACAGAAGTAGGACCCACAGTCGCAGAGAGCCCCCTCATCCAGCATCTTCCTCCTGGTATTGTAGATGGCAGCTTTTGCTAAGGCCAGGAGCAGGCTGAAGAGGAGGTCTCGCGACTTTGTGAATTTTTGCAAACCAGTACAACCGGTGAGAATATATTCAATTGTATCAATAACTTTATGAAAACACATCAAATAAGCTGGGAAAAATGTGTTGATGTGTGCAGTGATGGTGCCAAAGCAATGGTAGGAACAGTAGCTGGTGCTGTAACACGAATAAAAAATGTAGCACCAAACTGCACCAGCAGTCACTGCATTCTCCACAGACACGCTCTGGTAGTTAAGAATATTTCTCCCTCTCTTAAAAATGTGTTGGACGAAGCAGTACAGATTATTAATTATATAAAAACTCGACCATTACAATCAAGAATGTTCAAAATTATGTGTGAAGATATGGGTAGTCAGCACACAGCCCTGCTTCTACATACAGAAGTCAGGTGGCTATCACGAGGAAAAGTGCTGGTTAGATTATTTGAATTGCGTCATGAGCTCTCCGCAAATCTGATGGATCACAAATTCCAACTGTCTGATCGTTTAACAGACTTTTTGTGGTTATCTAGAGTTGCGTATCTTGCAGACATCTTTACAAAACTAAATGAAGTAAATCTGTCGCTGCAAGGAAAGAATGTAAATATTTTTAATGCGAAAGACAAAATTTTGTCATTGTCACGGAAGCTACAGTTTTGGATCTCATCTGTAGGACAAAATTATTTGGATTGTTTACCAACTCTGAATGATTTCCTTGAAGAAAATGGATACAAACTTGATGAAGATATTCGCAGCGACATTGCAGATCATCTCCGCGATTTATACACGAACATCATTAAGTATTTTCCAAACATCAATGACAACAATAACTGGATTCAAAATCCATTAAGTTTAACAGAAAAGCCAGTCAGTTTTTCTACACAAGATTATGAAAACCTAATTGAAATCGCTTCAGATGGCCAATTAATACAAAAATTTAAAGAAGTTTCTCTGATTACATTTTGGAGTGACTTATGTCAAAGTCAAGAATATTCATCTTTATCAAGATGCGCAATTTGTCAGCTGTTACCCTTTGCCAGTACATACTTGTGCGAAACTGGGTTCTCGAACTATGCAGCAATGAAAACGAAATACAGAAATCGACTGAATGCTGTGCCAGATATGCGAATCCAACTTTCTAGTATTAAACCAAATATAAAAAGAATTTGCCAAGAAAAGAAGAAAAACCACTCTTTGCATTGAAAACTATGAATATAATTAATATTATTTGATAGTTTTATTTTTTGTACATATTTAATATAATTTTTGTTGAATATAAATGAATGCTGTTATATTCAATATGTTGAATTTAAATGAATGGTGATCTCATGACCGTATTTAGCATCTTATTACTACCAATTGTGGTGTACTAGCAGTCTGTGTGTGTTTGGGTGTGTTTTTTTTTTTTTTTGCTCGACAAACTTAATCCCTGGCTAGGGGGTTCCTTGAATTTTTTCTGAGTTTGAAAGGGTTCCGTGGTTAAAAAAAAATTGGGAAACACTGGTCTACTGTCATCATTTCTCTATCCTCAATGATGTCCATGCCTCCCAATTTAGTGTCATTCTTTAATTCAATTAGCATGCTGGTTATTCACTCTTCCAGATCATTTATGTTGATGATTAAAAAAACCTTGGACTTAACACCACTCCCTGAGGCATCCTGCTAAACACCTTCTCCTGATTTGACATATTGTCATATTTTATTACCCCTTGTTTATGGTCCTTTGGGAAGTTTTCAGTCCACCTGGCAGTGCTCATTTTCATTTCAACTGTAATTGTTTCCAAATACGATTTTCAAAGACACACATTATGAAATCATTTCTTTAAAATCAAAATAAATTAAAATCTACTGCATTCCCTTTGTCCGGGAAGTGCCAGGTCCTGCAAACACTACACTGTGTTTTATTAATGTGGCTGCTCAGTTCTTGTACTCCAGATTTCATAAGATGCCTGGTAGTCTGCCCTGTGAGCTACCAGCATTTCAACAACTGGTGTTCTTCTTAAAGCCCTGATTCCCAAGAGTAATGTAATGACTCATAATCTTAGCTTTTATTAAAAAAATCTGTCTGTTTCTAGTCTCTCATCCCACCCTCAGTTACATAGAAGGGCTTGTTACACTGAGGGCTCCCAGAGGTCTCAAAATCCAGAAGGGAAAATGTAAAGAGTCCAACAATTTTTTTTTAAATCAATCATGATTTTTGAACGGTTGGCAATTCTGGTGCCATGACTCCAAAACAAACAGTGAAGGGGACTGTATTTTGAGCCTAAGCTTCAAGCTTTGTTGTTGTCAGTGTTGCTGGGTTGTGTTAGCTCTGGTATGTGTTTGTTTTCCCTTATATCCCAATTTATGTAATTAGACCCCTAATACAATATTTACCTGTGTAAGCTGAGTCTGAATCAATGCATCCAATACATCCAGGTGGAAGGGGAAAGGAATCCTGGGTGTGGTTATGCTCACTCAGTTGTTTAGCCCTGTAAGGTGTTCAACTGTTATGTAAATACAGCTCAAACTGGAATGGGAAAGAAATCCTGGGTGTGGTTATGCAAATATAGTTCAGTCAGTACTATAGGCCTGATAGATATGCAGTTGTTAGAACATAAGAACATAAGAACATAAGAACGGCCGTACTGGGTCAGACCAAAGGTCCATCTAGCCCAGTATCCTGTCTACCGACAGTGGCCAGCACCAGGTGCCCCAGAGAGGGTGGACCGAAGACAATGATCAAGCGATTTGTCTCCTGCCATCCCTCTCCAACCTCTGACAAACAGAGGCCAAGGACACCATTTTATCCCCTGGCTAATAGCCTTTTATGGACCTAACCTCCATGAATTTATCCAGCTTCTCTTTAAACTCTATTATAGTCCTAGCCTTCACCGCCTCCTCTGGCAAGGAGTTCCACAGGTTGACAACACGCTGTGTGAAGAAGAACTTCCTTTTATTAGTTTTAAACCTGCTACCCATTAATTTCATTTGGTGTCCTCTAGTTCTTCTATTATGGGAACTAATAAATAACTTTTCTTTATCAGCCCTCTCCACACCACTCATGATTTTATAGACCTCTATCAAATGGTCTATCAATGTTAGAATGGTATTTTGCCTGTTGTAACTAATTTGGCTGTTGTGGGGTCACAAATCATGTTAACCCTAAATGTAGGAATTGTAAAATATGACCACCAATGCTTGCAGGAGAGACACTGTCATTGTAAAAATCTCAGATGGACAAGGCTTTCCCTTCCTGACTTAAGGTGTATCTAGACTACAGGGTTTTTTTTTTTTTTTTTTAAAAGTGGCTTTTAAAAAAGAAAAAAAAAAAAACTTCCCCTGCGTCTCTAGACTGCTGCTGCGTTCTTTTGAAAGTAAATCAAAAGAACGTGGCAGTTTTTTTTACTGTGGAAAACCTCGTTTTACGAGGAAAAACGCCTTTTTTCGAAAGTGCTCTCTCGAAAAAAGGCGCTATGTAATGCAAACTATGCTTTTTCGAAAGACAGCATCCAGACTGCCTGGGTGCTGTCTTTCAAAAAAGCGGCTTGCTTTTTTGAAAGTACTGGTTGTAGTCTAGATGCTCTTTTTCGAAAGAGGCTTGCAGTCTAGATGGGGGGAAGTCAATTGGGGGGAAGGTCAGAGATCTGAACCAGTAGACTACATGCCCTCCAAGCGTGGGCTGGAAGACTGGTTCAACCTGTTTTTCTCCCCCACCCCTTCTAATGATACAACTAAAACAGACTCTGTAAGGAGTCTCTTCATTATTCTGAAAATAATGTTATTCCAAGGGATGACAGAATCTTTTTGGCCAGCCTGCATCATGGGCTAAGATCTGAAATCACTGAGAAACTGACATCACAAAGAGCTGCTGGGCAGCAGGCGGCTGCCAGGCGGCTGGCGGGAGCAGTGGGACAAGTCTTGTGAGCCTGAGAGGCAAAGAACATTGCCCAGCCTACTTGAGCTGGTATGTTTACTTGTGGTTTGGTTATGAACTCTGCCTGTGGTGTTTTCCCAAATTAATGCCACCTTACTTCCCTCCCTTTTTATTAAAAGTTTGTTTTCTACACTCAGACTCTGTGCTTGCAAGTGGGGGAGCATTGCTTCCTAGAGGCACCCCCCGAGGTTGTGTGAATTTCCTAGGTTATTGAGTGGAGGCTCAAGACAGTTCTGTGTTGGATGGATGGAAAGGAACCTTTAGATATTGAACCCGGCCCTGGCTGCTGTTGGTGCTATCTGGCAGAAGGGTTACATCTGTAACACACCTTTTGCCTCTTCATCCTTTTTCATACTTATAAGGTAAAGTGGGACATCTATTTCGTCAGGTAATTAGACCCTGTTACAGGTCAAGAACCTGATACCTGTAACAGGGGAACTGAGAAATACTTGGATTATTTGATCTATTGTTTTGATTTTCTCCTTGCTTATACTAGCTAGAAAGTAGGATAAATGAAGTAGTCAGAATGGAAAAATTGATCATTATAAGTTAACATAGGGGCTGTGTCTACATTGGGCCACTTATTCCGGAAAATCAGCTGCTTTTCCGGAATAAGCTGCGAGCTGTCTACACTGGCCCCTTGAATTTCCGGAAAAGCACTGACGATCTACTGTAAGAAATCAGCTGCTTTTCCGGAAAAGCTATGCTGCTCCCGCTCGGGCAAAAGTCTTTTTCCGGAAAACTGTTCCGGAAAAGGGCCAGTGTAGACAGCACAGTAGTGTTTTCCGCAAAAAAGCCCCAATCGCGAAAATGACGATCGGGGCTTTTTTCCGGAAAAGCGCGTCTACATTGGCCACAGATGCTTTTCCGGAAAAAAGGCTTTTCCGGAAAAGCATCCTGCCAATGTAGACACTCTTTTTCCGGAAATACTTATAACGGAAAACTGTTCCGTTTTAAGCATTTCCGGAAATACATGCCAGTGTAGACGTAGCCAAGGGGTATTAATTCCCTGGCAAGGCCTTCCTGTGCCATTAGAATATGCATGTAAG
Organism: Pelodiscus sinensis; assembly: GCF_052426305.1. Lineage (NCBI taxonomy): Eukaryota > Metazoa > Chordata > Testudines > Trionychidae > Pelodiscus > Pelodiscus sinensis. Next base: position 294,093,326 of record NC_143052.1, on the reverse strand, counting down.
AAAAATGGAGAGATGGGTGGGAAAAGAACTTACTTACGTTTTCTTCCATATTTTTCTATTTTCAGTCGCTATATTGACCTCTGCCCAAGGTGTGTGCTGGGGAATTTATGACCAGCTGGGGCTAATGGACCTTGGATTTACCTCAGATCATCAGCTCTCCAGCTGGTCATTAATCAGATGAAATGACCTGTGTCTCTACAATTAGTGTGTAAATAAATTATGGGTAATTGTGAGTTATAAAGCTATCATTAAAATATACCAAGTGGTTCAGAACTGGTAACATTATAATAAATTAACAAAGTCAAGTCTGAGCTATAATTATGGGTTTGTTCCCAATTTGCCTGTATTTTTCTGTTATGAAATGTATTGATCTAGCAGATGTCTCAAAAGGCATGTATTTCAGGAAAAATATAAAGGTGAAAAGAGATACTGGAAAATACAATACACGATTATCTTCTACACTGCAGATTAAATAATATAATCAAACCTGTTACATGTGAGAGATAATTTATACAGCCAGAATGAGTCACACAAGGGACTGATAGAAGAAAAGGGGCATCTCATTTACATAATTCTCATTTCCATTTAAGGGAAAATAAAATATTGCATGAAATTAAATGGCATTTTCACTAAAAATGCCATCTTCTGTGTCAAGTAAACTGTTTCACATGTTCTCAACTTTTATTTTAAAGGAACATCAGCCAAGGTAATATTTGCAATACAGGCAGTCCCCGGGTTACGTACAAGATAGGGACTGTAGGTTTGTTCTTAAGTTGAATCTGTATGTAAGTCGGAACTGGCGTCCAGATTCAGCCGCTGCTGAAACTGACCGCCAGTTCTGACTTAGATACAGATTCAACTTAAGAACCCCAGGCGTCCCCAAGTCAGCTGCTGCTGAAACTGATCAGCGGCTGACTTGGGGACGCCTGGGGCAGAGCAGCTGGGGTGCTGCTGGGTTGCTCCAGTAGCACCGCTCCTCGGCGCTACTGGACTAACCCAGCAGCACGCCAGCTGCTCTGCCCCGGGCGTCCTGATTCAGCCACTGCTGAAACTGACCAGCAGCGGCTGAATCAGGACCTGGGGCAGAGCAGCTGGGGTGCTGCCGGGTTGGTCCAGTAGTGCCCAGAGCGGGTGCTGCAGGACCAATCAGCAGCGCCCCAGCTGCTCTGCCCCAGGGTCCAAAAAAAAAGCCTGGTCTGCTGGGGGGGGCACGCTAGCCGCGCCCCCTCCCCCCCAGCAGACCAGGGACACCAGGAGCAGAGCCGCAGCGGCAGCGGCGTGCCGCGCCTCTGAGGCTTTGCTCTGGCAAAGTCTCAGAGGCGCGGGACCCCCCCACGGCTGCGGCTTCAGTCCCGGTGCCTGTGGTCTGCTGGGGACGGTCCCCAGCAGACCACAGGCACCGGGACTCAAGCGGCAGCAGCGGCGGGTTCCCGCGCTTCTGAGGCTTTGCTCTGGCAAAGCCTCAGAAGCGCAGGAATCCGCCCGGTGCCCCTGGTCTGCTGTAGACGGTCTCCAGCAGACCAGGGGCACCCGAGCAGCTTACGAACGGGGCTTTCTCCCCCGGAGCTCGCAGGTAGCAATCCGCCACCTCGACCTCCGGGACGAGAAAGCCCCGTTCGTAAGTGCGGATCCGACATAAGTCGGATCCGCGTAAGTCGGGGACTGCCTGTATAATAGCAAACAAAACAAACACCACAAACCAATGAAAAAGAAAAAAATTATGAGTAGTCCTGTGGCACCGAAGGCACCTAAGAAAAATTATGAGTAGTCCTGTCTACATAGCACCCTTAGCTCAAAATAAGCTATGCAATTTGCACTACGCAAATTGTGTAGTTTATCTCAAAATAGCTTATTTCGGTATTTGGCACTGTTTACACAGCACCAAATTTTGAAATAACTCACTATTTCGAAATGTCCCTGAGGTAAAATCTATTAATATATAATAAATACATAAGAAGCAAATAGAACATAGAGCACACCAATCAGTGCCAAAAAGAAATGAAAGATACCATACAAAAATTCTGTTCAAGAATAACAGCTCAGGTTAAGCAGCGTTATTTACCCAGTGTTGCTCAGGTCTTTTAGGGCAGCAGGCAGGGAGTGTGGGGGATGCAGGAGTCAGCACTGGGTGCTTTGGGGGCTGTGTTGGTCAAAGGGCAGCTCCCCAGAGTTTGCAACATCAGGGACCTCACTTCTCTGGGCAGTGGGCAGGACGAGTACCTTAACCGCTGCCCCAATGGCATTATCGCTGTGCCTGTCCCCATCTCTGGCCTCTTGCTGCCCCCTTTGGCCATGACACAGTATAAATATTCCTGCTAACCTCCTCCTCCCTTTCCATGTTATGAAAAAAATCGCATTCCAGGCATGTCCCATTGTCCTGGCCCAATCAAACCCTGACCTTGCTGTAAGTTGTTGTAAGAGGAAGTTGCATACCAAATTTGGTGGTCCTAGTTCTTACCATTTAGGAAAATTCTTGGATGGATGGACAGAGAGACAGACTTGCTTGCTCACTCAGACAAAATTTCTCAAATATATCCTATAAATATTTCTGAAAGTTTGTTTGTTTGTCCCGAAAGATCTCTGAAACAGTAAGAGGTAGAAACACCACATTTTGCATGGATACTACTGATTTCCTAACTTAAATAACTGGATTGGTTAGATCTCGATATCCATTCCCACAGTTCCCCCAGCACTCTAATTGGACCCACTGATAATTCCGAAAGATCTCCGAAACAGTAAGAGCTAGAAACACCACATTTTGCACGGATACTACTGATTTCCAAACTTCAATAACTGGATTGGTTAGATCTCAAAATCAGTTCCCCCAGTTCCTCCAAAGCCCCAATTGGGCTCCCTGACAATTAGCTTTTAGTAGTGCCTGATCAGAGGCATTTGCTGGACTCTTCTGTTAAGCGTGTCACATAAACTGCAACTTCGAGATCCTAGAGGATAAAGCATGTGGGTACCTGCAGCACCATCAAGGGAAAGCCCATGGGGGAGAGGCTGCAGTGGGGCAGAGAATCAGCAACCTCCCGTATACTATGGCAACAGCAGGTTTCCAGGACAGACCTAAATGTGGCTGATGCTGGCTGGGGTCTAGCCTTGCTAATTGTGGCTGGGAGAAGCCTCCAGCTATCACAGCCTCTCAACATCTTCACGCAGCTGGGCTCTGACTGAACCCCTGCTGGAAATTAAAGTTGCTTCCCTCCCCCCACACCCAAACAAGTCATTCCACCACTCGCCCTCCTTTGGGCTGCGTGTATTCTTCTGGCAGGGCTGTGTGTATTATCAGCAAGTGCCATAGGCATTATGCACTTTGCAGGATTCAGCTCACAGAACAAAGAGGAGGTGGGTAGGAGGACAAGGTTTTGAGCACTGTGGAGCCTGAGGAGGACACGGTACACTCAGAACAGCCTATTCTCATTAGAACAAGTACATTCAGGTGCTGCATGTTCTGATCATCTAGATATCACTAACTGCACCTGGTCTGAAGGTCTTTCGCTTTGTCTGATCAATGCAACCGGTCCAGCTGCTGGACTAGAAAGTCCATTCAGGTTGCCCCATGGAGCATGAACTGAAGGCACTCAGAGAGTGGCTAGTTGGGGAGCAGAGATTTGCTGCTGCTGCAGAGCCCAAAAGACATCCCCTCCATTTCTCAGGGATTCTGGCAAGGAGGCTACAGCCATTGGTTTGCATAGAGTCTTTAAGAGAAGATGGGCCTTCCTGATTTGTGGGGATTGAAAAAAGAGACCCTATGGGATTTGTTGTTTTATAAGCACATCACTAGCTATGTTAATTTCTTAAAGTAATATATCAGTGAAAAGTATTTCCAATAAAATATGATATGTTAATGTAATTGACATAGTTCATTCATCACACCTTTTACTATATTTTTCCCCAGGCGACACTGTGTATTTCTGCTAGTAGTAAATATAGTAGAGTCCTTCATCTTAAATTATGTTCCTGAAGCAGTCACTTAATAAATAAATAAGAGTATGTCTACACTACAGAGTTAGTTCGAACTAACTTAGTTCGAATTAGTTAATTCGAACTAAGCTAATTCGAACTAACGCGTCTAGAACTAAAAACTAGTTTGAATTAGCGTTTTGCTAATTCGAACTAGCATGTCCACATTAAGTGGACCCTGAACAGGGCTTAAGGATGGCCGAAAGCAGTGCCGGTATTAGAGGTGATAATTGGGGAAGCTATCTTGATAATGGGTAAGATAGTTCAAGTGTTTGTTCATTCCTTTTTGGAGAGTGTCGAATTTTAACAGGAATGACAGTTCAGAGGATTCCCTTTCAAGTGCAGATGTAAAAGGTCTTTGTAGCAGAATGCAGGTGGTTAAGTCATTGAGGGTATGTCTACACTACCCCGCTAGTTCGAACTAGCGGGGTAATGTATGCATACCGCACTTGCTAATGAAGCCCGGGATTTGAATTTCCCGGGCTTCATTAGCATAAGCGGGGAGCCGCGATTTTTAAATCCCCGCTGCTTCGAACCCCGTGTAGCGCGGCTACACGGGGCTCGAACTAGGTAGTTCGGACTAGGGTCCTATTCCGAACTACCGTTACTCCTCGTGAAACGAGGTGTACCGGTAGTTCGGAATAGGCACCCTAGTCCGAACTACCTAGTTCGAGCCCCGTGTAGCCGCGCTACACGGGGTTCGAAGCAGCGGGGATTTAAAAATGGCGGCTCCCTGCTTATGCTAATGAAGCCCGGGAAATTCAAATCCCGGGCTTCATTAGCAAGTGCGGTATGCATACATTACCCTCCTAGTTCGAACTAGGAGGGTAGTGTAGACATACCCTGAGAGAGTGTCCTTTCTGGTTAAAATGGCAAGAAACTGTTTTTTCTTTGTGATCTTGTCTGATATCTGTTTTGTGGGCATTAATCCTTTGGCGAAGTGTCTGAGATGTTTGTCCAATGTACATAGCAGACGGACACTTTCGGCACATAATAGTGTAAGGGGACTGTTACCCCTTACTAAAACTCTGTGGGAGTTTTTTGGTTTACCAGCTTCAGAAGGGGAAGGGTTCATGAGACTGACAGACCCCAGAGACAATGGAAAGCAGCCAACACTCCAGCTCAGCCTGACTGACAGGTTGTAAGTGGGGATTGTTCTGGCTCTCTCTGAGCAAACAGGGAGCTGAAAGAGCAGAACAAGCTGTGTGCAGAAGAGGTCCTGCAAAAGACAGAGAGCTGAAAAGAGCAGTGCAAGCTGTATGAAGAAGTCCTGCAAAAGGAACAGAGAGCTGAGACACTGCTAAGAGGAGTGCAAGCTGTGCTGAGGGGCAGTTTTTGCAGCAGCAGAGCCAGGCATACACAACTCAAGGAGAGCAGACCCTGTGTTGAGCAGCAGACTGGCAGTGCTCAGAGCCAAAAGGAACAGAGAAGCAACACAAGGAGCTGGAACTGGCCAAGCAGCACAGCCTGCAGCTGGATGTGGTGAGCACCTGGGACCAGCAAAGTGTGGGGAAAGGCTCTGGACTGGGAGAGGGGTCTGGCCACTTCGAGCTTGAGACTGTGTGGTCACTACCAGAGCTAGCGTGTCCAGCCTGTAGCCCCCCCTGCAGCATATCCAGGGCCTCTAAGAAAGAGACTGTGGACTGTCCTTATACTCTGCAGGCTGCTGTTTTGATGTCCCTGTGCTACAGAGCAGAGCTGTGTGTTCTCATTTAACCATTCTCATTTTTTTCTTATTCTTTTCTCTTTAATCCGTTGTTGTTTAATAAATTGTATTTGCTTTGAACCTTATGAAGTGGTCACTGGGCCAAGAAGGCCTGCAGTGTAAAGAGAGCACCTTGGAGTGGGGACACCCTAACTCCTGCCCCTAGTGACTACAAGGTCAGGGATTAAGCCCCAGGAAACCTGGGCCCAGCCTTGTTGGGGTTTCAAGGGCTCTGCTACTCAGGAGAGTGGAGGGGGAGCCCTCAGGATCAGGGAGCCGTGGGGTAAAGGAAGTGGGAGCGGGGACTCAGATCCTTTCGCTGGTTCATTTCACCGGGGTGTATAGAAGCCAGGAAAGTTCCCCACAATAGCGGGACCATTCCCCCGCTTACAATAGCATAGATTATATTTCTGGATGCGCAGGAATATGTGTTCTTATAACTCACTTGGTTAGGTCCAATAATGGTATCAGCAGAATGAATATGTGGACAAAGCTGGCAACGGGGTTTGTTGCAAGGGAAGGTACCAGGGTTGGTATTAGTGTGGTATGTCCTGTGGTTGTTGGTAAGAATCATCTTGAGGTTAGGTGGTTGTCTATAGGAGACTATGGGTCTGTCTCTCAGAGCCTCTTGGAGTATGGTATCCTGTTCCAGTATAGGCTGTAGTTTATTGATAATGTGTTGGACAGGTTTAAGTTGGGGGTTGTAGGTGATGACAAGTGGTGTTCTATTGTTGGTTTTCTTGGGTCTGTCTTGAAGTAGATGGTTTCTAGGTATTCGTCTGGCTCTTTCAATTTGCTTTTTTATTTCTCCGGGTGGGTAGTTGAGGTTTATAAATGCTTGGTAGAGATCCTGAAGCTTCTGGTCTCTGTCAGTGGGATTAGAGCAGATGCGGTTGTATCGAAGGGCTTGGCTATAGACGATGGATCGTGTGGTGTGTTCTGGATGGGAGCTGGAAGCATGTAGGTAACTGTATGAGTCGGTGGATTTTCTTTAGAGAGTGGTGTCTAATTTTCCATTGTTGATTTGTACTGTGGTGTCCAGGAAGTGGATCTCTCGTGTAGAATGGTCCAGGCTGAGGTTGATGGTGGGGTGTAGGTTGTTGAAATCTTTGTGGAATATCTCCAGTGTTTCTTGGCCATGCGTCCAGATCATAAAGATGTCATCGATGTACCGTAGGTAGAGAAGGGGTGAAAGGGGACGGGAGTTGAGGAAACGTTGTTCTAGGTCAGCCATAAAGATGTTAGCATACTGTGGGGCCATGCGTGTACCCATGGCTGTGCCGCTGATCTGGAGGTATAAGTTGTTCTCAAACTGGAAATAATTGTGAGGCAGGGTGATTAAGATAACAAAAGGCTTGTCATTCAAGAAATTGAAGGATGGTTAGATCATCATGAAAACATTGACAGATACTCCACTTAAAAGACAGGGGAAAAGAGTAAGAATAAATAGTGGTGTTATTGCAGGGATCTGCATTTAGACCGCTGCTGTTAAACTTCTCATAAATGTTCTCAAAAGGTGGGTAAACAGTGAGATGGCAACATTTGCAGATGATACAATAGTCTTCAAAATAGTTAACTCCAAACCTGAGTGCAAAGAGTTACAAAGGGATCTCACAAAACGGAATGATTGGGCAATACACGAATAGTTGGAATTCAGTGTTGAGAAATGAAAAGAATTCACATGGAAAAATATAATCCCAACCATAAATAAAAAATGATGGGGTCTAAATTAGCTGTTGACACTCAAGAAAGAGATCTTGGAATCATTGTGGTTAGTTCCCGTAAAACATCCACTCAATGTGTTGTGGCAGTTTACAGCTAATAGAATACTGGGAATCATCAGGAAAGAATTAGATTATAAAAAATAAAATATCATGTTGCCTCTTTATAAAGTCATGGTATGCTCACATCTTGAATACTATATTCAGATCTGGTCATCCCATCTAAAAAAAGATATAATTGATTTGGAAAAGATACAAAAAGGCCAACAGAAATGATTAGGAATAAGGAACAGCTTCCATATGAGGAGAGATTTACAAGACTGGGACTCTTTTGCTTGGAAAAGAAATGACTAAAGGGTGGGGATATATGCTAGAGGTCTAAAAAAATAACAAATGGTATGGAAAAATAGAATAAGGAAAGTATTGACATATTGCAAGAAACTCACTCAATAAAATGTATAGGCAGCTGTCATGGTCAGGAGGGATGGCCAGAAGCCTGTGGACTAAGGGGTTAACTGTACCTAGCCAGGTAGCAGTCAGCCAATAGAAATGCAGGTAGGAATTTCAAACTGGGACAAAGGAAATTTTGGTTTCTCTCTCCTTTGTCTCTGGGGGTATGTCTACACTACAGCGCTAATTGGAACTAACTTAGTTCGAATTAGTTAATTCGAACTAAGCTAATTCGAACTAACGCGTCTAGAACTAAAAACTAGTTCGAATTAGCGTTTTGCTAATTCGAACTAGCATGTCCACATTAAGTGGACCCTGAACCGGGCTTAAGGATGGCCGGAAGCAGTGCCGGCAGGGCATCAGAGGAGGACTTAGAGCGTGGAGAGGCTGACTCAGGCTAGCCGAGGGCTGCACTTAAAGGGTCCCGACCCCCACCCCGGACACACAGTTCTCAGGGGTGCCCCACTTGCAAAGCAGTCCTGGCTTGGAGTGCCCGGAGTACCCACACTGGGCACATCACACCACTCGGCCATCAGCCCGACTGCACTTTCCGCAGGCTGCCATCTGGGCAGAGGAGGCAATTGGGGGGCTGCAGGAGAGCTTCCACCCCCAGAAGCCCGCAGAGCCAGCCCAGTCCTCACCATCGGGGGTTCGTACCCCATTCCTCCCTCACCTCCTTCCACTTACCCTTCCCTAGCCCCTTTTCTTGATGTACAAAATAAAGGACAATTGTGTTCAAAAATGGAATCTGTCTTTATTGAACAAAACTGGGGGAGACTGGGAAAAGGAGGTGGGAGAGGGGAAGAGAGAGGCTGGGAGAGGGGAGGGCAACTAAAATGATCAGGGGTTGGGAACAGGTCCCATATGAAGAGAGGCTAAAGAAACTGGGACTGTTCAGCTTAGAAAAGAGGAGACGGAGGGGGGACAGGCTAGAGGTCTCTAAAAGCAGGAGTTGGGTGGAGAGGGTGCATACAGAAAAGTTCTTCATTAGTTCCCATAAAGAAGGACTAGAGGACACCAAAGGAAAGGAATGGGTAGCATGCTTCAAACTAGTAAGAGAAAGTTGTTCTTCACAAAGCAAAGAGTCAACCTGTGGAACTCCTTGCTGCAGGAGGCTGTGAAGGCTACAACTAGAACAGAGTTTAAAGGGAAGTGAGATCAAGTCATGGAGGCTGGGTCCATGGAGTGGTATTAGCCAGGGGGTAGATGTGGTGTCCCTGCCCAAGGTTTGTGGAAGGCTGGAGAGGGATGGCACGAGACAAATGGCTTGGTCACTGTCTTCGGTCCATCCCCTCCAGGGTCCCTAGGGTTGGACGCTGTTGGCAGACAGGCTACTGGGCTAGATGGACCTTTGGTTTGACCCAGGACGGCCATTGTAAGCTCAGGGCTCAGGGTCGGGGGTCTCAGTGGACCCCCTTGATTTTCATGCACACCTGCTCCTGGGTGGCCAGGCTGGCAGCTCTCCTGCCCTAGCTGGCCACTTTCCTGTGCCTAGTGCGGAGATCGTGGACGAGGTCCATGATGTCTGCACTAGCCCAGGCGAGTGCCCGCCTCTTGCGGTCCTGGGCAAGCTCCCGGGAGCTGCCAGCCTGGTCCCGGGAAGAGGGGGAGGGCTGGGGGGCATCGGGTGGGTGGCTCGATCTGTGCCAGGTGCAGGGTCTGCTGGCTGGGTGCTGGCAGGCTTGCACCTGGCACAGGCACCGTAGCCAGCCCGTGCCCCTTTAAGGGCTCCGGGGCTGGGAGGGGCGCATACAAGTTTCCCTGGTGTTGGCCAGAGTGGCCACCAGGGAAACCTGGGGAGGGCTAGCCTCCCACTAGTTCGAATTAAGGGTCTACACAGCCCTTAATTCGAACTAGTAAGTTCGAACTAGGCTTAATCCTCGTGGAATGAGGATTACCTAGTTCGAACTAAGCGCTCCGTGTAGCGCCCATGAAAGTTAGTTCGAACTAACGGATGTTAGTTCGAACTAACTTTGTAGTGTAGACATACCCTGGGGAAGCTGATTCTCCAGATACTGAGGGAGTCAGACAGAATGTCTTCCTCCAAGAATAGACACTTCAGTCTTCTGTAAGTAGGGTAAAGTTTAGATAAATCCATTAGGTTTTATTGTTTTATGGTTTGGGAATGGGAATCTGATGTCTGTGCATTTAAAAATAGGTTTTCCTCTCCTTTGTAACTAAGTTTTTGGTCCATGGGAGTCCCCCATGAGTATATTAATTGGTGACTTTTCCATCTAGTCATTATGCTTGTAACAAGAGTATCGTGGTGATAATAAAAAATCTTTCTTTTTTTATTAACCTGATATTGGTTAATTTTTGTGTCCTGGTTTTACTTTAGGGCTGAGATTTCCCAAGTGATCTCTTCCCTGGTTTTCTTACCTTTACTTGGGTGGTGGCAGAGGATTTTTATACCCAAAATCTAGAGTTTTAGGATTTTGGGGGGAAGTTTTATACCAAAGCCGGGAAAGATAAGGTTTTGGGGTACTTTTGTGGGCCCCCCACTTCTGCATTCATCATGCAAGAGTGGGGAATCAGTCTTGACAGCAGCAGATTTAAAATAAACAAATTATTTCTTCACCATCAAGCTGTGGAATTGGGCAACAAAATGGCAAATGAATTTTAATGTTGATAAATGCAAAGTAATGCACATTGGAAAAAATAATCCCAACTATACATACAAAATGATGGGGATTAATTTAGCTATAAGCCTTCAAGAGTAAGATCTTGAAGTCATTGTGGATAGTTCTCTGAAAACATCCACTCAAAGTGCAGCAGCAGTCAAAAAAGCAAACAGAATGTTAGCAATCATTAAAAAGGGATAGAGAATAAGACAGAGAACATCTTATTGCCTTTATATAAATCCTTTATAGATGTAGTATATCTACATCTTGAATACTGTATAGCAGGCATGTCCAAAGTCCGGCCCGCGGGCCAATTACGGCCCGTGTTCCGGTTTAATACGGCCCCCCAGGTAATTTGGCAATATCTATCTTTTATGGCCCCCAACGAATCCATATGTATTGAGATGAATACATTGTAAAATCTCAGTTAATGTCAGTTGGTCTAAATCAGTTATAAATATATTTGGACACAACATGTATACTTGGTGTTATGTTCCTGTTCATATTTTTTGAACTTAAAACTTGACAGACAACCTTTATTACCAATAATATGTAATGTACTTTACAATGTTCCTGACATATATTTCGGCTTCCTGGATTTTTTTTTTCATCTGGCCTTCAGATATGAAAGCCAGAGTGATTTAACACCTGTTTAGATTTGTCATCCATGTGACGAAATGAAAAGTATGCCGTTTGCAATAAACTTTGCATAAAATAGTTAATTTGCATTTAATTTTAATGGTTCAAAGAATGTCAGGCAAAATGGTCGGCCCTCACGCATGTTCACTTCATCAAATCTGGCCCTCTTTGAAAAAAGTTTGGACACCCCTGCTGTATAGAGATGTGATCACTTCAAAAGATATCTTGGCATTGAAAAGGGTTCAGGAAAGGGCAACAAAAATGATTAGGGGTTTAGAATGGGTGCCATATTAAGAGAGATTAAAAAATCTGGGACTTTTCATCTTAGAAAAGAGGAGACCAAGAAGGGATATGATAGAGGGCTATAAAATCATGACAGCTATTGAGAAAGCGAATAAGGAAAAGCTATTTACTTGTTCTCCTAACATAAGAACATGGGGGTCACCAAATAAAATTACCATAAATTAGCATATATAACCTGCGGGTTATACACATTTTTACAAACCCCTCCTCCCCTCCCACGCCTGTGGGGTATACATGTCCGTGGGGTATATAAGTTTATTTTTGCTCATAAGCAGCTCTGTCCCATTAGAATTGGGTCAGCTCCACTTCACTGCAGGGAGGGCCTGAGGAGCTTCCAGCGTGCATGCGCTGTGCTCTCTGTTCCCCCCACTGGCAGCAGGATGGCTATCTAACAAACGATAGGTGGAATGCAGGACATTGGCAGTTTATCCTGGTATGTGCAATTACCTTGAATTAGCCTATAGAACCCGCGGGTTATACACATCCGCGGGTAATCTACGTTTTTTTACACAGCAAAGAAAAACCAAGGGTTATACACAAGTGCAGGTTATACATGAGTGTGGGTTATATACGCTAAAACACAATAATAGGTAGCAGGATTAAAACAAACAAAAGGAAGTTTTTCTTCACACAGTGCACAACCCGTGGAACTTCTTGCCAGAGGATGTCGTTAAGACCAGGACTATAACAGGGTTAAAGAAAACTACATACATTCATGGAGGTTATGTTCATCAATACTTATTAGCCAGGATGGGTAGGAATGGTGTTGCTAGCTTCTGTTTGTCAGAGACTGGAAATGGGTGACAGGAGGATCACTTGATGATTACCTGTTCTGTTCACTCCCTCTGAGGCATCGGCATTGGCCACTGTCGGAAGACAGGATACTGGGCTAGATGGACCTTTGGTCTGATTCAATATGGATAGTTTTACATTTTTAATTCTTTGTCAGGGGATGGTGGAAAGGCCTAAACTATAACAGTATTCCAATAAGAACAAAATAAGTTCAAGGAGGATAGGTCCATTAATGGCTACTAGGCAGAATGGGCAGGAGTGGGGTCCCTAGTCTCTGTTTGCCAGAATCCGGGAATGGGCAACAGGGGATGGATCATTTGATTGTCTCTTCTGTTCATCCCTTCTGAAGCAGCTGGCATTGACTACAGTTGGGAGACAGGATACTGGGCCAGATAGAACATTGGCCTGACCCAGTAGGGCCACTCTGATGTTCTTATACAGAGCCCAAATGTATCAGCCCCTGCTGTAACCCACTAGACACCACTTCCCTGAAGTTCCTAGTGGCTGTGGCTCACCATTCCCAGCCAAACAGAGCTGCAGGAAGCAGTGTGGGCCACAGGGACATGCTGGTCACCATTTGCCACAGCTCCCATTATCCATTTCCTGTGTATTTGTTCACACTGTCTTGTAAGATACCTCTCTTTGCCTTCAGAAAGTGAGACACTTAGAGATTCTGTTCTTTGCTCGTAATTCAATCAATTTAATACAGTAGTCTTATGTGAGGGGGACTGAGCACTAGGAACCTCCTCGTGAGGAGATGATTAAGGAATTGCAATTCTAACCACTTCCTCTACAGACACATAAGAGCAACACTTTGAATGCACTTCTAACTGTGCATAGATTATTACTCAATTAACCTGGACCTCTTGTGCTTTGCTATTACATAAGCCTATTGATCTATATTAGGTACGTCAACACTACTGGATACGATTGAATTAAGATACACAATTTCAGCTACATTAATTGCGTAGCTGAAGTCAAAGTACCTTAACTTGGTTTTTGGCATTGTCCATGCTTAAAGAAGTTGAAGGGAGAACCCTCTCCCTTAGACTTCTCTTATTTCTCGTGAAAGCAGGACAACTGGCATCAACCTAGTGCCCCTCTCAGTTTGAATTAGCATATCCTCACTAGATCCACTAATTTGAACTCTGGAAGATTGACAGCAGCAGCTTCAATCTTCTCTGTAGTGTAGACTTACCCTCAGTGACACTCAGAGCTCAGTGGTTCAGAAGCTGAACCGAATCAGTGATTCACCTTACCCAAGAGCCACAGGAGTATGAATTCGCTGTTTCAATTGCTATTTATATTCATATTTAAACAGTATGATGGGAAATATATAGTTTTTTATTATTCTCACAGCAAAATGACTAAGTATTATTCTATCAACTACAATTGGTTAAAAACATAGTAAATACAACCTGCTTGGTTAATAATTAAATCACAGTGTTTGATATCACATGCTGCAAAAAGCCACAGGGGACACATTAAAATGCCACTTGTTTCTCACTAGCCTAAGTCACTGACTTATATTATTCATACCTGTAGTGCCCAATGTTATAAATGGATTGATGAGAATATATTTCCATTTATGAAATAGTAGCTGGAGTTACCCAGCGTTGCTTGGGAAAGTTGATATATCTGAGGTGAGGAGCCTGAGGGGAGGGAGAGGGAAACGAGCCACGCGCCTGCCGCCCACGCCCGAGCCCGCCCTCCGCTTCCTTGTTCCTCCACTGGCCTTAGTGAGTGACTGTCCCCACCAATTCCCCCAGGAAGCCGCTTCTCCCCATACTGCCAAGTTCCGTGCAGCCCTGGGGAGAGGCGTCGGTCTCTCATCTCTTCCCTCCTACAGCCCCTTAAAAAACTTCTCCTGGATGAAAGGTTATCCCATGCAAAGTTTGGTTGCGGAAGCTCTTATAGTGTCCAAGTTATTAAAGCACAAACATACAAACATTCTCCTTTATATATTATAGATAAGTTCTTCACACAGCGCATAGTCAATCTGTGGAACTCCTTGCCTGAGGAGGTTGTGAAGGCTAGGACTATAAAAGAGTTTAAAAGAGAACTAGATACATTCATGGAGGTTAAGTCCATTAATGTCTATTAGCCAGTATGGGTAAGAAATGGTATCCCTAGCTTCTGTTTGTCAGAGGATGGAGATGGATGGCAGGAGAGAGATCACGTGATCAGTATCTGTTCAGTTCACTCCCTCTGGGACACGTGGCATTGGCCACTGTCAGCAGACAGAGTACTGGACTGGATGGATCTTTGGTCTGACCCAGTATGGCCATTCTTATGTTCTTAAGTCCTGAGAAACTGGAAAGTTCACAAAAGTTGGAAGTTAAGCATTAAAAGAGCTGATTTTTTTCCCAAGGTTCTTGTTCAATCTTTATAACATAAACAAGTAGTGTCTGGCCACAATTCCTTTGGGCATATTCAATCTGCCAACTTTAAATAACCATGGAGAGACATCACAGAGCAGCTTTTATATTTCTACATTCCCACAGTTCTTGCTCTCATGTCTCCTCATGAGATTAGCCCAATCACATTTTAGTCTTAGGCTCAGCAGCACCTGCCTTTGCTCTGGCAATCATGGCCAGCTGGGACTCCAAAAACCTCTACTGAAATTTAAACTAATAAAAATCCAAAGCTTGTCTACTTTGGCAGGACTTTCTCTTAAGGCATCCATGGACAAGGCTGGCCTTAGGGAAAATGGCACCCTGGGTGAACTTATATTTTGGTACCCCTTGAGTTTAGGTGTGTAGTAGTGAAAATGTCAGAAATAAAGCTAAAAACTTAAATAACAAACACACTAATAGCACCTTAAAGACTAACAAAACATATAGATGGTATCATGAACTTTCGTGGGTGCAACCCACTTCTTCAGATGACTCGAGTATTAGAAGTCCAGATCCAAGAATAAATAAGGGTATGTCTACACTACAAAGTTAATTTGAACTAACAGACGTTTGATAGGCGCTACACAGGCAAACCGCTAGTTCGAACTTAATTCGAACTAGGTAAACCTCATTCTACAAGGACTAACGCCTAGTTCGAATTAAGTAGTTCCAATTAAGGGCTGTGTAGCCACTTAATTCGAACTAGTGTCAGCCGACGGTCAGGGCAGTAAGTCCCTTATGACCGGCTGAAGTTCTTTTAAATTGTGCTTGGTTCTGTTACAGCAACTGAAGGAGTCAGGTTAAAGCTTAAACAGTTACTATTTTATTGTTACAGGGTAAACTTAGCTGTTAAATGCTACTACTGTGTTACAGATAACACAGACACTACAAAGGACAGGACAGAAATTACACTAATAAGTCACTTACAGGTACCATGAAACCCTTTGGTTCTCTGAGCTCTTATTAAATGCATGCAAAATAGACACATAGCAGGTATATATTCTCACCCCTGCGTTCCAGACTTGGCGTGGCCAGCGTCTTTCTCTCAATCCCTCGGGAAGAAGTAGGGCGAGGTTGGGCATCCCACAGACCTCGGGAGACAATCAATACCTGCCAGCAGGTATAGATGATTGGAGCTCAAATAGGGTGGGCTGCTGAACCTCTTTTATACCCCTTGGGTCATGTAGGCTTCTTCCTGGGCTCAAGTGGCCATTAAGGAAAAATGGCTTTGAATGCCAAGTTTCCCACGAAGGGTGCAAAGCATAATTTACACCTGGGAAAATGCAGACAATGGGCACCTCTAGTATGTGATGGGCGAAGATTCCTCTCTGGGACAGTGCAGGCGTGTCAATTACTGGTACTAGCCATCAGGGCGACGGGAGGCCCCGGGTCATCAGCTAGCCCATTTACTGTCTGGTTTCTGTTTATGGTAGAGTCAGGGACAGGTAGCAAACCTGTGTTCCCAGGGCATCAAAGGCTGACTGCCTTTCTCTTGCTCTCTGGGGGGGGTAAAACAAGATGGGGCTCGTGGAAAAACAAGATGGGGTTTTGTGTCTGGCTACATTCCACCCCCTTGACACGCCTCACTATGTCCCAGAACGCAAGATGGCGGTGATGCCAGCACCCTTTGCCCTCCTTGGAGGAAGCTAAAATCGCCCTATCAGCAGGGTCTGATCAGATAATTTGGATCAAGGGATTGATTAGGATCACTTCCCAACGCCATATACCAGATTTGTGCAGAGGAGGTAGCAGTGTACACAAAATGCCTAACAATACATAGAAACATGCAGCAAGCAATTACAACAAGTAAAATGGTTAATATAGTATTTACAATAGAGTGAAGGAAGGGAGTTAACGAAAGTCCTAGGTGTTGGGCTAGACAATCTAGCCATGAGGCTTTACATTTTTAGTTACAGCATGTCTTATCCCATACCGTTTGTTGCCACTTCCCTTGCCTCCCCCCTTAATCTCCCCCCAGAGTTATTTAGAGGATTGCGGTAGTCGCTGTCATCGAACCATACCGGTCCCCATCGGAAGATGTCACTTTGTTTCACCAGTCATTTGGGCTGAGAGGGACAAACTCGATTCCCAGTCCAGTAGAGGAGTCAAGTAAGGTGTTCTGGTACAGCAGTAGCAGTTGGGATGAGGAAGAAGACCATGGCGAGTTGGAGTACCATGTCTCATTTCAATAGTCTGTAACTAACAACAGTGGTTGCAAGCGCTACAACAGCAAGCGGTATATATATACAAAAAGTTCATGGTGGTTTCCCAGATCCACACCAGCATTGGGAGGGATCCGTCCCACTGGAGCACTGTTTAGGGCTATTGCCTCAGTTTCCTGTAAGAAAACATAAGGTTTGCCGGTCTTGGATACAATCCAAGCCTCAGTAATGGTTATTGGTGTTAGCCCAGCATCTGCAGTTGTCCAGACTCCTTTTCCCTTATAGGAGTGCAGTACATGGGTTTGTGTTCCCAAATTGGGGTGTTGGGACCAGGGCTATTAAGTGGTTTAGTCCCATGACTGTAAACAACCCTGTTGCCACTGGGGTTGAGTAAGCAAAAACCAATTCCTGAAACAATTTCCATTCCAGTTAAAACATACTTCCACCCTTGCTTACTGGTGGGTAGTGTACCAATATATTTTACTTGCCAGGTTGCCCATAGTATTTTTCCATCTCTTAGCCTGGCAAATCATTGCCTTTCTGTTATATGTTTCCTGAGTTCAGCACATAGGGTGCAAGCTTGTACCAGATCTCTGGCTTGTTTGTGGGTGATAGGCCACCCCCTGGCATGTGCCTGCCACACCAGCTTATTGCTCTCTGTGTGTCCCAAGGTTTCATGTAGCCAAATGTACAGGCATTCCCAATCCACCTGGGCAGCAAAAATTTGTACTGCTGCATCTGCTAGGTTATTTAGCTATGCAGTCAGGGTGTTATTCTTTTGGTGAGCTGCCACATGACCTATGCTTAAGGCATTTTGGGTTGCATACTGGTATATCCATTTCCAATATTCCAATCTCCAAACAGGCTTTCCTATTTCCCAGTTATTATTCTTCCAATTAGTTATCCACTGGATGGCTCCAGCCCATACAGCATAGGAGTTGGTGTAGATGGTACTGGCCCCTGCCTCACAAGCTAATTGATTGCTGCCAGCTCTGCAAGCTGAGCTGTTCCTTCTATGTTTGTGGTCAGGGGTGCAGTGGATATGTCTGCTGAAACAGCAACAGCCTTCCCTGTCCACTTTCCTTTGAAATAACCAGGCAGCCTGTACTTACATATAATGTTGAATTTAAAAGCAAGCCAAAAGTGTTATCAACTCAGCCTTGAAAGAGACAGTTAAGTTTCAAAGCTTGAGTTTCTAAACTAATAATTTGGTTTCTAGAAAGTTAAATGTCCTTAAGAGTTGAATGCCCAACAGAAGCACTAACCAATTTGTGCCTTGTCTATTTGCAATTTTAAGCAAGAGGACATTATTCAAAAGAAAATAAAACTAGTTCATTTGAAACCCACAAAATAGAGCTACAATATATAGAGCTCATTCTTTATGCAGTTAACCAATTAAGTTTCAGTAGACTCCTTAATTTTCCTTTGCAGATTTAACAAAGGGGTCCATAGACAAAATGTTTACATTTGATTGTTTCTTTGCATAGATCGTTTGCACAGTGCTTAAGGAAGAGGCTGCAAAGAAACAAGGTGTCATTTTTAAAACAAGATTTCCCTTCACATATTACAACCACCACTTAGTTCCTTCCACACTCCCATGGAGTCCACCTTTATCTTCACATTCCCTCAAATCACTTGCTTTGTTCTTTCAAAAATGTTTCTCATTCCTAGTAACTTTCCAATGTCTGCTCTACTTTCCTTATTCCTTCAACTTTGCCTATAGGGCTCCAGACTTTTTGCCTTCCCCTTCTTATGGTCCATTCTAATTCCTGCTAAATGACTTTTTACAATGACACGTTTGTCTACTATTAATTTGGTAAGGAGGGTGAGCTTGTTCACTAAGCCTCATACCTCCTGGTCCTTTTCTTAAGCATATTCCTGAGGGAAGAAAAATAAATACATCTGAGAGTTGCTTTAACTCTCAGCACCCATCCTTAAGGGAATCTAGCTCTGTCTGGGTACTGAGGGACATGCATTTCTACCTCTCCACTTCTGCAGCAGAGGCTTTTACATTTTTCCAGTTTCATATTTGTATTCTTATATTCAGACAATTTTGAAGAACACCTCATTACAGGGTTTCCATAGAAGTTAAGCTGCAGCTGTTTCCCTCTCCTTTGAAGTTGAGGGTTTACATATCCACAAAGTTAGTCAATTTGTCTTCTAGGTCTGAAATTGTATGGATAGCAATTAACACTTGATCAGACCAAGGGCTATGCCCAAACCTTTGCAAGATTTTGTTTAAAAGGGGTAACATCTTTTACAAATGCCAATTTCTCAGTCTTCTCTCTGCCTTCTTAAAAGACTGCTTACATTTAAACTTTCCTAGTATATCCAACCTCCTATTTCTTTCTTTCTTTCTGGAGGGCTACAATTTGAACTTTCTGGTCTCAGGTAGTTTGCTAATCAAACTTAGCTATTACCTGCAAAGCTTCTTTGTGCTGCCAGCTAGGGCATTTGCACCACAAAGGAAATCACAACCTGGTGTGGCTCCTGGAGCTTTCACAGCATTTTAGTCTGTTTGCAGTTTTTACTCATTCTATAGTTTACAGGAAAATGTGCAATCTTTGTTTATAACACTACTTAGCCACATTAAACTTTGCATAGAGTGTAACTCTTTCTTTATGCTTACAGTTTTTTTTTTGTACCTTCATTAAACAACTTGGACTAAAATGGTCTTACCAAACCAATTTGTTTTAAACCTACAAACAAGATTACTGGACCTTGAAAACTTCATATTATTTACACTATATATATATATACACACAGATACACATACATTCTCTCTGAACCTTTCTTACACTATTTCTACATAGCTGTACAACAATTACATTCCCTTTTTATTCATTGGGGTAGTTCAGTTCCAATAGAACCCCCTCCCTTTAGAGTTCTTTTAGCAGTCTCTCTAATCAAATGTTCAGATTTGAGTCAAATTTGCCTGGATTATTTACAGACATTCCTTTGGAAAAAGGGCCCATTTTTCCTTCAGAATGACTGTAAAGAAACCACAGTTTTCTATCTACACCATTTTAGCATTTGCACAACTGCTCAATTCTCTCCATTCTCTGCAGAGTTTAAATTCTCTGTTTCTCTTTTCTTAAAACACTTTCTTATCTCTAAAATAAAACTGGCCTTGTTTCAGATATTACTCTTGTAAGTATGCTTTAAGGGTTTAGATTTCCAGTACTTACTGCCTTTTTCTCAGTTCTACCACAAGGCTTTCAATCTTATCTGTTACCTGCCTGCTTGTCTGGGCCTGATCCTGTTTTCCTTGCTAAATGGAAAGTGGCTCCTTTCCACAGACTCAGGCTTTGTCCCATTCTTTAGCTTGCAGGCAGTTCTATACTTACAGAACTGCACCCACAACTCCTCAGGATTTCCCCAATCCTCTTCTAGCATTTCTCTATTCCATTTTGGGTTGCCCCAACCTTCCTGGGCAAACCCTTTCTCTATACCACTAAAATCCATGTCTATCATGACAGGCTTCATGTTGCTGTATGTGAACCAGTAGCACAATCCTGCCGACTACGCCAATTCTGTCAGCCGACGGTCAGGGCAGTAAGTCCCTTATGACCGGCTGAAGTTCTTTTAAATTGTGCTTGGTTCTGTTACAGCAACTGAAGGAGTCAGGTTAAAGCTTAAACAGTTACTATTTTATTGTTACAGGGTAAACTTAGCTGTTAAATGCTACTACTGTGTTACAGATAACACAGACACTACAAAGGACAGGACAGAAATTACACTAATAAGTCACTTACAGGTACCATGAAACCCTTTGGTTCTCTGAGCTCTTATTAAATGCATGCAAAATAGACACATAGCAGGTATATATTCTCACCCCTGCGTTCCAGACTTGGCGTGGCCAGCGTCTTTCTCTCAATCCCTCGGGAAGAAGTAGGGCGAGGTTGGGCGTCCCACAGACCTCGGGAGACAATCAATACCTGCCAGCAGGTATAGATGATTGGAGCTCAAATAGGGTGGGCTGCTGAACCTCTTTTATACCCCTTGGGTCATGTAGGCTTCTTCCTGGGCTCAAGTGGCCATTAAGGAAAAATGGCTTTGAATGCCAAGTTTCCCACGAAGGGTGCAAAGCATAATTTACACCTGGGAAAATGCAGACAATGGGCACCTCTAGTATGTGATGGGCGAAGATTCCTCTCTGGGACAGTGCAGGCGTGTCAATTACTGGTACTAGCCATCAGGGCGACGGGAGGCCCCGGGTCATCAGCTAGCCCATTTACTGTCTGGTTTCTGTTTATGGTAGAGTCAGGGACAGGTAGCAAACCTGTGTTCCCAGGGCATCAAAGGCTGACTGCCTTTCACTTGCTCTCTGGGGGGGGGGTAAAACAAGATGGGGCTCGTGGAAAAACAAGATGGGGTTTTGTGTCTGGCTACAACTAGTGGGAGGCTAGCCCTCCCCAGCTTTCCCTGGTGGCCACTCTGGGCACCACCAGGGAAACTCGTCTGCCCCTCTCCCGGCCCCGGAGCCCTTAAAGGGGCATGGTCTGGCTATGGTGCCCGTGCCAGGTGCAAGCCAGCACCCAGCCAGCAGACCCTGCACCTGGCATGGCACAAACCAGCCACCCGCTGCCACCCAGCCCTCCGCCTCTTCCCGGACCCGGCTGGCGGCTCCCAGGAGCCTGCCCAGGTCCGCAAGAGGCGGGCGCCCACCAGGTCTAGTGCGGAGATCGTGGACCTCATCCACAACCTCCGCACTAGGCACAGGAAAGTGGACGTCTAGGGCAGGATAGCTGCCAGCCTGGCCACCCAGGAGCAGGTTTGCATGAAAATCAGGGTGGTCCAGTGAGACCCCTGACCCTGAGCCCTGAGCTTAGAATGGCCGTACTGGGTCAGACCAAAGGTCCATCTAGCCCAGTAGCCTGTCTGCCGACAGCGGCCAACACTAAGGACCCTGGAGGGGATGGACCGAAACAATGACAAAGCCATTTGTCTCGTGCCATCCATCTCCAGCCTTCCACAAACAGAGGCCAGGGACACCATTTCTACCCCCTGGCTAATAGCACTCCATGGACCCAACCTCCATGACTTTATCTAGTTGTAGCCTTCACAGCCTCCTGCAGCAAGGAGTTCCACAGGTTGACTCTGTGCTTTGTGAAGAACAACTTTCTGTTATTAGTTTGAAGCCTGCTACCCAATTCTTTCCTTTGGTGTCCTCTAGTCCTTCTATTATGGGAACTAATGAAGAACTTTTCTTTATGCACCCTCTCCACACCATTCATGCTTTTATAGACCTCTATCATATCCCCCCTCGGTCTCCTCTTTTCTAAGCTAAGAAGTCCCAGTCTCTTTAGCCTCCCTTCATATGGGACCTGTTCCAAATCCCTGATCATTTTAGTTGCCCTCCCCTCTCCCACCTCCTTTTCCCAGTCTCCCCGAGTTTTGTTCAATAAAGAGATTTTTGAACACACGTATCCTTTATTTTGTACACCAGGAAGGGGGCTAGGGAGGGTTAAGTGGAAGGAGGTGAGGAAGTAATGGGGTACGAGCCCCCGATGCGGAGGACTGGGGTGGCTCTGTGGGCTTCTCGGGGTGGAAGCTCTTCTGAAGCCCCTCGATTGATCCCCCCCCCCCTTCCGGATGGCAGCCTGCCGCAAGTGCAGCCGGGCTGATAGCCGAGTGCTGTGATGTGCCGAGTGTGGGCATTAAGGGCACTCCAAGCCAGGACTGCTTTGCTGTCTCTCATCAAGTTAGACAAACGAGCGGGGAAACCCTGAGAACCGTCTGTCCAGGGTGGGGGTTGGGTCCCTTTAAGCAAAGCCCTCGGCTAGCCTGAGACAGCAGCTCAACGCTCTAAGTCCTAACCTGATGCCCTGCTGGCACTGCTTCCGGCCATCCTTAACCTTGGTTCAGGGTCCACTCAATATGGACATGCTAGTTCGAATTAGCAAAACGCTAATACGAACTAGTTTTTAGGTCTAGATGCACTAGTTCGAATTAGCTTAGTTCGAATTAACTAAGTTAAATATGAGTCAACAGTGTGATGCTGTTGCAAAAAAAGCAAATATGATTTTAGGTTGTATCAACAGGTGTGTTGTAAGCAAAACTCGTGAAGTCATTGTGCCGCTCTACTCTGCACTAGTTAGGCCTCAGCTGGAGTACTGTGTCCAGTTCTGGGCGCCACATTTCAAGAAAGATGTGGAGAAATTGGAAAGGGGACAGAGAAGAGCGACAAGAATGATTAAAGGTCTAGAGAACATGACCTATGAAGCCAGGCTTCATGAACTGGGCTTGTTTAGTTTGGAAAAAAGAAGATTAAGGGGGGACATGATAGCGGTTTTCAAATATCTAAAAGGGTGTCACAAGGAGGAAGGAGAAAATTTGTTCCTCTTGGTTTCTGAGGACAGGACAAGGAGTAATGGGCTTAAAGTGCAGCAGGGGAGGTTTAGATTGGACATTAGGAAAAAATTCCTAACTGTCAGGGTGGTCAAATATTGGAATAAATTGCCAAGGGAGGTGGTGGAATCTCCCTCTCTGGAGATATTTAAGAACAGGTTGGATAGACATCTGTCAGGGATGGTGTAGACGGAGCTTGGTCCTGCCTTGAGGGCGGGGGGCTGGACTCGATGACCTCTTGAGGTCCCTTCCAGTCCTACTATTCTATGATTCTATGATTCTATGAATTAGTGCTGTAGTGTAGACATACCCTTTAAGGGAAGGGGGGAGGGAAGCTGTAGTCTCAAAAGTCTTATAATTTACTGAAAAAATTGACACAATTTTATTCAATTTTATTACAGTAAAAAACTGTGTCAAATGAACTAAACATGAAACTTATGAATAACAACAGATATAAAATGTTGTTCACCAAGATTCTAAGATTCAGAAGGCAGCACTGTGTATGCCTTTGCTGCTACCAACTGTGACATTGCTTGTGACAGGCAAGATTTTGTGCCACAGCATTCTTCATAGACAGGGTGTGGAATTGGATTCTCATGAGAATAAGGGATAATGAATGTTCTTGGGGCAAGGAAGGAAGCTGCTCAGTTCTTTGCTCCCCTGAGTGAAGGGCCTGCTATTATTCTTGCAAAGGGAATTGTCACTATCAGTCCTTTGGCAAAGAACTTCATTTAAGAGCTATATTTTTTATACTTTTTAAGTATCTAAAAGGGTGTTACAAGGAGGAGGGAAACAAAATTGTTTTCCTTGGCCTTTGAGGATAGGACAAGAAACAATGGGCTTAAATTGCAGCAAGGGAGGTTTAGGCTGAACATTAAGAAACACTTCCTAACTACCGGGGTGGTTAAACTCTGAAATAAATTGCCTAAGGAGTTTATAGAATCTCCATCACTGGAGATATTTAAGAGCAGGTTAGACAGACACCTGTCAGGGCTGATCTAGACCAGGGCTACTCAACATGCACTCTGCAGGCCACTCATTTGTTTGTGGCCTGCAGTGTGATTTGGATTTGCACGGGGCTCAACACGGAGCCCACGGGTAGGAGCCAAAACAAAAAAGTAGCCAATATAATGGTCTTCTGTTGATATGCGTTTTAATAGTTAAATTCCTGGACTGTCATTGCTCATTGAAAGTGTTGTCAAGTGGGTGGAAATCGGGTAAATATTGCATTTTACTAATATCAGCAGAATTGACTTAAATGGGCCCAGTGTGTTGTGTATTCTTGCCTTAATCTTTGTATTCACACCTGTCTTTGTGAAAAAAAGCTATTTGCATATATATTTGCATGTATATGCAACCACACTTAAGTTGCAGCCCTCGGCAACTTCGAAAGCTGTGGCCCCCGGGGCTTCCAAAGTTGAGTAGCCCTGATGTAGACACTACACAGCAGGGCAAAAGTCGAATCAAGCTAGGCAACTTCAGCTACATCAATTGTGTAGCTTAAGTCGAAATAACTTAATTCGGCTGTATGTGCTGTCTACACATGAAGTCCTCCAGCTCAACACTAATTTGAAATAAAGGCTTGTAGTGACGTGCACTATTTATTTCGGAATAACTGATGTTATTCTGAAATAACACTGCTGTATAGACATACCCTTAGAAATTAGCTGTTGATATCACAGTACATATACACACATCCTGAAATGTTTCCATCAGTAATAAGTACATTGTTTACGACTAGGGATAATAAGAAAACTTGTTAGTCAAAATTCAATGATACACACTTCTGAATCGGGCTTGTTACCAATGGACTAGTGAATGAAGTTAAATCAACAAATCATGTTGTGATTTAGGATATTTATTTTGTATATCTTGACACGTAATAACCCTTAGTGGTTTTTGCTGTTTTCTTGTAGTCATGTTGGTACTGGGCTGAGAGCTACAAGGTGGGTGAAATAACATCTTTCCTTGGACCAAA
The DNA here is from genome assembly GCF_052426305.1 of Pelodiscus sinensis. NCBI lineage: Eukaryota > Metazoa > Chordata > Testudines > Trionychidae > Pelodiscus > Pelodiscus sinensis. The sequence continues at coordinate 294,068,242 of NC_143052.1, read as the reverse complement.
TATGGTTTATGAAAGAGAAAATCTTTGGAACTCCATAAAGCCCTTTTCCAGGTCTGTGGCGGAAAAAAGTTCTGATCTCTTTCACCAACCAAAGTTGGACCAAAACCAAAAAAGGTATTGCCTCACCCACCTTGCCGCTCTGTTCTTATGTAAATGTGTTTCAGCCAGCCAGGCAGACACCACCTGCTGTGACCCTATTTCCCACTCCTATTGGGAGGGTACACATGAGAGAGCTGATCTCAATTAACACTCACTTAACTCCTGTACCCCACCCACCTGCCTCACAGTGGGGTGCAGCAGCAGCCCCCCTGGGACTAAGAGAGTGAAGCTTCTAAGCCAGGGGAGCCAGGAGGACAGGACCTTCAGCTGCTGATGTGGGGGACACAATGTAAAGGTTCCCCCCAAAACTCGTGTCCTATCTCCCTTCCCGGCTGGTAGCCCAGCCCTCCCCCTTGCCCTCAGTTCCACTCTGGGAAAGCAGCTTTTCCTTCCTCTCTTGTCTAGCCTCTCCCTACAGAACTGAATAGCAGTAGCAGCAGCTCTCCTCTTCTCCCTATTATTGCCAGCTATTTGGTGCACATAATATTGTTTACTTCTCCTGTCCTGGCCCCAGTTTGCCTCCATCTAGCAGGAGAGGGAGAAAGAGAGAGCTGGGCAGGCAGACACTGGCAGAAAACTTGGGGTAATGTGACCCAATGAAGTGCATCTCCCCCCATGTGTCACCATTCTGCAGGGAAGGGATGGGAGCAGGCAGGCTGGAGGGGTAGCCTGGTGTTGCTCACTGCATTTTGCAGAGCTAAATGTGTGCACAGTGCACCAGTCCTGTGGGAAGAGCCAAGGGAAAGCCCTTTCCTGGACAAGTGACTCTTAGGGGAGGAGGGGAAGAAAAGGGGAGTGTACCAGGACCTTCCCCACACTAACACACATCCAGATAGCAGGGTTGCTCCAAACCCCATTCAACCAGAACACAAAGAGAAGTTGCACTCACTCACATTCTCCTTCAACCCCCACCAAACTCAGCCACTCGCCCCGAGCCTCTTCCAGCACAGCCTGTTCCACTTACGCCCCACATGGCTTCTGCAGGGAGCCCTCTGTCCCAGGGCGAATGTGGCGCTCTCTCCACCTCCCGGGTACTCACCATGCTGCTGGTCCCACCAGACCAGAGGTATTTGAGACAAGTAAGTGAATACCTCTGTCCTCCCTAACCCTGGCTGAGCAGGCTGCTTTGTTTTCCCTGCTTAGCTGGCTAGCCTCAGGTAAGGTTACATGAGACTATTCATTTGCACCCCCATGAGCACATCCCCCTGAGCATCAGCTCCTTGGACTGAAAAACAAGTCTATTGGACTGAAAAACATGTACACCCTGTGCTACATGGTTGTTTTTAAGACCTTGAATGTGGACTAATTTTCCAAAAGTAAAGACTTATAAAGCTGAGCTATTGTGGGCTGATACCCAGCCACTGGATAGTGTCACGTTTTTCACTGCTAGCTACCTTAAAGGACTCATCTATCCCTTTCTAAAAGTTTGTAGTAATATTTGAGTCACACTCGAGTCGCATTTTTCTTTTTATGGATCATCTTGAGTACAGTGAAGCTGTAATGCCTTTTTATTCTTATCTAGCACAGCTTAGCCTGGCCTCATCTCTCTCTGGGGTGCCACAACTGTGATAAATAAAAAAGGCAGTTACTTGAGGGCGTTCCTTTGTAATGTGTTTAGGAACTTGAAATTCTTGTGTCAAAACGGCAAGAGCCTCACTCTTCATGAGGCCACCTCAGCTTTGAACCACTGTAACTCCAGCGCTATCCGGGGAGTCAAATTAGCACAAAACTATTCTGACTGAATGGAGAGTTAGGCCCCCATCATTTTGGGCCATTCTCACAAAAACTCATGATACCATCTACATGTTTTGTTAGTCTATAAAGTGCTACCAGACCATTTGTTGTTGTTTTTTCCGTAACAGACTAACTCGGCTACCCTCTGAAGCTTCTGAACATTTTGATGTCAGTCTACCACAATAATCTAGCATATCACTATTTCCTTTCTGAACCTAACATAACAAACGCTACCAGTCTAAGCACTAATCATTTGCCAAAAACTCCTGGAAGGGCTCTCAGCTATTTTTAACTAAGAGTTTCATTACAGCCATCTTAAATAATTCACATCCACTGTAGGGCCATATTTGTCAGCTAACATCTAGATTGCTGGAGTGCCCTATTATTTGTATTTCATTATGTGTATTAAGTACCCTAGGTTGACAAGCCAGATATGTTTCCTTTTTATTGCCTCAGAAATATAAGAGTTTATCATTTATAAAGCTTGGTAATGGGAGGCTGTGTCTGCTGGTGGTTGACACGGCCCAGCACAAAGTAATATACTCATGGGGAATTCCACCATGGGCCCAAACTTGGTTGCAAAAGAGAGCAAAAAACATTTTTAAAAAATGCACAGACATCAGATCCCATTTCCCAAACCATAAAACAATAAAACCTAATGGATTTATCTAAACTTTACCCTACTTACAGAAGACTGAAGAGTCTATTATTGGAGGGAGACATTCTGTCTGACTCCCTCAGTAGCTGGAGAGAAACTGCCCCAGAGACAAAGGAGGGAGAAACCAAAAATTCCTTTGTCCCAGTTTGAAATTCCTACCTGCATTCCTATGGGCCAACTCCACCTGGCTAGGTACAGTTAACCCCTTGGTCCCCAAGCTGCTGGCTAACCCTCATGATCATGACAAAGGGGCTCACAAATCTTAACCCACCATGAAGGCCCCCACCGTCCTCGTGGAAACTCGACTTCGTGCCGGACACCTTAACACGTCCCCCATTTGAACCGATGGCTACGACATCACTATACTTACAGTCAAGTTCCTTTTTCTACTAGCCATAAAATCGGCATGCTGAGTGAGCGAGCTGGCAGCCCTCGTGTCATCTCCACCGTATACGATATTCGCTAAAGACTCAGTAATGTTGAGATCTCATCCAGCGTTTATTCCTAAAGTCTGTACAGAATTTGACATCAACAAGCCCATCGTCCTTCCCTCCTTCTGTCCCAAACTGCATACTTCATTGCGTGAAGCAATTCTCCATATGCTGGATGTACACAGATCCCTTGCTTTCTACATCAACAGGACACGGGAGTTTTGCAAGACAGACCGCCTTATAATATCTCTGGCTGACCACTCCAAGGGCCAGGCATTATCCTCCCAATGCATTGCGAAGCTAATAGTTTTATGTGTTACTCCATCTCCAATAAGACGCTTCCATCTCAACCTAACACTCATTCGACAAGAGCAGTGGCTACGTCTACAGCCTTTATAAAAGGAGTCCCTTTCTGTGACATTTGCCGAGTAGTGATATGGTCCTCCAATGTCACCTTCATGAGGCATTACGTGATCATACATCAATTTGCCTCAGACTCCTCGGTGGCTACAGCAGTATTCCCACTCTACCAGAAACCTTGATTCCAGAGCCCACTTTCTGGGCTGGGGTACTGCTCCAAAGTCACCAGCAGTGGAGCACCCCCGGGGACCACTCGAAGAAGAAGAAGAAGTTATTCACTTTCGTGCAGTAACGATGGTTCTTTGAGATATGTCCGCATGGGTGCTCCACGACCCACCCTCCTCCCTGCTCTGGAATCTTAGTTCTCTTTTTCTCATTACAGATAACTGGGAAAGTCAGAGGAAATGGGCCAAGGCCAGACGACGTGCGACGGATGAAAGGTGCGAATGGTGCAAGACGCTGATTGCGCATGCGCGGTCCGGCTGAGCATGGCTATGGCAAGTCTCCGATCCACAGCACCAGGACGAGCCCGACACCAGCAGTGGAGCACCCTCAGGGACACATCTCGAAGAACCATCGTTACTGCAAGGTGCGTTACTTCATAGCCACGGCATTAGATCTCCCAGTTTCAAACGCTGTACGCTCTGCAATGAGGCAGCACCAGCCTCTGATGGACACGACAACTGTGTCAAGTGCCTTGTCAACTCAAGTTCCCAAAAAGACTGCCCACGCTGCGCTAAGCTTAAAGCACTGGCACGTAAAGATAGAGGGCTAAGGCTCAAAATGCTGATGGCTGATAAGGGCGGACACCCTTCTTCTGACCCAGGCTTGGGTCATATTACCACGGCAAAAAGGGATAAAGCCCCTGACACCATAAAAAGACGGCAAGCTCGCTGCCTCAACACTCTTCTAAGAGGCAGCCTGCTGACAGGTAATCGGATCCCTCCAATAAGTGCTCAGCACTTTTGACGGCCCAGGTGTCTCAGGAGAATAGCTCACTAAAAGCAAAAGCGCTAAAACAGCTGCCCCCTCAGAGGCAACAGGTCACTTCATGCCTGCCTCGAACAACGCAGCACTGAGCAGGAAGCCGCTTGCCTCAGCACCAGCTCAGCCAAAACCTCAGGACTACAGAACAGCACTGCAGCTGCTCACAGGATTCACAGGGCAGCCACTCGGCACCGTCCCTCCTCCCCTGTTGTCAGGGGCAACCCCTCAGGTGGTGAGCTCTGTTCTCTGGCCACCACAGTCAGTACACTCTGTGGCAGCTCAGCTCCCACATTCTCCCATCAGGAACTACAGGGATATTAAAGATTTAACAGTTTATTTTATGCTCCAATCTCCTATTCTGAGTGGCAACAGATATCCTCACTCCCCCATTCTGAGTATTCACAATCACCTTCCCCCTCTCAGTGGAAGAGGAGGAGGACATGGCTATGTTTTAGACTTATAGACTCTCTGGGTACGTCTACACTACAACGTTAATTCGAACTAACTTAGTTCGAATTAGTTAATTCGAACTAAGCTAATTCGAAATAACGCATCTAGAACTAAAAACTAGTTCGAATTAGCGTTTTGCTAATTCGAACTAGCGCGTCCACATTAAGTGGACCCTGAACCAGGCTTAAGGATGGCCGGAAGCAGTGCCGGCAGGGCATCAGAGGAGGACTTAGAGCATGGAGATGCTGTCTCAGGCTAGCCGAGGGCTGTGCTTAAAGGGTCCCGACCCCCACTCCTGACGTCACGGGCGCGCGCAGACAGGGCCGGGAGGAAAACCCGGAAGTGGGGAGAGCCTGGGAATGACAGGGGGAGGGAGGACGGTATAAAGAGGGGGACAGGACACCAAGGAAGGGGGAGGACATGAACGAGGACTCCGGAAGGAGAGGGAGTACAGAGCACAGGACACTAGGAGGGGAGGAGAAGAGAGACGCCGGGTCGTAACGCCGGCGGAGTGGAAGCAACCCAGGGCGGGCCATGAACCCTGGGAGCAGGTGTGTTTGGGGTACACACACCCCTGCTACCACCAAGAGTCACGCTCTTGGCGTTAGGGCCCTGGGTCGGGGTCTGGAGAGAGGGTGGTCCCGGACCCCCCACTCCGCTCCACAAAGGGCTGTGAACTCGAGCCGGTCCGGCTCCCACCTCAAGGAGCCAGGGGTGAAGGGGGGGAGGCGGTGGGTCGATCCGTGACAATCCCCTTCATAAACCCATCTAGTTTAATCTTGAAACCAAATAGGTCTTTTGCCCCCACTACTTCCCTTGGAAGGCCGTTCCAGAACCTCACTCCTCTAATGGTTAGAAACCTTCATCTAATTTCAAGTCTAAACTTCCTACTAGCCAGCTTATATCCATTTGTTCTTGTGTCCACATTGGTATTAAGCTTAAATAATTCCTCTCCTTCCCTGGTATTTATCCCTCTAAGGCTATGTCTAGACTGCAAGCCTCTTTCGAAAGAGAGCGTCTAGACTGCACGCAGAATTTCGAAAAAGCAAGCCGCTTTTTCAAAAGAAAGCACCCAGTGAGTCTGGATGCTCTCTTTCTAAAAAGCCTGTTTGCTTTCAAGAACACCTTCATTCGAAAGAGCACTTTTGAAAGAAGGCGTTCTTCCTCGTGGAATTAGGTTTACCACCGTCGAAAGAAAAGCCGCATTCTTTCGATTTAATTTCGAAAGAACGCGGCTGCAGTCTAGACGCAGGTGAAGTTTTTTCAAAAAAAGGCTACTTTTTTCGAAAAAACCCCTGAGTCTGGACACAGCCTAAGGGTGTATCTGCACTACCACCCTAGTTCGAACTAGGGTGGTAATGTAGGCAACCGGAGTTGCAAATGAAGCCGGGGATTTGAATTTCCCGGGCTTCATTTGCATCTCGCTGGGCACCTCCATTTTTAAATGTCCGCTAGTGCGGACTCCGTGCAGCGCGGCTACACGCGGCACGGACTAGATAGTTCGGACTAGGCTTTGTAACAGTAGTTCGGAATAGGAAGCCTAGTCCGAACTACCTAGTCCGTGCCACGTGTAGCAAATGAAGGCTGAGAAATTCAAATCCCGGGCTTCATTTGCAACTCCGGTTGCCTACATTACCACCCTAGTTCAAACTAGGGTGGTAGTGTAGACATACCCTAATATATTTAAAGAGTGCAATCATGTCCCCCCTCAGCCTTCTTTTGATTAAGGTTTTCACCACAGCTATGTCCATACTCAGTGGGGTCAGGAATGCCAGTTAATCCTGCACAGCCAAATTTCTTCCCAATACAGACGGCTCCCTCGACTCTATACCAATGGATGCCTTCACCCATGATTTGCCTTCCACAGTGGCAAATGTGGAATCAATGCCTGCAGCAGCAACATAGAAAAAAACCATTCAAAACCAAGCATTTAGAGAAACCTCGCACTTCTCTGATTAAATCACCCTATGTACAACTCTCTTTCGGCCACAGAAGAGGCAATCCTACCCCCATCTGCTAGCAATGCAGAAGAGGTTTCCTCCTTTCAGGACCTTTTTAAAAGAATCACAACAGATTTAAATATCACCATGGAAGAGGTACAAGACTCTCACCATGAGCTCACAAACATCCTCCAGGCTACGCCATCTGCTAAGATAGCTCTACCTATCAATTCAGCCATACTCAAACCAGCAAAAACCTTGTGGCAGGCTCCTGCCTTGATACTGCCAATATCTAAAAAGGCAGATATGGTATGTCTACACTACAGCACTAATTCGAACTAACAATTCGAATTAGTTAATTTGAACTAAGCTAATTCGAACTAGTGCATCTAGATCTAAAAACTAGTTCGAATTAGCGTTTTGCTAATTCGAACTAGCATGTCCACATTGAGTGGACCCTGAACCGAGGTTAAGGATGGCTGGAAGCAGTGTCATCAGGGCATCAGATTAGGACTTAGAGCGTGGAGCTGCTGTCTCAGGCTAGCCGAGGGCTGTGCTTAAAGGGACCCGACCCCCACCCCAGACAGACAGTTCTCAGGGGTTCCCCGCTCGCTTGTCTAACTTGATGAGGGACAGCAAAGCAGTCCTGGCTTAGAGTGCCCTGAATTCCCACACTCGGCATATCACAGGACTCGGCCATCAGCCCGGCTGCACTTGCCGCAGGCTGCCATCCGGGAGGGGGGGGGTGGGTGTCAATCAGAGGGCTGCAGGAGAGCTTCCACCCCGAGGAGCCCGCAGAGCCACCCTAGTCCTCCCCATCAGGGGCTCGTACCCCATTCCTCCCTCACCTCCTTCCACTTACCCCTCCCTAGCCCCCCTTCCTGATGTACAAAATAAAGGACACTTGTGTTCAAAAATAGAAACTCTCTTATTGAACAAAACTCGGGGAGACTGGGAAAAGGAGGTGGGAGAGGGAAAGAGAGAGGGTGGGAGAGGGAAGGGCAACTAAAATGATCAGGGGTTTGGAACAGGTCCCATATGAAGAGAGGCTAAAGAGACTGGGACTTTTCAGCTTAGAAAAGAGGAGACCGAGGGGGGATATGATAGAGGTCTATAAAAGCATGAATGGTGTGGAGAGGGTGCATAAAGAAAAGTTCTTCATTAGTTCCCATAATAGAAGGACTAGAGGACACCAAATGAAATGAATGGGTAGCAGGCTTCAAACTAACAACAGACAGTTCTTCTTCACAAAGCAAATAGTCAACCTGTGGAACTCCTTGCTGCAGGAGGCTGTGAAGGCGAGAACTAGAACAGAGTTTAAAGAGAAGTTAGATAAAGTCATGGAGGTTGGGTCCATGGTGTGCTATTAGCCAGGGGGTAGAAATGGTGTCCCTGGCCTCTGTCTGTGGAAGGCTGGAGATGGATGGCATGAGACAAATGGCTTTGTCATTGTGTCGGTCCATCCCCTCCAGGGTCCCTAGTGTTGGCCGCTGTCGGCATACAGGCTACTGGGCTAGATGGACCTTTGGTCTGACCCAGTACGGCCATTCTAAGCTCAGGGCTCAGGGTCGGGGGTCTCACTGGACTACCCGGGGCCGGGAGGGGGGCAGACGAGTTTCCCTGGTGGTGCCCAGAGTGCCCACCAGGGCAAGCTGGGGAGGGCTAGCCTCCCACTAGTTCGAATTAAGTGGCTACACAGCCCTTAATTCGAACTGCTTAATTCGAATTAGGCGTTAGTCCTCGTAGAATGAGGTTTACCTAGTTCGAATTAAGCGTTCCGCTAATTCGAATTAAGTTCGAATTAGCGGTTTGCCTGTGTAGCGCCTATCAAAGTTAATTCGAACTAACGTCTGTTAGTTCAAATTAACTTTGTAGTGTAGACATACCCATAGAAAGTATTTTGTTCCCCTTAAGGGCTCTGAATTTCTTTTTTCACACCCCTCACCAAATTCCCTACTAGTAGATGATGTGTAGCAAAGGAATAAACAGCAGAACCAATCCACTCCATCTGCAAAAGACAATTAAAGATTGGACTCTTTTGGAAAGAACGTTTATGTTTCTGCTACACTTCAGAAGAGGGTAGCGAATAGCACCACGTTACTTGGTAAATACGACTTTAACAACTATGCAAAATTTAACACATTTATTGTACATATCCCTGATAACAAGAAGACACATTTTAAAACTATCATATCAGAAGGTCAAACGATATCATGTATAGCATTACAAGCCGCCCTCGATGCAGCAGATATGGCCAACGAGGACAATAGCCACAGCGATCACCATGAGAAGGGCCTCATGGTTCAATTCTTCTGCTTTTCCCCATCAAGTTCAACCAGCTGTGGAAGATCTCCCATTTGATGGCAATAAGCTATTCTTGACAAAGACTAATGAACTTCTGCAGTCAATGAAGGACTCTAGGGCCATACTTTGGTCACTGGGCATCCAAACACCTGCAACAACACCAAGACAACGCAGACACCAACCATATCAGAGAAGGTACCCACAACCCACATACTATTATCAGAGGCAAGACCATCTGCCATGCCAACAACTCGGGTGGGGTAGACAACAAAGACGATGTACTCAGAATAACAACCCCAACCATTCGTCATAATCTAATACGCAAATTTGAGAGGTCAGTCAAGAGACCAAAGGCCACACCACCTAACCCTGAGTCTCAAAACACATCATCCTAGTCCATTTTTTGTTTGTTCCCGTTTAAAAAAAACCCTGAAAAGCTATTACCTCTGACAACTGGGTAATTCAAACTATCTCCCCTCCCCTTCCCACCCTCCCACTCCATCCCTCTTCAGGGATCCCTCTCATGAGACAATCTTGCAACAAGAGCTGGATCACCTCCTCCATTTAAGGGCAATAAACCAGCGGCCCCACACTCCATAGGACTCCGGGTAAACCACAGCAAATCAATCTTTTGCCTTCCTAATAACTCCCCTGCATTCTTGAGCAAGATAGTTATACTCCTCCCTAGTCATCTGTCCAAGTCTCCACTTCTTGTAAGCTTCCTTTTTGTGTTTAAGCTCACAAAGGATTTCCCCGGTAAGCCAATCTGGTTGACTACCATATTTGCTTTTCTTGCTGTACATCGTGATGGTTTCTTCCTGTGCCTTTAATAAGGCTTCTTTAAAATACAGCCAGCTCTCCTGGACTCCTTTCCCCTTCATGTTAGCATCCCAGGGAATCCTGCCCATCAGTTCTCTGAGGGAGTCAAAGTCTGCTCTTCTGAAGTCCAGGGTGTGTATTTTGCTACTCTCCTTTCTTTCTTTGGTCGGGATCCTGAAATCTATCATCTCATAATCACTGCTTCCCAGGTTGTCACCCACCTCTACTTCCCCAACTAGTTCCTCCCTGTTTGTGAGCAGCAGGTCAAGGTGTCCATGGCCTGCTTGGTTCCTTCAGCACTTGTACCAAGAAGTTATCCCCAACATTCTCCAAAAATTTCCTGGATTGTCTGTGTATTGCTGTATTGGTCTCCCAACAGATGTCAGGGTGATTAAAGTCTCTCACGAGAACCAGGGCCTGTGATCTGGAGCTTCTCTCAGTTGTCTGAAGAAAACCTCATCTACCTCGTCCATTTGATCCGGTGGTCTATAGCACCAAGCACTCCTCTTGAGCAAAGCCTACTGTATAGTAGCCCAGACTTAGCAGCACTGTCCTGTGCTCAGAAACCCTTCCCTCCCTCCCCCACCACTGGTGATGTGAATGTAATTGGTACAAAGTAATCATGACAGCAATGGCACAGGTATCCTTAGCCTATACTACTTGTACAAATCAATCAAGTCCTGCTGCATATCTCCATGAAAAGCTCAGGCTCTTTTAAATGCTTCTGCCATCGCGCAGTTTGTCATTGAACTGGCTTAGTCTCCAAGACCCTAGTGATGAGATCTCCCCGCCCCCCCGTTTATATATTCTTCCCTTCTCCTTCCTTCCCCCTTCTTTTCTTTTGCTCTTATTTCTCTGTCCATTCTTTCTCCTTTCCACTGCAACTTATTCTTTTATCGCCTCTTTTTTCTTCCTTTTTCATGCCTGTCCCCTCCCCCACAATAGTAGGCTGCAGTGATGTCAGGAGACCTTTCCAATACAAGTGGCTCACCCCACAGTTTGCCCAACTCTGCACAGATCATCCATGTGCATCCATTTGATTTCTTGAGTTCTCAGCGAGTACAGGCAAGGGTATGCCTTTGAGAGAGATTCTCTAGCTCTGTTTTCTTGCCTGCATTGCATTTCCTTCACCCTTACTTATCTTTCCCCTTCCTTCCCTTTTCTTCTGCTGTCTGCCTTCTCTTCCACCACCTCTTCTCTCACTCCCCCAGGGGTGGCCCATGAGTATAGGCCAACTGGGCCGTCGCCTAGGGCACCACCTACAACGGGATGCCCGGGGTGCCCAATGATGACGTCAAGCTGATGTCACGCCGTTGAGGGCCATGCACGCGGGGGCACCTATCGCACGTTCTGCCTGGGGTGCCAGCTGCCGCAGCCCCCCTCAGGCCACCCTTGCACTCCCCCTTGCACACAGGTAAAATATAGAAAATGTCAATTGTTCCCTTTTAAACTTACATACAAAATAGGCTATGTCCCAATTCATTAAGGGTATTTTCTGCTCCTTATAATCCTATTGGTACAACTTAATGGGTAGATTTTCACATCAATGCCAGTTGATGTGGTGTGACTATTTCTTGTGGTCCCTAGGGCTGAAAGTCACTGTATTATCACCTCCCCTCTCCGCCTTAGTGAGAAAAAGACTTGGGGCTCAACTGAGTGTCAGTTCCTTGAACCCCTAGTCTGTTAGCCACCCAAATAATCTCCTCAAGATTCTGTCATCCCTTACTTTGCCTTGCAAGTTAACCCTTCATTGGTGTACTGCAGTCCCAAGCTCTTCTGAAGTGTCCCTGTGTTGTGTCCCTGTAAACGTGCCCCCCTTTACCCACCAGTCTCGTAGTCCCGTCCCACTCCCGATCGCGCCTCAGCGTCCCAGTCAACAGTATTGTCCCTCTGCCCGAGATCTGTCAGGCACGTTACTCTCGTTGGTGGAGAGAGGGGGGTCCGGGCCCGCCCTCTCTCACGGACCCCAGCCCAGGGCCCTAAGGACTTGGATGTGTTACCTCTCCAGTCCGACTGACGGGGCCGTAGCCGCAACGCGTCAGTCCGCAGGCTCCCTTTGCCCGCCCTGGGCTACTTCCTCTCCCCACCCAGAGTCGGCCCACCACGTCTTAGCCTATCTCCGTGGCTTGGGGCCCAGCCGTTATCCGGTCCTGGGGGGGGGGGGGGGGCATAAGCACTCTCGGCACTCTCCCCCCCCCCTCACCTGCTCCCAGCGGGCATTTAAATCCCTGCGCCGTGGCTCGCCGGCGGGGCCCTGCCCGGGGCGCAACGTGGGTGGACTTCCAGCCCGGCATTATGCCTGCCGGGTGACGTCACCAGCCTAGTGACATCACCGGGCTTCCCCAGCACGTCTGGCCAGCGTGCCACCGCCGCCGAGCAGCCGGCGCAGTGGTTTGCGGCTTGCGCAGGAGCCGCGCGAGCAGCCAGCTGCGGCTTGCCCCGTTCAGGGCTCTCCGGCTTTCCCCTGAGCGCTGCCGGACAAGCGGTCCGCCGGGGGCTCTCAGTGCGGGGCACCTCTGCCCAGTCACAGTCCCCTTACATTCACAGTAACCAGCAGCTTCAACGCTCCCAAGAGAACAGTATACACAACCGGACCAGGCCCTTTATAACACTACAATGCACTAATGTAATTACAGTGAAACAATCATAAATTTATTATCAAGATTAAGATTTAAGAGATACTAAGTAAGGATAATAGAAACAGAAATGTGTTACATATAAAACAAAAGTAAAACAAGCTTCTTCATGTCTAAATTTAACTGTCACAAGTTAAAATCCACGTCTAAATATCTTATATAAGGATTCCTTGCAGTATTTTCAACTCATCTAGATGGGACTACTATGTTGGATAAAGAGGTGTCCTTCTGCCTCTCCTTTATATTCCCCCAAAGTCATTCCTTTTGTTTCCAGAGTCAGTAAAACTCACTAATGTTTATTCTCTAGGGCTGTGTCCAGACTCCATGCCTCCGTCGACGGAGGCATGTAGATTAGCCAGATCGGAAGAGGGAAATGAAGCCGCGATTAAAATAATCGCGGCTTCATTTAAATTTAAATGGCTGCCCCGATCTGCCGATCAGCTGTTTGTCGGCAGATCGGGGGAGTCTGGACGCGATGCCCCGACAAAGAAGCCTTTCTTCATCGACACAGGTAAACCTGGTTTCACGAGGCTTACCTGTGTCGATGAAGAAAGGCTTCTTTGTCGGGGCATCGCGTCCAGACTCTCCCGATCTGCCGACAAACAGCTGATCGGCAGATCGGGGCAGCCATTTAAATTTAAATGAAGCCGCGATTATTTTAATCGCGGCTTCATTTCCCTCTTCCGATCTGGCTAATCTACATGCCTCCGTCGACGGAGGCATGGAGTCTGGACACAGCCTAGAAGGGGAAACAACCACACTGACATATGCAGAATGGATTACAGAACAGGAGAACATTCCAATTTCTGTTTCAGCTATTTATTGTTTATTGTTTAATGTTTATTCTCAGAAGGGGAAACAACCGCACTGACATATGAAGAATGGATTACAGAACAGGAGAACATTCCAATTTCTGTTTCAGCTATTTTCAGTCTTATACTGAAATGTTTCCTCTATAGCTAATGACAAAAAAATAAGTATGTGAGAAAAAACATGGTTTACACTGTTGAAGATATTTTGTGCACAATTCCCTGAGAAAAGAATCTAGTTTGTGTTTACTTACTATGGCCACTGAGGCTATGTCTATACTGCAGCACTACTGCAGCACTCCTGAAATAGCTATTCTGTGTCTTTTGAGCACACCTGTTATTTTGAAATATAATGGGCTCACTACTCCAATATCCCTGTAAACCTCATTCCACGAGGAGTATGGGATGTTTCAGAATAGCGATTTATTTTGAAATACGTGCTGTGTAGACAGTGCCAAATTTCGAAATAAGCTTTTTTGAAATAACGTCGAAATAAGATACACAATTTGCGAAGTTCAAATTGTGTATCTCATGACCTACGGTGCAGCATAGATGTACCCTGATAGACTAAAATCAGTAATTTCTAATGGATAGTTCAGTTACTAGCATGAATTAGCAAAACGTTGTGGTCTATGGTAATGGGAGATTATTATTATTATTATTATATTAGTTAGGAGACAATTATAGAGTTTTTAGACATTCTGGATTTTATATTTTAAACTGAGATCTTGAATTAAGATTTCCTATTGTAATTTGACTCTGAATACGTATTTTTGTTTTATACAGTAAAACCTCATAAGAACATAAGAACATAAGAACGGCCGTACTGGGTCAGACCAAAGGTCCTTCTAGCTCAGTATCCTGTCTGCCGACAGTGGCCAGCACCAGGTGCCCCAGAGAGGGTGGACCGAAGACAGCGATCAAGTGATTTGTCTCCTGCCATCTCTCTCCAGCCTCTGACAAACAGAGGCCAAGGACACCATTTTATCCCCTGGCTAATAGCCTTTTATGGACCTAACCTCCATGAATTTATCTAGCTTCTCTTTAAACTCTATTATAGTCCTAGCCTTCACAGCCTCCTCTGGCAAGGAGTTACAAACCTCAAGAATGGAGGTTGTTTATAACTCTGAACAAAACATTATGGTTGTTCTTTCAAAAGCTGACAACTGAAACGTTGACTTAATACAAATTCAAAACTTTAGTATAAGGAAATGTTATTTATTCCTTCACTGACATAACACAAGAAGCCCACCCAATTAAATTTATAGTCAGCAGATTTAGAATAAACAAAACAAATTATTTCTTCACAGTCAACCTGTGGAACACTTTGCCAGGAGATGGCGGAAAGGCCCAAACTATAACAGGGGTCTAATAAGAGCAAAATAAGCTCCAGGAGGATCGATCCATCAATGGGTACTAACCAGAATGGTCAGGGATGGTATCCCTAGCTTCTGTTTGCCAGGAGCTGGGAATGGGTGACAGAGGATGGATCATTTGATGACTGCCTCTTCTATTCATTCCTTATGAAGCACCTGGCATTGACCACTGTTGAAAGACAGGACACCGGGCTATATGGACCATTGGTCTGACCCAGTATGGCCCATTCTGATGGTCTTATATAAAACCCAAATGTATCTCTCTCCTGTTGTAACCCAATAGACCCCACTTCCCTACCAGAGCTGATATAGAGCCAAGGAGTCCTGACAGTCTCTCTCTCTCTCTCTCTCTGGCTACGTCTATACTGCACGCTTCTTGCGCAAAAAGCCCATGCAAATGAAACATGGATTAGCATATTGCCGTGCTTCATTTGCATAATTAATTATGGGCCGTTTTTGCATAAGAGGCTTTTGCACAAAAAGGAGCAGTGTAGACAGAAAAAATGAGGAAGAACAGCTCTTGCGCAAAAGGGGGGTTTTGCACAAAAAGGAGCCATCTACACAGCTCCTTTTTGTGCAAAAGCCTCTTGCGTAAAAATGGTCCCTAACTATGCAAATGAATTGCGGCAATATGCTAATCTGTGCTTCATTTGCATAGGCTTTTGCACAAGAAGAGCGCAGTATAGACATGGCCTCTGTGTCTCTCTCCACAGAGTTAGTAAGAAAGTAAGACTATATATTAAAACTGTAAGGCTAATCAATGTCCCTTAAGTGACATGCCAGAAGATATCAGAATATGTTAGTATTAGAGTTAAGTGGGTCTAATATTTATTTAAATGCTATTTCTTTTATGAAGGCATTAGATACAGTGCTCCTGTCAGCTAATTGCTAAGTTACCTGCCAAAAAACTAGTTTTCCAGTGCCTTAGTAGCCCTAGAAAGAGGTGATGGATGTGTGTATGGGGAGGACAAATAGGATTGGTTCTCCCCAGTTTGCTGCTTGGCTTGTATTGAGCATTCCAGTAACACTGCTGAAGCCACTGTCCTCAGTATGCCCACCCATGCATTTTCTCTCCCCCCTCTCTCCCTTTATAATATGCACAGGTTTTCCCTCACCAAAATCTGAAATGACGCCCCTACTTCTATGGAAGTTCCATCACACCTAAGTCATAGGTTCTGAGGCCTTGGTTCATTTGTATGTTGTTCTGGTTTTGTATATGCTTCTTTCCTACCTCTGTTCTTTCATTGTTAAAAATAAAAATACTGAAAAAAGGAACAAAAAGGGTAGGATTTCTTTCTACTTCCTGTCACTAGTCCTGAATGTGGTCTTTTGGGGGTTTTTTACTTCTCTCTGACTGGCTATATTTGGTTAGACCCTGTCTGGAGAGTTCTTGGTCCTTGGCCTCTTGTTAGGTCTAGTGATCTGCTTCAGTTTCTTAGGGCTGTCTTTCTACACACAGCCTACAGAGTTATTACTCCTTCATTGTTGTAGGCCTTCCTACTCCCTTTCTCACTGGGCTCTCTCTCCTTTTATAGCAGGCCTTGTTTCCCCTTTTGGTTGGCAATTGTGGCAGCTGGTTGAGACTGGGCTCAGGTTGCTTGCCTGTAGACAGAAAAAGCTCCCTTCCCCCCTCTGCCTCTTACCTCAGTATGAGGTTTGTAGAGGCCATCGCACGTCCAGTTAACACTAAGAATGCCAGGAGTCGAGTTTGTGAGCAGAACGCCCTGCTGGAAAAAGACCCAGGCAGTTCCAGTCAGCAGTGCTGAATAGACCAGTAAAAGTCTAGTCATTGGCACAGCAGGGGACCGAGGCTAAAGCAGGTTCCCTCCTGCCCTGGCTCTGTGTAGCTCCCAGAATCAGTCACCAGGTTCCTGCAGCCTCTGGGCTCAGGGGCAGCCAGGGAGACTCCTCATGCTACCTTAGTGCCCACAGGCACTGGTCCCACAGCACCCATTTGCTGAGAACCATGACCAGTAGGGGCAGTGTTTGCAGGTTCAAGGTCAGGGTGCAGAGTCTCCCTGGCCATCCACCTTGCACCTAATGGCTGCAAGGGCCTGGCAGCCACTTCCTAGGAGCCATGGTAAGCACTGCTGGGACCCCATACCTCCAACACCCTGCCCCAGCGTGGATTCCCCTCTGAAATCCAAACTCCTTCCTGGAGCTTGCACCCGACCACACACCCCAACCCCTTGCCCCAGCCCTGAGCCTCCTCCCTGTACCCTGATCCCCTCATTTCTGGCCCCACTCAGAGCTCACACCCCTAACCTAGAGACCATACCTGCTACATCCCAAATCCCTACGCCAGCCCAGCGCTTGCACTCCCAGCCAGGAGCTCTTGCAGCCCAACCCATTGCCTCAGCCCAGTGAAAGTGAGTGAGGATGGGGGAGAGTGAGTGGTGGAGATGCAGATGGAGCAAGGGAGAGGCTGGCATGTTTGGTTCTTTGCAGTGCACTTAGAAAGTTGATCACTTTAGTTAACACATTATTCTCTTGTGTTACTTGTTTTCTGACATTTATTGCTGGTATGGATTCAGGTTTCTCTCTCTCTCTCTGAAACACACACATACACACACACACACACACACTTTTTGTCAGTGAAATTTAAAGCTTGTTTTAAAAAGTGCTTGAATCTGGACAGTTCCACAATGAATGACCCAAAATTCCCAGCAGAGCATAACAATTGCTATTGCTTTTCATTACCTCTTCCACTTAAGGAATATCTTTTTCTGAAACAATAAAACATGATTGCTTACACATTTGACTATAATAAAAGGCTATAATAACTTCTATTGGAGGAAGATCAGGTTTATCTTGAAATCAATTTCAAATTTCTTTTGAGTCTTCAGTAAAAAATTAATTGTGCTTTTTTACTTTTGGATATTAGATTTTCATTTTTATAATCTAGTTTATAAACTGCAATTCTTCTGACTCTTTCCTGTGTTTTCAAATTAGCTATGATGAGGAACATTGGTGAGGTTGGCGGTAGAAATATAAAGGTGAAAGTTCTGAATTTGTTTTAGCCTTTTTATTTTTCTCAGCCTAGTACTGAACTCATTGAATTTTTGATAAATCATCTTATCTTTCTTTCAGTGAGACTGAATGCTTTGGTAGACATGAAGACAGAGAGATTTTGGGCACCTATTTGTACACAACCTATTTCATACCTAATTTCAGCTTGCCCTCAATTAAACTGGCATTTGTTGTATAGCCAGCCAAAATCTGTTCTAGTTTCACTCAGACCACTATAGCTGCTTGAATTATTTTGAAAATTGTTTGTTTAAAAAAAAAGTAAGTGGTAAAAATTTCAAAATGCCATCTTATAGCTAATAATGTGACACTAGGGAAACAGAGTGGAATTTGCTCATTAACCAATTGCTAAGTAAAATCTATCAAACTATGAAAGAGAAGTGATTTTTCTCAATCTTGATGGCATAATATTAAGTACAAAAATTAAGGACCAGAGTTTCATGTACCTTAAAATATACAACTTGCCTAGGGGGTAAAGGTAGGATGGGAGAATGACTAATCAAGTCTGTCTATAATTTATTTTTAAAATCCTTAATTGAGAAATTAGCATCTCATTTGTAAAGAGCAAATTAATGTTACATAGTCTGCCAAAGCTATTCAAAATATCACAAATTAAGATTCATGGTCATACATATACAGAGGTTTCAACTAAGGGCCACTTTAATGCAGCTCATTCGACACCAAAGCAGATCACATATTATGAGTGTGGTATTGACTTTGTGGTCTATTTACTAGAAAGTCAACACAAAAAAGCAGAGTCTGTTTGTTAGGAGTGATGACACTGGCAAGGAGCTCTGGGAACAAACAATGCATTTCTTATGACAGGGTGGGGAACCACTTTTGGGTCGGGGGCTGCTCACCCACAGAAAAATCAGTCGAGACCGCAGACAAGTCAGAGGTAAAAAAAATCCGAACTGCCACTGTAGGATGAACATTTCTGAGGCAGGCTATGATTCTGTTAAGAACCTCTATTGTAAATTTGGAGTCTGGGACTGGCACACAAACACAATACATCATGGTTACTCCCTTCCGCCCCCCCCCCCCCACACACACACACACCTAGCTCAGGGTGGGAGACAGGACATGACACATTCAATGCTACTAGGAACAATGTGCCATTGTCAAGTACTCCTAATGTCTCTGCTTCAATTCCCAGATGGACCACATCCTGCAGAGATACCTTCTTGAAGCTGAAAAAAAAGACAGGACTATGTAGCACTTTAAAGACTAACAAGATGGTTTATTAGGTGATGAGCTTTCGTGGGGGCAGACTCCTGCTGCAGAGCATGGTGCCCCGTGCTGGTCCTGCGCCTGCTGCCCCCCCAACTGCTGTCCCCCCTCCCACTCCTGCCCCCCTCCCACCTCTTCCTCCTCAACCCCCACAACCTCTTCCTCAATGTCCACACCCCCCACCTCAACCTCCGCACCCTCCACCCCATCCCCCCGGGGACGCCGAGGACCCGTCCCTCGCCGTGCTGGGAGGCGGTTGGCCCGGCGAGACCCCCACCCCTGATCCTTCAGTTTCCCCACCCCCTCCTTTCCCTTGCTTCCCCCTTTCAGCTCCCTCCTCCCAGTTTTCCCCCTCCCCTCTCCCACCCTCTCTTTTCCCCTCTCCCACCTCCTTTTCCCAGTTTCCCCGAGTATTGTTAAATAAAGAAAGTTTCTAGTTTTGTCCACACGTTATCTTTATTTTGTACATCAAGAAGAGGGGCTAGGGAAGGGTAAGTGGAAGGAGGTGAGGGAGGAATGGGGCACGAGCCCCCGATGGGGAGGACTGGGCTGGCTCTGTGGGCTTCTGGGGGTGGAAGCTCTCCTGCAGCCCCCCAATTGCCTCCTCTCCCCAGATGGCAGCCTGCGGAAAGTGCAGCCGGGCTGATGGCCGAGTGGTGTGATGTGCCCAGTGTGGGTAGTCCGGGCACTCCAAGCCAGGACTGCTTTGCAAGTGGGGCACCCCTGAGAACTGTGTGTCCGGGGTGGGGGTCGGGTCCCTTTAAGCGCAGCCCTGGGCTAGCCTGAGGCAGCATCTCCACGCTCTAAGTCCTCCTCTGATGCCCTGCCGGCACTGCTTCCGGCCATCCTTAAGCCCTGTTCAGAGTCCACTTAATGTGGACATGCTAGTTCGAATTAGCAAAATGCTAATTCGAACTAGTTTTTTAGTCTGGATCCGTTAGTTCGAATTAGCTTAGTTCGAATTAACTAATTCGAACTAAGTTAGTTCGAATTAACGTTGTAGTGTAGACGTACCCAGGGTTACTTCCTGAGACAGGGGTCCTCCCCCATTAGTGCTCTTCCTCAAAAGTTCAACATACATGTGCCAGAGCCTCCCCACCCAAAATCATGACATTGGCCCCCAAGTTATGAGATTTTTTTAATAAGCACTCTATTGGTTTGGTCTGTCTTTTGATGTTTGCACTCCATCCCTTCCCATCTCCAGTGTGTGTGGGAGAGACTTAGTTGCCAGCTCTTCCAAATGTACTGGGTTAATGTGATTTTGTCCCTCACTGAAGAAGCTCTCACCACCACTACTGCATGTCTCCTGCTCAGCAATTAAATCCCCCCCACCCATTCTCCTCAGTTCAGCTCCCCCAAGAGTTCACTCACAACCCTTATCGCATCAGTTTTCTTCCCCTCACCCTCCTGCAGCTCAGTGCCCTCAGCCTTACCAGTGCTTCTCTTGGGATTCTTCATCTCCCTCTCCCTGCAGCAGAGGTGGATAGCTCCAGGGACTGTTACTCTGCTCCTCCTGGTTCTTCCCACTCTGCAGGGAGGCAGAGGGGAAGGAATAAAGGTACTATCCTGTTCCCAATGCTTGGGCAGAAAAATCTCCCTTTGCCACTGGCCTTTTGGTTGAAGAGAGGTGCAGAGGAGAGAGTGAGAGAGCTGTAGGCTCTGCCCGAAGAAGCTCTGATTGGTTATCATAGAATCAGAGGGTTGGAAGAGACCTCAGAAACTCATCAAGTCCAATCCCCTGCCCAAAGCATGCTGCCCCAGAAGGTAGGCAGGTGGAGATGGCAGCCAATCAGAGTGCTCACATTCACAAAAGAGCTGGAGCTTTTCCCATCATTGCCAAGACTGGCTCCAAAAAAATGAAATCATGTTACTGGTGAAAACCATCATGACAGTTGACAAACTGCTTCCTCTCTGGGAGAAGTCACAGCTTGAGGGATTATCTGTGGATGTGCCACACACTAAGGGTATGTCTACACTACCCCGCTAGTTCAAACGTGGAACGAGGAGTACAGCTAGTTCGGATTAGAAGCCTAATCCGAACTAGCTAGTCCGTGCCGCGTGTAGCCGCGCAGCACGGGGTCCGACCTAGCCGGCATTTAAAAATGGCGCCGCCCGGCTTCATGCAAATGAAGCCCGGGAAATTCAAATCCCAGGCTTCATTTGCAACTGCGGATGACTACATTACCCCCGCTAGTTCGAACTAGCGGGGTAGTGTAGACATACCCTCAGACCCAGTCAGCAGAAATCTACTGTGAACCACCACTCTGTTGGGCACAAGGTGGCACGAGGGGCAAATGGGAAACCATTATGGCTCCCCAAACTTTTGCCATTCAGTCGTAACATAAATTAGAACATCTAAGGCAGTGTTCTTGCTTACAGCACTGGCATAATGTCCCTAAGGGTGTGTCGACACAGCAGCCTTATTTTGGAATAATGTCTGTTATTCCAAAATAACTTAGCAAGTGACTATTCAGCAAGTCTATTATTTTGAAATAATATTGAAATAACAGGCAGCTCATTATGGATTCTGTAAACCACATTCCACGAGGAATAATGCCTCTTCCGAGACAGTTATTTCAAAATAGCGATAGTGTAGATGCTCCATTACTGCTATTTCAAAATAGTTCCTCCCCAGAGCCATTCAACGTAATTATTCCCCAGTGCCTCCTGGGGCTCTAAAGCAAGGTAGCAGGTCCACATTAGGGAAGCCTACCTCAGACTAAGTTCCAGGCTTCCCTGTAGTGTAGACATGCTATTTTGAAAAGCTGTTTCAGAGTATTTCTTCTGGAATAGCTCATTTCGAAATAATCCTTGCATTAGACCTAGTAGGCCCCTTAGAATGAACAAGGGCCGGCCACCAACACATATTGGTGCTGGTGGACTACGCTACCTGATATCCGGAAGCAGTGCC
Organism: Pelodiscus sinensis; assembly: GCF_052426305.1. Taxonomy (NCBI): domain Eukaryota; kingdom Metazoa; phylum Chordata; order Testudines; family Trionychidae; genus Pelodiscus; species Pelodiscus sinensis. The sequence continues at coordinate 294,046,471 of NC_143052.1, read as the reverse complement.
CCTAACGAACACCACATCCCAAACCCTAGCTAACTAACTTGTGAAGATCTTCACCTGACTGGGGATCCCCCATGAGATACTCACGGATCAAAGGACGAATGTGTCTTCTAAGCTTATGGCAGAGTTATGTCGCCTGTCGCGTATTAAGACGTTGCATACCTCGGTCTATCACTCAGAGACTGACGGGCTGGTAGAGCGATTTAACCGCACATTAAAGAACATGCTCTGCCGATTCACCGAAAGGTGACCCCCAGGAATGGGACAAACTGCTACCTGCACTCGTGTTTCCGGTCCAGGAGGTATCCCAGGCATCCACAGGGTTCTTCCCATTTGAACTCCTCTATGGGAAGCAACCCTGGGGCATTTTAGATTTGTTGCGGGAAGCCTGGGAGGACCAGAAGACACGGGTTCAGGGGACGGGGTCATATGTCCTGCACCTTAGAGAGAAGTTACGTCAGCTCCGGGAATTTGCTAAAGCAAACCTGCTACAGGCACAGGACAGGCAAGCCTTTTACTATAACCGAGACGCCCAAGTATGAGAGTTTAAGCCGGGGGACAAAGTCCTCCTTCTCCTGCCCTCCAGTGAATCTAAACTCCTTGCAATGTGGCAAGAGCCTTTCGAGGTCGTTTGTAAGGTGGGGGCCGTGGACTACAAAGTTCGGTTGGTTGGGAAGAGAAGGGGTACCCAGGTTTACCACGTTAATTGTTAAAAAGGTGGATGGAATCCAAGAGAAAGTCTATTCTTGGACCTGCAGCTGCGGCCTATCAACATGGGATCGTGGGCCGTGGACCTGGAGACCGCCCGAGCCCTAGATTTAGGGTTGGACCTCACACTAGCTCAAAAACAGGAGGTACGAGAGCTGCTCCAAGAGTTCAGCTTGGTGGTGAAGGTGGTGCGCGGGCAAACCAGGTGGATAAGCCACCACGTGGCCACCAAGCCCGGATGCAGGGTCTGCGAGTCGGTACGCCCCCTCCCGAGGAAAATGTGGGACACAGTGAGGAATGAGGTCCAGAAAATGCTGCAGCTGGGGGTGATAAAGGAATTGCATAGCGACTGGCGCAGCTCCATTGTCCTGGTCCCAAAACCGGATGGGTCAATTCGGTTTTGTATAAATTTTCGGAAGGTCAACGCGATCTCCTGGTTCGATGGCTATATTACCAATATTTTTAAAAATATATAAAAAATAAAAAATAAAACATTTCAGTTTTAATCTGAAAATAGTTAGGTTTATTGTGATGATAAAAGGACAGATTTCTCCAAGTTTGCAGAAAGCCCATCAGTTTGTTTTAAATTATAATTTTTTTAAAGAAAAAAATCAAATTTCGAATGATTTGTCTGTTATTTTTGTTTCCCTCTAGGTTATAACGTCTTTACATTTTCCATAGCATTAGATCTTCTAGAACCTTGTGTGCTTAAAAAAAATAGGTTAGGATTGAGCAAATAGCAACAATTTTTCTTGCATACTATTGATATACTAGCCAATTAGCCTGTCATAAGACGGGATTTTCAGGTCTCTCCTCCACATTGGTCTTCTCTCCTGAGCCTCCGGTCTCTCGCTCCATCTCTCCCTCTCTCCGCTCCGTCTCTCTCTTTCTCTTCTCCCCCCCTACCTTTTACTCTCTCTCCGCTCTCCTCTGTCTCCGTCGGGGATGCACGCTCGTCCAGGCCCCGCCCCCTGGGCATATACGTGACCACCCTGCCCCCCTTCGCCTCTTGCTGTCGTGCTGAGCTGACTTCTGTGCCGCTCAGCCAGGCTGCCGCGCGGGAGCAAGCAACACAAACGGCCTCTCTCCTCCTCCTACTGCGTCGCCCTCTCTCTCTCTCTCTCAGCTCTCGTCCGCCTCCTGCCTCTCTCTCCGTCTCTCTCTCTTTCTCTTCTCCCTCTCCCGCCTCTCACTCTGTGTTTCTCTTCTCCTCCTCCTGCTGCTGCATTTCTTTCACTCTCTCTCTTGCTGTCCTCCGCCTCCTCCGTTCTCCTCTCTGTCTTGTCCATGTCCTCTGTGTCTGCTCCGCTTTCCTCCTTTTGAATCCGGCGCCCTTTCCTGATGTCAGAGAGGCACACTTGTCCAGGCCCCGCCCCCTGGCTGTTTCCTCTGGGCGGCGCTGTTGCCTCCCGCCATGGCGCTCAGCTGACTTCTGTGCCAGTCAGCCGGGCCACTGTGCGGGAGCAAGCAGCATAAGTGGCTGTTCGGGATCCACACTCTTCATGCAGCATGGGGGTGCTGCATGGGAAGTGGGGGGGCCCAAATGGCCACTTGTGCTGCTTGCTCCTGCACAGCGGCCCGGCTGACTGGCGCAGAAGTCAGCTGAGCGCCATGGCGGGAGGCAACAACGCCGCCCAGAGGAAACAGCCAGCATTTCAGCGTTACAGAGTCACAAATATTGGGCTACTATATAGGGGTATGTCTACACTACCCCGCTAGTGCGAACTAGCGGGGTAATGTATGCAGACCGAACGTGCAAATGAAGCCCGGGATTTGAATTTCCCGGGCTTTATTTGCGTAAGCCGGCTGGCGCCATTTTTAAATGCCGGCTTGTTCGAACCCCGTGCCGCGCGTACAGAACCCCGTGCTGCGTGTTCCACGAGGCGTACAGATAGTTCGGAATAGCTTGCTAGTCCGAACTATCTAGCCCGTGCCGCGTGTAGCCGCGCGGCACGGGGTTCGAACAAGCCAGCATTTAAAAATGGCGCCAGCCGGCTTATGCAAATAAAGCCCGGGAAATTCAAATCCCCGGGCTTCATTTGCACGTTCGGTATGCATACATTACCCCGCTAGTTCGCACTAGCGGGGTAGTGTAGACATACCCTAGATGATTGGAGGGGGTCAATTTAACTAGAAACAAGATAAGGCACAATGTGCGTGGAATACACTGATTTCCTTTGATCATTTCTGTCTTAGAAAAAACATGAGGTCCTTCCACAGCAGAGGTGGGGAACTGTTGTTTGGGTCGGGGACCGCTGACCCACAGAAAAATCAGCTGGGGGCTGGGAGCTGTGGGGAGGCAGTGGGGAGAGGCTGGAGTGCCCGTGGAGGCTCCCCAGTAGTGGGCGAGGCCCTAATCTTTGGCAGCCAGATCCAGGCAACCCAGGGACTGAATCTGGCTCCGGGCTTAGGTTTCCCACTCCTGTTCTAAAACAAAGAACAGTTTTCTTAATCTCCTGTGAAAGAGAAGTGTGCTCTTGAAAATAGCAGATGGAATCTTTAGACTTAACTCTGTTTGTAAGTGTTGTTTATTATACCGGTATGTTTACTCAATTAAATTTGCAGCCAACACTCTGTAAGGATGAGTTTGATCTTTCCTATAACTCAAACAAACCCGTACTGTAAAAGGAATATTTTCATTTTTAAATGTTCTGAATTTCTTAATTAATGTTCCTGATCATCTTATTGATCAGATTCATGAAATTCCATTGTTATGCTTTTAAAAACCATTTCACTGTTACTTCAACTGTTACTATGTGCCATCTGTCAAGGACGTACTTGATCCTGTCCCCGGGAATTTACAAATATTTCTCCTGGTTATTCAACCTGTGTTGAATAGTTTGTTCAATACAAACTTTTCAACAACCACTTAAAGTTAATAAAAAAGTGGGAAAGCATATAGCATATCCATATGTAAAGAATATGCTTATTTTATTCTTCTTTATGAAGATATAAGAACAGCAGCCATAATAGTCTGCATTGGGATATAAACCCAATGTGATTACCCGCGAAAGCAAATATTCAACCATTTTAGGCACTCAGTTTATTGATTATTCCCTCCACTTATTCTACTGTACTGAGATGTATCAGTACCTTATAAAGGGGCCTTTTGATATGGAGATGGGAATCCTTTATACACAAGTTAGATTATTCACAAGAAACTTTTGAATGTAATTATAAATATGTCTAGCTAGTTCGTGGGTCCAGTCCTGTAAGCCCAGCCACAGAGCTCAGTGGGAATCCACACATGAAGAGCTTGATTCACCCCAAAAGACCATAAAATAGTTGTTGTTTTCCCCATCCCCACACATAGTAGTCTAAGGCTATGTCTACACTGGGAAGGTTTGACGAGAAAAGTGCTGTTGACATGCAAAAGTTGGCAAAAGTGAAAACCGGTTGAGCTGTTTTTTCTGCCTCCCATTGTTGACACTTCAGCTATATCTACACTGCAAGGTTTTTGTGCAAGAAGTCTTTTGCAGAAGAGTTCTTGTGCAAAAACTTCTGGCGCAAAAATACATCCACACCTCAAAGCATATCGCAAAAGTGATGTGCTTTTGTGCAAGAGAGCGTCCACATTGCATGGACACTCTTGCACAAGAAAGCTCTGATGGCCATTCACAGAATGGCCATCAGAGCACCTGTGCTTTTTTCCTGCACAGGAAACCCATCTGGAGCATCCACACATGCCTTTTTGTGCAATAGCTGTAGCACAAAATGGAGTTATGCCTCGTAGAAGGAGGTTTACCGACACTGGAAAAAGCCCTGTTCTGCCATTTTACTGCCGATTTACTTACGCAAAAGTGCACTTGAGGTGTGGATGCTCCACAGCTTTTTGCGCAAAAATAGCCATTTTTGCAGTGTAAATTTAGCCACCATGGCCACATTGCTAGCTCCCTTATCAACAGATAGAGCAAAACAATTTGGGTGCTGTGTTGTGGGAAGGTAGAGGTGACCCCTGTGCTTCTTGGGATTCCCTCTGAGTTCTCTGACAGCATTCTCAGCAGCTTGGAGCAGCATCATGAGTAGCTCTGTAAACTCTCCATGCTGAGGAAAGTCAAAGCCACAGAGTAGTCTCTCCAGCCCTCCCCCTGCAGCAGCAATCTGCTGGCTATTGTGTTTCTAGCAGGGCAGAACAGAAGTATTCTAATGATTTGCTCTTTGTTCCCCAAAAGGAGCAGCTCACTCAGCTGTCAGATATTTCCCAGAATTTTGAAAGGGGAGGTGTGCATGCCTACAAGGCAGCAGAGATCACAAAACACTGACAAGAGCCATCAGGGCAGGCATTGTGGGATACTAGCAGAAGCTAGTTCTCTTGATAAAGCAAACAGAGTCTACAATGGCTCTTTGTCAATAAGAAAGGGAGGGGGAAAGACAAGTCTCTTGCGGGACTGGAAGTTTTTTGTCACCAAAACTGGATGTTTTTCCTAACAGAAGTTGCATTGTATTAAATGAATGGAGATGCCTATCTCCTAGAACTGGAAGGGACCTTGAAAGGTCGTCAAGTGCAGTCCCCTAGCTTTCACAGCAGGACCAAGTACCATCCCTAACAGATTTTGTCCCAGATCCCTACATGGGCTCCTTAAGGATTGAACTCACAACCCAGGGTTTAGGATGCCAATGCTCAAACCACTGAGCAATCCCTCACTGTACACACTCACTGTTTTGTCAGCAAAAGGCCGTTTTTGTTGACAAAACTTGCCATGTAGACAAAGCATAAGGTCTTCTTCCTGCTCCCAATGCAGCAAAACTCCCATTGCCCTTCACAGTACAAGGTCAAACCCTAAATAAAGTTTTTGGGAGTCAATAAATGATGCTAGTGACTGGAGATATAAGAACATACAGACATTTAATTAAAAATACAGAGATACATATTCTATAAACAAACATTTAATAAACTGAGAAATATGACAAAGCCCTCTGCTGTTACCAAAGGTGGCTTAAATGATGGAAACAGATTGATTATTGAACTGTTGCTAAATCTGAAAAAAATGTGACTACAAACTACAATGATTTGTTTCCCTTGTGTTTGAAATAGAGCTGAAATTAGCTGATTGAAGCTATTATTGTTTAACAATGATATTCTTTTTCATAATGCTTAATTCCGTGAAGAATAGTGTACAGGTGGCCCCCAATTTGCGACGCAATTGGTTCCCAGAGAAGTGTTGCAAGTCAGGGGCGTCATAGCTCAAACCCTCATTTATGATGGGCGCCTTGCACTGTCGTAAATGCTGGCCGAGGATGTAAGTCGAGGGGTTTTGGCCCCATCCACACTTACAAAAATGGTTGTAAGTTCGGGGAGTCAGAACTTGGGCGGTCGCATGTTGGGGGTTTCCTGTACTGGGAAAACAGTCACACTGCCAGAAATTGTTTTGAATAGATCAAGAGAGTTGGGAGGTAGGGAAAAACCTTTATTCAGTTTTGTCTTGAACATGACAGGCTGTTTTCATGACACATGTGGCAAATTTCAACCCGGAAATTTCTGATATTTGCTCAGAAAGGAGCAGAATCTAGTATAGTTTTTTGTGGTCAAATCTTTCTACATGGCCCCAATTAATACTCCAGCCTAATTTTTCATATGGAAATACCAATGTTTTAAAGATATTTAGATACCTAAGGATGCAGATAGATGTTTAGTGGATTTTCAAAAATGAGAATTTAGCACACAGGTGTTTTTGAAAATCCCATTAGGCACTTGTCTATGCTTAAATTGAAAAGTCTGGCTCTTGACTCCTAAATAAGGATTCAGCTGCCTACCTATAGGTAGGCAGCTTCTGCAAACTGTCAAATTCTTCACCTAACTCCCAGGAAAATGAAGCATAAAAACATTTCGGGAATACCTAAATGGTGACATGTGTAATAAGAATTACAAAGCACTATGTGTGTCCATGTGACTATTGCTCTTCATTTAATATTCACATTTCTTTATAGAATGTCACAAAGAAATGGTTTGTTTTGGGACTCAAACCATTACGTTTGTTAAGCTGTTAGACAAAATATATCTGGAATAATGAAAGATTCAGAAATATTTATAGTGTTAAATATTTAAAATCCTGACTCTCTGTATTTTTTATAAACTACCTCAGTGCTAGTTACTGAATATAATACGTTGCATTCATATAATATTCTTCATTCAAATTTCTCCACACCCTTTTGTTCCGGGGCAAGTACCCTTTCAAAGTGAATCAAAGCTTAACTAGTCTACAATAGCCCCCTAAAACTCCAACTGAGAGCAATTAGTTACTCTAAGTAGTGGTTTATTGTCCAGTTGATGGTGGAGGAACTTGTCCCTATAAAAAAGGCTGCCTATGCAGTCTAAAGATGCTCCCTGGATGTGAAAGGGGGAGGACAGACAGTGGGAGCATGTTATTGAAAAGAAAAGGCCTCCAATTAAAAAGGTAGCTTCTAGAGAGAGATCACATTATAGAAAAGCACTCATACTATGCTCTGAAGGTGGGAGTAACCACTGGAGAGGCAGCTCTGAGGGATGAACCAGTAACATCAGCTTTGAGGAGCAGGTTGATCAATAACTCAAGAGGCTTGTAAGTGTTTTTGGGGAGAGAAAATCAAGAGAGTTTGAAGATGACAAAACTACAGACCTAGACGGTTTTCTAAAATTAAAGATTTATGTTATCAGGACCAATAAACAAAGTCCTCCAGAAAAGAGGGTTTCTTAAATGGCAAAAGCTTCTTTGAGGTGGTTTGTACTAGGTGGAAGAGAAATAGGCATGATCTCGGGATGGGATCATGGACCCCTTTCCAATCATTTATGAAGAAAATTCACAGGGTGTTCTGAGACACTATCCATTCTGAATAGCTCAGCTTTACAGTTAGGGAAATGAAGGTAACAGAGTTAAGGGATTCACCTCAGCGTTGTAGCAAGCCAGTGACGTAACTCTGAAGACCCATGATCTTTAAACCCCAGCCTGCGGTTTGATCACTAGAAAGTATACCCAGTAAGGAATAGCTATTTGTTTCTGCATCTGCTACATTTTATATATACATTTTTGAATCTCTCTTTGAAGTTTTCTCCAGCAAAGTAATAGAGTATAGGATCTAGGCAGCTATTCATTGCTGCAAGGCACAGAGTGATCACTGCCCCTTTATGCAGAAGAAAATTGCACCCTTGAAATGTATTATCCTTCCTCCATTCCTGCAAATAGATAGTTCTCAGGATGTGATATGGCAGGAAACAAATCAGAAACAAGGATAAAGTGATGATAATCGTTGACACTGCCTTCTTATGAGGGGCTCTTATCTTTGCTTGTGGAACCCTGGGCTTCAGCAAAGCTTTGATCACAAGCACATAACATACAATTATTGTGCAAAATGGGAGGATGAAACCCACTACCAGGACAATATAGTTCAGCTTACGTATCATCTCAGAGCTCCCTTCTTGCAGATCTAAGCATTTGTTGATGTCGTTGGCTTTCAAGAACAGCAGTAGGCTGGCACATATCATCACAAAACCCCATATTACCCCACATATGATTCTAGAATACTTGATGGTAGTTAGTTTCCAATGTTTGAAAGGATGAACAATTGCCACAAAACGAACAATGCTGAGCACAGTGAGAAAATAAATGCTGCTGTACATATTTACATACAAAGCATAAGACAAAATCCTGCAACCTAGATCCCCAAATACCCAACTAGAGTTCATCAGGTAGTAGGTAGCCCGGAGGGGCAAAGTCCACACAAATAGAAAGTCTGAAATAGCCAAGTTCAGCATGAAAACATTCACTGAAGTCTTTTTCTTGTAAGGCTGCAGGAAAACATATATGGAAAGGCCATTTCCAAAGCTGCCCAAGATAAATACTGAGATATATATTGTGGGATAAGCCATCTTCTTGAAGTCATCAATAGTACAGTTGTTGCAACTGTCATTTTGGTCCATCTCTGACACTTAACTTCATCAAGTGTAGGGTCTTCTGACTCCCTGAAAATAAAAATAAAAAAAGAACACCTTATGAAATGTATACCATGTCATCCCTTAAGTGCAGCATTTTAACCAGTTGACTGAGGGAAATAGCAATGGGGGGAAAAACCAGTTAAATTAATAAATGTTCACCATGTCCCATTGAATTCAGATCAGTCAAGATTTACTTTGAACTTAATAATGTAACCTGCTAAGTATATATAAAGTATCACTGATATTGCAGTTTATGGGTAGTGCTTTGCAATATAAATGTTTCAAGTTAAAGCTGAGATGACTAAATATTTTTGTTCAGCATCTCCCAAAACATTCATCTTTGGACTGGTACCAAGTCTGGACAATTTTAGCAAAAAAAAAATCATAAAGTGACAGAAAAATTGGTGTTTACAATGGAACAAATGAAACAGTAAAAATGGGTGTGTTGTTGAAAGTCTACAAGACTGAGGGCATTCCTAGGTCTGTCCCAAATTCTATAAGGGTATGTCTATATTCTGGGACAAGGTTAAATTAAGATACGCAACTTCAGCTATATTAATTGCATAGCTGAAGTTGAAGTACCTTAACTCGACTTTTGGTGCTGTCCACACTGCAGGAAGTTGAAAGAACACTCTCCCTTTGACTTCCCTTACTCCTTGTGGAAGCAGGACTACTGGTATCGACTCAAGTGCCCTTCTCAGTTTGAATTAGTGTGTCTTCACTAAACCCACTAATTCAAACCCTGGAAGATCGACAGCAGCAGCTTCAATCTTTTCTGTAATGTATATATACCATAAGAGACTTGCTGGATGGGTTTAGACAAGATGACTACTTCACTTAAGTATGTCTCAAATTACCCATCTGTGAAATGAAAATAATATCTACTATGACTGTTGATTAATCACAGTTAGCTCACACGATTGACTAAAAAAAGTGATTTAAAATTAATTATGATTAATCACAGTTTTAATCGCACTTAAACCAATAGAAAATTAAATATTTTGGATCTTTTTCTACATCTTCAAATATATTGAACTACATGAAGAATACAAACTGTACACTGCTCACATTATTTTATCACAAATATTTATACTGTAAAATTGATAGGTGAAATATACCATTTATTTTATCTTATACAATAACTGTAGTGCAATCTCTTTATTGTGAAAGTGCAATTTACAAAATATAGATTTTGTTAGATAGCAGCACTCAAAAACAAAACAATGCAAAAAACTTTAGAGCCCATAAGTCCCCTCAGACCTACTTCTTGTTCAACCAATCGCTAAGACAAACAAGTTTACATTTACAGAAGACAATGCTGTCTGCTTCTTATTTACAATGTCACCTGAAAGTGAGAACTGCATTCATATGGCACTTTTGTAGATGGCATTGCAAGGTATTTACATGCCAGATATGCTAAACATTCATGTGCCCATTCATGCTTTGGCCACCATTCCAGAGAACATCCTTCCATGCTGATGCCACTTATTAAAAATAATAATGTATTAATTAAATTTGTGACTGAACTTCTTGAAGGGAGAACTGTATGCCCCTTTAACCATATTCTGCCATATATTTCATGTTATAACAGTCCCTGAAGGTGATTCAGCACATGGACACTTTCGCTGTAAATTTGCTAAAACACAAAGAAGGTACGTGGGACCAACTGGGAACCCTGGAATGTAATCTGAGATGCTTAGACACTGCTGAGCCCCACTTCTCTGACAACCTGGATCTCCTTTCTTGTGGTCTTGCTGAGCCAGGCTTTCCAGCTTCTTCTAGCAAAATCTTCAAGTAAGGCCACTCTCAGCTTCAGATACAGAGATCAGCTCTGTCAGGACTCAGCTAAAGGGATTTACTCCAGCACAAATTGAATGAAATTTGCTCCCTCAATGTGAAGGAAGGAATGTATAGCTTCTTTCCTCTGCCCCCAGTTAGAATTACATAAAGTGGGCAATATTATAAACCAGAAATAAGTTTATTAAGTGGTAAAAGAGATAGCAAACAGAACAAAGCAGATTAAGAAAATACAAAGCATGCAATCAAAGCTAGATTCACTAAAAATGGTTTACAGATAATAATTTATCACACTAGATATTATTTCAGGTAAAGTCCTTCACAGGCTAGATGTCTCTTGGCCTAGGTCCAGTTCTTCTCCCTGCCCCTTCAGTTACAGTCCTTTTGCTTTCAAGTATTTCTTTTGGGTGGAGAGGTAGAGGTAAAGCAAGCTGAAGACAATAATTATTTTCTTCTCCTGCCTTATATAGAATTTCTGAAAGACGGGAAATCTTTGTTTGATTCCCCCCACCCTCCTGTGAGACAGGTCAGCAGACCAAATAGTTGGTTAGTTAGTATAAGGTGACCAGATCACCTGACTTTGTAGCACCCCAGAGTCCATGAATCAGCAGGCCCAGCTTATTCACAATCCATTATCCTCACTGATTGGCCATCAAGTCCCAGAAGCGTCAGCAAAGGGAGTGATCCTAAGCAACAAAAATGATACACAGGTCAATATTCCTAAATTTATCTGCAAAAAATGATACAAGCATACAAATAGGGTGATCATATTGCATAAATCATTAAGCTTTCCACCCAAACACAACTGCAAAGCCTGCATAAGCTGGAGGCAGGGCTTTAGAAAGAGGGAACAGAGAAGTTCAGTGGCTGACCCAAGAAAAAAGTACTACTAAGGAGCTCATTGTCCAGTGCCTGACAATGAGGCCTTGTTCATCCACAAAAACGAAGCAGGGGATGGAATGTGGGGTTAGAACTTTGACTGAGTGATTTTGTCTGGGAAGCGAATGGAGACTGCTGTAGGAAGTGGTCTGGGGAGAGCAGGATGGAGGCAGTGGCTTTGTAACACTGAGTGGAAAATATAACAAGAGCAGCCTTCATCTCTGACAAGAGGACAGCTGGAAATATTGACTGTTCAAGGGCCCAGCCTTCAAAGCCTCTACGCTACAGGGGAGGACTGAAAATCCTTGGGACAATGGTTCTGAAGGACAGGAATTTGCTTCAACAAGGATATCCTACTAATCACCATCTGACCAGAAGGCAGCACTGCTGGTGGTTGTTGTACACCTTCTACATGAGAACCTCTCTGTCACGGCTCAGTTCCCTAACCTGACACTTTGAGTGCAGAGATGGGGAGCCAGCTGGTAGAATAAACTCTGTAAAACCTGTCTCTGTGACTCCCAGAGACAAACTTGTCTCGTCTCAGTCTCCCTGAGATACAAAAAGACAAAGACTGATTCGCTCACTACCACCACCCAAGTGAGTAGAATATAAATATAAAATAAATCCTCTTCCAGGGAAAAGATCATGTGGGAATCCCCTCCCTAAGGCAAAACTCTCCCCCCCCCCCCCGTCCCAACCTCCATTTTGCTTGGAGTTGGGAAAACAGAGGGAATCCGCAGAGAAAAATGGGCTCTAATCCTCCCAGATGATTTAGGCATATAGGCTTAAAGACACAACAATCAACTAATACCAGTTAATCAAAACAATAAGGACAACACTTTTATTATCAAAACAAAACTACTGTTGCAAGCATAGTTAATGACTGTGTGTTAAAAAGTCATGGAGTGAAATAGACTCAAGGGAAATCTCTGGGTTATAATCCTTAGTTACAAAGAGAAAAACAGTTAACCAGCTCAGACATGATTTCCAAATCCCCAAACAAATAAAACAATAAAACCGGATGGACTATCTAAACTTTTCCCTACTTACACATTTCAAGAAGTCCATTTCTGGGAAAGCCAGTCTCCCTCCATTTCTGGAAAAAACTGCCCTGATCTCGAACAAAGAAGAGAAGAAGAATCCCCCCACCCTCTCAGTTTGAAATTCCCATCTGTATTTTATTGGCTGAATGCCAGTGCCCCCTTCCTCAGGTGCATTTCCAGTTGCTTAACCTGTTCCTCACAATTCAGGTAAGTCAGACTCTCCTTAGCAGCTCCTATTTATGACACTCATTTATCTGCTTTTTAATTCTTTAGATGAGGAGTGTGTCTACACTGCACCATTATTTTAAGATAACTAGTGTTATTTCGAAATAACAATGTGAGCATGTACACAGCCATTCAAAAATTATTTAGAAATAATTAGTGGAGCTTGCCTATTTCCTAGAGGAGGAAGGGACCTTGAAAGGTCATCAAGTCCAGTCCCCTACCTTTGTAGCAGGACCAAGTACCATCCCTGACAAATTTTTGCCCCAAATCCCTAAATGGGCTCTGCAAGGATTGAACTCATAACCCTGGGTTTAGCATGTCAATGCTCAAACCACTGAGCTCTCTCTCCCCCCCTGTGCAGAAATAGCCATGCAGTGTAGATGTGTCCTAAGTAGAGTGGGGCCAGGTATCCCAGCCAGAAGACTGCACGCCCCCAACCAGCAGTCCTCCTGTCACGTTACTGGATTTTAAGGGGAGCAGCCAGATCACTGCTGCACCCATGGGGGTGGGGGGGTGTTTGCCCCAAAAATTGGTACAAAGGGGGCCATGTGAGGTGTCAAACAAAGCTTATTTTCTACTAATTCTGAAAATGTTCTTCATATACCTGTATAATGCCTGTGTGTGGAGCTATAAATATGTACTCTGTGTTAATACTGGAAACTTCTCTGTCTGTGGTTAGCAATAGGCGAGGAATGCTCAGCCAATGGATATGCTAATGATCAAGGCTCCAAGGACAATGGATCTCCAAAGGCCAAACACACATGGCCACTGATCATGTGACTCTCACCAGCTTGGAAGAGCCGAGGAAAGGATAAAAAAATGCCATGTGGCACCCTCCATCTTGGTCTTCAGCTCAGCTCTTGATCCCAGAGGCAGCACTGCAGGGAATCATGAGCCGGAAAGAACTGTGGGCCCATCCTGACATAGGATGTACACCAGAGACTTTTAAGCTAGCAGTTATAACATCTCTGCTAAGAGTCTGCATCTAGAACTGTAATGTATTATCCTTTAACAACCTTACTCTCATGCTTTTCTTTCTTTTAGTAATAAACCTTTAGATTTTAGATTCTAAAGGACTGGCTCAGCGTGGTCTTGTGGGTAAGATCCAGAGTATAAATTGACCTGGGAACTGTTGCTGGTTTCTTGGGACTGGAGAACCCATTTGGGGTAGGTGAGATTGGGTCCTATAACCCCTCACCTGTGTGTTAGGCCTGGGGCTATTTGGGGCTCAGAGAGAGCTAGGGTGTCAGAGGGGTTTTGCTTGTGAGGCTTCTGGATGACCAGATAGGCAGCTGAAGTGCTCTGTGGGACTGGTTTGTGGCCTCTTTGGGAAGGGCCTCCAGTCAGGGGTGGTAAGGAGCCCCAAGTTTGAGCAATTCACCCATAGCGGACGCCCTCAGCTGTGCGTAGGCCAGGCCCGGTCCGTCACACCTCTCTAGACTGGTTCAGCTATTCCTCCCCACTATTCAAACAATAGAGTTCAACAGGCCTCATTAGGAGCCTCTCAGTTATTTTAATTACTCAATTAGAGCTGAAACCAGTTGATGTAGGACAGTGTGTCTGCCTGGCCTGCCCAGAGCTGAGAATCACTGAGAGCTAAAAATCTCTTGAGATGGAAGAGTGCTTCTGCCCAGTCTGCAAAGGGCTGAAAATTACTGACACTGATATGTAGAGGTCACAGCAGAGAAGCAGGTGGCAGCAGATCACTGGCAATCAGCAGGCACAATGAGCAGCCAACAAGGAAGTGGTGGAGAGACATCATGAGTAGCTAGCAAGGTGGCTGAAGGAGAAATGCAACAAGAATGGTGAATAGATAGCTGGTAGTGAAGCAAGGAAGGTGCTTCTATTCCCCCCATAACTCAGGGTGAGAGGTGACTTCTGCAGATGTACCCCAGAACTCTGGATCTGAACTGACCAAAGACAGTGAGTAGGGTGCAGAGAAGGATCAGCACATGAAAGGGACTTTTTGGGTTGCTGAATGTAAGAACCAGAAGAGAAAAGGACATTGTCCACTTACTTGGGGGTTGGTCTTTTACACATGGTTTATGTTTACAAACCCCATTTGTAGTGCTTTCCCAAATAAATACCGAGTTACTTCCCTCCTTTAATTAAACATTTCTTTTCTACACTAAGACTCTGCTTGCGAGTGGGAAAGTATTGCCTCTTGGAGGTACCCAGGAATGGTCTGTGAATTTCCCAAGGTACTGAGCGGGGGCTCAGGTTGGTTCTGTATTGGATCAGTTGAAAGAAACCTCTATATATTGAACCCAGCCCTTGTTGCTGCTGGCAGCTCCTGATCAAAGGTGTACACTTGGAAAATAGGGCCATAATATCACTGCTCGCCCTCAACTATATACCTACTACACCACCATCATGCTATGGAATTCCACATCCTCCTGTCTTGGGTGGGTGCATGGGGGGTGCTTGATAACTCCTTTGTTATGCACCTAAAATGGTTCTACAGACGCAGTTATGGAGTCAGTTGCTCACTTCCAAACATTTGATTTAGGAGAGCATTTTCCATAACTACAAATGGGAATTTTTTAAAATCATCCCTAATCATCCAGACCCATACATTAAAAGCAGGACAAACGTTTGCTACATCCATCAGTCTGTTTTTCAAATGCCATATTCCCTCCTCATTCTTTGCTCAGAGGAGAGAACTGGGAGGTTAGATATCTTGTCACCCAGCAGCATTTCCCCTCGTGCTTTGAAGAGGGCAATTTCCTCGAAGAGTAGTCAGCATGACTTGCCCCCGTAATTTCCTGTAATGCCTCTCCCAGCGATGTCACCGGTTCCTGGAAATAGGTCTGCATGCATCTCAGTGATATCCTTACTGACCAAGTGTGAGGCCAGTGTGCCACAGGATGTCAGCAGGTTGGTTACAAATGGAGGCGGATGTGTCTGCCCTCACCTCAGTTTTATGGATGCAGAATGCTTGCATGCTGCCCATAGCGCTGTTCCAGCATGGGAAATGGAGTGTCCCAACTGTGGTGTGACCCCTGCTGCTCTTTAAGACTGTGACACATTGCACTGGACTGTCCAAAGGGACCACATAGCTTACTGACCACTGAGAGCAGTGCCTGCAACTCTTCATGCCTCCTCCAGAAATTCCCTCTCCAGACAGAGCAGAGGACACACTAGCAGTCAGCACCCTACACCCCATAACTTACTCCAGAGCCCATTGCCACAGACACTGCAGAGAGGTGGGGAAGCCTTATCCCCCCTCTATCACAGCATGTCAGAACAGGGTAGCTCAGATGTTCTAGAAGGTGTGCTGTTTTTCTAACACAGAAACCCAACACATAGCATGCTTTTGGGGGAGGGTATATGCATACATGCTGGAATTAGGAGTACAGAGAGTGCTGCAGCATCCCTGGAAATGAAGAGGTCTCCATTCTATACAGGGTTTCCAGTTTAATTCAACAGCTCTCTGCACCCCCACTGTAAACAACTGTTGCAGCACCCCCAGGGAATATGTGACAGTGCTGCTGCTAGTCTTCTTGTTGCTACTCATCTAGTAGATCATAACAGCCATGTGGGAAGCTACCTTTCTGCTGGTCCACGTGTCAGTGCTCTGCTGCACATGCCTACCCAAGCTACACCATACTGCATTTCTCATAGCAGCACACTGAGCTGGCATTTTTTGCAAAGAACAGCAGCTCCGGATCAACCACCTGGGGGCAGCTGCAGCCACAAAACCCTCTCCTTCCACATAGGAGAAAGGGAAGATGTCCAGAGCTAGCATCCTTGTTCATCATGGTCAGTTTCACAGCCATGAGCTGGTTAATAGTTTTCCTCCTTCTAAACACAGACCGCTAGGTACTGTTGATTGAGGCTGATGGATTTAGCTGCCAAAGTCATGCAAAACTTTGATGCTGTCAGTCAGCCTTTTCTCTGGAATAGATGAAGATGTTGTTTTGCTTTCTTTAAGCTCTGGGCTAACTTGTTGTGTCATAAAAACAACAAGTAGTCCTGTGGCACCTTAGGGTACGGCTACACTGTACCTGCAATGAGGAGTAACGGTAGTTTGAATTAAGAGTGTTAATTTGAACTACCTAGCCCGTGCCACATGTAGCCGCAGGCAGGTAGTTCGAGCTACCGGGCATTTAAAAATGAAGGCACCCGGGAACTTGCAAATGAAGCCCAGGATATTTAAATCCCGGGCTTCATTTGCAAGTTCGAATGACTACATTAGTCACCCTAATTCGAACTAGGGTGGCTAGTGTAGCCATACCCTTAGGGTATTTTGTTTCATCCATACCCTTAGGGCATGTCTAGACTACATGGCTCTGTCGCCAGAGCCATGTAGATTAGTTTACTAGACATATCCAAATGAAGCGGCAATTTAGATAATCGCTGCTTCATTTAAATTAAAATGGCTGCCGTGCTAAGCCGATCAGCTGTTTGTCGGCTCAGCTCGCTAGTCTGGACGCTCCGCGGTTGACATCAAAGACATTTGTCGCCCGCCCCGTTATACCTTGTGGGATGAAGTTTACCGGGGCAGTTGATAAATGCCTTTGATGTCAACTGCGGAGTGTCCAGACTAGCGCACTGAGCCGACAAACAGCTGATCAGCTCAGCGCAGCAGCCATTTTATTTAAATCGCCGCTTCATTTGGGTATGTCTAGTAAACTAATCTACATGGCTCTGATGACAGAGCCATGTAGTCTAGACATACCCTTAGAGACTAACAAATATACGTATACACATATATCTATTACTCTCTAAGGTGCCACAGAATTACTTACTGTTTTTAAAGTTACAGACTAACACGGCTACCCCTCTGAGACTTTTGGTTGCATCGTGTGCACTTTGTGATTGTGCTGGAAATGTACCATTTCTGAGCCTCATCCTTTGGGGTCATGCCAGACTCTTCCATTTGCAGAGCTAGCAAATGACACTGGTGCTGGGGGGGAGGAGTTGTAGCAGGTAGTGACTTTTGCTGCGGACAGAAATTCAGGATAGGAGCACCGCCTTCCTCTTGGAGTTCCCAGCAAAACCTTACCCAGCAAAGATAGAGGCAGTAACCTTCCGCCCACCTGGGAGCATGACAACCAACATCAACAACATATTTTCTAAAAGCAGCGTAGCAGAACAAGGTTTCAGAGGATGAGAATGGTCTCTGCCCAGTGACCTGCTGCTGAGCCTCAGCCTCATGTGTGGCTGCACTAAAGAGAGAGGCAACTTTCTCCTCTTCACCACCTCCTCCGGCACCCAGAATGGTTGACTGTGCCCCAGGGAATTAGTCCTCTTCAGAGTTGACTGCCTCATGCAAAGTGTGTTTTGCTGGTTCCCTTACCATTGCCTGCAGCTGTTCATACTGCATACCACTTCTGGAAAAATTGCTCTTTTTTCACAGCCTGAATGAAGGGCTCCACACAAGAATACGGCATTGCAAGCAGCAAGCTGATATATTCCAGATCCACTAACACAACTCTCAGACTCAGCTTAGTAGCATCAGAAAAAAATCCTCTATTTTTGGGGACTGCATACGGTCTGGTCCCTCTTTTCATCTTGCAAAATGAGAAGGACAGGGAAAGGCAACCCGGCTTCCTAGGGGTGATATATATTCAGTTACTGCATCACAAAGCAGAAGAGCCACCACAGGTATTTACTGGGCTCAGAGAAAAAGAGTACCCGTTACCTGCTGTTCTGGGGGACTCCGCCCCAAAAGCCCTTAATGCAAAAAGAACCAGTCTGCTTTTTCTGCTTACAGATATAGCCACCAACAAACCTTCAATCATTAGGGGAATGTGGCTAAACTGTACCAATATGCTTTCAGATACTTAACAGGCCGCAGGAAAACCCTGAGTGCAACTATACGTTTGAAAAAAAAAAAAAACCACAAGATTTTCTGTCAAACATTTTTTTGGTAAAAGTCACAATTTTGCAACGATTTCAAGGTTTCCTAAATTGCATTTTTTAGTGAAAATTTGTTTTGCTAATGTCTTTTCAGATTTACACTGATCTTAGTGAGATCAGGATTAGTGTAAACAAAACAATGAATGACAAATTCCACTCACCGCACACACACAAATTAGACAAAGACACCAAAACAACACTTTCCCAGACTTCCACCATTCATAAGCCCCTATTCAAGTAGGTGACTAGATCTTAATGCATCTAATAAAAAAGCTAGTAGTATTAAGATCTCAATACAATAGAAAGTAACTTCACACCATGTTTTAATAGAAACGAATATTCTGAATAGGGTAGGTTACAGTGGTATGCATATTACAAATCTAAATATTTCTAGTCTGATTTTCAAAGGTGCAGAGCATCCACAAATCCAACTCAAGTTAATACAAGATGCTTATAAAGGAAGGATTAGGAGCTCAGTTTTCCAGAAGTGCAAGGTACACATTGCTAAATGAATTTCTCAACATGATTAAGTACAGTTTAATCAAAATATATTTTGCCCAAATAAGATCTGCTAATAAGAACTATCAGCGTAGCAATGTCATGTACTATGCCTACACTGCACTTAACTTGTTAAAAAAAACTTTTGTCGCTTAGGGGCATAAAAAAAACCACTCCCTTCAAGGACCAAAGTTTTAATGACAAAAAACAATGGTGTAGACAGCACTTCACTGGCAGCAGATCTCTCTCATGACAACAAAGAGCAGCTAGTGTGTACCCCATGGCTGTAGTGGCACCGCTGCACCATTGTAAGACACGCAGTGTTGCCTGAACTTAGTTAATGTTATATTATTTGCATTAGCCATTGCACTGTCAGAAAACCAAAATATCATTGAACAGCCTGCCAAATCTTCATTCACTGGAATACCACGTATCTTACCAAGATCAGAACTACCAAAACATTATTCATTTATATTTCACCTATAATTAACATTGTACTAATTAAATTAGGCATTTGTCAGGACATGTATGACTCTTTATTCACTCTTTCAACACCCAAACAAAATCTCCACCCTCTATGGATTACTGTTAAAATCTGCAGTTGGCTGCTAGTACAAAGCAAAGGAAATTCACTTGTTCAGCTCTTCCCTAAGTTTATCATCTTTCATATGCCAAAATATTTTTAAATTACAGAATTTTACATGGATATCACTTTAAGGAAAGCACCCTTGACTAGCTTTAACATAGATGAATTAAACAGATGCTTAATTTTTCTAGCAACTACAAAACTTTGCAACAAACAGGTGATAACTAAAATTCCCCCACTCTTATTTTGAATACTATTGATCCACAAGAAAAAAAATGAAGTAAAACATATATATAAATAAATTTAGCTTTATCTTACCTCAGTTCTTGTTTCTTTCAGACAGTTCAGTAAGATATTTCCTTCTGCTTTGAGAAATTCAAATCCTGCAGCTTGCTGTGGGAATAAAAAAAACCTATTTACTCAAAACCAATAGCAAGAAAGAGGAAGTAAGCATATTATCATAGCTTTTCTTTTCTTAAGGACATATAATCAATTCAAGAACTGGCATTTTGTTCTCACTTGCATTCCATGTAATCTTTCACACAAACCAGTGCTTAAAAAGGCTCTGCAGTTTAGCAATATCTGGAAACCTTAACCAGCCACTCACATTTCTAAATATGGTCTTTCAGCAATCAACATGTCTGAAAGAGGAGGGTGTCTGTGAATAGTTGTAAACTGTCAAGTTCAGGAAATATAGTATTAAGAGGGTATTTTAGTTCAGTCTATATTAGGGAAAGTTTTCAAATCTTTTCATTGTTGATAGAACTGGATGGGTGCTACTAATACAGGCAGTCCCCGGGATACGTACAAGATAGGGACTGTAGGTTTGTTCTTAAGTTGAATCTGTATGTAAGTCGGAACTGGCATCAGCCGCTGCTGAAATTGATCAGTTTCAACAGCCGCTGAATCTGGACACCAGTTCCACTTACATACAGATTCAAGGTAAGAACACCAGGAGTCCCCAAGTCAGCTGCTGCTGAAACTGATCAGCAGCCGATTCCAGGAAGCCCAGGGCAGAGCAACTCTGCCTCGGGGTTCCTGTAGTCAGCTGCTGGTCAGTTTCAGCAGCGGCTGACTTTGGGACGCCTGGGGCAGAGCAGCTCGGGTGCTGCTGGCTTGGTCCATTAGCGCGGCCGCTCCTCGGAGCTACTGGACCAACCCAACAGCACCCTAGCTGCTCTGCCCCAGGCATCCTGATTCAGCCACTGCTGAAACTGATCAGCAGCTGAATCAGGACGCCTGGGGCAGAGCAGCTGGGGTGCTGCCGGGTTGGTCCAGTAGCGCCAAGGAGCGGTGCTGCGGGACCAACTGGCAGTGCCCCACCTGCTCTACCACAGGCCCCCAGCTTTGCTCCACGTCTCCCTGGTTTGCTGGGGGGGCACTAGCTGCGTCCCCTCCCCCCCAGCAGACCAGGGAGACGTGGAGCAAAGCTGCAGAGGACCCGGGCCGAACCGTGGCGCTTCCAGATCAGCGCCGCGGTCCGGCCCGGGTCCTCCGCGGCTTTGCTCAGCGTCTCCCTGGTCTGCAGACCAGGGAGACGTGGAGCAAAGCCACGGAGGACCTGGGCGGACCCGCGACTTCCAGATCAGCTGAAAGCGCTGCGGGTCCGGCCCGGGTCCTCCGCCGCTCTGCTCAGCGTCTCCCTGGTCTGCAGACCAGGGAGACACTGAACAAAGCGGCGGAGCACCTGGGGCCAGACCCGTGCCGCTTCCAGCTGATCTGGAAGCGGCCGTGGGTCTGGACCCGGGTGCTCCGCCGTTTTGTTCAGCGTCTCCCTGGTCTGCAGACCAGGGAGACGCTGAACAAAGTGGCAGAGCACCCGGCTGGACCCGCGCCGCTTCCAGCTGATCTGGAAGCGGCGCGGGTCCGGCCCCCGGTGCTCCGCTGCTTTGCTCCCGTCTCCCTGGTCTGCTGGCTCCGCCAGCAGACCAGGGAGACAGGGAGCAGCTTTTCTCGCCCTGGAGAAGGCGGGCGGCGGGACCAGGCGTCCCGCTGCTCTAGTTCTCCGGGGCGAGAAATCCCCGTTCGTAACTGCGGATCCGACATAAGTCGGATCCGCGTAACTCAGGGACTGCCTGTATTAGCACTGCCAATTTCTGGCCTGTCATTTACCATTCACACTGGCTACGTCTAGACAGCATGCCTTTTTCAACAGAGGCTTTGTCAGCAGTATCTTTCGAAAAAGCCGCTGTCAAAAAAGAGCATCTAGATTACATTATATGGATTGAAAATTGATCTGCTTTTTTGAAAAAGAGTGTCCAGACTGCCGGACACTCTGTCAAAAAAAGAAGGCACCCGGAAGTGCTTCTGGCAGGACAGGAGGCAGCCTTTATTTCCAGGTGCTGCTGAATTCCCTTTGCAGAGACGCGTGCTTAAAAGGATCCCCCTGGACAACCGTTGCTCTGCTCTTGCTTCTGGCTTGCCTAGCTCCTAGAGGAAAAGCAAAGCTGCTGCAGTTTTTGCTCTGGTTGCCCTGCTTCCTCGGACACCACAGCAGTTTATTTTCTGGGGTTTTTTTCTGCTTTTCACTCTGTACTGCAGGTTGTAGGCAGGAACATTTTTCCCCCAGCGGCACCTCGCACTCAGGGATGTGCAGATGCCGGTGTGCATAGTGGCTGACGTGGCCTACCCTCTGATGCCGTGGCTCATGAATCCCTACACCGGCCACCTGGATGCGAGCAAGGAGCTTTTCAACATGCATCTTAGCCAGGCTCGCATCCAGGTGGAATGCGCCTTCGGCGGCTGAAAGGGAGATTCCGTTGCCTCCTCACATGCCTGGAGATGGGCGAACGCAACATCCTGGAGGTGGTTTCCGCATGTTGTGCCCTTCATAACCTGGTGGAGAGGAAAGGGGAGGACTTCCTGTTGGGGTGGGGAACAGGTGCTGATGGTGAGGAGAGGCAATTTCAGCAGCCCCAGATGGCTGCCATCCACCAGGCTCACAAGGCTGGTGTCCAAATCCAAGAGGTCCTGAGGGAGAGATTCTCAGAAGGAGCCCACTGACTCTTCCCAGGGCCTCCCCCATGGGGGGGTTTGGCCTGGCCTACCCCTACCTTTCCCTCCACAACCTTCACTCGCTTCCCATTAAGAAGACATATAAGACCTGGTTCTCTTTATAAACAGAAATTTGTTTTATTAGAAACACTAGCAGTAAAGAAAATGTGTGAACTGTTTAACAAAACTTTCTCTTTTTACTGTTCAACTGTTTATAAACAAACACCTTCCTGCATGCCTGCCACCTTCCTGCATCCTGGCATCACCACGGCCTTGGGATCGGGTGGAGCGAGAGCCAGTCCTGGCCTGGGCAGGGTCGGGGGGGGGGGGCAGCTGTTGGGCCTGTGAGGGCTCAGGAGCAGGAAGGGCTGGGGGGGGGGGAAGGGGAGCTGGAGGAGCAGAAGGGGCTGGAGGAGCAGGAGGGGCTGAGGGGAAGGGGGGCTGGAAGGGCAGGAGGTAGAGGGGTGCTGGAGGAGCAGGGGGAGCAGGGCCTGGCGTGCAGAAGGAGCAGTGCCTGTTACAGGGGCAGGCAAGCCGAGGACCTCCCGCATTGTGGCACAGATGGCAGTGCACTGCTGGACCAGCTCATCCAGCAGCCTGGTGCGCCACTCGGCCTCTGCCTCCATCCTCTGCTGGAGGGTCCTGTACAGGTCCTGCAGGGCCACAATGTGCTCTCTCAGCAGGTCTGTGTAGACCCGCCAGTGCCTGCAGGTGCCACAGGTCCAGGATGGTGGTGGGGCGGGTTTGCTGCTCCCCTGTTGGGTAAAGGGTCCGGCTGTGGAGAAAAAGAGGAGGCGACAATCACTGTCTGTGTGCATCCCTGCTGTCCCCGAGGGCAGGCCATAGCTGTCAGGGGCTCTCCTTTGGACAGGAGACTCAGGGGTGATACACGTGACACGGTGTGTGAGTTGGGCAGTGTCCTGAAAGCTTCACAGGGCCCCCACAGTGGCAATGGGACTAAATGTCCCCCCCCCCCCACTGCCAACCCATCCACTCATGGTGACGCTTCAAAGCACTCACCTGATGAGCCCTCCCAGATGTCCATGGATACCTGGGAGGTCTCTGGGGTCTGGAGAACCCACTCCTCCTTCTCCTGGTGCAGCTCTCCCTCCTCTCCTGCCTCGTCTTCCTCCCTCAGGGGTCAGTCCACGATGTGGTGGGGTTACCTGGACTCCACCACACGCAGTGGAGTCTGGGCTTCTCCACCGCCCAGGATCTGCTCCAACTCCTGGAAATAAAGGCAGCTCTCTGGGGCTGCCCTGGAGTAGGAGCTCTGGTCTCGGGCTCTGGCATATCCCTGCCACAGTTTCTTTGACCCTCACTTGTGCCATGGTGCAGGGGTGATGCCCTCTGGTGGTCAGTACCTTGGCCAGGCTCTCATAGATGTCCGCATGCCTGCGGCGTGTCTTCAGGGCCTGCAGGGCTTCCTCCTGGGACCAGAGCTCTAGCAGGTTTTTTATTTCTGGCCCTGACCAGGCTGGTGCCCGCCTCTTGGTGTCCCTGGGTGGGTCCTCATCTCTGTCCCGAGAAGGGCCAGGGGGGCCTTGAGGCTGGAACATGGCTAGCATGGCTGGCACAGCTGCTCTGGCTAGCTGCCGGACAGCAAGGCCTGTCTGGGTGCCTGTGCCTTTAAGAGGCTGCAGCCAGGAACCACAGGATGTGCACCACAAGCAAAAACTAAAAGTCTAGATATAATGTATAATTTAAAGCAGTTACCATAACAATAATTACTTAAGCCAGGACATGCCAGGCATTTTAGAACTCACTCAAAGAATTACATTTAAGAGTAAGATACATAAAAACTATGAAATACATAGATGAGTAAAAAAAAATAAAATAATCCTCTGAAAGAAACATCAAGCAGTAATAACAATAATACAAGTATGTGGTGGGAAGTGAGCATGAAAGACTGTGTGTGTGTGACAGAGAGATGCATGTTGCCCCTTTAAGAATAGAAAATCATAGAATCATAGAACCATAGAGCTGGAAGAGACCTCAGAAGGTCATCAAGTCCAGCCACCTGCCCTAGACAGGACCAATCCCAACTAAATCAACCCAGCCAGGGCTTTGTCAAGCCGAGACTTAAACATCTCTAGGGATGGAGACTCCACTACTTCCCTAGGTAACCCATTCCAGTGCTTCACCACACTCCTAGTGAAATAGTTTTTCCTAATATCCAACCTGGACCTCTCCCACCATAACTTGAGACCATTGCTCCTTGTTCTACCATCTGTCACCATTGAGAACAGCCTTTCTCCAGTCTCTATGGAACCTCCCTTCAGGAAGTTGAAAGCTGCTATCAAATCCCCCCTCACTCTTCGCTTCTGCAGACTAAACAGACCCAACTTCCTCAGCCTCTCCTCGTAGGTCATATGCTCCAACCCTCTAATCATTTTGGATGCCCTCCACTGGACCCTCTCCAATACGTTCACATCCTTTTTGTAGTGGGGGCCCCAGAACTGGACACAATATTCCAGATGTGGCTTCACAAGAGCTGAATAAAGGAAAATAATCACATCTTTGGATCTGCTGGCAATGTTCCTCCTAATGCACCCTAATATGCCATTAGCCTTCTTGGCTACAAGGCCACACTGTTGACTCATATCCAGCTTCTCATCCACTATAATCCCGAGGTCCTTTTCTGCAGAACTGCTACTTAGCCATTCGGCCCCAAGTCTGTAACAATGCTTGGGATTCTTCTGTCCCAAGTGCAGGACTCTGCACTTGTCCTTTTTAAACCTCATCAGATTTCTTGTGGCCCAATCCTCCAATTTGTTTAAGTAACTCTGGACCCTGTCTCTATCCTACCTCTCCTGCTAGCTTAGCATCATCTGCAAACTTGCTGAGGGTGCAATCCATCCCCTCATCCAGGTCATTAATAAATATGTTGAACAAAACCAGTCCTAGAACCGAACCTGGGGGCACTCCACTAGAAACCGACCACCATCCTGACATTGAGCCGTTGATCACTACCCGCTGGGCCAGACCTTCTAGCCAGCTTTCTATCTATCTTACCGTTCATTTATCCAATCTACATTTCCTTAACTTGCTGGCAAAAATATTGTGGGAGACCGTATCAAAAGCCTTGCTAAAGTCAAGATATATCACATCCACTGACTTTCCCATGTCTACAGAGCCAGTTACTTCAGCATTAAAGCTAATCAGATTGGTCAGGCACAGCTTGCCCTTTGTGAATCCATGCTGACTATTCTTGATCACTTTCCCCTCTTCCAAGTGCCTCAAAATGGTTTCCTTAAGGATCCCTTCCCTGATTTTTCCAGGGACCGAGGTAAGACTGATTGGCCTATAGTTCCCTGGATCATCCTTCTTCCCTTTTTTGAAGATGGGCACTACATTTGCTTTTTTCCAGTCATCTGGGATCTCTCCTGATCTCCACAACTTATCAAAGATAATGGCCAAAGACTCCTCAATGACATTTGCCAACTTCCTCAGTACCCTTGGATGCATTAAGTCCGGACCCATGGATTTGTGTATGTTTAGCTTTTCTAAATAGTTCCTAACCTGTTCTTTACCCACCAAAGGCTGTCCATCTTCATCCTATCGTGCGTCACTTAGCGCATTAGTCTGGGAGCTGACCTTGTCCGTGAAGACAGAGGCAAAGAAAGCATTGAGTACTTCAGTTTTCTCCACATTATCTGTTACTAGGTTACCTCCTTCATCCAGTAGGGGACCCACACCCTCTCTGATCCCCTTCTTCTTGCTAACATGCCTTTAGAAACCTTTCTTGTTATCCTTCACATCCTTTGCTAGTCACAATTCCAATTGTGCTTTCGCCTTCCTGATAACCCCCTGGAAATCTTGAGCTATACATTTATACCCCTCCCTGGTCATTTGTCCAAATTTCTACTTTTTGTAAGCTCCCTTTTTGTGCTTAAGTTCACCAAGGATTTCCCCTGTAAGCCAATCCAGTCTCCTACCATGTTTGCTTCTTGTATACTGCCCTTTTAACTGGACCTGCACTCAGCTGTCTGAAGCCTACTTGTTCAGACATAGCAGCAACTGCCAACAAGCTCCCTCCGTTCTGAACCCTGTCATCCCCTCCACTGCAGATATGGGGGAGAAAGAGGAGGATACCTTGACATCAGCACTCCTCCCTCCTCTCCCCCTCCTTCGCATAGTAAACAGGAGGCTCCAGGGTGAGTTCCAAGACAGAGGGCAGGGGCAGCATGAGAGGGACACCTGAAGTGCACAGCAGTTAATAGCTAGCTGCTCAGCTGTGCACTTACGGGGAATTTAGGTTATAAGCAGAAGCATGTGTGATGAAGTTAAGAACTCACAGCAGCACAGAAAGAACCTGCAGCCAGTGCTTCCCCCCTCCCTGGAGGGCGGGGAGAGAGAACGGGAAACAACCTGTCTTTGGCACAGAGATGATTGGTAAAGAAGCAGGAGCTACTTTAGCTGTCTCCTTACCTGTCACAGGTAAGGAGCCTCCCTAGGATCTTGATGGCTGAAACAGCTGCCAGGGAAGAAGCACTGAGTCCCTAATCAAGAGAGATCTGACAGAACTGGTTGGCTGAGCTGCTGAGATTAGGCCCCATGAAATTTACAGCTGCCCTGCCCAGAGGAACCTAAGGCTGAAGCAAGACACCACTTAAAATCCACAAGAGTTGCAGCTTGAACCTGTGAACCTGCAAACTCTGTGAACCAGGGCAGCAGACTTAGACTTTCTGCTGGGAGGTCCCTGTTTGTGGTTTGCTTGGTATGGGACCTTGGCTTTGGACCTGGGGGAGAGAAAAAACCTGGGTCCCCCCACCAGATCCCACCTCTTAAGAACCAAGGCACCTCCCCCAGTGAAGGAAGGGGCTGGAAGTCAAGCATTCCAATCACTCCTCCCCATCCTTTCCAGAGTTTGTACAACCACAACAAGAAGGTTAATTGGAGCTGGCTGAGGCAGTCCCACCCCTAATCAGTAATAGGAAGTAGATGCTGGCCTCATTAACCAGAGGTTACATAAGGCTGGTGGGGGGAAGGAAGTTCAGGGGGAAAGCAGAAAGAGGAATGAAGGGGCCCTGGGCTGTGCTTGTCTGCTAACTGTAAAAATGAGCACTCCCTGAGGGTACGTCTATACTACAGCGCTAATTCGAACTAACTTAGTTCGAATTAGTTAATTCGAGCTAAGCTAATTCGAACTAAAGGATCTAGACTAAAAAACTAGTTTGAATTAGCGTTTTGCTAATTCGAACTAGCATGTCCACATTAAGTGGACCCTGAACCAGGCTTAAGGATGGCCGGAAGCAGTGCCGGCAGGGCATCAGAGGAGGACTTAGAGCATGGAGCTGCTGTCTCAGGCTAGCCGAGGGCTGCGCTTAAAGGGACCGACCCCACCCCGGACAGACAGGTCTCAGAGGTGCCCCACTTGCAAAGCAGTCCTGGCTTGGAGTGCCCGGACTACCCACACTGGGCACATCACAGCACTCGGCCATCAGACCGGCTGCACTTGCCGCAGGCTGCCATCTAGGGAGAGGGGGCAATTGGGGGGCTGCAGGAGAGCTTCCACCCCCAGAAGCTCACAGAGCCAGCCCAGTCCTCCCCATCGGGGGCTCGTACCCCATTCCTCCCTCACCTCCTTCCACTTACCCTTCCCTAGCCCCTTTTCTTGATGTACAAAATAAAGGACAATTGAAACTGACCAGCAGCGGCTGAATCAGAGATGCCTGGGGCAGAGCAGCTGGAATGCTGCCGGGTTGGTCGGGATAATGCCACCCCTTGGCGCGGCGAGACCAACCAGGCAGAACCCCAGCTGCTCTTGGGGACACCTGGGGCAGAGCAGCTGGGGTGCTGCTGGGTTGGTCCCGCAGCACCGCTCCTTGGCACTACTGGATCAACCCGGCAGCACCCCAGCTGCTCTGCCTCAGGCGTCCCCAAGTCAGACGTTGCTGATACTGATCAGCAGCTGACTTCAGGAAGCCCGAAGCAGAGCTGCTCTGCCCCGGGCTTCCTGGAGTCAGCTCTTGGTCAAGTTCAGTAGCGGCTGACTTGGGGACGCCTGGGGCAGAGCAGCTGGGGTGCTGCTGGGTTGGTCCCGCACCACCGCTCCTCGGCGCTACTGGATCAACCCGGCAGCATCCCAGCTTCTCTGCCCCAGGCGTCCCCAAGTCAGCCGCTGCTGAAATTGACCAAGAGCTGACTCCAGGAAGCCTGAGGCAGAGCACACATATTCACTATCATTCTATTAGGTAAGAAATAAAATAGAGTTGATGCCGGGCATCCAGAACAGGTGGAAGTCTTTTTATGAATGAAAACCTTTTCTTCTGTCATGTGAAGAATGAGTCATAGTTTTGACAATATTGCCCAGGAAATGTTGCAGCTGTGGGACTGAGATAAAAAAGAGGCAGATGGATAAGAGCTGGAACCTGCTAATCAAACAGATTATTTCATTTTATGTATTTGTTTCTAGTGCACTCAGTCTCTGGGTATTAGGAAAGCTATGCAAAATTATGAGAGGCTTAATTTGTCTCTGCTCGAACAACCCTGATTTCTGTGGTGTTACAACAAGGGAAGAATTTGTCTTAATTAGGTCAGTTTTATTTTTTATATAAATCTACTCCAACAGAATTGACCTCCCCCAAAAAAGCCCTTCCAAAATCATTTGTTTCCTTAGTTCCTTACCCCCCGCCCTCTGAAACATGCCAATTAGCCATTGCACAGCTTGTCTTTGCTAAAGGCATGATGTTTTCCTATGCAGGAATAAATGACAACTCTCCATGCTTGTGTGTATAGAGATTCCACAGGAAATGTTCTGCCCATAGCAAGTTTGGCTCCCCAGACCTGAAGTGGGAACTTGAGGTGAATCCACAGAATGGTCTTTGTGAAGGCACTGTGACACTCGCACTTTACTGCTTCCTTTCAACTGTCATCATACACCTGTTTCTCTCACCTGTGTTGCTATGGTTACCCTCCACCACTACTGCTTCCTAAAAACCTCTTGACTGGGTTTGACAGCACACAGTAAGGGAATGATCATTAATTTTACTGGTTTGCCCTATTACTTTGTGGGAGGAGGATTCTGTCAAGTAGCACCAGCAACACACTGATCATCCTGTTCTCAGCCTGTCCCCCTCCACAGGCAATGTATGAATCCAGAAAACCACTCACAAAGGGGTTTCTGCAGAGGGAGAGGTGGAGCATGCTGCAAAACTGGTACTGCTCCCTTCTGTCTCTCAGGGCCAGGCACTGCAGGCACTGACCCTCCCTTGCTAATGAAAATGAAGGAAACATTAGGCCCTATAATTGTAGTTTTCTTTTGGAGGAGATGGCTGTGAGATGAAGGACCTTTATCTGCTCTGGACAAGAATTTATTAGCGGTGTCATGTTTTATTTCAGTTGTATTAGTTGAAGAAAGCACTTGATTGGAGAAAGATCACTGGGTTCACAGTGAAGAAAAGATATAGGATGGTAATACAAGTTGAACCTTTCTAGTCTGGCACCTTTGGGACCTGACTGGAGACTTTGCTGGACCACGGGAGGTCAATATTGTCTAGCAGCATTACCAACACTTCCACTGCTTACTGGGCTGTTAGATAACGTTAGGGGTAAATTAGAGCTAAATAACAGCACAGAACACTGATAGCCTGGGCTGGTGGCTGTAAACAAACCATGGAACCACAGGAACTTGAAGACACCCATGACAGGTGGACATCTGGCTAACTAAAATCATGCCAGACCACAGATGTTGCCAGACCAGAGAGTAATAGACTAGGAAGGTTCAACCAGTACTGAGGTCTGTTCATAATAAATTATGGATAGAAATGCAAATATTTGTCTTAACTCTCTTAATTCTTTTCAATCCTTTCTTTTGAGATGGGGACATTGTCTGTTGGGTGTAGTGTTGAAATCCCATTTTATAACAATACTCATTCATTTCTAATCCTATGTATCTTATCATAGAAAATTAACACTGTGCTTTAGAGTAGTTATAAGTAGAGCTGCATGAATAATTGGGTTTTCCTGGGAGGTTGGTGGCAGGTCTTGGAAAAAAATTCCATTTATAACCTAATTTGAAATTACAGCTAGGCTAGAGGTAATAAAGGCATGGGGCAGTGAGCAGCACTATCAATGCACCAACAACCCCATCTCATTCTCTGGCAGTTTTGTGAATGGCCAAAATGCATGTAAAATTCCCAAATAGTTCAGGTTGGCTAAAACTGCATTTTTCAGTGAATAACTTTTATCTGGATGTGGGAGGGAGAGAAGGGCTGGGCAGAGGTTGTGATGTGAGGTGGTGCTTACCTCGGGGGGAGGAGGAGGCGCTTCCTAGCAGGTCTCTGCAGCTCCTAGGAGAAGGGAAAGGTGGGGGAGGGGCTTCTTTGTGCTCTGCTATGGTCACAAGTCCTGCCCCTGGAGCTCCCGTTGGCTGCAGTTCCCAGTCAATGGGAGCTGCAGAGCCAGAGCTTGTGATGGGGGCAACATGCAGAGGAGCCTCTCTCCCGCCCCCCAGTCTTGCCTCCCCCTAGAAATTGCAGGGACATACCGGACACTTCCGTGAAGCTGTGCAGAGCTGGGTAGGGAGCCTGCTAGCCTTCCCCCCAGCACTAGCAGGGGTCCTGGGCCAGATGCCACTGTTCAGCCTCCCCCACCAATCACCAGCAGGGATCTTGGGCTGCACGCTGCTGTTCCCTCTAATTTTCCCTCTAATTTTTTCCATCCATGTGCAGAATACATTCTGTTATGTGCACCAAGGCATGTGTGGACATACACCACTAGAAGAAACACATACTACCGGCTGTAGGCACTGTGTGCACTCTGCTAATTAGCTGGGCAGTATTTGAATCTCTCCTGGGTGACCACCCACACACTCAAGTTATAGGGAACACTGCAGGCCACCTCCTCAGCACCTGTGGAACTCATGGCCAAAGTTTTAGTGAAGGGTAGATAGTAGATGGACAGGCCTGTGAAATTTTGTTTAGTGCACATAACCTGTCCATGACTTTTACTAAAAATACCCATGACTGAAACATAGCCCTAGTTATAAGTGTGTGTGGGTTCCATAGCATCATCACTGCTAAACACTGGAGCAAAGCCAAATTCAGCCTTAACTATTCAGACACAATTCTAACTTCAGATATGAGTGTGGACTGTAATAATTTAGTATTAAAAATGAGGCATTCTGGGAAGTTGCGAGGTTTCACTTTTATACCAGAAAAATGTTGTCAAGTGCACCGCTGTTTCTAGCTAAAATACACCAAGAGTAAGACAGTGCACAATATTGAAATCCTGACCTAGAAGATGTGGCAAGTTATTTTGGGGAAATCCAGATTCAGCCAAGACAGATTGTTCAGGGATGTAAGAGCAAGGAGCATCCGTTAAAATGTTAACCACTTTTATTTCTCTGGGGACATCACTACTTTTTACAGTAATTTACATGAAGAGGAAAGAGTAGGAGAAGAATTTCATTACTATGAAGTCCATCGTGAACAATCGTGCAGCTCTAATTTACCTGTTCAGTGTTTAGATAGCATTTAGGTGGTAGGAAATATCAGTATAAAAGAAATCTAAGAGAAGAGCGTGAAACTGCCAGCCAAAAGGCAAAACAAAACCAATTCCATTGTGAGCCTGGAAAGAAGGGCATAATACAAGGAAAATAAAAGCTTAAAAAAAATCTCCCTTTTTATATGTAAAGATGCTTCCATGCTCTTTTAATCAGAGACAGA
The DNA here is from genome assembly GCF_052426305.1 of Pelodiscus sinensis. Taxonomy (NCBI): domain Eukaryota; kingdom Metazoa; phylum Chordata; order Testudines; family Trionychidae; genus Pelodiscus; species Pelodiscus sinensis. The sequence goes on along the minus strand of NC_143052.1, from coordinate 294,014,299 downwards.
TCAGATTCTTTGCAAAGTTTAGAAGTGTTCACATCTGTAATTTTTGATTCAGCCCATTTACAGAGAGGGGTAAATTTTGACATTAAAATCCAGATACAAACTTTGTTACCAGGGCCATCCCTAGGGAGGGAATGGGGCCCATAGCAATTCCCCTGCCATAGGCCTTACTCTTGTGCCTGAAGCCCCTTTCCCCAGGCAACGCAAGCTGAGGGATTATGGATGGGCCTGGTGCAGGGCGACAGCAGGAGTTGCCCCTTCTTCTCCTGCACTCACTATGGTGGTGGCAGCTAGAGCTATTGTTTTGGCACCTGGTTACAATGGCTTTTTTACATTTATTCTGAATGGAAGGCAATTGTCATGCCTGACATAACAAGGTTTAGTCCAATCCATAAAATTATTACTGTAAAATAAGTAAAGTCTTCATATCTATGGACTGGTTTGAGCAAATCTCAGGCTCCCTGGCAAGCCAATCAACCGGGCCCTGCTGGCTTAAGGGCTCAAAAATCAGTATTCTCCCAGTCCTGCTGTAAACTACCATGCCAAGCTACCTGTGCTAACAATGTATGGGTGTGTAGATTCACTCCCACACAGGGAACAGTGGTGATATGTGAAAAAAAAAACTAGGAATAAGATAGCTAATGCTATACAAATTGCAATCATGTGGGGTCTCATGGAGTTTTGATTGACCACTATTGCTCCACAGAATCTGGTCTTGCAACAGAGTTGCACAGGCATTAAAGTGGGTAATAGAGTAAAGTAGAGGGCTACATCTACACTGGCCCCTTTTTCGAAAGGGGCATGCTAATTTTAAACTTCGGAATAGGGAAATCCGCGGGGGATTTAAATATCCCCCGCGGATTTAAATAAAGATGTCCGCCGCTTTTTTCCGGCTTGGGGAAAAGCCGGAAAAAAGCGTCTAAACTGGCCCGATCCTCCGCAATAAAGCCCTATTCCGGAGGATCTCTTATTCCTACTTCAAAGTAGGAATAAGAGATCCTCCGGAATAGGGCTTTATTGCGGAGGATCGGGCCAGTCTAGATGCTTTTTTCTGGCTTTTCCCCAAGCCGGAAAAAAGCGGCGGACATCTTTATTTAAATCCCGCAGGGGATATTTAAATCCCCCGCGGATTTCCCTATTCCGAAGTTTAAAATTAGCATGCCCCTTTCGAAAAAGGGGCCAGTGTAGACGTAGCCGGAGGTGAGAGACAGTGTATCTGGAAGTAATGTGTGCTTGTGGGCAATTTAGGGAAATGTAGGCATGTGGACTGTTGTGGTTGAGTTTGACAGTACTGGATGATGTTTCAAAAGAGATACTTCCCATATTCCCACAGAATTCAAAGGTGGCGTATTACATGTTACCCAGTAGGCATGAGTCCAAGGACTCTATGGGCAGGACTACCCTACTCTCTAAATAGATATAACTCAGGGATGTGAAAAGCCCCACCCCCACCTCCAGGAACACAACTTTTGCGCTGTCCATGTAGATGCTTTTCTGCTGACATAATTTCTGCTTCTTGTTGAGGTGAAGTAATTATGCTGGTGAGGGGTGGATCCTTGTGATGGGATCTACAGGCTCATTTTTATCTTTGTGTCATCAGTTTTCTACCCATTTCCACAAGATATCAATCTGAGCAAATATCAAAATTGGGCATCATTTTATTCTACACCATGCATGTGTGACAGACTGCTGGCTAAGCCAGAGCTCTGCCACTATAGTCTGCCTGAAGAGGCTGATGGCAAACAGCTGTGCAAGCCCAGGCCTGAAGGGCTATTAGAAGCAGCTGTGGGCCTCATTAGCCAGAGGAGACGTGAGAGGACTAGGAGGGAGGAGCTAGGGTGTGCCCCAGGTCAAAGTAGGGGCTGCCTGAGTTTGCTGTAATCCAAAAAGCTTTGTAAATAGAAGGTGGTGGGAAGCTGACAATAAAAGGCATGGGTGATTGCACCAGAGAGGGTCTTCAGCTGATTTGTGGACCAGAGGGTGTCCCAGGGCAAGGGCCCTGAGCTAGGACCTTGACATGCATATTATTGCCTTCGGCCTCATTGTACTCTGCAGTGCGATCCATATAAGAGCCAAGGTGAGGTCTATCTACAGAAAAGGATAGAGGAAGAATCTGGAGATTTGCTTCATCCCAGCTTATGTCATCTTAACCCCTTTGCCCCTCCTCTGATAATAAATTACTTTGAAATTGTAATTAGAAAATCTTTGTCTCTACTTTGGTCTTAATCATTTTAAGGCATCATATCTGTCGACAAAACTTCCGTCGACAAAACGCGGTAGTCTAGACGTACCCTCACTCATCCTCTTGCCCCCACCTTCTGTAGCTGATTCGTTACTGTATAATTTGTTTCCTTCTTCATTGTATCCCTATGTTATATAATGCTCATGCCAATTCACTTTCAGAATATGATCTGAAGAAGTGGGTCTGCCCCCACGAAAGCTCATCACTTAATAAACCATCTTGTTAGACTTTAAAGTGCTACATGACTCCTTTTTTTTGTATGAAGCAGTCACTCTTGATGAGAACATTGCATGAAATGTAAAATTAAGTGGGTGCATTGATCCAAAAGATGCTCATGCAGACAACATCACAACAAGTGCTACGCCAAAAATATATAATGATGTGCAAAAAGGTAAAAACAATAGAAACAAATACTGGTTTTACTATGGCAAACTATGCAATTCAGCTAGAGTTCATAAATTGCCTTCATAAATTGGCTCTAATGGCTGGGAAAGTGGTGGCAAAAGCCAAAAATGAAGAAGCTAAATACTGAGAAATGTGCACTTGGAATGGGATTAAAGAGGAATAACTGTTTAGCAGAAAGGCTCTTGAATAATTTATTGAAGATGAACTGAGGGATATGGAAGTAGTTTTTAGCGATTGCATCTGCAGAAATGAATCATAATACATGCTTAAAAAATGTGGCATTATCAAAAGTGGAAGAAAGCGATGAGGTCAACAGTAAAACAAAGACTGTTTGTTAGCAGCTGATTACATGTTTACATACAAGCAGCTTGCCCTGCAATATGTGGGAGATTCCGGGATCCGTAGTTGATGCCAAACCTGAATAAATAGGACTGCATAACCAGTGCTTCTCCTGGCAGAAAGGCTCTTGATCTTTTATTGAAGATGGATATGGATGTAGTTTTTAGCAATTGTATCTGCAGAAGTATATTGGCGGTTGCTGACACTTAAGCACAGAAACTTTGACACTGTGCAAGTGGAGCACACGGCTGTCATTTTATTACAAAGATTTGTTTGCTAGTGCTTGACTGAAAGGGAGGTTTCACATATACACAACAACTGTATGGCATATGTATAATCTACCACTAATGCTGGCTGTTGATTTTTAACAATTCATTCCAAAACCCATAGCAAATTCTTTGTGCAGTATCAGCTCCTCCATTACCAGAAACTTATCACCGGCCGAGATTTAGCTGAACAATTCATTATGAGGCTAGGGAGAAAATACTGGACTTATAATAGAATCATAGAACACTAGAGCTGGAAGGGACCTTGAGAGGTCATCGAGTCCAGTTCCCTGCCCTTACAGCAGAACCCAGTACCATCTAGACCATCCCAGATAGATGTCTATCTAATCTAACCTGCTCTTAAATATCTCCAGAGATCTAGATTCCACAATCTCCCTAGGCAGTTTATTCTAGTGTTTAACCATCCTGACTTAGGAAGTTTTTCCTAATGACCAGCCTAAACCTCCCTTGCTGCAGGTTAAGCACATTGCTTCTTGTCCTATCCTCAGAGGCCAAGGAAAACACTTTTTCTTCCTCCTCCTTGTGACACCCTTTTAGATACCTGAAAATTGCTATCATGTCCTCTCTCTGTCTTCTCCTTTCCAAACTAAACAAGGTCAATTCTTTCAGTCTTCTTTCATAGGTCATGTTCTCTAGACTTTTAATCATTTTTGTTGCTCTTCTCTGGACCTTCTCCAATTTCTCTACATCTTTCTTGAAATGTAGTGTCCAAATCTGGACACAATACTCCAATTGAGGCCTGATTAGTGCAGAGTAAAGCAGAAGAATGTCTTCTCGTGTCTAGCTCACAACACTCCCATTTAATGCAGTAAGAACAGCAGACAAGGTGGTATTCAAATCCACGTGTGTAGAGCCCACCAGATTAGCAGAACAGCACCTTAATCTCTTGGCTATATATGCAGTCCATATATGCAGAGGAATCAATTAAAGGATCAGGAAGGAGACTCCACAGTATTGCACCTGTCCAACAGACTATCCAGTCCAAACTTAGCCAATGTCACAATGAAGAAACTACTGTCTCATACCCAAAGGACAAGTTAATCACATAACTTGCAGAACAAACACTCCAGCACGCGAAAAATTGTTAAAGAATGGCATAATGGAGCTGCTGCCTTGCACTGTTCAATGGAGTGACTTTGTTTAGTTCTCTTGTGGAGGCTGACACTAAAGTTATCTTGAATGCTATCAAAGCCACAGAGAGGTGCTACTAAGCTCCAAATTTTTGCACACAATTGTTCTAGTGCTTTGAGATGCTACTCAAGAGTTTCACATGATTCTGTTTTTGTGCTTGCTGCAGGGGAACAGAATATCTCTGAAAAGTGGTCCTATCATGCAGACCATAAAAAGTCATCACGTTGCTTGGCTTGTTTACCCTTTCTGCATATGACACTACTGGAACGTTGGCTGGAATTATCTTAGTGAAAGTCAAGTGATTTAGCCTACAAAGGCTGAGATAATCACTGAGGTCATAAGTGCACTGGAGGCGCTCATATGCCAAATTTACTATGTGAAAACAGGCATTAGACACTAGAACAAGTTTTCCAAGAAGCAGACAAATGGAGAAAAGTTGTCCCCCACTAGAGTGCATTTATACCCACTATCGAGCAATGGAATGGCTCCAGGAAGACCCAGTGCATCCAAAACATCTAACAGATGGATGTAGGAGGCTGGTTTGATCACACCAGTTGTGTGAAATACCATGTACTCCTGAGTTAATCCTTCAAATAATCAAATGCTTGTATGAAAAGTCCAGATGCTCACCACCCAGAAAATGTTCATCAAGCAACGTGCCTTGTACAAAAGTGTGAATATAGCAGATGAGGATCAGTGTGACAGAGTACCCTAGACAGAGATGACATTGACAATTATTTTGTTGAATAAATGGTTTCGGTATGTAAATGAGCATGGCCATCTCTCCACATTCACCTCTGAGGGAGGCCACACCTTGCATTTTGGTCTTCTACAGTATTTTTCAAATAAACAACAACAACAACAACAACGACAACAAACAAAACCAAGAAACAGGGGGAATTTAGGTGTGGTCAGTGGTCTACAGTCTTCAAGCAGGATGGTGTGCAAAGAGTCAGGGTTCTGTCCTGCTGTCAGGCAGAATGGTAGCACCAAACTGTTTATACAGCTCCAGCAGGGATGAGCACCAAACACAATCTATGGAGTTCAGCAAGGGGTGTCTGAGGAGTGGAGGGCAGGGAAGAAAGGGAGTACTGTCACTCCCAGGGTGAGGTTGCAGGGGGCATGCGAGCCCATCCATTTCTATCATGTCCCTGTCAGCCGACGGTCAGGGCAGTGAGTGGTGTATGTGTGTGTGCTATACACCCGAGACTTCAACTGCTGAGACCGGGGTCCCTTGCAGCAGGCAACCTGGAGGAGGTTGATGAGTGCCCCAATAAGTTTACAGAGAGAGCTTATTACACTTCAGATTTTAGCTGCTAGAATCTGTGATTGCTTCGCAGCGGGCAGCCTGGGGGAGGCTGAGAAGTGCCCCAATGGATCTGCCACCTGGGAGTGACACAAATCCAAACGCCCAAGCTCTCCCTATATCTGTCCCTTAAGACCGGCTGAAGTTCTTTTAAATTGTGCCTGGTTCTGTTACAGCAACTGAAGGAGTCAGGTTAAAGCTTAAACAGTTACAGGTTTATTGAGGAAGCTTATAAATCATATGGTTGCAATGGCTATTGTTCTATTTCTTAACTGCTAGCAAAATATAGATCTTAAAAATGGTTACAAAGAAGATAAAGATAGGGAAAACAGAAATAATAGTACCAAGTAACAACTTAACCTTTAAAGAGCTCTAAGTCTGTGTACACTTAAGACAGAGGACCACATCCAGGTACAATTTTTACCCCCTTCTGTGCCTCTCGACTCCAGCGTGTCAAGCCAGGGCCGGTCCCTCAATTCCTAGGAAAGACAAAAATACGAGGTGAGTGTCCCCATAGAACCTCGGGAGGTCAACCACCTAACCTGACCAGCAGGTAGAGGGTAGAATGACACTCAAAAGTGAGTGTGCTGCTGTACCCACCTTTATACTCATGGGGTCACGTATTTCTCTTTCTTATCTGTGATGCCAAATGGTGCTGGTCTGTCTTTTGTGAGACCAGTTCTTACAAGGGAGTTGTGAACTTAATTTACACTTGTAAGAGAGAGTTGAGAGGATTAAATTGGAAGTACTGGGCATTCTTTTCTCAGTGGGGGATTCCTCTCCCAGGGACTGTGTGTTTGTATCAACATGGGTGCCAGCCGGGTACTTCTCGCAGCCTCGAGGCCAGCTTATTGCCTTAATTGTTCTGTCCTCATATCTATGTTTTCAGCTTCTCAGGATCAGATGAGCCAGCATAGACTATGCTGATTTTATCGCTCCTTCTCTGTCTTGTATGCTTCAGGAACCTCAGAGAGGCAAAATAAGATGGATGAGATAGAGGGGACTGTCTGGCTACAGTCCCAGTCCCAGGTAGAGTGGTCTGCCACTTGGTCAAAGGGGAATTCACCTGGAGCATGCTTGCTGACCATGTTTCCGGCAGCACTATAGCCAGACAGTCTGGTTCTCCTGACTTGCTTCCTTTCTCCCCCTTGGGTATATCTGCGTGCAGGGCTTGTCCTCAGTCTTCCCAGGATATACGACCAGTGGAATCAGTTCCTTCATGTTGGGAGAGAGAAAGAGAGAGAGTTCTCTCGAAGCTCATGCATGTCCTCAGGTCACTGGTGGTTCTCCTTGGCATCCTACTCCAGCATCAGGGAAGAAGCATCTCTCTCCCTCAACAGCTTACAGACTTCCTCTTCCTGTGACGTCCCTCTTTTTCTAGTACGCAGGGCATGGCCCTCCTGGTTCCACCCATCAAGAGGCTTGCGATGTTCTGTGAGAGGCCATGCCTCCTTGCTACACAGTTCTACTTGTCAACGCTAGCTTCCTTAGGATTACCAAAGATCAAGGTCTTTTTTATGTTAGCAAGGCATCCCTGTGTCAAGTCTAATTTTAAATTGATTTTTAATCATTTTCTCAATTATATTATCTACATAATCGTTCTAGGTTTGTCATGTTTGGTAAGTACCTATATGTGTAGGAGGAGGAGCTTTCAAATTATACAGAGTTACCAGAAATATGTTGAGTTGGGTATTACCAAAACTTCCACTGAGCCCATGGTGACACCATTCACATTATGATTCTGCAGATTTTTACAAATCAAATGCTTCTTCCCTTATCTTTCTATCATTGTGCCCACAGAATGAGTTTTTATTATTCTTCCAGACTATGCTGGATTCCCCCTATGTTAATATAGATGGAAACAGATTAAATGTTTGTTTGTAAACCCAGGCTCTAAAGTGGACTCTGAACTTCAGTCTCAGTTTAATCTAAATACTCCCTAATGAAAACATGGGATGACATCAAAGACTTTGTATAAACTTCCATTGAGAGATGTAATTGTAGGAACTTGGCTAAACATTCTGGAAAAACAAAGGCAGAGTCCAGTCTTTTTCAACACAAGATTTGTTAAAATGAGAGATTCACAAACATGTCCATCTTTTAAAAAGTAAATAGATGTAAGGAAGTTGTATTTTAATTGTGCTCTTGAGAGCTGATACTATGGAGCAGAAGGAGGGCTGCATTTTGTAAGGTTTGGAGCCTTTGCATTGTTTTCATAGTCAGCTTCAGATATAATGAATTACAGTAATCCATTCTGGAGGTGATAAACATATAGATCACTTCACAAAAAGGGGAGTTGGGCTTTTGCCCCTCAACAGACAATGGAGAGGCAGCCATGCCAAGTTTATGTGATTGACATTGCAGTGTTCACTCCTGCACCATGACACAGGCAGGCCGGCCAAATCTGAACACTGCTGTTTATTCCTTGAACTGTGTTGTAAAGCCACTCACTGAAATTTGTGCTTCCTTCCCTCTGTCATGACAGAGGGACAACCAGGCCAAATATAAGTGGTTAGCATTGTAACTTGGCACATGATGTCACAATGAAACTCAAATTTGGGGCTGCCAGGTGGCAATTTGGGTTCTCTCTGTAGTAAAATTCTGGTTTCAAATGTGCTGTGATCAAGTGCTTTTCTAGAAGTAAAGGATGAATATTTCTAGTGAGCTGAAGGTAAAAGGAGGCATGTTAGACACTGATGCTATCTGAGCACGCAAGTTCAGAGATAGGTTAAATAGTCCCCATGATCGAAACCGCTTTTGTTAATGGCGGCTTGAGGCCTAACATAAAAGGGGAAGCCCAGGAAATTCAAATCCCGGGCTTCATTTGCAAGTGCGGTATGCCTACATTACCCCGCTAGTTCGAACTAGCGGGGTAGTGTAGACATACCCTTATAAAGTGTCTGTGTAACCCATGCACCTACTAGGGAGCTATCTCTTTAAGAGACCCCTGTGGGGGAAGTAGGAGTGAGTTGAGTGTAACTGGTGCTGGGCAGATTCAGCACTCCACCCAGAAGTTTCTGGAGTTGGGTCCAGTAGTTTGGGGTCAGACTTTATGAGCAAGCAGGCAGGGCAGATGCTTTTCTAAGGCCTGTGTGAGCTGGAAGAAGCTAAGCCAGGAGCAGAGAACTGTGATGTTGTTAGTGATGTTGTTAGCCCTCCACAAGGGATCATGGGCAATGCTACTTAGAGCAAGGAGAACCTGGGAGGGAAAATAACTTCTGTGTTAATTGTCTGCTTTAAATGCTGTTTTGATTTTAGCCAAACTGTTTTAGTTTACTTTCTCAGTCCGTGTGATCCTTCAGCTCCTCTGTAAATGTAGCCAGGGGGAAAGAGTCATTTCCCTGTTGTTGTTCTCAGTTTTTGTATTTTCTTGTAACAGGGTTTTCTTTAAGTCTGTTCACTTGTGAATTAACTGACCTGTTAATCAGTGAGCTGGCTGCTTAGCAGATCCACAGCTAGGGTTACCAGGTAGGTTTAGAAAAATACCAGAGGGTATGTCTACACTAGAAAGTTAGTTCGAACTAACGGATGTTAGTTCGAACTAACTTTCCTAGGCGCTACACTAGCGCTCCGTTAGTTCGAACTTAATTCGAATTAACGGAGCGCTTAGTTCGAAATAGGTAAACCTCATTTTAAGAGGACTAACGCCTAGTTCGAACTAGCGAGTTCGAACTAAGGGCTGTGTAGCCCTTTAGTTCGAACTAGTGGGAGGCTAAGGCTTCCCAGGTTTCCCTGGTGGCCACTCTGGCCAACACCAGGGAAACTCTATTGCCCCCTCCAGGCCCCGGAGCCCTTAAAGGGCCACGGGCTGGCTACTCACTTTGTGCCAGTTGCAAGGCTGCAAGCACCCGTGCCTGCACAGCCTGCACCTGCCACAACATGAGCCAGCCATCAGAGGGCTCCCAGCCCTCCACTGCTCCCCAGGACCAGCCTGGCGGCTCCCGGGAGCCTGCCCGGGGGCGCAAAAGGCGGGCGCCCGCCTGGTCATGTGCGGAGATCGTGGACCTCATCGAGGTTTGGGGGGAAGCCTCCAATGTCCACGATCTCCGCACTAGCCACCGGAACGCGGCCGTCTATGGATGCATGGCTGCCAGCCTGGCCGCCAGGGGCCACCAGCGCAGCCGGGAGCAGGTGCGCTGCAAGATTAAGGACTTGCGGCAGTCCTACTCCCGGGCTTGCCTGCCAGGGGCCGACCCGGGGGCCTGCCCCCACTTCCATGCCCTGGACCGCATCCTGGGGCCTCATGCCGTCCCTGCCCCCCGGGACGTGATTGACCCCGGGGCAGAGGGACCGCTCCTGGACACAGAAGAGGAGGAAGAGGGCTCTGAGAGCCAGGAGCCTGCCGCCAGCCTGCCCAGGACCCAGGACCCCCGAGACACGCCACAGACCCGCTCACCTGCATTGTCAGAGGCCGGGGAGGCGTCCACCTGTGAGTACCCTCGTGTTCCCCTTATGTGTACGGGGGGCTGGGGCGAGAGGGAGCCCCGGGACCGTGCGCCTGGGCCTTGCCCACCACAGAGCGGCAGCTGGGGATCCTGCAGGGGCCCTGGCCTTGCAGAGGGGAGCTGGGTTTCACACACCTGGGCCCCTGGGGAAATTGACCGCTGGTCTTCTTGCACCACAGCTGCAGCACCTGGGCCTGCAGGGCGCACCACACCGCCTGCAGCAGCCGCCCGCGCCCGGGCAAGCAGGACAGCCAGGAACCAGGAGGACTACCAGAGGCGGCATCTCCGGTTCCTGAACCGACAGCTCCGTCTCCAGGACCACTGGGTCCAGGAGGACCTCAGGCTGCACCGGAGGAGTCTGGAGGCCCTGGAGGAGCAGGGCCATGCCCTGCGAGGCCACCTCCAGAGCCTGCTGGACCGCTTTCCATTTCCTCCTCCCCCTGCTCCCCATCTTGCTCCCCCTCTTGCTCCCCCTGCTCCCCCTGCTCCCCCTGCTTCCGCTCCTGCTTCCGCTCCTGCTTCCTCCACACCCCCTGTCCCCTCTGCCCCCCCCTCCACAACCATTCCCCACCGACGCCCCCGGACCCGCAGTGTGGCGAGATGGGAGAGGCAGCCGGACTCCCACCCCTGAGCTTTCCTTTCCCTTCCTCCCTTCCCTCCCCTCCCCTTCCAGCTCCCTCGTCCCAGGTTTCCCCCTCCCTTCTCCCACCTTCATTCCTCCCTCCCCCCACCCCAGTTCTGTGAAATAAACAGACGTTTTTGTTGGAAAAACAGGTGTCTTTATTTGACAGTAGGTAGGGAGGGGAAAGGGGAAGGGGGGGGTAGGGTGGAAGAAGGCCCCGGTGGGGCATGCAGGGAGAGGTCAGTCCTCCTCCTCCTCCACCTGGAAGCTCTCCTGCAGGGCTTCCCGGATCCGGATGGCCCCCCGCTGGGCTTCCCGGACGGCGGCGGTGCGGGGCTGACCGTAGTGTCCAGCCATGCGGTCAGCCTCAGCCATCCAAGCTGGCAGGAAAGCCTCCCCCTTCCGCTCACACAAATTGTGGAGCACACAACATGCCGCCACCACGGGAGGGATGTTGTGCTCGGCCAGGTCCAGACGGGTGAGGAGGCATCGAAATCGGGCTTTCAGTCGCCCGAAGGCCCCCTCCACCACAATGCGGGCCCTGGTCAGCCTGGCATTGAAGGCCTGGCGGGAGGGATTGAGGTGCCCCGTGTAGGGCTTCATGAGCCACAGCTGCAGTGGGTAGGCGGCATCCCCCACCAGGCAGATGGGCATGTCCACGTCCCCGACCCTGATGCCCTGCCAGAACCGGTTTCAGCTGCCCTTAAATGCCCCCCTGCGTCCAATCAGTGTGGACGCGCTAGTTCGAACTAGCAAAACGCTAGTTCGAACTAGTTTTTAGTTCTAGATGAGTTAGTTCGAACTAGCTTAGTTCGAATTAACTAATTCGAACTAAGGGTATGTCTACACTACCCCGCTAGTTCGAACTAGCGGGGTAATGTATGCATACCGCACTTGCTAATGAAGCCCGGGATTTGAATTTCCCGGGCTTCATTAGCATAAGCGGGGAGCCGCCATTTTTAAATCCCCGCTGCTTCGAACTCCGTGTAGCGCGGCTACACGGGGCTCGAACTAGGTAGTTCGGACTAGGGTCCTATTCCGAACTACCGGTACTCCTCGTGAAACGAGGTGTACCGGTAGTTCGGAATAGGCACCCTAGTCCGAACTACCTAGTTCGAGCCCCGTGTAGCCGCGCTACACGGGGTTCGAAGCAGCGGGGATTTAAAAATGGCGGCTCCCCGCTTATGCTAATGAAGCCCGGGAAATTCAAATCCCGGGCTTCATTAGCAAGTGCGGTATGCATACATTACCCTCCTAGTTCGAACTAGGAGGGTAGTGTAGACATACCCTAAGTTAGTTCAAACTAGCGCTGTAGTGTAGACGTACCCAGACACACTTGATGGGTGTGTGTGTGGGGGGAAACCAGTCAGGAGGGGGGCGGGGCTAGCTAGGAAGCGGGGGGCAGCATAGCTGGCCAGGGGAGATCAGGAGGAGAAGAACTGGCTGGCAGGAAGCAGGGATGGGCGGGAAGGGTCGGGGGAGGGGGCGGGACTCACCTGGGCACATGCAGATCCTGGGGCACTGTCAGTCCCACACACGGTCCGGAGAAGCTCAAGTGAGTCCAGCTGCAGCTCCACCACGCACTCAGGAGCAGGGACAGGGCTTCTCCTCCTCCCCAAGGCATCAGATGCAGCCAGGGCTTCCAGCAACAAACACGCCTCGCCTCCCAGCCACTTCCCTAGCTCCTGCTAGGCTTCTGTCTGGTGCCCAGCCAGAAATCCCGGACATTGCACATGTCCGGTATTTTCTGGATTTTTGGATTTTTCCTTATTCACTTTCTCCAAACCACTCACGATTTTATATACCTCTATCATATCCTCCTTAGTCTCCTCTTTTCCAAGCTGAAAAGTCCCAGGCTCTTTAATCAGTCCTCATATGGGACCCATTCCAAACCCCTAATCATTTTAGTTGCCCTTCTCTGAACCTTTTCTAATGCCAGTATATCTTTTTTGAGATGAGGAGACCACATCTGTACGTAGTATTCAAAATGTGGGCGTGCCATGGATTTATATAAGGACAATAAGATATTCTCCATCTTATTCTCTATCCCTTTTTTAATGATTCCTAACATCCTGTTTGCTTTTTTGACTGGCGCTGCACACTGCGTGGACGTCTTTAGAGAACTATCCATGATAATGCCAAGATCTCCTTCCTGATTAGTTGTAGCTAAATTAACCCTCATCATATTATATGTATAGTTAGGGTTATTTTTTCTAATGTACATTACTTTACATTTATCCACATTAAATTTCATTTGCCATTTTGTTGCCCAGACACTTAGTTTGGTGAGATCTTTTTGAAGTTTTTCACAGTCGGCTTTGATCTTAACTACCTTGAGCAGTTTAGCATTGTCTGCAAAATTTACTACCTCACTGTTTACCCCTTTCTCCAGATCATTTAAGAATAAGTTGAATAGGATTGGTCCTAGGACTGACCCTGAGGGAACACCACTAGTTACCCTTCTCCATTCTGAAAATTTACCATTTATTCCTACCCTTTGTTTTCTGTCCTTTAACCAATTCTCAGTCCATGAAAGGATCTTCTCTCTTATCCCATGACATCTTAATTTATGTAAGAGCATTTGGTGAGGGACCTTGTCAAAGCTTTCTAGAAATCTAAGTACACTATATCTACTAGATCCCCCTTGTCTACATGTTAGTTGACCCCTTCAAAGAACTCTAATAGATTAGGAGGACATGATGTCCCTTTACAGAAACCATGTTGACTTTTGCCCAACAAATTATGTTCTTCTATGTGTCTGACAATTTTATTCTTTACTGTTGTTTCAACTAATTTGCCCGGTACTGACTTTAGACTTACTGGTTTGTAATTGCCAGGATCGCCTCTAGAGCCCTTTTTAAATATTGGTGTTACATTAGCTATCTTCCAGTCATTGGGTATAGAAGCAGATTTAAAGGATATGTTACAAACCATAATTAATAATTCTGCAATTTCACATTTGAGTTCTTTCAGAACTCTTGAGTGAATGCCATCTGGTGCCGGTGATTTGTTACTGTTAAGATTATCACTTAATTCCAAAACCTCCTCTAATGACACTTCAATCTGTGACAAGTCCTCAGATTTGTCACCTACAAAGGATGGGTCAGGTTTGGGAATCTCTCTAACATCCTCAGCCGTGAAGACGGAAGCAAAGAATTTATTTAGTTTCTCCTCAATGACTTTATCGTCTTTAAGTGCTCATTTTGTATCTCGATTGTCAGGGGCCCCACTGGTTGTTTAGCAAGGTTCCTGCTTCTGATGTACTTAAAAAACATTTTATTATTACCTTTTGAGTTTTTGGCTAGCTGTTCTTCAAATTCCTTTTTGGCTTTTCTTATTACATTTTTACACTTAATTTGGCAGTGTTTATGCTCCTTTCTATTTACCTCACTAGGATTGGACTTCCACTTTTTAAAATATGTCTTTTTATCTCTCACTGCTTCTTTTACATGGTTGTTAAGCCACGGTGGCTCTTTTTTTAGTTCTTCTACTATGTTTTTTAATTTGGGGTATACATTTAAGTTGGGCCTTTATTATGGTGTCTTTGAAAAGTGTCCATGCAGCTTGCAGGGATTTTACTTTAGTCACTGTACTTTTAATTTCTGTTTAACTAACCTCCTCATTTTTGCATTGCTCTCCTTTTTTAAATTAAATGCCATAGTGTTGGACTGCTGAGGTGTTCTTCCCACCACAGGAATGTTAAATATTATTATATTATGGTCACTATTTCCAAGCGGTCCTGTTATATTTACCTCTTGGACCAGATCCTATGTGCCACTCAGGACTAAATCGAGAATTGCTTCTCCCCTTGTGGGTTCCTGTACCAGCTACTCCAAGAAGCAGTCGTTTAAGGTATCAAGAAATTTTGTCTCTGCATCTCGTCCTGAGGTGACATGTACCCAGTCAATATGGGGATAATTGAAATCCCCCACTATTATTGAGTTTTTTATTTTGATCGCCTCTCTAATCTCCCTTAGCATTTCATAGTCACTATTACTGTCCTGGTTAGGTGGTCAATAATAAATCCCTACTGTTATATTCTTATTAGAGCAGGGAATTAGTATCCATAGCGTTTCTATGGAACATGTTGATTCATTTAAGTTTTTTACTTCATTTGATTCTAAATTTTCTTTCACATATAGTGCCACTCCCCCACCCACACAACCTATTCTGTCCTTCCGATATGTTTTGTACCCCGGAACGATTGTGTCCCATTGATTGTCCTCACACTACCAGGTTTCTGTGATGCCTATTATTTCAGTATCCTCTTTTAACACGGGGCACTCTAGTTCACCCATCTTATTTTTTAGACTTCTAGCATTTGTGTGCAAGCACTTTGAAAACTGTTTATCTGCCCTTTTCTGATGTGTCAGATTTTTTTTTATGTGAATGTTTTTCATCTGATCTGGCCCATACTTTATCCTCTTCCATCCTCTCCTCCTGACTAAAACCTAGAGAATCTTTATCATAGACTCTCCTCTAAGAGACGTCTCTGTCCAATCCATGTGCTCCTCTGCACCAATCGGCTTTCCCCCATCTCTTAGTTTAAAAACTGTTCTGCGACCTTTTTAATGTTAAGTGCCCAGCAGTCTGGATCCACTTTGGTTTAGGTGGAGCCCAGCCTGAAAAGTTTCCAGAGTTCCTTATAATGCTGAACCCCTCCTCCCTACACCATTGTCTTATCCACGCATTGAGACTCTGAAGCTCTGTCTGCCTACCTGGCCCTGCGCGTGGAACTGGAAGCATTTCTGAGAGTGCTACCATAGAGGTCCTGGATTTCAGTCTCTTTCCTAGCAGCCTAAATTTGGCCTCCAGGACATCTCTGGTACCCTTCCCTATGTCATTGGTACCTACATGTACCACGACCACCGGCTCCTCCCCAGCACTACTCATAAGCCTATCAGATGCCTCAAGAGATCCGCAACCTTCACACCAGGCAAGCAAGTTACCATACGGTTCTCCGGTCATCGCAAACTCAGTTATCTACATTTCTAATGATCGAATTTCCCATGACTAACAACTGCCTTTTCCTACTGACTGAAGTTCCCTCCCCTGGAGAGGTAACCTTAGTGCAAGAGGATACCCCAACATCTGGAAGGAGGGTCCCAACTATGGGAAGGTTTCCTTCTACTCCCGTTGACTGCTCTCCTTCCCTGAGTCTTTCATCCTCCTTTACAGTGCAGGGGCTGTCTAACTGGAGGTGGGACAATTTTACAGTGTCCTGGAAAGCCTCATCTACATACCTCTCTGCCTCCCTCAGCTCCTCCATGTTGCAACTTGGTTCGGTGATGTGATGGGAGCCCCCAGGAGTTAAAGCCGATTACCCAATGAAAACTACTGGATGATGGTAAACAGAATGGTTCACTTATCAAAAATCAAGTGACTTTTAAATGAATTTTAAAACAAGCAATTGCCTAATGCTTTTACAGGAGGGGAAAACTGAACCAAACTGCACATAACTGATTACAAACTTTGTGATTATAATTCGATTATATTAAATTACTATCTCTAATTCGCTTAAGGCAGTGTAGCATGCAAGCAAAAAATACAAAAACAAAGCCAAAATGATGATAATAAAAACTCTGTCCACTGCCAGCCCCTCTATGGTTATTTTAGGGCAGCTGGTAGAGTTAGTCATAAATCTACCTCTACAACTTAACAACTCCTATGTTTCTATTTCTAACACTTATACTTGGCCTAAATACACCACCACTACACAACACAGGATTATACAGTTTACACAGTGTGGTTAATAGAACTCAGTTACACTCTACAGAATTACACAGTGAAATTAACATGATTTAACTATTAACTAAACCAATAACTAATATATTTAATAGTGATAGAAATGTAGCTGTGTTAGTCTGGGGTAGTTGAAGCAAAATGCAGGACAATGTAGCACTTTAAAGACTAACAAGATGGTTTATTAGATGATGAGCTTTCGTGGGCCAGACCCAGTAACGATAACAGTGTAAAGATACACTAGAACTCGGATTCACGCACCACTATCTTTGACTCGAAGGGTGGGAAGGCAGCCTCAGGGTGATCAATCCTTCAGCCAGGCAAAAAAGACATGTGCCCTCAACATTCGGAACCTCCCTGAACAAAGAGGTTGAGGGAGTTTTATAACGTAACCTGATATCCGGTACCTTATTAGGATCTGTTCCCTGGCCATGCCTGATAGGCTGGTAAAGAGGTAATGTGCAATATTGCCCTATAGGATTTTTCATGATGCCCGCATGATGGCCCCGTGGACAGTGCAGGGTGCGGGCATGGTCAGTGTGCATGGCAGTTGCGTCTTATCTCCCTGTGCCTACCTCCCTACCTTCAAGGACCGGTCAAGAGAGTCTTATTTATCTCTTGCAGCTGTGCTCTATCTTTTCATGCTCACCTCCCTGTTCTTAGATGCCTACAAGGTTAAATTCCATTCATAGAAAGCTGCATTGTGCACTTACAAGTTATGCTTTCTCACAGTGTGTCAGCGACCTACATTTTCTGTGAGGGGCCTTTGTGTGGCAGAATGAGCAATGTGCGCACGAAGCCATGGTCAAAAGGACCTGCTCTGCGACACTTCAGTTCAGCCACCATGGCCTTCAAAGACTGTACGTGGTCTCTGAGGGCCAAGAGCTCCTTGCACGTAATGCACACATATGCCACTCACCCATAGGGCAGGTAATCATACATACTACACTGAATGCATAAACAGGATAGCCCCCACTCTGCTGCTGGGCTTCTGCCTGCATTCTTTCCTACAGCTACCTAGATTATTGATAGGGCTTCTAGTTAAATCAGGAAGTGTTGATTAAAACCTTTAAACTAAACTATAAAGAATGGCAAGTGTACCTTGGCTCCTTCCAACTCCCCTCCAAAATTCCCTGTTTGCTGCTCCTGTTCACAAAGCTCCCTGATTGCGGAATCACTGCCTTATAAAGCCCTGGCCTTCCTGATAGCTCCACCCCCTAACTAAGGCTCAGCCAATTAACAGAGGCTTCTAGATTTCAAACCTTTAGAAGCTCACAGCTTCCAACTGCCAGCCACAGCACACACTCCTTCAAACAAACAAAAACTCAGCACACAGCAAGTAACCCCCAAACACATACTACAGACAGCCACTTACCTCAAGGGTCCTGTATTTGCTCCTCCTTTATGTGGAGAACTCTATCTCAAAACTTCCTGTTTGCTGCGCCTGTTTGCAAAGCTTTGCATTCTCTCTTTGCTGGTGCTTCTAAAGGACATAGATGGAATAGAAGTCAGTCACTTGAGAGTAGATGGGATGCAACTTGTCAAGAGGCCTTGGAAACCTTGAAACACAAATTGACTACCACTCCAGTCTTTGGGTTTGCTAACTAAAAGCTGCCATATATTCTTCATTCTGATACCAGTACTACTGGGTTAGGTGCAGTTTTGTATCAAATACAGTCTGGGAAGGCACAAGTTATTGTTTATGCCAGTAGGGGATTGAGCAACAGTGAATCAAATTATCCAGTTCACAAGTTAGAATTTCAAGCCTTGAAGTGGGCAGTTTGTGTTAAGTTCCATGATTTCTTAAATTGAGCTCCATATAAGATAATGGCAAATAACAACCCCCTTACTTCCATCCTGAAGACTACAAAATTGGATGCAACTGGTCATAGATAGGTGGCAGCCTTGTCCTTATATAATTTTGATATCGTGTATAAATCCGGCAAAGCTAATGTTGATGCTGATGGTCTTTCTCGGCGGCCACATGCTATTCTAGGGATAGATGAAGATGACATAGAGCAGATAGAAAGAATTATTAAAAAGTTTTCTTGAATTCAATCTTATTCAGATGAATGGGATAAAGAGATCTACAAATCTGTTATGAAAGTTCATACAGTACTCCGCACATCTCATGAGAAAGATTTGAAAGACAAAGCAAAAAGATTAGTAATTGTTGCTCCAAATTGTGTAGAAACCTTGCCTAATAATTCAGAAAGCATACAACCAGAGTTTTAACATCCAGATTCTAGGCCAGGAGGACCAAATGCGTCAGATTCAGTTCCTATTGAATGGAAAGTCTTACAGCAACGTGGCAAATATATAGCCCGTGTGATTCACTTCCTTGAGGCAGGCTATAGACCCAAGCTGGAGGAGGAAAAGAAAGAAGAATATGAGACTCTGTAATATTTATGGGAATGGCCCAAGCTTTTCCTTTCAAATGGGGTCTTGTATTGGAAAGTCCAGCAGAGAGGAGACAATTTAGACCAGCTATTAATCCCCTACACACCTTGGGATCAAGCATTAGAAGGCATCCATGATTAAATGGGTCATCTTTGGACTGAGAGAACTCTGGAATTAGCTAGAGACTGATTTTATTGGCCTAGAATGACCAAGACAGTAAAAAGGAAATGTCAAGAGTGTGAGCGCTGTATTAGAAGAAAAGCTCGAGAGGAAAAAGCTGCTGAGCTTGTGAACATTAAAGTATATGCTCCTATGGAACTGGTGTGCATAGACTTTTTAACATTAGAGCCAGATGCTTTGGGCATTAAGAATATTCTTGTGCTAACTGATCTCTTCACTAAGTATGCTCAGGCTTATCCAATGAAGGCTCAGACGGCCAGCACTGTAACAAGTGTGCTGTGGGTGAATTTTATCTCTCACTATGGGTTTCCCTGATGAATCCACAGCGATCAGGGTGCCAACTTTGAATCATAGTTGATTGTTTAATTAAGTAATATCACTGGAGTAAAATCACGTACAACTCCTTATCACCCCATAAGGAATCCAGTGGAGAGGTTTAATCGTACTTTACTAAATATGTTAGGTACTCTAGAACAGTGTTTCTCAACCTTTTTTCTAATAAAGTACCCCCTTTAAAAAAAAAATTATAAGTACTCCCAGTACATACAGTTTTCAGACACACAACATTTTTTTCTACCATTGCAACACATTTGTTTAAACAACTTAATTGTAGCTGGGCGGGCAATGAAATTTTTGGGTGTAAAAAGTACAAAAATAATAAATCATTGTAAAACTTAAAACAAAAATTCAGTTTTCTCCAAATGTCAGTTGTATTGACATACCTCCCTGCCCCCGACTTCTCTCAAGTACCCCTAAAGGGTACTCGTACCACAGGTTGATAAACATTGCTTTAGAAGAGCCTAAGAAAACCAACCGGTGGAAGTATGTCAAGCCATTAGTTCATGCATCTAACTGTACCAGAAATGATACAACAGGACATTCCTCATGTTTTTATGTTTGGGAGGCAACCTATACTGTCTATTGATTAGTGTTTTGGGATTAAAGCCAGAAGACAAGTGTGATGGGGCAGACAAGCCCTGCACTCTGGCAGAAAGCTGGGAGAACCCATAGTGGCTGGAAGACACAGGTGCAGACATCCTGGGTTGCTGGGGTGCACCGCTAAGGGAAACCCGGTGGGAGGGGGAGGAGACATACGCCGCAGGAGACACACGGCGGCCATGCAGGCGGTGCGGCGTGCTCTTTAAAAAGGGCACGCCACATGCCCAGAGGAGGGAGGTGAGCCTTGGAGGAGGAGCTTCCAAGGAATAGGGGGGAGATGGCTGTGAGGATCCAGGAGCCGGACAGGACTGGCGGCACCCCAGGACAGGTTGCTGGGAAAGCACCGAAGCGGGGCAGGACCAACGACAACCCTGGAACGGCGAGCCTGAGATAGAATCAGTGGGACCCATTGGGGAGAGGGATGAGCTGACGGTGGACTTGGTGCGTGGGTAAGGGAAGGCGCCGGCAGAGTAGGAAGTGGCCTGGAGTAGGGCTTTGATGCCCGCAGGTTTACGTGTTACAGGTGGTGATCTCATCAACCAATAGGGAAGGGGTAACAGTTCAACCCCTTTCCCGGACCCAGTGGAGAGGGTGGGCCTGGGTCCGCCTACCCCCACCCCTGAAGTCTGAAGACAACAAAGGGTTTCTTTTGACTCTGTTGTACTGTGGGATCAGGATTGGACTTCACTGCATAGAGGGATTGGAGGCAAAGAGGGTTGAAGACATAAGCCCTCCCCCACAACCGGTGTGAGGGGGAGGCCATACAGGACAAAGGGGGTTGGGTGATGGGGACATAGTCAAGAGCGATCAGTATGATAAATCCTTGGAGAAAGAGGCCCTCCCCACTATGGGAAAGGCTACAGAAAGGGGGGTGCCCCTCTGCTCTCCAGGGGAGCCCTACAACAAGAAATAACTCATCAGGAATATGTAAGAGATTTGCGCCACATGCTTCTTTATCTATATGACCTAGCTGCTAAAGAAAATGAAAAAAACTAATTAGCCAACAAATTAAGATGGGATGCCAAAATAATTATGTCAACCATGGAACCAGGAGATTGGATTCTAGTACACAACCTGAGTCTTAGGGTATGTCTACACAGCAAAGTTATTTCGAAATAATAGCTGTTATTTCAAAATAACTTTACTAGTGTCTACACAACCAAACGGCTATTTCAAAATTAATTTGAAATAGCGCAGCACTTATTTCGAATTTGGTAAACCTCATTCCACGAGGAATAATGCCAAATTCAAAATAGCTATTTCGAAATAAGTGCTATGTAAACACACATATAGAAATAGGGGGCCTCCAGCTTTCCCAGGGTGCCCTGGTGACCACCCCAGCCTCAACCAAGAACACTCCTCTCCCTCTCCCCACCCCGGAGCCCTTAAAGGGGTTGACTCTGGCCACAGTGCGGCTACGTCTACACTGGCCCCTCTTCCGGAAGGGGCATGTAAATTTCAGCAGTCGTCGTAGGGAAATCCGCGGGGGATTTAAATATCCCCCGCGGCATTTAAATAAAAATGTCCGCCGCTTTTTTCCGGCTTTTAAAAAAGCCGGAAAAGAGCGTCTAGACTGGCCCCGATCCTCCGGAAAAAGTGCCCTTTTCCGGAGGCTCTTATTCTTACTTCAAAGTAAGAATAAGAGCCTCCGGAAAAGGGCACTTTTTCCGGAGGATCGGGGCCAGTCTAGACGCTCTTTTCCGGCTTTTTTAAAAGCCGGAAAAAAGCGGCGGACATTTTTATTTAAATGCCGCGGGGGATATTTAAATCCCCCGCGGATTTCCCTACGACGACTGCTGAAATTTACATGCCCCTTCCGGAAGAGGGGCCAGTGTAGACGTAGCCTGCCTGTGCCAGCTCCAAGCCTGCCAGCCCAGAGCCAGCAGTCACTGCCCCTGACCCAGTGGCCCCAAAACATGAGCCAGCAAGCCACTGGCAGCCAGCCCTCCACCACTCCCAAGAGCCTGTCAGGGCCCAGAGAAGGTGGGCGCCTTCTTGATCCAGGGTGGAGATCCTGGACCTTATTCAGGTTTTGGAGGGATGCCCCCAACGTCCATGATCTCCGCAGTAGATGGAAGAAAGCGGCCATCTATGGCAGGATAGCTGCCAGCCTGGTGACCAAAGGCCACATGCAAAGCCAGGAGCAGGTTTGCATGAAAATCAAGTTGGTTCAGCAAGATCCCCTAACCCTGAGCTTCCACTCTCCCTCCTTCCCCTTGCTTCTTCCTGCCTGCTCCCTCCTCCCAGGTTTCCCTTTTCCCTCTCCCACCTTCTCTTCTCCCCTCTCCCCTCTCCTTTCCCCAGTCTAACCAGAGTTTCATTCCCCCTGCAGTTTTGTTAAAAACGAGAGTTTGTGTTCATGAAAATTCATGTATTTTATTTGACATCAGGAAGGGGGGTTAGGGAGGAGTAAGTGGAAGGACGTGAGGGAGGAATGAGGCACAAGCCCCCAGTGGGGCAGACCAGGGAGGCTCTTAGAACTCCTCAGGGTGGAAGCTCTCCCGCAGGGCTTCCTGGATACTGACAGGCCCCTGATGGACCTCCCAGATGGCAGCCTGCAGAAAGTGCAGCCAGGCTAACATCCAAGGTTACATTTGTACTACTGTCTCTCTCTCTCTCTCTCTCTCTCTCTCTCTCTTTTCAGGTATGTAGGGCTGTGTCTACATTGGCATGATCTTGCACAAAAGCAGCTGTTTTTGCGCAAAAACTTGCTACCTGTCTACACTGGCCGCAAGTTCTTGCGCAAGAGCACTGACGTTCTAATGTATGAAATCAGTGCTTCTTGTGCAAGAACTATGATGCTCCCACTCAGGAATAATCCCTCTTGCGCAACTGTTCTTGCGGAAGAGGCCAGTGTAGACAGGCAACATGAAGCCCGGCCACACCTCCTCAGACTCCCTCCCGTCCTCTCCCTCCAGCTTCCAACTGCTGAGGCTTTTAAAGGCCCTCAGTCAGCCAGCAGAGGAGTTAGCTGGCCCCAGTCAGCCTGAGCCAGCTCCCGCCCAGCTGCATCTAATTGGCCTGCAGCTCTCTGCTTCTACTTACAGGGTTTTTTACCCTTTTGGGCTGCCTTTTCCCCCCTCTGCACTCGGGCTCCGTGGGTGCCATTCCCCTGCCCCACTGCAACTCCTGGGAAGGAGGAGGAGGAGAGGCAGCAGGGTGCAGAAGCTGCTCTCCCCCTTCTCCCCCCGCTCCCGCTCCTGCACCAGCCGGAGCCCTCCCCACCCACCCAGCCGCCCTCCTGCCTGCTGAGGCCTGCTTCCCTGGACACTGCTCCAGCCACCGCTGCTGCTGCTGCTTCTCACCACCACTTGCTGCTGCTGCTGCTGCCTGAGGGGAGAGGGGGGGCCTGCCGGCTGCCCTTCCTCTCCCCTCCTCCACTGCTCCGGAGAAGGAGGACCCCACCAGCACCCACCACCCGGAGACCTGCCCCACCTGGCTGCTCCCCGCCTGCTGTTGCTGCTGCTGACTACCTGCACCCCACCAAGGAGGACAAGGACTGCCGGTTGGACTGTGGAGGGGGTTTGTTTGCAAGAACTGAGCTTTTTACCTGCTCCTGGGGTGGTGGTGGACAGAGACACCAGGAGGGGGGCTGGGGGAGAGGCATAGAGCCCTCCCCCTAGTCCAGCTGCCCTCCCCTCCCCCCATACCACCTGCCCCACAACCCCCTCCACCAACCCCTACACCACCAAGGAAGCGCCCCTCGGTGGGGCTGGCTGTTCCCCCCTGTTTGTGCCACCTGGGACTGTCTTTGCTGCGGCAGTGGGCGAGGACTGAGCCTCCCACAAGCGCTTGTGGGCGAGCTTCCCCCCCCTCCCTTGGACTTGGCCCCCTTCCCTCAGCAGTGTCAGGTTGGGGCCTCCCCTTACCTTTGGTTTCCTTGCCCTGCTCCCCACTCTGTTAGCCAGTTCTGTTCCCTTCTCCCCTCCTCAGTTTGCTGACTAGCTCAGCTTCAGTTTGTTTTCACCTGCCCTGCCCACATTCAGCCAGTGCTCTGTCTCGCAGCCCCTACTGCCCTATCCTGCCCTACTAACCCAATGCCCTTCCCCCCAACCCCCAGAAGTCCTGTAGCCCCACCCAGAGCTTTGCCCCCCTGCCTGAGTGCTTGTGCCCCCCCTTTTTTAGTTACCCCTCCTTCACATCACCCCTGCCCCTCAACAGCCCATAGTCCTTCCTGTACCCCAGTGCAGCCGGAGGAGCCGGCCCCCGCCCTGCACCCACCACCTTGTTCATTGCCCGCCTTGCCAGCACCCTCCCCCCTGCTTCCAGCCTTGCAGGGAAGACAGGTTGCTGGCCTTTTAGGTTTCCAGTCTACTACTTCTGGTAGAGCCCTCCCTCCCTGAAATCAGTTAGTGGGAGGGAGTGGTTGGTTCCCCCCCTCCCCCTCCTTCCCTCTCCCTCTCCTCCTCCCCAATTGTGTACCCCCCCTTTTTCCCTCGCGTGCCCCCTCCCGTGCAATAGCGCCCTCCTCCTCTGCCCTAGTCTCAGCAGGGAGGAGCGGCTGCTAACCCTTCCCTCTTACGGTTGCCCTTCCTCGGACCCAGTGCCCTCGCCCCTCTTCCAGCCCCCCCCTCCTTCCATTGATGCCCTCCGCCCCTGCCTGCTGTTTGGTGGGGAGGAGTGGTTAACCCCTGCCCCCCCCGCCCACAGTTTGCTATTTGCACCTCCCTCCACCCACTCCCCAGGATGGAGGAGACCCCCGTCCCTGATGGTCCCTTGGTCCCATCAGGGCCATCGGCCCAAGCAACTGCTGCGGCCGACCTCCCTACCCCCGACCCGAGCTCTGCTGCTGCCACGGCCACTGCCCCCCCTGACAAGGGTGGATCCTCTGCCTCGGCCGGCAAGAAAAACCGGGGAGGGAAGAAAGGCAAGGGCCCGGCCCGGAAAGCCGACCCCTCCGTGGCCAAAACCGCCCCGCCCGCTGCAGCCCCGACACCGGCTGCAGCTCCCCCCCTCCCTACTGTTCCCCCCACTGGCTCTGGGGGCGATCCACCTACAGCCCCCAGAGCGTACGCCCAGGTGGCCGCTGCCGCCCTCCCACGTGCCGCGTCATCAGCCCCGACTGCCGCCTCCAGCTCCATCCCTGGCGGCCGGGGCCCCTTTCCCGCCATGACCAGGAGGCACGGCGTCCGCTGCCTCCTGGTCGCCGCCTCGCCCCACATGGAAACCTACGTGCGGGCGATGGCGAGGGTGGTGGGGGCCTCGGCCGTGGTGGCGGCCTCTAAGATGTACGGCAAGGCGGTGTTCTTCCTTGCCTCGGAGGCCGCCGCCCAGGAGGCGGTGGAGAGGGGCCTGGCGGTGGGGGGCGTGCACGTGCCCCTCGAACCGTTGGAGGACCTGGGCGTACGGGTGGTGCTCACCTCCGTCCCGCCCTTCCTCCCTAATGCCGCCCTGTTACCTTCCCTCTCCACTCTGGGGAAGCCCATCTCGACCATCAGCCCTCTCCCGCTGGGCTGTAAGGACCCCGCCCTCCGCCACGTCCTATCCTTCCGCCGGCAGGTACAGCTGCAGCTGCCGCCGGCGGCGCGTGGCGGGGAGGCGCTCGAGGGGTCCTTCATGGTGCCCTACCAGGGGGCTCTCTACCGAGTCCACTACTCCTCGGGGGAGACCCGGTGCTTCCTCTGCCGGGCGATGGGGCACATCCGGAGGGACTGTCCCTTGGCCCGGTCGGGGGAAGCGTCCGGGACCTCCGGGGCCCGTGAGGACATTGGCCCCACCACCGCCAGCCCCCCTGGTAGTCTGGCCTCCGCGGCCGCCCCTCCTCCAACCGACGGCCCTCCTCGGGAGCCGGAGGCGCCCCCTCCGACGTGCCCGAGCGGGCAGGCGGGCCCCGCCTCTACACGATCTGTCTCTGCGGGGCCCGAGGAGGAGAGGGTGGCGCGGCTGCCGCCGGGCAAGGGAGAGGGCCCTCCCCAGGTGGAGGCATCCCCCTCCTTCCCTCCTTTGCCACAACGCCCTCCCCGAAAATCAAACGTGCCCCCCGGCCTTGCCCCTGCTGACCAGCCCTCCACCTCCACCTCGGAGGACTGGACGCTCGTCCGGGGGAAGCGCAAAGCCCGCCGTTCGCGGGCTTCCTCTCCCCCCTCCGATGCGGAGGGCGGGAAGGCCCCCCGAAAGATCCCGAGGGGGGCCAGCGCTGTCAAGATCCCCCCCGGCGAGCGTCAGCAGGAGGCGCCGGCCGAGGAAGCCGTGGCAGCGAGGGGGGACGATGAAGTCCCCCCTGAGGAGCCTATCCACGAGGAGGCCTCTGATGGAGCCCCCCCGGCCCAGGCTCCAATTGCCCCCCCTTCCGTCCCCGCCGAGGTAATTGGTGCCTTGGCGGCCGGAGGGGAAGGCTCCGGGGCCGAGGGAATGGAGTTGAGCTCCATCTTTGAGGAGATCGAGGCCCTGGGTCTGACCCCGCTCACCCAGGGGGAGGACGACCCTCCGCCAGCGGGCCTCGGTCTGGGCGGCGACTCCGTGGCGCCGCCCCCTCCTCTCCCCAACCCCGTGTCCCAGGTGGCCGACCCCATCCTCACGCTCGGGGCACCCCTGATACTGCCCACTGGCCCGGCCGACTCGAGCGCCGGAACGGATGCTGCCGAGCCCCCCGGGGCGACAGCTGGCGCCGAGCGACCGAGTCCAGGGGCTGAGGGTGCCCCCCCTCCAGTAACCGGGGTGGGGCGGTCATCCTCCCTTCCCGTTGGGGGCCCACCACAAGATACCATACTGGCCGACGCCGAGGCACTAATACTAGCCTTTCCATCTGAGCCCGGCGTCGGCGCGGACCCCCCCGTTCCTGATCCCGACCCCCAGGTCCCCATCCGGGAAGCGCCGCAGCCTGGTGGAATGGCCACGGGGGACCCCTTCCCAGACCCTGCCTGGGATTCCGACGCCCCCCCACGTCCCGATCCTCCCCCCACCCCCGCTTCCGGCCTTTACGAACCCATCTCCGGTACCGAACCCTCCCCTGTTCCCGATCCCTCTCCTACCCCCATGTCTGCCCCTTTCCCCAACCCTGACCCATCGTCCAGCCTAGAGCCCACCCTCCCCCCCACCCCTACCGTGGAAAACACCCTTCCGTTGCTGTCCCCCCACCCTTTTCCCATCCCGGCCCCGGTCGTGTCACCCGATTCATCCCTACCACCTCCCCAAATGTCCGCTAGTGCCACCCCCGCGAGGGCCGTCTCATTCCCGCTAGCTATGGGCGGCCCTCGGGGGGTTGTTTTTGTATCCCCAGTCCCCGATCTGTTAGGGGCTGCCGTGTTCCCTCCGCCGCCTCCTCCCTTGCCGGGGTCGGGGGCGGGCAGCTCGGC
Organism: Pelodiscus sinensis; assembly: GCF_052426305.1. Lineage (NCBI taxonomy): Eukaryota > Metazoa > Chordata > Testudines > Trionychidae > Pelodiscus > Pelodiscus sinensis. The sequence continues at coordinate 293,986,969 of NC_143052.1, read as the reverse complement.
GCCAGCCGTGTCGGCGCAGCGACGGGGATCGGACCCCTGTCTGCCCGCCTCCGTGGCCCGTGAGCTCCACCTGGGGGCCCGGACGGAGGAAAACCCCGGTTCCCCCTCGGCGCTGAGGAGCGAGCTGCGCCAATTCCTCGCGGACAACCGCGGGGCAAGAGGAAAGGTGCAGCTCGCCCTCCAGCGCTGGGGGGACTTTCACTCCATCCTTCAGGCCACTAGAGCCTTGTTGCAGCAGGGGAGAGGGGCCGATAGGCAGGACGACGCGGCCTTCCGCCGGGCCCGCAAGTTTCGAGACTCTCTCCTGACCTTCGGGTCGGGGAGCGGTCTGCTGCCGGGCCCGCGGGGAGCCGCCGACTCACCTGCCCGCAAGGATCCACCCCAGCCCTCAGTATGACTTACGCCACCATCGCGACACTGAACGCCCGGGGCTGTAGGGCGGGTCTCCGCAGGAGCCGGGTGCTCTCCTTCCTCCGGGAGGGGGGGTACTCGGTGGTTTTCCTGCAGGAGACCCACACGACTCCAGCCGTCGAGGCTGGCTGGCGGCTGGAGTGGGGGGACGGGGTGTATTTTAGCCACCTCAGCGCTCGCTCGGCCGGGGTGGTCACCCTGTTCTCCCCTGCCCTACGGCCCGAGGTGCTGGGGACCGCCGAGGTTGTCCCGGGCCGCCTGCTGCACGTCCGGGCCCGCGTGGAGGGGCAGACGTTGAACCTCGTCAACGTCTACGCCCCGAACGCGGGCCCGGACCAGGTCACCTTTTATCGGCAGGCGGCCACCTTCCTCGGCACTTTGGATCCTCGCGAGTGCCTGGTCCTGGGCGGGGACTTTAACACCATCCTCGATGACCGGGACCGTGTAGGACTCGCGAACTGCCAGGCCGCGGCGGACGTCCTCAGGGAGATTGTGGAACATCACTCCCTGGTGGACGTCTGGCGGGACCACCACCCGGACGACAGTACCACCTTCACTTACGTCCGGGTGGGGAACGAGCGGTCGAGCCACTCCCGGTTGGATCGCATCTACCTTTCGCGATTCCATCTGGCACGAGCCCACTCCTCCAGCGTCCGGCCGGCCCCGTTCACGGACCACCATTTGGTGGCCGTGAAAGCCTCTCTGACGGCGGAGAGGCTGGGGCCGGCCTACTGGCACTTCAACAATAGCCTGCTGGAGGATGCGGGCTTCGTGGCGTCCTTCCGGGAGTTCTGGCAGGCCTGGCGGGGGCAGCGGCCCGCCTTTCCCTCGGCGCGGCGCTGGTGGGACGTGGGGAAGGTGCGCGCCCGGCTCTTCTGCCGTGACTACTCCCGGGGCGCCAGCCGGCGGAGGGATGCGGCGATAGAGCAGTTGGAACGGGAGGTGTTGAAGCTGGAGGGGCGCCTGGCGTCCGCCCCCGAGGATCCACTCCTCCGCGAGGCGTACCGGGGGAAGCGGGAGGAGCTCCGGGCCCTGGAAGATCACAGAGCCCGGGGCGCTTTTGTTCGATCTCGCATCCACCTCCTTCGGGAGATGGATCGCGGCTCCCGTTTCTTCTATGCCCTGGAGAAAAGGAGGGGGGCTAAAAAGCACGTCACCTGCCTCTTGGCGGAGGACGGCACCCCCCTCACGGACCCGGCGGAGATGCGCGGAAGGGCCAGGGCCTTCTACGCCAGTTTGTTCTCCCCGGATCCGACCGAAGCCGACGCCTGCAGGGCGCTCTGGACCGAGCTCCCGACGGTCAGCGCGGGCGACCGAGACCGGCTGGAGCTGCCTCTCACTCTGGCCGAGTTCTCGGAAGCCCTCCGTCTCATGCCCAACAATAAAACCCCGGGCATGGACGGGCTGACCGTGGAGTTCTACCGCGTGTTCTGGGACGTCCTCGGCCCGGACCTCGTCACCGTCTGGGCCGAGTCCTTGGAGAGCGGGGTCCTCCCTCTGTCGTGCAGGCGAGCGGTGCTCGCCTTGCTGCCGAAGAAGGGGGACCTCCGCGACCTACGGAATTGGCGTCCCGTCTCGCTCCTCAGCACGGACTACAAGATCGTAGCGAAAGCCATCTCGCTACGACTGCGGTCCGTGCTGGCGGACGTGATCCATCCCGACCAGACCTACACCGTCCCGGGCCGTAGTATATTCGATAACTTGTATTTGGTCCGGGATCTCTTGGAGCTCGGGCGTAGGGATGGCTTGTCGTTCGCCCTCCTGTCCCTGGACCAGGAGAAGGCATTCGACAGGATGGACCACGGGTATCTCCTGGGCACCCTGCAGGCCTTCGGCTTCGGGCCCCGGTTTGTGGGTTTTCTCCGGGTGCTGTACGCCCTCGCGGAGTGTCTGGTCAGGCTCAACTGGACCCTGACCGAGCCGGTCAGCTTCGGGCGGGGGGTGCGTCAGGGGTGTCCGCTGTCGGGCCAGCTGTACGCTCTGGCGATCGAGCCCTTCCTCTGTCTCCTCCGTAGGAGGTTGACGGGGTTGGTGCTTCGGGAGCCGGAGCTGCGGCTGGTCCTGTCGGCGTACGCCGATGACGTGCTCCTCGTGGTCCGGGACCCGGGCGACCTGGCGCGGGTGGAGGCTTGCCAAGCCGTCTACTCGGCAGCCTCCTCCGCCCGGGTCAACTGGGTCAAGAGCTCTGGCCTGGTGGTCGGGGACGGGTGGCGGGCCGGCTCCCTCCCACCCGCGCTTCAGGCCATCAGGTGGAGCGCGGGTCCGCTGCTCTATCTGGGCGTCTATTTATCCGCCACGCATCCTTCGCCGCCGGAAAACTGGCAAGGTTTGGAGGCCAGGGTGGGTGAGCGGCTGCGGAGATGGACAGGACTGCTCCGGTGCCTCTCCCTTCGTGGGAGGGCGCTGGTGCTCAATCAGCTGGTCCTGTCCATGCTCTGGCACCGGCTCAACACCCTGCGCCCGCACCCGGAGGTCCCGGCCAAGCTCCAGAGGGCAGCTTTGGGGTTCCTTTGGCCGGGACTGCACTGGGTCTCTGCAGGGGTCTTGTCCCTCCCCCTGGAGGAGGGGGGCCAGGGCCTGGTCTGCGTGCGCAGCCAGGTCCGGACCTTCCGCCTCCAGGCCCTGCAGAGACTCCTCTTTAGTGCAGGTAGTCCGGCATGGAGCATTTTGGGGCACGCCTTCCTCCGCCGCCTCCGAGGGCTCCGATACGACCGGCAGCTCTTTTTTATCCACCCGAGGGGTCTTCCGCGAGACCTCTCAGAACTGCCGGAATTCTACCAGGACCTCCTCCAGACCTGGAAGCTCTTCTCGGCGACCAGGTCCGTTGTGGCCTCCGAGGGAGCAGACCTCCTCGCGGAGCCCCTGCTCCACAATCCAGCCTTGTGCGTGCAGGTGGCGGAGTCTCCCTCGGTGCGCCGGAGGCTGATCCTGGCAGAAACCACCATGGTCGGGGACCTCCTGGACTACGACAGGGGGGACTGGGTGGATCCCCGAGCGCTCGCTCAACGCATGGGGCTCTCCACCCTTCGAACCCCCCTGCGCCTACTCCAGGAGGTGAAGGCGGCTTTGTCGCAGCCCGCTCGCGATCTCCTACAGAGAGCCCTGCGAGAGGGAACGCTCCGCCCCTCCCCTCCTGCAAAGCCTCCGTCCCTCTTTATTGGGCCCCTGTCCCGCGGGCCCCCCCGGCCTCCCCACCCTTGGACCCCCAGCCGGCTGCAAAATCTGCAGCCGGTCTGTTTCCGGACCGCGCCCAGGGAACAGCTGTACACACTCGTGCTCCACGCTTTGCATTTCCCCACCCTCGTGTCCCGCCCCGATACAAAGTGGCGGGACTACCTCAGACCCATAGAGGGTGGGGAACCCCGATGGGCCAGCGTTTATTCGACCTTAATTCCGCGGCCCGTCGGGGACATCAGTTGGCGGCTCCTCCACGGAGCCGTGAGCACGGGCGTGTACTTGGCGCGGTTCACCCCTATCCCAGACACCTGCCCCTTTTGCGGCGTGAGGGAGAACCTGGCGCACGCCTACCTTGAATGCGCCAGGTTGCAGCCCCTATTCCGGCTCCTCCAGAACCTCTTATTGAGGTTCTGGCTGCACTTTTCCCCTCACCTTTTTATTTATGCACACCCAATCCGTGGCCCCACAAAGTCGCGAGACCTCCTCGTCAACCTCCTCCTGGCCTTGGCGAAAGTTGCCATCTACAACAGCAGGAGGAGGATGCTAGACGAGGGGGTTCTCTGCGACTGTGGGGCCTATTTCCGCTCCTCCCTCGTGTCACGAATCCGGGCAGAGTTCCTCTGGGCGGCGTCCACTGGCTCCATCGACAGCTTTGAGGAGCAGTGGGCGCTGTCCGGGGTTCTCTGCTCGGTGTCCCCATCCGGCTCCCTTATTTTGAACCTCTAGCCCGCACTTCTTGATCCTTTAGTCATTATTTGTCCCAAGAAATCAATTGAACATGGGTCCAGTGTCCCTCCCATAAGGTTGGGGAGGGGCTTTTAGAAGGTGGGCGGGCTTCGCCCGCCCACCATCCCATGATTTCAAATAGGCCCTCTCTGGTGCAGCTCCCTGGCCTGACCCTGCCACAAAGTGTTGATCAATACTAATTTCCTATTGGCTCGGAAAATAAAGAAAATGTAGTAAAAAAGAGGGGCATTGTGAGAAATGGGTGAATGAGTTTTATAAATGTCTACTGTTGGCAAAATCAATGTTCCATGTAAATGCCGTTTTGTGACCATGACAGTGGCATTGTGAATTTGGTTCTACCATAGAGGTCTTTGTAGGGGAAAGTATGGAAGCCATGTTTCAGTTATAATGTGTTGCCTTCAAATAGGGGATTGTGGCTGCAAAGGAGTTGGTATTTCTGATAAAAATGTTGTTATAAAAGTCAGCAAAGGAGGACAAGGGTGGAAAGGAAGCTGTCTGGTTTTGGTTTGAAGCCTTATTTTGGAGAATTGGAACATCAGGATATTATCATAGTTCAGGCTGAACCTTTGAAATACCATAAGCACAAACCACAAAACTTTGAAGTACCCACCTTGTTGCTCTAATATCCTGGCATTGACTGGGTTACAACTTCACTTCATACAATATGCAAGAAGCAGAGCTATCCAACTAGTTTGCAGTGCTTACGTATGTGCTAACTCCAGGAAATAGCTTAGACTTCCTGTTAGATCTAACAGATTCTGTGTATTAGTCATCTTCTTGATTTGATGTTGTTGCAACAATCCTAACCAGAATTGAAGGAATAAATTCCAAACCTATTCTATGAACATGAGAAGGGGAAACAGACAATATGTTCACACTCTTATGTCCATCTTGTGAAGACAAACTTCTATCTTTACATGTAGGTGACAGCAACTACTACTGTATTTATAGTGCATAGTAGTAACTCATAATAGCTTTGCTGTTGCAAGAATTGTAGAAGAAAATAACTTCTAAAATGTTTGCATTATACCTTTCTTCTACAATCAAACAGCAGAGAATGACTGCTTATTTACTTATGTTTGTCCGAGTAAAAGAAAGATATAATGCAAACATTGTCTCAGATGATAGTGTGAATGTGTAACAGTAATAATAAACCTGGTAAAAAATCTGTCTTTCAAATGTATCAAACTAATAGTGATTTCACTGTTACATAATTATTAAAAAACTATACTGTGAAAACAAAGGCAAGTTGATGTTAAGATGCTAAGTGACTCAGAATAGTTGATAGAAGAATTTTAAAAGGATGGACTAGAAAAAAAAGATGAAATTTTAATAAATACCTGTCACACTGGCATGCTTGATGGTATTAGACTGATATTTTTTATAGCTAGTTAAAAAAGTTTCAAACTGATCCTTAAAGAACAATCTTATTTAGGCTGTGATCTAAATCCCACTGAAGTTAATGGGTATATTTTCATGAACTTCAATGAAGAGAGAGTATTTCTATTTGTTTGTTTGTTTGTTTGTGTGTTTTTTAAATGAATTTTCAGTCATTTAGTGTTAAGGATCCAATCATGCTACAGAAAGTGATAAACATTGTTAGCTGCCATGCACTCCAATGGCTTTTAAGGGTAACCAGTATCCTGTGGCCAGTGTTGCAAAACAGTTGTACTTCTAAAGCTGTATTTCATTTACTTATAACTTCCTATTCATAGTTTTCCTTTTGGTTTGCATTCATTCTATATTTGGACTTTTCTAAAGAAGAATTTTTTGAAATCTTTCTGCATTCTGCTAACTTGAGTTAGTAACAGCTAACCTTTAAAACTTGTCATAGAAACTGGTTATTCTGGACCAGTTCTACACCTAAGTGTAATAAACAACTGGTTACAAAATTAAAATACGATTATCAATTGTTTATAATGCTTTTGAGCATGCTCAGGGAGCATCAACTAAGTTGTATGTATTTTTAAAGACAGCTGAAAAAGTCACTTTCTCACCTTTATGACATCATAATGCATATATTCTCTCTTCCTGGTGTAACAGGGCTGATGTGGGTGTGTTGCTTGTATATTTTAACTGAGGGAGATTCTATGACTTTGTCTACAAATGCTTTTGTACCATTATGATTATTGTGGATAAGGGTGTGATTTTTTAATGGAAATATTTATATTAATGCAACGCTAGTATGGATGCAGTTATACCTGTATAAAGGTGTCTTATAATAATAGAACTATCCCCATTCAGGAAAGGGAATAAACTATACTGGTAAAAGGCACCTTTAAACTTAGAGCCCTGTTAATCTGCAAATATACACTTTATATCTGCGGGTATCTGCATCCACAGATGTGGATGCAAATATCCACAGCTCATTTATGTGCATATGGATGCAGTAACACATTTTTTCTCTAGAACCCTGCAAATCTGTGGATATTTTCTTTATATCCACGGGTATCTGCATCTGCAGATGTCAATGCAGATATCTGCAGATCATTTTTACAGGTACAGATGCAGATACAAATTTTTTATCTGTGCATGGCTCTATTTATAATTGTGTCCACACTAGGGATCTACTAATGTAACTATTTTGTTTTTTTAAAGTCAGTGTGGGAGGGATTATATCACCTTCAATAGCAAGAAAGCTTCTGAGGGGGGTATAAAGAAAGTGGAACTAGATTTACAATATAAATGTTCTAGACACATCGTGTCCAACATGCTAGCCACTAGCCACATGTAACTATTTGGCTGGTTGGCTGTGGCTAATTTACTGTAGCAGAAGCCATTACAGTAGCTATTGCTTCAGAACTGATTGCACACCATTTGGCTACGTCTAGATTGGTATGATTTTCCAGAAATGCTTTTAACGGAAAAGTTTTCCGTTAAAAGCATTTTCGGAAAAGCACATCTAGATTGGCAGGACGCTTTTCCGCAAAAGCACTTTTTGCAGAAAAGGGTCCGTGGCCAATCTAGATGCTCTTTTCCGCAAAAAAGCCCCAATCACCATTTTTGCGATCGGGGCTTTTTTGCGGAAAACAAATCTCAGTTGTCTACACTGGCCCTTTTGCGCAAAAGTTTTGCGCAAAAGGACTTTTGCCCGAACAGGAGCAGCATAGTATTTCCGCAAAAACGCTGACAATCTTACATGAGATCGTCAGTGCTTTTGCAGAAATTCAAGCAGACAGTGTAGACAGCTGGCAAGTTTTTCCAGAAAAGCAGCTGATTTTCCCGAAAAACTGGCCAGTCTAGACACAGCCCATGGTTCTAGACAGCAGAGATAGCCTCTTAACATTTATTAAAATAAAATTTGAGCAAATAATTTGTTCCCAATTTCCTTACTTTATGTATTTTACAGCAATTTTGTAGGCCAATTCCAATGTTTTAACCACTGTGTAGACCCAATCCAGTTGCCCTTCACCTTGTATAGTTATTTAGAACTTCAAGGTGGAGTTGGTAACATTTTTAACACACTTTGTACTGGTAGTATAAATAACTGCCCAAGACTGCACATGATTCTCACTTATTCCAATTGTTTCTTTCTCTGTCTTCTAGGGTGGGGTGCATAGACTCCATCCTACCACAGCCACTAAGGGGTTAACAGCCACTTCCTCAGCTGCATCTAATTTCTGGCTTAATGACAGTGGAGATAAGAAGGCTGCATGAAAGGACATCTGCTAGGAAGGCTGAGAACTGAGGGGAGTTTTCTCAGCAGCAAGTTGGAAGGAAGCTGCACAAGGAGCTGTCTTCCCCAGGATGATGAGGAGGAGGAGGAGGAGGTGGAGGTGGAGGTAGATCTGGAAAAGACACCGGGGGGAGGAGGGGAGAAAGCAGTCAGGAATTGTAAGAAACAGGTTTTAGCTTAAGTACAGAATCCCTGGGACTCTGCCAAAAGAGATGTCAAGCCTATGTCGTCTTACCTTCCTGAGAAAAAGATATGAAAGCCTCTCTGAGCAAAAGGGAATAAGAACTAAAAACCCAGACTGGAACTGATCACCTGATGTGGGGTGTATGGAATTTTGCCCTGTGGTATTCTTTATTACCCCATCAAGGATGAGATTAAATGGCCTGGCTGGAGCTGTTTGAAGCTGACTGTTACAGGGCCAGACTGTTGTCTGGTGGAGGAAACTGAGGTGGAGTTACTTCATCATCCTGCCTGGCCATGAGAGGATATTTTGGCAAATAAGTGATCTGGGATATGAGGTCATGAAGGATCCTACCCAACCCCCCGAGTGATTCAGACCAGATTTTGAGCAATTTCAGAGCTGCTTCAAGGTAGATAATGCTTCAGTAGAGAATACCCAGTTATGTCCTCAAATCTACCCCTTACATTTGCACAGGGGATATTCTGCAAGGGCTTCTCCTGTTCATTCTAAGGTCCACGTCTGCTGCCAGAGCACAGTAAAGGAGCTTTAATAAAAAGGAATAAAGAATTATGGTACTAAATAACAGGGAACTGGGCCAAATTTAGATTGCCAATCCTGCATTTCACAAATAAGGGATTGTTTTTTAGCATTCCTGCCCCACCCGTCTTCCTGAGTATGATTCATTAATAATAAGCAGTCTCACCCATGTTTACCAGTAATATCTCTTGCTGCTTTTTTGCAGCATTCAGCAACTCCCAAACCTGGCTCTTTGTTTTCTTATTTCTGAAGAACATCTGTTGTGATAAGGGACTGTTGGAGGCCCAGGTCACAGCACTGAGAGCTAAAAGATGCCTAATGGAGTTGAGTGCTCATTTCCCATTGAAAGTTGATGGCAATGGGACACCCAAATCCTTATGGGAGTTTTTGATAATGCCAGACTAGAACTCTAACCCAATTTAGATGACACAGTGGCTGGGGCGGATGAGAGTGCCGTGGGGCCCCAGGCAGCAAAATTTCCTGGGGCCCCCCTTTGACACGGCGCATGCGCCGTGGTGCCACAGCACATGTGCGGGGCCTCAGGAAGCGCGGGGCCTGGGGCAGCCGACCCGCTCGCCCTGCCCTAAATCCGCCACTGCACAGTGGATGTGCCTAGACTACTGGTTTTTTTTTAAAAAAAAGGTGGCCTTTTTTCAAAAAAACTATACCTGCATTTAGACTACCACTGTGTTCTGTCGACAGTAAATTGACAGAACACGGCGGTTTTGTCGACAGTGGTAAACCTCGTTTTATGAGGAAGAACTCCTTTGTTGACAGAGATCTGTTGACAAAAGGTGTGTGTGGACGCAGGGAGCCAGTTCTGTCGGAAAAAAAGGCCTCCAGTAAGAAGTCCTAGTGGACAGTCTAGCCTTTACATATAGAGCACCTCCATACATTACCTCAGTACGGTGTACATAACAAATGTCACACATGGCTGGAAAACAAATAAAGAGAACCCCTGCTTATGAGCCAATTTGGGAAATGTTCCTCCCCTATCAGTTCTCCATCTTGAGAAGAGAAATTCTCTTCCAGCTGGGCTTTTCCAGGAAGAATTGGGGCTGGGGTAGAACGTTATGCTGTCTGGAAAGCATCCCTGCCAACTTTTTTGAGATGAGGGAGGATGCATGACAATATAGCAAATACTTTTCCTTTACAATTTTTAGAGGCTTGTCTTCCTTTTATTATTTTAAGAGTTTTCTATTTAAATCTCTCATTTTCCCCCATCTATTGTATTTGTAATGTCATCACCTAGTGCAGACTCCTAGGGAAATATGGAATACTGATTTCTGAGGTATCAGTTAAGACAAAGAAACTAATTTGCAATTTTTTTAAGTGTGATTAACTTTATTCAATTGGCACTTAAACAGACTCATCCCCTATTCCTTGAATATTTTTACAAAATTATTGCAGGTTTTTTTTAAAAAAAAGCAAAGATTATCATGGCAGAGCTTGATCAGTAATACTATGGCCACTACTAATGTTCCCTGTAAACTGTGCGCTTGTGCAGCCACCCAGTTGATAAGCAGAACCACGCAGCTAGATTTTTTGTTTCTACTGCTGGTACATATTCACACATGCCTCGGTGGTGTATGTAAAAAATTATCCCGCACATGGATGGAAAAAGTGTAGAGGGAACATTGGCCACTACCTGCTACATCATTACATGTCTCCTGGTCCAGGAATCCTGCATGGACTAGGAGTACCAAACAATGAAGTGAAAATCCATCATACTGATCTGAGAGTAGAACTGATGTCAAGGTTACCATTTAAAGATATAAATTTTAATTTCGTTTTCAGTTTTCTAATTGGAAACAAAAATAAATAAATAAACACACATACCTCAGCAACTAAAAAGTGTTCTACCACCCTCTACAGGGATTTCTTCAAAACAGCAAACTGGATGAATTAAATTACAGAATCCATGTTAGTCAGTTGACTTCTTATATACGGCAAAACTCTATGCAATATAGATTATTCATCTAGTGTTGAGTACCCCAGATTTCCTGACCATTACTGTCATGTTGTTATCATATCTCTACTATTAAATATTTTGTTATTGTTGTCTCAGAACAGATATTAATTGTTAACAAGTCATAAATTTGCTCTCTCCTTATCTCTAAACTGTAATTCATGTCAGTTTTTGTTCACAGTTTTAAAAGTGGAATGCTAAATTTTGTTCAAATTTCTCAAGGAATTTCAGTCAGGTCAAGGAACCAAACAAACTGAGTCCGAGTCAACATTCCCTCTAATTTTTCCTGTGAATGTGCAAAATTAATTATGTGCACCAATAAGTAGGCTGAGGAGTTCAGCGTGTCAGAAGGGGCTCAGGACTGGGGCAAAGGGTTGGTGTGCAGGGGGATGAGTATGAAGACTCTGGGGTAGGTCTGGGGATGGAGAGTGTGAGGTGCAGCCTATCCTAGTGCTGGAGTCTGGGGAAGGCACTTCTCCTTGCTGCGGCCCTGAGTGCCTGTGTGGTGCTGTGGGGCTGTGCAGCTTAGAGGAAACATAAACATGCTGCTAGTGACCCAGACCTAAAAGTCACGTGTGCTGATTAAAAATGCTCTGGGTTTCAACCACCCATCAAAAATAAAACATCCCAGGGCCAGATTATTTTTTTGTGGATTCTGGCACCTGGAAACAGAATTTGGCATCTTAGATAAGAAAGAGGATATGGTCCCCTCTGGGTATAAAGATGGGTCCAGCAGCACACTTACTCTGAGCATCAAACTACCATGTATCTGCTGGTTGGGTTATGTGATTGGCCGCCCAAGTTTCCATGAGGATGCCCACCTCGTATTCATCTTTCCTATCCCTGGCCTGATATGCTGGAGTCGAGAGGCACAGAAGGGAGTAAAAATTGTATCTGGATGTGGTCCTTTGTCTTAAGTGTACACATAGACTTAGGGTGTGTCTAGACTACAGAGTTTTGTCAACAAAAGTAGACTTTTGTCGACAAAACTATACCTGCGTCTACACTACCGCTGAGTTCTGTCAACATAACGTCGACAGAACTCAGCAGTTTTGTCGAGGCTGGTAAACCTCATTTTACGAGGCATAACGCCTTCTGTCGACAGAGTCGACAGCTTGCTTTGTCGACAGAACTGAATGTAGTCTAGACGCTCTTTGTCAACAGAAGCTTTGTCGACAGTATCTGTCAACAAAACTTCTGTCGACAAAACCCTGTAGTCTAGACATACCCTTAGAGCTCTTTAAAGATTAAGCTTGGTACCATTATTTCTATTTTCTATCTTTATTTTCTTTGTAACCATTTTTAAGATCTATATTTGCTAGCAGTTAAAAAATAGAGCAATAGCCATTGTAACCATATGATTTATAAGCTTCTTTAATAAACCTGTAACAGAACCAAGCACAATTTAAAAGAACTCCAGCCAGTCATAAGGGACAGATACAGGCAGAGCTGGGCATTTGGATTGTGTCACTTCCAGAGGACAGATCCGTAGGGGCATCTCTCAGCCTTCCCTAGGCTGCTCACTGCGAAGGGATCATGTATCCTAGCAGTCAAAGTCTGAGATGTAATAAGCTCTCCCTGTAAACTCTGGGGCATCTGTCAGCCTGTTGGCAGCCCACCGCGAAGGGATCCCAATCCTAGCGGTTAAAGACATGGACGTTAAACCCCTCAGGGCACCCGTCAGCCTCCCTAGGCTGCCCGCTGTGACAGGATCTTGTGTCCCAGTAGTTGAAGACTCAGGTGTAACATACACACACACACTGCCCTGACCATCGGCTGACAACATCCCAAGGCACTACTGCTTGCATTGGACGGGTGAGAACACAAAGAGGATAACGCACCACTAAAAAATAAATAAATAAAACCACAACAACCCACAACCAAAACAAACCAACAGTCAGCATCTGTGCTAAGATTCCAACATGAAAGCTGTTTGGTACTCCCTGAAAAACAGGAGGATTTAATATAGTTCCCTTGCTTGTCCAAGAGAAAATCTGATCTTTAATTTCTTTTGGAAATACCTCAAAGGATTGAGATTGTCAATGTGAGACAAAAACATCTGCTCCTGTGATGTATTCTCATTTTACAATCTGATTTGAAAACCTATTTGATCTCAGTGCAATTTTAAACATAAGATTTTGTTTTTTCAACTTGTGCTGATAAGCAAAATTTGTCCATTTTTGCACAAAATAAAGCCATTGACCTTTTTTCTGTTCCTTCACTCAAAAAGTAATTACTTTTCAAGCAAAAATGGCATATTTTCAAGTAAGAACAAAAATAAGACAAAACAAAAGTAAAATCTTCCATAAGAGTCCATGGTACATAGACTGATCCAGGAGCTAGAGCGGCCCCAAGTGTAATTTAGGGCCTACATTCCAGCAACTTCCTGGGTTGCCTTATGTACCACAGTACTATCCACCCATCCCAGTTCTATATCAAGCAAGGCCCCTTATGTTGGGAAATCTTTGCGGGGCTGGATTTAAGAACCCTGTTATGCTGCGCCAACATTTTTACCCAGGATAAAGACCCTCACTTTAAGTATCTCCATTGCATATTTTTATTTGTATGTCTAATATGAGTATCTCCTCAGTCTCTTGGGACCATTTGGATTTTAGACTCAGTTTAGAAGTCTTGTCATTCATGGTGAGATAACTGTCTTATCATGAGAATCATTTGGTTCTTTCCTCCCATTCTACGGTCATCTTATTGCTGATGTCTCAAACTGTCTGCTTAAGATGGTCAGGCACTCAAATACTGCACTACAGCTAATTTTAACAACTTACCTCCTCCAACCTAGAACCAAGGTGAGTGTTCCTGCAACACACTTTCCAATCATGAAAGTGTTGAAAGGAGTTCCTAAACAACGTAATATTTCAGGGGGAACTGAGGGTCATTTGTTACCTTCAAACATGTGTGACAAGTAGCCACCTTGAGAATTGTCAGCTGAAGAGAATAAAGCTGGTTTTATTTGACTTACATCATTCTTCATGTATGTTGCTGCACAAGGCTATACTGATAAACTTGTGAAGAGAGCTTACAACACACACTGGCACATATAAGCCTGGAGAGCGTCCAGCATGGTTGTGGGTGGTGCTAGGAGTGGAGAAGAGAGCCCTGTCATAGCTCCTCTGAAATGAGAATTTTGACCTGGAATACTTCAGAGGAGTCTGGCTGCCTTGATAGGTCTTGCATGCAAATACAATCACTGCTGTAGCTAGGGATGTTAAATATCAGTCAACTGAATAGTTGAATAACCTCATGACTTCTTATCAGTTAGTCGACTATTCTATAGTTCCTGGGGGCAGGCTGGCAGCAGTGCAGTGTGCCAAGTAGGAGCTAGTCCGCAAGAGAAGCCAGTGTAAAAACTAGCTCTTCTTGAGAACTGGCCACTTGTCACCCTGTGCTGCTGCCTTTGACAAGAGTCATCAGTGCGGGGGGGGGGGGGCAGAACCCCCTGTCTGGGGAGGTGGGTCTAAGCTCCAGGAATCAGCACAAACTGGAACTGAGCTGGGCTGCCTGCCTGCCCAGCTCCTAATACACTTTAAATGAAGAGTCAAGGTGGGGAGTAGATCCTGGACCCAGTGTGAGCCAGAACTGAGCTGGGCTGCTGGCCAGCCTGCTAAAAAAATTCACTGGTTGTGGAGGGGAAGGGAGGGAAATGCATGTAGTCTATAGCATCAACTGATAATCGGTTAATCAACTACACTATTACATCCCTAGCTGTAGCTAGGTCCTGTCTGTTGGGGATGATGCTCTGGGTATGTCTAAATCTTTGTCAGCTCACATGGCTTAAATGTGTGTGGGAACGACAACAAAACTTTAGAAGATGGACAAAAGGAATGTCTCTATTGCCGTGGTCACCAAACAGTAGATCGCGATCTACTGGTAGATCTCAGGGGCTCTAAGAGTCGCTCTTGAGCCCTCTGAACTGTGCGCCTGCGCAGTACATTTACATTAGATTTCCTCATTTGAGGAGCAGCTACTCACCGAGCAACAACACAGGTGAGTAGCTGCGAGGTATGGTGGGAGCTGGGAGGTCGGGAGGGCTGAAACACCCCAGCCAGCTGACTGTGGCTTTCAGCTGAAAGAGGCTGCCCCGTGCTCCAGCTGATAGGCGGCTTCTCCTCTGCGCCTGCCCACGTGGAGCTTGGTGCACCCTGGCTGAGCGCCATGGCCAGCTGGCCGGGCAGCCACTTCTCTTCCCTCCAGCCCGGCTGCCCTGCGCTCAGCCCAAGGAGGCTGCATTTAGCTCCAGCTGTGCTGGAGCAAGCTTCCCAGGCTGAGCGCAGGATCACAGATGCCCATCTGATGGACTGTATACAACTAGCAATCTCAGACTACAACCCAGACTTCAAGACACTGGCAGATACTGTTCAGTCACAGGTGTCACACTGAGACTTTGTTATTGGAAGAAAAAATATATAACTATCAGTACTTGATTTTAGATTTACAAAATAGCACAGAACAAAATGTATAATTGTACATGCTTCATTTGACATTTAAATAGCATGAATTAAAAACAGACCATTTATTTCATAACTAGAAACGTGATTTTAATTTTATATATTGCATAATTTAAAAATAAACTGTTTAACATAGTGTATAAGGGCAGGGGATAGCAAGTGATGGACAGGAGAATAGAGAGGGCGGGGCTTCAAGGAAGGGGCGGGGCGGTAGATCTTTGCCCGTTCTGAGACTTAAAAAGTGATCTTGGGTGTAAAAAGGTTGGAGACCACTGCTCTATTGCAATTAGACACCCATAACTTTCCAAGTTCCAGAGAAAGGGACCACAAGAAGAGGAACAGACAGAGGTATCAGACATGCAAAGAGCTAATCCCCAAAGCGAACAAGAAGAGGAGCCATAGGAGGTGAATGGAACCAGGACAAGGTTGCTCTAATTTGTGTTAACAAGGTGTACTCATCTTGATTATATGCCTGAGCCTAAGCCTCCAGATACTTCCTAAAATTCAATATCCAGCACAAGGAGTTGATCGAGCTAGAAAAATGCTCCAATGCCTTTCCCTATTTGTAAGCAGTCAGAGCTGGTAAAACTAAGCAGAGCCATTTGTATGTAACTTAGTTAGATATAATATTTATTAAGTCGTGGATATTGCAGCAGTATCTAGTCAGTTCTAGGCTGCATTTAAGAGATTTATCTCAAATTCCTCATATCCAGTCGACAAAAATGTGGAATGTGAACATTTGAAAACTATCCAGCAAATGGGAGCCATTTAGGCATTTCCTTGGTTCACTGCCAGCTTTACTGTCCCTCAATATAAACACAGCTAGCTGCCTGTCGCTTTGTGTTTTTTTTTTCTCCCTTTAAAAAGTTATAATATCTGATACTGTTTGAAAATTAGGTCAGTTCTATACAGGGAACAACTACTATTTTCTGCTATAACAAGTGCACCCATCCTAAAATCTACAGAAATAATATACCCTTCAACTGCCAGAGTTCAGCACTCTGCCGAACAGTGTATTAACAGTTCAGTCAGTAGCCCAATCCTGCACAGTTTTAGATTATATATTCACAAAAGACTAGAACGAATGATTGTACAACAGATAAGGATTAAGTAATATTCCCTCTGAACAGCTGATCAAGTTGCTTGAAGGTGGATTTGAAGATTTAGTAGAATGGTGTTCTCAAAATATTTGGCTTTCCACAGCCCACATCTGACAAAGTCTAAAGAAGACACCCAGATAATGGGCTGGCCAAAGCAGCTGTGAATAACCTTTGGGAGTTTTTTTAAATTAATGGAAACAGAGACAGACTTTGAGTGATAGGTGTTATAAGAGCTATCAGCAATAATTGTGAAGAAAGAAGAGTATCTAACATGAGGAAAGCTCAGTCATTTTATTGTGAGAATTCAACTCTATGTTTTGCCTGAAGACAAAATGTGCAGCTTTTTGCAGCAAGGGAAGTTTAGGTTGGACATTAGGAAAAATGTCCTGTCAGGATGATTAAACACTGGAATAAATTACAGTGGGGTTGTAGAATCTCCATCACTGGAGATATTTAAGAGCAGGTTAGACAGACACCTGTCAGAGACAACCTAGGCAGTACTTGGTCCTGCCATGAGGGCAGGGGACTGGACTTGATGACCTCTTGAGGTCCCTTCCAGTTCGATGACTCTGTGATCCCCTTTTGAAGTACATCCAGATAATGTAAGTGGAAATTCCTCAACAGACAATGATTGCAAGATGAAACTGAATTAGTATTGTTGGAACATCTAGTGGACCATAATAATGTTTGACTAACAGAAGATAGCAGCCTATTTTTTGATTGATCATGTAATCTGATTTAGTAATGAACTGTACAATGAGAATTAAACTCAATTTAAGCATTGACTTTAAATGTTTGCTCTTCTTCTTAAATCTTCTAAGTTTTTCCTTTTCCACTGAAAATATCATAGAATGCATCACGCTATGACATCACACATACCTTAGATTTCATGTGTTATAATGTTGTACTCTGGGATATTTTGCACTGAATGTTCCTTGCAGTCTAATTAGCATAACAAGGCATTCTTCAAATAAATCTTTGTTTAATTCAATGGAGCTTTGGTTTTGCAATTCATACCAAATGGGGAGATAATATTAACAACTGTCCAAGAACATAAACTTGAACATAAACTGTTCATTAACTACTCTTGAAAAAGGCCCTGAAAAGTTTATTCTGAGGCTTAGCTAAGGCTACGTGGCTTCTGTTTGTAGACTGTAAAGTATGTGTTTTGAAGTGTCTTATCAGTAAATTCAAAGAGTATGTTAAACCAATAAAGAAAATTATTACATCCCTAAACCACAAAAATCCAAACCAGAAAAAACTCAGGAAGTCTATAGCAAAAGACAGCCAGAATTAAATTTAAGATTTAGGAATTCTGAGGGGAAAACTTGCAGTTTCAGTCATTTGTATACATTTGTAAATTACTAAATACTGATCTGATCCAGATGAGATTCCTAAAAATAGCTTTTGTGTGCTGCTATGTGAAAGGATGGTTGGGAAATTTTTGTTCAAATAAGAAAGTTACCAGAGAGAGGGAAATGTACTATACATTTGAATCAAATGTTTGGGTACTAATAAATATCAAGCAGTGAAGTTGATAACCTTTTTCCTGATAGAATCAGAATAGGTTTTCCTAAAATTGACATAAACCAGTAAACAGGAGTAAAATCCAAATAACGGCTTTGCTGATCAAAAATAAAACCTCACTGAATCAGAATGGAGGGAAGAACCCCTTTGACTATATATACACCTCACAGTCACATTACTCAGATACTTATTTAGTTGTACTCATATACACCTCTATATGTACAATCATAATTTGTACTTTCGGTGAAATCATTAAACATGCTTATTAAGTTCACAAGATGCTCTAACTTCCTAGTTGACCATCTGCTCAGGAATAGGTTTAACTGTAACTCTGTAGTACTCCAAAGAGGTTGCACAGAGCCTTTTCATGCATGCAGTGACTGGACTGTCCGTGTCTAATTCAGGAACACAGATACTACTCCCAGAGATCATTACTAGCCACTCCAGTCTCCCATTAGGTCAGGAATACCACCTTTCTTGGCCCTTACACCAGACAACAAACCCAGCCTATTATAGAGGGGAAGTGCACTTAAAATACAATTAAAAGGGAACAAGCATTAGTCTGCCCAGATGTCCCTTAAGGAATTAGGGCCAAGAATTCCTCCTGAGACTCCTGCTGATGCGTTGTACCTCAATTCTCTTCCTACTTCCAACCACAGACTACGGGTTAAGACTCACCATCTGGCCTTATAAAGATTGATGTTTATGCACAGTTAGTGATCTATTCAGAATCAGTCATAAAGTGGCAATGTTTATTTTTCCTCAACACAGATGGTGAAATGTGCATGTGCAGTGACAATGAACAGGCATTTAATTGAGCAGTACACTTCATTTGTTGCTTTCATTTTTAGCTGTTTTAGTTTAACGGAACTCAAAACTTCAATAGTTATTATTATTCAACAGGATGAGCAATTTGTGGTTTAAAATATAATAAAGCCTTCTGTTACCTTTAAATTCAGTTTAATTTAAATTGTGATGACCTAAATTGATCCACTATCCAAAAACATTTCTTCCAAAAGCCAACATGGAATATTTTAGCCCCTTCCTATTCCTGTATCACACTGTAGTGGTATGTGACTCACCACCACTGTGCCTCCTGGTGGCAAGTATGGGAATTAGCTTAATCCAGTTTGAGGGTACATCTACACTGCATGCTTATTTCATAATAAGCTATTCTGGAAGAAATACTCCAAAATAGCTTATTTTGAAACAGCACGGTTACACTAAAGGAAAGCCTCAAAATTAGTCCGAAGTAGGCTTCCCTAATGTGGACATGCTACCTCGATTTAGAACCCCAGGAGACACTAGGGAGTAATTATTTTGAATGGTCATGTGGAGGGGCTATTTCGAAATAGCAGCAGTGGATCATCCACACTAATGCTATTCTGAAATAGCTATTTCGGAATAGGTGTTATTCTTCATGGAATGAGGTTTATAGAAGTAGGAATAAGCTGTCTGTTAGTTCAAATTTATTTTGAAATAACAGAATTCATGTGTATTGTTATTTCATTGTTATAACATTGTTATTTCAGTATAACATCCATTATTCTGAAATAATGCTGCTGTGTAGAGGTATCCTGAGTGTGCTGTGTTTGGCTGGTCTCATCTGTTGTTCATTCACCTGTCTCCACCATCTGGTTCTGGATGTCCCTTAGACCATAGCATCCACTTCATAACACTACCCTCTGGCTATGCCCCCAACGCTGTTCTCCCCCTTTCTGGAGGAATCTATAGTCTTCCTGGCTCTAAACCTGCCTCCGTGGCCTACTGCAGTCCCAAAGTCTACCTCTTTGCCTCACAGAGGCTCTGATTGGCTATCTGCCATCCTCACCCTGATTTGCTCCCCACAGGCCCTTTCTGACTGTCTGTGGGTTTGTAGAGTCTCCCTAAGGCTCTTCTTTTGGCCTACTGCACCACTGCAAACACCTATTGCCTTTTTCATCAAACCTGTGGGAAGTGTGTACTCAAATAATTAATGTAAGATTCTTGTGAAACTTGTGATTAAGGTTACTTTACAGTGGGTGATAAACTAACTCCAGGATGAAACACATAGGACACAAACACGGGAGTTAAACACTTTTTCATCTAAGTTAGAGCCACAGGGAACGTGACTTCTGAATTGGGAGCAAAGGAAATGGCTTAATAAGTCTAGCTCTGAATTTTGAATGTACTGATTAAGAGCAGTGTCACATGGCATGCCACTCACCATTAGACTGGTGTCTTCTGGTCATGCTGGGAATTAGGTCATCAGGTCAACACTATGGTCGCATACCACCACTCAGTCTTTTGCTCAGGCTTGCTGCTTCTCTCTCATTGTTGGAATGATGACATCCTCTTTGTGATTCAGCCCTCCAGCTAGATCACTCAGCTTTTTCCTTTCCAAATGAATATATAAAGGGGTATATCAAAGTCTTTCCTTCATCCGTCACAAGCAGTCTTGTTGTTCGCTGCTTCTGGTGCCACTCCTTCCCTTGCAGGCAGGGAAATCCAGGCCCACCTTCTATTCTGGCTTCCAGTCCAGAGACCCTATATCCACAAGTTCTGGGCTTTCCTCTCCTCGCCCTAACTGCTCCTTCCCGACACTGCTTCCTGTCCTCCTGGTTCCTCACCTTTCTCTGGGAGTAACTGCCACAAACCCTCCTTCAGGGAGTGACTGCAGCCTACGCAGCTCAGAAGTCTCTAAACACTCCTCCCTCTTCCTGGAGGGTGATTGCCTTCCCAGAAGCAGCCCCTGTTGTCAACTCCCTGGCTTTCTAGGCCCTACCTATTCCTGCATAACTGAATCTGCTTACAGTCGTCTGCTCTTTGTTTTTTTCATATCATCTCCCTAGTTTTAGAGATATGTAAACATTGCCTTAATATAGAAATAGATAGTTCTGGATTCAATCACCTGATGTTCTAACAAACAGTAATTTTCAGTACAGTAGGAATGGTTTGAGTAAATGAGCTGGACTTCTATGCCCCAAGTGTGTGTAGGCTCCTCATGTTTAGGCTACTACTGAATGGTTGTTTTCTAAATATCATATATAATAATAAGAGTGGGATTTTTGACTGGAGATGAGATGTTCCTATGCAGGCTGCTCTGGGGAGAGAGGACAACCCCAGACCTCTCTTGTCACAGTAGGTGAGAGCAGGTGAGAAGCACCTGTCCATGCTCAGCTGCAACAGGCACAGGTGGGGAAGGGGTGCGTGTCCCCCCAGCTGGGGGACAGACAGACACACAAACAGACAAACTCTTTGAAATATATAGTAGACAGCTTTCCCTTTTTCCACCTCTGCCCCCTGTTGCCCCAATGGAGTTATAGCTGTCCTGGTCCCCATCTCTGGCCCCTTGCTGCCCCCTGTGGTCATTCTGCAGTAAAACTCTCTCCTAGCAAACCCTTCCCTAGCACAGTTGGGGACACATTAGTGAGGCTTGGAGGGGTTTTGGAGCAGTTTTTTTTTTTCGCATCTCACTTGTGTGGCCCCAACTGACTTTTCTGTGGGTCAGTTACCCTTGACTCAAAACAGGTTCCCCGCCCCTCTCATTAATAAAGACAACGCTGAAACTTTTTGTGTTTGACATAATATTTTATTTAAAAATGAAGCTTGGCCAACAAGCCCCCAGTTGGGGCCAAGCCCCCATCTGGCTGCAGCATCATAACACTTCTGCACCTCCCTGACCCCAGACTCGAGCCTATCATACACTGGAACTCCTTGTCCTGAGCCTCTCACATCCCCAAACTCCTGCACCCCCACATCCCCAGTCTTCTGCCACAACACTCCTGCACCATCCACACCCTGCAAATCTGTGTCCTGAGCCCATCCTACTCCCAGCCTCCCTGCCCTGAGCCCTTCATGCACCCCAGCCAAACTCCTGCATCCTCACAGCCACAAGCCTGTAGCTTGCTCAGCACCCCAACCCTCCACCTGACCCCAACACTCTCCAGCCTGGAGCCCTCTCCCTGAGCCAGCATCCTCTTCTCTACTTTCTCCTGCACCCACATTCCCTCCCAGAACTTGCACCTTTCACCCCTACCCAGTGCTTTTTTTGTGAGCCAAAATAACAGTGGAGACAGCGTGAAGACCTGGGGAAAAGTTAACCAAAAAAAAAAAAAAAAAGCAACAACTTTACCCCAGCTCTTCACGCTGTCTCCACTGCTATTGTGGCTCTTTGTCTGGAATGGGTAGGCCACCCCTGCAGTAGGCTAAACACTATTATGTGGTCATCTTACTTTTCCAGTCACACACTCAAATCCCATGGCTACGTCTAGACTAGCATGATTTTCCGCAAAAGTTTTTCCGTTAAAAGCATTTGCGGAAAAGAGCATCTAGATTGGCACAGACGCTTTTCCGCAAAAGCACTTTTTGCGGAAAAGTGTCCGTGCCAATCTAGACGCGGTTTTGTGCAAGAAAGTCCCGATCGCCATTTTCGCCATCGGGGCTTTTTTGCACAAAACAATACCGCGTTGTCTACACTGGCCCTCTTGCGCAAAAAAGCCCTGATGGCGAAAATGGTGATCGGGGCTTTCTTGCGCAAAACCAGGTCTAGATTGGCACGGATGCTTTTCCGCAAAAAGTGCTTTTGCGCAAAAGCGTCCATGCCAATCTAGATGCTCTTTTTCACAAATGCTTTTAATGGAAATTTTTTTCCATTAAAAGCATTTGCGGAAAATCATGCCAGTCTAGATGCAGCCATTTAGTTTGTTTACAATGTAATAGGACTATAAGAACATAAGAATGGCCATACTGGGTCAGACCAAAGGTCCATCTAGCCCAGTATCCTGTCTGCTGACAGTGGCCAATACCAGATGTCCCAGAGGGAGAGATCACCACTGGTAATCCTTATGTGATCCCTCCCCTGTCACTCACCTCCAGAGAAACAGAGGCTAGGGACACCATTCCTACCCATCCTGGCTAATAGCCATTGAAGGACCTACCCTCCATGAATCTATCTAGCTCTTTTTTGAATTCTGTTAAAGTTCTAGACTTCACTGCATCCTCTGGTAAGGAGTTCCATATGTTGACTATGCACTGAGTGAAGAAAAATTTCCTTTATTTGTTTTAAACCCACTGTCTATTACTTTCATTTGCTGACCCACAGTTCTTATATTGTGGGAATAAGTAAATAACTTTTCCTTATTCACTTTTTCCACACAACTCATGATTTTATAGCCCTCTATCATATCTCCCCCTTAGTCTTCTCTTTTTTAAGATGAAAAGTCCAAGTCTTTTTAATCTCTTTTCATATGTGACCCGTTCCAAAATCCTAATTATTTTTGTTGCCCTTTTCTGAACATTTTCCAATGCCAATATATCTTTTTTGAGATGAGGCGACCACATCTGTATGCAGTATTCAAGATGTGTGCGTACCATGGTTTTATATAGAGACAATAAAATATTTTCTGTCTTATTCTCTATCCCTTTAAAAATTATTCCTAACATTCTATTTTTCCAAGAACTATCCACAATGACTCCAAGACCAAGTCTTTTATAACACAAACTGAACATTTGTAATTGTATAGATACTCATTTTCACTTGAGGTGTACTATTAATGTTTTATACTAAAAATAATACTAAATTGCTAAAATAAATACTCACAGTCTTCCATGAGAAGCATATTGCTTTTCCTTGCTGAACACTTTGTTTGAGCAAGAGTTAATAGCATAATCTTACCAAACTTTTTAGACTTAATTTGCACTTGTGATACTAATTCTGCTTTTGTTAACTGTTTAGAAGCAGAAATATTAACTACTACTTTCCTTTAATATAAAATAAAAGAAAATAGAATTTAAATAAAAATTAATTTTAAAACCAGGTGTACGTAAATACTTTAAAGGTACAGCCACTCCTCGAGTTACAAATAAGTTAAGGACCAACACTTGGTCCGTAACTTGAAGTGTTCGTAACTCAGATCCCATAGAATTACATGGCAACCATGCTGTTTGTAAGCGTGGATCGCCATTCGTAACTCGGATCCACATTGTCTTAGGTGGAGGTGGTCGTAACTTGGGGAGTGGCTGTATTAAACTTTCATGATGCTTTGTTGTCTTTGGCAGTCTAACATGGAAACCTGTTGAAAAAGTTTGATTAGTGTAGTGAGTCAGCGTAACCTCCTGCTGACCTGGATGAAGAAACTCCCTCAAGGACTCCTTGGTGGGTGATACCAGAACCACCCAGCCCCGCCCACAGGAAACAGGAAGGCAGGGCTGGAGGTATAAAAAGAGGAATTCACAGCTCAGTTGGAGTTCAGCAGCTGAGCAGGCTAGAGGCTCTACTCCAGCCCCAAAGGAGACAGGCTTTGTCATGCTGCCCTCAGAGGGAGGACTGGGTTGGGCCACCCGGGCCACTGCTGGCCCCTGAGAACTGGACCAGTCTGTGGAGGCCGCTGCCCAGGCCCACAGATTCATCCAGACTCCCAGGACCCTTGCCAGGCCCAGACAAGAGGGCTGGATCACCTGGACCCTTACCCGAGCAAGACCCAGAGCCTATGGACACACTGCAGGCACCTCCATCTCCAGCTGAGCTGGAGGAGCAGCATCCGAGCCAGGTAGGTCACAAGCGGAACTGAGAAGTGGCCCAGGGAGAGCCAACCCTGAGGCAGCTGAGAAAATGGAGGTCAGCTGGGTAGCGTGTTGTGGCTCAGATCCCTGCTGACCCACCGACCTGGATGGCGCATTACGGCTTGGAGCCCCGCCGACACAGTGGCTGTGGCTCTGCCACTACTAGGACCCTGGGCTGGGAGGCAGTGAAGCAGGTGGGCCTGCGTCCCTCCACCACCCCTTCTCTTGGGTTGCAGGTTCCCCCTGTGGGGCAAAAGCTTGTTGGCTCTCCACCAGCAAGGAGACTCCTGACCTCTGGGTCAGCCTGCAGATAGGCCTGCACCTTGGAACCATTTGGACTACTTACTCGTTAGATAGTTTGGTTGTTGCCCTGTCCTGATCAAGGGCCTGGGCTCCTAAACTACTGTGCAGCTCACCAGACTACTGTTTACCAGAGACTACTTAACTGTTTATTTGCTGTCCTGCCCCAAACAAGGGTGGGCTGCTAGAACTGATATTTGGCCTGCAGTCAGGTGGGAGGCCCCGAACTTTGGTAAAGTATAATGAGTCAGCATGGCCTCCCCACTGACAAGAACGATTACAGTTAGCATTATGCATAAATGGTTATTTTAAATTATTATTGCTATGCCATTCTTATAGCTATATTTATTAGTGAAGACAAGTTTATAAAAACCCAAACAAGAAATTGACATTTTGTTAATATTTCCTTAACCTTAATGTTGAGGTTTCTCCTTACATTTTTTTAAATTAAAAAATGAAAATAAATAAAATTGTGATTAATAAAAGATAATTATTTTTGTTTGCAATTGCATCTATGTTGAGGCAGAAATATACCTATAACTGAGATTTTTTTGAACTTTGCACAAAATGTTGTATTCATAGTGTTATATCCCAACCACATATACTTAAAAAAAGTATAAAATTTATGTTTATTGAAACAAAATAAAAATAAACAGTAGTCACATGACACACAACATACAACAAAAGACAACATATGTGACATCTTACAAAAAATGGTACCAAAATCCTATTTATGACCACACAAAATAAGGCAAACAAAAATTAAAAATATAAAAAGTGGTAAACATTTAAATGAGCAAGTTATTTTCTTATTAAAAACTTTCAATAGAAATAATAAAAAATATTAATATTTGTCAAATTTGTTGTATTAATTTAGTAACATAGGGTACGTCTACACTTGCCTCCTAGTTCGAAGTAGGGAGGCAAATGAAGGTGACCAAAGTTGCTAATGAAGCGTGGGATTTAAATATCCTGCACTTGATTAGCATAGTCGCGGCCATTCTATTGTATGAGGAGTACCAGTTAATTCAAGTTAAGGGGTTTTTCTCGGAGTACCGCGTCTATACGCGGCAAGTTAAATCGGGCTAGTCAATTTCCAAAATGGCGACTGACAACGACTATGCTAATCAAACACGGGATATTTAAATCCCGCGCTTCATTAGCAACTTCGGTTGCCTTCATTTGCCTCCCTAGTTAGAACTAGGGGGAAAGTGTAGACGTACCCTTATTGCATTCTCCACTTCTTTATATTAAACTTTATTTTTAAACTCTGCTATACAGGTGTACTGAAAGAAGAAAAGCCCATGTTTCAAATATTAGTGGTTAGAATTAGAAGTAGAGTCTGCATATCTGTAGCTTAGTGACTGTATCTTCAAGAATGTTAGAAGTAATTCTAGCTGTTGCATTGCTAAAGGGTTAAAATAATTAATTTACTAGATTTATTTAAAGTAAAGTTTTTATCTTATTTTTTGGAGTGTGGAGGAGAGGGGTAATGAAGAGCAATTTAGGAAGGTAGCAAGACTTGAGCCAAGAGAATTTAACTCCAAGTTGTCTTAAGGTACGGACAACAGCAGCAGCAAACTTAGCAAACTGTAAAAGGCTACAAAGGAAAACATACCAGTATGTAAGAATATTTGAGAAAGTATATTTTTATCTGACCGCAGTGTACTTCATGAGTCAACGCAGTTGGGAACCCACTCCCTGAGTTTTTATCCTCTCTCTAAAATTAGAGCGGGGGTAGTTACCTGCTCTTGTAAAAACTGATTTTGTTCCTCTGGTGTCTGTTGCTTTTGTCTGAATGCCAAATGGATTGCGGAAGTGCCCTTACATACTGAAGTTAACTGTTTGGAAGCAACTCCATGTGTTAATATATCAATTCTGATTAACTTGCTTAATCTTGGTTTTTCACACTGAAATTTTTTAATCACTTCCCTGCCATTAAGTCACAGCTCCTGTCTTCTACTGTGCTCTGAACTGTTCCATTTTTTCCTTCATTTCATTTACCAATTCAGTAAAAGTATTGTTTGCTACTTCTCTCTCCTGTATACTTACTTTTTCCATTCTAACAGGTACTAGTCTAGGTCTCATTTAAGTTTAACTGAAACCTATTTTTTCTCATTTGATTGTGGCTACAGTGGATCCCATCTCATCTTTTAAATTTTCCAGGGCCACCTTTTCCCATTTCTGTCTCCTGTGAGGTTGGAGAGCCAGTGATGGCTTCCTGATGCGAGGAGGGCGGGGAGAGGGAGGAGCCTCATGGGCTGGATCTGGCTTGCAGGGGAAGGAAGAGGCTCCACTCCCCCTCCCTGTAGCACTGGAAAGTCCTGCTGCTCCCATGGGCCAGAATCACAGCAAATGGGAGCAGCAGGGAGTGTTGCCTGGAAAGTGGCGTAATAGATTGTATCAGTTCCCGAAAAGGTGTTCTCCAAAAGTTGTTTTCTCACTAAGGCCACGTCTTCAATAGGTGCAAGATCGATGCCCTTTGGCACCAGTACTTCTGCTCCTCACAACGAGTAAGGGAAGCTAATGGGAGGCAGCATTTGCACTTGTCGACCTTCCACTGTGTAGATGGCACAGAAATGCAATTTAAGATACGTCAACTCCAGCTTAGTAATTAATGTAGCTGGAGTAGTGTATCTTAATTCGACCTTCCACTGTACTGTAGACCGGGCCTAAGAATATTGATACTATATACTCATTCTTGCATTCATATACCTAAGCATTGGCCCATATGTTGGTGAACTCTTTTCCTAAATCAGTCAACAATGAGGGGATAGAAAGATTTGGTAATTAATCTCTGATCTGAAGATTTCAATTAAATTATTGGCTGTGCCAGATAATTCCTTTCTGATTTGAGCAGCTCACTCTGTGGCTCATTATAGCTATAAAAAATGAGGACAATACTTCAGTATCTCAGAGGTGGGTTGTGAGGATAAATCCATTAATATATGGGAATATTATTCATGTAATACCCTCTTCCTTCCCCCATCAGTATGGTATCTAAGTTACTAGATAGGAAAAAGACACAATTGAGACTCCAGTTATTGACAAACAATGGACAGGATCAAGTGTGTGCAAGTACAATGTTAAAAATAAAGGATACTGGAGGCTGGATACGTTCAAGGCACAAGGAAAAAAATCATGCTTGATATCACTAAATTGGCTTCAGTGGAATTACATCAAGAATGAATTTGGCATATTATGATTAAAATACATGTTTCAATTGTTTTGAGGAAGAAAATAAGAAGCAGTCAATAAAAGACTAAGTTAGTAATTGTTTTATAAATTACTACTTAGGGAAATTAAATCAAAGAATAATTGAAAAGGGGAGATGGCAAATGAAATGAGGATATATAATATATAGTTAACTCAGGCTTGCAGGGAAACAATAAAAGAAGTTAAAAGAACTTTGCATAGTGCTAGTTTTTGAGGGGTGGGGAAGGCTTGACAGTCCGTTTCTCTCACAGATTTATGGTAAGGAGAGAGATCAGTTCCTTTTTTCATTTCAACTTCCAGCCTGCTGTGCAGGGACTAGAGAAAAGAAGATAGAAGGTAATGGAGCCCAGTCGTTGAACAGTCTTTGTTAGAACACAATCTCTCTTTCTCTTCCTCCTTATTGTCAGGTACTGGGAATGAGACTGTTCCACATTCAGTGGCAAACAGACCAAAGCTACCTATGGGTGTAAATGTATACTTATTTACACGATTAACTGATGAGCCTGAGTTCATTGGTTAATCATAATGGTTACATGCAGCCACCCCTGCTGCCTCTGATACAAGAGTAACGGATGAACCCAGACAGGCAGATGGGAGGCAGGGGGGACAGGTGGGAGCAGCTGTGCGCAGGGTGCCTGCTTTTAAACCTGCTCTCTGAGCGTGCCAGCTCCTATAGAGCTGCCTCCCCCTCTCCATGCTGCCGCCTCAATCAGATGCAGCAGCGTGGAAGGGAAGGTGGCACAGACAGGAGCTGGTGCTCCCTTAAGCCAACTCCCCCATAAGCATGGTTCCCGTGCAGCCTCTTCCCCTCCTCCTCACGTGCACTGCTGCCTCCCATAGAGCACCAACTCCCACCTGGCCCCCCCCACATGTAAATGTGTAACTGCTATAAATTTCAGCAGTTATACATTTACAAAAATGAATATATTTTAACTACCTAAAGCTACCATTGAACTCCCTTTGCTAATAGAAGCCTAAATTCTGCGGGCTTTATAAAGACAAAACCTTCTTTGACTTCAGTCAGGGAATATTCTTGATAAAGAACAGCAGAACTGGTCTCCTAGGGGAAGAAGAGAGCTCACTAATCAATAAGGAGACTATGAAAATTTATTGGGATATACTAATAGTAGAACAGTTATTTCTTATCACGAGTCCATGGATACACCATTAGAATAGTAGTAAAAAACTGGTTCTGTTTGGAAGTGTTTCCTACATTTGGGTGTCTCCTTTTTTGTATTGCAACCCTTAGACAGTTTGGCAAAATTTTGAAACTTGAATTTCTAAAATTAGGCATCAAAATTCATAGTATGGCACTTACGTGGAGCAATTTCGAATGGTTCATACCACTCACAACATTACTTCTACATTAAAGGGTGACCCTTAGAAAATCAGGCCCCAGATACCGTAAATTAAGCAGCCAAAAACTGAGTGACCCTGCAAGTCATTCTTCACAAGAGAGGAGAAACACAGAAGATGAACTGAGTATAATTGTGAAATAGCCATTTCTGCTAATGTCTAGTAAATCCATGTGCTTTCCTTCCTCATTTTTAATATTGGGAAGGAAATACAGGGCTATAATTTAAAAATAATTGTTGTGTTAAGTTTAAATTGTTTTGAAATCTAGTATAGGGTAATGGTGGTTTCCTCAAGTCTCTGATGGTTGCTCATTTATTATTTGATATGAAACAGTAAACACTATCCCATTTCTTCTGGACATGCCCATACCAGTGTTCCTTCTAAGCGCCCAGTCAGTTAGCTCTTACTGGGCGGGGCTGATTAATCACCTGAGAAGCAGTGCAACCATGCAGCTTAGAGGGGACACTGGCCCACACCACAAGTTAGCACATAATTATTGCTCTTGTTAGCTGTCTCAGTCACAAGGACATGGAGACTGACCTGTTCTCAATAACGGTAGTCCCTCAAGGCCAATATTAAAGAACAGAAGGAGCAGCTTAGTAGAAGTCTGCATAACCATTGATCTACTTATCTATTCTCTGGATCAGTGTGACAAATTTTCTAGGGATCTCAACCCAGAACATTTCAAGGACCCTAACCTTGCTTTTATGCTTAAAACAATCAAGATGGCAGTGGGGCATTGTTGGCACATGATGGCATATATTACATTAGTAGATGTGCTACAAACCTCGGTGCCAACTCTGCCCACATATATACACCAGCAACACCATCACAGGACCTAACCAGATCAGCCATACTGTCACTGGTTCATTCTCCTGCACATCTACTAATGTAATATATGCCATCATGTGCCAACAATGCCCCACTGCTATATACATCGGCCAAACTGGACAGTCCCTACGTAAAAAAATCAATGGACACAAATCAGATATTAGGAATGGCAACATACAAAAACCTGTAGGGGAACACTTCAATCTTCCTGGACACACAATTGCAGATCTAAAGGTAGCCATTTTGCAGCAAAAAAACTTCAGGACCAGACTTCAAAGAGAAACTGCTGAGCTACAGTTCATCTTCAAGTTTGACACAATCAACTCTGGATTAAACAAAGACTGTGAATGGCTTGCTAACTACAAATGCAGCTTCTCCTCTCTTGGAATTCACACCTCCAGATCAGCTACTAGAAGTGGGCCTCATCCTCCTTGATTGGATCCACCTCGTCATCTCCAGCCTGATTCTGGCCTGCATATTTATACCTGCCTCTGGATATTTCCACTACATGCATCTGACGAAGTGGGTCTTTGCTCATGAAAGCTTATGCTCCAACACTTCGGTTAGTCTATAAGGTGCCACAGGATTCCTCGCTGCTTTTGCAGATTCAGACTAACACGGCTACCCCTCTGATACTATAATGGTAGAGTGTGTTATGAAAGAGAAAATGTAACTAAAAGGCAAAAATGAAAACTAATGAATAATCTTATGTTCTTATTGTGGAAATCATTTTTCCATATACATAGCGAAGAATTCTAGATCTATTTGATTATTAACTTTAAGGAACAATTTATATGACTCTGAATGAATTAAGATGATTGTACTAAGATATTTAGGACTTCAGCAAGATTATATTGCTCTAGTTTTTTTTTACTTGCCTATCTTTAGGCTCCTACATCCATATTAAGTTCCATAAGCCCTGGTTTTACAAAGTGCAGACTGTGTTTCTTTCAGCCACACTCACTGCTGACCATGGAGTAAGGCTGCTGATCCTGCCCTAGTCCACGGGGCCAGCCCCTTTATGCAAAGAGGACTATGACAGGAACATTCTCTTATCTTGGGTATGTCTATATTGCAGACAGACACATGTGGCCAGCTGACTCAGGCTTGTATGGCTCTAGCTAAGCAGCTGTATAACTGTGGTATACACTCTCAGGCTCTAGTGGCAGGACCCTTCTCTCCAGCATCAGCCCTCCTGTCAGGCTCACATTCCCTCTCCATGACAAGTCCCTCTGCTGGGCTCCCACTTCCCAGGATAACCACCTTGCTCTCACCACTCTTGGCTCCAATATTATTTGTGGGATGGCAGGTGTCCACTATCCCAGCTCTAGCCCTGCAGCTCCCTGATGTAGCTCAACCCTGGCTCATTATCAGCATAGCTGGTCTCCAATATTGCTCTGCATCCAGCTCCAGCTCTGCATCTTCTGGCTCAGTGCTGTTGCTGCTGCTGCTGCTGCTGCTGCTGCTGCTGCTGCTTTGGCTCCAACCCATCCCTGATTTCTGGGCTACTTCTCGGGTTCCTCCAGTTCTGGATGCTGCTGCTCTGCTTCCAGACAAGCTCTGATTGCTGCTTTCTCCTTACCTGTGCTGTACTTCAGCTCATGCACAGGATGGCTCCTAGGTTCTTGACTCACTCATTGACAGGGCAGATAGGCCAATCTGGCTGACTTGAAGCCTTGTCTTCTCACCATTGGCCCTGTGAGCTGTGAGTATCAGCTGCTTGCTCTTCAGCCCTTCCCCTTTCTTCTGGTACTGGAAAAAGGCCAGTCAAAAAAATCCCATTAAATTTCAAGGTGGGGCCAACAGCCCCCATACATTGAGAAGAGATCTGGGTCCAAAACTGTCTTGAATGCATAGGGTGTTCAATTTTAACCTGGTTTTATCAGCGCTCCTACTGTATTTTGGTTCATAAATCTGATTATTCTATACTAACTGTTCAGTATTCAGTATAGAACCAAACAAATGCCATTTAACTTAGTTACAAGAATGACTAACTCTATAATTCTTTTCTCTCTCTTTTTAGGGCTCCTTTACCATAGCACTTAAATGGAAACTCATATCCACTCTAGTTTAATTGGCTCACATCATACAATTATCACCACTTCTCCTGGAGGACTGTTTTTTCCCCTAAAGAGTCATTTGAAAACTAACCATAGAGTAGGAAAAATATACAGGCAGTCCCCGGGTTACGTACAAGATAGGGACTGTAGGTTTGTTTTTAAGTTGAATTTGTATGTAAGTCGGAACTGGTACATATTGTAGGGGAAACTCTAGCCAAACATTTTTTTTAGTTTTGGATAGCATAGGGAAAGGTTAACTCCCCTCTAATGTTTGTTTTGCTGTCTGTTCCCCTGTTCAGAAGATTTCACATCTATTTCTGTCCCTGTGACAAACTCAGGACTAAAGGAGTAACTCATCAAATACCAAACAGCTCTGCACCATGCTTTGAGCTAATAGCTTTATTTCCACACACCACCCAGGGTTCTAGGAGGAGGGTCCTTTTTTTGCTAACACAATGAGGCCAGCACTTTGTTTTGGTGGAGTCTTTGTTTGCCCAGGGAGCCCAGCATGTATAGGGGGAGGAGGGGCGGAGAGGCTGCTTTTGTCTGCTGTTCGGCAGCCTGTTGCTCAGGGGAGAGGGCAGCCTGTTGCTGGCAGGGGGGGAGGAGGGAGGCATGCAGGATGCGAGGCCGCGGGGGGGGGCAGCGTGCGTGGGGAGGCACTTTTCCTCTTCCCGGCAGCTCTGCGGGATCCCTGTCCCTGTGGCCAGCTGCTGCAGGCAGAGGCCAGTTGGAGCCGGCAGGCCGGAGGAGCCGGCCGAAGAGGAGGAGGAGGTGGATTCTAGGACCCAGGTGAGCGAGCCCCGGGGACGCTGCTGCACTCCGGGAGCCCGGCATGTATAGAGGGGAGGAGGGGCGGAGAGGCTGCTTTTGTCTGCTGTTCGGCAGCCTGTTGCTCAGGGGAGGGGGCAGCCTGTTGCTGGCAGGGGGTGGGGGGGCAGCGGGCATGGGGAGGCACTTTTCCTCTGCCCGGCAGCTCTGCGGGACCCCAGTCGGAGCCGGCCCGAGGAGGAGGAGGATCCTAGGACCCAGGTGAGCGAGCCCCGGGAATGCTGCTGCGCATGTGCGGGAGTTGCCTCACCCCGTTCGTATCTAGGGATCCGACGTAAGTCGGATCCACGTAAGTCGGGGACTGCCTGTATCTGCATAGCATGCTCTGTAAATAGCACAATGAAGAGAGAGGATAGCAGAGGAGAAAGAAAACAAAGGGAACAAGTTGGAGACTCCCCTGTTCAAATCCTTTCTCCCCATTAGGCAAAGAGGAAAAAGCAACCCTTGGTCTTCCACATCCAAGGTGTGCTCTAACTAATGGGCTAAAAATTATGATGTAGGTAAGGTTCAGTACCGCTGGATCTGGCAAGAAATGGCTTAGGTGCCTAAGCTCCTGACTCCCAGAAAAGAGGTTCCTGGTTATGGATCACAAGCAGAGGGAGAACATCACATAAGAACATAAGAACGGCCGGCCATACTGGGTCAGACCAAAGGTCCATCTAGCCCAGTATCCTATCTACTGACAGTGGCCAGCACCAGGTGCCCCAGAGAAGGTGGACCGAAGACAATGATCAAGCGATTTGTCTCCTGCCATCCCTCTCCAGCCTCTGACAGACAGAGGCTAAGGACACCTTTTTATCCCCTGGCTAATAGCCTTTTATGGACCTAACCTCCATGAAATTATCTAGCTTCTCTCTAAACTCTATTATAGTCCTAACCTTCACAGCCTACTCTGGCAAGGAGTTCCACAGGTTGACTACATGCTGTGTGAAGAAGAACTTTCTTTTATTAGTTTTAAACCTGCTACCCATTAATTTCATTTGGTGTCCTCTAGTTCTTCTATTTAGGGAACTAATAAATAACTTTTCTTTATCGGCCCTCTCCACACCACTCATGATTTTATATACCTCTATTATATCCCCCCTCAGTCTCCTCTTTTCTAAACTGAAACGTCCCAGTCGCTTTAACCTCTCCTCATATGGGACCCGTTCGAAACCCCTAATCATTTTAGTTGCCCTTTTCTGAACCCTTTCCAAGGCCAAAATATCTTTTGTGAGGTGAGGAGACCACATCTGTACACAGTATTCAAGATGTGGGCGTACCATAGTTTTATACAGGGGCAGTAAGATATTCTGGGTCTTATTTTCTATCCCTTTCTTAATAATTCCTAGCATCCTATTTGCCTTTTTGACCACCGCTGCACACTGTGTGGAAGTTTTCAGAGAACTGTCCACAATAACTCCAAGATCTCTTTCCTGATTTGTCGTAGTCAAATTAGCCCCCATCATACTGTACGTATAGTTGGGGTTATATTTCCCGATGTGCATTACTTTACGCTTATCCACACTAAATTTCATTTGCCATTTTGTTGCTCAATTACTCAGTTTGGTGAGATCTTCTTGGAGTTCCTCACAGTCTGCTTCTGTCTTGACTGTCCTAAACAGTTTTGTATCATCTGCAAACTTTACTATCTCACTGCTTACCCCTTTCTCCAGATCATTTATGAATAAATTGTAAAGGATTGGTCCCAGGACTGACCCTTGGGGTACACTACTAGTTACCCCTCTCCAATCTGAAAATTTACCATTTATTCCTACCCTTTGTTTCCTGTCTTTTCCTCATCCCACGAGGCATAACGGGGTGGTCGACAAATGCCTTTGATGTCGATCGCAGAGCATCCAGACTAGTGTGCTGAGCCGACAAACAGCCGATCGGCTCAGCGCGGCAGCCATTTTAATTTAAATGAAGTGGTGATTATTTAAATCGCCGCTTCATTTGGGTATGTCTAGTAAACTAATTTACATGGGGTGACAGAGCCATGTAGTCTAGACATACCCTTAGAAGTTCTGCTCCTTCCAGATGTTCTTGATAAGCAAAGCACCTGATCCCCCTCAGATTTGTCTCTTTCAGTAAGCAGAGTTGGCTAGCTCCAGCTCTTACAGGGCAGCCCACCCTCTTACAAGATTTTGAAGTTCCACTGAAATCAATGAGTTAGGATCTGGGCCTAAGTGCCTTACTCAGCCTTTGTAGATCCCATTGTTGTTCCAGTGATTTTCCAGCTACCTAAATGTTTGGCATTGCAATGCCCAAGTCCTTTTGTGGTGCCTGGCCTTATTGCATGCCTATTATTTCCTTTCTGGGTATAAATGACCTGCTCTATATTTAATTCTTTGTGCTATAGTTTATCTACTTATTGATTCATTCCTTATAGTCACATTTTTTTGCATAACTGATAAGATCCATTCCTGATATATTGTGTAATTAATTTGTTGCTTAATATGACTCTGGTTTAACTGTTTTTTTCTGCATAGTCTGTTACTAATTATGGCTGTCAGCTTCTACAAAGACTAGGGTTGCCAGGTGTCTGGTTTTGAACTGGACAGTCCAGTATTTGAGCTTTCTGTTCGGGAAACAAACTGAGAAAATATAAATGAGAAAACATAAATGTCCGGTATTTTGTAAATAAGATGTAATGTAGATTGTGATGTAATGTCAAGTGTGTCTGGTATTTTTGTTGAAACCATCTGGCAACCCTAAAAAGACCCCCTATATAACTGGGTGGAATTCTTCAAACTAATGGTTCCTCTATTATTTTTCAAGTGCATCTTAAATGTTCCTTTCTGCTTATTATTTTAGACATTCACTGTTATCTGTTTTGTGGTGTTATATTGTATAGCACCTTGATACACGACAGATGCATTATAAACCAATACAAATAATTTATGTTAAAGTGCTGCTTGGCCAAAACATGACCATTTTTATTTCTTTAAAGAAGTGAAAAATTTCTCAGAGGAAGAGTAAAACAAATAGTGTTGTCACTATAGTGAGGAAGAAAGATTAGGTCTCCTCTAATTTCTGTTAATAAGAATAATATGTATTGCTTTGTTCTGTTTAACCTGCAATGCAACATTGTTTTCTAATTATAATAAAAAAATAAATAAGTCCCTTATTTCTTATAAATATGCATATTGATCTTAACATAAAAGTATTCTAAAATTTGTTGTTTGGATTTATTATTTTTTCTACATCCTACGGAAGGACCTCATAAATTGTTCAGCGAGGTAAGTGAGGCTAACTATGCAGAAAAAAAATAGACTTTTCACTAAAGCACTGTGCCAAATAAGTTCAAACTCTGTAAATACTGAGATCTCAGTGTTATTATCTGACATACTATTTTGTAAGTTGCCCACCTATTTTAAAACCAGAGCATCATATAATAAAAACAAACAAGTCATAGTGTAAGTTTAGCAATTGACTAATCTTGCTATAGCGTACATGTATATAACCAAGCTGAAGTTAGTGAACAATTTACAGTTGAATATATACATAGTACCAAAACTTTTATATTTGTAATACAAAATTTATCACTTCATCACCTTAATAAAGGTCAAAGGAGATGTCTCTGAGTCACCTGGTTTAGAGAACAACTGGAGATGATAATAATGACTGCAACTATAGATAGATTTGGTATTATATTGTCTACAGTTTACTGCTATTGTGATGCTGGCAAGCCAACTGCCGGCACAGGCTATGGTCCCCATGTCTTGACTGAATACAAATACATAGCTGAAATCAGTCCAGTGCACCTGTATACTATTGTTAAAATAGCTATTAAAATTATAAGAATGTGTTTAGGCTTTATTGAATGCTTGTAACTTGGTGCATGCATTAAAATTTCACTTAACATCTGTATCCCATATTATACGGTAATATTTGAACATTTGCATTGCAAACCTTTGAAACTGTATAGATCACCAGACATTAGGGAGATGATTAGTGTGAAATTCTGGTCTCTAGCAGAAGGCATTATGTCTTGCCCAACAAGAAAGGCCTTTTAGTTACCTACTTTAGGCTATTTAATGGCCGTAAAGGCCCTTAAAAGCTGCAAGGCTACTCAAGGGGCACGTCTACACTGCAACATTATTTCAAAATAACTAATGTTATTTTGAAGTAACAAGGCTTTTTATTCCGGAATAATAAACCCTCATTTCATGAGGAATAATGCCTATTTCAAAATAGTTATTTCCAAATAGCGTGTGAGTAGACAGCACAGCTGTGGTTATTTTGAAATAATTGGCCTCCAGGATTTCTCACAGCTGTCCTGATGGCCATTCTGTCCATACCCATCAGAACTTCTTAGTTCCCTTTCCCTTGCAGCCTTTAAAGCTGCAGCCACAGGGGAAAGAGCTTGTGGCACAAAGTAGGCCCTGCCAGCCCTGTGCCACGCAGCAGCAGCCTTCACTGCTGCCATAGCATACCCCTAGATTCCCACTGAGCACCCCCTGGATGCAAGCAAGCCTGTGCCTGGGGGTGGAAGAGAAGGACACCATCCTGGTCTGGTGCTGAGATCCTGGATCTCATTGAGGTCTGGGGAGAGGAGGCTAACATCTAGGCTCTCCGCACCAAATACATGAATGCAGATGTGTATGGCTGAATGGCTAACAGCCTGGCCCAGAAGGGTGCCCAGGAGCAGGTGCATATGAAATTCAAAGAACTGCGCCAGGCCTACACAAAGGACAGGGAGCGGAGCTCCAGCTCTGGAGCGGCACCCCAGTCATGCCAGTACTATGAGCAGCTCCACCGCATCCTGGGAAGGGGGTCATTCCCTCCCACCCTTGTTGTTAACTCCGGGATGGACATGCCGTCGTCAGCCTTCACAAGAGCAAGCCCATAGATGAAGAGGAGGAGGAGATTGAGGAGAAGGAAGTCAGCCCCACCCCCGAGCCCTTCCTCCCCCTTTCTCCTCCCAGGTTCTTTCACCAGTCCCTCCACTATTATATTTACCTCAATTAAAAATAACAGAGAGTTTATTGTTCTAAAACAAAAAGTCTGATTTATTTGGTCTGCAGGGGAGGGGAAGAAGGTGGGAAGTGGAGAGTGGAGGAGGAAAGGTGCACACAGCAGCAATGCAGAGGCCCCTTGTGGGAATGCCCAGGGAGAGTGTCACAGCTGGCTTTGTCTGAAACTTTCCCTCAAGACCTCCCAGATGCGCACAGCCCCCTGATGGGCCTGCTGGATGGCAGCAGTAGATGGCTGCTCAAAGGCCCTGGCCAACTGCTCAGCCTCTGCCCCCAATCCTGGTAGGAACATCTCCCCCTTGTTCTTGCACAGGTTGTGCAGGACACAGTGGGCCGACATAACCTGGTGGATGTTCCTTTTGCTGAGGTCCAGGCAGGTGAGGAGACAGTGGAATTTCCCATTCAGATATGTGAAGGCACCCTCCACCATGACACGGGCCCTGCTCAGTTTGGCATTGAAGTGTTCTTTGTTGGGGTCCAGGTGTCCCGTGTGGGGCTTCATTAGCCAGGGGAGCAAGGAGTAGGCTGCATCACCCACAATGCACATGAGCATGTCCATGTCCCCAACCCTGATGTTGCATTTGGGGAAAAATGCGCCAATGTGCATCGTCTGGAAGAGGCTGGAGTTCCTGAATATGTGGGTATTGTGTGCATTCCCCAACCACCCAATGTTCATGTTGGTAAAGCGGCCTCTGTGGTCTACAAGGGCCTGCAGTACCATTGAAAATTACCACTTCCGGTTGATGTAATCGGAGGCCTGGTGATTGGGGGCCAAAATGGGGCTGTGGGTGCTGTCAATGCCTCTCCCTCCGCAGTTGGGGAATCTCATGGCAGCAAAGCCGGAGACTAGGGATGTAACAGTGTAATCAATTCACTGATTAACCAATAAGCAAAAGCTTATAGGTTAATGCTATAGACTACACTCATTCTCCCCTCCCCTCCTTGCCAGTACATTTTTTAGCAAGCTGGCCAGCGGCCTGGCTCAGTCCCAGCTTGTGCCGGGTCTGGGACGTACCCCTGCTGCAGCTTTGCATTTAAAGTGTATTAGGAACCAGGCAGCCCAGCTCAATTTTGGCTTGCATTGGGTCTGGGAGCTCAGACAGCCCCCTGGACAGGGGCTGCTGCCACCCCCATGCTGCTACCTCTTTATGAGAGGCAGCAGCATGGGGCAACTGGCAGCCGGTCCGCAAGGGGAACAGGTTTTTAAACTGGCTCCCCTTGCAGACCAGCTCCTGCCTAGCACCCTATGCTGTTGCCTCTGAGACAGAGGCAGCAGTGCAGAGTGGCAGGGGGCTCCTCAGGAGTGGGGCTGGAGCACACTGGCTACTGCTCCCACCCCCAGGAACTAGAATAGTCAAGTAAGAGATAAAAATTCATGAGGCTAATTGACTAGTCAATTAACCAATATTTAACATCCCTGCCGGTGATGATCCCTCATCGTCGCCAAGGATGATAACCCTGTGCAGCAGGATGATGTTGATGGCCCTCACCACCAGTAGAATGATGCAGAGAATCACAGGGTTGCCAGAGCTCCCAGGATGTCCCCGAGCCCAAGCCCCCTTCCCAAAATCAGGACCAACTCCAACTTACCCCATTCCCCATCAGAACTTTGTGAAGGTGGGACTGCAAAACCTCCAGGGAGGGAGAGTCAACCCCCACCTTCCCTAGGGAACCCCATTCCAGCAGTTCATCACCCTCCTAAGACAATCGTAACACAGTCATAGCTTCATGAGCATGGCCCCGAAGGTTGAGTTCCCCATGATGAACTGGTTCCCGATGGAGCTATAGCTGTCTGGTGTGGTGAGCTTCCAAACAACAATGGCAACCCGCTTCTGGAGGGGGGTTGTGGGTCTCATGTGGGTGTCCCATTACTGGAGGGCTGGGGCAAGCCACTCACACAGCTCCAGGAAGGTGTCCTTCCGCATGTGGAAGTTCTGGAGCCATTGCTGCTTGTCCCACCACTCCATGACAATCTGGTCCCATCGGTTCAAACACTTGTCCTATCTCCAGAAGTGGCAGTGCAGTGTGCAAGGGAGGTTGGGAGGGGTTGTGCTGCATGAGCAGCATGTGGAGTGGGGTGAGGAGGTGCCCCACAGTGAGCTGCATGCAGGTCCTGGGTCTACAGAGCCATGTGGGTAGCCTGTGTTAACTGCACCAGGAGGTGCAGCAGGAGGTCTAAGAGCCGGCAAGTACTGTACTTTGCAGCAAGTCTGGCTCCATGGCAAAAGTGCTGTATGCTGTCCACAAGGGCAACCAGAGCAGGCAGTGAGAAAAGTTTGCTGTCTCTTGAGGAGCGTAGACAATGGAGAGGAGACTGAGACATGGCTGTAGAGGAGCGCTCCTTAAGTACAAACTTCAGGCAGCAGCTACAGGAAGTGACTGCTGTCCTGATGCCGTGCACAGAGAGCTTCCCGGGGGTTTAAATGCGATTCAGCCTCCAATCAGTGTGTACGTGCTATTTCAACACAGATCTGCGCTATTTCAAAGAGCATTTTAAGTGTGGACATGCTGTTTTGAAATAGCTATTTCAGGAGTTATTATTCCAAAATAGCTTATATCAAAATAAGTGCATAGTGTAAGATATACTGAAGAACAAGGGTTTAAAAAGCCAGTTCCTAAGCATCCAGAGCAAATAGCAAACTGGAGCAGCAAATGGGAGTTTTAAAAGGGAGTATGAGAACCAGGTACACTTAACATTTGCTAAACTCAAGCCAATAGTCCCCACTCTCAACAAACAAAACAAAACAAAACATAACAAAAAGCTATAAGCGTAACAATAATGCAGGAAGGAGTCCCATAGTTCCTCAGGTTCAGGTTCATTCTGGCCTCACAAACCTATACTTTGTCTATGAACCGTGAGTTGTTTGAATTGAATGTACACACATGAACCCTGCCATAAGGCAGGTAATCATATATGTTCCATTAAATTAAATTAAATAAACTGGATAGCCCCCACTCTGCTGCTGGATTCCTGCCTGCATTATTGTTACTCTTGTAGCTTTCTGTTTTGTATTGTTTGTTGGGTGTGGAAATTATAGTATAGTAACTCCTCACTTAACTTTGTCCCTATTAATTTTGTTTCATTGTTATGTTGCTTATCTTTTACAGCATATCCTCATTTAAAATTGCACAATGCTCCCTTACAACATTGCTTTATTGCCTGCTTTGTCAACTACTTACAGGATTTTCTGAAAAAGCAGCCAGTCTTAGTCGGGGATTGGAAGCAGGGTGGGCTGGCAGCCCCAAAGCAGCTCCCTTATGCTTCCAGTGTGGTAACCAGGTGTCACTGGTATAGTGTCCTCACAGGTCTTATGCTTCTTCAGTGATAACTGTTTGGCTATGCCTCCTTATGCTTCTCTGTGTGTTGTGACTTTTGCAAATAGCCACCACTGCAGACTCCAAGGCTATGATTAGACTGCAAGCCTCTTTCAAAAGAGGCATTTTCTAAAGATACTTTTGAAAAAGCCTCTTTCGAAAAAGAGCATCTAGACTACAACCATACTTTTGAAAAAGCAAGCCGCTTTTTCGAAAGAGAGCACCCAGGCAGTCTGGATGCTCTCTTTCAAAAAAGAACAATTTGCATTACATAGCGCCTTTTTTCAAAAGAGCACTTTCAAAAAAAGACATTCTTCCTCGCAAAACAAGGTTTTCCACGGTCGAAAAAACTGCCATGTTCTTTCGATTTACTTTCAAAAGAACGGGGCAGCAGTCTAGACGCAGGGGAAGTTTTTTTAAAAAAAGGCCACTTTTTTTGAAAAAACCCTGTAGTCTAGATACACCCCAAGAGAGCTCCCAAAGACCATAAAATCAGATAAGGCTTGAAGGCACCAGGGCAGATTTATTATTAATGAAACACAGTAATAACTTCCATGGATCATATGTGTACAGGTAGGCTGAGAATTTTTGCCTTTGACAATGGACACGACTCAGTCAGCGACATGGGATGCATCACTGCCCCCTATGCTGGACAAATCTTTGAGGTACACTTTTAAACACCGGTACAAACAAGTTACACATCACTCCTGATATATCAGGTTGTCACCCTCTGACGTTACCTAGACCTACCCAATACCTTATGGCTGTGTCTACATTGGCACCCTTTTCCGGAAAAGGGATGCTAATGAGACCAGTCGGAATTGCAAATTCCGCTGGGATTTAAATATCCCCCGCGGCATTTGCATGAACATGGCTGCTGCTTTTTTCCGGCTCAGGGCTTTGCGGGAGAAAAGCGCAAGTCTAGACGGGATCTTTCGGAAAATAAAGCCTTTTCCGGAAGATCCCTTATTCCTACTTAAAATCAGGGCACTGGGCCCAGGGCGCTGCTAGCCGAGGCGCCCCGTGATGACGTCATGGCCACTGACGGCCATGCAGGCAGGGGCGCCAATTGTGCCGCCCCGCTTAGGGCGCCAGCTGCTGCAGCCCACCTCAGGCCGCTCCTGATCCTAGTTCATCCACAAATTCAATTCACATGCTAATGGACTCAATCATGATATGGGCTGGTGGGGACTCTACCTATTTAATAACCACTGAAGGTGTTAATGGCTCCCTGAGTGGTATCCTTCCTGTTTTAGGTATCTATCTATTGACTTTTATTTTTAACTGCTTAGGTTTAAGTACCCATTCTCCAGATACTTAATGATGCTCTGTCTCCCACCTCCCTCCCTTTTTCTTTCTCTCCCCTCTCCTATTTATTTTGAGTTTTCATATCCCCAACTCATAACTCCAGTCATGTGAAGAAGTTATGGTAATGCCTGATAAGAAACACTGTGGAGTCTCCACACTTCTAGAGTTCACCAACTTCCACATCATTCCAAGGGATTTAATATTTCATTTCTCATGGCAGACAAAAGTTATGATATGAAAGAAATTAAAATTATGAAATAATATATCATGTCACAATCAGTTGTAAGTCATACTTGAACTTTTATTGGACAGGATGGCAGAGGCATAGCAAGGGTGTTATGCGCCTGCGGGCAAAGGAAAAATCTGTGCCCCCCCCCCCGCCATGCTGAGGGATCCCGAACCTGGCACACAGCTGAGCCCAACCCAGGGAGGAGGAGAGGGGGAACTTGTACCACGTCTTCCCCCACCCCCTCCAGTTTGGAGCCGGGCCCCCACATGCACTAACCCGCTGGTGGAGATGGAGGAGGGTCAGGCTGGGGGCAGAGAGGCAGGGAGGAGGCTCTAGCCGGCGCCGGCGGGCGGAGGAGGAGCAGGTGAGCCAAGGGATGACAGGGGGAGCAGAGGGGACTAAATTGCATTTAGTGTGGTGCCCGGGGGCAACTGCCCCCCCTCCAGCCCTGTCGCTACGCCACTCCAGGATAGGTACCCTCAG
This sequence comes from Pelodiscus sinensis, assembly GCF_052426305.1. Taxonomy (NCBI): domain Eukaryota; kingdom Metazoa; phylum Chordata; order Testudines; family Trionychidae; genus Pelodiscus; species Pelodiscus sinensis. The sequence continues at coordinate 293,943,751 of NC_143052.1, read as the reverse complement.
CATGGATGTATGTTAATTTCGCCAGTGAAGGCAACAAAATAACAGTAGTTCAAATGACACCCATCAACAGGAAATGTTTATCAGGCAATGATAAAATATTTACCAGGAAATGTTGGCTAGGCTATACAAAATATTTCCTGACTGTAACTTTTGTATGAAAAAAATGTCATCTTTAGGGCTAGAAATAGCATCTTGCAAAGAATTAGATAACAGGATATTTATAGAATTGTTACTTCTTAGTAAATTTCCCCTCCAGTTACATGTTTCTTGATCTTTGGTCTTTGTATATATTTTGAGGTTCAGTCATTTGTAAAAATTATCTTAGTATTACTTGAGGTTTGCTTTACAAATGTTAAAACCAGAATTTTAAGGAAGTCCTGATTTTTTTCTTCATATTAACCAATTTATTCAACCTGTAAAATCATGAATACAATTAAGTCAATAGTAAAATTCCCACCAACTTTAATGATGCAGGATCAACCTGTTAATGAAATATATATTAGTGAAGAAGTTAAAAATGGATAGTCAGAATATAGAAAATCACGTGTGGGGAGCATGGGGCCAGCGGGGGATTGCTCGAGTCCCCTGCTGGCCCTGTGTTCCCCACGTTCTCTTGGCTTTTGAAATGTACAAGAGCCCTTTTCATGGCTCTTGTACATTTCAAAAGCAGGAAGTGCAGGGCTTCCACCTTTGAAATGCAGCAAGAGCTGGCAAACCTCTTGCTACATTTCAAAGGAGGAGGTGCCCTTATTGACTAATCAAATAGTCGATGCAAACTGCGTCAATTATTCTATTAGGTGATTGTAAGGCAGAAATGCTGAATGGAGGAATGATCTGAGTAAATTTTAAGGCCTGCCACCTGTAATGGATATAAGTGATGTAATTTATCACTATGTACTCTTGTAAATGTTGTGCAGAATTGTAAATTGCAAGAAAATGTTTGTAAGACCATTAATAAGGGAAAAGCTGTTTAAAATGTAGTTTTCCAAAATGGAGTCCAAAACTCCATTTTGTACCTGGAACTTTCCAGATTTGTCTTTTACAATTGGGTATGGCATAGAATGTGCAGGTAGAATATTTGAGTTCAAAACCTGAGCTACCTGTCAGTTAAATTTGCATAAACATGAATATGCATGAGCATTCCTATTAGCCAACCAATTCAAACCACGCTGGAAAAGCATCCTTGCCATGTCCAATCAGTTTAAAACATCTAGATAATGAATATGCATGAAACCACCCTATATAAGTTTGGACCGAACGTCAGTTCGTGCTGGTTCCCGGACGTAGCTGGGACCTGCAGCGTCGTGTGTTTCGTCGGGTTAGTAGAACATCCTAGCCTGGGCTCTTTTCAGAAAGAATACCTTAATGGTATTTTCCATATATAGAATCTTTAGTATCTTAATGGTACTAGATATCCTTGTGGTATTGAACATCTTTATGATGTTCTAGCCTACTTCTTGGGTTACATGACGGAAGGTCATTCCCACCTTTAGTTTAGTATAGTTTAGTTCTTAGAATAGGATAGATCTCCCATGTGTCAGCGACAGGTGCGTCGGTCAACGTAAGGTCGGCCGTCATCGTGTTTGTTCAGCAGGCGCGTCGGAGGAGTGTAGGGTATTATTTTAGGATTAGAATAAGTTAAGTACAGGGTCTACCATCGCCGGTTCGAGACGCTACTGAAGAACGTGAAAAGGGCTGACGAGAAAACGATCCGTGGAAGACGAATCGCCGGTCGTCGTTCCCAATTCCTGTCTTCGTGGGACTATCCTGCCTCGAATCGCCCGACGAGGGATCGCCTGGTTGTTCCTCGCCCGAGGCTCTAAAACAGCCAAAGGCTTGAGGTCACCAGCTTCTGCGGCTCCACTATCGTCGAAGACTCTGGTAATATTCAAGGATTTGAGGGGACTTCCCCTTCTTATCCTTTAGGTTATTGTGGAACGGGGACTGCCCCCGGGTTAATGTTAAATCAAGATATTGTGTTTTAAAATTTTACTTTGTCAAACAATATAGTCCTATTGTTATAAAATTTATACCTGGACTTATGTTTTTTTTATTCATTGCGGTTTTGCACTTTAAAAACGGTGAATAGATACGGATAGAGGTCCAACCTGTTTTACCATCCCTAGAGGATTGGGAAGTGCCGAGCACTTCTTTGAGGATTGCCCTCTTACACCTTTGGCATCCTTGATCTGTTGGTACTTATGAAAAGTATTCACGTAACAGAGTTTGGCGACTGTGGCAGGGCCTCTCCTAAAGTGCAATTAATTGGATTTTTCTTTTTTTATAGTTTACACAATATATCTCTAGTTAACAAAGGGTTTCCCTGGGTGAATACTGTTAACGTTGTGGGTTTAGATAGATAAAGGCAGCTAGGAGGGGATAGGTATCCCTGGGCCGTGGATTGGCCACCCATAGTTTGGGGTCCCCAGGAGCCTCCAAACTGCCCAATGTCTTTCTCTTAATCCTGACCGAAGACGGTTCACCCTTATTTCGGTCCCTGCGCCTTTAAGAGGCCTAGCATTGTAAGTTAAAGCCTAGAATTAAGTAGGTTGTCTCAGTTCGAGCTGCTAAGTTCGAACAGAGATAGGTTTAGGTTAGGTTAAATAAGGTCAGTGTCTCGAGATAAGTCTCAGTTCGGACTAGGAGTAGTCCGAGGCAAGCAATTCGAGGCTGACAGTGAGACTCTGTCTAAGGCTTAGTCCTTCTGGGTGGTTCGACTCTGAGGAGTTCGAGCCAGGGATCCGGAACTCTCTGCGCATTTTCAGAGAGCCCCTCTTGGTTACCTGGTCCAAGAGCCCGTTGGTCCTTAAGCCGTAACAGAAGTAGTTCGAATTTGAGAGGTATCAAACCAAGAGGTCTGGACTAGCAAGCCAGAAACCTCATTTTAAACCCCTCATAAAGTTTTCCTTTGAGGGTTCCGAACATTCGCAGTTCCGCCATTTTGGGTTGGCGTAGAACGTTCGGGGTAATTTAAATAGGTTAACGTTTGCATAAGGTGATTTGCATATTGGAACGCTGCCTAGCACGGAACGTTCATTGGCGTTGCTTGGCAACCGCCGCTTCCTGCGTGCAGCACCTTAAAGGAGCAGCGCAGTTTACTGTACAGGGTTCCAAAGAGTACCAAACCCAAACTGCACAGCTATTCTGATAGTTTGAAGGTAAATTCTGTGGGACAGTGAGGCTTGATCAACCTACTGTACCCAATAACCCCAGAATTTATCAGGTTTCATTCAGCTTTGTGAGTTGGTAAGTAGCTCACAGAGTCTAGCCCGACGTGATGGCAACCAAAGTATTCGGACTTGAAGGCTGTCGATTCCCGGAGCAGTCTAATAAATGTTGTCTTGAGTCGGATATTAATGAATATGTAAAGAATGTAAATGTTTGGGATGTTACTGAATTAACTGGTGTTAAAAGCCTAGATAATTTTAAGGTTATGTGGGAAAATTACATAACTAGTAAACCAAAACCCAACAAGAAGACAAAGAAAAGAGCTCTCATTCACAGTCTGGCTGTGATAACCAGATCCCTGAATGAGGAGGTACAAAGCTTAGGAAAACAATTTAAGGATGCTCAAGAAGTTAGGTTGTTACAGGATGCAACCATTGAAAATTTAAAATCTGAATTGGCTAAAAGAGAAAAGAAATATGAATTGATTTGTACGCAAAAGGATGCTTTAACTCGGCAAATGGAAGAAGTCATGGGTAGATGTCAGTATCTAGAGAATGCATTATCCGATAATGTAGTCAAGTTTAATGATTCAAAGGCAACTATCAGACACCTCTTAGATGACAAGAGGCAACAGGTTTCTGTATTGGCGGATCACACCAAATGTCAGGAAAAGATTGTGGAACTGGAACAAAAATTGGGTCTGGCAAGAGGATTTGTCTCTGCCATAAATGAAGGAATAGAGAAGGACATTTATGAAAACACCCTTCTGACCAAACAGTTAGTAGAAGGCATGATGGAACCTATAATTACTACCGAAGTGTTCCACCCTGGAAATCCAACTCCAATAGTGAAATATGAGAGAAGGATCTTATCACCGGAGCAAGTGAGAGCCGTAGGGCAAAATTTGGGACCTTGTAGAAGATCCAATGCGCTTAATTGGATGGCAAAGCTGGCCAGAACCAATTTGACTAGTGATGATATTCTTGTGGTCTTAAGAGAATGCTTACTACCTGAAGATTTCATTGCATTCCCTGCAGATCTTGCCACTACCATCAATCCCGACTTCAACATGATGTTTAAAGCTATTTATAATGTGTTTTACCCGAATGATGATATTCGAGGTAGATATTATGCAGATAAACAGCTTGAAGGAGAGAGGCCCGAACTATACTTTATCTGAAAGGAATTGTTACAAAGATTGGCAGGCCTAGCTACAGGAACAAATGGGGAAACAGTCCTCGACACTCTTGAATTCAGGAGATGTCTGTTTAAAGGGCTCATTCCATCCATCAAAGCATCATTGAGTGGTCTAGATATCGACAGAGTGTCGTTGGATATTATGAAGAATAGGGTCAGGGAAGTGTTTGAATGGTAAGTGCAAGCTGGATTGGTAAAAATTACCATGCCTCACAAGAAGATATCCGAGGTAAAGGATGTGAGAACTCAGGGAATGAGTAAAAGAAGACCACCTCCAGTTCTGAGGAAAGATCAGAGAAATAACACATACAAACAAAATAATGATAAAGAATTTTTACCTTTCCAGCCGACTAAGATGTTCAAAGGTAAAAGAGAAGATCTAATTACCACTAGGCAGATCCTCGCTAATAGACTAGCTAGATACCTCCTATGGCCTAAGGTACGGGAGATGGAGATTGATGAGATATTCATTGAGTTGGCAAGACTGGAGACAAATGTTTCCCCAATGATATCCCAGGGACAAAACCCACCGATATCAGCCATTGATACTTCTCAATATTGAAGAAGCCTGAATCGGTCTCAGCCCCTAGAAAATCTTACTGAAATTAGTTATGACATATTTGGAAGACCCACAATTTCAGTGGAATTAGAAGGCCGATTTGGAAAAGTAATACAAAGAATGTTGGTGGACACAGGGGCATCTACTAGCATAATCTGTACACAAGCATCTCCAACAGTAAGACAATCTAAGTTTACCTTCTTTAAGATATTGCAATCCTATAATGGAAAAAAATCAAAAGTGCCCTTTGCCAGTGATATTACTTGTAGAATAGGGAATATGGAAGCTAGACTGCCAATAGGTCTTGTAAAGCAGAATAGCAAAAGAATGTAACAACTCCAGTTTTGTAACAAATATGTAACAATCCAACTGCTAAGTATTGTAACCCAATGAATGCAGTTTTATTTGAATGTGAATACAAAGGTCTAATGTATGTCACCCTGTAAACACCTGTAAAGTGCAAAGGGACTGCACAATATTTTGTCGATGTGAATCTTATTATAAGTGTCTATATATTTAGAGATTTGCAATGTCCCAAAATGGAGTCCAAAACTCCATTTTGAATTTAGAATGTCTTGGTACCATCCATTAATGTCTAACATTCTGTTAAAACATCATTCACCTGGCGGTTGCCATTTACATAAATACATGAATATTCAGTAGCATTCTTAACACCCAATCAGTTTGTACCACGCTCAAGGTGCATCATTTGGCAGCCAATCGTTTTAAACCATTGCAGTCTATGCATATTCATGAGGCCAGGTTATAAAAGGTCTGACCGAACGACGGTTTGTTCTGGTCCTCGGGCTTATCCTGAGGTCAGGGCGTCGTTCGCGTCGGGATTAGGCTTAGGCTAGGAGTGAATGAGTATGAAAAAGGTCCTGTAAAGGTCTTGTCTTTAGAGAATTGGACGGAAGGTTCTCTTTTCTCTTTTAGGTTAGGTTAGTTAGTTTAGTAATTAGGTAGGTTAGTTCACGTCATCGTGTTTGTTCGTCAGGCTGCGTCGGGCAAAGCTTATCGGCCGTCGTCGAGTCTGTACGTTGGGCGCGTCGCGTTTTAGCTTAGGGTTTTATTTTAGGTTAAGGTTAGAATAGGTAGAGACGGAGTCTAGCTTCCATCGCCGGTTCCAGAGGCGCCGAAGAGCCTGAAGAATCGCTCTTCACGGAAGGTGAAGTCCGCAATTCTGCCCAGTTCTTCGTGGGACTCCTGGCTGTTCCTCTCTTGAGGTCCGGAAGGACTGACGGATTGAGGTCGCCAGCTTCGACCCTGAGACAGCCAGCAAGGGACGCCTGGTCGTTCCTCTCCTGAGGCTTTCAAATAGCCAAGGGATCGAAGGTCGCCAGCACCACCTCAATCGTCCTCCCATCGCCGTAGACTCTGTAAGTAGGAATAGGGGCCTGGAGGGACTTCCCCTCCTGGTCCATTTAATGTAAAAAGGGGACTGCCCCCTCATTTGTTCCTTCAAGGCACTGTTGGTTAAATTTGTTAAATAATATAGTCTTGTGGTTTTCACTGAAAATTCGGTCTTAAGTTTTCATTTTATATGCGCCTAACATCCCTGAGAAATTATATACTCTCCGGTGATTAGATACGGAGTGAGAGTCGCACCTGAGATACCATCCCTAGCGGATGAGACCAGGGTATGGTTACAAAGTATCCATCTGGAGTAGCTAGTCTACAGGACACTTCTCCATCTGTTCAAAGATTACAGTAATAGAATTTGGCGACCGCGGCAGGACTCTCTAGAGTGTATTTTTCTCAGGCTTTTATTCTAGTATAGAATACCTTGAAGGAACACTTGAGTGTGGTTTGGGGGTTGTTTTATCTAAGGGCTTAGATAGATAGAGGGTATCCAGGAGGGGAAGGATTGAACCTAGCTGTGAACTGGCCACTCATAGTTTGGGGATTCCTAAAGCTCCCGGGGCCCAAAATCTCCTTTCCTTTTTAAAACGGTCCCCTTATCACCAAATACCCCTCTAGTGTAGTGTAGTTAATTTAATAAGTGCTGTAATTAAAGAAAATCCATTAAGATTTATTCCTCTTAAGGTCCATTGACCTAAGAGAAGAACACCTTGGAGACAAGAGTAACCCTTGTCCAGGTATTTCTGATCACAGAAATTTTTTTTTCTTTGGTTCCGTAAGGTGCTTGCTGTTGTCTGCAGCAGAGCAAGCAGCCTCAGGTTTTAAACCCCTTTAGAGGTTTTTCCTCTGGGTCATAGAACGTTCGTGGCAAGGTTGCCATTCAAGGTCCGCCATTTTGAGAGGCCTCCTTAGAACGTTCGGGCGTGTCCGCCATTTTGTGGTTTGGCTGTCCGCCATTTTGTAATTGGCATTCCGCCATTTTGGCTGTCCGCCATTTTGTTATTGGGGAAGCCATTTTAGGTATAGAACGCTCCGCCATTTTAGGTTGGCTTTGGAACGTTGGGTGTGTCGCCATTTTGAGGCGTTCCGCCATCTTGGGATTTAGAACGTTCATAGTTCCGCCATTTTGTAGTTGGCTTAGAACGTTCGGTGTTGCTTGGCAACCACCGCTTTTGCTGCGCAGCACCTTTGCAAGGAGCTTGCAAATATTAGTTTATGGTAAATTTCTGCAGGACAGAGGCCTGATCAGCCTGCTGTTCCTGAGTAACCCAGAATTTTACCAGGTTTTTCCCAAACTTGTAAGGATAAAGTAAGGTCCTTATAAGTTTTAGCATGGCAGCTAAGAAGATACCGAGGATCTTCGGGCTAGATGGCAGCAAGCCAGCTGTGCAGATTAATAAAATTATTTTGGAACAAGATATTAATGTATTCATTAAAGATGTTAATTTTTGGGATGTGAATGATTTAAAAGGAGAAAACTGTTTAGATAACTTTAAAGTTATGTATGAAAATTTTGTAACAGCTAAACCTAAGCCTAGTATAAAACACAAGAAAAGAGCTCTTATACAAGGACTGGCTATAGTAACCAGATCTTTGGATGCAGAAGTAAAAGCCATTGCTAAACAGCTAAAGGACACATTAGAGATCAAATTGGCACAGGACGTGACAATACAAAAATTAAAGAGTGATTTAACTTTGAGAGAGAGCAAGAATGATACGCTGCGCTCTCAAAGAGATATGTTATCTCATCAAGTTGATGATGTCCTCAAGAGATGCCAACAGTTAGAGGGGGATCTAACTGAGAAAGTAGCAATGTTTAATGATTCAAAGGCTACTGTTAGGCACCTCTTGAGTGAGAAAAGACAAAATACACCTGTTAATGTAGATCACTCTGGATGTCAGCATAAAATAAAAGAATTAGAGCAAAAATTAGGTCTTGCAAGGGGTTTTGTCTCTGCCATAAATGAAGGGGTAGAGAAAGATATATATAACAATACTATTCTAACTAATGAATTAGTGGAAGGAATGATGGAGCCCATCATTACAACTGAGGTGTTCCACCCTAATAATCCAAACCCAGTAGTAAAATATGAGAGAAGGGTTCTATCACCAGAGCAGGCCAGAGCTGTAGGGCAAAATCTAGGGCCTTGCAGAAAAACGAATGCCATAGACTGGATGGCTAAACTGGCAAGAACAAACCTCACCAGTGATGACATGTTGGTTGTCCTTCGAGAATGTCTACTCCCCGAAGACCTGATTGCTTTTCCAGCAGACCTTGCCAACTCAATTAATCCAGACTTCAATCAAATGTACAAGGCTTTATACAATGTTTTCTACCCAAATGATGACATCAGGGGTAGATTCTATTCTGAAAAACAAAAGGAAGGAGAGAGACCTGAACTCTATTTCATCAGGAAAGAATTTCTTCAAAGATTAGCAGGATTGAGTACAGGAATCGATGGAAATATAGTACATGATACCCCTGAATTCCGGAAGTCACTGTTTTTAGGACTACTTCCTTCCATTAAAGCCACCTTAAGCAACATGGATGTGGAGAGAATTCCACTAGAACTAATGAAGAACCGAATAAGAGAAACATTTGAGTGGCAAAGGCAAGCCGGGCTAATAAAGACAGTGGTCCCACCAAAAAGGATTGCTGAAGTCAAAGAAGCGAAGCCTCCAGTAAAAGGGAGAAGACGACCTCCTCCTCCTCCCCCAGCACAGAATAGGGCTGAAGGTGCGACCCAATCTCGTCAATTCCAATCAAGACAAAACATTCAACAAACAGAACCTTCAAGAATACCCTTTCAACCCACAAAGCTCTTCAGAGGAAAGAGGGAAGAATTGGCAGCTACCAGACAAGTCCTCGCTAATAGACTGTCCAGATACTTACCTTGGCCGAAGATTCAAGGAATGGACATAGACCAGATATTTAGTGAGTTGACCAGAATTGAACATGGTGGAGAGCACCTCCAGAACGTTCAGGTGCCACTCACTGGCAGCAGCGCCACCTACTGAAGAAGCCTAGATTGGCCTCAGCCCCTGCAAGAACTTACTAGAATAGAATATGATCAGTTCGGAAGACCTACTGTTCTAGTTGAACTGAGAGGCCAATTTGGGGCAACCAAGCAGAAAATGTTGGTGGATACAGGGGCGTCCACTAGCATCATATGCACAAAAACATCACCTATGACAAAGAAATCTAACTATGCTTTTTCCAAAACCTTGCAATCTTATAATGGAAAGACATCAACGATTCCTTTTGCTTCAGATATAACATGTAGGATTGGGACAATAGAAGCCAAGATGCCTATCGGTTTGCAAAACCTAGACGGTGTCGGCATAATGGGAATAGATGCAATGAGAGAACTCGGAATAATTATTGATCTACCTAATAGACGAGTTCTTAGGGCAGGAAAACATCATTCAGATGCTGCTGTAGTCATCTCCAGTGTACATCGCTTAGGAGCCATCAAAGCGAGTGAGGACCTGAAAATACCAACCTGGGATGATGACATTCAAGAAGCCATTAAAGATCATCTAGCAGTGTTTGCGAGACACAAGCAAAGTTGTAGGAAGACCTTAGAAGTAGTAGATGTTCCTGGTCCGGATCCGAGACCAATGAAACAGTACAGGTACCCTGTAGATGCAGAGAAAGGCATTGAAGAAACCATTACTAACCTGGTTTCTCAAGGAGTCTTAATAAAGACACAGAGTCCATGTAACTCCCCGATTTGGCCTGTAATAAAAGCTGATGGAAAAACATGGAGACTTACAGTGGACTACCGGGGTGTAAATAAAGTAACCCCGAGGATGGCTCCTGTTGTGGCCAAATTCCCTGAAATCATGGCCCAAATTGCTGAAGGCGCCAGATGGTTCTCGGTATTGGACATCAGCAACGCATTCTTTTCAATACCAATTGCCACCTCTGCTTGGCATAAGTTTGCGTTTACATTCAGAGACCAGCAGTATACATTCACTAGGCTCCCCCAAGGCTTCCATAATTCGCCGACAATTTGCCATCGCACCATACATAAAATCTTGAAAGATCTCCCATGTGCGAGACATGTAATGTCATATGTCGACAATATCCTTATTGCAACCGAAGACAAAAAGACACATCTAAAGGTGCTAAAAGAAGTTTTAGGAGCTCTGAAACAGGCTGGACTTTTAATTCATCCAGAGAAGGCACAGCTCGTTAGACAGGAGGTAGACTACCTGGGTGTACATCTTGGTCAAGATGGTAGAAGACCAGATCAATCCAGAGTGGAGCTGATCTCAAAGTTACCTGCTCCAACGGATGTACACAGCCTCCGTACGTTCCTAGGCCTGATCGGATTCTCACGAGATTTTATTGAGGAATTCGGTAAAAATGCCCGACCACTCTACAAATTATTAAATAAGAGACAAGAGTGGGAGTGGGGCCAAGAACAACAAAGAGCCTTCCAATATCTACGGACTGCCTTAATGAAAGCACCAGTTTTGGCGTATCCCAACCCTGAAAAAGAGTACTATCTTACCTTAACAACAGGAAAAGAAGCATTAGGAGCGGTTCTTTTACAACACCAGGGCACCTCTTTAAAACCGGTGGCCTATGGGTCAAAAACCCTATCTGGTGTAGAAAGACAGTACACCACTTGTGAGAAAGAGGTATTGGCTCTGACATGGGCGCTAATCCACTGGGAATACCTAATTGGAAAGGCACCCGTAGTCTTACGAACCAGTCATACCCCAGTAAGCTACATAATATCCGGCCAGGCTAATAATGGAAGAGTTAGCCATCCAAGGTTAGCAAAGTGGACACTAGCCTTGTTGAATCATAACATCAAGATCGAGCCAACGAAGACCACATCATTGGTTCCATCAGTCCTTGCAACACCAATAAGTCCCGAACAAGATCATGAATGTCCAATTCCAACTCAAGTAGAAGCAACAATTAAATCACCTTTCAATTTACTGTCCAAATATGAGGATGTCAAGAACGAAGCTATTCATAACATCTGGGTAGTAGATGGCAGTTGTTACCGCCATGAAGGCAGTATAGTTACTGGTGCTGCAGCGCTCCATGCATCTACAGGAAGAAAGATTCAAAACCCTGTAAGTTTACCATCAGCACAAGCTGCAGAGATCATTGCAGTGATCCTGGCATTGGAGAATGCTGATACCACAGAAAACTTAGCTATTTGTACCGATTCCGATTGGGTACTCCGATCTTTTATAGATTGGATGGTCGTCTGGAAACAGCAAGACATGTGCACTAACGACAGACGACCAGTGAAGTACGCTCAATTGTTGAACTATGCCTGGAAGTTAGCTGAGGCAAGAAAAGGAAAAACCTATCTCTTTAAAGTACGTGCACACAGGAAAGATCAAAAAGAGATATCTTTGCTTAATAATCATGTGGATCAATTAGCTAAGCAAGCTGCCATTTTGGACAAGAAATTGACTTGGAATTTACCACCACAGCATGAGAAAATCGATGCTGTCAATGTTGCTCCACCATTAAGAGATACTGTGGACATTGTCAAGGTGCAAAATTCTGATAAGGAGATCAGCACGCTATTAAATCAGGGACAATATAAAAACTATAATATCAAGAGACATGAAAAAGGACCCATAATGGCTCAAGAAGTTGTGAATGGCCAAGATACTGGGATTCCTCTTCTGGTAATGCCAACTGCACTGAGAACAGACTTGATCGAACTAGCACACGCGCAAGGTCATTTTGGCCTAGAAAAGACCCTCTCCCGTATCAAGACAGTGGCTTGGTGGCCTCAGATGAGAGCAGACACAGAAAAATACATCAATAATTGTTTAAGGTGTGCTCAAAATAATCCAAAAGCAATGAACAATCGTATCCCTTTAAAGCATCAATCCATCGATGGGCCTTGGAAGCGTATCCAAATCGACTTCATTGGACCGCTACCAAGGACTGGCAAGGGAAACGAGTACTGTTTGGTGATCATTGATCCATTCACCAAATGGATAGAGGCTATCCCCACTAGAAACTGCACAGCCAAGACAACAGCTCGTGTGTTATTAAATGAGATCTTCTCAAGATACGGATTACCATCAGTTATTGACAGTGACCAAGGGTCACATTTTACAGCAGAAATCATCAAACAGCTTTGTGTAGCGCTTGGTGTTAGACAGCGTTTTCATATCGCAGGACACCCACAGTCGTCTGGACTAGTGGAGCGTTCAAATCGTGTCCTGAAAACAGCTTTGAGAAAAGTTGTGGAAACTTCAGGCAAGCAGTGGGATGTACATCTCCCATTGATCCTGATGGCTATAAGGTCAACCATAGGAGCACATAGCTACACGCCCTACGAAGTCCTCTTCGGCCAATTGATGAGAACACCGGAATTATGGTGGGTCGAAGGAGGGGTGCCACCAGAAGGCTTCCATCCTCGGATAAAGACCTCCGAGTACCTGAAGCAACTACTGGAAACGTTGAGTCAAATTCAACAATCAGTGGCAGTTACCTTAAAAGGAAATATTCAGAAGATGGATAAAAGATTATCTGAAGAGCTAAAATTCCACGAATGGAGTGTCGGTGATAAAGTCCTATACCGACACTTCAGTGAGAAAAGTCATCCCTTATCTCCGAGATGGTTGGGGCCTTGTTATATCATTAATAAAGCTGGCCCAACAGTGTACCAAATTGAAATACACACCAAAAAGAACCGGAAGATTGCTAAATGGTTCCATTCAAGTCAACTTAAGGAATGGAAAGGAAATTAGGACATGATAGCAGTTAGATAGTTAGGAGGGGTAGGAAGAAGTTAAACATCAAGAATGAAGATCATAACTAATACCCTATTATGTTTTGTCTTTACTTAGGAAAGTCATCAAGAAGGCCTTACTAAATACTGCTTATACATATAAGTAGAATGAAAGTTATACATTAATATATTGGGTATATAGTACTGATTGTAGCCAGTGTTTGGACAGTTACATTAAGTGATGGAGTATCTTATTTTGCAAAACTAGTAATAGGGCAAGATGAGGTATGGAGATGTCGCGCAGGGGATATTCCATTAAAATATTGGAATATTATTAGAACCACTGCGAGTGACGAGTCTACAGGACACTTCTCCATCTGTTCAAAGATTACAGTAACAGTCTTCAAGATCTAGATGGCACCGGCATATTAGGAAGTGACATAATGCGAAAACTCGGTCTCATTATTGATCTACCAAATAGACGAGTCCGACGGGCAGAATTTGGCAGAGCAGATACTGCTGTGGTAATTCCCAGTGGACATCGCCTAGGTGCAATCAAGGCAAGTGAAGGTTTAAAAACACCTAACTGGGATGAAGACATCCAAGAAGTAATTAAAGATCAGCTGGCTGTGTTTGCCACACACAAGCAAAGTAGTGGAAAAACCGGTGAAGTTGTGGAAGTCCCTGGTCCGGATCCGAAACCGCTAAGGCAATATCGCTACCCTTCAGAAGCAGAGAGTGGAATAGAGGAGACTATCAATAATTTAGTCTCCCAGGGAGTTTTAATTAAGACACAAAGTCCCTGCAATTCGCCCATATGGCCCATGATTAAATCAGACAGAAAAACTTGGAGGTTAACAGTGGACTACCGGGGTGTTAATAAAGTGACTCTGAGGATGGCTCCTATTGTGGCCAAATTTCCGGAAATCATGGCCCAAATTGCTGAAGGTGCAAGATGGTTTTCAGTCATCGATATAAGTAACGCATTCTTCTTGATACCAATTGCCACCTCTGCTTGGCATAAGTTTGCGTTTACTTTCAAGGACCAACAGTATACTTTTACAAGACTACCACAAGGTTTTCACAACTCGCCAACGATATGTCACAGAATCATTCGGAAGGTCCTGAAAGATCTGCCAAGTGCCAAGCATATTATGTCATATGTTGATGACATATTAATTGCTATGAAAGACTGAAAGTCTCATTTGAAAGTACTAGAAGAGGTATTGGCTGCCTTACAAAAAGCAGGGTTCTTAATTAACCCAGAAAAGGCACAGCTTGTGAAGAAGGAAGTAAATTATTTAGGTGTACAGCTTGGACAAGCTGGAAGAAAACCAGACCAAGCAAGAGTGGAGCTGATCTCTAAGCTACTAGCGCTCACCAACGTACACAGCCTCCAGACCTTTTTAGGTCTAGTTGGTTTCTCTCGAGATTTCATCGAGGAGTTCGGCAAAAACGCCCGACCACTCCACAAACTGTTAAATAAAAGGCAAGAGTGGGAATGGGGCGAAGAGCAAAAGCAAGCTTTTCAATACCTCCGAACAGCTTTAATGAAAGCACCGGCACTAGCTTACCCGAATCCAGATAAGGAGTATCATCTATCCCTAACTGCAGGCAAGGAGATGATTGGAGCGGTTCTGTTACAAGAACAGGGTACCTCGTTAAAGCCGGTAGCCTATGGCTCTAAAACTCTGTCCGGCTGCGAAAGACAATATTCAGCGTGTGAAAAAGAAGTATTGGCTCTAACGTGGGTGCTGATCCATTGGGCGTACCTAATTGGAAAGCACCCATCGTTTTGAAAACCAGTCATACCCCCGTACGATACATCATTTCCGGCCAGGCTAACAATGGCCGAGTGAGTCATCCAAGGCTAGCGAAATGGACGCTAACCTTGATGAACCATGACATCAAAGTTGAGCCAACAAAGAACTCGCCAATGGTTCCCGCAATCCTTGCAACTCCAATAGATCCTGGACAAGATCATCAGTGTCCACTTCCAGAATCTGGAAAATCAAAGGTCAAGTCACCTCCTAACTAAATATGAAGATGTGACCTCCTAACTAAATATGAAGATGTGAAGAACAATGCCACACAAATATATGTGGTTGATGGCAGCTGTTATCGACATGAGGGCAGTGTAGTCACTGGTGCAGCAGCTCTCCAAGCGTTTACAGGAGAAAAGATTCAAAAACCTGTGAATATTCCCTCAGCGCAAGCTGCGGAGATTATTGCTATCATTTTAGCTTTGGAGAATGCTGACACCCGAGAAAATCTGGCTATTTGCACTGACTCGGATTGGGTGCTCCGATCGTTCATCGACTGGATGATCGTTTGGAAGGACCAAAATATGTGCACAAATGATAAGCGACCAGTAAAGTATGCCCAACTATTAAATCATGCTTGGAGCCTCGCCGAAGGAAGGAGGGGTAAGACCTATCTCTTCAAGGTGCGTGCACATCGAAAAGATCAAAAAGAGATATCCATGCTTAATAATGAAGTCGATCGGTTAGCCAAACAAGCTGCCAGGTTAGGAAATGATCAGATCTGGAAATTGCCAACACCTCAAGAAGAAATCGTTGCTGTAATCGATGTTCCGCCATTGAAAGATACTGTGGACATTGTACATAGTACAGTGAAAAAGATTACAGTAGAGAAAGGCGCTATTCAGAAATTGGTGCAAGGCGCTCATGGTCTTGAATGGGTGGACTTGGGTGGACATGTTTTTAAACGAACAGATGGGTCAACGATTGGTGCATATTTAAAAGGTCTGACATTCTATCAAGATGAACTATGGAGATGTCAAGCAGTAGATCGCCCTATAAAGGAATGGGAGTATAATCCTTTGGCACAACATCAATATGAAATGATGACTACAAAAAGAAATGTCTGGACTCATCGTGAATCCCGAGATATGGTTTATAATCGCCAAGTGATCGATTCTAAAACATATAAGCCTTTGAGAGGCAATACTAATCGTTGGGAGATTAGGCTTCCCATTTTTAAGAGCCAAATGGTCACGATTCGAGTAGAGCAAGGTCATCGGGTTTGCCATCTATTTGTTCGAGATGCAATAGAGGGCAATATATTATTATATTTTGTAATTAACAAAGATGAGACTAAAGCTAATGGTTTTACTGTCCCTGGTTGGTTAAATATGCTAGCAGGTATATCTCCGACTAAGAAATGCCAATGGACATTTGTTAACCCCCATCTCTGCATAAACGAAACAATGGCACATGCACTGTCAGATACATATAATAAACGATGTCTGACTAATTGCAGAATGATAGCTCCTAGATGGACTGGGTCAACTTGTGTATATCTGGACGTTTTGTATCGTCCTATAGTAAAGCCAGGACAAATCTTATGGGTGATAAAATTTTATCATGATCACTTCACTACAACTACAATAGATGCTACTATTATATCACCAGCAAGGGTAATACATGCCACAGTGCCATTAACCTGTGCAGTGAATAGATCACCAAGCAGAATTAGTCAATTTACAGCATCACTGAGCTGCGTAGTAGATCCGCAGCCAGCTAGCTATGAATGTACTGGAGTGTTCGTAGAAAACATCACAGAATCCAACACTTGGATGGTGTTAGGGCTATTCGGGGTTAAATTTCCAGTAAAGATATTGGTGGCTGAAGAGCCTCACCGTCATGAAATCGGCCCTTATGTAGTCAAAACCAATATGGCTCGGCAAGTGCTTATAGAACCCAAATACCATGTAAGATGGGTACACGTGCCGATATCTTTTTACACCACTGACATAAATGAAAGGTGTGAGCCTTTTGTGGAGCCGCTCATACAGGGCTGGTACAAATGGTTACAATCTATCACCATTTCTGAAAGACAAACCAGAGCCAAAAGAGACATTGTAGCTAAAGTCCTAGGCGGAGTAGGTGCTGGCATGGGTGTTGCTAATGCCATCGATAATGCACACCTGTCTAAAAGCTTGGCCAAACTAACCACAGTTTCCGAAAATTTAGTACACCCCCTCGAAGAGTCTTTATTAGGGTTGGACAAAGTACAGTTAAAATTAACCGACTTATTACCAGAGTGGGCTGATTCCCAGGAGAGAGATCATGTAAAAATGCTAGAAGGCATGCAAAAGATTATTAATGATACTGCCCTAGCATTAGCCTGCACCCAAGTACAGAATATGCTATTTAGCTTATCACACAGTATAATCCATGATTCATTAGCAGGTCACTTTCCTGTGGAAATTGCCACCCTAATTTAAAAATTATCAACAGCTTTTGAAAGAGAGAATTCGGACCTATGGAATGTGCTACATGCCGAATATGACCCTAAGTATGATGTACTGCATGTTGTGCTTTTAACGGTTATAAGCGCACAAAAAGAACTAATATATCCAATATCTACACTTGGGCTGAATCTTAATGGTTCAGTAAAGATGCCTATTACAACTAGAGCCTGGGTGCGTCAAAACTCAGAAAGTGTCTTCGAAATAGTAAATATGCAAGCGTGTATGTCCCAAGATCATTTGGGATATGTATGTACATCCAACTTGTGGACTCAGGGTCATCTATGCCTAAATAGTGCAGAAGGAGAATGTAACTATGAATTACACTCTACTCTTTTAGGAAATAATAAGTCAGTGGTCGTTCAAATAGATCAGCACTGCGTGTGCATAAGAAGCCTATGTCCCTCATTTACCGTGAATAAGTTCTATACAGTAGTTATGCCGAAATTAACAAACTTATGTCTATTTAGGGTTTTTTAAATAAAAGGATGTGACATTAGCGTTATCTTGATTAATGCTGAATTTGAAGATATTACGGTACGCTATGCCATAATAGATACCATAACACCGGTGTCATTAGGACCAAGCATTAGTGCTATTAAAAACATGATGGAGCACCCTGAGTTAAAACAAATTATTTCAGATATCAAAAACGCTAGCGAAAAGGTACATGTTGTGGTCCAGCATTCTGTGGATCAAATAGTCCAAATTGGCAAGAAGATCCACATAAAAGAAACGATATGGTCCAAATTATTTGGAAACATCGTTGGAGACATAGGATATATTAGCAGTACATCTATAATAACCAATCCCTTAGGCTTGATCATCATTTATATCACTATTTTGACCATTTATGTAATAGCTTTGTCCTGTTATCTTTATTGTCCACCAAGAAAATTGTCCGAGAAGGTCTTTGCATTCGAATCTGCCTAAATTAAGGTGATAAATATCTTCATTTTCCTTTCGATCTTTATCAAGGAGGGGAAATGTAAGGCAGAAATGCTGAATGGAGGAATGATCTGAGTAAATTTTAAGGCCTGCCACCTGTAATGGATATAAGTGATGTAATTTATCACTATGTACTCTTGTAAATGTTGTGCAGAATTGTAAATTGCAAGAAAATGTTTGTAAGACCATTAATAAGGGAAAAGCTGTTTAAAATGTAGTTTTCCAAAATGGAGTCCAAAACTCCATTTTGTACCTGGAACTTTCCAGATTTGTCTTTTACAATTGGGTATGGCATAGAATGTGCAGGTAGAATATCTGAGTTCAAAACCTGAGCTACCTGTCAGTTAAATTTGCATAAACATGAATATGCATGAGCATTCCTATTAGCCAACCAATTCAAACCACGCTGGAAAAGCATCCTTGCCATGTCCAATCAGTTTAAAACATCTAGATAATGAATATGCATGAAACCACCCTATATAAGTTTGGACCGAACGTCAGTTCGTGCTGGTTCCCGGACGTAGCTGGGACCTGCAACATCATGTGTTTCGTCGGGTTAGTAGAACATCCTAGCCTGGGCTCTTTTCAGAAAGAATACCTTAATGGTATTTTCCATATATAGAATCTTTAGTATCTTAATGGTACTAGGTATCCTTGTGGTATTGAACATCTTTATGATGTTCTAGCCTACTTCTTGGGTTACATGACAGAAGGTCATTCCCACCTTTAGTATAGTTTAGTTCTTAGAATAGGATAGATCTCCCATGTGTCAGCGACAGGTGCGTCGGTCAACGTAAGGTCGGCCGTCATCGTGTTTGTTCAGCGGGCGCGTCGGAGGAGTGTAGGGTTTTATTTTAGGATTAGAATAAGTTAAGTACAGGGTCTACCATCACCAGTTCGAGACGCTACCGAAGAGCGTGAAAAGGGCTGATGAGAAAACGATCCGTGGAAGACGAATCGCCGGTCGTTGTTCCCAATTCCTGTCTTCGTGGGACTATCCTGCCTCGAATCGCCCGACGAGGGATCGCCTGGCTGTTCCTCGCCCGAGGCTCTAAAACAGCCAAAGGCTTGAGGTCACCAGCTTCTGTGGCTCCACTATTGTCGAAGACTGGTAATATTCAAGGATTTAAGGGGACTTCCCCTTCTTATCCTTTAGGTTATTGTGGAATGGGGACTGCCCCCGGGTTAATATTAAATCAAGATATTGTGTTTTAAAATTTTACTTTGTCAAACAATATAGTCCTGTTGTTATAAAATTTATACCTGGACTTATGTTTTTTTTATTCATTGCGGTTTTGCACTTTAAAAACGGTGAATAGATACGGATAGAGGTCCAAACTGTTTTACCATCCCTAGAGGATTGGGAAGTGCCGAGCACTTCTTTGAGGATTGCCCTCTTATACCTTTGGCATCCTTGATCTGTTGGTACTTATTTAAAGTACTGAGAACAGCTTCTTTGGAACTTCCCTTCAGGAAGTTGAAGGCTGATATCAAATCCCCCCTCACTCTTCTCTTCTGCAGACAAAATAAGTCCAAATCCTTCAGCCTCTCCTCATAGGTCAAGTGCTCTAGCCCCCTAATCATTTTGGTTGCCCTCTGCTGGACCCTCTCCAATGCATCTACATCCTTTCTGTAGTGGGGGCCCCAGAATTAGACGCAATACTCCACATGTGGCCTCACTCGTGCCAAATAAAGGGGAATAATCACTTCTCTAGATCTGCTGGCAGTGCTCCTCCTAATGCACACTAATATGCCATTAGCCTTCTTGGCTACAAGGGCACATTGTTGACTCATATCCAACTTCTCATCCACTGTAATCCCCAGGTCCTTTTCTGCTGAATTGCTACCTAGACAGTTGGTCCCCAGCCTGTAACAATATTGGGATTCTTCCATCCCAAGTGCAGAATTCTACACTTGTCCTTGTTGAAACTCATCAGATTTCTTTTGGCCCAATCTTCTAATCTGTCACTCTGGACCCTAACCCTGCCCTCCAATGTATCTACCTTTGCCGCTAGCTTAGTGTCATCTGCAAAGTTGCTGAAGGTGCAGTCTATCCCCTCATCCAGATCTTTAATGAAGATGTTGAATAAATCCGGCTCTAGAACCAATCCTTGGGGCATTCCATTGAAACCAACTGCCACCCAGACATTGGACCATTGATCACTACCCATTGGGCCTAACAATCTAGCGAGCTTTCTATCCACCTTACAGTCCATTTATCCAATCCATATTTCCTTAACTTGCTGGCAAGAATATTGTGAGAGACAGTATCAAAAGCTTTGCTAAAGTCAAGGTATATCACATACACTGACTTCCCCATGTCCACAGAGCCAGTTACCTCCTCATAGAAGCTAATCAGATTGGTTAGGCATGACTTGCCCTTGGTGAATCCATGTTGATTATTCCTGATCACATTCCCCTCTTCCAAGTGCTTCAAAATGGATTCCTTGAGGATCCCCTCCATGATCTTTCCAGGGACTGACGTAAGGTTGACTGGTCTCTAATTCCCTACATTGTCCTTCTTCCCTTTTTTAAAGATGGGCACTACATTTGCCTTTTTCCAATCATCCAGGATCTCTTCTGATCTCCACAAGTTTTGAAAGATAATTGCCAAAGGCTCTGCAATGACATTTGCCAACTCCCTCAGTACCCTAGGATGCATTAAATCTGGACCCATGGATTTGTGTATGTGTAGCTTTTTAAAATAGTTCTTAACCTGTTCTTTCTTCACTGAGGGCTGCCCACCTCCTTCCCATAATGCGTTGCCTAGTGCGGTAGTCTGGGAGCTGACCTTGTCTGTGAAGAAAGAGGCAAAAAAAGCATTGAGTACTTCAGCTTTTCCCACATCATCTGTCGCTAGGTTACCTCCCTCATCCAGTAAGGGCTCCACACCCTCTCTGATCACCCTCTTATTGCTAACATGCCTGTAGAAACCTTTCTTGTTATCCTTCATATCCCTTGCTAGCTGCAATTCCAATTGCTCTTTTGCCTTCCTGATAACTCCCCAGCATTCTCAAGCAATATATTTATACTCCTCCCTAGTCATCTGTCCAAGTTTCCACTTCTTATAAGCTTCCTTTTTGTGTTTAAGCTCACCAAGGATTTCCCCAGTAAGCCAATTTGGTCACCTACCATATTTGCTTTTCTTACTGCACATTGGGATGGTTTGTTCCTTCAGTAAGGCTTGTTTAAAATACAGCCAGCTCTCCTGGACTCCTTTCCCCTTCATGTTAGCATCCCAGGGGATCCTGCCCATCATTTCTCTGAGGGAGTCAACGTCTGCTTTTCTGAAGTCCAGGGTGTGTATTTTGCTGCTCTAACTAGAGTGGGCATAGACACCAGCACCACCTCTTGTGGTGGCCTGATTTCAAATGGGACCTATCAGATGGGCAGCCTCAGAACATGCTACCAAAACTGGTAAGACAGGCCTGTCTCTTCCCAGTTTGTGGCCATGCCCCCTTTTCCATGCTGAGAATTCATATACAAGGAGGCAGCACAGGAGCAGGAGGAGCAGAAGAGGAAGGGAATACATGGTTGCTCCTGCAAGGCCTCTGTCAATAGGGCACAGGGACCTGGAACTAGGGATGTAAAATCCTCTTTAATCAGTTAACTGGTTACGTTTAATGAGTTAACTGATTAACAGGCTAAAACAATTGAGCTGGAGAGGCCTCCCCACCTGCCACAGCTGGACTGGAACAGCCTCCTTGCCCTGGGCAGAGGCTCCTCCAGCCCAGCTACTTCTGGACCCTTGTGAAGCTGGGAGCTGACAGCCCCATGTGGGAGCCCAACAGTGCTTGAGCAGTCTTCTGCCTGTGGCAGGCTGCAGGCAGGAATCTGCTCCCCGGGGACCCATTCACATATGGAACACATTGGACAATTCGGTGCCTCAGACACTGTTCAGGATGTGGAGTTGACACCTGCCGAAGTGGCTACCTGAGCTCTATCCTAGCTCAAAGGAAAGTAAGGCTTATAAATTCTTACTCTACCCTGCCTAAGGTTATAGCAGATTGCTTACTGCTTCACTCTGCTTATTACCCAGGTTGCCAGATAGCTTTGAAGCCCAGTCAGGGGGGCTGCAGACCCACAGACTACTTGCCTTACTGCCCGGGGAAGGGTAATTGCCAGATTGTTGCCTAGGTCTACTGCCTCCTCCAGCCTGGCAGCTGTGGGGACCCCTTCATAAGCTGTATTAGCAGGTGTGTCATAAGCAACACAGGAGAATTCTTCTGTTCTACTCTGCTATGATTAGGCCTCAACTGGAGTATTTTGTTCAGTTCTGGGCACCACATTTCAGGATAGGTGTGGCTAAACTGGAGAAAGTCCAAAGAAGAGCAATAAAAATCATTAAAGGTCTAAAAAGATGACCTATGACTGAAGATTAGGGGGAAAAAATCTAGGTTTAGTCTAAAGAAGAGATCGCTGAAAGGAGACATACAGCCAGTCCCCAAGTTACGAACACTTGGCCGTAACTTAAAATGTTTGTAAGTAGAACCCCATTGAGTTACATTGAAACCATACTATTCGTAAGCGCGGGTCGCGTTCGTAACTCGGGGACCGCCTTAATGACCGCTTAATGGGAGGTTTGGTCATAAATGCGAACGGCCATAAATCAACTGTTTGTAAGTCAGGGACTGGCTGTAATGGTTTTTAAATACATAAAGATTGTTGAGGAAGGAAAATTCTTCTTAACCTCTGAGGTTAGGACAAGAAGCAATGGGTGTAACTTGCAGCAAAGCTGGGTTAGGTAGGACATTAGGAAAAACTTAACTATCAGGGTGGTTAAGCACTGGAATAAATTGCCTAGGGATATTGTGGAATCTCCATCATTGGAGACTGTTAAAACTAACATGTAAAAACAAAGTTAGACAAACACCTGCTTTAGATAATTTTTAGTCTTTCAATGAATGCAGGAGAATGGACTAGCCTATGACTTCTCAAGCTCCCTTCCAGTCCTGCACTTTAGTGTTCAGATACTGAAACATAAGCACTTAGCACTTAATTATTACAGCAAAAGTTCCCTCAGTGACTCCCTGTCAGTGTGTGGTTCCTAAAGAGAAAACAATGAGGAGTCCTGTGGCACCTCCGAGACTAACAGCTTTGTTGGGATATAAACTTTAATCTGTTAGTCTCTATAGTGTCACAGGACTCCTAGCAAAATGCAGGACAATGTAGCACTTTAAAGACTAACAAGATGGTTTATTAGATGATGAGCTTTCGTGGGCCAGACCCACTTCCTCAGATCAAATAGTGGAAGAAAATAGTCACAACCATATATACATACCAAAGGATACAATTTAAAAAAATGAACAAATATGAAAAGGACAAATCACATTGCAGAACAGGAGGGGGATGCGGGGGGGGGGGGGGAAGGTAAGTGTCTGTGAATTGATGATATTAGAGGTAGGGAGAGGACTCCTAGTTGGTTTTGCAGCTACAGACTAGCTGAGCTGGGGCTTCGGCACCTAAATCGGAGGGTTAGGTACCTACACATCTTGTGGCTTACCTGTGCCTGCCCTACATCCCATCCCACGGCGCTGCTCCACCCATTCCTTGTTACCAATGCTGTTTCCATGGCATCCTGCAGCATTTTGTTTGGGGAGGGGGGATACACGGCGTGTGGTCCCAGACCCCTTTTGGAGCCTCTGACAGGTGCTTCATCCGCCATTTCGACCCTGGGCGCTGGGGATGTTCTCGGAGGCGCTGAGTGCGCTCCAGAGCCCGGGGGACGCCTCTAAGACAGGGCCAGAGGGCTGCGGGAGCCGGGGCTAGGAAAGTCCTGCCCCAGGCGCGGTTGGGCCGGCGGACGAGCCCCTCGCCCCTCACGCACCTCTTGGCCGGGCTGCTGGATGCCCCGGCAGGCGGGGCGGGGGTTCAGGCGCTGCCGCCGCCGGCCTGTGGGAGGTGCCAATGCGCCCTCCCTCCCGCGGGCCGACGAGGCGCCTGAGCGGAGCGGCACCTACCCGGCTCCCAGGGACGGAGGGAGGAGCCGCCGCCGTCGCCCGGAGGAAGGTAGGAGGAAGGGGGGTTGTCGCGGGCACCTCATCCCCCTCCCCCGGCCTGGGCTGAGGCGAGAGGAACCCGCGCGCGCCGTTCTACGGGCGGGGGGCGCGGCGAGGCCGTTACGGTTCAGTCAGAGGGGAACGTTTCCCCGCCCCCTCGGCCGCTGCTGCGCCACCCGCGGCGGGGGCCGCAACGGCCGCCGTGCTGGGACGTGGCGGGAGGGGAGAGGAGGGTTAGGGCCGGTGCTGGAGATAGATGGGGGGAGGGGGGTAGAGCCTGTTTCGCTCTGCGGCGTAGCCGCCTCTGGCCTGCGCTGCGCCGTGTCTCCGAGGGGCGGGGCGCTGCCTGACAGGAGCATTTCGCTCCTGCGAACCAACCGCTTCCCAGGTCGAAGGCGCAGCGTGGGGTGGAGGCCAGGAGGCCCCTGCCCGTGTGCGCGGCGGGCCCTGGGGTGCAAGGTGGCTGCAGGCTCAGCGTGGAGGAGCCAGTGCTGGGCCTCTGCCCATTTGAGATTTTGGAGCTAGGAACTGAGACTTCGCACTGGGGTTGGCAGCTAGTATCAGGCTTGCATTGCCCAGCTGTGATACGAGGGAGGCTTTTGCAGATGGCCCCAGTTGTGGAGCTGCGGTGCAGCCTGAAGCTCGCAAAGGGCTGGATAACAATAGCTCAGCTTAGTCCATCAGAAGAGGACAAAGCTTTCTTGACAGTCATATGGAAACACGTTTTGTGATCTTGCTGCTACCTCTGAGTCCAGGATCAGAGATGGGGGAGAAAACTAGGAGTGTAAGTGACCAGTCCACTACCTGATAAGCAGAGGCTATTGGGTAGTTGAGTCACTACTCAACTAGTCACTTCCCCCACAGCAAGGGGAGAGCAGGAGCTGGTGCTGGGGGGAGCCAACTTCAAAGCCAGTCCCCCCCAGCATGGTTGTGGCAGGGGAGGCAGTGGCACAGCAGGAAATGGCGTGAGCAGGGGCTGATGCAGTCCCTACTCCCACTGGTCTGACTGCTGTGCCCTGCTTGAGTCCCTGCCTGCACCTCTGCCTTTTCAACGTAGTAAGAGCCACAGGTGGGTTTGCGAGTGCCCTGCCCCTTGTTGACTAATCAAGTAATCGATGGAAATTCGTTCAGCTGCTCAGTTAGCTGATTAATCGAAATTTAACATCCCTAGAAAAAACAGGAATTACCATACTTTATCAGTGCCATGGTCCATGCAGCCCATCTGCCTCTGCGTTGGTCAGTATGAGATCCTTGAGGAAAATACTAACCAAGTCCTTAAATGGGCAATTATGGAATAATTTATACTCGAAGTATTCTTGTCCCTTTGCTTAGACTGCTCTGTGCTAGGGATGTAAGCAACTAGTTGACTACCCGATAAGCAGGAGGGGTGGAGGTGGCTCCTGTACTTTCCAAAGGAGAGACACCACCTAGACTTATCAGGTAGTCAAATAGTCGCTTACATCCCTAATGTGATTGCCTCATCTCAAAAAAGATATATTAGCATTGGAAAAGGTTCGGAAAAGGGCAACAGTAATTATTACTGGTTTGGAATGGGTGCCATATGAATTAAAAGGACTGGGACTTTTCAGCTTAGAAAAGAGGAGACTGAGGATAGAGGTCTATAAAATCCTGACAGTTATGGCAAAAGTGAATAAGAAAAAGTTATTTACTTGTTCCCCTAACATAAGAACTAGGTGTTACCAGAAGAAATTAGTTATGGTTGCCAGATGATTTCAACAAAAATACCGGACACACTTGACATTACATCACAATCTACTTTACATCTTATTTAGAAAATACCAGACATTTATTATTTTCTCATTTATATTTTCTCAGTTTGTTTCCCGAACAGAACGCTCAAATACTGGACTGTCCGGTACAAAACCGGACATCTGGCATCCCTAAAATTAGTAGGTAGCAGGTTAAAACAAAAGGAAGTTTTTCTTTAGGCAGCGCATAGTCAACCTGTGGAACTCCTTGCCAAAGGATGTTGTGAAGACCAGGACTTTAACTGGGTTCAAGAAAGAACTAGATACATTCATGGAGATTAGGTCCATCAATACTTATTAGCCAAAATGGGTAGGAATAGTGTCCCTAGCCTCTGTTTGGGTATGTCTACACTACCACCCTAGTTCGAACTAGGATGGTTAATGTAGGCAACCAGAGTTGCAAATGAAGCCCGGGATTTGAATTTCCCGGGCTTCATTTGCATATTGCCGGGTGCCGCCATTTTTAAATGTCTGCTAGTTCGGACTCCATGCCCACGGCTACACGCGGCACTAGGTAGTTCGGATTAGGCTTCCTATTCCGAACTACCGTTACTCCTCGTGGAACAAGGTGTACCGGTAGTTCGGAATAGGAAGCCTAATCCGAACTACCTAGTTTGTGCCGCGTGTAGCCGCAGGCACGGAGTCTGAACTAGCGGACATTTAAAAATGGCGGTACCCGGAAATATGCAAATGAAGCCCGGGAAATTCAAATCCCGGGCTTCATTTGCAACTCCGGTTGCCTACATTAACCACCCTAGTTCGAACTAGGGTGGTAGTGTAGACATACCCTTTGTTAGGGTCTGGAAATGGATGACAGGAGAGGATTCACTTGATTACCTGTTTCTGTTCACTCTGTCTGGGGCATCTGGCATTGGCCACTGTTGGAAGACAGGCTACTGAGCTAGATGGACCTTTGGTCTGACACAGTATGGCCATTCTTATGTTCTTAAAGCCAGGCTAGGTGGCTGTAAACAAACTTGATGTGACTGCAGGAAACCTGGCCACCCCCTTGGTAAATGGCCATCTGACTTACTAAAATCATGCCAGACCATGGCTATTGCCAGTCAAGAGAGTACCAGACTAGAGAGGTCCATGAAACCACTTTGAGAAAGCTGCTAACTGGCCACTCCAGTGTGTTTACTTACCAGTACCGTGGTCATGGAACCTCGCAGCTCCCATTGGCTCTGGTTCACTATTTGCAACCAAGGGGAGCTGCGGGAAGTGGCTTGGACCAGTGGTTGTGGGGCAGGCCAATCCTCCCCTACAGGCAATCCCCTAACCTGAAACAAGTTCTTTCCAGCAACCACACAGCATACCTCCACTATACTCATCTAGGAACCTACCCCTGCAATGAACTATGGTGCCAACTCTGTCCATACCTCTATACAAGTGACATCATCACAAGACCTAACCACATAAGCCACCACCACATCAGAGGCTCATACAACTGCACATCCACTAATGCGATCTATGCCATCAAGTGCTAACTATGCCCCCTGCCGTGTATATTGGCCAAACTGGACAGTCTCTACGACAAAGGATAAATGGATACAAATCAGATATTTGAAATGCTAACACACAGAAACCTGCTGGGGAACATTTTATCTTGCATGGGCACACATTAATGGATCTAAAAGTGACTATACTATCACAAAGCAATTTCAAAAACCAGCTAGAGAGAGAAGCTGTGGAACTTGTCTTCATTTGCAAATTTGACACCTTTAATCAGGGTTTGAACAAAGACCTGAACTGGATAGGCTGCCACATTCAGCAACCTAATAACATCAAAAGCTAAGTTCTGGGCATTTAAGGCCACTCTATTAGCCTCATTTAGTATGGACACTTTAATTGATAAGATTTTTTTCCTTCTCTTTCCTTCCCCATCCCCTCTTTTTCTGCTATTTATTTGTATCCTGGACCCCTTGCTTCATTCATCTGAAGAAGTGGGTTGTGCCCACAAAGGTTCATGATATCATTTACATTTTTATCTCTAAGGCAGGGGTGGGCAATAATTTTTTGCTGGGGGCCACTTCAGAAATTTTTGAAGTGGCCCTGGCCTGCACCAGAAGGGGTGGGGCCTCAAGCTTCCCTGCTTCCCCACCTACAGACTATGATTGGTCTAACGGTGGGGGAGTACGTGAAGTCTTTGCCCTCCCCAGAGGTTCTCCCTAGGTAACTATGCCCTGAGGTAGGAGGAGACTTTGCATGCTTCCCCTTCTGCCCCCAGGCCAATCGGGTTGGGGGCGGGGGAGCGTGTGAAATCTCTTCCTGCCCTGCCAGGAGCTCATGGTGCTTCTAAGCGCTGTGCACTGCTTGCAGGGCAGAGGAAACTTCAAGTGGTCCCCCACTCCCAAGCCCTGAGTGGCCTGGACGTGGGGGGAGTATGCAAAGTTTCCTCTGTCCTACCCCCACCCTGCAAGGAGCACAAGGTGCTTAGAAGCGCTGCATACTCCTGGTAGGGCGGAGGAAACTTTGTGCGCTTGCCCCCTCCCCCAGACCCTAACTGAAAAACAGATTAAAATTTTGCCACTTTCTCTTTCTAAATCACCTTTGGGCTAAAAACTAGTCAGAGAATATTCAATGCAATGTTTTAAAAAGTTATCTTAAGCCAATTTTAGGCAGTTTTGAAAAATGGCCTTTTCAGTGGAAGAGTAGCAGGCCAAAGTCCCTCTGTAATTTTACAGACCAAATGTTGAGAAGTTTGTCCATTCTTTGATTTCCTTTTCAACACACACATATTTAGTTGAACTGAAATGCAGACAGTTCTATATGATATAGTCACTAGGTATATGGTATCGTGATTGTAACCAAAATTATTTCTCTTCAGGCTGGTCTGCAGGATCAAGTCCATATGGAGGCTGAATCTCCTGTTTCCCATGGAGTCACTACCAAGGTCAGAGTTGAGCATCACAACAGTATATGAGTTTGTATTGTGCACATCATGGTACATTACTTATAGATAAAGACGTTTAGTTGGCTGCAGTATAATAGTGCTTTAATTAAGGTAATGAGAGCATTACAAGACCAAGAATTCAGATAAGCAGCATTTCTCTCATAAGTGTTAATGTTCTTACTGAGTCAAGAGAACATTAAACAGAGGAACAATATATTTTCATTAAGTAGTTTGATTTGCACCCCTGGTCTACAGAATCATTTTACATTTAGCATAAGTCTCCACGCTAATTCATTCCAGTCTAGAGGTTTGGCAACACACACCTGTAGCAACTTATTATTTTGCATTGATGTGTGACAATTTTCTTTTTGCCATTTTTTCATCCTAGAAGTGTGAAACTGAATAAAACACTTAAATTTGGAAGCATAATAGTGGGGTTTTTTTAAACTGTCCTAGGCTGTGTCTACACTGGTGCGATCATGCACAAAAGCAGCTGCTCTTGCGCAAAAACTTGCTGCCTGTCTACACTGGCCGCGTGTTCTTGCGCAAGTAAACCAACGTTCTAATGTATGAAATCAGGGCTTCTTGCGCCAGAACTCTGATGCTCCCGCTCAGGAATAAGCCCTTTTGTGCAACTGTTCTTGCACAAGAGGCCAGTGTAGACAGGCAATATGAATTTCTTGCGCAAGAAAGCCCTATGGTTAAAATGGGCATCAGAGCTTTCTTGCGCAAGAGGGCGTCTACACTGGCATGGATGCTCTTGCTCAAAAGTACATCTCTTGCGCAAAAGCACATGCCAGTGTAGATGCTGTCTTCTGGAAGAGTTTTTGAAGGAGACTTCTTCCGCAAAAGAGTTTTTGCATGGGAACGCGCCAGTGTAGACATAGCCCTAGCGAGAAAACTGGGCTACTTAGTTTCTGTATGGATTGTTAAAATCAGATTGCTACTTAGGGGCAAAGGCAACTAAGAAAATAGAAAATTAAAAAAAAAGACCCCTTATATTAGGGGGGTCCCCTGTTTCAGAGGATGCAGGCCCCTTTTCCTGCATCTATCTTCGGTTGGAGTAAGCCCTCAAAGTACCCTCCCAGTGTGATGTATAAATAAAGAAGGACACTCTAAAATAAGATAACAAATGTATTAGGGAATTAAATTACAATAAGTGGGAAAATGGGGATTTCATATAAGAATTAAAATAATAACACAAATGGTAACACATCCTTACTCAACTGTGACTAAATAACAGTATATAGCAGTGTGTCACATTACCGAATTGGAGGGAAGCAGCCAGATCGCTGCTGCACCCGTAGGTGGGGGTGTTGGCCCCAGAAATTGGTATAAAAGGGAGCCATGTGGGGTATTGAAGAGAAGACAGGAAAGAACCCTAAGAAAGTAAACCCCTGTTACATTCAGAGGTGCAGGTGGTATTAGGATGGATGATGCCATACAGCCAGGGCCTGGGATGGAACATTTAGCATGCTTGTTTCTATTGTTCAAAATTTAACTTCTACCTTTAAGTTTAGTTAGTGCAGTTATTTGCTTTTTATATTTTTCATTTTGTGTGGGGTGTTTGTTTCATACTTCTTTTTTCTGAGGTGTTCTATCTCAAGATCCTCCTCATCTTTGGGGTATGCCAGTATCTCCAAGTCTAAAGCACTGCCTCACCTACTGGGAGTTTATCCCAGTCAGTGACAGGACGCCCACAAGTTATTTGCTATTTGGGGGAATATTCTTAACCCTCGAAAGTGAACTATCTGCTTAGCATTTAAAATCAGAACTAGGAAAAATCAGGATATAAGGCATGAACTCCTGATTATGGAGCATTCCCTTTTCCCAACTTGGATTCAGACCAAGAGCCCCCACACCCTGTACACCTACCTACAAGTGAACATAGCATCTGCACCTTTTTCACACAGAAGGGTTCATTGGATGATATAAGAAGACTGGAGTAATTTTTCCAAGGAGCCTACTTCAAAAAAGCCTTGGTCTCCTTGAGATAAGAATATGCTAAAGATCTTAGATTCTTTTCTGGGTACTGGTAAGGTTTCGGTCTCAGTTGGTACTGGTTCTGCATCTAGCTCTTTTAAGGGTCATCATACCAGATATGTCTCAGTAGTGAATAGTGATACATTAGTATTCATGTTTAAATGGTTAATGAATGAGCCCAGGCTCATCAGTTAATTTTTAAAGTTACATGCAAGCCCCCCCACCTTCCCACACTGCTGCCTCTGTATAAGAGACAGTGGGGAGGAGCAGGGAGTAGGCATGAGGCAGTGCTCCCTGCAAGTACCAACTCCCACGTTCCCCCTTGCCTCCGGCTGCTGCCTCTGATACAGAGACAGCCGTGCAGTGGGGGGAGGGAGGCAGCATATAACTGCTGAAAATGTAATCAGTTACTAGGGCTGACAAGTGATTAAAAAAATGAATTGCGATTAATTGTGCGATTAAAAAAATTAATCGTGATTAATCGCACTGTAAAACAATAATTAGAATACTGTCTGTTTAAATATTTTGGATGTTTTCTACATCTTCTAATATATTGATTTAAGTTAGCACACAGACTAATACAAAGTGATATTGCTCACTTTATATTTATTTTTTTATTATAAAACACTTACACTATGAAAAAAACCCTTCAGTTTATCTCAGTGAAGTATTGTAGTGCTGAACTTAAATTCTTCTATATAATCAGTATATTTGTGTCCTATTCAAAAGAGTTCTTTTTTAACTAAGCCTGAGCTGTGGGCAGCACAGGGCCGAAGAGGGTAGACTCTGCGAGGGGCAGTGCAGAGTTGGGGGGGCTCAGCCCCCAACTGCAGGTAGTATAGGGCTAAGGGGTGGGGGGTCAGTCCCCAAGCTCAGGGGAGGAGTCAGCCCCTGGGCGGAGGGGGGGTCATAGACCCCCCACCATGGGCAGTGCAGAGTTTGGGAGTGGGAATTCAGCCCCAGAATCAGATGTGGGGTAGGGTCAGTCGCAACCCCAGGAGGCAAAGAGAAACGGTGATTTGGGTGAGCCCTGCTGGGGAAGGGGGGGGACAGCTTGGGCAAGTCCCCCACTCTCCAGGCTGCTGTATTTTAAAAAAATATGGTCACCTGGGAGGGGATAGGGATGGGTGTCAGGGTCTTTGCTTCTTGTTTATTTCTCTTTTAGAGTTGGGAGGGCTTCAGGGTTCTTTCCCCCTTTCTTGCTGCTTCATTTTTTTCATGCGCCCTCTGGTGGCAGTTTGCATTACTGCGCCTTACCAGAGAGAGCAGCTAATGCTGGTTTTCTGCCCTCTGTGATTAATGTGCGTTAATTTTTTTAACGTGTTAATTCTGCCCGGCGTTAATCACAGGCATTAATGCCCACTAATTGACAGTCCTATCAGTTACACGTTTACAAAAAAAAGCACTTTTTAATATCCTTCGAAGTGAAAATGTCCTTGGTACTCCACAAGCATGATTATGCTGCTGAAGACTCTTACCGCTATGAAGGTGGTACTTACAGACTCCTCACCATATTTGGTACTAAACAAATCACTTATACTACCTTGGTACCAGTGAGGAAACAGGTGTCTCATGCTATTTCAATGCCCCTCTCCCTCTAAGCAGTAATCTTTGGCAGCAGTGACCTCTATCATATTGGACCCACCGAAACAGATTCAGGCTAGGTCTACACTACACCTTTTTGTCGGAAAAAGATACGCAAAATGTGCTCCACATTTTGCATACCTTTTTCCAATTTTTTTTCGGAAGAGGCTTTTCTGAAATTTGGCCCTTCTACACTGGGCCAAATTTTGGAAAATCCCCCTCTTTTGGAAGATCCCTTCTTCCTTGTAGACCGAGGAAGACAGAGCTTCTGAAAGAGCACATTTGCTCTTCCGCAAAAAAAAAGCGGAAGAGCAAATGTGTATCCCGGAAAACCCCCGCAGTCTAGACTGTATTGACTGTAGAACTTTGTTCAGTGTCAGCTTAAATCCATTTGTTTCTTTCAGAAGGCACAGAGTGTTTTCTTTTAATGAGTTACTGAACCTCTTTGGGTACAGAGATTGAGACAATCAGAGAAAGTTAACTTTTTCCTAATTCAGTTTGATTCTTCGTCACCTGTTGAGTTTGGCAGGAATCCTTCTATGATGAGACGTTCTCTTTCTAGTCCCAGGACTCAGTGCAGCATTCCTCTACTTACCAAAAGGGGGACAGCCATCCTGGTATTTTTAAGGAAAGAGTAGCCATAAATGAGACAAACTTGTACCCTTTCTCATTGGTTTGACCAATGCTAGATGCCATGTCCTATGCCACATGAACCCCATCAAGTGGCCACATTGGAATTCTCAGGTTGCCTATCAAAAGCAGTTTTCAAAAATTCCTAGCATTTCTTGTGAGGATCACTGAGGGAAACAGTCTCCTACTCCATCTGTTCCTCTTCCTCTAGCTCAGCTGAGGGGATTTTTTGAAGAACAAGTTGCTAGAGAAGATGAGGCTACTCTGCAAACAAATATCTCCTCATCTTCTCCAGATGAGGCAGTCATGCCTGCTCTGCCTTCCAGTTTCAAGAATTAAATGTAGTGTGGACTCCTTACAAATCCCTTAGAAGAGATCTGAGAGACACAGCACAAATTCCTACATATCCTGCAATAGACATCTTCAGCTTGAGTGGCTTTATTGATAAATGAATTTCCCTTGGATCCTGCCAAGACTATCTCGCAGTCCCATACAACAATATCACCATGCAAGTGTGCTGATTGAAAAGTATTATGTCCCTGTCAAAAATATTTTATTCACATTGTTTATCTAACTCTGTAAATGAATATGGCAGAGAGCACCACAGTAAACAAAGAACATTTGGTAAGGGCCAAAAATACCTCAACCATTTTGGCCATAAGAGCTACTCGTGTGCTATTTTTCAGTTTAGGATTGCAAAATGTTCTTGTGGCAAAATATAATTTTAAGTTAATCACGCGTATTGAGCATTTTCTGTTTGAACATCTCAAATAATTCCAGAGGCTTATTATTGAAGTTCAGCTAATGACTAGAACCTATTCAAAGCTTCCATAGACACCAAGGAGTAATGAAACACTAGGTAACTAGACATCCCAATATTAGGGGCTTTGTCTTAAGTAAGTAACTATACTTCCACCCCTTGAAAAAAGTGTGTCCTGGTTTTTCACTCTTGCTAGGCAGACAATCTAGTTCATACTGTTCTCATGGCAGCTGTTGTGCATTGGGTATCTTGTCTTTAGATCTCTGGCTTTCCCAAAGAGGTCCAAAATATGGTTGAGAAACCTCCCTTTTGATGGATTAAAACTCTTCGCTAAATCCACTGACAAGTCTGTGAACACTCCAACTGATTCCAAGGCCACCTTAAGGTCCCTTGGAATTTACACACCTGCAAATAAATGAAAATTTCATAGGTCCCAAATGGTGCAGAGATACCACCTCATTTTTTCTGGATTTCAGTTTTTCTCCTATCGAGTTTTTCTGGATATCAAAGATCTACGGGACAGCCCAGAGAGAAATCAAGATTCCAGAGAAAGAGACTGCCTACTTCCTTTATGTCTACCTCTCAATAAACCTCATTATCACAACAGCAGTTTTGATAGATTAGTTGAAGATCTGGAAGATGCACATCATGAAGCCATAAATGCACTAATTTATCCATTTCCTCCCTCCCTCTTTTTGAAGATGATTTTTCTCATTTTCAGATTGCATGGAAGCAGCTTATATCAGACAAATGGATATTGGAAGGTTTATAAAATTTGATTACATCATCCATTTCACCTCTTGCCCTTATTCTGTTTCCTCATCCCATTTCAGGGACCCATCACACCAACACTTCCTGAGACACAAAACTATTCCCTTTGTATGCTTATGATCCACAGAACCAGTTCTAGCTCAGCACAGTGGGAAATAATTTTATTTAAAATATTTGCTGGTCCCAAAAAAGGTACAGGGGTGTAAGCTGATTGTAGAGCTATATCTTGTATGCTGCTTAGTAAAAACCAAAAAAATCAGGATGTTGACTCTGGCAGCTATAATTCCATTGTTGTTTTCAGGGGATCGCTTATTGGCTTTTGACTTTCAGTAATGTTGGTGTAGCAGGATGTGATGGACATTCTCTACTAGGCATGTGCCGGTAACCAGTTAACCAGTGGCCTGACTGGGCTGGAGCAGCCACCCACCTCCATCTGCAGCACAGTGAGCCCGGCTCAGCTGGAGCAGTCCCCTGCCCACGGTGCAGTGGGCTCAGCCTGGCCCGAGGAGTCCCTTCCTGCAGCAGAGTCGGCCAGACCAGAGCAGCCACCCAACCATGGGGCAATGTGGCAGGCTTGGCCTAAGCGAAGTAGCATGCTCAGCCCAGCCTGGCCAGATCAGACTCTGCTCACGGGTCTGCTCTACACCAGCCAGGTCCACCGTGCCATTCTGTGGGTGAGAAGCCACTCTAGCCTAGTTGGGCTGGAAACCCACCAGCTCGGGGGGATTCTGGTTAACTGATTAAATGGGACTTTACGTCCCTATCCTCTACCTTTCGGTTCTGTCCTCACTGCTGGTTCAAGACTTCATGAGGCTGGTGCCCACGATGGCCTTCCAGTAGAAAATGTGACTGAACTCTTGGGCCCTTTGGCACTGTACCAGGAAGCACCCTTTCTGGGGGTTGATATAGACACAATATTGTAGCCAGTACAAGGTTCTTCAGTACTGGATCCTTCCTTAGCACCAATTCATTTGATGCTGCAGATGGTTCCATGGAAGTTGTCACCACCCTCAACATCAAGGCATTACCTTGTCTTTAGCACTAGTGGTGCTGATTACAACAAGAGAGCCAAAGCTAATTCCATTTCTGGGTCATGGATGAGTTGAACTGCTTGTTGATTCCTCCAGAATTGCTCATTCTGCATCTCTGAGATCCTCGGACACCTCTGCTTCAGAGTCAGGATTCTCATCCTTCCATTCTACTTCACTGGAAGAAGTCTGAAGGCCACCCGTAGACTAATACAGCTACCAGAGATGGCATGAACTCCATAGCCAAAATGGAGGTCCTTGGTGTGGCACCTACTGGCCACACCAGTACCTTACTCATATCAGTGGCCCCTTTGGGCTCAGTGGGAAGCTCCTTGCTCCCAGAGGACTCTCTTGTTTTCCAACTCAAAAAAAGAGATCACCACTTTGTGCAGCATCACTGACTGCAGATCAGCTGTAAGTCCAGATACCCACAGTTCCCATTTCTGAGGAGTTTTCCCCATACTTTTAAAATAAGATAAAAGTTTTGTTTGTGGCTGGCAAAGAAAGGGATACTATTTTTATCTACTGTTTAATTTTTCTTTGGATTTAGCCATTTCATTGTACAAAGTTGAACATTTTATTTTTTTCTAAATAGCTGATATCACTTTTTTAATCTCAGCAGGTGATACAAGCTACTTTCTTATCAGCCCTGAAGATGCTGGATGTTGGAAAATGGCCAATTTTTGCTCTCTGCTCTCAAGAAGAACTGAAGTTAATTCGTCAAGCCTGTGTATTTGGCAGTGCTGGTAATGAAGTGTTGTATGCAACTGAAAATGATGAGGTAATTATCAGAGAACGTTTGTATTAGTGGAATAGTATTCTGTAAATATTCTGTAAATCATTACTAATTCAAGATAGATTGGCAGAAAAACCAGAATTATGATCACAGACCCTGGAGAAGAACCATACGTTAATTACTGAATAAAGAAAGTTTAGGATTGATTATTTTAATGTAAATAGTAAATGTTGCTATAGAAATAAATGACTTGTTAAATTAACAATAAGATTTTATAACAGGTGTTTGTGCTTGGCACCAACTGCAGTGGCTGTTTGGGAACTGGTGACATTCAGAACACTATTGAACCACGGAGATTAGATACTTTATGTGGCAAAAAGATAGCGTGTCTGAGCTATGGAAGTGGTCCCCATGTTGTTGTTGCTACAGCAGGTAATATGTGATAGAATAATGTTATTTTTAAAATGTGTGCCTGCTTCAGTTGGCCCAACTATTTGTGAGAAATCTGAGTTCTGAGAATGAAGCCGACAATCTTTCTTCTTAGATTGATATCATATTGGTGAAAATGTAGGGTATATATTCTGTGGGAGGATTAATAATTATTCTATAGTTATTCTATAGTTAATATCCCAATAGATAGGCATTGAAATGGAACCTCAAACATTTGTTTAACTTTCCTGATAGGATATACTATGGCTCCTAAAACACTTCCAAGTATACTTTTCAAGAATAAAAAGTAGAGATGATATACATGAATAATAATAATTAAAAAAAAATAATGAGAATATTTAGCACCATATAATGATTTTCATCTGAGGGAGTCAAAGTACTTTTCAAAGAATGGAAAATATCACTATTCCGATTTTGATGAGAAAACTAAGACACAGAGACAAATTATTTGTCCAGGGCCAGGGCCAGAAGAGGCAGAACTGGGAATAGAATTCAGGTCTCATCTGACTCCCATTCCTGTGGCCTCTCCTATAGATCATACTATCTCCTGTCATTTTCTTTTGATCTGATTCTCTGGATATTACCCTTTGAGGCATTTAATAAACATTGTGAGTAAAATAGCATTCTTATGTACATGGGACTAATAGCTTAGAGGAATATATAAATACTTAAATAGGAAGAGTGCACCATTGTTGAACTCAATGTTTTCTTTTTGTGTCCTCTTGTGATGCGTAGTAATTAGATAAGTAGATGTTTTAAAGTTGATTTTTCACGTTTTTATTATAGAAGGAGAAGTGTACACATGGGGCCATAATGCTTATAGTCAACTGGGCAATGGTACAACAAATCATGGTTTAATTCCCTGTCAAGTCTCTACTAACTTGGTAAACAAGAAAGTAATTGAAGTCGCCTGTGGCTCTCACCATTCCATGGTGTTAACATCTGATGGAGAGGTGAGAAGTTAGCATAAATCTGTATAAATTTTATTTTCCTTTCTATGGAATTTATATAGGGTTCTGGAAGCAGAAAAGCATATAGTGCCTAGTACAATGGGACCTAGCGTGGCTGTAATGTAGGTGCTGCTGTGATGTACTTATTTAATAATAATGGGAAGATCTGAGGTCTGCCAATAGTTGTTGCAGGAAGTTGCTTATGTTAGGTATCTGATCCTAATGAAGGAACAAGCACTTGGTATTGCAAAGGCTGGCTAAAAATCCCTGTGATCTCTCCTATTATGGCCTGCTGTGAAAAATTTCTTCACACCATTAAATTTGGTAATAAATAAAACCCTGTGCATATGTGGAAGTTATGTATCCAAACCCACTGAAGTATAAAATACTGCTCCGTAATACTCTGAGATAATGTTGGTGTCCAATTGTCCTATTTTTTTCTTCCAATAACTGTAGACTAAGAATCACAAGCATACCCCACAGGATACATAATCTTTGATATTACAGAAGGATTTATTGTTTTTTTAAATGGTCCGAACATTAGAAATTAGAGTTGGAAAGGGTGGCAGATTCCTGGAAGACAATAAAAAAGAAAAATATTTCTGTGTCTTTCATAGATTCACAGAAAAGAATTGTTTCAATCCTTAGAATGTATTTCTAATATGTGCATTTTACATAAGTTCTATATCTCTTGTATCTTTGGTTAAAGAAGCATGTTACAGTTTTATTCTGTTAATAACTCTTCTATAACAGGTGTATGCATGGGGTTATAATAATTCAGGACAGGTTGGATCTGGTTCAACTGCTAATCAGCCAATTCCTCGAAGAGTTACCGGCTGCTTACAAAATAAGATAGCTGTCAGTATATCTTGTGGACAGATGTGCTCAATGGCTGTAGTAGAAAATGGGGAGGTAAGAATGTTTTTAAAGTTTTACAGTTAATTTTTCTAACTGAATTTTATTTTATTCAGTATTATTGGCTACAAATTATTAATAGCATCTACCTTTGCAAGCTTGGTCACAACTAAAACTGTTGAGAAAAGTAATATTAATCTGTAAATTTCAAATCTCCTAATCTGTACTGTTATAAGAACCTTTTTATCAGAAATTGTCCTATTTGTTCCCACTGTCCCCACTATAAACACGTCATCTGAGAGACACTTTATCCAAATTAGTTAAAATTACACCTTTCAGAACAAATCACTGCGATAAGGCTATGTCTAAACTGCATTCCTCTCTTGAAAGAGGAATGCAAATGAAGCAGATAGAAAATTCAAATGAAGTACAAATTTGCAAATCTCACACTTCATTTGCATAATCATGTGAGAGCCCTTTTTTGAAAAAAGGATTTTGGAAATAAAAACCCCATAGTTTAGATGGGGTTCTTTCGAAGAAAAAAACCCTTTTTCGAAAGAACCCGTATTCCTCATTTTTTCAGGAGTACAGGCGCTTTTGGAAAAAGTTTGGTTTTTTTTCGAAAGAACTCTGTCTAGACTTTGGGTTTTTTTTTTTTAAAAAAAACCTTTTTCGAAAAACGCTCTCATGTGATTATGCAAATGAAGCACAAGATTTGCAAATCCGCGCTTCATTTGAATTTTAATCTGCTTCATTTGCATTCCTCTTTTGAGAGAGGAATGCAGTCCAGATGAGCCCTAAATGGAAAAGAATTCATTTAAAATAGTTCATTACATTCTTTAAAGAATAAATATTTGAACCCAACTTTAATTTTTTAGACTTTAATCCAATGATTCCCTAACTTTTTAAACTCGGTTGACCCAGTATAGTTTCCATCTAGACTCTGTGGGATAGAGCTTCCATATGACTCTTCTTTCCACTGTTACTCCAGTTACTAATATGCTTGAAATCTAGTCCTCCCATTCATTTTCCAGAGTGTGTGTATGGTGTCCCTTTGTCACTCATGTAACTGGTTGCCTCCCCACCTGGAGGTATTATAAGAAGCAGTTCTTTGGGACATAGGAAGAAATATATCAGGAGTGACTCTTTGTGAAGCAGCACTCAACCATCAGAAGAATCAGGCAAGGGAGATTTCTTCTTTGAGTGGTTGCTCATGTGCATTTCAGTAGATGTGTGTGTACGATTTGTACATGATCATTGGAGAATTTTTCCCCTTAGCAGTACCCCTCGGGTCAGCAGCAAAGCCTTCTGGCATGCTGCCTTCAAGATCAGTATATAAAACAGTGGTTCCCAACTCCCAGGCTACGGACCTCTGGCTACCAGGCCGTAGCAGTTCTAGGAAAAAAATTTGTTGAAGAAAAAAAGGGGGGGGGACCAAAGTTGTTCCGCAAAAAAAACCCACACACACACAAAAAAACAACAACTCCAAGAACCTGGATCACTGCTAGGTGTTACCAGGTAGTCATTAAAAAGAAAAAAAAAAAACGGACACGCTTCATGGGGTGAGGGGAGGAAGGACCAAACAGGAAGGGAGCGGTGCTGGCCGGGAAGGTGGGGGGCCTGGAAACAGCTAGCTGGGGGCAGTGGGGCAATAGGGCTGACCGGGGGAGATAGGGAGGCCAATGGGAAGCAGGGCTGGTCGTGGGAGGAGGGTCGGGGGGGTTGGGTTAAAGGGGGCTGGCCGCAGGATATCAGGGGAGAGGGGACCGGCCAGGAGGGGACGGGGCTGGCCGGGAGTAAGGGTGGTGCGGGAAGCACAGCTGGGGGGAATCGGGGGCTGCGGGGCTGGCTGGGAGGAAGGGGGCTCGGGAAGCACAGCTGGTGGGGGGGGGGAGTTGCAGCAGCGCTGGCCAGGAGGAAGTGGGGGCGGGAAACAGAGCTGGCGGGGGTGGGGAGAGGTGCAGCGGCGCTGGCTGGGGGAGATAGAATCATAGGACTGGAAGGGTCCTCGAGAGTCATCGAGTCCAGCCCCCCGCCCTCAAGGCAGGACCAAGCTCTGTCTACACCATCCCTGACAGATGTCTATCTAACCTGTTCTTAAATATCTCCAGAGAGGGAGATTTCACCACCTCCCTTGGCAATTTATTCCAATATTTGACCACCCTGACAGTTAGGAATTTTTTCCTAATGTCCAATCTAAACCTCCCTTGCTGCACTTTAAGCCCATTACTCCTTGTCCTGTCCTCAGTAACCAAGAGGAACACATTTTCTCCTTCCTCCTTGTGACACCCTTTTAGATATTTGAAAACCGCTATCATGTCCCCCCTTAATCTTCGTTTTTCCAAACTAAACAAGCCCAGTTCATGAAGCCTGGCTTCATAGGTCATGTTCTCTAGACCTTTAATCATTCTTGTCGCTCTTCTCTGTACCCTTTCCAATTTCTCCACATCTTTCTTGAAATGTGGCGCCCAGAACTGGACAGAGTACTCCAGCTGAGGCCTAACTAGTGCAGAGTAGAGCGGCAGAATGACTTCACGAGTTTTGCTTACAACACACCTGTTGATACAACCTAGAATCATATTTGCTTTTTTTGCAACAGCATCACACTGTTGACTCATATTCAACTTGTGGTCCACTATGACCCCTGGATCCCTTTCCGCCATGCTCCTTCCTAGACAGTCGCTTCCCATCTTGTATGTATGGAACTGATTGTTCCTTCCTAAGTGGAGCACTTTGCATTTCTCTTTATTAAACTTCATCCTGTTTACCTTAGACCATTTCTCTAACTTGCTAAGGTCA
Organism: Pelodiscus sinensis; assembly: GCF_052426305.1. Lineage (NCBI taxonomy): Eukaryota > Metazoa > Chordata > Testudines > Trionychidae > Pelodiscus > Pelodiscus sinensis. Next base: position 293,902,312 of record NC_143052.1, on the reverse strand, counting down.
TTTTGAATTATGTCCCTATCCTCCAAAGAAGTTGCAACCCCACCCAGTTTGGTATCATCTGCAAACTTAATAAGCGTACTCTCTATCCCAATATCTACATCATTGATGAAGATATTGAACAGTACGGGTCCCAAAACAGACCCTTGCGGAACTCCACTTGTTATCCCTTTCCAGCAGGATTTAGCACCGTTAACAACAACTCTCTGACTACGGTTATCCAGCCAATTATGCACCCACCTTATCGTGGCCCTATCTAAGTTATATTTGCCTAGTTTATCAATAAGAATATCATGTGAGACCATATCAAATGCCTTACTAAAGTCTAGGTATATGACATCCACCGCTTCTCCCTTATCCACAAGGCTCGTTATCCTATCAAAGAAAGCTATCAGATTAGTTTGGCATGACTTGTTCTTCACAAACCCATGCTGGCTATTCCCTATCACTTTATTACCTTCCAAGAGTTTGCATATGATTTCCTTAATTACCCTGCTCCATTATCTTCCCTGGGACAGACGTTAAACTAACAGGAAGAGGAACGGGCTGGTGGGAAGCAGAGCTGGGAGGGTGCAGGGGGGCTAGCCGGGGAAGATCAGGAGGGAAAGTGGGGGAGAACCAGCCGGGAAGGGGGGGGTGAGCAAGTTGCCCAGCGTGGAGCAGGACTGACCTGGGCACTTGCTGTGTGTCCTGCGTAGGCTCTCGGCGGCGCATGAGCGAGGAAGAGGCTTCCCCTCCTCCTCACACTCAACTGCCTGAGGGCTCCCGGCAGCAATCGCGGCCCCTCCTCCCAGCTGGGACTCCCAGCCACTCCCCCCGCCCATGCCAGGCTTCCGTCCGGTGCACAGCTGGAAAAATCAGAAAATACCGGACATTTTCTGATTTTTTTTACCGGACAGAGCGCGCAAATACCGGACTGTCCGGTACAATACCGGACACCTGGCAACCCTAGGTACGCGAAAGCTGGCTCACGACACGCACCGGCTCTAACTGCCAGCCCTGCTCCCAGAGAGTCGGCTGTCACCCTGCACTGTAGGATCTGCAGTATAAAGCCTGTACCCAGAGAGTGGGGCCAGTAGCTGGCTCCGGGTGTGCACCACCAGCTCCTGGCTGCCAGCCCCATTCATGGGTAGCTGGCTGCACTTTATACTGCAGAACCTGTACCGTGTTACCACTAAGATTTTTAACAGTTACACCGTTACATTATTAACCATTTTTACATCTCTATTCAGAATAATATCCTTAATAGTCTACTCAAACTATATCACATATATTTAAGACCTGCTTTTTCCAGTGCAGGATATTTTGATTTGTTTTCTTTTTAGATTGATTTTTATATGAGAGATGATCTCTCTGACAAAGGAAGTTAGAAGCAGACCTTGCTTTGCATTCCAAAGAACAGAGCTATTATTGGTAGCCCACTTCTATGTGTTTGATATGTTTCTGGAAGACTAGGACTGGGCAAACAGAATATTTAGGGGTTGAATTTTAGTACACTATGTAGTTGATATTGTCAATAGAAACTGTGTATGATCCCTCCCATATAATGTTCAAGTTTATTTTTTTAAATCACTGGAAGAGGATGTGTCATTGCAGAGAACTGAACATCACAGCACTATATAATCATTTATTATGTATTTTCTCTACTTCTCTTGAAATAAATATACTTAATTCAAATCTCAATCTTCCTTTTAAGGTCTACGTCTGGGGTTACAATGGTAATGGCCAGCTCGGATTGGGCAACAGTGGTAATCAGCCAACACCCTGCAGAATAGCTGCTTTGCAAGGCATTCGTGTGCAGCGGGTATGTTTATTATTTTATATCATGTCAAACTGTTTATGAATGGAAGAAATAGCATTTGGAAATGCAAATTCTAAAGGGAATATTCTGCACGCAATGGAGGTGAGGCTTTAGTGGTTAGGTTAAAGCCATATACGAAGTAATGAGAGTATATCTCTGAAAAAATGAACCTTCCGCTCCACTAGAGAAAAAGGTGAAAATGTAGCCCAATTGATGACAATGGGAATTTTGCTGTAGACTTCAGGGGAGCGAGGATTTCCATCTGTGAAATTTTAGAGATCCTGATCATCTATGTTTAGTTCCTCTTGAAAGATAATCAGCACTCTCATCTTTCATTGACATCTACTTTAGTTTGTCAAAGCCAAAGTTTGTTGACCACCAGGCACACTGCAAGACTCACTGTTCTCCTTGGCTGTTCCTAGGAAGAAGAAAATGAATTGATAAAAGATGGTGCTGGAGATATCTGTCAGTGGAGGATGATGGGGGATTTAGGAAAGCAGTCTTTTGAACATTGGTTCCTAATTGTTGTAACTGAGTGCAAATGTACCCAGAGCACTGGATGGATGGTTTTTGTCAATTGAAATAAATACATAAACACATATAGCTTTTTATCCAAGTCGCATTCACAGGTAAGGGCCCACACAAGAGATAACTTAGCTGGGAGGGAATGCTAGTGGAGAAAGAGTTCCCTAGCATAACTAAGAAAAAGAGTATTCCCATTTTCACTATCTTTTTCTTTTTCCTTTTAAGAAAGAATTGCTTTTAATGAGTACTGATTTAGGTCCCAAATATTTACACCTAGATATAAACCTTGATTCAACAAAGGACTTAAGTACACTTAAGTATATGTTTAACTATAAGCACATAACTGTTCCTATAGAAGTCAGTGGGATTCCTCACATGCTTTAGCACTTAAGTCTCAAGCTCTTAGCTGGATAGAAGCCATAGTGTTTAATACTTTAGTTAAGTATAGCTGCAGATAGCTGCAGTGGCACAAGAGCCAAGCAAACAGAGCTGTAAACAGGGGAGTTTGAGTGGGATTTTGTTTATTGGAACTTGTTTGGAGTTTGTTTTTGCTGTGGAGAGGGTGTTTTGGTCTGTTTTTGTGTTCACTGGACTAATAGGATTTTGGTGAGAAAGTAGATAAAACACAGAGGCATTAGTGGCCATGGCCCAAGTAGTAGAGAACACAAGGAGGATGATTGGATGTGGTAGCTGCGGTATGTACATGATTCTGGAGGAGGTACCTGAAAGGAGTTTTGTTTGCATAAAGTGCCGCCTGATAGAGCTGATGGAAGAAAAGATCCGAGGACTGGAGATGCAGGTGGAAACTCTGGTCGAGTTTAGAAGGGGGTTTGAGCAGATGATGGGGCAAAGGCATGACGTGGCTGAAGGGGAAAGCTTAGATATGCAGATGGAAGCAGGATCAAGGGCCTCAGAGGGGGGACTGCTGGGCGAAGAAAATGGACAGTGGAAGCATGTGACTCAGAGAACCAGGCAGAGGAAAAGATGGGTCAGTGAAGGAAAAATAGAGCTCAAGAACAGGTATGTGGAGCTGGAGAATGAAGAAGGGGTACAGCAGGTAGATAATGAAGATGGAAGGGTAAGGAAGAAGAGAAGAGTGGCTAGTCCCATAGATAAAGGGGAAGACTTAATGGAGACAACACCAATAATGAGCATTAGGAGGATACAGGATGGGTTAAAGAGGATTACAAGGGAAAATAGGAATGGCAAGGACTTGCAGCCAGAGGAAGCTAGAGATAGACTAGAGAATTTCACTGTCACTAAGAAAAGGCAGGTCTATGTGATTGGGGACTCCTTATTGAGAAGAATAGATAGGCCTGTAACCAAAGCTGATCCAGAGAATAGAAGGGTGTGCTATCTGCCAGGTGCTAAGATACGAGATGTGGAACTGAGGTTGAAGAGAATTATTAAGGGAGCAGGAAGGAATCCATTGATCATCCTTCATGTAGGAACAAATGATACGGCTAGATTCTCGCTGGAACAAATTAAGGGAGACTATGCTAGGCTGGGGAGGATGCTCAAGGAAATTGAGGCTCAGGTGATCTTTAGTGGAATTCTGCCTGTTCCTAGAGAAGGGCAACAAAGATGTGACAGGATTATGATGATCAATAGATGGCTTAGGCAGTGGTGCTATAAGGAGGGCTTTGGGATGTATGGTCACTGGGAGGCATTTATGGACAGAGGACTGTTCTCTAGGGATGGACTTCACCTAAGTAGGGAGGGAAATAGACTTCTAAGATGGAGGCTGGCTCAATTGATTAAGAGAGCTTTAAACTAGGAATTTGGGGGAGACGGTTGGGAGATGCCCAGGTAATCTCTACGCCAGATTTTAACACTGAGAGGGAGGAAAACGAAGTAAGAAAGGATATAGCTGGGGGTAGGAGAATGAACATGAGGAAGGGTGGGGTGGATACTAGTCTAATAGGTCATATTGGAGATATAATGTCCATGCCAAATTGGGTAAAGAATGTGAATGAGGCCAAACAGCAAAAATTAAGAAGTTTGTACACCAATGCGAGGAGCCTAGGTAACAAAAAGGAGGAACTAGAGCTATTGGTCCAGGAAGTGGAACCAGATATTATAGGAATAACAGAAACATGGTGGAATACTAGGCATGACTGGAGTACAGGTGTTGAAGGGTATGTGCTGTTTAGTAAAGACAGAAATAAGGGTAAAGGTGGTGGAGTCGCATTGTATATCAAAGATGAGGTAGATTGTAAAGAAATAAAAAGTGATGGAATAGAGAAGACAGAGTCTGTTTGGGCAAAAATCACATTGGGAAAGAAAACTATCAGATCCTCCCCTGGGATAGTGCTTGGGGTGTGTTATAGACCACCAGGATCCAATTTGGATATGGATAGAGACCTCTTTAATGTTTTTAATGAAGTAAATACTCATGGAAACTGCGTAATCATGGGAGATTTCAACTTTCCAGATATAGACTGCAGAACAAGTGCTAGTAATAATAATAGGGCTCAGATTTTCCTAGATAATGATAGCTGATGAATTCCTTCATCAAGTAGTTGCTGAACCAACAAGGGGGGATGCTATTTTAGATTTGGTTTTGGTGAGTAGCGAGGACCTCATAGATGAAATGGTTGTAGGAGACAACCTTGGCTCGAGTGATCATGAGCTAATTCAGTTCAAATGAAATGGAAGGATAAACAAAAATAAATCTGAGACTAAGGTTTTTGATTTCAAAAGGGCTAACTTTAATAAATTAAGAAAATTAGTTAGGGAAGTTGCTTTGACTAAAGAAATTATGGACCTTAAAGTGGAGGAGGCCTGGAATTATTTTAAGTTAAAGTTGCAGAAGCTGTCAGAAGCCTGTATCCCTAGAAAAGGGAAAAAATTTATAGGTAGGTGCGTTAGACCAAGCTGGATGAGCAAGTATCTCAGAGAGGTGATTAAGAAAAAGCAGAAAGCATATAAGGAGTGGAAAATGGGAGGGATCAGTAAAGAAAGCTACCTTATTGAGGTTAGAGCATGTAGGGACAAAGTGAGAAAGGCTAAAAGTCAGGTAGAGTTGGACCTTGCAAAGGGAATTAAAACCAATAGTAAAAGGTTTTATAGCCATATAAATAGGAAAAAAAAACAAAAAAAGAAGAAGTAGGACCGCTAATTACTAAGGATGGAGTGGAGGTTAAGGATAATCTAGGAATGGCCCAATATTTGAACAAATACTTTCCTTCAGTCTTTAATGAGGCTAATGAAGAGCTTAGGGATAATGGTAACTTAACAAATGGGACTAAAGATATGGAGGTAGATATTACCATATCCGAGGTAAAAGCCAAACTTGAACAGCCTAATGGGAGTAAATCAGGGGGCCCAGATAATCTTCATCCAAGAATATTAAAGGAACTGGCACATGAACTTGCAAGTCCATTAGCAAACATTTTTAATAAATCTCTAAGCTCAGGGGTTGTACCATTTGACTGGAGAATTGCTAATATAGTTCCGATTTTTAAGAAAGGGAAAAAAAACGACCCGGGTAACTATAGGCCTGTTAGTTTGACATCTATAGTATATAAGATCCTGGAAAAATTTTGAAGGAGAAAGTAGTTAGAGACATTAAGGCTAATGGCAATTGGGACAAATTACAACATGGTTTTACAAAAGATAGATCGTGCCAAACCAACCTGATCTCCTTTTTTGAGAAAATAACAGATTTTTTAGATAAAGGAAATGCAGTGGATCTAATCTACCTCGACTTTAGTAAGGCATTTGATACAGTACCACATGGGGAATTAGTGGTTAAATTGGAAATGATAGGGATTAATATGAAAGTTGAGAGGTGGATAAGCAACTGGTTAAAGGGGAGACTACAGAGGGTCATACTGAAAGGTGAACTGTCAGGTTGGAGGAAGGTTACTAGCGGAGTTCCTCAGGGATCAGTTTTGGGGCCAATTTTATTTAATCTTTTTATTGCTGATCTTGGCACCAAAAGTGGAAGTGTCCTAATAAAATTTGCGGATGACACAAAGTTGGGAGCTATTGCCAATTCAGAAAAGGATCGGGATATCATACAGGAAGATCTGGATGATCTTGTAAATTGGAGTGATAGCAATAGGATGAAATTTAATAGTGAGAAGTGTAAGGTTATGCATTTAGGGATTAATAACAAGAATTTTAGTTATAAGCTGGGGACACATCAGTTGGAAGTAACGGAGGAGGAGAAGGACCTCGGAATCCTGGTTGATTATAGAATGACTATGAGCCGCCATTGTGACGTGGCCGTGAAAAAGGCTAATACGATCTTGGGATGTATTAGGCGAGGTATTTCCAGTAGGGATAAGGAGGTGTTGGTGCCATTATACAAGGCATTGGTGAGACCCCATTTGGAATACTGTGTGCAGTTCTGGTCTCCCATGTTTAAGAAGGATGAATTCAAACTGGAACAGGTACAAAGAAGGACCACTAGGATGATCCGAGGAATGGAAAACCTGTCTTATGAAAGGAGACTCAAGGAGCTTGGCTTGTTTACTTTAACCAAAAGAAGGCTGAGGGGGGACATGATTGTACTTTTTAAATATATTAGAGGGATAAATACCAGGGAGGGAGAGGAATTATTTAAGCTTAATACCACTGTGGACACAAGAACAAATGGATATAAGCTGGCTAGTAGGAAGTTTAGACTTGAGATTAGACGAAGGTTTCTAACCATTAGAGGAGTGAGGTTCTGGAACGGCCTTCCAAGGGAAGTAGTGGGGGCAAAAGATCTATCTGGCTTCAAGATTAAACTAGATGGGTTTATGAAGGGGATGGTTTGATGAGATAACATGATCTTGGTAACTAATTGACAATTCATTATCAGTGGGAAATAGGTCAATGGAGGGATGATAGGAATTACTAGAGAACTTTCTGGGTGTCTGGCTGATGAGTCTTGCCCACATGCTCAAGGTTTAGCTGATCGCCATATTTGGGGTCAAGAAGGAATTTTCCTCCAGGGTAGATTGGCAGAGGCCCTGGAGGTTTTTCGCCTTCCTCTGTAGCATGGGGTACAGATCACAGCTAGAGGATTCTCTGCATCTTGGGGTCTTCAAAGTATTTGAAGGCTTCAATATCTGAGATATAGGTGAGAGGATTATTCTGGGAGGGGTGGGTGAGATTCTGTGGCCTGCACTGTGCAGGGGGTCAGACTAGATGATCATAATGGTCCCTTCTGACCTTAAAGTCTTTGAGTCTGAGTCTATGTGTGTGACTACTCCTAATAGTTAGCAAGTGCTTACATAGTCTTAGGCCCATAGTTCCAAACTTGAATTTATGCCATGATAGGAGTTTTAATGCAAACTTCGTAAAGTTCTCCTAGTTATGTCTTACTCCACCAACTTCTGAAGTTTCCTTGTCTTGTTTCAATGAGCCTATGTTATTTCTTCTTTTGTATTAACTCTTACTGTGCTCTTAAGACAGGGGTGGGCAATAATTTTTGATGGGGTCATTCCAAGATTTTGGAATGTGTTCAAGGACTGCACTCTTCCATGATATTAATGGAGGTGTGAGGTCTAGGGTGGAGATTGGGTGCAGAAGGAAGCTTGGGATAAGGGATTGGGGTGTAGGAGGACATATGGGGTCTGGGAGGTAATTTGGGTGACGGAGGCAGTTATGACCCAGGGCATGGGACCAGGGTGCAGGAGGAGGTGCAGGGGTTTGGGTTGTGACCTATGTTAGGAAGGCATTGTGACTTGGGGCAAGGGATTGGGGTGCAGGGGTTTGGGTTGTGACCAGGGAGAGGAATGGGTGCGATCTGCGTCAGGGGACTGAGGTATAGGAGGGAGTACCGGGGTTTGGGTTGTGACCTAGGATGGGATTGGGTTCAGGGGGAGGTTCAGGGGTGTGTGTGGTGATCTAAGGTGCAGGAGGGGGTTGTGACCTGTGGCTGAGGATTGGGATACAGGATCTTGAAGGGGATATGGGTTCAGGAGGGGGGCAGAGGGTTTGGATTATGTGGGGTGGTAGTGGGTTGGGAAGAGGAAGAGGCTGGGATGCCAGAGGCAGGCTCTGGCCAGGAGACTTACCTGGGTGGCTCCCGGCCATCAGCCCAGCAGGTTTCTCAAGCAGCCTTCCTACCATACACACACACACCCCGAACCCCCGCACAGGCTGCAGTGACCCTGTGCATCTGTGAATAAGAGCCTTAGAGAAGGAGGGCGTGGTGCTTCATGTGCTGCCTGTCCTTCAAACAGTCAGTTCCCATTGGCTAGAATCCGGCCAATGGGATTGTGCTAGGGCCCGGGACAATGCATGACATCTAACACCCTGCCACAGCTGTGAAATACAAATGGTCAATAGCCGCTTTTCTCAGCAGTGTGCAGGGGCAGGGGAAGCAGGGAGTCTGCCTGAGGCTTCCCACTGCATTCATGGGCCAGATCTGGTGGCTTGGCAGGATCCATCCTGCTGGCCCAATTTTGTCCAGGCCTGTCTTAAGAGGTTATTTGAGTTGTGAATTTTTTTTTAAATATAAGCTAGTTTTTTCACATGAATGTCTTTGTTCCAAGTCACCCATTCTCTTTCTGTTCCCCATCATAGTGTGATCTGTATTTGTTATTTTATAAGTTGTACTGGCTACATGTTTGTACTCTTGGATATAAATTAACAATATGAAGATATATTTATGTATCTGAATTAATATGCTAATATGTAAGTTTTTTTTTTTTATTCATTGTAGGTTGCCTGTGGCTATGCACATACATTAGTGCTAACAGATGAAGGTCGGCTGTATGCCTGGGGAGCCAATTCATATGGCCAGTTAGGCACTGGCAATAAAAGTAACCAGCCTTATCCCATACCAATTATTGTTGATAAGGACAGGTAATATTTACACTGTAATAATAAGGCACTAATCAAAATAATCACAGAAGCGATGCATAAAATCACAGTGACTTTTACTTCTCTTTTGGTAGAAACACTTGTAGTTGCTAGCTATGATGATTTCACAGATGTAAACCTGAGGAGATTCTAACATTGGAAGTCATTTATATTAATACGTTGAAATTTGACATTGCTGAAAACATCTGCATTGCCATCATAATCAGATGCAAATGGGAGACTATAAATTCTGGAAGTGTCTGTTTCCTGCCTCTATTTATCACTTAGCTGCATCCATCTTATCATAGTATTTTATGGATTTACTTTTATGCTCGTCATTGGTCCTGTGCTGCCTCTTAATATACTGAGTAAACCAAAACCAACATTTACGTTCTTTTATTGTATTTGCTATTTGTATTGAAGTTTACCATTAATATTGATCAGATAAAAATGTGGAAAAAGTCTGAATAGTGGATATATTACAATTTTTACTGTTTGTAAGTTTTTGTAGTCCTACATTAGTACGTGGAAGGTGTGAGGGAGTAATATTATATTGCTACCTAAAAACTTAGTGTCTATAAATTCTTTAGTCTTAATCCTGATAGTCAGTAATGGAATAGTTTCTGTGGATAATGTAGTATTGTGTGTTTCTGTTGATGGAAATGTGAATGAGTTCCTTACTAGAGTATAATGGTATCTTATTAAATAAACCATTTTTGGTTTTCTACCATGAAAGACTTTAGATAAGTATAATGCCACTGATAGATGTTTCTGTCTCCACCCATTAGAAGGAAGAAAAAAATGCTATTTGATGATATTTTGTAGCATTATTTCCTCTTATTTTGTTGCTTATAAGTATTATTATTTGTTTTTTGTTTAAAACATTTTTGGTGCATGTCATATATGTTTATTTTAATAAAATGTTATATGTTACCTTCATCCTGTGTTCCTTATGACAATGAGATTGTTACCTCACTCAGGAATGCAAGTTTTTGTCCTAAAATATATATGCATACAGCAGCACCACTAACCAGACAAGTTACAATTCAGACTGCAAAACAGTGGGTTGTGTAACACTGAATTTGATGGGAGTTTTGAAAACCTAAAATCAACCTCTGGGGTTAGTGAAGCATCTTAACACTATTAAAATAGGTGGAAGGTAATGCTTTTTAATTAGTTCTTTCTTGGTTCTAGTTCCTTCATTTGGAAAATATTCTAAAAATGGCCCACAGAATAATTTAGTTACTACAAATGCATTCATGTTAGTTAGAAGTAATTCTAAGGACAGGTATATAGTGTAATGGTTGCATTTTATATGGATTTAATTAAAATGTAAAATATTCTATGATAATATGATTTTCTGTTTTCAAGGTGAAACTTGAGAGGAGCAACTAGCTGTCATATGTACAAATAGTGAACAATCTTATTTTCAATTGTCTTGCATGTTATGGAAACTTTTTGTCATTTATGGGAGGAATATATGCCCATAATATTGAAATGCGTACAAGCCTACAAAGCTAGATATATAGTAATACATTTTTTCAATGCACATTGTCCTTATGCCAGTGTTTTTGTTTGCTTGTGAATTTAGAGTTATTGAGATTGCAGCCTGCCATTCTGCTCACACTTCTGCTGCTAAAACCCAGGGTGGTCATGTGTATATGTGGGGTCAGTGCCGTGGTCAGTCTGTGATTCTTCCACATCTTACGCACTTTGCCTGCACTGATGATGTGTTTGCTTGTTTTGCTACTCCTGCTGTGACATGGCGTCTCCTATCAGTAGGTGAGCTTAATATGTGGTTTTTTTATTGTTGTATCCTAATTTTGTATTACATATATTGCATAAGAAAGGATAAATGCATTTGAAAATACACTTTAGTTAATTTTAAAATTTAAACTGGGAAATACAACCTACCACATACGTTAATTTTAACTAATGGAACTATGGTACTGTAAAGAATGCTGAGACTTTCTGCCAGATGTTTGATGCTAAATCACAGGCAGCCAGGAACATTTCTATTCCTTTTGTGAGAGAGACTAGGCAGGAGAAGGAATATTTTCAAAAGCCTCTATGTGACTTAGGAGTCTAAGGCCATGTCTACATTGCCCTGTAGTTTGGACAAAAAGGGAGCGAGAACAGGGTTGCCAGATGGTTTAACCAAAAATACTGAACACCCTGCCCCCCAAAAAAACACCGGAGGAAATAATCTGTTGAGGGGAAATTAAGAAAGTTAATAAGCAATAAATAAATAAATAAATAAAACAGCATGGCCCCTTTCAATGCATGCAGAGTCAGAATAGGGATAGGAACAGGGGAGCAGTTGAGCACTAAGACCCAGGGAAGACATTGCTTCCCCTTGGTCTTTAGGCTTTTTGCCACAACCATTTTGTTTTCTTGGTCAAGCCAGAACGCAGCTTCCCTGAGAAACCAGGTAAGCAGAGGATCCAGGGGCAGGGAGTGTCGGGGGGTGGGGAGGAGGCCAGGGGCTGGGCCCAGTTGCCGAGTGTGTCATAGGGTTGCCAGGTGTCCGGTATTTTCACCTCCTGGCAGGGAAAAAAACCAGAAAATACTGGATATTTTGGGTGTCCGGTATTTTCTGATTTTTTTTACCTGACAGGAGGTGAAAATACCAGACTGTCTAGGTCAATACCGGACACCTGGCAACCCTAAGCGTGAACAGCAATGTGTGCCAAACTGCTGGTCTGTAACTCCCTTATCTGGATGCTGTAGACACAAATTTAAAGATGTGAGTTGACCTTTAGTTCTACACAGGGAATTACAATACATCACATTGGTATACACTGGTAGTCTCACCCTGTTAATAGTTTCTTTGTACAGCTTAGTCCATCAACTTGACTTAAATGACTCAATCAGTCCTTAAACACCAGGGCTAAATCTCCCTGCAGTTTCTCAGGGCAGGCCTACACTTTAAATCAGGGATGGACAATAAAACAGTGGGGATTCACCAGGGTTAGCCCCTACTGGGCCCCTGCCACTATATTTTCTTGGACCTCCGCAGCCAATGGGAGCTGTGATCCCCTATACTTGTGGAGGCGTAGGTAAATACAGTGGTGGGGGGGCCCGCCAGGGGCTAATTTAGCAAACGGGCTGTAGGTGGGGGTCGGTATTTGCCCACCCCTGCGTTAAATGCACACCAGTGTAGCAATTTAATGAAACCCGTTTAAATCAAGAGAGGAGAGCTATTCCTGTCAGCTGTGTTAATCTGCCCCCACGAGAGGCTGTAGCTGTATCGGTGGGAAAAGCTCTTCCACCAGCATAGTGCTATCTATTCTGGTGCTTAGGTCGGTATAACTATGACACTGAGGGTATGTCTACACTAGCCCCCTAGTTCGAACTGGGGGGGTAATGTAGTCATACGGAGTTGCAAATGAAGCCCGGGATTTGAATTTCCCGGGCTTCATTTGCATAAAGCCGGCCGGCGCCATTTTTAAATGCCAGCTAGGTCGGACCCCGTGCCGCACGGCTACACGCGACACGGACTAGCTAGTTCGGATTAGGCTTCCTAGGCTTCCTAGTTCCTAGTTTGAACTAGGGGGGTAGTGTAGACATACCCTCAGGGAGTATGGATTATTTACATCCCTGCGTAATATAGTTATACCTAAATAATTCTGTAGCATAGACCAGAGTTTAGCAAACCTGATGAGGGACTGTTGTCACTCTACTATCACAGATCTTTCTGCCTCCTACTCTCTCCCTGTTTTCTTTCCTTTATAGCTGGGCTTACTGTCCTTGTTGGTCTCAGCTGGGGGTGCATGCCTTCATGCTTGGCAGTTCTGCCACAAATCTGCATGTCATTTTTTGATGTCTGCCACTTCTGACAGGAGCATAGAACACTCAGAGCTTTGCACTGTTTTCATGAACCTTGCAAATATGTGGTTCTTCTGTATTTTCAGACCTGCAGGATTGCTACTGCTCAGGGGGAAGTCATTTTGAAGTTGGAAAAGTCACAGTGGAGTCTGTTGTCATGCAAGTGTGCAAGGCAGGGTGTAATGGTCTCAAGCCATGAGCAGCCTCAAGGCTGCCCTGCCACTAGTCTCAGAGCCCTGTTGTGGGGTGAGGACGGAGTGAACAAACAGTAGCCATCTTTGAGCCAGGCCCTGGGATTAGGGTGGGGCAAACAAACAAACAGCTAAGTAGTTCAAAGGATTCCCGGGTGCAGGCCTGTCTGCAGGCTGAGCCAGGGTCAGGGTCTCCTTGCTGGCCCTGTCTGTGTCCTGGATAGGCCTCAGCAGGGGTCTCTGCAGCCTTTCATAGTCACAGGGCTCCCACAGGGGTCATGGAGCCTGGAATAGTCTCTGGGGCATGGCAGTGGCACCAGTGACCCAACCCAGTCGGCCTGGAGGGGTTGGCAGGGTAAGGCTCTCTGTTTCTTCTGGAGCTTTGGCTGCTAGGGATGTCAGATGGTCTCCCAAAAAATACCTGCTGGGAGTTCCAGCCACTCTCCCCCGCCCCCGCCTGGCTTCTGATGCGACCAGAGGCACCCAGCAGCGATTGCGGCCCCACCTCCCAGCTGGGAGGCGGGGCCACGAACTCCGCTGGGAGCCTGTGATTGTGCAGAAGCCTGGTGGGGATGGGGCCAACCATGTCAGGCTTCCGTCCGGTGCCCAGCCGGAAAAATCAGAGAATACTGGACACTGCACGTGTCCAGTATTGTCTGATTTTTTTTTACCGGGCAGAGGGCTCAAATACCGGACTGTCCGGTAGGATACCAGGCACCTGGCAACCCTATCGGCCGGGTTAAGCCTCCTCTTTGCTTGGCTGCTGGGCTCAAACTGAGTTGGGAGCTCCCTCTCTTCTGCCCTTCTGTTTCCTGTGGGTGGGGTTGGGGTGCTCTGGCACTGCCCACCGAGAGGTCTTTAGGGGAACTTCCTCCTCCAGGTCATCGGGAGGCCATGCTGCCTCCTTATATAGGGATAGAATGGTGTCTGCTGACTCTGAACAGCCAGCCACAAGAACCATTACAGGAGCTCAGTGTGGAGCTGTTCGGTTGAGGAAGGCTTTGAAAGAGCACTTTCACAGTCAGCCACTGTAGTGTTCCCTTCTGGGCTTTGGTTTGGGTCTGGAGCTTTGAATGCTGTTAAGAATTGTGTGATGCTGCAGTATCTTTATAGCTGTGTCTAGATATGTGCTTGAATCCATGAATTGTGCTGTGCTCTACATGTACAAGAACTGGGTTCTCTGAGTACCACCATGTAATTTGCAGTATGTGTTGTGAATTAATGAAGGTAATTTTATTTCCAAAAAATAGAAAGGTATGAAGTGGCAAAAACAGTGCAGATGGACAAAGTACAAAAACTCAACAAGCAATGTGATACAAATTTAACAGAAATTAACAGAACTTTAAAACTGGAAAGGCACCAAACACAAATGTCATCCTGTGTGGTTGAAGCAATAACATTTTAGACTGTATTTCATCAGTATGAGTATAGGGCAATAGTATTAAACATTGGCACTATTTTCTCCACGTATTTGTGATCTTAGCTGATATCTCACTTCTGAGGGTAACGAGGAACAGAGAGCTCAGTTTAACTGATGTCCCAAAGCTGCCTGGGACCATATGCCACTAACATGTTTACTGAAATGGTGCCAGTCGAACTCATCAGGGAGTGGTGTGGGAAAATGTAATATAGTGCTACTGCTGGTCTCTGTTACATCTTTTTGCCTGCATCCCCTCTGCAATCTTTTCATAGATGTCCATATTTCTATGGCTGGTCCACAGCTGTACTTGCACAGCCTCTTCTTGCCACAGACCCAGAAGATCTAGTATCTCTTGTTTACTCCAGGCAGAAATGTGTACAGCATGGAGCTGGCATGGTTGCTTGGGCAGTTGCACACAACAAGGATTATCTGTTAAGTGTGCTCACAAAGCTGGACAATTAAAAATAAATTTAAAATACATGTTGAGAAGGTTAGCTTCCAGTCTCTGATTTCTGAGCAGTAGAATCTACAGTTATGACCATAGTGGTCACTGTTGCAAGGAATGGGGCATTGTGAGACAGCTGCTTGGAGTTCTGTTAGAGTTGATCCAAGTTGTGCATTGTCTGCAGGTCATACAGGTCTTGCACTGTGTTGAGCTCAAAAGACTGACCATCTCTCACTGTTGGGTATGAACACCTATGGATAGAGCCCTACCAATTTTGCAGCCAGAAAAAAAAAGTCATAGATTGTGAAACCTGCCCTGCCCCACCCTGTGAAATCTGATGTCTGGGGCTCCCAGCTGCTAATCTGGCTAGGCTGGGGAAGGACAGGAGGTATCCTTCCCTTACACTGCCACTCTTAGTGGGGAGATCAGACCCCTCACTTTTGCACTGGAGATGCCAGATATCTGAGCTTCCAGCTTCTGCCCCCCACCGTACCTGCTGCCGCTTTGGCCATGGAGCTCAGGGCTTTCTCCCCCAGTGGTTCCAGACGGGGCTGAGGTTTATGCTCCCAGTGACTAGCTGGGGAAACCTGGGCTCTGTCCCTTCTCCTCCCCCTACCCGTAGTTCCTGTGAGGTTCCAAGGACAGACTTCAGGGCTTCCTTCCCCAGTGGCTCCAGCTGGGGTTGGGGGCTTCTGCTCCTGACAAGTTACAGCTGGGACAGCCCAAGTTCTGGGCTTCTGCCTACCCCTGCCACTTCTGCTCCCAGATTGGGGCATAGAGCTCAGGGCTTCCTCCCACTAGTGGCTCTAGCTGGGTATTCTGGCAGCTGCTGCTGGGGCATCCTAGGCTTTAGGCTTCCCCTGCAGCTCCTCAGGGCCTCCAGCACAGGGCCACAAAGAGCCTGGTAGACCCCGTGACTCACATACTGCTTTTATCAAGGAAATAATTTTCAAGGAAGCTTTTAGCCCATTATCTCTACAGTGAGTCATCTTCGAAGGGTTTTCATATAAACCTCCTTAATAGATTAACAGGCTCTTTGCTCTGAACCATTTGTTCCTAATTCATTCTGGAATATTAATACATTTGATCATTAGTAGTTAATCTGTTTACCAACAGTTGCTGTTCATTTACTCTCCATGTAACTGTCTCCGTTTTTAGCCTCAACAAGGATTTGACCTTGGACATCCTCTAGAGCAGTGGTCCCCACCGCCAAAACATCTGGGTTGGCCCCGCCCCTGGCGCACGGCACATGCGTGGTGCCGGCCCTGGGCTCAGGGCACGTGGATGGTCCCCACCCCCAGACATGCGGCGCATGCGTAGCCCCACCCCTGGAAGCACGGCACGTGAGCGGCCCCTCCCCCGGACACCCGGCATGTGAGTGGCCCCGCCCCTGGGCGCCCGGCAGCCACGAAAGGTTGGGGACCACTGCTCTAGAGTCATGTACTTAAGTATGTCAGTTCAGTTTAGTAGGGTCATGTACTCAGTTTAGTATGTCTCTGTCTGGTTGATGCCTAGATTCTCTTCCTTGGTGTTCTTCTTTTAAACCTGCAATCTCAATATTTCCCTTAATTGAAGGGAGTCTGCTGATCAACCACAGCGTTTTTCCTATGGTAAAGAGTCTATGGCATAGAGTGTGTATCTTGGCTCCTACCGTCATATCGGCTAAGTTTTCTCTGCTGCCTTTTTCCAACCATTTTTTTTTCAGGAAAAACAAACAAATAGCCCCGGGTATGTCTACACTACCCTCCTAGTTCGAACTAGGAGGGTAATGTATGCATACCGCACTTGCTAATGAAGCCCGGGATTTGAATTTCCCGGGCTTCATTAGCATAAGCGGGGAGCCGCCATTTTTAAATCCCCGCTGCTTCGAACCCCGTGTAGCGCGGCTACACGGGGCTCGAACTAGGTAGTTCGGAATAGGACCCTAGTCCGAACTACCTAGTTCGAGCCCCGTGTAGCCGCGCTACACGGGGTTCGAAGCAGCGGGGATTTAAAAATGGCGGCTCCCCGCTTATGCTAATGAAGCCCGGGAAATTCAAATCCCGGGCTTCATTAGCAAGTGCGGTATGCATACATTACCCCGCTAGTTCGAACTAGCGGGGTAGTGTAGACATACCCCCAGAATCTCAATGTTTAGAGAAGTATTTGGAGCACTGATTACATTTTCATAGTGCTGAGGAAACCTTAAAATGATTATATTTTAGACATGAGACAGCTTTGTGCTTGAGGAGCTCCAATAATCTAGACCAGGATAGGGAACCTTTTTTGGGATCAGGTGCTGCTGACCCATGGAAAAATCAGTTGGGGGCTGCACACAGTGAAGCCAGAAAAACCACACCAAACCCTCATTCATGTGTCCCTTGTTGAGAAGAAGAAAGACACTACCCACATTCCCCTCACACACCAGAGCCCAGTGGGGCCCAAGTTAGTAGATTTTGTGTGTTCTAGTCCCATAGTAGGCGTGGGCTCCCCAATGCCAGGAGGGGAGCACTGAGACTAGGGGACCAGATTCAGGCAAGCTGGGGACCACATCCAGCCCTTAGGCCTGAGGTTTCCCACTCCTGATCTAGACACTGGGTTGATCTTCCCCTTCTGCATAAACAGATAGCCCCACCAATTAGCTTCTAAAAGATTTTTGGTGCTGAGCTGACCAATTAGTAAACTATCTTATCTCCTCCACAGTGTGTTTTCTGCCTTCCAAAGGATTGGCTACAAGATGTCTTCTGGAGCTAAAGGCTTGCCATGTGAAGCAGGAATAATCCCAGTGGTAGTGAATCCATTGTGACCCTCTCTCTTTTGGGAGCAGAGAGATTCATTTAAAATCTCCTTGCCAGGCATGAGGTTGCGTGGAGGGGATGGCAGAGTTCCATTTGATCCTGCGGCCTGATAGTGACCTGGAGGTATAGTAAGAAGGACCAGGAGACACTTCCCTCATCCAGCCCTACCCTGAACTTCTTGTCAGGCTCATGAATTTAGCCTTCACAGAAGCCAGGTCAGAAAGAAGCTCCTCTTTGTTCCCAAAAGTGGGCTTAGACTGATGGGACTCCCCACATTGGCAAGCCTTCTCCTCAGTGGAAAAGGTTTGTTCTTTAGAAGGCTGTTTCCTTTCTTGTCTCCCTTGCCCCTTTCCGCTGGACTATCAGGGTATGTCTAGATTACATGCCTCTGCCAACAGCTCCATTACGCCTCGTGAAACGAGGTTTACAGGAGCGGTCAACAAAGGCTTCCCTTGTCTACCGATCCGCATCTTGACTGCCGCTCTGTGCTGACGATCAGCTGAGCCGGCACAGTGCAGTGGCCATGTTTATTTTAATGAAGCCAGGAATATTTAAATCCCGGCTTCATTGACTATGTCGGGTAGCCTGT
The DNA here is from genome assembly GCF_052426305.1 of Pelodiscus sinensis. NCBI lineage: Eukaryota > Metazoa > Chordata > Testudines > Trionychidae > Pelodiscus > Pelodiscus sinensis. The sequence continues at coordinate 293,883,935 of NC_143052.1, read as the reverse complement.
TTTATATGCCTCTATCAGCAGAGGCATGTAATCTAGACATACCCTCTGAGGGCAGTATTGCAGGAGCAGATTGGGGCACAGTCCGGAGCTCTCTTTGCATATCTACTGTACTGCATTCCTTTTTCCTGGATCTGTCAGTTAGGGATGTAAAATCCTATTTAATTGGTTACATGTTAGGTTTAACCGGTTAACTGATTAAACGGGGGTGGGGGTGGAGGTGGAGGTGTGCAGCAGCCCCCCACACCAAGGGCAGGGGTTGCTCCAGCCCAGCTGCTTCTGGCCCTGGGCTGGAAGCCAGCAGTCCCATGAAGATGGAGCAGCCCTCCGCTCACAGAGGGCTGCAGGCTGCTCCTGGGTAACGGTTAACTCTTACCCACTAAGCATCACTCATTAAGGGTGATGCTTACTGTGTAACTGGTTACCCATTCACATCCCTGTATTCATCCTAAGTGATCCATGTGTGAGTTGCTCTCCATTCACATACCCACCAAGCCCTCTAGAGCTTAGAGTGTTCATCCTCTAAGCTCTAGAGGGCTTGGTGGCTATGTGAATGGGTATGTCCTTAGAGGAGGACAAAGACAAGGACCAGAGGAGTAAGGGAACTAAAGAAATTGTTATACCAGCTCAGTATTATACTAAGCTATTATTTGTAGGGCTCTAAATTAAAACAATAAATCACAATTGTGAGATTAAAAAAAAGTCGTGATTAATCACAGTTTTATTTGCATTGTTACACAAGACAGGAATACCAATTTGCTCACTTTATATTATTTTTTTAATTATAAATACTTGCATTATAAAAAAGAAGATAGACTTCCTCAGAGCTGCTTTGGACTCCATAACCTTCAGAGTCTACCTGTCCATGGAAAGATTCCATAGTATGTCTAGTCTGACCGCTACAAAACAGCAGAGCCTGATGATAATAGTAAGGATCTGCTTACAACCCCTGAGCCACATGTTGGTTTCCATGTTTGTCGCTCCTCAAATGAAATCACCTCAGGTGCCTTCAAATGTGACTAAGGACTGTGTACACCCCAAACAAACAGTCTCTCCAAGTGCATCAGAGTACTTCTGAACTATCTCAGGCGATGGAAGGACCCCCTTAAAGTCTTCATATCCCTTTTTTGAGATGGGGGCTTACTTCCAAGGGGCAATAGCCCAGGACAATTGGTCCACACAAGCGGTCCACACAAGAGGCCACACTCCACATCAACATCTCAAAGCTACATGTTTGATACGCATGTCAACTCTTCCATCACAACACAGTGGCTGTGTCTACACTGGGCCACTTATTCCGGAAAATCAGCCGCTTTTCCGGAATAAGCTGCGAGCTGTCTACACTGGCCCTTGAATTTCCGGAAAAGCAACGACGCTCTACTGTACAAAATCAGCCGCTATTCCGGAAAAACTATTCTGCTCCCACTCGGGCATAAGTCCTTATTCTGGAACACTGTTCCGGAAAAGGGCCAGTGTAGACAGCCCAGTAGTCTTTTCCGGAAAAAAGCCCCGATCGCGAAAATGGCGATCGGGGCTCTTTTCTGGAAAAGCGCGTCTACATTGGCCACAGACGCTTTTCTGGAAAAAGGGCTTTTCCGGAAAAGCAGCCTGCCAATGTAGACACTCCTTTTCTGGAAAAACTGAAAACGGAATAGTATTCCATTTTAAGCATTTCCGGAAATTCATGCCAGTGTAGACACAGCCATAGGGTCACATCCTTCATTGCATCCACAGGATGCTAAGGAGTCATTGATTAAGAACATGTAATGGCTTCCTAATACCTCCACAATGGGTTTGACCACAGAAAGAGTATTTTGAATAGGTCTTAATTTATTATCTGGGAATATCAGTTTACTTGATTGCTATTAAGCATTCAAGAAGGTAACGACCAATAGGATGAATCCTTTGCCTTGTGATTTTTGTGTTTGTAAATTGTGAACAAATATTTAACTCTGCCTGCATCATACTTAAGGTTACATCCTCTCAGCACTAGGACATGGCCCTAGAGAGAATACACATATTACAGAAAGATGCATCTGCTTCCTATTATCAGAGCAGACCACACCAAGCACAGATCTCGGGGTGTGTCTAAACTACATGGCTCCGTCGACGGAGCCATGTAGATTAGGCTGATCGGAAGAGGGAAATGAAGCCTCAATTTAAATAATCGTGGCTTCATTTAAATTTAAATGGCTGCCGCACTCTGCTGGCCAGCTGATGATCAGCTGTTTGTCGGCAGATCGGCGCAGTCTGGACGTGCTGTGGTCGACAAGGAAGCCTTTGTCAACCAGCACAGGTAAACCTGGTTTCACGAGGCATACCTGCGCCAGTCGACAAAGGCTTCCTTGTCGATCGCGGCGCATCCACACTGCCCCTATCTGCCGACAAACAGCTGATCATCAGCTGGTCAGCAGAGTGTGGCAGCCATTTAAATTTAAATGAAGCCGCGATTATTTAAATCGGGGCTTCATTTTCCTCTGCCAATCAGCCTAATCTACATGGCTCCGTCGACGGAGCCATGTAGTTTAGACACGCCCTTGATGTATAATATATGTATATATAAAAATCACTAGCTGAATTTCATAATATCAGCTCTATCCCAGTTCTGTACATAATTCCCATAGCAAAAAACAAATTCTTACTTTACTAATAGAACTTTTTTTTTACCCTACTTTGTGAGTCTATGCTACCATTAAATACAGATGCAGCAGTTCTTTTGAGAGAGGCCATATTTTAAGACATATGCTAAATAAGTTTTCTGTCTGTATATAAAATCTCTGATTTTTAAGTATGTGCATCATAGTTTTCATTCCAGAAATTACCAGAATATCCTTCTTGGCGCCTTAATTTACTCATAGCAGGGCACACAGGACACAGCCATGCCTCAGCCCTGCCGTACACCTAAATGCTTTTTTCTGTACACTTTCTCTTGTTGCTGAGTATCTCTGACAAAAGTCCTGCAGTCGCACTGACGTTCTTCACTATAAATTCATTCTTTTTCCTCTAAGTTCTGCGTCTTTAGCCAAACAACTTTTTTCTCCTCTTACTGACTCTTGCAACTGCAATCCCAACTGCTTCTTCACATTTGTCTCTTAAACTTCTCCTCTCCTGTTCCCTGCTCACTTTCAGAAAAAAATCTTTAGTATCCCTTTGGAGAAAAAAAATCAGTAAGATCCTCTCTCCACTCCACTTTTTTTCCACTGTACTCATAGTGTGCTCCTGTCACTGATGGCCTGCTCTTCTAACTCTTCTTTCTGCCCAAGTGACCTTATCTCCTCTCTTCTTGTAATCTTTCCAAACACTGCTCTTATCTCTCTTGGCCTCTATCCTCTCCACTGTCACTGATCTTGCTTAAGTCTCTCATGAGCTCTTTTTGGTCAGATTTCATGGGCTGTACCATGTTTTTACCTTCCTTGACCTCTGGCTTTTGATACCATTGTCTGCTCTCTGCATCTTTAAATTTTGTCATCTGTTAGCTTTCATAGTTCTGTCCTCTCATAGATTTCCTCTTACCTCTCTTGATTGCTCTTTCAGAGTCTCATTTGGTGGGTCATTTTCCTACCTTCCCTCCCCCCCCTTTATCCATCTAAAGGTGACCCTCAAAGCTTTGTCCTTAGGGAGACAGGAAGAGCCTATCTCTATTTGCACTTAACTGCAGGCCTGGTTTTAACTACCCTCTTTGTGTGATGATGTGCAAATCTACAGTTCTACTGATGAATTATATCCCTACCCTGTCTTTCTGACATCTTTTTGGATGTTCAATCAGCCCCTGAATGGAAACATGTCCAAAACAAGTTCTCAAGCTTTTTCCAATCTCTCTTCTATCCACACTTTTGCCATCATTGTGGACAGTAGAACCATCATTCTCACTTGGGCATGTATCTTGAGTGACAACTTTGATTTAGCCTTTTTTCTTCCTTTTTTAGCAGATCCCAATACAATTTTATGTATCTGGTGCATGTGCCAGAATAAATAATTTTAAAAATAAACACTTTCTGATAATATAGTATATTAAACAATTAAAAGTAACTGGTAATACATAATGCCATTTGTTACAATAAACCTCTGAAACTGTTGAGCTTTTTTGGGAGGAGGGGTAGGAAATATTCCTGTGGTAGGGTAAAACTTATCTGAGAAGTGCTAGGTGAACCTCTTTTTGGTTTGAAATATGTATTTGTTGGCGTGGATAATCATGCAGGAATTTACTCCCTGTTCTAGAGGTCCATACTCTACACATTATTGTTTTGTTATTAGTCTTAAGTGGAAAGATTGTGTTTATGAACAGCATTGCTTTTATTGAGATGCTGACTTAAAAGCCAGGAATCATGACATATGGAACATTTTTACTTATTCATCAGTAACAGTTAAATACTTCTTTTATCTTAGAACCTGATGACCACCTAACAGTAGCGCAATCACTGAAGAAGGAATTTGACAACCCTGACACTGCAGACTTGAAGTTTCTAGTGGATGGAAAATATATTCATGTTCACAAAGTCCTTCTAAAAATTAGGTAAGGAATATCAACAACACTTTAGTCATGTTGAGTAGTTGTTAGTTAATGCTGTTGATGTATGGTTCCTTTGCTGTTTGATTATGAGCAGGCTGTATGCTGAAAACTACCTGCTTTTCAAAGTATTAGTCTATTTTTCTCCTCCCCTTCTTTTGGGTCCAGAAATTTCATAGCATACTGCCTTCTCCTACTGCCTTTATTCTTTATTTGTTCTCCTTCAGTATGGCTTCCACCCTTTTCACCATGTCTAATTTATCCTGACCAAGATTGTAGTGACCTTTTCCTTGCTAGGTAAAAGTAATGCTTATCTGTCTTCTCTCTCTGCTGCCTTCTACATAGTTGATCATTTTCTCCTCCTTTCCTTTCTTGACTTCCACACCTCGGGCTGTCCTTCATAAGGACTTTTTTTGCACCTGTATTGGTAGCTGTGCATCTTCCCCTCTCATGTCGGTGTTCATGTTTTTCGGGTTTCTCTCCTTGGTCCCTACTATCCTCTATTTCCAGGTGACAGCATCATCACCTGCAATTGTTTCAACTGCTGCTTCTCTGATTGCTTCCTAAATGTGCATTTCTACTTCTGACCTACTCTGTCCAATCTCACATTCCGTGTTTTACTTACTACTTTGACTGACTAAGTGAGCCTGAATTTCAGACTGACCTCCCTTTTAGTGCTCACAACTATTTGCTGGATAATATCACTTTCTAGTCTTACTGATTGATATGCAGATATTATTAAGTTATATAATCCATTACATGGGTCTTCATGTTATTATTAGAACAGAATTTCATACATTATTATTTGTATAAGCAAAAATCATAGCAAATTTTTAGAATATCTCCAAAACTGGTCATGCAATAGGTCAGTGGCAAAACAACATAGAATCCAGATCTCCTGACTCCGAGTCTAGTATCCTGTTCACTTTGTCCATACTGCTTCTCATCCCCCCGCCACTCGCTTGCTAACTCTTTTTTGCTTCACCCTCTTCAATTGTAGTGGCTGAACTTCCCTTGTCCGGCATCCTCGGGACCTGAATGGTCCCAAACAAGGGAATTTGCAGGACCAGGGGAGGTCAGGCATCCGGGCTCTCCTGGGGCTTCCCTCCTGGCAGCTGCTCCGGGAGAACCCGGAGACCTGACCTCCTCTGACTCACCTGCCTGAGTCTGCTGCCCCCTGCCATCTGCTACCCCCTGCCTCAGCTCCCTGCCTCCAGCCCTGCACATCTGCTCCCAAGGGTCCCCAGCCCCGCATACGGCGCTGGCAGCTGCTCCCAGGGCTCTCTACCCCCAGGTCACTGCCCCTGCAGGCTGCCACCGACCAAACCAGCTCCGCTCCCAGCTCTCTCAACCTCTGTGGCTGGGACTCTCTGGTCTAGCAACTTCGAAGGTCCTGCTGGACCCAGGATGTTGCCAGACTAGGGATCGCAGATGAGAGAGGTTGAACCTGTACAATAATTTTCCGCTTCCTGACCTTGTACCTCCTCTGTCAGAACTTTCCTCTTGCCTTGATTACCATCATCTCTTCTCCACCTTCCCTCTTGTCATCTTGAATCTTTCACTGATTTTTTATGTTACTGCATCAGATTCAAGCTCCTCATTCTCATCATAATTAATCTTGCCACAATTTACATCTTAGCTCTCATTTCCTATTACTGCCTACTGAACCTTCTCTCCATGTGCTCCCTTCATTTCCCACACTCTGATACACACGTTCATTCTACCGTCTTTGCTTGGAATGGTTTGTTCTTCTTCGAGGTATGATGTCCATACAGATTTCACTCTAGGTATGCAGGTGGGATCAGATTCCTTTGAAAGGCATGTCTGCGGGGGCTGCAATGCTGCATATCTTTGCATTCCAGGGTGTCTGCTCAGCTACCAGTTCTTTCTTTCTACCTGTGATTGTGGGATGGAAAGCCTTCAATCCCCATGTGCCTTGAATATTTGACACATCTTGCTTTAGGAAGTGTTTTCATGAAAAGTAGTTGTTACAATCTTTTTAAATTCTTTGTAGATTTTAAAAAAATAATTACCTTTTCTCTCTCCACTTCCAGGCTCAAGATAACTACTTGTTAGTCTCGTAGAGTGGAATCTGTGTGGACAATTACTTGAGTGAGAAAGAACAGTTATCCTACAGTAACTGTGGTCCTTCGAGAGGTGTTGTTCACACAGACTCCCTGACCACCCTCCATCCCTGTTAATCACGGTCCTGTTCTTGCTATTGTTACTTGTGAAGGAACTGAGTGATGGTTGAGGCCACCTCATCTCCTTATGTCGCCGGCTATGGTGGTCATGAGGTAGGGTTGCCAACTTTCCAGCTAAACAAAACCAAATGCTCTTGCCCCGGCCCTTCTTGAATGGTCTATCCGACACAGTCCATTCCCCTCTCTCACTCACTCGCTCATTTTCACTCGACGGGGGAGAGTTTTTGCCTAGCTATTCAGTTGAAAATTGGACACCTGCACACCCTATCATGAGAGCACATAGGGTAGTGGACACTGCTGTTCAAAAGAATTTGGTATGACACACGATGGGTACATGCACAGATAAAGTGGAGTATATGGACCTCACCAGGGGTTCTCAACCTTTCCAAACTACTGTGCCATTTTCAAGAGTCTGAAGTCTAAGCCCCACCGTTTGGAGAGTAAACCTGATTCTCCACTACCCTGGGAGATGCATGTGGGACCCATGTGGAATGGGACCCCAGGCAGTTGCTTTGTTTGCCACCCCTAATGCTGGCTCTATATTTGTGACATCCTCCCAAACCTATGCTCCCAGGTTGAGAAATACTGATCTAGATGAGTTGAGGTGCCCCATGGAAGACCTGTCCATATCCCATACTGAATTACACAAAAACCTCACAATTACTGTAGTTCTTTTATCTGTCTAGCACCCTCCTTAAATTCTTCTCTAAATTCCATATCTTTCAAATATTGATACTATTTTGTTCTTTTTGCTAGATAACCTGTCCCTGTCTTTCCTTACCTTAACTATTCTTATATTCTCGCTTTTCCAATATTAGTTTGTAAATCCTTTGGGGTGAGAACTGTGTCTTACCCGTAAAGCTTCTTTACATTTATGACACTGTATAAGTGATTTCCATTAGCAATAGGGTCAGACGGGTGGTCAATTAAATTTCAATGTTCAGGTGCCAAGCTATTGGCATCTTGTCTAGAAATGAAACCTATTAAAGTAACTGCTTTTGAATTGGCCTAATGGAGGTGTTACACAAGGACCTGAATTTGACTCCCACGCTTGTTCTCAAGCTTCTGGAATAGTAGGCACTTTATGAAGAGTGAGGGATAAAACAGCTCATTTTACCTTCTGTCGTCTCACTCTTGTTGGAGACATAATACAAGAGTCCCCTGCTTTACGATGGCCTGATTTATGACCCCTCACGCTTATGACCTTTTCCCGTAAGTGGCCGAAATCCCCTGGCTTACATCCTCAGCCCTGCCTTTGCGACAGCATATGACGCCTGTTGTAAATGTGGGCTCAAGTTATGATGCTCCCAACTTGCGACACTGTCCCCAGGGGCAAATCAGGGACAATCTGTAACCAGTTCTGGAGAGAGCTGCTCTTAGTTTTTTTCTCTCCTAGTGAAAAGACGCTGTTTTTTCATAAGGAGCTTTTGCTAGTCCCTTTAAAAGATTCAGCAGGCACTTCCGCCTTTCCAAATTCCTGACTTTTAGCTAGTGGAGAATAACTAATGGGTCTACTCATATTCTCCTCCATTGTTACCCACCTACCTTGTCTCAGGAAACAAAGGTGCAGGATTTTGGCTGCCCCATTAACCCTTTGCCCCTGTACACCAATGCAAGAGAAACCAAATTATAACTCCCGAGTACTGTATTCATTTGTATTTTATGTTTATATATTTTCTTGACACAAAAAGTGAGTAACAAAGCAAAATATATAGAGACGGCTTTATCACAGTGCTATACATTGTATTTTGTATCTTCCTGTTTGATATAGACACCTGTTAATTTATCAAACAACTGTTCACCATGTGTGTCTTATTTTTGTTTGTCAGATGTGAGCATTTTCGTTCTATATTAAGTAACGCTGATGATGAAATTATAGAAATGAGTGAATTCTCTTATCAAGTTTATCGAGCTTTCCTGGAATATCTGTATACAGACAGCATCAGTCTCCCTCCTGAGGATGCAATAGGTAATTGGCATGAATTCAAATAATCTCTGGGAAGGAATTCAGTTTGTTTTTAAGGGTTCTAGAAAGATGAGGACTGATCATGTTCATTGTTATTTTACTACTGTTTATACCTTCTTTTATACTCCAGTGTATGTACATGAATGAGGTGATCCATGCAGCAGTGAATCATGTGCAGGAAGAGAAGTCAGCAAAGATGCAGTGGGAGAGGAGGACAAAATGAATGGGTGGGGATGATAAAACATATTATAAACAGTTTTTAAAAGACCCTTATACCTTAATGTTACCTTTGCATTTGATGTAGTTGCACAAAGATTATTTGACCACAAGTGGGAAGGCAGCTGGTTTAAATGATGACTGAAAAGAGGAGAGATGGTTCACTAAGTAATCTCTTTGTTAAAATGTGATGCAAACTATGAAAGAGAGGGAGAACTTGTGTGTTAATAAGTCTGTACTCTTCAATTTGCATAAAGCCTTTTTGGAGGTTTTGTATAAAAGTGTGTCATTGATCATAAAGAAACAAACTGATACATCTGAAATACAAGTTTATATGGCTTTCATTAATACAACTAGATATCTGAATTTTCAATCTAATTTTCAACAGGGCTGCTAGATTTGGCAACATTTTATAGAGAAAATAGATTGAAAAAGCTTTGCCAGCAAACTATCAAACAAGGCATATGTGAAGAGAATGCAATTGCTCTTCTTTCAGCTGCAGTCAAATATGAAGCTGAGGTATGGAAAACTTTTATAAATAGTAGAAGTTCTTTAGAGAGATAATTGTCTTTCTGAGACACCAAACTATTTAATCCATTATTGCAACTAATAAACCTCACCCATGAATATTTTAATCAACTTTTCTGGTTTCACTAAGCATGCACATGTCCCCTTTCAGTCCCTACAAATGTAGCTGCTAATGTCATCTTCCATGCCTACTGACTCGATTGGGTCAGTCTCTTCTTTGAATTTTTCCACTGTCTCCTCATCTGCTCTGGCACGAACTTTAAGCCTCGCGTTACTACTTAATACATAACTTTGCAGGTGAGTTTTGCATCATGTTCTGACCATGTTCTGCCAACATGCCACATCTTCACCATCCATTTGTCAACTTTTCACACAGTCCTCTGTCACCTTCACATGGACCCTTACACAGGGTGTGACCTCCTTAGGCTGTCTTGTAAGACCCTTCTCTATTTATATTAAAGCCTCTTTCAAATATTGACCTTTGCTGTGCTGCTTACAGTGAATCATGTTGACATGTAACAATTGCCTATTGTTCAATTTCCCCATTCTGTGTGTTCTCATTTACTATTCTTGAATTGTGAACAGGTAACATCATTCTGGAATGTCTGGAAAGCACCAAACATGTAATGGGCACGACTTAATCTGTTTGAAAATAAGCTAATATTTTATATTATGAAAGAAGTTTTCTTTTTCTTAATTTTTGAGTACTACCTTGTCTGTACAATATCTGCAGTTTGGTGTTTACAGTATATCTGAATTTTAGACTTAATATATCAATTCAGCCTGCCCAGCTAATTAAGGACTGCCTTTAATTCCCACAAATACTAACATGAGTTTAGTGTATGCATTGAGATTATGGGCTAAATTGGTTACTGGCCAAAACAGCTGCCATTAATTACAGTATAATAGCAGTCTGCTTAATCCAGTGGTGAATTTGACCCAACTGGTTGGTAGGGAACCACGCACATGTGAGTAAATGTGACCAAAATATTCACTCGTGCTGATATCTTGGTTTATTACGTGGAAAAACAGTGAAATCTATCATCCTGGCAGGTTTTTATCATTTAAAGCTTTATTCTTATTATTTAATAGCCAAGTCACATTGGGAGACCCAAAGCATGGGCGCTGAGCTGAGATCTTTTAAAATGTGTATTTCTTTTGTTTAAGTTTGCATTTCTGAAAAAGCCTGTAGGGAGGGATTTAAATTAGGAGAATGTTCATTCCTGGCAGAGCTGGAATGGCGGGCTAATTCCATGGATCGAGGGCACTGAGGGAAGTAGAGAAAAAGGAGTCAAAACTATCATCATTGATTATATTAGTGTGACAGGATAAAAAAAATGAGATGTAAATTGGGATGCATTTTGCAGGACTTGAATATGAAGAAGCAAGAAGTTTAAATTTAAAATGGAGGGATTGGAAGAAGAGGGTGATATGATCAGATTTAAAAAGATACTTCTGGCTGGAGGCAGAACAATGTTAGGAGACAGACAAGATGGAATTAAGTAATCCAAGCAGATGATGACCAAGGCATTAATAGTTGTAACAGTAGGGACAAAAAGGAAGGGTTGGATTTTCAGTGTTGTGGAGACAAAAGTAAAAGATACTGTGGTATGAAGGAGCATAGCAACTTTTATTCTTGATTGTCTGTTTTGACTAAAAACCTGCCTCACCTTAAATATTTTCTTCGTCTTTAATTCTACTTGTCAACATCAGAAAAGGTTTTGATCAACCTGTGTTACTTGGAACTGTTACAAGTGCCATTAGAGTGATGCAACATATAAAACTAGCCTAGACAAAAACACTTGTGAATATATTGTAGGAAGCAGGCATTTATGGGGTTGGATTGGATGATCTAATGCATGTTTTTCAGAGTTACCTTCTGTGATTCATAGCTTTAATAAGCCACTGTAATATTCTTGTATTGTCCTTTAGTATAGCTATTGATTATAAACTGAAAGAGGCAGCACTGTTAAAACTGCAGAAATAGTGAAGGTATAGGATAACTGCAAATACTGTAGTTGGTAAGAATACAAGGGGCAGAAATGTAAAACATGGAATTTCCCTTTAGGAATCATCACTTCATAAAATAAATCTACGTGCAGCAGTTGGAAAAGATACCATTGTTCAATTTTTAATTTATTTTTACTTTATGCAGTCAGCACAAGAAAAAGATGGTAATGTACTGTATTTCTCAGCCCTTATATTAAAAACAAATTGATTCAGTTGACTTTACAAAAGATAAATACATCCAGAAGTGAGTCATAAAGAGAAAACCTTTGAAAATTGTCAAATACTTGCTGGTATATTGTGTATTTATTTACAGAAGTAGTTCTCTGCACTTTCTATTTTTATAGCACATTTCTAATGTATCCTTGGCTGGATTGAAGATTAATTAGCTGTTATTTATACTACATAATGAAAGTTACGATTTCCAAACCAGCAGAATTGTTAAACAACATTACTTGACTGGCCAGTGAAAAGTTGTTTTGATTTTTTTCCAGTATATCAGGGAAACAATCTCCCTTAATTTTCTTTTAGATAAAGAATGTAGTATAATCCATAATTGCCCAGGCTCTAGCAGTAGAATTCCTGGAATATAATGAAATCTAAGTTATCGTTACATTTCCTGTGAACACCCTTCCCCCCTACCCCTGCCACTTTCTTCTGTGTTTTTTCTGTTTTCTGTTCTTCCTTTTTTTGTTGCTGTTGTGTCGTCCACCACACATGCTTTTGTGGTTCCACCTTTTTCCTCTGGGCATATTTTTCACTTCACTCCCCTTTTAAAATCACTTTTGTAACTGTTAGTCTCCTTTTTTGACGTTAATTTAATCTCTGCAGAGGCAGCAGGCTAGTAGCATTTAACCCATGGAAGGGACTCGAAAGGGAAATTAAGTCTTTTCATAGGTTCTGCTCTTCCCTCCTGCCCCCTGTGCATTATTTGTGTGTTTCACACTGACAAGTGATATATTTTTTTTTTCAACAAGCAAACAAAGTGGTTGCAAATTGTGGCTCATGCAATCAAATGTTGCCTGCAGCTAACTATCTGTAATGTGCTTGTTGCAAATGATAGGTTCCTTCCTTTTCTTTCTGCAGAAGTTGTTTATACAGGCAGCAAAGAAGTTGTTTATACAGGCAGTTGTTTATACAAGCAGCAAATAGGACTGGCTCAGTGCAGAGAGATGAAATCCTACTAGTCCATGGGCTGCGAGTTATATGGGCTCGTGGTGCCCATGCTCCAGCAATATTCAGAGCCGGGGGCCCTGCTCCAGCAATATTTGGAGCTGGGTCTCTCCCCCAGTCCTGCCTGGAGCAGGCCCCGACCCCCACCTGCTAGCCCCCCCGGCCCCAGACTGTCTCTGCCGTGAGCAGTTTTCAGTCAGCTCCCCCTTGCCGGCATGCACTGCCAGCTGCCGCTGCCGCCATGCGTGGCGTTTCCAGGTGACCGGGGAGATGCCCGGGTGTGACGTGACATCATGGCCCAGGACTTTAAAACTGCTCGGCGCGGTGTTGTGCCACGCGGCCTAGTTCCCGTTCGGAGTCGGGGACTTCTGGGGCCCGAGTGCAGACTCCGGCCCCGCAAAGTGGAAGGCAGAAGGGCGGGGAGGGGGAAAAACTAGGGGGAAGGGGCTTGTGTGGAGTGGGAGAGGGTGGGAGAGGAAGGCACCAAGGGACAGCCTGGAGGAGAGACAAATGTCAGGGGACCAAGTGCAGATAATGAGGAAAAGGGCAGGAGGGGAGGTGTCAGTGGCAGGGGGAACAGGGTGATGCTGGGAGAGGAGAGAGTAAGGCATTGGGGTCTAGAGGGGGGAGAGGGAGGTGCTGAGAGAAGGCTTGAAAGAAGGGGTGGTCATGAGAAAGGGGGGATGGAGCAAGTCGTGTGAGGGCACAGGGGGCATGAGGGGAATGGGGGCAGAGAGTGGTGAGGGGGTGGGAATCAGGGAAAAAGGGGCAGGGGCAGTAAGGGAAGGGGGAGGCACCAGGAGGTTGTGGGGGTAAGGGAAGGTGCAGGTGCCAGGGGATTCTGGGGGTGAAGCAGAAGGGCAGACACCTGCAGGGGAGGGACCAGCATCAGAGGAGAGAGGCAGGGCAGGTGTGCAGAGGGAGGTGTTAGAAGAGGGGATGAGGAGGGGTAGCTCACATGATCAGAGTGGGGCTACTGGAGGAGTGGGAACAGGGAGGAGAGAAGGGCTGGTGGAGGGGGTGCAGGTTGCAGGAGGGCTGAGGGCTGTGAGAAGGGCAGGAGTCAGGAGAGCAGAGGAGGGTGAGGAGTTGGGGGGCAGCAGGCACCAGGGGGGCTGATAGAGCAAGGGGAAGAGACATGGCAGCAGAGAGAAAAGGTAAAGGTTTATAAAATATTTATTAATAACTTGGGTGCCACAGTGGCACATCCAAACAAGCCACATGAACTCAGGACTGGTGCACAACACAAAATTCATTCTGCTCATGGGAGGAAACTCTTAGGCTATGTCTACACTGGCGGTTTCTTGCACAAGAACATTTTGCACAAGGGTTCTTGTGCAAGACGTTTTGTGCAAGAAGATGTCCACACTGCCATGTGCGAGCTGTGCTTTTGTGCAAGAGCATCCATGGCAGTGTGGACGCTCTCTTGCCCAAGAAAGCTCCATTGGCCATTTTAGCCATAGGTGTTTCTTGCACAAGAAATCCTTGCCGAGCATCCACACTGCCCTCTTGCACAAGAGAACTACACTTGTTAGGAAAGAGCGTAGCTCTTGTGCAACCACGCCGTACTGTAAATTTCCTTGTGCAAGAGCAGGTGGACAGTGTGGATGCTCTATGGGTTCTAGCGCAAGAACGGCTGTACTTGTGCAAGAAGCCACAAGTGTAGACATAGCCTCAGAGGGAACGCTTCCCCCAGCCTCTCTGCCCCCGAGTTAATGTCACACACATTGGGTTAATGCAACAGCAGGATAGTTGCATGAGGGGGGTTTGGTGAGGACCAAACTAATCCCTGTTGGTAGGAGGATGGTGGGAAAAGTCCTTCCAGAGGGGTGACATGACACCTTTTACTTCTGGTCATGTATCCATCTTGCCCTGAGTGTGTTACCTCCAGAGGCGTGGTTAACGGGGGTCAGAGGGCATGGTTAACAGAGGCCAGGGGGTGTGGCTAATGGGGCACCACCAAAAATTATACAAACCTGCCTCCCACTGGCTGCTACTGCTAGAAGGTTGAGAGGGCAAAGCTCACTGACTACAGCTGCTGTTGCATAGTTTACAAAGTATATGTCCAGCATCTACGTTGGGTGGACATATGATAGAATTTTCAGAAAATCTCACTATTGATCTAACACCAGTTGCTAGCAAGTCTAGGGCAATGCATTTATTTTTACCATTGTGTCTAATCCAGCTGCTGGTTTTTCTCTTAACATGTTAAGAGAGGCAAATTCAGAGATCAACGTATATATCTACATTCTTGTGAGGCTAACATGTCCTTTCATTAAGTTAAGTATTTGGGGTAGAGGAGGTAGTTAATTTGGAGTCCCACAATGGCTGGAAACTAAATGGTATCTTTGGCAGATTTTGCAGCGGACCGCTGTTGAAGTTAACATAAAGGAGGGAAGGAATCCTTAGCCTTTTACCAGGCATACGCTAGGAAAATTGAAAGCTTTATTGTGTGATAATGCATTCATTTCCTTTTGAGTGTATAAATAACAATTTTTAGAGCGATTGTATATGGTTGCACCTTTACAATAACCAGCCAGAGAGTAGAGACTGATGCAGAGGGGACAAAGGCTGGGTCGTGGTCCTTCAGTTCAGTCTATCCCTTCTCTAACGTATTTTTACTGCGCAACTCTTGCTTTATCTTTCTCTTTCGGGTAGATTAGGGTCAACATGGGCAGCTTCCTCTTTTGATAGTTAATGGGGGTTTTCAGGAAGTGTGGTCTTACATTGCACTTTAGGAAGAAGAATAGCTGCATATCAGCTCCATCAAAAGAGCAGCAGCTGCTTTCACAAGTTTCTGACTTTGATATAATAATGGTGTGTTCTAGGTATTATTTAGCATTTTTAAACATTCATAGTGTAAATAGCCACTATGTGCATACTTACTTACATTTGTAATACTATATTTACTAACTCACAACCTTATTTTGTTCCTAGGATTTAGAAGAATTTTGCTTCAGGTTTTGTATAAACCACTTGACTGTTGTGACACAAACTACAGGCTTTGCAGAAATGGACCATGACCTCTTGAAGAACTTCATTAGTAAAGCAAGCAGAGTAGGAGCATTTAAAAACTGAAGAATGGTTGCTGCAAAACAAGGTGCTTTCATCATGGGAACACTTGCCCTTTGAAAAACATACCAGCCCTCAGAATTTATGAATGCTTGAAAGAAAAGATGACATCATCCATTGAAGTCAGTGTTAATATTAATGGGTGGATGTAGTAAGCTTCTGTATAGCCTAATGCACAAGCTTTGTGAAGAAGGGTATGGAATAGAATAACAACCTGCAAGAAGCTAGTTTTACATAATTCTAATGGAATAATTACGTTTTCCTTTAAAATCAAGTGGACTGCTCTGTATTTTCCATATGTATTCTTCCCCCCCTCCTTGAAATATTTTCAAAAACAGCTTTTTAACATCTTCATCTGAACTGGATAGCATAAAGCTGGCTGTTTCATGCTAAAGCTTCATTATGCACTTTTACAGTTAATAAAAGTAAATGTGCTACAGGAAGATTCCCCCCTTTCTGGTTAATTTACCTTCCCCTCTAGAGAAATTTAGAGATACTTGCTTTGTGTTGCTAAATGTAGGATAAAGGAATATATTATTCTAGCAGATGTACCCAATGTTGCTCGGGTCCTTAACTGTAGCAGTGGTTGGGGTATTTTTTTAATTAAAAAGGAAAATGTACATGCTTTATTTAAATGATGGCGGGCAAGAGTGTATGTGTGTGCGTGTGCGCGTGTGATCCAAGGCAAAGGGTGCAAGAGTCTGGGCATCTGACGAAGTGGGTCTTTGCCCACGAAAGCTTATGCTCCTACACTTCAGTTAGTCTATAAGGTGTCACAGGACTCCTCGTCGCTTGGGCACGGAGTAGGTTGCAGGCGTTAGGGGAGGGTGGGGATGCAGGAGTCGGAGGAGCAGGTTGGAAGATGTTGGGGGAGGACTCGGGGCAGAGAGTGGGAAGTGCAGGACTCAGGGCAAGGGTCTGGGAGGGCTCACTGGGATCACTCACGGCAGTGAGGACAGCACTGCTCCTATGGCAGTGGCTGCCCAGGGTGCCTGTGGCTGCTGCCCAGAGTGCTTACAACCATGCTGCTCCAGGGCAATGAAATGACAGCTCCCCAGGGCCAGCCAAGACTGTGCTCCCTGCTGTTGGCTCTTCCCTCGGAGGTCTGCACTAGCCAGTGTTCCTCCACAGAGGGCCGAGGCTATGCTGCCCTGTTGGCTGCTTCTCCTGGGGGTGAGCAGCCAGTGGCTGGGGCTGTGCAGCCCAGCCCCAGCCAGCAGCTGCTTCCTGGGTCACCTGGGGCTATGCTGCCCAGAAGGTGGCTCCTCCCGGGACTGGTGGGGCATGGTGGTGGGGGCTGCCTGGTCCTGGCTGGCAGGTGGGACTTCCCCACTTCAGGACTGGGGGCTGAGGACCTGGAGGGGGGAGTGTTTTTATGCTCCTGCTTTGGGGTAGGGAGGCAACTTATGAGTGTCCAATGGCCTGCAATATGCAAAGCTCAAGATCCAACTGGCTGTTCTCTTACTGGTGTGGCTGCCCCCTGTGGTCACTGCAGTATAATTGTCCCCCTGTGGTCGTGTGGAGCATAACTATCCCTGCTATCATTCCTCTCCCATTCTGTTTGATGAGACACAATCCCATTTCAGGCCCATCCCATTGTACTGGCACAACCAAACCCTTTTCATGTTTTAAGTTAGGATAAGAGGATGCTGCATACCAAATTTGGTTGCCCTGGCTCTTATCATTTAAGAGGAGTTCTTGAACAAATGGACTCACAGGCTGTGTCTGGACTACACGCCTTTTTCTAAAGAGGCTTTTTCGAAAGTATCGTTCAAAAAAGCCTCTTTCATAAAAGAGCATCTAGATAGCATTACACGGATCGAAAAATTGATTGTTTTTTTTTAAAGATTTCGAGGGAAAAAGAAAGGCACCCAGAACCGCTTCTGACATGGCATGGGGGCAGCATTTACTTCCTGGTGCTGCTACCTGCCCTTTGCTTAAAGCGATCCCCCTGGACAGCCATTGCTCTGCTCCTGCTTCTGGCTTGCCTGCCTCCTAGAGGGACAGCAAAGCTGCTGCAGTGCTTGCTCTGGTTGCCCTGCTTTCTTGGAAACGGTTTCTTTTCTGGTTGGTTTTTCTGCTTTTCACTGGGTTTTTTTGGCCATGGAGCCAGAGCTGCCCCTGGGCAGGCAATGGCCCCATACCATCTGCGTGACACAGTCATGATGCTCCTTCCCCATCTGGACCCGGACCAGAGATAGGAAAGCTTTGCCCAGGATACAGGATCAATGCCTTTGCCTCCAATCTTCTTCCTGGAGAGGCATTTTTGGAGGCTCGACACCAGTTCCAACAGCTCGTTGTGGAGCTATGGAACGACCAGCAGTGGCTCCACAACTTCCAGATGCGGAAGGCTACATTCCACCAGCTGTGTGTTTAGCTCTCCCCTGAGCTCCAACGACAGGACACCCACCATCCCCCTGGAAAAGAAGGTTGCTATTGCCCTGTGGAAGTGTACAATGCCCGACAGCCACTGCCCGGTGGGACACCAATTTGGCTTGGGCAGGTCTACTGTCGGGTCCGTCTTGAAGGAGGTAAATCACTGAAGGGTGACAGTCACTGCTGGGGGAGTGAAAAAGGGGGACTGTCAAGAAAGGGCAAGGAGTAGAGGGGGAGCTCCTTGACTTACCCTGAGCTGGTCCCAATCCGTGCACCGCCCCATCAAGCAGCCCAATTCATTAATAGGAAGGGCTAGTTTTCAATGGTGCTCCAGGCCCTGGTCGACCACTGGGGACAGTTTACTGACATTTGTGTTGGGTGGTCGGGGTGGGCACATGATGCCCACATCTTCAGGAACTCCTGCCTCGGCTGCAGGCAGGAACATTTTTCCTGCATTGGGACCTTGCGCTTGGGGACGTGCACATGCCGACGTGCATTGTGGCTGACGCAGCCTACCTCCTGATGCTGTGGCTGATGAAGCCCTACACCGGCCACCTGGATGCGAACAAGGAGCAGTTTAATGCACATCTTAGTCGGGCATGCAAGTGGAATGCGCGTTCAGACGTTTAAAAGGGAGGTTCTGTTGCTTGCTCACACGACTAGAAATGGGGGAACACAACATCCCTGAGGTGGTGGCTGCGTGTTGCGTTCTCCATAACCTTGTGGAGAGAAAAGGGGAGGCCTTCCTCCCAGGGTGGGGGACAGGTGCTGATGGCGAGGGGAGGCAATTTGAGCAGCCCTGGATGGCTGCCATCCACCAGGCTCACTAGGCTGGAGTTCACATCTGGGAGGCCCTGAGGGAGCAATTCTCTGAAGGAGCCCACTGACTCTCCCCAGGCTCTCCCCTATGGGGGCTTGGCCCTGGCCCAATACAACCTTCCTTTCATAACCCTCACCCTGACCCTCTGTCTAGAAACACCAGGTTTTGTTTGAAAACATAAATTTCTGTTTTATTGTAATCAATATCAATAACTGAAAGCATCTAGAAATGTAGATAAAATATCAATTCTTATGTTCATTGTATAGTTTTCTTAAAGCACAGTTTTTGAGTCAAAAATAAACATTTTCTTAAATAAACAACATTGTCTGTAACTGGGGAGGTGGGGTGCTGAAAACCTGGAAGGGGGAGAGGATTCAGGTCGGACAGTACTTCCCTGCAGGCTCCTGCTGCCTCGTGTCCGGAGATCACCATGGGGTCGGGTGGGGCGACAGACAGTGTGCTGGACAGGGTGGGTGGGGGTGCACTTGGGTGTGGGAGGGCCGGAGGATGGGGGGGGGCTGGGGGAGAGGAAGGTGCAAGGGGGAGAGGGGGTGGTGGTGAGGAAAGAGGGTTTGGTGGGGCAGGGTCATGGTGTGCCAGAGGAGCGGTACCGGGGATACGAGCAGGCAAGCCACAGACCTCCCGCATAGTGGCACAAATAGCAGTGCGCTGCTGGACGAGGTCTTCCAGCAGGTGGTCGTGCCACAAAGCCTCTGCCTCCATCCTCTCTTTCAGGGTCTTGTTGAGATCCTGCAGGGCTGCCACATGCTGCCTCAAAATGTCAGTCTAGACATGCCAGTGCCTGCAGCTCCTATGTATCCAGGATGGAGGTGGGGCTGGGGTGCTGCGGCCCTCTTGCACAGGTAGTCCGGCTGTGGAGGAAAAGAGGAAGAGACAATCATTCATGCGTGCACCTGCTGTCCCCGAGGGCATGTCCTCGCTGTAAGGGACTCTCCTTCAGACAGGGGACTCAGAGGTTCTGCAATAACACCATGTGTGAGCTGGGCAGCAGCCTCAGCATCACAGGGGTCCCAAAGTGCCAATGGGACTATATGCCCCTCCCCCCCGCACAGCCAACCCACCTGTGTGTGTTCTGGAAATGGCTCCTGGCACCCCATGTTCACACCCGTGTGTCGCACACTGCTGCTACATGGTTGCTGTCCAAGCTGAGCATTACACATGTCGCTCACACATCAGCCACTGTGCACCCACCCTGTGTGTGGCACAACTTCACAGCACTCACCTGCTGGTTCGTCCCCGATGTCCGAAGACACCTGGGAGGCCTCTGGGGTCTGGGTGACCAGCTGCAGGGTGAGGATCACAGTATCATCGTCCTCCTCCTCTTCTAGCACTGGGCCTCACTCTCCAGATTCCCTGGACTGCTTGTGCCCCAGCTCTGGTTCCTCCATGACAGGGTCTGATAACCCAGATTGCACGAGATGCAATCTTGGCTTCCCCACCGCCACGAATGTGCACCAGTGCCACGTAGTACGGAGAGTAGTGTGGGGCTGCCCCAGAGCTGGAGCTCTCATCTTGGGCCTTCGCATACCCCTGGTGCAATTCTTTAACTTTGGCCCTGGGTGCTGGGTGGTGCCCTCTCCTGGCCAGTCCCTGGGCCATGCGGCCATAAATTTCCGCATTCCTGCGGCATGAATGGAGGACTTGCAAGGATTCCTCCTCGGACCACAGCTCAAGGAGATTCTTGATTTCTGGCCCTTACCCTGCTGGTGTCCGGCGTTTGGAGCCCCTGGGTGGGTCCTCAGAAGTCTCCCTGGAAGGGCCAGGAGGGTCTTGGGGCTGTGACATGGCTGGAATCCTGTGGGACAGGAAGAGCTGTGTGCTCTGGCTGGCCTCCTGCCACAAATGGCTGGCAGGGTACCTGTCCCTTTAAAACATGGCTGCAGACAGGAACAAGAGAGGTGCAAGGCATGCAGCTGGGCTGTCCACCAGGGCTTATCCTGGTGGCCTTTTTTTCCCCCTTGAAAAAACTGGCTCCCTGCGTCCACACATGCCTTTGTTTGACAGATCTCTGTCAAAAAAGGCATTCTTCCTTGTAAAATGAGGTTTGCCACTGTTGAAAAAACTTCCGTGATAGTCCAGCATATTTGATAATCCGGCACCCCTGGGTCCTAAAGGTGCCAGATTATCAGAAGTTTACTGTAGTAAGGTAAATCCCTCTTAAAAGAGCCCTAGACTTTGCAAATTAGGAGCAGCGAAGGCTCAAGAGAAGGCCATGCTGCATTTATTTGTAACAAAGGACTTATTTTAAGTGCTAGAATTTTTTGGCTCTTAAAAACCATTGTCTCAGACAAAAAAAAAATTTGGGTCTTTTTCTCCAGTGGCTTTACCTCAACTCCCCAGTGGAACAGTAACTTCTGACTTTTGTGTCATATAATGGGTTATTTCATTGTTAGTTTTACTGCTAAGAAACAGAATTATCAGTTAACTTTAACTTGTCTGCCAATGTTAGTGTTTACAGATAAGTGGAAGACAGTATGGGGGACAGTGATCATGAAATAATAGAGTTCATGATCTTAAGGAAAGGTAGAAGGGAGACCAGCACAATTGAGGTAATGGATTTCAGGAAGGCAGATTTTGAAAAGCTCAGAGAACTTGTAGGTAAGGTCCCATGGGAAGCAAGACTGAAGGGAAAAACAACTGAGGAGAGTTGGAAGTATTTCAAAGGGACGTTGTTAAGGGCCCAAAAGCAAACAATTCCGCTGTGTAGGAAAGATAGAAAATACGGCAAAAGACCAGCTTGGCTTAACAAGGAGATCTTGCATGATCTCAAAATAAAAAAGGAGTCATATAAAAAATGGAAGCTAGAACAAATAACAAAGGATGAATATAGGCAAGCAACACGGGAATGCAGGGGCAAGATTAGAAAGGCAAAGGCACAAAATGAGATCAAACTAGCTACAGGCATAAAGGGAAACAAGAAGACCTATTATAAATACATTAGAAGCAAGAGGAAGACCAAGGACAGGGTAGGCCCACTGCTCAGTGAGGAGGGAGAAACAGTAACAGGAAACTTGGAAATGGCGGAGATGCTCAATGACTTCTTTGTTTCAGTCTTCACTGAGAAGTCTGGAGGTGTCCCTAACGTAGTGAATACAAGCAGAGAGAGGGTAAGTTTAGAAGATAGGATACACAAAGAACAAGTTAAAAATCACTTAGGAAAGTTAGATGTCAGCAAGTCACCAGGTCCCGATGAAATGCATCCCAGGATACTCAAGGAGCTGATAGAGGAGGTATCTGAGCCTTTAGCTATGATCTTTGAAAAATCATGGAAGACAGGGGAGATTCCAGAAGAATGGAAAAGGGCAAATATTGTGCCCATCTATAAAAAGGGGAATAAGAACAACCCAGGAAACTACAGACCGGTCAGTTTAACGTCTGTCCCAGGGAAGATAATGGAGCAGATAATTAAGGAAATCATATGCAAACACTGGGAAGGTAATAAAGTGATAGGGAATAGCCAGCATGGGTTTGTGAAGAACAAGTCATGCCAAACTAATTGATAGCTTTCTTTGATAGGATAACGAGCCTTGTGGATAAGGGAGAAGCGGTGGATGTCATATACCTAGACTTTAGTAAGGCATTTGATACGGTCTCGCAATATATTCTAACTGATAAACTAGGCAAATATAACTTAGATAGGTCCACGATAAGGTGGGTGCATAATTGGCTGGATAACCGTAGTCAGAGAGTTGTTGTTAACGGTGCTAAATCCTCCTGGAAAGGGATAACAAGTGGAGTTCCGCAAGGGTCTGTTTTGGGACCGGTACTGTTCAATATCATCATCAATGATGTAGATATTGGGATAGAGAGTAAGCTTATTAAGTTTGCAGATAATGCCAAACTGGGTGGGGTTGCGACTTCTTTGGAGGATAGGGACATAATTCAAAATGACCTTAGCAAGTTAGAGAAATGGTCTGAGGTAAACAGGATGAAGTTTAATAAAGAGAAATGCAAAGTGCTCCACTTAGGAAGGAACAATCAGTTCCATACATACAAGATGGGAAGCGACTGTCTAGGAAGGAAAGGGATCTAGGGGTCATAATGGACCACAAGTTGAATATGAGTCAACAGTGTGATGCTGTTGCAAAAAAAGCAAATATGATTCTAGGTTGTATCAACAGGTGTGTTGTAAGCAAAACTCGTGAAGTCATTCTGCCGCTCTACTCTGCACTAGTTAGGCCTCAGCTGGAGTACTGTGTCCAGTTCTGGGCGCCACATTTCAAGAAAGATGTGGAGAAATTGGAAAGGGTACAGAGAAGAGCGACAAGAATGATTAAAGGTCTAGAGAACATGACCTATGAAGCCAGGCTTCATGAACTGGGCTTGTTTAGTTTGGAAAAAAGAAGATTAAGGGGGGACATGATAGGAGTTTTCAAATATCTAAAAGGGTGTCACAAGGAGGAAGGAGAAAATTTGTTCCTCTTGGTTTCTGAGGACAGGACAAGGAGTAATGGGCTTAAAGTGCAGCAGGGGAGGTTTAGATTGGACATTAGGAAAAAATTCCTAACTGTCAGGGTGGTCAAATATTGGAATAAATTGCCAAGGGAGGTGGTGGAATCTCCCTCTCTGGAGATATTTAAGAACAGGTTAGATAGACATCTGTCAGGGATGATGTAGACAGAGCTTGGTCCTGCCTTGAGGGCGGGGGGCTGGACTCGATGACCTCTTGAGGTCCCTTCCAGTCCTATGATTCTATAAGATTGGTATTTGACATGAATTGTGCGTGGGAGAGGATGGATAGAGAAAGTTATAAATCAATTAAGTGATTCAATCATGAAAGTGAAAGAAGCTAAATGCCATTTAAACACTGATTAAAAAGCAATAGGTGGAGGTGGTTTCAGTGTGCTAATGCTTGCGTGGAAAGACTTTTGCACTGTGACACAGGATGTTGAGATTATAAAATGTTTATCAGTTTTGTTTTCTGTTGTGGTTCAGAGAACTAATTTGCATGTGAATTATTTAATCTAATTTCTGCTTAAAGAAAAGGTGAACTGGTTTCAAAAAAAGATGGGCCAGTGTTAGGACACCATACCAGCCTTGCTTTGTCATAGACTTCCTGTGTGCCCTTAGGCACATCCACACAGCAGCTGGGAGCTATAATTCCTAGTTCTGGTTCCATATAGCAGCAGCTCTGCACCTAAAAATAGCAATGTGACTTAATGGTATTATCCTAAAACCGGACCCATGGTATCACCAGAATAGCTTATCTATTGCCCTTTCCTTGGTTTAGCAGAGGTTCACTTCAAGGTAGTCTATTAACCAATTACTGTTTTTACAGGCTGAAAGGGGACCTGCCATAGAGAAATTATTTGGGTTTACTGGCAGTTTCTTGTTAGAAAAACTCCCCAGAATAGTTTGAGACCACTTAGCCTTGGGAGGACTCAGATACAGCCTCCAAATACAATTGTTTGTTCAGAAAAGTACTGTGTAGGTAGCAAAGCGTCTTTTATTACAATACCACATGGATGCTACCTGTAATGTAATCTAAGCATGAAGCTCTGGAAATAAATCCCTTAACACAATTCCTTAATACAGATTTACAAATACCTCAACCGCAGCATCGCACAATTAGAACATTATGAAATGTTGCACCCTGCATACAATGATCAACTGTGTGCAATCACGGACAAGCAATCTTCAATCTTAAACTATATATACAAAACAATGTAACATTCATAACACAAACACATATATCTCCATTAACCCCGACTTAAATATGCATACTCAATCCTATTTCTAGTCTGTATTTGCACTATGTCTAGCATGTTGACTTGACCTAAATGTCTTTCCCTCTCTACTGTTAGGGTCCATTCTGTTTTGCCAATAGCACTGCCAGTTTAGTTATTCTTATTTTAATTCTTCCCCTAGGTCCCAGTTCAGAGACTCCTGTAGATGGCCACCACTTACTGTAGATGGCCCTCCTACTCCTCTGTAGAGCTCTGCAGCCCTAGGATCCTTTTTGCCTTTGCCTCAGGGCTCCAGCTTATAGAGATCCCCGCATCCCACATGGAGCTGCCTTCAGCTCCTTGGATTATTGCCTGCAGCACTGCTATGTTGTGGCAGAGGGCAGCAAGCACCTTGGTCTGCAAGGCAGCAAGTCCTCTTCTCTCCTCAAGCTCCAGAGAGTAACTGAAGCTCTGGAACAGCCTGGCCGTGATTGACTGCTCTTTGCAGCCCCTCTCTAATTGACTGCCTCCTGCACAGACTCCCTAAGGCACTATTGACTCCTTATGAGCCAGGGTGGGGCATCACAAAGCAATTCTGGAACAGCAAATCACGTTCTCATAAAGCTGAATTTTCAAGAACCTTCAAAGATCACAATTGACTGTGACAGGAAAACACAAGTGTCCGTCTGCACTCCACTAAATAGTCTGCATTCCGTGAATAAGGAACCAAGGATGCACTGGTAAAGAAGTCTGACAGGAAAGCCAATTTAGAGCAGTGTCTACCTCCCTTGATGCTCTTCTCCCTAAGAATTATTTCAGTTCGTGCTCTGCACACCCATGCTTGGATTGTTTTCTTTCAGGCAACTTTTTATTTTTGTAGTAGTGACTACATGGAACTAACTCTTTGAGAGAGCGTCTCCATGGGAATGTCTGTTTTGAAGATAAAATGTAGATGTCCTGGTTTGTTTAGTCATCAGGGATTTTATGCATATAATTCTTGACCCGGACAATTTAATAGTATTGTATATACTGTTATGAACATACACCTGGTAAAAATGTCTTTACCTTTATTAAACAGCAGCACAAAGTGCTTTCCTTTGCACTTAAAAGTCAAATCTTCCGAAGTGCACTGATTTGATGCTTGGAAACCAAAATGCATGTGTACACATACAGGTATATGCTTGAACAGCAATGTGAGGACACTAAATCCAGCATAGCCATTACAGATTATTATTTTTTTTAATAACTGGGGGCTAAACTGAGGATGCTACCACCAGAACCACTCCTCTTTATCTTGGAATTTGATACATTTTTAGCACTGTTAGGCAGAATTTCTGGAGTTTCTAGTTGGGACAGCAATGAACAAATATTTGTAGATGTTGGGGGACTGTAAACCTAGATTGGCGAGGTATTCGTTCAAAAACTTGACTAATGGCCCAAGACAAAGATGGGGAACCTTTTTTGGGTCAGAGGCCACTAACCCACAGAGATATCAGTTGGGGGCCACATGTAAGTGAGAAGTCAAACAAAAAAAACCCCCACACACCCCACACCATACACTTATGTGCACATACAAAAATTGATGAAAAAAGTTTAGAATTTTACTGTGATTGCTAAATTTGCTTTTTGCAGAGAAGCAGTTAGGGGGCAGGGAGGATTTCCCTGCCTTCCCACTCCTGTAAGGGATTCCCCCCTCCTCAGGTCCCTCATGCCTTCTTAACTGTTAAGGAGGCATTGCTGGTAGCATATGGTTTCAGTCTGCCAGATTCTGTTCCCTGATGAAGCCAGCCTAGTCAGGGAAGGGGAGAGAAGCCTGCCTGCTGTGGCCTCCCCTTCCACCCAAAAAGTGTCCCATGCAGGGAAGGGGCTCAGGGCCTTCCCTTCCCTCCTGCTCTGGGACTGGATCCCTCCCCCTTGCTCTCCTCTGGTCCGGCACACCTCTGTACCAGCAAAAGGAGTTTTGCTGGCAGCTTCTGCAGCTGTGGGAGGCTGGAAAGCAGCTGCAGCCTCTTGTTCGCTGCTGCCTCCCGAAACACTGCAGGTCTCCACCCTGTGGAGCTTCTCCCTCCTGCGCACACCTTTCCCACATGCAGGAGAGAAACCGGAAATCTGGCCACGCTGCAGGGGAGGCTGGGGGAAGTCTGTAAAGCAGCCCCTGGGGCCTCCCTGAGGTGTCTACAGCCACTGGACCCCTCCCCCCCCGTCCCCCAAGGGCAGGATGAAATTGTTTGGTGGGCCAGGGCAGAGGTTACCCACCCCTGGCCTAAGATATCCTTCCATGGCTAAACAAGAGACTTCACCAATTAACCACTGGGGAAAATAGGTAACTAAAGGCTTCTTGAATTAAATGGAAGTTAAAAGGAAGAAAAGAAAAAAATGCTACAATAAAGGGGTTTGTCATGGTAACTGATGTTATTAGTTCAGTCTCGTGGTTTTTCTAGGACCTACCTTTGGAATGATGGAGCTTTATTATAATGCATGTTCATTGTGTAAATTGCTGTAGTGTACAAATCCTTGTAACAAATTTAAGATCATTGTTTCTCCTTTGGATTACTTTGTAAAATAAAACTTAACCATTAGCATGACAAATTTTGCTTATACCCCTCAGAAGGGTTGTTTGTAACCCTACTATAATAAAATATCCATCCAACTTCAAAATTTCTCTAAAATCTCATCTAGCAGACAATTAGTGGACAACTAATATTTAGGATCTGTTTTTGACCTGATTATTATATTTTAAAGCCTACATAAAGTTGCTTCAACCATTTTTAAACGAACAGCTATGTATTACTTCTTTATTAGTATGTTGTGGGGGTGAGGGGAGAGAAATAGGTCACATGCCAGATAAAGACTGCAGTTTCAAAACCACAGTCATCTTCATTTACGTGTGACATGCTGGGATGTAAATCTATCTCTACACTAGCCTATTGCACACTGGGTCTCTGCTGTTATGCACTAAAATTCCATAGTGCTCTTTGAACTGCTGTTTCAAAGTGGGTTAGGATCAATGAGTGCTACAGAACTGCAGCACCCGGAAGCAGGCTAGGGAGGGGTAGATTTATAGCCCAGCTTGCAGGGGGAAGGAGTGACGGGAAGATGTTGCATGGACAAGCCTTTAAGGAAATGACTGTTATGACTCGTAAACAGCAATAAAACCAATTTTTGCCAAAAAGGGATGAGGGGGAATTTGACAAGGAAACAGATTTCAAACCTTTCAGAGAAGTTAATGCAGTAATGAAAGAGTGATTACCACTAGGTGAAATGCCCTGTGTGTTTTTGACATGCTACTTCTACTTGGTAAAGAAGGTTGGTTAGTTTGTTTCAGGATTAAGTGTAAATGAACTTGTTACATTTTTAAATATTCAAACTGTATCATGTGCTGTTTTTTCCTACAGCAACACAGCCTTCTACAGATGTCCTACCATGTTATTTTATAACTTTTTGCTTCCTTGGCCTGCATTTAACTGCAGTAACTCTCACATACTCAAGTGGGTGCACATGCTGTTTACTTAGACTTGTCTAGAGTGCCACTGTTTTGGAAATACAAAATGTTTCATGCATAGTTCTACATGAAAGCTAAAGTTGCATTGTTGAGAAGGAGCATAAATAACTGAATACAATCTGTTATTTTCTATTTCTGCAATAGCTAATCAGAAAAGTTACTCTAACCTTTAAAGCAGATAATATCAGGGAACAGAGGATATAAGGAAGAGATCCAGAGACATGATTAAAACGTCTGGGAAAAAAGGTCTAAATTTAGATTAAGTTCCTTAGAGCAGCAACTGTGTATGTTTATACAGAGTCTAGCATCACAGGATCCTGCTCTTCATTGGGACCTTGTGTGCTATTGTAATACGAATAATGATAATGCTGGTAGAAAATATAATTAGTAAAACATGAAATAATTTCAAACTGAGCAAAATAATGGAAGTTTTGTAGACAGCTAAGGGCCCAACTGGGCATTTAAATCTAGATCTCTGTACCTGGACAGAGTTTCACTGAAGTTGAGGGGCTCCGCTCTCACCAGTTGCAGGATTTGCAGCTTTAGCATTAAACAGAAGGAAGTTATTTCCACATGGTACTTTATACCTTGGTACTTTAAACAAAGTTACAAAAACCACCAATAAATATTATTAAAGCTGTTTTATTTATCTTGAAAGTAATTCAATCCATCAGTTGTACAATATGCTACCATACACTTTTAAATGTAGTCCTCACTCTGCCTGAACAAAAAAAGGACACTGTCACAGTACAGAAAGAATAGCCTAAGTACTGAACTCTGCTGTGTACTACCCCTTTCAGTTCTCTAGCCAGCAAAGTTAATATCTGGACACTATGCAACTATGGAGCTTAAAGTCCATGTATCACATTCATTGCAATATAGTTCACGGCAAACTCTGGGGAAAAAAAGCAAAGAAATCTAAAATTATAACACTTCTGTGCATACTTCAGGAAACTGAAACTATATTGAAACTTAAAACTTATGGTAGTTGATTTATTTCAAATTTCATCAAAATATTTCCACATCAATTTACTGTTGTACAGATTTTAAAACTTGTTCTAGGATTAGATGTTTTTACTAACAAAAACTGATCTTTAAAAAAAAAGATGATGCTAGCAGAACTATTTTTTATTTTCAGCAAGGATTTCTAAATAAGTTACCCACACAAGATTTTTAAAAAACATGTTTCTGTGTCATAAAACCAAGGTGCTTTTTTCTACTATATCTGCTTGAATTTAAGCAGTTGCACAAAATAAATCTTCATTAAAAAGAATGGATAATTCTAAAGGCAACAGTCACTTAAAAAGCTGCATCTGTTAGATGGTTAGAAATACCTTTCCTTTGTACTAAGCAAAACACCCACAACTGAGTAGTTAATTTAAAAATGTATGGCTGTGTCTAGACTGGCATGATTTTGCGCAAATACTTTTAACGGAAATGTTTTTCCGTTAAAAGTATTTGCGCAAGAGAGAGTCTACACTGGCATGGATGCTTTCGCGCAAAAGACATCTTTTGCGCAAAAGCATCTGTGCCAGTGTAGACACTCTCTTGTGCAAGAAAGCTCTGATGGCCGTTTTAGCCATCGGGCTTTCTTGCGCAAGAAATTAACTTGCCTGTCTACACTGGCCCTCTTGCGCAAGAATACTTGCGCAAGAGGGCTTATCCCTGAGTGGGAGCGTCAAAGTATTTGCACAAGAACCACTGATTTTGTACAGTATGAAGTCAGTGTTCATGCGCAAATACTCGCGGACAGTGTAGACAGGCGGCAAGATTTTGCTCAAAAGCGGCTGCTTTTGTGCAAAATCTTGCCAGTCTAGACGCACCCTATTTGTTTAGCAATAATTCAAGTAGTCTTAAAGGATGTGCCCTTTTATGGAGACAGGGAGGACTTTGATCAAACTTTTCAAACCTGAATGCTTCAAATGTCAGATTCGATCTAAATACGAATGTGTGTACACCTGCAAATCCACTGAGGTCACTGGGAACTGGAGCTGGTGGCCACTTTGAAGACAAGGCTATTTATTCTTAAGAAGCCAACTTGAGGAACATGGGGTTTAACTAAGGTTCTATTCCTGTTTTTTGGAAAAACGGAGTAAGCAAAATCATTGACTTAAAAAAAATCAATATTTGTAGAGGTCACAGCAAGAAATTCCACCTTGGTGGTAATTTAATTTATTTCATGTACATTTTTCAGGATCCAGAAATATCAGACAGTACACTTTGAGTATTTTGTACTTTGGCCAAAAAAAAAAAAAAAAAAAAAAACGCAAAAAATTGGTTCCTGAAACACACTCATCATTCTGAGTAATTCATACTTAATGATGTTCAAATTGACTAACCGATGATCAGCAGTGTAACTGTCCACTCAAACTGTGAGGGGAAAAAAGTACTAGAAGATGTTTAAAATCTGAGGTATCTGCTATTTGTTTCAGTAGTATGGCTATGAGAGTTTACTTTACACTTTGTTTGCTTGCAGGTTGTACTTAAAATGTTAGGGCCTAATCCCGCAACAGTTATGACTGCATGCATAGTTAATGGGCCTTAGCATGGTAATTCTACTGAGGCATAAGTCGTTGCAGTATCTGGCCCCCAATTCACAAAATACGCAAATAGTGCATAAAATTCCAACATTAAAATGAAATCTAATGAACAAAAGAATTAGTGCATTTCAAATCATTCTATCTAACTTTATTTTTAATAGTTTAAAATAAGTAGAATGAATTGGACTCAAATGAACAATGTTGCTGTAGGAAACTGAAAAACTTTTCCAAATTCACAAAAATATATAAATTAATAAACTCGGTGGCTTACACTGTGTACATGCTACATCATAAGGCATAATATCAATGAAAACACTGAAACAAAAAAAGCCAAATACTTTAAACTAACAATTGATAATAAAAAAACGTAACTAACATGGTGGCTGAAAAACAAAGGCAAATGCAGAGATGTGTGCTGGTACATCGCATGGTCCTGAGAAGATGTTCATTTTTCTTCAGTAGCCAATGAATCAGTTCCATCATTTAGTTTTTGCTTTTGCATTCTTGTTCGAGTAGATGCTAGAGAAAAGTGACAGTAACTTTTAACCACCTTTTACAGTAAATCAACTTGTGCAAAATAACTTTAAAGGGTGTCTTTATTAGTGATACAAACAAATTAAACCCTAATTTGAACCACAAGTGCTAAAATATTTAATTCTGAAATACTTCAGTAATTCTGACTTACTAGTTTTACAGCCTTAAAGAACTGTGTACTGAATATTGGTTTATCTCCCACTATTGTTATAATCAAACTCTTATCTCTCTCTTTCCTGACATAAAGCACGTCCAGTGAGCCTTATATGCAATTCAAGTCTTTTATTACTCAGAGACAGCTGATAACTCAAGCAAGAGAGTGAAGAAAAAGAATAGTTGCTTCATAAACTGTGTGATTGTGAGACACAGAGTCTTGATGTACAGACACCCCAATGTCCAGGAGGCAAAGGTGAGCCATGGGACTATGAAAACTCTCCTGGCAGAGAGAAAAACCCTGGGAAACCTAGTAAAATTAAACAGGGGTAAGAGAATACGAGATGCCCCGGCTTCTCAGTGTAAGAACTACTAAGCGTAGAGCGTATTTTAAGTAACTGCAGGCAGAGAGGCCCGACAGAGAGCCCTGGGAAACCTTCCACATACTGAAAATCCAAAGCAGTACACCTGGTCTCTTAGGTGCTACAGGATCAAGTGATAATTTCTAGTAATTTAGTACAGATGACTCTGTTGGAAAATGTTTAGGAATACACTTCGGTGTGGCTGCTTTAAAAGGTGGACGTTAGCACAGATTTCACTGCATGAATATATGAAACAAGCAGGGATAGAAGACCATGAAAAGATAAAGCACATTAAAATGGAGCCTAAAAAGTAGCACTATCAAAAGCTGCATCTGAGACCTCCCATCAAATGCAGCATTTAACCACATGACTTTTCTGCCCATAAAGGCTGCTGATCTTGAGTGTCCTGCTTTATTTTCTGATAAGTGAGCCCTTTGTGTGCATTCTTACTAGTTAGAGTCATTTGGAAATGGTGCCTTTGTAGGCTTTCATGCTGCTGGGTCTGGGATTAAAACAATATGAAAGCAAGCATTTTATCAACTGTTCTGTCCTTTTCAAGAGTATCATGACTCTTCTCCTGAGATCCAATGTAGGTTGCTGAATTTTGTTTGCATACTTGAAGTCAGTATTAAAACAACCCTAATTTTTAGGATGAATTCTTCTTCTGTATTAGTCTGTCTCTGTGGAGTATGCAGTAAAGTGGTTTGTTGGAGTGTGCTATGCACCCCCAAAATTCTGCCAAGATCACTGATGGTTAAGAGAGTAATACCATTTAGGTGCCTGCAGTACTAAAATAATGGTGGAATCTTCAAAAGTGTACCACATTGGCCTAACTGATCTTACTGAACTTGAGGAACTATACCATTCACTTCAGTAGGAGCAGAATGAGGCCAACTCTAAGCACTTTTGAAAATCCCACTCAAATCCCTTGTCAGACATCTCATTTTAGGTCTAATGCTTTCAACAGATATGCAAATATCATCTCATTTTAGGTCTAATGCTTTCAACAGGTATGCAAATATCATCTGCCAAAGAGGTCACCAGGGAACAACAAAGTGCAGATTTTATTAGTTTTTAAAGTACTGCGCACCAGTTCTGGTGACTATGAGGTAAAAGAGCTAATAGAATGTGAACTGTTTACATCTGTACCCTGCACCCCCCCATACCACAAACTGAAAAAAGTTCCAAATAAAAATGTAAGTTTTCAAGTCTTCCTGCACCCTGTTTTCTTTAGCTCGTCTTCAGAAGCATCATAGACTCCGTATTCAACGTCTGAGGGAATGTTGAGAGAGTCAATTTTTCCCCCTTGATGGCAAGTGCAATAGGGTCTGGGATGTCAGATATGTCAGCTCTGAGAACTGATGAATGAGCAATCAACATCACTCTCTCATTGGTCTTCTATGCCATTCTGGACAGCAGTGGAATTGGACGGAAGGTACAGTAAGGAATTGAGATGACCAGTCCAATGACAGATATCCACTGCTGCCATTTTCTGGAGGTTCTCTCTGAGGAGAGGTTTTGTAACCTTTCCTGACACTGAATACTATTTACTAACCCAAAGAGACTATTTGTATAAGCAAGTCCCATTTGATTGAGTAAAGGATGAAAAATTCAGCACTAGAGCGCTATGCTGGTTTTCTGCAAAGGAGAAAGGTTATATAGGATGTTATTAGTTTGAAAGCTCATGGTACAGACATCATTTCCTGGAATCTCTGTGCTCCACAGATTCTGAGTCAAACTAAAGACTCTTCACTGTCTCCTAATCGAAATGTATCTTCCTATGATTTAATGGTGAGAATCTCTCTTTATAGACAGGGGATGATGCCAAAATCAGTCCGACACGTAATGGGGGTGCTGTCTGCTCTGTGTGATTCCCATTGACTCACCCACATGTGTATTGGCTCAGACATCTAGTCCCAGCCTGAGCAGATAACAAGGTTCTTCCCAGGGGGAGAGACAAAGGAAGGGAGGTGGAGATGGCCATCTGGCTGGGAGGGAGGGCCTGGGAGCTGGGCAGTTCTTGGCTGGGAAACATTAAGAAAAGAGACTAAGCTGACTCCTATGGATTCGGGGGCCTGTGGATCCCTACCCCAAGGGATCTGAGGCTGCCTAGGCCCTCACTTAGATGCCCACATAGAACGTGGACTGTGCTGTACCTCACAGAAGCAATAAACCCTCTGTATTCTACTGGCTGGCGGAGTCTCATCTTGCTACAGACGGGGTACAGGATTGGGGGGCACCCGACGTGCCACCACACAGTCCTCTTTAGGTTTCCATATGTTGTGCATTTGGTCAGTGCCTTGAGATTCAAAATATTTCTCATTTCTTTAGATCATAGAATCACAGAACAATAGAACTTGAAGGGATCTTGAGAAGTCATCGAGTCCAGTCCCCTACCCTCATGGCAGGACCAAGCACTGTGTAGACTCTCTCTGATAGATGTCTAACCTGCTCTTAAATATCTCCAGAGATGGGAGATTCCACAACCTCCCTAGGCAATTTATTCCAGTGTTTAACCATCTGACAGTTAGGAAGTTTTTTTTTTTAAATGTCCAACCTAAACCTCCATTGCTACAGTTTAAGCCCACTGCATCTTGTCCTATCATCAGGGGCCAAGGAGAACAATTTGTCTCCCTCCTCCTTGTGACACCCTTCTAGATACTTGAAAACCGCTATTATGTCCCCACTCAGTCTTCTCCTTTCCAAACTAAACAAACCCAATTCTTTCAGTTTTCCCACATAGCTCATGTTCGCTAGACCTTTAATTATTCTGGACTTTCTCCAATTTCCCCACATCTTTCTTGAAATGTGGTAACCAGAACTGGACACAGTACTCCAATGGAGGCCTAATCAGCGCAGAGTAGAGTAGAAGAATTACTTCTAGTGTTTTGCTCACAACACTCCTGTTAATACATCCCAGAATCATGTTTGCTTTTTTTGCAACAGCATCACACTGTTGACTCATATTTAGCTTGTGGTTCACTATGACCCCTAGATCCTTCCTAGACCAGTGTTTCCCATTCTGTATGTGTAAAACTGATTGTTCCTTCCTAAGTGGAGCACTTTGCATTTGTCCTTATAAAACTTCATCCTAATACCTCAGACCATTTCTCCAGTTTGTCCAGATCATTTCGAATTATGACCCTATCCTCGAAAGCAGTTGCAACCACTCTCAGTTTCGTATCATCAGTAAACTTAATAAGCGTACTCTCTATGCCGATATCTAAATCATTGAAAATGTTAAACAGAACCAGTCCCAAAACAGACCCCTGCGGAACCCCACTTGTTATGACCTTCCAGCATGATTGTGAACCATTAATAACTACTCCCTGAGAATGGTTATCCAGCCAGTTATGCACCCACCTTATAGTAGCCCCATCTGTTTAGGCCCAGAATAAGGATAGAGTTTGTTCCAGACAATCTCTCTTTAGAGAGTAATGGCTTGGCTGGGCTTACCAGGATGACAGTCTGATGCTGCCTTCATTAATGTCAGTTTCTCAGGGTTATTTGTTGTCCTGAATTATATGAAGCAAATGTAGGAATTCCTCCAGCTAACATTTCAATAATTTTTAAGGATCTATTGATCTGATAATTTTTCCTATATGAAAAAAATATACATGTCCATCCTCTATTGGAACAACCAATTTCTTGGTCTCAGCTGCCATTGCAGCCTGATTTTTCAGGTACTGGTACTACCTGTTGGTAGGTTGGCTATTAGTTGTAAAGTTTCATTGCCTGTTTTGACATCTGCCCTTGGAAAGCTGGCTCAATAGTAAGTTGATTAAATCTCTTATGGCTAGGTTGATTTGAATTTAGAATTTCTTTTGTTAGTGGATAGAAAACATTTATATAATCAGATGATTTTGGCTTGGTATTTTAATGGGGTTGTTTCCAAATTTAATGCTAGTAGGTTTCTTTGAATCATAGTATTATATTTCTTATTGTGACCCTTTGAGAGATGGAATTCCAGGATCCCCACTTGGGCTTTATTGCCATTTTGTATTTTCTTAGTTGCAAGGTGCTTTGGTCAGAAGATGTATATAATCCAGTGTTAATTTATTTACCAGACTACAAAAACTGCTTATGCACTATTGTGTAACACTGCAGTAAACAGATCCTGTGTAATCTTTTGGGTTCCCTTCTTTTTAGACTGACCAAAGCTTCTTTTTTTTTTATTGTTTTCAAAAAGGTATGGAGGTATGATTCTAGCTAGTCTTCAAATATCCAACAGAGAATCTCAGCAGCAATGCCTGAGAGAAGTGGATCAATGAGAGACTGAATATGGCCAAAAATCAGTTTGTGAAGGGAAGACTGAGTTTCTCTTAGCCAAGAGAGCCTCCTCACCTGACTTGTCCTCAGAAGATATTCCTATAATTAGTGGGGTACAACTACAGTGGCTGCTTCCCTCTGATGTAATAGCATTACTGGTGGGGGGGGGGAAGGAGGGAGAGAGAGGTGTTGTGTTTTGGTGAGTATCCTGCTGCAGCTGGCCTGTCAAGGAGCCTAGACACTTCCTAAACTTCTGCTCTTCATTTAGCTCATACAGTTCTCAGTTCAATTGGGAAATCTGTGAGCAAAAGAGGCATCATGATGCTGTGGCAGAAGAGGGCCCCAAACTGCAGGTTGCCTTCCACACTTTCTGCAAACAGTTGCTCCAATAATCCAGCTGAAAGACATGAAAGTCTGCACTGGGAAGCAAGCAGGGACAGAAGACGAATCCATATATTGATATTGCTGGTAAAATTCCAAGACAGAATTTAGTAGATGGAGAGATTCTTTGAGCTCCACTCTCTACAATGGATCCAGACACATGAAGGAAGATAGGTAGGGATGGGCTCTCAAATGAAAGGAGAGCCTGACCACATGTAGGGATCAACAGACATATCCTATGTAACCCATAGTAATTTTCAGGGGAGTAGAACATAAGAGCAGCAGTTTTCCTTACACAAAAACTGTCTTGGATGGTCTTAGGATTTTTACTGGTGTAGTGCAGGGCCTACAAAGGAAGTGAAAGTAGGGAGGAAAGATACTCAAGGATCTGCCCCCAAATCTGCACCCATACTAAAACCTTTGACAGTCTACGATGTTAACTGCAACTGCCTCTGAGGGCATGTCTACACTATCAGCCAGATCAATGGATAGAGACTGATCAGCAGGGGTCGATTTATCGAGTCTAGTATGCTTGCAATAAATTGACTGCTGATCACTCTAGTGTCTACTCCGATATTCTACCTAAACAAGAAGTGCAAGGGGAGTTAACAGGAGAATGTCTTCACTGCGGTGTGTCAAAGGAAGACAACACATTAAATAGGTCTATGAGCACGGACTTCAGCTACATTATATATGTAGCTAAAGTTGTGTAACTTGGATCAATTTCTCCTGGTAGAGAAGATCAGGCCTGAAACAACCTTGCTACTGGACCATCAGGCAGCTGGAAACACTTGTTCACCAGAGCATCTCTGATTAATTGTATTTTGTACATGTATTTTACTTTTATTTTTGTATATGATAGCATTTATCTGCAAAACACAACAGCTCCAAAAGAAATGGGCACAGCAAAACTTATTTACCAGACTACGAAAACTGCTTAAGCATGACAAACACTACTGTTTAACATTTACTATACTGAGCAATTTATTTCTGTAACTAATTTAGAAAGATAAGATCGGTTATTAAATCAATTTAAATGCAACTCTTTTAAGGGTAAGTGCAACTTTTACAATTAGTAAACCATGCTTAGAGTTGAATAATTTAGGAGAGGCTAAACATTCATTTTGACATTCAGTATTAAAGCTTTTAGTTCAATACTCTTTTATAGATCAGACTCATGCAAGTTGCTACGAACAACATGTGAAGATCTGAAAAGAAAGTACTATGCTGCTGTAAATCACAGTGTATGTCTTGCCCTCAAGCCTCACACAAAATCCCCGATATCCACCATGAGAGTTCTGTTGTATGTCCACAGCAGTATATCATACGATTCCCCTTCTCCCTTCAAAAATGTGCCACACAAATACATATGGTAGATCTCAACTACTAACTGAGCACATATTATACATGTCTTAAGATCCCCTTTCTATCCAAGAACAAATGATAACTTTATTACAACAAATATTTTGCATATTAATTGTAACTATCTTATGGCCAGTATTTATTCAGAAAGCGTCAATCTACGAATTGCAATGTTTAAGAAAAATTTCTCATGTTCGGACACTATCAGCAGGAAACATCTATCTTACATGATATCTAGGTCAGACCTTTTCCTCTCCAACTCATCTGATGAGATGGGTTTTACTTATGAAAGCTCATAATTATCTATATTTTTGTTAGTTGCTAAGGTGCCACAGGACTACTTGTTTTTCTAGGTCAGTTGGGACACTTGATGGCTAGCCTGTATTTCCATTTTAAACTATATTTTCAAGATCAGATGGAATAATAAATGTACCTAATAATTCTTAAAGAGTTTTTACTGAAATGTATGTTACTGTATATGTTTAGCAAGGTTTTTATTTGGAGAGGCTGGCAGGAAGTGAAACAATCTTTTATATCCATGACTTTCTCATTTCTACTCATTTACAACAGTAGATAATACTTACTCATTTCTGCAAGCTTTTGCTGGAATTTGGACTCTCCAGGTAGGTGTTTGCTGCAGATAGAAAACATTTCATTGAAACAACTAGCAAGCATTTTTGTCTAAATAAAGCAAAGTAACTAACCATGATTAGTTCATGTGAGTACTGTCACTCCCTAGTTTCTTGTGAAATGCAAACATAGCTCTAGCATTTTTTCTGTATACTAAAATTGATTCAAGAACTTTTATCTTTCTGATACGCAAATTTTGTCTTCAATTTTGCTAAGTTTGATTAAAACCCCTCGACACAGTAGTTTAATATCCAGTTTCAGTCCAGCATTCAATACTGTGCTTGCTGTCAGCAGGAAAGACTCTTGCTTCTGACCTAGAGTTTCAACCTCAAGAAACTATCACTAAATAGTTTATATTATTCAATATATTAGGTAAGAGAGGTAATATCTTTCATTGAATAAACTTCTATTAGAGAGAGAGACAAGCTTTTCTTGTAAACAAAACTATAGAAGATACTGAATTTTGACAAGCCAGCTACAACACTGCATACATACATTACTTCTACATGGTGGTGGCTTGTTTCCATTGTTATTTTGTTAAACCTGATGTTATAGCCAGCCCTCCAGAAATAAAAGCACATGTAGTTTCATGAGAAGTTAAGAACTATATCCTACCTTCCATCTGCCTCATCCTGTCCTTCTATATCAAAACGAAGTCTCTTCAGTGGCTTAGGGGTGGTGCTTACTTCAGCACTGCGTTTCAGCGGACGGTCACTGCTACCCACCATTTGGTTTATTTTCTGAAACTTCTCAGAAGTCTAGGATTACAAGAAGACAATAAAAAAACCCTAGCTAAACCATGTGCATTTTCCAGACTACTACACAAAAATCATTTTTCAGACTTCTACATTTCTACCGTCTTTTAAGAGCTCTTTAAAACTCTCTCAAACTACCCTAATAAAATATTGAAGATTTTTAATGAATTTAGGCTATTTCAGAGATGCTAGTAAGTGCCCCAGCAATCTCTTGTTTACAGATTCCAGAACACACTCAGCTAAACCAGAGACACTGACCAGTTCTAAAAGTTATAGAAAACTACATTCCTTCCAACTTTTTTTTACATACACAAGACTTGACATTCAAAAATTTATACTCACCCCAAATGATTCACCAATTGATACAAGGATTCTGTCAAGACACAAGAAGTTTAAGACAGATTAAGCCTTATTTATCAGTGAAAAGACAGAAACACTCACAAACTTGCAAAATTTGGCATGAAGACTACTTAAGAGATCATATGCCTTCTAAGACATTGGCATATTAAACTAAAGATATCTCTCCCTTATCTCTTACAAATATGCTACCATTCAATAAGGGCAAAACAATCACCACATACTTAACAATTTCTGCTTAAATTTTACAATTCTTGAAAGAACCAGAAAGTGCTGAAACACCAAATTAGAATCACCTTGAACTGTACATGGAAGAGAAATTGTGGAATGGAGAGTATTAGACACCCACTTAGTCCATACCAGGCTTTTTTTAAGAAACACCCCATTCTCAATAGGTGGGTAGCCCAGACATTTCCTTCCTTGGATCATTACCTTTAGATGTTTGCTAACCAAAATAATAGCAGGAGTTCAACCTAAAATATACAATGATATTTGTAACTTTTTCAGTGTCCATGCTCATTCAATCCTTGACCTCTGTGCTGACCGTGCTCACAAGGGGGTCTGTTGTTATGGTGTTCACTAGGAACTAGATTAGACAATACACTTATTTTGCATAGGCCAAACACAGACAGAGACTGGCAACAAATGATGATCAATTGCTACCATCTGTGGCTATATCATAATCTGGTAGTACAAAGCTACACTGATGACCCAGTACTAGTCCTGTGAGTCATGCTGGTTGCACTCAAGTAATTCACATTTGACATGAATATTATACTATAGACAGTGATAATATAATACAAATCAAGTGAGGCACCTCTAAGAAGAGAATTTTCTATTTCATATCAAATCCATTTTCTAATGGATTGGTTACCACCTAAAGTACATAAGGCCTCATTCTATGTACGAGTTTTAAAACAGGGCTCAAACTTTAAACCAAAAGAGAGCTATAGCCATTGAGGTCTAGCAAAATCACAGTGTATAATTTCCTAATTTGCTTCAACTAAATACTTATTTCTTACTCTAACTTGAGAGAAGTACTCAGAGAATTATTACCAACCTTGATCTGGGAGTCATCTTTGTGGGTGACATCAGTCCTTCAGAGAATTTGTATGGACTCTTCAAGGGTGAGATATAGATGTTATTTCCAGCAGGAACACGTAGAGGAGAATTAGAAAACTTATAAGGACTTCGAGGAATGTGGGGGATGGGTGACAAGGTGGGAGGCTATGACAAAAAAGTAAGCAGCATATTTAATAATTACATTATAATATTTCAAAGTCAGTTAAAAGATTAACTTTCAGCACAAGTGTACAGGAAATCAACAACTTACCCTATTGGAGGCATATTGCAAAATGTTAGTTTTCAATTTCTGCATAAACACTAAGTTGTAGAAGACTATAATGGAGTCATACTGTCCTTCCCTGATCAACACTCGTTTGAAAGTCTAAAAAGGGTTTAAAATTATATATTAAAAATAATCTTAAATTTCAGTTCAATTCCCACAGCATGCCATTTATTTAAATCAGCTTTGGCTAATATTTAAGGATGTTTGTGTGTTGTGTGTCAATCAATAGAAAAACTGACTTAATTATATTGGTGCCACCCCATAATTATACCAATTTTAGTATGTTTATGTCAGGAGAACTGTATTCACAATCATAATTTACTTGAGAATTGGTATTTCTACCAATTTACTTACATGAATGCAAAAATTTAGTTTTTGTCTTTACTTGGAGCCCGGGTGCAAACACACACTCACACTAGTGCTCCTCAAGTTAGCATGCTAACAGCAGTAGTGTAGCCATAGTAACACAGGCAGGGGTGAGTAAAGGCAGTGCAGGATAGCTGCCCTTAGTACATACCAATGCATTTGTACTCAGGATGGCTAGCCTTTTGTAGATGCGTGCCACTGCCTGTGCCACTGCAACCACAGAAGTAAGATGACCAAATATGGTCAATAAACAAATAAAAATAATGCAAAAATAGTTCACTCTTTAGTAACAAAAACTCCCCAATTACCATACTTGCATTAGTGCTGTCAAATGATAGCAGATAATATCAGTTAATTTAGGCAAATGTTTGCTTTTGAGTCACAATATAATTAGTGGCTAGTGTACAAGAGAAGGCTCTGAGTTCTAATCAGTGTCACTGCAGACTATTAACCTGGACAAACCACTTCAGCTGTTTGTGTCATTACAGGTACTTATCATTATGAACTAAAATTAAAAGACTGTCGAGTCTTAATTTAAAAAGGTAGGATAAGCTTGAATTAAGTTAGCTCATGCATCCTTATGTAGACTCTCATGTGCATGCGTATTATAAATACAAAACCAGAAGGGATGGGAAATCTAAACCCCAATGCTATTCTCCTCCTCAGAAAATGTATGTAGCATAACATGCTCGTCAAAAATACCATCGTTAGGCACAGTAAACATTTGAGACCACCTGGAAACATCCTCGGTCCAAACACTATCATCTCCTTAACTGTGTTATAGTTGGATCCCAAGATTACACTGATGTCTATATAACACAAGCCACAAGAGGTATAGCTCACTGTTGGACAGACCATTGATTAGTAAAATCAATCATGTACCCACGGCTCATTCCACATGGTGCAAACACCTAAAGACTAAACGAAAGTGGTACAACTGTAAAGAACTTCAAGACCAAGCCAGCTGTAAGATGTTCCGGCAACTTCTGTCTCAAACTCTCTGGCTTGTCTGATAACATCATTGAAACACAAGAGCACTGGGATCAACTTAAATTTACCATTTACTGTGTATGTGCTGAAACTATAGAATATTCCACACATTGGCACCAAGAACAGTTTGACAAAAATGAGGAAATCTTAGCATTAATTCAACAAAAAGAACCACACTCTGAAACTGAAAAAATGGTTCCACTAACCAACAAAAACACGAAGCTTATCGTCTGCTCCGAGCCAAAGCCCAATGGAGGCTACATGACATCAAAAGTAAATGATGGGAAGAGAAGGCTTCTGAGATCCAGAGTTGTAGACTAGGATGACATGAGAAACTTCTTGCTAGCACAAAAGCTATATATGAGTCAATCTTGAAAGGTCCAACCCCTGGCTTCACCCTCCTCAAGGACAATGTAGTAATTAAACCACACTGGAAGGAACATTATACGAGTCTTCTAAACCGCAAATCCCATGGTCTCTGAAGACATTATTATGTCTATTACACAATGCTCAGTAATGGAATACCTTGCTGATCCTCCCATCTTCTGAGGAAGTCAGCATGCTATCACCCAAACAAAAATTCACAAGGCACAAGACCTGGACAGCATCTCAGATAAGGTTATTAAAAGCTGGTAGAACAATGCTCCTGCACAAACTTTGTCAACTCCTCAATAAAATCTAGACCTGCAAAGAAATTCCACCTGACTTTAAGATGACCAACATTATTACCA
Organism: Pelodiscus sinensis; assembly: GCF_052426305.1. Classification (NCBI taxonomy): domain Eukaryota; kingdom Metazoa; phylum Chordata; order Testudines; family Trionychidae; genus Pelodiscus; species Pelodiscus sinensis. The sequence continues at coordinate 293,841,102 of NC_143052.1, read as the reverse complement.
TTTTCATGGATGACTACTACTAAAAGATTTGACATACCTCTTGATTTGTATTGGTGAGCTCTTTGTAGGCTGTAACAATGATTTTAAACCTAAGATCTATGTTTTTTACTTTGCATATGCCATACATGGAACACATCATGATCTATTAAAGAAACAACAAGAAGCATCAGAAATGCAACAAATGTTACATTTTAGATTAAGAAAGAACCTTCCCCTCTACCCCTATATTCTACGTTCTTACATGTTTTTCTGTTGACATGGGTGCAAGCCGGCCCCATGGGGATCAATGAGAGTTTTGCCATTGACTTCAGTGAAGTCAGGATTTTAACCATGGTTACTAGGAAATGAAGGAGAATATCAGTAGCTCTATGTTTCCTATACTGAGCTAAATCAATTATCTGCACGACACTCCATCCCATCCCAATCCTTGGAGGAAAAAAACAAAAAGGGCATACAAATGTCCCCTTCTTTTTGCAAAAAAGTTAACTAAACAAAAAAGGTAATTTTTCAAGTTCACAGTTAGATATAGTGGGAAGCTGAAATTTTAGGGTAGACACAAAAAACGTGGATCAGTTAACATGGTTTTCCATAGGCAAAATTAATGTATTTACAAGTAAACTTCAGCCTTTACTTTCTACTAGTCAAAGGCCTTTAAAAAAATGGTGCATGCTATCTATGTCTTGGCTATTACAACATAAATAACTTTCAGTATTTAAAGATAAATCAAGGACTACTTAAATATATCAGTTCATTATATTAAACTAAATTCTGCTTTAAATAATATGCCTCTTTGGGAAATAAAAACCTCATACTAGAATTTAACAATTAAATTGAAAAGCAACATTTAAAGAGAAGGAATAATAAGAGAGTCTGGAATTTCTCAATGTTTTATATTACCTGGTCTAAGTGCCTGTCTCTCATAAGTTCATACTCATTTTGCAATGTGTGCTGGAAAAGGGTCCAGATCAAGTGTTCTAGTTCAAGATGATCAGACAGAAGCCGAAAGCATAGAGTATTTAATCGAAGATATGCCAGTCGATATACTTGAAAGAAGAGAAGAAAATTAATCACATTGGTAATACAGAAACTTGTATAGGCCACTGTTCAGAGTGGCTGCCTTTAATTTCTGCATCAGAGAAAGGCTTCTCCTAATGGGTAGAGTTTCTCTTTTTACTCAAGTAGGAATGGTTCATGCTTTTAGCATAGGAAGTCTCAGATTTAGTATTTAGTAATGACCTATGATGTCAGAAGCCATATGCCAGAAGACATTTGGTGAAGCGAATTCAATTTGCAATCTGTTATTGTATTAATGCTACACTGAAGGTTTCAATGTATTGGCATTATTCATGGCCATTGCAAATTCATAACAAATTTGACTTGGTAGACAAGGTTATTTCATTAAGAGGGGTGGGATTTTCTTATCTTAGCTTGCTTATTTTGTTTCAGGAGATTAGTATGGGTCTGTACAGAACATGATGATGTTGTGCCAATATTTCCTTGATTTATATGAATTTTTTATAAAAATTAACATTCTGGTAATTACATTTAATTAGATTAAATTTTGCAATCATCATATTACAATAGCTTCAAGCCTGAATTGACGTGAGACTGCACAAGTCTGTCTGCTTATAAATTAATTTTACTTTTAGATTACATTATATGTACTAAGACTTATCTAATACCAAACTTGTTCAGGGTGCCTTAATGATTTTCTTAATGAAAATTGATAGTTTGTACAGTGTGTTTATTACAGTTTCTTGATATATTTTTGAGAGGTTTTGACTTCCATAAAAATAAGGAGTAAATGATAAAAGGTTAGTCTGCAGTTTCTACATATACGTGTTCTACATAGCTCTCTCTTGTTAACATGATCAACAAACCTTTTTTGTAAAATAGTGAAAGGGAGGTAGATTTCTGTGGTTTCTGAGTTTGGATTCCCAAAACAGGCTGAGCATCTATAACAGGAGTGGGATTTAAGGAAACTGTGGATCCTTTCTTCTTAGGAGATCTCACAGGAGAAAGATATCTGCATGTACAAATAAAAATACTGAAATAAAAGAATGACACTTCAAAACAGAAAATAAATGAAGAAAAGATATATACACAAAATCCACATACATGCTTTTCCATTCCTCTTGCTAGAAGGGAAAAGCCTCCATTGAAACAGTCATTCCTAAAACAGATTGCACCTCTGAAAACCAGTACTCTGTGGTTCAGCAATATCTGTGGACCACAGAGCCCTGGAGCCTAATGCCAGGAAGGACAGCAGGATCAGACTGGGGAAAACTGAGGTAAAACTATTTTGTCATTTCAGGTCAAAAGAAGAGTGACTGCGAAGAGTGCCATCTGCTGCCGAGTATGTTAGAGAAAGAACTGAAGGGTCACATTGCATGCACAGTCAACGGACACCAACAAAATAACAGAGCATCACTGTGCATGTGTGGTGTGGCAGGGCACTGAAAGAAAAGGTCTCCAATAGTCAACGGGAGGACACATTAGCACCTGAAGTGGAGCATCCACAGGGACAGCAGTTGAAGAAATAATTCTTCTACTTTATTCCATGCTGATTAGACCTCAACTGGAGTATTGTGTCCTTTTCTCAGCACCTCATTTGAGAAAGATGTGGACAGATTTGAAAAAGTGCAGAAAAGAGCAACAAAAATTATTAAAGGTCCAGAAAACATGACCTCTGACAAAAAGAGGGGGTATGATAACAGTTTACGAGTACATAAAAGGTAGTTATGAAGAGGAGAGGAAAAATTGTTCTCCTTTTCCTCTGAGGATAGAGCAAGAAGCACTGGGCTTAAATTGCAGTAAAGGAAGTTTAGGTTGGACATCAGGAAAAACTCAACTGTCTGGGTAGCTAAGCACTGGAAGAGGTTGTGGAATCTCCACTTGTGACAGACTCCCCACCCATGCTTTATTAAATGGACTTTTGGATACAAATATATATGCTTTGGATAAATTGCTCCATGCAACCCATCAATCTTAATGTCTTAATCTGCTGGATCAGTATATCTTATTTTGGTGTATGATCATTCTTGTGTGTAAAGTTAGACATATGGAGTATGGAATGCTTTATGATTTTACATGTGTAAATGGAAAGCCATCCAGGGTATTTCCCATGTCTGGACAATCATATGCAAGTATCCTTTTGTCCTTAAGTCTTAGCAGTGGTTGGGGCTGAGGAAATCACAGGTCTACCCCAACAAGAAGGGTAGAATGTAGAAACAGAATTCCTGCCCAAAGGGAATTTTTAAATACAACAGGAAGCTAGCAAGTTTTGTCTTTGGGCTGGCTGGACATACCCAAGGGAAGGAACCAAAGACCCAGGGTGAGGAACACCCCTGGTTTGGAAGGCTTAGCTGGAAAAGAAACAGTTTTAGGGTGAGTCTGTAGTAAGTTTGTACTGAGATTTTAGTGTAGAATTAGCTAAGCATTTTCTGTTATTTTAAGTCTCAACTACTTTGCTCTGACTGTTCTCAGTTATCACTTAAATCCTACTGCTTATACTTAATAAAATCACTTTTATTTACTACCAAGCCCAATGTAAATAACTGTTATGGGAGGGGCAATCAGTGTGTACATTTCCCCTTTCATTGTTAAAGGGGGCTTACCTAAATAATTCATTTGGGGTTCTGATCCCATTTGCGGAGTGGTATCCCAGGCAGCTGGGCCCTAAACTGCATTTTCCTTGGATGTGAAGAGCTTCAGTGTCTGTATTGCTTTTGGGGGGGGGGGGCATAGATCTCAGCTTTGTGCCTGGGCTGAGGGAGACCAGGGAGCTGGCCAGCAGAATAAGGGATGATGAGGAGCCCTAGAGAGCAGGAAGGTGAGTGTCAGTAGCTTTGTCAGCACTCTGGGAATCACCCCCAAGGAGTGACCTCAGCCCATTATACCACCATTGGAGATTTTTAAGAGCAGATTAGATAACCACTTGTCAGGGATGGTCTACATAATACTTAATCCTGCAGTGAGTATGGAGGACTGGACTAGATGACCTTTCAAGGCCCCCCGTAGTCCTACAATGCTATGAAAAATTGTAATGCCCTTCCACTAGAGGATGGAAAGCACTGATGAGCGCTTCCTGGGTGAGGCAAAGGAGGAAATTGCCATGAAGCCACTGGAACTCTCTGGTAGTCATATTTCCAGAACAGAAGCAGTGGATTGTGCTGAACATCGGAGCTCTCAGACTGAGAATCATCGGAATCGCATGTAAATGGCACTGCTGATGGAGCCAATAAGAGGTAGATGTAATGCAGGAGATGGAGCCCTCTGCAGAAGTTAGTGCATTAGAACTTGAAGACACTTTTGTCCTATCAGGGCAATAGTTTATGAGGGCTGAAAGCACCCTGAGTCTCCCCAGAGTCAATGGGGTTTGAGAAAAGATAAAGTTTGGTTGAGGATGGCCTGTCTTTACTATGAGTTCCAGCAAATGTAAAGCACAAGTCAACATAACTTTAGTATCAAGTCTAACTAGGAAAAATGCAGTATACAAACAAATGGTAATAAAATATTGTGGAAGAAATTAACTCCACATAACACTAAACTTCAAGCATGCACTGTACTTACAGATCTGCAGCAGTGTGATTATGCTGAAGAGGCAAATTAAGAGTACATGTGGGCTCAGGTTGATCAGCTTGACCTTCTCGATCCTTGGACTGCTTGATAAGATCAAACAGAGGTGAATCCTAAAAGAGGAAGTCATAGTAACAGAACGTTAACACGGGAAACTGACCATCTGATAAGAGTCAGACCAACAATTGTGGTCCTGGCTCAAAGCTCTGTGTTTTTATTTATTTCTAGTGTTCACTCTGCACCCTTCCTTTGGCAATGGCTTCAATTAGCAGATTAAGGACATTAAAAGCCAGTATGATGGACTTGTGCTCCTCCACCTTTTTTGACTGGTTCTGTTCCAGTTCCAGTGTTGCCTGGCTTACTACAGCTACTATGTAAAAAAAGAAAGACCAAAAGCATCAGACTGCAGTTCAAAGGTGCTTAAAATCTCCCTTTAGATTGTAGGTTGATTATTGGTACTTTTAGCTAAGGAGGATGTCTGAACCCTGCTAAGAACAAAACAAAGATAACTGGGAAGTGATGGGGAAGGGCAGTGCAAGGAGGGCAGACGTGAAGTGGAGAAGATGGCTGAAGCAATTGTACGTTTGTTTCAACAGCAGTCTTGGGAACCACAAGTTGTGGTGTACAAACTGTGGCATGTTGGTAGAACTTCCTGGTTTCTCCCAGAATGTACCCTCTTTCCCCCAGGGTCTCAGCACCAACTGAGCTGAGAGCACGGAGGCTGCAAGCAGAGAGGCAGACGTCTACTGAGCTACAATTCTGTTTTATGTTCTTTACAAAATAAAGCCTGTTCATGGTGGTCCAAGTGGGTCTGTGGCACACAATACAGAGAACAGAAAGGAACCTCAAGTCCAGTCTCCCAAAGTTGTGTAAAAAGTTGCAAGGCAGACTTCCCCTATCTTGAACAAACTCATACTGGATCAGTGAACTGGAGGGGTTACACAATGATCCTCACTGTCATCATCAATAGCTGGTTCTTCACAGCTTCTCTGTGAAACTTCTGGCAGAACTATATAAAAATGCATGAAACACATTCTTGCTTCACACCATAGCACTAAACAAGTCTGGAAAATACTGAATTATTGGACTTTTTGTTTAAGTCTTTTTCAACAGGGCTCTCCTGCTTAGCAATCATGTGACACCAAAACCCAGCCAACAATATCAAATCAGGAATAATGGGGAGAAGAAAGATTTATCTATTTGTGTGGTGTTCAGTTGTGTATTGAGGTGAAAAGGCATTATTAGCCAGGTAAAAACAGCTGCACCTTTCTGGCACAAAGGCAGAATACTTCTAACACTGGTATTCACTTTTGCTTACAGCTCTATTATTCTGCATGGGAATTGCAGAGTTGCAAACTTTTGAGATTTTATTGTAAATCTCAAGATATTCAGGATGTTTTCTCAAGCCCTCAGCTCCTTGAGTCATGTAACTCCATGAGAATCTGAATTTTCATTAAAAAAAGATTCTGGTCCTCATGGTTATGGAGAAGAATGTGAAAACATGAATCCTGCAGGTTTAAAAATCTGACGACAAAAAGAACCCAACATTTATTTTTCTTACACTCTCATGATTTCCAAGAAGTGATTTTTGGCAATATCAGCACTGTTTCAGCCCTAGCAGAGAAATAATGTACAGCTTCTGGTTGATGACTGCAGTTATTTCTCAGTTACACAAGTACCTGCAGGCTGGCTAGCTGATGGGAGCTGCTTTGCATAACTTCTCAGTAACCACAAGTATTTACTTGACTGCATGATTTGCTTGGCTATTATTTTCAAAACTCCAACACATGTCCAGACAGACAACTTCTATCTCAGCTTCCCACTCTCCCACTTACTTCACACCCCAGTTCCTCTCAACAGCCCCTCCTGTGTCAGTGCTGCTCCTGTCTCTTGAAGAAGGCTAAGTCCCTTTCTTGAGCAATTAGTCATTAATTTTTCAAGCTTCCTCGGTTTCCTTAACATGTGTAACTACAGTTTTATTACCTAACGAAAGGGGAGATTAATGTACCCATTCAGTTCAGATTTTGAATATCTATGATGACCAAAATACTATTCTTGACTAAAAAATTGTTAGGGCAAAGTACTAGTCTGGGGATAGAGAGATCTGAGAGAGAGAAGGAAAGCAGAAAAGAGGAAGACGAAATTTCAGCATAATGAGAGCATGTCTGGTGATAAAGCACATAGAAGCAGGCGTTCTGGGTTTTTTCCAAGTAGGCTGATTTTCTCCTACTTTTCTTCCCTCCATTTTTTGAGCTAAGGTATAAGCCACTGAATATAGGGCAAGCACTAAGTCTTAACAAGACTATAATAATAAAAATACTATTTAAAACTAAAGACTTCTTGAATGAACAAAAACTGAGGTCATTATTCACAAGTTTCAGCTGGAGTAATCACTGCTTAAAAAAAGAACTTTGTACCCAGTTTTATCTATTGATAAGGCTTATCTAAGTGACTTCTGTTTGTAAGGTAATTACTCACATTAGCTCTGAGATGCTATAATGCTTTTAAGCAGTACAGGCAGTGCCCGGGTTACGTACAAGATAGGGACTATAGGTTTGTTCTTAAGTTGAATTTGTATGTAAGTCGGAACTGGCTCCAGATTCAGCTGCTGCCACTGAAACTGACCAGGGGCTGACTACAGGAAGCCGGAGGCAGAGTTGCTCTGCCCCCAGCTTCCTGGAATCAGCCTGATCAGTTTCAACAGCTGCTGAATCTGGAGCCTGGGACAGAACAGCTGGGCGCTGCCCGGTAGGTTCCCACAGGACCAATCCGGCAGCACCCCAGCTGCTCTACCCGAGGCGTCCCGCAACAAAAGCCTGGTCTGCTGGGGGGGTGCACTAGCTACGCCCCCTCCCCCCAGCAGACCAGGGAGACCCGAGCAAAGCCGCACAGGCAGAGGGACCCCGCTGCCCGTGAGGCTTTGCTCCTGTCTCCCTGGGGTGCTGGGGGGAGTCCCCCCCCAGCACGCCAGGGAGACCTGAGCAAAGCCACATAGGCGGAGGGATCCCGCCGCCCGTGTGGCTTTGCTCCTTTGCCCCCGAGCAAAGCCGCGCAGGCGGCGGGATGCCGCCTGTGCGGCTTTCCTCCTGTCCCCCTGGTCTGCTGGGGGGGTCCAGCAAAGCCGCTGGACCCCCCCCCCCAGCAGACCAGGGGGACAGGAGCAAAGCCGCCCAGGCGGCAGGGGTCCCGCTGCCTGGGCGGCTTTGCTCCCGGGCAAACGAGCAAAGCCGCCCAGGCGGCGGCTTTGCTCGGGTGTCCCTGGTCTGCTGGGGGGGTCCAGCGGCTTTGCTGGACCCCCCCAGTAGACCAGGGAGACCGGGAGAAGCTTTTTTCGCCCCGGAGGACACGGGCGGCGACCCGCCGCCCGTGAGCTCTGGGGCAAGAAAAGCCCCGTTCATAAGTGCAGATCCGACATCAGTCGGATCCGCGTAAGTCGGGGACTGCCTGTATTTCAGATCAGTGGCCTTTCCCCCCACATGAACAGTTTTTTGCTCCTACTTTTTTAAAATGCCTGAGTAAATATAGTCATTCATTCAAAAATGAGACTGATGTCATGAGAAGCAATCATAGTACAAATTCTGATAAAATAATATAACACTGCATTTCTTTTGAGGATCTTAAACTGCTAACTTGGATGAGTAATACAGCCCCTCTTTGAAGTAGAAAGGGAGTCATTTTCTAGAACCACTGATTAGTTGAAGTATACACGGCAATCCATGCAAATTCAGGAACAGAGACAAAATGTGATTCTCAGTTGTCCTCCCTCCTCCCTCCCTTCCCCCCAATTCTAAACACTAGATTTTGCTGCCATGGCAATTGCTGAGTTTAGAAACTGAGTTTTAAGAAAAAAACTTTCACAAAAGCATGCATCCAAAATTCAAATATCCTTCAAGTATCAGTAGCTTTCTGAACCAGATATACACAATTCATAATTGCATTCTTGAGGACTAGATGCCTGTTTTAATTTCATAATCCACCAATAACAACAATGCTTGATCTTCTTTTGCGTTATTTGTCCAAAGGAATTAAGTATTTTTGACTCTGTGTGAGGCTCAGAGTAAGAACAAATAAATCTGAGAAACATTTTACCTTAACAGAAAAGCCACTACTATTCAGAATGGTATAACAATTTAGGCCTGCCAAAAGCCTGATTAACCCAATGATAACTTCATTCTTCAAAACTAGGCAACAAATCCCATAAAAGTATTGAAGATTAAGGATCATAATTTCCCAACCTACTGGCTAGACCTCACCACAGTTTCACTGATTTAATATCTGCCAGTCTTCAAGCCAAGTTTAGTGACTGTACAGTCAGAAGTGAACAGGAGTTGGCTATATCCTTCCTATTTAAATCAGTACCTCTGTTGCGTCCATGAAAAATTATCTTATTCGATCTTGCTTTCTGCATGGTTTCAGGGAAAAGAAAAGTAATAAAAGCAGTGTGGAGGATTTCATTCAGATGTTAATGCATTTTCATTTGTTTTAATTCTTTAATTAAAAATGTATATATTGCTTGTTTATTTAACAGGGCAAGTTTTTTGTACTTTAATGATGTGTGAGAATAATACTGCAACTTGATCTCCCCCGTTTAACATTAACACAATATTAATTTCAAAAACAGAATACAATTATTATGCTGTGTGGGAGTCTGTCCTATTAAGAATTTTAATCTCTTCTACTGGAAGATAAGACTGGCAGATGGGTTAAGAAAAAACAGGGAAAAAAGGAGCAGAAATAATTATGATTGCTCATTAGTTCACACTAGACCAGAGAAGTCTTTCATATTTTTAAAATCCAAATATCAAATCGTATCTGCTGTACAAAAGTGAAAAATCACTAATTTCTGCTACATCCACAGTTTAACTCCAGCAGAGCAATGCCTGCTTTTATCACTGTTGAGTTTAGCTGGTGGTGGTGGTGGTGGTGGTGGTGGTGGAGGAGGAGTTGCACTATATGTAAGAACTACAGTATACAGAGGGAGAAAAACCTGTTGAGAGTCTATGGGTTAAGTTTAGAGGTGCAAACAACAGCAGTGATGTTGTGGTTGGTGTCTACTACAGGCCACCGAATCAGGTAGATGAGGCTTTCTTTGGACAACTGAGAGAAGCTTCCAGATTGCAGGCCCTGGTTCTCGTGGGGGACTTTAATCACCCTGACATCTGTTTGGAGACCAATACAGCAGTACACAGACAATCCAGGAAGTTTTGGGAGAATGCTGGGGATAACTTCTTGGTACAAGTGCTGCAGGATCTGACCAGGGGCCATGCGCAGCTTGACCTTCTGCTCACAAACAGGGAGGAACTAATAGGGGAAGTAGAGGTGGGTAACAATCTTGGAAACAGTGATCATGAGATGGTAGATTTCAGGATCCTGACCAAAGGAAGAAAAGAGAGTAGTAAAATACATACCTAGGACTTCAGAAAAGCAGATTTTGACTCCCTCAGAGACCTGATGGGCAGAATCCCCTGGGATGCTAACATGAAGGGGAAAGGAGTCCAGGACAGCTGGCAGTATTTTAAAGAAGCCTTATTGAAGGCACAGAAAGAAACCATCCTGATGCGTAGCAAGAGAGGCAAACATGGTAGGAGACCAGACTGGCTTACAGGGGAAATCCTTGGTGAACTTAAGCACAAAAAGGAAGCATATAAAAAGAGGAAACTTGGACAAATGACCAGAGAGGGGTATAAATGTATAGTTTGAGAATGCTGGGGGGTTATCAGGAAGGTAAAAGCGCAATTGGAATTGCGACTGGCTAAGGATGTGAAGGATAACAAGAAAGGTTTCTACAGGCATGTTAACAAGAAGAAGCTGATCAGAGAGGGTGTGGGGCCCCTACTGATGAAGGAGGTAACTTCGTGACAGATGATGTGGGGAAAGCTGAAGTACTCAATGCTTTCTTTGCCTCTGTATTCACAGGCAGGGTCGGCTTCCGGACTAATGTGTTAAGTGACAAAAGATGGGATGAAGATGGACAGCCCTTGGTAGGGAAAGAACAGGTTAGGAACTATTTAAATATACACAAATCCATGGGTCCAGACTTAATGCATCGTAGGGTACTGAGGGAGTTGGCAAATGTCATTGAGGAGCTTTTGGCCATTATCTTTGAAAAATTGTGGAGATCGGGAGAGATCTCGGATGATTGGAAAAAGGCAAATGTAGTGCCCATCTTCAAAAAAGGGAAGAAGGACAATCCAGGGAATTATAGGCCGGTCAGTCTTACCTTCGTTCCTGGAAAAATCATGGAAGGGATCCTTAAGGAATCCATTTTGAGGCACTTGGAAGAGAGGAAAGTGATCAGGAAGAGTCAGCATGAATTCACAAAGGGCAAGTTGTGCCTGACCAATCTGATTAGCTTTTATGATGAGGTAAGTGGCTCTGTGGACATGGGAAAGTCAGTGGATGTGATATATCTTGACTTTAGCAAGGCTTTTGATACGGTCTCCCACAATATTCTTGTCAGCAAGTTAAGAGAATGTGGATTGGATAAATGGACGGTAAGATGGATAGAAAGATGGCTGCTGCCTCCGATACAGAAACAGCAGCGCTGGATGGCAAGGGGTTCCCTGGGAGTGGGGCCAGGAGTACACTAGCTGCTGGCACTGCCTCTGGGGAAAATCGAATAGTTGTGTAACTGCTAAGATTTCATGTAGTTACACAGTTATGTAATTGAATAGTTAACTTCCCTACTCTGTATCAGAGAAAGCAGCATGTGGGGGGTTGTAACCATGAAGGTTAACGGATGAGCCCAGGCTCACTGGTTAACCATGTACACGTTTACAAGTTCACATCCCTCATATCCAGCCTCACAACATCTGAGAAACAAGGCGATAAAAGAATAGCAACATTAGCACAGTGAAACCAAACATTTATAGGCAGCACTAAGAAACTTTGGTAAGAGCTTTTCTGTAGAAAAAGTAAATTGATAAGAAAAGTCAGAGTTGCTACAACTAAAAAACCAGATATATGAAATACTACGTGCTGTTTCTGGCATTCATGGAATAGGGAATCTAAACTGTTTTCACATTTCAAAACTATTTGTTTGTTGCAGATGTAAACATTAACTACAGAGCTATGTTATAGACCTTTAATGCAAGGATAGTGACTTTAGTTCTAAGTGGTAACCACTAACGGGGCTCGCTCAAAGATATTAAACAAACTGGTGATAACATTCTGCAAACAACTTAGCTAATGACTCAGCTGCTCTGTAGCTCTTTACATGTAAACTAACCTTCCACAAGAATAAATTAAAAGAAAAACAATTGTTGTTGTGCCTCTTCCTAAACTGATTTTAATGAGGACAAATTAAATCCCTAAAGAACTTAAAAAAAAAAAGAATTTCAAGCTAATATAGATTCATCAACTGTGTGTTTAAGCTATGTTCAACCAGTTTTTAAAAGCCATTCAACACTATTTCTGAGCACATGTTCTAATAAATGGCTGTGAATGTCCCTATCGCTGTTATATAGACTTTTTTGGTTTAGGACCTAATAACACCTTTTACAATAGCCTTTAGCAAAAAGAAAAGTCATTCCCAGTGACTAAAAAGTTAATATTTAGTGCCTACAATTAAATGGAACTCAGAAAAAATAGATCTCTTCTCCCATCAGAAAGAATCTGGAAAATAATCTATACAACAACAGGGCTATGTCAACAGCCATTCTTGCGCAAGAATCTGCAAAGCGTCCACACTGCCTGCCCGCTCTTGCGCAAGTAAATTTACAGTACGGCATGGTAAGAGAGAGCTCCTTGCGCAAGAGCTACGCTCTTTTTTAACAAGTGTATGCCCTCTTGCGCAGGAGCTCTTGTGCAAGAGGGCAGTGTGGACGCTTGGCAGGGATTTCTTGCGCAAGAAAGCCCTATGGCTAAAATGGCCATCAGAGCTTTCTTGCGCAAAAGAGCATCCACACTGCCATGGGCGCTCTTGCGCAAAAGCACAGCTCACACATGGCAGTGTGGACATTTTCTTGTGCAAGACTTCTTGCACAAGAACACTTGCGCAAGATGTTCTTGCGCAAGAAGCCACCAGTGTAGACATAGCCAAACTGTGCAAGTCTCACAAGTATTGTTTTGTTTTAAATTAAAGCCAAGAGGCTCCAGACTTCAGAAGATACAACCTAAGTTCCTATCAATAGTTTCTCGGAGCAAAAACAAAAAAGCCACCTCCGTAAGTACACAGTACCTTACCCAATTTGAACCATGACTCTTGGATATGATAATGACTAAAGAGACTTGAAAATAGACTGTAAAGAAGCAATACATAGCAATAATTACAGTACTTAAAGAACAAGCCAATCAAGCTACATGAAAAAATAAATTCTTCTAGATTCAGTGTGTTACTCTATTTTCAAGTATACGGTATTTCACTGCATCTTAAGATAAGTGGCAACACCTGAACTCGTTTTTTGAACCATGTGTGTACCCAAAAAACACTGGTGCAATACTAAAAAAATCTAATTTTAACTGTTTAAAAAACTGACTGTGTGTTTATCTTTCTAATTAAAAAGCACTTAAGAGTATTTTGCTTCGGGTACTGGCTGTATATGGCAACTCTTTCTGTTTAGAGTTTTGGTTAAAGTAGGGGTTCCCAAACTTTTTGACACGAGGACCAGTAAATCCACTCACGAACTTTTGGAGGACTGGTAATGTTCATTTGCATATTCATTAATCAAATGATGACTATTCAAATAAATTGTTTCTTGTCCTCCCAATACCCCCAGTGCCAGCTTTAGCAAAGCTTGATATGGTCACCCACAATATTCTTGCCAGCAAGTTAAGGAATATGGATTGGATAAATGGACTGTTAGCCAGACAGAAAGCTGGTTAGACGAGGGTTTCCCAAACTTTTTACTTTAGCTGGAACCCTTTTTTTCAGTACTGTTTTTTGCAGCCCAAAAATATAAACACATAAAAAACAAACTGAGAAAATACCAGACATATAACATGTCTGGTATTTTCTCATTAGGTAAGTTTTATTATTACTAGATGTATCCGTTTGTAGTTTTGAACTGCCTGGCTGGTAAATGTGCTCAGACTGCATGGCTACGTCTAGACTGGCCCCTTCTCCGGAAGAGGCATGCTAATTTCTAACTTTGGAATAGGGAAATCCGCGGGGGATTTAAATATCCCCCGCGGGATTTAAATAAACATGTCTGCCGCTTTTTTTCCGGCTTGGGGAAAAGCCGGAAAAAAGCGTCTAGACTGGCGCGATCCTCCGGAATAAAGCCCTTTTCCGGAGGATCTCTTATTCCTACCTTCAGGAGGAGGATCGCGCCAGTCTAGATGCTTTTTTCGGCTTTTCCCCAAGCCGGAAAAAAAGTGGCGGACATGTTTATTTAAATCCCCCGCGGATTTCCCTATTCTGACTTGCCTGCTTTGCATGCATACGTCTTATGTGGCCAGTCTAGACGTAGCCCATGAGTGTGTCTACCAACTAGCCAGTTCGCAACTACTTGAGGGTGTATGTGTGTGTGGGGGGACAAGAGAATCCCTGTGCTGGACTAACTCGTGCTTTGTGGGGGGAGGAGAGGGAAAGAGAGGCAGCGCCCCGAGATCTACATATGGCTGGGTCAGTCCCACTCCCCTGTACCGGGCCACAGCCCATAGTTTGAGAAACACTGGCCTAGTGAGATTGCGGAATCTCCAACACTGAAGATATTTAAGACCAGGTTAGATAGACACCTGTCAGGGATGAGCGAGGGCAACTCAACTTTGGAAGCCCCAGTGGCCACACTGATATTTACAGAACATGCTGAGGGCCTCAACTTAAGCGTGGTTGCATATGCAAGCAAATATATACGAATATCTTCTCTCACACTGACAGGCATGAATACAAAGATTAAGGCAAGACTACACAACACACAGGCCCCATTTAAGTCAGTTCTGCTGATATTAATAAAATTCAATATTTACCCGATTTCTACCCATGTGACAGCACTTTTCACGAGCAATGACAGTCCAAGAATTTAACAACTAAAACACATCAACAGAAGGTCATTACACTGACTCCTTTTTTGTTTCGGCTCCCACTCACCGGCCACATGTTGATCCCCACATAAACCCAAACTGTACCGCAGGGCACAAACAAACTGGCCGTAGGCAGCATACCAAGTTATTAATAAATATTTTATAAACCTTTACCCTTTTCTCTCTGCTGCCATGTCTCCTCTCCTTGCTCCATCATCTCCCCTGATGCCTGCTGCTCCCCAACTCCTCACCCTCCTCTGCTGTCCTGACTCCTGCTCTTCTCCTCCTGCAACCTGCCCCCCTCCACCAGCCCTTCTCTTCCCCCTATGCCCACTCCTCCAGTAGCCCCACTCTGATCATGTGAGCTACCCCTCTTCTAATACCTCCCTCTACGCACCTGTCCTGCCTCTCTCTTCTGGTGCTGGTCTCTCCCCTGCAGGTGTCTGCCCTTCTGCTTCACCCCATAATCCCCTGGAACCTGCACCTTCCCTTGGCCCTGTACTCTCCTGGTGCCAACCCCTTCCCTTATTGCCCCTGCCCCTTTTTCCCTGATTCCCACCCCCCACCACTCTCTGCCCCCATTCCGCTCATGCCCCTCTGTGCCCTCATACATGACTTGCTCCATCCCCACCTTTCTCATGCCCACCCCTTCTTTCAAGCCTTCTCCCAGCACCTCCCCCTCTAGCACCCAATGCCTTTCTCCTCTCCTCTCCTCTCCCAGCATCACCCTGTCCCTTCTCCCACTGACACCTTCCCTCCTGCCCTTTCCCTCATTGTCTGCACTTGGCCCCCTGGCATTTGTGTCTTCTGCACCCTGTCCCTTGGTGTCTTCCCCTCCCAAGCCCCTTCTCCTTCCACCCCTCCCCCTCTGCCCAAGCCCCTCCCACCTCCGCCCAAGCCCCTTCCCTTCCCCCCCCCCCGCCGCCTCCTCTCCTCTCCTCTCCCGCCGCCGCTGCACAAGCCCATTCCCTGCCTTCTGCCTTCCATGTTGCGGGGCCGGAGTCTACTCTCAGGCCCCGGAGGCCGAACCCGGAGGCAGCCCCGCAATCTGCCTCCGAGGAGTTTTAAAATCCTGGGCCGTGATGTCACGTCATGCCCGGGCATCCTCCCCGCCCACGTGCAACGCCACACATGGGCAGCAGCAGCCGGCGAGGAGCCGCTGCGCACGGCAGGGACTGGCCAGGGCCCGCTCCAGGCAGAGCCGGGGGAGGAGACCCAGCTTCACATATTGGTGGAGAAGGGCCCCCAGCTCTATAACTCGCCAGCACTTCCGTGTTTAAGGGCGCGGGTCCCGATTCGACCAAATTGGCCTAAGGCCAGCCCTGCCCGCAGCCGCCAGGCATACTGAGGCCTGGTATTTTTTTCCCGCAGCCCATAGTTTGGGAAATGCTGAGTTAAAGTGCCCTGCTGTGTAACATCACTTCAATCACAGGTGTTTTTCATTTCTAAGGCTATGTCTACAGTGGAAAGATTTGGTGAAGAAAGTGCTGTCAACATGCAAAAGTTGTCAAAACTGAAAAATGGCCAAATCTCTTTTTCTGCCACTCATTGATTTTTCATGGCCACATCTTAGCTCCCTGTCAACAAAAAGAGCAAAGCAAAGTGGATCAACATCCTACAGTGCTTAGCAACTGAAGGGGATACCAAGCACTGTGGGAGTGCTCAACATAGTGCTAGGCATTTTGGGAACACAAAAGACATCCCATCAGCCACCCTCTTTGCTTCCCAGCCCTCCCTGCGCTTCTGGCTTACTTTCACACCACTTGTATGATAGTCCTTACGGCAAACTTCCAGCACCTACCTGCTTTGAGAAATCATGGATTCCAGACTTCTCTCCTATGCTGTATTCAATGTGCTTAGGACATCACACATTGCAGCAGAGCTATTTATGCAATTAATAGGATAGGACTAAGTAGTTGAGGATGACCATGTGAGTGACAGGGACAGAAGCGAAGTGGCATTGCACTGGGCTGTCTCAGATCAGCTGTACACAGTAGTGTATCGCTTTTGGGCTAGGAAAATCAGCACTGAATGGTGGGATTACACTGTCATGTAGGTGTGGGATGAAGACCAGTGGCTACGGACCTTTCACATGTGCAAACCAACCTTCCTGAACTGTATGCTGAGCTGGCCCCTGAACTGTGGAGCAAGGACACCTGAATGAGAGCTACTCTCTCCCTTTATGTGGCTGCAAAGCAGCAGAGTTCAAAGCACTGGCCAGTATGCCTAATCAGGCATTGTGGGAAACATGTTGGAGTTCAATAAGCTTGATAAAAAAAAACTACTTTACTGCACACTACATGATTGTCGACAATAAAGGGAGGGAGGGAGACAAAAGTCCCTTGTGGAAGTAGAAGCTTTTTGTTGTCAAACCTGGCATTTGTCGCGACTTCTGTCATGTTACAATGTGAACAAACGCTTTCTGGGTTTTGTCAACATGAATTTTCTGGGTTGCATTGGAAATACAGGAGCTGGTGGGAGGGCTTAATTCTAGAAACAGGAAAGCAATCTGCTTTCCTAATGTGGGGTAAGGATATTAAAAATTACACTATTTAAATACTAAATATTTAATAGCTAATTCCTCCCATGCTTCCTGACTCTAAAGTCCAGAATATAAATACATCATAAAAATGCTTCATATTGTCTAAAATAGAAAAATACTAGAGTGAAGTCCAGCCTCCGGAAATAAGTTGTTGCATAGTACTATATCAAGGCTTGGAAGGAAAAAATACAAAAAGCATTTTATGAAAACTTTATTATTGTTATTTGCTTTTAAAAGTATTTCAGTCTAAAAATTGTATGGAAATAAGAGAAAGAAAAAAATTAAAGATACTGGCAAAGTTTCCAGTAGTAATATATTTTATCCATCTACTCCTTTCTTTCTTCAAAGCCCTTGTTCTGATTTTAACACTTTTGTGTCTTGACATATTACTGAGTGTGTCAAGCTTATTTATCTCAACTAACCAAGTATTTGCTTAAGGCAGGCAAAAATCTGGTCATCATGTTCTGATTAGCTATCAAAGTAGAAACATCTGTGTGGCTTCAGAGCTGTTTGCTGACAAGAGTTCCACAATGTGTCTGCAGTTAATCAAATTTTACCTTGCAAGTAGTTACTCAACAATGAAGATAAAATACTCCATGACAGCTGGAGGCGGCAAATCAGTCAGAATTAGGTTAACCAAAAAGGCATGAAAAAATATCTTCACCAGTAACAATGTTAATCCATCTTCTCTGAAGATGAACAAGACATTTTAAGATATAGGCAGTGAGATTTTTTGCAGAACTGTGTTCTTAACATTGCAGAGCAAAATTTAAGAATTAGAGAAATAAATACTCTGATCTTGACATGAAAAAAACCTTAATTTCTTAATATATTCCTTAGTTCATACACATTTGATTTACATTAGAAAATATTAATTAAAATTTATTTTAACATATGCCAAGTACATTTTTCTTCATTGCACTCCCAATTTATAATTCTCTCTGGGATGTTACTATTGCTCCTCTTTAAAAAATTCTGCAAAAAAGTTGACCCGTCAACCTTTCTCCCACTTACAAATTCACTGGCTCCAATCTGTGAGGGAAAACCCACTAGTTTAGCTCACTGAACAGTAGGACCCTACAGTCAATCTACTCTTATAATCTGCTGGGTTAGACATAAACCATAATTCTATAACCCAACCCTAGAGTCATTGCTAGAATTTGTGTTTTATCATGAATCAGCATTAGCTGTTCATCTTACAAAGATTTGAGAAATACCACAGAATGGAAGGATTATACTAATCTTCATTCTCTAGCAAGTAACAGAGTCAAAAATAGTGTATACTGAAATCTGAGTTAGGGAATCCTGGATTTTCAAGAAGGCTAAAGGAATCTTGTTCATTACTGAAGCATGCTGTGAAGTACTTAAGCAGGGGTGGGGACCCTTTTTTGGGTCTGGGTCCGCAGATCCACAGAAAAATCAGTTGGGGGCCATACACAAGAAGCAAAAAAAACAACCCCTCACTGACGTGACCCCCAACTGAAGAGCAGAAAGACACTCCCCATATTCCCCTTGTACATCAGAGCCTATGGGAAGGCTGAAGCTAGTAGATTTTGTGTGCACCAGCCCTGCAGGGGAGTGGGAAGGGCTGGAGTGCCAGCAGAGGAACCAACCTCTGCAATCAACCCCAGTGCAAACTTTGCCCACACATCTATACAAGTGATTTCATCACTGCACCCAACCACATCAGTCACCAGATCAGAGAGGCTCATTTAACTGAACTTCCAGTAATGTGATCTACACTATCAAATGCCAGCAATGCCCCACTGCAATATATATTGTACAAACTGGATAGTCTCTATGGGAAAGAATTAATGGACACAAATCAGATATCCGAAAAGGCAACACACAAAAACCTGTTGGGGAACACTTAAACCTCCCTGGACATTCATTAAGGAATCTACAAGTTGCTGTTTTGTTTCAGACCAGTTCCACAAGACAAATACACAGAGAAAGATTGGAACTCCACTTCATTCTCAAGTTTAACTTTCATGCAAATGGTCTAAATTGCGATATCAGATGGCTCGCACCAACCAACCAATGGAGGTTCCTGATGTCTGTGTAGAATCTGGTGTTAGTACTCTTCCTTTCCTGTGCAAACTAATGGTTCTTATCAGCCTCTTTTAATTATTTAGTGGTTATAGACTTCTTTTTTTTAAAGTTTTTCCTGTTACAGACTAACTCGGCTACCCCTTACACCCATAAAAGTTGGTCCAAGAAAATGTATTTCCTCACCCACCCTGTGTTTCTACTACCTTGGGACTAACATAGCAACAATACAGTTGCCAGCTTAAACTGTGTGTAAGCGTATCTACCTCTCCCCCTAGCTTAGTGTCATCTGCAAACTTGCTGAGGGTGCAATCCATCCCCTCATCCAGGTCATTCTCATTGCCCCCCGCCTGCACTAACCATCACTGGGCTGGGATTGAGGTGTGGGGCACAGGAGGTGGCAAGGGATTCAACTGGGGGTAAGGGTTCTGGGGTGGGGCAGAAACAAGGAGTTCAGAGTGCTGGAGAGGTCTAGTCAAGGAGATTGGGGGTGGAAGAGGATGAGGGTTCTGGATGGAGGTGCAGGCTGTAGGGTAGGGTTGAGAATGAGGAGTCTGGGGTACCGAAGGGCATGCCAGACTGGGGCTGAGGGATTCAGAGTGTGGAAGGGGCTGTGGGTTGAGGCAGAAGACTAGGGTACAAGAGGGGGTGATAGCTGTGGGTGTGGACTCTTGGGTGGGGCAAAGGTGCTGGAAGAATTTGTATAGTAGGGGAGCTGAAAGCCCTTGAACCAAACTGTAAACACTGTATATGATGGTAACCAGTTTGGAAATGCAACAGCACCTCCTTTTCCAGTGCCTATGGCTGGGTCCAAGGATGAGGGGTGCAGGGTATGGAAGGTGACTCTAGGTTGAGGTAGCAGAAGGGTGGGGAGTGGTGTCTGAGGAGATGCCAGGGATGAGGGACTTGGGCTGCAAGACGGTGCTCTAAATTTTGGGGGGGGGGGAGCAGAGGGATGGGAAAGGGCCTGGGGCTTGGGCTTACCTTGGGTGGATTCTGGTCAGCAGTGCAGTGGGGCTAAGACAGGCTCCCTGCCTATCCATGCTGCACCCCAGACGCTGCCAGCAGGTCTGGCTCCTAAGTGAAGGGGTCAGGAAGCTCCACATATGGCTCTCACTTGCAGGCACCGCTCCCTCAGCTCCCAGCTAACAGGAGTGCAGAGCCAGTGCTCAGGGCGGGGCAGTGCTGGAGACCCCTGACCCTTCCACGTAGGAACTGGACCTGCTGGTTACTTCCAGGTCACAGTGCAGAGCCAGGACAGGTAGGGACTAACCCACCTTAATCCCACACATGGCTGACGGAACTTTAAATGGCCCTGCCAGCAATTCTGATCAGAGCCACCAGGTGCCCTTTTCAAACAGGCGTTCAGATCAAGAACCATGCATGTCAGGCAACTTAGACTACAGGAACACAGCATATAATATTTTTCTTTAAAACAGCTGAGAGTATATATACTTTCTTAAATAAGTGAATGAACTAAACTAATACACAAATATTTGGCTACCTTGAAGGCCTTCAAAACAATTATTGCAAGTAATTCTATATGTAATGACCTATTTAAATTGGATATTTGCTCATATAATTCTAATTAGCCTCACCTTTCAGGAAGATAGTAGAAAGAATATCTGCAAATAATTAAGCTTTGTCATTCTGAATTATCTGATAAACGAAGAGGAAAACATGGTAATTCCACAGCTGTGTAATGTTGCTGTACAACGATGGCATAACTGATCCTTATTGTTTACAATTGAACTTTATCCCATTTTAGTGTTCTCTTATTATAAAATTTGATCCAGCTACCGGTTGTACCTCCCTGGTCTGGCACCCTCAGGACCTGACTGGTCTCAAATGAGGGAATTTGTTGGATCAGGAGAAATCCACTGCCACCAGCCTCCCAGGACACTGCCCCTCCCTTTGGCTGGCTCCGCTCCAGCCCCACTGACACTGAGCTCCAACCCTGCTGCTTCATAGCTTGGGCTCAGCACACTGCCTCCAGCTGGCTGGGGCTCTCCGGGGATGGGGCTCACCAGTCTGATGGTAGGGCTCCCCTTGGCTAGACTCCCTGACTGGCTCAGATTCCTGGGTGCTGGGGCTTCATAGTCCAGCAATATCCTTGATCCTGTTGGACCACTGATTCTGCCAGACCAGAGAGTCTTGGATTTAAGAGCTTCAACCTGTATTAGCAAATTTCACTAGTTGCCTGAACAGTCGGACACTGTGGAGATCAGTCTACGATGCCAAATTTAAAGGCCAAAAATGATCAAGCACAGGATGCTTAAAAATAATCTCAAACAAAATTAGCCTGATTATTAGAAATGTCAAGCACTTGTGAATCCTATGGAAACTGCAGGTGCGTAAGAATCAGAGGGGTAGCCGTGTTAGTTTGAATCTGCAAAAGCGGTGAGGAGTCCTGTAGCACCTTATAGACTAACCGAAGTGTTAGTAAGCTTTCGTGGGACATGCATCTGACGAACTGGGTCTTTGCCCAGGAAAGCTTATGCTCCAACACTTCAGTTAGTCTATAAGGTGCCACAGGACTCCTCCCTGCTTTTGCAGGTGCTTAGCATCCTTGAAAGTTTGGCTACTTTTATTCAGATGCCAAAATAGGAATTTAGGAGTCCAATTTTAGATTATCCAAGTTTGTAAATTCTGTCCATAAGAGAGAAAATAAAGTTATTGTAATTTTGGTTTCTGAAAATATCACAGCAGATTCCCTACTTTTGCATTTATCCTCTTGAGTAAACTGGTCAGGAATTGCCCAATGAAATGCAGATTCATCAAATCCAGAACATTTTACAGAGATATTCTGTCTTATTAGCACCATCTTTTAAATATTAAAATTTTATTTTTAAAAATCTGCTATATGCTTTTTGCTATCTATGTTTATTTTTTACATTGCATTCAATTTGTACAATAAAAATACACTGGTCAGTTTCAGTTTTGTTTCTCCAGTTGTCATGCACTAGCACATGGTAACTGCATTACGGTTTAAAAACTAAAGCATTCACATCCAAAAAAAAAATTGTTTTTAATTAGTTTGTCTGAAGATATCACAGAAACATTGCAATGATTTTTCTAAAAATTGTGTTTACAGCACCCTTTCTTTTTCAGCCTAAATTAAGTTGATAGTATTCTTAGGATACTGTCAACTTACTTTATTTTAATTGACTAAATAAGTGATTTTCTGGATGAAGCAGCTTTTAAATGGCATGTCCTAAAAAGACTTAATACCTTTATAGGATTTTCTGCTCCTTGCTGTTTTAAAGTGGGGATGGTGGAAGGTGCTGATTTGCGAGTAAAACTATCATACTTGGGCTGCCTCCTATAATTCCTATCTCTGTGCAAACACAATGCCTTCTATCCCCTCAATTTTCAGCTTCATTAATGCTGCTACTAGCAATCAAATATTGCAGCACCAGATCCAGCTAATAGACGACAACTGGAGAGGATTAAAACTGAAACTGACTAGTCTATTTTCGTAGTCCAAATTGAATGAAATGCCAAAAGTAAACAAACAACAAAAAGACCACGTGAGTTCTCCTGAAAGCAAAGAATAAGTGATATGAAATTTAAAAAAAAAACCAGAATATATCTTGTTTTTCTAATCCCTTTCAGTTATAGATAGTGTAGGTTCTACTTGTAAAAATAAAAGTACACCACTTTCAACTTCTGTTCCTCATGAAATATTGACATTTTGAAATTAATATTCATTCCAAATACAAAAGCAAAATATTTCTGTGAACAAATGTTTTAAAAATTGTTTTGGATCAATTGAAATGTACCATTCTCTCTCTCTATATGATTTTTATAATATACAATTTCAAAATAAAAAAATCTGTTTTGACTATATTAACTTTTTTCCTTCAATATTTTTAACAACATTTCATCCCAAGGAAGTCTTAAGATTTTAATGAAATGGCATTTTCTGATGGAAGAGTTTTCTGTCAGAAAAATTTCAACCAGCTCTAGTTTTCAATTTTACAATGTCCTTTTTTAGATTTGTCAAACTAAAAGGATATTGAGCAGTGGTTTTAAAAAAATATGATTTTGGTAAAATTCCATCAATGCTGTGCCTCACTAGTACATATGTTGTAATTATATTTTTGCATGCAATTATGTCAAACTCACATTCCACTGACTAAGCCCATGGGTGTGGGCTTTAAGATGTTCATGGTTGGAAGTGTTTATCTAACATATCTTTAACACTGGAGCAGCCTCTTTTTAACCTTTCACTGTAGTCTCCCAAAACCCAGAGTATAAAAGTCTCAAAATAAGTAGCTCTGAGAATGTTAGAAATATAGAAAATATACCCCCTACTATTTAAAATGGACAATAAGTTTTAGATAAATGGTAAATGATATATTTTTAATCCTAATTTCCCGCTGTGTTCTATTTTAATATGTTGTCATAAACCTGATGTCCAATAATAATGATCAACATACAGATGTGATGTACTCAACAATAAAAACTAAAACTCCTGTCTCATAAAAAATAAAAGTTTGGAAAAAATACCTTCCCACCTTTTCTATATGCACGAAACTTTTACCATTTGTTTCCAGGATCTAAAGATCCTATTACTAAATCTCTACAAAAGTTAACAGACACACCTTAAAAAAATCCACCTAAAATACACAGATATCCTATGTAGAGGATATTTAGATACTTATATTTTTCTTCAAATGAGAGGAATTTTAAATAACTGGAAAAGCAGCAAATGAAACCCAAGATGACCTTCAAATTTTAACATTCAAGGCCACTGACAATGGATAAGGAAGAACTGATCATTTTCAGATCAACTCAGACTAGGTCTAGACTACACTCTTATTGGAAAAAGCTATGCAAGTTGTACTCTGCAAGTTGCATAGCTTTTTCCAATTGCTTTTCCAGAAGAGGTTTTTCCTCCATTTGGCCCTGTCTAGATGGGGCCAAATGGCGGAAATCCTTCTCTTTTGGAGGAGCCCTTATTCCTTGTAGAACGAGGTATACAGGGCTCCCTGAAAGAGAGTGTTTGCTCTTCCACAAAAAGAAAGAGCAAATGCGCTGCTTGGACGCGGCGGAGTTTTTCTGGGATACCTCAGGTATCCTGGGAATCTGCCAGTCTAGATGTACCCTCAGTTTCAGGCATATGAAATAAAAATATTCTTCACTTCTGCATATTCTAACATCTCATCGTCTCAAAGCCAAGTAGGCAAACAAACCACAAGATACAGTTCCTCTGAAATGAAGTAGAAGGGAAATTACTATGTTTCAGGTGGAGTTGTGTTCTTTTTCTTTCCAAGTGTATATAGAGTGCCCAGTTCTGTTTTCAGTTATACAAATATATCATGAGCAACGCCACTGTAGTCAGTGGAAAAATCAATGTAAAACTGATACAAAAATCATAATTGGAGTGGAATATTAAATTATTGTAAACCTATTACTTTCATATAGTTCTTATTGTATTAGGTTTTCCTGCCTGATTACTTCAAGTCACTCAATTAAATGCTTTAGGCCTCTTGCAATACTGACCGCACTTGCACGATGTTAACCTGATTTTAACATCAGCGGGATTTAACTCCTGCTTACGAAATATAACGGAAAGCCACGCACAGTCACATTCCTATTCTGTGTTTTTCTTAAGATATGGTAGTATGAAACTTATTCTACAACTTCACCACGGCTGCATTTTAGTTCTCTGTCTACTGTCCCTTTTCCAAGATACAACCACTTTGTCTTCTTGGTATTTATTAAAATATTGTGTGTACATAGGAAGCTGGATTTGTACAAAAGGATGAGGTTAAAAGATGTGCTTTAGCTACAAGTGCTGCACAGATGTTGGTAAAATTGAAAAGACTGTTTGGTACCAAAGTGAAAATTGTATCAAACCAATGTACTAACAGTATGGTCTGGGAGCAGATGCACTAAATGTAACATCTCTAACGCCTCTAGTCTAATGTCTGAGTTTCTCTTTGGAAAATGATAGGTATAAAGTGGAATGATTTTAAGATAACTGAGGAAGGGGAGTAGGGATGTAAAATCCTATTTAAAAAGTTAACTGATTAAACGTTAAGTTTAACTGGTATCCCGTGGGTGGGGACTGCTCAGGCCCGGTTGGGCCTGCTGCACCACACCGTGGCCAGCTGGCTGCTCCAGCCCAACCAAGCCAGTGGTTAACTGCTTACGTGGTAAGCATCACCCGGTAAGAGTAACTGGTTAACCAATTAACTCTCTACATTCCTAAAGACGAGTAGGATGCAAAATCAGGGAGCTGATTGGCTATATTTGGTAATCGAAAAGATAATGGTGAGGACACTTCAGAAAACAAACAGGATGCCAAAGAAAACACCACAAATGCAACAGAGGGCAGCCTCACTAAGAAGATTAGATGGCAGGGACATGAGCAGTCTGGGCTTAATGGAGGAGCAAGTCATGGACAGGAATGGAAGGTGATGACATACTGCTCCCCATGTCTGTAAAGATGTTTTGGAATGAGAAGATTATGAACTGTTAAAAGAATTCACATTATTTATCCAACAAGATTTATATTAATTTCCATAGTTAATAGTTTATGTCATTTCTCTGGTTTCCTTCACAAAACTGAATTGTAAAAAGTTGAACTCAAAACATGTTTCACCGTTGGAGCTCAAACTGATAGCTAATTAGTAAGGTAAAGACTGACAAGAAACAGCTTGTACAGCTAAGAAAGAAATGCTGCCAGAAAGCTAAAAAGCAGAACTTGACTTTCACTTTAAAAAAAAAAAATCTATGCAGAGCTACTTTCTAAAATTTAAAGTAGCCAAAAACCTGTGAAACTCTACATTACAAGTGTTCAGATATGCAATTAACAGCTACAGTCAAATTAATTAA
This sequence comes from Pelodiscus sinensis, assembly GCF_052426305.1. Classification (NCBI taxonomy): domain Eukaryota; kingdom Metazoa; phylum Chordata; order Testudines; family Trionychidae; genus Pelodiscus; species Pelodiscus sinensis. Next base: position 293,815,124 of record NC_143052.1, on the reverse strand, counting down.
TGTATTAGAAAAAAAATAAAAAATCATAGAACTGAAAGCACACAACTGTTTTCCCCCTCTGCCCATATTCTGAACATTTTTGGGAGCACCTTTTTTTGGTGCATCAAGGTTTTTGTTGCTGATATATATCAGGATTTATATTTCCCGTGTCTGACAATCAAGTGCCACACATCAGGAAAAAGAAAAGATTAGGATGATGCTTTCCCCACACTCACATTTTGTCCTCATAGAATCCTGGATTCTAGAATAGAGCAAGACATACTTAAGAGGGCGATGGGAAAGAGGAGGGTAAAGATGGGGAAATGGAAGAATATATAATATAGATCAGACTAATACCTAGAAAGACTTATTAACATACAATTGTTTTGTAAGGTACTTTGAGATACTTATGAAAATCTCTCTCGATGCAAAGAATTATTACAAGAAACCTCAATTTATTTCTCTGTCTGTTACAGAGGTTTGGTGACAAGCTGAGAAAAGGAGCACTAAAATCCACGCCCCAGTGAAGTCAATGGAAATTTTATCATAGACTTCAATGAGACCAGGATTTCAGTCTAGTTATCTAACCCCTTCTCAGTTCCTGTTTAATGTGTTGCACGTGGCCTGCCAGTGAGATCTTTCAAGGGTTAAGATAAGGGCAAATATGAAATCTCCACAAGATCTCTGTAGCCTGAAGCATACAAACTGTCAACTGGAGCAACTGCAAAAATATGATCAGGGAGATAAAATATGCTGCAAGTCAGAACTTCCTTGAAGTTCCATTGACAGTAGCTGATATGAAATCTCTTAGTTCAATTTTTTTCCTCACTGAAGTTAATAGCAAAACATCCACTGACTTTATTGTGAACAGAATTGGGCCTATTGTTGGTTTGCCTGCTTCGTAGTGACTATGGAAAATCCAGATTGAAGGGCAGGAGTGGGGGCAGTCTTGTTTATTTAAACCTTAAAAAAAAAATCAAGCAGACAGATTTATCATTAGGGAATTGTCTCATCTGAATTCCTATGAATGGTATAAGTGTCTTTTCTAGAAAGGATACATTGCCCTGGAGATCCTAGTTGCTCCTATATCAGAGGGGTAACTGTGTTAGTCTTTATTTGCAAAAACAATGAGGAATCCTTTGGCACCTTAAAGGTAACAGATTTGGGCATAAGCTTTCATGGGTGGGTTTTTGCCCAGGAAAGCTTATGCCCAAATAAATCCATTAGCTTTAAGGTGCTATAAGACTCCTCATTGTTTATCAAGTTTCTCCTGGCCATCCTCCCTGAGAATGTACATATCCTCCCACATCCCCTTCAAAAGAAGGAATGCTCTGGGTTCTGAAAAATTCAGAATACCAATGATCCAAACAAGCAGCTGGTTTTCACAAGAATATACAGAGATGCTGAAAAGAAGTTTAGGGAGAATGAATGTTGGAGAACCAGCATGCAATGATCTTAGCACCCTTATCCTTTTGATTATAGCTACTGGAAATTTTCCGCATCATATTTCAGTTTTTGCTGCAGGAAACTCTTGCTCTGGATCCTGTATTTGACTAAATTGCATTTCAAACCCATATATCGCAAGATCCTTGTTTTAGCCACCACCACACTTGCAAGATTATCACCAAACACTGTTTAAATTGGCAGCAATGCCATGCTAACTAGTATTAAAACCTTTGGATACTGCAAACTTTTTTTTGCTTGCTTATTTAAGTTACTTTCTTATTTCCATCAGAAACTCTGGTACTTAAAGGAATTTTTAATTATATGTTTTACTTACTTTGTTGTGCTCCATGTTTAAAGCACTCTGGAAAGATAGCATTTTAGAAACAGATTTTATTTTCTCTTCCCCACAGCTATCTAATCACTAAAATGAAATGCTACCTAAGCACAGCATTAAGAGGTGAAGATCAGCTTAATATTTTCACTATTTTGTGTTACCATTGCAATTGTAACAATACTTTCTCCCCTCCTAGTTGAAAGCCTTATCTGTCCTAATCCCAGTCACCCTTCATCCAGGTCCAAACTTCCCACGTTTTATATTTAAAACTCTATACAACTACACCTCTACCAACACTTCCTCTAATATCTTCCAAACACTATCTCTTCTATCCAAGCCCCTCTTCTACTTGCTCTTTTCATCTATACATACCATTTTTCCATCAATGTTTTAGAATAGCCTACCAATCAATTTAGCCTCTTGCATTCCTTCTTAACATCTCTAAAATGTTACCTGTACACAGCCTCTGTGTTCCTGATTTTTTTTAAATGACTAGATTTCCAGTTGATTGCCTCTCTTTTTAAAAGTATTTTAAATTAAAACCCAAGGTGAAAGTAACAAGTTTCTTACAGGTACTGTCTTCTGCATTCCACCTCTGGGGGACTGAGAGGGAGGTGTCTCAGGCATTGTTTGCTGTAAGCTAAGTGCTTGGGTGGCTGCCCAGAAGGAATTCAAATGCCATCCAGCTGATTAGCAAAGAGCCCACAGCTTTCCACAGCCAGCATGTTTCTATTGGTGGTGCAATCTGTATATGCCTCTGTGCATATAACATTTATTTCATACATGGATAGAAAAAAGAGAGGGAATATTGGGCTCAGGGCAGAGAGCTGGGGGGAGGTGCGATATGACAGTACCTGTAAGAAATTTAAGTGTGCGGCGGAGTTTGTGGGGCTTAGGGCATGCAGTGCAGATATGGGAGGTACAGGAGTCAGGATAGAAGCTTGGAAGTGGTGGGGGCTCAGGGCCGGGGATGTGTGGAGGTTCAAGAGTCACGGTTTGTTACCTGATCTAAGACTGCTTATGAATTTTCAGTAACCACTTTTAGTGTTGACAAGTCCTTTGTCCCAGGATCAGGCCCAGTATTCAATTATTCTATGATTGGGAACCCTGATGTGCACAGATGTAACACTCATTATAAGAACTCTTGTATATTTGCAAATATAGTTTATTAATACATTTAGCACAGTCACAAACACCCCAATTTCATAAGATAGATAGGGGATGTACATCCATATTTCCATACCACATACTCACTCCATTCCATCTAGAACAGTCTTAGATATTAGCCATCATCTTCCCCATCATCTGCACATTCCCCATCATCACCAGTGGCCCTCATTCTGGTACCTCCCAAAGACTACATATCCTTCTCTTACCGCCCTTTGGTGCCACTTTTATCATATGTTAACGCTGATGTTATGTTTGATGCATATTCTGTAGGGCAGGGGCAGGGAACCTTTTTTGTGTCAGGGGCTGCTGACCCACAGAAAAATCAGCTGGGAGCCACACACAAGTGAGAAGCCAAAAAAATCCCAAACCCTCATTGATGTGGTCTCAGACTGAGGAGAAAAATGCTCCCCACATTTCCCTCACACACCAGAACACAGGGGGTCCAAAACTAGTAGATTCTATGTGCTCCAGCCCCACAGAGAGATGCCCAAGGGGGAGGGCTGGAGCACCAGCATGGGCTCCCCAGTGCTGGGGGAGAGCCTGGGCCACAGGGGCCGGATCCAAGCAAGCCAGGGGCAGGATTCAACTCCGGAGCCTTAGGTTCCCCACTCCTGCAGTAGGAGAGGTTTTCTCACCATACTAATGGTGAAGTATTTTTTCCCAATAGGTCAATATATCATTCATCTCAACTTATTATCATATAAGTAAATTTTTTACCATGGGGCTTTTGTGATTGTCTATCACATTTATTATTTATGTCCTACCCGGTTATTCAGTCGAGTCTCAACCAGTTATTTGGGGTTTTTCTAAGTAATGATGTACCTGTTAAGTTTGAGAGTATTCTTGGAAGCCCCTATACCTTGGAAAATCTTATCACCATTTATCTAGGTTAAAGGTCCCAAACACATGTGAGCTATCTGTATTGTCTGCGTAAAAGGTCCCAGACAAAAATACTAACTTTACCTTAGCTCAGCATACAGGACATGGCCTGTCTCTTGTGTGACAGCCAAACTGCCAATATAAATATACTGTAACTTATTATAATAAACATATAATCAAAACCATAAGGAAATAATACATTTATATATCTACTGCAAACAAGGTTAGCCCTATAGGTTACAGGTTGGAGGGTGTGAGGAAGGGCTCAAGGCAGCGGGCTGGGTGTGTGTGCGGGGGTGCAGGAGTCCGGGTTGGAGGGAGGGGGAGGGCTCAAGACAGAAGGTTGGGGTATGAGGAGGTACAGGAGTCATGGCAGGGGGCTGGGAACGTGGGGGCTGAGAACAAGGGTAATGTGAGGGTACAGGAGTCAGGGTTGGAGGGTATGGAGATGCAGGAGTCTGGATGGGGATTGAAGGGGTTCAGGAGTCAGAGCAGGGGACTCAGGGTGTAGAGAGCTCAAGGCAGGGGGCTGCAGGTGTGTGTAAGGGCAGGGGCAATGGCATCATATCGGGACAGCTGAGAGGAAGGGGGGCTGCAGCCACACATACCAGGATGTGGCTGCTCTTCTTCCCTTTTCCTTGACTATCAGTGAGTAAGGGGAAGTGCACAGCTTGCGTGCATAACTCCTCTGCCGCTCCTCTCAGCAGCCAGGAGTGAGAGGAATGCACGCAAGCTGTGCACTTTCCTCTTGCTTTCTGATGGGAAAGGAAAAAGAGCAGCAACGTCCCTGTAAACGCATCTTCAGCACGCCCTGCCCTCCCTAATTGGCTGCCTGCTACTTAGTGTGGTGACCTGCAGGACAGTCCCGGAAGCCCGACTAGGAGAACACCCCACCTTCTCCTGCAGCCAAGAGCCCTAGCTGGCGAGCTCCTTCTTGCTGGAGTGGTGTACAGGGGTGCACCAGATTACTTACGCCTCTCATTAAAACTTTAAAAGAACCCCACAAACATGACTCAGTTGTTTAGGATAAGTTGTCCAAAATTGGGCATATCAGTCCAAATATGGTATAAATATTTGCCATTGTGCTAGAAGAACTTTCTTTGTAGATCCCTCAGTGAAAAACATGAGGATCCTCTAGGCAAAAAAGTTACATGACTCGATAGGTTAGGCAAGAGAAAAGAGAAATTGGTTCCTCTTTCCATGAGAAGTTGAGAAATAATGGTGTTTCTCTTATGATGATTCAAGTCATTCCAGAAGGAACAAAAGAGAAGTAGCATCAAAGTCACAAAACTATAACATGCAAACAAAGGGCCAAAACACTAATTTTAATCTAAACTTCCTTTTTATTTCTAAAATTACTTTGCAGAAACTATTTAATTTACTGGAACTAACAGGCTTCCAGCAAAAGTATTTGTGCTTCCAGCATCAATGTTTTACATTTGTAATATTTTGGGGGAATATCAAGAAGAACTCCCACTTTTCTAATAATGCTGACAAGGTTCTGGAGTAGCGGAATTCCTGTGGTACTGAGATGTCAGTACCAATTGAAGTGGACAGTATAAATGATCTGGAGTATGCAAGTGCTGTGCCCAGATACGTGTGGAACTTCAATTTTGCCAGTACCAATGGAGCCAAGTATGAAGGCACCAAGTCTGAAGTAGACAGTAAGGTTCTAGAGGTGTATACTGAGTCTTCTTGTACTTCACTAATGGTACCATGGCCCTAGTGTAGCCAAGTTTCTTTGAAGTGCTCTGGGATCACCCAGTCCTGCCAGTTCCGAAGGAAGAATCCATCACCTCAATGATCAAGGCATCTGGCATCAAAGACTGAGTGGGAGTTTGGGGCCTTCTGGGAGCCATGCCTTGTGGTGGGAGACTAAGCCCACCTTCATCAAAGCCATCCTTGAGTACTCTGAAGTTTTCCCCTTTCTAAAAAAGACCCCAATAAAGGCTGAAGGAGCACCAGAGCTGTTTGGTTGGAAGCAGATGTGTAGGGTGGTCTCCTGATCTCAATTAGAAATGGCTCGAAGGGAGCATGATAATCATCAGAAGCTTCAGTTTGGTCTCCTGATTCTTCCATGTTCTAGATTTGATAGCCTGGCAAAAGTTACACCTGTGGGAGATACAGGATTATCCCCAGCAATGGGGATGCTTAGACTGGTCAATGCTGATTGGGACAATCTGAAGACAGCAGAGGCAACAAGTAAGGCATGGTCAACCAGATCAAATAAGCTAGGAAATGTGAGAAAATAGAGAGAAAAAAAAATCCAAACCTCCTACTACAATCTAACTAATTGTATACTAACAACTAACGCTAACAAGAAAAGAGAAATTACTCACTCTGCAGTAAGGATGGTTCTTCGAAATGTGTCCCCGTAGGTATGCCACCCTTGGTGTCAGGCTTGCCTCGGCACCACGGATTGGAGACTTTTAGAGCAATATCCAGTCGGGCTGTGCACATGTCAGCAGCATTTCCACCTTTGAAGTTAGCGCATGCAGCCCGATTTCCCTCTGTTTCTTCTTTGACTCCCTTGTGTCACATTGTTAATGCCCAAAGAAGTGGGAAGGAGAGCGGATAGTGGAGCACCCATGGGGAAAACATATCTTGAAGAACCATCCTTACTGCAAAGAGTGAGTAACTTCTCTTTCTTCTTCAAGTAATATCCCCATGGTTGCTCCACTGTTGGTGACTGTATAGCAGTGCCCATTTAGATAGAAGGTGGGCTTCAGCTAATTGTCACAGACTATGGAGAGTATCTCAGTGGCTATTGCAGTATCTGTGGTTGAGCTTGGTGGAATTGCATAATGCTTCACGAAAGTGTGATTGGACGGCCATGTGGCTTCTTTGCGTATTTCATGGAGTGAGACTCACCTGAGGAAGTAGTTGATGTCACCATCGTTCTGATGGAATGGGCTTTGGGAGTCATCAGTAATGCCCTATTCTGGAGCTAATAGCAGGTAGTAATACAGGATGTTATCAATTTTGATATACGCTGGGAAGAAAGTGGTTTTCCCTTGAACCTTTTGGCTAGGGATACCAGCAATCTCTGGGATAGTCGAAAGGGCTGAGTCCCATCCAAATAGAAGGCAATGGCCCTTCTCACATCTAAAACATGCAATATGCTTCTTCCCTGGAGTGGTGTCATTTCGGGTAGAAGGTGGGAAGAACTATCAGTTTATTGATAAGAAAATTCTGAAACAACTTAGGGAAAGAAGGAGGATGGGACCATAGAATATAGTCTGTGACCATAGAATAACTTTATGCTTGTGAAAAGTCGTGTATGGAAGCAAGACAGAGCTGCAAGTTCGCTAACCCTCCTTTGGATGTGATTGCCAGAAGGAACAATGTTTTCACGGTGAGAAAAGTAAGTGATGAAGTTGCCATTGGCTCGAAGAGTGGTTCTGTGAGTGAGTGGAGGACCAATTCTAAGTCCCATGTCGGGGGGTATGGGTGTACATGCTGGGTGAAGGTTCTGTAGGCCCTTCCAAAATCTTTTAGGGTATGTCTACACTTGCACCCTAGTTCGAACTAGAGATGCAAATGCAGGCATTCGAAATTGCTAATGAAGCGGGGATTTAAATGTCCCGCGCTTCATTAGCATGATTTTGCCGGCGTGTTGCTCCGAATGCCAGCTGTTCCAAAAGTGAAAGAGCGTGCCGGGACGCATTAGCTCAAACCAAACCCCTTGGTTCAAACTAATGTTACTCGCGTGCACTTTCACTTTCGGAACAGCTGGCATTCGGAGTAACACGCTGGCGAGATCATGCTAATGAAGCGCGGGAGATTTAAATCCCCGCTTTATTAGCAATTTCAAATGCCTGCATTTGCATCCCTTGTTCGAACTAGGGTGCAAGTGTAGACATACCCTTAGAGATGGAGTGGGCAAATAAGAGTGGGAGTGGAAGGCTGTAATCATGGCCATGTGAACTCAGTGATGAAAGGGATAAATTTTGTTGTTTCAGGTGCATGATGTATTGCAGTATCAAATGGTGTGGAGCAATGGATGACTGGACTCCCTTCTGTGTGCACCACTGTGTAAACTGTTGCCATATGTACAGGTGAGTTTTGCATGTCATTTGTCTCTACAGTAGGACAGTTCTCACGTGTTGGGAGCACTGTTAATCCACTTCCAAGAACTAGATAGATACTATGCCATTAGGTGCAGTGTTTGTGGCTAGGTATGAAGTATTGCACCCTTCTTTTGGGAGAGAAGGTCCGGGTGGATCGGAAGTGGGCTGGGAGGTTGTAGAGGCAGTTGATAAAGACATGGGAACCATGTCTGTCAAGGACAAGCTGGGGATATTAAAATTACATAGGCCTCATCTGTCTGTATCTTCCGGAGAACTCTGGGGATGAGAGGCATAGCATATAATAGGTGAGCATTCCATGTGAGGAGAATTGCATTTCCCAAGGAGCTATGTCCTATGCCCACTCTGGAACAGTACTGGGAGCATTTGGAATCTTGGCTGGTTACAAAGAGGTCTCTTTACGGTCGGCCCCAACATTGGAACAGATTGTGGGTGATCTGACCATGCAGTTCCCATTTGTGTTCTGTGAGAAAGTTGCAGTTGAGGGTATCAGCCATGATATTTTTGTCACCAGTAGGTATGCCGCTGAAATGGTTATGTTGTGGCGGATAAACCAATTCCAGAGCCGGATCGCCTCTGCACATAGTGAAGGTGATTTTGCTCCCCCTTGGCGGTTGATGTAAAACATTGTGGTCATATTGTCAGTGAGGATATGCACCGAAGACCCTTGAATATGTGGAAGGAAGTACTTGCATGCACTGTGAACCGCTTGAAGCTTGAGCAGATTGACATGGAGTCTGAACTCGTCTTTGGACCACTTCCCTTGTGCGTATTGTTGTTGGAAGGATGCACCCCAACCTAGCAGTGAGGCGTCCATAGTGATTTGTTTGGACAGCTGATCTCAGTGGAAGGGCACCCCACTGGAGAGGTTCTGCCTCTGGGTCCACCATTGTGAGGAGGTAAGGACTTTTGGAGGAGGTGAAATGTGTCTGTGGATGTGGCAGCTGGTTGGTGTATAGGTAGAGGAAATCCAGTGTTGGAAACATCGAAAGCACAATCTGGCATGTGGGAGGACATACATGGTGGCTGCCATGTGCCCCATGAGCTTGAGACAAGTTAGGATGGGGGCTGTTGGGCTGGTAGTTATGATTGTGACCAGGCTTTTTATATTGTTGAAACGGTGATTAGGGAGATAGGCACGTGCTGTTGTAGAATCTATGTGAGCTCCTATGAAATCTAGGGATTGTGTGTGGCTGTAGAGTGAACTTCTGGTCATCGATAATGAAGCCTAGGGATTGAAGGGAGGCCTTTGTGAATCTGATCATGTCCCTTGAGGTCTGTTGGGATGGACCTTGGATGAGACAATCATCCAAATAACGGAAGATTGTGATACCTTTTCATCTGAGATGCACTGCTGCAACTGCAAGGGTCTTAGAGAAAACTCTGGGGGCAGAGGAGAGGAAGGACTCTGTACTGAAAATGCTACTGTAAAGCATAGAAAACATCTGTGTGTGAGATGTATCGTGATGTAGAAAGATGCATCTTGGAGGTTGAAGGCTGCAAACCAGTCTCCCCTTGTCCAGTGCAGGAATGATCATGGCTAGTATAACCATTTTGAAATGTTGCATGCAAAGGTATTTGTTTAGTTGATGGAAGTCTAAGATAGGCCTCCAATCCTCGTTCTCTTTTTGGTGAGAAAGTAGTTTGAATAAAAACCTCTCTCTTCATATTGTTTGGGGACTTGTTCTATGGCTCCTATGTTGAGAAGATGTTAAACTTCTTGGCAGAGCAAGGTTTCATGATGGGGTCCCTGAAGAGAGAAGAAGAGGGTGGGGAGGTTGGGGGACTGTTATGAAAGGAATAGGATATCAACAGCTGATGATTTCTAGAACCCGCTAATCGTGGTGATTGCTTCCCATTGATTGTAAAAGGGACACAAGCAGTGGTGGAAGATGATGGACTCGCCTGGCACTGATATGTAGGGGAGATCGAGAAGTGGTTTTGGTCAAATGGTCAATACGGCCCTGTGTCTTTGGTAGAGTACACATCCCCAGTGTATGTAAGGCAGTGGTCAGCAAAAAGTATATCACAATCTACTGGTAGATCTTCGAGCCTTTGACAGGTGATTCTGAGAGGTTTAACCAGGAGGTTTTCAAGTGCTGGCACTTCATCTGCTCCTCTAAGCACTGCCGTGTTGCTCCTGCCCTTTGCCTTGGAGCTGCCCCCCGTCCTGGGAGCCTCTTGCTTACTCAGAGCACAGAAAAAAGAGAAGAGGGTGCTTATGTCAGGGTGCGCTTCCCTCCACCCTGTACCCCAATCTTCCCAGAACGGGGGGGGCGGGGGTTGCTGGCTGCTTTTGGGAGTGGTGCAGGGCCAGAGTAGGGGTAAGCCTGCCTTAGTTCCTTGCACCACCACCTGGAAGGCAAGTGTGATAAGCAGTGCTTAGCTGGAGCCCACATTCCGAACCCCAGCTCCAGTCCTGAATCTCTCCTGAACCCCAAACTCCTGCCCTAGCCTTGAGTCCCCCTACACGCAAACTCCCTCCCAGAGCCTGCATCCTGAATCCCCTCCTGCAACTCAACTTCCTGCCCCAGGCTCAGGTCAGAATCCTTTAGCCCAAGATCAGAGAATGCATCCCCCCATGCACCTCAGCCCTCTGACCCCAGACCAACTGTGGATAGGGGGGGGGGAGAAAGGATAGACTAAGCAGGAGTGGGAAGGAGGCGGGGCAAGGGTATTTGGGTTTGAAGTTGATCCTGGATTTCATTTAAATTCAAAATGTGATCTCATACTTAAAAAGGTTGGAGACCACTGGTGTAAGGTGATGCATGAGACTTCGCTAGAATGCAAGGCTTTGTCCGTCGTTACTGCAAACAATTTGGCCTTGTCATCTGCTTTGGCCTGGAGATCCTTAGGAACTCCTGCTATTTGAAGCCAAATTGCATGTCTCATTACTACAGATGTTGCTGTAGCTCTTGCCATGGTGTCTGCAGCATCAAGGGCCATTTGTAGAGCTGTATGGGATATAGTATGTCCCTCATTAATGATGGCTTTGAGGATAGGCCTCTTGTCATCTGGAAGATGTTGCATGAGCTCTGTTAGTTTCCATAGTTGTCAAAGTCATGATTAGTGAGTAGGACTGTGGTAGTTAGCTGTACGAAGTTGAAGGGTTGAGGATGACTACATATTCCTCCCAAACACATCCACACGTTTGTGATCTTTGTCTTGTGTATGTGTTTTGTGTTGGGGATTTTTAGATCTTTGATTTGCAGCATCAACCACTAAGGCAGGGCTACTCAACACACAGCCCGTTTGTTTGCAATCAGTAGTGCAGTTTGGGTTTACGCAGGGCTCAACACATGGCCCTCAGGTGGGATCCTTTAAATATGGACTCCACTGGGAACATGCTCCACAACACCATGATATTTCCAAGGTGGGGTGAGCATTGAAAGACACAAGCGGATGGGCTGGCTGAAACAGATGGGTATAGGTGGTTGGCGTTTCTAGCTCACAAGGAGGTGGTGCCGGGAGCACTGGGGCATTGTGGGAAGTGCTGGCTGCTTAGCCTTGTGGGCAGAGCCTGAGAGGTGCTGACTGGCTTACACTGGCCGGCTGTGTCTAGACTGGCAAGTTTTTCCGCAAAATCATTTGCTTTTGCGGAAAAACTTGCCAGCTGTCTACACTGGCCGCTTGAATTTCCGCAAAAGCACTGACGATCTCATGTAAGATTGTCAGTGCTTTTGCGGAAATACTATGCTGCTCCCGTTTGGGCAAAAGCGGAGATTTGTTTTCCACAAAAAAGCCCCAATTGCGAAAATGGCGATCAGGGCTTTTTTGCAGAAAAGCGCATCTAGATTGGCCACGGACGCTTTTCCGCAAAAAGTGCTTTTGCGGAAAAGCGTCCTGCCAATCTAGACACGCTTTTCCAAAAATGCTTTTAACAGAAAACTTTTCCGTTAAAAGCACTTCCGGAAAATCATGCTAGTGTAGACGTAGCCGCCATGTTTGGGTCCAGCACCGTAACTTAAGGCTTAATCTTTGTATTCATGCCCGTCAGTGTGAAAAGCTATTTGCATATATTTACATATATATTTGCATGTATATGCAACCACACCTAATTTGTGGCCCTAGGCATGTGCTGAGAGTATCATTGTGGCCCCCCAGGCTTCCAAAATTGAGTAGCCCTGCACTAAGGAATTGGGTGGAGGGTGTAAGTAAAGAAAGTCCATGGTTTTTGATGGGACGAAGTACTGTCTACCAGCCCTTTTGTTGGTTTGGGGGGCTGTGGCTGGCGTTTACCATACTTCATTGGCTGCTTCAAGTATTGCTTCATCTAGAAGCAGCACAATTTTGGATTTTGTGGCAAGCTGAAGGTTCTTTAAAAGCCTGTGGTGTTTTTTTCTGCACCTCTGCTAACACGACCTCCTGACTGACAGCCACTCTTTTGAATAAACCTTGGAATTGTTTGAGGTCGTCACTAGGTGTTGGGTCATTTGGGATAACTGCTTCATCAGGAGCAGAGGAGGCATTATCGTTTGGTGGCACGTCTGATTGTTGGATCATCCTCAAGCTTCCCTTCCTCACAATCTGTGCCCTCAGAGAATGTGAGGGATCAGACTGTATAGAGGGCAATGATCTCTGTGCAGGTGTAGGAGGGGCAGTGGAGGTGTGTCATGGTGCCCACTAGTGATAAGGGGACCATCGGCTATTATGCTGACAATAGTACTGCCAGTCGGGGTGCCATGGGGCACATTGATAATGCAGTAGCCTGTTTACCCTGTCTGATGCAAGCTCTCCGTCTGGGAAGGAATAGTGTGAGAATACACTCCTTGTATCCCCATAGCAGACACTGAGTTGTGATAAAGTAGGTGAGTGTGGTGAAGGCAGAGAACCTCTCATTGACAACGGGGAGCGAGAGCCGTGTCGTGCCAAAGACTTGGTGGGAGATCTGGTTCTAGATCTCCTGTTATTTATTGGTGGAGAATGTGTTTTGCATATTGAGGAATGGCGGCAGGTTGACGATTTGTGCCCATTGCTGAATCCGCTGGTGCCTGCAGTGGAGCATGGGTGTAGTTGCTAGCCCAGAAAATCTGGGATTAGTGAGAGGCGTGGAAGGGCAGTTAGAACTAGCCCTATCATTTCTCGATGTCCGAGGTGAAAGCTGTGCCAGAAGTTCACACCGCACTGAGGATACTGCCTGTGCCAGCAACATCACAGGTGCCAGTAATGCTTGTAGCCTGTTTAGAGCATGCTTTTGGGCCTGTTAGTGAGCAAGCTCGAGATTTTCTCATCTCCCTTATTCATTCATGATGGGAGGGAGCAGGCTGGTGAAAGCTTGGTTTTTTTAACGTGCTTTCCAAGGTGTAGGGCTTGAGAGATTCCCCTGAAAGGATGTCAACCCCGAGCCTTTATTGCTCCCTTTATGCATAGAACCATAGAGCTGGAAGAGACCTTAGAAGGTCATCAAGTCCTGGCCCCTGCTCTAGGCAGGACCAAGCCCAACTAAATCAACCCAACCAGGGCTTTGTCAAGCTGAGATTTAAACACCTCTAGGGATGGGGAGACCACTACATCCCTAGGTAACCCATTCCAATGTTTCACCACGCTCCTGCTGAAATAGTTTTTCCTAATATCCAACCTTGAAATATCTTAGCATTTGCTAATATATTGCCATTTGTTGCATTTTTACACTTCAGGAGAGTCTGGCACCTCTGCGTGGTAGTAAAGTGCTAATTTAACTAAGCTTTAGTTTTCAAATGTGCACACGGAATTTTCCTTAAAAATGGTTTCCTACTCTGTGTTTTAATGACCATTATAGAAATTATGCAGTGGCCTCCATCTATGCATTTCAAAGCACTTTCAACAATTATTAAAATTGCCTAATAGCAAGTATAAGCCCCCTCTCGTTCAGAGAAACTAAGACACAGAAAATATAGGCCAGCAGGCACTGACCTGTTTAGCAGGCTCTACTGATAGATCTTGGAGACTCTGAAAGGTAATCCTGATCGGTCTGGCTCAGAGGCTATCAAGTACTGGCACATCAGCTGCCCATCCCTCCCCCCGAACTTCTGTGCAACTCGTGCCATCTGTTTTGGAACATCCCCTCCAGGAGCCTCTTGCTTGTGGTGCAGGGTGGGGGGGGGGGGGGGGCAGAGGATGTGAGAGTGACACCTTGCACTCCATTCTCCACAGGGGGAACAGGACAGGGAACAGGATGGAGGAACTTGCTGGCAGTTGCTCCTAAGTATACTGACCACATGTAAAGGGACAACTTCTCTCTCTCTCCCCTCCCGCCCCCCCCCCCCCAACCCAACACATACTTATGTTGTTGTTACATCTATCAAAAGGGTGATATTTTAGTTTGTTGTGCAGCAGGGCTAAAGCAGACTGCCCCCTGCCCTGCCCTACCCATAGAAGTGGCTGGCACATCCCTGGAGCAAGTGAGGAAGGGTATCTTCACACATTGCCTTTGCCTGCAGGCACCACCCTGCATCTCCCACTGGCAAGGAACGGGGAACCTCAGCCAATGGGAGGTGTGGGGATAGTGCCTGCAGATGGGGGCTGTGCTTGGAGCCACCTGCCCCTCATCCCCAGGAACCACGATTGGACATACAAGCTGTTTTTGGGCGTGGCACTGGGCCAGCACGGGGGTGAGACTACCTTAACCCCACTGTACCACCAGTGATTAATAAAACATGTCCAGAATTCAATTTATCTATCTTCTGCAGGGCTAACAGCTGATATGGGTCCCAGAGCAGAGCTTTAGGCACAGGGCGGGGCAGTCAGCCCTCAGCAATGCCTGGACTGCTGTGTGCCCCTCTTCCCCTCCAGCCCTCAGTCATGTGGAGTGACACTCAGGCCATGATTCAAAAGGGCCCAGGGCTTCTGCTGTTGCTACTATGGCAGTGATAGTGGCCACAGCCCCAGACCCCTTTGAATTTCTGGGCCATAGGGCAACTGCCTCTTTTACTCCCACCCCTACCGCATTCCCCTTCCAGTCCATAGGCCTGTTTATCTTTGACACTAAGCCATACAGTATTCTGGCAACTGATTTGCTACACACTCTAACAAAGACTATTACATCTTTTTATGGTGTTGCTCTTATGGCCAAAACAAATTCAAAGATTTGGAAAGCTTTCAAGTAATGAAAGCCCTTCCTTGTTTTATTTCAATAAAATGCTTAATGACTAGTTAACTTTTATGTGGACATTAGGATTTAATGACCTTATTTATTTCCTAATTGAAGGCAAGATGTCCGATACTGAGGTAGGAGGAAACAGAAGCTGTAGCTACTGTTGCTAACAGATAGGCTTCCAGCAACACAGCTGTTAGACTGTTATAGGCATAAATTATCTGTCTGGCTCCCTGGAGTATTGACCACCATGCCAGTATACATTAAGTACAAGTGAGAGTGAAAGACACAGTGCTGCCACTAATGCAGTGTCCAGCTAACGAGATGTGCAAAGCCTTTTTGTGCTAAAAAAGGGATAATTTATGGCCTTTAATCTGATGATGGTAAAAGCAGGGATAGGCTTCCCCTTCTTCCTCCCCATCCAGAGACACCAAGAGGCTTGCTAATGAAAGCTCTATCTTTATTAGTATTGGTATTAGATCAAGACCTCCAACTTCATTCTCACTCTAGCGGTGGACAGGATTACACATACATCCTTCTATTCTTACTGACAACATCCTCCACTCTACCTTCAGTCTTAGAGATAAAATACAGATAGAGAGAAAAACCTCCTGTAACTATAGCAGCCTCCCAGCAGCTGTTTCCTCCGGACCCAGACAAGAAAAACTTGCCCTCAATAAGGAAATGGAGGCAGGGGTCATCAAAAGACAAATTCTTTTCACAAATTAACTGGTGAAGTAACATTTAAAAAAAAAATCAAGCTTATTTTAAGGGCTTTCCATATTTGAAAAAAAAAAAACCACCCCTCTTTTTGGCCAACACTTTGAAACTTAATCTGATAAAAAGGAGAGAGGAAAACACAGGAAACTTATCCAAGTGCTGGATCATGAGGACTTCAAGAACTATTTATTTTCTAGTTTGGATGTTTTATCAGAGGAAAGAGAATAGTATGTAAATGACAATGTGTAAAAAACTGAGTTGAATAAAAGGAAGAAAAAAATCATAGCCCTGATTTTTGATTCATGTACACCAGACTAACACAGCTACATTTCTATCACTATTTTCCTCTTATGAGCCACGATTATGCAACACAAATAAAAATGAATCGTTCTGCCTGCACAGGATGGAGATACTCACACAGCAAGCCAATAAAGTTTCATATAAACTGAAAACTTGACAGCACGTTTAAGATTGGGGGTTTTCAACTATTCAACTGTTGTTTCTGCACAAAGCTACTTCCTGCAGCTTAAGATAAAGACATTGCTTTTAGCATGTTAGGAAATGCTTCTTTTCGACTATGTGAATTGCCCAGATTGAAAGTGAGGGCTCTCCTGTGAATGTGAGATGGAAACTGCTAAGAAATTCGCCTTCAGCTGTGAAGTGTGCAGGACCTAAAAGCGGTTTCTCTGCTTGGCCCATTATGTAAGGACTTCTCGCACTGCCATGCAGGGGGAACCTATTAGCTTTCTGACTGCAGAATCTAATTGAAGTCAGGCACAACCACTTCCGTGATCCCAATGGGAACTAACAAGTTTCAAGGAAGTAAGAAAAAGTAAAAAGTCATAGCACAGTGCTGTCTATTTCCCACTTACGAAACATACGAAAAGAAACCAGAAGTATGTCTTGCTATAGATGAAATAGAGTTCCTGACTGAGTCTTCTCATCAAAAAAGCACATGATGAATATGCATCAAATGCTATCCATACTTGATATCTTATACACTAGATGAAGTGGTTCCCAAACTTTTTGGCATCACGCCCCCCTTTTTGATTTTTGAAAAACCCTCACGTCCCTCCTCTCCAATAGCAACAAAACTTGTTGAGCAAAAACAAAAGGAAAAAAGGAACTGAACAGGGCAGCAAAACTTAATGGGGGGGGGCTGGGTTGCCCCTCACCCCCCCCCCCCGGAATTTCTTCATGCCCCCCAGTTTGGGAACTCATGTACTAGAGCATGGGTTCTCAAACTAGGGGGGCATGAAGAAATTCCAGGGAGGGTGCGAGGTGACCCAGCCTTCTCCCCCCTCCCCCCATCAAGTTTTGCTGCCCTGTTCAGTTCCTTTTTTCCTTTTGTTTTTGCTCAACAAGTTTTGCTGCTATTTTAGAGGAGGGGCGTGAAGGTTTTTCAAAAATCAAAAAGGGGGCTGATGCCAAAAAGTTTGGGAACCACTGCACTAGAGTATCTTTTTCTGAAAGTCATCCAGTTTGTCCTCTACATAGAATCCTGAATGGGCCGCAAAGCCATGCAAAGAAGAACAATAGGAGAGGCAAAGAGCAGACCCCAGCTTGCCCAAACAATAATTGTAGCATTCCTCCAAATTCATTAAAGGACAACACGTGAAGAGAGCCCACAGTACCCTTCAAGAAGGTGTTAGTACCTCAGCAGGGGTATAGCTGTCTTAAATCAACATTTACTGCCTACTTAAATAAATCCGTCTAGCCAGGATAGTTGAGGCAAATCTATTACACATTTTTTTTCAAAAATGAGAAGCAAACTGGTAGATTTTGAGCTAACAAGGAAAATGAAGTATAAACTCAATTCCTTTGTGACATACTAGATTTGAAAAAATATGACCAACATAAAAAGAGCAAATTTTTTCAGCTGCTTATAGACCAGCGCTAAAAGTCAGTGTAACAAGCAAGAGAAACTGGAAATGCTGATTGATTAGAAGAAATTTGATATAATTGTATTACTGAAACAGGCATGATTGTCATGTTAAAATCAGGGGTTATAACCTGCTTAGGAAGGATAGTGTTTAAAAAAGGTAGGGCAGTGACAGCCCATACTAAAGCTTCTATTACTTATTTCAAGTTATTGAAAATTCAGAACCACAAGATCTGAATGAATATGGATAAATGTCTTACTAACAAAGTACAGGAGAAGATATCAGAGGAAGTCTGTTACGGACCACTGAATTAAGCCAGACACAAGATGTGATACTCATTAAGCACCTGTCTCTAATACGCAGAAAGAAAACTATTATGGGGATTTCAGTTTGGGAGACCTAGTCTCACTCAGCCTATAGTAAAACATCATGCGTTTTCAAAAATTATAGATGATGATTTTTTAACACAAAAGGCATTGAGCCTAAAGTAACTATTTTGAATCTCTTTATGGGTACAGATATGGTGACCATACGTCCCTTTTTTCCAGGACAGTCCCGGATTTAAAAGCTCTGTCCCAGTGTTCCAATAAAGGAGGCAAATGTCCTGGAAAACCTGTTCGGACCCAGCTATAAACAGCACCGCCATTTCCCCTCCTCCTCTCCCCCAGGGCACCCTCGCAGACAGACAGCGCTAGCATGGTGCAGCAGCAACTCCCACCTCCACCCAGCACGTAGGCTGCTCCCTTCGTGCTTTGCATGGGCAGCCAGGGCCGCTGCTGGTGGCACGCAGAGTTTAGAGCTCCAAGCTCCAGTGCAGGACACGCTGCCATCCAGCAAGCCCCCCCGCCACATTGCCCTTCTCTTCCGCTATGGGATTGCCTCCATCGCGCGCAGCCACCAGCCCAGCCACACTTCTGCCTCCATCTGCAGGTAGCTGCTTGTCCTTGGTACAGTGACCGCCACAGCTGTCGGGGGGGGGTTTGAGAAGGGCGCTGGCTGGAGCCAGCGAGCCATTCCTGGGGGCTGCCACCAGAGTCCCAGCAGGGACCGTGCAGAGGCCGGCTAGAGTGCTGCAGAGCAGGGAAAATTCAGGCTCTGCCGGTGTGCTCTGTGTACGGCCACTCTTTCCCCCCACCCCCACATCCCTTCCCACTCTGCTGGGAGAGCGGCAGTACACAGACCCATTTCCACAAGCCAGGTCTAGCAGGGTGGGGCCTTTCTTCACCCTAATCCCCCTCCCTCCGCTGTTAATGGGAAGCCAAGTTGGTGCTCCCAGCCTTGTGGCTGAGTGGGCTGCCCGCAGCATGGGGGAAGGGAGGGCTGAGTTCCCTCCTGCTCCCCACCCTGCTGGGCATGCAGAAGTTTTCCCTACTGACAAGTGGCATGAAGCCAGGTAAGTGTCCCCTCTCCTCTTGCCCAGAAGCCTACACTTCAATCTCCCACCCTGCTCCTTCGTCTATAGCTGATCCTGCACCCTCCTTCCTGGCCAAACACTGCACCCTCCATTGTTCCTGCTCCTTCCCCCTGGCCAGACACCCTACTTCCCACCTGGCAGTTAGTCAGGAACATGGGGGAGAGGCTGGCAGAGGGGTACTCTGTCTGTGGGGACAGATTGGAAGTTAGGGATGTGGGAAGGGGCTGTCCGAGAGGAGCTCTCTGTTAGGGACATGGGAGAGACTCTGGCAGAGGGGGGCTTTGTCTGTAGGGCACAATCAAGGGTCCACTTCACTGAGGTTGGAGGTTTTTCAAAGTGTGTTTTTGCTTCTCACTTTTGTGATCCCCAACTAATTTTTTTGTGTGTCAATGGTTCCTGATGCAAAAAAGATTGCCTACCCCTGCCATAAGTAAGACGACATTGAACATTTTGCATTGGACATAAACTAATATTTTACTTTATTTTACATGAAGTTTGATAAACTAATGTGAGGTAAAATCATAATCTGTTTAATCATTTAAATTAAACTGTTCTCCCTAGCTGCAGCACTAGAAAAATGGTTTGAGAATAATTGTGTAATTAGCAGTGAGTTTCCATTACCAACTGGTGGTCTCCAGAAAGGTTTACACTGAGTCATAGGCCAAAAAGTTTGAGAACCACTGAAATAGAGGTACCTCCGACCTCTTCCCCCAAGAGACTGCTGCAGACTCTCTGATGCTCCACAAGAGCCCACAGAGAGATCATGTCTGTTACCACAGAAGTGAAATCACCATGTCACTCTTGTGTGGATGATAGACTCTTTGCGAGTGGTTAAGTGCAGGTGGTTAAGTCGAGAGAGTGTCCTTTCTGCTACAAAGACCTTTTACATCTGCACTTGAAAGGGAATCCTCTGAACTGTCATTCATGTTAAAATTCGACACTCTCCAAAAAGGAATGAACAAACACTTGAACTATCTCACCCATTACCAAGATAGCTTCCCCAATTATCACCTCTAATACCATTAACTCACAAACATCCCACTCTCCCCACCTCTAATATCATCAATTCACAGACACTTACCTTCCTTCCTTCCCCCCTCCCCCCTGCATCCCCCTCCTGTTCTGCAATGTGATTTGTCCTTTTCATATGTGTTCTTTTTTTAATTGTATCCTTTGGTATATATGGTTGTGACTATTTTCTTCCACTATTTGATCTGAGGAAGTGGGTCTGGCCCACGAAAGCTCATCATCTAATAAACCATCTTGTTAGTCTTTAAAGTGCTACATTGTCCTGCATTTTGCTTCAGCTACCCCAGATTAACACGGCTACATTTCTATCACTATTTGTTATGACTTGTGTGCCTGGGTGAACAAGCCCTTTGTAAGCTGGGTGAAGAGGTGAGATGTTTTGACTTCCAGTTTCAAGGGACTTGTTCTCTTGATCTGCACATTATCTAGACCTGAATGGAGTTAACTGTGAGAACACATTTCTGAGTTATTCTGTCACGAAGTGAAACCTGTGCTAAAGACCCCACATCCTGGGAGATAAAGCACTGTTGTCAGAAGAAGTCAATTGAAAGTCTCTCCAATTTTCTTCAATTGCTTCTACCAAGCACTAGGGCTTTTACTGATTGGTCCCTTAACATTTAGTCACCCTTCAAAAATATAACTGGATCTTCTCAGGTAATATCAAACTGCTTTGGGCCCAATCCTAGTTTAAATTAGATGAGACCATTTGTAAGCAGGTTGGGAAGGAGTATCATTTGGTAATTAATATTAGGTATTATTTACATAATAGGCATTGCCATCCTAGTATTGATATGTACATTTCTCAGTAGCTTTACATATAAAATAGCCCAGCCCTATTTACCTCCATAGAAAATGTACCTTTCAAGCTGTGGTAGTGAGGGTTAGAAACATGGTCTTCTCCATCCTGTAACTGTCATGATTAGTTCAGTATTGTCATTCTGGCTTGTGGAAACACAGGACACTTGATAGTTTTGCAGTAACATCAAAAATGCAGTTGCGGGACATCTCACTAGGGATGTAAACTCCCATTCATCAGTTAACAGGTTAATGTCAGGTGCAGCTCCTTCTCGAGTAGTCCCTGTCCACAGCAAGCTGGACTCCCCACGGAGAGACTCTGCTCTGGACACTAGTTCAGTCCCTGCCAGCTGGGACACCAAGCTCCCCGTAGACCGGGACAGTTCCAGACTAGAGCAACCCGTCCGCAGCTGCTCCAGCCCCCTCTGATTACCTATTAACAGACAATACTTACCAGTTCCAGTTAAGAGAACTAAGGAAGTTGTCCCATGAATTTGAGAGAGAATTCTGTATGATTCCCAGGCCCCAAGTCAAATGGGGCTGCATGAACACTGCAAAATAACTGGTCTTGGATCCTGGATCTCATCTGAATTGAAGTTGGACCCCTAGCGCTGCAGTATCCTGAGACCCTAAGTCTGAGGTCAGAGTTAATGCATTTGAAGTATAGTTACATGGAGGGTTCCTATAGTTCCCAAACCCATCCTTATTGGTCGAGGACGGTGGGAGGAGTTTAGAGGGGTCACATGACACCTTTACTGACGGTCACATTATGGCCCCGGAAGTAATATCCCCAGGGGAGGACTTCCTGTGGCAGGTAGGTGGGGCCTAACAGGTCAGGGGGTGTGGCTAAGGTGTCCCCATTTTTGGTTCAGAAAATATGGTCACCGTAGGTAGAGATGAATCAATCACTGAACTGAAAGTTGGTGGCTGCCAATGGCCTGATTACATTCAAGATGGGCAGAGGACCACCCCAAACTAATATTCATACTCAGTAATTCCAAAAGCCAAATTTTCCAAAGCTGAGAAATCATGAGAAAAAGATACTGGAGGTAAAAACTAGACAGAAAAAAGTAAATTGGGAGTTCCATAAAAAGAATTATTACATAAACAAAAAGCCAGAATCAAGAAAGAGGAAACTTTGGCCATAAAGCCATCTTGGTTTAGTTGCGAAGTGAAGACAGCAATTAGAAATATATTTTTAAAAGCAATATATAAACAATGGCAAAAGACAGGTATAAACAATATACATTAGAAGTTATGAAGTATAGAACAATTAAATGAAACTTAAGAGACTGGAGGGGGAATCTACAGCTGCACTAGGTATAATATGAAGGGGGAAGGGTTAATTGAAAAAAGTATATTAGGAGCAAAAGAAATTTTGGCCATAGCATATGGCCAACTTACTAGATAAAGAGGGCAAAATTGTTAATTATGAAGAAAAGATAAAAATGGTTGATAAATACTTCCATCCTATATTTTAAAAGAAACAAGGGTGTGTATGTATTACATGATAGAGTACTTTCCAAATAATTAGGAACTAAGAAGATTGTTAATCATCCTTTTCAAGGGATAAACATTTTTAAATGAGCATGCCCACAATGTGTAGAAGAGTCCTAAGGGTTGGCTGAAGAAGTATTTGAACAGCTGATGTTGATTTTTAATAAAACTTGGAATACCAGGAAAATACCATAAGTCTGAAAGAGTGCTACTTCTGCGTCAGTATTCCAAAAGGCAACTGTAATGATACAGGCAAATACAGTCCTGTAGCCTGAAATAAATTTCAAGCAAAAAATGGAAAAGCTGATATCTGATTCAGTTGATAAAGAATTAAAGAAAATGAATATAATTAATGTTAACATGGTTTATAAAAAATAAGTAAATCTGACTTCGGTCTTTGATGAGATTACAAGTTTGGTAGGTAAAGGTAACTTACAAGTAATATTTAGAGTTTTATAAAGCATTTGACTCAGTACCACTGAACATTCTGATCAAAAAGTTAACATATGCAATATTCATAAAGTACATATTAAATGGATAAAGAACTTGCTAACTGACCGACATAAAAAGTAGTTTTCAATGGGAAATTATCCAATGGGAGTGTTTCCAGTGGAGTTCCAAAGAGATCAGTATATGCTTAATGCTAGTGAATATCTTTTCAGTGATGCAGAAGTAAATATCAAATCACTGCTGAAAAAAATCGGACGATAAAGACTGGCAGAATGGTATATAACGAAGAAAAAAGGGCATTCATACAGAACAAGCTGGATCACTTGAACTTTTTTATGAGTCCATTTTTAAAAGCTTCTAAAATGAAAATGTAAATTATATAAATATGAACAAATTGGTGCCAACAGTTGCTAACTGATGTCCAATTTTGGCTATTAAACTGCAAAGAAACTCAGAGCAACAAAACAATGTGAGTTGAGTTGGAGAAAGATATTTGGATTTTTTAGACAAGAGCTTTCATAGCCAGAATGTTCAAAAGTCCGTGTAGGTAATGTAACTTTTCTGGAAGTAACTATACAGCAGATTACAATTATTTGTTATAGGATACACTTGGGAACAGAGACATTTTAAAAATTCCAAAATGCAGAGCAATTAGAATATTACAATCTCTTTGTAGTCAGACAGTTGAATCTCTCCAATTCAGCACTGCCATCACCAATGTGTTAATTTTATACAATAACTAAGGAGTACAAGATATGATTATAGGGTACCTAGTGCTTTCTGCCACAGGACAATTAGCCTTTTTCTGTCAGAAAAGCGAGGTGTAGAGAGTTAGTGGTTATACTGATTTGGGGTCTGATTTAAAGACCACTGAAGTAATTGGAAGGTTTATCTTTGGCAACTTCATGCCTTTTCAGTCATAAACCTTAAATTGATTTACTAGATGAAGAAATTGAAGTACAGAGGTGAGATGACTTGCCCAAGGCCATCCAGTAGGCCACCAGCAGAGCCAAGAATACAGCCGTAGGCTTCCTGAACTCTAGTCCAGTGCTCTATGCACTAGTTCTTACTAGGGTTGCCAGGTGTCTAGTTTTTGTCCAGACAGTCCATTATTTCTGGCCTCTGTCCGGGGAAAAAACCCAGAAAATACCAGACATTTAAAGTGTCCCGTATTTTCTGTTTCTTTCGGACAGAAGGCCAGCGGGGACATTCTTCCTCTGCTGCATCTGGCGAGGGGAGACAGGAGCACAGGGATATTTAAAGTTGCAGCGACCTTCCCCACCCACCCCCCACCAACTTTGGCTCCCCGTTTTGTTTTGTTTGGCTCAACCATTTTTTTTTTCCCCTGCCATGTTCAGGATTTTTTGTGAAAGTATCTGGCAACCCTAGTCCTTATAGCCTATACGCTGACGTGTTAGCCAAATAAAACAGGCCTAGAAGTTGGGCGACTAGAAATGTTACTTCCTGAATTACCTCTGAGGAGTCATTTATGTAAAAGCTGTCAGATTTGGGTGCCTGAATAATAGCTCAAAATCAACAATGCACAATCAAGGTTAGTAAATGGGCTTCATGAGTGCTCCTTCATTTCAGCAGGCTGCAAGATTGTCATAACCAAGATAGTCTCCTGGGATAAGGTAGTTTTACTAAAATGTGGTTGGGTACCTAGAATTTGCAGGATGTGCCAACCGAACCATAGCAGAACTTTGACTAGATGCAAAAGTTCGGGTTGCCAGATGGTTTCAACAAAAATACCAGACACACTTGACATTACATCAGAATCTACATTACATCTTATTTAGAAAATACTGGACATTTATATTCTCTCATTTATATTTTCCTCAATTTGTTTCCCAAACAGAAAGCTCAAAAACTGGACTGTCCGGTTCAAAACTGGACACCTGGCAACCTTAGCAAAAGTAGCATACAGTTCTTACAGTCAATGTTGAGTACAATCAACATACACCTCACTTCACATGCCCTTGCTTTACAAGCTTGTCATTTTAGTAATACTGGTAGGAAAATAAAGACCAGTAAAATTCCAGTTGTCTGGCACTCCTGATAGGCCAGCAACACCTGGAACCCAGAAGTGCTCCAGGCAGTCGGACAATTGGAGCTGCTCTGCCCCAGGCTTCTCCAAGTCAGACGCTGGTCAGTTTCAGCAGTGGCTAACTTGGGGACGCCTGGGGCAGAGCAGCTGAGGTGCTGCCGGGTTGGTCCCATAGCGCCACCCCTTGGCGCTGAGGGACCAACCCTGCAGCACTTCAGCTGCTCTGCCCCAGGCATCCCCAAGTCAGCCGCTGCTGAAACTGACCAGCAGCTGACTCGGGGAAGCCTGGGGCAGAGCAGCTGGGGTGCTGCCAGGTTGGTCCTGCAGTGCCGCCCCCCCATCCCTCCCACCCCATACCCCTCATAGCCCCCCCCCCCCGATAGTGTGGCATATCTGATATCTGGCATCCTCTGGGTCCTAAAGGTGCCAGATTATCGGAAGTTTACTGTATATGACAGAAACCAGCAGAATCAGGCAACTCTGCACAGGGACAACAGTCAACAAAATGCGTTGTGGGCCACACATAGAACCCCAATGGGCCACATGTAACTGGTGGGTTCCAATCACTGATCTAAAACCATAATTAGGCACGTGCATTAGTGACCTGCCACCCACCTGAGTTCATTAGTGCTTAATTTCATAAACTTAATCAGGTGCCTAAAATGTGTATCTAGGAGCTTAACTTAAGACACCCAAATGTTTAAGTTTGGGGTTTTACATTTGTGCTACAGTCCTCTTTTACTAAGAAAGTTATGTGCTCACAGTCCATACTCAGAAGAGAAACTAAAGAATGAGCAGAGAAGCAAGCCCAAGCCTTCCAGGGCCTGAACCATTGAAAGCACTAGAAAGATTTTCATTTACTTCAGTGGGCACTAGGGCAGGGGTTGGCAATTTTTGCAGGGGGGCACTTAATGAATTTTGGCACATGGTCATGGGGCAGGGCCTGAAGCAGAAGGAGCAGGGCTGGGGAAAAGCCCTCCCCTCCCCCCCAGAGTTGTCGGGGGAGGGGGGGCAGAAGCTTTGAATTAAATACCGCTAAGGGCTCCTGGCACCGGTCCCTGCCACTACCATGTTGACTGGCAGCTGCCTGGGGTTGCTGTACCTACTTAAAGGGCTCTCAGCTCTAGCCCCTGCCAGGGTAGTGCCACTACCAGGAGCTGTGAACCATTTAATTGGATCCTGCTGACTGAGCCACTGCCTGGAAATTCAGTGTCAAAGGCAGTAGGTTATAAATAGGAAGTGGCAAGATGCAGAATGTCGACCATATCAAACTATTAGGTGGGCTGGATCCGGCCCCCGGGCCACATCTTGCCCTAGGACATAAGAAAGTGAGAACACAAAACATGACTAAACATAATGGTCTTGCTTACACAGTAAGCAAGAAAATAGGTTGCTGTATTACTAACCTTACTTTTAGCAATAACACGAAGTAAAAATCTATATCTCATGGGTGAAAGTTAACAGTGCAGACAATTCTGCTCAATTCACCTTTCCATCTCCAATATATTTATTGTAAACTATATATGCCTCTTGGTTAACCAGGAGTCTCCAGATATGCACATTTATCAGGTCATAAATGTAAGAAAAAATAGAGTTTATCAATTTATCAATTCACTTCTATCAAGAAAGCCGTGTAAAATTGTTTGGAAGGAGAGAGAAATTTGCCAGTAAGCCTTAAATTAAATTAGTACAAAAATCATTCTGATGCATTTCGGACATCAGCTTGCTAAGCCTGGCAGTGAAAAAACTATGCCACACCCCTGTGAATAAGAAGTTGATACCTACCATTATTTACAATGGGAATAGACTACACACTATTTGCTAACCTGGCCATGGCTTAGGTGTGATTGCTTAACAATTAGCTTGAAAGAAATGCATCAGTCACACATATGCACAAGGATTTCCCTTTTAAGACCTAAAATATGCATTTTTTATGTCCAAAAGAGACTAGTGTATCTAAACTGAGGGTCTTCTTGTACCATCTTGTAAAGGAGTTTCTCTAACATTTACACAGTATTTTAATAAGTAGACATTTATTTCCATTGTATTAGTAGCTAGAAGGAATAATTACAGAATGTACAAATAAGTGATTTACTTTACAAAATTATCAGAATAAAGTATTTTATATTGTGTTAGAACCTAAAGTGTATTCAGTCTTCACAAACAGGAAAATACTTTCCTTGCCCTACAGAATGCACAATTTAAAAAAGAAAAACAAAGACTTTGATGGAGGCAATAATAGGCATGTCTTCTTAGTTCAAAATTTGGGTATATGTGATTTTGATTGTTAACCTCACTATATTCTAATACTCCTTTCCTACCCCTCAATATATTGCTTTAACCTCCCTTCCCTGTCCCCATGCCCAGATTCAATTTCCCTTCACATAAATTAACAGTTCTCAGAAAAAACATCAGCTCTATGTATCACAGAGAAGAATACATTTTCCAAAATTACATCTTTATGAAAAATTCAGGGATAGCTATTAAGAATTTCAAAATGTGAAAAATAATTAACAACAAAGGAAGTTAACTGCTTACAAGTGGAAGTTATTCTCCCATCCACAGAAGTCTTTCACAACTACAAAGAAAAAAAAAGATTTTTGCACTGAATGGGGCAGTTAAAAAAAATAAAAAGCACTTTTGCTGACAAAGGACTTTTCCCCGGTACAGAAAGAGTTAATAGCAGCCGGCTCCACCACGCCAAGCATTTGCCTGCCTCCGAGGTATATTCCCTGCAGACACATTATCAGATTAAAGAAAGGCAAACAAACTGAATTGAAACCATTCTTTAAGTCCAGCCTCTTCTTCCTGTGATGTCATGTTGCAAAATGATTGAGCTTTCTCCCCGCCCTTCTCTCTTTCGAATAAGCAAGGCTTACTATACACTCGGCGTTTAAGGCGGATATCTACATTCAGCAAGAACGAACAAGCTTTGGAATTTTATTTCTAATTTCAAAGCAGCCTGCTTTCCACCCTTTGGGGTTAGCAGGCAGGCAAGTTGAAAAGCTTACAGCCAAGCGGCAATGAGAGGGGTTGAAATGCCTACATTTTTCAGAGCCCGGGGAATCTTTTCCTAAAAAGGAACCTCTGTTAAACTTTGGAGGGAAAGTTTGCAATATAAAGTACTCTACTTTCTGACTTGCAACTGACCATAAAACAGCAAGTTCTGTATCGGCTTCATTACATCTGGGAAAACGAGCGTGTGGAATTAAATAAAAGGATGACTTCATCTACCAGCGCTGCCTGTATTGGGTTTACCGACCAGGACTGGATGTCTGGCTATTCTGGAATTTGGCAGAAAAGAATGATCTCCTGGTGATTACCAGAGCTGTATCTTCCTACTGCAACATTCATGTTTCATCTTGGAAATTTTAAAGTAAAACGGAAAACTTGTGAAATCACTCATCGACCAAATTCATCTACAAGGTACCCAGAGATTTTAAAGTAGTCAACAGCAGAAGGAAAGCTAACTAAAGGAATTCAACATTGTAAATTTAAATTGCCATAATAATGGTACAACCTAATTGTCCCAGTGAAGACTCCTTTAAGTATACTTTATATGGATGTATTTTTAGCATGGTGTTTGTCCTTGGTCTAATATCAAATTGTGTTGCTATATACATTTTTACTTTCACATTAAAAATGCGAAATGAAACAACAACTTACATGCTTAATTTAGCAATATCGGATCTGCTTTTTGTGTTTACTTTACCCTTCAGGATTTATTACTTTGCAATACAATACTGGCCATTTGGAGACATACTTTGCAAGATTTCTGTCACAATGTTTTATACAAACATGTATGGAAGCATTTTCTTCTTGACTTGCATAAGTGTAGATCGTTTTTTAGCCATAGTACATCCATTTTGGTCTAAGACTCTTAGAACCAAACAAAATGCAACAATTGTCTGTGTTGCAGTATGGATAACTGTGATAGCAGGAAGCATACCAGCAAGCTTTTTTCAGTCCACGGTTCCACTAAATGACAGTAGTACCAAAGTACTAAATGACACTAGTACTACCAACCAAAGTACATGTTTTGAAAACTTTCCTAATTCCACATGGAAAACATATATATCAAGGATTGTGATCTTTATTGAAATTGTGGGATTTTTTATTCCACTGATCTTAAACGTGACCTGTTCTACGATGGTTTTAAGAACTTTGAATAAACCAGTTACATTAAGTCGGAACAAGTTAAGCAAAAAAAAGGTACTCAGAATGATTTTTGTCCATTTGGTGATATTCTGTTTCTGTTTTGTACCATATAACATTACCCTAATACTTTATTCTCTTATGAGAACACAAAGATGGATTAATTGTTCATTAGTAACTGCTGTCAGGACTATGTATCCTATCACTCTCTGCATTGCAGTCTCAAATTGTTGTTTTGACCCTATAGTATACTATTTTACATCAGAGACGATTCAAAACTCAATAAAGAGCAGAGTAACTAGACTACAGGATTCCAGATGCTCTGAAATTGAAACTTCCGAAAACTTTTTTCAACACAGCCTCCAGACTTTAAAAGCTAAAATATTTGTTAGTGAATCTACAATATAAACCGAGAGAAGATACTGGGACTGTGATACTTCAGCTGTGAAACTGTTTTCTTGTACAGATTACCCTTTTTCATCTTGGAAAACTGTTCATATAATGATTAAATACTTTATAGAAAAATGTAATTACTGTAAAAATTACACATTTCTAAAAGATGTCCAAGTTTTCTCTCTCCTGCCTTTGTGCCCCAAAGTCCATGACCTGTTATATAGTCCTCCTTATAGTTTTGAACCTCACAAAAAACAAATGATAGTCAGAAATCTAAGTAGATACTAACAAGGCCCAAAGGTGTTTTACAATTCAACAAAGCATAAAGAGATAGGAGACTAGATCTTCACATTATTTGTATTAGCAGGTTAAAACAATTGTGAAGGCATGATTATTTTAGGCAGCAACTATTTTGTTTACATGCTGTTTGGATTCTTGAAAGCACTGATAAAGTTATTGCAACTGTGGTGTCCATTCCACAGGTTCCATATATACCCGATCTTTTCTAGGACTTATCTACAAAATTTAAGCTATTCCTTTAAAAAAATAAATGCACAGATGGATAAATAAGTACGCAAAGTAATTGAAACTAGATGTGTCAATTATTTAGATAAGAATATTGCTGACAAAATAAACTTAAAATAAGTGGTTTGTTTAGGTCATGTAATTTAAATTTAAAGTGCTTCTTTGACTGAGATTGAAAAAAACCACAAAATGTATATTCCTCTCATGAGTTCAGCTACCGTAGATGACACGTTTAATATTCTTTGCCAAGATAACAGGAAATGGCAGTTACTGTTTTGTGTAAAGTATCCACTCCTAGATGTTCTGTACACCACAGAAATGCCATAATTCTGATGTCTACGTTTTTAAAGATGAGCTTCTTGTACATTTAGAAAGAATAAAAGTATTTATTTATATGAAGTGCCTGAAAGTTGCTGCACTAAATCCAGACATTTCATTTGTTTTTACAATTAAGCTATGCGCAATAAAAGATTGTTTAAAAGTTCCCTGTATTTCATGTATTCTTCAGCAGCTGGAGTATTGTGAACATCTTGCTCAGAATTTAATTATACTGAAAAATAAATATTTAAAAAATTAAATAAAGTGATTAGTGGTGGTTTTCTCCCAAAGATAACGTCTGAAACAAAATTGAACAAGTATATTTGTGTTGTGGAGTTCACCGTTCAGTTATAACATATAGATGTGTTACTAACAATTCAAGAACTCTTAATTCAAGACAATTTCAGGAACGGCAAGTTCACGTTATAGAAAGTATATACTGCAATTTGATGTTTGAGTATATTGTCCAATTTTGTCTACCGTTCAATCTAAGTTTTATTCATATTTTACTTTAGGTCTGAAATCCAATTGCATGCTGTTATTGAAAATGTGTACTTGTGTTAAGTTAAAGAGCTTAACTTACCAGAACCTGATTCTGATAGATTTTGGAAGCCTAACCATACAGCAACACACTATCCCACAGTCGTACAGATAGGGAAACCTGAGGAATCACAAACTGAAGTAAGTGCTACACATGGTACAGAACTATGTGGAGAATGGTTTCATTGCAACGATTCAAGGAGCTTTAATTAGATTTTAAACTGTATTCATATTGGCACCTATAAAAATAGCACTTAAAGTATAATTTAACTGAAATTTATTATCAGATATACTTAAGAATACTCTAAATCGCTCACTGCAGTTTAGATTGTAAACTCAGGGGCTGTTCTTTTTATTCAAAATTGTTTTACATGACTGTTTGCCTGTTAGCAAATACATGGATAACTTTGAAAGTTAATTCCTGAGTGTATAAGCATACATAAAATGAGCATGCATAGAGGAATAAAATTTAAAATTACAGTGGCTGTTACTTATTTTTTTTTTTAAACTGGAATGCCTTTAATTTTGTCTTTCTTGTTCTCACAAGATGCTTAGAATGATGCGAGTCTCTCATTATTGGCATGTGCACACATTCACCAGCCCCTCAAAACAACCAGCCTTCTACCAACAGAAAATGATGGCCTAAGTTCTCAGCTAGACAAAGCTACTCCTTAATTAACTTCATGGTTAATTGTGGCATGACACTGCTACATTCTAGAAGTTAAGCACAATGAACCCTCACCAGTCCATCCCAGAACATGGTAGGCTGAAGTGGGGTGGATTTTTCAATATTACATAAATACACAATCACTGGTCTAGTGGTCAGAACAGATTGAGGAGATAAAAGTGTATATAAGGGTATTTACTGTCCTTTAAAATAGACTTTTCATAGTATTGAAAAAACACAGCAAACACTAAGGGAGTATCTACCCCACAATCAGAAGTGTGACTACAACATGTGTGGACATATGCAAGCTAGTTTTGATCTATCTAGCTCAAATAAGTGAAGCAATGTCAGCACTAGTTGCACAACCCTGCCCAAGACCCAAGGTCTGAACTCCAGATACCACAGGCTATACAACTCCACCCTGGACTCTTGAGTATACAATGGAGAAAATGAGGGTTCACTTCTCTTGTCAGCCAAGCTAGCTAGATCAAAGCTAGATTGGGTATGTCTAAAAGGAATGTTGCCACATCTTTGATTGCACTGACAAAAGCTAATTATAGTTCATCCCATACTGTCAGCAGTGTGGTCTATGCCAGCTTCTCTCAAATGTGGCCACATCAAGAAATTTCTGAAGCCACCACAGCCCCCTGGGTCATTTTGCAAGGAAAAAATGTTAGCTTTCTAAGTATTATCACAAGAGAACAGTAATGAAGAAAGTACTGTGTGCGTACAGATAAAGTAATATACTATTTAGATCTCAGATGAAGAGAAATCTACTGTCAGCAGAGTTAACATCTCAAACACAGCTAGAGTAAGTACAGCTATATGATCAAAATTTTCAAAAATAAGCCTAAATTGAGGCTCTTAAATCCATATTTAAGCACCGATTAGAGGGATTGCCAAAAGTTCCTATATTTGAAAACTTTGGCCATTACTTTTCAAGGGACAGAGGGATCATTTTTATAGCATAATGAATGCTAAGCCAAAGATGGACTCTTTTCGTAGCAACCAAAATGTAGTAGGGAAGAACAGAGGAAGTTGTTCACTCACAGCCTTCATTTGTTAAAGTGGTATACAGTAATTATAGTCACACGTGGAAAAAAAACTAGCTAAGACACCTACTTTCTGAGCTAATTTGTAGTTAGATTCTTTCTTTAGTGACAAAAGTAAATTTAAATTTACTACTATAAGTACTGCACAGTCAAAAAGCTATGGGAAAATACTAGACATTCTTCTTAAACAGAGGCAAAGTTCAACATGCTATCATCACTCCTGATATTTGCATAGGTGGAGTAGGAATCATAGCCTCACTTTGTTCAGGTCAAATGTGTGATGTAAGCTTCAGAAATTTCCAACTGGTATTTGAGCTATTCAGAGTGGGGGATGGAGGAAGGGAGGAAAAAAATAAAGTGCTAAAATAGAAACTGTTTGTTTCTATTCATGTATTACACGTGGACAGTAGTAATAACCACAATGTATATAGAGAGCCTACCATATTGAAGTTCTGATCCCTATCTGGGGGCCTCTAGACACTACCACCATATTTTAAAATCGTAAAATAATTGGTATGTTTAATTTATATTTATAAGCTTAACTGGCACAAAAAGAGTAAGTCATTCATATAAATGAATGAAAAAAAATAAGCAATTTCAAAACAATTATCCAAAGGCTAACACAGTATACATTGAAACACTCATGGCTATCCATGAAATATAATGCACTTTGTGGAATAACACACAGCAGTGCCCCAAAATTTGCAACACATGAACTTTATGGCTATGGCATTCCATGCCTGGATACCCAGGGAAAAATATACATCAAATAAGAAACCCAAATTAAAGCAATAAGTGGTAACATCTCATTTGGACAATGAGGTATTGCATTCCCACTGAGGAGGGCTTGTCAGAATTTTTCCTAACAATGTTTGCTATTGGGAACTGCTAATCCGCAGAAAGCAAAACATGGTATGGAAACATGCTGTTTTTGACTCATCTTCCAAAGGCAGTGTTCAAAGCTTGCCTGCAACCTTGCCTGCCCAACTCCTCAGCAGCCCACCAAAATGACTGATGCGGAGTTGGGAGCCCAGTTGAGAACCCAACTCCTGCAGCCTATGAATCCAGCTGTTTTGAAAGTTAAGCAGCTTAGGAAGTGAGGCTGGAAGATCTGGGGTCACCAGGCTATTCTGAAGCCAAAGACCCTGGAAATCCTGGCACCTCTGACTGCAAATGATATACCATTCTGGCCAGACACAAAATGGCTAAGGAAATATCTTTTATTGGCTCAGATTCTTTTGGTGTAAAAGATACGCTTTCGAACTTCACAGAGCAGTCTTCAGAATTTGTCTAATATCCTGAGAACAATATGGCTGCAACAATGGAAATAATTCTTGACAGTTTCACTGCGGCTATTC
Source organism: Pelodiscus sinensis (assembly GCF_052426305.1). Classification (NCBI taxonomy): domain Eukaryota; kingdom Metazoa; phylum Chordata; order Testudines; family Trionychidae; genus Pelodiscus; species Pelodiscus sinensis. The sequence continues at coordinate 293,781,313 of NC_143052.1, read as the reverse complement.
AAGTCAGGAGCTGCTAGTGAATCCGAGGAACATGCAATTTTTTGCTTCATTACTTTCAAAATAAAAATGTTATCAAAACTTCATTTCACAGAAAATTCTGAAAATATGTTTCCATTCTGAATCAGAACAGAAACAAATTTCAAATTGGTGACATTTCTCTGAAATGGAAATTCTGACCATCTATCACCCTGAATGCTAGAGAAGTATGAATATCTATTGTATATATTTGAGAGAATTTGTCTGTCCATTTGTTCCTGAACTCCTAACCGTGAGACCTGGACCACCAAATTCAGCACAGTTTCCGGTTATCATAACTTAAAGCAAGGTAAGGGTTTGGTTGTGCCAGGACAATGGGATGTGCCTGGAATGGGTTTGTTTCTCATAAAACCATTCAGAAAAACTGACTCATCAGGCAGGTGAAAGGGACTGGCTAGTGGCATGTGCACTCCTCCCCAAGTCTTCCAGCCTCCTGGGCCCCCTTTGGGGGGGGGGGGGAGCTGAAGCTTCCCACCCCTTTCACCGCCCAATTTGCAAAAGAAGATTGCTAGCTATTCCCCTTAGTCAAGGAACAAGGGGAATGTACACAGTGTGCTGCATTCCTCACTCTGGCTGAGGAGTGCAGGGAGTAGACGATCCAGGACCTGCCTCAGCTGGGGAAACATTGCACTCCTCCCCTAACCGTGCCTACTGGAACTGCAGCAGCCACAGAGGTACTTCTCACCTGATCCCAAGCTGCAATGGTGAAAGGGAGCTGGGATTGTCCCCTCTCCTTGGGGCAGCCTGCATACTGAACCCCTTATTCCCAGCCCCACCCCAGAGTAATGATGTAAATAAAGCATTGACATTTTCATTTTACTTTCCAAAAAACAAAAACTGAGTTAAGGACCCGAGCAATCCTGGGTAAATCTTCTAGAAACTAAATGAGCATACTAAAACAAGTTAATCTGTTCTTCTGCCTTGTAAATTAGTGGGAATTTCTTTTACTTTCCATAAGAAAATGAAGTACAAAATAGCTGAAATCATAATGCAGAAATAAATAGTGACTGTCATATAACCCCGTGACAATTATGTGTGGTTCAGATATATCAAGTATGGCTGTTAATAAATCTAACATAGTTGGGGTTGGTCCTGCTTTGAGCATAGGGTTGTCAGATGGCTTCAACAAAAATACCGAACACCCCAGCACCTCCTAAAAACCACTGGGGAAAAAATTCTGTTGGGGGGGGGGGGAGAAGAGTGGAGGGGACACAAAAGTTGAGGGGAAAAAAAAGAGATCCGAGAGTTATTAAGCAAAAAAATAAATAAAAACAGCATTAAAACTGTATGGCCCCTTTAACTGAGTGCAGAGTCAGAATAGGGCTAGGGAGAAATTGAGCACTAAGACCCAGGGGAGGCATTGCTTCCCCTTGCTCAGGTCTTGAGGTTTTTTGCCAGTGGCCATCTTTTTCTTTTGGCTGAGCCACAAGGGAGTTTCCCTGCAGAGCCAGGTAAGCAGGGGAGCCAGGGGCTGGGCCCATTTGCTGAGTCTGTTGTAAGGTTGCCAGGTGTCCGGTATTTTCGCATCCTGGCTAGGGGAAAAAATTCAGAAAAATACCGGACATTTTAGGTGTCCGGTATTTTCTGTTTTTTTTTACTGGACAGGAGGTGAAAATACCAGACTGTCCGGGTCAATACCGGAAACCTGGCAACCGTATTTGAGCAGTGGGTTGCACTAGATGACCTCCTGAGGTCTCTTCCAACCCTAATCTTCTATGATTCTATAACTCCACTGGATTTAAATAGATGCATTAGACATGCACCTATGCAGCTAAGCATAATTTCTCCCAGAGGAGCTGCACTGATGTAGCATACTAGAATTTGGTCTTATCAAACTCAGTCAAAATTCAGACTTTGCAAAAATCAAACTTTTACAAGACTTAAGAGCAGCAAATTTAAAAACAAATTTAAAAATTGTAATAGCAACTTTAAAAAAATGGCCCTAAAAAAGTGGTGGGCAATCTACAGCACGCGGGCCACATGCAACCCATGTACCTGCCCTCTATTCCCTCTCCCGGCACTGTGGCTCATGCACTTACATACTTCTCCCCTTCCCTCCCAGCATTTCTTAAGTACTATGAATCAGCTGATTCTCATTCCATCTCCACTTCTTATCCTCCATCCCAGAGTCTGAATGCTGCAAATCAGCTGTGCACTCAGGAAAGGAGGCTCAGTGGGTGGAGGGTCTGAGGGAAGGGGTCAAGTGGGGGAGGGGCCTGCAGCAGAATAGAGGGTCAGACAGCCCCAGGCAAAATGAGAAATGATACACTGAAAGCAAGGGTACATGAGAAGTGCATACTGATTATAAAAAATAATCCCTCTTTCTTTAAAGGGACTAGTTAGGTTAAAATCAGAAGCGAGTCCAGTGAGAATTGTTTCCAAGAAGTACAGTACTTATTACTGACAAATTTTATTTTAATATACCCCTTAATTTGTTTTTTCTATGATGAGCCAAAAGACCTTTAATCAGAGACAAACTGAATTCTGAACTTGTACATAAAAACTGTACAATGAGAAACTTATTAAATATTAACCAGGTAAAAACTGAACTATGATTATACATCATGAAGTGCTGCACTGCACAGCTGCTGATGGCTGTTCAGTGGTTTGGTTGTGTCTCTACTTGAATCAAAATTACACATCATGATGGCTGCACCTTTTAACTGGGTTGGGCTGAGATGATTCATTATTACTGCATCATACAAATCTATGAATGTTATGGTAACATTAGCATGATCAATTCTTTATAAGCCAAGGAAGTCTTTTGAATGTTTAATTAGTGTAAAAAAAAACCCAGACAATTTAATTGATATGGCCCAGTGCAAGAGCTTAGCATTAAGCAATTTGTTCTCTTTTCTAGTTGCCTAAAACGGGGGTTTCTCAACCTTCTTTTTGAACCCTTTTCATGACATGCTGTAAAATCTCAAGGCCCAGCTACGTGACAACTTTTTTTTAGCATATAAAAGCTAGAACCAGCGGGGGAGGGGGGTAGCAAGCTCGGCAATTACCTGGATTCCCAATCCACAAGGGCCTTCTTTCAAAGCCATGTTGATTAAGCTTTGGCTTCACACGGGGGGGGGGGGGGGTTGGTTCAGGGCCCCAATGCAGTGGGACTTCAGCTTTCTGCTCTGGGCTCTAACAAATCTAATACTTGCCCTGCTTAGACTCCTGAAACCTGCTTGCAGCCCCCCTGGATGCCTGGACCCCTGGTTGAGAATCATTGGCCTAACATATAGCACCCAGGTACGTGTAATAGCAACATTCACCTTCACAATAAGCAGGAGTGGTAAACCAAGGTAGAGCATTACAAGAAGGATTACTGCTGGGCACTTTTTTAAAATTGGTCCCTTACCAGTAAAGTTGGTAAGCAATTTCAAGTAATGTATTGCCTGTACATGGACTCAAAAGGCTTGATCCAATTCCCACATAAGGCAATGGATCTTTCCTATTGATTTATCTGGGAGTTGGATAGGGTGCAACATGACCACTACTAAAGTATTTAGTCCAACATCATGAACTACTTATTCACAATAGTGAACAGTTACATGAGTCTGAACAAGAGGTTCATTATCTGTCCCTGAGACTGTAGTTTATCCAGTACCTAATTTTAACCCTATGGTTGGTCCACTGAAGACAGTGGGCCTACTCACATGCTTGAAGTTAGGAACTTGCTCAAGTACCTTGTTAAATTAGGACCTCTATGATTCATTTTCACAAGCAGGCAGTTTTTCTATTTGCAAGGCTTTCCTCCATTTTATTTTTGGCATGTGAACAATTCTAGACAAAGCTTGCCACCTGTGGCTTAATGCATGTCAAACTTCCCAGGGAACCAATGGGGTTTTGTTTGAAACCTGGCTCCATAGCCATTGACGATTTTTTTAAATTAGCCGTATATTTACAATTACATATCAAAGACTGGTTTCTTAACACACAATTTTAACTAAGTTTGACACACAGTTATGCTATTTTTAATCATCAAACCATTCCTTTCAATGAATTTTATGATAGCAGGAGCTGATGTATATAATCTTAAGTGTAGTGATTGCAAGAATTTCCATTGTAACTATGTTTTCATTTGCTGATAACCTTTTAAAACTTTCAGCTATTGGGCTGAAGTTTTCTAAGTTTAGTCTGTGCCTGGAGGTATGGGGGTGAGCATCTGGGGTCAAAAAGAAATACACAAATGCAGCTGTTTTGAAATCTTGTCCCTTAAAACAAATATCTTGCTCATTCTTCTGAACTTTTGTAGGACCACAATAGCTGGGATTGAACACAGAAATTTGGCATAGAAATATCCCTCATTTGGAAAAGTTTGAGTGTACCAGTAAAAACTGGTATTGATATGACTAATTCTGAACCTTTGAAATTTGTGCTTTGAACATGTACAGCATAATAATTGTATGATAGTTTAATGCCTGTGGCAACTTATGCATCACAGCTTGCTGCTGCTCTAAAAGTGTGCGGTTAGCACATTTTTACTTACATTATTAATCTAAGAGAAAGCAGTAACAGTAACCTTTACACTCCCCCCCCCCTTTTTTTTGTAAGATTGAAGCTGCACATATTCTGAGGTCTGCAGGCGAGGCAAGCATCTAAAGTATTCTGGTGCTGTTTAGCCCAATAGTGCATCATCATAGAATTACTCCCATCCCACCACCATTTAAGAAAAAGAGAGAACATTTCTGTTGTATAATTAGCACACAGGAAGTCTGAAAGCAATAATGTTAAGGTTGCAAACACCTCAACTCTGCTCCTTCATGAATTACTATTCTGTTTAAAATTAAATACTCACATAGGTTTTTCCTGCAACCTTACTATAATCCAAAAATATTGATATACACATGGGTTCTTAAATTGGTTTCACTGGCATGGTTGAGTACATGCTTATTGAAAAAGTTCTTTTCTCTCTGGAGGGTATTTTGATAATGTATTTTGTGGCAACATGCTCTGCAATTTCTTTTTACCCAATGTATAGTATTTATTTATTTTTTAAGGATGAGGCAGTTAACTACAAACTTAGTTTAAATACATATTTAGCTGTCTTAAATGTGCCAGCAAATACTGACCATGACTTTAATCTGTGGTATGCTGTGTAAAAACAGCACTGCGCTTCATCAAAATGGCTTTAATGGAATATATGACACATTCACAGGCTCCAATCACTATATATTTATCAGAAGTTATGGAAAGAAGTGTGTGATTACAGGAGAGGTATCACTTGATTACCTGTTCTATTCACTCCCTCTGGGGCATCTGTCACTGGCCACTGTTGGAAGACAGGATACTGAGCTAGATGGACCTTTGGTCTGACCCTGTATGGCTGTTCTTATTTGAAGGAGGGGAAGAGAAGCCATGACAGAAGGAGTCATGGGGGGGATTCTAGGCACAGCTGTATGAAAGAAGTTAGACACTTGCTAAGAATCATCATCCCCGTAAGAACAATATTCTAATAAACCAACTTTATCCTGTGGAAATTCTGCAAGATTCATGACTGGAGTCAGTGGAGATTGCAGAAATTATGGATTCCGTGACTTTCTACAATCTCTGACTTCTGCAGTAACCCATGTGGCTGAACTCAAGGTCAGCTGCTCAGGCAGCTGGCCCTGGGGACTGCCCAAGCAGCAGCTGGTGTGATTGTTGCTTAAGCTGTCTTGGGAGCCAATCCCGGGGGGATGGAATAGCTAAATATACATTTAAACTAAGTTTGTGGTTAACTGCCTCGTCTTTTAAAAAATGCTATACAGGCAGTCCCCGGGTTACGTACAAGATAGGGACTATAGGTTTGTTCTTAAGTTGAATTTGTATGTAAGTCGGAACTGGCTCCAGATTCAGCTGCTGCCACTGAAACTGACCAGGGGCTGACTACAGGAAGCCGGAGGCACAGTTACTCTGCCCCCAGCTTCCTGGAATCAGCCTGATCAGTTTCAACAGCTGCTGAATCTGGAGCCTGGGACAGAACAGCTGTGGCACTGCCCGGTGTTCCCACAGGACCGACCCGGCAGCACCGGTAGGTTCCCACAGGACCAACCCGGCAGCACCCCAGCTGCTCTACCCGAGGCGTCCCGCAACAAAAGCCTGGTCTGCTGGGGGGGTGCACTAGCTGCGCCCCCACCTCCTCCAGCAAACCAGGGAGACCCGAGCAAAGCCGCACAGGCGGACGGACCCTGCTGCCCATGTGGCTTTGCTCCTGTCTCCCTGGGGTGCTGGGGGGAGTCCCCCCAGCACACCAGAGAAACCCAAGCAAAGCCGCACAGGTGGAGGGACCCCGCCGCCCGTGTGGCTTTGCTCCTTTGTCCCCGAGCAAAGCCCCACAGGCGGGCATTCCGCCTGTGCGGCTTTGCTCCTGTCCCCCTGGTCTCCTGAGGGGGTCCAGCAAAGCCGCTGGACCCCCCCAGCAGACCAGGGGAACAGGAGCAAAGCCACCCAGGCAACAGGGGGTCCCGCTGCCTGGGCGGCTTTGCTCCCGGGCAAACGAGCAAAGCCGGCCAGGCGGTGGCTTTGCTCGAGTGTCCCTGGTCTGCTGGGGAGGTCCAGCGGCTTTGCTGGACCCCCCCCCCAGCAGACCAGGGAGACCGGGAGAAGCTTTTCTCGCCCGTGAGCTCCGGGGCGAGAAAAGCCTCATTTGTAAGTGCGGATCCGACATAAGTCGGATCCGCGTAAGTCGGGGTCTGCCTGTACTTTGGGTAAAATGAAATTTTATAGTACATTGCTACAGAATATATTATCAAAATATCCCCAGCTAAGGTTTAGTCAGGGGTATTTATAATGCAAGCCATGGACCAGATTTTTGTTTACTGCCTGTACCGGTCCATGAATTTAACTAAAAATAGCTAAAACAATGTCAGCCTTACTCATGACACTTGTCAAAAAAAAATTTTTAAACTTTCCTAAATAAATCAATATAGCAAGTGTCAAAAAAGAAAACCAACATATTTAAAGGACAATAGTAATTAAACACTGTACAGAATTAGTCAAGCTATTGACAAACTATCCACTTTATCTCCCAAGACACATTTTGTCATGTCTGATGAATTAAAAATCTGCTGAAAGGGTTTTAGATCAGATGTGCATGCCACATTCGTCTCTTACTGAACAAGCAGGGCACTACCTTTTACAGGAACCCTATTCCACAGCAAATACATCACGCCAATTTCAATAGCCATATGCTTGTAAGCTCTGACTAAGCAGGCACAAAGTGCAATTGAGAGCCAGGAAATGTTACTGTGCTTGCTCATCACACCTGCTGAGAAACCCAATGCACCAAGTTTCTTTTTGTAGAATTGCTCAAAGTAACTTTACTCTAATTCACCTTGTAGCCCTTGTTCTCAGAAGGAAATGCATTTTCAGTTATTAGAAGTAAGGATAAAATAAATCCATGTGATTTTTATGCCAGATCAAATCTAGATTTAATCAAACTTTTAAATGTTTAATAGTGCAGCGAGACTGCTTCCCTTCATTGCCTTACTACCATAGCTGCAATAAGCAGAGGAACTCAAGCTAGATTCCCCTATTATCAGAAAGGGGGCAATAGGCAGGATGCCTTTGTGAGGGCTCTGGAAGTTATTCCCTCAGCCCGGTCTGCTGATTTTCCAGGCACACTGCAAAAGATATGCTTGAAAGGGTTGCAGACCGTTCAGCAAGGTTCCTATAGAACTGATTGTAATGCTGCTGAGATTTAAATGTAATTGTGGTAGGGCTTCTAGAGTGTTGGATATATGTATTGCGTATTTCAAACCTAAAAAAAATTAAAAAAAAATCTTCTTACCATTCAATTTGAATGCATTTATCAAATTGAAATCAATCTATACATGTGGCAAAATATGTCAGTGAAGTGTAGCATGGAAAAAATTCTTATGAAGTGAGTTTTACCCACAAAAGCTTATTCTGTAAGAAATGTATTAGTCTCTAAGGTACCACAGGACTCATTTTTGCAGATACAGACTAACACAGCTACCCCTGAGTCTTAGAAGAGTATGTGTGGTACATATCAGGGATCCCTTTGTCTTAATATGGAATTACACAGATATATTAATGGTTTCCAAAATTATCTCTAAAAAGTCTACATCTAGAAGAATCAGGATCGCAAGAATAGAAAGGGTATAAAATGGGTACAACAAGGATGTCCATTAGTGCTCTAGTAAGGATATAAAGGATCCAGAGGAGGGAAAATATTCTCATCATGAATGAAACAATGTAAAGTAGCACACATTTTCAAAAATTAGTACTAAAAGCAACCCTGAAAGCTTTTCACTCCTCTCATCTGACAGCTTCATGGTAAAATTGGAGATGGCCTAAATTAATATTTTGCCAGGCACCTGTGTGAAATTGCACAGTATGAATCAGTTTTCAAAAGTAGGCAATTGAATGGAAAAGAAAATTGAGAAAAAAGTAGGGCAATTTACTATAAATAGCTAAAAGAAAGCCAACTAATGACTAGATTTGCCTATTCAGTGAAGTTGGAACTAAGTTTACTTGAAATGACGGAATATAAAAGTGTGATGTAAGTATTTGTAAATTTTTCTCTATTATTTTAAAAACCTTCCACTGTTAATTAGTCATCTGTATTAGTTTACTTCCACTCAAGTACATTGTATTTCTCAAAGTAATTGCTGCTTTCAGCGCACACACAAAACATATATAGTCTCCTGAAATGAAATCTTATTTGGATTAAAAAAAAAAAAAAATCAACCACTACAAAGCTGTTGGAAAAGCATGTTCGCAATTGGGCTCAATTAATTTTACGTGCTAATTTTACACTAGTGAACCTTTACCTGCTTCAGTGGGAGAAAGGACAAGGGTAACAGTAACAACACGTGGATACTTAAGTTAGCTACTACACAGCCTAAAGAGCTATGAATTAAATAAGTATTCTTTAAGTTTACTTGTGTAAACCAACATCAGTACTTCCAATTACCCCTTTATCTATTATGAATCTATTACCCCATCATGTAAACTTGTGAAACTTCCACTAACATTTATGGCAGCTACATGTACATAATGACTTAATAGTTGGCTAAAATTAAGATATTAAATTTTCCACCACATCAAGTTTTGAATAATCATTACAATCTAACACTTCACACATTTTATTTAAGAGTGTCTCTAACATGAGAGTAAGGAAATTGATCGGTTGCCTGTGTTGCTGATTTGGAATCAAAACTCATTTCAGATGATTTGTTAAAATTAAGCATAAACTAGCATTTGCCAAAGCATGCTCTTTATGGATTAATCACAAGTCACATTGCTTTGTACTGCTTTTGTAGTATGTACAAGTCTGAACTATAACTTTCAAGTTATCCACCCTTTCTGAAGATAAGATAGCGTCTAGTGACATGCATAATTTATGTATTTTATACTTGCACAGGACTTGTGTGTTGGGGTGACATCCAGGTAATTAACTGCACAGGAATATGATATTTATCACTCAGGCTCGACCTCATTAGGTAGCCTCTTGCATGAATCAGTTTCCCCAATACTACTCAAATCTTTGAACACACAGTTTTTCTTATTTTAAATCCATATACTACATTTCACTCCACAAATTATACTTGCTCAAAGCCCAGAATAGGCATGATTTAGCTCTAACCTTGTGACAAGTTTTCCATACCTAACAATGCCATGTCTTTAAATTCCGTTGTCCTGTAGAATCAGACATAGGAGCTTTATAGTACTAAAAAGAGGAGATTCCCAATGGAACCCACCATTCACTTTTTAGCCCCTGAAAAGCCCAAAATACCAGACTAAGTTTGGAACATCTTTATGCCTATAAAAAAAGGTATATTAGGTCATTTTCAGAGGTATATTACATTATTTTTTTCATCTCTTAAAGGTCTTCACAATTGGACACTGTCATGAACAGGAGGAGTGCTGACCAGAACCTGATGACTAAGGAGTTAACTCAGGTACCTAGTAAAGGTGTTGGCTGGGGGCTGGGAGAATGGGATAGAGGGTTGAAATTTCAAAGGGATATAGGTTCCTTGACTGTTTTTTTTTTGTGGGGGAGAGTTAAACCAGGAGTTGAAAGAAAGAATGATTTAAACCCAGGCAGGACTACAAGACTGCCCCCCATCCCTTCATGGAATTCAGGACATGGGAGTGGACTGAACAAAGAGAAAATTAGGAGTACCAGAGAAATATGAATCCAGTCACATTTAGGGTAATTTTTCTTTATGTTGTGGTTTGGTTTGAACTGTTCTGTGTGATTCTATGCATCTCCCCCACCCTCTTTACCATCTAAGCATTATGCCAAAGTTTTTTTTCCTCTGTTTTAGTTCGGTTTCCTCACTTGTTCTGTAACATCTAGCAACTAAGTATGCATTGTCAAGTTTATTGTTTGTTTTGTAATAAAAAAAATCACTCATTTTAAGGTGATGATTTTATTCTTGCATCCTGGAAGGTCTGACTATCTGCATGCCTCTGACAAGGGTCAGGTATCAGAGACTACAGTTTGTTCTATTTTATTTTTTGCAAGGTCTTTTGGGGCAAAAGAGATTGGGGGTACCCTTGGGGTTGATTTCAAGTGCTCACCCCAGTTTTAGGAAAAAAGCACTTGATGGTAGCAGCAGTTCCCCAAAATCTATGTATTATGATTGGGGGTGGGATAGTTTTGCCTGTAGAGGCAAGGTTTTGAAGCTCTCGAAGGACCCCCATCTTCTGCACTCCGAGTGCCAGAGTGGGGAACAGCCCTGACAATCAAAGTAACTAAAGCTCGATCCTACAATTGGTAAATGTGAGAGAGAACTATTGTGCTCCTGGAAAACCCCAAAATCCAAGTACATACATTTGACATTTTAAAGCAAAAAAAGCATTTCACAGGCACAACTGTCAACCCACGTGTTAGCAATTTCATGATTGGCATCTAAAACACATGGTTTTACAGAAGGAAAGACAGAGCTGATGTAGTGAAGACTTTTTAAAAAGCCTTTAAAACCTTCCTAGAATCATTTCTGTAGCATATATAGTATATACAAGATAAGCAGTAGTGTGGTATAATAGAAAAGTTTTATACCATAGTATGGTATTAAAAACAAACATATTCCTTTACAAAGACCTAATAATGTAAATAGCTCTCTTACTTGAATGTAATACGGGACCATTTCAAACTCATGCCAACAAAATCTTTCTACCATTCATACCTTTCCACCATGCGGTCCATATTTTAACACTGTACCTCAAAAGAGACAAGATATTTCCTATTACGATTTTTGCATTTCACAATAACAGTTCTGCAAATAGATGGGCTAAGGCCATGTTTCTCATACTGTGGGTCCTGACCTCCTGAGGGGTCCCAAGCAAGTTAGAGGGGGGTAACAGTATCACAAAGTTTGAGAACCCCTGAGCTAAGGTGTATTTTTATATCTACCGTATATTCCGGCGTACAAGACGACCTCTGATGTTAAAAAACATCCCCCCAAAATCGGGGGTCGTCTTGTACGCCGGATGCCCCGCCGCCGGAGCCCCTCCGCGGCTTTGAAAGCCTCGGGGGAAGCCGGCGGGGGGGCATCCCAGGCGCGCATGGGCTGCCCCCCCGCCGGAGCCCCTCCGCGGCTTTGAAAGCCTCGGGGGAAGCCGGCGGCGGGGCATCCCAGGCGCGCATGGGCTGCCCCCCCGCCGGAGCCCCTCCGCGGCTTTGAAAGCCTCGGGGGAAGCCGGCGGCGGGGCATCCCAGGCGCGCATGGGCTGCCCCCCCGCCGGAGCCCCTCCGCGGCTTTGAAAGCCTCGGGGGAAGCCGGCGGCGGGGCATCCCAGGCGCGCATGGGCTGCCCCCCCGCCGGAGCCCCTCCGCGGCTTTGAAAGCCTCGGGGGAAGCCGGCGGGGGGGCATCCCAGGCGCGCATGGGCTGCCCCCCCGCCGGAGCCCCTCCGCGGCTTTGAAAGCCTCGGGGGAAGCCGGCGGCGGGGCATCCCAGGCGCGCATGGGCTGCCCCCCCGCCGGAGCCCCTCCGCGGCGGCGCGGAGGGGCTCCGGCGGGGGGGCAGCCCATGCGCGCCTGGGATGCCCCGCCGCCGGCTTCCCCCGAGGCTTTCAAAGCCGCGGAGGGGCTCCGGCGGGGGCGCAGCCCATGCGCGCCTGGGATGCCCCGCCGCCGGCTTCCCCCGAGGCTTTCAAAGCCGCGGAGGGGCTCCGGCGGGGGGGCAGCCCATGCGCGCCTGGGATGCCCCGCCGCCGGCTTCCCCCGAGGCTTTCAAAGCCGCGGAGGGGCTCCGGCGGGGGCGCAGCCCATGCGCGCCTGGGATGCCCCGCCGCCGGCTTCCCCCGAGGCTTTCAAAGCCGCGGAGGGGCTCCGGCGGGGGCGCAGCCCATGCGCGCCTGGGATGCCCCGCCGCCGGCTTCCCCCGAGGCTTTCAAAGCCGCGGAGGGGCTCCGGCGGGGGGGCAGCCCATGCGCGCCTGGGATGCCCCCCCGCTGGCTTCCCCCGAGGCTTTCAAAGCCGCGGAGGGGCTCCGGCGGGGGGGGGGGGCAGCCCAGGCGCTCCTGGCGGCTTTGCTCCCGGTGCCTCTGGTCTGCTGGGGACCATCTCCAGCAGACCAGGGACACCGGGAGCAAAGGAGGCGCAGGGGCGCTGGGGTATAAGATGAAACCCTATCTTTTAATTAAAAAGATAGGGGGTCGTCTTATACACCCAGTCGCCCTATACGCCGGAAAATACGGTATATAGTCTTGCTGATAACAGCACTCTACTTGGAGCCAAAACATCTGTCTGCAGGATAAGTGAATAAGAGAACATACAAAAAAAGCTTAACTCTTCCTCACAACACTTTCTTTCAACAGTTCATTCATAGAACATAAACTGTTATTTACATAAGTCTCTAAAACACCATCTACCATGGTAAAATTATATAAGCCTGAAACAATCATGCAAAGGGATCCACACAGGCAGACCCTGGTGCCCATGCATGATTCTTAGAGTGGTATTTACAAGCAATTACTGAAAAAAGTTAAAGATTATTAACACCAATGATTTTATGGTCTAAGCAAATCACTATAAAAATACTATCATACACTTCAGAGTTATTCAAATCAACTGTGCAGTGCAAAGAATAGCCCTGTAAAGGCATTATATACATTTAGAATGTGTGTGTATGTATATATATATATATATATATATATATATAAATAATCTCATTATGGACATGGGTTCTCTTTTCCAGATACTGGAATTGTACCTGGATTAGTTTTGGGCAAAAGACAAATTTGAGAATTAAATTAAAGGAAAAATTACACAAAAGGGAAGGTTGCAATTTGTATGTGCTATAAAACCAAAAACAGGTTAGCACTGTATAGAACATTAACTACGGGATCTAAGTTTTTTTTAAATCACAAAAACTGTGGTCATGGTGTGAAGGAGGAAGGAAGCTTTTCGTAAAAGAACTCAGCACTTGCCTATCATTGCTCCAGCTGAGGTTAATCGTAATGTTATCTCTAATGGGAACAGTTAAAGCCAATGATCAGCATTTGTGAAAATCCTGTCTTCAGCACATAGCTAATGAAATTACCAGTTTCCTCAATGTTCCGTAAACTCAGCCACAAACAGTAGCTTCAAAGGTCAGCCATTTCTTTGTTCCTCATCTCAACTGACATGTTTTTCTTCATTCTAATTCTGAAAAATGTAGTGACCAAAATGGGCAAGAGGAGAAGGAGCACAATGGCATGACCACCTTCATCAGCTCTGGCTACCTGACAAATATCACAGAGATGTGAAACGGCTTCCTCCACCTCCCCTTTGTATGCTCTCTTCCTTCCCCACCTTAATGACTGTATACCCCTTCCTATCTTTTTCCCTTCTGTCTAATACAAGTTTGGCTTAGCCAGCCAATACAGCATATTTTGCAAAATTGCTGTCAACTTGTGACTAGGATTGTGTTAGTGGGAATTTATTGCTGTTAAGAAATGCACTGAAACAAAATGGAGACTGAATCTAAAAGAACAATCCAAAATGGAGTTGTGGTGCATGATGGGACTTTAAAATGGAACCCAACAGACTGTGAGGACTTTTGCCGCCAGAAACACCCTTTGCACACGGCACATGTTCATGCACACCACACCAGTCGTCTGCACCCAGCACCACATGTTTGCGCACAGCAGCACGCCCTGCTTTGCATTCAAGACCATTGAAGTTTCCCGCCTTGGATTCTAGAAAACCAAGAAGTCTGAGGAGATCTGGTCCGCAGTTTCTCACTACACCTGGAGAAGGAGTCGTGTCACAGAGGAGACCGTGGTGAAGGCCCAGTCTAACCTGCCTGGTTCTACTCCTGCCGCCCTCAGGGTGCTTCGGCCCACACTGTGGTGAAAGCCCAGTATCATGAGCCCTAGCTACCTGATAGCCGACCCAACATCATTGGGACCGCATAGAGCCTCCAGCATCAGCTGTGGTGAAGGCCCTCCTGGTGTTCAACATTGCTCTTCGGTTACATCCCACATCTGTCAGCTGTGCAAGCAGAGGCTGACATCAAGCGTCTCTACTTCACCAAGGACACCTCAGTGCTCCTCCCCGACAGCTACCTCAGCTAAAGGGTTGCAGGTCCTGAACATCAGCTGCCTCTGATAGACTGAGTATAACATCAATTATATCGTTCCTGTCTTATTTTCAGAGGGTGAGGGGTTGGTTATTGATTTAGTGTTGTGTTTATTACCTGTTGTATTCAATACAGTTTTGCATTTTTCAAACATAAGATCAGAGTCTGTGTTTATTAACATCTGAGAGATCTGCTGGTGATAGATACAGTGGGTTCCAGGCCGGATCTCCTTCTGGGACAAAGGCATTTATCACCTAGTCAGCAGGCCCCAGTCTAAACTGGTTTACTAGTGCGCCTTTGCTGGTAACAGTTGTCAGATGGTTTAACACACCACATAACACACCACCAAACACACACCGAATGTCCACTCCCCCCCGAAAAAAAAGCACCGGAAAAAAATTCAGTCAAGGAAAAAAGGGGGAGACCAAAGTTGTTAAGCAAAAAAAGCAAGGGGGGGCGGGGTAGCCAAAGTTGTTAAGCAAAAGTTGCACCACTTTCTCAAGTTTGGGACCACACACTATCAATGCATTCACCCCTGCCTCAGACCCAGGCCCCCCCAGTGTCCCCCATCCCAATGCACTCACCCCTGCCTCAGACCCAGGCCCCCCGCAGTGTCCCCCTCATCCCAGCGCTCTCCTCCCTCCCTTCCCAGAGCCAGGCATGAAGGAACAATTTGACTTTTAAAGCATCTGCTCCTGCCGTCCGGCCCGGCTGCCTCGGCTCGCACTACAGAGAGAGAGAGCGGCATCACGTGGCCAGTTCCCAGTCTCTGCTGGTCACATGGGCCCGAGCAGTGTGCACTCCGCTCCCACCCCAACCCAGAGCTCCCCTAGCTTGGCGCCGGGCAACTGCCCCCTCCTGCCTCTCTTCGCTAGACTCTGCTGTGCTCCTCACTCCCTCCCCCCGCCATATGCGGCAGGGGAAAATTGTCCCCGATGGGCTTCCGACCCAGGGGAACAGAAAATACTGGACATTGCACATGTCCGGTATTTCCTGTTTTTTTAACTGGACGAAGCCTGCAAATACCAGACTGTCCGGGTGAAAACCAGATACCTGGCAACCCTACTTGTGACCAGAAAGCGGCAGCTAAAGCATTGCCCTAAACAGCCAAATACTAATAAAAGTTTGCAAGTTCACTAATAACACCATGTGCATGCTTCTGTCTTTGCTAGTCTTCTCTTTCCCCTTTTGTATATGTTTTGTGTTGTTTTGTCTTCTTGGCAATAAGACTGGATTTTAACAAGAGAGTCAACAGTAATTCCAGTCCACCTCAACTCTATCTTCTCCTCAAAAGGATATTAGACAACATTTTGAAACCATCTAAAAGATGGTCAATACAAGAGAGTTCCTCATTCGCAAACTCTCCAGCTCCAGTTGTGCTCTAGCTGCCTCTATTACAGTGCTAAATAAAAGGTACCTACTACTCTGCTAAAGCATATCTTCTAGAAAAGTGTTGTCTTGATCTGAAGATACTAGAATATGAAGAATAAAACATTTCCCTTGATAATCTATTCCAGCCATTGTTATGCGTTTGTTTAATGCACCAAGAAGCCCCTTAAGTGCTTATTGACTGATCCAGTCATCACCTTAAAACTTTCTCTTGAATAAACTGAGCCTCTTTACTCTCTCCCTGTAAGGCAGGTTTTCTAGACCTCAAAGCATTCTTCTAGCTCTTTCTGAATCCAGTCTCAGCTTTTCAACATCCTTTTAAAGTGTTATAGGAATTTAATGCAGTATTTCAGTACAGGTTTCTTATACAATAGAAATCTCACTGATTTCTTATACAATAGAAAGAACACCTCACTATTTATATTCTCCTCTCCTCCAGTTATACATCCAAAGATCACATTCATTGTAAGGACCAAAATTTCTGCAGCAGTATAAAGGAAAGAAATACAGTTTTATGATTCATTTAAAACAAGCTAAACAAAGTTTTTCACCAGACATTAACATTTCAGTGAACAGACTCTTCCTTGGTGATCCATATCCCCTCACATATTAAACTGCTTCTTCACTGCATGCCTGAAATATGTACCCACATATAACAAGCATATTATCATTAACAAGTTTGTTCAAGATCAAGTCAGCACAAAGCTACCAAGAAATCCAAAATGATCCAAGTATGGGGGACAAGGTAATTCCGTATTCAGCAACATTAATAATATTACCCAAGTACTGAACTAAAGCTCTTGCTCTAAACGAGAGCAACAAACGTCAAGAAAGGAAGAAGCAAGAATTAATAAATGTTATGTTTTATTTTTCTCTTTTTTACTGACACCAAAATATTCTATGTAGTTTTGTTTTGGCATGGTATATTTAAAATATTTTGAGCTCCATCTTCAGGTAATTGTAAACCAGTATATGTTCATTGAAGTCAGTTGAGCTAAACTATACCAGTGAGAATTTGGTCTTCTAGGATTTGTTTTGGTGGTGGTGGTTTTTTGGGGGGTTCCCCCCCCCCCCAACAGAATTTGTCTTCAGTGGTTTTTCTTTTTTGGGGGGAGAAAGGCGGGCAGGGGAAAGGATGTTTGGTATTTTTGGTTAAACCATCTGGCAACCCTACCCATTTTTAAAATGTTACTTACTGATTGCCATGCAAGGGATTCCATAATTCGATGTTCACAGCGTTCTAGATGTTTTATCATTTCTCTTGTCAAGTTTGCTTCTGCTTTAATAAAGCTTTCAATCACCTTGTAGAAGTCAAAGGCTTTTAAATCTAGTACATTGAGAATCCATGGGAAAGACAAATTTGTTTCAGTATTGATGCCATCATTTTGTGAAGCATTCCCTGAAATAAAAAAAGATCAAAATTATTCAGCATTAAAGTGAAACAATCTTCTGTACAAGTCATTTTTTCCCTCTGTATCTACTGATTTACTGCTGTTTGTAAGTTTCAGATCTTTAAGCTTAAAGTACATATGTAGTTACTAGTTAACTAAGTTCTATCGTGCTATTAAAACAAACAAACAATGGTATTTTTTTACTTCTACAGATTCAACTTACTGCCATATGTAGCCATGACAACTTCAACAGCACAGGCCAGAAGAGATGTGTGGAAGATATTATTGTTCAGGAGTTTGCTGAAAAAGAACACAGGCCTTAATACTAGTCTTAGCACACCAATAATGGTTTACTATTATGAATTAGGAACACATACCTAAAATTGTGAACTGACAAGCGCTCTTCCTCCTGAAATACATGAACACAAAGTTTTTATTTGCTTTACTGCTCAAAAATGAAGTACTAAGAGTAATGCATCCTCATTAAACTTACCGACTTTAACATGGATTCCATTACTCTGTAATATAGTCTTACACCAAGCTTATATCTCTGAAAATGAAGAAAGAAAAACACATTATACAAAGTTTTTGCAAGCCATATACAAGCAGTCCCCGGGTTACGTACAAGATAGGGACTATAGGTTTGTTCTTAAGTTGAATTTGTATGTAAGTTGGAACTGGCTCCAGATTCAGCTGCTGCCACTGAAACTGACCAGGGGCTGACTACAGGAAGCCGGAGGCAGAGTTGCTCTTGCCCCCAGCTTCCTGGAATCAGCCTGATCAGTTTCAACAGCTGCTGAATCTGGAGCCTGGGACAGAACAGCTGGGGCGCTGTCCAGTAGGTTCCCACAGGACCAACCCGGCAGCACCCCAGCTGCTCTACCCGCGGCGTCCCGCAACAAAAGCCTGGTCTGCTGGGGGCGGGGGTGGGGGCGCACTAGCTGCGCCCCCTCCCCCTCCAGCAGACCAGGGAGACCCAAGCAAAGCCGCACAGGGGGAGGGACCCCGCCGCCCGTGTGGCTTTGTTCCTTTGCCCCCGAGCAAAGTCGCCCAGGCAGCGGGATGCTGCCTGTGCAGCTTTGCTCCTGTCTCCCTGGTCTGCTGAGGGGGGTCAAGCAAAGCCGCTGGACCCTCCCCCCCCCCCCCCCCAGCAGACCAGGGACACCGGAGCAAAGCCGCCGCCTGGGCGGCTTTGCTCGTTTGCCCGGGAGCAAAGCTGCCCAGGCAGCAGGACCCCCGCCGCCTGGGCGGCTTTGCTCCTGTCCCCCTGGTCTGCTGGGGGGTGTCCAGCGGCTTTGCTGGACCCCCCCCTCAGCAGACCAGGGAGACCGGGAGAAGCTTTTCTCGCCCCGGAGGACACGGGCGGCAACCTGCCACCCGTGAGCTCCAGGGCAAGAAAAGCCCCGTTCGTAAGTGCAGATCCGACGTAAGTCGGATCCGCGTAAGTCGGGGACTGCCTGTATAAGATCACTGTCAGATTTCAATGACAAAGCTAAAATACACTTCAATCCTTTAGAAAGAATGTGCATGCTAGAACCACTCAAAGGAAATCAGATTTGTCCCAGCCAACTTGGCCAATAGTGAAGTTCACAAGGATTACGGGGGATCATGACAGAAGTTGCAAGATGTTTAAGTCAAAGTGCAAAGGTCCATTTTCAGTAGCTATGATAAGATAGCAGAGCTGACAGATGGAAGATATTGAGCTTCTAAGCTGGGTGAAATTGTTATGCAAGTCACTGTAGGGAAATCAAAATGGCCTGATGACTGGATGGCAAACAGGCCACTAGGTCCATGTAAAGGCGCAGTAATCCTATTCAAGAGGGTAGTTTAATGGATAGCTAGGTAAGTGTGATTTCAACTATGTTAAAATACTTGGTAATTTTCTGTGTTATAAAAGTAACATTAATTTTAAAATGTTAAGCATATGCCTCTTTTCTTTCTAGACCTTCTTATAGATGTTGAATTTTTTGTCAAATAGCCTCAGAGCCTTGCCAGAGTCACATGCTCAGTTTCCCAAGTTGAGAAAGTATTATTTTATCATTCCCAAACTCCACAGTAAAAGGCTAGTAAGTACACTTTGCCTCACATTTAGCTAATATTGACAATAATCAAATGAATCATATAAAATTAAAATGTTAGTTGCCTGTGAGCCAATTTCAGCACATCCCTGTCCAACTGCTTCAGCAAATTTCTCTTTGAAGATGTTCCCAAGGTTTTCCACTCTTGCCAGAATACTTTCTTTAGGATTCACTGTACAATTCTGAAACACATGAGGAAAAAAAACCGAGTATTTTGTTTAACTAGGTATATCAAAACTTTTTTTAAAAAGTTAGAACATTTTCCCACCTCAGCTTTGTATCATACCATTATATTAATTAGATCAGTATCTGTTATGGCCAATATGTGCACTCTCTCTCCTTATGCCCTGCCAAGAGACTAGCCACCCTCCATTCCTTTTCTAATGCAGTCATTGACAAGAAATCTGAAATAGAGGGGTGGAGGGTGGGTTGTAGAACACCCATAGGGTTACACATCTAATCTTATCTCAGAGGCACCAAGTTGGGAAGGGGGGGGGAGGGGGAGAGTGGGAGCTGGTGCCCGTAAGTTCACTTAGAAGCAGACTCCCCATGAGCACCAGATCCTCCTGTCCAGACCCTCAATCCCACACTATGGCCTCTGATAGAGAGGCAGCAGGATAGAAGGTGAGGGGGGGAGACTAGAGCCAATACGCAAAAGGTGCCAGCTTTCAAGCCAGCTCTTAGTGCATATCAGCTCCTGTGGACCCATCTGCTCCATCCCCTCGCTGCCTCCTACAGTGGCGGGGCAGGAACACTCTTAAAAGACTGTTCTCCCCAGCACCAGTTCCCTGGTGCTTCCTGCCTCCACCCCCCATGCTGTTGATTATCAAAGGCAGCCTCTGTCCATGGGGAGCTCAGAGGCAACAGCTGGTTTTTAAACTGGCTCCCTTCGCAGACTGGCTCTGCCACCCTACACTACTGCCTCAGAGGCAGCAGCAACGCAGGTTGCAGGGAGCTCCCCAGGAGTGGGGTCAGGAGCACACTAGCTGCCAGCCCTGCCCCCCCGAGACTATCGAACAGTCATGTAACCACTAAGATTTCATGCAGTTACATGACTATTCAGTTACATGATAGTGAACATCCCTAGTAACTACTACTACTTCAAGCAGTGACCCTGTGGGTGCTCCATGGTAGGTGACTGCCAAGCAGTATCCCTTCTGTAGGGCTGGGACCTCATATTTGCATCAGTTACAAAGAGCAGCACCATGGAGACAAAGGCAGCATTGGAGGTGGTGTCCTCAATGATTGCATAATGTGCTGCAAAAGTGAGGACTGATGCCCCTGTTATAGTTTTACAGTACTTTGAAACAGGGATATTCTTGAAGAATGTGATACATGAGGAGTTTGATCTGTGGAATGTGTATAAATAGTATCCAGAGGAGTCATACTGCAAACTTTGGAACATTGTCTGATACATTTCATGACCCACTTGAAAAGTCTTTGGGCTGATACGGTCAAGCCTTAGATCAGGGGTTCCCAACCTGGGGTACGCGTACCCCCAGGGGGTACGAGAAGCTTGTCAAGGGGGTATGGGGAATATTTGGTAATTAACTTGATTATTCTAATTGAAATATTCCAAAAGTAGTAGTGTTAGTGAAAAAAATTGTGGATTCTAGAGTCTAGAATTTATTTCCTTTCATATTGAATAGGGGATACGGGAAGGTTTACTAAAAGCCAAGGGGGTACGGGGACTGAAAAAGGTTGGGAACCCTGCCTTAGATCATTCTGCAATAGAGGAGAAAAATTTGGGGAACCTCCTGAAGGCCTTCCTCCTGTCCAGATAAACTACCCGTCAGAAGAGTCCTAGTCTATGTAATATAGCTTCTATGCTGTCTCAAAGAGGCTTAGGATAGAAAGTTGGAAGGTGAATCAATTGGTTCACGTGAAATAGGGAAGTTACCTAGGGAACAAATACTGGATGTGGCTTGAGAGTTACCATGTCCCCAAAGAACACCAAATATGGGGAATGTACAATTAAAGCTGCTATTTCCCATGTTCTCCTGGGAAAAGTAATGGCTATCAGGAAGGCCATTTTCTTTAAGATGCAAGTAAGCAAACCATTGGCCATGGGTTCAAAGGGAGGTAGAGTCAGTCCTGACAGTACTAGGTTTAAGTCCTTTGTGGGAGTAAAGGGTGGAGATTATGGGAAGAAGTTTACAATACTAGAGGAATCTTTGGATGGTCACATGTGATAACACTGAGTACACTATGAAAAGCTGTTATAGCCATTAGGTGGACTCTCCAAGTCAGAAGACAGCTTGCAGAATCAGGTAAGGGAGGGAGAAGACGACGACGACACACGACAACATTTTTTACCCTTCCCTTCCCTCTCACAGTTATTCCCAATGCATATGACTTCTGCAGGGGCAGGGTAGGCAGGAAGGCTGCCTGAGAACCCTGCTGGACTGCTGGCCAGGAGTCACCTATGTAAGTCTCCTGGCCAGAGCCAACCTCTGGCACCCCAGCAACTCTGCACCCTATTCCACATAACCCAAACCCTCTGCCCCCCTCCTGAACTCATACCTCTTCCCAGACCCTGCACCCCAATCCCAACCCCCTCCTGCCCTAGATCACAACCCAAACCTCTGCACTCCCTATTGCACTCCAGTCCTCTCTGCCACAGGGTCACAACCTCCCTCCTACCCATGGTCACAACCCAAGCCCCTGCATCCCAATCCCTTTACCCAGGTCACAACTTCTTCCTGCCTTAGGTCATAACCCAAACCCCAGCATCCCAGACCAGTACCCCAGGTCACAGCCACCTCCTTCACACAAACACCCTCCCAGACCCCACTTCCTTACCCCAAGCTCCCTTCTGCACCCAGCCTTCATCCCAGACCCTGCACCTCCATTAATATCAGGGAAGAGCACGGCCCTCGCAACAGACTGTCTGCCATTTAGTTCTGTGTACATAGGTGGTAGGCCACTGACATTGTGGAAAATGTGCCAGTTCTATAGTCTCATCACTTTCGCACAGAGGGAGGGAGGCCCGGCTTCCCCTTGTCAGTTTATGTAGAACATACAGATAATGTTGTCTATTAGGACTTTCATGTGTGACCCTTTGATAAGTGAGAAGAAATGGGCACAGTATTCTTGACTGCCCTGAGCTCAAATAGGTTGCAGTGGAGGGATAGCTCCATGGATGTTATTTCCTTTTTGTCATAAGACCATTTAGATGTGTATCCGACCCTCAGTGACGCATTGGTGGTGAGCAGCAATGACGAAGAATTTTGTGCAAAGGGAATCCCTTTGCAAAGGTTGCCTGTGTCGATAGGTAATATGGGGGGGGAGGGGGAGTACGGAGTGTCACTTGCATCCCTGATACTGTGGGGAGAGGGGTAAGGGATCAGCAGCCATAGTCCAGGCAATGCTTTCTGAGACAATTCCCCCCGCAACCCCACCACTACTGCTAAATAATGGGATTGGGATGAGATGTGGGGGGGAGGGGAGGCTCTATGGGAGGCAAAGAATGGCAACTGCTCAGGAGAAGAGGAAAAAGGGGGCAGCTACTAGAGGAAAGGTTGCAAGTGCCTGGAGGGGAAAGAGGGGGGCCACTGAAAGCCAAGGGAGGTGGTTACTGGATAGTGGGTTGCACTTACATAGTAGCCCATAGGCAGCAGCAAATAGGTAAGTCTCTAGAGGAAAAAGGGGCAGCTGGGCCCAAACTAGGGATTAAATGAGGGACCACAGGTTGGAGGGAGTCCCATGGGAGATGGGGGACAGGACACAGGAGGGAGCAGAGACAGGGAGAAGGGAGGAGAATCATAGAGGAGGGCAGGAAGGGCCACATTAACTCTTCTGGGGGGCTAGGGCTATTAGATTTGGCCAGGGCTAGTATCTGGGGTGGGGCCAAAAATAAGGGGTTCAGAATATGGGAGGAGGTTCCAGGCTGGGGGGGGGGGGGAGCAGAACAGAGAGAAGGGACGAAATGGATGTAGATAATCCTAACTCATGTGGATAGAATTAGAAGGCATTAATGGTTTAGAAAGAAAAGGTTTCTTTTACCAACATAATTCTGTTGCTGTTTTGTAGATCTGAAAACTGTCCAAACACTTCTAATCCCTGTTTTAGGATGTGGATTTCATGTGGTATTGATAGCCATAAGAACTGACAACATCCACCACAACAGTTTGGTGGAGAGCTATAGAAGAAAAACTCCATTTCTCTCATCAGGACGTAGTACTTTTTGTCCACTCACTTGCAAGTCAGTACGACTGATGCTGTGGTCTGAAATATGATTCATGTGTGACTGAGAAGGGCCTCACTGATAGGAAGGTCACGTCTGAGGAGGAAGATACGTGCAGGATGTTCAGGAACTTATGGTGCATATCCCTGACTTCCTCCAGAGGTATCTGAAGAGAAACAGACACTCTTTGTGAAGTCCTGGAATAAGCAAAAATAATTCACCAGGGATGGTTGGGGAGGCAGGACAGTCTTGTCTGTAAAAAGAGAAGTATATGGTTTTTGGGATCGTCTACTCCTCGAGAGCACCCTTGCACTCCTCTAAGATTTTTTCTGGGGGCTCCAATGCCCTGGATATCATGGTTGAAAAAGCGTGTCCTGGGAGCTCAACGGGTGAGACTAGAAGCCCAAGAGGCATGAGGGTGGCAGTATGGCCACTAGGATGGCATGGCATGGAGCCTGTGATGTTGCTGATGGATAGCCCTACCAGGATGGCAGCAGAGGGAGGGGCATCTCCCTGATATGCCTGAGACCCTGCTGATATTGTGCACTGTTGGAGGCTTGGGAGGAATACTGAGATAAACAGCAAACTGCAGGAAGGGATGAGTCTGCATTGAGAGTGAGGAAGTGTGGCAAGGTAGCAGGGAAGACGCCCATACTGGGTGGGGACTCAGTGCAGAGGTCTGAATGCCCAGGAGAAGAGAGTCCACGCTGACTGTTCTGGTACCAGATGAGGCATCTGTATCCATGAGATATCACGTACCAGTGTGCTTTGGAGCGTTTGCTCCTCCTCTTCTCCTTCCATGTTGTTGACTTGCTGCCTGTGCCCATTGGGTCTGTAGGCACATAGACAGTACCTGTCACTGGAGTCTTTCTTGAGATGCGAGTACCAGGCAAGGTCGGTCTCAGTACCAACAGTACCAAGAATATTGAGCATGCTGGGTATCATTTGTGGCTAGCTTGCAGCTCACTGTGGGGACTTACTGCTCTCTTTTTCAACTTCTGGAGAGAGGTCAGCAGCTGATTTCTTAACTCCCTGGCGTACATCTGCATGGAGAGTCTTGGCACAGATTCAGAGGAGATCAGAGAGCCACTTTCATAAATATGATCTTCTGCCTCAGTGCTTTGTCCTTGTGAGACCAAGGTCTAAACTGCTAGAAGGAAGTGCACTTTTGAGGAATGTGTCCTTTCCCAATGCAATCAGTGTACTGTGAGTGAACGTCTGCAACAGGGCTAAACTTGCTGCAGGAAAGGGACTTCTTTAAGCCCTGATAATCAGACATACCCCATGGGGAAGGAGAACAACAAAAAAGGCAGGAGCGTGGACTTTTTTGGGGCCCTAGAGCCAGTGCGCGTGAGATCTTGGCTGCACCAGTGGGATAGCTGACTCTAGTGCTGGAGGGGGAGGTCGGTGCTTGTCATCTGCATTTTGTGACCGGTTCTGGGGATGAAGTGAACTCTATAAGCTCATGTGCTGCATCAAAGGCCCCCAGCATCGACAGCTGCCGGACCTCCTCAATGGCCACTTCAGGTGGGGTAATCTCCCCGCACGTTGAGCTCAACCGATGCTGCTGTGGTCCGAGAGCCTCCTGATGCGCCAAGTCAGCCAAGTGCCTATCCTTGTGGCACACTTTAAGGTCTTGCTTTGTTGGGGATCTTCCCCTATACTACCTCTTTCGCGACAGCATTGGGGGACTGTGACCAGTGCCTCGACGATAAGGGCTTTGCCAGTGTTGCAGACAGTTCTCTAATGGATGCCAGCATGCCACGCATGCTTGGTGCCACCAGTTGAAGTGCAGACTCCATTAGAATGAGCTTCAGGCAGGAATCGCTCTCCCGCATCTCCCACTTCTCTCGGATTGAAGCTCTTACAAATTCTACAACTGTCAGTGCAGTGACCCTCTCCCAGGCACTTCAGACAGAAGTCATGCAGATCACCACAGGGCACAGGCTTAAAGTATGTCATAGAAGGTTTAAAGCCCTGCGGCCCAGGCAACCCCTCACCAGGAGGGAAGAGATAAGCAGGGAAACTTCTCTCGATTAGAGCAATCAACTGTAAAACTGTTTACACTAACTAATCTAAACTACTAAAACTGAGAAATGTGTAACACTAAGGGATAGACTAACAACACAGTCAAGCACTCCAGCTACCATAACGGGCAGTAAGGAGGAACCAAGGGGTAGAGAGCCAGCAGGGGTATTCATATGCTGATATGCCATCCCCACTCCAGGAGGCTCCTCAGCTGGCCCGATGGATACTGCTAAGGAAAAAGCTCCGGAATCTGTGCATGTGGCACGCACACACCCCCAACTGGAATGGACACAAGAGAAAAAAAAACCCTGAAAAACTACTTTAGCTTAATCTACTTCCTAACCTAAACTGCACTAAGGCCCTATTACCACAGAATAGGAGTGTCCACATGGGAAGTTAGTTAACAGTAGCTATTCACCACTAGCTATTCCTGGGTTTCCTCCTCCTCATGTACACAAACCCTAAATATCTTGCTGAATCAGGACCTAAATTTCTCCTGTTCATAATATAGCATCTAGCAATACATTTGGCTCCCCCTCTCCCGCACTAAACAAAGTAATCTTGGTGTACTTGAAGGACCATAAGATTTCCAGCAAAATAATTTTATGTGATTGTAAAATTTCATACACAAGTGCCCTTTAAAAGAACTGCACTAACACATGTTTAAACTATCATGAGTCCTTAACAAGACGTGCAGTAAAGATCTTATATTAATATTTTTTATAAGTTATGGTAGATACAAGTGCTGTTGCATTCCTATGTTCTTGTTTATTTTACAACACACTGAACATCAGGATATTTGAAACAAATATTGAACTTCTCCTCCATCAAAAACAACAAAGATCATAGTTGACATTCTTAATATGTCTAAGGGTAAAATTAAATGGAGGAGAAATTTCTCTCGCATCTTTATAACCATAAAGAAAAAAAAGAAGGCGTAAGACCCATTATTTTTAAGAGGTCCTTTCTAGATCACCTTTAGTAAAAGAATATATGCTCTTTATCTATCTGATAATCTCAAGGACATAATTTTATAGGTATTTTCTCATAAATATCTACTCTAATTAAACTTAGTCACTTACATTAAAATAGGAGATGAGATTATCTGATGGTTTATCACTTGCTGAATTTAAAATCATCATTAACTGCTGGATAGTATTCATTGCAGCCCTGGAAAAATAAAATAAGATTTATGTTAAAGTTTATTTTGTATATGTTCAGTATCAGTCAACAATTTTATAATTATTCCCTGAGGCTATGTCTACACTGCCCTCTCTTGCACAAGAAAATATGCAATTGAAGAGAAGCAGTGAATATTGCCATGCCTCATTTGCATATTTAATGAGCCATCATTTTGCACAAGGGCTTTTGCGCAAAAAGGAGCCATCTATACAGCTTGTTGTGCAAAACCCCCCTCTTGTGCAAGAGCCATTCTTCCTGAAAAAAAGCCAGTCATAACTCTGGGCCTTTAAATCACCACCAGAGCTCTGCTCAGCCTGCTCTAGGTGGCTCAAAGGGCTGGCTGGAAGGGGGGGGCTGCAATGTGGTGCATTTCTGGCAGTGCTGAGGGCTGGCTTGGGGGGAGGGGGGGTAGCCACAGTGAAGTGCACTCTGGTTAATGCTCCAGTCCCACCCCTTCTGACCAAGGCCCCGCCCCTTCTGAGCGCATGGGGCTGGCCCCTCAACCTTGCCTAGGGGCTCAGCAAATCCCTCAGCCCTCTTGTATATAGTACAAAGCAGATTATAGGTCTGAGAAGCATGCTCACTCAGAATGGTTTAAATCAGTGTTTCCCAAATGGTGTTCCATGGAACCCCAGGGTTCTGCGAAGCGAAAATAAGGGTTCTATGAGAAAATTCCATTACAATAACTTTGAGATTTACAAAAAATTATGTGAATTTTGTTTCTAAATATATGCAATTAAACTAAATGTGATCTCATTACCTTGTTTAGCATTTGTTTATTATCCTTACTTATTTGTAGTCTACTTTTTCAGCTCCATATAGTAGCCATATTACTGGTTCCTCAAAATTCTTTCAAGTTTAAAAGGGTTCCATGGACAAATAAAATTGGGACACACTGGTTTAAGTAGTTATCTGGGTATGTGCAAACTTCTGATTCATAGAATACTAGAACGGACCTCTAGAGATCATCAAGTTCAGTCCCCTGCCCTCACGGCAGGACCAAGCACCTGATAGATGTTTGTCTAACCTGATCTTAAAGATCTCCAGTGATAGAGATTCCACAACCTCCCTAGGCAATTTATTCCAGTGTTTAACCACCCTGACTTTTTCCTAATATCCAACTTAAACCTTCCTTCCTGCAGTTTAAATTCATTGCTTCTTGTCTTGGTCCATTGCTTCTTGTCCATGACAGAATACAGTGATCAAACAAATTACAATCCAAAAATGTGTAGATAATTTGTACAACTTTAGCCACGTAAGTAAGTTAGTTTAGTAACCGGACCTGAAACTTGTTCATGACTGAGTATGTGCTACATAATAAATAAAGTAGAAATTGTGGTTACTAATTTACCCCTATTTATCAAAGCCTTTTTAAGCCTGCCAGACAGTCTGGCAAGTCAGGTTCTTTAACTGAAAAGTCTATAGTCTCATTGTTTATAAAACAGAAACAAAGAGAACTGTATTTGCCCAGCAGATACCAGGTACCAGAGTGGCTAAAAAGTTATAGCGTTAAACCACACAGGTACAGTCCCAATCTTGGTTTTTTGTTCATCATTTGTTGAGTGATACAAATGTATTTGTACAAGAATAGCTTTGCATGCCTGATTTAACTGAAAATTACATGAAGAGGAAGCAAATGTAACACCTCCACAAATATCAGTCTAACAATAACGAAATGTATTATTTTACTTGTCCACTTTTTATCAGTCCTTTTATGTATATTCAGGACGTAAGAGCTATTGGATAACACCGCAAAGGTTTACAACTTACAACAGATAATTTAGCTAGCTTGCTTTAAATGAAGTTCTTCAGTCCCATTTTCCCTAATATCTATTGCTTAAGTTTTTCTGGCTCTTACGGAGCCTGAGGCCTCCACAGTTATTGTGAAGACAGCTCTAGTAAATGGGCACATCTGGGCAGCTTTCAACACTTGCTAAGAAAATGAGCTTCAGGAGTCCTTCTGACATGCTGTAAGACTTTAAGGCCTTGTTCCCTTTATGCTTCCCACTTTCAGTTAGAGATCTTTTCTGATCCACCTTATTACAAATTGTTGTTGATTCCCACTGGCTAGAGTTGTTCCAAATGGATCTATGATTAGTATAACTCTGGGTTTACAGAAATATGTCTGATTAGCTGAGAAAATGGAAATGGGAGCTTTTATTCACAGACAGAATGGAATGAGGAGTGCTGATTACTTGGGTTATGGCACTCCAGGGACAAACTACTTTTTCTTCTGCCACTTTTAAACATTTTGATATGAGCGTGCCTAAAAATTTTGTTTGGGTGGAAGAAGGCATGGGAAGAAGCAGCCTGCACAGGAATTGTTATGTGAAGGTACTGGAATAAAGGCCAGACAATTCAATGTTATAATGCCCCTAACTAATATTTAAATCCCGATCCCTTTAAGTAAAGCTATTTTTCAAAGCACTACTCAGTCTGATCCAAGGCCATTCAAGTTAATGAAAGGCTGTGCCTGGACTTTATTGGGCTTTAGCTCAGATACACACAGTGTCAAATGGGAAGAATCTACAGTAAGTTCAAAAGTAAAAATGAAGTTTTCATAGCAACCCTTATGTACCATTAGTTAGTTGTATACCATCACCTCTGGGTCATAAGTGACCAAAAGTTTACTGCCATCTGCTGGCAGTTTGGCAGTCTATGCAAAATGTCTTGCTGGCCCCAGCCCATTTCTAGCAGACAGATGCCCAAGTCTGTATAACTGTCAGCTGGCACCCATCTGGTAGTTTCAGAAGACAAAGGACTAAATAGGCACAAAGTCTCAACTCCATCCTTTGATCCTAGAAGGGTTCTTTAGTAGGTCATAACAAAGATACATCAGAAAAGCTATGTGCAAACGTGGACAGCTACTGCTTCCCATCTTATCCACTGGAACAGATAGAAATATTCTAGGCTTCATGAATGTGCCAAGTTTTTCTGGCTAGAAAATCATAAGTAACAACAATTCTGCATTTAGCTTTTATTTTGGATGTGCAAACTTAGAGTATCCAGTTTCTCTCCTGCAATTATACAGGCTCTGCAGCAGTAAAGGGTAGCAAGGACTTATTTCTGGTCTGCAGTATCTTTACCAGAATGTGAAAATGAAAGCAAATGCATGATACTTGACATTTTCTCCCCAAGAATACTGAACAATCAAAAAACTTTAATGGTTTTATTAAAGTGCACGCTGGTGATGGAGAGAATGGAATAATGAGCAGCATATTTAAGGAAATACATTCTCACACTTATCTATAACTATTACACATAACTCATGCTTCCTTTATATTCTGGGTACTAAACCTACAATGTATTCAGAGCTACCCAACCACTATCAAGTCCCACGGATTTCAAGGAAAATGGGAGTTGAAAGCATTCAGTGCTTCTCAGGAGGCTATCAGCACCTTACAGGAATGGGGCCTTTTTTTTAAAAATGCTACATTCTTCAGTTCAACAAATTTTAGAAAATTCCAATTCAAGTAAAAAACAAATTGATGCAAATTTTTAAACTGCTTCATACCGAACTGGAGTCTGTGGAAGTATAAAATTAAGCTCTTCATCTGGGTTGTTTTTCCTTGGTGTTCGCTCCAACTGTGAACTGTAGAAAGACAAAACCTTATGAAGTACTGATGTTCTAATATAGCAAGTCTCAGTTAAAAAGTTTTCTAAAATGACTTAAATACTCCTAAAAAAATATCTATGCACCAGATTTTCAGGAGAGCTCAGTATTCAGCAGTTCTCCATTGTTCATTATCTGAATTACTAATTTAAGCGAAATAGATAACAGATTAAAACTGATTGTCTACAACTGCTAAGGATTTCCCTTGGTTTAACTATATCAATTTAGTCCATGTTAAACATGTGCTTTTTTGAGGCACACCCACTCCTTTCAAGCTCTCACCTCCAAAGAAAAAGAGGTGCTGAATCTTTAAAGATATCCTTCCTCCAAAATACTAACCACTGCAGTTCAACAGGAATTAACTAACAAGTCGGAGACAGTGTGATTAAGTCTTGTCCTCACTGTCGTGCAGTTCATCTTAGTGCTGCACTATAAATCCCTGGTGTGGGTGCTGTAAGCATGAACTAAAATTTATTCTTGAAGTGTCCCAAGGAGGAATTATGTTGCCATGCTGGTGTACATTCATTCTTGTAGGCCAAACTGTAGGGCAATATAGACAACCATTAGGGCTGGCCTTACCATGCGGCAAACTGAGGCAGACGCCTCAGGTGCGAGACTGTGTGGGGGGAAGGGGAGCCACTAAGACCCAGGGTGTAGAAAATTGTGTCTGCTGCTGGTGCAGTGACGGGACACAGGGGTGTCATTTGAGCTCCCCGCCTCAGGTGCCAAAATATTGTGAGTTAGCCCTGACAACCCCTGAGAATCCATTCCTCTTTCAATTGCTCAACTTTCACTTTTGACTCCAAAGACTTGTGCAGAATAGGAAAATAACCATAATTAAAATGTTAGCTAACATGTTAACATGTTTTTAAATACCAGTTAGCACGTAATTTAGACAAACCAAGGCCATGATTAAAAATGTGTTACCTGACTAATAAGCAGAAAGGAAGAGAAAAAAAAAAAGATTTTTAGGCAAGACTGGTCCTGAATTTCTGTTGTAAAAAGTGACTAGAGACCAGTAAAACCTTTTAGGATTTTCATTATGTATCTCAGAATTAAGAAAAGTGTTACCTTTCTATGTGATGAAGCTGTAAAGTTTCATCATGATCCAGAAATAATCGTGCATCTATATCTTTATTTTTCAGGTAAAGCTCTTCATATTGTCTGGAGAGATCCTCAACCTAAAAAAGTGAGAAAGCTTTATGCTTATAAGATCAATTCTGACAATGTATTCAAAATTGCATTCGTGATCAAAGGATAGGAAAGTTTCATTCTAAATTAAATATCTATATTAAAATATATTATGACAACTCTCATAGCCCCCAAAGTCATGTCACTATAGATATCAAAACACTAAAAACAAAGAGATAAATATCCCCCTCAAAGACAGATCCTATGCCCACTGATTTTAGTAGCATGGAATCTAATGCCAAGATGGAAAAATTTACATTTGGAGCTCACATTTCCACAAAGCGCATGGTGCTCTGAAAATAGCTGAAATCATTGAACTAGGCAAACTCTTGTTACAGGGAGGGAGCGGTTTGCCTACAATAAGTGGCATTTGTAATTGTGCTGTGGGAGTAGAGTCTGGCTGGACAGGGAAAAACCGTCTCAAGTTCACAGACATAATTCAGATCTCCCAGGTTCCTATGTTTGGGGCTCCAGAATGCCTGGCAGTGCCTCCTGTTCAACATGTGTCTTTTGGCAGGAAAGTACTTAATGCCCCACAATTTTCTGAAAATTAGGGTTTAAAAAAAAGGTTTCCATTTCATCAAATCAGCTTTACAACGTAAATCAGTTAGCTGCTGCTACTGCTGCTTTGTTCACTTAGAATAAGTCTTCACCAAAAACAGCAGCCGTAAGTGTGAATTCACCTCCAATGCCCGCATTTACTACACATATAGAATCATAGACAAATAGAACTGGAAGGGACCTTGAGAGATCATTAAGTCCACGAATGGAACATGTATACCTACGGGGAATTTCAGCATTAACAATACTAATCCTAGGGAATTTTGCTTACTTTTGAAAAAAGGAATGTTAGAGTCTAAATACTTATATATTGAATGCTAAAAGGCTATTCATGAAAATGAGAGTGACTTTCTTATAATAAAGCTGAATGATACACATTACATGATATTAGATTCTATATCACAACTAAGGCTGAAAATTAAGAGAAATGTGTGTTTCTGGTTTTGTACAGGCTTTCATTTGACCATTGTCTTTTGCACTATGTATAGCCTTGTATTTTGGCATATCTCTAGAGTTCCTTACTTTTGAAGACAGACTGCTGAGAAGAGGATATTTTTAAAGAAGGTAAAATTAGAATCTTGTATAAAAGGGTACTTTCAAAGAACTGCAATTCTCACCCATAACATCCCGGCGATAATGTTTTTCAAGTGGTTTTGATAAAATTTTGCACATAAGAGATTAATGCAGAACTAGTAATAGTTAAACAACTGGATAAGGGAAGCTTCTTTAACCGGTCAGTTGGGAACAATGTAGTCTAACTTTGCCTGAATGTGGCTGGAAGTTCAGCCGGAGACCCTAATGAACAATTCAGCAACTGTAAGGCATGTACGTAGACTGCTGCACCCACACTAAGCTGCAATGAAGTGAATGGGATGCCACAAAGTACAGCAGTCCACAGTTTACTTAAGTGCAAGAGTACAGCTTAAATCTTAAGGATATTTATGTCTGTAAAAGCAGATTAACCAGGTTGGATTGAATTTAAAGTTGAGAAGGTACCGAAATAATTGTAGGTAGATTTGCTTGATTTTCAGTCTTTATATTGCTGTAGCATTAATAGAAGTGAATAGCCCACTGAAATCAAAGGAATGAAGCATTGTTTAAAATTATACATTGCTTTGAGAAGAGTAACAAGTTGTCAACCATGAGGGTTGGCCAGCAGCCTAGGGACTATGGGGTTAACTATGTCCCTGGACCTAGCCAGGTATCTGCTCAGCCAATAGAAATGCAGGTAAGGATTTCAACTGAGAAATGAATTTTTGGGTTTTTCCCTTTTGTCTCTGAGCTAGAGTTTGCTCTCTAGATACTAAAGGAGACAGAAGACATGTCTTCTCCCTCCCCCCCCCCCCAAAAAAAAAAGACTTCATAATGTGTAAGTAGGGTAAAGTCTAGATAAATCCATCAGGTTTTATTGTTTTCTGTTTTGGGAATTTGGATCTGATGTGTGTGCTGTTAGAAATGGTTTTTCCTCTTTTTTGCAACTAAGTCCTGAGCCCATGGGAATCCTCCATGAGTATATTAATTGGTGGCTCTTACCATCTAACCATTCCAACGATGCTTGTAACTGGGATATTGTTTTAATAATAAAAGTTATTTCTTTCCCAATTTACCCGGTACTGATTCATTTCTGTGCCTGGAAAATCCGTCTGTGGGATCTGCAGGTCTCTGACGAGGGTACAGTAATCACAGACTGCAGCTTGTATTTGTTTTTCTTTTCTTTTCAAGCTCTTTGGAGAAAAGAGCTTGGGGTGCCCTGGGGTTGATTTCAATTGTCCACCCCTGTGTGTCAGTTCAAGAGCACTTGACAGTGGCAGTGGATTCCCCAAAATTCTGGTATTAGGATTTTGGGGGAGAGGGAAGAGGGAGAGTTCTTGTACCCAAGGCTGTAGAAATCAGGTTTTTGGTTGCTTTTGCAGGCCCCCCACTTCTGCATTCGTGCCAGAGTGTGGAATAACCTTGACACAAGTTCATCAACACTTGTGTTCATTATTAAAGTTGAAGTAAAATTTAAAAAAAAAAAAATCTTTATACCTGATATTAAGATGATTCTTAAAGAAAAGACTTATCAAGATGCTTGGAAATCATATTAAGTTAATTTTTGTGAATCACACCGTAATCCATTATAGGCGTATTCTACAGTTGCCACTGTAACTGCAATACAGTGAAAAAATACTTATGCAATCTTAAACATTTTAGAATGAACCACAATATATTTAACTATTTTAATTACTCTAATTACCTCTGGGAGTCCATTTGAAGTTACAGCACCAACAGAATTCAAGAACGGAATAAAGTTTGTGAAATATACATTTTTTACCTGGAAAAATTAAAATGGCATAACATTACCAACGTACATAGGTACCAAACATACATTATATTTTTACTATACAGTAAAATAAATTGACTATGTTATGCTTATTATAAGCTATTTTGAAATTACCTCAGCTAGTATTTATTTTCAAGCCATCTACACATCTGAAGATTTAAGTTAATTACTAAATGTGTATGCATTTCTATATCCACTGCTAGGAAACTGAAGGGTCAAAAGGGTGGCCCTCTTTTGAACAATAGTCTTTTTGGTTTCTGCTCATATGAATATCTGTACAGCCTCATATCCTTCTTACATGCTTAATGCTGATTAAACAAACAGTTCTCTTACATCTGTGGTTCTTTAAGAGTTCTTCACATGTGCATCTTATTTGCAGTATATGAGAGTGCCCCAACACAGTAGTTTAGAATGTTTCCAGTGTCAGAATCCCTTAAGTCGTGTTCACACTACTTATGCTCCCCATGAACAGAGACCTCCCAATTTCACTCAGTTTCTTCACTACTCAGAACCCAAAATAAAATTAAGACTCTAAAGCACCAGTGAAAAAAAAGTAGGGTATGGGAACCACACAAGCAGACATCTTAGTTACTATTTGAACATCACGTTATCCTCCTTTGTACTGCATATGTAGGTCCCATTCTTATTGATGACCCAGAATTAACCTTAAAAGGAGGAAAGTTATTTAGGGAGAAGGGGGAGGGGGCATTGTAAAACCATCCTTTCAAAATGGACATTTATACTAGACGCATTCACTAACAAACAACATTTTTGCAAATGCAGGGCCCAAGCTCCAGATAGCTGCCTGCCCTAGAGATCTCCAGAAATGGTATTTGACTTAGATATGCCACAGATGTCACTTGTAATATGGTAGAACAAGCCAAAATGTTTAAAAGGGATATCAATATCTACACACACAGCAAATACAATCAGATGCAGGTTTTGAAGTGAGATTAAGCAACCATTCCCTTCCATTTATTAGCATAATCAATAAAAAGTCTTGAAGTTTTACACAAAGATTTAGTTCTATCCAGGATATGGAACTTCGCTTCAGTTGGAGACTAATAAGGTCTTGGAAAGGAAATAGATACAAGAATAAACTGATACGGAAGTCCAATAATATATTTGAAATGAAAGATGAATGACATCTGTTACCCTGTCCATATGAAAAACTGTATAAGGAAGGTTGATCATTAATGTTTGTAATTTGTTTATCTTATAGGCTATGGTAATTGCCACTAAGAATGCCACCTTAATTTATGAGCAGTGAATAGGACAGATTGATATGGATACAAAAGGATACTCCACTGGAGGAAAGGCGAGAGGGACACATTTAAATCCCATGTTGGAGCAATCTTTTTATAGGAGGAAAAAAAACAGTTCTCTCAAATCTGCTATAGGGAGATGAAATGCTGATCTCACTGCCAAATCTACCTTAATTGAAGAAGCAGATTGCAAAGTAACAACTTAAGATTTCAGGAATAGAGTACTAAGTAGTAATATGAACCTTAACTATTGCCCAAAATGGAAGCATATCTCCTTAAGGGTATATGTAGTTCTTGTAGACTATTTCCTGCTCTGAAGTAAGGTACTCTGTATTTCTGAAGAATGTTATCCAATCTACCTAATGCAGACATCCAGAAACCACACAAGCCATGAGATATAGTCATGCTGGATTTGGGTGGAAAACTAAACTGCTTTTGCAATATCATGTTGTACTGAAATTGAAGCATGATAAATTGATGTTCGAACAAAATCAGGAATTACAAAAACCAGAACTGGCAGGGGTAAGCAGAAGCTAAACTCAAATCTTTGCCTTGTCTTCCTTAACACTTTTGGACTTAGAAGAAAACTGATGCAAGGCATACAACAAATGGAGCAACCAGCAAATCATGAAAGCATCCACTACAGATCCCAGACTCTTTCCTGCCTGAGAAAGAAACAAATGCTTTGAAGCCACAGGTCTAGCTGGAAAAACACACCCACCTTCAGAAGATTTGGTCCAGTAATTAATAATTTACCTCTGCTAATGAAACAGACATTTTTTTCTGCTTAGTGAATTAGCTAAGCCACTGTTCTCTCCTGGAAAATAAAGTAATTGTCAAACTGATACGATTCTGGACACACCATTCCTGCAAATTTGTGGCTTCTTGACATAGATCAGACCTTGTATCTCATTGCTTATGTAGTGGCTTCCTCTCTGCAGTTGTCCATGAGAATTTAAATGAAAGACTCTCATCTGTGGTAGGAATGACTTTCTAGCTGGACTCAAATATTATGTATTAGGAGTATCCCCAAAATGCAAGACTGAATCTGCATCAGACTTGTATGTGCTCCCCAGGCCTTGATAAAGCTGTCAGACTTGTGGGTGGTATTGGAACAGAAAATGGTATTCGCGTTTTTGTATTGTACCATCACGTCAAAGAGTTTAAAATTCATTATTGAAAGTTAGAGGAGTCCAAGTCACATTAGGCATTTCTGGTTTGTATATTGTCTTAATCAAAGTTTGAAAAAGGTCTAAATCACAGATTCACAAACTTCTAGACCACATGGTGTTGTGTAATATCTTCACTGATGCCTGAGTGTGACTGCATTGGGAAAGTAACAAGTTTTTTATAGTCTGTTGAATACATTAAGTTGTTGCTATTGAATCTAGTTGAGCTTTACACATTCCAACTAAACCAGAACTAGATTCTATTTATAAAAAATTGATTTTCAAATCTAAGGATGAAAACAGAACCTTTCACACTGCTAAGCTCACCTATTCAAGAGCTTTCTCATATAAGCCCATCACCCAGATGAAGGTAAATGTGCAATCTTTGTTTACTTAGATAGGTTGCTACTATGGGGAAACAAATGGTGAACACTCAAGCAATGAAAGAAATTCCAAAAGGGAAGTACTCAGAACTGAAAGTGGTTTACCAAAGAAATCTTTGATTTGTGGCTATGTGCAGGGTATATCAAACACATGAAAATAAGCATCCTGTAAACTCAAGGGCAAATGAACAAATCCAAGAGATCTCAAGCAGGAACAAATTGCTAAGGAAGCCCATGCTCCTAGTGGCTTTGAAAACTCTGAAGGAATTTGAAAATGCCAGAGTCAGAGCAGAGTGCAACTGACAATCAAGAGCTTAAGAGGAGTGAAACTGATGAGCTTTGGTTTTAGAATTTCTTCCCTTCTTCAGGAGCCCTCTGTTGTGAGTGCCTCTTATATTAATGCAGCACTGAAGGCTCCACCACAGTCT
Source organism: Pelodiscus sinensis (assembly GCF_052426305.1). Lineage (NCBI taxonomy): Eukaryota > Metazoa > Chordata > Testudines > Trionychidae > Pelodiscus > Pelodiscus sinensis. The sequence goes on along the minus strand of NC_143052.1, from coordinate 293,743,575 downwards.
TCCTCAGCGCTGGCTTCAAGCAAAGCTATCTACCATCAGGTAATGTAGATAGGGAGCAGTGCTGAGCAACAGTTTAATGTTTGCTAGACAGCGCTGATCTGACTGCTCCAAGCGTTTGGGAAGCCTCCCCATATTCCTCTTAAACTTAAGAGTTCCATGCCTGGTAACCAAAGAGCACTCAGACTGTGCTGGTACAGAAGTACTTTCTGGACTCTGTTCAAAATCCAAAGAGTTCACAGACTTTTCTATAAGGAAGAGCTTTAACCTGGACTGTCAGTGCATTTCTCAATAGATTTGCAGACTGCACACTCAACATAGTCTTTTCCTGGGAGGTAAAGACACCTATCTATTAGAGGGAAAGCCCCACCTGTGCATAATTTAAAAGCCTAGGGATTTCAACTGTTAATGCAACTAAAAATCTACTAAAATGACTTAGAACAAAAAATTTTTTTTTGAAAATAGTAGCAACACACACTAGTAAACACTAAAGCAACAATAGCTCAATAGTAAACTATCCTAACAAGCAACTATACATAGAACATCATTGTTGTTCCACATGCCAGGGTCAGGTTTGTCCAAATTCAATGAATGGCAGTTGGAGTGGTTGAGCTTGATATGCCTTTGGATAGGAGAGCACAACCCTTACGGGGAGCTACTATAGGGAACATTCTAAGCTGTTGCAGTGGGGCACAGCATGAGTAGAATCCACATGTTGAACACTTGAAGAAAAAACAAGTTAGATGCTTTATTTCATAGTCTCCCACATGTAAATACCAACTGCATGCACTCTAATAGCAAAAGCGTAATCTTTCTTTTTTTAAATAAGAAATCTTGGGACAGGGATAGTGCTACTAATCACGGGACTAAAACGGATTGACAGTCAGGTCAAAACATTTTTTAAAAATGGTTTACTACTGCCTAAGGTTTTAATCATATTTTTGGATTTCACCTCGCTCGATTGACATTACACTGAGATCTAAGATGGTGAATTTAAAAAAAAAAAATCACAAATCTTACCTCATCTAAATTACAATCATGTTCTTTACAAAGGACTTCAATAACTTTTGTGTCAATGTCAGTTTGTCTTGAGGTACGTGTAGTCCTGTTTTGACCTCGCCTTGGAGCTCGAGTTGAACCATTAATAGACAATGCATTCACAGCAGATTCTGTAAAAAGACAGTCAACATTACAACAGAAAAGAAATTGCAACTGAAAATCAAAAAGAATATTTCTGGCCATTACACTTAAGCACACAAAGGAGGGTGATATGGTTTTAAGAAAGGAGTCTACAAATCTTACACAGAAGAACAAAAAGCACACTTATGATTTATGACAAGAATGTGGAATTGCATCACACAAAACCACATGAACAGAAAATGAGAGGCTGTTTGGTATAAGTCTTTGCACATTATGGTTTTAAAGCAACTTATGTGGAATTTAACACTTCTTTGCACTTTTCATCCACAGCTTCAAAATCATTCTGTAAAAGGTTGGTAAGCATTAGTCTACTGCCGTGGTCCCCAACACGGCGCCCGCGGGTCCATTTGTGTGCGCCTGCCAAGTGCTCTGGGCTGGCCTGGCCCCGGGCACGTGGTGCATGCATGGTGCCGAAGCCGGCCCGGGCGCGCCGCGAATTTGCCGCTTGCGCCCCGGGCACGCGGCGCTTGGGGGGGGGGAGGGGAGCGCTGGCCCTGGGCGCGCGGCACTTGCGGGGTGGGGGGGGGACGCGCAGCGCTTGCGGGGGGAGAGCGCTGGCCCTGGGCGCGCGGCACTTGCGGGGTGGGGGGGGGGGCGCAGCGCGGCGCTTGCGGGGGGGAGCGCTGGACTCAGGCGCGTGGCGCTTGCGGTGGGGGAGGGGCACACCAGCCCCGGGCGCGCGGCGCTTGGGAGGAGCGCCGGCCCCGGGAGCACAGCGCTTGCAGGGGGGCCCCGCCCCCGAGCAAGTGGCTATGGGGGGGGCTGGCATGCATGTGTCCCCGCTCTCTGGTGCCCAGCAGGCAAACGGCCACGCCCCCTGGCGCCCGACAGCCTCTAAAAGTTGGGGACCACTGGTCTACTGTAACATCCAGAGTTGGACTATATTTCCCAAAGGTCTGAAAAGACTATTTTCCGGTAAAGCACAGTTCTTTGAGATGGACTTTGCATATTCACACTTATAGAATGCACCCACCAGATTTGACAAGACAATGGTACCATCTTGTAGTGGCTCACCCTGCCCTTTCTCCATCCACCAGCAGCACTCATGCAGACTCAGGGCACAACTGTATGGAACAACAAATGCCACTGCCACTTCAGTTCCTTCCAACCTCTGAAGTGCAATACTGAGTAACTACAGAATTAGGACCCTGCAGCAGCAGGAAAGGTAGGCAGAGAACATCAATCTGCAAAGCACATTTTGCAGTAGATCTCAAGATATCAAAACTCTCTTCCAAAGCTACGGCTGCCAAATTTTAAGTTGATGCCCTCCTATCCCCCAGTTTATTAAACTCAATTGCATCTATGGCATTGCACCCCATATTCTTTATGGAAAGAACTTATGAATATGAATAGGCATAAGTGGAAGATGCTTATGTAAAGCTATAATCTGTTGAATGTGAATATTCTATTTCTGTGCATGTATTTGAAGTAAGAAATATGAAGTACAGGCAGTCCCCGGGTTACATGGATCCGACTTACATCGGATCCCTACTTACAAACGGGGTGAGGCAACCCCGCACTAGCTGCTTCCCCCCAGCAGACCAGGGAGACGCGAAGCTAGCGCCCCTCCCAGCAGACCAGGGAGACGCGGAGTGGCTTTTCTCAGCAGACACCTCAGCTTGAGAATAAAGGACTGAGGGAAGTGAGGTGTGGGAGAATAAAACTGAGCTCTGGAGAAATGTTTGGCTAGAGTTTCCCCTACAATATGTACCAGTTCCGACTTACATACAAATTCAACTTAAGAACAAACCTACAGTCCCTATCTTGTACGTAACCCAGGGACTGCCTGTGCATACTATATCTAGATTAGTGAACAGGTAAGTAAGGGCCAGCAGTAGTAAAGAAACATGAATGGCCTGATACTTGGAACAATAGTCTATAGTCTTGATTTTCCTGAAAGCCTGGACTATGGTTGGTCCTGCCAAGACATGTGGCCAGGTCACCTATTTTGGATTTTGTACTTTTCCACTGGAAGTGTGAAAAATTTAAACTAAATTCAAAGAATTAATGTCTTTGGCAAAAGAGATATAAAAGATGGGAAACAAAACAACGTGGGTGTCTGCCAGAAACCAGGATATAACTGCTTACTACCTAGGATGACTGCTGGACACATCCAAGATTGAACAGAGGAAAGGATCGGGCCCAAGTTGGCAGGCTTCCCAGCTTGTGAGAAAAGATTATTAGAACGACTGTTAGGGTAAGAAATTGCATGTAACAAGTTTAAGTACAAAGTTTAGCTGGCATGTTTTGTTTTACTTTGCTTAGTAACTTACTTTGATCTATCTACTTTTTATACTAAATAAAAGTCAGTTTATTAATAAACCCAGTGTAAGTAATTCTTACTTGGCAGGGACAAATGTTGTGCATTAAAAAAAGGATAGAGAATATCCTTTTGCCCTTATACAATATCTTATTGCCCTTATATAAATCCATGGTATGCCCACATCTTGAATACTGCATACAGATGTGGTCTCCTCATCTCAAAAAAGATATACTGGCATTAAGAAAAGGGTCAGAGAAGGGCAACTAAAATGATAAGGGGTTTGGAACGGGTCCCATATGAGAAGAGATTAAAGAGACTGGGACTTTTCAGCTTGGAAAAGAGATTAAGGAGGGGGATATGATAGAGGTATATAAAATCATGAGTAGTACATGGAGAAAGTGAATAAGGAAAAGTTATTTACTTGTTCCCATAATATAAGAACTAGGGGATACCAAATGGGCAGCAGGTTTAAAACAAATAAAAGGAAGTTGCTCTTCACACAGCACATAGTCAATGTGTGGAACACCATACCTGAGGAGGTTGTGAAGGCTAGGACTATAACTGGGTTTAAAAGAGAACTAGATAAATTCATAAAGGTTAAGTTCATTAATGGCTACTAGCCAGTATGGGTAAAGAATGGTGTCCCTAGTTTGTTTTCAGAGGATGGAGATGGCTGGCAGGAGAGAGATCACTTAATCATTACCTGTTCAGTAACTCCCTCTGGGACACCTGGCATTGGCCACGGTCAGCAGACAGGATATTGGGCTGGATGGACCTTTGGTCTGTCCCGGTATGGCCGCTCTTATGTTCTTATCTTATGTTCATAGGTCTTTCACTGATAAAGGAGGTGAACAATTCATGAGCTTGCTCAGTATAAAACTTTATGCAGACTAAGCTGGATTTATCTGGGGTTCTGGCTCCATTGAGGCTGCTCCTGGGTTCTGTGTAAAGTGTTGGACTAAGCTGATTCCTAGAGTTGAGCTGATTTCATTGTCTTTGTTGCTCTGCTGTGGGCTGAAAGCCCAACTCTGTTCCAGGGTTGGAGGAATCCAGAGGGTTTAGCTCAGCAGGACAGGCTGGTGGGATGCCCCAGAAAGCAGTTAGGCAGACTCCGTGGTACTTCAGCACATCAAGTGACAGTCTCAAGGGGATATGACCAAATACATCACAGCATCCTCAGAGGAAGAAGATGCAGTCTGTATCCTAATATTGTCATTAGAAGATGAGGCAATCTGCATCTGAGATGTTGAAAGTCATCCTGCGGAGGTCCCTCCTAGTAATCCTCAGAAAATTCTAAAAATAGGGGATAGTGCAAGAGAAATTCTGCTCATTCCAAACCTCTCAGATCCACAGATTAGGTTGAAAGATGCTCCAACACCAGAGAGTTCAATATTCTAGGCTGGTATGGATAAGGACTAGGAGTCAGCCAGTAGAGCCAGGACATCCAAGGAAGCATAAGCCAGTCCTGCCATCTTCCTCAACCTAGAATCATTTTCCACTGAAGGACACAATGGGAATTTGGCATTACCTCGTGTAAAACAATTTTGTTGGGGGAAAAGGCTGTCTAACAGTCACAGGACCCTGTTCAACCCCAGATTTTGGATCACATACTGAAGCCTTTAGTGTACTCCAACAATGAGTGTATGCAGAGGACACTAAACCTAGAAATCCCATTCAAAAGAAAAAAGATTTTTTCACTTATTTTACTGGTGTCTTCCACTAAAAGGAACAGATCTGGAAAAGAAACACTAATATTTTGAAGTTGTCTACAGAAGAAAATTTTAGATTTTAGATTTTTGTTTCATTAAGATTTTGCTAAAGGTCAAAGTAGTATCATTTCATCTTTATTGACTTGACTTTTGTAATTGTATATTACATTATAACCATGGTATAAATATACTATACATTAAAAATAAAATTTTACATTTGAAGCTGGTATTCTAGATTTGTCAATTGATGGTTTGGTGCTTGGTAACTATACAAAGTTTTTGACCAGTTGTGTTCTCTTGGTGGTTTCATCTTCAGTCCTCTTTTATTTTATTATTGTAATTTAGCAAAAACTAAAACCTTTCTACAGTCACCAGAACTTAAGTACTAAAGTGTGTTACTGATCAGAATTGAGAAGCACTGCCAGATTTGTGAGAAAGCTTGAGCAGTGCCTATTCAAACTGTGGCTGGCACTGATTTTAAATATTGATGTAATACTTTGCATACTGACAATTCTTGAGATTTTATTTAAAAATAATATTTTGTTTTCTTATATTCAAATTTTGGAGCCGGGTGCTATCAGAATCTCACCTTTCTTATAAAAAGAGTTTTGAGTCATCATAGTTGCATTAAAAAGTTACAAAATGTGAATCCTTAAGATTAAGCAGGCACAGAACACACTTTTTTTCTCTCTCAACTTTTTCAGCCAGACTCCAGATTTGTGAATGTTTGTGTTCTGCAATACTCTGTATAATGTCTATCCAATATCAATACACTTTAAAAGGATGGATTTCAACTCACATCTACATTAGGGAGCAATGTTATTTATATTGACATTAAAACTCTCCAGATTTTAAAATAAAAAGGAAAGAAAGTCTTTTTGAACATTAATTTTATATTGCAATGGAGCAGGGACAAGACTGCCAATAATCCACACTTTTGAAGCTATTTATCAATAGATAATCAGACAAAAATCAAGAATATATTATAATCTAAATAAAATACTAGTTATGGATCAAAAAAGACAGACATTATTAACATCCTTCCACAATCCAGTTAAAGGAAAACCCCATATCCAACTTGTTTCCTTGTTCATAAACCATATTGTCTAATTTCAATATACTGTACTATTAAAATCTGTTCCTTTTAGTGGAAGACACCAACATAAAAATGAAGTACTCCAAGTAACACTCATGTGTAACTATGGACATTAAAAGTAATGTGCTTAATAAGATCTCAGGTTTTAAACATACAAGGAGAACATACTAAATGTTACAGTTTAAGATGAAAATCATTTTTCCAAGTAGCTTTACAACAGGAATGAATGTTTACTAATGTATTAGACCGAGGTCAACTCAAGGCAAAAGCAAGGAAAGAGGAAGTTACCTCTATCTGGAGATTCTTTAAGACAAGGGTGTCCAAACTTTTTTCAAAGAGGGCCAGATTTGAAGAAGTGAACATGTGTGAGGGCCGTCCCCGCACTCTCAGCCCCAAGGCGGCGGGCCCGCAGGGTTGGAGGCGGGTGGAGAGCGCAGGGCACGGCGGCCTCACAGCGGCCCGGGGGCAGGGCGAACCCGCAGCCGAGCGGGGGAGCGGACGTGCCCTACAGGGCAGGCTCTAGGACCGCGGAGGCCATGGGCGGCGGCGGCACGGCCAGAAGCGGCACGCTGGGCGCGCCAGTTCAAAAGAGCGCCGGGGAGCCAGGAGAGGGGGAGGAAGCGGGGGCCGTACTAAATCGGAACACGGGCCGCAATTGGCCCGCGGGCCGGACTTTGGACATGCCTGCTTTAAGATATGCAATCCCTATTTAGAAACCACTGAGGGATTATGCATGCACGCTTGTCCAGAGCCAGAGATGTCATTTACCACAATGTCATGGAGGCCCCACTTGTGGTCAATCACAAACTGCTGCTGAGCAAGTCTACAATCATGCATCCCTGAGATACAGAATGAAGATAATGAAGATAAGAAGATCAGGTAGGCAATGCATTAATTCCAGCTGTCTTGGTCTACAGAATGGTCAGCACCCTGCCCATCTGTTTGACACAACAAAGAGTGGTGGGATTGTCTGAGAAGCACATGACGGGAATGAATGAACAGGAGAAATACTTGGCATGCCTTGCTTACAGCCTAGGGTTCCAGAATGCTGATGTGCATCCAGGATTTCCAAGTAGTCCATGTTCCCTATGTCATGAGATTGCGCACATGCGCGCCTCACCCTATAAAGGGATGATTTGGTAAAGATTGTCTTATGAGGCAGAGAGGAGAAAGGTAATACCTATGCAAACCTGACATGGGTCTGTCCACTACTGGCAGAAAGAGTACACTGGACAGGACATGAAATCCATGTGCGGAGATCCATGGCATGATGAATGGGAAAGTAAGGTAAACTTTCTGGAGCCACATCTAGAACTAGCTAAGGTGCAGGGCAGTGAAGGCTATGATGTCAGCAAATGAGGCCATGTGGCCAAAGAGGGTCAGAATGACTGAATGTGAGCTAGGAGTTCCTGCAGAGTCTGGAACCTACCTCAATAGGTAGACTCAGGAGTTGATGTAGGCACCTATAAAATCTAGGTATTATGAGGGGTTCAAGATTGATATTTCAACATTGATGCTAACTCCAAGAGTGGAAAGGAGGCTGTGGCACATGAAGGGTGAAACTTGGGCTTCACATCTGGACTGTGCTACCAGTAGCCAGTTGCAAGCTAGTAGTACACAAGGACACATACTGCCTTAGATAGGCTGCCAGGACTAAGAAAACTTTGGTAAACACCTTGGGAGCAATCGTGAGCCTGAATGGAAGTACCATGTACTGAAAATGGTGCATGCCAAATCATGAACCTCAGGTACCATCTGTACACTGAAAGACTGCTTTCGCATAAAGAGCCATAAGCCACATGCCTTCTTCTAATGATGGGATGATTGCTACTAACTTGACCATAGAAAACTTGAACTTGAAGATGAAATGATTGAGAAGATGGAGGCACAGAACTGGTCTCCGTTTGCCTTTCTTTTTGGCTATTAGGAAGCTGAAAAGAACCGCATACCCTGGTATTCTGGAAGAACCAGTGATATAGGTCTTCTTTGTAACAAGGAGCTCACCTCTAGGGTGAAGATGCTTTTGTGAGAATGATCAATGAGAGATTGGAGTAGGGGCCATGGATGAGGTAGCACGATTAACTTGATCATATAGCCATGTGGATAACATTTAACACTCATTTATCTATCATTATTGCACTCCAAGTTGGTAGAAAGAGTGCTAGATGACCCCTGAAGTGTGTTTGTATGGCAGCAAGAAAGGTGGTTGAGGTCTTCTTAAAGTTCTTCAAAATGTTTTTTTCTGTAGGGATTGCATTCAGCAGGAGGAAGCCTGTGAGGGTAGACCTGAAGAATATGATCTTTGAGTCTTTTGACATTTCTGCAGCGGTTTGCAAGGCGTCTGATGGAAAAATTGGGAGGTCCTGCAACATTGCAGCGGACAGAGCAGGTGCATAAATACCAAGGAACACAATGTACTTCTCAACCATTTTCTGGTTTAAAATATTGGATTCATTGAAAGGGAGATTTTCAATGGCATTTTGCAGTTCCCTGTGGCTATATCTACACAGCAGCACTATTTCGGAATAACTGATGTTACTCTGAAATAATGTGTCTACATAGCAAGTCATTATTTCAAAATAATGGCAAGCTGGAGGACTTCTTACTCTGACTCCTGTAACTCTCATTTCACAAGGAGTAAGGGAAATTGAAAGAAGAGTGTTCTTCCTTTGACTTCCTGCTATGTAGACAGCATCAAAAACCAAATTACGCTATTTCGACTTAAGCTATGTCAATTGCGTAACTGAATTCAACTTGCCCTACTTTGTAGACATGCCCCAGGAAATCTAAGGAATGGAGCCACAATTCACTCCACATGGCTACGTCTGTAGCCATAACAGGATCTACCACATCCAGAGCTGACTGAAGTGATGTCCTTGCCTTCAGTTTCCCTTCCTTTAAGATTGCCTGGAAGTAGATCTAGTATTTCTGCAGCAGTTTTTCAGAGTTCTCCAGTTTGTTGTAATTCAGGAAATTGTATTCGAAATTGTATTCAAAATTGTGACTGAAGTCTGACTGAAGACTTTGTGGGCCAAAAGATCCAACGGCTTCGCTTGTCCTCCTTATTGGACGAAATGGAACTTGGCTGTTGTCTGGATCATTCCATGAACACCTGGACAAGTGAATTGATGAGGAAAGGGGGTATGAGAAAAGAAATTCACACCCCTCAGCAAGTACACAATAGTTTTTCTCACCTCCTGGAAGGTATGGCCAGTGTATGCTAAACTGTTTTAGCTGGCTCAAGAATAGCAACTTTCACTGGCAGAATAAATATCCAGAGCCAATGAGTGAAGGATATCCATAAGTTTATACTGAGTATCTTGGCTCTCCTCTAGAGAGTTGTCTCTAGCCTCTGTTTCTCTGGAGGTGGGTGACAAGGGAGGGATCACGTGAGGATTACCTGTTGTGTTCCCTTGCTCTGGAGCATCTGGTATTGGCCACTGTCGGCAGACAGGATACTGGACTGCATGGACCGTTGGTCTGACCCAGTATAGCCGTTCTTATGTGAAGCTCTCCTGCAACTTTACACAGGTGATCCAGGAATGGGCAGCATTAATCTGAGGTGAAGGAGAGTAACACCATTGCCAAGTTACGTGAGGATGATGGGAATTCTCCTGCTCCAATGGTACTGAGTGTACCAGAATGAGCTGGTCTTCTTTCTTTATTGGTTGTATTTAACTTGAAGATGCCCGAGGATGGGGAGACAGGAAAAAAGTTTCCTCACAGAATGGGTGGATTCTAAGTGTAGGTATTGGAGCCACAGTTCCCAATGAGGTCAGCATGGCAGATCCAGTGGATATTACAGTGGGTCCCATGGCATGGAGAACCAGTGGTTCTGTGGTACTGAAATGGAGGATACTGCCACAATATAAAAGGCCTATATCCGTAGTGGCAATAGTGGTTGGAGATTCTGACTCCATCCAACCCCAACAAGACAAACACCAGTTTCACTGGCAGTACCAGTGAAGCTGGTGAAACCGTGTAGCATATTGGAGCATGGGGTGCCTTAGCTGTGATATGTCCCTAGAAGAGCTGTTCTTAGAAAGCATGCAGACTGTCTCTCCCAGAACAAATACTTTTTGGGGGCTCTGATGCTTTTTCTGGTCTCTCTGGTATTAGAGAGATTTTTTCTGCACCTGGAACCCCAAAACAGTGGTCTTCCCCAGAGTGAGCAATTCTTGTAATCTATGAGGCACATGTATTGGTGTGTGAAGTTCAGTATCAGACCCATCAACTTCTGCGGTATTTTTTATTTTAGAGCAGGGATGAGAAACCTTTTTGGATCGGGGCCACTGGCTTACAGAAAAAATCGATCAGGGGCTGCATACAAGTGAGAAGCAAAAAAAAACCACCCCACACAACCATCCTCATTGATGTGGCTCCCAACTGAGATGAGGAGAAAGACACTCCCCAGAATGCAGGCAAGCAGGGGGCCGCATCCACACCCCAATTTTAGAGTGTGTTTCCTCCCCATGACTGAAATTTATTGAAAGATAATCTTTTAAGTTTGGAGGAAAACTTACTGCTATGGATACATGCATGCTTCCTGACCTCCTAACTAGGCCATGATGTGGAATTCATGTTGGTGGTACCACATTCGGAGTCCGTAGCTATAGGCACACTTAGCTATCTCAGGCTGATATACTGGGTACTGCACACCCTGGTTCCAAATGATTTCTTATGGCAACTTCCATGAGATGCTTCTGGGAGCAGACAGCCCAGACTTCTCAGATATGGTAGGAGAAGGATTGGCAGATGCTGTACCTGGATGCAAAGTGGGCTTCTCCCAAGCAGTAGAGGCCGCAGTGATATTCATTATAAAATATCTATAACCATATTCTTTTGCAAGTGCATCACATGCAAGGGGAAATGTATAGTTCCAACCCGGACTACGTGGTGGTGAGAAGGAACTGGAGATGCAGTCGATCCATCCTACCCACTGCCATCTCAGACAAAACTACAAGAGATGTCAAGGGCGCATATGTAGGCCACTGGATGCTGTTACTCTCAAATTCTCCAGCTATGGACATGTTGTGCATGTGTAAATCCTCGGCGGAATACAAAATGGATCATCTCTTGCACAAAATTACCTATAACACAACATCCTGTATACCCCTTTTCATTCTGAGTTAACATTCCAACCAACTTTTACTCCATCTATTATTCTACCCTCTCTTCTTTATGTTTTTCCTTTGTGACTTCATAGTCTGTTAGACAAGAACACAGTTGAAAATTCAGCAACAGGGATGTCATTACATTACTATACATCAAAAAAGCTTTGTAAAATGAAACCACCATTCACTTTTTCCTTTCTGTAATATCCCAATCAAAATTTAAGTAATGCTTTTCACTTCATTTTCTCAAGTCCATAGTACATTTAGTAGTAGTATTTCTGCTGTACTACCAGATCACCACAAAACTCTTATGGGAGCAGAGAGGCTACAAAAATAGGGCAGGGATAGTAATAATGAAAGACTTACTACAGTAAATATATATCAATGTTCTGTTTCATTCAATAACCCAAAACTTAAACAGTTGTAAAATAGACTCAGATAAAAAATTTCTATATTGCATTCAGCATAGGCGCTGTTGAAGCCCCCAAAACAACTGAAGTTGACTTCTTTATGAATTTTAAGCTTCTGAACACAAGATTAAATTCCTTACTGTATGGCTCCTTGAGCATTGCTGGGGGTGATAGTTTGATAAAATATTCAAGGACACATAGCAGTAACTGGAAAGAGATCACCAGGTCATCTTCCATCTGCAATACTTTTCCTGAAAATGTAAAAGAGGACTCTGAGTCAATAACTAGAGTTTAAAATAAAATTATTCCTGAGAGAAGGAACATTCACATGTTACACCTCAAAAACACTGTGAATGGATTTTGGATGTGAGCATGTCCTGAAATGTGATGCCTTTAGTCGTGCATAATTCATAAAGATTTGTCACTCAGGAAAGAACATACATAGCAAATCCATTTTTTTTCTTAAACTGTACATGAAGTAGGGATGTCAGCAGTTAACCGGTAAGCATCATATTACAGGTTACAGCTAACCGGAGTAGTCGTCCCTCACATGGTCACAGGCACTCCAGCCCAGTGGGAAGCTGCAGTAGGCCTGGCTGGACTGGAGTGGCCCCTCTGACCACAGGATCCTGTTCAAACGGTTAATTAATTAAATTTAACATTTAACAATGTAACTGATAAAACAGGATTTTACATCCCTAGCATGAAGTTCTTATTGTCCAGCACAACTACTTAACCTTCATGTATCACTCCCCTCCCCCCGTTCTCCAATTTCTACTGAAACCTGATTTTACAAAAAACACGCCACCACACACACACACACCCTCCCACCCACACACACCACACAAGTCCACTTAATTTACAGTTAAAAGCACGGCAATTGTTACATGCCAAGCTGAGGTTAATGAGACTGTTCAACAGACTTTGTGAAAAGTGATTTACTTAACTCTTCTAATTCTGTAATGTTTAACAGCACTTGAAAATTTAACAGTACCCATTGTATACTGTGTAATAGTCATCCTTACCATTAGTCTAGAAGGGTACCACTTTTGCTCATTTCCAGAATCAGTTTGACTAAACTAACCTACTTCTAAACCTCTGATAGCAGTGGTTCCCAACCTTTATAATACTGGGGACCAGCAAATCCTTTCACAAACTTTGGGAGGGAAGGGGGGAGGGAGAGGGCTGCACAGTGCAGGGTCTCCTCCCGCTGCACAGGGAAGTGCTCTTCCGTGGTTGGGAGGAGACCCCGACTATGCCCAGTGCTGGTTGGCTGAGAGGCAAGGCAGAACATGCCTCTCCCAACACCTGCATCGAGAGCAGTGTACCGCAGCAGCCATTGCATGGCAACAGGCCACGGCCCAGTGGTTGGGAAACACTGTCTTATAAACCTTTACTGACCTTCCAATACCTGGTAGACTTTTACCCTTTCTTTATGACTCTCAAAAAGGCAAACCAGAAATCCTCCTCCACCCGTAGCTTATGACTATCAAGAATTTTAGAAGGAAATGAAACTCCGTTGTTTCAGCTTGTGGTAAAATGGTTTTTATTGAGAGCTGTAAACATAGGAGCTTTGTACACACAAAGGATCCCACTAACATAAATTAACTAATCTTGGACCAACGAGGATGTTTTCAATAAATTCCTTAGTGTAGAAGAGACTTTTGAGGAATCCTATGTTGATTGTACTGCAACTACAAAATGGTAAAACAAAAGACAGGACTATTTAGCACTTTAAAGCCTAACAAGATGGTTTATTAGGTGATGAGCTTTCATGGGCCAGACCCACTTCCTCAGATCAAATTGTGGAAGAAAATTGGCATGACCATATATACCAAATGTCTGTGAGCTAATGATATTAGAGGTGATAATTGGGGAAGCTATCCTTGTAATGGGTACGGTAATTAGCATCTTTGTTGAGACCCAGTCATAAAGTGTCAAATTTAAGCATGAATGACAGTTCAGAGGTTTCTCTTTGAAGTCTTGTGTTAAAATGTCTTTGAAGCAGGATGCAGGTAGTCAAGTCGTTGAGACAATGCCCTTTCTGGATTAAACGGCAAGAAACTGTTTTTTCTTTATGACACTGTCTGATATCTGTTTTATGAGCATTGATTCTTTGGCGAAGTGTCTGAGAAATGTCTAATATCATTAGCTTACAGACATTAACCTCCCCCCCCCCCCCATTCCTCCTCTGTTCTGAAATTTGATTTGTCATTTTTATGTGTGTTTACTTTTTTTTAAATTGTATCCCTTTGGTATATATGGTCATGCCAATTTTCTTCCACAATTTGATCTGAGGAAGTGGGTCTGGCCCACGAAAGCTCATCACCTAATAAACCATCTTGTTAGGCTTTAAAGTGCTAAATAGTCCTGTCTTTTGTTTCAGCTAGACCAGACTAACACGGCTACATCTCTACTATTCTACAAAATGGTAGGCCTTCTCTCCTTAGCTAAAGCTCAAGCCCTTCACAGAATGTGTCTTACCACAGAGAAGAAAAAAAGATTACAAACTTCTCAAAGTCCAGTCCAAAAAAATATATAAATAAAATATTGGTCATATTCAAACAGTCATTTTCATTAAATACGGGGAATATTTAAAAAAAAAAAAATCTACCCTTGGAAGTGACCAGAAGAGCAGCAACCTCCTAAGTAGCAGGAAAAATATCACATACCATATTCAAGTTTTCCAGTCCATAATGCCAGCTAAGAGAACAGCCAAACAGGGTCTTGCTTCTTGTATTGGAGATATAAAACAAAGTCTATAAATTGACTCCAATAAAATAGATTGAAATAATTCTACAACAAACAATTTACCTTTTGCCAACAAAAAAGTTATCCAGGAAGTTTTCAGAATCAATGGGAAACTCAATTCAGTAGTAGTCCTACAGACAAATGCAAACATAGTAAACATTTTACAGGAACAGTTCTACCACCACTTAGAATATAGTCTATGGAGAATCACTTGAGTTTGTAGACTCAATTTAAGGCAACAAAGAAAGTTTTCTTTTAAGGTTTATTGGTTACATTACATTCTGAACGGAATCAAAACTACAAACAAGTTTTGAAAGAAATAATTGTTCTTCCATTCAAGAAATGGTAATATTTAATGTCTGAGGAAATTAAGTGAATGTTAATAATTTGCTCATATTATTGAGAGTAAATTTCTGGATCACGTCTGACAAAAAAGTGTCCTAGTCTCCATTCATAGCATTAATGCAATCCAGTTTTGGGAGAAGACAATATTTCCTCTTCTCTCTTGATCTACTGATATGTTTATGAAGCTTATCCTACCACTGTGAGTTTCTTCCATGATGATTGATAAGTCAGTACATGGAGATATCCATGGTGCAAGCTGTACCATGAATACAGTAACCAAGTGAATCACTTCTGCGGCTTTCTTCATTTCCCACTGAAACGCTCTGGTTCCTGCTCTATCCACCAACCAACATCATGTTGGTGACAATAGATCAGGTTTTTTGTATACACTTTAGATATTAGTAGTTAGAGTAAAACACTAACATTTGGCTTGGATAACCTCTAAAATTTGCTATATATAAATAAAAGTCAAACTTACTGACTACTGGGTTGTGCAACGTAGATAAGTCCACAAGTGCTAGGGGGGGAAAAATAAATCAGTTCCTTACTTTGCATACTTTTTATCAAAAAAAGTGTAACATTCTTTGTTTCAGCAGAAATACATGCAATCTCAGAAAATGTCAGTTGTTGTAATTAAAGAACATTGCCAATCTGTTTTTGAAATCAATCACACACACACACACACACAGTGAGCTAATTGTAACTATTAGTTTTACAAGAAGCAGCTTGTGTTGGAATGTTTATATAACTTCACAAATAAAATATTTACATTGATTTAAGTAAACATATGTACTAGAAAGTCTGGATTTACATTAATATTATTTTCCAATGGCTTGCAAATAAAGAGTAGAATCTGTAGCAGGGCTGTGACAGAATTACCAATTCCCCCTCTCCCCATCCCCCATGCCAGCTTTTAGCATTGCAGGCAACTCTAGCATGATTTAAAGATCCTGAGGCTCAGGCTGCTGCCTATGTCCCAGTAGCAGCGGTGGCGGCTGGCCGGGAGGCCCAGGCACTTTTGAATCACAAGGCCCCGGCCCTTTTGAATCACAAGGCCCCAGGGCACTTACCCATTTGCCACCCCACCCCCAATTGATAGGTCTCATCTGTAGTACACGCAAACCACTAGACGAAATAGGTCTTAATACTGTTTCCATTGCCTTCATTGTAATAGTGTTACCACCTCTTTTGCTGAGAGAGTCTCACCATGTTAGTTTCTACTTAAAATCACAGGGTCTTGGAATCAAGAAATAAGAAAATTACAAGTCACTTAACAAAATAAGTTACTAGCCCTCATGATTTACAAGGAAAAACAGAGATCACTAAAACAAGACCTAAGTGTGCATCCTACGGACTCAGGAACCAGAAGTCAAAAGACTAAAAAACGTAAAGCCTCATGATTGAGTCAGACTCAAAGTTTTGAATGCCTGAGGTTGGCAACACTATTTTAAACTTTATCTTTGTAAACTGCCCTCTGTAATATCCTGGGGGGGGGAGGGGGGGAGGAAGAAGAGCAATGAATGGGAAAAGACATCAGACAAATGTTCAGAGGCAAGATTTAGAAGTGACATTTTTATACTTCACTAAAGACCTATGGTAGCTTTAAGAAAATATATTTAGGAATTGCCTAGCACTTTCCATACTGATCATTAATTCAATAATGAACTGGATAGATTTAAAGAATTACTATTACCCATTTCAGAAACCAAATCTACCCTATCCCTTTAGGCAATGGTGGATATCAATAGTATGTGCAGCAGCATTGTTAAGCAACTGAAAAGAAATTACATAAGAACGGCCATATTGGGTCAGAGCAAAAGTCCATCTAGCCCAGTATCCTGTCTTCCGATGCTGGATGCCTCAGAGGGAGTGAACTGAACAGGTAATCATCTAATGATCCTTCTTCTGTCATCCATTTCTAGCCTCTGATAAACAGAGGCTAGGGACACCATTCCTTCCCATCCTGGCTAATACCAACCTAACCTTCATCGAGTCACAGAATACTAGAACTGGAAGGGACTTTGAGAGGTTATCAAGTCCAGTCTCCTGCCCTCATGACAGGAACAAGCACCATCTAGAGGAGTGTTTCTCAACCTTTTCTTAATAAAGTACCCCATTTAAAAATATAAATATATATATATATACACACACATATACACACACACACACACACACACACACACACACACACACACCTGCCCATTACTGACAGTTTTCAGACAATTTTTTTCTACCACTGCAACACATTTGTTTAAACAACTAAACCATAGGCAGATGAGCAATGAAATTTTTGGTGTAAAAAGTACAAAAATAATAAAGCGCTGTAAAACTTAAAAATTCAGTTTTCATATTCATCAATGATATATTCATAAATGATCTGGAGAAAAAGGTAAATGATACAGGGAGGTGGCAAAATCTGCAGATGGTACAAAATTACTAAAAATAGGCAAAGACTGCTTCAAAAGACTCTCAGAACTGGGTGAATGAACAATAAAATGACAAATGAAATTCAGTGCTGATAAATGCAGTAATGCACATTGGAATACATAATCACAACTGTATATATACAATGATGGGGACTAAATTAGCTACAGATTGGACCGCCTTTGTCCAGCACCCTCAGGACCTGACCCACCCAGAACAGAGGAATTTACTGGATCGGGGAGGCCCTCTGCCACCTGCCTCCCACAGCGCTCCTCCTCCCTGCTACTGGGTTCCAGCCTGCAGGGCTTGGACTCCCACCCACTGGGAGAGTGGAGCTCCACAGCCACCATGGCCATACTTCTCCCCCACCCAACTCGGAATCCCCAGGAATGGGGCTTGCCAGCTGCCCCATTTCTGCTGTGCTCTGCCAAGGATACCCGGGGTCGAGGCTTGCCAGCTGCCCTGCTTTTGCCACAGGCTGCCCCACTACCACCCCACCCAATCAAGGCTCCCCAGGACAGGGCTTGCTGGTCCTCTGGCCGGGACTCCCTGAGGACAGAGCTCTCAGCTGGTTCACACCCCCAGGTGCCGGTCTCTCTGATCCAGTAACAGCCAAATAGACCAAATGTTATATATCCCTTCCTTAATGATTCCTAAGACATAAAATACCATATGGTCCCTATATAAATGTATAGCATGCCCACATCTTGAATGCTATGTGCAGATGTGGTATTTATATCTATATAATAAAAATAAATAAAATTAAACAAAAATATATATTAGAATTAGAAAAGGTTCAGAAAAGGGCAACACAAATGATGAGTATGAAATGGGTGCCGTATGAGGAGAAATTAATAAGAGTGGAACTTTTCAGGTTGAAAAAAATAACTGACAACATGACAAAAGTCTATAAAACCTGATTGGCATGGAAGAAAGAAAGAAAAAGGTATTTACTCTTACCCATAATACAACTACTAGGGATTACCAAATGAAATTAGTAGTCAGTACGTTTAAAAAAAATAAAATATAAGGAAGCATTTCTTGACAACACAGATTCATCCTGTGGAATTCCCTGTCAGAGGATGTTGTGAAGGCTGGGACTTGAACAGGGCTCAAAAAAGAGCTAGATAAATTCATAAAGAATAGGGGCATCAATGGACATTAGCAAGGATGGGTAGGAATGGTGTCCCTAGCCTCTGCTTGTCAGGGCTGGGATTGGGCAACAGGAGCTGATCATTTGACGATTACCTGTTCTGTTCATTCCCCTATGAGATGCATGGCATTGGCTTTTGTTGGAAGAAAGGACACTGGGCTAGGTGCACCTTTGTTCTGACCCAGTGTGGAAGTTTTTATTATCTTATATTTTAGTGCTGTGAAATATCTCTCTTTGTAGAATGCAACAAGAAAGTAATTTAAGAATATTCTAGGAAAGGCTGAGGTACTGGCATGATATACACACTAGCACTTTGAAGGACTAAAAACCGTCCTGTCAATAATTCATCCCTGTCCCAGTAAATTCAAGAAATAGAAGTTCTGTATTTCTGCTCTGGAAGAAATACCAGAACTCCACCCAAGAGTGCTCTAAAGCAGCCCATGTTGATTTAGAAAAAAAAGAAAAGATACACAGAAGACTTAAATCTGTTCCCATTCACTGTGCGCCCTCCCTCCCCTGCCCCTCTCAGAAAAGGCTATCACTGTCAATTGAGTCATAGTTATACTGCTGAATTTCTGATCAGCTGAGGCCCTTAAGATGGCTCATCCGTAGTACACAAGGACAGGAGCTGCTCACCGACCATTCCCCATAACACCTTTCGCCTCAGGATAGCATATTTTTCCAATCTAGGGGTGGAGAAAGGGACAGAGACAGACACTTAAAAGTACTCAAATCTCAACATTTTTTTCAGTGTAAGGGGACTGTTAGCTCCTTACTAAAACTCTGTGGGAGTTTTTGGTTCACCAGCTCCCAATATCAAAAGGGGAAGGGTCCCTGGGAAATCAGGGCTCTGAGACTGACAGACTCCAGAGACAATGGAAAGCAGCCAACACTCCAGCTCGCCCTGATTGACAGGTTGGATAGGCCAGTGAGGAAAGTAAGAGGCCAGGCACCGTCCTCCCTGAGAGCTGGGATTTTTCTGGGTCTCTCTGAGCAAGAAGAGAGAGCTGAGAGACAGCTAAGAGGAGCAAGCTGTGCTAAGGGGCAGTCCTGCAGCAACAAAGCCAGGCACACACAGTCCAAGGAGCGCAAACCCTGAGTTGAGCAGCAGACTGGCAGTGCTCAGAGAGCCAAAAGGGACAGAGAAGCAATGCAAGGAGCTGGAGACTGGCAAAGCAGCACAGCCTGCAGCCGAGTGTGGTGAGCAGCTGGGAGCAGCAAAGCAGGGGGAGAGGCTCTGGGCAGGGAGATATCACCAGCCAAGAGGCCCAGCAGGCAAGACTGGGAGAGGGATCTGACCACCTAGAGCTTGAGGCTGTATGGTCATTGCCAGAGCAAGTGTGTCCAGCCTGCAGCCCCCCCCTGCAGCACGTCCAGGGCCTCTAAGGGGCTTATAAGGAAGAGACTGAACTACACTCTGCAGACTGCTGTTTGTGATGCCCCCGTGCTACAGAGCAGGACTGTGTGTTCTCATTTAACCTCTCTCATTTTTTCTTATTCTTTTCTCTCTAATCAGTTGATGTTTAATAAATTGTATTTGCTTTGAACTTTATGGAATGATCACTGGGCCAAGAAAGCATGCAGTGTGACGAGAGCACCCCAGAGAGGGGAGACACTACTCCCTGCCCCAAGTGACAACAAGGTCGGGGACTAAGCCCCAGGAAACCTGGGCCCAGCCTTGTCGGGGTTTTGAGGACTGCTACTCAGGAGAGTGGAGGGGGAGTCCTCAGGATCAGGGAGGCCGTGGAGTAAAGGAAGTGGGAGCGGGGACTCAGATCCTTTCGTTGGTCCATTTCACCGGGGTGGTATAGAACTCAGGAAAGTTCCCCACAATAGCGGGACCATTTCCCTGCTTACATCAGGAATTTGGGAAGAGGAGGAGATGAGAACTGAATGGGATTACTTAGGTAATGAGTTTTTCAGGGATAGTTTATTTGTACAATACCTAAAAAATTATACTGGAGACCGCGCATGTTACCATAGTACAAATAAGAGCAACAGTAGCAATAATAGGATGATCCTGTAGTGCAGTATAAAAGCCATGATGTAAACAGAGTATTTCAGTACAACTGATTTTAAAATAATGGGAGAGATGCCCAAAGTTTACAATAGGCACTTCTAGTACTTATTATGATTTCAAAAACAACATGTCAGCAAAAAATGATTTCCATTAGTTGAAACAAAAAAAAAAAAGTACCTTTCAAACTTGTGATATAGTGCAAATAATACATCATACTTCTTCCTCAATCGTGATACATAACTATCAACTTTAGTGCTTATGGTATCCATGTTAACGTCCATCTCTCTCAACAAATGAAAACATGTACATATACTGCAAAGGGAAAGACAAATGAAAGATTAGGAGTTTTGTTTCTTTAAAACAAAAACCAAAAAAAGAGAACAGTATCTTTACAGTAACTGGTTTTCCGAGAGGAGGCGTACATACAGATTTCACATTTTGGTGCACACAGTTTTCATATGCTCAACAAGTTCCTTTTAGATATCAGTGTCCAACAGAGCCAGGATTGCACCTTTCATGCTCTCATGTCTCCCTCTCCCCCAGGACAGGAAAGCAGAATGGGCCCAACCTTGCCTCAGTTTCTTCACAAATATAGACTCAGATTAGGGACTCTGCATCAGTGGGGAAAAAAGAGCAGGTTACAGAATCAATGTGGGTAAAACATCTTGGAGATCCAGCTGTTACTGTAGGGTAGGTATTTGCTATGAGTGTCTGCCCACACAGATTCAACTCTGTGATTAGCAAATAGATGTCTATTTGCCTGAAGGTGGGCATAAGTAATCTATCAGAAGGCATTTCTCTCTGGAGTGCCAATATATGGCACATCACAGTAAAACCCACGCTTCTGCCTCCATTTCCCGTCCAGTCATTCCCAAAAATATACAAAAAAGTGTTCCAAGTATATACAAAAGCAAACTCCATGCCACAAATGAATCAACTCATCAACATTCCATCCATAAACAGTCCCAATGTCTCTCACCATGATCTGTATTTCAGTATACCTCCAGCATCTCCCACTATGCCTCAATCCCAGATATTGTTCTGCATTACTAGCCATGCCTCAATCCAAGCCTTCACTGGCCATGTGGTTTCAGTTTTCCAGTTCAGAGAGCCAGCAGGCTCTCTCTCTCTCTCTCTCTCTCTGAGACTCCCAGCCTTTAAGCCCTCTATGGCCTTCTTTCGCCATAGCTCTGTGGCTCAGGGAGGTCCACAAGCTATCTCCTCCAGTGGCTTTCTTGAAGTTTTTCCTTTCAAGGGAGGGCTAGGCCAGAGACCTCCTTCCAGTCTCCTGACTCCCAAATAGCCCTCATACCGGCTCTTTTTCTGACTGAACCAAGCGGCTCTCACCTCCCCCTTTCCCATCTTAGCTGCTTTCCTACTTACTAGTACCCGGTACCTCCTCTTTTAAGCTTATTTGGGAGGCAACCGGGCTAGTCACTCAGATTCTTTTTTAAACTAGTGATGCAAGACAGCGCTACTGAAATAGCATCCAAACCTCAGGTCTGAAGTAAGGCTTCTCGGTGACCTCATAAGAGAAAGTGTGAGCACTAAACGTGTGGACCAAGATCCACAGTGATGTTCTACTCATCTTAGGTATGGAAGCTACCCAACAGGCAGCCAAGACTGCTTTGGCCATAGTGGAACAGAGATTTGGTATGGCCAGGGAACTTTTCCTCACTAACTGATAAGTTCTTACACAGTCAAAAACCCAACTAGATAACCTTTGAGTGAAAGTTGCCCTGACTGTCAAGTGTCATTAATAGCCTAGATGTGTTCCTAAACAAAAAGGGTATGTCTAGACTTACTTTCACTTTCGAAAGAAGAAATGCAAATTTGGCGATAATTTGCGTATCTTCTTCCCATCGCTGTTTTGAAAGGGTTTCTTGAAAAAGCAAGCAGTTTAAACGCGGTTCTTTAAAAAAAAAAAAACACACTTTTCAAAAATTGAGGTTTACGGGTTTTCGAAAAAAGGGATTTCCCCCCAAAAGAACCGCGTCTATACTGCTTGCTTTTTCGAAAAAAGTTTGAAAAAGCGATCGAAAGAAGATATGCAAATTACAAAATTTGCATATCTTTTCAAAAGTGAAAGTAAGTCTAGACATACCAAAAATGTTCATCTAAGTAAAACACTTTTTAGCAAAGCTTTTGAAAGAAAGCCACTTGAACAGCCCAATTTATATAGAATTTCGAGAGTACTTTGAACAAGAACTTTGGGTGAGGTCTAAGAGGATACCCAATCACTCTGATATACCATATACTGGACACCTGACATACATCCCATAGGAGAGATACAGGCTTGTAATGCCCACCAAGAAAGAAAGGGAGGTGGTTACTAAGGGTTTAGCCAACGTTGCTAATCCTATATTCAGATTACAGGACAGAGGTAGCACCCAAACTGGGAGGTATGGATAAATACATGCAAGAATCCCTCAGGACTTTTGTTACTTTAAGATATGAAGTAGGGATGTTAAAGTATAACTGTTTATGTGATTAACCGATGAGCCCAGGCTCATCAGTTAACATGCATGGCTACATGCAGGCCCCTCTCCCCCTGCGGTGCTGTATGATATAAAGGCAGCAGCACGGGGTGGCAGCCACTGCCTGCACATGTAACCATTAACATTTTTACACATTTTAACACCCCTAATATGACGACAGCATGCTTATAGATATTTCAACAAAATTAACTCTCGTTTTAGCATTGATGAAGACAGGGGCAGATAACTGTTTTGCGGGGCCCTGGGCAGCATAATTCTGCAGGGCCCCCATTTTGCCACGGCGCATGCATGGGGCTTTCTGAAGCGCGGGGCCCGGGGCAGCCGCCCCGTTCACCCTGCCCTATATCCGCCCCTGGATGAAGAGTCCACACTGCTTTTGAGCAAGTTGCTTAAGATTGTTGAAAATGGAGATACCAGTCGTGAAAGCTGGTGCTGAGATATTCAGATGTAAAAAAGTCTTTGTTTAGTTCTGTAAACCCATTTGGTTGAGGGGTTTCCTGGTCTGGAGAAGAATGCTCTGAACCTCAGCTGAACAGACTATTAACTGTAAAGATGCTGGGTCACTGCTTTAAGAAAGCAGTTCTCAAACTGTGGATCAGGACCACAACGTAGGTATTGACCCCATTTTAATGAGGTCACCCAGGCTGGCTTAGCCTTGTTGGGGCCCATGGCTGAAGCCCAAGCCCCATTGCTCAGTGCCAAAGCTTTTAGTGGCAAGGCTCAGGTTACAGGCTCCCTTTCTAGGCTGAAGGTACAGAGTTTGAAATTTGCCCCCATTTCTACCTCCCAAGCAGCGAGAGTCAGACATTAGCCCTCTTCACCCAGAACAGTGAGGCTCAGGTGGGCCCAGGCTTCAGTGCCCCCTCCTGGAATCATGTAGTAATTTTTGTTGTGAGAAAAGGGTTATGGTGCAATGAAATCTGAGAACCCCCGCTCTAAGAGACTATCAAGTGGAATGGGCAAGGTAACTGGGGTCTGTCTTGATAAGTCTAATACCAGCATTACCCGGCTCTTGCTGAAGTTATCGATGCATCCTGCATCCTTGTCTCAGAATTTAGAATAAGGCTAGAAATAAACAGCTGACTAGCTAGTCCAGTGGTTCTCAGGAAGGGTAAATTTCAGAGAACCTAGTCCTCTACTATACAACTTGCACAGCCAGAGAGAGGCAGGGACAAGATGATGGTAAAAATATTCCAACCCCTCTGCAAAGACATATCGTTTGTCCACACTGGTACCAGCAGACCATAATTTACCAAAATGGCTGAACTGTCTAGTTCCAGACTGAACTAGATCTGAGAATGTGTGTTTCTCTTGTACAGTCTCAAGGGGAATATCTAAGTTTCTGCCACATGTTATCGAGTCTTACTAAACTGCAAATTCATTCATTCATTCATTCACCACCTCTCCCAAAAACAGATTATTAAAGCCATGAATGAGTGCCCCTACCCTGGGGAATGTTCCTCTTGATTCTCCTCTTTTGATGAAAAATATTACATGGAGATGGTTGGGAAATTGTGAAATCTTAAATGAGATAGTTCATATTTATGCACTTTGTTGGTGAAACAGGGAGAGCTAGAGGTTTGATGTAGTTTACGCCTGGATCAAAATGATGAATGCTTGCATGGGTGCCCTTATTTGGTAAGTCATATACAAGGCCCAGACTGATTAAAAACAAGAGTCTTGGTAATCTTACCCAAAAAATGTTGCCTGCTGCCAAAATACTGCAGATATTTCAATTCATGCAAAACATACCTCATGCCTATACTTTTCAGAAGCTCTGTAAAAGTGAATGTCATCTCATCCAGGTCAACTGCTGCAGTAAAGATACAGATCCCCCACATGTCCTTTTTCTTTTCACTACAACTCACCTAGTGGAAGAGAGAACACAGCTTTAGCTTGCTTTTATGTACAGAACAGGAATGTCATAAAACAAAGCTATAATTTCTAGTTCCTTGGCATGTCAAAGAGATCCAAATATTTACATATTCCTAGAGGAAAATACAAAGACATTCCAATATTCTCTTGGCAAAATAAGCTTAATTTTCCCTGTAAACTTCAAAATTGGCTTAGAAAGGAAATGATGGTGTTTCCATTGACAGACAGTTATGTGCTTCAACTATACATAAGCAATAAATTGTCATTAATGCATATTAACACTAAGTGCCTCAAACCTTGTAGACAAGTCTGATTACAGCTTTCAGGACTAGACTATAATCACTTTTTTAAACAAAATCTTAGATTGTTACAAACCCACAAATAAAGGAAATGTACAGTTAGACTTGTGTGAAAAGTAGATCACAATGTTATTATGCAGCCAGTTCTACTTAGCACGTGAATGTATACAACTTTTTTTTTTTTTTTTAAACAATGTTGATAGATGGTTGGGATCTGCCTATTGTCCTCTGGATGTTCAATATTCTTCCCATTGTACATTTTACTAGATCTACTGACATACTCAAGTCATTCCCTATGCAACAGTTCCTGGTGACAAGTCACAAATCTGAAGAAGCAGTACCAACTCAAAATTAGCACTACTAGCACCTTCAGTTATGCATCTAAGCAAGAGTTGAAAGCGAAGCTGACAGACTAAAGGATTTGTCCTGTAAGAAAACAAACGAACCCAGATTTTCACCAAAAAAAAAATCAGCAACTGTACTGGGATTCTAATTAGAAATAAGAGTCCATGAGCACATCTGACTTTTGCTGTATCAGGAGTTAATGCTGCATTGCAGTTATAGAAGTAAATCCACATCACACAAACTTAAAGATTACCAAGCCATATCGTTAAAACTTGAAACAAAAGTCGAAGCAGAACGGTGTCCCTGCTCAACTAAGTGGGATTTCAGCATATGAACTCTGATTAGCACCAGCTTCTTATAGAGCAGGGGCAGGGAACCTAAGCCCCAGGGGCTGCATATAGCCATCAGCTTGCCAGGATCAAGCCCCCAAAGCTCGGGGCTCCTTTTCCAGCACTGGGGAACCTGTGCTGGCACTCCAGTCCCCTCACCGTACCTCCACAGGGATGGAGTACACAAAAATCTACTAGGCTGGGTCCCTTAGGCTCTAGTGTGCGAAGGGAATGTGGAGAGTTTCTTTTAGGGATGTGAACGACTAACAGAAGCAACAAGGGGGTAGAAGAGAGAATGTTTCAAAGCAGAAGCATCATAGTATCATTTCATAGCATCAAAGAAGGAATGGAGGAGGTTGAAACTACAGAAAATGAGGACTCTCCTTGAAACTGCATAGCAAAATATCTGATCCAGTCCAAGTGGCAAATTGCCTCAACTTAGATCTAGCCAGTAAATCCACTCAAACTTTATACAATTACTTTTTGTACTCTAAAATCAAGTTATTTAAAAAAAAATCTATTTCAAAATGTGCATGTTTCCCGTTGTCTCAAGACAAACCCAGATGAGAAGACAGTAAATTAAAACTAATACTGCAATCAAATTAGAGTACAAGCTGCCATACCAAAGTAACCACCAAAGTAGCCACCTCAAACATTTAAAGTAAGATTTGGAAGTTGCTGGAGCATGGAGCCCCTTCTTACCAAGGGTATGTCTAGACTACAGGGTTTTGTTGACAGAAGTTTTGTCGACAGATACTGTCGACAAAACTTCTGTTGACAAAGAGCGTCTAGACTACATCCAGTTCTGTCGACAAAGCAAGCCACTTTGTCGACATAACAGTGTGGACGCAAAGGACAGTGTAGATGCAATAGTGCCTTCTATCGACAGAACTCTGTCAACAAAAGGCGTTATTCCTCGTAGAACGAGGTTTACATACGTCGACAAAAAACTCAGCAGTTGTCAATGTTATGTCGACATAACTCAAAAGGCAGTGTGGACGCAGGTATAGTTTTGTTGACAAAAGTCCACTTTTGTCAACAAAACCCTGTAGTCTAGACACACCCCTAGTAATGAGCAAGTTATAGAACTGTCTAAAAGCCTAGACACACAATATGGGTGAGGCAATATCTTTTACTGGTCCAACTTCTGTTTATGAAAGAAACAAGCATTGGACCAATGAGTCCTTTTTCAGATGGTACTCAATGTCACAGGTAAATACAAAATTGAAGATATGCTACATATTCTATACTCAGAAACTATTCAAGGTGAAGTGGCCCATTAACACTCCTGTAGTCATACGACAAGAGGCGGCTAGTGGGTTACAGATTTTCATACACTATGAATCCAGTACAGGCAGTTCCCGAGTTACACGGATCTGACTTACGGGACCAACCCGGCAGCACCCCAGCTGCTCTGCCCCAGGCGTCCTGATTCAGCCACTGCTGGTCAATTTCAGCAGCGGCTGAATCAGGACGCCTGGGGCAGAGCAGCTTGGGTGCTGCTGGGTTGGTCCAGTAGCGCCGAGGAGCAGCGGCGCTACTGGACCAACCCAGCAGCACCCAAGCTGCTCTGCCCCAGGCGTCCCCAAGTCAGCCGCTGCTGAAACTGACCAGTGGCTGACTACAGGAAGCCCCTGCCCCGGGCTTCCTGGAATCAGCCGCTGATCAGTTTCAGCAGCAGCTGACTTGGGGATGCCTGGGGTTCTTAAGTTGAATCTGTATGTAAGTCAGAACTGGCATCCAGATTCAGCCGCTGTTGAAACTGATCAGTTTCAGCAGCGGCTGAATCTGGACGCCAGTTCCGACTTACATACAGATTCAACTTAAGAACAAACCTACAGTCCCTATCTTGTACGTAACCCAGGGACTGCCTGGTATCTTTATTAAAGACAGTGATTTAATGTCTAGCATAGGTATGAATTTAAGATTCCTAGAGGAGAAAGGAAATTGGATGGAACAGATTATTTGAGGATGAAAAATTAGGGGGTAGAATCATATTATTGATGGGAAGTGAGTGGGGGGTTGGAAAACGTTAAGAGATTTATTTGGTTTGCTGGAATGCAGAAATTGCAAAGAGAACAGAATAGCTAAGATTGCCTATAAAAGATTCTCTATTTTTCAGTTTCATTAGACTTTAATCAGCTGTTTCTCACCAGTAGAAATTTGGAAGTTATTGATCTAGGTTTCAAATGGATGATTTGAATTATATGAATTTATGCCTGAATGCTAGGTCTACAATACAGAGATTACAGCAGCACAACTGTACAAATGCAGTTGTGCTACTGTATAATCTCTTCTGTAGCCATTTGTCAACAGGCTAGAGCTCTGATTGACATGATTAAACTAACCCCAATTAGTAGTGTTAGCTAAGTGAGTGGGAAAATTTTTTCTTGCCAATGTAGCACTATTCACACTACTGCTTATGCTGACAGAATTTATGTCATTTGGAGGAGATGGAAAGGAGATTTTCCAACACTCCTGAGCAAATTTTGAGGACATAAATGGTAGTGTAGACACAGCCTAAGCATGAAACCATTAAAAGGAAACAGCAGGAAAAACAGTGGAATGTACTGAAATAATGAAGGTAAATGCTTCTGAGGAATTTTTCATTATGGTTAGGGTTTAAGTAGCTATATTGAAGCAAGAATCCTTTCTAGAAATGCAGAAAATAGGTTCCCAAACTCAATGCATCACTGAATCATGCTAGTATAGTGCAAAAAGTAAGCAGACATTTGCTGATTCTGAAAATAAAGAAATTCACTCTCAATAAGCAGTTACAGGAATCATTTAAGTTTCATCAATCCTTATAAGACCTGCAATCCAGTTCAGTCACCTCAGTTATTTCTAGTACATTCAGACTGGCTCAGACGTAGTGGTAAAAAAAAAAAATGTATGGGGTAGATAATGAAATAGCATCAGTATCAAAGACAGAAATAAAAAACTCACTAATTAGAGAAGAGACTGAGGAATGTGTTTTACCTTAAGTATTTTAGCTTTTCATTTCTGGCCATTTTTCTCTAGATTTCCACTACCTTCAGGCCTAGTACAGTAAAACTCCGGTGGTCCGGCATCCAGTGATCCGGCACGGCTGATGGTCCGGCACCAACTGCAACCCGGAAGTGCTCCAGCAGCTGCTTCAAGTTGTTAGTGTAATTGATTAACTGCGACTGGATTCACAGTCAACACGCAGTTAATGTACCTTTCCTCTCTACTGCCTGGAAGAGGGGGGCCAGGGGAAGGTGGGGTTGGTGGGAGAGGGGAAGGGGGAGGGGGCGGGGGTGTGCCAAAGCAGCCGCATTCAGGACGTTCTGATCAGTTACACTCACTCCGGCTGGATCCACAGCCAACAGGCAGTTAATGTACCTTTCCTCTCTACTGCCAGGAGGCGGGGGGGAGGGGGCGGTGGGA
This sequence comes from Pelodiscus sinensis, assembly GCF_052426305.1. NCBI lineage: Eukaryota > Metazoa > Chordata > Testudines > Trionychidae > Pelodiscus > Pelodiscus sinensis. Next base: position 293,714,339 of record NC_143052.1, on the reverse strand, counting down.
ACGGGTAGATCCGCAGGTGACAGGCTGCTGCTGAAACTCACAAGAGATCATCTCCCCTCCCTGTCCCTGCTGCTTTTACCAGTAGACTGATAGTCCAGGATTAAAAGATCAGGTGAGTGAGCTTGCACAAAAAACCAGAGGCAGCTGTTGAACCCAGTGAACCGGAAGGCATTGAGTCAGTCTGCCATTAGCATTGTGACCCACTGGAGAGTGTGGTTTTGACTTTTGAATATTTTTGCCCATCAGTGTGTACATACCGATGGAGTCAAAAGTGAATGAAGGCGCTAGTAGTAGTGGTAAGAAAACTTTTAAAAGGAAGCATATAACCCTGACACTGAACCAGAAATTAGAAATTATAAAGATGCTAGAAAGAGGCATAAATCGGAACGTTATCATGAGTAAATTTAACATTGGATCTTCGACAATCTATGACAAAGAAACAGAAGGATAAATTGCGAGCATTTGTTGCTGAAAGTGAAGCACCTACTAAACGTACTGAGCTACGGCGCAAACTGAAAATGCCTAAGATGGCACAGTTGGATGTAGCTTTAAGTGGTTTAGTGCAAAGCATTCTGAAGGTAAGCTCATTACTGGGCCAGTGCTCATAGAAAAAGCAAAACAGTTTCACAGTCAAATTAACATTAGCGAATCATGTGTGTTGTCAGAAGGTTGGTTGCGTAATTTTAAGGATCGGCATGGGATCCGTAAATTAGATATCAGTGGTGAGCAAAAGTCTGCCAATCATGTAGCCACTGAGGAGTATAGTGCTATTTTTGAGCAGTTGGTGGAGGAACACAGGTTGTCACCTTGTCAAGTGTACAATGCTGATGAAACTGGGCTCTTATGGCGTTGTTTGCCAAACTCTACTCTAGTTGGCGGTGGTGAAAAGGCTGCTCATGGCTTCAAAATGAACAAAGACCGCATTACAGTTCTGGTATGCGCAAATGCATCTGGCACACAAACTTAAGCTTCTTGTCATAGGGAAGTACAAAAAACCAAGGGCATTTAAAACTTACGAGTTTGACAGTGATTTATGAAGCACAGGGGAATGTTTGGATGACGTCAGAAATCTTTAAGGACTGGTTTTTTAATCATTTTGTGCTCGCAGTTAAGGAGAATTTTAAAAAGGAGGGTCTACCGGAGGATAGTAAAGCTGTTCTTTTGCTCAATAACTGTCAAGAACATCCGCCTGCTTCAGAGCTTGTAAGTGGAAATATCTTCACTACATATTTGCCACCAAACGTGACGTCTTTGATCCAACCGATGGATCAAGGTGTGATACAGAACTTTAAGTGTTTCTACACGGGGACTTTTGTCCAAAAGTTGGTAAACTCAGACTGCAGTGTTTCTGAATTTCAATCTGATTTCAACCTTAAGGATGCTGTGTATGCAGCTGCATTGGCTTGGAAAGACGTAAAGAAGGTTACTGTACGAAAATGTTGGAGGAAACTTTGGCCTAGCATCATGTTGAGTGATGATTCTTCTGATGAAGAGGAATTTTGTGGATTTAATGTTAGGCCTAAGCACATTAGTAACATACAAGAAATAATTGAAAATGTCTCTAAGAAGAATGCTGTTGCAAAGCTCTCAGAAAATGACATTGAACAATGGCTTGCCATGGACAAAGATGAACCAGTTGTAGAAATTGAATCCACAAAAACCTCAAGAAGAAGAAGAAGAAGTAGTGATGGAGAGAGCAAAATATACCTGGCGAGAGGCAACTGAATTCATTTCCAAATTCGTAGAATTTGCAGAGTCTTGCAGCCAATATAATGCAGCTGAAGTGATGAACCTTCATATTATTCTGAATAACTTTTATGCTAAGAAGTCACAGTCCTCTAAGCAAACTGATCTCAGGGATATGTTTGCAAGGGCACAGAAGACAGTTCAGCCTTTTTCTTCACCACCACCACCACCAGAGCCTACTGTTGTTGACACTCCTATAGAAGCAGAGGAGGATATTGAAGAGGGGGATGATAACAGGGATGAAGCAGCACTGGTTTCATTGGATGATGAGTAATTGTGCAGCATGGCAAAATAAAGTTACAGATTTAAGTTTCAGGGGTTTGTTAAAGTTTGCATTTTTTAGTGTTTACGTGAATAATTAACAGACTGTATATATATCAGCAGTGTATATATCCACACACCCCCACCCCACTGACCCCTACCCTCCCCTGTCTCCCACCCCTCCCTCCTCCGGGCAGTAGAGTTCAACTGCTGCCTCTGGTTTTTTGCACAAGCTCACTCGATCTTTTGATCCTGGACTATCGGTCTACTGGTAAAAGCAGCAGGGACAGGGAGGGGAGATGATCTCTTGTGAGTTTCAGCAGCAGCCTGTCACCCGCGGATCTACCCGTTCCCACCGCCCCCCCACCCAGGCAGTAGAGAGGAAAGGTAGATTAACTGCGTGTCGGCTGTGGATCCAGCCGGAGTGAGTGTAACTGATCAGAACATCCTGAATGCGGCTGCCTGCCTGTCGCCGCCTCTCCTCTTCCACTACTCGCAGGCTCTGCCTCCCTGCAGCAGGAGGGAGGGTTTGGCACACACCCGCCCCCTCCCCCACCGACAAGACCCGTCCCTGCCAGAGTACCTCCTGATAGTCCGGCATTTCTGATAATCTGGCACCACCTGGGTTCCAAGGGTGCCGGATTATCGGAAGTCTACTGTATTTACTGTACTTTTGCTCTGACAGCCACACACTAAACCAAGTATCTAAGTTTTCCTCGTTATGCAAGAGACTGATTATCCCCCACCTGAACTAGTATGCTACTAGATTTTACCTCCATACTTAAACTGGGACTTTTAACTGAGAGGCTCTCTTTATTTAGAAGCAGAGGCTTCTTCCTTTAAGGAGATTTTCTTAGCTTCAGCTCACTCATGATTATGAAACCTACTCCTCAAAGAATAATTTCCATTTTCACCAGACTGTCAATGCCTCTTGTGATTATGCCTCTTAGTGTAATTTATTAATGGACAGACAGCTGGTTTTACCTATAACTCACTCACTTCAAAAACTGAAGCAAAACGCAGGACAATGTAGCACTTTAAAGACTAACAAGATGGTTTATTGGATGATGAGCTTTCATGGGCCAGACCCAGGTCTGGCCCACGAAAGCTCATCATCCAATAAACCATCTTGTTAGTCTTTAAAGTGCTACATTGTCCTGCATTTTGCTTCAGCTACCCCAGACTAACACGGCTACATTTCTATCACTTCAAAAACTCACCTTTAAGATTTGTTTTGAGCATTCACAGTTGAAGTCACTTACAGCCCTCAATTATTTAAGACTATTTTTTAAAATCTTAGTGCATCACAATCCTTCACTGAATGTTCACTAATAGAAAAGCCAAGGCATTGGTAAGCAAATCAGTACAATGCTTACTTACTTTTGACTATGGAGTAGGAATTGTGCCTGCATAGTTTATATTGAACAGAGGTTATTCTTTCAATTCATGCCAGCTTAATATGCTGCTTTCAAGACTAAAGAGTTTATTCATGACAAAGTAAACGGAAAAACGTAGCTTTCTTTCTTCTGCTCACTTCATGCATTTGAGATTGCTCTAAAAAAATTGTCTCGTCTCTTTTCTGTGGTTTTTTACTGTTAAGAAAGAAAAACCAATAGTGAATCAGAAATCCTGCACTACTCTTAAATAAGTGTTTCCTTGAAAATACCAGTTAGCCAGTTCCTTTGGATTCCTTCTTGGAATCAGAAATATAATGAATCTGGCAATAAGTCTGGAGTGGTTATTCAGAAGTTTAAGACTGAAACTGTTCAGAGTTGTCATGGAGCAAACTAACATTTAACGTGCAAGGACACAGGATTTTTTTTTTTTTTTTTTTTTTTTAAAGAAAAAAATGAGTAGATAAAAAGAGTAGAAAAAAATGTTTCTTTACAGAAGACTAGCAATACACAGAATGTCCTAAGAAGGCTCACATATAATACTGAAATTATTTGACATTTCCTATTGCCAACAAATTCATTTTTCATTCAGATGCTCATTTGGAAGTATTGGTACTTAAATACTTGAATCTAAAAAATTACAATTGTTTCTGTTTCCCCCCCACACTGACGGCTGAATCCTGCAGCTGTGTAGTGGGGAGAGATTACTCCCCCTTTATGCTACGGGATTCTAAGTCCAACTGAGAATGAGACCTCTGCTGCAAACAAGTTAGAGGAGGAACTGGCTGGCACTGTTTTCCAATGGACCATTCTACCAGCCAGGAATCTGTCTGGTATAATCTGTGCTCAGAACACTGTCTTTCCTCTGATGTATCCTTAATGCTGGATCAGAGAGATGAGGGACCTCTGCTGCCTCTTCTGTGCTGCCATGCTACATTCCTCTTTTGAAGGGGAGTTCACAACTGGCTGTTTAAACAGACTTGATCCTGCCTGAGCAAACCAGCCGGAACAGAAGACTAGGGTCTATCCCTGAAATTTAACTATGATGTTAATGTATGGACAATGGAGATACAACAAGATGGATTCCCAAGGTCCAGCACCCTCTGGATCTGACTGGTCCCGAATGAGAGAATTTTCCAGATCAGGGAAGGTCCCCTATCCCCAGCATCCTAGCATGCTGCCCTTCCCTGACGCTGACTCCATTTCAGTCCCAGTGCAAACTGGCTCCAGCACCACACCTCCAGCTTAGGTTCCAGTCCCACTGTTGCCTGGCCCAGCCTCCCCGGGAACAGAGCTCACCAATGGGCCCTGCTGCTGCCCAGCCCAGCCGGGGATCCCCAGGGATGAGGATCCTGGCCGCTGGACTCCAGGTGGACTCACACTCCAGCCACCAGGACTCTCTGGTCCAGCAACATCCATGGTCCAATGCTGCCGGACCAGAGAGTCCCGGATTTAGGAAGTTAAACATGTAGTGAAGTAGTAACTTTGGGGACTCATTCCTTATATAGCCACGTGTGGAGGGCTGAAGTTGATCAACTCCATGGCACCATTCCTACCAAATCTGTAGTTTCCCTCTACTCGGCAGCACCAAAGAAACCCCTCCCCCCCGCCTTATCACTGGAGATCCTACTCCCCTAAAATAGACCAGAAAATCAGATTACATGGTCAACCATGTTCGCAGGGAGCAGACAATGGTTCTGAAGGGATCTAGAGCCAGTATAGAGGCACAGCCTCGATGAGTATATCCCTGCCAGATTCCCTGAGGTCTGAGGAGTTTGGGTTCTGAATCCTCAGCTTTTTCTGTGTAAATGGCAACCCTCTGAAGGAGGAATTCAGGAAAAAAGTCTGAGAGGAGAAACCCAATAAACTATTTCTCTCTCTGGGCCAATCCAACAGGCTTTCCAATAGCAAAGAATAATCTAATATATAATGTCCACACTGGACCAGAACACTAGTCCATCTAGCAAAGCATTCAGTTTAACAGCACTACACACATTAGAGGAAAATGTAAAGTCTTTACAGTTAACAATTATGCAGTACCATGTCACGGAGTGAAATTTTGTCCTAACCTCAATGAATTAGTTGACAGTTTATGCCCTAGAAAATGAGGACTTCTATTTCCTAAATGCTTTTATCCTAGCCAGTTTCAATTAGATAAAATTATCTAGTCCTTTTTTAAAAATCCTGTATCCTGGACACAGTAAAGATACATTAGCTATAGTGAAGGAATTGCACTTTGCCGTTCAGGTAGATATACATATGCTAACCTTAATCCAGAAAGTGCTAAAAAAAAATAGTGTTGTGATTCTGGGAACATGAGTGGTGACACAAGCTTGCTGCATAATACAGATCTCAACTCTCAAATGGGATTATACTCTAGTGGCATGCCTGTCCCACCACACATGGTCATATCAATTATTTTGCTTCACCCAGTGTACACAGGAACAGTACTACCTAGCTCTAAAGGCAGTACAGAAGTACAGGTAGCAGTACCTTTGTACCTTGACCCCCCTCCCCAAAATAACTATCACAATCCTCATGCAATCCCTTTTGGATCACAACAGCCAATTTGATAAATGCTTGTCTTCTCCCTGACATCTAGTCTTTTGTGTATTTGCTGTATAGATTAGAGATGTTGGGAGAGTAATCAACTACTTGCTCCCCCACCTCTTGCTGCTTCTGTCTCTACAGTGCCGCTCACCCACCCCGCTGCTGCTTCTGATACTGGCAGGGGGGTGAGGATGTTAGGGGGAGGCTGATGTGAACAGGGGCTGCTAAACTTTGCGCAAGCCGGGACCGGGCAGTCCTGGCTCACGTTGGTCCGGAATGCTGAGCCTCTGCATTTTCAATTTAGTAAAAGCCTGACAGTTCTTACTCCATTTAAATTGCAGAGCTGCTGCGTGGGTGGCTCGTGGAGCTGGCACAAACTTGGACTGCTCAGTCCCAGCTCAAACTGGCTCTGGGAGTTAGCCCTGCTGTGGCCTTGCAGAGTGGCCCTTATCAACTAATTGCGTAGTCGATACAATTTGTGTCGACTACATGATTTACCAGATAACTGCAATTTAACCATCCTTAATATAGATTTCATGGGGGAGATCAGATTTCATGTTCTCCAACTCATGGGTGTAAATTTAGTAAACGATATGGTACAGTATGAACATTAACTTAAAATTAAATTTTAAAAGCTGTATTTTAACATTAACAACATGTATTGGTAATACAGGCAGTCCCCGGGTTACGTACAAGATAGGGACTGTAGGTTTGTTCTTAAGTTGAATTTGTATGTAAGTCGGAACTGGTACATATTGTAGGGGAAACTCTAGCCAAACATTTCTCCAGAGCTCAGTTTTATTCTCCCACACCTCACTTCCCTCAGTCCTTTATTCTCAAGCTGAGGTGTCTGCTGAGAAAAGCCGCTCCCCGTCTCCCTGGTCTGCTGGCCGGGGGGCGCTAGCTTCGCGTCTCCCTGGTCGGCTGGGGGGAAGCAGCTAGTGCGGGGTTGCCCCACCCCGTTTGTAAGTAGGGATCTGATGTAAGTCGGATCCATGTAACCCGGGGACTGCCTGTATTTCTACTGTTTTTATTTTTGTTATGACTTCTATTACTGTTTTTATCCTCTAACTAGGTGCTCTCATACTATGGTTGAGGAAAAAAGTCACAAGAAGAAGCCATAAAAATTGACTATTATAATGCTTTTAAGCAGGGCTCGACAAACCACGGTGAAATCCATTCGCCAGCCCTGCACTGCGCATGCACGTGCCACCAGTGAACGGGGCGACCCACGTATCGACTTGCCTGTGGCGAGTAGATTTCAGCTGATTTGGCGAGACCCACTTATAAGAAGTAATTGGTGGTGTAATAGATAAGAGTAGCACTGGCCAGCACATAGTGACTAAGGGGTTAAACTTAAAAGCTGGTTTCCCTCAGCTCCAGCTCCCTGAGAGGGCAGGAGTTCAGTAGCAGCGTTCCACCTTTAAAACGTACCAGTCTCCCTGCTAGGGCTCCAGTACATTTCAAAGCAGAAGCGCTGCATGGAGCTTGGGGCCAGTGGGAGACTCAGAGTCTACCACTGGCCCCAGGTTCCAAGCAGTGTTTCAGTTTTTGAAACGCACGAGAGCATTGTATATTTCAAAGGCAGAAAGCTGAGCAGCACTTGTGCCTTTGAAACATAGCAACAGCCAGGTGGGCTCTTGCTACATTTCAGAGCTGAATAGCCTTTATCGACTAATCAAATAATTGATTAATCTAATTTTAACATCCCTAGTGTGAACCTATGCCTCCTCTCTCCCATTCACTATCTAAGAGATGTTCTCTGTGTTTTAATTTGTTTGACTCAGTTGCTCAGTTGTTTATCAAGCATATCTCTGTTTTATTAATAAAAAACACCCTTTTTAAGGCAATGCTTTGATTCTTGTGTCCTGGAAGGAAACAGGAGGTCTATGTGTATGTCTGCATGCCTAAGACTGAGCAGTCAGCTACGAGAGACTGCAGCTTGTTTTCTCTTTTCTTTTTCAAGTTGTCTTTGGGCAAAAGAACTTGGGGTATCGCTGGGGAAGAAATTCAAGTGTTCCCTCTTGTTTTTTCAGGGTTAAATCACTTGATGGTGGCAGTTTTTGCTTTTTTTCCTCCCCTCAGAGTCCATGAATCTGTGACTCTAGGGAGTTTTTGTAAGCAGAGCCTATAGAGCAGTAGTCTCCAATCTTTCTATGCCCAAGATCACTTTTTAAATGTCAGAACAAGTCAAGATCTACCCCATCCTTCCGCCCCCAAGACTCCACTCTTTCCTTGAAGCCCTGTCCTCTTTGTTCTCCTCCTCTCCATCACTTACTACCCCTGGCCTTTATACTCTCTCAAGGTATGGCTACACTGCCGCCTTTCCCTCCCTCCCTCCCCCCCTTGATTTTTCTGTAGGAAGAGGTTTTCAACATTTGGCCTCTCTAGACTGGGCCAAATGTCAGGAAAAAGACCCTCTTTCAGAAGCCCCCTTATTCCTCTTGGAACAGGGAATATAGGGGTTGCTGAAAGAGCATGTTTGCTCTTCGGCTAAAAAAAAGCAGAAGCACAAACATGTTCTGGATGCAGAAGAGTTTTTCTGGGATACCTCTGGTATCTCGGAAAAAAACTCCTGCAGTCTAGCCGTATTCACTGGGTCGAGACAGGAGCTGCAGTCTCTGAGGTGGGAATGAGGGATTTGGGTACGAGAAGGATGGGGAACCTGTTTTGTGTCAGGGGGTCACTGATCCACAGAAAAGTCAGTTGGGGCCACACAAGTGAGATGCAAAAAAAAAAAAAAAAAAAAAAAACACACACACCACCACACACAAACCTTCTCCAAAACCCCCCAACCTCACTAATGTGGCCCCAACAGTGCTGGTGGGAGCTGAGGACATGGTACTGGGGAAGGATGCTAGAGATGGGGACAGGGTGACAGTGGGGGCTGAAGCAGGGGACAGGGTGCTAAGGCAGGGCACCAGTGGCTGATGGGACAGATAGCAGGCTGTCAGTGGGTGCTGCAGCAGGGGACAGGGTGTTGGTGGTGGCAGGCAACAAGGAGTCCCTGGCACTCGCCTCCTCCAAGGACCCCTCCCCTTCGCAGGGAAAGCACGTCCCAGCACTCTGCCTCCCTCCAGGGACTCCTACCCCCTCCCTCTTGCAGGGGAAGCTCATCCCAGCACTCGCCTGCTCTAGAGACTTTTACATCCTCCCCTGCCTCCCCCACCCACTGCAGGGGGAGCTCATTCCAGCATGCACCCTTCTCCAGGGACTCCTCCGCCCCCTTAGCCCCCCGCAGGAAGTCCCCAGCATGCCACAGACCTGGGTCTGGTACCGCACTAGCTGTTTGGGGGAGGGGGTGCAGCCAGCACACTTCCTGAAACCCCAGAAGTGGCACGCAGCTGCAGGACTCCTATCCACAATGGAGGTAGCACCGGCTTCCTGCAGGGTCACTGGAGATGGACAGTGGGGCTTCTTGAGGGTGGGGGAAAATGGGGAGGCCCCAAATGCCTCACAATTGATGGGTTAGTGACCACGGCTACAGAGGCAAGGTATATATAGTCTTGTGCAGGCCCTCATCTTCCGCACTTGGAGTGCCAGAGTGGGGAACAGCTATAACATGTGGTCTGGATGTGATTAGTCACATAGTGCTGGTTTAACTACCATTTAGAGTAAGTGTGAACTAAAGGGGTTTTTTTAATTGGCATATTTAGTGAAGGTGAGGTTATGCAAGTTAATCTACACAGATGTGTGTACACAGCAACCTTTGTACTTTTTGACCTTGATATAAACCTGCATCAGAATGATACCACTGTAGCATTTCCATTTTAAAATAACTTGCAATTTTTACCAATTTGCTTCTTGGCTAAGGCAACATGTTAGGCTAAGCACGGATCCAGAGCTCAGTATTTTAAATCAAGTCACTGTAAGCATTAACTCTACCAAGTACTCACTAAAGTTCCATCAGTAGGGGACATTTTTTCATACATCTTCCAAGCATTTGTTCTCACAATGTCTGATACTCTTAGTGTGTCACACAGTGCAATAAAGCCAGTTTCTCCAAACTCAAGCCTAAAAGAGAGTGAAATGGATGATTAACTATCAGGTTCATTTAAATGAAAATGTATCACATATGATTATAAAGTATAAAACATTAGCTAGAATGTGACATTTCTCTGGAGAAAACCCATCTTACTGAGCATCTGCATCCACATCTGATCCACAAACGTCAATGGCTATAAAGGAGATATTCAGTTGTACAGGTCTCTACTTATGACCCCAAGAACCAGGAATGGATTGAAGGAAGGTCAGTGACTAGCAGGGAACCAAAGAAATTGGTTTTACACTGGAATTTCTAATCTAAAACTCATACAATCCTGAAATGCTGAATGCATGCACATCAGATGTCATCTATCTGTAGCAGATAAAGCAGCACATTTTTTGTCCTTTAAAGGTGAGCCCACTAGAGCAGACCTTGGGAAGCATGGGAGCCAAAGAGCTGGAAGCAATCAGGAACCCAGGCAGGACCCTGCATTACCTTTCACATTTCTACTGCCTGAATCTTAACAGGCCAATCCTACGGTTCCATCAGCATAAAATGCTTAACGCTGCACGTGCCTCTCGTCAGTCAGAGCCAGGTCTTCGCTGTTACATCTCACACCGCGGTGAGTGTGCAGTTGGCCACAGCTGACAGGCCCCAGCACCAGCGAGGCTAAGGGAGCCTTTCGCCCAGCGGGCACCGCCGATTGGGCGGACACCAACGGGCTGTTTTTCCGGCCAAAGCAACCTCTGCCCACGCGAGCACCAGGGACCTACGGACCCGTCTTCAGCAGCGCCCAGTACCGTACCAGCCATCCCCCCCCAAGCCGGGCAGGCAGCCTCCCAACCACCCCGCACGGGGATGCGCAACCAAGCGGCGAGCGCTTCCGCGTCCGCCAGAGCAGAGCTGCCCTCACCCGGGACGCTCCCGGAGCAGCAGAAAAGCGGTGCCGCGGGGGCTAGAGCCCGGGGTGGAGGAAGCGGCTGGCGATTCTCACCTGGCGGCAGCGGCAGGCGGAGGTGGCGGGGTACTGCCTCCCTTGGCGGCGGCTCCCCCCTTCCGGGGGGGCTTGGGCGGCATGTCGGCCGGGCGCGCGCAAGGGCGCGCGGAGCCGCAACTCTTGGGTCCGAAGTTTAAACGTGCACCGCAGAGGGGAGACGAGAAACGGACAAACCGGCTCCCAACAGCGACCACTCAAACCGCGGGAAAACACGTCACGTCCGCCCCGCCCACCGGGCGGAGCGTACGCGTCACTTCCCAGCCCACAACTCGCTTCAGAGAGGGGTGAAAGGGACAGGGAGCGTATTCAAAAGGGGTGGAGCCTGCGCACAGAATGAGGCTAAGAACCCGGAAGAGAAACTCGGAGTCTTGGCAACGGAGGCTTAAGCGCAAGCCCTTCGGCCAATCAAGTCACCCACTTCCCTTAGCCAATAGAAGAGCTGATGACTGTCGGGGCGGGGGCTCTCCCGGCTGCTGTTGCTGGTGGTGCCGAAGGGGCGGGGCTCAGCGGACCTGGTTTGTTGTTGTCAACAGTTTATTTTGCCAGTTACGTTCCTAGAAGCTATAGACGGTTCAGCTCCGTCTGCCTGGGAGAGGGGGCGAGCGGGAAGGGAGGGAGGAGCGAAGTGGCGTTGTAACCCACGCACCTGTGGGATGAGCTGTCCTGTCCGACCACTTACAGGGAGAATGAGTTTGCTCTGCAGCCTTCCTGTAGGGTTGCCAGGTGTCCGGTTTTGAACGGGAGAGTCCAGTATTTGGGCCGTCTGTTTAAAAAACAAATTCAGAAAATATGAAAGTCTGGGGCTGGGTCTACACTGGTGCGATCTCGCACAAAAACTTGCTGCCTGTCTACACTGGCCGCGTGATCGCAAGTAAACTGATGTTCTAATGTATGAAATCAGGGCTTCTTGTGCCAGAACTCTGACACTCCCGCTGGGGAAGAAGCCCTTTTGCGCAGCTGTTCTTGCACAAGAGGCCGGTGTAGACAGGCAACATGAATGTCTTGCGCAAGAAAGCCCTACGGTTAAAATGGCCATCAGAGCTTTCTTGCACAATAGAGCGTCTACACTGGCATGGATGCTCTTGCGCAAAAGCACATGGCAGTGTAGACTCTCTCTTCTGGAAGAGTTCTTGCGCAAGAAGCTCCCAGTGTAGACATAGTTTCTAAATAAGATGTAATGTTAATTTTGATGTAATTTCAAGTGTGTCTGGTATTTTTGTGGAAACCATCTGGCAACCCTACCTGAGAGCCAGCTGGGTTTTAGCTCACGCAGTAGAGCAGGGGTGGGGAACCTTTTTTGGGGTCAGGGGCTGCTGACCCAAAGGAAAAAAATCAGAGGGTGGGCACACACAAAAAGAAAACAAAAAGGGGCAAACTCTCATTGACTGGTCCCCAAACTGAGAAGAAGAAAGACACTCCCCACGTTCCCCTCACACACCAGAGCCTAGGGAGGCCCAGGTGAGTAGATTTTGTATGCTCCTGCTCCACTGTGGGGCAGCAGAGAGGCTGGAGTGCCACAATGGACTCCCCAATGCTAAGGGAGCTATGAGTCTCAAAGGCCCGATCCAGGCAAGCCATGGTCTGCATCCCACCCTTGGGCCTTAGATTCCCCAGCTCTGCACTAGAAGCTCATGCGCTAAACTACAGCAATCCCCGGTTTGGTTCCGCCTGTCCAGGTTACAGAGTTACACACACATGGAGGTGCCTGGAGTTTGAAACTCCAGAGGTTAGTGAACACTTGGGAGAAGTGATGTCTTTGATCAAAGTTCAAGACCAAGAGCTCTTCAAGTGAGGCATAGGTAGAGGTCACAGTACACTCTGCTGGGAGCCTAAAAAGTCCTCTAGCAGTAGCAGATCCAAAGGAGACCAATTTTTACATTCATGTTATTTTTAAAGTAAACAAGCAGAGGGGAAAAGAAACAAATATATTTATAAGGCACCCAGGTACCTTTGTGAATTTCCATGTCCTCCTATTCCTTGCCCTTGCTCTGCACTGCCTTTTCCCCCAACTAATGCAACCCAGGGGACAAGCAGGGCCAGGGTGCTGGCAGCTGGTGTCCAGCCCCCCCCCCCCTCCCACACACACACACCCAGTGGCTGGGAGTGGGGGGAGTGAAGCAACACTATCCCGGCTTGTTCTGCTGTCCCAGCATGTTGCTTGGAGAAGGGGCGGCATACCCTCACTTTCAGCAGTGGGAAGCAGAGCAAGCTAAAGCTGCATAACTCCGCTTCCCTGCCCCCACCACTGCTGGTGAATGCAGGGGGATTGGATCCCTGCTACTGGCATCATGCCCTCCCCTGCTAACTCCCCTGGATGCCCAGAGACTGGGCCCCGGGACCATCCCACCCCTTGTGTGAGGTGTACGTGCCCTCTCCTGGTTCCCTGAACGATACCCCTGTCTGAGGCAGACACCTGAAAAATTTCAACCTGAACAAGTAAGGTTTAGTAACATTAACAGCAACTGAAAATTGGGTCTTACAAGGAAGTTCTTAGGCAACCTTAACTGTGGGTAGTGCTACCAGCTCCATCTAGAATGTGTTCAAGTAACTTCAGTATTAAAGAAAATTCTAACTGCACATAAAGGACTAGATTCTGTAAACCATCCTTCAAACAGTGCAGGATGGTAGGTTGTTTTTTTTTTAAATGTATGCAAAGGTTGGTTTTAACCCAACCTTGTTCTCGCTCTGTAGGTATGGCTGCTGTATGCTGGCCTGGAGCCACACTATCAATTAAGGGATAAAGGTCTGTGTTGTAGAGCTAAAGATTCCAGTCCAGCTGATGATCTATAGGGGGAGCTGGTATGATTTCATATAAAAGAATGTGTTTTTTTTATTTTAGTTTCTTCTTTAAAAGATCTAGGAAATTACATATACACACGCACATTAAAATAATGTTAATCTTGTATCTTGGGTATTGCTAAAGCAGGGTTCCTGTTGAAAACAGGGGTACCTGATCACATAATTAAAGGATTGTTTCATAATGCATATGCAGAAGGGGGCCAAATCAAATTGCATGGGCAGCTTTAATTCTACAGTTGACTTCCAATAATCTGGCACCTTTGGGATTTAGGTGGTGCCAGATTATCGGATATGCCGGAGTATCAGGAGGTACTGCATACTCCCAACCCAATCTCCCTACCTCCCCTCCCCCCCCAAATCATCTGGCTGGGACACCATGAGTAACCCAATCCTCCTCCCCTTAGCAGAACACTTCTGCTCCCTGCTATAACCCGATCCCACTCCCCCACCCCAACCTTACGATTGGTCGGATACAGCCAGCACATGTGCTAAGGGGCCGGCTTTTCCAGAAGCTGGCCAGGATGCCATAAGTAATCCAATTCCCCTCCCCTTCTTCTTAGAAAAACACTTCAGCTCCCTGCTGTGACCCAGGTAAGAGCAGCTGACCTGAGCAGTTCCGGTTCCATCAGAAGCGCTTGCCATTTTGATCCCGGACTATCGGGAGTGCTGGACAATCGGGTGCCTGACTATTGGAGTTTTACTGTATTATTTCTTAACTGTCCAATGCTTGCTTTTGTAATTTTAACTGAGTTTTTTTTAGTCCATATAAATATATATAGTACATGAGAAATTAATTAGTGATACACTTCTGCATTTTAGTTACCAGATTTAAACCTAGGCTGAAGGAGGGACAGATGACCATATGGCTAAACACTGGATTAGATCTCAAATAGCTGGGATACATTGTTGTCTCTGCCAAAGGCTTTCTGTGAGACACAGAGAAAGTCATTTAATTTCCCCTGCTTCAGTTCTCCATTTATAAAATCAGATAATATTATCTCCCAACACTTTTCTCTGTCTAATTTAGGTAATGATATGTTCTAGAAAGCACTGACTCTTAATATGTTTATGAAAGAATGCACTATGAGGATCCAATCTTAGTTAGGACCTGTAGATACTACCATAATACAGTTAATAAGTATTGAAATTGGTGAGTTAAAGGACAGATTTAATTGAATACTCTTTGAATGTCTTCTTTAGATAACTGAATTGATTAATAGATTTTTAGGACCAGAAGAAATGATTGTGATCATCTAGTCTGACCTCTCTAATAAGTCATCCCCAAAATAATTCCTATTACCGTATATATCTTATGTAAACATTGTTGAGCAATCTCCATCACTGACAATACTTGGTACATTTTTCCAGTGTTAAAAATGTACACCTTATTTCCAGGTTGGCTGGAAGTTGAAACTAAAAAAATTCATTCATAAGAAGTGGGTACAAGAAGCAGGGGAAGGCATTGCCATCCAAGACAGAGGCATGGCCCTGCCCACACTTGGCCTCCACAGCACCCCTGCTTCATTGCTGCTCTGGAGCTGCCCCCAGCTCCAGCCACGCAGAAGCTGTGATTGCATGCCACCTGTCTTCCCCCTGTTCTAGGACCAGGGGAGGGTTCACATGGCGGGCTGGAGGCCTGCCCTGTGGTGGGGCGAGGGCTTGACTGCTATTGGGTAGAGGGCTTGAGCAAAAGAAGCAAGGCTGGAGGCTTGACTCCCCAACCCAAGGTTCACTTACTACCCATGCAGCCATTGGCTTGTGTTAAACATTCTCCACTATACTCAGGAGCCCATTATTAAATATTTGTTCTCCATGTCAATACTTATCAATAGTAATCAAATTATCCCTTAACCTACTCTTTGCTAAGATAATCAAATTTAACTCTGAGTCTGTCACTATCAGCATGTTTTCTAATCCTTTAGCTTGTTCTTGGGGCTCTTGTTCAGACCTTCTCCAGTTTTTTAGCATCATTGAATTGTTGCTACCAGAACCAGATTCAGAATGGTACAGTTATTCTAGCAACGGTGTCCAGTGCCAAATACAGACACAAAATAACCTCTCCACTCCTATTTGAGATTCCCTTGTTTATGCATCCTACAATCACAATTAGCTCTTTTGTTCAGAGCATCACCCTGGGACCTCACATGCAGCTGAGTGCATTCGTTGTTCCTAGATTTATACATTTAGCCATATTAAAACCCATATTGTGTGCTTGCACACAGTTTATCATGTGTTTCAGATTGGTTTGTCTGTTAACCCAAAAATAGAGGGAGTGGTAATCTACAAACTATACCAGTGATGATTTTTTTTCACATTAATACAAATATTAAATAGCTTAGAGCCAAAAAGAAATTTCCATGGGACCTCACTGGAGACATACTTGCTTAATGATATATTGCAAAATATAGCTGTAAACAGGGAACTATCAGCCAGCTTTTAATCCATTTAATGTGTGCTCTGTTAATTTTATATTGCTCTGATTATTTAATCAAAATGTCATGCAATACCAAATCAAATACCTTAGAGAAATCAATACCACTCTGCCAGCACTGTTACCATTATCAGTAACATTTTCAGTGTCATAAAAAAGTATCAAGTTGTTTGAGATGTTCCATTCTCCATAAGTGCATATTGACTTGCATTAATGATATTATCCTCTGTACTGGGTTGGCAGCAATCCCTTCTCCTCTGGCTCTGTGGGAAGCCACTACATCTCTGTGATGTTGCCCCCTAGCTGGGATTAGAACTCCCACCACTAGGCAGGATAGCACAATTTAATCATTTTAAGGCCCAGGCAGGGCAGAGCGAACAAGTAATTGGAAGCTCAGATTATTAAGCAGGGCAAAGCATCAAGAGACTGCCTAGGTCCTCTGGCCCCAACCAGGGCAGAGCAAACAAAGAGCAGTTAGAGAAGAAACAGGCAACCCAGGAGCAGATGGAGTAAACAGGCCTCTTTATTGCGGATACTAATTCTCCTCAGACCCTCAACACAATCTGCCAAGTGAGCAATGATTTGGCACCAGTCACACTCCTTTATCCATTTTAGTATGTTAATTCACACATCTATCACTACTTCTCCTAAATCCTTATTTAGTAATTAATATTAATAGGCAGATGATGATTAATATTATATTCCACCAGTTTACTGTTTACAGGATTTTCAGTTAGATCAGCACTTTTCTACATTACATACTTCCCAAATCAGCAGGTTACAGAGATTACAAAGGATGTTACCCTGAAAGTATTTTTACAGAGCAAGTTGGAATAAGCAAGAGACAGAGACAACATTGTTCAGTCCAACTATCTTTCTAGGCTGAAAGAATGAAGGAAAAAGGCATATATTTATACATCAGAAAGGACAATACCTGCTCTGGCCAGACCCTTTATCAATCTTTCCAGGCTGTAAGGATGAAGGGGAAAAAACATGTTCAAAGGACAATGTCTGCTCTGGTCGGACCCTACCACTAATGTATAGCCATCTCAGACACCTATTCTTACATATCCCAACAACAGCCTGACTTCCTGGCTCTTGCAGATGGCAGACAAATGCAGACCTCTTAGCCTAAGGTAGAGAGGCTGCCACCCCACGGGAGGAGTTGGCAGCAAGAGGATCCAGGCCTACCCTATTCCATGAAGCCAGCCTAGCACTAGCAGTGGCCCAATCCTCCTCTGGTGGGTCATTAGGGATACTACCTCAACACACTGAGCTGGATTCAGGCAACAGCCCAATTAGGCTATAGATTAGTGTTCCTCAGCTCCTTCCTACTCTTCCTCTAATGTACCTGTGGCTGGCTCAGGGTTATCTGCCATCTCTTTGAGGTATACACCAAGTGGTAGTTCTGACAGGTCTTCACCTGGGTCAGTCTCTTCTACTGGCAGGGTATGACATAGTGCAGTGCAGGTTCTGTTCCAGGAATCTGCAACAGCCTAGAAACACCTGCTCACTTCCCTTGCTCAGATTCAGCTGGGTTAGAGGCTCTGTCTTTTGCACTAGCTCTCCTTCCCCTTTTGCTTCTGATAGGGGAGGCAAGTCTGGCTTGGCTCTGTCCACCAGGGATCAGAGATTAGTTCCTCCACCTCACTGAGAGGCCACTCCGCCTCATTGTCTTCCCCTCCCCAGCCCTTTAAATTCTTTATCACTAGAGTCCTGTATCAGCCACTCCGTTATTGGGCACAGGATCAACCTCAGTCTGACAGGTTTATAAATATTTAGGTCATCCTATTTACTCCTTTTAAAGATTGGAACATTATTAGCTTTCCTCTTAACTTCTGGAGCTTCCCCATTTTTCCAAGGCTTACTGAAAACCGACTGTCCCTATCCAATGGCTTCCTCAGCGGGCTCTTTTAAAACTCTTGGGTGCAAGTTAATTGGACCTACTGATTTGAAGATTTTTAACTGTTATAGCTGCTGTTAAACATTCTCCAGAGATACAAATGCAATGGAAAATGTTATCATTATATAGTGAGACTATTGTTTGTTTCCCCCTCAAATACAGAACAGAAATATTCATTAAACTGTTCTGCATTATTACTAATAGTTCTACTGTAGCCATATACTAATGGACTAATACCATTGCCAGGATTCCATTTTGTTCCTAATATATATTTTTAAACCACCTTATTGTCCTTAACTGAGCTGGCCATAGATTTTTCCCTTTACCTTCCTTATTGATTTTCTACAATTCCTAGGTTCTGATTTATATTCATTACCTTCAGCTTCTTCCTCACCCTACCCCCTACCCCACCCTTTTTTTTTTAAATAGTGCCATTCACTTCCCTGCTAAACCAGGTCAGTTTTCAAAACAGTACAGCCTTCTGTCTTGAGTGAGGGATTGTGGCTTTTGGGGCATCTAGTAAGGTGTTCTTAAATGATTCCTAATTAGGGATGTAATAGTGAAGTTGATTAACTGATAAGCAAAAGCATTAGATTAATGCTATAGATTACATGCATTGTCCCCTGCCCTCACCAGTAAATATTTTAGCAGATTGGCCAGCCGCCCAGCTCAGTCCTAGCTTGCAGCAGGTCTAAGATCTACCCCTGCTGAAGCTCTGTATTGAAAGTGCTTTAGGATACAGGCAGACAGGCAGCTTGGCTGAGTTCTGGTTTGCACTGGATCTGGAAGCTCAGATCCCCCTGGACAAGGGCTACTGCCACCTCACACTGCTGCCTCTGTATCAGAGGCAGCAGCATTGGGCGACAGGTAGCCAGTCCACGGAGAGAACTGGTTTTTAAACTGGCTTTTCTTGCAGACCAGCTCCTGCCTGGCACCCCACACTACAGAGGCAGCAGCATGGAGTGGCAGGGGACTCCTTGGGAGTGGAGCCGGAGCACAGTGTCTGCCAGCTCTGCTCCTGGGCACTATAGAATAGTCGAGTAACTGATAAGAATTAATGATTACTCAACTATTCAATTAACCAATATTTAACATCCCTATTCCTAATGATCACTTTTTGATTATATTCTTCCTTCCAACTGATTTGTCTTAATTGTTTTCAGCTTTGTGAAATTGGCCCTATTCAAGCACCAGATGTATGTCTATTACTGGTCTAGACTTTATTCTCTCCTTTAGTTTCTCATACCATAAGATTTAGCTGCGCCACCTACCTGTGTACATTTATATACTGTATTTGTTAATATCTGATAAACCAAAAAGGATTCAACTATCTTTAAATAAAGCTTCCCTTTGTCATCAATAAACTGGATTATACTAATTAGAAATAGTTTCTTACTGACTGAAGAAATAATTCTTCAAGATGATTTGATTCTTCTGGAGAGTATGTAATCTCTGTGGGGAGCAATTTGCAGAAGGTACAAAACTGATAACTGAACTAACACACCATTTTATTGCCATTGTTTTGGCTATGCTGTTCTGTATAGAATACAGTAGAACCTCAGAGTTACAAACATCAGTTTTACGAGCTGACCAGTTAACCACACACATCATTTGGAATAAGTAGTATGCAGACTGGCAGCAGCAGAGACACCCCTCTGCCGCCCCCCCCAAAAAACAACCCCCCCCCCCGGAACCTACCCCCCAGTACTGTGTTAAACATAAACTACTAAAATAAAGGGAAAGCAACATTTTTCTTCTGTACAATGCAGTTTCAAAGCTGAATTAAGTCATTGTTCAGTTAAAAACTTTTGAAAGAACAAATCTAATTTTTTGGTCCATTTCTAACATTTCACAAGTATGAACAACGTCTGTTTATGAGGCATTTAACTCTGAGGTTCTATTATAAGTTATTCATCGCTTTGTATTCCTTTGCTTGCTTCTCTATGGCCTTGTCTACATTACAGAGTTAAGTCAAGATAAGCTGCCTTGCATCGACCTAGATGTGGAAGTGTCTTCACTTAGGCTAGTCTGTGCTCCATACATACTTCGGTATGACTACATCGCTCAGAGTTGTGAAAAATCCACACCCCTAAGATAGGTATACTGACCATAACCCCTTAGCGCAGACAGCGCTATGTTGGTTGGAGAGCTTCTCCCAGGGACATACCTATCATCTCTTGTGGAGGTGGAGTTAAGCTGACAGGAGAGCTGAGCGCTGACCCATCTGCTTAGAGCAGTGTTCCTCATTGCAAGACCCACCAGCCAATGAAAACTCCTGTAGACTCTGAGCCTAGCTACAGTTCCCTCTAAGCTGTTCAGCCATGCAACAGGCTATAAATAGCTGTATAGCAGCTCTAAAGGGCCATGCTACAAGAATCTAGAAAGGAGAATGATAAGGGTGGGTGGGAACTGGGGAGGGGAGAAAGTTGGGGCTGGCAGGACAGTTGTGTCTCCCCCCCCGGCCTGGGAGCCTGCTGCTGTTAGGAGAGAGACAGGCCCTTCCTCGAGAGCTCCAAGCTGCTTGCTGGTGGCAGGGACGAAATGCTCCTTCCTCCAGAGCTCCATGCTACTTGTCGGCAGAAGAGAGAAAGACACCCCTTTTCCAGAGCTAGATGCTGCCAGCAGGGTGAAGACTGGAGGGAATCCTCTGGCCCCAGCCACAGAGCAGCTTGCCTGCACCCTAAATTCACACATGGGAACAGACACACTTTAGCTCAGCCTTTTGCATTATTTCACTCTTTAAAAGCTTACTTGCATAGATTCCTTTGTAATTCCATTTATTTTCCTGGTTAATATTTTATAAAAGGCACATCATTTTATTGTACAAGTAGACTTTGTTTTAGTTACATGAGTGGCTCTAACATTACATCATTAAGGAACAGTAAGCAGTATGTTAATTTAGTAGTTGATGGGACTCTCACATTGAAGTTTTTTTTGCCAAAGTGGCCCCTGCTTCAAAAATAGTGAAGAGCACTAGATTAAATCATCTTCCCCAAAAGCACAACAGCAACATGGTGAGAGGTAAGGGACTCTTTGCATAGACCAGATTGCTGGCTTTCAGTCTTAGACTGTCAACTCTTCAGGGCAAAGATAATGACATCACATGCTTGTAAAGCTCCGAGCACAATGACCTGTCAGAATTGGAGTTTCTAGTCACTACTGTAGTTAGACTGTAAATTAGCAGACTATCATAGAATCTCACTGAGGGGTGATTCTAGGTGAATCTGAAAACAACTAAAGACAAATGTTTTGCTTGGCTGTTGATAAATAGAGGTCCTGATCCTGCTCTCATTAATGGGAGTTTTGTTAGGAACTTCAATTTGAATCAGGATAAAGCTCATAAGAGCAGGAGAGAGAACTTTCTTGGGGGTTGATCCAATATTGTGAAAGGAGCTCCCTCAAGAACTAAGGACCATCACAAACTTCAACATGTTCTGGCCCACGTGCCTGGAGCATTTTCTAGACCTGCCTTTTCTAAAAAGCACATAGCAACAACAGTGCCTGGTGTATAAATATTATATATTTATTAAAATGCCAAAAAAGGACTCCACATTTTCCCCCTTGAGATAGTGTGTCAACAAACACACAAGACAGCTATTAATCTCATAAAAGGTGTCAGGATACTATGGCATTGAGTGTGGAAAAGGATATAGGATAAGTTTTAGGGATTTTAACTCTATTGACACACCTGAAGTAAAGTTTAGCCATTTACTCACCATTCTCATGTGCACAGGTCATCATTCAACCCAGAGAGCTGAAACCACAAATAGCTCTGCAAGGGAGCAACTCACATACTGTATACTCTTTCAGTTGGAAGAGTGGTACAGATATGCACAAGCCAGTCTTATCACTTTGCCACAGCCAGGTCTCTCAGGCCTTATTTCTATGCAGATTTCATACCAGTATTACCATTTTGTGTGTGTTTACTGAAGTTATAGTTGTAGACCCCCCTACTCTGGTGTGGACAATTATACAGATATAAAAGGTACCTTTTACCTATATTCATTTTCTTTATAGAAATAGTTATTCCAGTATACCCAGTATTCCATTTATACCCAATATAACTTCATCCTGCACAATCAGCTTCACCTAGGTTGTCTGAAGACCCTGATGAAGATAAGATTGTAAGACAAGGTCCCAGATACTCCTACAAGCAGAAGTTCCAAGCATTTATACATTAATGGGCAGGCCATGTCAACAGAGTATTAGATAAGTGACTATCAGAGAATTTACAGCAAATTAAAGGAAGGAGGCCAGGAAACATGTCAAGGAGGCCCTTAAATTATCCTTCTGGTGTTTCAACATTGACCAATAATTTTGGAAAGATCTCACTTGTGATTGTTTTACCTGGAAAAGCCTTATCCATACTGGAACTACACGGGGTAGGGGAAGAGAAGTATAGAGCCAAAGCAGAAGCTCCAGTAGCATGAATCTCAATGCAGCACGTCTGCTGTTAATCATGGAACACACAGCAGCATTTCTTGTTAAGTGTGCCACCAACAATTCAAAGCTCAAATTGGCCTGATTAGTCACTCGAGTGGTCACAAAAATCAAGCCAACTGGTTAGTGATTAACAGGAGTGTGGCAAGCAGGATACGAGAAGTCATTCTTCTGCTCTACTCTGCGCAAATTAGGCCTTGTTTGGAGTACTGGGTCCAGCTTTGAGCACCACATTTCAAAAAGGATGTGGAAAAATTGGAGATGATACAGAGAAGAGCAACAAAAACAATTGAAGGCCTAGAAAACATGAGTTGTGAAGGAAGACTGAAAGAATTGGGCTTGTTTAGTTTAGAAAAGAGAAGACTAAGAAGGGACATGATAGGAGTTTTCAAGTATCTAAAAGAGTGTTACAAGGAGGAGGGAGAAAAATTGTTCTCCTTGGCCTCTGAGGATAGGACAAGAAGCAATGAGCTTAAATTTCAGCAAGGGAGGTTTAGGTTCCTAATGGTCAGGGTGGTTAAACACAGGAATAAATTGCCTAGGGAGGTTGTGGAATCTCCATTACTGGAGATATTCAAGTACAGGTTGGATAGACATCTATCAGGGATGATCGAGATGGTGCTTGGTCCTGCCGTGAGGACAGTGGACTGGAGTTGATGATCTCTCGAGGTCCCTTCCAGTTGTAGTATTCTATGATTCTGTGTCATGTTCATCTTTGAATTCAAAAGGATAAATAAAATCCATACGAGGGGGAGGTAAAACCACTTTAGTTATACCCACATACTTAAGTTCAAATTGTATATGTAGACAAGGCTTTCACTATTTCATGCCTTTCTCCAAAGTCTGAATTTTAGTTGGGAGAAAGATTTGAAGCAAATTTACAAGTCTAGAGTGGGGTTAATAAGTTACCTGCTGTGAGTATCATTAGACATCAGAGCACTAAATGGCACATACTAAGAAATACTAGAAAATAAAGTCAGTCTCACCTTAAAATAAAACAATGCAGCACGCGGCAATAGTAATACTTTGGTTGAGGGAACAAGGCTGCTGGGTAAATACAAAATTCTAGTTAATTAAGAGGGAGGGTGTTTGGGTATGGAAGGGAGCTTAGGGCTAGAACACAGGAGGCATTTTGGGGTGTGGGATCCAGGCAGCTCCTCACAAGCAGCAACATGTTCTTGCTGCTCCTAGGCAGAGGCACAGTCAGGCAACTCGGCACACTACCGTAGCCCACAGATGGCACCCCTGCAGTTCCCACTGGCCACAATCCATGGCAAATGGGAGCTGTAGAGCAGCAGAGTCCTGGTGGCCGTTCCTCTGAAAAGCATTGACTTCAGCCAGTGGAAGCTGCAGGGGAGGTGCCTGTGATCGGAGGTAGCATGCACAGCTCCATCTAGAAGCAACAGGGATATACTATCACTTGTGGGGAACTGTCTGAGGTGAGTGCAGCATTTCAAAACTCCTGCACCTCTACCCTCTGCTCCAAGTTCCTTCCTGCACCCAGATTCTCTCCCAGAGTCCATGCCCCCACCTAAAATCCAGGTTTATAAGAGCTTTCTGGTTGGTAACATGCTGGATAACACGGCTTTTATACTATTTGTGTAAAAGTGTGTGACAACAATGGGATTTTTTTTTTTTGGCCAAAAAGGAAGCTCTCAATATTTATGTTTCCAACTTTATCTGTAAAATCAAATCCAAGCTAAGCCAAAGCTAGATGGCTGATGGACAAGAATGGTGAGTCATACAGTATACTCCCAGTCCCAAGACAGTTTTAAAAACTGAAGTTTTAATAAGCTTAGTATTAAAAACACACACAATCAGCCAATCCAACACAGCTTGCACAAGCCTTATTGTTTCTCAGTCCTTTCAGAGTGCAGCAAACTAGGGATGTTAAATATCGGTTAATTGAATAGTCAAGTAACCTCATGAATTCTTATCGGTTAATCAACTATTCTATAGTCCCTGGGGCCGGGCCCAGCAACTAGTGCACTCCAACCTTACTTCTGAGGAGCCCCCTGCCGCCCTGTGCTGCTGCCTTTAATATTAGAGACAGCAGCACAGAGTGGCAGGGGGAACTGGTCCATGAGGGGAGCCAGTTTAAAAACCAGTTCCCCTCGCGTACTGGCTGCCTGTTGCCCTGAGCTGCTACCTCTGATAATCAGATAGCAGCCCTGGGGAGGGGGAGAGGGACGGGGAGGGGCATGTCTCAGCTCCTGGACCCAGTGTGAGCTGGAACTGAGCCAAGCTACCTGCCCACCCAGGTGCTAATATACTAAGTAATATAATAATACTAATGTTTCTCTCAGTATATTACAGCATTCATGTTCATCTTCAGGACACAGCAACTGTGGTTCCTAATGTGCTTGCTATAGTTTTTCTTGGTTAAAACGAAACAACATATTTGATCAGAGGCATCATGCACTGATGGGTCTATTTAAGGTGACATTAGGCATCACAAAGCTATCACATTATTATCCCTCAAATCTGAAGTCAAAAGAAAACTCCAGACACACTGAGTAACAATCTGGGAACTGTACTGTGCTGTTCAACATATTCATAAATTATCTGGAAAAAAGTGTGAACAGCGCAGTGCAAAAATTTGCAGGCAATACAAAATTACTCAGGATAGTGAAATCTCAAGCAGATAGCAAGGCATTACAAAGCAACTTCACACAACTGTGTGATTGGACAACAAAATTCAAATGAATTCTGATTAAATTAATGTTGATAAATGCCAAGTAATGTACACTGAAAATCATAATCCCTTCTATACAGAATGGTAAAACTGTGCATGATAGGATCTAAACTAGCTCTTGCCATTCAAGAAAGGTCTTGGAGTCATTGTGCGGGAGTTCTCTGAAAACATCTGCTCAATATGCAATAGCAGTTAAACAAGCTTATAATGTTAGAAACCATTAGGAAAGGGGCATGTTAAGACAGAAAATATCAATTCTATTATAAATTCCATGATACACTAACACTT
Organism: Pelodiscus sinensis; assembly: GCF_052426305.1. Taxonomy (NCBI): domain Eukaryota; kingdom Metazoa; phylum Chordata; order Testudines; family Trionychidae; genus Pelodiscus; species Pelodiscus sinensis. The sequence continues at coordinate 293,688,850 of NC_143052.1, read as the reverse complement.
TGAAAATTCCATGTAATTAAGGTCATCCCATCTCAAAAATACTTATTAGAATCAGAAAGGTACAGAGAAGAGCAATAAAAATAATAATTTTTATTGTTATAGGGTAGAGAATGGCTTCCATATGAGGAGACATTAAAAAGGCTAGGTCTTTTCAGTTTGGAAAAGAGATGACTAAGGGGGTGTATGACAAAGGTCTATAAAATCATGAATAGAATGGAGAAAGTGAATAAGGAAATGAATTATTTACTCAGTCACATAAAACAGAAGAACCAGGAGTCAGCCAATGAAATGAATAAGTATCAGGTATAAAACAAAAGGAAGTACCTCACACAATGCACAATCAACCTGTGGAACTCATTACCAGGAGATGCCATGAAGACCGAAACTACAACTGTGTTAAAAAAATTAGATAAATTCACAGACGATGGATCCATCAATGGCTATTTGGCAAGGGGGTCAAGCGATGCAATATCATGCTCTGGATGCCCCTACACCTCTGATTGCCAGAAGCTGAATAATGGAAAAGATATCTCAATGATTACCTGTTTTGTTCATTTGCTCTCAACCAATAGGCACTGGCCACTGTTAGAAGACAGGCTACCGGGATGGATGGACCATCAATCTAACACCGTACAGCTATTCTTATAAGGTTAACCATTATCTTTTGTGGAGAACGGAAACAACGTGCACACAAATTGGCAGGACATGCTTCTAATCACATCAACATTACTCATGAAAAACATAGCTCCAAAAATGAACCAACCATTAGCCATTTCCTGACATTTATTTGACCTTTTTTTTTGTAAACACACAAAATACAATATCCTGAAAGATTTTAAGTTAAATTATCCTTAATGAGTTTTTATTGATTTTCATGTGTATCTTACAACATCAAAAACAGTCTAATATTATTTTCAGAACTTATGATTACTTACATTTCCTACCACATATGAACACATCCATACTAAGAATAAATTGTCAATTAAACCAACTTTAGAATAAATAGATTACACTGTATACTTAAGAGAGCCTTCCTCTACAGCAAAACGCTTTTCCCTGACTCATAGTAGTCACAATAGCAGGAAGTTTGCTGGCAGAGTGTTTACAATTGAAGGAAGCTGTTCTGCATCCACATAATGTGTCCTCCCACAGTATTAAGAAAAGATCATTTGATAGAAAATGAGAAAACTCAGTCAAAACACTTTATATTAATGTGAAATATAGACACTCGTAATATTACATCATTAATTTTAAAGATAGGCATACATCAAGCAGCTAAATATTGGCATTTTTCTCTAAGTATTCCTGCTTTCTCATATATCAATGTCCAAAAATCAATATAGTAAATAGGATCTAGTTTCTATGCCCATGCCATAGTTTAAAAATGGACCACTGGAGGTTTATCTAGTTGCCTTTCATGAGGGAGCATGCTTTTTTTTTTAAAAAACTGAATCATTTCAAAATAGCAGTATTGAAAACAAGTCTTGGGCCAGAAACTTGAAGCTTATATGCCTAGAGTCCATAATTTGAGCGTCTAAATAGGTGGTCTGATTTTTAAAGATTATGAAAACCTACAATTTCTATCAGTTGCTCTGAGAGTTGTGAATGCAGTACTCAGGAAAAAGGAAAGAAAAAAAATCGAGCCATTTTCACTTTAAGTGACTAATTATGAATTTATGGGTCAGGTCCTCAGATGGCATATATCAGTTCATCTCCACTGCCTGTAATGGAGCTAAGCTGATTTACACCAGTTGAGAATGTGGGCTTAGATGTCTAACTTTGGGCTCCTAAAGTTGCTTTGCTACTAGTTTTTGAAATGTGAGTGTTCCATTTGCCTGTGACAAATGCAAGATATATATAGTGGGGGGGTTATGTTTTAAAGTATTAGAAAATGCTAATATCTTAGGTAACTTTATACTAAGATGTTTTATATGAGAGAAGTCAGAGCTTCTTCCATAGGGAATCTTTGTATTTGCATTTTATCAAAGCTACAAACATATCAAGGACTTAAAGTGCTTTATTAAACAGATAGCTTTAGAGCAGTTTAATATTTACTCCTGGGGGAATTTTTCATCCTGTGCAAGGTGCAGATTTCATACCTCCCACAGATTTATTGGCTCCCCTGTAGAAAAATGGAGGAGCCAATAAATCTGCGGGGTAACACAACCCACATGCCCATTCCACAGTAGCTTGGGCTCAGCTGCAGGGAGCATAGAGAAGACCTGGAGAGGTGAAGGAGGCTGGACATACATGGAGAAATGTTAAGAGGGTGGGGCTGGACACATGACTGCATGTGACTGGGGTGACAGACTCATTCCTTCCCTCTCATAGCTGTTGCTGCAACCTAGGCTTGGAGGCATTGGGCTGTATGAGGCAGGCTCTGACCCCCAAGATTGGTCTATTAAAAAGGCAGGCCGCTCATGTTCATCAATTGTTTCCATTCCTAATCAGTTAAGGTTCCTTTACCTTGCCAGAGTGGTACAAAGGAGCATTATTGTAAATGACAAACTCAACTAGCAAGGTCTTCTGCTTTCTTTTTTTTCCTGTTCCAGGACGGCACTGTGGGGTTAGATTATAGTTTAGAATCTATTTTACTTATCCGTTTTTAAAAATGCAGGACAATAATTAGCAAAACTGTACAACTTCCTTATGTGAAAACCTGTGCAATTTAAAGAGGCATTTTACTTTATATTACTTTTACTTGGGTGTTCTATAATTTAAATGAAAATCCAGGATAACAACTGGAATGCGGGGTCTTGGTTAACAAGTATTTCTAACTTAACCTTCATAGTTTTAGGAATACTGAAGTTATTGTAATCTTTTTCTGTATGGTAGTTTAAATTATCAAAATAAATTAAAACTTGAATGTGTATATCATGTTATTTTGACAAATAAAATATGCAGAATTTTACTTTTTTGTGGCAAAGGATTACTCCAGGATCAAACATTAACAGCCAACAAGTTTGAAAATATTTTTGCATACCTTTACAGTGGGCAGACAACCTTTTCTCCATAATTAGTATGAATGCTTCATATTGTGCAGCTATATGCAATATACAGATTTACAAATTGTACAACAATACATTATGGTGATGCAACAAAAAAAGGCTTTTTAAAATTAAAAGTTAGCTAACTATGAGAAGTAAACTAACCTTCTCTTATTATGGTAGGTGCCATGTAAAAAAATATAGGTAATTTAAATGGGTACTCATTTTAAATGAGCAGCCAAAATGTTAGTGTGCTTCTTGTTGATCTTCCATATTACAATGTAACATTTTTATTTAATTCCACCACACATCTAAAAAAAGCTATTGGTGGGACAAATCATCTAATTCTGACAAATTTCTGGAGAATATACGGCTTCCTTTGGGTACGTCTAGACTACATGCCTCTGGCGACAGAGGCATGTAGATTAGGGTACCGGACATAGTAAAATGAAGCGGCGATTTAAATAATCGCCGCTTCATTTAAATTTACATGGCTGCCGCGCTGAGCCGACAAACAGCTGATCAGCTGTTTGTCGGCTCAGCGCGATAGTATGGACGCTCCCCTGCCGACATCAAAGGTATTTGTCGACCACCCAGGTATGCCTCCTGGGATGAGGCATACCTGGGTGGTCGACAAATACCTTTGATGTCGGCAGGGGAGCGTCCATACTATCGCGCTGAGCCGACAAACAGCTGATCAGCTGTTTGTCGGCTCAGCGCGGCAGCCATGTAAATTTAAATGAAGCGGCGATTATTTAAATCGCCGCTTCATTTTACTATGTCCGGTACCCTAATCTACATGCCTCTGTCGCCAGAGGCATGTAGTCTAGACGTACCCATAATGTGGAACAAGCATTAATTTTTTCCCTAAATTAATTATAGTAAAAAAGAGAACCCAACAGGACTTTTAGACAAACAGGTTTGTAAGATTTATTTTCCATTGCACATACATGAATTATATACAAGTTAGTAACATAAGTTACTGCTTAATTTCCTTACATTTTCTAAAAGATCGTTACAGCAGATATTTGCCATATTAAAACATCATAATCTGAAAAGGTAAATACAACAATTAAAAAAAAATCGCACATTTTAGTGAGGGAAAATTCAAATACATGTTTGTCTAGATCAGGGCTGGTAAGAGCTGTCATCAGGCCCTGAGCAATGGGGGGTGGAGAGAGGGGCTTGGCTCCAGGCCCCCAGGAAGAGGCCAGACTAGAGCAGACAGCTGTCAGACTGCCAAGAGCATGCTGTACTTCCTCCACCCAGCCCTCAGCAATGCCCGGACAGCACTGAACAGAGCTCTGGCAGTGAATGAAAGGGCCTAGAGTTCCAGCCACTGCTACTGACTCCATAGTGGCAGTGATGACCAGAGCCTCAGGCCCTTTTAAATTCCCAGGCCCAAGGATGACTGGCCCTGTTATCTTCCCCTCCAGTTGGTGGCCCTGGTCTATATGCTGTAACAAATTATATAGCTAAGAATATTACAGTTAGAAGTAGTTCTTTCAGTCCATTTGTATATATTTTTCTCCAAGTTAATAATTCTTTTACTTAGACAAAACTGGCAGATATTTCAGAGACTTTATTTTCTTCCTAGTATTCAAGATGCATCACATAAAATGCACTAGTAACTAAGACTTTATACAATTGCTATTAAAATATAAAAGGGCACCACACTTGAAAATAAGAAAAAACCCCTAAAACATATTACTGATTTAAAATTTATCATGAGATGAAAAGTGTTGAAGATGTTCAACAATAAAGCCTTGCCTACTACTTACGTAAAAGATTTTTTTAAAATAAATCACTGCACACAATACAAATGGGGAATCATACTGTAATCTTTCAGTCTTCAGTTACAGTAATAGTCTTCATTACTGTTCACAAATGAGCGTCTCCATAGCAAACCTATTCTCAAAATGTCGGATCTTTCGGCAATTGTTGGCTTCACGTTTCTGAATTCCTGTTGAGCATTTGGGAAAAGAGGAGGGACAACAAATGAGACAGAGTGGTGCATTTTAGGAAGAATGGAAGTACTGGTGCATTTACTGTCAGAAAAGGGTACTAGAGGTTCCTCTTAATTCACTTTGAAACATCTAGGACAGACTGATCAACTTGCAATTCTGTTCTTTAGCCAGAACACGATTCTTTGTACATATGAAAAAATTGTACATACTATTGATATCAAATTTAGATTAATGGGCCAATCAATAGTCGATGCAATCTGCATCAACTATTTGATTAGTCAATAAGGGTGCCTTTGCCTCTGAAGTGTAGCAAGAGCCTCAGGATTGTTGCTACACTTCAAAGGTGAAAGCAGTGCAGGAACACGGGGTCAGCGGGGGACTCAAGCAGTCACCCCTACTGGCCCTGTACTCCCTATGGCATTTCAAAGCATCAGCATCACATGGAGCCCAGGGTCAGCTGGGGATTCTGAGCCCCCCAGTTGACTCTGGGCGCCACGCAGTGCTGCCATTTTGAAACACTGGAGGGAGCTTGGTGTCAGGCTCCACGCAGCATTTCAAAGTGGCAGTGTCGCACAGAGCCCAGTGTCAATTCTGACAGTTAATAGTTACAGTTGATAGAAACCATTATTGTTAACTTTATATTTATATTGCAGGTGACTAAAAATCTTCTGCCAAAATATATTTTCAACAAAAAATGGCTTTTCAACTAAATACATTGAGAAAATGTATACCATAGACAGACTGACAGACATTAATGAAAATTTAAATCAAGACCCCACCACCGTGCAAACACGCAGAAGCTTCAAGGTGCCAATGACAGCAAGAACACTCTAAATTTTAATCAGCGATATTGTCAAACATAGCAGGCTGTTTACTGACCAGAAACTAGTGATGTCAACATGTGCTGGTGTACAGTTAACAGATAAACCCGACTCATCAGTTAACCCACACAGTTACACACAAGGAGGCAGGAGCCGTTGCGCGTGGGGAACCGTGGAACTGCGGTACTGCCTCTCACTCCAAGGCACTGGGGGTGAGAAGGGCAGGCGGGAGCTAGTGCTCACAGGGAACTGGCTTTCAAGCTAGCTCCCCACACGTACCGGCTCCCGCCAAACTGTTTGGTGCCCCCGCCCCCATCCCTGCTACTACCTTCGTATACAGAGGCAGAAGGGAAGGAAACAGGCAAGAGCAGGTGCTTCCCATGAGCACCATCTCCCACCTGCCCCCCTGCTTATAATCATGTAACCACTGAAAATTTCAGTGGTTACACGTTGACAAAAATAAAAACATTTTAACATCCCTACTAGAAACGTCAACTGTTCCACCAACACAAGATAACTCTTTCAAGGGACTTTACCTTTCATAGTTTCTTTGCGCTGAAGTTTATAGGTTTCCTTGCCACGGCACAGGCGATAAATAAAGAACCCCAGCTGATCCACATTTTCAATGCGATCAGTAACAATCATCTGTTCATGAATCAGATAGGACTGAGGCAAGTATGTTCCAGCCTACATTAACAAAAGGCAACAGCTCATCATCAGAAGAGCAATCATTCATTCTTCAACTACTAAGTACATTCAAGATCATTCAAATCAATTTTATATAATCTCAAACAGCAGTAGTTCTATACAAATGAGGATTTGCAGTTTTGCAGACTTTCAAAATACATAGTACAGTACATATAGAATTTTCTTTTAAACATAAGGTATTTGAGTGTGTTTTAGTGCAGATATTTATTTAGGAGATAATAAAATAATATAAAATGTCACATTTTCACAACGGGAGACGTTGACACACAGTGTTCTTCCATTACAGTAATTCAATCAGTATCAGGTGGGGGGAGGGCTGGTTCAGAAGAGAAACAAACTTTTTCCAATTAAGGTTCACTCCTGTGGCCAAATCTTGCAGCCCTACTCACTAAACACCATCACTTACTAGCTAGTAGGGTTGTGAAAGGTTAACCAATTAAACAAGTGATGCTTACTGGTTTCAGTTAACCAGCGGGAGCTGAAGCAGCTCTCCACCCACCATGGGCAGAAGGCTGCTCCAGATACCCAATTACAACCTTTTTCTATAAGGTTTATTGAGAAACAATCCTACTCTAGGTTCGTCCTATTTTTCTGGCTCATTTTGATTCAGTCCAGGGATGAAAGTAACTTAAATTTCTTACAGGTACTATCGTATCATACCTCCCTCCCCTTGGTGCAGAAGGTTGGGGGAGGAGGGATTGTGATAAATTTCTTACTGGTACTGTTGTATCACAACCCCACCCCCAACTTCAAAGGGGGTTGTGATACGACAGTACCAGTAAGAAATTTAAGTGTGGGGTGGAGTGTGTGTGTGTGGGGTGGAGGGGCTTAAGGCAGAGAGTTGGGGAGTGTCAAGGTGTAGGGGGCTCAGGGCAGGAGGTGTGAATGTGGAGGTGGTATAGGAGATTGGGCCGGAGCTTAGAGATGTGGAGAGCTCAGGGCAGGGGACTGGGTATATGGGGTGTGTGTACAAGAGTCAGGGTTGTGAGTGAGGAAGAGATCAGGGCTTGAAGTGGGAATGTGGAGTGGTGCCGGGGGCAGGACAGGGGGAGTTGAGAGTGTGTGGGAGTAGAGCAAGGAGGCTGAAGCAGCTTGCTGTTCCCTTTCCTGTCCCTGTCAGGGAGCAAGAGCCAAGCATACATCTCATCTGCTCCTTGCCTTTCCCAGCCAAAAGGAAGAGGAATGCAGCAAACTGTGTACTTTCCCCTCACTCCCTGACAGTGACAAAGGGGCACAGCCAGCAACGTCCCTGTATGAATTCAGGAGGGGGAAAAAGCCCTAATGGACACCTGGGAGATGGGAAGCTTGGGACTGGGGCAGTCCTGGATGAGGGGCATGCACCCCGTCAGCCCCTTTCACCTACCTGGCTGACTGCTGCTTAATGTGCCAGCCTATAGCAGAGCCCAGGGAGCCAAGTTGGGAGCATGCACTGCTTCCTTCTGCAGCTGAGTGCCCCAAATGGCTGGTGCTTTTTTACCAGTGTGGCGCACCACGTAACTTTCATCTCTGGATCAGTCTCTTCCAAAATTTGCTGATTAATGTGAATTTTGAGGACTGTATTTGATTTGGTGATTTGGTCTTTCTTGTGTTTGGTTTTATGAGAATCAATCCCATTGCAGGCACATCCTGTTTTCTCAGCACAACCAAACCCTTATGTTTTACGTTGTGATAAAAGGAAGCCATACACCAAATTTGGTGGTCCTAGTTCTTACCATTTAAGAGGAGTTCTTGATCAGACAGACTCAGTCTCTAACAGAGTGTTTCTTAAACTATATTCCACAGAATACTGGTGTTCCATGAACAACTCGCAGGTGTGCCGCAACCTCTTCTTTGTTTTTGTTACTTCTTTGGAGTTTTTCTTTTGTGACAACAATTTTTTTTTGAAAAAAAATTGTCATAGATGTTCATAGAGTATTTTCTAATTAAGGAAGTTTTTCTGCTTTTCTCAGCGGCTGACAGAAGGCTGCTTGGGACATGCAGCACTTAAAGGGGCCATAAACGCATTTCGGTCTGACCTCCTGAGGTCTCCCAGGTTACTCCCCCCGGGTATTTTTTGTTCCCTCAACAAATTTTCCCTGGTGTTGCTTCTTTTTTTAAGAAGCCATCTGGCAAACCTAGGTGTTCCGCATAAAAAGTATTATTGTTTGATGTTCCATGGTCTCAAAAAGTTTAAGAAACACTGCTCTAACATATATAGTAGATAATGTTTTAATAATCAGTCTTTCAAAAATGTGATTGAATAGAAATAGATTCCATTTTGTACTATTCCTATTTATGATACTAAAGAAGAGGAAGTTTTTAATCTATTTTTCACTTGTGTGTTCAAACACTTAAGCTACTTGCAAAAAGTACCTTGGGATCCAAAAGAAACTGCTACACTGCATCCAGAAAATTACATTAGCATAGAATTTAGGATTTTTATTTTTATTGTCAATAAGCCACTTATGAGTTTCTATTACAAACGAGAGATTAAGTACAACAATGTTTTTTCAGTTCAGCCAGCATGTTCAAACAAGCTGATTAAGTGCTGTTCTTGTTAGCACCAAGGTAGTGGTTATATAATAGTTACTCTAGATGTGGTCAAGAATATTTCTACATTTCAAAGAGGCAAACATAAATGAATTGTTTTTTAGCTGACCTTATAAGTTCATGAAACAACAGAAAGCCTTCTAATTTAAACAAAGCATTTAGAAGTTAAAAGATCCTCCAAGTTCAGGTGAAAAGATTGTTTCTGTTAAGACACTGCATATTAAAAGTACATCATATGGTAAATTACAATCTAAAAAAAAAAATCTACTATACATTTGAGTTTGTTTGATTGTTTGCTTGCTCAAGAACTCCTCCTAAACAGTAAGAGTTAGGACCATCACATTCAGTATACAGCTTCCATTTATCATCACTTAAAGCAAGGTAAAGGTTTGGAAAATGCAATGTGCCTGAAATGGCATTGCCTCATAAAACCAGACCAAAAAAAAAAAAGAGAGAGAGAGAGAGAGAGAGAGAGAGAGACTCACCAGGCAGAGACTGGCTAGGGGTACCGCACTCCTCCCATCCGGGACTGCCCCAGTCTCTAGCCTCCCACCCTCCAGGTTAACTTCAGGGAGAGTGAGGGGAGCTGAAGATCCTCCTCCCAATTTGTATGGGAACATTGCTGTCTGTTCCCCTTTGTCAGACAGCAAGTGAACAGTTTGCTACATTCCTCACTCTGACTGGGGAGAACAAGGGTCAGAGAAACCTGAACCTGCCCCAGCTGCAGGGACATGCATCCCTCCCCTGGCCATGCCTGATGGAGATGCAGTGGCCATGGAGAGGCACTTTTCACTTGGCCCTAAGCTTCTGCAGTTACAGAGGGCTAAGGTAGCCCTCTCTCCCTGGGGCAGCCTTCATACTAAACCCTTCCCCTCTTCCCCAGCCCTACTCAAGAGCAAGGATTTAAATGAAGAAAAAAAAATAATTGAGTTAAGGACATGAGCAATGTCAGGTAAATCTACTAATATGTAATATAAGAAAAACTGACTGCCCTCTACTATAGTTTTAAGGAAATTATGCACTCTCACACAAATGCTTTAATTACATATTAGAGATGGGGAAAATCATAGCTATAAGTTATTCTTGGAGAATATTTGCCTCTCTCTCTCTCTCTCTTTTTCTCTCTCTCTCTCCCTCTCCCTCCCCTTCAGAATTTTTTGAAGTGGTGTCCCAGGTTTCACCAGAATGGGCGGGGCCGGGATACTCCCTGCTTCCTCACCCACAGACCAAGGTGGGGGAGTGCCCTTGCCGCCCCCCCCCCCCGAGGTTCCCATTAGGCACCCATGCTCCTGGCAGTGGGAGGAGACTTTGCACATTCCCCCCTTCTACTTCCAGCCAATCAGGGCTTAGGGCAGGGGAGCACACAAAGCCTCCTCCTCCCCTGCCAGGAGCGCGTGGCACTTCTAAGCACTGTGCACTGCTTGCAGGGCGGGGGCAGGGCAAAATAAACTTCGCATGCTCCTCCTGCCCCCAAGCCAATCAGGGTTTGGGGACGGGGGAGCACGCAAAATCTCCTCCCGCCCTGCCAGGAGCGCATGGCACTTCTAAGTGCTGCATGCTCCTGACAGGGTGGAAGAAACTTCGTGCGCTTCCCCCTGCCCACAGGCCCTAATTGGCCTGGGGGCAAGGGAGCGGCAGGGCCCCCATGGAGGCCCTTTTGCCCACCCCTGATCTAGCTGGACCTTTTGTACATCACAAGCCAATAAGTTTCACATAGTTTTTTCCCCTATACTGATTCTACCAACTTGTGTTTGGCTCAAGTATACCTTCCAGAAAGGCATCTAGTCTTCACTTGAAGAAATCAAAAGATGACTCCCTTGGTATTTTGTTCCAATAATTAAATCATCCTCATTATTAAAAACGTGCATCTTATTTTACATATGAATTATCTAGCTTTAACTTCCATCCATAGTTCTTGTTAGGTATCTCCCCTAGGTTAAAGAGCCCTTTAGTACCCCCCCATATTTACTTATATACTGTAATTAAGTTTAGCAGAACTCTGTTATTTATTTATAATTTTAATAGAATATCTAAGTTTATTTTTAAGCTGTTTTATTTTGTATTGATTTAAATTTTCACAGTTGTAGAAATAATTATAAATAATAGTAAATACTTTCATTAAATAGTTATTGCTGGACATTGCAACATGTGTTGATTTAAATATTTAAAGCTTTATAACTGTTATAACACAAATTGTCAACATCACATGTAAAAACAAAGAAAATATCCTTAAATCAGATTCTAATAGTTTTCAAGCAACATTTTTCTTACTTTGCCTATCTGTACATTTTTATTATCTTTGATAGAAATATTTTTGTTGGTTTGTGTGTGCTGAAATTGACATTTACTAATAAAATCTAATCCTTGCAAGTCTACCTGTAATCAAGTCACCTCTTGATCTTCCTTCTGATAAAACTAAATTAATTGAGTTCCTTATCTCGTTCAGCATAAGGCATTTTCTCCAGCCCTTGGTTTTTGTTTTTTTGGGGGGTTTCGGCTCTTTTCTCCATCCTCTCCAATTTTTCAATGTATTTTTTAAAACATGAAGACTAGAACTGTATGGTAGGGATGTAAGCGAGTAGTCAACTAGTCTACTACCCGATTAACCTAAGCTTATGGGGTAGCTGAGTCAACTACTTGCATTCCCCCTCCTTTGCTGCCTCTTCATCAGAGGAAGCCAAGTAGGTGTGTGTGGGGGGGGGGGTTGTTAAATCAGGAGCCGGTTCTGGGGGAGCCAGCTTAAAAGCTGGTTTCCCCAGCACCGTCTCTGAAGTGCTGTCTCCTCTCTCATGCTGCTGCCTCCATCAGAGGCAGCAGTGTTCAGGGCTGGGATAGGCAGGGGAGGTTGCCACAAAGCCTACTCCGCATGGAAAGGGGCTGCTGCTGGAGCAGCCTCTGCCCAAGGCCAGCATAGGCCAATGAAGACAGGGGCTGCTCCAGCTGGATAGGCAGCCTGGCACAATTCCGGCTCGTGCCAGGTCCAGGACCTACATTCACTGCAGCTGTTCAGTTTAAATGTAGAAGGAGCCAAACTGCGTTGTGTGCCTACTACATTTAAACTGCAGAACTACAGCAAGGGTAGCGCCTCCTGGATCCAGCGCGAGCCGGGACTGAGTGCCTTCCCTTATTGAGTAATCATATAGTCAATAAAAATTCTATTGGCTACATGATTAGCCAATTATCCACTTCTTAACATCCTTACTGTAGAGAGTATCCCAGGAGGACCTTCATCAATGACACACACAGAAATAAAATCACCTCCCAATTCCTACTCACTACTTCTCTGTTTATACATCCATCGATTGCATTCGCCCCTTTTTCCACATCTCCACACTAGGATCTTATATGGATCTTTTCCCACATCTCCACACTAGACCTTTTTATGGAGTTACTTTCCATGACCCAGTTCCGTATTCAGTGGGTACAGACTGTATTCCTTATTCAAAATGTATCCCTTTTTATTTAACTATATAAAAACATTTTTTACTGGAATGGGCTCAAGTTTCCAAATGGTCGAGATGACTTCATATAACTGTTTTGCTCTCATCACCATTTATCAGTCTGCCAATCTTTGGGTTATCTGCAGATTTTATTATTGAAAAATGTATGTATTTTTCATATTTCTAAATCATTGGTAAAAGGTTGACCAGCACTGTAGACTGAGTACAGGCAGTCCCCGAGTTACGTGGATCCGACTTATGTCGGATCCGCACTTACGAATGGGGCTCTCTCGCCCCGGAGCTCGCAGGCAGCGGGACCGCCCAGAGCGCAGCGGTCCCGCCACCTCGAACTCCGGGGCCAGAAAAGCTGCTCCGGGTGCCCCTGGTCTGCTGGGGACCGTCTCCAGCAGACATGGGACACCTGGAGCAAGGCCAGGGAGGTGGAGGGGTCCCGCGCCTCTGAGGCTTTGCTCTGGCAAAGCCGGGGAGGCGCGGGACTCCGCCGCCGCTGCGGCTTTTCTCCTGGTGTCCCTGGTCTGCTGGAGACGGTCCCCAGCAGACCAGAGGCACCGGAAGCAAAGCTGCAGCGGCGGCAGGGTCCCGCGCCTCCCAGGCTTTGCCACAGCAAAGCCTCAGAGGCGCGGGACCCCTCCGCCTCCCTGGCTTTGCTCCGGGTGTCCCTGGTCTGCTGGAGACGGTCCCCAGCAGACCAGGGACACGGGGAGCAAAGCTGCAGCGGCAGCGGGGTGCCGCGCCTCTGAGGCTTTGCCAGAGCAAAGCCTCAGAGGCGCGGCACCCCGCCGCCGCTGCAGCTTTGCTCCCCGTGTCCCTGGTCTGCTGGGGGGAGGAGGGGCGCAGGTAGTGCGCCCCCCTCCCCCCAGCAGACCAGGCTTTTGTTGTGGACCCTGGGGTAGAGCAGCTGGGGTGCTGCCGGGTTGGTCCTGCAGAGACCTACCTGGCACCCCAGCTGTTCTGTCCCAGGCTCGAGATTCAGCCGCTGTTGAAACTGATCAGTGGCTGATTCCAGGAAGCTGGGGGCAGAGCAATTCTGCCTCCAGCTTCCTGTAGTCAGTCCCTGGTCAGTTTCAGCAGCAGCGGCTGAATCTGGAGCCAGTTCCGACTTACATACAAATTCAACTTAAGAAGAAACCTATAGTCCCTATCTTGTACGTAAGCCGGGGACTGCCTGTACTGATCTTTGTAGGAAAAAATAAAAAAAGCCTTGAAACATTCAAAGATTTCCCAGTGACAACTACTTTTTGAGATGTCATTTTATTCTTAATCCATGTAATTTGTCTCTATCAATATTGCATAGTGCTACTTTTTTAATCAGACTGTTATGCAGTATTAAGTCAAATAAAAGTCTAAATATATATATATATATCTGCAGTTACAGTTAATCAACCAAAAATGTAACCTTATCAAATAATGATATCTTTGTCTATTCCCAAATCAGTAATCCCTTTAAACTGAACTCCTCTGAAGATTTAAATTCTTTAGGTGAGGAATTCACAGGTGAGAAGTACTTTAGAAAAGTTAACTCCAGAGTTTCTGGTGAAAATAATATAAACATATTTGTTTTTATTATATATAAAAATACGCCTGCAATTCAACCATACCTTTATGTTGATCAGCAACTCCAAGAAATTTTTGGGTGGCATAACAACTGAAGTGTTCAGAGGAATCACATAGCACTTATCCAAGCTAAGGTCAAGGTAGGCTGTGAGTCTCTGATGAAGAAAATATATATTCTAATCAAAATCATTTAAATACATTTAGGATTAGTATACCTTTGTAAATATTGTGCTTGTTCTTCCTGTAAATTACAGTGGTGTTAATTATAAGGTGTATTCTAATTTACTGAGTTTAGGGGTGGGATACAGAGATAAAAGGCAATCCTAAATATCCAGTTGGCTAGAAGAGACTTCTGCAAGTCAATAGGTGTTACATAGTTCAAACTTTTCAGTGCATCTGAGCTGTCAGAGGTTAAGTGCAATATTTATTTAGTCTCACTGCTCGCATTTTTCTAGAGAACATGGCCTATGAAGGAAGACTGAAATAATTGGGCTTTGTTTAAACTTTTCAGTGCATCTGAGCTGTCAGAGGTTAAGTGCAATATTTATTTAGTCTCACTGCTCGCATTTTTCTAGAGAACATGGCCTATGAAGGAAGACTGAAATAATTGGGCTTTGTTTAGTTTGGAAGGGAGAAGACCTAGAGGAATGATAGTGGTTTCCAGGTATCTAAAAGGGTTTCACAAGGAGGAGGGAGAAAAATTGTTCTCCTTAGCCTCTGAGGATAGGACAAGAAGCAATGGGCTTAAACTGCAGCAAGGGAGGTTTAGGTCAGACATTAGGAAAAACTTCCTGTCAGGATGGTTAAACACTGGAATAAGTTGCTTAAGGAGGTTGTGGAGTCTCCATCTCTGGAGAGATTTAAGAACAGGTTAGATAGACATCTATCAGGGATGGTCTAGATGGTACTGGGTCCTGCCATGAGGGCAGGGAACTGGACTTGATGACCTCTCAAGGCCCCTTGCAGTTCTAGTGTTCTATGATTTTTAAATTTCAGAAAGAAATCTGAAAGTACAAAACTCCCTTTCAGGTCACAATGAAACATGACTGGAAGAGAACACAAAAAATATCAGATGCTATATGTAAAAATATTTTATTCCTCCAAAATACTGTGCACAATGGAAATGCTACTGTTTATTGATAGATTTGCTAGCCAATACTAGCAAATTCAAAAATACAAAATGTCAAACTTACAGAATCTACATTTTAAACCAGTAATTTATGGTTTTTGGATTATCCAAAGGGTAATATTTGCAATACTTTAATAAACTATAACCCTAAACTGACCTTTGAACTAGACTGAAAGGTCGTGAGGCATTCATTAAATTATTTTTGCTAAGGAAGGGCAACATACTATGTTCAAGGGTTCAGTCTTGCAACAACCAACAGTTTTTGAGAGTATCATATTAAATGCAAAGAACTAAGGGTGCTAATCCTGCAAACAATATTGGGCATAATGATTACTACTATGATTAGTCAATCGGCTAAAGGAGCAAGAACTTTGCTTATAGCAAGTTTTCAGCATTGGTCCTTAAAGCATTAAGGCTTAAGAATTATAAATATGAAAGGCTCTTACGGTTACATTAAACTTTATTTTTTATTGCTATTTTTTCTTCATATGGCTTCACATTTCTTAGAGCCTGATTAAATGTTGAATGAATTCCATAGGAATCTTTGTATTGACTTCAGTGGACATTAGATTAGGCCTTAAATATATACTACAAAATATATTTACCACCTATAACATTTCTAAGGATCCTATCACCATGGTATCACATCTGCATAGGATATGCATTATGACCAAGTTATCTTTGCTGTGGAAAATAACTTTGCATTTTTTTAATGGATTTAACTATGCAACATTAATCTACAGAATTGAAATGGGCTTTGAAGGTCAGACCTCACTTTTGGTATAGGACAAAGGGTGGGCAATAAGATGGCAGTCATTTGCCTGGGTTAACCCGGCAGGCCGTCATCATGGCAATATTTACCTGTAGCTCCCATTGGCCAGGATTGGTGAGCAGCAGCTAACAGGAGATGCAAGCACCTGTACCTGCAGAGGCGCAGATAAATATAGGGGCTAAACTTAGTGAACTGGATCCAGCCTGTGAGCTGATATTTGCCCACCACTGGTATATGAGGTGCCAGCCTTTATTTCTGTCATAGCACATAGTGAAAGTTTGAAGTGTGATGGGAAAGAAGTGCTGCTGTAAATCTTAACATTTACTGAACACATTTAGAAATAAGTTTTTCAAACCACAGGATTATTTAACCAACGTTTTCCCCAAACCTGCTTATGAATGTTAGGCAAAATAAGCACTATCATCTTCATGTTTAGACACTTGAGTCCATATTGTGGAAGCAGGCTCTTTGCTGGCCAGGCCTCTCGCGCGTATTGCCATCCAAGCAAAAGATCAACTTCCCCTTGATGAAAAACCCTTACACTATGTAACTTAAAGATCAGCGACAAACAGGAACCAAAACCAGACCTGAAAAGTTCATGTAAAGTTTTTGCTGGTTGTGCTGACTGTGCCATGCCCAATAAGGCAGAAAAGGAAAAACAGGAAACCATCTCACCCCCTTACTCCTGTCACTTAACAGACAGGGTCTGCTAGCCTATCACAAAAAGTGCGCAAAAGCTTTCTCTATAAAACAGCTTCCCCTCCTGTATCAAATTGAGGAATCCTGAATAAACATTGGATGGCAGAATATGAGCCAGGTCCGAGGACTGATCACCCGAGGGCCACCTCCCGCTCACCGAACCAAATGAGTTCCTGTAGAGCGTAACGTATACCAAACATAACGAATACCAAATATGTTGTTGTTATTGTTGTAGTTTGTGTGTCTGTTAAATGTAAGTATTGTTATTTGAAATTGTTTAGAGGTATTGTTAAGTAGTAGTGTTAAGAGTTTTAGATAAATGATTAGTCTTATCAATAACACTGATGTAAATGTAACTGTTAATAATCCCTGGTCCCTTCTTAACAACTATTGAGATTTAGAGAAACCTCAAGGAAGTTTCTTTACTGTTTTGCATTTTGCTTATTGGTCATTCTAATAATTATTTGGTGCCTACGTATGTAAGAAATTGATAAAATAATAATTTATACGTAGAAGCCCTTTAATAAAAGTTTAAAAGATATTTAGTAATAGTTTGCCTGTTTCTGCGCCTCCCTGGGGCTAGCCACATTTCTGAACCTTTTACTTTAAACCACACATATAAGAGTGTGGAAATGATTTTACACAGTAGGAAAATGTTCTTTTTTCAGCCTTGCATAACACAAAAACAGCTGAATAGATTTTTCTCAAGCTTTCAGCAGCAGCAAAAGCCACATTTCAGTAAAACCAAGTATAAACTATTTAAGCAGAGTGGGATAATTTTTAGAAAACAGAGAAAGAATGTTTTTTCAATGTTAACAAAGATCACTAAGAGAATACTGTAGCATTATTACACAGACATCTTGCAAAAATGTTGTCATTAACGACTATAACAAAGATACTTATTTATGAGAGGCTAAAAGTACCTCAGTAGTGCTCAGTCATGCCTTTAAAAAGCAGTGAGTGGTCTGTGGTGGCGGCAACGTGCTTCCTGAGAGCTCCCAAAAGCCTGGGGGTGGGGGAAGGATCTGAGTGCTACCAAGCACCATATAATGAATACAGAATACACTGCCCTCCGCAGCCTGTCAGCCATATCCTTGTCTTTTTATTGTCCCCTTGGGAATGGTTAGCTTTGTTGGAAGAATTACTGGATGATAATCTCTGAGCTCAGGTGAGTACCATGACTATGGATCTACTAACCAGCCCCTGTGTGTTGGAATAAAGGGGGAAACAAAGGCTTCTTCTACCCCACGCCCATAACAACTATTGTGGATCACAATCTGCACAATCTGCGGATATCTGCATTTGCAGAAATGGATGCGGATATCGGCAACTCATTTTGGCAGCTATGGATGCGGATACAAATTTTGTATCAAGAGCCCTACAAAGTCGCAAATATCTGCAGCTCATTTTTGTGGATATGAATGTAGATGCAAATACTTATTTTGTATCTGTGCAGGGCTCTAACAGTCTGGCTTTGTATAATTTCAGCAATAAGATTACATTTTCTTCCCTTTCTTTCATTATGACAAGGAAATGAATGGATTTGGGTTTTCTTCTCCTCTCTCTTTTTATGAGGAAAAGTACTTTATAAATGGTGGCTTTACAGTCCTAGACCAGGAGAACAGCAGTTTATCAGCAGACAAGACCTCTGTATACCAGATGTAAAAATTTCTTCCAGTTTCTAAATTAGGGATGTTAAATTTCAATTAACTAATCAAGTAGTTGATGGAATTTCCATCAACTACTCGATTAGTCAACAAGGGTGCTCACTAGCCCGCTGCACCTCTCTCTTTGAAATGTACAAGAGCTGTGGGTTGCTCTTGTACATTTCAAAGAGAGAGGTACAGCAGTAGAGACACCTCTGCTTCCCCTCGGAGACTGTGCTGGGGGTAACGGGCTTTGAAGCCAGCTTTTCCTCCCCTCCCCCTACTTGCTGCCTCTCTCTGACAGGCAGTAAGTATGTGGGGGTGACAGGGGGGGTGCGACTAGTCAAGTGACTATTTGACTATCCAATAAGCTTATGCTTATCAGGTAGTCAACTACATCCCTATTCTAAATACAAAAATACGGTAGAGCTCACATTTTCACACCATTAAAAAAACTGAAATAATTAGAAACCACACAGATTAAGAGGATAAAAAAATAAGCATTCTGAAATCGGGTTTTGTTTTTAAATGCTTTCAAGCAGTGGGGCCAACAGACTTGCTCTAGACAAGCTCCAGGGCAAGGTGTGGGAGGCATCACATGCAAGGGGCGCAGCTGGGCCTCACCCTCCCTTTTACCTCCAAACAGCCATTGGTGCAGCCTGGGGCATGCCGTGCAGGACTTTGGTGGCAATTTAAAAGGGCCCAGGGTGGCTGGCATCACTACTGACTCCCTTTTGAATCACTAGGTCCCAGGGCATTTGACCCTTTTGTCCTCTCCCACTGGTGGATCTGCTTTCAAGGATCCTCAGCAGACATTCCTTACCCGGTGGAAATCATGAACAATATCCGCTGGATCACTGTCAGCAAATTCTGGGACGGGTACACTGATGAATTCAACATCCTCTTCCTCAAGGATCTGAATGTTTTGCTCAATTGTCTGGTAGTGAGGTGCCGGAGCATCTGCATTAGGCTCAGTCAGCGTTAAATCATCCTCAATATATTTTATTCCACAGAAGTACACACCATCTTGCTAAAAATAAACAAAATAACCACAAAATAAACAACATTTCAGCAAGTTTATAAAACATTTAAAATGAGACCAACTGCTATGCAAGCTTCAAAAAAAAAAAAAACCCACAACGTCACTGCACCTTAAACTCTACATCCACACTGTTTTTCCATTCTTAAACATCTCCTGAGCAGACATCGCCCTTCATTACTTACATGTTTTTCTGTCAATTTATTTAATTCATAAGCCTACAGAGGACCAATTTTAGACAGCACGGGTCTTCAACATAGCATGAATAAGAGATAAAGGGCCTGAGTGAAATCCTGGCCTCGCTGAAATCAATTGGAGTTTTGCCATTGGCTTCCAGGGAACCAGGATTTCATACTTGGTCTTCCATTTGCAACAACAAATTCCTGCAGGTGCAAATAAGGTAAGCATACCTTTGATTACATAATTTTGTGACCAGAATAAGGTACTTAACAGTTTTCATGCCTAAACTTGTGCTTACTAATGGCAGTATTCAATAACCAGGTCCTCAAATATATTTGATTACGTTCTAACCTAAATCCTGTTTAATTAATTTATTCTGACCACCTAAAACATGTTCAGGAAGTTCTTTATAATCCTGAAGTTTTCCTACATTTAAGACTTGAAATTTATTCATAAAGTGAATGCATTTCTGATATATTAAACTACAGCTCTCTTCACTTTCAAACTGTAGCCTGTCAATTATACATGTTAATTTGCAATGTGATCACTCTCACCTGAACTACACTAACTCCAGCAGAGTTAGCTTGAGTTATCTACAGCCAAGTTAACACTATAGTGCAGACAAGCTCTTAAACTTGCTCCTGAATTTCATCCATGGAGTCTGATGGAGTCTAAGTTGGTTCAATTCATATAGAAAGACAGGATACAGAACATCAAGTACAATCAGAAAGGTGTAACAAGATGCAAGTTAAATAAGACCCCTCCAGCTCCTCCGTGCTGTTTGACCAGTTTGCTAATGTCTAAAGGAATCCAAATGGATGTAAATAGACCCAAAGGACCAAGTGTCTAGAAATTAGGCTCTCAGGAAATGGGATTTTCCATGAGAACCATCCACATATAGGTCTTGTCCCTCCCACAAATAAGAGAGAGGAGTGCCAACTGCTGCCATTGCACTGTTTCCCACTGTTGACCCAACACAGAGTGGTCCACATGGCCCCATAAAATTCAGGGTCTGCATTATCATCATTCCCACAGAACCCCCACGAAGTCACAGGGGAGTCCCTTGCAGCAAAGCTCCCATGAACCTGTACTGCCAGGGAGTTAGCCAATGCAGAGTACAGGGCCTCTGTACAGATAGCTCTGGCCTCCTGCAGATCCCAGGTTTAGGGCTTGCTCAGTGTCCTACTTCACAGGGGGTAGGAGCAAACCCCTCTCCCCAACTGAACAACAGGGAGATTTCTGTGGAAGTCTTGGCCTGAGTTTTTCCTGTGGCTGGAACAATGTGGCTCAGGGAATCTTGCACCACTTTACACATTCCCTCAGAATCTGGTATATGTGGGGGAAGAATAATTTTTCCTAGGGTGCAACCGCCAAAACCACCACTCTTCATGAATTCCCAATTGACCTATTAAAGAGGAAGGACTGAATACAACTTCTGAAATGGCTACACATTCAACCCTTAAGACCTATAGAAGAAAAAATGTGAATACAGAGAACCAGTAGCACTCTGTCACTCTCACTCTGCTAAACACAGGGGCTATGTCTACACTTGCGGCTTCCTGTGCCAGAAAAATGCAAATGAGGCTAAGTGTGGAATATCGCTGAGCCTCATTTGCATACCTAATGAGTCTCCATTTTTGCAGAAGAGGCTCTTGCGCCAGAAGGAGCGGTCTACACTGCCCCTTCTTGCGCAACAAAAACCCTCTTGCGCAATGCCGTTATGCCGATTACTTTTCAGGAAGAACGGCATTGCACAAGAGGGTTTTTGTTGCGCAAGAAGGGGCAGTGTAGACAGCTTCTTCTGGCGCAAGAGTCTCTTCTGCAAAAATGGAGGCTCAATGGGTATGCAAATGAGGCTCGGCGATATTCCACACTTAGGCTCATTTGCATATTTCTGGAACAAGAAGCCGCAAGTGTAGGCATAGCCAGGGTGTACAGGGAGAAAAATGAAAGTCCTTTATTACATAAATTGTATTTGGCTTACCTGGAATGCAAAATATTTGTACAGATAGGCACCCCCAAGTATCACACCTGCAAGCATAAAAGCCACTCCAAAGCACATACACCAACACCAAGCTCTCCTCTGTCCAACGGGCACCGCGGCTTCAGGATCCTAGAAACATATCAAAGGAAAATTGTCAACATAACATTACACAGACATTTATAATTGCACTAAATACATCCACAAACATGTCAAGCTCCACTAAAATATTCGGTCATTTTATTCTGTACTTGGAAAAAAAATACTTTAAATTTATTCCATGTTAAAGTTCACAGCAGCACCAACTATGATGGAGATTATGAGGAGATTAAAACAGCTATAAATATTGCAATTTTTTATTGTCATTTTTTGGGCTGATTCATCAACTGGTTACGAACAACAAAGATATCCTCTGAGAAGTGATGGGCTTGTGAAGTCATCTGAAGCATCATTCTTCTCACAATTCAGCTTCTCTCAGGTTGTGTGCAGAAAAGAATCCATTTTTAGGCCAATTTTTGTGAAATAACAGCATGTAAGGGACCTCAATAGCATGGATTAAGGAGGAGGATTAGGACACACTTAAATCTGGTACAATTTCAGAAATTTGAGGAATAAGCAGCTAAGGACAATATCTGGTCCCATGCTAGATGGCTATTTGCAGTCATCTGAAGAAGTGGGCTGTGCCCACGAAAGCTCATGATACCATCTACATGTTTTGTTAGTCTATAAAGTGTTACCAGACCATTTGTTGTTTTTTTCTGTAATAAACTAACTTGGCTAACCCCTGAAGCTGCATGCCATAGTTGAGTGTTTCTCAACCAGTGGTACGAGTACCCTTAGGGGTACTTGAGAGAAGTCTGGGGGGGTACGTCGACAACTGAAATTTGGAGAAACCTGAATTTTTGTTTTAAGTTTTACAGCGCTTTATTATTTTTGTACTTTTTACATCCAAAAATTTAATCACCCATCTGGCTACAATTAAGTTGTTTGAACAAAAATGTGTTGCAATGGTAGAAAAAAAAGTGTCAGAAAACTGTTAGTACTGGGGGTACTTTTTTTTTTTTAAAGGGGTACTTTATAAAAAAAGGGTGAGAAACACTGCCATAGTTGACCTGAGACTCTCTGTTGCAGGTTGGGGGAGGGGGGAGGGGAGGAAGAGGGAGGGAAGGTTTGCAGTGTTTCAATCCATGACACTGACAGATAAATGTCAGAGTTTGAATTAGCGGAAACTAATTCATTGCACCATGTCTATGGGAGACAACAAGAAATCATTACAATCAGGAAGAGAGAAAATTGTGGGGAAAAACGTAAGTGGAAAAAACCTGGCCACCTATTGCTAAGAAGAAACAAGTTTTGCTTTAGCATGATTGATATGCAGGAGACCCTCACAATTTGTGGAATTGCTATTTGTGGTTCGTATATTCGCCCCACCTAGGGGCGGGGCGGTGGGGGGCCAGAAGCTGCAGGGAACTCCCAACAGCCCCTGGCCTCCCGGTGAGTTTGGGAGCCACAGGGAGCTCACTGTCAGGGCTGGGAGTTGTGGCTCCCAGTATTCCCGAATTTCATTATTACTAGGGTTTCCTGTACTCTTGTCTTTTAACAGATGCTTTTTATGGCTTTTGGGTTTGTTCTGGAATGATCCTCTGTAAGTTTTGCAACAAGCTGCTATAGCATTTAATAACTAAATAAAACACATTTTTTAAAACAAAGTTCTAATGGTAACTTATTCTCTATGTCTCTTAACATGGTTTACAGATCAGTCACTTATGATAAACAGCTAGCTTTCATATCCACTTTTCTGTATAGTGACAGTTAAATAGCAGTTTAGAAACATTAACAGGATAAAAATGTTAAAAAATAACTTACAGATTATGCTTCATAAAGAAAGCGTTTTATATTAGCTTGCAGAGTGTTGCAAGAAGCAAAATAAGTACAGCTTTCTTTTGGAAGTTTTTCTATTCATTACAACTAGATGCATTGCATTTTCCCCCCCAAATATAGAACAGTATGAGCTCCTCAAAGATGCAGTCACTTGATCTGAAAAATAGGTGCTACAAATATAAGCTTTTAGCAAACCTTCTAGACCAATAGAAGTGTTTCTATGGAAAGCATAAATAAATTCTAACTGAAGCACAGTTTTTAATTGATAAAAATTCCCCTGCAGCATTTGCAATGTGAGCACTAAAAATCGCTGTACCTAATGCATTAGCACCCTCAAAGTGAAACTAGCTAAAAAGCTATATTAAAGATTAAACTGATTCGTCACAGCATAAATAGGGAAATGCAGACAGCAATTTTTAAAATCCTTTCAGTTTTAATTGTTAATTATCTAAAGATTTTTAACTAGCTACGTGATTTTTTACACTGACCTTGTTCGTTCAAGTGAAAGGCTGAGGATGAAGTTTAATACAATACCCAGGGCAATTTAATTAAGTTTCAGGTCAGTTTCTTATTCATCATGAACATATCAGTCAAATGTGTTCAATTAGAACTCTAGGTCAAGTAAAGCAAGGATTTTTAATATTTACATTGTCCCTGTACTACCAGGTAATTTCATATTCCAAAACTTTTCAAACTATGAAGAACATCTACATAAAACTTTTTTTAAAAAAATGCTGCCATGGAAATTGCTGTACATTAATGGCGAAACAAGCTAAAAAATGAGGATTTAACACTCAGGACAGAAATATTACATAAAAAGTTTAGGATATACTTATTTTTAAATTATCTTCACAAACTGACAGTTTAAATTTGTTTTAAAGAGACTAGGGGAAAAATCCCAACAGCACTGACAATACTGTCGTGTGTCTATAGCAAAAAGAATATTCCAAAACAGATATTCAATTCAAATGAAAAAACTGTGAAGGAAAAGTTTACATGATGCACATCTATCCTCTAGGAACAGGATTTAGATCACAAACTCATACACCAAAAGAACCTCCTAACTGCTTCCAAGATGGTATGAAGTTGAAACAGGTGGCTATTAATATTCCTAACCTAAATATTTTTGCTGTGATATGTGAATGATAGATGTAAACTGAACATTCAGTACATTCCCACAATAATACTTAGCTGTAACATTGAAGGATTGAGTACATTCCCTGCAAGCTGTACTAAGATATTTCACATGAATGAATTGACTTGTAGCACTGATTTACTCACAATCTGTTGCCAATTTTAGATCAGAGTTTCAAGCAGTTTGCTTATTCTTTATCATATCTCAGTAGAGCTAACCCAAAAGTATCAAGCAACATTCTCTGTTTACTTAATAATGCACATCTAATTTTCTTTTCTGAAGTAGATAATTAAGTACATCTATTAGGACTTAAATGGAAGCACTTAATGTTTATAGTTTTGATTATGCAGAATTTCATTAATCCCACAATGCTAAATTATACTAGTATTGATTGCTGCCCTGTGACAAAGCTTCTGGAACACCACATTGTTTCTGATGAGCTAGAATGAGCCCAGAGAAAATTGCACTTCCCTTTTCCAGAATAACCCCCCGCAGCCCAGGATCAATACCCCTTAAATTAAAACTGGTGTTGCTGATGCTTACCCTCCGTTAGGGTGCTTTGGAAGGGTAGTGGTAACTTAGAGGGGAGTTCCACTAACGAAGACTGTGCTGACTATATGTCGTTCCAAGTCAGTGCCACTCATTTTGGGGACAGTAGCTGCCCTGCACAAGGGTCCTAGAGAGGCAGAGGTTCCAAGCCGGAAAAAAGCGGCAGCCATGTAAATGCAAATGCCGCGGGGGATATTTAAATCCCCCGCGGATTTGCAATTGTGATGTGTCTCATTAGCATCCCTTTTCCGGAAAGGGATGCCAATGTAGACACAGCTCTGGAGTTATAAAATACACCCTAGAGTTGTTCAATTGATGCCACTGAGGCTAGCTATTTCTACACTACGGGGTTTCTCCTCTGGGACCAAGGAATGCGTCTGCTCCTCCTCTTTTTTTTTTTTTTTTTTTTTTGCAGGAAGAGCAGACACTCTCTTTCGGAAGCTCTGTCTTCCTCCTCCCATGAGGAAGAAGGCTCTTCCGAAAGAAGAGGCTTTTCCAAAATTTGGCCCAGTGCAGACAGGCCAAATTTCAGAAAAGCCTCTTCCGAAAAAACTTTCGGAAAAAGGTACTCAAATTGCGGAGTGCAATTTGAGTACCTTTTCCGATAGATCATTATAGTGTAGACATAGACTCAGCCATAACACTTTCTAGAAAAAGGCAGAGAAGCTCTTAAAACATATTTAGTCGTGATAATAGATAGACGTAATTTGTAAGTAATTATTTTGGGGAACAAGAAAAACAACAACTTGTAGCCTCATAAGCCTCTATAATTACTCCTTTCATGAAGTGTTCCATTCTCTTGCTCTTTTCAGTTCATTTTCTAGTGCTTCTGCATTTTGTTCCAATCTAAGTATGAAAATTCAGCAGCACCAAGCTAACGTCTGGGGTAAAACTTTCAGAATTCTAAGGACAACTCTTAGGAGGGGCACGCAGACAAAAAAGATAATCTCATGGGGATTTGCAGGTAATCATCCCCTTTTGTAGATTTTTGTACAAGAATAGAATATTCTGGTTTAAGAAAGTAATAATTGCAAGTTATTTTACACACCCAGCCAGCTCACATTCTAAAAATTATGACAATTAGGGATGCATCACAGAAAAATACTTGCATCCATTTGTGCAGAAATACTCAACTGAATATTAGTCTGTCTATAACAAACATAATGTGCTGTGAAGAATTCATAAAGTGTTGTGATCAGCAAGCAGCTACCCAAAAAATACTAATCCATCTTTAAAAGTAGATACAATGGAAACAAAAATAAGATTGAAGTATATTTTATAAGTGTTTCTACTTAAAAAATGATACATATTGCATTTGATCTGCACATAAATGAGATGCAGTATATGATCCAAAGTTTCCTAAATGGATGTTTACTTCATAACACACAAATGGGCGATGATTATCTATCTGAAAATTGAACCTACTTAAAAGGCCTAACATTTATATAAGCAGAATGATACATGCTGCTTAAAACCCGTTCAAAGTGGTTTTCTTGTGAAGATCACTGGTGTTCCACTTTCTTGCAATGTCTCACGGTGTGTACTAAAAGTAGGTTGTATATCCTTCAAGGCAAAATTTGAGAAATTGCACTTTTAAGTAGACAGGTGGGAAGAAAAATGTTAAGTAAGAGATGAATAATAGACTCTCCAAAAAGGGTTTGTCAATAAGGGAAGTTAATAGTACTTTATAAAATTGGTCAAAGATTTTTTGAGAGAAAAGTGCAAATCATGGATTAAATTATGCTAACCTAATCTGATTTGTAGAACTGACATTTAAAAAGACCCTTTCAAAACAACTCCATAGAGTCTGTTACCTGAAATCTGCTGAGAGGATGGAATTCTATTTATTGCATATTATGGATCAGAAATTAAGGCAGACTTTTACAAGACTTTCCAGTCAGGTGATATATACTGCAGGTCTGGAGGACTGTCATATTCACATGCTTCTCAAACATTATTTTTGCCCCGTTGGCAAAACAGATAGGCATGCTGATCCTTTTCACTTGCTGTTTGAAAGATGGTATCCAGAAAATTTGGATACAGGCAGTCCCCGGGTTACGTACAAGATAGGGACTGTAGGTTTGTTCTTAAGTTGAATTTGTATGTAAGTCGGAACTGGTACATATTGTAGGGGAAACTCTAGCCAAACATTTTTTTTAGTTTTGGATAGCATAGGGAAAGGTTAACTCCCCTCTAATGTTTGTTTTGCTGTCTGTTCCCCTGTTCAGAAGATTTCACATCTATTTCTGTCCCTGTGACAAACTCAGGACTAAAGGAGTAACTCATCAAATACCAAACAGCTCTGCACCATGCTTTGAGCTAATAGCTTTATTTCCACACACCACCCAGGGTTCTAGGAGGAGGGTCCTTTTTTTGCTAACACAATGAGGCCAGCACTTTGTTTGTTTTGGTGGAGTCTTTGTTTGCCCAGGGAGCCCAGCATGTATAGGGGGAGGAGGGGCGGAGAGGCTGCTTTTGTCTGCTGTTCGGCAGCCTGTTGCTCAGGGGAGGGGGCAGCCTGTTGCTGGCAGGGGGGGAGGGGGGAGGCGTGCAGGATGCGAGGCCGCGGGGGGGGGGGGGGGGGGGCAGCGGGCGTGGGGAGGCACTTTTCCTCTGCCCGGCAGCTCTGCGGGATCCCTGTCCCTGTGGCCAGCTGCTGCAGGCAGAGGCCAGTTGGAGCCGGCCGAAGAGGAGGAGGAGGTGGATTCTAGGACCCAGGTGAGCGAGCCCCGGGGATGCTGCTGCGCTCCGGGAGCCCGGCATGTATAGAGGGGAGGAGGGGCGGAGAGGCTGCTTTTGTCTGTTCGGCAGCCTGTTGCTCAGGGGAGGGGGCAGCCTGTTGCTGGCAGGGGGGTGAGGGGGGCAGCGGGCGTGGGGAGGCACTTTTCCTCTGCCCAGCAGCTCTGCGGGACCCCAGTTGGAGCCGGCCCGAGGAGCAGGAGGATCCTAGGACCCAGGTGAGTGAGCCCCGGGAATGCTGCTGCGCATGTGCGGGAGTTGCCTCACCCCGTTCGTATCTAGGGATCCGACGTAAGTCGGATCCACGTAAGTCGGGGACTGCCTGTACTTCTTTGACAGTGAAGCATGAGAACTTCTATTCCTCTAAACTGATTTTATTCTAACCTCAGCCAATGAGGTCTAAAAATTACTATAGCCTCTTCTACATATAATGTGATAACTGAAATCTGTAACCCTTCTGCAGCTACACTGCCAGTTTCTCCTTTTGGATTAGGGATGTTAAGTGTCAGTTAATTAGCTAATCAAGTAGGCAATGGAATTTCCATCGACTACTTGATTAATCGATGGGCAGAGGGGGCACTCGCTACTGGTACCCCTGTTGCAGATCTGCAATTTAAATGTAGTAGAAGCCAGGTAGGGTTGCCAGATGGTTTAACAGCCAACAGCCCCCTGTCCCCTCCCCTCCCCCCCCCCCCAAAAAAAAAGAACAAAAACAAAAACACACCACCAGAAGAAAATTCTGTTGAGGAAAAAAAAAGGGGGGGGGGAACAACAGGTATGGCCGCTTTAAGAAATGCCTTTGAGGCTTTTTGGCCCTAGCAGACTGCCAGCAACTGTCCGCCATCTTGTCTTCCTGCTCCAGGCCAGACAGCTCCCCTACGGAACCAGGTAAGCAGGGATTTTCATCTCCTGGCAGGGGAAAAGCAATTTTAAAAATACAGGACATTTTAGGTGTCTGGTATTTTCTGAATTTTTTTTACTGGCTAGGAGGTGAAAATACCAGACTGTCCGGGTCAATACTGGACACCTGGCAACCCTAGAGCCAGGTGCGCAGGCTTCCCAGCTCCTACTATATTTGAACTGCAGAGCTGCAGTAGGTTAACTCTTGGGGCCAGCACAAGATGGGACTGAGCAGTCCCAGCTCACACCGTCTCCAGGACTGCTGCGATTCTGCCTTTTAAATGTAGTAAGAGCCACCTGGCACTGCTTTTTAAATGTACTGAGAGCCAGGTAGCTCTTACTACATTTAAAAAGCAAAGCCGCAACAGTATGGGACCCAATGCAAGCCAGGACCGCGGAGTCCCAGCTCACACTTCGTCTCCCGTTATAGTTCTGCCTCCCACCGCCCCCGAGTCGGTGCTGGGGGGAAACCAGGTTTTAAGCCAGCTCCCCGCCAGTATCAGCTCCTGTTCCCCGCCCCCTTGCTGCAGTGCTATTGTAGTCTGAAAGAGCTCTGTGTAAGTGTGAAAATCTCTCACCAACAGAAGTTGATCCTATAACGATATTATCTCATGCTCCTTATTTTCTCTTGCTGCCTCTAATACAGAGGCAGCGGGGGGTGGCAGGAGGGAGGCAGAGCGCGAGTAATTGAGTAGTGACTCCACTACCCAATAAGCCTAGGCCTTTCAGGTATTCAACTACTCGACTAGTAACTTATATCCCTCTTTTGGATACCAAAATAAGCAGAGATGTCCTTCTAGTCAAAGACTCAACAGTTTGAATGGAGTTTTTAGTTTCTCTTTTACCACTCATAGCTGGAATAAACCAAATACCTAAATAATGTAAATTAATCAGTTAGCTAGCTGGCATAACTGAGAATCTTTTCACTTTTCTAGAAAACAAAGTATACTCACTATGGCTACGTCTACACTACAGGCTTCTTGCGCAAGAAGCCTTTTGCGCAAAAACTTCTTGCGCAAGAGCACATCCACACATCACAAAAGCAATGTGCTTTTGCGCAAGAGAGAGCCCACACTGGACACTCCTGCGCAAGAAAGCTCTGAACGCCACTCACGGAATGGCCATCAGAGCACCTGTGCTTTTATCCATAGGGGTTTCTTGTGCAAGAAACCCCTCTGGAGCATCCACACTGCCCTTTTTGTGCAATAGCTATAGCGCTAAAAGCAGGTATGCCTCAGAAAAGGAGGTTTACCTACAGAGGAAAAAGCCCTCCATTCTGCCATTTAACTGTCCATTTAATTGCACAAGAGCTCATTTGAGGTGTGGATGCCCCCCAGGTTTTTGCACAAAAACCTTGTAGTGTAGACATAGCCTCTGAGTATTCGTTTTCCTCTCCCCTTGTACAGAACTGGGAAAGCGGTTAGCATTCAAACAATTAAAGAGCTTTACGAAGCATCTCACCTTTTATTAAGATCAATGGGATTAATACTATTAGCAACCAAGAACTCAACCGAATCAGTCAGTTCATC
The DNA here is from genome assembly GCF_052426305.1 of Pelodiscus sinensis. Taxonomy (NCBI): domain Eukaryota; kingdom Metazoa; phylum Chordata; order Testudines; family Trionychidae; genus Pelodiscus; species Pelodiscus sinensis. Next base: position 293,658,644 of record NC_143052.1, on the reverse strand, counting down.
CAAACTGAATGCCAGCACAGCCACTAACAGTGGCACAGGTCCTTTCTGGCTTTGGAAGAAATGAAAAACACATTAATGTCATCAAGGCTTGAACCAGCAAAGATCATGTTGAAAGGGAAACGTGCATCTGAGAGATCAGGACTGTTAGACATGTCTGAAAGAAAGGATAGTTTTATTGTGCACCTTCGTTCTGACACTAGAGAGAAAATAAGGGGCACGAGATAGTATCATTTATCGGTTCAACTTCTGTTGGTGAGAAAGAAAGGTTTTCACACTTACACAGAGCTCTTTTAGACTACAACAACACTGCATACAAAAAAGAACACAGGAAATGGAAGAGGAATATATATCTTAGCAAATTAAAACCACCTGTCTGAATGTCACATAGTCATTAATACCAGAGCACAGAGGCTACAAAGTGCTACCAATTCAGTATGGAAGCATTTTATACCAACTGTACATTTGTGTTGAAGGCTAGGAATGTAAATGGTTAACCAGTAAGCCTCACCCTTAACAGGTAAGGCTTATCAGCTCCAGTTAACTGGTAGGGCTGCTCTAGCCCATTGGGGACCACTGCAGGGTAGGGACTAGGGATGTTAACTATTCCATTGCCTATCGACTAGTCGAGGAGTCACTTCCACATTCATCCTTTGAAATGCACAAGAGCCCCCACTGGAACTCTTGTACATTTCAAAGGAGGAATGCGGGACTCCACGTGTAGCCCGGGGCCAGTGGGAAGTCCCGCTGACTCTGGGCTGCACGCGGTGTGCTAGCTTTGAAGTGTACAAGAGTCCCCAGCAGGGGCTCTTGTGCATTTCAAAGCAGAAGCACAGCATGGCGCCCGGGGTTGGGGTGAGACTCAAAGTCCCCCACTGACCCTGGGCTCCATACTGCACTGCCAATTTGAAATACCACACAGAACTAGGGATCAGCTAGAGATTCTGGATCAGCTGTGTGGCACTGCCTGTTTGAAGTATCCCCCCTTCCGCCTCTGATAGAGGCAGCAAGGGGGTGGGTGGGAAATCAACTAGTCCTTAACATCCTTACCAAGGACTGCTTGGGCCAGCCAGCCAGAGAAGTCCCTTTCTGTGGTGAGCCTGGCCCAGGCTTAGCAGTTCTAGTTAACTGGTGCAGGCTGGAGCAGTTCCCCGCCAGCCCCGCAGGGCTTGCCACAGGAAGGCACACTCCAGGCAGGCTGGAGCAATCCTTGTCAGCAGAGGGCTCAGCCTGGCTATGCCACAGGCAGAGACAGTCCAGCCCAGGCCAGCCACAGAGGGTGAGGGTTAACCAGTTAACCAATGAAACAGGATTTTACATCCCTAGGCCAGAGTGCTTAGCACCCTGCAGAAGCAAGCCCTTTATAAGCTCACTGTGGTGGTATTTAAATACTTTTGCTAAATAACAAGAGGATTGTCTATTCAGTAATTGCAAATGTTGAACATGTGAATTAACCAAACAGCATCATACACAGCAGCTTTACAAATTAAATTCAGCTTGTCCTACCATTTGGAATGAGCAACTTCTGTTTTGAGCACACAAAATGACAATATAGCATTTTATTGTCATCATGGTGAGGATGGGCAAGTAAATTGCCTTGGCTGGCAATTTTTCACGCTAATTTTATATGGCTCCTTAAAAAAAAAAAAAAAGAGCGAGAATCTTGCCATTGGATATGACATGATCCACAGAGTGAAGAGACCTGAGCCCCATTTCAGAGTCTATTAAGGATACAGTGTGTGACCATGAGCCAGATGCTATACCCACTAACACATAGGTTCCCAAACTGGGGGGGCGTGCCCCCCTGGTGGGACATGAAGAAATTCCAGGGGCTATGAGGGGTTCAAGGCAACCAGCCCACTCCCCTGTGTCAATCCTCCCCAAGAAAGAGCCCGGTCCATCCAGTTAAAAAAAAAAAAATCAGAAAATGCTGGGGGGGGAGGGGTTTTTGGAGGGGGGGAGGTTTCTCAAATTAAAAATGGGGCGTGATGCCGAAAAGTTTGAGAACCTCTGCACTCAAGTCTTGGTATTTATCTCTTCTGTTTTGGTTTCCCTATCTGTAAAACTGGGAATGATATCCAGTTTTTAAAGTGCTTTCAGTCTATATACGAGAAGCACTTTAAGTCACACTAAGGATAAAAAAGTACTACAGTACATAAATGGTAAGGTGATTAATGTTGTCTAATTAAATAGCACTCGTGACGGGTTAATCCAAAGCAATACAGAGAATTTTGCCAGTTATCAAGTGAAAAAATATTGTACAAGAAGACAATGCATCAGTATTTATTCTGTGATTTGTAGTTTATTTTTTAATTACAATACTTCACAATGCTCTTGCAAGTACATTATACAGTAGACTTCCAATAATCTGGAACCTTTGGGACCTACTGGTGCCAGATTATCGGATATGCTGGACTATCAGGAGGTACTAGAAGATGATGATATATATTGCTGCCTTGTGATTTGTTTTTTGCTGAAGCTCACTCACTAGGCTCTTGCCATATTGATGCCGGACTATCAGGAGTGCCGTACAATTGGATGCCGGACTATTGGAGTTTTACTGCAATACATACTCATTTAAAAATTAGTCTTAGCGCACTGCTGAGAAATATGCAGCAAATGTTTTGTTATACATTTAAGAATTCATAGTGTTGTCTACTAAAAACAATTATATATCAGCCTGCAAGCGTACCATTAATGTTACTTCATTACATTTCCAAAGAGTAATAAAAAAATGTTACTGAACCCAAAATAAGTATTAACAGTATCACTCAGGGAAGCCAAATGCTGAGCACCACTGGAATATGTATAAACAAATTATCTGCTATTAGAAAGAAAAAAAAATCATGCAATAGTAAAAGATATTTAACCCATTTACAAGGTCTGTTCAAAAAATTCTGATAATTCAGTTTTCTATTGAAAAATGAAGTTTCTTTGGTATGTTACTGTGAAATGTTCTGATTTCAATTTTGATTTTTTTTCCAAACAGAGATTCAAAACAAAATCATTTTGCCTCTCTAATCTTAATACAGTAAAAATGTTCCATCCTGATAGAATAAGTGTTTCATCTTCAGGTTTTTGTTTCAACTTTTATTATATTAAAATAGTAATTATATTCTATATTTAACATTATTATAAATCAGTAGTATTTATCTGTATGTTTTGACATCAAAATGATGTCTTAATAGTTTCAAATTTTTATTTTGCATGAAATTTCATTCTGATTTGAAATTTTGTTTTCATTTCAAGTGTCAGAATTTTCCACAGAACAGCAAATGCAGATTCTGCACAGCTCTACTATTTACAAGTACATTATACAGTTGTACAATGTTTACATTTATGCAAAATTCTTTAGATAATATCAGGAAAATACACACACACACAAAAAGTGTAACTCAAGGTACATCTACACAGCAACATTATTTAGAAATAACTAGTGTTATTCTGAAATAACTTAGCCCACATCTACACAGCAGGACGTTATTTCAAAATAATATCAAAATATTGTCAAGCTGGGGAACTTCTTACTCCAACTCCTGTAACCCTCTTTGTACGAGGAGTAAGGGAAGTCGGAGGAAGAGTGCTCTATTTTGAAACAAATGCTGTGTAGATGCTCCCAATTTCTAAATAAGTTATGCAATTGACCTAGCTCAATTTGCATAGTTTATTTCAAGTTAAACCCTGCTGTGTAGATGCACCCTTAGGGATTTGATATCACAATGGTTTTCAAACTTTTTAAATTTGCAATTGGCCAAAATATTTCAAATCGAAGAACAGATCCTTTTGGAAATCTTGCATAGCCTGTGAACATTTGCATTTTTCTAGAAACACAAATTTCAAAATTATTTCATAACATCACCTCTAGTAGCACATTGTAGTGCAACGCATGTTATTTTTCTAAGCACTGTATAGCATAAGGGCATATCTTACAGAAACACTATTTATGACAATTTTATGCACAAAACAGTTATGCAAATACCTTTAGCAAACTGACACTTGGGTCAGTTTTTGAATGTGACAACAGCGAAGATGTTTAGACGTAGTCTATGTAAAACAATTTTCTTCTGCCCATGTATCCTCCCTTCCACATACTGAACTGATTTCACCTAAAATGGCATTCGCAAACATTAACATTGTCTCGTTAATCACAAAATAAATAATTGTCAAGGTACTTACTGTGGTGGTGTGATGCAAGTATCTTGTTTAAAATATGAAGTATCAATGTACTGGAAACTTGGGAAACAGTATTTTATGATGAATGGTAAACATGAAATGTCACGTTTACCATTCAAGTCAAGAAGAGATTTAAAACAAGAGAAACACAAAAGGAAGTGAGATATGGACCATTTACAAGAACTCCTCCACTTCCGTATGTTCATTTCAACTGAATAAAGAAAGATTTGCAACTAATGTTCTCTGCTTAAGGTCAGAAAGTGCAAGAAATTAATCCTAAATTTCCAAGCTACACCATTAACTGTAATTGTTTTTGGTACAATTCCAATGAAACAAGTTGTTTTTTTCCTTTTAATTTATAATTACTTTGTGAGTACAGGCAGTCCCTGGGTTACGTACAAGATAGGGACTATAGGTTTGTTCTTAAGTTGAATTTGTAAGTCGGAACTGGCTCCAGATTCAGCTGCTGCCACTGAAACTGACCAGGGGCTGACTACAGGAAGCCGGAGGCAAAGTTGCTCTGCCCCCAGCTTCCTGGAATCAGCCTGATCAGTTTCAACAGCTGCTGAATCTGGAGCCTGGGACAGAACAGCTGGGGCGCTGTCCGGTAGGTTCCCACAGGACCAACCCGGCAGCACCCCAGCTGCTCTACCCGAGGCGTCCCGCAACAAAAGCCTGGTCTGCTGGGGGGGGGGGGGCACACTAAGTGCGCCCCCTCCCGCCCCAGCAGACCAGGGAGACCCGAGCAAAGCCGCACAGGCGGAGGGACCCCGCCGCCCGTGTGGCTTTGCTCCTGTCCCCCTGGTCTACTGGGGGGGTCCAGCAAAGCTGCTGGACCCCCCCCCAGCAGACCAGGGACACCCGAGCAAAGCCGCCGCCTGGGCGGCTTTGCTCGTTTGCCCGAGAGCAATGCCGCCCAGGCAGCGGGATCCCCGCCGCCTGGGCGGCTTTGCTCGAGTGTCCCTGGTATGCTGGGGGGGTCCAGCGGCTTTGCTGGACCCCCCCAGCAGACCAGGGGGACAGGAGCAAAGCCGCCCAGGCGGCAGGGGTCCCGCTGCCTGGGCGGCTTTGCTCCCGGGCAAACGAGCAAAGCCGCCCAGGCGGCGGCTTTGCTCGGGTGTCCCTGGTCTGCTGGGGGGGTCCAGCGGCTTTGCTGGACCCCCCCAGCAGACCAGGGAGACCGGGAGAAGCTTTTCTCGCCCCGGAGGACACGGGTGGCGACCCGCCGCCCGTGAGCTCCGGGGGCGAGAAAAGCCCTGTTCGTAAGTGCGGATCCGACATAAGTCGGATCCGCGTAAGTCGGGGACTGCCTGAATTGTTCATTCGATTGTTGGCAACATCCTCAAAAGAGCTTTGGAGGCAACTGTGCAAAGACAATCATGATGTTAAAAGGGAGGTACGATATTTAATCAGTAGTGCAGATCACCATGCAAGAATTTGCCTCAGAGGGTGGCAAATAGCCTCTTATTTCCCTTTATTCCCTTTCTAAAGAATCTCAAAGTTTAAAAGAAATATCCAAGATTCTTCAGACAGAGATCATTAATATAAAAGTCCACATCCTTGCCTCTTCTCCTGCACCTATTCAAAGACACACAAACCTGTACGGCCAAATAAGGAAGTAACAGACATTTGCTCATCATTTGAGCCTGAACTGGAAGGTTAGCTGTTCTCTTTGGAGGTTTGGGACAAGTTCAATAACACCCCCACTAAAACAGTGGGAGAGGAAGAAGTCAGCCAGCTACAATTCTCTGTCCTATGTTTCTTTAGTAGTGGCACCCCAAAATACATAGCAAGCAAATCTATCATACTCCTGAGGAAAGTACAAGTTGTCCAGGTTAACTATCTACATTGTTAGAAGGGTGGCAGAATCTCCTACCAAAGCTTCTCTCCCCCTTTGGAGAAAGGTCAAAAGAGTCCAGACAGAGAAAACTTTCACCATCAGGGATAGGGTTGTCAGGCCTCCCCCAAAAAATGGTGCTACCAGGGAAAAGACATACATATCTGCAGAATAACGGGTAGCCACACAAACTGTCTGACATATTTAAATGAATAAAATCAGTTTTCCTGACACCAAAACAGGCACCATGACAGAGTATTAAATTATAACAGACACAGTATACAAAGCCAACACACCTTTTTCTGTAATCTTACAAGAACAATGGTGTAAGGTCAAAGATACGAGTCAAATATCTGAGTAAAATATGACAATATAGTTTATTGTTACCACTGTTGTATAACTGCAATAAATCGTATTATAGTGTGTCAAATAATGTGTCAATAGAAAAGTAATGATTTTCTGGATATGACTAGGCTATTTGTATGCATGTATCATGTTTGTATCTGAAGTTATGATTATTAACAATGCACCTGTAGTTCAAATGTCTGCCCATGCGGAAACACCCAGAAGGTGTTTAGACAGCACACTGTGGAGGGTCTATTCAAGTTCAATGGCCCATCAAAGAAAATTTAACTCACACTGGAAGACATCTGTCTATACTTAATGGACTTCCCTAAGGACCTAATATTATATTTACACTATGCAGCTTTTAGCAACACAGCCTTATTGCTAAACGTCAGCTTGTGTGAACACTGTTTGTTGGCTCTTTCGTCCACAAAATATTTCCACCTGTTATGACAGGGTTTCGCTTTGTCGAGAGTGGCCCATAGGAGTTCTATGTGTATCCACACGACGTTTTGTTCACTGTTGACCATGCATAGGGTTGCCAGATTCCGCTAATTTCTGTCCACATAAGTTTTCCTCGTAAAGTTAACATGCACATAAAGCAAGGGAATGTGAACTGAGGTGTGTGCTCATTGCACACAACAATAACTGTGAGAGCTGTTCACTCCCTCTGAACCATAGCAGCACTCTGATTGGATGCAATCAGCATACCCTGCAAATTCTAGGTATATATGCAGTTGTTAGGAAAACTACCCTATTCCGGGAGACCACCTTAGTTACAACAATCTTGCAGCCCACTGAGATGATGGGGGACCATTCATGAGACTCACTCCCTAGCCTAGGTTGCCCAGAATTGTTCTGGATTATAAAAACATAACATAAGAACGGCCGTACTGAGTCAGACCAAAGGTCCATCTAGCCCAGTAGCCTGTCTGCCGACAGTGGCCAGCACCAGGTGCCCCAGAGAGGGTGGACCAAAGACAATGATCAAACGATTTGTCTCCTGCCATCCTTCTCCAGCCTCTGACAAACAGAGGCCAGAGACACCATTTCTATCCCCTGGCTAATAGCCTTTTATGGACCTAACCTCCATGAAATTATCTAGCTTCTCTTTAAACTCTGTTATAGTCCTAGCCTTCACAAACTCCTCTGGCAAGGAGTTCCACAGGTTGACTACATGCTGGGTGAAGAAGAACTTTCTTTTATTAGTTTTAAACCTGCTACCCATTAATTTCATTTGGTGTCCTCTAGCTCTTCTATTAGGAGAACTAATAAATAACTTTTCTTTATCCGCCCTCTCCACACCACTCATGATTTTATATACCTCTATTATATCCCCCGTCAGTCTACTCTTTTCTAAACTGAAAAGTCCCAGTCGCTTTAACCTCTCTTCATATGGGACCCGTTACAAACCCCTAATCATTTTAGTTGTCCTTTTCTGAACCCTTTCCAAGGCCAAAATATCTTTTTTGAGGTGAGGAGACCACATCTGTACACAGTATTCAAGATGTGGGCGTACCATAGTTTTATACAGGGGCAGTAAAATATTCTGTGTCTTATTTTCTGTCCCTTTCTTAATAATTCCTAGCATCCTATTTGCCTTTTTGACCTTTTTGCTTTTCTTATTAGATTTTTACACTTGATTTGACAGTGTTTATGTTCCTTTCTATTTATCTCACTAGGACTGGACTTCCACTTCTTAAAAGATGCCTTTTTGTCCCTCACTGCTTCTTTTACATGGTGGTTAAGCCACGGTGACTCTTTTTTAGGTCTCCTGCTATGTTTTTTAATTTGGGGTATACTTTTATGTTGGGCCTCTATTATGGTGTCTTTAAAAAGTTTCCATACAGCTTGCAGGGATTTGGCTCTAGTCATTGTGCCTTTTAATTTCTGTTTAACTAACCTCCTCATTTTAGTGTAATTCCCCTTTTTGAAATTAAATGCCAGAGTGCTGGACTGCTGAGGTGTTCTTCCCACCACAGGAATGTTAAATGTTATTATATTATGGTCACTATTCCCAAGCGGTCCTGAAACGGTTATTTCCTAGACCTGATCATGCGCTCCACTCAGGACTAAATTGAGAATTGCCTCTCCCCTTGTGGGTTTCTGTACCATCTGCTCCAAGAAGCAGTCATTTAAGCCGTTGAGAAATTTTATCTCCGCTTCTCTTCCTGAGGTGACATATATCCAGTCAATATGGGCATAATTAAAATCCCCCATTATTATAGAGTTCTTTATTTTGGTAGCCTCTCTAATCTCCCTCAGCATTTCAATGTCAGTATCGCTATCCTGGTCAGGTGGTCGGTAATATATCCCTATGCTAATTTCTTATTATTGGAGCATGGAATTACTATCCATAACAATTCTGTTGAACATATTGATTCATTTAATATTTTTATTTCATTTGAGTCTACATTATCTTTCACATACAGTGCCACTCCACATTATGAATTTGAACTAATAGCAGCATTCTAACCAAGGGACTGAGGATCTTCTGATCATTTAGAAGCAACCAGAGACTTAACCAGCCAGCAGTTTACTCCTTCGCAGCTACAACTCTGATCCAAGAACCTTATGATTACTGTATGCATTTTATTCCTTTAACCAATTTTAATTCACCTTTTATATTTTATAAACAAACCCTTAGATATTAGATACTAAAGGACTGGCATCAGCATGATTACTGAGTAAGATCTGAGTTATATATTGATGTGGTCATCTGGGATCAGAAGCACCCCTTTATTGAATGAAATTGGTTTTAAACAACCATTAAGTAAATAATCATAAAATCTAATGACTGGGTGTTGAATCCAGGACTGTAGCACTGAAGGAGACTGCATTTCTGACCCCTTTTTGTTAGCAAGTTTACTATTGTTGCTAGGTTGGTATCCCTCATGAATGAATAACCAAAGGGTCTATCTGCCCTTTTCCCCCAGTAGCTTGTCCTGAATTTGGTATTCTCAGTTGTGACCCACAGTGACAGTGATTATCCAGGTCTATGTCATTCGAAGACTAGCTATGACCCACCAAGGTGTGACTTCATAATTTCACCACAAACCCATATTTGATGGGCATCTACCTTGAAAAAGCCAATCTGATGTCTGGTATTGAAGGAATTGACCAACAGGTGTTGAAGTTTCTTGAGGACCCAGAACCCTTTAGTGGGAACTGGTACTACTGTGCAAGCTCTGTCAAATATCTGAAGATTTCAGGCATCCCCATAGAACTCGAGCTCCCAAGGTATTACATTTCAACATTTTCCCCACATTTTGTTTGTGGTGAAATCACGTAATGAAAGACACTATTGTACTGTATATGAGAAGGGAGACAATTAAGCATGCTATGGGAATCTGCACTAAAATATGTTGAGTTTTGGCCAAGACCATAGCATGAGAAATTTCATCACAAACAAGAGTTTGGTCCTTAAAATCAGAGGTTTACCAGGAATACCTCCCACAACTGTAAGTAGGAAGTCATTTTTGCAATTCCACAATACCATCTTGATAGAAAAATTGTTGATAAATTAAAAGTACTTTCATTATTGATGTAACAGGTCTGAACACACTGTTAAAGCTTTACAATAGAGGGTCTCTTCTACAAGAAAAGTTCAATAACATGTTCTTTTAAATAGTAATTTATACTATATTTCTCCCCTTTGCCACCTCCTGCCAAGTACATTTTTCTCATAATCCCCTTCTTCCAAGGTTATTAGCAAGATACTCAAGTGTGCGTTGGTTATTTTGTACCACATTGCCAGCATAATTTGGCTGTAAATCTTGTCTAACCAGTCCAGAGAGGATTACCCAAAGATGATCTTACAATAAAACACAGCTGAGGTAGGGAACTGCATCAGTGCAATGCGATGAAGATGGCATGCAGCAGAGGAAGGCAATGCAAAAGGGAGTTTTATACCTCTGTTGTGTACTGCCACTTCCCCCAGCTTCAGCTTCTGTCTCTTTTGGTCATTCCTGAAGATCTGCCTTTGTACATGAAGAATGTCTGGTTTTCTAGCATCTCTGCTTGGAGACTTGGGGTGAATGCTTACCATGCAATTACGCATGCTTTCCTTTGCCAATATTCTTCCATTTTCCCTTTCTTTTTTTTTTTTTTTTTTTTAAAGTCTGATACTAAAATGTCTCCAAGGACTTTTTTTTTCCCACAAAATAGTACAGCAGTGTGTATTTTAAGGTCTATTCTTGTGTTCTAGACCTATTGTTATGCTATAGAAAATAGAAACTCAATGTTATGAAATACTGGCTTAATATACATGTTCTCATAACATCATCATCTCAGTAATTAGGTGCCTTCCAGCAGCGCATTAAAACAATGTGACTAATACCTATCACTTCTAGTTTCTCTCTCTCTCTCTTCTCCTCCCCCTTCCCCCCCCCCCCCAAGAGAATTGTGCATGCAGAATAGTTGTTTTGATATGGTTTGGATTGGTAATGTTGCTCTGTTTATAATAAAGACAACAAGACTGAGTGGAAGATGGTAAGATTTACAGTGGTTCTTAGATCGTATGGGATTTCAGATACAAAAAGCATTTTTCTCAATATTGACAAGACCACATGTGTGTGCCGGGTAACTTCCTCTCTCAACCCCTCAAATAACTATAATATACTTTGAATTTCTTTTACTTCTGCTTTCAAATAAACATGCTTGAAAAGGAATTCTTCTGAATAGCCTTGAGGCATGCTACTGAGAATGGGGACCAGTTCTGGACAAACTTCTGTTAGTTGTCAGAATACATTCAAAGCCCCACCATGCCTTAAGAATGCTTAGTTTATGCTGAAATTGTTGGTAGTACATAGCATCCTTTCCAAGAATTCTATTTTAGAGCTGTTTTTTAAACTCCAAGTTGGCAGATTCTGGCCCACATATCTGTTAACAGCGGAGAATCCAGAGGAACATATAAGTAGCTACCATGAAACTAGACAGCCTTCTAATATGTTTAGTAAATGTTTTCAGTTTCTATTTCCAGACAAGCAAAACAGTAATACAAAGTAGAGCACTATTAATTGCTAATCCTGGATCTTATTCAGTCAAAACTACTAAACTCTATAGGAATGAACTCTTGGTCCCATTCAAGTCAACACGAAGACTCCCATTTTCTTCAATAGGGTAGAATTTCTCTTCAGAAGCTTTTCCTGAGAAAGACTGGCCCTTAATTAGTACCCCAAATATTTTCTTAATAGCTATAGGTTTAGAAAACTGACACACAGTACATGCCCAGCAGACCCAACTACATAATTCAAATGTGTGAGTCATTCAAGATTTTAAAACATATAAAAATGGAAAGATATTTATGTACCTTATGTATAGTAGTTTAAACAAAGAAATTTTAAAATCTAACAGTGTTTTTGTTTTAGTGTTAAAAAGGGTCCACAACTTGGCAAAATTAGTTCTGAGACAATTTTTAATTGTAGGATTATATACTGTATGGTTTTCCTCTTCAGTAACTTGAAAAATAGCCAGGCTGCATTTTGTTCTTTGCTTTATTTAAACATGTAAAGTTTTGGTCCAAACTAGGGATGTAACAGTGTAGTCAACCAGTTATCCGATAAGCAAAAGCTTATAAGTTAATGCTATAGACTACATGCATTCCCCCCACCCCACCCCCAAAAAAGGGCTGCTGTCATCCTGCACTGCTGCCTCTGTATGGGAAGCTGCAGCAGCACAGGGCAACAGACAGCTGGTCCCCAAGGGAAGCTGGTTTTTAAACTGGCTCCCCTCACGGACCAGCTCTTGCCTCGCACCCTGCACAGAGTGGCAGGGGGTTCCTCGGAAGAGGGGCCGGAGTGCACTGGCTACCAGCCCTGCCCCAGGAGACTATAAAATAGTTGAGTAATGGATAAGAATTAATGAGGTTACTCAACTATTCAATTAACTAATACTTAACATCCCTAGTCCAGACTGACAAACTTAAATGTTATCTTAGAATTAAGGCTCTGACATTAAGAGACAGCAGAAAAGTAATCAGATTTCCAGTAACAGTCCCACCATCATAAAAAAAGAGAGTAAATACCTAAAGCAATTTCCCAAATTTGTCACAGTGCCCCAACACAATTCATCTGATTGTCCTCGGGTGAATGAATGTCTTGCTGGACACGAAGAAGTGTGTTTATGACTCCTGGGTAACTGTTTTTCCATCCAAGCTGTTAATATTTTGTAACTGAGCAAACCTTGTCACTTTTGCCCTACTGCAGACGAGACATTGGACTACTATCAAATTCGTTCTCTAGCTGTGAGGTAGCATACGCTGCGCTGGCAGAGGGACGGACTCAATCTAATGTCTTTTCCTAAAGCTTCCTACGTTGCTCCTGAGCAAGAAACCAGCAGCCCCTGGCAACCCTCCCCCAGTGAGCTTGAACTACGGATCCGGACTGACCGCCCCAAAAGGAGAGGAAAGCAGCATAAAAAAAACCCAACCCCAAACTGGCCGCGATCCAAGCGCTGTCGAGCTACAGAATCCCAAAGTACGGGGAAACAGAGCTGGGAAGCTTGTTCTCACGTCAGCCATTTTAGAAGCCTGATCTGCAAAGGAGATTGCTAGTCCGCAGCTTCTGCTTCTCCCCTCGCTCCGCCACCCTACACTGGGACATGGGTCGTTAACAGGCGCCTCATCTGTCTGCCCCCGGGAGGCCTCTCGTCTCCCAGCAATAATCCGGGGCGGGCTGGCTTGCAAGGAGCCCAGGAGGCTGCAAAGTTCTGGGTTCAGTGACCCGCCTCCCCCGCTGCTAATCTGCCTCCTCGCGCGGGACAAAGCCGCTCGGCCCCCTCCGGGTCTGGCCAACGTGGGTCTGGCTCCCTCGCCTCCCGCTGCGGCTTCCCCCGCCCAGCGCTCACCTTGGCGTCCGGGCCCAGGATGAGCACCTGGCTGTTCTCCTCGTCCTTCTTGCTTGCCTCCTTCTGCGCCAAGGCGGAGTTAAACGAGACTTTCACCATGGCGGCGGCCCCAGCTCCTGCAGGGACAACGCAACGGGGGCGAGCCTGGCCGAGGGTGGCGGGTTAAAGGGCTTCAGTGCCCGGGGCTTGGGACTCTTCAGCTCCCCTTGCAGTCCCGTCCGGCGGCGGAGGTGCTGGCACTGCCGGCGCCTCCCGAGGGGGCGGAGGAAGGAGACGGAGGAGGCGGGGCGGACGGGACGCGGACTGGGGGGCAGGCTGGGCCCGGGCCAGGCAGGGATCTGGGAGCGGCGTCCTCACAGGCGGACAGGCTGCGCGGGGCGCTTCCCAGCAGGGACCCTTCCTCCGGCGCCGCAGGGCCACGCAGAGGCGGTCCCGCCTCAGGAGCGCCACCTGGACTCTCTGCCGCTTACTGGCGTGGCGGCTTGGGGCAGTCCCGTCAGTGCTGCCCCCCTCACTCGTCAGATCTTGTGTGTGAAGCCCGGAATCTGCCCACGGAGCTGCAGGGCCGCCCCTCGAGCCTGCACAGAGGGCTTCGATGCAGATGTGTTTGCAGGATCCATGGCCTCTAGAGCAGAGACTGGCCCCCAGTTACTTAGTTACTGTGTACAGTGCCTAGCATAATAGTGCCCTGGATTGGTCAGTCTCTAGGCCCAGCAATAACTAATCTCAGTGCTCATATATATATATATATAGCCTAAAGGTAAGTCTCTTCAGGCCATGTCTACACTGGCAGATGTAATGTTCTGGCAGGTACCACACTGCACTGACTGGCCTCCAAAACTGCAGTGGTGCAAATGATGGCATCACATACTAATTCTGGCACCACACCATTTAGCCTCTGAATACATTAACCACAACGGGTATTTCTCCATGCTTCTGCAGGCCCTTGTGGATCACCATGCGCTTTTCGGAGACATTAACGCAGGCTGGTCCTGAAAGGTGTGTGACACGTGCATCTTTCGGACCACTGGCCTGTTCAGGAAGCTGCAAACAGGAACTTTCTTCCTGGGCCAGAATATCAATGTGGGGGAAGTAGAAATGCCCATTGTGATCCTTGGAGACCCAGCCTATCCTTTAATGTTACTGTTAATGAAACCATAAACAAGGGAGCCTTGACAGCAGCAGTGCCTGGAAGCCAAGTTTGAACAGCCTGAGATCAGGAGTATGAGAGAAGCATAACGTGGAGACATAAGGATCAGGGCTGTCTTGAGGCAGCAATTTGATGATGAAAGTAAAACTTGTTGCCCTGCATGGGACTGCAGTGGTAGTGTTGCTAGGGGGTTACTCTGGTCCGTGCGCTGCACTTAAGTGTCCATAGCTATGCTTGGGGCATGCTTGCTTGCGAGTAATGGAAGAAAGGTTGCTTTAAAACACATGAATTTCATTTATTAAACACAGTAAATATAAGACACATGTGAAGCAAGAAACAGTTGCACTGGATGGGTGACAGAGAGGGAGGGGATTAGTGAGGCATGCCCAGAATGTTTCACGGGATTGTATATGTCCAAGTTTCATATGCAGCCCTGCTGTCCAAAGTGCTGTGTGGCTGGGGCGGGGGTGGGGTGAGTGCAGTTTTTCAGAACTAAACTGCGTGCAGATGGGTGTGGAGTACATCAGGAGCTTGCAGGCCTCTGAATGGGTGGAGGCTAAGAACACAGATGTGGAATGCAGTGGGTGGCACCCAGGGACAGGATAGTGTCCATATTGCATTTGCAGTTCTGGGGACTGTGTGGAAAACAGTTTGGGGACACTTGCAGCAGGAGGAGGGCCAGTTGAGCAGCTGCTCTGTCTACAGTACTAGCAGTGCCTGCAGTATGTCTCCATAATGATTAGGAGCCACTGTGTGCTTGCTTTATGCTCCCTCTCCTGTTTCGGTCCACTGTTGAATGGCTCCTAAGCCCCTGAAGTATCCACAGGGTCTTCAGAGCACAGGAGGGGTAGCCTCCAAGTATATTATCCAGCTCTTTGTAGAACCTGCAGGTTGCGGGTACAATCAGAGCAGCAGTTTGCTTCCCAGGCCTTGTGGTAGGCATTTCTCAGCTCCTTCATTTTGCCCCTGCACTGCAGTGCATCCCAGATATGGCTTCTTTCGGTTTTCCTATGGGCAGCCTCTTGAGAGCTGCCCGTAGGTATCATAATTCCTACATCTGAAGCACACTTGGGACTGAACTGCCTCTCTCCCCAAATGCTGATAACATCCAGCACCTCAGCATGGCTCCAAGACGGGGATCTCCTGGTGTGTGGAGCAGGCATGGCCAAATGGGAAGATGCACTGAGAACACAACGCAGGTCACCCAAGCAAACAGGAAGGGAACTGCCAAATTTCAAAAAGAATGCAAAGGGAAAGTCTGAGGGTTGGTCAACTCAGAGCAAGGCAGTAGAGCTGAAACAGATGACTAGAGAGGCAAGAAAAGGCATTGTGGGAAGGGTGCTGGAGGCCTCTCACGATGCAGTATCACACCACCGTGTCCACACTGAGGCTACGTCTAGACTACATCCCTCTGTTGGCAGAGGGACATAAATGAAGCACTTCAAAAGTGCAAATGAAGCCGGGATTTAAATATCCCATGCTTCATTTGCATAATCACGTAATGGCGCCATTTCGAAATTGAACCCTTCAAAAACGGGGAGCTTTTTCGAAAGATCGTGTAAACCTCATTTTTCGAAAAAGCGCCCTGTTTTCGAAAGAACCACATCTAGACTGCTGTTTCAATTTCGAAATAGCGCTTTTTTGAAAGAGCGCCATTATGTGATTATGCAAATGAAGCATGGGATATTTAAATCCCAGCTTCATTTGCACTTTTGAAGTGCTTCATTTACATCCCTCTGCCGACAGAGGGATGTAGTCTAGATGTAGCCTGAGACTCCAGTGCTGTATCCAGAGTGCAGCAAGCTTTCCACTTCTTGCGGGGGTGGTTTACCTAGAGGGCAGCTACTGCAGAACTAGTGAGCACTAAGTGCCTTGCCAGAGTCCACCCTTCAGAAAGTTACAGCGCTGGGGGCTGATTGACTGAGCAGTAACTTGCCAGTGTAGACTTGGTCTAAGTGTCAAGCTTGGGAGAAAACCTCAAAAATGTGAGTGTAAATCTTGTGGAAATGAATCTGCAGACAGCCTGCAACAATTAGGGTTGCCAGGTATCCAGTTTTCACTTGGACAGTCTATTTGTGGCCCCTATCCAGTAAAAAAAAACAAAAAATACCGGACATGTAAAATGTCCTGTATTTTCTGTTTTTCTTGGACGGAAGGCTAGCGGGGACATTGTCTGTACCACATCTGACGGGGAGAACCGGAGAATTTTAAAGGCGCAGCGACCTTTTTTATTTTGCTCAACAAGTTTTTTTCCCGCCATGTTCGGGATTTTTTGTGAAAGTATCTGGCAACCCTAGCAACAATAGCTTTGAGGAGTATGAACTGCTCCCCTGCTCATCTCACTGAGGTGAGGTGGTATAGCTACCATGGTGCAAGTGGTGAAGTCATACAAAGGCCCAGAATTTAATAGGGGATCAACTAGGTGGAGCAGGGCTTCAGAACTTCCAATGGTGTATTGGTCCCAACACTACTCATTCAAATTTGGGCCAGCTGCCTGTCTATCTGGCCAAATTTCAGTTATCTTGTGACAATGTGTGGAAAGATTGAAGCATAACTCAAATCAGGGGCGGATGAGAGTGCCGCGGGGTCCAGGGCAGCACCGCGGGGCCCCGGGCAGCGAAATTTTGCGGGGCCCCACCTTTGACACGGCGCATGCACGGGGCCTCGCGAAGCGTGGGGCCCGGGGCAGCGAAATTTTGCGCGGCCCCGCCTTTGACACGGCACATGCGCCGTGCCACCACGGCGCATGCGCGGGGCCTCGGGAAGCACAGGGCCCGGGGCAGCCGCCCCGCTCGCTCTGCCCTAAATCTGCCGCTGACTCAAATTTAGTCCAATCACCCCTCCATCATGGTAGCTGTCCCAGATTTGAGTGAGTGGTACTGCAGCTTGTCATGCAGGGTTGTGGTCCAAAACCACCATGGTACTGTGACCTCATGCACAAGGTTGCAATGCCACTTATCACTCAAATTTGGCTCGTTCAGTGGGAGTGTGGGCAGATGATGGGAACAAATGGAGTCACATGGTGGCTGGAATCAGGAGGAGCTGCCCTGGCCCAAGAAGAGAGTGGAAGACTGAGCAAGGGGACACCAGTGAATGGCCAGGAAGGTTCTGGAAGCAGCAGGTGAGAGGCTGGGGAGCAGTGGGCTATAGGGTGAGTAGAGAGTGTTAGGGAGCTGTTGGGTGAGGGGTAGGGGATGATTGGAGGATGTTAGGGAGTCATGGGTGAGTTGTGGGTAGAATAAGAGATTTGGGGAGCAGTGGGGTAGGTTAGAAACTGGGATGTTGTGTGAATGGTTGATATTGGGGCTTTGACTTGTGGCCCCTGGAGCAGCTGGACAGCAAACACAGGCTACCCCAGGAATGCTGCTGGCTCCCGCATTAGGAAGGCAGGATAAGGGACCCACTGGAGGTAGGTTGGGGTGGGTTCTGGAGTGGCTTATGGCAGTGTTTCTCAACCAGTGGTATGAATACCCTTAGGGGTACTTGAGAGAAATCTGGGGGGTACGTCAACACAACTGAAATGTGGAGAAAACTGAATTTTTATTTTGTTTTACAGCACTTTATTATTTTTGTACTTTTTACACCCAAAATTTCATCACCCGCCCAGCTATGATTAAGTTGTTTAAACAAATGTGTTGCAATGGTAGAAAAAAAATTGTATGTCTAAAAACTAGCTACTGGGGGTACTATTTTTTTTTTTTTTTTTGAAAAAGGGATACTTTATAAGAAGAGGTTGAGAAACACTGGCTTAGGGTCTAGGTCATTTGCCCGGGGAGCACAAGGTGGTGGGTTCAAGTCTTCTCCCCCTTGGAGCAGCCAGACAGCCAACACAGGTTGGGAGTTTGAGCAGGATATATGTCAGGAATGCTGGGACATATGTGGGGACTGCCAGGATAAGTGGCAGCTAGTCAAGGGTTACCAGGGGTATATGTGGATGGGAGAGGAGCTTTCTGGGATATATCAGGGGCAGGAATATCCTATTGAGAGGCTCCTGATCAGAATTTATCTCAGGGGCTACGTCTACACTGGCCCCTTTTCCGAAAGGGGCATGCTAATTTTAAACTTCAGAATAGGGAAATCCGCGGGGGATTTAAATATCCCCCGTGGGATTTAAATAAAGATGTCCCCCGCTTTTTTCCAGCTTGTAGATAAGCCGGAAAAAAGCGTCTAGACTGGCCCGATCCTCCGGAATAAAGCCCTATTCCGGAGGATCGCGTCAGTCTAGACGCTTTTTACCGGCTTATCTACAAGCCGGAAAAAAGCGGCGGACATCTTTATTTAAATCCCGCGGGGGATATTTAAATCCCCCGCGGATTTCCCTATTCTGAAGTTTAAAATTAGCATGCCCCTTTCGGAAAAGGGGCCAGTGTAGACGTAGCCTGTAAGATAAGCAAAAATTTAGATTTCAGAATCAGGTTAGCGAGTGGGCTGCATGAGTGGCCCTCTTTCTCAGTGGGCCACAAGACTGTCATAACCAAGATGGTCTCCCGGACTAGGATAGTTTTGCTAACTGTGCTTGCATACCTAGAATTTGCGGGGTGTACCAGTGTATAGCAGTGCTTTGATTGCATACAGAAGAGGTGTCTGGCTCTCAGAGTCAATGTTGTGTGCAATCAGCACACATCTCACATTACATGCCCTTGCTTTATATGTGCGCCACTTTAGTAATACTGGGAAGGGAAAAAAAATACAGAGACCAAAGCCAGTCGAATCTGGCAACCCTGCATGTAGGCAATGATAAACAAAATGTCTCACAGGCCAAAAGTAGAACCCTGATGGGCCACTGGGCCGAAGTTGCTCACCACTGCTCTAACCTAGTGTTGCATCAGGGCACTCTGGGGTCTTGTTACATCACTGGGGAGGTGATAACTCAGATGCTAAACAATGATTATTTAAAAGTCAACATTGCTAACTGTCATTGCTCCTGTAAGAAATGAGGAAAGGTTACAGATGTGCACAGGTTACCAGGAATAAGTTCTCATTTTGGTGCCACAAGCAGGAGACATTTAGGAGATACCATCACTTTCCCCCCGACCCTCAGCCATGGTGCCAAATCCAAGAAACTTAGCAGAATGAATAGGCATGTTCATACCTAAGAAGTGCCAAGTTTAAGGAGCCCAGTGGAACTAAGCAGCATATGCAATCATATGTTGAATTTATCTTCATAATCTACTGTGAGCAGCAACTAAGTTGGTGACGCACATGGGTGGAGATCACTTTATTAGCATAGCTCAGAAGAACACCTCCAGCTTCCTCCCCCACCCCTGTCTGTTGCTTGTTGGATATATATTATGCAAAATTAGGCCCTTGTGGGGAGAATTTAGCCCCTGTTATGTAAATAGGTGTGATGCTACTAACATCAATATGATCTCTTCTGTTTCTAAATTGCTACATGGCAACCTGGCAGAATTTTCTTTATAACAGTGAAAGGCAACTTAGGCTAGTGAGTGGGCCACACAAATGGCCCTCCATCTCAGTGGGCTGCAAAATTGTCGTAATTAACTTGGTCTCCCAGGGTAGGATAGTTTTGCTAACTGCACTTGTGTATGTTCCGTTTGCAGTGTGTGCCAATTGAACCATAGCAGTTCAGTTAGATGTGGAGGGAGCGCACGGCTCTCACAATGTTGTGTGCAATCAGCATACTCCTCACCTCATGTGTCCTTGCTTTAAATGTGTGTCACTTTTGTAATACTGGTCGGAAAAAGCTATACAGACAAAAACCAGCAGAATCTGCCAACCGTGTGCATGAGCAGTGGTAAACAAAATGTCTTAAGGGCCACATAGAACCCCACAGGTTGTCCACCTTTGCTCTATAACAGAGATGGGGAACCTCATGCCTGGGGGCCAGATGTGGCCCCCAGTTTGTCTGGATCCAGCCCTGAGGCTAAGAGCCCCCCCCCCCAAGTATTGGGGGGGAAGCTTGCACTGGTGCTCCAACCCCTCTACCCCACTGTCCCACCGCAGGGCTGGACCACACAAAATCTACTGGGCCCCCGTGGTTCTGGTGGGCAAGGGGAATGTGGGGAGTGTCTTTCTTCTCAGCTGGGGGCCACGTCAGAGAAGTTTTTTTTTTATGTGGGTCAGCGGCCCACAACCCAAAAAAGATTCCCTGCTCTATAAAGTATGCTCGATCCTACCTTAAAATAATGCTTCTAAAATGGCTGAAAGAAGAAATAGCTTTTAAGCTCAGTATTTTCATCACTATTTTAGATCAACAGCCTTCAGACTGGGTCCAATAAGGCTCTTAAGCAGGTATGACTGCTGGTGTTATGGGATGGGGGGAGACACTGGCCATGTGACTGCCTCCCCATCCCAGGAAAGGGTTGGGACAACCCCCCCCTTTGCTCCAGGCCCCACCTTTCCCCACATTTGCTCAGCCCTCCTCTTCCCTGCCTTTGCTTCGTCCCACCCTGACTCTTTGCTCAACCCTCTCCCCCAAGTGATGTAGCCAAGGGCACTAGTGGGGCCTAGAGTCCAGTGCCAGCAGCGGGGATCACCCCCCTGCCTTCGCCTATTCACTGGCAGTGTCAGGGGAACTGGAGCAATGTGACCCAAGATTACTCTGCTCCCTGGTCATGTCACAATGCTTCTCACTGGGGTATGCAGGGGTAGTCCTACCCCGTCCCTTTCGCCTTCCCCAAGTGACGCGCCAGGAGAGCAGCAAGCTGGGGCCATGTTGCTCTGCTTCCCCCATTGCTGCCAGTGAGTGTAGGGGGGACTAGACACCCCTCCCCCCACTAGCCTCCCAGACACCCAAATATTCTGGCCCAACTGGCCCCTTGCCCCTCCCACCCATTGTGCGTGGGAGCACGTGTCCCCTTGTGCCTCCCCCAGGCATCGCCCCTGCCAGGGAAGGCACATGGAGGAGCAGAGACCCGGCCTGAACTTTGGTGCAGCTGGGCTGGGAATATACCATATATCGCACCACCCCTGCTGCCAGCCAAGGAGACCTTATAATTGAACCACTAAGTCCCAGGTCATTCCATATATAGGGACCTACCTCTCAGTGGGAGTTTGGCACCTAAATATCTTTGAGGATCTGGGCCTAAGCCCCTTTAAAATTTTTCCTTGATTGGCTGATAATCTATCAGTCACTCCTTCAGGTGATGCACAAACCAGGCATAGTGCATCTCCTAATAACTGGGTGCAGCCAGCGAGTTCCACTATCTGAGAAGGCGGCAATTTTGGGCAGCCACATAATGCTAATTTGGGTACTACCAAATGTGGGTGCTACCAGGGGAATTACTCCTCAAATAGGGTTTTGTTGTTGTGTAAGCAGGATTGCATGGACTAGCCATTGTGAAGCCTATTTGAACAATGTTTTGTTCTATGTAACTAATGAAGCTTTGCAAAGTTTATCCTAAAATTAACAGTGGCTAGGTAGAGTAGGATTTAAGGTTTCAAGCTAGAAAGGTCAATTCACAGTCTCTCTGCCAAATAGTGTTAAGCACAGAAGAACTCTGACTTGTATGGAATAAAGGCTTTAAAAAAGAATTTGGCATTTAAAAATTTTAACAAAATTTGCTAAATAGGAATTTTATTCCTGACATCATGCCCCTGGCCCAGAACTCTGAATTCACTCACCTTGACTACAATGCCATGTAAATGTTCTTTGCTGTGAAAGTGCCTTAGAGCAGGACTACTCAACATATGGCCCGCTTGTTTGCGGCCCGCAGTGTGGTTTGGGTCTATGCAAGGCTCCACATGTGGCCCATGGATGGGATCCTTTGAACATGGCCTTCACTGGGAAAATGCTCCACAATGGCAAGCCGATATAATGGTCTGTTGATATACATTTTAGTAGTTAAATTCCTGGAGTGTCATTGCTCATTAAAAGTGCTGTCATATGGGTGGAAATTGGGTAAACATTGCATTTTATTAATATCAGCAGAACAGACTTAAATGGGGCCTGCGTGTTATGTAGTCTTGCCATAATCTTTGTATTCATGCCCATCGTGTGAGAGAAGCTATTTGTGTGTATTTGCATATATATTTCATGTCTATTCAATCACACTTTAGTTGCGGCTTCCAAAGTTGAGTAGCCCTGGTCTAGAGGAATCAACACAAAATAAAAAAGATAGTCCCTGCCCCAAAGAGTTTACAGTCTGAATAAGTGATGAGAGAACAGATGGCTACAATGAACAGATGGGGGAGCACAAGATAACAGTGAGGTAATTTGATTAGTGAAATAAGCTGTGGTCACAGCACAGCAGCTGCCTAGCTATTACTGACTATTGTGTAGGCATTACATCAGAAGCAAGTTTTAAGCAGGGATTTGAAGGACACTTTGTGGGAATAGGTTTATGAGGAAATTAGACTAGTGGATGATAAAAGCTGGAAGCACTGGCAGAGCAGGGGTCAAGGCCAACAGCTTCATATAATGCTGTGAAGTCACATTATTTGTAGTTGATATAGTGAAAAAGGGAGAATGTGCAAGAAATCTGGAAGATGACATTTTCAGTAGCTAGAGACAAGCCAAAAATTATGTCCACATGGCAGGGATGACTATGGTGTTTTCCATTGGTCTGAGGAAAGAGGAAAGTTTAAGGGGGGAAAAATCCCTCCAAGTGAGGGGTGATGCTTGTGGTAGGGGAGCATGATGGATCATATGCCCCAACCACTGGTAGGGGGAAAGAGGCAAGGGGTCAGAAGCTGGCATCCTATGGACTGTTCATCCAACTGGCATGGGCTCTGTGCTTTGGGGTTCCCCATGGGACCCAGAAGGGCTAGCGGGGGCATGGCACTGGCAGTCAGGGTCACCCCACCTGCACTCACTGGCAGTGGGAAGTGGAAAGACCTGGCCTCAGCCTGCTCAGCTCCACTGGCTCCCAGCTGCTTTGCTGGGGGAGGAAGCTTGGGGGAAGTGGTGGAACTACCCCCACATTCACCAGGGCTGTGTCTACACTGGGCCACTTATTCCAGAAAATCAGCCGCTTTTCCGGAATAAGCTGCGAGCTGTCCACACTGGCCCTTGAATTTCAGGAAAAGCAACGATGCTCTACTGTACAAAATCAGCTGCTATTCCGGAAAAACTATTCTGCTCCCGCTCGGGCATAAGTCCTTATTCCGGAACACTGTTCTGGAAAAGGGCCAGTGTAGACAGCCCAGTAGTCTTTTCCGGAAAAGCGCGTCTACATTGGCCACAGACGCTTTTCCGGAAAAAGGGCTTTTCCGGAAAAGCAGCCTGCCAATGTAGACGCTCCGTTTCCGGAAAAACTGAAAACGGAATAATATTCCGTTTTAAGCATTTCCAGAAATTCATGCCAGTGTAGACACAGCCCAGTAGTGGGATGCAGAATAAAGCACCTGGGAGCCAGTGGAGTGGGCTAGAGCCAGGTCATTCTGCTTTCCTCTGCGACTGCTAGTGAATGTGGGGGTCCCAACCCCCAGGGCTACTGATTCCAGGAGCCCCACCTCTCCCCCAGGGCTGTATCACTTAGGGGAGGGAGTCTGGAGGAATAGGTGGAGTGGAACATAGGTGGGAAAAGGTGGGGAGGGAGCTTGGGGGAAGGGATGGAGTGGGGGTAAGTGAGCAGGAAGAAGCAGGTCCTGGGGTGGAGTGGGGCAGGGTGAGAATAGGTGGGCCCTCCCACTGGGTTGCGAGTCACATGGGGAATAATCACGTGGGAGGGGGGCAGTAACATAGCTGGTGCCCCTCCCCTTATTAAAATTCATCTTGAGTCATAGTGACACTGATAAAGTAGAGTGTATGGCAAATAATTTGAAATTTGCTAAATACTTATAAAAAATTCCCAGAAGATATACATTGGTTGGATAAGGAGCCACTAATGTGCATTTTCCCATCAGATTACCCTCTCCCCCCAATTATTTAAAATTTCTTTGAAGTCCCAGTCAGTAGGCTATACATCTTTCTTTCTTTCTTTCTTTCTTTCTTTCTTTCTTTCTTTCTTTCTTTCTTTCTTTCTTTCTTTCTTTCTTTCTTTCTTTCTTTCTTTCTTTCTTGATAATGCAGTTAGTAGGGTTGATAAATGCTGCTGCTGCAGCTGAAAGAAACAGGAGAAATGTCATGCTTTACATATTGCAATTTCTCCTCAGGAAACCCCTTGGGGGCATGCTTGTTGTGAACACATGAAGTAGTGTGTGTGTAAAAGGTGCCCAGTAGAGAAAATCTCACTGCATCAGCAGCACCAGCAATGAATATAATACAATGATAATGCCAAGCCACTGTGGAAAAAAGTGACTGCCAAACACCTTCAAGACAGTCTTGGACACTGCACAAGGGAAAAAGAAATTTAATGAAAGAAAAAATAAAGACAATTTGTCAGGAAGCTCGAAGACTTGGAGAGAAAACAAACTGGGTTAGTACCAGTCTCAGGAACAGCACCCCAAATACCGCCAGTAGTGACAGCAAGGTGAAGGGTGCAGTCTCACATTCTGAATGTGGGCTTAGTCCTGCATTCATTGTAGTCAGTGATGCAACTCCCATTGACTTCAGTGGTTCAGGATGCGTCTTAGGTGCTCTAAATTTAGCTCACCCCCTGTTAGGCCCACAGCCAAAGCCAATAAACTGGTTTTGTACCACAAAGTGATCTCTGTACCATACACTGTGCAGAAAAAGCAGTGCCCAGTCTACTAAAAAAACCCAGGAAAATGTACATGCCAAGAAACACCCAGCTTTACCTAATACAGGATGATGCAAATTTGTCAGATGCAATGACTAATCTGGAGGAGATGGGTGTGCCCCACTAAGCTGATTTTACAAAAGGCCATTGGGGGTCAAAGTTGTGGAGATATCAATCCATGTGTTAATGTACATGCATTGCCTGCCAACCAGTCATTTCATCTTTACGTTCACCAATAACCGAGGGCACAGCATTTAAATATCTAAATAATGTGCCTAGTGTTAAATGGCAGGCTGGATTATTTTTAAATGGCTAAAAAGATAACTTTACATAAAGCAAATACAGTATAAAGATTGCAAATGTCTGGAAAGTTATTTATCGGTCTTTTAGTCCCTAATCTTGTGCCATCTTGTGCTTGTGCAGTTTGTTGCACCAGCCTGAAGCTACTGCAAGCTTGAGGCCTTTAAAATTACAATGATGGCCCCAACCCTGCAATCCTTTCTCAAGTGAAACTTACATATACTTTCAGTGGAAGTTTTGATTCAGAATTATAGAAGCAGACCCCATATTTAAAACAAAACAAAAAATGAAAATAAATAATGGGAACCAGGCATAAAAGAGCCATTACTAAAAATAGTTTAAAAGAAAACAAGCAAGGGAGGCAGACAGCTTAATGAGATGGTGAGAATGGCAATCAAGTCAATTTCCTTCCTATTTTGAAAGCCAAATTAGGCATAACATGAATAACTGTTTTATAAGAAGTAAAATGGGCATACATGTTTTGTCATCTGGCACTTTCCTCAACGCCCACTGGAGCACATTGCCTTGTTTTGGTATTATGTGGCTTAAAAAGAGAGTCACCCTGTGAAGTGAAAACAACTCTGGATAAATCATATTCTTACTTGCTAGGTGGTTGGTTGGTTTTTCCCTATAGTTTTTCATATTTGGCAATGGAAGCTCAAAGTCTGAGGAAAGCAACGTGATTCCATTATGTCTACATTCTGATTAACTTGTTTTTTTCTTGAGGGTGAACAGGTTTTTTTAATCACAGTTTTGTATTATGGAGAAAGAGAAATATGAAACTTAATCAAGAGGTACCTCTGAGCCCCCAGGATTCTCTCCACTTATGTGCTGCCCTCAGCACCATTCCATGCTATCCTTTCTGTCTGAGGATCACTGGCGGTGATGCTCCCCGTACTGCTCTTGAGTAACTGGAAGTGTTAGAGAACAATGGAAGGTGCTTCATCCCAGCTCCTGCAGGCTGGAGATATTGAATCTGATCCTTGACCTTTGATGTCCTCTGGAATAGTGTTCTGCGCTTCCATTTTAGAACCAGCTCAGCCCATTACAACATATTCCAATATGATTTACCATAAATGAGTCCCTGGTTCCATTACTTGATGGATGATGGGATACAACAGAAAACAGTTACTATCGGATGGCTCTTCAGTGACCAGTGTGAAATGAGCCTGCTGGTTCCAGGCTCATCTGTAGTAGACGAATGCCCACATCCCCGAACTGTAGTACCAGCACCATCACAACTGACATTAAATTGCACCCTTGATGGCAATCTCAGCAGAGGGGCCAACAATTGACTCATCTTCTGGAGATGTAGTCTCTAGGTCATGGAAAGGCAATGAAATGGGTCACTGTAGCTTCGGTGCACTCAATCTAGCACTTTTCATCAACACTACAACAATGAATATTTTAAATACAGTTTAAAAGCTGATATTTATTAATATTCTTACAAATCATCACTCTGTCACATTATCCCTCCAAACTCCAGCATGTCAGAATCAATGCACTATTTTTTTGCAACTGTGCCTATTTAAAGTCATTGACAATTGCATCTTTTCCTTTTTAGTTTCTCTTTAATGTAACATATTTATTAGGGATGTAAAATCCCGTTTAATGAGTTAACTGGTTAAGCATTATGTTTAACCATTGAACTTAAACAGGGGCAATCAGTGGGGCCGTTCCAGCCTGGTGTGACCACCTCGCCAGCTGCGGCCAGGGGCTGCTCTGACTAGGCTGGAGCATCCTTCCTGCAGTGCACTGCTCCAGCCAGGCTGGGTCCACAGCAGATGGAGGCTGCTCTGGCTGGGCTGGAGCAGCCCTGCCCAGGTAACACTACTCCAGCTGGGCCAGGCCTGCTGTGGACTGGGGGCTGCTCAGGTTGGGTTGGAACACCCCTGCCTGCAGTGCCCAGGCTGGGCCTTCTCTAGCAGGGCTGGAGCAGCCCCCTGCCCGCAGTGGACAGGAGGCTGCTCCAACCCACCTGTTAACTGTAATCAATAACATCCCTAGTATCTATATGCATCTCTTCCTGAATTCTTCTGTTATAACACACCTAGCTTGTGTCTGAAACATGTCCCGAACCACAGTTTCAGACAGCTCTCACAGGACTACTGAGTACTTAGCAAATTAGCAATAATGGTCCATTTTTTTTCATGATGGTTACATGTCTGCTGCCTTGTCTGTCTGTTTGTCTGTCTGACAGTGGTGTCTATGCTTGCCACTGAACCTTAGAACACTGTGTGAAATTCACCCTGGAGTTGAGGATCTACGCTATGCCCTCAACACCACTTAAACCTTGCAATGTTGCTGTGTGTTGCTGCATTATTATTTGTATTACCAGGGCACCCAAGGGTATGTCTATATTACACCCTAAGCTGGGCTCTAATTCTCTACACCCTTCCTGCACCTTTGTATTTCAGTTGGAAAACTCAGATGATTTTGGTCCCCATCTCTTTTCCCATCTGCAAGCTCAGGCTTGTCAACTTGGGAGGAACCTACCTTTTTATTGGGGTGTCAGAAAACCAATACACATGTTTATTACAAACCCTGGTATAACTCCCCATTGCCTCAGTGCAATAAGTGCTAGGCCACTTCTGCAAATGAGTGCAAAATAGGAGGGTGTATAGATAAAAGAGTGGTGATCATTCTGCAAATGAAATTATACAAGACATATATGTAGCATACACTGAATCAGTGAACTTTGTTGTAATAGCCAGGCCTTAGCTTCTATGATTTACTCATGTACATTATACTACAGGCAAATACTAACTAAACTAAATGAATTCTTTGCTTTGGTCTTCACAGCTGAGGATGTTAGGGAGATTCCTAAACATGAGCTATTCTTTTTAGGTGACAAATCTGAGGAATTCCCCCAGAATGAGGTGTCATTAGGGGAGGTTTTGGAAACTTAATAGTAACAAGTCACTGGGACCAGATGGCATTCACCCAAGAACTCAGATGTGAATTTGCAGAACTCCTAATTGTGGTTTGTAACCTATCTTTTAAATCATTTTCTGTGCCTAAATGATTGGAAGATAGCTAACATGACACCAATATTTAAAAAGGGCTCTAAAAGTGACCCTGGCAATTACAGACTGCTAAGTCAAATGTCAGTACCAGGCAAATTAGTTGAAACTATAGTAAAGAATAAAATTGTCAGACACATAGATGGACATAATTTGTTGTGTGAAAGTCAACATGGTTTCTATAAAGGGAAATAATGCCTTACTACTCTACTAGAGTTCTTTGAGGGGGTAAACAAACATGTGGACAAGGGGGATCCAGTAATATAGTGTCTTAGATTTCTAGAAAGCCTTTGACAAAGTCTTTCACCAAAAGCTCTTAAGTAAAGTAAGTTGTCATAGGATAAGAAGGAAAGTCCTTTTATGGACTGATAACTGATTAAAAGACAGGAAAAAAGGGTAGGAATAAATAGTAAGTTTTCAGAATGGAGAGAGGTAACTAATGGTGTCCCCCAAGGATCCGTACTGGGACCAATCCTATTCAACTTATTTTATAAATAATCTAGGGTAAACAGTGAGATGGCACTTTTATAAAGGGGTAAACAGTGAGATGGCAAAATTTGCAGATGATACTAAACTGTTCAAGACAGTTAAGACCAAAGCAGACTGAGAAGAGCTTCAAAATGATCTTACAAAAACTAAATGATTGGGCAACAAAATGGCAAAATGAAATTGAATGTTGATAAATGTAAAGTAATGCACATTGGAAAAAATAATCCCAACTACACATACAATATGATGGGGACTAATTTAGCTATTAACTACTCAAGAGAGATCCTAAAGTCATCGTGGATAGTTTCTCTGAAAACATCTAATCAGTATGCAGCTACAGTCAAAAAAGCAAACAGAATGTTAGGAATTATTAAAAAAGGGATAGAGAATAAGACAGAGAACATCTTATTGCCTCTATATAAAACTATAGTACGTCCACATATTGAATACTGCATGCAAATGTGGTTGCCTCATCTCAAAAAAGATATATTGGCATTGGAAAAGGTTCAGAAAAGGGCAACAAAAATGATTAGGGGTTTGGAATGGGTCGCATATGAAGAGAGATTGAAAAGACGGACTTTTCAGCTTAGAAAAGAGAAGACTAAGGGGGGATATGATAGAGGTCTATAAAATAATGACTGGTGTGGAAAAAGTGAATAAGGAAAAGTTATTTACTTGTTTCCATAACGTAAGAACTAGGGGGTCACTAAATGAAATTAATAGGTAGGAGATTTAAAACAAACAAAAGGAAGTTTTTCTTTACACAAATCATGGCTGGCCTATATACTCCTTGCCAGAGGATATTGTGAAGACCAGGATTTTAACAGTGTTCAAGAAAGAATTAGATAAATTCACAGAGGTTAGGTCCATCAACACTTATTAGCCAGGACAGGTATTAGGAATGGTGTCCCTAGCCTCTGTTAGAGGCTGGGAAGGGGTGACAGGAGAGGGATCACTTGATGATTCCCTGTTCTGTTCATTCTCTCTGGGGAATCTGACATTGGCAACTGTTGGAAGACAGAATACCAGGCTAGATGGACCTTTCACCTGACCCAGTATGAATGTTCTTATGCTCTTCATTTGAAAAAAAAACACTGAACAAATTGAGATCTATAGAAACAATAAGAGGAAGAGTTTCAGAGGGGGTAGCCATGTTAGTCTGTAACTGGAAAAAACTTAAAAAACAAGAAGTCTTGCAGCAGTCTCTAAGGTGCTGCAAGACTACTTGTTGCTTTTTAAGATTTTCTAATAACAGGAAGAGGAATAACAAAGAAGAACTTGAATTAATAGAAATAAGAGGAATTTACCAAGAGAGAAATTAGTTGGATGTCTGTGTATCCAGCACCACAAATCATCATCCAAAATCATTAGTAAAATCAAAATTAATTGATACATTTGCCTGCTTCCTTACCTATTAACATCAATTTCTTTATCTCATGTACCTATGCTACAAGAACTTCAAAAGTAATTTTATTTGAATAAATATACTTCCTTGGACACCTGTTATAATTTCATTTCTTTTAATGTCTTTTCTCCTTTAAGTGTGGTTAGAGAATAATTAATATATTGTGTTATCTGCTGTATAATGAGGAATAAATATGAATGGGAGAAAGAATGCTCATGTTGTTAAGCAGAGAACTGGAAGCCAGAATATCTGCATTCTATACCCACCTATGCCATAGACTTTCCTTATGACTTTGAGCCTGATGCTACACACTGACGTCAATGGAAGCTTTGCTGTCAGCTTCAGTAGATGCAGCATATGGCCCCCCGGGCCCATCCTTACAAAGTGCTGAGTGCCTCCTGGGAGATGCTCATTAGCCTATAATCTCTAGTGACTCCATTGGAAACTATGGATGCTAACAGTGACAAGTTGAGAAATATTTGTGTCAATTTATAAATTCCTTTTTATTTTGTGAAATGTTTATCATTGTAACAGTTGTGAATTAGATCATCCATTTGCCAGAAGGGTCCATCTGAGATATGCTGAGGCACTTGTACTAGTGCTCCCCTGGTTTAAATGTTCTCAGAAAGGCCTGAACTAAAAGCAGCTGTGTGACATTCCTTTCAACTCTCAGTCATATCACAGAAAGAATGGTGCAGTCCCTAATGCTTTGTGTGCGAACATAAATTAATGGAATTAGGAACTAATTTGGCCAATAATCTGCTGGTGCAGTAATAATTGGTTAGCAGAGGATTCAGTACAGGAGTTACATGTACTTTGTGATGGGACAGTTTTACAAAACTATGTTTACACAAGGTCACCATAGCTGTGGCACTCAAGGGTGTGTGCAGTTCACACTTCTGAGTACTGTAGCTTTTCCTGGCATAAATGCTTAGGCCAGTGGAGGAATATTTCCACTGACCTAGCTACCATCCTTTGGGGAGGTGAAGTTCCTATACTGACAGAAATCTCTCTTCCACTGCTGCAGTCTGTGTCTAGAGAAACAAGAGGAAGACCAAGGACAGGATAGGCCTATTGCTCAGTGAGGAGGTAAAATCCTGGAAGGGCATAACAAATGGGGTTCCACAGCAGTCTGTTTTGGGAACAGTTCTGTTCAATATCTTCATCAACTATTTAGATGATGTCATGGACAGTACGCTTATTAAGTTTGCAGATGATACCAAGATGGGAGGGGTTGCAACTGCTTTGGAGGATAGGGTCATAATTCAAAATGATTTGGACAAACTGGAGAAATGGTCTGAGGTAAATAGGATGAAGTTTAATAAGGACAAATGCAAAGCACTCCACTTAGGAACAATCTGTTTCACACATACAGAATGGGAAGCAAGTGTCTAGGAAGGAGTACTGCAAAAAGGGATCTAGGGGTCATAGTGGACCACAAGCTAAATAGGAGTCAACTGTGTGACGCTGTTGCATAAAAAGCAAACATGATTCTGGGATGCATTAACAGGAGTGTTGTGAATAGCACACGAGAAGTAATCCTTCCACTCTACTTTGCACTGATTACACATCAGTTGGAGTATTGTGTCTAGTTCTGGGCACAACATTTCAAGAAAGATGTGGAGAAATTGGAAAAGGTCCAGAGAAGAGCAACAAAAATTATTAAAGGTTTAGAAAATATGAGCTATGAGGGAAGACTGAAATAACTGGACTTGTTTAATTTGGAAAAGAGAAGACAGAGGGGACATGATAGCAGTTTTCAGGTATCTAAAAGTGTGGAGGGGGAAAAATTGTTCTCCTTGACCTCTAAGGATAGGACAAGAAGCAATGGGCTTAAACTGCAGCAAAGGAGATTTAGGTTGGACATTAGGAAAAACTTCCTAACTGTCAGGGTGGTTAAACACTGGAATAAATTGCCTAGGGAGGTTGTAGAATCTCCATCACTGGAGATATTTAAGAGCAGGTTAGACATACACCTGTCAGGGATGATATATAGATCGTGATTGGTTCTGTTGTGAGGGCAGGGGACTGGACGTGATGATCTCTCGAGGTCCTTTCCTCGAGATTCTACCCCACAAGATTATAGTGCAGTGATCACCAAACAGTGAGGCCGCCTGCCCCTCTTTGTTCAGGGGAGATGTACGGGGGGCCAAAGTCAGCCCCCATGAGGGGTGGGAAGGGAGTGCCATGATTCCAGCCTCATTTCATCCCCAGCCTTGCTCCTCCCCCAATCCTGTTCCATCTCCAAGCCCAGCTCTACCAGCATCCCCTCTCCACCCCTAGCCACTACCTGTGACCCTAGCCACTACCCTGTGTCCGGTATTGACCCAGACAGTCCGGTATTTTCGCCTCCTGTCTGGGAAAAAATCAGAAAATACTGGACACCTAAATGTCTGGTATTTTCTGATTTTTTTCCTGGTCAGGAGGTGAAAATACCGGACACCTGGCAACCCTAGCACCCGGGCCCAGGCCCAGCCCCCTGCCCCCGGACCCCATGCTTAGCTGGCTCTGCAGGGAAGCTAAGTTCTGGCTTGAACAAGAACACAAAATGGCCACCAGCAAAAAGCCTAAAGACCAAGGGGAAGCAATGCCTTCCCTAGGTCTTAGTGCTCAATCACTCCCCTGTTTCTATCCCTATTCTTACAGACTTTAAGGTCAGAAGGGACCATTTTGATAATCTAGTCTGACCCCCTGCACAGTGCAGGCCACAGAATCTCACCCACCCACTGCTAGAATAATCCTCTCACCTATATCTCAGATATTGAAGTCCTTGAAACAATGGTTCAAAGACCCCAAGATGCAGAGAATCCTCCCGCTAGTGACCCGTGCCTAACTCTGCACTCACTCTGAAAGGGGCCATGCTGTTTTAATGCTGTTTTATTATTTATTTGTTTGTTTATTTATTGCTTAATATGGCCCCCTTTTTTTTTGTTCAACAACTTTGGTCTCCCCACCACCACAAAATTTTTTCCCCGGTGTTTTTTTTTGGGGGGGGGAGGGGAGTGTTTGGTATTTTTGGTTCAATCATCTGTCAACCTTAGCCCTGCAGTTAGAACTGAGTCTCAGGGCATCTCCTGGGAATCACTGTGGTGAAAGGGGCAGAGAGGGGGCAGCCCAACAGCCTCATGCTGGTACCTCCTCTGGCCTGGCTCTTCCGGTACCACACCCAGCTCTGTCCTCTGGTGGGGCAGTACAGACACCAGGCAACACAGCTGCATGGAACGATGAAGGAGCTACAGCTGTGCTAGAGGAGATGTCAGCATGGGGCTGCTCAGCACCTCTCCACGTTCTGCTCCTTTTGCCCCTGCAGTTCCAGAAAGCCCTGTGGCTCAGAGGTCTCCAGCACAGCAGGAGGCAGATATGCCTCTCCCCCAATAACATGAGATGGAAAGGGGATGGGCACGGGCGGAGGGAGGGCAGGATGATCCCCTTAGAGCTTGGTAACAGTGATCATAATACTTGTGATCTTGTGGCAGAGAAAACACTACAGCAGCCAATACTGTACCATTTCATTTCAGAAAGGGGAACTACACACAAATGAGGAAGTTAGTTAAGCAGAAATTAAAAGGTACAGTGCCAAAGTTAAATTCCTGCAAACTGTGTAGGACATTTTTAAAGACAGCTTAACAGCGACTCAATATAACTGAGTATAAATTAAAAAAACATAGTAAGAAAACCAAAAAAGTGCCACAGTGGCTAAACAACAAAGTAAAAGAAGCACTGAGAAACAAAAGTCATCCTTTAAAAATTAGAAGTTAAAGCCCAGTGGCAAAAAAGAGTATACAAAAATATAATTTTTTGGAAAACCAAAAGAATTTGAAGAACAGCTAGAAAAAGACTCAAAAACTAATACCAAAAAAAAAAAAAAAAAAAAGGTACATTAAAAGCAGGAAGGCTGCTAAACTGCTAGTGGGGCCACTGGACAACTAAGATGCTAATGGAGCATGCAAGAACAATGAGGTCTTTGTGGAGAAATGAAATAAATTCTTTGCATCCATCGTCACATCTGAGACTGTGAGGGAGATTCCCAAACCTGAGCCATTCTCTTTAGGTGATAAATCTGAGGAACTGTCCCAGATTAAGATGTCATTAAAGAAGGTTTTGGAAAAAATTAATAAACCAAACAATAATAAGTCATCAAGACCAGATGGTATTCACCTAAGAGTTCTGAAGGAACTTAAATGTGAAATTGCAGAACTACTAACTGTAGGTTATATCCTATCATTTAATCAGCTTCTGTACCAAATGGCTGGAGGATAACCTAAGTTTTAAAAAGGGCTCCAGAGGTGATCCCAGCAATTACAGGCTGGTAAGCATGATTTCAGTACTGGGAAAACTAGTTGAAACTATATTAAAGAACAAAATTGTCAGCTATATAAATTAACATTCCTCCTGTCCAGACCCCCACCCTCAGCCCGCTTCTGCACCCTACCTCCCACCGAGACCTCACACTACCACATCCTCCTGCACCCATTTTGTTATCATGGGTGGTTAGCTGGTGGTCTATGGAAAGGTTTGTGTTGAGCGGGAGGGCTGTGGGCCGAAAAGTTAGAGAACCACTGGTCTATATAGACCTTTGGTCTGACCCATTCTTATGTACCCACTGCACCTCACTTTTTCTTCACATTTTTCATAAAATATTAGAGCATATAATTTCTACAGTGTGATATGAATTGTATACTCACCAGAGGTGCTTTCCCTGGTATCACACTTGGCCACTGTGCTGTCCTGTGACTGGCTGGGCTGTGGGGGTTAATAATAGCTTTTGGCTCTCCGGGACAATGGATTCACCACACACCTGTCTCCCATTCACCTCTTCTTCCTCCAGAATGTCCTTCTCATTGTTGCCTGAGGCTGCCCAGGTCTCAGACTCCTGGGAGGTGCCCACACTGCGTTGGGGGTACTGGTGGAGCTGCCACTGAGAATCGCATGCATTTCATTGCAGAGATGAAATGCCTGTGGTGTTGAACCACAATGGCTGTTTGTCTCCCTTCTCTTCTGGTACGATGGCCAAAGGTCTTTGATTTACACATGCCACGACTGCTTGTTACTGCTGGAGCCCTTCTCTCTTGTGCCATGCGCAATCTTCTTGTAGATGTCTGTTTCTTTGGCTGGATCAGAGCTGTGCCTGCAGAGACTCTTCTCCCCATGAACCAATAAGATCCACCATCCTCCTGTGTACGCTCAGCTGTAGCATGCTTGGGGTGTTGAGTTGTCATGATCAGATAAGCATGGAGAACTCTCCAGCCTATCTAACAGGAAACGGGAATTCAGAAGTTCCTGGGGCTTTAAGAGGGGAGTGGCTAGTTCCTGTGTACCTGGCTGCTGTTCAAGAGCATTGAAAACTATCATCAAAGCAGTTACAGTGGAGCATTATGGGACACCTCCGGAAGGTAATTTCGGTTGACTTTGCCTGTCTGTTGACCCATCAACATTGAATAAGTGCTATGCTTCTTGCCAAGGTGGAGTCATTAAGTCAATGTTACAGATGAGTTACAGAGGGAAGAGACCTGGTAGTCTAATCACATACATTATTAGGTCAACAGAAGCTGTCTTCAAATTAAGTTTGTAATGTAGGCCAGACCTAAATATTTTCCTAGAAATTAAAAGCTTCAGAGTGATAGCCGAATTAGTCTGTAACAGGAAAAACTTAAAAAACCAATAAATAGTCTAGTAGCACCTTAAAGACTAACAAAACATATAGATAGTATCATGAGCTTTCATGGGCACAACCCATTTCTTCAGATGACAGGAGTATTAGAAGTATTTATTTAAGTTTTATTTAGAGTATTTATACTTGGATCTGATCTTCTATTCTATTACTCTTTGGTTGGATCAGAGCTGTGCCTGCAGAGACTCTTCTCCCCATGGACCAATAAGATCCACCATCCTCCTGTGTACTATCAGTTGTAGCATGCTTGTGGTGTTGAGTTGCCATGATCAGCTAAGCTGGAGAGTTCTCCATGCTTATCTAACAGGAAATGGGAATTCAGAAGTTCCTGGGGCTTTAAGAGGGGAAGGGCTAGTTCCTGTGTACATGGCTGCTGTTCAAGAGCATTGAAAACTATCATCAAAGCAGTTACAGTGGAGCATTATGGTGCTACTAGACTATTTGTTGTTTTTTAAGTTTTTCCTACAAATTAAAGTTGAGATTCTCAACTAATCAATTGGCTCCAGGAGCTGAGACTTAAAAGACAAATACAACTAATTGCTAAACTCATGAGAAGACTGCAAAAGTTGTCAACAAAGGGAGAACTCAGCAGCACATTTTATTCAGCCATAATAATTAGTTCACATAGGTTTATGTTTTCAATGCTGTTTTTGAAAGGAAAAGGCCTAGAAATTCTGATCTGATTTATATGAGTAATACAGGAAGTAAGTAAAAACTAAATTCTGTCTTTTTTTTAAGTGAAAGACAAGGGTGTTTTATCCATTTTTAGTTTATTTCCTCCCCAAATCAGAGATCTCCTAACACTGGCTTGACTCATGGCTTGTTTGCTGAAACTATTCGCTATCCATGCTATATGCTTGGTTGTCTTAGTCATGTCCTGCTGCTTCTATTACCTGGATGGATGACAAACATTTACAAACCGGAGGAAGGTTTGAACAAGTCCTTTTCAGTCTGAAATTTCACAGGGTCTAGTCAAAAAGAGCTTGTGAATGCAACTTTAAGTATAAAGTCATCAGAATAAGACAGTTCTGAAAGGCAGGCTACTGCAGTCTGCATTGGCACCATCATGAATATGTGTGCAGATGAAACTGAAGTAACCAACACTTAGACATGAATGCTTTCAGCCTTCTTTATTGTGATTGCATATGTATTTTCTTAGAATTACAGGGGTTTCGTCTCATTGCCTGCTCAATAGTGCTGTGCAGTTATAACACATTATTAATAGCAGCTGTGCAAATATATTGTTTTGAAACACACCAAGTGAATAAGAAAAGAGGGAGAATTAATACCCATCTCTCAGCTGTGTTGTGAAGCTTAATTCCTTAATATTTCTGAAATGCTTCTAGATGCTCAGAGGGAAGCATAAGTGCTATGATGAAGGATGTGAGTTAGAGCCTAGTAGTAGCAGCTAACCCTGCTGTCCACCCACTAAGGCCATATCTCCACATACTGGAGAATCAATGCTCTGTCAATCGATTTTCCTGGGTTCTATTTAGTGGGTCTAATAAAGACCTGCTAAATTGAATGCTGAGGACACCCCCATCAGTAACAGTTCTCCTGTCAACCTCCCACTGTAGAAACAGTGTCAAGCTTGGCTTAAGGTACTTTGACTCCAGCTACTTTATTTACATAGCTGGAGTTGTGAACCCTAAGCTGACCTTCCTCCTGCAGTGTAGACCTGGCTTCAGACTGCTCTGCTGTGAGGGGCACTCAAGCCTATGTGCTCTGGTTCCCTGAGATGTGATAAGCTTCTGATACCTGAACAGAATCTAACTGCAGCCTCAGTCTTGAGGTTCTAGGTCCATTCCTAGCACACAGACTTCATGCCTGTTGGAAGCTGCTGTCTAACTACCTACTCCCTCTGGGTGCATTCCTGACCCCTCTGATTTCTATCCTGGTAATTAAACACATCCCTCTACCAGAACTCCTCCAAGAGAAAGGACACTTCAGTTTTAGCATTTAACCCAAAGGTGGGCAATAAGTGGCCTGCGGGCTAGATGCAGCTCACTAGGGTTAGCTCCTGGCAGGCTGCCAGATGTTTAATTTACCTGTGCAACCACAGGTACAGCCACTTGCAGCTCCCATTGGCCGCGGTTCACTGTTCTTGGCCAATTGGAGCTGTGGGAAGCGGTAGCCGAGCCCGCACCACTTACTGCAGCCCCCAGTGGCTGGGAACAGTGAACCACAGCCAATGGGAATTGTAAGTGGCCATACCTGTGGACACACAGGTAAATTAAGCATGCGTTGGCTATCTCTGGTGAACTGTGTCTGGTTTGATGGCCACTTATTGCCCACCCCGATTTAACCCTTCTGGGGCATGCAGGAATTGTGATGAGAGACACACTTTCCTCAGAGTCTAACACATGAATGCACTTTTATAGATAATCATGTAGAGCACAGGAGAGCACAGATCATGCAAAACAATAAACACTAAACCCATGTCCCCACCTCATTTTTCTCCCTACTGCAGGGCATTCACGAATATAGTTACTTATTATTTTGGGAATAACAAAAGTAATTATGGGAGGGCAAACATAAAATTATTGTACTGTTATAAGCCTTTAATATGCTTCCACTACAAAGACAAGTGACAAGTTTTGCTGGTTGCTGTGCAATAGAATAGCAGACAATGGCTCTTTCTTTTGTGACCCACAGTACATTTTCAACATTACTTTTTTAAAAAGCTATTTCACAGCTCTGATGCTGTCAGATTATTATCTATTAAAGCCTGACATGCCACCGGGTGTGAGAGAGAGTTTCTGCCCCAAAGGGCTAAGCAAACAATGATATCAGCTACAAACTGCCCCGGATAACCAGAGTGATGTAAAAACAACTAGAACTGGCAGCTCAGCTTAAGGTATGCAACTCCAGTTATGCAGAATATGTAGCTGGAGTTGGTTTACCTTAAGCTGAGCTTGGTGGTGTCCCCACAGCAGAAGTCTGACTGGAGCAAATGTTCCCATCGGCTTCCCTTACTCCTGGCAAGAGCAGGAGAGCTGGATACCAGTGAGTGGGGGCACCCTCTGCGTTCAATTTAGCAGTGGCGTCAGTCTTCTGTGGCGTGAAGACGTGGCCTTAGAGACTAACAGATTTATTAGGGCATAAGCTTTCGCTATGTTAAAACTATGCAACTGGACTTCATAGACTGTATTTCATTGGTTTTCAATTTGTAAGGTCTGATGCCTTTTTCTGCAGTAAAGCAGCTGCAGCCATAT
The DNA here is from genome assembly GCF_052426305.1 of Pelodiscus sinensis. Lineage (NCBI taxonomy): Eukaryota > Metazoa > Chordata > Testudines > Trionychidae > Pelodiscus > Pelodiscus sinensis. The sequence goes on along the minus strand of NC_143052.1, from coordinate 293,619,610 downwards.
CTAAAGAAGCTGAGAGTCGCAACCTCACATTTCATCTAAATTGCATCAAAACAATGTAATTCCAGGCTGTTTAGAAGACATTCTTATCTAAATAGTGCCCACCATCACCAGATAAAGAAGCAGCTCCCCTGTCCCTTCCTGCACTCCAATCACCAACCCTGAGCCACCTCCCAGAGCCACCACTCCATGCCCTCTCCTGCACCCTGAACACCCTCCTTCACCTCAGCCCCCTATCCTAATAATGATTCTCCTTTCAGTGTCAACACCCTGCACCACCTCCTGCACCCCATCCTCTGCCCTAAGCTGGAGCCCCTTTCTGCACCTCAACTCCCTCCTAGAGCTTGAATGTGTTACCCCTTCCTGCACCCCAAACGCCTTCTCCAGGGCTCAGCCCAGAGTTCCCTCCACACTGTGAATCTCTTGGCCCCCGTCCAGAGCACACATCTCCTCCTTAACTTCAACCCCCTGTTCTAGCCCGGTGAAAGTGAATGAGGGTGGGGGAGAACGAGTGATGGAAAGAGGGGAGGGAAGGTGAAGGGGATGAGGCTTTGGGCAAGGGGCATGTTGCCCTTAAATTCAGAAATGATCTTGGGCATAAAAAGGTTGAAAACCGCTGCCCTACACTCAGGTACCAGAAAAACAAGGTAGAAACCTGATAGGTTAAATCTAGTTTCAGATAATGCACATAGTACCTTTTTACTTGTAAACAGGATGAGTATGAAAAAGATGGTTGTAAAAGTGTAACTGAGGGAGCACATCTTCTTTATAAGGTGAATTTAATAATACTTTACAAGATGGGTTCTTGGAAACTGGTATCACCCTTAGCCCACTATACTATACTATACTATACTATACTATACTATACTATACTATACTATACTATACAGTTTATCAATATATTGTGTCAACTACCCAGAGGCCTTTGGGTCTGGGCATCTTGCATAATAAATACTTTTTATTGTTACATTACTGATTAATATTAAAATGTTCACTGGCAGAATGTCTGAGTCTTAGTAAATGGAACTTGCAATAGGAGAACACCTGAAGAGAACAAAAGCTTGAAAGGGATGCAGACTAAAATTAAACTTGAGATCTGCTCTGGGTTCTTTGCATGAAAATCCTTGTAATTTCACACCTAAATCTTGAAATTAATCCTCTAATTTATGGAAAGGGAATGATATCAGAACTGAAGAAATAAACTCATACTTTTTCACACAATACTAGCTTGGCAGAGAAGTTTTGCACAAACCAAATCTTATAAATCAGTCAGTTTGATAGGCCAGCACACAAGACATTACCGAGTAGCCTAGTTTGAAAAAGATAAAAGCATGAATTGGACAGGGGGAAGCATAAAAGTTTGGCATTATTTTTACACAGGATAATTAGAGGTCGTAATAATGTCCTAATATACTGTTTTGAGGACAATCTGAAATGAGATATCTAATCTCAGTCAACCAGTCTCTGAGGATACATTCAGGCCACATGATTTACAGAAATGCTCTCATGCTATATTTTAAAAAAAATCAATGAAGGATGCTTAGTTATTCAGAAGGGAAATAGCTTTGAGGAGTATGGAGCAAACCTGGCTCAATCCCAGGGTGTGTGTGAACAACAGACTTATCCGAGAAGAAAGAAAATATTGAACACTGTACAACATTTGAGAAAAGAGAGGCACAATTATTTTGTACTGACAAATGCCAGTAAAATCTTTCTTACAGCCTTATTGCCAAGACTCATTGCTCAGGTCTTAAAAAATAAACCTTAGTTCTAATGAAGGTAACAGCTTGAGACTATTTTAGTTTGGGTGCACTTAGCATTTTAAGTCTGCTAACAACAAATGTAAAAAATGGATGTGGTGTGGTAAGAACCAGATGGTTTGCCCTTTCAGAAGGACACGTTGGCAAGATAATGACTTGTATATGCCATTACTGCCAGGGAAATTCTATGCCATAAATAAAAACTCTCTGCACAATATTTTAAATTTTTGTATATTTTATTTGTCAAAATAACACAATATAATCACACCAGTTTCAATTATTTTGGCAATTTATTTCAAAATACTTGTCAGCCATATGTCTGTAGCAATACAGACAATGACAAATTTTCCAAAAATGTTTGTTGACAAATAGAATCCTTACTAAGCATACTAAGGCAGAACTCTGAGTAATAATTAATTTAGCTACAACATAGAACCTCACTTCCCGAACCCCTCAGAACACTGCAAAGGCTTGGTGGAGTCAGGAATAATGGAGGAGCTGAAGGAGAGAGAAATAATTGCTGGACAGGAGCCTGGATGTCAGCATGGAGGGTGGTTGGATATGGGTGAGAAGAAGTATGGAACAGGGATTTTTGGGGGGCAGAGGAGGGAGAGAGGGTGGGGAAGGATTGTTAGGGAACTTCCCCAATGCAGACCTTGGTTAATTCCTAGTCTCTCTCAAGCTACATCTAGACTATGAGGTTTTTCCGGGATACCAGCAAACTCCACTGCATCCAGGAAACGCATCTGCTCTTCTGCTTTTTTTTGCGGAAGAGCAAACGTGCTCTTTCGGAAACCGTCTTCCTCCTTCCATGAGGAAGAAGAGCTCTTCCGAAACAGGAGTATTTTCTGAAATTTGGCCCAGTGTAGACAGGACAAATTTCAGAAAACCCTCTTCTGACAAAAGTATCATATCTTTTTCTGATAAAGCATTATAGTCTAGATGTAGCCTCATTCAGTCAGGCATATCGGCTCCATCCTTATGTGTCCCTGAACCCTCTCTTCCCCATGTGTCTCTGTGCCATTCCCTTGTCCCCATGTGGCCCTGCATCACTTCAGCCAACCCCAGCCCTTATCTCTATGTGTCCCTGTACCTCACTCAGCTAACCCCATGTGGCCTTGCACATCCACTCCCTTCCTCTGACTATCCGCCCCCCTGCCTGTGACTCTCCAGTAGCCCCAGGTGCTCCTGACTGTCTACCCATATCCCCTCCTGCCCTGGCTCAACAGGTGCTATGAAGAAGGCACTGCAGGCTCTTTCTTATCCCTATCAAAGCTGGGCATGGCTGGGAGCAGCTGCTCTGTTCTAGTGCCAAAGCATCCTCTGGTGCACAAAAGGTGGAATTACAGCAACTTTCAATCAAGCTATTTTCTACAGAAAAAAATAAAAATACGCAAAGTACAGGAATTATGTGTATGTGCAGTGGCACAAAATTTCCTTGGGTGTAACATGCAGTCAGAGGGCTTCACTGAATCCACATCTTTCCTTTCATTAAATCTGTGGAATACTAAATAATCTTTAAAAATAAAGCATAACATATTTAATCAACTACAGCTCAAGGGACATTATCTATTACACAACTTGTGTGTGAGTGTGAGTGTGTGTGTGTGTGTGTGTGTGTGTATAATATGCACACTTACCAAATTCTACAGACAGCATAATGATGAAGCATATTTTAAATGCATTGTAAATCATTGTAATGTCTACCACTAGCAGAGTTATTTTGAACTCAGTATTGATAACAGTTTTCCTTGTAAGATGAGTGTTTGGCGAGATTCAAATGTCACTCAGCTGATCAACAAAGCACTCAGAGTTCCCACAGCTGGCAGCATGTGTTTCTACAGGATGTGCACATCTGCACATGCCTTGGTGCACATAACAAAATTTATTCTGCACATGGAAAGAGAAAATGAGAGGGAACATTGATTGATGACTCTCACAATTTTATCATGTGTCACAATATCTGGTGTTTTTCTTAAAGCCTTGGCTATTGGAGTCATTTGATTAAGTACGGCTCTCAGCTTTTTTTTTTTGATAAACAGGAACAAGGCCAACCCTAGCAGGGAATGAGGCCCAGGGCAATCCCTCCCTCTGCCCTAGGTCCTACATCTTCCTGCACCTGCTGATCCCACTTCACCCTTTTCCTTAAGGCCTGCCCCTGCTCCACTCCCACCCTGCCTCCACTGCACTCCTCCCCCAAGCAATGAGACATGGAAAATTACAGGGGAGCGGGGGCTGGCATGGGATGGGGGGGAGGGGAGCTGGCATGGGATGACAGCAGGGCTGACCCACCCCTGCACTCACCATAGCAGCAGGAGCCCCAGAAAGCAGAGCGACCTAGCAACCCACTCCGCTCTGCTGCCATCTCCCAACTAGATCACCCCACTCCACCACAGCAGCAGGAAGTGTAGTGACCTGGCCCCAGCCTGCTCCACTTAGTTAAGCAACGCAGGCTCGGGGGAGTGGAACACCGTGGACTGGGAGATGGCGTAACAGAGCAGGCTGCTGTGTTGCTCCACTTCCCATGGTTCCCACAGCCATGATGAGTACAGGCTGGAGCCTCACCCCTACTGCCATCCTGTGCCAGGCCCCCAGGTAATTGCCCAGGCTGCCCGAGGCCCTACAGATTAATTTCAGTAAGGGGAAGGGCTATGAACAGGAAGTTTCCAGCCATCATGTGTCTAGAGATAACTTTGAAAACACAAACCATGAAAGCTCAAAAACCTAAGGCAAATTAAAAGAGCCCCAAAATATTTTAAAAATCTCTTTATTTTTAAGACAATTTCCTGATTTTGGGAGGAGAAATGAACTAATTCATGACTTTTGAACTCCTGGGGAGGTAATACTGTGTACATTAGGGTAACATGCCAATAAAAATATGTTAGGTTGCAAAAATAAATAAGCTGCAAATTGAGCATTCAAAAGTTGGGCACTTTCTATATTAGAAAGGGTTTGCTCGGATAGCTATATCAGCTGTGGCTTATATCAGCAAAGGCATTCTTTAGCAGACATCGTTTATAGCTGTTTCACAAACAAAATAAGTTATTTCTGCAAAAGCACTTTTTCACTGGTATGACTGTGTCTACACCAGGCAGTTACTGGCATAGCTTTATGAGATAGGGGTGGGAGTGTGTGATTTTAACCCACTTTCATAACTGACATAACTATGCCAACAAAACCTTTTAGGTGTGATCAGATCTAGTGTATATAATACTTCCTTTTATCTTCCACACTCAGTGTGCGATATCAGGCCTTATTCAATGCATATTATTCCAACCTGCTCTGAAGTCAGAATTATTTATTTCCTCACGGGTGTTTCTACAGAACCCCCAGTACTAAGAGCTTCACAAACATTCATGAATTTGTTTTCACAACACTCATATGAAGTGGACTGTTATTATTATCCACATTTAACATGTGGGGAAGTAAGTCACAGGGAGGTTAAGCTCAAAAGTCTCCACTATTTAAGATGCCCAATCTGAGGCCTGATTTTTTAGTGTACTTAGCATTTTAATACTGTGCATATTAAAGTACAGCACCCACTGACTGCAGTTGCAGCTGTAAACATTCCAGCAACCCTACTTTTTCCCACCTCTGCCCTGTACCCACTTCACCCCTTCCCTCAAGACTGCTCTGCCTCTACCCCACCTCTTCCCATCCCCATTGCATCCCTTTCCGAAAGCCCCCTCCTCTGAGCATTGAGACCTGAGGGGTTACTGGAGGGCCTGGCACGCAGGACAGCAGCAGGGGTGAGACTGCCTCTGTACTCACCATGGCTGTGTCTAGACTGGCAAGTTTTTCTGCAAAAGCATTTGCTTTTGCGGAAAAACTTACCAGCTGTCTACTCTGGCCGCTTGAATTTCCGCAAGAACACTGATGATCTCATGTAAGAAATCAGTGCTTCTTGCAGAAATACTATGCTGCTCCCATTCGGGCAAAAGTCCTTTTGCGCAAAAGGGCCAGTGTAGACAGCTCAGATTTGTTTTGCGCAAAAAAGCCCTGATCACAAAAATGGCGATCGGGGCTTTTTTTGTGCAAAAGCGCGCCTAGATTGGCCACAGAAATTTTTCTACAAAAAGTGCTTTTGAGGAAAAGCGTCCGAGCAATCTAGATGCGATTTTCTGAAAATGCTTTTAACGGAAAACTTTTCCATTAAAAGCATTTGATGAAAATCATGCAAGTCTAGACGTAGCCCATATGTAAGGGGACTATTAGCCCCTTACTAAAATCTGTGGGAGTTTTTGGTTCCCCAGCTCCCAGTATCAAAAGGGGAAGGGTCCATGAGAAATCAGGACCCTGAGACTGACAGACCCCAGAGACAATGGAAAGCAGCCAACACTCCAGCTTGCCCTGATTGACAGGTTGGACAGGCCAGTGAGAAAAGTAAGAGGCCAGGCCCCGCCCTTCCTATGAGCTGGGATTTTTCTGGGTCTCTCTGAGCAAGGAGAGAGCTGAGAGACAGCTAAGAGGAGCAAGCTGTGTGGAGAAGTAGTCCTGCAGCAACAAAGCCGAGCACAAATAGTCCAAGGAGTGCAAGTTGTGCTGAGGGGCAGTCCTACAGGAACAGAGCCAGGCACACACAGTCCAAGGAGCGCAGACCCTGTATTGAGCAGCAGACTGGCAGTGCTCAGAGAGCCAAAAGGGACAGAGAAGCAACGCAAGGACCTGGAGACTAGCAAAGCAGCACAGCCTGCAGCTGGGTATGGTGAGCAGCTGGGACCAGCAAAGTGCGGGGCGAGGCTCTGGGCAGGGAGATATCACCAGCCAAGAGGCCCAGCAGGCCAGACTGGGAGAGGGGTCTGGCCACCTAGAGCTTGAGGTTGTGTGGTCATTGCCAGAGCAAGTGTGTCCAGCCTGCAGCCCCCCTGCAGCACATCCAGGGCCTCTAAGGAAGAGACTGTGAACTGTCCTTACACTCTGAAGACTATTTGTGATGTCCCCGTGCTACAGAGCAGGACTGTGTGTTCTCATTTAACCTCTCTCATTTTTTCTTATTCTTTTCTCTCTAATCAGTTGCAGTGTAATAAATTGTATTTGCTTTGAACTTTATGGAATGATCACTGGGCCAAGAAAGCATGCAGTGTGACGAGAGCACCCCGGAGTGGGGACACTCTTGCCCCTGCCCCAAGTAACTACAAGGTCGGGGACTAAGCTCCAGGAAACCTGGGCCCAGCCTTGTTGGGGTTTTGAGGACTGCTGCTCAGGAGAGTGGAGGGGGAGTCCTCAGGATCAGGGAGGCCATGGAGTAAAGGAAGTGGGAGTGGGGACTCAGATCCTTTCGTTCGTCCATTTTACCGGGGTAGTATAGAACTCAGGAAAGTTCCCCACAATAGTGGGACCTTTCCCCCACTTACACATAGCAGCAGGAGCCGCAGAAAGCAAAGCAACCCAGCAGCCTGCTCTGCTTTGCTGCCATCTCCTAGCCAGATCACTCCAATTCACCACAGCAGCAGGAAGAGTAGTGACCTGTGTTCCTGAAAATCAGGCTGTGGATGATGTAAATTAGGCACCAGAAAATGTAAAAAATCATACAAATACTGTGAAGTTTGATGTAAGCACCCTGATGAGTATCACAGAGGAATACTGTGGCAGAGGCCAGGATAGAACTCCATTCTTCAGGGCAGCATTTTGCTCACAAGACCCTCCTAGTCCTTTCTGAAATCCTCTACCACATGCAGAAGGTGTGTGGTGAAACAAGTGAAGTAGTGAAGTGAAAAGTCTTGCACACCACAATCTTCTTTCAGTCCCAGAGCATGGTGCATCGTTTGCACTGAAGGAGGCAGGGTTCTGGGGAAAAAATAGAACATGATCATGTAATTAAAGGCTGTATCAAAAAGCAGAAGTACAAGGGGGACTCATTAATGTTGTATAGGGAACCTTAACTCTGGCATTTCCTAACACTTGAGTGCTTGCCTTTGCAACCCATAATGTTCTTTTAAGGTAGGTTTTTATTTTTTAAATAATTCCTAAATTGTTTTTATAACCCCTAGAAAACATAAATTCCATTTTGGAACCACATTGGATTCCCAGTTTGGGTCATCAGCAGAAGTGGGACCTTTAGATCCACAGCAAAGACCTCTCTCACTTGGATTAACCTAGTAAATAATAGCAGCAGTAGGTTTAAGGTATAGTACAACGGTTCTCAAATTTTTTGGCCCACGGCCCACCCTGCTCAATGGAAACCTTTCCGCAGACCACCAGTCAACCATGAAGACAAAATGCCTTTGTTTATCTATAAATATCTTAAATACTGAATTATTCACATTAAGCTACTGGAGCAAAAAAACGTAAGTACGCAGCTATAACATAAAGGAGAACATATAACCAGTAAGAAAGGAGGCATACCTGGGAGGTCGACAAATGCCTTTGATGTCGACCGCGGAGCGTCCAGACTACCGCGCTGAGCTGACAAACAGCTGATCGGTTCAGCGTGGCAGCCAATTTAAATTTAAATGAAGTGGCAATTATTTAAATCACCGCTTCATTTTCCTATGCCAGGTAGCCTAATCTACTGCCTCTATTGCCAGAGGCATGTAGTCTAGATGTACCCTTGGAGTGAGCACACCCACTCACAGGGCAGCTCTCTCCTTTTAGCTGGCTGATAGCAAGCAGTAGTTTAGCCCCTGCTTACACATGCCCCACTGCTTCTTGTGTGTCTGGGGCAGAGTGATGCCCCAGAAATACTGCCTATGGCTAAGGATGGCCCTGCTCACCACTCCCAAGTACCACCTACAGCTGCTCCCATTGGCTGTGATTCTGGCTAATGGGAGCAGCAGGGAAAGCCTCCAGGCAAGCATTTTCCTGTGCTGCTGTTCCCTAAGTTGGGAGAAGAGGGAGGGGCAATGCACGGAGCTGCTTCCTTCCCCTATGAGCCAGATCTAGTCCATGAGGCTTAATGATCCCTCCCCCCAGCACAAGCTGGCACCGGTGCTCCAACCACGTGCGGGTTGGGGCAGGAGCAAGGCTGGAGTGCTAGCATGGGCTCCCCGCTACAGGGAGGGGTGAGCCACAAACCTGTGCCCCCCTCCCCTGCAAGATGGTTGGGGCCATGGACCACACTTTGAGAACCACTGGTTTAGTGGATTTGCTATGTGGACTAGTCACAAGAATGGATGAAAAACACATGGGCTACATCTAGACTGGCATGATTTTCCGCAAATGCTTTTAACGGAAAAGTTGTCCATTAAAAGCATTTGTGGAAAAGAGTGTCTAGATTGGCATGGATGCTTTTCCATAAAAGCATGAGTCCATGCTTTTGTGGAAAAGTGTCCGTGCCAGTCTAGACGCGCTTTTCCGCAAAAAAGCCCCGATCGCCATTTTCGCGATCGGGGCTTTTTTGCGCAAAACAAATCTGAGCTGTCTACACTGGCCCTTTTGTGCAAAAGCTTTGCGCAAAAGGACTTTTGCCCAAACAGGAGTGTCAGTCCCCGTAATACACGAGGTTCGAAGGGATGCCGGAAAGGATGAGACCACAACTGGGGGTTTTAAAAAGCACAAACTGATTTTATTTTGATGACTCCAGACAATCATCAGAACAAAAATTAAACAGATTGCCAGACAACACAAAACAATTCCCTGAGGCTTTTCTAAATCACAATAATTCCCAATAACTGCCCAGGGGTTAGGAACAGTTGAATTAACACTGGTATTGTCCATAGGGCTGATTATTTACACAACTTTATACAAGGAAACAGTAAAAAACCTAAACTACAACTATTTATAAACTAACTTAGTAACTTTTTAGCCACTGTCACTTGACAAGCAATAAGGACAACTAAGAAATCAATTAGGATAGGGATGATGGCTGGGGGGGGGGGGGTTATACCAGTTTTGGAGACAGCAGGAACACAAGTACCAGTCGCATGCTCATAAACTGTCTCCACTCGGGTCGACCAACTCGGAGTACACTCAGTAAGACTCGAGAGTGGGGGGTGCAAGGCGTCTGGGTGATCAGGCCAGGCGTTCACTCAATGCGAATCCCCAGTGAGAGAGGGGCTGCCTGCCTGTTTTATTGCCTGTGAACTTATCACCCCATAGGTTGGTTTTTGCTGCAGTGGGTGGAGTAGCAGGCCTGAGCACCAGTCAGCCCATTGGCTGATCTTTTACTGCAATGGGTGGAGCGAGCAGGGGAAGATTATTAATTTACATGCCCTTATTTGGAAAACACTCCACCTCACAGACAGAGCCCCCTATACCAGCTTCAGAGGTATTACAGGCTATGGCTCCCTGTGACGGGCAGCCATTTCTGATGTTCCGTCTTGGACAAGGAGCAGCATAGTATTTCCGCAAGAAGCACTGATTTCTTACATGAGATCGTCAGTGTTCTTGCGGAAATTCAAGCAGCCAGTGTAGACAGCTGGCAAGTTATTCCGCAAAAGCAAGTGCTTTTGCGGAAAAACTTGCCAGTCTAGACACAGCCATGTTGCTAGTGAGTTTCATATTTGCTGACAGCAGAGCAATGGACAGACTGAGGACTTCTGGTTTTAATTCCATGTGCTGTAAAGAATAATATTCTAGTACCCAGAGACCTTCTTCCCTAGCATCTCTGTTTCTCTCTACTTCACACCCACCCTGTGGCTTCTGTCTCCAGGTCTGTTTGCAATAATTGTTCTAGGTACATAGTAACCATATTAACTTAAGGGGGGCTTCATACAGGCCCCAGAAATCTGTCTGCATGATATGCAGCATCACGGTCATCTACTGTAATTTAATACTTTTAAAGTTATCAAAATGTGGTTTGATTGTCCTCAGGATTAGAACCATGTTCTGTATCTAATTACTCTGCAATCTGATCTAAATGGTCAGACCTCTGCACTTGTGGAGAATCCCATTGATTTGCCCAGGGTTTTGCGCAGGAGTAAGGTGCATGACGGAGTCCATAACTGTATATCCATTTTCAGTTGTTCAAACCATCAACTTGAAAGCTAGTCAAATTTAAAACATTAAGGTAAAAGTAATTCTAAGTGCTGCCCCTACTTTTCCTGACAGTTTCTGTGGTTTTACACCGCATCCTCAATATTGCCAACCCTAAGTGTTCAAAAATCATGAGTCAGGCATCAAACAGTCAGAAGACGGGCTTAAAAATGATGAGATTGTTAAAATATTGTGGATTCTTTTCCTTTGATTTCTTGTTTTTGAGGTCATGTCTACATTACAAACTTTGGCTGACCCAAGTTCCATTGGCATACAACTGACAAAGTTTGTATATCCTTTGTGCTGGTGTGTACTTGATTGCTTGTGTCAAATGCTGCATGTATTCACCTGGAGTGCTTGTGCTGACACAAAGTTCAGTGGCACAATGGGTAAGGTCATGGACATCTTGCGGTGTGTCATGGACATCTGTCTGGCACGATGTCTTGTGTTGAAATGTTTGCAATGCGCTGTGGAATAGAAACAACTCACCCACGGACCTCTGGGAGCTAGAGGTCATGTTCCCAGCGCATAACTTTCTCCATCCTATAATACCATCCATATTCCATGATTTTCACCTTTTTTTTTTTAAACCCACAAATCCATGTGACACTTTTTTGGTATCTACCATTTTTGACAGAACATGGAACCTACACTCTTTTTATGCACATTACAAATATATGATGCACTATTTTCTTGGATTTGCAGACCTGCAGAAAGTATAATATATATAATTTCTTTGAGGACAGTTTGCCAAACAGTGGTTTTCAGTCAGGGGTACATATACCCTGGGGATACATCGACACAAAGGTATTTGCCTTTGACAATAGGTTACATAAAAAGCACTAGCAAAGTCAGTACAAATTAAAATGTCATACAGACAAAACGAGAAAGTCAGCAATTTTTCAGTAACAGTGTGCTATGACACTTACATTTTTATATCTGATTTTGTAAGCAAGCAATTTTTAAGTGAGGGGGCACACAAGACAAAATCAGACTCTTGAAAGAGGTATGGTAGTCTGGAAAGGTTGAGAACCAATGTGCTAAGAAACAGTGGAAAAACAACTTTAGATTGATGCTGAGGTTCATAGAGTAGCTGCAAATGTCAGAGCACCACTTCTAAGCCCAAGAAATGAGCAATGACTGGAAGGATCACATTGTAACCAGTGGCTGCAGGACATTTAGGCTACGTCTACATTGGCCCCTTTTCCGAAAGGGGCATGCTAATTTTACAGGTCGTAATAGGGAAATCCGCGGGGATTTAAATATCCCCCGCGGCATTTAAATAAAAATGTCCGCCGCTTTTTTCCAGCTTTTAGAAAAGCCGGAAAAGAGCGTCTACACTGGCCCTGATCCTCCGGAAAAAAGCCCTTTTCCGGAGGATCTCTCTTATTTTGAAGTAGGAATAAGAGATCCTCCGGAAAAGGGCTTTTTTCCGGAGGATCGGGGCCAGTGTAGACGCTCTTTTCCGGCTTTTCTAAAAGCCGGAAAAAAGCGGCGGACATTTTTATTTAAATGCCGCGGGGGATATTTAAATCCCCCGCGGATTTCCCTATTACGACCTGTAAAATTAGCATGCCCCTTTCGGAAAAGGGGCCAATGTAGATGTAGCCTTAGAGTGCATCTACACAGCACCCTGAACTCGAAATAAGATATGCAATTTGCGCTATGAAAATTGTGTACCTTATTTTGAAATTTGGCATGTCTACCCAGTGCCAAATTTCGAAATAACATGCTATTTTGAAACATCCATGCAATGAGGGTTACAGGGATGTTGGAATAGCGTGTTCATTTTTTTCAAATAATAGACACATTTAAAAGACACGGGTTAGCTATTTTGGGATCCTGGAGGTCTACACGTATCTTTAAGAACAAAGGTCCATCTAGCCCAGTATCCTATCTTCTGACAGTAGCCAGTGTCACATTCCCCAGAGGGAATGAACAGAACAGATAATTATCAAGTGATCCAACTGAACAGCTGTTTCACATGTTCAAGCTCTGGGAGGAAGTGGGAGAAGTGGTGATGGAGCACAAATCAGAAGATTTGTGGCATTCCAAGAGTATTGTGAGGGCGGGGGAGGAGAAAGAAATGTGGGGCTTCAATGCCCCAGTGCACAAGAAGCACTTGTGTGGTGAGGGGCAAACATGGGTTGTGTTGGGGAAATCTCGCTCCCCTGGGGTACAGAGTCCCCAGAAGGGTCGAGGCTGGAGGTCAAAACAGTGAGGCAGGAGAGAAATCTAGAAGGAAAACTTTATTATGCATGCATGCAGGCTGACAGCTACCGGAGTGAGAGTAGCAGCAGCCCTGAGAGTTTCAGGGATCCTTTATACAGTATGTTCAGACAGTTTAGCTGTTGATTATTTCCTTTAACATATCAAAGTCTCAGCAGAAGTACTCTGTTCTCACCAGAAGTGCTAGAAGTAAGTTTTACAGTACAAAAGCATATGATAACCCGAGTGAGGAGCTACAAGGCAAACTGTGACAAAGATAAGAGTTTACATGACAAATTGTGACAGACTAGGAGTCTTCATGAAGTTGAGATAGGAGGCATTGTAAGGGTCTTGATTAAAGTTAAGATGATTTCTCTCTGTTACAGGGAGAGAGGCCTGGAAAACTTTTAACCCTTACAGCAGTTTTCTTTTAGAGAGTTTTGATTTCCTGCACAATCCCCCCTTAGACACAGTTGGAGTTATTTGATTTTTCTCCCAGTTGCATAGGCCAGAAGTGTAACCCCAGTGCGCCAAATGTGGCCTGTGGGCTGCAGGTTGCCCACCACTGAGATAGGCAGATGGTGGCTTTGATCTCTGTGTCTCCTGTGCAGTGGAATTTAAAGTTGTGATCAGAGTGGACACTATTGCAGGGAGAGGGTGGGACATAGTGGACTAGCTACTGGATGACTGTTAGGTTGACAGAGTCTCGCTACTCCTGCTGTAGCAGCCTCAGTAGGTTAACCCTGGTTCTAGGTGTTACTACACTGTCATAATGGGGCACTTACACAGGTGTGAGCACAGACAGGGGCATGCAAGGCAGCTAACTCTGTGGCACAGCCCAGGCCTGGCACAAGCCTCCACTGTCCGCCAAGCCTTGGTGTCCCGCTGTTCTGTGCAACCGCCAGGGCTGGAAAGGCACTTTTTGAACAGGTGGACACAGAGCCTTGCCTGGCAGGTGCTGGGCCCTGCGGACTGGGAGGCCGACCCCAAACCAATGGTCCCTCAGCAGGAATTTGCTTCTCTCTCTGGGCCTGCTGAGACAGCTGCAAAGCGGGGCCCGCGCCTCAGGCGGAGTCTGTGGAGCTCCTGCTGCCGCCCAGGCCGGCTCTGCTGTCTCCGGCCCCAGGCGCGGGCACAGGCTCCGCAGGGGGCTGCGCTTCAGACCTCCGCCGCCGGATGCCGCTGTCGCCGGCCCTTGGCGTTGCGTCCGCGGGCCGCTGCAGGGGCGGGCTGCTGCTCGGGCGCGGCGATGGCGGCGGGCGGGGAGCGGAGCAGCACGCGGGACAGGCTGCTGGCGGCGCTGGAGGATCTGGAGCTGCTGGCCAGGTAGCCGCGCGCCCCCGGCCGGGCTCGGCTCGGCCTCACTCGCGCCGCCGCGGCCGGGACCCGGCGGTTCCTGTCTAGCGAGGCAGCGCCGAGAGGCCCCTGGCCAGGTGGGACCCCGCCGGGGCGGGGCGAGGTGCCCTAGGGATGGGGGCTCAGCCCCGAGAACGGGGGCCCGGCCGCTAGCGGTCCGATTCGGGAAGCCGGAGAAAGGGTGCGAGTAACTTACCGAAATCCCTTTCCCTGCCGGGCATGGCCTTGCAGCGAGCGCTGCTTTAACTCCTCCCTGTGTGGAAACTGACATGCACCGTTCTCTGTCGGCTTGCAATCAGGTCGGCTCAGAAGTGTCCCTGGACGTCCGAGAAACCAACCTCAAAAGCATTACTCCTGGGGTGGGCGGGATTTGTAATAAAGGCGCTGTTTTTTAGTCTAGTGGCTAGTAAAGTAGGTAACTTAAAATGAAACATTGAAACGTCGGTTGCATATATTACTATAGACATCTAAGACGTCTATTTGATCTACAGCACTTACCTACAAAACTCTGGTCAACTAAGGAAGTGGGCTGTGCCCAGGAAAGCTCATGATACCATCTACATGTTTTGTTAGTCTATAAAGTGCTACCAGACCATTTGTTGTTTTTTAAGTTTAGCACTTACAGTGTAAGTAAACAACAGGCAGGGATAGGACAAGCATTTTTAAAAATCTTGTCTAGTTTATTGATCCTTGCCAAAATACTGATAAGTGTTCAAAATACAACTGTGCCTTGTTCTGTATTGCCTTTCTGTGGCCTATTAGTTGGAGGTAGTGTGCACATTAATTGGTCTATATAGAGACCCAGCAAGTGCACACTAAAGGGTCCCCTAGAGTACATAATGAAATACATTTTGAAACTGATCCTCAGTAACCCTTTCCTCCATTTAATCACCCACATACTCTTGGCATTCTTTATTTCACTTCTATCCACATGCCACAGAAATTTCCCCACATTAATTATTCAGTGAAAGTTACTGTGCTGATATCCAAGGTGCAACTGGTGTCCTTTGGCATAGTCTTTTTCCTTCCAGAGAAGCAGGGGCTCTCTATACATTGCCTTTTCAAGTTAAGTTGATAAACGAATGTATTTTCCTATTTATATGGAATACTTTTTGTATTTATCTCAATTTCTGGGGCTATGGCTGGGAAAATGCACTGGTCAGTTTCACTTTGGTTTTAGTCAGTTTCTTTTCAGACTGCCATGTTTTGGAATGCAAGTATTACAGGGAATGTTCTATAAAACCAAGCTTTCCATTTTTTATTTAATCAATATTTTATTTTGGCCTCAGGTTGCTTGCTTTTATAAAACCTAAATCCGGGGCAAAATTTGACTTGAGATAATTGTTTTAAAATAACTTGGCAAACACCTCGGCCGTGTCTAGACTGGCAAGTTTTTCCGCAAAATCATCTGCTTTTGCGGAAAAACTTGCCAGCTGTCTACACTGGCCGCTTGAATTTCCGCAAAAGCACTGACGATCTCATGTAAGATTGTCAGTGCTTTTGCAGAAATACTATGCTGCTCCTGTTCGGGCAAAAGTCTTTTTCCGAAAAACATTTGCGCAAAAGAGCCAGTGTAGACAGCAGAGATTTTTTTGCGGAAAAGCACGTCTAGATTGGCCACGGACGCTTTTCTGCAAAAAGTGCTTTTGCGGAAAAGCGGCCTGCCAATCTAGACGCGCTTTTCCAAAAATGCTTTTAACGGAAAACTTTTAAAAGTCTCATAAGTGTAGGCTGCTGCTTCAGATGATTTCCAATCAGAATTGTATGTCACTTGAAAAACGTACTTCTGATCTGCTAAAGAACTGACTCAGAGTGACTGACAAGGGTTTGCTAAACCCAGTCTTCCACAGTTGTTCTTTAATATCACTAATCTGAAGAGTTTGGAATCTGGCTGCTTTGTTCGTTAGTCTGTTCTCTGAAGAAAGCTAAGATATGACCTCATGCCTTGTTTTTCTCCTCGGTCCTTCTAAAGGTCTCTTATAATGAGCTTTTTGAATATGGCCTTCAGAAATAGTATTGTCCAACCTCTATAATTGTGAATAGTTTTGAATGAATCTTAATCTTTGAATATGAAGTCTTGCCTGCTAGCTTCAGTTGGTAATTTATAGTTCTACATCTATGGGACTGCACAGACTGATTCTTTCTTGCACTTCCCTAATTTGTGTAAAATTAAGGGTAGCGCTGATGCAAGAATAATTATTACTTCGGATTATCTTATTCTCCTTGCTCTTCTGTTTCTGGGCTTGCCACCACTTGTCAATATAGCTTTATTTTTAACATTGCTTGAAGTCTTGCTTCTGGTTTGTCTGGACACTGAGCTATCTCTGGCCTTTGTCTGTGTCCTGTACAATTTCTGTTAGTACCCAAACTGGATATGTCTGTATATGCTTCACTAGGCACTTCAAGTGCTGTGTATTGTGTTAGTATCAAATCTAAATGTAAAATTTTTAGCATCTGGTTTCATCCGACTCTCATCTTTCCATATACAGTTTTTGCTCGGCCCAGGGAAAGTAGCATTTTATATATGGAGTAAGGTTTTCCTCCACACAGAGAATTCATTTAAGCTTTTCTTTCAAAGTTCAGAATCTGTAAAATTTTCTCTCCCATTTCCTATGTTCAGCAGGTTTTGTTAGTGATATTTAGATGCTGTAACTCTTCTCCTGTCCTTTTTCCAGGAGTACCAAGAATGTTTGTTTTTCTCTTCAATATGTTGTCATCATCACAGAGCTTGGTAACAAATTGGTAAGGGGATTCTTCTCTCTTGAGATGCTCCTGTGCCATGATCTTGGGTACCCTAGTGTTCTTTCTTTTTCCTTGTATTAATTTTTTTTCTTTTAATAAATTCACATGTGCCTGTTAATGTATTTTTGAAAGTCTTCCATCTCACCAAGTAGCATCATTAATCAGACACTTCTTTGCCAACTAGGGACAAATGGAATCCTTGTAACTTGGCTAGGAGTTAAAAAATGGTTACAGATAAGGATTGTCTTTTATTTAGTGAGACATGGACATAACATCTCCTGCTAATATGTCATCCAACTAGGTACTCAGTGTTATTGTGTCATACCTACCTACCTTTTCTATACCACTGTTGATCTGCTGCAATGTGAATGGCTCAAGCATAAAAAATGTTTGTTCTTTTAGCCATTCAGAGCTACTAGTTCTTTGAATGTATTTGTATAAATAAGCTGATTTCTGATTTTTTTAAAATTTCAGTTAAAAAAAAACTTGAGAGAGTTAGTCTCTAGTCATATTTATTTTTACTGGAAATGTAATGTTATCAGTTTTTCATCTTGTATATTCTGTTTTGTTAAGTAAACGTGACAACATTCATTCAAGTGTTTTTATCCACATGCCCTACCTAGATCTGTGAGAAGAAGAGGGTCAATTTTTTGTTCAGTTTATTAAAAGTTTTTGGTTTTGATACAGTTTAAGAAACTCTTTATCACCAAGTTCTTTGTTGACTGACCCTATGCATACCTGTTGGAGGTAGGATGTCTAAATAGCATAGATTTTGGTCTCCTTTCAAGGTGACCCCAAAAGCTTTTAAAAGGTTCTATCATGACTCTTGTGTAAATTCATTGAAGGAAATGGGATTGCACAGATTTGAATGACGGAACTTGGGTTCCTTTCTTCTCACACTAAGTTTGATGCTGAATTTAGGTTGATTGTGATCAATTAGTAGTTTTAGTTGCAGACTAAACACCTTTGATATGAAAATAGAGGGTCAGTAACCATGGACTTCACCTTAAATACAAACATTGTTAAACATGTTATTTTACCAGAAACACCCAGTTACTATCCAACTTCAAAGTTGCTGAATATATTGGCCTTTTCTCATTTTTCTCTTTGAAAAGATGTACCATAGGAATGATTGCAAATTTTGAATTTGCAGGTAATATTTTAATATTGTTTATATATTGATATAGTTATACAGACACACAACTATTCTTTACAGAAAAATCAAGCTTAAATGGTTCATGTTGCTGCCTGGTTGAAAAGGCTGAACTCCCATGTTTTGCATGATTTCTATTGGGTTTTTGTGAAACTAGAAATAGTAATACTGAAAGAAGAGAAGTTAAATGTTCATCTTTGTCTGGTGTTGAAATATAAGATAAGCCAAAATGAACCAAACCCAAGCAAACAAGAACAATCTGACCATGTGAAAACTCTACGGATCTTGCAACATTTTCCTATAGAATTCCACTGACATTAGGGTTGCCAGGTGTCCGGTATTTTCGCTTCCTGTCCGGTAAAAAAAAAATCCAGAAAATTATGTCCGTTATTTTCTGATTCTTTCCCGGGCAGGAGTCAAAAATCCTGGGTGCTTACCTGGTTCCACAGGGGAGCTGTCTGGCTTGGAATAGGGAGACAAGATGGCGAATGGCCACCAGCAGGCTGTTAGGGCCAAAAAGCTTCAAAAGCATTTCTTAAAGGGGCCATGCTGGTCTTTTTTTTTTCTCAACAAGTTTGGTCTTCCCCTTTTTTTTCCTCAACAGAATTTTTCCCCTGGTGTTTTTTTTTTTGGGGGGGGGGGGGGAGAGAGGGAGGTATTTTTGGTTAAACTGTCTGGCAACCCTAACTGACATTGTTTAATAATCAGTAGTGGGAAGAATTGATTTGGTTGGAAAGGGGTCTGTCAGGTTTGGGAGACTTAAAGCTAAGACTCCATTAGTCATAACTAGTCTCTGGCTCAACTTGATCTCATGATGATGGCCAAAATGGCATTGAATTCCAGTCTATTTGGTGATGTATGAAATGAGGTGTTGGCTGGTCCAGTTCTTACTGAATTCATACCCAGGTCTGATAAACCAGTGTGTCTCAACCAGTGGTATGAGTACCCTTAGAGGTAATCGAGAGAAGTCTGAGGGGTACATCAACACCACTGAAATTTGGAGAAAACTGAATTTTTGTTTTAAGTTTTACAGCGCTTTATTATTTTTGTACTTTTTACACCCAAAAATTTCATTGCCGGCTACAATTAAGTTGTTTAAAGAAATGTGTTGCAGTGGTAGAAAAAATTGTGTGTCTGAAAACTGTAGATACTAGGGGTGACATATTTTTTTAAGGGGGTACTTTATTAAAAAAGGTTGAGAAACGCTGTTATAAACCACTATACAATTGGCATGTTGCTTAGCCGACTTGTGCTAAGAACGGAAACTCTTATCTTGAATCTATGGAAATCAATGGAAAGTCTTCCACTGACTTAACTGGGCTTTGGATTTGGCTCCAAAGGAGCCAGGGCTTTGCATGTGTTGGAATTAGGGATGGAATTTCTTCACTGGAGGGAATTCATGGATATTGAGACATATTGCCTGAATTTAGTTAATTTTGATCATTTGTATTATGTTTCATCACTGTATCAAGAAGCCTTTGAAAAGTAGTAAATAAGAAATAAACATTGGGTTGGATTCTCTGCTGCATTCAGTATCTCCTGGCTGCAACAGAGGGGGAAGTGATGGTTCTTTCTGTTCCTGTCCCCCAGCATGCTTTTGTGCAGCTGGGATGTTCAAAACATGCTTCTCAGTTGTGGCCCTCAGGGGTTGTCCATCAGTAGAGAGCTGAGGAATGCAGAATGCTCTGTAAGCTGGGAACACTGTCCACACTTGAGAAATGTGGCATTCTATGCTCACTTTACTCTTGGGGGAATTGTAGGGAATTGCAGACATGCAAAATTTGTGTGTCCATTTTTTTGCTGCATAAAATAAATTTCTGGCATGATTATATTGTGTTGTTTTGACAAATAAAATATGCAGACATTTCAAATATCGTTTTCAGAATTTTTAATTTTTTGGCTCAGGAATGTCCACCAGAGTAGCACAGTCAGACTGAATATAAGAATCTTTTCCATTATTACTACTCTCCTTTGCACCCTGTAAAGCAGAAATGAAACCAATGTCAGTGAGGAAATTCCTTTAAGGGGATATTACCAACTCATACTTGCCTCAATTTAAATATAGTGTATATATCTATAATGTAACATCCATATAAATATTTTCACAATGATTTGAAACTTCAGTCAAAATAATTATTAAAAAACCACAACATCCTGCAGTGTTTGAAACACAAGCAGGCAAGATCTATGAATCTGAATGTGAAACTGACTAAAAGCAAAACTGACTTCCTTGAAATAGAAAAAAAAGTAAGCAAAGAATAAAACTAGTGACAAAACAACTTGTATTTTTAAAATTCCACTTGAATAATCCTTGGTGGTTGGTTTTAACAGGTGTAAAAAATGTGCTTACAGTGTGTGATTTTTCAGGTTGATGATGTCCCTTAAAATGCTTCCTGTTGGTGTCATGCTTATATTCAGAGAATGTCAGCCTGACACCTTTCATAGACACAAATGTCATTTGAAATAACGGAAAGTACTTTTGAAATAGTCTTATTTGCCTTAAATTGAAAGGCCATTGCCAAAGTTTTTAGGTCCAAAGTTAGATCAAGCTTTCCTTGTATGTTTGTAAAATCTAATTAGAGTTTTTACTAAAAAATAAAAACTAAAATAAAAGCTTTGATACTTTTAACCTTTCCAAAGGGTTGTCTTAAATATTGAAATATTTTTAAGATAAAAATACAATGTCACTAGTACATTTTAAAAAAACGTATTGGGGAAAATCTCACCTCATTTTTACATAAAGAGTAGTTTAGAATATTGTTTAAAAATGTAAATTTCATTTCAGGGAACTGATTGAAATTTTGGCAATTTCAAGAAACCAGAAACTCCCACAACCAGGAGAGGAGAGCCAGGTAAATAAACTTTCATAAGTATTTGTCTATGCAGTTAACCTCCACATTCAGCCTTTTTCTCCCTATTCAGGCTAACTGAGGTTGGAAATTTCAAAGTTTAGTGGTAAGAGCCCAATCCTGCTTCCAGGAAACTCAGTGATAACACCCCTTCCCTTTCTCACCATCAGAGAGGCAAGGACTTTGCCCTGAATTAGTGAAATGCTGGTTGTGTTCAATAGGACTGAAATCCTATGAAATGTGAGAGCAGTGATTTAACAGACTCTTCAGTATTTTGCATGTTCAGGGCTTGATTCAGTCTCTTGCTGTGGCTGTAGGCAGTGTTCCCTCTAAGATTTTCCACCCATGAGCAGAGCGAGTTTTGTCTTGTGCACCAGTACTGAGTTCATGTGGGCTTGTTCAGATGTGTGCCACTGTGGCACCCAAGTTATTAATAAATATCTTATAAATGTCTCCCTTTTCCCTCTGCTGCCATGTCTCCCACCCTCCCCTCGCCCCATCTGCTCCCCTGATACTTGGTGCTGCTCCCTGCCCATCACCCTCCTCTGCTGTCCTGGCTCCTGCCCTTCTCACTCCCCTTAGCCCTTTGTGGACCTGCCTCCTCCCCATCCTCCATGACGCCTGCACCAGCCCTTCTCTTCCCCGTGTTCCCACTCTTCCTCTAGCCCCACTCTGATCATCTGTAGCTACCCCTCTTCATCCCCTCTCCTAACACCTCCCTCAACCCACCTGCCCTGCCTCACCTCTGGTACTTGTCCCTCCCCTCCAGGTGTCTGCCCTGGCATTTGTGTCTCCTCCACCCTGCCCTTTGGTGCTTGCCCCTTTCTTCTCCTGCCCTGGCCTCCTCCTCTCCTCTCAGCACAAGCCCCTTCCCTCTCCTCATCCACCTTCCCCTTAGCTATCCCCTTACTTCTTCCCTAAATTTCTGCCTTCAACGTGGAAAGCAGTTTGCGGGGGCTGGAGCCGGGGCCACGGTACTATTTTTAGTACCACAATCCCAGCCCCAGCCACTCCTGGGGTAGGACTGTGTGCTGGGACTGGAGCAGAGGCCACCCGCGGTGCTATTTTTAGTAATACGGTCATGGTCCCTGCGCGCGGCCCCAGCTCCAGCTGGAGTAAAGCGGCAGCTGCACGATGCCTGTTCCAGCTGGCACAGCCTCACTGGAACCGCACACCTCACACATCCCCAGCTCCAGGCAGAGTAAAAGGGGAGCCGCCACTACCAGGAATCCACCAGGCCACTGGCTGCCGCCACTATTCACCTTCCTTTCCAGCAGGAAGGTTGAGCAGTGAGCAGTGCTGCATGGCTCTTAAAATGACATGGGCAGACCTAAAATTTGTAGTGCACAGGCATGCAGCTTAGTGGGAACACTGGTTGTAGGTACTCCAAGGGCTGTAGAGCAGCTTCTTGCTAACTCCTGCATGTTCCTTGAGCACTGGTGGCGAAAAGTATGACTATTCTGGTCAAGAAGCTTATTAGATGGCTTGTTGAGTGCATGTCTGGAGAGTTCTGAAGAAAATTGTAGCCAGCTATTTCCTTTTGTGATCCTTTGTCCTGATGATCTTCATTCACTCTCCGTCTAGCACTTTATCAAAATCTCAGCTAGTTCTCTCCCTCTGTGGCTTGAGCATGAATTTGTGTGTGTGATGAATTGTCCAATTATTTGATATCTTTTTAAGAAAATAAATCCCTAGTACATACAGGAAGGAGAATTAATTATACCTTCTCTTTCCTGATTACTTAAAACAGGCCACCTAAGATAGCTGACAGTTTCAGAAGACTTTTCTCTAAGGGGAAATTGAGACTGAAAACAGCAAAGATTAAATGTGAACATATGTAGTACTAGTTTCAGTAATTTACAATTAATCTTTCTCTTATTATCTACTGTAACTTATTCTCTTGCACTAGCTTCAACATCAGGCTTTCACTCTTACAAATTCAAAGATGAATTTCTAATGGAAGACCCCATTAATTCAATTTGTGTTCTGAAACTCCTGCTGTGCTCTCTAAACGTTGAACATCCTTGACTGTGATAAAGATTTTGTAAGCAGAATTTAACTCAAAATTGTGTAGATGCATGAAGCAGAACAGACTGCTTTGTATTGAGTGTGTGGTGCCGAACATAAGTAAGGACTTTATCAAAAGAGTAAAGAGACACAGCTAGAAGATTCACGGAGAATATACCTTCACTTAGTGGATACTTGAGTGTAGTTTGTGGATTACATCTGTGCTTTAGATGAGGCCAGCTATTAGATGCCCATACTACAATGTCTTGCAAAGTAACCCTTCTGAAAAGAGAAGATGATTCTGCATTCCAGCATACACCATGTTTAGTGAGAGGGCTAATCATACCACATGACATTTGAGAACATAGCAACTTCTAGTTTGGTTATAGAAACTTCCTCTTTTCTTTGGTGGCAACAGAATAACTTACTCCATCTGGAGTGGCACAGGGAGTCAGAGCTGTGAATCTGAGCTTCTGAATCAACAGAATTTAGGAGTGCCACAGAGGTAGCCCAGGAAGTTGTCCATGGGAATAGGCACAGTAATCTTGACTGAAGGAGCACTGTTGATAGGTTTGGGAAAAATGTGGTCTTGACTCCCCTATTCTACCCAAATGGGCCATTATTTTCATGTGACACTTCCTTGTATTTCTAAAATAAATCTTATAGTTTTGGACAAAAAATAAATGCATTACACTTGCTAGATTTGGTTTAGGCAGCACTAAACTACATATGTGTGAAACCTATTTATAGAAACATTAAACTATTGTTTCAGTTCTACTTACCAGCACTGTGATGTCTGTGCTCCTATGGCTTCTGGCCTTATGTCTATAAAAACACTTCTTAGTGCAATAGGAGGACATACCAGTTTACAATTAAGGCTAACAATCATGGCAGGATGAGTCTTCGAAAATTAAGGGAGAAAAATAACTGCAATAGAATGTGGGGGTAACTGTTCTTTGTGCGTGAGAGGTTGAGTGGGTAGAGTGGGGCCGGTAGTAATGAAAGGACCACATCCCACATCTACAGAGATTTTCCTGCATAAAACACAGACTCCTCCACTTTCAAAAGTGATTTGCTTGCCACAAACTGTTTCAGTTGCACAGCTATTGAAGATACCTCTTTCAATCTCAGTGTCCAAAATTGGCAGCTTCACTGTGGCTTGAGTGTACTTGTTATGTCAGTTTGCTATATGTAAAGTATTTTTTTTATTTAGGACATTCTAGTTAATACCCAGGGGTGATGAACTAGTATGGCCAGGGCTTTGAGTGATGTATTGGGCAGTGTCATAATTAACAGTGCTGGAGCTGAAAGGTTCATAACTAATATTAAGAATTAATTATTTATTAACTGAATGAGGAAAATTGGCATCTTTTTGGTTCTTATTTCCATGTGTTAGGCAGCAGTCTCAGCAAGACAAATCCAACAGTGATGTGGGTTGGGATGACCTAATTTTGCTAAACTGAGTCAAATTAGTAGCTTCTCTGGTACCCAAGAAACAGATATGTTTCATGTCTGCGTGTTCAAATTTAATATTGAAACTTGTATCTACCTTGACAGATGAATGGAAAGTTCTTGTCTGCATTCATCAATAAAATCCTCCAACATACCAGCTTTGCTACAAACAAATACAGCGTTTGTACTTTTAGCACATGTACTTGACGTATACTCAGATTGCAGTTTGGTCAGTCTGGATTGTAGGTTATCTTGCAGCGTAGAAGAGTTGAAAACTTCATTTTATGTTAAATGTTTTGTTTTAGAGAATTCAACCAAATCAGAATAAATATCTCAGATCTGATTTCTGTTGTTTCTCCTAGCACTGGATACTTCTTCATAGTGTAGCTGTGGATTTTATAATTAATCAAGATAAATAAGTTTCATAAAACAATTGTTATGACAGATCCTGGAGTTGCTGATCCAGAGAGATGGAGAGTTTCAGGAATTAATGAAACTGGCACTCGATCAGGGGAAAATCCATCATGAAATGCAGCTATTAGAAAAAGTAGTCGAGAAGCGGGACAGTGATATTCAGCAGCTACAAAAACAACTGAAGGAAGCAGAGCATATACTGGTAAATATATAGATGAAGTGTTTGCTTTGAGAGTTGTTGTTTGGGAAGGCAATAAAGGATGGTTGTGCATAGCACATAGTTCTGGAAAAAACATTTATTTTTAATTTAAGAAGATTAAATGCATGAATTCTTCTTGAAAGCTTGGGAATTATGCTTTTAGTAGATAAAGTTAAGTAAAAGTTACTGAGGTGCTCTCTCTTGCTTTTTGGAAATGCCATAATGGTAATTTTCATCCAGCCTATATTACTCTCCTTTCATAATAATTTTACACTCCACCTTACCCCTTGTTTTCATTATTTGAAATATTTGAGGTGAAAATAACTCCTATTGTAAATACTGAATAGGTAAAATGTGCAAAATCAAACTACTGAATACAGGTGCTGGTTAAATAAGGAAAGAGTAGAAGGAGAAATGAATGTTGTACAGGCAGTCCCCGGGTTACGTACAAGATAGGGACTGTAGGTTTGTTCTTAAGTTGAATTTGTACGTAAGTCGGAACTGGCGTCCAGATTCAGCCGCTGCTGAAACTGACCAGCGGCTGACTACAGCAAGCCTGAGGCAGAGTTGCTCTGCCCTGGGCTTCCTGGAATCAGCCGCTGATCAGTTTCAATAGCAGCTGAATCTGGATGCCTGGGACAGAGCAGCTGGGGGGCTGCAGCGGCTGAATCAGGATGCCTGGGGCAGAGCAGCTAGGGTGCTGCCAGGTTGGTCCAGTAGCACCGAGGAGCGGTGCTGCAGGACCAACTGGCAGCGCCCCAGCTGCTCTACCACAGGCGTCCGCGAGAAAAGCCTGGTCTGCTGGGGGGGCCCAGCAGTCCAGGGAGTCGCGGAGCAGCTTTTCTCGCCCCGGAGGACATGGGCGGCGGGACCGCGGCGTGTCTGGGCGGTCCCCGCCGCCCGCGTCCTCTGGGGCAAGAAAAGCCCCGTTCGTAAGTACGGATCCGACATAAGTCGGATCTGCATAACCTGGGGACTGCCTGTACTTCACATTTAGCCTGCCCCTCCCCCTTTGAGAAAACAGGCAACCCTTTGAGCAACTTGGACTAGCGAAACCAATGGCTATATGTGGGCATCACAACTGATATTGGCTGGTAGTTAGTTAATTTCTCTGACATTCTAGAAACATTACTGTGCTTACTTAGCAAGACAATCTTTATTTAAAACACTTGTATATTTTGCAAACATTCATATAATAAAATGTTGATTTGACTTTCATTTTAGAGGAAATTTTAATAGCATAAGTGGATAAATTTTTCAGGGCCTCTTTAACTGAACCTAAGGTTATAAGTTAATGAATCATTGAAGAATATTTTTTCTTGAATAACTAGGCAACAGCTGTTTATCAAGCAAAGGAAAAACTAAAATCAATAGAAAAAGCAAGAAAGGGTGAGTATCAGTAGTTTATTAAACTATTATGAGGCTTTGAAACTATATAGCTTGAAGTAATTTATCTAAAGTTCTATGTACGCATGTAAGTTGATTTTTTAAAATTGTATCATGTAACAGTTTAAGAATCTGTATAAATTAAAAATCTGTGTAAAATGCTACATGGGTGTAAGGGATTTCAATTTAATTTGGGATCTCTAAATCTTATAAAAGGTTTTGTAAAACTGGACTGGAGTGGGTTTTATTTTGGAGAGGATGTGGTCTGCTTTTGGGGAACATAACATTGTAGTTTTAGGGTCTAGCTCAAAATACATTTCCTTCAGCGTTCATTAAAATTAGCTTAGTTTGTGACACAAGGCACTTACCTAATATGCTGGCCTATGGTTTGTATCTAACTTTTTTTTGAGGGGAAGGGCAGACCATTACTTTTTTTTTAAACGGATGTTAACAATGCTACTTACTAAAAGTTATTTCTTGCCCTCAAGACTCGCTGCCAATATACTAGATATCTAGGAAAATCAGTTACAGCATGTCCATGACTATGGTAGTCATTTGTACAAAAGAGGTGGGAAGGTATTTTATAGCTATTAACAGAATATTTATAATTATTTGTGATTTTCACCCAAAATGATCTCAGGGCATTTCATAATATATACATTGCTCAAAACAAAGCCATTTACGGAGTGGAGAGTGACTCCTGTCTGGCACATGCACAGTGCATGATGGTAAGAGAAAAGGGAAGAGAAGTTTAGTTAACTACACTAGGGCAAGTCCCTACTATTACAAAAATGCCTTTGTATCTTAGAATCAGTTTGTGTGTGGATCCTAAAAGTCTCCTACGAAAGACTCACCTAGCTCTTGCACAGCCTTTTCTTATGAGTAGATATCAATGTACTTTACAAAGTAGACTTCAAAATTAGTCTGCCTCATAAGGCTGAAAAACTCAATGTCCTGGGCAAACCTTCTGGAAGTATGATAAATGTTATTGAATTAGATTGAATCCCTTGGGGTGTTCATTGTATTAAAAATGCTATGGTGCACGTGTTATTGTGGAATTGTATATAACTGCTCTAGGAGAAGGAGGGGGATGCTAATGCCATTCCTATATGTGCACATATACTAGTTTAAACTGGATTCCCCAGGGAACAAGAGACAAGAAAAGGATTTTTTTGATAAACAGCCTGGTTTAAAACAGCTTATGGCCTTCTTCCTGATTTAGGAGATGGACAGGACCTCTGGTCTGTGGAGGGCCACTTTGCTTAGGGAAGGATTGGAAAGACTTGGCCTACTGAGGCCCCGTAAGACTGTGCTTCTTTTGAAATGAAGCTCTGATGAACTTGAAACCACAAGGAAATCCCTTGGGTTGGGTATTGAAGGACTGCTCCTATCGGAGCCCCTGTTAGGGTTGGGGTGATCTCTGGTAAGCTTATTAGTGTGGGGATAGGCTCTTTTATTGTTATTAATGTTTTCTCTGTGGTACTTTTAACAATAACATAGGCATGCATAGGAAGAACTGTGTGATATCTTAAAACTCAGCCAATTACTCTGTTGTTAGTATCTGAAAAGAAAGCAAATAGAGCTGGTTAGGCAACCTCTCCCAGTTGGGAATAATATAGTAATGGCTGGGAACTGTTCTAATTGGAGATACCCTGGTCAAAGGGAGAGAGTTGAGTGAGATGATGGCCAAAGAAGCATGAAGCCTTGAGTGGGCTTTCCTTGCTGGTCATAGAGGTACAGTTGCCCTGAACTGTGGCACTATCCTCTATGCCAGTGGTCCCCATCTTTTTTTATGCCCAAGATCACTTTTGAACTTCAAGGGTAACCCAAGATCTACCTTGCTCCTTCTCCAAAGCCTCACTGACTCCATTTCTTCATTTCTCCCCACTTGCCCGGTCTCTCGCTGTCTGCTATACTCAGTCACTTGTACTGGGCTGGGGCAAGGGTTTGGAAGAGGAATTAGGGTGCAGCGGAGTATGAATGCTGGCTCTGAGAGGCGGCTCAGGGCTGGGGATTGTGGTGATGGCTCTGGGAGGAGGTTGAGTGTTGTGGTGCAGGCTCCTGCAAGGTGACATTTACCGTTGGCAACTCTAGGTCATTGGTGCAGCAAGGCTGAGGCAGGCTCTGTGCCTGATCTGGCCCCATTCTAGAGCTCTGCGTGGATACAAATCTCTACCTGCAGACAGACATTGATATACATTGCTCAGCAGAACTCTGCTCCCCAGAAACTTTGCAGCCAAAGGTGAGGAGCCCAGTGCCACCGCTCTCAGGAGCCAGCATCCTGCACTGGCAGCTCCTCCCAGTCCTGCCACCACTGGGGCTCTACAACCCTAGATAGGAGAGGCAACTGGCATTAGGCTGGTGGCGGTACAGTCACACAGCTGGGAGAGCTGTCAGTGCATGGTGTTGGTTCCTGAGTTCAGCAACCTCTCCTTTGGTTGCAGCACCTCTTATGAGCAGCACTCTGAGGATCAGTGGATATTGGTTTCTGTCTGCTGGTAAACATTTTATTCATCCAGGGTTCTTCATGCTGCTTCCCCACCATATGCATGGGGCTGGCAGCATGGGGCCGAGGCAAGTAGGGAGCCTGCTGAGTGCTAATCGTGCTTGACTGGGAGACTTTCCAGGATTGGCCAGTTGATTGCAATCCTATGCAGTGCCTGCATATTGGAGATATCCTTGAGGTTATGCTAAAATATTACATTGTTGCTTTCTCTTTGGAATTATCAAAGTGTTAATTAATCTAAAATTACCAAGTCAGGCACCCTCTTGAGTGTATTTTCCCGTGCTTTTCCCGTGTTAACTTCTTTTCCCCTTTCACAGGTGCTGTTTCATCCGAAGAAATAATTAAATATGCCCACAGAATTAGTGCCAGCAATGCTGTTTGTGCTCCTTTGACATGGGTACCAGGTAAATGTCACGTTTGAAAAATTAGCTGCTTGCGTCTGTCATACTTTCATTGATGGCATGACATGGAAATGTCCTTTGATTACAATATAGGAGCTATGATTAATGATCACCATTTAATATTTGCTTGGATTTTATAGAGTTTTCCATTATTAAAAAGTCTTTTTTGGCCTAAGATACTAGTATCTTTTATTCCCTTGTTGAATACCTTGGAGTAAAATGTAGTGGAAATTTTGTATGTCCCTTTGGATAGCCATAAAATCCACAGCTCCTGGATTCCCTTAATAAGTTGCTACTGAATGTCCTCCATTGGGTCCCTGTTTTCTGTGAGGCCCAATTCAGGGTCTTGGTCCTAATTACAGCCATTAATGGGTCTGAACAAGATATACTAAGGACTCTCTCTCTCCAGTCATGTTCCTCTGAGACTACAGCTTTAATCACGGAACGTGGAAACTATACAGAAATATTCAGTGATGGGTCTCAGTATCTAGAACTAGCCCTCCTGCAGCAGATCAGAATATGTACTTTTCTAAAGAGCAAGGCCAAGAACTGAAATGAAGTCTTGCTAATAGTAGCAATGTGAACAGAGATACAGGTTGAACCTCTCTAGTCTGGCACCCTCAGGACCTGACCAGTGCTGCACCAGAGAATTTGTCAGACCACTGGAGGTCAATATTGTTTAACAGCATTACCAATACTTCCACTGCTTACTAGGCTCTTGGATGATATTTAGGGGTAAATTAGAACTAAATAACAGCACAGAACACTGAGAGACAGGGCTGGTGGCTGTAAACAAACTCCATGGGACTGCGGGAGACTAGGCCACACTCATGATAAGTGGACATCTGGCTAACTAAAATCATGCTGGACCATAGATGTTGCTGGACCAGTGTGTGCTAGACTGGAGAGGTTCAACCTGTATATCGTTTAAAGTGAGTGTACTACTTTTTTTGCTGAGCTTGAGAAAACAAATGTAAATGGAGAATATATTTGGATTTAATTGCTCACAGAACAGGTGTGCTTCCCATTGCTGATGTAAACAATCAACACAGTTTTCTGTTCAAAAAGCATTACAGGAAAAGATTAGCACTAAATAGCTGATAGTTATCTTGCAGATGTTAGCTTTGTTCTAATAATATAAAAACAATTTGTTTTTAAGGGGACCCACGCAGGCCATATCCTACAGATTTGGAGATGAGGAGTGGCCTATTGGGTCAGATGAACAATCCGTCCACAAATGGAGTTAATGGACACTTGCCAGGGGATGCGCTTGCAGCGGGCAGATTGCCAGGTAATGGAAGGATTTAGATGTGTATGCAATGAATACAAGAAATACCATAACCATAACAACTATGAATTTAATTCCCTCCAAAATATCCCTTAGTGATATCAAGTCAGAACAAAAACAGCTAAAAATTCTGGATAACACGGTTCCCTGGCAGTAAGGGATTGTTAAACAAAGTAAGCAGTTTGAAAGGCTGGCCTGGTGATATATAAGAACAAGATAAAAAGTATTCTATTTTATTTGTACCACTGCTAAATCAAATTGAGATAACTGAATCATATTGGCAAATCAATGGGAAAAATGATTCTTTTAAAATCATACACCTAAAATATGGAAATTTTTCAGAGCAAATTACAGGTTTCTTAGCAATGAAAACGAATATGTTGTTTTGAATCACAAAAAGGAAGTTGAGATATGTATGAATCAGAAGATTTTTCTCTCTTCTTTAATTTGTGGTCTATTATCAATAGACTAATCACATGTATTTAAAAGATCCAGATCTACAACTGGTGAACTCATATTTACTACTAAAGATAACTTGTTATTGACAAAACAATTTAAATATTGTGCTGTTACATGTGAGAATTAAGAATTAAAATTGAAATGGCTAGAAACTGTGAATGTAGAATGCAGTGGATTAGTTATGCAGGGTGATGGGTGGTTTTTACCCTTCCAAAAGTTGATTACAGGAGAACAAAACTTCTATATTGGATTAAAAAAAAGTCTTTCAGTTGTTGTCTGTCCAACTGTTTGTAGTTATGAAAAGCTTGTTTTCAAAAGTTAAGCTTAAGGTAGGACACATCTAAAAGCAAAAGTTTCTTATTGCAGCTGTTCTAGAGAAACTGTATTTATATAAATACTAGCTTAGAAACCACAAATTCAGTCCTTAACCTAGCAGTGAAGTCTTGGGCAAATTGTTCACCTCTTTCCAGAAAGGTGAAATGCAGATGATAACATTCACTCATTTCTCAGTGCAGAGATGACATGAGGGAGGCACATGTCCCCCAAAAAGTCTTGGATAGAAGGGGGAAGCAGCTGACCAATAGCCAATTGGGGCCAGAGTCTCTGGGCATCTGGGTGGACTAGTGAGGTGGTGGGGGAGGGCCTGGGACTCTCAGAGGAGTCCAGCCCCTCTGCATTCACTGGCAATGGTGAGGGAATCGAAGCAACGTGGCCTCAGCTCATGTTGCTTGGGGGGGAGGGGGACTGCCCCCCTCTGATGGAGCAGGCCTTACTGTAGTAGAATGGTTCATTTACAAGAGACTTTTACAAGAGAAGAGCTTGGTACTGAAAACGAAACTTTTGAAAATGTTTAACAGTATACACAGCTGTGCCTCTTTGCAGATGCATGGGCTTGTCTATTTAAAGGCTGATATTCATCTAATGATTATGCTATCAAAGCACTGTATTTATATATTTATTTTTCAGATGTGCTTGCCCCTCAATATCCCTGGCAGTCGAGTGATATCTCAATGAACATGCTACCTCCAAATCATAGCAATGACTTTATGCTGGAGCCTCCAGGGCATAATAAAGAAAATGAAGATGATGTAGAAGTTATGTCAACAGACTCCTCAAGCAGTAGTAGTGACTCGGATTAAGTACTGAAAAGGGACACCATTCCAACCAAATAGACTTCTTTCCTCTGGTGAAGGCAGGTTGGATGCTGTTCATCAAAAGCTGAAATGCCAGCTGGATACAGTGGCTTCACTGTGACAAAGCCAGTTTACATCTAGGATGATGGTTTTAAAATGGTGACCTCTTTGTTGCTCTATCCACAAGGTGCTCAATTAAAACAAGCAAAAACTGGTGGTAACTTTTTGCTGGACAGAGTTTTGCCAGATTTCCAATGATTATGTTCTTTGTAAACTATATTTTTTACTATGCATTAGACAAAATATGTTTCTGGAAGGAAGCTGTAAGGGGAATCTCCTGGGATGTTTGTTAATAATTTCATTCTTTTGATAATAGCCTTTCTCTTAAGGCGTACAAATGTGTACAGCTGTGTAGATTTTAAAGGTTGGCTCCTTTGTTAGCTACTGCCAGAACTCAAGTGTTTGGTCATCTTGTGTATTATGAGAACAAAAATGTGGTGTGACAATAAGCTGTTATACAAAAGTATTTTTGTAATTATTGTACTATATAGTGAATTTGTTATAAATAAAAAAATCAACTTTGATGTACTTTTATATTTCAACTTGCAGAATTTAATCTTGGACTAGCTTCTCTGCCTATCATGTTTGCACAGAAAGAAACCCCTATATAGTTGTTATGAGAGAACAAACAGTTTCTATTGACCCTCATTCATGGTTCTCTGAAATTTTGATTAGGGCTTCATTATTAATCACATGATTTAAAAATTATTAAACAAAAGAATACCATTTATGTAAATATTTGTTGATATTTTCTACATTTCAAGTATATTGATTTCAATTACAATGCAATACAAAGTGTACAGTGTTCACTTTATTACAAATATTTACACTGTAAAACATATTTTTCAATTCACCCAATGCAAGTAATGTTGTGCAATCTCTTTATCATGAAAATTGAGCTTAAAAATATGGAATTATGTACAAAAAATTACTGCTACCAGCAAAAGATTGACTTTTTTATGGTGCTTTCGGTTTTGTAGTTTCCACATTGGAGTGTTGCCCTTTTAATACTTTTGAAAGCATACTCCCACACCTTGCCCCTCTCAGATTTTTGGAAGGCATTTCAGATTCTTAAGCATTGAGGCTATGTCTACACTGCGGAGCTTTATCGGAAAAAGGTATGCAAATTGCACTCTGCAATTTGTGTACCTTTTTCAGATAGCTTTATTTTTTGGAAGAGGCTTTTCCAAAATTTTGCCTTTCTACACTGGGCCAAATTTCAGGAAAAAACCCTCTTTTGGAAGAGCCCTTCTTCCTCGTGGGAGGAGGACGACAGGGTTTCCAAAAGAGTGTGTCTGCTCTTCTGCCAAAAAAAAAAAAAAAAAAAAAAAAAAGTGGTATAGCAGACGCATTCCCTGGACACGGCACAGTTTTTCTGGGATATCTCTGGTATCCCAGAAAAACCCCGTAGTCTAGACATGATTAGTCTAGTGCTATAGCTGTCTTAGAAATCTCACATGGATACCTTCTTTGCATTTCTGTCAAATCGCGAAAGTATTCTTAAAGCAAACAACACGTGTGGGGTTCTTATAGACTAACAGATTTATTGGAGCATAAGCTTTCGTGGGCAAAGACCCCTTTCGTCAGATGCATGTAGTGGAAATTCCAGAGGCAGGTACAAATATTCAGGCATAAGAAAAGAGTTCCAATCAAGAGTAAGGTTGTTTCTCTGAGGGTATGTCTACATTACAGAGAAGATCAAAGATGCTGCTGTCGATCTTCCAGGGTTCAGATTAGTGGGTCTAGTGAAAACATACCAATTCGAACTGAGAGGGACACTCCAATCTATGCCGGTAGTCCTGCTTCCTTGAGGAGTAAGGGAAGTCGAAGGGAGAATGTTCTCCTTTTGACTTCCTGCTGTATAGACAGTGCCAAAAGTTAAGATAAGGTATTTCGAATTTAGCTATGCAATTAATGTAGCTGATGTTGCGTATCTTAATTCAACCTTATCCCGTCGTGTAGACATACCCTTAGTGATTGGCTGAACAAGAACTAGAGCTGAGCGAACTCCAAACTTGTTCTTTTAGGCTACATCTACACTGCAGGCTTCTTGCGCAAGAACTTTTTTGCGCAAAAGGTCTTGCGCAAGAGCGTGTCCACACTGCCATGTGCTTTTGTGCAAGAGATGTGCTTTTGCACGAGAGTGTCCATGGCAGTGTGGACACTCTCTTGCGCAAGAAAGCTCTGATGGCCATTTTGGCCATAGGGGTTTCTTGCGCAAGAAACCCCTGTTGCCTGTCCACACTGCCTTCTTGCGCAAGAGGGCTTATTCCTCAGGGGGGAGGAATAACTCTTGCGCAAGAAGCCCTCTGTTCTAACGCTTTACTGTAAATTTACTTGTGCAAGAATGCACTTGCAGTGTAGATGCTCCGCATGTTTTTGCGCAAGAATGGCTGTTCTTGCACAAGAAGCCTGCAGTGTGTTAGAGAAAAAACTGCCCCCCAGTAAGGCCGTGTCCAGACTCAGGGGTTTTTTCGGGAAAAGTAGCCTTTTCCCGAAAAAACTTCCCCTGTGTCCAGACTCAAGCCGCGTTCTTTCGAAATTATTTCGAAAGAACACGGCTTTTCTTTCGATGGCGGTAAACCTCATTTCACGAGGAAGAACGCCTTCTTTCGAAAGCTCCTCTTTCGAAAGAAGGCGTTCTTCAATGTAAAGAGGCCGTCTTCGAAAGAGAGCATCCAGACTCGCTGGGTGCTCTCTTTCGAAAAAGCGGATTTCTCTTTCGAAAGATCCGCCTGCAGTCTAGACGCGATCTTTCGAAAGAGGCTCTTTTGAAAGATGCTTTCGAAAGAGCCTCTTTCGAAAGAAGCCTGCAGTCTAGACATAGCCTAAAAAGTTTGGCCAGGCTGCTTTTGCTATAGTGGGCTGCAGTACTCCTCTGGAGAAACCGGCCACATCCTTCCTGCATACCATTGCCTTTAGAAAAAGAGAAGGTGTAAAAAGGGGAAAATAGCCTCAGACTCTCCCACCCATCACCTTGGCGTGAGAACTGCAGGGCTTACCTGGTCGCATGAAACCTGCACAGTTTCGGCCCAACCCCTGGGACACAGACCCCCCACTTGATGACCGTTGGGCCATATATAGTAAAATGCAAGTGCGGGAAAACGATGTGCAGACTTGGGGATAAATACCCATCGCACAGTTCGCTCGAGGAGGTCTTCGCAACACATGTACCACCATGCGAGTGCCTTCCCGTATACTTCAAAGTGCTGCCGGCCTGATCAACTGACTAGCCACCTCCCCCGACTCTCAGGCGTAACCAAGGCGTTCGCAACTGAACCGATATCTTTGAAATGTTCCGTGTACTGTGTAAGTTGGTATGTATGATTTGATTTTTTTTTCTTGTTGTATAAGCTTAGTGTTGTAGTTGTTTTGGGTAGTACATAGAGTTTGTAGTTATCACTGTTATTTAATTAGTGTAGCTGGATATTTTTAGAATAGAGACTATTCCCCTTGCCATTCCCATCCTTATATCTCTGACACGTTTAACTAGAAATCATAGAATATAATAAATACTGTAAATTCATTATTGACACGGTCTATTAAAAATCTTAGAATAAATACTATAAATTAATCACTGTTATAAATAAATATTTTTTATTTGCTAAAACAGTCCAGCTGGTTCTGTCCTTCCCCCCTTGGGTATGCATCATCGGACCTGTGATTCTCACGACACAGTGTAGACGTAGCCTTAGTGATTAGCTGAACAAGAGGACTGAGTGAACTTGTAGGCTCTAAAATTTTACATTGTTTTATTTTTGAATGCAGTTATGTAACCAAAAGCTCCCTCCATTTCTAAGAAGCATTTTTATGATAGATCACACTACAGTAACTGAGGTGAATTAAAAGTACTATTTTGCATATTTTTATAATTAAAATATTTGTAACCAAAGATAATATAAAATGAACACTGTACACTTTGTTTTCTGCATTGTAATTTAAATCAATGTATTTGAAAATTATAGGAAAACATCCAAAATGTAGTACATTTTATTTGGTATTCTATTGTTTAATACAGGGGTCTCCAAACTTTTCAGCCCGAGGGCCGCATTAACTATCAAACAGCAGTTCGGGGGCCGACTACACACTTGAGGTCCAAATAAAAAACAATCAAAACATGGATGTTGTTTTTAATTATTTATTTAATATTATTTTATTCAGTTATTATTTAATAACACATTCATACACTACACAAGAACACCTGTATTAGTGTGAATGGTGAAATTGTTTCCTGGATGCCAAAATAGCAGACATTTCTGGCTTTAGATTTGTTGTCCCTAACATCAACAGTGACCTGAGATTATCATCGGACAAGTTTGTTCTCAAATTGTTCTTCACGTATTTCATTCTTGAAAATGTTTGTTCACACAGGTATGTTGTTCCAAAGATTGAAAGGTACCTTGATGCAAAAGTTTTGACATTAGGAAAGTCTTCCTTGGGCAAAAACTGGTAAAAACCCACCAGTCCTATTTTGAACTTGTCCCTAAGGAGGTCATTTGCTTGCAACTCAATGA
The DNA here is from genome assembly GCF_052426305.1 of Pelodiscus sinensis. Lineage (NCBI taxonomy): Eukaryota > Metazoa > Chordata > Testudines > Trionychidae > Pelodiscus > Pelodiscus sinensis. The sequence goes on along the minus strand of NC_143052.1, from coordinate 293,582,813 downwards.
CTTCCAGCTGCAGTTCATCTGGGCAACTGGCCACATCTGCTTCAAATGGGTTTTGAAACAATCTCACTTCTTCTGCCTTTGAATCCAAAAAGGTCTCCACGGGCCGGATGAGAGGGCCTCGCGGGCCGCATCCGGCCCCCGGGCCGTAGTTTGGAGACCTCTGCTCTAGAGCAGGGGTCTCCAAACTTTTCTGCCCGAGGGCCGCATTAACTATCAAACAGCAGTTCGGGGGCCGACTACACACTTGAGGTCCAAATAAAAACCAATCAAAAATGGATGTTGTTTTAAATTATTTATTTAATATTATTTTATTCAGTTATTATTTAATAACACATTGATACACTACACATGAACACCTGTATTAGTGTGAATGGTGAAATTGTTTCCTGGATGCCAAAATAGCAGACATTTCTGGCTTTAGATATCACTGTTTGAAATTGGGGGTGGTTCAATATGTTCCGCCTAAGACACTCACACTTGAAGAGATGTGATCGCTCTCCTATCATGCAGGGAATGAGGTGACAATTTGTAACATAGCCTCATGGAACAAGGGGCATGCATTTTAATGGGAAAAGCTGGTTTGAAAGCAGACACGTTATCACTGTGCCACAGCAACCAGACCACCTCCTGCAATGGGCACCAGCTCCTCAGCCCCGCCCCCGGAGAAGTAGCCCCTCGCTCCTAGCCCCTGAGAAACCACCGTCGGGTTTCCTCCCTTCCGTCCAGCCTCCCGCGATCCTCTGCCGCCGGGTCTGATCCAGAGCCCGCCTTCGAGACCCCCCTTTTTCGCCCGCCCGGCCAAGCGGCATGCGGAACCGTCCCTGACCTGGGCTACCTGCTGTCCCGTGCACGCGCTGGGGCCTCGCGCAGCCGCCTGCGAATCCGTTTCTCCCGCTGACACCAATGCTCGGACTCAAGCGCCTCAGGGATAATCTCGCCGGCACGCGGAAGAAGGCGAGGCCAGACAAAAAGGTCTCCACGGGCCGGATGAGAGGGCCTCGCGGGCCGCATCCGGCCCACGGGCCGTAGTTTGGAGACCCCTGGTTTAATAGTGCAATTGAAATGATACTTTATCACATTTTTTTTTGTTAATCACGAGTTAACAGCAATTAATCAAGGATCCTAGTTTGACAGTCTGTTCCAATTTTTTCATTCTGCATAGTCCTGTTAGAATACCCCTTTCCTCAGTCACTCATTCCCAACATTTAGGGAAAACATTTCAAGGCTGAAAACGGATGCTCCTCAGACCTTAGTTTCCTCCATAACAAATATAATGTCACCATCTGATTCTCAGACTCTTGACTAATGTAATGAGGAAAGCCAGCCCCAGTAGAGGTTTCACTTACTCCTCCCACCTGAGACTACAGGGTGCTCTAACATCTTGATCACTAAGTTATTTGCTGCTTGTATTTCAGAAACTGAATAACTTGCTTTTAGAGTGCTCTCAGCAGCTGATGTACTGTGGGAAAGAAGTAGAAATGACTTTGAAGTCCAAACAGTTATCTTCTCAGAAAGAAAAACCTATTTCTCTATTTCAGCATCCTAATTCCCTTTCCCTCAGCTGCCCAGGTTTAGTTTTCTTGATACTTGTATCAGTCCTACTAGTTTCCCATAGCATTCCCCAGGGAAAACTGCACAGACAAGAACTGAAATGGTTTGCAGTGTGAAGCTGAGGATGGGAAATAGAGACAGGAAGCAAGATGGTCAAATTTAGGGTATATCTTCATTGCACAGTTGGGCTGAGCTCTTACATGAGTTTTAGCCTAAAACCCCTACTATTCCCATAGGCTACCTGGGTATAAAGGTGATTTCAGCCAATTGCTATCTTAGCTGAGGGTGTAGGTTAGAGCCTAAGCTCTACTTTGCCTCAGATTGAATCTGCTCACTTCACAGTGAAGATGCAGGTCAAATCACTTGAGTGCTGGTGACAGTCCTTTGTGCCCTTTCTGTAATTCTCCCTGAAGGACAAACACGTTCTCTATATGCAATATTATTGTAGTTGTATCTGTCCCAGGATATTAAACAAGGCGGATGAGGTATCTTTTATTAAACCAACTTCTGTTGGTGAGAACTTTTTGAGCTGCTCTTCAAGTCTAGGAGAGACAATCAAGCCATGTCTGCAGCAGCACAGCTGTACCAATACAACTCTCCCATAGACATAAATCAAATCTCCCACAATGAGTGGTGGCAGCCTTGCCATGTCTCCTGCCCTCGTACTGCTGTCCATACTAGCACTTCTGGTGTAACTTATGTTTCTCAAAGGTGTGGATTTTTTTCACACTTCTGAGCTATATAAAAGTTATACTGACAAGTGCTAGTGTACACCCAGTTTGAGTGCCTCACAGCTAAATACAAGCTCAGACATAGTTTAGCACAGTAAAGATGAATGGTCCCTTTAGAATGTGCACCAACTACTTATGCTAAACTATATTTGATGTTTTATTTAGCGGTGAGCCTGAGTGCCTTTCCCAGACCTGAAGAAGAGCTCTACACAGCTCAATAACTTGTCTCTCTCTTCAACAGAAGTTGATCCAATGAAAGAAATTACCTCACTCACCCACCTTGTTAATTAAAAAAGTTCTCCCACCCATTGAAAAAGAGTCCTAAAGCACCTCAGCACAGAGACCCAGGGACTGTCTTCAGATACACATGGGTGGGTGAATGCAAAAACCAGAGGCACTTACTTCCTCAACCCCTTCTCTGCCTCAGGGCCTGCCCTCACTCCATTCCTTCTCCTAAGTCTCCACCCCCCCCATTTTTCCCTACCCTCCTTCTGCTCCTGCCCCACCCATCTCCCAAGTGCCTGCTGTTGAATAGCTGATCTTGGGGGTGTCAGATGCTGGAAGAGAGGGAGAGGAGCTGATTGCCCACCAGTGGCCACTCATTTTTTTCCATCAGTGCTCCCATGGGTCATTGCCTATGGCAGAAAGAGTAAGTAAGTGCATCTATCCAGGTAGGGGTTTGCAGTAGAGACTGATCACAGCAGAGAGAGTCTAATCTGGGCTAACTTTGCAGTGAAGACATATCCTTGACCTTAGATGGCATACAGGAGGAGGAAAAGAGAGTAGAGACAGAAGCAGGGCACTATTAAAGAAGGGGCTCAAGATGAAGATTGGCGCATAAACTGGTCCTACAGTGTTGCATGTAACCCTGATATAGTTGAATCATACTGAAGCCTTTAGCAGACAATCCTAAGAATTTATTGATGGGACCATGACTAAAAAATGACTCAACTACCTTCTTTCAAATCATCCAGTAAACAATGGCTATCCCAAGTTTCTGGAAATAATACTGCTGACCTTTTCAGACTTCTTTCCAGAGAGACAGCCTCACCTATGGTAGGCTGTCTGAGCCAGAATCTGTAGGTGGAAATAAAATTGGGCCCATGGCATAGGAAATCATGTACCCACTTACCAAAAGCTTCTCCTTGTCACCCAGGGACAATTACCACATATATTGTGTCTACCAAAGTCTGACTACAAGGTAGGGAAAATGAAGAGCTGACTATTTGAGAGGATGGGCTGTGTGGAGTGCTACTATTACCCAAACAAGCAGAACAGTTTTGGAACTTTGGTATTTGCAGCTGACAAGCAAGGTTCTGAACACTGAGAAAGTAAGACCCCCACCCATAAATAGAGCATTTACTTTTCTGATTTGTTGGCTACTCTGTTAAAGGATCAGCTTGTGTTGACTGAAAACTGTACATTAAGAACTAATCAGTCTAGAACAAAAGAGAGCATCTAGGAGCACACTGGAGTGAAATTCCATCTGCTGAGCAAATTAATGATGGAAACATAAAGGAGGTATAATCTGATAATGTAGCAAATCATAATTTCAGTGGTGTTTCCTCTGTAACGTGGGGCTGGTAGGGGATGGGGACTCCCAGCTCCAAGTCTTTTGATAATGCAATGGCATCCCAAATGGGTCAAACTAGGTACCATTTGAAAGTCACTTTCTCTCATGACTGCAATGGTAGCTATTCATCAGATGGTAACTTTTAATTAGTGTAGACTCTATCTTGGGAACCACTGCTAGACACATCATGTTAATCCTTGCCGTAATAGCAGAGTGTAACTATAGCATGAAAAATACTTTTGCCATCTGCATTTTTCTTCAGGGAACTCTTAAGATATCGGGAGCACAAGTGATAATCTTATCCCTCATGAGGCTGAGGGGAAATATAGAATCCTTCATTCAGTTCCATGTGGTGCCAAACCAAAGCTGCAACTGCAGCCTTTAAAGGAAATACTTGGTTTTGATCAATGGAGGAGCCAATGCTGTGCAAAAGCTGCATGAGAACTGTATTATGGGTTTTGGAATGAACAGCCACCGGTAATGGTACATTAAACATAAGTCCCAGTTATCATGGATGTGTTGGAAACCTGCCTTTCACGCATGCACTTGAACATGAGGATTTCAGATACAATGGCAAATTTTGCACAACTTGCTTACTGTCATCTATTTCCAGCCTCTGACAAACAGAAGCTGGGGACACCATTCCTACCCATCCTGGCTAATAGCCATTGATGGACCTAACCTCCATGAATGTATTTAGTTCTTTTTTGAACCCTGTATAAGTCCTAGTCTTCACAACATCCTCTGGCAAGGAGTTCCACAGGCTGAGTGTGTGCTGCCTGAAGAAAAACTTCCTTTTTTGGGTTTTAATTCTGCTACCTATTAATTTAATTTGGTGAACCCTAGTTCTTAGATTATGGGAACAAGTAAATAACTTTTCCTCGTGCACTTTTCCCACACGAGTCATGGCTTTATAGATGTCTACCATATCCCCCCAGTCTCCTCTTTTCTAAGGTGAAAAGTCCCAGTCTTTTTATCTCTTCATAGGGGACACATTTCAAGCCCCTGATATTTTTTGTTGCTCTTTTCTAAACCTTTTCCAATGCCAATATCTTTTTTAAGATGAGGTGATCACATGTGTACACAATATTCAAGATGTGGGAGTACTGTGGTTTTATAATAGAGGCAATATGATATTCTTCATTTTAGTCTCTATCCCTTTTTAAATGATTCCTAACATTGTTTGCTTTTTTGACTGCTGCTGCACATTGAGTGGATGTTTTCAGAGAACTATCCACAATGACTCTAAAATCTCTTCAGTAGTCATAGCTAAATTAGTCCCCATCATATTGTATATGTATGTATAGTTGGGTTTATTTTTTATTTTTGCCAGCATGATTCTTATGAACTAAGATTCCTAATAGTCATGTGAGTTAAGATTAGACTTATGCAAGCATATAAGTTTACAAGACAGTCCCACCCCAGCTATTACATTTTCTTGAAATGCATTAAACCATAAGCTCCTGCCATCACACGACTTAGATGACAAAACCTGCTGCTGACTGCATTGCTGTGAACATGGGGGGAGGGGGGAGAGGAAGAGAAGGGAGGAGTTGTCTTCTAAGCCACTTTATAACTGATGATTAAGATGGAAATTGTTCTCAGTCAGTTGCTGTGCTTTGGAAGGTATCTTTGTAACCATTGACCTTTGTAATTGTTTCTTTGTAACTTTCAGCCACTTTGCTTGTAACTTGCTCTAAGGTGCATTCCACCCTGTAATAAGAATGTGCATGTGAATGGAGGCTATGAGTGTGTCTGGGCAGGAAAACAGCAAAGCTACACATGTGGAGCCAGGAGCCACTGTTTGCAATCAGAGAGACACCTCTGCTTTACAAAGGAGCCAGATCAAGGGAGGTCTGGGCATGCTCGTTGGTGACCAAGCAGAGGAAAGACCCTGTGTGCATGACAGGAGCTGCCCAGTTCCAATAAACGGAGAGAACACATGGCAGAAGCCCTCTTTCCCATCTGATCACAGTTGGGATCCATGGCTAGAGGCAAACCTCTGCAATCAATATGCCTTGGCTCACTCTGCAAGCTTTTGCCTGTGCAAGTGTATGAGTGCCTGAGGGCATGAATTTGTGTGCCTATGTGAGAATGAATGTTTGTGTGTGATAGCTCTTCCCCTTGGCTGTGTCTAGACTGGCATGATTTTGTGGAAATACTTTGAACGGTTTTCCGTTAAAAATATTTCCTCAAAAGCATGTCAAGATTGGCCAGGATGCTTTTGTGCAAAAGCATCCATGCCAATCTAGATGCGCTTTTGTGCAAGAAAGTTCCGATAGCCATTTTAGCCATCGGCCTTTCTTGCGCAAAAAATTAAGGTGCCTGTCTACACTGGCCCTCTTGCGCAAGAGGGCTTATCCCTGAGCGGGAGCAGGAAAGTATTTGCGCAAGAAGTGCTGATTTTGTACATTACAAAGTCAGTGCTCTTGCACAAATTCAAGCGGCCAGTGTAGACAGCTGGCAAGTTTTTGCGCAAAAGCAGCTTCTTTTGCACAAAATCTTGCCAATCTAGACGCACCCCTTGAATTTAAACCTATAGTGGCATTCAATGACAGCTCAATCCCCTTGAGTTTAAGCCTATAGTGGATTTTAATTCCTCATTTAATAAATCTATGAGTGTAACTCTGGGGTGGTCTCCAATGAAACTTGGGGTAATATTAGCAACATTAAATTTAATTTGCCATTTTGTTTCCCAGCCACTTAGTTTTGTGAGATCTTTTTTAAGCTCTTCAATCTGCTTTGGTCTTAGCTGTCTTGAGCAGTTTAGCATCATCGCAAATTTTGCCACCTCACTGTTTATAAATGATCTGGAGAAAGGGATAAATAAGTTAAACAGGATTGGTCCCAGTACGGATCTTTGGGGGACATCACTAGTTACTTCTCCCCATTCTGAAAACTTACCATTTATTCCTACTCTTGTTTCCTGTCTTTTAACCAGTTATCAATCCATGAGAGGACCTTTCCTCTTATCCTATGGCAACATACTTTACTTAAGAGCCTTTGGTGATGGACCTTGTCAAAGGCTTTCTGGAAATCTAAGTACACTATATTTACTGGATTCCCCCTTGTCCATGTGTTTGACAACCCCCTCAAAGAACGCTAGTAGATTAGTAAGGCATGATTTCCCCTTACAGAAACCATGTTGACTTTCTCCCAACAAATTGTGTTCATTTATGTGTCTGACAATTTTATTCTTTACTATAGTTTCAACTAATTTGCTGGATACTAATGTTAGACTTACTGGTCTGTAATTGCCAGGATCACCACTAGAGCCCTTTTTAAATATTGGCATCACATTAGCTATCTCCCAGTCATTAGGTACAGACGGTGATTTAAAGGATAGGTTAACCAACCACAGTTAATAGTTCTGCAATTTCACATTTGATTTCTTTCAGAACGCGTGGGTGAATGCCATCTGGTCCCAGTGACTTGTTACAGTTCCATTTATCAATTTGTTCCAAAACCTCCTCTAATGACACCTCAATATGGGACAATTCTTCAGATTTGTCACCTAAAAAGAATGGCTCAGGTTTGGGAATCTCCCCAATATCCTCAGCCATGAATACCGAAGCAAAGAATTTGTTTAGTTTCTCCACAATGACTATCATCTGAGTACTCCTTTAGCATCTCAATTGTTCAGGGGCCCCACTGGTTGTTTAGCAGGCTTCCTGCTTCTGATATACTTAAACATTGTGCTATTACTTTGAGTTTTTGGATAGCAGCTCTTCAAACACCTTTTTGGCTTTTATTATAGTTTTACACTTAAAACAGTGACCAAGACTAAAGTAAAAATAATACTCCCAGAGGAATTCTGCACAAAAAAGCCAGAACTTCTGCACACGGTATTTTAAAATTCTGCATATTTTATTTGTCAAAACAACAGTACAAGTCGTTTTAGTTTCAATTATTTTGTAATTTCAAAATACGTGTCAGTAAGTATGTCAACAATAAACACAAAGATTCCCCCAGTTCCAGTGGGGTGGAGGGGAGGCCTTGAGTGGGGACTCCAGAAACCTGCACTACTCTTCCTCCAGAGCCCAGCTAGGGGCACCCCCCAGCCTAGACACCTTCACCTCTATTCCTTTCTGAGCCCAGCCACAGGGTTCCCAAAATTCCAGCCACCCCATCCTCCACCCCAAGTTGTGGGGCAGCCCCAGCTCAGACACCTGAAACCCCAGAGCCTTCACTCCCACCAGCTTCTTTACTATCCTGCTGGGGAACAGGGAGGAACCACACCATTTCCCAATATTTGCCAGATCTGGACCCCATCCCTAGGAGCATGATGAAGCCTGGCAGCCAAAATGTGCAGAATACCTATATCCCTGACAGGCTGGTTACTTCAATCACTGCCAGCTGAGTGAGTTTAACAGCTCCTACTGGTATCCAGCAGCTCTACAGTTCCACTTCTGCAGGGGAATCACAGAATACTAAGCAAATTTAGGAGTAACGTATGGATGTTGTAATATGTTACTTGGATGCTGTAATTAACTGTTAAGTAAGGTATGTTAGCTAATAACATTTGGAGTGGATTCCATAATTTCTGACTAGATACTGATGCCTTAACCAGTGTCTCTGCACTTTTTTGGCCAAAGAAAGCTGATAATACCACTGAACTGCTACTCGTTTTGATCCGTGATGGCAAAGCAAATTGAAGCAGTCTCCCTCCACCATGTTGCAGAGGGTGACACCACTGAAGTTACAATTCTGTAGAATTGTAATAATCTAACAACAGCTCCCTTACATTAACTTGCCCATGGAATTATACATGTCCCAAGACTAAGATGGGAATATACTTTTTGCTGGCTGAAGTGTTACAGTAAAACTAGGCAAAGAAAAAACTAGATGCAGCCTACATCTAGTCTCTTGCGTGAATATGAATGCAACACCACAGTTTTGACAGATTTCAACTGGACATGTGTTATTTTGTGCCCAACATTTTACCATATCGATCTCTGTTCATTAGCAACACAGACAAAAAATACCAATCAATTAATCCATATGTATAAAATTGTTTTATCTTGCAATAAACATTTTAAAGTTAGGCCTATTCCTTCACATTCGTGTTTGGTGTCTCCCAGAAACTAAATTAAATTAATCTCTTCCTTTAGTACCATTAGATGGAAGGACGGTAAACCTGTCACATGTTCTGATAGTCTTGTTTAACGTGTGGTTGGGATAATTTGAAAGCACCCTCACAGTGTACATGAAGTGTTACCTTCAGGAAGATAACCTTAAGTAACCTCTTACAAAGAAAAATAACTTGCACAAAATACACTGCAGTATGAAGTACGATGAGTCAAATTTAAAAACGATTTTTAGCAATAATGTTTATAATATATTTTATGGAATATTATATATTTAACAATATATTTTATGGAATATACATCTTTTCCACAAGAGGTTGCACAGTTAAGTAGCACATTTAAAAAAAGTATTTCTCAGTAGGAAATTATAATGCATTGTACCCTAACATCTTGTCATTCTTCCTCTACATACATTCTATGCAAGTGAAACAACCAATGTTATTGTCCTTAACCTTCCCCCTCTTTCTGAATACAAAATATATTTTTAAAATGTTGCTTGAAGAACTGAACTATTTATAAGAAGTTTTAGCCACCAGATGTTTTAAATCATAATTCTGTAAAATCCCAGTCTCCTCATAGTCAACAGAAAAAAATTCCATTGACTTCAGTGGGACCAGGATTTGGCCCAATCTGAATTCTGATTTTTCTGATAAAATAATGGAAATCTTTAATTCTGTGCATATTAAATATTTGCCTTTTGCAGTGTTACACACTGCCAATTCATTTAAATTTCGAGTGTCACACCACTACATGATGAGAAATTAGATGAACACTAAAAGCCATAGCTTTTGTCCAGTTTAATGGTGGCTGCACTCCTTATCCAATGAATGAAGTATTAGTAGTCCATCCAGTAGGAACGGTCATGTTTATGAACAAGACTTATCAATATGCTATAGCATTCTAGCATTTCTGAGAATTATGCAGCAGCATAATTCACAACAGTAAGTATAGCGGTGTTTCTTAAACTATGTTCCGCAGAACACTGGTGTTTCGCGAACAACTCGCAGGTGTGCCGCAACCTCTTCTTGGTTTGTGTTACTTCTTTGTTTTCTTGGTTTGTGTTACTTCTTTGTTTTTGTCTGACAACAATATTTTTTGGAAGAAAATTTTCATAGGTGTTCCACATAAAATATTATTGTTTGGTGTTCCGTGGTCTAAGAAAGTTTACGAAACACAAATACAGCGCACTGAAAATTTTCTTTAAAAAATGCTGCTACAACCATAATTCTCAAAGAAAGTCTGTCTGCACTGTCTTGCTTTTTTAAAATTTTCATGCTAAATCTGATATTTTTAAGTCAACATGTTCAGCAACATTAAGAATTCTACTTTACTATTAACATTGTGCTAACAGGCACATACAACTTTTTACACATACAACTTTATGCATAGGCATCAAAGGAAGATTAGCAGGACATAAACAAATTGTATGAGTTAATGTTTTATAGCAGAGCGAACTCAAACAACTCGAGTTTCATACCAAAAAGACTTACCATGTAGGATTCTAGAACTTTCACCCATTCCTGAAAATCATTATATTCCCGCTTCCTCTTTCAGCACTAGCACGTTTCTGCAGCCAGTACAAGGCACTCAGCATGACCAAACGAAATAAAATCTGCCTATGGAGAGGTTGGTGGCATCATTTAAAATAACAGAGGCTGGTGTGTGGCTGTTGTTAAGGTCTAGAAGTTGTGTTTATAACTATGACTGCAGGTTTAAAAGTCTTAGGGGGATGTAACCCTATTAATCTGCAACCTAAAAACCCTAAACACAAGTGGTCCTGTACTCCTCAGAGACTAACACACACACATATGTACATACATATATTATCATGATCTTTTGTGGGCACGACTGCAGGGTGGAAGCAAACAAACCTTCACTTTAATGAAGAACAAGACGACAAATAAAAGGAAAAGCTGTATTTCTTTGCAGCTTTCCCTTATCACTAGTTTTATCTGAGCAGTTCCACAGATATCAAGGGGACATACTATCTATATATTAAAGTTTATGGGATAGATGCTACCATTCTAACATATGTAGGATCTTTTAAAATAAGATACTTGATTGTTTTAAATTAGAGAACATGTCTAATATTGATTAGTTCAATAAATAAATAAATAAATAAATAATGGGATACAAGGACAACGACTGTTACAGATGCTTGATGTTGAAGAAGGAAAAGGCTCTGCAACAACTTTCTGACTTTGGTAAGGACAGAATGCTAGCGGAGGGAACAAGATATCCCTGTCTTTTACATATGGAAACAGGTTTCTTTGTAAGAACAAACACTTATTATACACACTATAAAATGAATTTACTATGCCATCTAGTGGTGATTTCCTGTGTATCCCCTGAGATGATTAAAGTCTTCTGTAAAAGGATTGTAACCTTGTTCCTTTAAACAGCGTAAAGGCCAGAATAGTTGATCTAGTGGAGGAAATTCTTCCCATTTAACCCATTCCCAACCTGTACAGAAAAAGAGAGGGAAAAGTGTAAAAGCCCATAAAACAACTAGAGAAGGCACCATTCCAATATATTTACAAGGACAGGGGTAAAAACTGCAATATACATGCAACATCAAAATCTGAAAAAATGGCATAAGAAATCCACAGAATTTCCTGAGGTGTGTGCATCTTGTCCTTTTATTGAGGGTTTTTTTTTTTTTAAAAGGAAGTAATTCAGGAAGGACATAATTTACCTCCTACTCACCCACAGGACCAGTGTTGGTACAGTTCTCTGGTAGGGACAAAGATGAGGGCTTGTGTGAACAGGCAGACTGCCCTCCTTTACTACAGTACTACCGTCTTCAGTGGCAACATGTTATTGAGAGGGATCATGCCAGATTTTATTTTCCTTTTAATCGGCCCCCGTGCTCAGGGTCTCAGCCTGGGAGTATCTATCCTAAAGGGTTTTTGGACACAGTTATGCATGGGATTCGCTTTGGATCTGGTGTTTGTAGCGGAAACGGCGCAGAGGAGCTACCCCATCTCCTGGGGCAATAACACCCTCCCCGCCGGCTGGGCCTGATGCCACCGGCCGGCCTCTCAACACCTGCTTTCCGGAAGTCGCTCCTGCCCGTAGCCCGAAAACGGTTTATTTACCGACTGGTCAGGTTCCGCTCCACCCTCCTCCCGCCCGGGGCCAGTCCCGGCGTTGGCGGGTCCCGGCCTTTCCCCTGCTGCGGGGAGGGGCGGGAGGTGGCGCTGCCCTGGTGCCGGGTACCGCTCCCGGCCCCTCTTACTCTCGTTCTTCTCCGGCTCGCGGTTGCTGGGCTCGGGCTCGCGCTCCGTGTCCACCTCCCCCTTCATCAGGACGGTGACGTAGTGGTACCGCTGCGGGGCGCTGACCGAGTTCACGGCCGAGGCGAAGCGCACGTTCTTCAGGTGCAGCGCGGCCTCCTCCAGGCTCTCCCTGCGGGCGCACTGCGCCAGGCTCTCCCTGCGGGCGGCCGGGGGAGGGGGCGGCTCAGAGCTCGGCGCCGCAGCCCCGGCCCGCGCGGGGTGGGACGGAGCCAACGCGCCAGGCACCCAAGGGCAGCGCGCGACCCCACCGCTAGCCTAGCGCGCGGCCGCGAGTGAGGCTGCGGGAAGGGGGGAGGGGCGGGACGGCGCGTGGCTCCTACCCGAATTCCAAGTGCCCTCCGGGGAGCTGGTACGTGCCGTTCCCGACGGCGCCTTTCCTCTTACCCAGGAGGACGCAATCAGGGTGGTGGGGGCTGGTAATCACCACCCCCACGCCGACCCCGGGCCGCGCCTGCTCCCGGCCATCCTCCATACTGTCACCGGCGACAGCGAGTCAAGGCCACGTGATGGCAAAGCGCTCGCTCCGGTTGCCTCGCGCCGCTCAGAGCCTATGCCAAGCAGTCAGGAAGTGACGTACCGCCAAGCTCTTCCAATCCTGGAAGGTCCCGCAGTAGACTGGAATTTGCCGGCAGTTTCGAAACTGCGCACGCGCGGAGAGCGAGGTTGGAAGGGGCCGATTTGAAACGCTCGCGAGTGCTGCGCACATGCGCAATGTGGCCTTGTGTGAAGCCACGGGCGCGAGCTCGGGAGAGTGGGGAACAGGGCTTGCTGTGGTTCCTGAGGTCGGCGAGGCGGGAGGCAGGTGCCGTCCAGGCCAGAATCGTCCCGTCAGACACTCACCATTGAGGGAGTTGTACGTGGCGCTGCGGGCCCCTTGTTCCAATACCTCGGGGTACATAGACCGAAGAGTGGATGCATGGCCCTGCTAGGGTTGCCTGATAGTTTCACAAAAAATACCGAACATGGTGGGAAAAAAATTGGGTGAGCAAAAAAACCAAACAAAAAACCAACCAACCAACCACGGGGACTACAGTTGTTGAAAAACCCCACCCCCAACCAACCGCACAAAAGAAAGGGTCATGATGCCTTTAAAGTCCCCAGATGTGGCAGGGGGAGAATGTCCCAAGCTGCCTTCTGTCTAAGAAAAACAGAAAATACTTTTTACATGGCGAGTATTTTCTGTGTTTTTTACCCAGAAGGAAGCCTGGCTGATACTGGACACCTGGCAACCCTAGGCCATGCCCTGCTCTGTGCTGCTGCCACCAAGGGGAGGGGGGGGGGAACATCAGGATCCCCACATCATGAAACTGGCTTCAAACCATGAGCTATTGCTAGGGTCTGTCTTCTTGGTCAGATTCTCCCTTCCCCCCTGCTAGGCCTGGCTTTTTACCTGATTTGTCCCCCAATCCACACTAGAACTAGGAACCTTTTGTCTAGTATCTAGGGTTTGTGGTGCCATTTTGAACTATGCACTACTTTGCCCCCATCAGCTTTTTCACAAATGTTTTATATGGTGGTGGGGGGGGGGGGGGGGGGGGGGGGCCAGGAAGATGAAGCCCTTAAATGACCTCAGGAAAGAAGTTCCCAGATCAACAATGGCACTAGACCCTGTGGCATCTAGGTGGAACAGCTGCTTTGCTGCTGTTCAGTAGCATGAATAGTACTTTCAATATTACCACAGCTTTGCTGAAGGAGAAATGCGTGTGTGGCAACTTGACACCAGATTCATTGCGGGAACTTGAAAGAGTGGTGTCTGATGAAACACAGTGTTCATTTCTACCCTCGCTAGCTCTTCATTGTAAATTTTGATGGTTAAATCCACATCTCCAATTACCATTCCCCCACATATTTGTTATTTGTTTATATTTATCCTTTGTATTTGACCTAGTTTCCACTTTTTGTAGGACTCCTTTTTTATTTTTAGGTCATTCAAGATCTCCTGGGTAAGCCAGGATGGTCTCTTGCGAGACTTCTTATCTTTCCTATGTAGTGGAAACATTTGCTCTTGTGCCCTTAATAATGTCACTTTGAAAAAAAATAATCAAAACTCTCTGTAGGGTTCCTCACCATGGTGTCCAGGCATGTTAGAACGTGGAATGTGTCAGTGATCACCTCAGCGTCACATGGATCATCCATTTGGGGGACATTATCATGACTAAGATTCATTTGTAGTTAAATAGTGCTTACCTTCCAAAAATCTCCAGGCCCTGAGCAAAGATGAATGTATATTATTAGCCTCATTTTGCAGATGGGGCATGGAGAGTTTTTGCCCAAGGTCACAATAATGACTAAGTGACTAAGGCAAGATATAACCCAGGTTTAGATTCCCAATATTGTGTCCTTCCTTTATATATATTCCAAGTACTGCCTCCCAGCATGAGTACTACTACCAAACTCGTTTATTATTATTATATTTCCTACCTTTCCCCAGAAGGGAGTGCTATATCCAGTACCCTGTGTCTCCCTATGTACATTGCCCTTACCCTTCTGAGAAAAGACTTATTGAAACTTTAAGAAACTGACTTATAATGGGGAAGAATGACACCTAGTGAGAGGTCATGGTGAAGGGTTCATTGATATGGGAGGAGCAGCTTTGGAAGGATTGATAGATTTTGGTGGGGAAAGAGTCTGGACTTCTTGTTTTTTTCAGGGAAGAAGAGTATTTTACCAAAAACCTACCGTATATATTATTGAGCTGGACAATTTTTGAGGGTGCCTTGCTGAAATTTTGGCAACACATTACCATGTAATGAGTACAAATACAATCAATATAGAACCATTCTTTGAGGTTCTGAAATACCAGAAGCATCCTAGCATTCTACTGAGTTCAGCAAAATGTTAATGGATAATGACAGCACATCAGGTACAGTGGAGTGCCAGCAGCAAAACAATTAAGCAGCAGTCACTGTGTACCCTACGGTAGTTGCCATAGCAAAAGCTGATTTAATCCACATTAGACTTGCCTGTGGCAAAAAATGCAATCCATCCTGTTATTTTACTATTGTGCATTTTCAATTGCTAACTGCATCAGTTAATTACAATTCCAATACTTCTTTCCTTCAGTTTAGATCTAGCACTGGAATACATAATTTATGGAAACAAACTGATCCCTGTACATTTTTCTTTAGTGCTATATGTGGAATGCCCTTCTCATCATAATTTGCCAACCCACTTCCCTTTCTTAATTCACATTTACTTTTAGAGAAAAATGCTCCTTCCAAGTAACTTGCACACTATTTTCAGCTCTGAATTTCCCAGTGCATTTAGTCTATTACATAGATCTGTTAATGGAACTACTCACATAAAGTTAAACATGTAAGTATTTGCAGAATTACCTGCCTAGATTGTAAACTCTTTGTCAGAGATTTTATTTTTGTGTTTGTGTGCGTGTATTGTATACAGTCCACAGTCAAGTAATCTGGTGGTGGTAAAAAATAATTTAAAAAATAAAAATAATGAACTTTCATTATAGAGATAGCTACTGGTATATGTGATATACTAAATCAAGACTATCTGGAAATAATGGAAAGATTATAGTAGGTCTAGCCCCTGGAGAAGTCCAGTAGTCCCATGGTCCCAGCCTTCTTGGCCTGACCCGACCCCCACCCCATCGAGCTGCAAGCCTCAGCAACCCATCAACTGAAGGCATTCTATTTTCTCCCCTAGCATGTGGCAACACAGCCCCAGTGCTAGGAGACCCCAGCTCTGGGTGGTTCCAGCGTCAGCAGGCTCCCTAGAGTAGCCTGCATGAAGGTAGGAAGGACCAGGCATGGGTGGGTGGCTGGGGCCCCTCATAGCCATTTGGGAAGGCATCGCCTTCCCTTGCCTTCATTATTCACTGCCTCTGCCCATGCTGCCAGCCCCTGCCAACCGCACTGGTACCTCCTGGTCGGAGGTGCTGACTGGAGCTGCAAGGGCCCCGTTTCCACCAAGCGTTCCACTCAGTAACAGGACACCTGGCAACTAGCATTGGGGGGCTTTCCACGGATTTCAGTGGGCCTCGGGTCAGGGCTCCGTGAAGCCATCGTCCCTGGGGGGGAGACTCGTCCCAAGCGCTCCGCTCGCTCCTGCGGGGGTCGGTCCCAGGCGGGCGGGTTCATGCAGTGGCTAGTTTCCCCGGTAGGGGGCAGCGCTGCGCTCGGGGGCCTCCGAGAGACCATAGAGTTTCCCCGCTGGGCGTTGCCCTCGGGGAACGCCGTGTCAAGAGAGGCGGAGCCCTGGCCTTTTCTTCCCTCTAGCGCTCTATGGTCGCAGCGACGCGCCTGCGCGGTGGCGAGCGAAGTCGAAAGGGTTCGGCGGCCATGGCGGCGTCCATGATCTGCAGCCGAGTGTCGGCCGGGCTGAGGCACAACAGCAGCCGGGCGTCGCTCGGGGCAGCCGCCGCCAAGGTGACCCCCGTGGCCAGGGCGCGCGGGACGAGTCGGGGCAAGGCCTGGCTAGGGCGAGGGATGGGCGCCGGGTCGGGGTCACGGGCTGTGACATTCCGCCCGCGCCTGCGTCCGAGCTGGCCGGGCCCGGGCACTGGCGGGAGGAGTCGGCCCCGAGGGGCCCGTCACTTGACGGGGGGGGGGTCTCAAAGTCCGGCTCATCAGAGGCGGGAGCAGCCGGAGCAGGTGGCCTGGGACGAGACTCTGGCCCGAGGGGCACCCGAGTCCGGGCTGCGCGTCGGTGGGGGAGGGGAGTGTTGACACTTGTCCCCGGGCCGTTCCCACCTGCGACAGATGCTCAGTAACAGCTGGTATCTGCGCCCCATCGCTCGTGCGATGACATCCCTGTCGCCCTCTTAGCTTTGTGCAAACTGCTTATCTGCGGTCCCGCGGGCCGGTTGCTTCAGTAGGTGCCACTGCTCCCCTTTCTTCCCTCTCCCAGCTGCCGGCTCACGTGAACGTTTGTTGTCAGCCTCTTCTTGCTTCCCTTCGCCTAGCTGCAGGAAAGCTAATATAGAATAAAACATGGGCTAATGAGGCAAACGGTTCGGTTGGGTTGTCTGGGCTTTCCCTTGCCACTAATGGAGAGAGGCTGCTGCTGTTCCTTATGTCATATTACACGGCCGCATCTTCGAGGGGCGCTTGATGGTTAGTTTGAGAAACAGTAGCTCACCATTAAGTTGAGCAGTGAACAGAGTGTTCAGTTACGATAGTGATTCTTGAGATATTTAAGTAGGTTTTGCTCTCCTTTGTCAAGCCTGAATTTCGTCAATCCTTGTTTGCTTTTTTTGGGCATTGGAAATATAAAAGCCCCTTCAAATTCCAGGACCTTTAAAGATCCGTCTTCAGTTAAAAATCAACATATTTAAATGTAATTGTTGCTAATATCATCTTTAGTCTAAATTAAAAGTGGCATCTGACGAAGTGGGTCTTTGCCCACGAAAGCTTATGCTCCAACACTTCAGTTAGTCTATAAGGTGCCACAAGACTCCTCGCCGCTTTTGCAGATTCAGACTAATACTAGTCTAACTTAAGAGACTCTTAAAAACAAACATTTCTTGCCCTTTAGACAGTTTTGAAATTGACAGCTTCAGACAACTTGGGCAACTTTGGCTCCAGTTTTGCAAATTGGTGTATAAATAAAACCCATCGACTTCTTCAATAAGAAAAAAAAAAGTACAAAAAGTTAAACAATGTGCTATTCTAAACTTCAGCTTAGAAAACACCTTTTTCTAATATTGTTGGAAACCATTCCCTTTTGTATTGTAAACACAAATACTTGGTTTGTGCTGCCTTGAAGTGTATTCTTTAAATTGGGAAAAATTATTCTGTGTGTCCTGGGATAGCTTTTCAGAGTCTTATTCATATTGCACCATTATCAGCGTTGTATAATAGGATCAGAATTTCATCCTCATTTGCTTTGTGTGTCCTTTTGTTTTTGACTAGTGTTGGTCCAGAAACTCAGTGTGTCAGCTTCCCTGAAGAAGTGACTCTGTTGATAGTGGAATAGTGCTGGTTTCAATCTTGGGCATATTTTTCTCTACTTGGCTTAAATGTTTTTGAAACTGGCCTCCCTTCTATGCAGCCTTCTGGTTTAGGGATGTGAAGGATTAGTCAACTAGTCGAGTGTCCGATAAGCAAATATCGGATAGTCAACAGGATAGTTGACTAGTTGCTCTCTCCCTGCTCCCCCTTGCTGCCTCTATCAGATAGAGGCAGTGGGGAGGGAAAGGGGGGAGAAAAGAGGGGTACTTCAAAGCAGCAGCGTGGCACAGAACCTGCTGTCAGCTGGGGGCGTCCGCAGTTGACCCAGGCTTCTGGGCTTTCACCTTTGAAGTGTAGCAACAATGTTGCTACACTTCAAAGGTGTAGGAGCCCTATCAACTAATCGAATACTGTAGTCGATGCAAAAATGCATCGACTATTTGATTAGTCAGTTACCTGATACTTAACCATCCTTACTCTGACTTATTGTTGACACATGACATCAAATATTGAAGATATTTAATACAGTTAAATTTGGATTTTTCTGCTTTCATGATGATCTGGAGACCAAGATAGCAACACTAAGTCCTGTTAACATGCACTTTATCAACAGTGAAACTCATACAACCTGTTCATTTAATTATTGCAACTGATGTAAAATGCCCCTTTTTAGCCGCTGCTTATTCCTCTTAATTTATCTATTATACAGAAAAGTGTAAACGTTTAGCTTTGAGCATAAATTTTGCTGTCTAAATCTAATTGTCAAACTTCGCTCCTTTTTATGTAAATGCTAAATGTTAAAATGAGAATGTAATTGTTTAAAGACAACTGTAAATTACTCTTATGCTTTCATGTTAAGCTTGCTAATGCTATGGGATTTGATTGGGCAATGTTCTTATTGTATCAGAACATACCATTTCACATAAATCCATTTTTCAAATTCCATGGTTTTTGTGTGTTTAATATAGAATTTGTGATTTTAAACAGAGGACACCCTGTTTGAAAGACAATCACTTTCTTTAACTTTCCTAGGTACTTGGTGGAGGTCCAGGACTATTCAGTAGCCATGGGTTTCAGGTGCAACAGCAACAACAAAGGAGCCTGTCACTGCACGAATACCTGAGCATGGAACTGTTGCAAGAGGCTGGTATTTCTGTTCCACATGGACTAGTTGCAAGGACACCAGAAGAAGCTTACAAAATTGCAAAAGAAATAGGTATAACATTAAAGAGAAAGTATACTGTGTAGACATGGACCTTTTGATATAAGGTGTAACTACTTTTTTGCTTGGGAAGACACTTCTTAGTTCTACGTATCCTCTATTAAGGAAAGCTTCCTGTCCTCCTCTCTGGAGGAAAAAAAAACTTGCTTGAATATTATTTTGTAGCTGAAATCTTGCTTTATTCATTGAAGCTTTCTAAAGCCTGAGATTCTACAATGCAACAATGAAAACAGTGACTTCAGCCAGGTGGCCTAATGATAGAGAGATGTATTGCTGGATCAAATCATGTGCTTATCCTCACAGAGGGAGGATCTTAGTCCTTATCCATGAAAAGGGGGACGGGGGGGGGGGCACTTCTATTTCTTGCTCCCTACTCTGTGGGATGGCACTTCACACAGTTTAACATCCATAGCTGGGATGTTTTAGGGTGAGGTGGTTGACAAGGGCATATGTTTGTCCAGCATTTTCCCCATGGGCCCTTGCTAACTTCCCTGAGTGTTAATGCAGCATAACTTTTTCCCCTTCTAGATCCAAGTGAAGACCTGGCTGGAGAGGTTGTTGGGGGTCAAAGCAATTATAGGTGAATGGCCTTTTTATGGATGGTCCAGGCTTCCCACTGATCATGAGGGTATTGCTAGATTTGCATGCAGTATTTTTGTGATGCGGGTAAAGGCAAAAACTTACCCTTCTAGCAGGGCAATGTGCTTCAGGTTTTTATGCAAAAGTCACCATCACCTGCTATTGTGTCAGAATTGTTATAGTGGAAGGTGTGCTGAATTTCCAGAGTTTGAAGAGAACCAGTTTTTTAACTCTGCAACTTCGCTACTTTTCTGTTAGTACAGTGTGGTCATTCATTTTGTGAGGAATCATCAAATGTTAAGCTCTTTCTAGGCTGGTGGATGTAAAAAATGTATTGGTATAGTTTATTTTAATGGTAACTTTCTGTTGGCTTGCTCTCTCTGGGTTGACTTTCGTGTCACGTTAACTTACATCTTGAATGTATCCATGTCTCCTGGTAAATATGTAGATGTACGTATTTCTGGTTTGAACTTGATCTCCTTCTGTATTGTTTCAGCAATGACTGTCTATTAATTTACAGGAAATAAGCTCTCTAATTTGAAAGATCATGCTTTAGACTTGTCAGTCAGGGTTTAATACAGATAAAGATTTGCTGATTTCACTACCATAATTAGGAGGCCTAGATAAATGTTCAACTTGCTGCAGCAGAGATGGTTCCTCAATCTATATTTCTTTGAAGGTAATTGCTTGTGTCTTTGGACAATGATGTCTGATGTGGTGCTTAGAAGTGAATAAGGAAAAGTTATTTACTTGTTCCCATAACATAAGAACTAGGAGTCATCAAATGAAATGGAAAGCAGGATTAAAACAAAAGGGTTTTCCTAGATGAAGGGCACAGTCAATTTGTGTAACTCCTTGCCAGAGAATGTTGTGAAGACTAGGACTTGAACAGGGTTCAAAAAAGAGCTAGATAAATTCATGGAGGTTAGGTCTATCAACACTTATTAGCCAGAATGGATAGGAATGGTGCCCCTAGCCTGTTTGTCAGGGGCTGGAAATGGATGACGGGAGAGAGATCACTTGATGATTACCTGTTTCTGTTCTCTTCCTCTGGGGCACCTGCTATTGGCCACTGTCAGAGGACAGGATACTGGGCTACAAGGATCTTTCGTCTGCTGCAGAATGGCTGTTCTTATGTTCTTAAAATACAAGCTCAATTCTCAAATCAGAGTACTTGGAAGCCATTTGGAGGCTATACTGTGGCTTTCATGGAAGTATATTAAGTACAGAATTAGAAGTGAAAAGAAATGGAGATAAGTCAATTTACTGGGGCTGTACAGTGTCCCACAGTATAATTTAAATGATTAAACATAGGGATGTGAACGGGTAATTGGTTAACATCACCCTTAACAGTGATGCTTACTGGGTAATGGTTAGCCAGTATCTGGGAACAGGGTGTCCCCCCCCCCCCCCCCAGGAGCCTTCCCCCCCATACTTGGCCAGGCTGGAGCTCCCCCCCTTAATTGGTTAAACACTGTTTGATAGGTTAAACCAGTGGTCCCCAACCTTTTTAGGTTGTCAGGCGCCAGGGGGCGTGGCCGTTTGCCCGCTGGGCGCCAGGGGGCGGGGACCAGGGGCGGGGCCCCCTCCAAGGGCCGCGCGCCCAGGGCTGGCGCTCCCCCCCCCCCCCTCCCCCCCCCCCCTCTCCCCCTCCCCCCCCCCCTCCCGCCGAGTGCCGCGCGCCCGGAGCCGGCGCTTCCCCCCCCCCCCGGCCGAGTGCCGAGCGCCCGGCGCTCTCCCCGCCAAGCGCGCTCCCCCTGCAAGCGCCCGTGCGCCATGTGCCCGGGGCCAGGCCAGCCCCGAGCACCTGGCGGGCGCATTGTTGGGGACCACGGGGTTAAACAATTAAATATATTTTACATCCCTAATTAAACAGTAGTGCCTTATTAAGTCTTCAGCCTGAGAAGTCTCTTACTCCACTTTGCTGCCAGAACAGCTATACCTAACTTGCTCATACACAACTTCCAGCATGTATTTTGTTCCCAGCTACGCAGTATTGAGAACTAATAGCTAGCTACTCGTAAATTAGAGGGCAATACCTGCATATACCCAGTTCCAACTTCATTCTGCAGAAACATGTGTCTTGCACTGCTCTGTATTTTCCTGGACAGTGTTTAAACTCATAATGAGTAGGGATGTTTTAAAGCAGTTAATTAGGTCACCGTGTAACCATTAAAAAAAAAATCTTAGCAGTTACAAGGTTTCATGCTGCGGGTTCTGTAGTATAAAACTTATATTGCAGAGCCCACAGTGCATCCAGCTTCCCAGGAATGGGGCCAGCAGCCAGTGCATGCCAGAAGCTGGCTGCCAGCCCCACTCCCAGGGAGCTGGCTGCACTGTTGGCTCTGCTGTATAAGCTTTATACTCTAGAGCCTGCAGTGTGGGGTGGCAGCTGCTCGAAGCCAACTTTTAAGCTGGCTTTCAGCCCCGTTCTCAGGTGCTGTCTGCCACCCTGTGCTGTGAGCTCTTATTATAGAGTCAGCAGCGCAGGTGGCATCTGGTTCCCTGGGAGTTGGACTGAGAGCTGCCGTGTACAGTTAATAAGCTTCTGCTTATTGGTTAATTCTTTAAATTACACTGTTACATGCCTAATAGTAAGTCCATCATTCCAACATTGGGTAATGACAAGGCTTGTGCAGAATCATCTTTAGAAAGTCCCAATTACAATTATTTAAATAAAACAAGAATTTTATCTAGAAAAAGATACTTTATGTGATTACAAGAGATAAAGTGTAAGTTAGAATTGGTTGCAAAATAAATTAAGGGGGGGGGGGGAAAGCAGCTACTGTCTGAATGAGTTTAAAAGCCAAATCTCTCACTGTGGGCTGTAACAGTTCACAGGCTGGATTTTGTTTCAGCTGGGAACCCATCCTTCAGAACAATGTGCTTTAATTATTCATTGATGCCATGAGCAGAGTGATGGGAAGAGGGAACTGATGAAGTGGAGGTCACAGTCTCTCTATCTCCTCTCTTTCAGATTACCCTCTCCCCCTGCTGGGTTGTAGACAAACAATTCTCTGTGCATATGAAATTCAAACAGTCTCTGATTAAATATAGTGGGTTATTTTATTTTATTTTTTAAATTTATTCCCCACTGCTGGTCAATAGCCAGCTAAGCAGATAATGGCCCGTTAGCACCTTGCTGGTCTGCTAGTGTGCCTTTGTCTCTGAGAGAATTTGTGGGTCTTGCGTTATACTTCTCGGTAACAATTGCATAGCAAAATCTCATAATTTTACATTCAGTGATGTTTCAATGGGATAATATTCAGCAAATGGTCATTTACAGGGCATACTTTATACAAACTATATCATAACCATATGACGAGTGGTGAACCTGGGGCAAAAGATGTCGCGCAAACATAGGTCAAACCAACAGGATTTTCTAAAACCGTGCTTCTAAATAGTGAACTGGAGTACACTTGTTTTATTTTCGTAGGATACTTGCAATTTTTCAATTGATTTGGTCCCTGTAGGGAGTGAGTGGTGAATGCCTGCAGAAAACAGAAAGTTGAGGAAGCCAAGCTGAAGAAAGAAGGCTAGCATATCTTCTATTATTTAAGCTTACCTACTTTTCAATAACAGTCTGTATGCAAATAAAATGTTACTTGTCTGCCAAGTTTGTGAATGGGTTTGTCAGTCCACAGTATAAAAAGCCCTGGCCTCCAGAGCCCTTATCTCTCACTCCTCTCCCCTCCCCACGCCAGCCACTGACCCTGGAGTCCCCTGCACCCAACCCCCCTAGCACTAGCCATTGATTCTAGAATCTCGTGCACTAAACTCCCTCCCTGTGCCAGCCTCCTGCCCTTAGCGCCCCCAGTGCCAGCTCCCATCCCAAACTCCCCAGTGCCAGCTCCCCATCACCAGATGTTCTAGTATTAGATTCACACCAAGCCCCCCACACTAGCCCCAACCCCAGAACCCCCAGTGCCTCCTCTGTTCCCCTCACCTAGCCTTGTGCTGCCTTCCGCCTGCCAGCTGAGTGCTGCTGTCGGGGTTATGGTTGCTCTAAGGCTGCTGTGATAGACTCCCGCTGCACAGTGAACTACTCTTCCCTGCCCCTGCCTGGAGCTGGTTGGCTGAGAGGTGGGGCAGAGCACACCTCTCCCAACAGCCAGACAGGAGGGGAAACACTGGGTGGTGTATCCCAACCCCAGAGAGCCACCACAGGTTTTCAGCCTGGTCCCAGTCCGAGGACCTGGTGGTTGTGAACCAGTTTCTCAGGATTCTCCTAAAGCAATGGACTAAAGATATAGAAATACAGGAAATAGAATTTGTCAATGCCGGACTTACTTTTTTTCCCCTGAAATACTCCTAGATGGCGGGACTGGATTAGCTCATAGCTTAATAAAACAAATAAAAGGAATTACTTTTAATAGATAAAATCTCCTTTTTAATAGGTCTTGTTCTTAGAGGAATAGAAAATGCTGATGCTTATAATTATACTCATACTTTAGATTTCTTGCTATTTCTTGGAAATAATTCAACAGGTTGGTGGTTTAAGTGAATTAGGATATTTTGTGTTCCATGGTAAGAGAAGGTAGAGCTATAGTCTGTATGTTTCTCCTGTATACTAGTGAGAGTTTTATGTCACTCATCGTTAAATCCCCTGAGTTGCTTTGAAAATCTCTATGGTCTGTTGAATTTTGAAATGGCTCATTATACTTAGAATAGACAGAGAGGTTATGCGTACCAATAACAAATGACTCAGTTTATAGCTGTATTATAATTGTGTATTCTACAGTTTTCTTTTAATTTTAACGACAAATAAACTCTGTTCCCTCAATATATATTTTATCTGCTCGTTTGTTGGAAATTTACGGAATCCAAGTCTGACAGCTTTCCTGAATCTAATCCTGCTCAAAGAGAGAGACTTTAATAAAACAACAATAACAAAACAAAAAAATCCTTGCTTTAGTGAGTAATCCTTTCTCTTTAGCCAGGGTTTCAGAAGGAGAAACATTGTTACTGAAGTTTGAACTGCTTGTTTTCTGCTGATACATGTAAAGTGGAGCATACAGACTCTAGATCCATTTCTTGTTCTTCAAACCTCACCCTTCCAACATCTTAGGGGAGGACAAAAAAATTTGCATGTTTATAGCTGGAGCTGCTCCCCCATCTTTTTCTGGCTAGCACCAGGCTTTGCTTTAGTCAGTGAGATATTGATTTATGTTCTAGTAGGCATGGTGATGGCTAGAAAAAGTGGGGGAGGGTTAGATATCTAGATATCCAAAATTTCTCTGTTTACATGCAGAAAATCTTTGAGTTAGAGAAAATTAGGTTAGTAAATATGTATGTAAATTAAAAGCAATGCCTGAAAACCTTTATAGAGAGCTGCCTCGTACTTTGCAGATTTAAGCCTAGCACAGTAATCTGGAAAACTGGATTATTTCTTAACACCGCTTACTGAGTTACTTGGTAAAGTTACACAATTATCTTCTCTTCTGGTTACTGAGTATCTGAAGAGTTTTGATGTGTATCAGTATTTCTGTTATCAAAATGGCAAATATACCTCTGTCACAATCTTCATAATGTAATAAGAAAAACTTCTGATAGCATCCTCTTGGGTGGCTTTATGAATATCTGCCATAGAAGTATGTATCTTTGTCCTACCTTTGTACCTATTTCCCCTGAGCTGCCTGCATGTCCAGCTCCTACTACATTTAAACTGCAGAGCCACAGTGGGGGTGGCTCCTGCACCCGGTGCAAGCTGGGACAGAGTGCCTCCCCTTATCGACTAATTGTGTAGTGGATAAAAATTGTATCGACTACACAATTAGCCAGTTACCCGCTTCTTAACATCCTTAGTTTAGTGTGTTGCTGTAGGAGATATTCAAATGATACCCAGCTGCTGAGCAGAGCACCCACAGCTAGTGTTTTTGTTTCTAGTGGCGGTGCACATTTGCACATGCCTCAGTGCACATACAATTTATTCCACATATAAATGGAAAAAAATCTTTACATGGATTGAATAAATTAGCAGGAATATTCGTTAGTACCCTGTTGTATAGAGGTCACCACAACTGATGTTAAACTTGTTGGGGCCCAGGACTAAAGCTTGGCCCCACTGCCCAGGGCCAAAGATGAAACCTGAACCTCACTGCCCTGGGCTGAAGTACAAGCCACTCCCATAAGGGTGTAGCCCTGGGTCTTTGGCTTCTCCCCTCTCCCCTGCTCAGGAGACTTGGGCTTTCCCCCTTCTGCCTGTTGTGGTGGGGCTCTGCTAGGCTTACGCTTCAGTTCTTCTTCCTGAGGTTGTATAGCAATTTTTGTTGTCAGAAAGGGGTCATGGTGCAATGAAGTTCGAGAATCCTTTGTGTAATCTACATGACCTCCAGTATTAAGTAGCTATAAAAATGGAATGAGGGTTGTGAAGATGTAAAGGTCACAGTAAGTCTACATGTACTTGCAAACATCTTCAATTATTTTATACCAAAGATTTATAATGACAGAATATTTAAATAGAGCTGCTTATAACTCTCAAGTGCTGGATTGGCTATTAAGACTTTTCAATGCGTAGTTAGCTCAGGGCAATACCCTGGTTATAATCTAACTTGAGCCCTGTTAACATACCATGCATGAACTCAATTTTGATTGTGGGCCTGTTTGATATAAGCAAAAGCTTGGGTTAGCACAATTTCAAAAGCTGTTACAGCCAATTTCTTGTAAGGTAGCAGGTAGGGATGTCAACATGTTGTCAACTACATGATTAAGCGATAAGCCTAGGCTTATCGGTTAATCTTGTTGACTACACAAATTCTACCCCTTCCCCCTCCACTGCTTATATATCGGAGACAGCAAGGTGGGGTAAGCAGGAGCTGGTGCCGGGGGCAGCAAGCTTAAAAGCCAGCCCAGGCCACCTTGGACAGAGACAGCTTTGCAGTAGTTTCTCTCCCCTGCCACAGCAGCCTCTGTCCACGGGGAGCTCGCACAATCACAGACAGAAGCTGCTGCCACCCTGGGCAGCTGCCTGTGTATCTGAGGCAGCAGCGCAGGGCGTTCCCCAGTTGTAGGGCTGGAGTGCACTGGCTGCTGGCCCTGTCCCTGGGAGCCATCAAATGGTCATGTAGCAGATGATAACTCATGCGGTTACATGACTGTTCAGTTACCTGATATCTTTGATAGGATAACAAGTCTTGTGGATAAGGGAGAAGTGGTGGATATGGTATACTTAGACTTTACTAAAGCATTTGATACAGTCTCACATGACCTTATCAATAAACTAGGGAAATATAACCTAGATGGGGCCACTATAAAGGGTGTGCATAACTGGCTGGATAACTGTTCTCAGAGAGTAGTTTATTAATGGTTTATTGTCATGCTGGAAGGGCATAACGTGAGGTTCCACAGGGTCTGTTTTGGAACCAGTTATGTTCCACATCTACTGGGACTTATCCTATTTATACATGATCTACAGAAAGGGGTAAACAGTGAGGTGGCAAAATTTGCAGATGATATGAAACTGTTCAAGACAATTAAGACCAAAGCAAACTGAAGAGCTTCAAAATGATCTCACAAAACTAAGTGATTGGGCAACAAAATGCCAAATGAAATTTAATGGTGATAAATGTAAATTAATGCACATTTGAAAAAATCATCCCGACTATATATAGAAAATGATGGGAACTAATTTAGCTATAACTACCCAAGACAGAGATCTTGGAGTTGCTGTGAGTAGATGTTTTCAGAGAATTATCCAATGTGCTGCAGCATTCAAAAAGCAAACAGAATGTTAGGAATCATTGAAAAAGGGATAGAGAATAAAACTGAGATTTTTATTGCATCTATATAAAACCATGCTATGCTCACATCTTCTGTTGTCACCGCATCTCAAAAAAGATATATTGGCATTGGAAAAGGTTCAGAAGTGGGCAGCAAAAATGATTAGGGATTTGTAAAGAGTCACATAAGAAGAGAGATTAAAAAGACTGGGACTTTTCATTTTAGAAAAGAGGAGGCTAAGGGGGGATATGATAGAGGTCTGTAAAACCATGACTGGTGTGGAGAAAGTGAATAAGGGAAAGTTATTTGTTCCCATAACCTAAGAACCATGGGTCACCAAATGAAATTAGTAGGTATCAGGATTAAATCAAACAAAAGGAAGTTTTTCTTCATGCAGTGCACAATCAACCTGTAGAACTCCTTGCCAGAGGATGTTGTGAAGACCAGGATTTTAACTGCGTTAAAGAACTAAAACTATGGAGGTTAGGTGCATCAATGGCTATTAGCTGGGATGGGTAGGAATGGTGTCCCTAGCCTCTGTCAGGGGCTGGAAATGGATGATAGAAAAGGGATCGCTTGATGATTACCTGGTATTGGCCACTGTTCAAACACAGGATACTGAGCTAGATGGACCTTTGGTCTGACACAGTATGGCCATTCTTATATATTATATGTACTTATCAAGAGGTTTGGAGAAGGTCCAGAGAACAGCAACAAAATGGTTAAAGGTCTAGAAAACTTAACCTATCAGGGAAGACTGAAAGAATTGGTATTCTTTAGTTTAGAAAAGAGAGGACTGAGAAGGGACATGATTATCAGTTTTCAAGTATCTAAAAGGGTGTTACAAGGGAGATTTAGGTTGGATATTAGGAAAAACTTCCTAACTGTCAGGGTGGTTAAACACTGGAATAAATTGCCTAGGGAATTTGTGCAGTCTCCATGACTGGAGATGTCATCTGAGGAAGTGGGTTTTGCTCGAGAAACCTCATGATACTGTCTACATGTTTTGTTAGTCTTTAAGGTGCTACTAGACTATTCATTATTTTAAGTTTTTTCCAGTTAGACTACCCCTCTGCAAGTAAAGTATATGACCAAATGCTCCAAGCATGGATTTAGCACTATGGCAAAGCATTGTTTAGTAGTATAGCTTTTTCTAGAGTTGCCCACCCTCTGAACAAAACAAGCTAGAATTGTTAGTGTGGTTGTGCCAGTATAGTTTTTCCAGTGTAAGTGCATCTATATGAGGGGCTTCTTTTGACAGAAGCATGTGAGTCAGTGTTCACATCTTTGTACTCCTGACTGATAAACGGTGGCCTGTAGTGTAGACACATAATTGATTAAGTCTGAATTCAGAAGCTTTGCTGCCTAAAAGTTATATTATGTATTGTGTTCTTCTCACAAAAACTGGTAGATTCATTTAGGCCTGGATGTGCTTAAATGGCCTGCTGGATTGGGGCCTTAGTTGTTTACTAGAGCACTACTCATTTGGAAGCAAACTTGAGAGAGTATCTCATCTGTATACTAACAGGCAAGATAGTCCATAGACTAGATGCATATGATTGTTCATTCTTGCATACTCATGAACATCATAACTTTTCAAACCATCATTAATTAGCTATGTTTGAAAAGTTACATCTAATCATGTAAATAGTATTGAGATATGAGAGAAAGTTAAGCAATTAGATTATGTATATAAATAATTGAATAGTGACAAATTTAACCAAAAGTCAAGTCATACATTTTATAAATACAACTTAGAATGCTGGATTTTGGAATCTTTCTTGAGTTGGAGCTCTCCTAGATTTGTTTGTCAGTGTGTAGAGGTTTTTTTTTCTGGAGAAGACAAAATATTGAATAAAAGTAATGAGTTCTGCTATTTTAATCTCAATTATATATGCTCTATCTTATGTGAGGGAAAATAAATTGAAAATAGCTTTAGCCTTTTCTGCTATATTAAAAAACTGACTAATATAGGAGTCATGATTAACAAATTCTAGCATATGTATTTTTTTTTTTTTTTAATTCTAGGTTCAAAGGATCTTGTGGTAAAAGCTCAGGTTTTAGCTGGTGGTAGAGGAAAAGGAACCTTTGAAGGTGGCCTCAAAGGCGGAGTGAAAATAGTTTTTTCGTAAGTTGTATTTCTAAATTGTCAGGTAAATTGAGAATATCTTCATTTGTACGACTTAGAATTTTAAGAATTGATTAAAATGCCTTGTAGACTATGAAGATGTTCTAAACTAGGTAAGAATGTATTTTTACTGTAAATGAAGATACATAACTCTTAAAATTAATTCATTCTGCTCTCTTTACTCCAGCATTTCTCTTGTCACATTCTGAGCTTTTCTTATTCTAGTCCAGAAGAAGCAAAAGACATTTCCTCCAAAATGATTGGAAAGAAGTTGTTTACCAAGCAGACAGGAGAGAAGGGCAGGATATGCAATCAAGTATTTATCTGTGAGCGCAGATATCCCAGGAGAGAATATTATTTTGCAATAACTATGGAAAGGTCATTTCAAGTGAGTAACTAATAGAAATAGTATTCTTAAAATGAATTTTATATACTTGGAATTGAAAGAATATTACTGCCATCCTTCGTAGGGGTCAGATTTGTGTTTGAAACTGATTTATAGAGCTGTTCGTGAACTCAGCCTTCTGTTTAGCAGCATGACCTTCCTCTGCATGCTTCTTAACACTTCAGATACCAAAGTAAATTGCTGTGGTATAGTGCAGTGAAAGGAATGCTACACAACTGGTTATCTGCAATACTGATGTTTCTGAACTGCAAAGTTGCAGTGGTTAGCAAAGTGATCTAATTTCTGTCTCCTTAATTTTACCAGACTTAATTTTAAGCAGTTAAGGCTTAATTTTAAACATGCAGCCACAGCTGTCTAAAGCAGTGCAAAGCAAGAAGATGACCAAAATTTTAAAAAATCTGTGTCCATAGTAAAGTTCCTATATCTGTTTAGACATGTGAGTGACCTGACTTTTAAACTGCTGATAACAGGAGGAATTACATTTAGCATATCTCCTCCTCCTAAAGAAGTTACATACCATTCAAAAATAGTAAGTAAATGTGCATTTCTAATATAATGGACTCCTCCAAATCCCAAGGTTAATTCTGTAATTTTTAATATAGTGCTTGTCACATTTCTCCCTCTTCTTTACTATATAATGGCTATTAAAGGCGTTTCCTATTCAGTTCAGATCTGAATACTTTGACGCATTCCTTGAAATAATCTGTATGACTCTGGTTCTGTAGGTGCCCAATTTTTAAATTTATAGAGGAAATGTGTGCAGTTGACTTGTCTATTAAGCACTTCACGAGCCATGAAATTTCGTAAGTTATCTGATATGTGAACAAAATTAATAATCATCATGGCTTCATCCCAGGAAAGAAGATGGCTTCTAGACTCTAGAACAGTGGTGCACAATCTTTTTTTCAGCAGCAACCCCCATGGCTGGCTCCAGGTGGCCAGGGGCTGGGCCTGGCTGTTGGCGTCCGCGCGACGCCCCCCAGGAAGACCATTTGGGGGTCGCGACCCACGGGTTGTTCACCACAGTGAAGACTGACTCAAATTTTAGAAGCACTCTAGATATGGTGTGAGCATTAAACTTAAAATGTATACTAGCTTAGTACGAGTTACATGTAATTCTGTGGTAGTAATCCATTGCAGTATTTATAAGAAGTTTGTTTGTTCTAGCTTCTAGCAAAGCTCCTTTATTTCTTATATTAGGGTTACTTCTGATACCTCCTGGAGATGTCAGAAATGTGTGTGGTTACAGGTGACTCCTGCGTAAACTGTGGAGCTGTCCAATTGTTTTTGGTGATGTTTGCTCCTGAACTAACATCTCCCCAGGTTATGCCTTTCTTCTAGGCTTATTTCTGTTGGGAGCACATCCTACAAAGTACAACTTATTGAAGTTCAGAGCTGAAGCAAATGGTCTGGCAGTGCTAGAAAACCTGCAGAAAGAATGGTTCAGTAAATTCTGTAGAGCGCGCTCTCATTTACAATGTAACAGGAACTTGTTTTGAAATATCTGTTCTCTGATTAACTGACTTGCATAGAAATTCTAAAAGTGGGTGAACTGGTAAATGTCTGTCTTACTGTATCTGCTCTTTTTCTTAAATTTAGAATCCTCTTCCTTTCCATAGGAAAAATTGTTCAACATTTCAATCTTAATATCTAAAAGTGTCTATGCTGCTTTTTCACAACATCTGAGAGTAGGGATCTCAATGTGTAGTCGACTACATGATTAACCTGATGAGCCTAAGTTTATCAGTTAATCTGTTGACTACACGCATTCCTTCCCACACCCTCTTGGGGGGGGGGGCAGGAACCATTGCCCTCCTTCCTTGCTGCTGCAGCAGCACAGGGAAAGGGCAGGGCGGGGTGCCGTGGAGCAGCCTCTGTCCATGGAGGCCCGGGCTTGCTGCGCACAGAGGCTACTCCGTGGCAGAAGCCCTGTCTGTGGGGTCTGCACGTAGAGGCTGCTCCGCGCGATTGCCCATTATCCCATGGACGGGTTGCTGCTGCCCCGCGCGATTGCCTCTGAATCCGAGGCAGCAGCATGGAGCCATAGGCTGGAGCTGGTCTATGTGGGGAATTGGTTTTTAAACTGATTCCCCTCATGGACCAGCTTCTGCCTGCCAATTTGCGCTGCTGCCTTTGAGGGGCAGCAGTGTCAGATGGCAGGGTGGCTCCCCGGGAGTGGGGCTGGAATACACTGGCTGCTAGCCCTGCCCCAGGGGACTATCGAATAGTCATGTAATCGATAATATTTTGTCTGGTTACATCACTATTCAGTTACCTGCTAACTAAGATCTCTAATCCAGAGCTTTCTAATTTCTATGTAAGAGTGACAAGTAGATGGCTAAAATATTTACTGCATTTATGCCACAAGGTGGCATTAAAATACCACAAATAGCTATATTTCAGCCTATAAAAATTTCACATTGTTCAAACAAGGATTTTTAACATACAAGTTTTAGCCACAATTAGTTTAACCAAAGTAGATGGCCTTTTTTCATGACTGATAGATAAAACAAATCTCTGTTGACAGGGTTTCATTGGTAATTAGTTTATTGCTTTATAAATCTTGGGAATCTTGTTTTTTGGACAAGAATTATGCTAGTGATCGGTGATTCTCAGCAATTAATTAACACCATACATGTTTTCCTAGAATAGTAAGAATTAAACAAAACAAAACCCAGAAGTCAGGATTCTGATAAACAAATATTGTTTCAAAAAAATAAAATGCTTACAGGCTGAAGCAGCTGAAGGAATGAAATGTTCTTGCCATGTCTTAAGTAGAACTAATACTATCTTTTAGGATATAATGATACTGAATTGTAATTATGCCTGAAATAGTTTTCTAAAGCACTTGTAGCTCTCCTTGCAGCTGCATTCAGTATGTAGTTGTCACAGTATTAAAAAATGGTTCTAGCACTCTCTCTTTGCAACTTTAATTGCAGTTATTTATTAGCTAAACCAGTGGTTCCGAGCCTTTTTTATACTGTGGATCGGCAAACAGGCATATTATTTGCATATTCATTCATAATGTTACCAGTCCACCAAGGGGCTTCTGTGAACAGCCAGCTTCACCTGCTTGCCACCTGGCGACTGCCAGAGTTGAAGCTGTCTGCTGTGCAGCAGCTCAGAGGATTGGTGTGTACCTCAGTACGCACCCCACAGCTGCCACAAACAGCTGGCTTCAGCTCCGGCAGCCTCTGTGGCCTAGCAGCCAGCGATTCACAGCCTGGCACCAGTCTGTGGATCAGTGTTTGGGAACCGCTGAGCTAAACCCTATTAATGTGCTCATGGGAAGTACTGACTTACTAGTCCAGGAAGTGGAAGTCTCTCATTATGCATGCAACCAATACCGCATGTGAATGTTGGCTGACTCATAAGCAAAGATTCCTCAACCTTGAACTTGATGGATTGCTTCCAGGGGCATGGGATTGTTTTGTCTTCATGCCCATTAATCTCAGAGGCACCAAGGAGTCAATTGTGAAAGTGGCTTTTTGACACATTTTGTGAAAGAGTATTAACTTCTCTAAATTCATTTTACTCAACAATCAAGCACTGTGACAAGCTTTCTGAGAGGGTTATAATTGTCAAGGCTTATGATCTGTTGTGAATAGGAATAGAGTGCAACAACTGGCTGTGCAGACCTAGATTTACCTTCAGAGGTTGGAGTGAGATAAACTATGAAGAAAATTAAAGTTGTTCTCTGTTCACTGACAGCATGAGCTGAAGATGGGATATACTGGGTGTGATGTATCATTGTATAACTGCATTTTTCTGTCCTAAATTTAAGCCAATATTGTAAGTCATGGTATTGACTTAGGAGAAGCTTCCTTTTGATATATGGTTTTAGAGTTGGAAAATTTCTTCTGTTCTCATATATACTAAACTGCTTGTATAAGTAATACTGAATGAAAATATAGCAACAGTAAGAGAATAAAAGACAACTTTAATGGATTGCCAAAAGCAAAGAATCTCATACTGAGAACAAGATGCTCTTTGAAATATTTGTGGAAAGATGTAATATAGTGAATTATATTTAAAACACTTGCATTGAAATTTTCTCTTTCCTTAGGGTCCTGTACTGATTGGCAGTTCTCATGGTGGTGTTAACATTGAAGATGTTGCTGCAGAGAATCCTGATGCAATAATTAAGGAACCCATTGATATCATGGAAGGCATCAAAAAGGAACAAGCTGTTAGGGTACTATGGAGTACATTTCCATACAATCTTAGTTTTTTGCTTGTATAAAACTTACTGAGTATATTTACAAAGCTTTGGGGCTGATGAAAGAACTGACAATTCCTAACAATTTTATGCTAGATATTATAATGGATTGTCTTCGATTTACAGAAAGGAATGTAAATCTAGCTCCATATATGGATACTTAAATGAGGCTGGTGTATAGCTTCGTAGCCTTAATTTCGCTGTCCCTTGTAGGATCAATGCCTTGATTGATCTTACAAGCCATAAGCCCCACTCCCTGCAGGGCAAACAAAAATCTGTAGCTGCTGTCTAGACTTCTATTGCTGTGTTAAAAATAAGCTGTGAAGTTCCTAACTTTTAACCATAATTCAAGATTTGAATGCCTAATATAATAAATTGATTAACAGAATATTCTGTTTTATTTTCAGTTGGCCCAGAAAATGGGATTTCCCCCTAACCTGGTGGATGAAGCAGCAGATAATATGATCAAGATATACAATCTCTTTATGAAATATGATGCCACTATGGTGGAAATAAACCCTATGGTAGAAGATGCATCAGGAATTGGTAAAGTACCTTCTTTATAGAATTTTATTTTAGATGGGCAGATTGAATCTATGGAGCAGTGTTTGATATAAGGGTTCTGCTAAAGTTTCTACAGCTATATGCAGTAAGGCCATGGTCACCAACAGGTCGATTGCGAGCTACTAGTCGATCTCGAGGCCTCGACCAGTCGCTCGCAAGGCGTCCTGTCTACCCCGCCCCCATTTCCCTCTCACCCCCCAGAAGCCCCATTACTTACCTCAGAGGTAGTGTCGGCTTCAGAAGTCCCGCAGCTTAGTGCCACTTCCGGCAATTCCAGAAGTGCGCTAGCTGCTCTGCCGGCCCCCTGCACCGCACAGGAGTGGTGAGTCAGCCCTGCGGGAGGTGCACAGGGGGAGTTGGCCCTGGGGCAGGCGCCTGCTGGTTTCCCTGGGGGGGGAATGCTGGGGGGAGGGAGATGCAGGGGACTCTCTGCCCCCACTGGCGCCCCCACTGGCACCCCCACTCCCCAGCTCCCACTCCCCAGCTACAGAATGCTGTCCCCAGCCACCGAATGCTGTCCCCACTCCCCTGTCCCCAGCCACCGAACTCGGTCCCCACTGGCGCACTGTCCTCTGCTGCAGAACCCTCTCCCCTGCCCCCCCAGCACCCTGCCCCCAGCCGCAGTACTGTCCCCACAAAATGTAGAATTATAAATGCTTCATTTTAGATTTAAATAGCATGAATAAAAAACAGACCATTTATTTCATAACTATAAACACATGATTTTAATTGAATGTATCGCATAATTTAAAAATAAACTGTTTATCAGAGTGTAAATAAGGGCTGGGGATAGCAAGTGATGGACAGGAGGAGAATAGAGAGGGCGGGGCTTCAAGGAAGGGGCGGGGCGGTAGATCTTCGCCTGTTCTGAGATTTAAAAAGTGATCTTGTGTGTAAAAAGGTTGTAGACCACTGCAGTAAGGAGATGTAACACTAAAGTGGTACATTGGAAAAATGTAGTAAAAACTGACTATGGCACATAAATATCTGCAAACATATTTAGCACTCTGGAAGCCCTGTGCATGGTGTGAGTTCTGTGCACACTATGGGACTGGCTTCAAATTTCTCTGGGTTTTTTTGGATTTTTTTCAAATAACTACTATTCACATACTGCATATAAGGTGGGACTTAAGATAGTTTGTGAAATATTTGTGCTATGAGCCTGTATTATCAGAGCATACAAAACTATAGACCATGCTGCTAATACAAAATGCATCCTAACATTCAATTTAAGTCAGATGGAAATTGACATTGTGGTATAATAAGCTTTGGTAATGTGGTCCTGAAAGAAGAACAAGAATGAAGTTACATTCAATTGTGTGCAATAATAGCTTTTCTTCTTGGAAAGAATCCAAGCTCATATAATTCCTTAACTACACATTTATCTTATTCCTCTTGGCTTTGATGTCAAGATCTGAAATGACAGCACTCTTGTGCGCCTAACTCGAAGCGATTTGAATTTGCAATTTTCAGAATTTGGTCCTTTCTGAAAATTGGGCCTTCTAAGATTTTTTTTTTTTTCAAGCTAACATCCAAAATCTAAGCAATCCCAAATACTAGTGACTTCGTATTAGATGCTGAAGGAAGTAGGGATATTAACTGGTAACTGGTTAAAATTTTACATTTAACTGATTAATTGATTAAATGGAGGTGGGTGTGGGCTGCTCCCCATGTACTGGTTAACCATTACCTGTTAACGTCCCTAGTGAGGTGAAAATACATCTACACACTAGGAGTGCCTTTCAACCACTACTGGTTTTTTTTGTTTGTTTTTTGTTTTTTTGTTTTGTTAGCAGGTTTCAAAAGATACTTACTGTTCCCCTTTAAACATTTTCAGAATTAGTCTCAGCTTAATCCTTGCTGTTCAAATTTGCATATCTAGTTTTATACTGGCAGTTCAGTGCACTTTTTATACAAGAATTTATATATATAAAAAAAAAATCTCACTGTACTCGTAGTATGAACTTAGACCTAGCATAGTTGGGTTTCCTTTTTGTCAGCTTCCTTAGTACATGGTTAAGGATAAGATTACATCACAGGGGAAGACTGGCTGGAGCTCCCAGCTGGTCACAGCATGCTTTCCCAGGGCTTGGGATCTCTTCTCCTCCCATAGGACATTCCGCAATGTCCCTCCACTATCTATGGGTGAAACTACCTTGGTGTTCTGCTGGGATTATTTTCTACATTTTTTTTTTAACCTTAGAATATGTTCGCTTGATGAAGCACATAGGCTCTTGCTCTTAAATTAAATCTAAGTGGGTAGATTTTTTTTTTTAAAGATATGCAAAGGCACAATGGAAGGATTAGCTTGGTGGACAGTTGTTTTGGTGAGTTTGTGTTAACTGTTCTAGATACGTTACTGCAGGTTGCACCTCAGTGGTCCAGCACCCTTGGGATCTGAGCATTTCTGAATGAGAGAGTTTGCTGGACTAGGGCAGGTCAATTCTGCTCCTCTTCTGATGGACTCCAGACTCTTGTAGAATCTTTCAGCTCCCCTCCCAGATGCAGGGCTCCTCTTCTCCCCTGTTGCGCTGGGCTCCTGGCTCTGCGGCCAGCCCTGGGGCCACCACTCCATGGCTGCTGCCACTGCCCCCAGGGCCAGCCTGGGCATCAGGCTCTTGGTTCTGCTGCCTGCTGCTAGACTCATAGGGCTTTCTGGTTCAGGGGCTCTCTGCTCCAGCAATATCTGTAGATCATGGACGTTGCTGGGCCAGTGTGCCCCAAACCAGAGAGGTTCAAGCTTTACTACAAATGCAACATGTATTGTGTTAATCCCTTTCAAGAAATGCATTTATACTCATAAAGGTACTTGCAAGTTAGGAGTCCAGAGGTCAGGTAGTGCCATTAATGTAAGGTAATACTGGTATTTTCTAGTCCTGTAATAGTTATATGAAGTGTTTTTAGCAGAACTTTGCATCCAGGAGTTTTTAAGAGCTTTCTGAACCATTAATGTTGATTTGCAATAAAAGGTGGAAAAATGCAGAAGACTGAAAGAAAACTAGTGTTATGCCAATATTTGAAAAGGGTACACAGAATGACCTGGGTAATTATAGGATTGTCAGTCTAACATTGATCCTGGGCAAGATAATGGAATAAATGATAGAGGACTAGATTAATCAGGAATTAAAAGAAGGTAATTGAGTTGATAGAAATCAACATAGGTTTATGGAAAATAGCTCCTGTCAAATTAACTTAATGACTTTTTTTGCATGAGAATACAACTTTGATAAAGGTAATAGTGTTGATGAAATATACTTAACATTCTTCTGTAAGGTATTTGACTCTAGTACCACAAGACATTTTGACTGAATGTGGAGCAATACAAAATTAACTTGGCACATAAAATAGAATAAAAACTGGCTAACTGATCGGTCTTAAAATATGTTCCTACTAGCTGGAGTTACCCGACGTTGCTCGGGAAACCGGAGGAACAAAATGTAGAAAAACAGTAGTCCATTAACTTTTTTTGAATGGTAGAAAAGTTGCACTGATTTCTATAGGGATTAAAATATAGGTCCGTGTT
Source organism: Pelodiscus sinensis (assembly GCF_052426305.1). Taxonomy (NCBI): domain Eukaryota; kingdom Metazoa; phylum Chordata; order Testudines; family Trionychidae; genus Pelodiscus; species Pelodiscus sinensis. The sequence continues at coordinate 293,544,300 of NC_143052.1, read as the reverse complement.
ATCCCCGGCGGGAGGGGGGGAGGTTACACGCAGGAGGGGCGTCCCAGATCGCACCCGGGGTGTGTGTGTGTGTGTGGGGGGGGAAGAGGGAGGGAAAGAGGGTTGCTTATGTAACCTCATGGGTGGGAGAGGGCGAGTCCTAGATGGTGCTGGGGACCGCAGGCGGCGGGCATGGGACCTAGGGTGGGCAGGATGGCCCCTGCAGCGCAGCACACTTTTTGATTTTTACAGCTTGAGCTTGGGCCCGATTGGGTCCAAAAATACCTTAATACCTTCCCCTGGATAAAAGGTTATCCCATGCAAAGTTTGGTTGTGGTAGCTCTTATAGTGTCTGAGTTATTAGTGCACAAACTTACAAACATTCTCCTTTATATATTGGATTATGGTCTTGCATTGATTATTATTTTGGCCTGATGCTTTTTAACACTTGGATCAATGATGACATACACAATTGGAGTTGTGGTAAATAGAGGAGAAGTCACTGATAGTAATTGTGGATCACTTAAACTACATCCCTCTTTCGAAAGACGTATGTAAATTAGACATATTGAAATTGCAAATGAAGTTGTGATTTGAATTTCTCACGCTTCATTTGCATAATTGCATCATGGCTTTTTTTCAAAAAAAGCCATTTCGAAAGTGAAACTATGGTCTAGACATTGTTCTTTCAAAAAGAAAAGCATTTTTCGAAAGATCCTATAAACCTCTTTTTTTTTTTTTTAAGGACACAAAGAGGGATGTAGTTTTGATGTACCCTTAGTAAATTGGACAAAAGCAAACAGCATGCTGTTTGAATATGGATACATATGAGTGTACTCAGCTAGGAGGAAAGAATATAGGCCATTTTTACAAAATGGGGGACTTTATGCTGGGAAACATGGCCCTGGAAAAGCTTTGGGGGGATGTAATGATGCTCAGTTGAACATGTGATCCCTGTGATGCTGTGGCCTAAAGGGCTATGGTGATCTTTGGTTGCATAAATACAGTAATTTTAGAGAAGTAGAGGTTATTTTACCTCTGTATTTGGCATTGTTGTGTTCACTGCTGGAGTATTGTGTCCAGCTTAAAGAGGTTGATCAGTTGGAGAGGGTTCACCATGAGAATGATTAGAGAGTTAGAAAACATGTCTTAAGCTAAACAGACTGAGTTCCTTTAGTCTATCATTAACAAAGAGAAGGTTAGGGAGTGATTTGATTAGTGTGAATGTGTGTATATATAGTGTGTGTGTGTGTGGGGGGGGGGAGAAACGAAATTTAATAGACTGCTCTGTAGTGTAGCAGACAGGTGAAATAAAATCCAGTGTCTGGAAGTTGAAGCTAGACAAATTCACACTGGAAACGAAGCATATATTAATGGTAAGGCATAAGTGGAACAACTTACCAATGCTCATGGTGGATGCTTTACTACTGAAAAATTTAAAATCCAGGTAGGAAGTTTTCAATAATTAATGTGTTGTAGAAAATATTTTTGGGGCAATTCCGTGGCTTGTATTTTACAGAAGGCCAGACTAGATTATCACAATAGTCCCTTCTGGCCTTAGCATGTATGCAGTGAAGACTGACTGAGAAGGAATGTAAACCCCCAAAAAGAATTATTTGGTTCCCTAATGTACAATAGAATAAGTATTTCAAAGAAGTATTTAACCTTTTTAAAGTTAAAGGCATTAATTTTTTTGTTTTGTTTTCCAAGTGATGTGTATGGACGCAAAGATAAACTTTGATAGCAATTCATTCTACCGTCAGCAGAAAATCTTTGATCTGCAGGATTGGACGCAAGAGGATGAGCGAGACAGAGATGCTGCTAAAGCAGACCTCAACTACATAGGACTCGAGGGAAACATAGGCTGTCTAGGTATCTATGTTCTACTCACTAGATATTTAAATGCCTTTGATGTACCTGCTGCTAATGGAGTTCTTAAATGTAACTATCTTTCTTGCAGTGAATGGTGCTGGCTTGGCTATGGCCACAATGGATATAATTAAACTACATGGAGGCACTCCAGCAAATTTCCTTGATGTTGGTGGTGGTGCTACTGTACATCAAGTAACAGAAGCTTTTAAACTAATTACATCAGATAAAAAAGTAAGACAAGGACCAGTATTTCAGAATTCTGCACTTTTAAATAATAAATGCTGTATAACCATGCACAGTGGATATTTTGTTTTCTTTAATAGATATGGCTTGTAAAGGTGAGCTACAAAAAGGGGGAGCTGTGCTGTCTTTACTATTTTACTATGGTTAAAGAAGGCCTGAAAAACACGTTAGGTTTTTTTCCTACAAGTTTCTTAATTTTCTTACTCATCAGGATTGTAAGTCTTGTTCTTTGCCAAAGGACTGCAGAAAGGAGAACTGAAATAGGAAAACTTTTAGCCATCACTTGAAGGGACAATCGTTTGTATTTAAATCATTCACAGAGTCTTTTCTCAAAATATCTGTCAATTGCACAGATTTCAGACAGTTGTGATGTAATTCCCAATAGTTCTTTAGTTTTTTTCCTAAGTAGTTAACTGGCAAAATCAGTGGAGGACACCAAAAACTTTTAATATCCCTGACAGGAAGGAGGAAATAGAAGAAGCAAATCCTATTCTGAAGAAAACTTTCAGGGTTTTTTTATAAAGACTTTTTTATTAAAAGGAGGTGGTTGTTAAATTCCTTTCTTTGCAGGTAAATTTTTAGTGGGAATTTAAAAATACTCCTTTACAAATAAAATTAGAACTTTCTAATAGAATTAGAATAAAAAAAGAATGAACAAATAAATAAAAACTATGTAATTTGAAGGCAGGTTAAAGATAGCAAATTTAAATAGAAAAATTATTCTCTAGGGGCTGCCTAAAGTCATTTAGATGCATTTTAAACATAGAGAAGATGCATTTTTACATATATTCAGAATAAACAGTAAACAACTTACCTTCTAATTATCTTTGCAGTATCAGCTCTGGTGTGCTTTCTTTAAGTGAATGTACACTTAGCAGACTCAAATGAATAAAATAGTAACTAGATCCTCTTTTTCGAAAATCACATCTGTAGTACTGTGAGCAAGTACAGAAATGCTGTTATTACCTTTTTAAAAAATCCTTAAAGCTGTTGAATTGTCCTTGCTGAATAAACTAAATGGTTTCAAACCAAGCTGTCTTGTTTTACAATGACACTATATAATTTCGGTATTGCTAAAGAAATTCTACTTTATTTGTATTAGGCTAATAAGGAATTTCCTTGTTTTAAAAGGAATTTGAAACAATGAATGATGGTACCGAGTTAGGTAATGTTTCCTCTGTTGTTCTACCCATGTGCGGAATAAATTTTGTTGTGTAGAAAGGCATATGTGGATGTGCACCACCAATAGAAACACATACTACCGGGGTGTAGCCGTCTGTGGGCACTCTGCTAATGAGCCGGGCGGCACCTGAATCTCTCCTGGGCAGCTGCCTAAGCACTCAGCTTACAGGGAACACTGATGTTAGGACTCTTGTCAGTCTCTTGAGTACCAAACTTTCTATTGGGTCCATGCTGTGGTGCAACAGTGTTGCAGAATTCCAGACTTAAATTGTAACAGCTGTTTTCTGACTTGTAGGTATACTTCAAGATTCTAAGGTGCTTTTTGGTGACATAGTAATATTTCAAAATAAAATCATTTTAATAGCTGGTCTGGAAGGTTATGAATGTCCCAGTACTATTTTGAAGAGCTCCAGGATCTTTGTACCAATGTTGGAATTATGTACATTTCAGTAGAATGTTAATTAAAATTAACTGACTATAATTTTGGACAGCATGAGGAAGAACTCTAAGACTTCCCTAATGGTAGATGCTTACTGATGCATAGGAGTAATACCACAAAGGAAAACTGAATGTATTTTATACTCTGCACTAAAAACTTTTCAATTAAAATTCGAGGCCTTCGCCTACTCAGTTCTTGCTCACATTTTCTCCATACTCATCCATGGAAGACTTTTTAAAAGATCACTCTGTTTATCCCTTTTCCTCCAAACTTCTTTCCCTGAATCCCCCAATCCTGATTTTTCCTCCTGAATTAAATCATTCCATCAGTGTGCTCTATTTCAAGGGAGATCACAGAGCAGTATTGCCCATGATTACTCATCAGTATCTTTTTTTGGATGATTGCATCTCTTCCTGTACAATAGAGAAGAGCTTGAAGAGAGTCACTAGTGCTTTTGCATATGAAGTACCCCTTTGACTTTGTATTATCAGTCATGCTGACAAATAGTACTTGGTATCCATGGTATCACTGCTTGCTTGTTCCATCTCCATTGAGGGTTAAGACTGCAGTGAAAAGGGCAGGCTGGCAGACAGAATGGATGTAAGTTGTGATTCTGTATAACAGTGGGGCACTTTACATATGAAGGGAGAGAGTCTTACAGTTAAGAACAATATCACATTTAAGCTATATAGCCCATAATCTTTTGTGGGTTGCTGAGTGAAGAAATCAGATGGGTAGTGACAGTTGCACAGCTGGAAGGTTGTAGGTGATGAGAAATCAGTGATTCCAGAGGGTTGGAGGTTGCAGGAAGCTGGGAAAAAGGTAGGTAATGTATCCCTGGGCAATAGGTGAGGTGGAGAGGAAGCAGAAGTGCGCAGGCTGGTGGTAAGAGAAAAGGTGACTAATACAGTGATATGTGGTGCATTAAAAGCTTGAGATGGGTGTGAGTTAGGGGAAGGGGTGCTGAGCCAACTCTGGAGAGATGAGAGCTGACAAGCTTTGTGTAATCAAATGATTGAAGCATGATAGGAGTATTGATTCTTAGTTCCCACCCAGGGACCTTGATGCACTGTCATGTTAAAATCAAAGTTTTGGGTAAAACACTTCTCTGTTCCTTTCTGAGGTTATAAAATCAAGAGACAGTAGGTAACATTACTCCTGCATAGCTCTTCAGATGAAAGATTCTTCAAAGTGTTTTCCATCGACATTCTTGTTATGAAAGTTCATCGATAGCCTACTTATTGTTGTAAACTCTCAAGTGGTAGTTCAATGTTCAACATACTGTGGGTTAGTATCTACCCAGGTTGGTGCTTGGATGGCTTGCTGTCAAAACAGTTCCTTGGTAAAAGCTGAAATACCAATGCCTGTCACCACTATGTGCAGGGATCCTAAAATTTCATGTTTGTTCAAGCACTCCACAGCAGGAATTGTTAGGAACCATACTAAACTGTAGTAGACTTGGCTCAAGCTTGTCTCCTTTTAAACCTGAAAAACACTTTGCCTGATGAGAACTGTTGAGATTATAGTCTTGATATAAGTTGACCAGTAGCAATGGAATGATTTCATCAACAATATTCAGTAAATCCTTGGTGTAACCTCCTCCTTGAGCATGTTCTACACACGTTGAGATAATGTTTGGTCAAGGACCAAGCAGTCATGGTGTAATAATCGCTGTAAACAATGTTCCTTCTAATCTTTTCCATCTGTATATGGATTTTTTCCATCCAAGTACAGAATATTGTTGTGCACTGAGGCATGTATAAATGTGCACCTCCAATAGAAACAAAAAAATCTAGCTGAAGACACTCTGCTAATAATTGGGTGGTATTTGAATCTCTCCTAAGTGACTGCCCAACCACCCTGTTTACAGGAAATCCCTACCTATGAAGTATTTATTGGGAGTACAATTTCAGGTATTTAATTTTTTGTAAAAATCAACATTATTTTGAGGTATTCATTTAAAGAACAAAAGAATATACACATTTTAGACATTTGGCTGGTTGAGAAATTATACTTGCATGCAGAGCAGCTAATGTAAATTTAATTTTGTGAAGAAAGACTTTCTTGTTTTAAGTGTTAAATGATTGCCATTTAACTGCTAATAAGGTCACTATTCTTACCATTTTTCTTTGTTAATCTCGTTCTCTAGGATCATAGCATTTGAAGGGCTTTAAACTTTAATTTCAATGTATGCAAATTTAAATGCAAATTTAATTTCAGTATCTGAAAATTTAAAGTATTGTCTTCTGTGGAATCTCTTCACAACAGGCTATAACTACAGTTTTAAAACTCATGCATGGGAATGTCCTCAGATATGACATCAAGGTAGATCTGACCAAGGGGAACAACTAGCAATGTTTCCGTATGAATTGGGGAGTTAGGGGGGAGAGTTTTAGCCTGCTCCCTGCCCTCCCTAAGGGCACTTGGGGGTGGTAAGCACCCCTAGTCAGCCCCTTTTTCACCTACCTGGTTATTCTGAGTCTTTTCTATATGGTTTTATGTGAAGTGATCCCATTCCAGGCATATCCCATTTTCATGTAACAACCAAACCCTCATAAAACCATACACAAAAGACAGAATCACTAGGGACTGGCTGCGGATACCCCCTCTCTGTCCAGGACCTGCCCGGTCCTGAACCCCTCTTCCTCCCCCCCCCCACTCCCCAGGGCGCACTTTAGGGAGGGTGTGAGGCTGGGAAAGAGCACAGTTTGTTGCGTTCCTCACTCTGCTTGGGGAGCAAGGAGGCAGACGAATCTGGACCTGTCCCAGCTGGTGGACATGCACCCCACTCCTGGCTGTGCCTGCTGAAGATGTAGTGGCCATGGAGAGGCACTTCTCATCTGGCCCCAAGCTGCTGCCATGAGAGAGGATTGAGAGAGTCCTCTCTCTGCAGGACAGCCCGGATACTGAACCTCTCATCCCTATCCCCATCCCAGAGCAATGATTTCAATGAAGAGAAACAAATTAAAAAATTAATTAAGTTAAGGACCTGAGCAACACCAGATAAATCTTGTAACAGATTTATCTCACCCACATTTTCTCCTTCTGAGACAGGCAGTCAAGGTCTGAAAGTACTTTTAACCCCATGTAGCCTTGTTACTGTCTGAGCTTGGTTGAGGGGATAATATTTGAACTTTTTAATTTTGATTAATTTAAAACAGTTTCAATGAGCATGACTTTGTTTAAAGGGGGCTAAAATGCAGAAAGGCAACTACTGTTTAAACTGTAATTTTTCTTTTTGTTCTAAACTCAGTTTTTTGCCTGTTTGCTTCTTCTACCCTCCTATATATTGTGTTAAAACATCTTTTGTGGTGCTGAAAACCCCAGTATAGTAGCTGTTGTATCCTTTATCTAAGAAAGTAAAAATGAACATTGCAATATGCTGAAGTATTTGAAAATAACTTGTTAGAAAACTTACTGTCACATTCTCTATTGAGTTGGGTATTTTGTCCTGTTGAACTGGCCATTTGCAGTAGCTTCATACAGACCCATCTGATGGAATGGGTTTAATCCACGAAAGCTCATGACCTAATTTGTTAGTCTGAGGTGCCAAAGGACTGCTCATTGTTTCATACAGACTATATAATAGAGCTTGAGAAGAATTATTCTCATTTTTCTGTACCCCAACCCTCTTACTCGCAATCTAACTTCTAACATTAAATGTAATCTACAAAGACATGGTGGTAAATTAAATGACCTTCAGTCTAGGAAAGCATGTTCATCCTTTCTTCTAATGTAAGTCCTTCAACAGAGTTTATTTTACAAGTGACAAGCCAAAGTATTAGTTTGGGGAATGCTTCTAGCAGGATTATTTTGAATTGGAAGGCCTAACTGTTGGGAAATGGAACAGTTATTACATTGATTTTAATAGCTGAGATTTAATCTATTTTGTTTCTCTAAATTCTTCAGAGAATTTTATGAGCAAGACTACCAAGAAAAGTTATAGTGCAGTCATTCTTAAATTCTTGTTAAGAGATTGAAAGGTTTTCCTTTGGTTTGCCTCTTATTTTGTTAAACCTCCTGATTTGCAAGAAGCTAATTCTTTATGAAGGGAATGGTTATTTGTCCCTGGAACTCTTGGTATATTAATGGGCAAATAGAGAAACTTTCCAAAAACACAAATAAGTCAAAGATGCTCTGTGAAACTTAAATGGTAAGCATCATTGAGGCATATATTTGCCAGAGTGTTGTAAGCAAGACACGAGAAGTAATTCTTCCACTCTACTCCATGCTGATTAGGCCTCAACTGCAGTATTGTGTTGAGTTTTGAGTACTATGTTTAATGAAAGATGTAGATAAGTCCAGAAGACAGCACAACAATTATAAAAGAACTAGAAAACATGACACACATGGGAAGATTGGAAAAATGGAGTGAGTCTGACTCTGGTGAAGAGAAGACTGAGAAGGGAACATCATAAAAGGTGGTTACAAGGAGAAGGGAGAAAAATTGTTGTCCTTAACCCCTGAGGCTATGATAAGAAACAGTGGGTTTCAATTTGCAGCAAGGGCATTTCAGGTTGGACATTAGGAAAATCTTTTTAACTATTAGGATTCTCAAGCATTGGAATAAATTGCCCGAGGAGATTGTAGAATCTCCATTATTGGAGATTTTTAACAGCAGATTAGACAAACATCTGTCAGGGATAGTCTAGAGAACTTAGTCCTGCCATATGTGCAGGAACCTGGAGTAGGTCACTTTTCAAGATCCCTTCCTGTCCTCCTATTCTATACCTTACGGTACAGTAGAACTCTATTTATCTCATGCTCCCATTATCTGGCTTGCCATATAAACTTAACAGTGCACACAGGCAATCTCTCCTGTTGGTACATTTCCTGTTCTCTGGATTATCTGAATCTTCAATTATCTGATCTGTGCCCAGTCCCAATTAGATCAGATAAATGGGATTCTGATTACATTATTTTAGAGACCAATAACTTGTCTGCTGAATATGTCTAGAAGAAGAGCAAAAGCTTTATTAAACCATGTGCTTAGCATTCCATTTCTGAGACTTGAATTTTTAGAATGGATTTGTTGCCCATTTAAGCAAACTGAATCCCTTTTATCTGATGCAATGATCTATTTGCTGCTTGTTAAAATTCTTCATAATGTTTGAGTAGGGTGGTTTTATTGATCTGTGTTCTGTCGTGAAATGTATACTCTTCATGGATGCTTCTCTATATAGGTACTGGCTATTCTTGTGAATATTTTTGGAGGCATCATGCGATGTGATGTTATTGCACAAGGTATCATTATGGCAGTGAAGGATTTGGATCTAAAAATACCTATTGTTGTTCGGTTACAAGGTGAGCACTCTTCAATACTATTCAAATTTAAATCTTTGGGTTTATGTATGTCAGTAGTACTTCTTGGTAGGGATGTTAAATTGCAGTTACTGAGTTAACAGTATAGTCGATAGGACTACTATGCAGAGCCACCTGCACTGTGGTTCTGCATTTTAAATGTAGTAAGAGCCGTTGGGCTCTTACTACATTTAAAATGCAGAGGTGCAGAATCTGCACGAGCCAGGACTGCTCAGTCCTGGCTTGTGCTGAATCCAGCAGCCCCTACTCGTGGCCAGCCCTGGTCACTGCAAACAGGGGCTACTTGGTGGCAGCAGCCCCTGTCTGTGGGGGGGGGGCACAGCTCCCCACTGGGACCCCTACCGACATGGTCTGCTTTACAGCAGCCTCCCCTATCCCTCCTCTTCTGCCTTGGGTAGAGAACGGCCGGGGTGGGTGGCAGTCTGGAGCTGGGGTTGGAGGGAACCAGCTTTTAAGCCTGGCTCCCCCCAGCACTGGCTCGTGTCCAACCCCCTTGCTGCTGAAGCAGCAAGGGGGTGCCGCAGGGAGCATGGGGCGAGCGGGGACTCAAGCAGTCCTGCTCTCCCTGTGTTCCCACTGCGGCACTTCAATCTTTGAGATGTAGCAAGACGTGGGGCTCTTACTATATTTCAAAGGGTGAAGTGCCACACTGGGAACCGGCATGAGTGGGGATCCACTTCAGTCCCTGCTGTGCCTCTACCTCCCCTACCCTCTGCGTAGATGGTGCTATCAGAGGCAGAAAGGGGGAGGGAAGTGACTAATCAAGTCACTACTCGACAATCTGAAAAGCTTACACTTATTGGATAGTTGACCAGTCGCTTACATCCCTTCTTCTAGATACTGGAGAAATACTTAATCACAGTGTTTAGCAGTTCAGTTAACGCATAGCCAAATTGCTTGTAAAAGAAGACTATTTTGTAAATAGAAATAATATGTATTAACTAAAATCCACTGTTTTTCTTATTGACACTATTAAATATTACCCATTTACTAGGGATGCAAAAGGTTAACTGGTAACCTTCATCCTTAAAGGGTGAGACTTACCAGTGGCAGTTAACCCATAGCGGATGGAGCAGCTCCCCGCCCACTTTGGGCAGAGAGCCGCTCCAGCCCTGCAGGGCCCATTGCAGGCAGGGTTCCTTTCTGCGGGGAGGGAGAGTGGCCCTGGCCCCAGCCTAGCCCCAGGCCTCCTGCCATAGGTTACACACTGTGGCTGCCGAGTCTGCATCAAAGCCTTCCCTTCGCCTCCCAGGGGGCTGGCAGCCCTTGCCAGCCCTCGCTCTCAGTAAGGAGGCTTTGCTATGGGCTCTGCAGTATAAAGCTAAGCTAAAGTGTTTTTTAAAGCAGTTACATGGTTATCTTTTTAAACAACTTCTTATATCCCCATTGTTTACCTTATTGGGTTTTTTATAAGTATTTAGTTGACATTTTAGAAAAACAAATCTAACTTGCTACTACTGAAAATGCCGCCTTATATATACTGAATTATCTCAATTTTGAGATCTTGGTAGATCGGTCCTGGAGAACTTGATCACCACCTGCACACATTATCTCTGGTTGAAATTGATAATCTGTACAGGTTGGACCTCGCTGCTCTGGCACTCTCGGGACATGACTAGTGCTGAATGAGGGGATTTGCTGGACCAGGGAAGGTCTCTCACCTCATGACCTGTGCTGTCACCAGGCAAGGGCTCCAGCCTGTCCTCACTACTGCCTGAGGCCCCCCTGGGGCTCTCTAGATGCCAGAGCACCAGAGTCACAGCTGCGCCGTCTGCGCAGAGCTTTGCAGCCACTTGGCTCCGTGGCAGGGGCAAGAGCTCCCTGGCGGCTAGAGCCAGAAAGTGGCCGGAGCTCTGCTGTGGCCGGGGCCGAGGCGAGAGTTCCCTGGTTGCTGCTGGGGTCAGAGCTCCATGCATGCTGTTAAACTAGAGCTCCCTGGCTGCTGGGGCCAAAGAGGGCTGCTGGGGCCAAAACTCCCTGCCAGGCTTCCTGTCCTCCCCTCATCTCCACGGGGCTCCCAGCTGAGTTTCTGGTGCCCCCACAGTGCTCCTGCCCTGCCACCAGACCTCCCTGTTCCAGGGCTCTCTGATCCATGCAGGACCAGGGAATCCCAGTTAAGGGATGTACAACCTGTACTGAATTATGTTGTTTAAAACTACTACTCTTTCTTCAGGTACACGAGTTGATGATGCCAAAGCTTTAATAACAGCTAGTGGCCTCAAAATCCTTGCCTGTGATGACTTGGATGAAGCTGCTAAAATGGTGAGCAAGAAAGAGTTTTTTTTGCATAACTCTTCTAAACAGATGCTATGGTTTAACATGAAGTCTTCATAAAGTTATCTTCCCCCAGTCACCTTCAAACAGTAGACCAGGGGTACATCTAGACTGCGGCGCTACTTTGGGATACTGAAAGTATCCTGAAATAGCAACGCCACATCTTTAAAAGTACCCGCTATTTCCCGAAATAGCAGGCATGCTATTCTGGCATCCCTCGTTCCATGAGGGCTAAGGGATTTGTTGGAATAGTGCTTTATTTTGAAATTTGGCACTGTGTACACAGTGCCAAATTTCAAAATAAGCTCTTTTCAATTTAGAAATTGCGTAGCTTATTCCGAGAGAGAGGGTGCTGTCTAGACCCACCTTAGGATAAAATATTTAAAGCCTTGAAGCTATCAGTGTATAATCTGAATCATTTCTAGAGTTAGCCTCTGCTGTTGAACTCTCCAGAACTAGACTCATTCAGTGGAAGAAACTGGTTACCCACATCCATAAAACACTGAGTTTAAGGGCACAGTGGAAATGTTAAGATGGTCAAGTCCATGGTTTGTCACTAGAATACTTCTGCAGCAGGTAATTTGGGTTTTAGACCTGCATGGCATTTGTGTAAAACATCCACCATCCACAGCGATTGGTGCCATTTTATAAACAGAGAAATAGGTCTGTCAGTGGAATATTTACTTGTGTTAAAAAAGCATCCAGTTGGATTGAGGCCTATTGTTCTGAGCCATTCACATGGATTAACAAAGGGCATTAATTTTCAAGTGCATATGTGGTTTTTCTGTTGTTCTGCAATGGGAGTGGCTTTTTTTTCCTAATCCACTTTCAACATGGTTTAAACTAAACTGTTAACAGAGCACTTCTGTTCCAGAACAAGAGTTCCGAACATACTACTGTCAGGCACAACTCTTTGTAGACAAATCCCTAGCTCTCTGAAGAACTTTGTCTTGGGACATGCAGCAAGTAGGTGCAACAAACAAATGGAAGAGGGAAAATGAGGGTGATAGTAATAGGATCACATGATTGTACAGAGTTATAAAACTACAAATAAACAACATGTATTAGTAATCCATGCTCGTCACCTGACATCTTAGCGAGAAACATGGACTAAAAGTAAGTTGCATATTTTAACTAGGAAGCGATTAACAATTGGAACAATTTAGCAAAGACTATGTTGCATTCTCTGACAGGAAATTTCTTAAATCTGGAATCTTAAATATTTTTCCAAAAACATGCTTTAGTTCCACCAAAGGTATTGGACTTGAAACAGGAATTAAATTCAGAAAACTCCTGTGGTCTCTCACAAATACTATATAATTACAATGGTCTCATCTGGCCTTAAATCTATTAATCTATTTTTTTCTTTATGGCAAGCTCTTTCTGACATTGCTTTCTAAAACAGACTGTCTAGTTGAACTCCTAAAATTTAGTAATGTCATTTGTTAAACTGTGTTAATATTTCTTTCTCTCTCTCTCTCTTTCCTCCCCCTCCTCCCCCCCCAGGTTGTGAAACTTTCAGAAATAGTGACCTTAGCAAAGCAAGCTCAGGTGGACGTTAAGTTTCAGTTGCCAATCTGATCTGAAGTGTCATGGAAGTGTCTAATGTGTTATATTCTCTGAAATACTGTGTTCTGTGGATTTTTTTCCTCTTTGTGTGTGTGTGTGTGTGGAGAATTTAATTGTTTGACAGGTGCACAAACTTTAAAGTACCTGGTCTTTCATGTTAATATTCAGAATGGTCAGAATTCATGTTAAAGTGTCTATTGCTGATATGTAATCTCTTAGTTGCACTCCCAGCCCTCCAGCTTCTGCTGCAGAATGTCACTTGAAATATACTCATTCATTATTGTCAAAAACAAAAGTTTTTTGTTGGAAAACCGTTTCTACTGAATAAAATATGAAGTTACTTTAGCTGTATATTCACATTGGCTTCTGTCAAGATAAACATGACTAGATTCCCTAGCATTCATAATGTGGAGGAATGTATTGAAATGGTGTTTTTATTGGAGACCTTTATACACTGAGACATAAAGAATGGATTTTAGCATAATTCATAAATACATTTGAACAAACCCAGCAATATTCTAGAAGTACTTTCTGGATCTGACCAGTTAAATATTGGGACATTGGAACAATCACTACAAAATATACTGTAGCACTTAAATCTTCATGGTTTCTGGTGCTTCTTGAAAAGCATCATGCAGCTTTGTATATGGACAATAAAGTATTTTTCCGAAAGTGACATACAGAGAATTAGAATGTCAGTTGTAAGTTAATAAACTCTCTTCCAAGAGATCAGTATTACCTTTTTCCTTTGTCTATTTTGATTAATAAGTCACCAAAGTAAGTAAGCCCATGCAGGAATTAGTAGGATTTAAACTAATAGTCAAAGAAGTTTTGCAAATCCATAAAATAGTGTGTCTGACTCTGTTCTGGTACTCCTTCATGTAATTGCTTTGCAGCATATAGGATTATGGGAACTTGGTGATGTTTTCATATCATCTTGTGTATGGTATTGTACTGAAAGTGAACATACAGCTCTTCCCAGTCTGGCTTCTCTTCTAGGGAAAGGCACTACAATAAGAAGGCACTAGAAAGCATTTGTTTTTAAGATAAATGGGACACAACTACCAATGGGATATCATGTTTTTTGCCAATTTGCTTACCTTGCAAAATGTCATTTTTCAGTTTTAAGTGACAAAGCTAACGGAATTTGGGCAAATAATTCCTTTGTCTCTGCTGCTAACACACATTGAATTGATATATTTAAAAATCTAATTTTCATCTTGTTCGTTTTAACTTATCTGGAACAATGACAAGATAAGTTAGTATCTTGCTGTCTTCATTTGATGGTTTAGTATACAGTATTCAGTGAGGTTGGGTTTACTGTCTGGGGAAGCTTTTTTTATTACAGTAGAGTCCAGAAGCCCCTACTGAGATTGTGCTGTGCAGATTCACTTGTGCTACTGTTTGTTACATCATTACACTTTAAATATATTCCACTTTATGGTGCATAAAAATACTGAAAAAATATCCTTAAACTCAATTAAATGTGTGTTATGTGGGTTGGAAGTTATATCATTAACCTTGCTGTTGATACATGTGTATGCTTGACAGTGCTGGCAATGGATTTCACAAAGACGACTTTCATAACCAGCTTATGACTGGAAGATAGCTAATGTGATGCCAATTTTTAAAAAGGCTCCAGAGGTGACCCTGGCAAATACGTTAGCAAGTCTAACTTCAGTACCAAGCAAACTAGTTGAAACTATAGTAAAGAACAGAGTTGTCAAACACATAGATTAACATAATTTATTGAAAGAGTCAATATCGTTTTTGTAAAAAGAAATCATGTCTGACCCATCTACTAGAATTCTTTGAGCAGGTCAATGGGAATGTAGATTGGGGGGGAGGGAGGAGAGGGAGTGAATTAGTGGATATACTGTACTTAGATTTCCAGAAAGCCTTTGACAAGGTTCCTTAACCAAAGGTTATTAAGCAAAAGTAATCTGTGATGGGGTAAGAGGGAATCATTAAGAAAGGAATAGTTAATACAACACTAACTTATTGCTTCAATATAAATACATGGTATGTTCATATTTTGAATACTGCATGCAGATTGTGACTGTGTGCAGTCACAGATCCTTGGGACTATTCCTAGGTGTGCTGATTATGCTACCAACACTCACTGTCTTTCTTTCGGGCTCCTCACCACCCTGTCCCGCTGTCAGATTCTGTGGGGTTCCCCAGGCAAGGCGCAAAGTTGGGGTACTCCTCCCTCCAGAGCAATGCAGACACTGGACCACTTCAGCTCTGGGAGAATGCAGTTCTAAGGCACAGTACCCAGGAAGCCAACCCCCCAAAAGGATCAACACCCCCAAATAATTGGTCTTCATGTATGAGTTTTACAGTATGAAAACTCATTTGAGCAAGCCCCCATTGTCAATGAAAGAGGGATGTGCATGCTGATTGTCCTCTTTTCCCTCTCTTCCCCTCCGCCCCCTGCAACAATTATTTACACTGGTTTGAGTTTTTATTAGGTGCAACCACTTAAATCCTGTTTGTATGTGAAAACAGACAGATCAAAGTAAGTTACAAAATTAACATGAAAAAATGTGTAGCTAGTTCTAATACACTAAAACTTGTAAATAGTTCCTTACCCTAAAATCTGTTAATATTTCAGGCAAGCCTTCAAGTCAAAGATCTTTTACTCTGACTTGGGTCTTCAGTTATACTTGTCCCCCAGTCAGCTGAAGACAAAGGCACTGATAGCTTTTCATTGCTTAAATAGGCTTTTCTTGGGTGGGAATCTTTTCTTCTATATCCCTCCTCTCCTGGGAAATGACCTAGTTAAACTGGTATCCCAGTACAAGACAGTATGATCAATGTCTTCCTAAGACCAACCATTGCTTAGACTTAACTTGAGAACAGCCTTGTTTGTCCTTTAAGTTGATCACCCAGTCATTGAGACTTCCAGAGCACCATTGATGGCTCTCCTAAGCATATTTAAAACCATGAACAATCTCATAAATCCTATTTCTAAATTTACATACCAGAATGATGCATGCACCAAAATAAGATATATAGATCCAGCAGATTAGAACATTAAAATAGATTACTTGAGGTATTTTATCCATCTTTGAGTTATGCATATTAATGTTCATATACCAATTTCATAAAGTATTGGGGGGGGAGGGGAATAGGGGGGACTGTCACAGATATGGTCACCTCATCTCAAAAAAGAAATACAGGTTGAACCTTCCTAGACTGACACCCTCCCAACCTGACTGATCCTAGACGGAGCAATTTGCTGGACTGGGGAGGGGTTCTCCTTTTCCTTGGCCACCCCAGGCTCTGCTCTTCCCACAGGGGTAAGGAGGAGCATTCTGTTCTCCCCCCGCCCCTCCTGCCACTGCCCTGCTGACATGCAGGGGTCTGCTTTTCCCCTGTGGCTTTGCTGACATGGGCAGTGGGGGCTTTGCACTCCCCCGGAAGCTCCCACTGCCACCTGGTACTCCATGCTCTGCCTGGCAGTTCCACTGCCACCAGTGGCCCTGCTGCCACACAGGGCTCTGCGTTATTGACTCCTTAGTCTGGCAACGCTCCTGGCCCCACAGGGTCACCCTGATGATGCCAGGCCAGGAGCGTTGCCTTACTAAAGTCTGGATTACAGCGTTTCAACTTGTATTGTAATTGGAAAAGATTCAGAAAAGGGCAACAAATATGATTTGGGGTGCGGAATGGCTGCTACATGAGGAGAAATTAATAAGACTGGGACTTTTCAGCTTGGAAAAGAGATGACTTAAGAAGGGATGGGATATAGAGAGAGATACAATTGTGACTGGTATGGAGAAAGTGAATATGGAAGAATTATTTACTCCTTCCTGTAACACAAGAACTAGGGGTCACCAAATGATATTAATATGTAGCAGGTTTAAAACAAACAAAAGGAAGTACTACTTTACACAATGCACAGTCATCCTGTGGAACTCCTTGCCAGAGGAGGTTGTGAAGACCAGGACTTGAATTGCGTTCAAAAAAGAACTTGATAAATTCATGGAGGATAGGTCCATCAATGGCTTTTAGCCAGGATGGGCAGAAATGGTGTCCCTAGCTTCTGTTTTTCAGAAGCTGGGACTGGATGACAGGAATGGATCACCTGTTCTCTTCATTCCCTCTGGGGCACCTGGCATTGGGCACTGTCAGAAAATAGAATAAAGGGCTAGATGGACCATTGGTCTAGCATAGCTGTTCTTATGTTAATCTCGTAGTCGAGAAATTAGTGTGACAAACAGGGCTGACCCAAGTCATCTTGGTGCCCTGGGCCCCAGGCGCACGGTGCCCAGGGCACGTGGCCCCACCTCTGGACGCATGGCGCATGCGCTGCCCAGTTGGCCTGGCCACTGCGAATGGCGTGCAGACCGGGGCTGCCCGGGGTGGGCTGCGCCTGGCCGTGCAGGGCCCTGAGGCTGCAGGGGGAAGGGTGCTGCTGGCTGGTGCTGCAGGGGTTAACACGGCCCCCGCCCCAGGCGGCTGCTGCGGTCCGCATAGGTTGGCGCCTTGGGCAGCTTCCTGGCTAGCCCACCCCTTAGTCCAGCTCTGGTGGCCAAAAGAAGAGTGGAGTAAATAGAGTGTAGAAAAATTTACAGTATGTTTGGGGGCAGGTCTGGGATTTGATATGTCAAATTAATAGCTGAGATTTAAAAATTTTGCGGTGAAATCAGTGGAAAAAAGTGCCTCAAATAGATTTTTTTTTTTAAAATGGGTTTGTGAGTTGAAATGAGTGAAAAATTTTTAAACTTGTGATTATAACTTGAAAAGCAATTACAAATGCATTGGAGAGGTATGTAATCGTCTCAATAGAATAGATTTCCATGTCAAATGTCTTCAATTTATGAGTGTTTCCTGTCAATTTTGCATACTGAGGTGTTATTTGAGTGCTTTCTCTCTCAGTTGCAATAAGGAAGGTTCTTCAGGGGAAATAGGACTATTGATTGCACTTGTACATCCCCATAGCCTTCAAAGGATTTACACAGGTAACCTGGTTTGACTTGATTATATTTTTGTTGCTGCACAAGAAGGGATAGATTCCAGATTACTATTAGTTTGTAAGTTAACAGAACTAAAAAGCCATAGAAATGTCTGCCACTAAAATCAGATACAACTAAATACCTGATGCATCTGTTCCATGTGTTAAAGGTGTCATTTTATAATACATTTTTTAAGAGTAAAACTACACTTTAAAATGAAGAGGTGAAAGTGAAGGTGCAGAAATACTTTGATATGGTCAAAAGTGATACACTTTAAATTTGAGAAACAATGCAGATGCTTTGGAATACAACTGTCACAGATCTCATTAGCATCAAGGTGAGTTAGGTAATATTTCTATTCGACCAACTTCTGTTGGTGAAAGAAACTTTTGAGCTTACACAAAGCTCTTCATCTTGCAAGCTTCTCTCTTTAACGGAAATTGGTCCAGTAAAAGATATTACCTCATCCATCTTGTCTCTTTGATATCCTGGGACCAAGTTGGCTATAACACTACATGAATCTGGTTGTCTGATAGCCAGAACTTAATCTCAGTTATTCATGGAAATCATAAATATTTAAACATAGTCAAAATCTGAGGGGAATAATATAAGTCGTCACTTTGTCAAAGGATAGGAATGTAATCCATTAAAATATTAGCAACTCCAGGTGACTTATTACAAGTTTTTAGTTAGCAATCTTGATTTAATAAGTAGATTACAGTTTAACTGGAGTATAAAGGTCCTTTGCCATTAAAAGAATGTGAAAGTCTTGAATAAAGAATATCCACATGAAAACTACAGAGGAGACATGGAAGTGACAAAGCTATAAGAGGAGAACTGTATATGAATATTCGATCAAAAACTTGAAAAACAGAGGTAAGAGCCATACCAGTAGTATTTTTTAAAGTGATAATGCATTGAGGTCAGACAATTCTTTGTCATTTCAGTATTGTCAGGCTTGTAGCTTTATAGTCATATGTTGTAATTTATGATAGTTGTAAAAATGGTGAAATTTAGATGTTTTTAAATGCATACTCATTACTATTCAAATAGCACCAGTGGTACGCTATGGCACATAAAGTACATGGGAAAACAAACAGAAACATTTATTTGGTTCATTTAGCAAGGTACTAGGACTGTATGGTACACTTCAGTTTGATGTATTAAATTGTGATCCTTTATTTTGCAGAGATTTTAAATTTTGCTGCACGAGAGAGAAACTTTTTCTACATGGAATTGGTAGTTTTATATGCAGTTTTCTAGATCATGCAGCCTCCCTGAATTCTTTCTGAGAGGATCACAGAGATCAATATTGCAATGAAGAAGAGGTTAAGGAGTTGTCACTTTAAAGATGGAAATAACTTACCTCAAAAACATTTAGATGGAATTTGTCGCACAAGCCCATCTCTAAATCTATAAGTTTAGTACAGAGACATATGAAACACATACACATGATTACATATTAGAAACATATTACAGAAGAAGCTTATCCTAGACTGCATAGTCTGTCTTCTCTTGAAATCTGCACAAAGTGCTGAGCTTTGCAGCTATCCAAATGCATCTTAAATTCAAATCTCTTTTGTAAAAACCATGCAAACATTCTAACGAGGAAATTTAGAAAAATATTAATCAAATTAAAACAGCTGTTACATTCCACAGAGTTTCTGTGTTACATTCCGTCACTGACTATAGAATTCATATTTAAGTAGACTGCTAATTTATTGACAAGTAGTACTAGTAGGAAGGAAGCCAACAACTTAAAAGGGTAAATAGACTTGTGTAGATTTTAAGCAAAATGATTCAGATGTTTTATTGAGGCCACCCTAAGTATCTGACATCTACCATACCAATAGCCAAATTGTCTGAAATATGTTTTACCCTTTCATTCAGACTCTGGAGTATCGATGTTGATAGAAGTCTGCTGTTGACTTTCTGCAAGCAGTACAAAAATCTATCTTCATACAGCATACATACGTTTTTAATAATACCTGCCAGGCCAGTGTGCTTTTATGTAGGAGGATCTTGTACAAAGAGCATTACTTAAATACAGAGGAAGTCTAGGGATGTAAAATCCAGGTTAAACCTAGCATTTAATGAGTTAACTAATTAACAGGTTAACTGCTTAAGCTGGGATCCCAGTGACGGGCTGCTGCTGTAGCGGGGGAGGGGACCGAGAGCAGGCTGCCAGCAACTGACCCCCATGTGGGGCCGGAGCAGGCCTCTGCCAATGGTGAGCCACAGGCTACTTCCAGGTACTGGTTAACCAGCACACGGTAAGCAGAATCCAATAAGGGTGATGCTTACCTGGTACTGGTTACCCATTCATATCCCTAATGGAGACAGATTATTAACTCTTAGGCAAAACTCGTCTTCATGTTATAGAAATCCTTGGCCTGCTCATGAGGAAGTTGCGAAAAAAGCTGGAACAGAAGTGTTTGGTACATGTCAGATTATAAAGAGGCTTATTACTTTCACGTGAGGAAATATTATAGAGACTTCCCCTTAACCACTGTTTGGAGAGCACGAGGCATACCAGAGCGGTCGAGAAAGGCTTCCCTTGTCGACTGTGCCGTGTCTAGACTGCCGCGCTGTGCTGGATCAGCTGATGGTTGGCACAGCGTGGTGGCCATTTTTATTTTAATGAAGCGGGGATTATTTAAATCCCCGCTTCTTTGACTATGCCAAATAAACTATTTTACATGGCCATGTAGTCTAGACGTAGCCATAGTGTCACATCTTAGTCCAACGCCCTGCTCAAAGAAGGACCAATCCCAGCTAAAATAACTTAAAAGATAACAAATAGTCTTGCAGCACCTTAGAAACTAATAAAATTTGTACATGGTCATTCAAGAATTTTGTCAAGCCTGGCCTTAAAAATCTCTGAGGATGAAGATTTCATCATCTTCCTAAGCAACCCATTCCAGTGCTTCACCACCAGTTAGTGAAATAGTTTTTCCTAATATCTAATTTACATCTCCCAACTACAACTTGAGACCATTACTCCTTGTTCTGTCATCTGCCACCACTCTAGCTCCATTCTCTTTGGACCCTCCCCCCTTTAAGCAGTTGAAGGCTGCTATCAAATTCCCCCTCATTCTTTTCTTCTGCAGACTAAATAAGCTCAGCTCCCTCAGCCTCTGCTCAGAAATCATTTGCTGCAGCCCCCTAATTATTTTTCTTGTCCTCTGTTGGACTCTCTCCAGTTTGCCATCATCCTTTTTGTAGTAGGGAGCCCAAAACTGGCCTCTTCAGTGCCAAGCAGAAGAGAATAATCACTTCCCTCAGTCTTTGGGCAATGTGCCTATTAATGCAGCCCAACATGTTGTTAGCCTTCTTGGCAACAAGACAAATTGATGATTCATATTCAGCTTCTTATCTACTATAATTCCTACGTCCTTTTTGCACAACTGTAGCCAGTCGGTCCCTAGCCTGTAGTGCTGTATGGGATTCTTCCATCCTAAATGCAGGACTCTGCACTTGTCCTCGTTGAATCTCATCAGATTTGTTTTGACCCAATTCTCCAGTTTGTCTAAATCACTTTGGATCCTTTATCCTCATCCTCCAGCATATCTACCTCTTCCCCTGAGCTTAGCGTCATCTGTAAATTTGCTGAGGGTGCAATCTATCCCCTCATCCAGATATTAATGAAGAGGTTGAACAAAACTGACCAGGACCGACCAAATGCCAGTTTGAAATACAGTATGAGGACTGATGGGTCAAATACAGATTGACTGCTGTGTTAAAACTGTTCACCCACTGGTTTGTCTCTTTCCTGTGTGAGTTCATACAAGAGCACAGTGATTAGTTTTACCCACATATTTATTGTTGGGATATGTAGTGCACTGGATGAGGTACATGCTTCTGGTTATGAGTGTGGAGAAGTTGGGGGGTTGTTTGAAGGCTTCAGTGGGGGTTCAGGAAAGATATTTGCATCTCAGGGGTTCCGTTAGGTATGGCTTGTAGTTTGATACTCTATATGGGTACGTC
Source organism: Pelodiscus sinensis (assembly GCF_052426305.1). Classification (NCBI taxonomy): domain Eukaryota; kingdom Metazoa; phylum Chordata; order Testudines; family Trionychidae; genus Pelodiscus; species Pelodiscus sinensis. The sequence continues at coordinate 293,522,469 of NC_143052.1, read as the reverse complement.
TATACTACATGGCTCCGTCGCCGGAGCCATGTAAAATAGTTTACTCAGCATAGTCAATGAAGTGGGGATTTAAATAATCCCCACTTCATTAAAATAAAAATGGCTGCCAGGCTGTGCCAATGATCAGCTGATCTGGCACAGCGCGGCAGTCTAGACGCAGCGCGATTGCCAAGGAAAGCCTTTGTTGACCGCTCCGGTATGTCTCGTGAAATGAGGTTTACTGGAGCGGTCAACAAAGGCTTCCCTTGTCGACCTCGCCATTTCTAGACTGCCGCGCTGTGCCGAATCAGCTGATCGTCGGGGCAGCGCGGCGACCATTTTTATTTTAATGAAGTGGGGATTATTTAAATCCCCGCTTCATTGACTATGCTGAGTAAACTATTTTACATGGCTCCGTCGACAGAGCCATGTAGTCCAGTTGTACTCTTATGTTCTGGTGTGGGATAGTAGGTTACAACTAGGGGTGTGAGGTCAGAAAGTTTTATTTCTCTGTTGGGGCAGATTCTCTGTGGCCTGTTTTATGATGTGACCTACTTCTATGGTGGAGTGTTCTAGTTTGGTGAAGACTGTTCTGAGTATGTTAAGGTCAGGCCTGTTCATGGGAAGATGAGGGAGCAATTGCCTCAGGGCCCAGCCATTCAAACGGGCCCAGAGCTCCCAGCTGCTGCCGTTGCTAGCACAGCAGCAGCAGTGGCCAGAGCCATGGTGCCCTTTGAACTGATATGGGAGTGCTACTCTGCATGGCTTGGGGGGGGGGGGCAGTCCAGGAGGCACTAAAGGCTGATTGCCCTTGGCTCTGCCCCTTCTGCCCTTGGTACTGCTCCTTCTGGAAGTGTGGAATGGGCCCCCACACCTTGTCCCAGGGCCTACAGTGTCTGTTGGCCCCACTGGTTAAGGTGTATATGCTGGACTTTCTCTTTCACCTAGCATTTTGCTGTGACCCTGAGTATATCCTTCCCAGACCCGAAAAAGAACTCTACAACTACACTCTCTCTTAACAGTGTGCAGTGAAGTTTGATGACAGCTTTTTGATGGAAAATCTATAGTACTATTGCCATATGTTCCAACCTGCTGCCACTGCTTGCATACAGGGTGTAGTAATGGACAAAGAATGACGTTTACACTTTCTGGGAAAGAGTCTTGATGTTTAGGAAACAGATTAAAGGATTGTAGTGGAGATGAATTGTTGGCAAATGACAATTTGATACTCGCGGACCTGGTCACATTTTAAAGAAAGGGCCTGGCATTGAATTGAGCTTCATGAGGACTTTTAAAAGGTCCTGGGTGTAGTTGTAATTTTTAAATGTTTGCACAAAATGAAAGAGTTAAAAAAGGCTGCCAGAACCCCAGAAAAATAGGACCAAAATGTCAGGCTGACATTGTGCAGTGTAAAGCTCCACTTGCCACACTTTGCTCATGCATTTCAACAATATTTTTCAAAGAGCACAGGAGAAAGGTATGGTGTAGAGAGGGGATAAATCTGAGCTAGAAGGCAGCCACTGTATTTCAGATCTACACAGCATGGTGGATAAATTTTCAGAGGTGAGTTAGTCGAACTACACAACCTCTTAGGAGAACATAAGTCATATCAACCACAATTAATATTTTTCAGCCTAACTATGACACAGACTGCCAGTGAGGGGGTTGGAGAATGGAAGAGAGGAAGGGGAAGGGTTCAATTGCCCCAGGGCCCGGCAATTCAAAAGGGTCCTACGATAGCCGTGGTAGCCAGAGCCCCAGGTAATTTACATCACCACTGGAGTGCTGTGCAGTACATTCCAGGCAACTCTGCGGGCTGGCTGGGGGCAGGGGCAGTGCAGCACTGGGGACTGGCTATCCTGCTGCCTCGGCCCTTCCAGCTGAGGACCTGTCCCTCTTGGGAGCGCATAGCCTCCCTTCCCCCCACCCTACTGCATGATTTGCCCAGATACCTGGCAATTCTTTCAGCCTCCCTGAATGTTACTATTAGCTTGGGAGCTGGAAAAAGCTGGGGGAATTGAAAGTTGTGAAATTAATTCACAATCAGTGTTGGTAAATGTAGAGTAGCCTGTGTGTACACTCATACATATTCAACAGGACTAGTCATCCAAGGATCTGGACGTTGTTAATACAAGAGTCTTCTGAGGATCATTTAGTTGGCATTACAAACTTCTGTTTCTCTCTGTTGTGTCATAACAATCATATTATACAAACCTGTGTCTAAAACTAGGTCTTAATCTAACCACTGAAGCCCGGGGGAAGGGAGGAGGGGGGAGAGATGGAGCGCTGTCTTTTGATTTCAGTGGGTATTGACGCAGACCCTTAAATTGCAAACTGGGGTAGAGAGTTTGTCATCTGTTTGGCACAGTTTATTAATAGCATAGGGTTGTGTACACCTACCATGCACTATAACTTAAGTTATTGGAGAAGAAAGCTAGAACAACATGACTCATCATGACCCAAATTTCCATCTGCCTCTTTCTTCTGCTTATTTTGACTTCGTTTCATAAGGATTTGTTCCTCCTTTCTGTTCACAGTCCAGTGCACACTTAGGCAAATCCTGGATCTCATCCCACCTGTTTCTCATCTTTTTCCCAGTAGACTTATCTAGGATTCCTATGGCACATTATAGACTAACAGATTTATTGGAGCATAAGCTTTCGTGGGCAAAGACATGCATCTGACGAAGTGGGTCTTTACCCACAAAAGCTTATGCTTCAATACATCTGTTAGTCTATAAGGGTATGTCTACACTACCCCGCTAGTTCGAACTAGCGGGGTAATGTAGGCATACCGCACTTGCAAATGAAGCCCAGGATTTGAATTTCCCGGGCTTCATTTGCATAAGCGGGGAGCCGCCATTTTTAAATCCACGCTTGTTTGAACCCCGTGTAGCACGGCTACACGGGGCTTGAACTAGGTAGTTCGGACTAGGTTCCTATTCCGAACTACCGGTACACCTCGTTCCGTTCGAACAAGCGGGGATTTAAAAATGACGGCTCCCCGCTTATGCAAATGAAGCCCGGGAAATTCAAATCCCGGGCTTCATTTGCAAGTGCGGTATGCCTACATTACCCTCCTAGTTCGAACTAGGAGGGTAGTGTAGACATACCCTAAGGTGCCACAGGACTCCTCGTCGCTTTTGCAGATTCAGGCTATCAGGCTAACATGGCTATCCCTCTGATACTTATCTAGGATTGAATGTCAGCTCTTTTTAATCTCTATAGTGTCAGAGGTTTCCTCTTGAATGTTGTAATGAGCCATTAATATTCATAAAAATAGAGAAGCCTCTTATGTCGGCATCTGAGGGATTAATGGGAACTGGAGATTGGTTGCTCATAGCTTACAAATCATCTTTTGCAGTTTAAAGACAATACGCATGCTGTCATTGGGATGTGAATTACCACCGGCGGGGATTTGCCACAACCTGTTGTGGGCATGGTTATACTGTCCCAATGAGAGATGGCTAATCCTGGAATACCATAAACACTTCTGAGGATCAAACTTCTATCTTTGGTGTGCACTACATTTCATTAATTTCCCTGAGAAGTAAATGCTTTCTTTCTCTTTCTCATAGGCTATGTCTAGACTCTTTCGAAAGAGGCTCTTTCGAAAGATACTTTCGAAAGAGCCTCTTTCGAAAGAGAGCGTCTAGACTGCAGCGGAACTTTCGAAAAAGCAAGCCGCTTTTTCGAAAGAAAGCACCCAGTGAGTCTGGATGCTCTCTTTCTAAAAAGCCTGTTTGCTTTCAAGAACGACTTTTTTCGAAAGAGCACTTTTGAAAGAAGGCGTTCTTCCTCGTGGACTGAGGTTTACCGCCATCGAAAGAAAAGCCGCATTCTTTCGATTTAATTTCAAAAGTTCCGCTGCAGTCTAGACGCAGGTGACTTTTTTTTTGAAAAAAGACTACTTTTTTCGGAAAAACCCCTGAGTCTGGACACAGCCATACATACTGTTTTGTCTAGGAGAGGTGATGTGTGGAATGTGGTCCAGTGAACAGAGGACAGAAGTAGGTAGCAGAAGACCCAGATTTTTATCCCAATTTTTACTGTAAGGCCTCAGGTAGTTTACTTAATATCATTGTTACAGTTTCCCCATGTGAAGGTGCATCTACACTGCACCCGTAGCTCGGAATAAGATTCATAGCGCCAAATTTTGAAATAGAGCACTATTGTGAAATATCTCTTAATCCTTGTGGAATGAGGTTTACAGGGACATCGGAATAGCGAGCCCATTATTTTGAAAGCTATTTTGAAATAATGGGCTTGTTTAAAAGATGTGGAATAGCTATTTTGGGATACCAGAAGTATCCCAAAATAGTGCTGCAGTGTAGACATACTTTGAGAGAAGGGGATAATCTAGTTTGTTTCACAGTAGTGAGTTAACCATATGCAAATCTGCATACCCACATTAATGAGTAGCTACTATAACAGCACTCTCAATGAAGTCAAAGGGACTACTTGTGTCATTAACAACTCACCAGTGGGAATGAGGAGTTCACAATCTCTTAAAAAATGAACATTTATATCATACTCTGACACATGCAGATGGCAGGTGAATGGTTATGTGTTTTATTGTATTATTTTTAAATTTTCTGTTGTATAAGTAGAAGAACCTCATAAGGTTTATTTTTCTGTCACTGAGTCTGGAATCTTCAGGCGGTAGCCGAGTTAGTCTGTTACAAAAAAAACCCCAACAACAACAAATGGTCTGATAGCACTTTATAAACTAACAAAACATGTAGATGGTATTGTGCCCACGAAAGCTCATGACACCATCTACATGTTTTGTTAGTCTATAAATTGCTACCAGATCATTTGTTGTTTTTCATGTCTGGAATTTTAAGCCAGATTCTTCTCACCTACATCATGCGAACATCATTGTAACTGTATTGAATTAAATACACCTGATACACCTGATTTACACCAGTGTAAGAAGAGAATTGGGTTCAATACACATACTCTTACCAGCAAGAATTATTTGCACAAATACCTGAAGCAGTGATGGAGACTGGACTTTCATATCTAGCCCTCACCAAAAACAAAACAAAACAAAAAAGCAAACAAACCACTCTGGGTATCTTTTTAAATCAAAGTCTATCTTAAGAAATATTCTAGTGCTATTTTTCTTATTTTCTTTTGTTTCAGTCAGAATTTGGCATAGTCAGCCATCCAGTTAATAGTATACATAAAACTGAATGTAATTTCAATCCCCCCAATTAATACTTTTACCCTATTTATTTTATTCTACCCATTTCTTGAAGTAAATTTCTAATTGTTTTTTACATTGTATTCAGTGGCCCAGATTTTCCTGAAATGAGAACTTCTCAGTATGTGTGATGGTCTTAAAAAAGAAGCTCTACATCTCTGTCTTCCTGATGATTTTGATTGTGAGTGTTAAGTACTGATAATACAGCCCGTGTTAGTTGTTTCAGGCTTCCCTTTGTCTCTGGAAAGACACAGGCCCGCAAGCCTGTCTCCCGATTAAGTAAAATAACAAATGTATAGCTCTACATCAACTCACAATAAGATACTTGATTTAGCTTGACATGGCATGCAGATTGGAGCATTACACTGCTCTAATTTGTTTGTCTTTGTTGGGATATTATTTTTAGTGGGAATATAACTAGGGAACATTTTTTATGGTGCAATCCAAAGCTTGCTGAATTTAGTGGCGGTCTTTTCACTGTCATCAGTGGATTTTGGAACTGGTCCTTATTAAGCGGTCTTATTGCTATTAATAATTTTATTTGTAAAGCCTTTCCACCTCAGGCTTTACCAGATATTACTTACATATACATAACAGGAAATTTCTGTCTTAACCCCCTGCTGGATTCTCTGATTCCCTGTCATTCACAGCCAGCCAATCCAAAATACAACTGCTCTAGTTTCCTTGATGCCTGTTGTCCAGTACACCTTATTCACCTCTTTGAATCCCTCCAGTGGCTGTCCCTCACCCATGAGGTTAAGTTTAAACTTATCCTTATGTGTTATCTTCAAGGATCTGCACAACTCTGTCCTGACCAACACATCCTTAGTTGTTTCTTTTTGAAGCTGAAAAGTCCCAGTCTCATTAATCTACATAGGAACGGCCATAGTCAAACCAAAGGTCCATCTAACCCAGTATCTGACAGTGGCCAATGCCAATTGCCCCAAAGGGAGTGATCAGAACAGGTAATCATCATGTGATTCCTCTCCTGTCATCCATTTCCCGCATCTGACAAAGAGAGGCTAGGGACACTGTTTCTATCCATCTGGGCTTATAGCAATTGATGGACCTAACCTCCATGAATTTATCTAGTTTGTTTTAAACTAGATATATCCATGTAGCAGATGTTTCATATCCCTAATCATTTTGTTGCTCTTTTCTGAATCTTTTCCAATTCTAATACATCTTTTTAGAAATGGGACAACTGGAGCTTCATGCAGTATTCAAGATGTGGACCTATCATGAGGCAATATGATATTTTGTTTTATTTATCCCTTTGCTAATGATTCCCAATATTTTGTCAGGTTTTTTTGACTGCCACTGCATATTAAATAGATATTTTCAGAGAACATCCACAATAAGCCCTAGATCTCTTTCTTGAGTAGTAACAACTAATTTAGACCTCATTGTTTTGTACGTATAGTTAAGATTATGTTATCCAATGTGCTTAAACATTCCAAAATTCTGATTTGTAAAGTTCTTCTTTGGAATGTTACATTTACGTGAAAGCAAGAAAGACACTGGCTTAGAATGTGGTATCCCTGTACTGTTGATGTCACAGCTGACACTTTTCAGCTGCCTGAGAGCTTCCACACTGAGACTCAAAAATGTCTCTTCTACTAAGAATCTTTGTCAAACATAGTTCTTAGTTTCTGCTTAGTCAGTGTGTCGTTTCCCATGTGAACTTTCATATTGCTGTAGTGAGCACATTTTTTCCATCTTTGTTACAATGAAGAGAAGTTCCTTTGGTGGGCAGCCAATTGCTTGAATCATAATTGGACTCCTGGGATCAGCCCTGGCTTTATACTCCAGCAATTGGATCAGGAGTAGCAAAATGAATGGCTGAGTGGATAAATCAATTCTCTAGATCCATGGGTTTCAACCTTTTTTTCAGGTACAGACCCCTAAGAAATTACAAACAGAGGTGTAAGCCCTTTGGAAATCTTAGACATAGTCTGCAACACCTTTCCCTCTCCCCCACACATATACTCAGGGGTCCACAGACCTCAGGTTGAAAACCACTGCTTTAGAGTGGCATCTGCTAGTCCTTTCTGCCAGATAAACAACTGAATGGTTCACACGAGGGAGCTGTTCTCCTTCACAGAGAGGCAGAGGAGGAGGAGGGGAAATATCAATATCAAACATCATTCTGAATAAGGAATCAAATGAAGAAAGAAAGCTAATTAGAAACAGAAAGCCTGGTGTTATCGTGAAGTAAGAACTTTCTGAAGCACATAAAATGCAAGGTTGCTGTACATGAAATTTATTTTACACATGAAACAGTAAATGTTAGAGCAAGCCTGAGACTTGGAGGAACTGTTGGCTTCGACCCAGTTTTTTAAAGGTACCTAGGTGCCTAAAGATGTACCCAGAGATGCCTAACTTTCATTTGAAAACAATGGGGTTTAGAAACCTACATTCTTTTTTAAAAATCCCATAGATGTCTAACTCCCAAATGGAAGTTAGGTACTAAGATGCCTAGTGGAATTTTTAGAAGCACCACCCTGCATCTTGCAGCACCCAATTACCATTAAAAAGCTGTCCCTCTATTTTTTTTGCTTCTGTTTAAAAAACACTACCTATTCTCTAAAAGAAATAATTGGTCAATATTGTGTGGCTGCCCCTGCTTCATTGAACTTATCAGCAAGCACTCAGGGACTTAATTAGGAGCAGCATCAGGCCTTATGTTATTTTTTCCCCTATAATAAATTCCCAAAGGAACATTCAAGTGAAATTCTTCATAATCTTAGTGTTTGGTGGAGCTGATCCAGTGAAATGAGCAGCACCCAAGGTAATGAGTAGAGGCTGTCCAGAACACTTCTCTTTAGTGACAAGCCCTTTGGGAGGAATTCATCTCACCCGTGTGTTTCCATTCTACTTAGAACCAACGATTCTGGTGCAGGAAGAAATTTAGCAGAAAGGGCACTTCAGCACAGAATAATGTGTGCAATGGCTGCCGTGAAGCTATGGGAGGCCCAAGGATGTCTAAAATCACTGGTCTATTGTGGAATTTCATTTTCCGAAGGAGTTAGTCATTGTGGGAGTCATCCTTTGTGGTCTGAATTCAGAAATTCAGGACTAGAGCCTTTGTTTTGCTCTGCATGTGCAAGAGTGAGCACTGACCATCAAAATCCACTGAATCAAAGTTCTGCGAAGAAGGGAGAATTGCAGCCCTCCAAAGTGGAAGCCAAGGGCAATGTGAGGGTCCCCTGAAGTGTAAACTGCGCTGTTTTCTGAGCAAAGTGTTTTCTCTGTTGTCTTTGTTGGCTCGTATTTGGAAGGCTGCCATTTTGAAGATGCAAACTAAAGGAGCTGCTTTGGCAGTAGGCCAGCAACTCAACTGCTTAATTTTATTAATTAAAACTTTCAGGAATATAGCAAGTTTGCTAGAAAGCAGGTCTATCTGGTAAGCAGACACTGCAGCTTTTTTCCTACATGCATGGGATTATCTGAGTATAAGTAGGATGATGCGGAATATCTAGGTAAAATTAGGACTATGTCGAATATGCTTGTCATACACAGAGACACACTTAACTCTTCAAGATGTGCCCATGACTAAATGGACTAACTGTGTGACCTTTTTACTGGGACTCTTGGCCTTCCTCATCCACTGTCTTTTATTTTGTATGTTACCCTCATGCTTGGGTCACATCTCCATTTGGATTCAAAATCCTTTGAGTGAAATCCTGGCCCCAGTGAAGACAGTGACAAAATTCCCATTGACTTCATTAGAGTCATCATTTCACCCATTTATTCACTCTGTAAACCAGACCTACCACTTCTGAGGACCGTAAAATACAGAAATAATAATTTGCTAGATGTATTTGTCTAGGATGTGCTGGAAAATTTTACCTACTTTTATCCAGATGCCAAAGATTTGCTGTATGTAAAGAAACCAAAGCCATGTGCAATAATGTGCAATTATAGCCCAGTGTCCAAATTCATCCTTGATAACTCTAGGAAAGTCATTGTGATGTTATAACTTATGGAAACGCAACAGACTGACGTGTATACATCAACACTACGTTGGTGGGACACTGCTTTGTTCATGATGGGCCTCTGTCCCCAGATGAGAGGTTTCTTTTGTAGAATCTTTTATAAAAATACATCTTCTCTAACAAGTGTAATGGGATCATTAAAAAATCAGGGTCCCATGTTCACTTTTTTCTTGGCCCTAGATTTAGGCACAGACTCCAACTTCTGCAACTGAACTGTGCTCAAGCATCTAAGCTTTCATTAAAAAAATGTAATGAACCAAATAGTTGGGATTGGTCCTGCCTTGGGCAGGGGGCTGGACTTGATGATATCGTGAGATCTTCCTGCTCTATGAGTCTAAATACAAGTTGATGACCTGGTGTCTGCCTGAGTCTGCAACTAGCCTGAAATGATAGTTGTCAGGAAGATGTGCACTGTCCCATTTACCCCAGTGGTGTTGTGTGAACAGGCAGTCCCCGAGTTACGCGGATCCGACTTACGTCGGATTCGCAGTTACGAACGGGGCTTTTCTCGCCCCGGAGGATGGGAGCGGCGGGACGCCCAGATGCGCCGCGGTCCGCCGCCCCCGTCCTCCGGGGCGAGAAAAGCTGCTCCCCGTCTCCCTGGTCTGCAGGGAGACGGGGAGCAAAGCCTTGGAGCATGCCCGCAGCGGGACAGCCCAGGCGCGCTTGGGCTGTCCCGCTGCGGGTGTGCTCCGCGGCTTTGCTCCCCGTCTCCCTGGTCTGACCAGCAGACCAGGGAGATGGGGAGCAAAGCCTCGGAGCATGCCAGCAGTGAGACAGCCGCGGTGCGCCTGGACTGTCCCGCTGCCCGCGTGCTCTGCGGCTTTGCTCTGCGTCTCTCAGGTCAGCAGACCAGGGAGACGGAGCAAAGCCGTGGAGGACTTGGGCGGTCCCGCCACCCCCGTGTCCCTGGTCTGCTTGGGGGGGGTGCAGCTAGTGGCTCCCCCGCCAGCAGACCAGGCTTTTCTTGCCTACGCCGCTCCGGACCAACCTGGCAGCACCCCAGCTGCTCTGCCTCAGGCGTCTTGATTCAGCTGCTGCTGGTCAGTTTCAGCAGCGGCTGAATCAGGACGCCTGGGGCAGAGCAGCTGGGGTGCTGCTGGGTTGCTCCAGTAGCGCCGAGGAGCCGCGCTACTGGAGCAACCCAGCAGCACCCCAGCTGCTCTGCCCCAGGCGTCCCCAAGTCAGCCGCTGCTGAAACTGACCAGCGGCTGACTACAGAAAGCCCGAGGCAGAGTTGCTCTGCCCCAGGCTTCCTGGAATCAGCCGCTGATCAGTTTCAGCAGCAGCTGACTTGGGGACGCCTGGGGTTCTTAAGTTGAATCTGTATGTAAGTCAGAACTGGCGTCCAGATTCAGCCGCGGTTGAAACTGATCAGTTTCAGCAGCAGCTGACTCCAGTTCCGACTTACATACAGATTCAACTTAAGAACAACCTACAGTCCCTATCTTGTACGTAACCCGGGGACTGCCTATATATGTATGTGTATGTGGAGTCCACTTTGAAAAATAATTATGACAATTTAATATCTACAATATTAGCTATTTCACTGCTGATCATTTTAATAGAAGCAGCCAGCTAATGTACATACTCTACAATCCCAAACTGCCTCCCACACCTTTCAAGATCAAAAAGCCTCAACTACTTCCTGCTCATATGCCAAAATATCCAGCTTTCTCTTTAAGAACGTTTTAAGTGGACTTTTTTTCATTTTGAGTTCCGAATTCTGCAGCATGCAGAACATTTGAAATGTTGGAGAGCATAAAATCAATGAAATGTAGTAATATCAAATTAATAACACAGGTAATACTGCATTGATTGTATTATTCATGTTCATATTTAATTCAATAAAACCTTAATTTTTGTAATGTACCTGAGGCTGTTGAGGAATTTCCAATCTGCTCTCTTGAAGTTTCACAGAATGCAGGCTCCTTGCCACAGTATTCTTGGGGCCTCGCATGTTAGGTGGTGTTCATTGAGGTTCACTTGCTGTCTGAGTCACAATCAATAGTAAAAAAACAACCTGCAACTCAGAAAAAAATCAGAGACAAAGACTCTGGTCCAAATTCATCCCTGGTACAAGTCCATTGATTTAAACTCTTCCACTTATCAGTCCCACTTCAGAGATTAGAATTTCTCTTGTACCTTCAGCAGTCTTCTCTATGTCCTTTACCTCCTAGTCTCAGCATAGTGTGGCTCCTACTTGTGCTGGTTCTTTTAAAAATCTTGGTGGTGAAGATACTCCATTGTACAGCATTTAGCAAGATCTTAGCGGAGCCTTCTCAGACTTGGCCAAATGGGCCAGCCTCATGGCTTCAGATCACATTGCAGAAGATCATTATTAATAAATATTAATGTTATGAAATAGTATATGGACACTAGTAAGTGTGATTCTGCCCATATAAATGTTCAATGCCTATGACATGTTTGGGGTTGAAATCCAAACCAATGTTTATGTTCAGTCTCTAAAGATATTGAATGGAATTTACCTTTCTTTAAAGAATGTTAACCTTCAGACCTAAATTGGCTGACTGTCTTCAAGAGATAATTAAATAATATGATGGTTTAAGGACCTACAGATCTTCTGTTCCATTGAGTCCAAGGATTATGTTCTAAAACCTCTAATATGGTTTGAAATCCTAGGCACAGCTGTTAAATGTGAGTTTCTCGACCTTAAAGAGACAACGTGAATCTACTAAAATCAGTAGCGAAAGAAAGAAAATTAGTGAAATTTTTATCCATGACACAGAAGAATCATTAGGAATGCTGGCAGAAAAGTCTTCATCTACTGTAAGAAAGTCTGTGCAATGTTGGAAAGAGAGAGAAATCAAATGAGCATATTAAATGCTAAAAGCTTCATCTTTTCACTGCTATTGGTACTGAAGCTGATTGAAATGCTAGCCACCCATATATCAACAAAGAAAACTCAATAGTGGATTATAATGCTGAGTTTCACACTGTTATTTACCTAGCCTGGCCTTCTGCTGTGCTATCAGACAAACAACATATTCTCTTTCTTCCTAAGTGATGAGAGAGAGGAATCCATGATGCCAGAGACTGGCAACAGTTTGAAGCATATGGAGAGATAAAATCAAAGCTACTCAGAATTGCTACATTTTCCAAAGGGGCATGAGAGTTTCTTGCTTTCGAGCCATCAAGTATTTTGTATTGAGGTTAATCCAGACTGTTACTACCACTCAAAGGTTTTACCAGCATAAAATTAATCAGTTAAATAGCAATGATTATTGAAATGAAAATAAGAACAACTCTACTGTGTCAGATCAAAGAACCACCTTAGCTCAGTATCCTGTGTTCCAACAGTGGCCAATGCCAGATGCCCAAGAAGGAATGAACAGAAAAAGTAATCATTAAGGGTACGGCTAGACTGCAGGGTATTTTTGGGATACCAGAGGTATCCTGAAAAAACTCCGCCCTGTCCAGGGAATGCGTTTGCTCTTCTGGTTGTTTTTTTTTTTTTTTGTGGAAGAGCAAATGTCCTCTTTCGGAAGCTCCTGAATTCCTCATTCCACGAGGAAGAAGGGGGCTTTTGAAAGAGAGAGGTTTTCTGAAATTTGACCTAGCCTAAACTGGCCAAATTTCAGAAAAGCCTCTTCCGACAAAAGTATCAGAAAAAGATATGCAAAATGCAGAGCCATTTTGTGTATCTTTTCCCGATAGATCCTTGCAGTCTAGATGTACCCTAAGTGATCCATCTCCTGCCATCCATTTCCAGCTTTTGGCCAACAGAGTCTAAACTGTGTCTAAACGGCTGTTTCACTTCCGAAATAATCATTTTCGAAAGAATGTGCGGCCGCCATTACGCAAATGAAGCACAGGAAATTCAAATCCCGGCTTCATTTGCAATTTCGATATGTCTAAATTACATCCCTCTTTCAAAAGAGGGATGTAGTTTAGACATGCCCTCAGGTTTGCGAGATCCCCTTTTAAGTCTTTGCTGTCTAGTGTGGACTTAACTATCTTGAGCTGTTTAGTATCATCTGCAAATTTTGTCACCTCATGGCTTACCCCTTTTTCTAGATAGTTTGTGAATATGTTAAATAGGTTTAATATTAACATAAAATATTTTTGAATGACATTACGTGTCAAATCTTTTAAGACTTATTTCATGATTTCCTGTACAGGTAGAAAAACCTAATAGAGAATGTTTCTGTGTCACAGAAAAAAAAAAAAAGGTGTCATCTTTATCTTTCTAGTCACTCTGAGGAACTCTTTGCTAGAGGATGTAGTGATTTTTGAGGAGCTTTAAAGGGCAAAGCCTTTGCACTGATGAGATTGTGTGACAGCTAGGAACAAGTGTCTGAAATGTTTTTGTACTATAGGAACCTATTCACCTAGAAATTCCAGCATTTATCTTTGGGGAGCCCCTGGTTGCTGTTTTTCATTCAGAGGTTCTTTCCTCTAATTCTGAGAGCCTCCAGCCCTTCTTAAAGGTCTGCATTGACAATCCTGGAAACTGATATGTCCTACCCCCTACTTTTCTGCCTGAAACATACACTATAGGGATCTTTAGGGGAGAGGGTGTGATTAGCTTTCCATGTCAGGAACACTATCCCTGGTGACACCACTGCACACCTGGTTACAGAGCTCTGCAACTTTGTCCTTACCCACAACTATTTTCAATTTGGGGACAATTTATATCTTCAAGTCAGTGGCACAGCCATGGGCATCCGCATGACTCCACAGTATGCCAACATCTTTATGGCTCACCTTGAACAATGTTTCCTCGGCTCCTGCCCTGTAGCATCCTTACTCTACTTATGTTACATTGATGACATCATCCTCATATGGACCCACAGGAAGGAGACCTTCCACAGGGATTTCAACAACTTCCACCCACCATCAATCTCAGCCTTGATCAGCCCCATGATAAATCTGCTTCCTTGACACTACAGTACAATTACATGATGGACACATTTCCACCACCTTATACCAGAAACCTACCAACGGTTACACTTACCTACATGCCTCTAGCTTGCATCCCAGACACATTTCCCAATCAATTGTTTACAGCCAGGTCCTAAGATTCAACCGAATTTGCTCCAATCCCACGGACAGAGACAAACACCTACTGGACCTATATAGAGCATTCTTAAAAGTCAAATACCCACCCGGAGAAGTGAAAAAACAGATTGACAGAGCCAGACTGGTACCCAGACATCAGCTTCTTCAAGATAGGCCCAACAAAGAAAACAACAGAACTCCACTTGTCATCACCGACAGCCCCCAACTTAAACCTCTCCAGCGCATTATCAACAATATACAACCTATCCTGGAAAATGATCCCTCACTCTTGCAGGACTTGTGGTACAGGCCAATTCTCGCCTACAGACAACCCCCTAACCTTAAACAAATTCTTTCCAGCAACCACGCAGCACACCTCCATCATACTCATCCAGGAACCCACCCCTGCAATCAACTCCGGTGCCAACTCTGTCCACACATCTATACAAGCGACATCATCACAAGACCTAACCACATAAACCACCACATCGGAGACTCATACAACTGCACAACCACCAATGTGATCTATGCCACCAAGTGCCAGCAATTCCCCTCTGCCATGTATATTGGCCAAACTGGACAGTCTCTGTGACAAAGGATTAATGGACACAAGTCAGATATTCAAAAAGGTAAGTCACAGAAACTTGTTGGGGAACATTTTAACTTGCCTGGGGAACTCATTAATAGATCTCAAAGTTACCCTATTATTACAAGCCAATTAAAAAAAAAAAACAGCTTGAAAAAGAATAGTAATAGAGATGTAGCCGTGTTAGGGTATGTCTACACTACAGCACTAATTCGAATGAACTTAATTCGAATTAGTTAATTCGAACTAAGCTAATTCAAATTAGCGCATCTAGACCTAAAAACTAATTCGAATTAGCATTTTGCTAATTCAAACTAGCGCGTCCACACTGATTATACGCTGGGTCGCATTTAAAGGCAGCTGAAACCGGTTCCGGCAGGGCATCAGGTCAGTAGTTGCTTTGTGTGGCTGCTGTCTGAGGCTATCTGAGGCTTGTGCTTAAAGGGACCCCCCTGAACAGCCGGTTCTCAGCTTTTCTGCTTGCTTGCCTACCTCGCCGAGGGACAGCAAAATGTTTCTCTCTCTGCCTGCCTGTGTCGGTGCTTCCTATTGGGGATGCCGCCGCAGTTGGCACCAGAGAGCCAGAGCTCGCCCTGGGCATGCTGCTCCAGTTTTTGGACTTGCTGCTGCAAGCCTGCCAGCAATGTCTGGAGGCTGCCTTGCACCATCTGGTACACGTCAGCCCCCTGCCTCTCCTCCTGGCCTCCCCGGGGGTCGTGGAGGAGTGGCAGCAGCGCCCGAAAGCCAGCGTGCCCTGCCGCATCTGGCGTCTGGACACCAGCAGCGACTGGTGGGACCTCATCGTCCTGGAGCGCTGGGGAGACCAACAGTGGACCCAGAACTTCAGGATGAAGAAGGACACCTTCCTGGAGCTCTGCGAGTGGCTCGCCCCTGCTCTGCAGCGATGGGACACTCGCATGAGGCCCGCCAACTGCCTCCAGAAGCATGTGGCCATCGCCCTGTGGAAGCTCTCTATGCCGGACAGCTGCCGATCCGTCGGGAACCAGTTTGGCGTGGGGAGATCCACCATCGGAGCAGTGCTCATGGAGGTATGGCACCCACCGGTCACTGGGGCTGCAAGAAGGGGATGGGCCGCCCCAGGGAAAACGTGTGGGGGGGAGGAAGTGAAAGTGTCCCTCATGGGAGGGTTCAGTCTGTCCCGGCCGTCCTACGTGCCGCCCGCGGGGGTTGCTTCTGGGAATGGGGCAGTGCCAGGGAACGAACACTCCCAGCCACCTGGGCGCCCCAGTGATTCGCGGATTGCTGTGTCTCTCTGCAGGTGGTCAAGGTCATCAACCAGGTGCTGCTCCACAGGGTGGTCCACCTCACCGACCCGGACATGGTCATCCGGGGGTTTGGCGCCCTCGGCTTCTCCAACTGCGGGGGGGCCATCGATGGAACGCACATCCCCATCCGGGCCATGGAACACCAGGTCTCCCAGTACATCAACCACAAGGGGTACTTCTCCATCTTCCTGCAGGCCGTGTGTGACCACTGGGGCATTAATGTGGGCTGGTCCGGCAAGGCACACGACTCCGGGGTGTTCTGGAACTCCTCTGTGTGCCAGAGGCTGCAGGCTGGGACCTTCTTCCCCGACTGTGCCACATCAGGGTTGGGGACGTGGACATGCCCGTCTGCCTGGTGTGGGATGCGGCTTACCTCCTACAGCTCTGGCTGATGAAGCCGTACACGGGGCACCTCAACCCCTCCCGGCAAGCCTTCAATGCCAGATTCACCAGGGCCTACATCGAGGTCGAGGGGGCCTTCGGATGCCTGAAATCCCGATTTCGATGTCTCCTCACCTGCCTTGACCTTGCCGAGCACAATATCCCTCCCGTGGTGGCAGCATGTTGTGTGCTGCACAATTTATGTGAGTCAAGTGGGAGGCTTTCCTGCTAGCCTAGATGGCTGAGGCTGAGCGCATGGCTGGCCAGTACGTGCACCGCCATACTGCCACCATCCGGGAGGCCCAGCAGGAGGCCATCTGGATCCGGGAAGCCCTGAGGGAGAGCTTCAAGGTGGAAGAGGACTGAACTCTCCCTGCATGCCCCACTGGGGCCTTCTTCCCCTTTCCTCTCCCTAACCCCCCCTTCCTAATGTAAAATAAACACATCTGTTTTGCCAACAAAAATCTCTTTATTGTACATAACTGGGGTGGGGGAGGGAGGAGTGAGAGTGGGAGAGGGGAGGGGGAAACCTGGGAGGAGGGAGCTGGAAGGGGGAGGAAGGGAAGGGAAAACTCAGGGTTGAGGGTCCTGCTGGCTCTCCCATCTCACAGCACTGCAGGTGCGGGGGCGTCGAGGGGGAGTGGGTGTGGAGGGTAGGGCAGGAGGGACGAGAGGTGTGGAGGAAGCGGGAGGGGGAGCAGGGATGGGAGGAGGAGTGAGAGCTGGGGCAGCCGCAGGGGCTGGAGCAGGAGGAGGCAGGAACCTGTCCACCAGGGTCTGGAGGTGATCTCTGAGAGCACAGCTCTCCTCCTCTAGCACCTCCAAGCTCTGCTGCCGCAGCTGCAGATCCTCCCAGACCTAGTGGTCCTGGATGAGGACATGGTGCTCCAGTAGTCACAGGTGCTGCCGGTGGTAGTCCTCCAGGTTGTGGGTGCGCCTGCTGGCCCGGGTGCGGGTGGCTGTTGCAGGCAGGGTGGTGTGCCCTGCGTCCCAGGTGCTGCGGTTGTGGTGAAACAAGAGCAGTGGTCAGTTCTCTGTGGGGACATGGTGGGTGAAACCCAACCCCCCTCTGCAAGGCGAGGTCAGCATGTGGGGAAAGGGCCAGGGCCACTGCATGACACCCAGCTGCTGCTCCATGGTGGGCAAGGCCCAGGTGCACGGTCCCTGGGCTCCCTCTTCCCCCTATGCCAGCCATACACCTAAGGGGACCATGATGGCACTCACATATGGAGCTGTCCCCGGCCTCGGACGACCCAGCCGATGTGCTCTGTGGGGTACTTCAGGGGTCCTGGGTCCTGGGTCCTGGGCAGGCTCCCTGCAGGCTCCTGGCTCTCAGCATCCTCCTCCTTCTCTTCTGTGTCAGGGATAGGTCCCTCTGCCCCGGGTTGATCACCACCCGGGGGGCATGGACTGCGTGAGCCCCCAGGATGCAGTCCAGGGTCTCAAAGTGAGGGCATGCCTTCGGGTTGGCCCCTGCCTGGGAGGCCCTGGAGTAGGCCTGCCGCAGGTCCTTAATTTTGCAGCGGACCTGCTCCTGTGTCTGCATGTGGCCTCTGGTGGCCAGGCTGTCAGCCATGCGGCTGTAGACAGCCGCGTTACTGTGGTTAGTGCGGAGATCGTGGACGTTGGAGGCCTCCCCCCAAACCTCAATGAGGTCCACGATCTCCACACTCAACCAGGCAGGCGCCTGCCTCTTGCAGCCCCAGGCAGGCTCCTGTGAGCTGCCAGCCTGGTCCTGGGAAGGGGCGGAGGGCTGGGTGGCAGCGGGTGGCTGGCTTATCTTGTGCCAGGTGGAGGGTCTGCTGGCTGGGTGCTGGCGGGCTTGTAACTGGCACAAGCACAGTAGCCAGACCATGGCCCTTTAAGGGCTCTGAGGCTGGGAGGGGGGCAGAAGAGTTTCCCTGGTTTGGCCCAGAGTGGCCACCAGGGCAAGCTGAGAAGGGATAGCTTCCAACTAGTTTGAATTAAGTGGCTACACAGCCCTTAATTTTAACTACTTAATTCGAACTAGGCGTTAGTCCTCATAGAATGTTTACCTAGTTTGAATAAAGCACTCCACCAGTTCAAATTAAATTCGAACTAGGGATTTGTATGTATAGACGCTATTAAAGTTAATTCGAACTAACGGCTGTTAGTTCGAATTAACTTTGTAGTGTAGACATACCCTCAGTCTGGTCTTGCTGAAACAAAAGACAGGACTATGCTGCACTTTAACGACTAACAAGATGGTTTATTAGGTGATGAGCTTTTGTGGGCCTAATAAACTGTCTTTTTAGTCATTAATTAGGCCCACAAAAGCTCATCACCTAATAAACCATCTTGTTAGTCTTTAAAGTGTTGCATAGTCCTGTCTTTTGTTTCAGCTTGAAAAAGAGGCTGCGGAACTTGATTTCATTTACAAGTCTGACATCTGCAATAGAGGTTAAAACAAAGACCTTAACTGGATGACCTGCTACATTCCACATCCGAATGACATAAAAAGCCAAGTACCGGGTCCTTTAGAGTACTTAGAATCAGCTTCATTTAGCATGGGCACTCTGACTGACAATATTTTTTCCCCGTTTTTTTTCTTCTCTCTCTCTCCCCATCACCTCTCTTTCTCTGCTGTTTATTTGCAACCTGGACCCCTTAACTCTATTCATGTAAAGAAGTGGGTTGTGCCCATGAAAACTCATACATTTGTTGTTAGTCTGCTTTTTTTTTGTTAGCCTTTAAGATACTGCAGGACTATTTGTTGGGGTTTTTTTACATTTTTTTTCAGTTACAGACTAACACGGCTACCCCCCTGAAACTTTTTCATGGTCATTCAGTCCTAAACCTTCTCTAAGATTGCTAACAAGAGTGCCAGTTGTGGCTTTTATGATGAAAATATTTGCCCCTTAAGAACTAGAGTGAAATCATCAATTAATGTAACAGATTTTTAAAATGTAAAAAGTCTGAGTTAAGAATGAAGCCTCATAACACTAATGAAATCTTTGCATCTTCTTCTGCCAGTCCTTAATATTTATAAAATGTGTGAGGGGAAAAAATACCCAAAGTATCTGATTAGGTTTCTATTGACTTCCAAATCTGTCATCTTGATAGGGTAAGGACTCAGTTTTTTAATCCTTAATCTTGAGAATATCTGTTACTCATGGGAGTAGGGTCATTGATTTTACTGGGACTACAGCATCACTCCTTCTCACACTGAAATAATTGGAAAACTCCCATAGCTTTAAACAGTGAAGGATTAGATGCTATCTATGGAAAGGTTGTCAGTTAATGTTTTCCAGGAGACCAAATGGGAATTCAGAATCCATTTACCGAATGTTTTCAGACTCTGTAATAATATTACATACAAAGAAAATGTTAAAAGAATGGTATAGATACAAATGTTAGGACACATCAGAATTAAAGCTGCCTCCTTTCTATATATGTTATGATATAATCTTTAATTACTTGATTACATACTAGTTTTTCCACATGACCTCTGCCTAATAGTGCACAGGATGGATGGTGCTCATTTAATGAGCAGTTACTCCATATTGTTTTCTCCTCATTGTTCAATGTGTCGCCCTGAGCCATATTTATTGCACGCTATTCAAACCCTGCTCTGAAGAGAGAAATATTGACTTCTTCCTCAGAAGCTGACAGCTTCGAAATACTGATTTATTTTTATAACACTCCTGTGAGGTTGAGGGTCTATTATCTCCATTGCACACACAGGGAACTGATGCACCAAGAGATTAAGGTCAAAAGTATCCACTAATTTTGGGTGCCCAGTTTGAAACTCCCAGGATCTGATTTTTTTCTGAGTACTTAGTATTATATAGCACTTTAAAAGTCCAAAGCACAATTCCCCTTGACTTCAGATGCAGCTGTGAGTGCAAATCAGGCCCTCGTGTCTCAAACTGAGTACTTGAAGAAATGAGGAACACCTGATTAGTGACCCCCGGGGTTCAAGTGACTTGCCTAACATCACATAAGAACTCTATGGTAGAAGCAGGAAAAAATCCAGTTCCGCAGGACAACATTGAGCTGCCTGAACCATTATTAGACCATCTAGTCTCTTCCTGAAAAAAACAACAAGGAATCTTGTGGCACTGTAAAAATTTATTTGGACATAAACGTTTGTGGGCAAAACCCCACTTCATCAGGTGCATGATAAAGAGGGTTTTTGCCCTGAGAAGCTTATGCCCAAATAAATCTGTTAGGGTGCCGCAAGATTCCTCGTTTGTTTTTATGACTACAGGCTAACACAGCTACTCCTCTAATGCTGTTCTGTTCTTGTAATCCCCTGCCTCACTCACAACACTACTTTCAACTTCTGCACAAAAAGAAGCACAGGGCCCTATAGACAACAGTCCACTTCACTACACAACCCTGGTTAATCCCCAGAGCATGGTCCATCCCAGAGAAAATATAGCATATGACGACCATGTAACTACAGATTTTTATAATGCATATGCACAAGGGGGCTTCTCTATATAAGTCTGTAGCCAGACAGGCCCCCCCCCATCTCAAACAATCTTGCTTGCCCTCTGAGATGTCTGTATACAGGGCAGAGAAGGAACAATAAGAAAATCAGCATAGCCATTAAGCTTTGATCTGCTTTGATGCGAGACCAGGATATGCAAGTTTCTCTGACTCTGAGTAACGATTAAGGAAATAAACTGAGCTCGAGGCTGCAAGAAGTGCCCGGCTGGCACCCATGTTGATTCGAACACACACAGTCCCTGGGAGAGGAATTTCCCACTGAGAAAAAGAATGTCCAGTACTTCCAATTTAATCCTCTCAACTTTCTCTTACAAGTGTAAATTAAGTTCACAACTCCCTTGTAAGAACTGGTCTCACAAAAGACAGACCAGCACCATTTGGCATTACAGATAAGAAAGAGAAAATACGAGACCCAACGGGTATATAAGGTGGTACAGCAGCACACTCTCTTTTGAGTGTCAATCTGCCCTCTACCTGTTGGTCGGGTTCGGTGTTTGACCTCCCGAGGTTCCACGGGGATGCCCACCTCTTATTTTCGTCTTTCCGAGGAATTGAGGGACCGATCCTGGCCTGACACGCTGGGACCTAGTGACGCAGAAGGGGGTAAAAATTGTACCTGTATGTGTCCTTTTGTTATAGTGCATGCATAGAATAGAGCTCTTTAAAGATTAAGCTGTCATTTGGTACCATTATTTTCTATTTCCTATCTTTATCATCTTTGTAACCATTTTTTTCTATATATATAGATATATATTTGTCAGCAGTTAAGAAATAGAACAATAGCCATTGCAACCATATGATTTATAAGCTTCCTCAATAAACCTGTAAATGTTTAAGCTTTAACCTGACTCCTTCAGTTGCTGTAACAGAACCAGGCACAATTTAAAAAGAACTTCAGCCGGTCATTAGGGACAGTATAGGAAGAGCTTGGGTGTTTGGATTTGTGTCACACCCAGGTGGCAAAATCCATTGGGGCACTTCTCAGCCTCCCCCAGGCTGCCCGCTGCGAAGGAATCACAGATTCTAGCAGCTAAAATCTGAAGTGTAATAAGCTCTTCCTGTACACTTATTGGGGCGCCCATCAACCTCTTCCAGGTTGCCCACTGCAAGGGACCCCGGTCTCAGCAGTTGAAGTCTCGGGTGTATAGTATACACACACACACACACCACTCACTGCCCTGACTGTCGGCTGACAGAATTGGTGTAGTCAGCAGGATTGTGCTACTGGTTCACATACAGCAACATGAAGTCTGTCATGATAGACATGGATTTTAGTGGTATAGAAAAAGGGTTTGCCCGAGAGGGATGGGGTAACCCTAAATGGGACAAAGAGATGTTAGAGAAAGATTGGGGGAAATCCCAGGAGATCTGGGAACAGTTTCATAGCTGGCGAGCCGCTTGTAAGATCAAAAAGGGAAAAGGGAAAGGTGCTTGCATCTGGCTGTTAAAGGGTGCCTGGCAGGCAGCCTGTGCTAGCTACTGGGACTTAGAAACTGAGCTGATAAAGGTTAGAAATGAGAAGGAGGAACTGCGGAAACAATGTCAGAACTTAGATAGCCGGGTGCGGACACTAAGTAAAGACATGGAGCACCTACAGGGGCGGCTCCTCCCAATGTTAGAAAAGGAAGGGATTGCACGTATAGGGAAATTGGAAACCAAGCCACGAAGCATTAATAGAGCCAAAGTAGAAACTGCTCTGTGGTTAGATCCAGATGATTGGGGCGGAGACATCTGGGATTCCTCTGACGGAGAATCAGTTTCCTATTCACCTAACGAAAGGAAAGCAGCCCCAGTTCAGATGAGACCAGTTGTCACCTTTAAAATATCAGGTGAGGAAGGAGGAAGCTCAGGCAGTGAGGGGGAGGAAACTTCCACCTCTGGCATTTCTGATGGGTGTAAATCAGAAAATCAGAGGAAGAAAGGGAGCTGAACAGAAAGGACTACACTATCCTATAAGCCCGCAGAATTACGGGAAATACAGGCAGAATTCACTAAGGCCGTGTCCAGACTCAGGGGTTTTTTCGGGAAAAGTAGCCTTTTCCCAAAAAAACTTCCCCTGCGTCCAGACTCAAGCCGCGTTCTTTCGAAATTATTTTGAAAGAATGCGGCTTTTCTTTCGATGGTGGTAAACCTCGTTTCACGAGGAAGAACGCCTTCCTTCGAAAGTTCCTCTTTCGAAGGAAGGCGTTCTTCAATGTAAAGAGGCCGTCTTCGAAAGAGAGCATCCAGACTCGCTGGGTGCTCTCTTTCGAAAAAGCGGATTTTTCTTTCGAAAGATCCGCGTGCAGTCTAGACGCGATCTTTCGAAAGATGCTCTTTCGAAAGATGCTTTCGAAAGAGCATCTTTCGAAAGAAGCCTGCAGTCTAGACATAGCCTAAGAGACCTGAGGAAGGAATCATAGATTGGCTAGTCCGTATATGGGACAGCGGAGCCGGACACACGCATTTATCCTCCTCAGAGTGCAGTAGGCTTAATCTGGGTGCTGGAGTATTTCTCAGTCACTCAGATAAGAGGCCCAAAAACTCTCTGGGTCTTAGCCTGTAGGTGGGCTACAGGAATCTTTCGGGCAGACCGAAGCAAGCCTACAACTACACCGTGGGCGAATGTAGATGAAGTTATGCGGGCCCTGCAAATAGCAGCCACTATCAGCCTGTTGAATCAGATCAAATCCAACCCCGAGCGGGAGGTAGGGAACCCCTGGAAACAAAAGGGCCGACTAGATGAACTCAGACCGCTTCTGAAGGGAGCACCCAGTGCCCATAAGGCTATGTCCCTAAGTCTCCGAGACACCGTCCGAGCGGAGCCGGACACCACCTATCAAGGGTTACTGACAATGATGATACAGTACTTCCGGGAGTTTGGGGAAGGCGGCGCGCCACCGGCTAAAGCCAAGGTGTGGGAGCTAAAAGGAAACCCTAAAGGTAAACCAGAGGGTTTCAAGCCCAGGCGTGAGATAACTCCAGAAGAAAAGGAGCTCCGAACTAGACTCTGGAAGCAGAGCTTAGCCTTAGGCTACCCCAGAGATGTAATTCACGGACTACCAACTGGAAGATTAAAGCTCCTGGCCACTTTTAAGAAAGCTGATTCAGAGGGGGCAAACATAACTCGTAGTGCCCCTCCTGCTACAGACACCCCTTATACGACACTGCGACAGCAACTGCATGAGCTGCCACTTTCCCCAGTTAGCTGTGACCAGGGAAACTAAATAGTGGGGGTCAGCCTCCCCTCCACATAAACATGCTCAAAGGGGAGGAAAATCCCAGCAATGACCCCCGGATCCAAATAATTGTAAATGATAAACACACAGTATCTTTTCTGGTGGATACTGGAGCTCAAATATCCATGATTAGGCAGGAAGATTTTCATGGCCTGCCAACTTCTGGCCAAAAGCAAATACTAGTTACCGGAGTAAATGACACAGTTACAACTTATCCCCTGGTCAAAGTAAAATTGGATATTCCCTTAAAACCCCACAGATAGCCCCGAAAGCATGAAATAGTCCTTGGAAATGCCAACATACTTGGCATGGATGTCTTAAGAGGAAGGGAGGGAGTGATTAATGGAGAAAGATGGGCTTTTGGAGCTGGCCTTAAGTCACACGTGACTGTCCTGGGTGATACAGACACCCCTCGCTACAAGATTAGTTTGCTGACTCAAGCCCCCGCTCTCCCGCCTTCCACAGTAACCACAATGAAACAGTACAGTATCCCAGCCGAAGCTATAGCTCCGGTCTCTGAACTAATCAAAGACTTGGAAAAACGGGGAATCTTAGTTCGCACTTACTCCCCATATAACTCACCAGTATGGCCAGTAAATAAACCAAATGGGAAATGGAGACTCACTATAGACTATCGAAAACTAAATAGCACCATGGGACCTTTAACGGCTGCAGTTCCTAGCATGGTCGACATTGTAAACAGCATACAGACTTGGAACAAGCAGTGGTTGGCTGTACTAGATGTAAAGGATATGTTTTTCATGGTTCCCCTGCAACCTGCAGATCGGGAAAAATTAGCTTTCACCTGGAAAGGGGTTCAATATACTTTTACTCGTATGCCTCAAGGCTATAAACATTCCCCAACAATCTGCCATGGGGCACTGGCAAGGGTCCTAGATGGTCTGACCCTGCCATCGAGTGTCCAAATATTGCAGTACATAGATGACATCTTAATAGGAGGAGATTTCTCCGATGAGGTCCAAGAGGCCATGAATCAAGTAAGAACAACATTAGAAGGTCTTGGTTTGGATTTACCACCGGACAAATGCCAAGGCCCCTCTCATGAGGTAAAATTCCTGGGCACTGTCTGGATGGGAGGCAGGAGGATGGTCCCAAATGAGACAGTACAGGAACTTAGCCAAGCACCACCCCCCGAGGATAAAACACAGTTGAGACAATTGCTAGGAATTTTGGGATTTTGGAGGAAACATGTACCTGGCTTTGCGGTCATAACTCGACCATTGTACAATTTGCTTAGAAAACATGCTAAATGGGAGTGGGGCCCTAACCATGAGGAAGCTATGAAACAGCTCATAAACGAAATACAGACTTATCAGTCCATGGGCCCCATACACCCTAATGCCCCGTTCCATTTGTTCCTTACCGTGGGAAATACAGGAATGTCCCATGCCTTATGGCAGGAAGGTGAAACTGTACCCCGTCGTCCTATACAGTTTGGCTCAAAGTTATGGCAGGGGTCACAGTCAAATTACTTGCCTTATGAAAAGGTGCTTCTGGCAGCCTACACAGCCCTAAGGGAAACAGAGGAGCTAACCCAAGCTCAAACCATAACACTACACACTCCTCTTCCAATCATTAAGCCCATACTGGAGGGAAAGGAGCTGCCACCAGGCGTAGCCCAGAAAATGACTGTACAGAGATGGGCACTTTATTTGCACCACAGGGTAGGTGGGGCAGATACTGCACAAAACCCCACCATGATTAAAGAGTCCCTGTGGAGGGTGGGAATGCCTGAGGAATACCATCAGCCCCCACAGCAATCTCCTATTAAGGATGCAGCCCCATTTAACCCATCACAACCCGGGGGAGTATGGTTCACAGATGGCAGTGCCAAACTAGTGAAAGGAAAGTGGACAGGGAAGGCCGCTGCTGTATCAGCAGACACATCTGCTACACCTCTGACTGCAAACATAGAGGGATCAGCCCAGCTTGCAGAGCTGGCGGCAATTAAACTAGCTTGTGAGGCAGGCGCCAGTACCATCTATACTGACTCCTACGCTGTATGGGCTGGAGCCACCCAGTGGATAACTAACTGGAAAAATAATAACTGGGAAATAGGAGGAAAGCCTGTTTGGGGAGTGGAATATTGGAAATGGATATACCAGCATGCAACCCAACATGCACTGAGCATAGGCCATGTGGCAGCTCACCAAAAGAATAACACCCCGACTGCACAGCTGAATAACCTGGCAGCTGCAGTAGCACAGATCTCTGCTGTTCAGGTGGATTGGAACCGCCTGTACATTTGGCTACATGAAACCTTGGGACACAGAGGAAGCGATGAACTAGTACAGCAGGCACATGCCGGGGGGTGGCCTATCACCCACAAACAAGCCAGAGAATTGGTCCAAGCTTGCACCCTGTGTGCTGAGCTCAGGAAACATATAACAGAAGGACAACGGTTTGCCAGACTGAGAGATGGAAAGGTACTATGGGCAACCTGGCAAGTAGATTATATTGGTCCACTACCCACCAGTAAGGAAGGGTGGAAGTACGTTTTAACTGGAGTAGAAGTTATTTCAGGAATTGGGTTTGCTTACCCAACTCTAGTGGCAACAGGATTATCTACAGTCATGGGACTAAACCGCTTAATAGCCCTTGTCCCAACACCCCAAGAAATCCAGTCCGACAACGACTCACATTTTAAAAACAAGCTGGTAAATGAGTGGGCCCTCCGCAATGGAATCCAGTGGACTTTCCACCTCCTGTATCGACCCCAGTCTAATGGCATAGTCGAACGCTGGAATGGACTGTTAAAATCCCACCTGAGGCCTACGGATGGCAAATGGGGAAACAGACTGGATACTGTGGTGCAGAGATTAAACAACCGGCAGACCCCTACATGCAGTCCACTCCACAAGGGATTCTTCCCTACAGGGAGAACCCCTCCTAGCCCCACTGTACCACTCAAGGATCCTAAATATGCACCTGGAGACACTGTGGTAATCAAGCACCCCAGCTTGGGGACACAAACACGTGTACTACACTCCTACAAGGGAAAAGGAGTCTGGACCACTGCCAATGCTGAACTAACACCAATAACCATTACTGAGGCTTGGATCGTATCCAAGACCAGCTGACCTTATGTTTTATTCCAGGAAACCGAGGCAACGATCCCGGACAGTGCTCCAGCGGAATGGACCCTTCCCAATGCTGACTTGAATCCGGGAAGCTGCTATGAACTTGTTGTATATACATCACTCCTTGCTGTGACGCTTGCAATTGCTGTTGCTAGCCATAGACTGAACTTTGTGAGAAACCCTAAACTGAAGCAAGACATGGTACTCCGACTCGCCATAGTTTCCATCCTCATCTCAACTGTTGCTGCCACACCAGAACATCCGCTCAAAGGTGCTATTCAAGCCATCGCCTCCGCTGCTGGGGCCACGAACTGTTGGATGTGCACCTTGCTCAATTCATCCACTGGACTAGGAATCGAGTTTGTCCCTCTTAGCCTGAATGACTGGTGGAACAAGAGTGATGTTTTCCGATGGGGGCCGGTATGGTTTAACGACAGCGACCACCACACTCCTAAAAATGACTCTTGGGGGGAACTCAGGGGGTGGCAAGGAAAGTGGCAACAGACGGTATGGGGTAAGCCAATAGAATATGTAACTGGAATCTCCACAGACATGTACCCCATTTGTTTCGAAAATAAGGAAGGCAGTGGACCTCAACTAGGTAGTTTTGAGGACCACCAATGCACCCACATTGCAACTTTTAATAAAGGATCAGGGGCCTGGGATATGTATTCACATCAGGATAGCCACACCGACTGAGACACCCTAAAGTGCTGGGGAAACATTCTCAATGTCTCCCTTGGCCACAGACTCCTGTTTGGCATTAGCAATGCCGCCATTATCCCCCTAAACTTTAGTCAATACCCAGAAAGTAAGACCTGGCATAATAATTCCCTCTTCATAGTCCCTAGCACTGGACACATTTATAACCCTACGCTGGTAAAAGGCAATAGCCTGCTGCCTGGCCAGTGTGCTAAGGCAAATCTTTTTCGACCAGACCAGATCCTACAGGACCTATTAATTGCCCTCCAGTGCTCCATCACTAACAACAGCTACTGTGCTGCATATCATGCCCCCAAAGAAAAGCCCCTGGGGAAGGGATGGTATAAGGGACCATATTCCCCTATCCTTAACAAGGAACCTGGACTATTTTTCATTTGTGGAGAAAAGGCCTATAAATACCTGCCAGTAGGCTGGACAGGATGGTGCTCCCTGGGACACGCTGTGCCCGGCGGATTAACAGTGCACCCACACATCACGGCTCCAGGTATTACCAACCTCAGAAGCTTCCTACACAGATCCAGGAGGAAATTCACCCTAAACCCTCTCAGAGAACACCCCTCAGGTTTTCACGCATTTGCCCGTGCATTTTGGCCTTGGCTTGGAGTAAATGAGCTTGAACAAGCCTTAGTAAATGTTTCAGGTCAGCTGGAAATAGCCCTCAACCACACTGCAGATGCTCTAGGCATACTCAATGCAGCTCTCGTGTTTTTTTTTCTTTATCGCAAGCATTAAAAGAGGAGCAGAAGCGCCATATTCAAGTGGGCTGAATAAATGATGCTTTTAAAGGCAAAGTTCTGACAATTGTATCTGAGAATTTAGCTGTTTACTAACAAATTGTGTGTCATAAAAGATCACAAAAAGCATTCAAGTGACTATGGATTCATTCTCTGGTCAAGGACTTCAGTGAGATGTACTGTGACAATAGTAACAATCAACAGTGTTTCTGAGACGCAAGCAGGATAGGAGTTCCAATCTGTAAACGTGTTTTTTTTGTGTGTGCGATGTTTATCGTGCCAGTTTGGGCATCTACAATGACACTGAAAAACCATAATGGCTGTATTTTCATTATGGCACACGAAACTTAGAGGGCATTTTGCTCAAGTATTATTCATGCAAAACAAATAAGTACTTATGAAGCAAGGGTAAATCCATGATGTATTTGAATGTATTTGAATATGTTTGTAAGAGAGGGCTGGTCTGATGTAAACAGATGTATACAGGGAGATGGCAAAACTTGCATTTGATATAAAACTGCTCAAGATAGTTAAGTCCAAATCAGATTTCAAACACTTACAAAAGGATCTCAGAAAACTGGGTGACTGGGCAACAAAATGGCGGATGAAATTCAATGTAGATAAATGCAAAGTTGATAAATGCACATTGGATAACATAATCTTAACTATACATATAAAATGATGGATCTAAATTAGCAATTACCACTCAAGAAAGAGATCTAAGAGTCATTGTGGATCATTTTCTGAAAACATCTAAATGTACAGCAGCAGTGAAAAAAGCTAATTAAATGTTGGAAATTATTAGCAAAGGGATAGATAATCAGACAAAAAATATCATATTGTCTCTATATAAATCCATGGTACGCCCACATCTTAAATACTGCAGGCAGATGTGATCATCCCATCTCAAAAAAGATATAATGGAATTGGAATGGGTTCCAAAAAGGACAACAAAAATGATTAGGGATATGGAACAGCTTCCATGTGAGATTGAGACTTGGACTTTTCAGCTTGAAAAAGAGACAGCTAAGGGGGGGGGGGGGGAATATAATAAAGGTCTATAAAAATCTTGGATAATGTAGAGAAAGTAAATTAGGAAGTGTTGTTTACTCTTTCTCATAATACAAGAACTAGGGGTTACCAAATGAAATAAATAGGCAACAGGTTTAAAACAAACAAAAGGAAGTAATTTTTTCCCAACACACAGTCAACATGTAGAACGCCTTGCCAGAGGATGTTGTGGAGGCCAAGACTAGCAGGGTTCAAAAAAGAAGTAGATACATTGATGTGGATTAGGTCCATCAATGGCTATTAACTAGGATGGGCAGGGATAATGTTCCTAGCCTCTTTTTATTAATAGCAGGGAATGGGCGATAGGGAATGGATCAGTTAATGTGTATCTGTTGTGTTCATTCCCTGTGGGGCACCTGGCATTGGCCACTGTGAGAAAACAGGATACTGGGCTAGATGGACCTTTGATCTGACTGAATATATCTGTTTATGTTTTTATAGTTGTGTTCTCTGTTGTTTAAAGGGAAACCAAGGCATTAGTCATTGGTTAAGTCTCTTGTTTCTTGGGTTGGGAGTGCTGTGACATCAATGCTTCCCTTGTCAGAATGAGAAGTTCATGTTCCTTCACAGAGAACCCTGCAGTCTATCTTACTGTTTGAAGTAAGGCAATGGGTGGATTTCAAAATATTGGTTTTAATTTAGAAATCCTAAATGGTCTGGGCCATAATCAAGCCAGGTAGAAGCTTATTCCTCAAATAGTCCCATTGAAACAAAGGCTGCTACTTGAGGAATAATATAGTAATCTAGGGCTACATCTAGACTGCATTGCTTTTTCAGGATACTGGATGTATCCTGGAAAAGCAATGCCGTGTCCAAGGAATGTGCTTGCTTTTTCGAAAAAAAATCGAAAAAGCAGATGCACTCTTTCACCATCCCTGTAAACCTCGTTCTATGAGGAAGAAGGGATGTGTCGAAAGAGCACTTTCTTTTGACATTTGGTGCTGTGTAGACGCACCAAGCTTCGAAAGAGCCTCTTCGAAAGTAAAGCAAATTGTGTTTCTTTTTCCAATTTAACATTGCAGTGTAGATCTAGCGTAGTTGAGTTAGGCTATGTCTAGACTGCTGCTTTTTTTGGCAAAAGGTACGCAAATTGTGCTCTGCGATTTGCATATCTTTTTCTGATAGTTTCGTCGGAAGAGGCTTTACTGAAATTTGGCCCATCTACACTGGGCCAAATTTTAGAAAAACCTCCTCTTTCAGAAGAGCCCTTCTTCCTCATAAAATGAGGAATACATGGCTTCCAAAAGAGTGTGTCTGTTCTTCCGCAAAAAATGTCGGAGGTATCCCAGAAAAACTCCATAGTCTAGACATAGTCTTATGGTGGCAATAGCAGGTCATCTGAGACCTAGTTATTTCAGAGGCTTCCCCCCCCCAACACTATTATAGTTACCATTAGCAGGGGAGATAAAGACGTAACCATGTAGGTTTATACTTAACTGGATTGCCAGTTAGGATACAAAGAATAAAGGGAGAAAATGTCATGCTTTTGGTTATGATGCCCAAACAGAGTTTGTTGTACACAAACAATATGATGGGGTCCCATGGAAAAATAATATTATATTTCAATTTAAGACTATCATAATACAAATGCTCAAGGAGCCAAATCTAAAAGTGCTCAGGTAACCTATTGCTCCACAATACTTTTTAGCGTAGATGACTTGGGAATATATCTGAGTTCCATACACACTTCTTTAGGTGGTACAGCCATCTTTTTTTCTGGGGCATCATTTTTAGTTTGCATTTGCATTTTGAACCAGCCTCACTCACATGTGAAAGTATTTTATGGACAGGAGAGTTTTGAGCTTTCTAATCAAATAACTGGAGGAACATTTGAGAAAGCACATCAACACCACATACAGAAAGCTAGACTGAAAGATCAATTCACAGGCTCTCTTGTACTTCAGTCTTTGCTCTGCTTTTCTCTTTTAACCTTACATTTCCTTTATTTCCTCTGCATTTGTCTTTTGAGAATTGAGGATAATCTTGGTATGATCCTGCTTAGCCTTGGTTCAGATTTAACCGTAATGGCCTGCAAGTAGGACAGGATAGATAATGTAAAGGAGATAGAGTTTTCCTGGATGCAAGTCTAGTACTGTGGAATGAACTTCCCTAGGAACAAAAGACAATCACAAATCTTCCACTCTAGGTGCAAGGAGAATGTCTTCAGTCTGCTTTCTCTACCAACTTACCAGGAATATAGCAGTGTATACATATATTTAATACCCGCCCCTCCACTGAACATACAAATCTGTCTGTGGGGAGAAGGTGAGAGAGAGAATGAATCAGAAATGACAGATGTTAGACTTGTTGTTTAATGTACTACTGGAAGATGCTCAGATACTGTGTTGATGAAGGAAGCATAAGAACTTGAACTGAATAGAATGTGGCCCAGGTACCCACCATGTTTCTGCAGTTTCTTTGCTGTTTTGTCTGGAGCCAGCATTGTCAGCTGAGGTAAGTGAATACATCCTTAAAAAGCATTTTCTGTTTCTTTATGTCATATCAACTTGACCAATGTTTACTTGCCTTTTATGAGATGGTATGTGATTTATCACGTTTGTCTTTTGGAAAACAATGAGGTTTTCATGTAGGTGAATACTTCTGACAAGTCTTTTGTAAGATTTAAGGAAGAATTTCTATAAATAAAAGAAAAACTTTTTGTCTGTTCACTAGTGACCTTTGTCTCTATTTCCACACCCACAATTATCTTTACAGCCTTCCTCTAACACAGGGTTTCCCAACCTATGGGTCGCAACCCAAATATGGGTCACCATTACATTTCAAAAGGGTCACTAAGTGTCTCCCCAGATGGCTCTGTCTCCCTTTCTTCCCCCCATTTTTTAATTGTCTTGGGTCACCATCTTCCCGAATTGTCAGAATGGGTCTCCATCTGGAAAAGGTTGCGAACCGCTGTTCTAACACCTTCAGTTTCCTTAGTTCTTTGTATTGCACAGCCAGTCTCTGAGACATTTTTGTAATTGGCTTTACTGGGCTCTAAGAAGGATAGAGAGTTTTAATCTTTGGGGGTGGTTTTTTTTCTATTGTAAAATTGCTCACTGAAATGGCCACTTATTACATGTTACAACTTGCTCTATAACATCATTTGACAAATGCTGCAGTGATTCTGTATGGAAAAAGAGGAGGGAAAGAGGCAGATTTTGTTGCAGCAAAATGTGAAGCTTTTGTGTTGAGTAAGGGATGAGTAAAAACTGAATCAAGGCCTCAGGTTTTGGTACCTGTGTATTCATTGTTTTCATTCTGAAAATGTTGCTGTGAAATTACAAGTTATTTATTAGCTTGCTCATTTTACAAATTGCAAGTTTTTCTGTATTCTAACAACTATATTTTATTTTTAATGTACATTAGTAGCATTGAAAAATAACAAAGGGTTGAGGGAAAAGAAAACCAAATATACAGCAACTTTAACATGAACTCTTAAAGCAGAAAATAGCCTTGTTCCTAGTTTAATCTCAATTTTGGGGCATGCTGACAGCTGTAGTCTAGGAAAGAGTTAAGAATTGTAGGCTACTGAAGCAAGTCATCCTGGGAAAGGGGTCTGCCATGTGAGCCATGTGAGCCATAAATAGCTTCCTTCTGCCTTCAGAGCAGTGAGAGATTGGGGTCACGTCTCTACTTACCAGAGGATTGACACTCTGGTGAGCAATCCTATGGGATTTGATTTAGCGGGTCTAGTAAAGACCCGCTAAATCAAATGCTGAGGGCACCTCTTTGGTGCTGGCACTCCTCGCTGTCACAAGGTGTAAGGAAGTCGACCGGAGTATTTTTTCTATTGACTTCCTGCTGTGGGGCTGCTCCAGAAAATTGGTGCAAGGTAAGTCGATTCCAGCTACACAATTCATGTATCTGGATTGCGTATCTTGCATTGATTTTCTCCACCAGAATAGACCTGGCCTGGGAAAGAGAAGGAGTTGCTGATAGTCTTTTATTTGAAAGGCGCTAGATGACTGAGATGACTCAGGAGAAGAAATTTGTTTATTTTTGGATTTGGTTGATTTGGAACATTTGTGTTCATTTGAATGGAAAGCTGGTTTCCTGAGAGAGGGTGGTTTAGACTGGCTGGAGATCCAGATATGAAAAAGACTGGAGAGAAAAAAACCAAGAGACTGTGTTACTCCTCAGTAAATTGAACACAAAGAGATGATTACAGCTTCTAAGTCCCTGCATTGGGGAGATTGCTGAGAGTAGAGAGTGTTTTAGTTTAGACAAAGCATAACGATCCAGTGGCTGGAAGCTGAAGCTAGACAAATTCTAACTAGAAATAAAGCTCCTTTTTTAGCAGTGAAGGTAATTAACAGGGCTGCTGATGGTAGGAGAGCGGGAAGGCAAAGGGAGCAGCTGCTTTGGGGCCTAGTGATTAAAAGGGCCCAGGGTTCCTAGCTACCATAACAACTACTATGGCAGCAGCCAGAGCTCCAGTTCCCTTTATCACCATTGGAGTCCCACATAGCATGCTCTGGGCACTCCAAAGGGCTAGCTGGGGAAGGCTAGCCCCAGCCATGCCCTACCCACCCGAGCCCCCACCCCTTCCATGGGCACAGAGCTAGGCACGCTCCCATCTTATTCAGGGGCCCATCAGGTTTCTCTGCAGCCCTGGTAGTTGATCACTAGAACAACTTATTGAGAGATGTGGTTGACTGTTGCTCACCTGAAGTCTTTAAATCAAGACAGAATGTTTTTCCGCAAGATACATTTCAGCTCAGGTGGAAGTTCTGAGCTTGATGGAGGAAGCCTGCCTCTGTTCCCACCCCCTTGCCAAAGCCTCCTCCCCCAAGCAATGTGAGGCAGGGAATTACAGGGGGCCTGATGTGGGGCGGCAGCAAGAGTCTCTCCTCCCCCTCCCCCTGCACTCACCACAGCAGCAGGAACTGGAGCAGCCCAGCAACCTGTTCCACTCCTCTCTGTCCCATCCCAGTTCGCTGCACTCCACTTCTCATCCACCCCGATTGAATTAGCTCTGATATAACACTCCCATCTCTGTATCACAACTATCTGTTTCTTTTTCTTTCTCTTTCACTTCATGCATCTGATGAAGTGAGTTACAACTCACAAAAGCTTATGTCATAAAAAAATGTTAGTCTTTTAGGTGTCACCGGACTTCTTGTTGTTCTTGCTAAAACAGACTAACGTGGATACCCCTGAATCCTCTAATCTTAGAAAGAATACTTTTGCATAGTTAACATATGGAACAAAAAAGCAAAGCAAAGGAGCACATAATGCAGAGGAAACAAACACTGTGGGCTGATGTGTGGTTCAATGGATGAGACACTTATTTTGTCCATCCAATTTCTAACATTCTCTAAATCTCCATGATAATGTCAAAGGAGCAAGATTACAAAGCTGTAAAATGCAGCTATACATGTTTATCACCTTTCAAAGCTGGGACTACATGGGCTAAATTCTGCTCTTGCTGGGTCAAATCCTGTCCTTAGTACGTAGCTGGAATAACTGTTGTGTGCGCTGAGTAGTTTTAGATCAGAGTTTCTCAACGTGGGCCATGGGGTTAGCTAACAGCTAAAGCTGCTAACAGGCCACTCTATGAGTGCGGAACCTTAAGTTAAACAAACCCGAGTGGCCCGTTAACAGCTTTCTCAACATGGTCTGTATTCTACATAGATCGGGGGGGAGGGGGGGAGGGGGGGGGGAGATTCCTGCTCCTCAGGCCAGTTTCTTTCGATTTTGTTCTTTTTTAGTGTGTGTCTTAGTTTCTCTGTAGTAATAATCTAAGTGACAAAGTTACTGTGGAGAGGACAAGATTATTTTCAACACCTTTGCAGAAAGTGTGAGGGAGTCTCTAGCAGGGTGCAGGAATAATTTGTATCGGGGGGGGGGGGAGAGGGTGCTGAGAGACATTGAACCAAATGGTAAACCTGCATAAAATGAAACCACTTCAATCCAGGGGGTTCTACAGCATCACCCAATATCCCTCATTCCAACACTTATGGTCACCAGTGATCATAACAAAGCTTTCTTTCCATAACAGAGCTTAAAATGGTTTTGTCTCATTTACACTAAGGCTATGTCTATACTGCAGAGTTTTTGTGCAAAAACAGCTGTTTTTTTGCAAAAACTTGTGGAGCATCCACACTACAAGCCCGTTCTTGTGCAAGAAAAAGTACAGTGAAGCGTAAGAACACAGGGCTTTTTGCGCAAGAGTTATTCCTCTCCCCATGAGGAATAAGCCCTTTTGCACAAGAGCTCTTGCACAAAATGGCATGTGTTAATAGGCAACAGGGGTTTCTTGTGCAAGAAACTCCTATGGCTAAAATTGCCATCAGAGCTTTCTTGTGCAAGAGAGCGTCCACACTGCTATGGATGTTCTTGTGCAAAAGCATATGGCAGTGTGGACACACTTGTGCAAGAACTTTTTGGGGAAGATTTCTTCCGCAAAAAGTTATTGTGCAAGAAGCCTGTAGTGCAGACGTAGCCTGTCAGTTGAACTATTTTCCTCCTTCTCCTCCCCCAGTTAGAAAGGAGTTCAGGGGTAGCTAATAGCCTATGGATGGACCTTTAATATTTTCATGCCACTTATTGCATTACAAATGATCCCTTTTCACAAAACATCCGGTGTAAAATCCCCCTTGCACCTGTAGGCCAGGTCAAAGGACTGAAAAGGTGTGAAGGGCCCCAAAGAGCATTAGTTGTCACTAGGTGAGGATTCCCCTGGTGCAGGCATTGTGGAAGATGGCTGTAAGCCTGGTGCCGTCTGAGGAGCCCTTCATAATTCCTAGTGTTGGGGATGTAGTAAGGGTGGTGTTGAGGGGAGAGATGAGTATGTGAGGGGCAAGATGATAGCACCTCATGCTGAGGAGGTTTTACACAGTGTTGCAGACTACTGTGGTAGCTCAGATCCCGAGGGCTTTCTGAATTTTGCTGGGGGTGTCCCTCTAGGTCCTGGAGCAGCCCAGCATTCGGCAGGAGGAAGGGGTAACTAAAAACTGCATTAGCCTTTCTTTCTCATTGGCCTTTGAGATCTGTGCTGGGCCTCTGAGTGGTGCAGTACCGAATCTCACACCTGACTATCTAGACACTCATTTTTCTGTCATACTTAGTCAACTATTAGTGCTCAAATCTCTCTTGTCTAATCTTTTCTACATATATTCTAACAGCAGTAAGACATGCTGGTTTATACATTAGTAAATTGTTGGTGCTGTTCTGTTTGGTTTGAAGAACTCTTCCTTCAGCCTTGAGTCTCACCAGGCATGTGTATGGCGGGCGTCGATGGTAGACAAATAATGCACATGCTGTTTGGCTTACTCTTTACACACCTCCCATTATTACGTAATAGAAACACTCCATTGCAGTTGTAGAGCACCTTCTCCTCCATTTGTCTGGGCATAAAGAAGCATTTTGAGCTCCCTCACGATGCTAATTACGCAAATTTTAGCGCCAACATTTTCAAAAGTGATTAGTGATTTTGAATGTCTCAGTCTTTGGGTGTCCAGCCTTGCATATCTTAAGGAGACCTGCTTTTCAAAGTACAATGAACACCTGCCCTCCCACTGAAAACTAGGCCCTGTCAGAAATGTCAAACTGAGCACTCAAAAAGCAAGGCACCCAAAATCATTAGTCACTCTCAAAAATTTTGGACTTATCTCTCTAGAAATACTCCCCGTAGCTTTCAAATCTGTTCCAAGAGCTACTGAAGCAAAACTGTTGCATTTTGTGTTGTCTTTCATATCTTCTCATTGTACACTAGGGATGGGGAACCTATGGCACATGGGCTGGATCTGGGTCCCGGAGTCCTTGGTCTGGCCTGTGAGGCTCAGAGCTTCTCCCCTGCGGAGAGGGAAGACAGCAGTGAGCCGGCACTAAAGCCCTTTGTGGCCGGCTTTGTCTGGCAGGCGGAGGAAGCGGCTCTGAGTGCTGCCATTACCCTTCCCCCCAGCTAGAGGAACCTCAGTGCAGGGAAGTTAGTGCAGGGGCATTCAGGCTTTCCCCTCATTGCCTTGGCCAGGATTTAGGCATGACGGCCAGTGGGAGCAGTGGGGGATGGTGCCTGCAAACATAAGGTCACATGGAGCCACATATTCCTCCCCTGAGCTGCACCAAGTAAAAACCCCTCATTTTTGGCCCCAGCGTAAATCTTAGGGAAGCCCCACAAAATCTACTAGCTCTCAGCCCTCAAAAGAGTTAATCCAGCCCTAAGGGGAAGCTTCAGCGCTCCCCACCCCCTTCGTGAGGCTGGAGTGTGAGGGGAACACTGGTGCCCCGAGTTGCATGAGTGAGGTGCATCTCTCTCTATCTTTTTCTTTTTGCTTGTTAGTCTGGGGCCACATCTGTGAGGTTTTTTTTTTCCTGTAGACAATAGCTGTGGTATCTTACAAAGCTCACAGGTGAAGAGAAGTGTTATGGCCTGGGTTTCTTATTGCAGATCACATATTGTAACAGTTAATTACTGATTAGATTCTGGATCTAAAATACTTTACAAGCCATAATAGGCTAACTGAAGGATCCTTCCCTACCCCCCCAGAAAACGTATTAGGGTAAGAAGCTTTCAGTATATGTGGTTATGAACAATATCACATAAAAAGCAGTCCTGAAGTATGGTATGATTTCTAGGTGCCCTCCCCCATTGTCTTCAAAGCCCAAAGACATCAGTGTAATCAGTCATCTGCAGGTATACAGCTCTGTCACATCTGCAAAAAACTGTCATAATATCCTAGGAATATTTGTCAGCATAGGAGAACTGGGGCACATACCTGGGATAATTAACCTAAGCTGACAGCATTCTAATCTAGTGTGCTCAATTATACCTTCCTTATTAGTTATTTTTCATTATGGATAACAGAATACTTTCAAAATATTCTAACCATAAGAAGAGCATGAGCTTTCTTTTTCTCTCTTCCTCACAAACTTTCCTGTAGGGGATTCCACCTTTAAAATTCAGTGCCATGAGTCATTTGCAACCTAGAGACCTCCAAAGTTTCCTCTGCACGTGGAACCAAAGAAATACAAGAGTTTTGAGGTATGATAGTGTCTGTATTTC
Source organism: Pelodiscus sinensis (assembly GCF_052426305.1). NCBI lineage: Eukaryota > Metazoa > Chordata > Testudines > Trionychidae > Pelodiscus > Pelodiscus sinensis. Next base: position 293,483,679 of record NC_143052.1, on the reverse strand, counting down.
TGACACTGCTGACCTCATAAGAAAGTTATAAAGAAAATCTGCCAAGATGCAAGAGGCATTTTTCTTATTGTATCTGTCTGACAAAGTGTTGTATAATTAAAGCAGCTTGAATTAAGACTCTCTGTGGCTTTTGACCATTTTTACTGACATTATCTTGCAAATGATTTTATGGGCCAAATTCAGTCATTTTGTATATGCAGCATGCACCTCCCTGAAGACATCTGCTTATCCCAGAGCTGAATATGGACTTATGATTCTATTATAGGGATATGTGTAAGTGATGACTCGGTAGGTGGCATGAATTTGTACTCAGCTGGTGACCCATCATGCTGTATGTCACTAGGATTCTGGAGGTACTATGGTTCAGATGAGATATAACACTGAGGCCCTTGCCTTTAATGGTCAATAAAACTTTCATGGCACTTTTTGTAAGAGTAGGAGTGGTAACTCAGGTGTTCTAGACCAATCCCAACCAAAGTAGATATATTTTGCCTCCCTAAATTCCCAAGATGGTCCCAGTCAGGCATGGTATTCTTCACAACAGCAATTTAATGCTGCAGCTTGCTCTTAAATAGCCGTGCAATGAATTCCAGTCTAGAAGTGATGGTCTTCATGAAACCTCAGTATGTGAGGGTATGTCTACACTACCCCACTAGTTCGAACTAGCGGGGGTAATGTAGTCATCCGCAATTGCAAATGAAGCCCGGGATTTGAATTTCCCGGGCTTCATTTGCATGAAGCCGGCCGGCGCCATTTTTAAATGCCGGCTAGTTCGAACCCCGTGCCGCGTGTTCGTAAGACAGCTTTTCTCTGCTGTCCCGCTGCCGGCGTCCTCCGAGGCTTTGCTCCCCGTCTCCCTGGTCTGCTGGTCTCCAGCAGGCCAGCAGACTAGGGAGACGAGGAGCAAAGCCAAGGAGCACGCGGGCAGCGGGACAGCCGCGGCGCATCTGGGCTGTCCCGCTGCCCGCATGCTCCACGGCTTTGCTCAGCGTCTCCCTGGTCTGCTGGGGGGGTCTCCCCCCAGCAGACCAGGGAGACGCGGAGCAGCTTTTCTCGCCCCTGAGGCGGGCGGCGGGACCGCGGCGCATCTGGGTGCCCCGCCGCTCCCGTCTTCCGGGGTGAGAAAAACCCTGTTCGTAACTGCGGATCTAACATAAGTCGGATCCGCGTAACTCGGGGACTGCCTGTATGTATATATATTCATTGATAGTTTGCGTCTACTATTCAGCTACACTTGTCTGCGGGTACATAGATATAAGTTTTATATACACACACTCATATTTCTTTTGCATTCTGTAAACCAATCAGAGCACTGATTTCACTTACCTTTCTGTTTTGTATGCTATCTAGCACCCTATTGGCACTCCCAAAGTGAAATTATACATGAGATATTTGGAGAGGAAAGGTGCTTTATATATGCACAATATTATTACAAAGGTAGGGAAAAGGATGCTGGATTGATTCAGACTTCAGCTGCTTTTGTGCTGAATGTCTCCTCTTCATTAGCTGGTCTAGTGTCTGAATTGAGGCTGAAATAATATTGACAATAGGATTTTCTTGCAACTTTCCCAATGAGGATTCCGTAAGGAGGCTGAAACATCAGTAAGTGCTGAAATTTATTCCATCTTCCTCTTGAGCCTAGGGCTGACAGTTTTTCATTCATGGCTAGCAAGAATGGGTATGATTGAGTGATCTAAAAGACATGAACCAGTATTTATTTTTTCCTTTTTCATAAGCCCAGCTGAAGTTCCCAGCTCAGCAATAAACACAAACAATCAAAATGCCTCTTGGAACACAGGTCATGGTTTGCCAGGGGCAAACAAGTGATGTTTGAGCTATAGGAATGACAGCAAAGTATGAAAAGGAATAATTTGTCATATATAGAATATCAAGCTCATTCTGAGAGGCTTTCTCTGGCTTTCATTGCAGCCAACTTTGTGCTAGCCAATGACTGACATTTTTTTTTTTACATCTGTGCTTTTTTCTTAAAGGAAAACATCCAGAAGCTATATTTATTTTCTGCACTCTGCTGGCACATGTTCCTGGGTGTGGAAACAGTGAAAAGTGAACTGCAAAGCTTGCATAAAAAATTGCATTAGGTTGCAAATTATTAATGGAAGGTGAAGACTTACAGATGAGCAACATAATTCTGTTTTAAACTGAATATTTATGCTTACTGCCGGAGCAGAGATCAATGACATACTCCCTTCAGCAAGAGCTCCTGACACCACAATTTGCTTTATTTATTATTATTATTATTATTAATAAACTGTAGTAGCGAGTGCCCAGAAGTCCCAATGAGAATCATGGCTCCACACAGTCTCTGCCTCAAATATCCTGAAAACAAAGAAGACAGGCAACTTCCAGAAGATGTGAGCAACATACACTCAAAATGTTTCCAGGCCTTTATATACTTCACTTATGTCTATATGTTTAGTCACATAAATATAAGTGGCAGACTGCTTCTCCCTTAGCTATCATTAACTGGTCAATGTCTTATAAGCAACACAGAAGTAAGGCCAGAGGAGGCATATAGTGGATATTAAAGATTAGTGACCTTACAGATCAGATCATGGAGGACTTGCATAAGAAGCAACATGGAACCACAAACAGTACAGGAAATGCCACTCCAAAGAGACCTAATAAACCCCAAACTCCCCAGACATCTTTTTTTACCAGGGTTGTTATTGAATTTCACTCCTTTTATCCTCACCCTCTGGTCTATCCTATATAAGTTCTTATACCACTCTCATCTCCGTAGTATTAGAGCACTTTCCAGTAATGCATTGAGGGATATAACAAATTGTGTCATTGGTGACTTTTTCTCTTTCCCATTTTCTTCCAATAGGGCCAGGTGAGAAGGCAGTGATTATGGTGACGGAGGAGGCCCTGGAAGACCTATCAGAAGAGGAGCAAGTTATCTTGTACCTCTACACATAGGAGCCACCTCTGTAAGCCCTTCCTAAAGGGCTGGAAGTGAATGCTATGTCTCAGCAGAAACTGAAACCCCAGACTAATAAGTTAACCCCCCAACACCTCTTCCCTCTATCTCCAGAGGTGCATGAATATTTCAGTAGCTCAGCCAGAGGCTAGGGGTCTATTACAGGAGTGTGAGTGAGGTTCTGTGACCTGCAATGTGCAGGAGGTGAGACTAGATCAGGGATGGGCAAAAGGGCCTCCGCAGGTTGGATCCAGCCCACCAAGAAGGTTGATCCTGCCCGTAGATGCCCTGCTCAAAGTCTTCTCCCCCACCAGGGGTGTGTGGCACTTAGAGTGAATGCTGGCGGTTCACTCTAAGCACCGTGTGCCCCTTGCAGTGCGGGGGCAGGGAGCAAGACACTTCTCATAGACTCCCCGCCCCCAGGATCTGATTGGCTTGGGGATGGGGGGGAGCGTGTGACGTTTCCTCCCACTGCCAGGGGTGCAGGCACCTAGAAGGAACCACCAGCTCTTCCGAACAGCAGGTGGTTCTCTCTGGGAGGGAGGGTGGGGGCAAAGACTTCACGTGCTTTTCCCACCCCCAGGCCAATCAGGGACTGTGGGGAGCATGGAAGTGTCCTGGTCCTTCCTCTTCCACACGAGGCCCCACCCCTTACGGGGCGGGCCAAGGCCCCTTCAAAAATTTGTGAAGTGGCTCCCCCTTCTAAAATTATTGCTCAGCCCTGGACTAGATGATCATGATGGTCCCTTTTGGCCTTGCAATCCATGAGTATCTGAGGACCGGAAGGTCCCCTTCTGGTCCTCAACCAAGACACAGCTATAAATTCAACATTTTATTTAATTGCTATAGACCCCTATCGAGCTTCTGGCAGCAGCTATAGACCAGACTGTCAGCAAACTATCCTATTGCTCCTGAGCTTAGTTTATCAACCAGCAGGCTGATAGGGAGGGAGAAGATTGAAAGGTCTGGTTTAGGAACAGGGCATTTGCACAAGATAAATAGTGCTGCTAAATTACACCTGTCTTCTGCTCCTTTCAAGGATTACAAACTTTCGCTAGAGTAACTCCAGGTGAGGTACAGGAAGGAGAAAGGGAATCTTTGCTTCTCTGAGGAATATAACAGTGGTACTCCATTACAGTACAATGCATTTCTAGTCTTTGGTGCCCAGGGTCTCTCTGCTTGGAGCCAGGCCACACAACCCAGGAGAAAAGGGGTGGATCTTCTCTGGCAGTTGCATGTACAGAATGCAGTGTTCCTTTGCAGTGGGGATGTGAGTAGCTTGTGGTCTTGATTAGAAAATTCATGGAACGAAGTGCAGTTACTGTGACTCTTTCTTTCCCTGTTTCTTTCTCTGCTCTTCTCTGGATGAAAGGACCAGATTTCCTGGCACTGCAAGAGCCTTGTTTGGGAACAGGTGGGCATTTGTATTGGTTTGCTTCTCCTCTGTTATGCAGACTGTCTGATACCTTAGAATATAATTTATTTTCATTTGGATTGCTTCCAGTCCTATAAGCCTGTATCTGCAAATTTCTGGTGCAGCAGAAACCGCAGCTGGCTCTTAAGATTCAATGGCAGTTCAACTGTGCTTGGTTCGCCTTCATAGCTCACCAGATCACTCCATTCAGTGATATGTAGAGGGGTGATACACAACACAAACAACTCGTGGGCACAGATTGCTGGATCACTGCCAAAGGTTTAGAAAACCATCTCCCTATTCTAGCCAAGTACTTTCAAAATTGCCCTCTCTTCCAATTGATGGCCAGCCTTAAAAGAAGACATTGAGAACCAATAATGTTACTCCTGAAATAAGTGTGCCCCCAGTGCACTGGCCCAGTTACACACTGAAAGATTAAATTTTAAAAAAACCACCCTGTTAATCATACAATTCTTAAACTCGAGACGTCATCAAGTCCAGTCCCCTACCCTCACGGCAAGATCAAGCAACAGGCTCCCTCCCATTTTCAGCAGGGTCTCCTTTCTTGTCTGAGAAATAAGCCTTTCTGAAGTGCTGAAAAGCCTCAACATTCAGCTATGTTATAGCTTTTTTCTTTTTTTTTACCCCACTTTGAAACACTGCTCTTAGGACTGACTTGGCAGGGCCTTTGGCTAAGGAGATGGAACCCACTGTGCCCAGGAATTAGGAGCATCAGCCCAGGGACAGTCGGGGCAGACGAAGACGTACACTTGAGGATCTGCTCGGTGGCAGTGACAGAAGGAGCCAGGAGCAGTTTGACTTTATGAGAGAACGGAAGGAACAGGCTGTTGAGTGGGAGGAATGTTTTTTTCTAGAGACAATAAGGATCTGGTGCCTGGGATGCAGGGAACAGGCACTTGTTCCAAGGCATTTGCAGCATGCCCAGTGGCAGACCCTGGTTTATGTGGTGGTGGAAAGGATTCAGGGCCCGCCTGGTATAATAGCCACTGAGGGTATGTCTAGACTGCATTCCTCTGTTGGCAGAGGGATGCAGATTAGGCAGGTCGACATTGCAAATGAGGCAGGGATTTAAAGATCTCGTATCTCCTGCAAGGAGGTTTACAGGATCTGTCGAGAAAGCTTTCTTTCTCGACAGATCCCCCTCTAGACTGCCGCTTTTTGCCGACAAAGTGCTAAGTCGACAAAACGCGACAGCCATTTTTATGCAAATTAGGCGCAGGATATTTAAATCCCTGCCTCATTTGCAATGTCGACCTGCCTAATCTGCATCCCTCTGCCAACAGAGGAATGCAGTCTAGACATATGCTGAGTGTCTGAGAAGTGACACATTGATTCTCCTTGAACTCCTGCTGCTGCTGAGATGGAGGAGGCCACTCTGCCAGTGATGCGGGAGGCTGCAGGACTCAAAGCACAACACCTGCAATGGCTCCTGGGAAGCAAGGGGGCGGGGATTGTGCAAGAGGGGAATGGTGAACCCAAGACTGTCCTGAATCTAACATGTGTCCAGCCCCCAAGCTCTGTGCAGGAGATGCTCCTGTTTGTTCTTTTCAGGCCTTGGGGAGGAGGCAATCAAGGGCAGGGTCCCAAGGTTGTAGATGTTAAAGTTTTAATGTTACTGAGGGGCATCTGGCTTTATTTGACATCTGTTTTTTTAATGTTCAGAATTACGCTACATTTGCCAGGCTCAGTAATGTTAATTTTATTTGCTTATGAGTGTTGGGCTGTGGTATAAAGATGATTTTCTGGATTCCCCCCTGTCTTTGGGCCTCACACCAATCAGTGCCTTGAGGCAGGTAGTTCCGCAGGGCAGTTCTGTGACTGACTGGTGACTCTAACCACAGTTCTTACCACCTGTTCTTGCAGCCTGCCTCCTTGGCATTTTCAGTGTGGGCTACCCAAGGCACCTCGGCTCACAAAGATAATTCAGCATCATCCCAGACTTCAGGCTGATTTGGAAAAAGAAAATCATAACGTGGTCTCTTTTTTAAACTCAACAAGTTGTTAAAAGCTAAAATGTGGTGATTAAAACATCTAATTCCTTGATCTACAGCCACAGAGAACGTTTGTATGCACCTGTACATAATTTATGTGTAATAATGGTAGGCCAAAGAAGGGAAACCTGGTTTTCAATATGGGTCCATACACTTTGCCAGTTGTTGAGAGGAATAGAAAGAGCAATGAACCATCTTCAAAAAAAACTTTCCCTGAACTCCCCTGTCTTCTATTCCATATGCTTGCTCCTATAATTGTTTCCTTGCAACTCAGTCTTGGAAGGTGGGTCTTTACTGTGTGTTTATACAGTCTTTACATATAGCTGTTCTGTGTTCCAAGTGACTGCCCAAGGGGTAGCATGTTGATATTATTTTTTCTTTTAGGTGACAGAGATGCAAGATGATACGTTTCAGTTGCTAAAAAAGCAGCAGATGCAAGCTCAGGCTTTGAGGAGCTGTATGTTTGGTGGCCCGCTGGAATGCAGTGAAAGTGGTCCTGAGTGTCAATATAAAGTGGAAGGTTCGGGAATGTGGCCAGCCCCGGGGAGGTGCAGAAACAGGCAACCTTGTACTGAATATCTTTTAACTTTAATTAAAATGCTTTTAGCTATAACTTTCTATTTAACAGTTTTTACAGGCGTGGGCGCCAAATAACTATTAACAGGAACAGTAAGCAAAATGCAGTGCAATAGAGGAAAATACCTTGAGGTTTTTCCAAGTCCCAGTAATTATCAATAACAACCCAGGGATTTTTAACAATTATATTTACATTAATTTCACTCATAAGGTCTAACATTTATCTAACTCCTAACAGTACTATTCACAAACTTCTAACTAACTTACTCCTAACACTATTATTTAACAAACCTCTAATTAACATCAGACAGCAGTACTCACACTTATCAGACATACAAGGGACAACAGAGACAGTAGCATATTCGTTATTCGTTACGCTCTGCGGAAGATTCAGTTGATTCCGTGAACGGGAGGGGACCCTCAGGTGATCAGCCCTCAGACCTGGCTCGTGTTCTGCCTTCCAAATTTTCGGGAACCCTCAACTGGATGCAGGAGGAGAAGTTGTTTTATAGAGAGAGCAAGAGCTTTCCCGCGGTTCGTTGTCAAAGGCTTAACAGATTCTGTCTGCCTGGTGACAGGACTGAGGAGGAAAGGGAGGGGGTGAGATGGCTCTTGGCCAGCGCAAACTCTGCATGACCCTTACCTGTCTGGCTTTTTTTTTTACTCCTGCTTTTTACTGATCTTAAATCACATAGAGCAGGATTTTTGGTTTGAGGGGAAGGTAATCTTGGGCTCGGAAGGTTATGCGTACGAGGCCTAGCCAGAAAAGAGCCTGCTATTACACTGAGGCTTTTGGAATCTGCCAGACCATTAATGGGTATGGAAGTGTCAGCGCTAGCAGGGTGCAACTGGGCCTTTCAGCGCTCGGCTTGGACACACAGGCAGGAGATGAGGAAGTTTCTCTGAGCACAGACTTTTTTTCCATGTAGATAATGGATCATTAGCGAGAGAAGGCTCCAACTGCTAAGAAATGTTGTGCCTGCTGCTTTCAGTAGGGTCATTTCCCACATACTTCATGGGGGCTTGCCTTTTTATGGCAGTGAATATTTAGCTGATCTTTCCACAATCTGTCTCCATGGCCTCAAGTGTGTGCAGCTAGCCAGCATGTAATAAAAACCCTCCTGGCAAGCTGCCACTCTCCTCACGAGCACCATAGACAACATCTGTTTTATTCTGTTCACACCATCTGCCAACCCACCTAAATCACTTGGAATATCTAGCCCACTGTGTGATATTTTGTGGTCATTTCATGGCTACTCTGTGGGAATGTCTACATTGCAGTTAGAGACTTGTGGCTGGCCCATGCCAGCTGTCTCAGGCTCAAGGGCTGTTTAACTGTGATGTCGATGTTCAACCTTGGATTGTCCGGGCTCCAGGACCTTCCTATCTCACATGGTCCTAGAGTCCAGACATGCATACTGCAATTAAACAACCCCTCAACCGGAAGCCCATGAAGCTGGGCCAGCTGTCACCGGCAAGTCACAGATGTAGTAACAGTGATGATAACATGATAATTGGTAGTAATGTCTTATATTAGCTATGTCTGTCCTGCACAGTTAATTCCGGTGACTGGCATCTTGGTCTGAACTCAGGCATTAGCCTAATCTAGCTGTGAGTATTTGCATTGCTAGGAGTTACCTGCTTTACTGTGTCCTCACTGTTTTTGCACTCACCTCGTGTCTGGGGGAATATCCCCTACTTCTTTGTACTCAAATGATCTTTCCTAATCATTGACACAACTTCAGGAGAACTGATCTGTCCTTCCAAGGGAACTGTGGGAAGGGCATTGGAGGACTATCAACACGTGAGTGTTTCAGTCTTTGTCTTCCCTGCAAAGTGGGTGAGGTCAGCTCACATTAAAGCAGAGTGTTGGGCTCTCAGTCAGGTCTGCTAGCTCAGACACAATGTACCTCTAAATCTGGATCAGAGGGTTTCTACGTCTGAACAGCAGAGGGGTTAGGGCTGAAACGCAGCTGAGAACCTGGGTTAATTCTGTAGTGAAAACATACCCTTCATAACAGACTGTCCCTTTTGATCCCACAGCATTTGTTTATACAGGCTCATGTGGGTGGGAAGAGATCTTTCTAGTGAAGTATCCAGTATCTCCTGTTGCATCATGGCCAGGCTGAGTCCATTATTCCTTCATGTCCCTGAGAGTTGGGTTCCTTTTCTCACCTGGAATGTCTCCAGTGCTCAGTCTGTTTCCCTGTAACATGCCCCTTGCAGCCTTTCTCATCCCTGCCTGCTTGGACTCATCCTACAGGACTTACATTTGCCTGTCTGGCCAGTTGCTAGGTATGATGTGACATGATGCAAATCCCTAAACGAAATGGGACTGTCCCCGGTGAGGGAGGATGTTTCAGTGGTTGGCGAAGCAGCCAGAGACTTGAGTTCAATTTCTACCCACTGCAGATTTTCTGCGTGGCATGGGGCAAGTGACTTACCTTTTCTGTGCCTCAGTTCCCCTGCGGTAAAATGAGGAAGGATAGCATTTCTCTACCTCCCATGATGTTATGTGAGTAAATACATTGTGAGGAGCTCAAATAAGTACCTTCTATGGGTGTAATGGGTCTGGTATACACAACAGCAGAGCTATTTATACTCTTTCCATGCTCACCTGCTGATGGAGTAACTTTCCATGCTAATATTCCCCTTTTGTTCTTGGTTTCACTCCCTTCTGCTACACTTGTGACGACTGGACATGTGTGCAATGGAGGGTCGGAGTTTCCTGGCATTGTGTACCCCCGTGCAGTCATGCCTTTCAGAAAATGATCGTATCTCACTGCTGCTCACTGCTCCCTCAGACACCTTCATCCCCACTCCCTCCTCTGTACTTGATGGCTTGAGACCAGCAGTGGCAGGGTTCAACCACATGCCAAGCTGCCTCATTCTCAATGCCCTGCTTCAGCGTGGTTGAGCTTCCCCCAAGAAATTGTACCACAGTGTGTCAGGCCAGCTGCCCTTGCCCTGAATACCCCAGAGTATAATTCTGGCCTTGTTTTGAACTGAGGGATGTAACGGATGCTGCGAGGATCTGGCCCAAAAGTGCTGGGCTGACAGACAATGGACTCGATTAGCAGCACACAGCATTGCTGGGACTAGCTCTCCCACCTTGACAGATTCTGTGAGGGGCTTTCCCTGTTTGAAAGGTAAGAGGTGAAAACTTCATATTCTACTGGCAACATCTCTGCTGGGAGAATTCAGGGGAGTTAACTTCCCATTCTGGCTTTTCTTAGTGCCTCAGGCTGCGTCTACACTGGCATGATTTTGCGCAAAAGCGGCCACTTTTGTGCAAAATCTTGCTGCCTGTCTACACTGGCCACGAGTATTTGCGCAAGAACACTGACTTTGTACTGTACAAAATCAGTGGTTCTTGCGCAAATACTCTGACACTCCTGCTCAGGGATAAGCCCTTTTGCGCAAATATTCTTGCGCAAGAGGGCCAGTGTAGACAGGCAACGTTAATTTCTTGCGCAAGAAAGCCCGATGGCTAAAATGGCCATTGGAGCTTTCTTGCGCAAGAGAGCATCTACACTGGCACGGATGCTTTTGTGCAAAAGCAAATCTTTTGCGCCAAGGCACATGCCAGTATAGACACTCTCTTGCGCAAATACTTTTAACGGAAAAACTTTTCCGTTAAAAGTATTTGCGCAAAATCATGCCAGTGTAGATGCAGCCTCAGTGTTTTCTTTATACCTTGCCTATTCCCTAGACACTGTGTTCATGTTTTATGTGACAGAGGACACTCACTGCCCCACAATTTCTGAATCAAAATAGATCACCTCTCTAGCATTGTGTGCACAGATCTGAAGCTGCAGAGCTTTATCTCAATTGCCTTCTTCACTGAGGTGAGCAGGGTTTGTTGTGACTTGTGAGCTAATGTTTGCAAAGAGCTTTCAAGAGGAGACACTGTGGGCTTGAAACTATAGTAGGTATTGAGGATGGTGATGCTGGGCATAACTGGGGTGGTAGAGAAGAGCTCTGTTGCACAGGGGATGTTCATTAGCAGCATTATTTCTAATATGTTTGATGTTTATATAAACAAACAAGAGTCAACATTTAAAAAGAACACTGATGTTGCTCCAGTGTTTGTAAAATGGCACCATAAAATGTTACTGCAATGATAATATCTAGGTCCCAATTCTGCCCTCACACTCTGTTGGCCCTGAAGAAACCTACATTTAATGCCAAAGACCTTGCCTATTACTGCTCAGTATCCAGGTTCCTGGTAAAGTTATTCAGAAAGTGCCAGTGGTCCCAAACTCCAGTAGCATTTCTCCAGTGCCAATGCCCTGGCGCTCTTTCAGGCTTCAAACCACAGGCTCTTCTGGGGCTAATGGATGACTATCTCCTGGTCTTGGACAAGAAGCAGTCCTGCTAGTGGTGAATCAGAGAGTGCTGTAATGATGATTCACATTGGGTACGAAAGAAGCAGCGTTCAGCTGGGTTCACTTGGTCCTGTCAGACAGTTCCCACAGAGTCATGATGGACATTCTCACCAGAGACCCCATGTTATGTACTTCTACAAGTCTACTGTGCTTTCTCCCCTCCTCACCAACACCAAACTGAGGTTCTTTGGGGAGACAAAAAGCCACATACTTTCATGTTACCAGCATCTAGATGAGATTCAGCTACACATCATCTCCATTGGCTTACCCACTACACTCACTAAGGGTATGTCTACACTAGTCCCCCTAGTTCGAATTAGGGTAGCTAATGTAGTCATTCGAATTTGCAAATGAAGCCTGGGATTAAACTATCCCGGGCTTTATGTGCATGTTCCCAGGCGCCGCCTTTTTTAAATGCCTGGTAGTTCGAGCTCTCTGCCTGCGGCTACACGGGGCACGGGCTAGGTAGTTCGGACTAAAGCCCCTAATTCAGACTACCGTTACTCCTCCTGCAATGAGGAGTAATGGAAGTCCGAATTAGGGGCTTTAGTTCGAACTACCTAGCCAGTGCCACATGTAGCTGTGGACACGGAGTCCGAACTACCGGGCATTTAAAAATGGCGGTGCCTGGGAACATGCAAATGAAGCCCAGGATATTTTAATCCTGGGCTTCATTTGCAAGTTTGAATGACTACATTAGCCACCCTAGTTCAAATTAGGGTGGCTAGTGTAGACATACCCTCAGGGTGTGTCTACTCTGCAGTGAAACACTGGTGGCTGACCGAAGTCAGCTGCCTGTATAATTGTACTGTACACCCTCAACCTTGGGCCAGAGCCTGGGCTCCAGGACGGTGAGGGGGAAGGACCCCAGAGTCCCGGTCATCTCAAGCCCAAACACCAACACTGCAATGTCTTGTAGTCTGAGTTCCACACACCTGAGTCAGCTGATGTGGGCCAGCAGTGGTGTTTAGTGTAGAAAAGCTTAAGGCCCTTTTCACACTACAATGTTTAATTGAGTTTTCAACCAGTTAGTGGCGTCATTGGCTCTGAATATGGATTTTGACCACATCTTTGCCTCGTAACCATGGCAGCTAACAGCAGTCTAGACTGGAACATGATTTCCCTCATTATGAATAACTACAAATTGCAACTGTGAATGACAATGGATAGTCATTGGACCAGGGAAAGAGAGTGAGAATGATTCTATAGTCTGGTGCTTACTGCACTCACCTAGAATGTGGAAGACTCACGCTCCTGCGCTAAAGATCACTTAATTATTTCTAAAATGTGGAGCAGGAGAGACACAGAGGCTGGGGCATTCTCCTGCAGTGTGGGAACCCAAGTTCAAATCTCTTCTCAACATCAGGAGTGGGGAGAAGTGAATGGAGATCTCCCACCTCCTGGGCGAGGGCTCTAGCCACCGGGCTAAAGATGATACGGGAGGTCACCTTGTCCCCTGAATTGACTCCATTTTCGTTTGCTTCTGGTGTCCTGGGAAATTTGATTTTGCTTTAACCTGAAATGAAACTTTTTTCCTGGAATTTCCAGTGCCCTGACAAAGTCATTATTTGCCCAACGCTGCTGTGGAATTCCTTGTCAGATTTGATTAGAACAATGCTGTTTAGTCTGATTTGAATTTCCCAAGGGAGCTTTCTCTAAGGAATAAAATTTGTAAACAGCAACCCCCCCGCAAAACCATATCTCCAGTGGAAACATAGTCACCGTCCCTTGTGCACAGGAGAATGAAGAAAAGTAACAATTTTTTTCACGAACTCCTTTTTTCCTAGTGTTTATATCCCAAGGTGATACCAGCCCATTTCTCAAAAATAGCTTTTGTAGATACATAGATCTAGGATTTGTAGGATTTGTAATGGGACAGTCCCTTATCTAAGCCTTTTTGCTGGTGTCCTTCCTTTTTTAAAAAAATGGGCAAATTGTCCTGTATTTTTCATTCCCCTTGATGGTTTTGGTCAATCTGTGGTCAGCATAGCTATAGCTGCAGCCCCTGCCATGGGGCTGAAGCCCCAATCCAATCCCTGGTGGACTCCCATGGGGCTGAATTCCCAGCTGCTCCTTCCCCAGGCTGAAACTCTGATTTTCAATGTCACCTGAATCTCCAGCACCCCCCACAAAGCCCTGTGCTTCCTTCCAACCCCCACCTCCAGGCCATGAGTAGTGAGGCTCAAGCTAGGAGTGGCAGGATTAACTCTGTGTGCCCCGTGTTCCCTGTGAGGGAGAAGCCTCCAGAGCCCATTGGGCAGAATCAGGGCTGGATTAACTTTCTGTGGACCTGGAGCCCAACATTTTTGTGGGCTGTAGTAGAGCATGGTGCAGGGAGGTCAGTCTCTAGAGCAGGGGTTGGCAACCCTTGGCATGCGTGCCACAGGCGGCACACAAGTCGATTTTTATTGGCACGCGGGGCAGGAGCTCAGCCCTGTCCCTCCTCCCCCGCAGAGCGAGAGCCTGTGCTGCCGCTCGAGCCTTGTGGTCAGTGCACAACCATAGAACCAGCTCTGTGGAGCATGTGGGGAGGCTGCTGATTGGGCTGTGGGAGAGCCGGCATGCAGCCACAGCACCAGCTCTAGGGGGCAGGCAGACTGGGCTGTGTGCCAGCCAGTGGTCGGTGCTCTCCCCCTTCTCCACCTGCCCAACTCTGTTATAGAAGTGATCCAGTGAAAGCAGCGATGAGCCAATGAAAGCAGGTGAGCTGCTGCTGCTGCTGCTGGTGGTGGGTGTTTGTGGGGGCTCAGCTGGGCAAGCTCTGGTGGCCAAGGCTTGGGCCATGTGGACTGCTCCTTTGGCAGCAGGGCCAAGACTGGGGTAGGAGGCTGTTCCTGGGTGGCTGGGACCAAGGCTTGGGCCATGTGGCTTCTCCCCCAGTAATGGAGCCACGGTAGTGGGGCAGAGGCAACCAAGCTGGGGACGAGGGCAGCACATGTGTGACTTCATGGGGTGCGTGGGGGAAAGCAGGGGTGGGTGGGTGCTGGCAGTGGAGGTGAGGTGGAGGCAGGGAGGTAGTTTGCCTGTGCTGTAAGGTGGGGGAGGTGTGTATAATTTGCTTGTGCTTTAGCTGGGAGTTAGGACAGGACAGACAGCTGGTGCCTGCTACTTTGAGAAGCAGGATTTTATCCCAGCCCCCACCTGGGCTGGGGGAGCAGATTCCACAGGGGTGGGTGGGGGAAAGAGGAGATGGGTGGGTGCTGGCATCTGTGTGGTGAGGCAGAAGCCGGGAGAATTTATTTGGGGTTCTGACTGAACACTCAGAGGCTTGTGTGCTGCTTAAAGTATCAAACCACGAGCCTGAGATGGGAGAACTCAGCAAGGCAAAGCAAGGCCATGGATCACACTAAATGGTAAGAGCTGCATCTTAACTCATTTATTCATGAAGCTGCTGTAAGTAGGACTATTACTGACTTTAAAAAGCATCACCAGCACTCGGACGTGTGCAAACCGGTGAATAAGGTAAATCTCAGCACTCCACCTCTGAAAGGTTGCTGACCCCTGCTCTAGAGCAAGAGTCCAGCAAAAGACAAAGGGGCACGGCATGGCAGGGGCGACTCCGCGCCAGGCCGGTCTGAGGGCATTATTTATAAGCCGGCACCTGTCAGACGCACAGTCGGCTGCCCGGACCTGTGCTTCCATCCTGCCCCTTTCCCTTGAGGGCAGGGCTATGCTGTGACCCACAGCCCCTGTCTCAACATCCCATCTTCCTATGGCCAGAGCCCCCCACAGCTCTGCCAGAAGTACAGCACCCTGCACACCACCCCTGCCCAGTGCTCCCCTGCCACAGCTGCCCAGAACCCGCACTCCCTAGTCCCCCAACACACACATCATTCTCACTATCTGACAGCCCCCCCAGATCCACTAAAGACTCACTCCCCCACACCCTGCCTGCTGGCCGCACTCACTGGCCCTGCTGGAAGGTGACTGTCTTTGCTGGCAGCGCAGCCAAGGCTGGTCCTGGAGCAGGGAATTGCTCCAGCCCCATAATCACTAAATTGTAAGCATAACTTTTAAAATTGTTATCTATTATTAATGGTATAATCTCTCTCTCTGAATAACTCCACTATTGTCCATGCCCCAAGGACCTTCAGCACTGGCATCAGCTTATATTCCTTTGTCTTCTGCTGCTCATGTCCAGGCCTTTCGTAACTCCTGTCACTTCTTTCTCCTCAGTAGCACTAAGGTCCACTCTTTCTTCTTGGCCCTCCTTGCTAAAAGCTTGGTCCATGTTTTGGTCATCTTGAGCCACAGACATAGGGACCGACCTCCTCCTCCACCTGGGCCCCTCCCTGCCTCTCATCCATCTACCACACTTTGTCACAACACTTTCTATACCTACTATCTGCAAAGCTTTCTGTCTTTTTTCCATCAAAATCCCCAGCCCATCTTAGCCTTCATCCAATTCTTTCCTTCAGAAATTCCTTTTCCTGCTCCTGACTCATGGACAAATCCTTAACCCTGCTTCTAGCTGTTTACACTAAGAATGCAAAAACCTATTTAACTAGTTAACCGGTTAAATGTTACATTTAACTGGTTAACCACTTTAATGGGGACAGACAGATGGGATTCTCCAGCCCAGCCAGGCTGGAGTAGCCCCCTGCCCGTGGCATGGTCTGGCAGGCCTGACCAGGTTGGAGCGACCCCCAGCCCGCCTGCAGGCAGGGGTTGCTCAAACTCAGAAGAAGTAGCCTCCTGGGCTACTCAGACCAGGAGCAAGCCCCCTGCCAATGCTGGAAAGATCCCCTGCTGTGGCGTGGTGTGATGGGTGCAGCCAGTTTGGAGGGGTCCCCTGTTAAGAGTGGGGTCTACTCTAGGCTGGGATTGAGCCCCACTGCACTGCACCATGGGCCAGCAGGGGGGCTGCTCTGGCCCAGCCAGGTTAACTGGTTAACCACTGACATCTGTAATTTACACTGCTCAGGCAGCACAAAAACGCTCAAAGCCTTCCCCACTGGGATAGTTGCAGATTTTCTTCGTACAGCAGAATCCCTAGGGCAGGGGTCTCTGGCCTTTTTAAGCATGAGATCACTTTTTGAATTGAAGTGCAATCCAGGATCTACCTCAAATCCAAACATCCTTGCCCTGCCTCCTTCCCACCCTTTCTCTGAGGCCCTGCTCTGCTCTCTCCTCCCTCCCTCCCCCATCCCCACTCACTTTTATCAGGCTGAGGGCAGAGGGTTGGGGTGTTGGGGAAGGGATGCAGATGCTAGTCTTGGGCTAAAGGATTTGGAGTGTGGGAGGGGTTCTGAGCTGAGCCTGGGGCAGGGAGTTGAGGTGCAGAGGGGGTTCAGGGTGCAGGCTCTGGGAGGGAGTTTGGGTGCATGGGCAGGGGTTTGGGGTGTAGGAGGGGTCCAGGATTGGGGCTGGGGTATGGAAAGTGGGTTCCAGCTGGGCACCGCTTACCACAGGTGGCTTCTGGGTGGTGGTGCAGTGGGGCTAAGGCAGGCTCATCCCTGCTCTGGCTCTGCACCACTCCCAAGGCAGCCAGGAAACTCTTTCCATCCTTGCCCCCCCCAGCTCTGTGGAGATGGGGTACAGGTTGGGGGGGACACTTCTGACATCAGCACCCCCCTCCTCTTGTTCCCATGCTCTGCACAGCAACCAGGAGACTCCTGAGGGTGAGGGACACTGCCAAGGCAGAGGGCAGGAGCAGCACGGCAGTGCTAAGATGAGCAGATGAAGTGCTGGCGCTTGACAGCCTCCTGGCCAAACCAGTCAGTATCACCTGTCAAAGGTTCCAAGATCTACCAGTAGATCCTGATCTACTGGTTGGTGACCACTGACCTAGGTGCAGGGCCATCTATAGAGAGATGTGGGGACTGGAACAACCTTCCACTTAGTGCCCCACCCCCACCCCACCTCTTCCTACCTCTGATCCACCCTCATTCCACTTCTTCCCTCAAGACCCTGCTCTGCCCCCATCCTGCCTCTTCCTACCCTGGGGGTCTGGTTTTCTTTGGGAGAAATGGACATAATAGAGATCCCCTACTCCATTTTATTCTGAGCTATTTTAATCACCAAGAAAGATATGAATCCACATCACAGACATTGCTTTGTTTAATCATTGGCTTCTTCCTGCTAAATTTCATGAAGCCCTTAGATTTGTTTAATTAATAACTGTGTCCCAGGTACTGCAAACTAAATATGCAATTTAAAAGAGAGAGATGAAAATGAATCTAAAATGACAGAACAATTACTAAACTGGTTTCAGACCATTAGGAATTAACACACTGTAAATATTGCGGCTGAGCATACTTTGAGAAATAGGATATGTGCAGTTAAAGCCGTGGATCTGGATGATGCACACTGGGTTTCGGTGGAAGAAGCTGCAGTGTTTTCTAGGAAATATTTTTGAAATGAAAAGAATGAAATGGCATGAGAGGCTTCAAAAGCAAATTTTAGAGCAGTATTATACTAAAAAATCCCCACCACTAACTAGCGGTTAATTCTATATCCTTATTAGCACTGAGTGCTGATATGGAATTGTAATATTTGTCTGTGTTTTCCTTCAATGGATGCATTAGTAACACTGAAAGCAAGGCAACATTTTTAAAGAACAGTGGAACCTGACATGAGTTTGTCTACCCATGCTTGGAAACTCTCCTGTCAGCCACAGTGTAGCTATACATCCTCTAGCCTGCCATTTACCAGAACTGATCTTACACATAGGTTGGAAGTTGCAGCACCATGATCATCCCTTTATGGAGTGTAGGAAGGAAAATACATCATCTCCCAAGTGATCTATGTGTGTCAGAGGGGCATGGAGGCGCTCCCAAGAGCAAATAAAATAACTCAGGCTACATCTACTCTGTAGGCTTTTTGCAAAAGAAGCTTTTTGCGGAAGAGATCTTCTTCAAAAACTTCTTGCACGAGAGCACATCCACACTGCAAAAGTGCATTGGAAAAATGATGCGCTTTTGCACAAGAAAGTATCCAGACTGCATGGATGCTCTCTCACAAGAAAGCTCTGATCGCTGTTAACAGAATGGTCACCAGGGCAATTGTGCTTCTTTTGATAGGCTGTTTTTGCGCAACCCTCCCCCCCCCCGTTTCCTGTCCACACATACCTTTTTGCACAATAGCTCTTGTGCAAAAAGGAGTTATTCCTCCTAGAAAGAGGAATACCTACACCGCAAAAAGCCCTCTCTTCTGTCAGTTCACTGTAAATTTTCTTGCACTTAAACGCACTTGAGGTGTGGACGCTCCACGAGTTTTTGTGCAAAAACTCTGCAGTGTAGACATTGCCTCAGTCTCTACTGTCACTTGTGCATCCCTGAAGGGAAAGCCCCAGTCTTGTCCAGTATTGCCCCTGTGATACTACTTGACACTTTGAGTGGATATCCAATATTACACTACTGGACAGCAATCTCCTTGACCTGCTTTGAATTTGGAAGAAGGAGACTCTCTAGGTATGTAGTCTCCAGTTCAAATGCTCCCCTGCTTCTCTCTGGTAATGTGAATGAACAGATCCACCAGTAACAGATGTACATGAGTAACATGACAGAGATGTGTACAAAGAATGCACTCCCTTTACATAGGTTACGTCTACACTGAGACACTATTTTGGGATCCTGGAATATCCCGAAGTATTCCAAAATAGCTATTCTACATCTATTGAGCTGTGCTCATTATTTAAAAATATAATGGGCTCACTGTTCTGATGTCCATGTAAACCTCGTTCCAGATATGTCTAGACTGCAAGCCTTTTTCAAAAAAGAGCGTCTAGACAGCAACCAGTACTTTTGAAAAAGCAAGCCACTTTTTCAAAAGAGAGCACCCAGGCAGTCTGGATGCTCTCTTTCGAAAAAGCACAGTTTGCATTACATAGTGCCTTTTTTCGAAAGAGCACTTTCGAAAAAAGGCGTTCTTCCTCGTAAAACGAGGTTTTCCGCGGTCGAAAAAACTGCTGGGTTTTTTCGATTTACTTTCGAAAGAACGCGGCAGCAGTTTAGATGCAAGGAAAGTTTTTTCGAAAAGAGGCCATTTGCACACAGTATGGGTGCATGAGGGCTAAGGGACGTTTTGGAATAGTGCTTTATTTTGAAATTACCTCAAAATAAGCTACACAATGTGTGTAGTGCAAATTGCGTAGCTTATTTCGAGGTAAGGGTGCAGTGTTGGCGCACCCATGCTGTGCAGTCAGACAGAACTGGACCCAGAGGCACTGACTCTGAGCTGTGCCCTGGACAGTTTCAGTGGCTCCCCTTGCACAAATCAAATCTAAACCTACTCAACCAGCTCCTGGAGAATTTCTCCTGCCTTGCACAATCCTTGGGTGATGTAGCTTGGCAGAGGGAGTACAGCCAGAGCTCCCTTATGCTCTGGCAATCCCAGACTGCTGTTGGCTGCCCTGCAGGCTGTTGACAGCTGATGCATGTTTGAGCCACTTTAAGGAGCTTTTTGGAGTGGCCTGAGGGATTAGCCTGATGCAGAGCAGCCTCAGGGCAGTGCAAGCTTAATTTGTTCTTGAATAAATTCAGTGCAACTGAATGAAAGACTCATTTATTAACTCACTTCAGCTCAATTTGCTTCTATGCAGTAACTTGAATTATTATCCGAAAACACTATCATGATGGGTGCCTAGCAATGTAATTTTTTCTATCCATGTGCAGAATAAATATTGCTATGTGCACTAAGGCATGTGCAGATGTGCACCACCAGTAGAAACACATGCTGCCGGCTGTGGATGTTCTGCTAATCAGCTGGGCAGCATTTGAATATCTTGTGGGCCGCTGCCCAAGCACTCAGCTTACAGGGAACACTGATAGACAGTAAAAGCTGAACACTTTTCACCTAAATCTGCCTGGTGACCAAAGACAGCTCCCCACAAAAAAAAAAAAAAAAATGACAGAACAAGTCTCCACCCCAGAATAAACAGAGCCTGCTGCTTCTTTGTCAGACCTCTTCATTTAGTAGCTGGCTTTTAACTTACCAGTTAGATAAATGAAATCTAAGCCATATAAATCTGAATATTATACTTACAAGAAGAAATCCATCATCTGACCTGTGCATAGTCTAGTTTTATTTTGTGAAGTTTGTCCTTGGTCCTTTCTTGATTTCATGAAAGACAGAAACAAAAATCTTCCCCCCTCTTTGTGTGCCTATCCAGGGGTTCTCACAGTAGCTAGCCCTGTATTCAAGAGAATGCAGGACTTCTCCCAAAAGGAGCATGGCGGTGGAGGGGGTAAGGGGGCAGAAGGGAGAAGGAGGGAGGATGAATTGCTCCCAAGGGGGAAGAGAAGAAAGTAAGTCTATAATCTGTACTCTTTACCTAGCCTGCAGGGATGACTAGGCACTTAACGTGTAGTGGTCTGCATCGTGCCAAAGGTTGCTACATCCTTCATATGGGGAATGTGGGATTGTAAGGCGAGGTGTGGAAAAAGTGAATAAGGAAAAGTTATTTACTTATTCCCATAATATAAGAACTAGGGTTCACCAAGTGTAATTAATAGGCAGTGAGTTTAAACAACAGGGAGATTTTCTTCACTCAGAGCACTGTCAACCTGTGGAACTTCCTGCCAGAGGATATTGTGAAGACTAGGACTTTAATAGGGTTCCAAAAAGAGCTAGATAGATTCATGGGGGTTAGGTCCATCAATGACTAGTAGCTAGGATGGGTAGGAATGATGTCCCTAGCTTCTGTTTGTCTGGAAAAGGGCGACAGAGAGGGATCATGTGAGGATTACCTGTTGGGTTCCCTCCCTTGGGGGCATCTGTATCAGCCACTGTCGGCAGACAGAATACTGGGCTAGATGGACTTTTGGTCTGACCCAGTGTGGCCATTCTGATGAGGTATACAAACCTTGCACCAGACAGCAAAGGGTTAAAGAGTTGCTATGGGTTTGTGTAGCTCTGCCTTGCAACGCTAACAAGGCATGGCAGGACTGGAGGAAGACGGAGAGAAGCACAACTCAGTAGGACTGTTGTGCTCAACTGGTGATCCATGGACCACTGGTGGTCCATGGTGACTTTTTCGGTGGTCCACAGGAACTTTGTCCAAAGTCACACGGTGTGAGCAGGTGCTGCCGTTAGGCTGTTTTACGCCATGTTCACAAGCACGTGATGCGCCATCCGTAGCATCACCTAGGACGCAACCGTGTTGTGTTGCCAGTAACTTCTGTCTGAGGCTCTGAGTGTCAGTGTAGCTACCGCTGTTGTGCTGAGCGGTTGCTGTGTCATTCGTCCTGTGCTACATGTGCTGGAGGTGATCCACGAAAATTTTTTGATTGGCCTGGTGGTCTGTGGACTGAAATGAGTTGAGAACCACTGCAGTAGGAGGTTATTGTGGGTGGACAACAGACCTGTAGCCCCTCAGCTGCTGGGGAGAGGCCGGGCAGAGGGCAGAGCCAGCTCCCAGGCCTATGACCTGTCTGAGCACACAGAAAGGCCACTGTGTGGGATTCTAAGTGATTATGTATGGTGGCTTACCAGAGGATATTGAGCCAGACTGCAGCTAGCTCAAGACTCTCTGAAGAAAGAAATTTTTTTGTTTCTTGGGAATCATGCAAGGAGTTGACCCCAGAGGAACTCAGGTGGAAGGCTGAGTTTCCGTACCTCACCAACCAAACCCAGATGACGAGAGCCTGAGTGACCCCTTCATGTTCTAAGGGATTTTCAGAGGGACAAAATGAGCGTTATATGACAGAATGACTATGGCCCCTGAGGTGCAGTCTTTCCTGGAGTGTCATGACCAAGGCGTGGGCAGGAAGACCTAATGGTCTGCACCAAAGTCAGAATTGAGAGTGAAGCCAAGGGTCAGGGATGGAGGCAGATTCCTGTGGTAGGATGCTGGAGGAAGGCAGGAACCGGTCAGGAAAGCAGGATGCTGGAGGAGAACAAGGAAGCAATATGCAGGAACAAGTCAGGAAAGCTGGACTCAAGAGTCAGGCAAGAAGATAGGGTCCAATGTAGTGGCCATCCAGGACTCCATTCACTCATACAGACAACTTCCTGCGCTTCTCTCTGGTTTAATAGGCAGTCTTAGCCAGAGTTCTCAATTTTCTTCCAGATAGGTGCCAAGGGAAGTGTTCCTGATGTAGCTTCAAGTTTCATGGTCTTTCTGTTCATTTACTGAGTAGCAACCATCTGGGTATTAGTAGGGAGGAATCAGTTGATAAAGGAGCCTTGTAAACCCATGTTTGAGTTCTTTGGCATTATGGGATGGTAAGATTCACCTGGAGTAATATAGTTTGGCTGTGGAGCCATAGGCAATTTTCAAAATCTTGCCCTTCTTGCTAAAGACAGCTTGACATCTTAGCAAGGAGTGGCTAGGCAGAGTGGGGTTGTCTCCTTTTATGTGTGTATTTTCAGGGTAAGCTGTAAATCTTGAGTGGGAAAACCCCAAACCTTTGCCTGAAGGCTGCTGCCATGCTGAAATGGGCTGTCTTGGTCATCAGTGATGGCACAGAAAACACGAGAGCCATAATTGTGCACTTCTGAAGCCATTTTAAACAGAACATGCTATAGTACCACTAGAAGTATTACTAGCTGTTGCTCCTATCTTTAGATGCCATTATTAGCCATTAAGACATGTTAATGTGGTTAGGATGTCTTTCCTCCAAAGATTTAAACCTGATAATGAAAACTATCTAATATGCATGTAGCATAATTTTAAAGTGTCTGGGGAATTCTCAAGTACTGTGCTAATTACATCTTGAACCAGACATGTCTTGTAAGCTCAATGTAAGCCATTGAAGAACATCAAACAAGACACAAAGTCTTTGCAATGTACTCAATTAGTACCATTTATAAAATGTTTAACTGTGCCATAAACACTCATTGTAGAACTAGAATCGCCCGTCTAAGACTGACTCTTTTTTGAAGCAGCAGTCCTGGGAGATCTGTAAGTATGCACTGCCAGCTGTCCAGTTTTGATGTCCTGGATTTTTTGTACCTTAGAGGGAGCAACCATGTTGAGAACTAATGTTAATCTGCTCTAAGTTTAGACAACCATTTACTATACTAATAAGAATAAAATATCAGCAAACACTTAGTCCCGGATTCTCAAAAAGATTTGGGCACCTAACTCCTGTTGATTTCAACGTGAGTTAGGCACCTACTTACCTTTGATCTGGGCCTTAGCTACTAGTTCTTTGTGATAGGGTGTAAGGATAAAATTGAGTCAGCTTCCAACTCCCCTTATACAGGTGCTATGGGGAAGGATTATAAGGGAGCAGTATGAGATAATGTATTTAGGAGGGTTTCCTATTCAGGGCCAAGAGGGAGTGGATTGAACCACAAAGTTTGGTGCCTAGGTTATTTTGATATTTGTTGTTGTTGAGTCCCATGCATACAGAGAATGATGGTTCTCCTCTGTCCATGGCTATGCAACTTGGTTATCTACAATCCACTTATTCTTTGTCTTTGTACATCATACTGTACAGCAGGTAGCCTAGCAACAGTGTGCATGGAATGTGCATGCCGCTCAAGGTACAGACACATGAAAAGCTTTCCCCCCTCTTTAACAAAAAGAAAATGTGACTTAAAAATCATGAAGTAATTTATAAATGTGTATAGAAATAGTTTTCTCCCCCACATTAACAATACTAATCCATTCAAACAAGGAAAGTGATCAAAACTCCAATATTATGATTAATAGAAAGCATAACTGCATTTAGCTTGTTCAAAAAAATCTGGACAACATGTGGACGCTTTGCCAATAATGGTGTAGCTATATTTAATCAAAAACAAGAAAGTGTAGGAAAGGAGGGGACTCTTTTGTTGTAACTATAGCTCTTCATAGAAAGAGGCAATCTTATGCAGAACATTGCTAGGAACCAGGAAGCTAGTTGCTATAGAATAACTTGGCACAAAAAGAAAAACAAGAACACAATATATGACGTAATTAGAAAACAGTGTGTGTAAGAAAGATAGGCTAAAAATCTCTTGAGATGGATAAGTTGTGAAAGCCACTGATGTTCTTTTTTGTTTTTGTGATAGGGTGGACTAGGCCTGAAGTCCCCTTGCCATACCTGCCCCAGGGAAAAGAGCAGAAGAGCGGTCCTCCAGGCAAGCTAGAGTGGCTGCTTCTGCTGCAGCCAATCAGGGCCCAGCAAGCTGGTATAAAGATGCTGGTGGGCCAGGGTCTGGTAGTTCCTTGCTGAAGCTCAAGCCAGGCAGATCTAGTTGTGACGGACCAGGCCATGTCTGGGCACAGCTGAGGGTGTCCACTCAGGGTGAATTGCTCAACTTCGGGGCTCCTTACAACCTCCAGACTGGTGACCTTTTGAAACAGGCCATAAACCAGTCCCACAGAGTGCTTCAGCAGCCTGCCTGAAGCCTCATGAGCAAAACCCCTCCGACACCCCAGCAATATCCGTGCCCCAGATGGCCCCGGGCCTCATACACCGGTGGGGGGGTCTTAGAACCCAATCCCACCTACCCCGAACAAGTTCTGTCCAGTTCCAAGAAACCAGCCACAGATCCCTGGTCAATTTACCCTCTGGATCTTACCCACAAATCACGCTGAGCCAATCCTTTACCATCTAACATCTAAAGGTTTATTACTACAAGAAAGAAAAGCATGAGTGTAAGGTTGCTAAAGTATCGTACATTACATGCATCAAATCTCCCAGTTCTCGATGCAGGCTCTAGCAGAGATGTTACAGCTGCTGGCTTAAATGTCCTTGTTGCGCATCCTAGATCAGGATGGGTCCACAGTTCTTTCTGGCCCTTCGATCCCTGCACTGCTGCCTCTGGGATGAAGTGCTGAGCTGAGTCCCAAGATGGAGTCAACCACATGAACTCTTTATACATCCTTCCTGGTCTCTTCCTGGCTGCAGCAGGTCACCTGGCCAGCGACCTATCCCTGTGTTCCTTGCTGGCAGCCCTCATTCTTTAGGTGTGTCCTTGGCCCATTGAGTGCCATTGTCCCACAGGGCCTCGCTAATTATCATGTCCATAGGCTGGGCTCTGCCCAATGCTCAACCACATGCAGAGAAATATTCAGTATCCATACAAAGTACATGCTTATAATTTCACACACAGGCATTATACAATCACATGAACAGCATGCATAGGATTAGCAGACAGTAAGCTTCTATTCAACACCTCACATGGCCCCCTTTTATACCATTTTTGGGGCCAACACCCCCCATGGGTGCAGCAGTGATCTGGCTGCTCCCCTCAAAATCTAGTAACGTGACACTAGTGTCTGACTGGGAAGGCACTGGCACCACCTTGGACAGCTCTGAAGCCCAGGTCTGGTGGCTGAAGACCCACCAAGGTGTACTATGGCGAATTGCAGAACCCTGAACAGGGTCCTGTGAGAACTTTGTCTCAAAGCCTTGAAAGGGCTTGTTAGCACACATCCTCTGCCAAAAAGGGGGTGCTCAAGAGAGGGTGGGTCCTTTAGAGTTGTTCGTAATGAAATGCAACAAATAGCTTTCTTTGATAGGATAACAAGTCTTGTGGATAAGGGAGAAGCAGTGGATGTGGTATACCTAAACTTTAGTAAGGCATTTGATAAGGTCTCGCATGACCTTCTTATCAATAAACTGGGCAAATGAAACTGTGTTCCTTGCTGGCATAACAAATGGAGTTTTTCAGGGATCTGTTTTGGGACCGGTTCTGTTCAATATCTTTATCAACGATTTGGATGATGGCATAGCGAGTATGCTTATTAAGTTTGCAGATGATACCAAGCTGGGAGGGGTTGCAACTGCTTTGAAGGATAAGGTCATAATTTAAAATGATCTGGGAAATGGTCTGAGGTAAACAGGATGAAGTTTAATAAGGAAAAATGCAAAGTGCTCCATTTAGGAAGGAACAATCCATTTCACACATAGGGTATGTCTACACTTGCCCCCTACTTCGAAGTACTTTAAACATCCCGTGCTTGATTTGCATGTTCTCGGCCGGTAACCATTTTAGAAATTCACTAGCTCGGAGTAACTGCCCGTGTCTACATGCGGCAGTGAAACAGGAGTCCAATTTAAAGCCCTAACTTGAATTAGCTGGTATTCCTCCTGCAATGAGGTTTACCAGCTAATTCGAACTAGGGCTTTAAATCAGACTCCCGTTTCACTGTCACGTGTAGATGCAGGCAGCATTTGTTTTTCTTCCACCCTGCTCCTTGGTGCCTGTCCTTTTCTTCTCCTGCCCTGCCCCCCCTCCTCTCAGCACAAACTCTTTCCTCTCCTCACTCCCTTCCCCTTAGTTCTCCCCCTGTCCCTTTCCTTCCCCCTTCTGCCTTTGTTGTGGAAAGCAGCTTGTGGGGGTTGGAGCCGGGGCCACGGTGCTATTTTTAGTAGTGCAGTCTGGCCACAGAAGTCTCTGCGGCCCCGGTCCCAGCTGCTCCCGGGCTGGGACTATGTGCTGGGACTGGAGTAGAGGCTGCTTGTGGTGCTAGTTTTAGCTCTGTGGTCCTGGTCCCCGCAGTACTAAAAATAGCACTGTGGGTGGCCCCGGCTCCAGCTGGAGTAAAGCAGCAGCCACACAAGGCCATTCCAAGTGGGGCAGCCTCCCTGGAATGGGCCTCATGTGGCTGCCACTTTACTCCAGCTGGAGCTGGGGTGCGCAAGATGAGGCTGTTCCATCTGGGGCAGCTTTATGGGAACAGCCTCACCTCATGCTCCTGCTCCAGGCAGAGCAAAAAGGCAGCTGCCCACCACCAGGAAAACCACCAGGCCTCTGGCTGCTGCTGCCGCCATTGTCACCACTCGTCTTCCGTTCCAGCAGGAACGTAAGCAGTGAGTGTTGCTGCACGGTTCTTAAAGAGACGTGGGTAGACCTACAATTTTTAGCGCATGGCCATGGAGGCACACAGCTTAGAGGGAACAATGCTTTCCACTGCTTCTATTTAAAGGGCTGGTGCCTTCCCCGTGACTGCCAGGCAATGTGTTGCCTGATAGGTGTGGGAAAGGCATGAGCCCTTTAAATAAAAACAATTAAAAGGACTCGTGGGACTCCGGCTAGGGGACCAGATCAAAGGCATCGGTGGGCTGGATCTGCCCCACAGAGCGGCTTTTGCCCATCCCATCTTAGGCTTTATAGCTCACTCATTCTGATCTCTCACTGTAAATAGTCTAAGGACCACTATGTGGGACAGTGAACCACACCCACTCATGTATGGGTTACACTTGCAGAAACTCTTGTTCCCATCAGGAGATTTGGTCATCTTGGGTAACTTCCTTACTATATCTTTTGGGGGAAATTATACACAGTATCAGCTATGAATAAACAGTAAGAGCAGCAGAGGGTTTTTTTTTCAGTCCTTTTAAAAAACAATCTTCTGGGTCATATTTTAAGATGCTCATTTAGATCCTCCAACAGCATTATGTTTCTTTAATCTTACATTCCGGCTGATGGTAGAGACCTTAATCCAGTAAAACATTTAAGTGTGTGCTGATTTCAATGGAATCTGAAGCATTTGGCTTGTTGGATCAGGACTATCTTGTATACTACCAAAATAATAATAATGATATTGTCTGATCTCTGGAAGTACGGACAGGTTATTGAACAATTCTGTTTAATCTGTAGTGCAATGTATAGCAATTACTCTGCACAAGAATATGGAATTAAGTATCCAATATAAGTATGCGTTTACAAAATAGTGATCACACACTAAAGGGGTATATAAATAAGGTCCTATTTCATTTGGGATACTGTGGCAATTGTGGATTCTATAATACTCATCTTCCACTGAAATTTTGTTTTAAATTAGCTTACTTGGCACAGTTTCAGAATTTTGTATACATTTGCAGGTACACAATTCCCCCCACCCCTCTATTAGTGCATTTAAATGATCTTGGAGCGTTTTGGGCAGGGCTGTTACCAAGGCACAAAGCCTAGGTGTGGGGGAAGGATAAGGAAACAAACAGTAAGGAGTAGAGCCCTGCAGCGGGCCTGGTATTGCCACACTTACTTCTGTTACGGATGGCTGCGCTGCCCTGAGAGGTGGCTGCTGGCTGAGTGCCCACCGCTGAAGACAGCACTGCCACCATTTTGATGTCTCATTTTTCTCTCCTGTCCCCACTTTTGCATCCTGGGCAGCTGCTCTGCTTCTCCACTCCTAACCGTCTAGTTGTATCTAATTATCTAGTTATAAAAAATCATAGGAATACAAAATAGTTGAATGTTTATATTCTAGCTATTTTTCTTAAAAAATAGGTCTGCTGCAGCTTTTTCAAATGACTGTAATTAATAAAGGTCCATTATTTTTCTGCAGTTTTCCATGTCTTCTCTACCACTAATAGGCAATTATTTAAAGACCATCCCATGATTCAAGCAGGGCAGAGGTGGGGAACCTCAGCCCAACAGGCCACATGTGGTTCATCATGGTTAGCCACTGGTGGGCTGCCAGATGGTTTTTTTACTTGGGCATCTGCAGACATGGCTTCTCTCAGCTCCTGCTGGCCATGATTCACCCTTCGCAGCCAAAGGGAGCTATAGGAAGTGGTGACTTGGCCCATGATGCTTCCCACAATTCCTATTGGCCAGGAACAGTGAACTGCAGTCCATGGGAACTGCGAGCAGCTGGGTCAGAAGACACTCAGGTAAGCAAAGTGTCTGGTGACCTGCCAGTGGCTAACTCTGATGAACCACACGTGGGCTGGAGGTTCCCCACTACTGGTGTAGGATGTTACATAGAAGTAACAATCAATGTTATAGTTTTCCTTAATGTGATTTTAAGATGTATTTTTAAAAGCGAGAAATTAGTTGATTTTGTAGATGCAGCCTCTTTAGTTAACATAAAAAAAATCTGAGTTAACATTGTCCGGTTTTAGGGTATCTTGAAGCGTGTTCTTATAATGATGTTTATTTCATTAATTTTGTTCAAAGCATAATGAAAAAGCATCAATTGAATCTTCAAATATTGCAATTCACAAAATCCACAAGCAATTACAGAGTTCAAACCTAAAAGCCTGTGGCATCTTTCCGCTTTTTCACTCATGATTGCAATCCCCCAACCCTCCTTTACAGTAGCCTGTAATTTTCAAGCATCTAATAAGAATTGTTGTTTCTGTCACATCAGCTAAGATCTGAACTGCATTAAGCCCCTGGTGTCCATAGGAAGTTACTGCAGTGGGCTATATAACAGCAACAAAAAAGACAGCTTCCATTATAGACTGATAAGTTTGTCACAACCAGTCCTGTGGGCTACCCCCCAATGGGTATAATCATGCTCGACTGCTTTCTTTCTCAAATTATCCTACTTTTATGACGATACAATTTCTTGCTACTCTAGCTGCTAACAAAAGTTTCAGATGAATCGGTCTATTCCTGAAGGACAACATGCTTCCCTGCCCTTCTTCAACAAAACAGCCTAAAAATAAATAACTGCATGTGTCTTTTAAGATACACACATCACACACAAACAATCATTTGACCTTCTCTTCCCCTTCTTCCAGAGCCAGGGTTTGGCGGGAACCAGTGCTTTTTTTGTATTAAAAAAAAAAAGCCAGGGTGGGGCCGGCATTGCCCTTTTAAGACATACGGCCCCTTTAAGACACATGACCCAGCCAACTGTTGGACATTTGCATACAGAGGTGCTGGTACATTCTGTTCTTTCCAGGTAAGCTCTGACTGGAGGTGCTGGTACTGCTTAACGGGCAGTTCTGCCACAAAAAAAGCACTGGAGGGAACCACACCTGGGCTCCTGTGGAACCATTCGATTGGGAAGAATTCTCCTCTCACACTTATAATTAAAGTGTTGTCAGCTTATTAATTTTATTTTATAAATGTCTTTCTTCCCACGCCCTTCCTGCTCTCTGCAATCTTTAAGCCCAGTGAAAAGCTAGTCTATCATTCATATCCTTTACCTGAGCTCCTCTCATCTCCCCATCTCCCACATCACATACCTGGGCCAGATACAAATCCTGCCATTTTTCCTTCCATTACATTTCCTAGTTCTGTCTCTCCCTTTCCCCCCAACCTCTTCCCACAGCTAAACTCTTATTTAGGCACTCATCCACCTTAATTACTATAACGTCTTTCACTCTCTACTCCTTCACACCCACTTTGCCTCATTTTATCCAATATTTCTACCCTTGTCTCTTTTGTTGCAGCCCCTTCATCCCCTCTGTTGCATAAAAAAGCCTCCGCCGGAGCTTACTTGATTTATATACATGGATTTTCTAAAGCTACACCAAACTGTAAGGTCTAAGTGCTCCAACCACTGACGAGGAGTTGCCTCAGACTTTTCTGTTGATGTACCTCCATTTTGGATAAAGAATTAGTCATTGGAGGAGGGGTCTCCTGCTTCCCCACTGGATACTCTAATTGTCAGGCTACTGAGTCATTCTCTCTGACTGTCCCAATGACTCTCTCCATATGTATAATCAGTAGAAACATCCCCATCTTCCAACAATCCCACAGCTCTGTGATTAGAGAACTCTGCTGAGTGGTAGGAAACCATTATTCAAGTTCCTCTTCCCCTATTTACTTGAGAAGGGGAATTGAACCTGGGTTTTCCACATCCTAACTAAGTGCAGGAACCAGTGGGCTGAAAGTTAGATATTGACACTACCTCTTTCCTGTATGATGTTAGGAAGGTGCCTAACTCATTCGCACAGGAAATAAGCTAATTACCTAAACCTCCTGACTCCTGGAAAAGATTCTTGGTTGTGGATTGCAAGGAGAGAGAAGGTCCTCCCTGCAGCCCAGATTTAGTCACTTAAGTCTATGAGAGGGGCAGGGCTTATGACCCACTTCTATTTTCGTCATCTCTCATTGGCTATTTTAGACCGCTCCCCATCTAGTATTCTGTGAATCTCGGTCTTAGACCCCCATGCATTATATAGAGATCCTGGGTACCCAGGTTTCCATGCATTATATAGAGATCCTGGGTACCCAGCTCAGGCTTTGTGGATCGCTTTGTTGTTCCTGTGATTTTTCTTAGTGTTTAAAAGTTAGGTGTTGTGACTCTCAGTGTTGCAATGCTCAAGTTAATTTGTGGATCCAGGTCACAGTGACCACAGATTCTTCACCCTATCAGTTCTAGCTCTGATTCCCTCAGTTCTACCCAATCTGTTGTCACTACAAATGTCTTAATTTAGGCTCAGAACTTGCAGCTCAGGATGTGGGTAGACCGCTATGCCAGTGGAGTGCCATTGGGTCTCCAGCTTTCCCAGCCAGATGGACTGTACCCCATTGCTGCAAACGTGGCAGAGCCTCTCAGCTACCACAGTTATGAAGGACAGAGATGCGATAGTATATAGGACAGTATACAAAACTCTAGAAGGCCATCTCTTAATTCCCTATGGCTGTGTCTAGACTGGCCAGTTTTTCCAGAAAATCAGCTGCTTTTCCGGAAAAACTTGCCAGCTGTCTACACTGGCCACTTGAATTTCTGCAAAAGCACTGACTTCCTACTGTAAGAAACCAGTGCTTTTTGCGGAAATACTATGCTGCTCCCGTTCGGGCAAAAGTCCCTTTTGCGCAAAACTTTTGCGCAAAAGGGCCAGTGTAGACAGTCCAGATTTGTTTTCAGCAAAAAAGCCCTGATTGCGAAAATGGCGATCAGGGCTTTTTTGCGGAAAAGCATGTCTAGATTGGCCACAGACACTTTTCCGCAAAAAGTGCTTTTGTGGAAAAGCGTCCGTGCCAATCTAGACGTTCTGTTCTGAAAATGCTTTTAACGGAAAACTTTTCCATTAAAAGCATTTCCGGAAAATTATGCTAGTCTAGACGTAGCCAATGGGAATCAGTTGTAATAAGGCTAATATCTCTTAATTCCCTTTAACAAGACTACCCCAAAACCTGCTAATGTGGGTGTTACTGGGTTTACTATCACAAGCAAGTTACTGGGTTTACTATCACAAGCAAGTTACTGGGTTTACTATCACAAGCAAGTTCTATTGTATCCCTTTCAGGGATGTTTACTGTTTGTTGCTCAAAAGTTGTAGTGAGTGAACGTCCTAAATATTTAATCCTCTATTTTATGGGGAATATGTATGCACACACACAAAAATAAATAAAAGGAAAGAGGTAACCGATAAAGGATAGTAATTTTGACAGTGTCACAAACAAAATACAAATTCTGGAACCAAAAAAAGGGGACATCTTCCATGTCTGTTTCATAACAGTAGACTTACTTGCAAAAAAGGGAAAGTGAGTATGAACCAGCTGTAGTGAGCATTATGCAGAGCTAGGAGCCAAACATCTGTCCTGCTAATGGCTTGTCACTATTTGTTCATGTCTCTTTTGCATTGAGGTGGGTCAAATGCTAGTGTTGTTGATGTCAGTATTCTTTATGTCTTTCAGATGTACATTTTGTGGATCATGTAGTTTAAAATAAATGTCCTAAAATTTTCCAAGCGTGTTTATGATGTGAAATTACAATCTAGTTTTACCTCAAAGATGCTACAATACAATGGTAGTGACAAAACCTTTCAACTTTTAGCTGTTGAATCTGATTGACTGCATCTGAGATTCTAGCAAGATAAAATGTAAGGCTCAAATTGGGCCTATGATGTGAGAATTTCTTGGACTATAGTAATCTCTGACATTATTTTCTGCTGAAATCATTGAAATTTCATTAAGGAAACAGTTGGTCCATCATGGTTTTTCTGGTGAGCTTTTTCTTTCCAGATGCAATTTAAGATCCAGCTATGCAATTCAGCCTTCTCAAGAATCAGAACTCTTTCCTATTAAGCTATTAATTGTAATAGAACAATATGTCCTCCACTGTCTAGGAGGATGGATAACAATGTAATTGGTTTTTATCTCCACTTTTAATTTCCATAATTTTTAAGTATTTGATAGATGTATGCATTATATAAATTACAGTCCTGACCAGTACTTCGGAGTTTGTGCTGCTAAATGAGAATTTATAGGTTCAAGTCTTGCTCCATGCTCCTTATTCCTTGGCTGTGTCTAGACTGGCAAGTTTTTCCGCAAAATCATTTGATTTTGTGGAAAAACTTGCCAGCTGTCTACACTGGCCGTTTGAATTTCTGCAAGAACACTGACGATCTCATGTAAGATTGTCAGTGTTCTTGCAGAAATACTGTGCTGCTCCCGTTCGGGCAAAAGTCTTTTTCCGAAAGACTTTTGCGCAAAAGGGCCAGAGTAGACAGCACAGTACTGTTTTCCGCAAAAAAGCCTCGATCGCGGAAATGGCGATCGGGGCTTTTTTGCGGAAAACCGCATCTAGATTGGCCACGGACGCTTTTCTGCAAAAAGTGCTTTTTGCGGAAAAGCAGCCTGCCAATCTAGACAAGCTTTTCCGAAAATGCTTTTAACGGAAAACTTTTCCATTAAAAGCATTTTCGGAAAATCGTGCCAGTCTAGACGTAGCCCTTGTCTTCTGCAGAAGCCCTTCTTCCTCCTCATTCTGCTTGTTTCTCCTCCTCTCTTACCCTTTCTCTAATCTCTAGAACCTGCAATGCCATGTTCAACACACCCTGGCACTTTACTGAGCCTGTAATGTTGGAAAAGCAATATTTTAGTTACATGTGCCAACAGGAAATGCAGCATGGCTTTTCCTATCAGACATTGTCTTGCATTTTATTTGGTTAATAGAGAAAGTGCCAGAGAAATAAATAAAAGAGAGGTTTGAGAAAATATCAAATGCAGCCTGTCTGTTACCTTGGGTGCTGAATCGAGCCCTTTCAAGTCAGTGGAAGGACTCTTGCTAAGTTCAGTGGGTGCCGGATAGGACTTAAACGAGATGGGTTGGACAGTCTTTGGAGGGGTGTGCGCATATGGCTTATGTTTCCTTTGTATTAAGTCTATTATTTATAAACTGTTACCATAGTGCCTAGGAACCCTAGTTATAGATCAACAACCCATTGTATTAAGTCAGTGGTCTCCAACCTTTTAAAGCATGAGATCACTTTTTGAATTTAAGTGCAGTCCAAGATCTACCTCAAATATAAATACCCTTGTCCTGCCTCCCTCACGTCCCTTTTCCGAGGCCCCACCCCTGCTCACTCCATCTTCCATCTCTTGCCCATCCTCACTTACTTTCATCAGGCTGGGGCAGACGGTTGGGGTGCAGGCTCTGGTCTTGGTTTAAGGGATCTGCAGTGTGAGAGGGGCTCTGAGTTGCTCTTGGGGCAGGTAGTTGGGATGTAGGAGGGGGGTCTAGGTGCAGGCTCTGGGATGGCGTTTGGATGCAGGGGTGCTTGGGGTGCAGGAGGGGGTTCATGACTGGGGTAAGAGTTGAGGCTGTGGGCTCTAGCTGTTAGTTAATGCCTATCACGCTGTGGGATGTAGGGCAGCAATGAAGGTTCTCCATTTTTGTTTGTCTTTGGCCATTTTCTCCAGTGTGCCCCAGTTGTAGTTCATTCTTTTCATATCTGCCTCAACAGTACACCGCCATGTTGTCTTGGGCCTCCCATGTTTCCATCGTCCTTCAGGGTTCCAGTGAAGTGCTACCTTTACAATGGTATCTGTCTCCCTTCTCATCAAGTGCCCTATCCATCTCCAGCATCTTCTCAGAATGATAGTGGTCACGTCCTCCTGGTGGCATCGCAGGAGCAGGTTGTGGTTGGAGATTGTTTTCGGCCAAAAGATGCGAAGTATCTTACGAAGGCTGGTGGTGTGAAAGGGTGAGAGCTTGGCATGGTGGCACTCTGTCATCTGCCAACACTCTGAGCCCTATAGTAGTGCTGATATGACCCAGCTCTGGTACAGCTTATGCTTGATGTGGACACTGTACTGTGTAGATCTCCATACATTGTTCATACTCCTGAGGACATTTCTGGCCTTGCTTAGTCTGCTTTGGATGTTGTTCTTGGTGCCTCCATCATGGCAGATGCTGCTGCCTAAGTACATAAAGCTGTCTGTGTTGGGTAAGTCTGCATCATCTATCTTGATTGGTGCTGGTGAATCTATATTGAGAATCATAATCTCTGTTTTCTTCTGGCTAACTCTTAGTTCAACCTGGTGTCCAAAGATGCATAGGCATTGTGTCTTTTCCTGAATGTGTTGATGCATATGGGAAAGCAACACAAGGTCGTCCTCAAAGTCAGAGTCTTCCAATGTGGAAAAAAGGTGCCCATCTGATACTGCTTGACATATCTACTGTTGTTCTCTGCATCACCCAGTCAATCACCATGTTAAAGGGTAGTGCAGACATGACGCATCCCTGTCTGACCCCAGTCTTGACTTCGAAAGACAGATCGCAGTATCTCACGCTACATGTGAGTTGGTGTAAAAACTCTTAATGAACTGGACCACTTGGAGAGGGATTCCATAGACTCGGAATGTGCCAAAGGCTTTCTCTGTGTATGCTGTCAAAAGCCTTCTCAAAGTCAACAAAGTTTATGTACAAAGTTTAAGTCTCTGCCACTCTGTGCACTGCTCTATGATGTCTCTCAGGGTGAAAATCTGATCTATACATCCTCTTCCTTTTTGAAATCCAGCTTGCTCTTTCCTCAGAGACTTGTCAACAGCATCTGAGATCTGCTGGATGATGACCTTGGCTAGGATCTTGCTGGGTATGGATAGAAGGGTGATCCTGTGCCAATTGTTGCAGTCATTGAGTGCTCCTTTCTTAAGAATCTTGATGATAACTCCTTTGGTCCAGTCCTTGGGTATCTGTTGTCCTTCCCAAATTGCTACAAACAGTGGTTGGAGAATGGTGGCTGCGAATTCTGGGTCTGCTTTAAACAACTCTGCGTCCTGGTTATCAGGTTCTGGAGCTTTGCCATTTTTCAGGGATCTGATGGCTACACTGATTTCTTCTTTCTCTGGTGGATCAATATTAATATCCAGGTCCTCCTCAGCTTCCTGAATGTCTGCTTCTTCTTCAGATGGTTGTCTATTCAGAACCTCTCTGAAATGTTCTGTCCAGTGTCCTTCTTGATCTTCCTCTGTTGACAGTAACTGCCCTTGTTTGTCCTTAATGGGGGCACTTGTCCTGCCACGATACTTGCCACCAACAAGCTTGGTGATTCTGTACATGTTTCCTTGCTCTCCTTGATTAGCTGCATGTTCAGCTTTTGTTGCAAGGTCCTCCATGAAAGCTTGTTTGTCTGCCCTCACTAACTTCTTTACTTTTCGATTTACCTCTCTGTAATTCTGCTTGTATTTTTCTTGAATTCTGGTTGATTTGGCATCTACCAGTCTCTTCTTTATGTCCCATCTCTCTTCAATGGCTTTCCATGTATCAAGCTTAATCCATTCCTTCCTCTACTTCCTATCCTTGAAACCCAGACAGACCTCGCTGCTCTTTGTGTAGGCTGATGCAATCTGTTCCCATGCCATGTTGATTTTATCTGTGATACTGGTAGATACGTCATCCCTTAAATCTTGCAAAGCTTGGAATCTGTTCCTCAGTTGAATGGTGAAGGCAGTCTTTGTGGTGACATCTTGTAGCTTTTCAACATTGAAGCATCTTTGTGTGGATGTCTTAATACCTGTTCTTCACAGCTTAAGTTTCACAAGTGCCATTGCTAAATGATGATCACTACCAACGTCCGCTCCTTTCCTCACTTTCACATCTTGCAAGCAGTGTCTCTATGTACCATTGATCATCAGATGGTCGATCTGGTTCTTATCTCTGCCATTTGGTGAAAACCAAGTCAGCTTGTGAATGTTACGGTGTGGGAAGAGAGTCCCTCCAATGGCCAAATTGTTGACGGAACAAAACCCTACAAGTCTCTCACCATTATCATTCATGGTGTCATACCCATGTCTGCCCATGGCACTGTCATGGTGTGTGTGTTCATTTCCCACTTTGGCATTCAGATAACTCATGATGATGGTAAGATCATGGTGTGATGTAGACTCCACTTCTGCCTGAAGCTGCTCATAGATGATGTTTTTAATTTCTTCACCACTGTCATTGGTTGGAGCATAAATCTGGATCAAGGTGATGTTCACTTGTCTTCCTTTCAATCTGACCTTCATCAATCTGCTGTTGACCGGTTTCCACTCTAGCAAACTTTTCTCAATCCCCTTCTTAAGGATGATGGCCACTTTCTCATGATGCTGGTCATTGTCTCTTCCAGAGTAAAGCACTGTTTCTCCTGCAGAAGTCTTCAGTCTCCCCGATCCTGTCCATCTACTCTCATTAACATCAAGGACGTGTAAATTATATCATCTCATTTCGGCGAATATTTGTGCTAACTTGCCAATATTGTACATGGTTCGTACATTCCAGAATCCAATTCTGGCCTTTGTCTTGGTGTCCATCATTGTGACAGTAGCTTCCTCATGGCTTTCACTACTGTCAGTCATACAGTTCCCCAGAGAGGACTTAGGAAGGCCATCGCACTAAGTGGTAGGAGAATTCTTCATTGCTGTTTCCGTAACAATTTTTTTTCTAGGTCAGGGTTGTTAGCCCTGAGCCAAACCCCCAACCTGGAGAACCAGTGAATCACACTTAGTCTGGTCTCTATCCTTCGACCTGTCCGTCATGGATGATCCTACCAGGAGCACTAGGCTCCCACCGACATAGCTCTAGGGGTCACTGAGACATAGGCTGGGCCCTGCCTATTCAGGTGGCTCCTGGGTGGTAGTGCAGTGGGGCTAAGCCACGCTCACCCCTGCCCTGCCCCTGGTCCCCTAAAGCAGACAGAAAACTCATTTCTGGACCCCTGCCACTAGCCCTCCTGGCCTGCCCACTGGCCTCCTGCCCAGCTCCTCACCTCCTGCTGGTTCTGCTGCTCTATCCACCCCACTGGGCAGCCATGGATCCAGGACCTGCTGGGCAGCCACGTGTGCTGTGCTGAGGCTCCAGGATCCACACAGTAGCCATGCGATGGGGCTCCAAGACCCCTGGGGCAGTCTTGTACCGGATATCCAAACCCCATTGGGCAGTCCCACTGCCACGCGGTGGGCAGCCCTGTCATCAGCTCTCTGTGGGCAGCCCATTGCCCTGCCGAATCCACAGGAATATGTGCCACTGGCCCCCTCCACTGGGACTCTCTGGTCCTGCAACATCCATGCTGGACCATGGATGTTGCCAGACCAGAGAATCCTAATTAATAGTTTCAACCTGTAGCTTAAATAGGCAAGTTTTTCTGCTGTTGAGGCTAAAATGAGCAAAGAAAAAGGGCTATTATAGTATCACGTGTGTTGGTGGCAAATGTAAAATTGGCATCTGAAATGTTTGAAAATTGTCTGAAATAGCAAGCGGTCCTCCTTGTCAAGTTGAAAAACCTGAATATTGAGTCCCGAGTATTCTGGCTAGGAAGTGGTGAGAAGAAAGCTAAGGACTGTCATTTTTGTTCTCTGCTACCCCAATGGGTCACTCCAGCAGAAAGGGTCCATTATACATTCCCCAATGCCTGACAGACAGTTGGCAGGAGATTAATGAGTGATTCATGAGCATCTGATTCCATACTGACTGTGGGAATCTTAACATCTTCACAGTGTGCATCCCATCAATGCTAATGAGGCAGCTGCAGATAATTTTTACGAGCTACTGCAGTCAATCCTTAATGGAACTCTGAGGAAAAAATGTCACTGTGATCCTGGGTGACTTTAATTCACTGAAAGGAAAGGCTAATGACACCATGGCAGGTATGCCTGGTAACTTTGGGTGCAGGCAGAAGAACAGGCATGAGCAGTGACTGCTGGAATATGTGGCTGCCAATGGCATGTTGATTGCTGACTCACTCTGCCGTCACTCACAGATTCACAAGCAGAGCTGGTACAATCCAGATGGTTTCACCAGAACTGTTATTGATCATGTCCTTGTTAAGTCATTGGCAGTCAACAGTTATGGATGTAGGAGTTCACAGAGGTGCAGAATTTGATCAACAGCTCTGCTGACAAAAGTGCACCCCTAACTTCCAAGATAACCAGCTAATGGGCCAAAATTAGACCAATTTAACCAAACTTTCTTCTTAAAACCAAGCTGTCCAATGACTTTCTGTTCTGAAATGCACAAGGCTACTGAAGCATTTGAGGCTAAGGTTTTATTTCCTCTCTTTCTGTCATCTGATAAAGCATGGTATTGTTTCAAATCGTCAGTGCTGATGGCTGCCAGCTCTGTCCTGGGAACTCAGTCCATCTCATATCATCCAGGGATCATAGCAGTTGAAGTTAAGGAAAAAAAATGAGGCTATAATCTGGATAAGTCTCTGGCCATTACTATCAAACAGCCACCAGCCCCAGATTACACCCAGTTCATTTTCAACCTGTTTAGACAGGACATCAAGAAGATGGCCACTGTCAAATATTCGGACAGCATCATAGACAGTGCTGGAAGATGCTCAAAAGATGGGGATGTTTGGATAGCAGCAGCTGCTGCCATGTTTCATGCCCCTCAGAGGCCTCTGTGGAGATATTTTTATGAAACTGCAGATCTAGAGACCCTCAGTTATACCAACTGTATAACATGGGTGCTGAAGCTGGCAGAAGAACTTCAGCTTGGATTGATGTTTTCGATTCTTGTGTCTGTCAGCCATATCAATTGGCAGAACAAGGTTATTCAGAGCCAAACCCAGCAACCCCCTCCATCAACAATGGTTTGATTTCAATGACTTTATTTGCAGATTTATCTTGATAGCATCCACACAGCATATCTCGCATTTAAGCTGTGATTACTATGGACGGAATGGCCAGAAGAGCACCTGTGCTCTTTCCTCTTCTTTTGAAAGAACTCCCTCTTCCCCGTCCACACATGCCTTTTTCCAAAAGAGCTCTTTTGGAAAAAAGCTTCTTCCTTGTAGAAAGAGGTTTACCAATGTCGAACCCCCCCTCTATTCTTTTGATTTACTTTCGGAAGTATGCAATTGCAGTAAGGACGGAACTCAGGTTTTATTGGAAAAATGGCCGATCTTCTGACAAAACTCTGTAGTGTAGACATACTCTGTGGAATATCTAAGAATAAACCTCTGGAGGGTGAGTCTATAATCTCAATTATACATATAAAACGATAGGGATTAAATGAGTTACCACTCATGAGAGAGATCTTGGAATCACTGTTGCTAGTTCTCTCAAAACATTCACTCAGGCTACATCTACACTGTGTCAGTTTTTTGGAAGAAACAATGCAAATGAAGCACTCATTTGCAAATCTTGCACTCTC
Source organism: Pelodiscus sinensis (assembly GCF_052426305.1). NCBI lineage: Eukaryota > Metazoa > Chordata > Testudines > Trionychidae > Pelodiscus > Pelodiscus sinensis. The sequence continues at coordinate 293,443,415 of NC_143052.1, read as the reverse complement.
ATTTGCATAGTCTCTTCTGATCCTTTTTGAGGAAGAGATTTTTGCGACAAAAAGCCCTGTGTAGATGGGGTATTTGTCGGAAAAACCCCATTTTGCACAAGATCCTGTACACCTTATTTTTTGAGGAATAAGGGATCTTGCACAAAACGAGGTTTTTCCAACAAATGGCCCTGTCTACAAAGGGCTTTTTATGGCAGTACCCTCTTCCGCAAAAAAGGATCGGAAGACTTTGAGAATATGCAAATGAGAGCACAAGATTTGCAAATGAGCATTTAATTTGCATTTCCTCAGCCGAAAAGCTGCCGCAGTGCAGACGTAGCCTCAATGTGCAGCAGTAGTCAAAAAAGCAAACAATGTTAGGAATCATTAAAAAAGATAGAGAATAAGGCAGAGAATATTTTATTGCCTCTATTTAAATTCATTATACACCCACATCTTGAATACTGCATGCAGATGTGACTGCCTCATTTCAGAAAAAATATCTTGGTATTGGAAAAAGTTCAAAAAAGGGCAACAAAATGATTAGGGGGGATGAAACGGCTGCCATATGAGGAGAGATGAGCAACAGTGGGACTTTTCAGCTTAAAAAAGATGAGACTTGGGGGGGATATGATAGAGGTCTATAAAACCGTGACTGGTGTGGAGAAACTGAATAAGGGAAAGTTATTTACTTGTTCACATAACAGAAGAACTAGAGATCACCAAATAAAATTAATAGGTAGCATGTTTAAAACAAACTAAAGGAACTATTTCTTCACGCAATACAAAGGCAACCTGTGGAACTCCTTGTCAGAGGATGTTATGAAGGCCGGGACTTTAACAGGGTTTGGAACAGAGCTAGATAAATTCATGGAGGATAGGTCCATCAATGCTTATTAGCAAGGCTTGACAAATCGCAGTTTCTACTCGCCTGTGGCGAGTAGATTTCAGCCGGTCTCCCCGTTTACCAGCAGCGTGTGCATGCGCAATGCGGGTCTTGCATATGTGCAGTGCGGGGCTGGTGAGTAGATTTCACTGCCGTTTGTCAAGCCCTGCTTATTGGGCAGGCATGGGGTACGTCTAGACTACATGCCTCTGGCGACAGAGGCATGTAGATTAGACTACCAGGCATAGGAAAATGAAGCGGCGATTTAAATAATCGCCGCTTCATTTAAATTTACATGGCTGCCACGCTGAGCCGATCAGCTGTTTGTCGGCTCAGCGCGGTAGTCTGGACGCGCGGGGGTCGACATCAAAGGCATTTGTCGACCTCCCAGGTATACCTCCTGGGAAATGTTTGAATAAAATAATATTTAGCGGCAGTATTATAAACATTACAATTGTCTAGACTAGGCAAAGACTGTAGAACTGTAGACTATCATTAATTATTTCAAAGAACACAAGAAGTCACATGGAACTATCTAATCAATATTGTAGGCTGAATTGAAAGAAGTATCAGACCTCTATTTACAAGTCTTTGCAGAGAGCCGATGCCTTATTAATCTTGATATTGAGAATGCTGCTCAAGTGAACTCAAGTAATTATTGGAACAGTGCACCACATACAGGAAATCACGTGTCTATTACGTATTCTCCATAAATAAAACAGTCTTCCAGGAACTGTGAATCATCATCAAAGGGAGGCTTTCCTGACAAAGTTACACCAGCAATGATGACAAACAGCAGAGCTGGAAGAACATTTGGAGATGTGCTCTGTGTACATGGGCAGAGCTGACAGACTGTGCACAGCCCTACTGCTTCTGCCAAGGAAAAACAATACAATAGTCTATTAACGTCGTGTACTCCAGTGCTGAAATCCTTGCTGACGACTGAAGATGAAAGAAAAGAGAAACCAATGGCAGGATCTTAGCTTTCTGCTACTTGCGAGATGCGATATAACCCATAGAGGAGGTGATGTTGGCAGCAATAAGGTCTCGCTTCAGTTAGCTAAAGTTACATTGTAAAACTAAAAACACTACAGGTATTTATGAGAGCACTGAATACCTTTGCTAGATACACTTAACAGACCAGACTTTCCCACTCACAAGCACTGAGCCTGCCTCTGAAACAAGGGGGAAAAAGTTTACTTGGGGAAAAGGGAAGAAAGCCTCAACTTGGGAAAACAGAGCAATCAATATGAAGGATATAAATAAAACACTTCCCCTGGGACCTTTGGCAGTGATCTGTTAATTCTATTCCACCTGGACTACTAGGAATATCCAATGCTTTTTACCACATCACTTCCCCCTTTTGCACCCAGTAATCCCCACTCATGAGTTGATGTCAGTGGGTACCGCATAGTCCCGGGGCACTCTGGCAGCCTTTCGTCACTGTCCACCTGATCATGTCCTGAGGTTCCACCATCTAGTCCACGATAACGATTTCAGCTTTCTTTAGTGGGTCAGTAGGAGGGCTTCACTGGAGGACACTCAGCTGGGCTGCTGATCTCTGCAGCTTCAGCAAAGAGCTCTCTCTGCATTGCACCCTATTGAAGTGTCCTCTCCCTGGCACAGGTCCTCAGTGGAAGGGAAACTGTAGCATTCTGTGCTGCAAGGAGGGAGCTTCCCCCTCTTTCCTCCTAGCTTAATTCCTCTACCCTGCCAGTTCTGAGCTTGCCAATTACAGTGACTCCTGAAGTGTCATGGGAAGAAGTCTGGATAGAAAACTTATGTAAATGAAGCGGCTCTGTGCCATGCATTTATCTATTCACTGACAGATGAGAGCAGAAAGCTTCCCGCCCTCTAGAACCTCAGGCTGCTGGGCTTACTTTTCAAGAAAGAGCTGTAATGTGCATCAAGGGCATGTATCCTTTTCTTTAGGCAGAGATGGCCCTGGGTTCAGAGACAGCCAGGCACAGGTGCCAGTGTGCTCTTTCCTAGGCAGATTCATGTCATCGAAAGCCCGGCATTAATAAGCAACTGAAGATGAGTCTGCGTTGGGTTCCATATTTGCTACAGTTTTGACTGCAGAAGTGTCTCTTAAAGTGACAATTATTGAGCTCCATGCTCCAAAGAGCAAGTAAGAAAAAAGAAGTTCAAAGCAATTTCTCATATACAGGTATTTTCAGAACACCCTTTTCACAGAATTAAGGAATAATAATAATAAAAAACGTGCATCTGACGAAGTGGGTCTTTGCCCACGAAAGCTTATGCTCCTACACTTCAGTTAGTCTATAAGGTGCCACAGGACTCCTCGTCGCTTTTGCAGATTCAGACTAACACGGCTACCCCTCTGATACTTGACAATAATAAAAAAGGTAGTCATGTCCCCTCATAGCAATAGCCTGCATGTACCCATATTGGTCCGCATTGTACACAAAGCAGCTGCACACAGGGCTAAGTTTCTGATCTATCTGTTTATTTTGGGAAGATGCAAGTACAAAACTAGCTTTACTTTATAATACTTTTCTTGATTGATGGAAATACTGGATTGCAAGCAAACATTCCAAGTTTGTTTCTAAAACTTTTGGTTTTGTCAAGCCCATTTGTACGTGAAAACACAATGAGAGAGAAGACGGGACTAGGAAGAGGATCAATAAAAAACTCCTCATTCTCAGCTAGTTGGTAAGTGGTGATGACAGTTACTGGCTTCAAACTAAGACATGGCTCCTTTTCCCAAGTAGGCAGTGTACCAGTGTTCCTTCTGAAAGAACGAGGAGATGAGGATGAAGTTCCACCTGTAAGTGTTGGGTCTGGGGCTGTGTCTAACCTACACCCCTTTGTCGGCAGAGGGATGTAAATGAAGCACTTTGAAAGTGCAAATGAAGTGGGGATTTAAATATCCCATGCTTCATTTGCATAATCCCATCATGGCACTGTTTTGAACAAGCACCACATCGAAAATGAAACTGCAGTTTAGACATGGCTTTTTCGATAATGGGGCGATTTTTCGAAAGATCGAGAAGTACAAGAACTTGCGAAAAAAATCTCCCCATTGTTGAAAAAAACCGCGTCTAAACTGCGGTTTCATTTTTGACATGGCGCTTGTTGGAAACAGCACCATAACGTGATTATGCAAATGAAACACGGGATATTTAAATTCCTGCTTCATTTGCACTTTTGGAGTGCTTCATTTACATCCCTCTGCCGACAGAGGGGTGCAATTTAGACATAGGCTGGGAGAAACAGTGTCTGGTGAGCAAATGACCATCTAAGAATCATTTTAATCTTCAGAAATACCAAGGCCTGAGTTGCAATAGTCTTCACACTTATTCCACCTGTTTCTCAGAGGGGAGAATGGTACAGAGAAAAAGAAAAGACCACCCTATTCTGGGTTACTCTGGGTTTTATAATTTTCCAGTCCATGGAATGACTATCAAAGTTGTTCTGACTTAGCCTTGAATACATTTCCTGTAACAGATTTGAATGTCAGGCTCTCCGAATGAAAGCTCCAGTAGCCGTTGTACTCCTTCTGGATACTATTTTGGTTCAGGGTAGCAGAGACACCATCAGAATTCTAGATCATAGTCCATTCATCTGTTGCTTCTTTAATAGTCTTTCCCACAGATGGATGATCAACTCCATTGTTATGAAAGAACTGCAGCACAGATCATCGACAGCACCATGGTAACAGGTATTTGGGCCAGATTTGTGTAGTGCACTGAATTCATTTTAGTCTTTAGGGCTATCTGCATGATTGCATCCAACAATCTCTGGATGATGCAGCTAGATTGCATAGTCAATGGATGCTGGCCAATTCCTCAATGTCTGTTGCTAATTCTAACACGGAGTGATCTGAATGGAACTCTTTGAAATGGATTGGGTTACATATTCATGTCTGATATGTGTCTTCTTATGTAATCGTCTGCTATCCCCATATCACTGACTCTTGGGGTATTATACTTTAGCATTCTTACAAAGCCACTGAGGAATTGTTGCCATTTTTGTGGCTTCTTATTTTTAGCATGGTTTGTGGCATCGTTTCTAAAATAACCACAAAATAGCTGACTTACAAACAGTGCTGAGTGATTTCTATTCCATAAAGATCTCAAATGTCTCTATTTTGTGCCACAGCATCTTTACTGATCTCCTTGTGTTGATTTCTTTGATGCAGCAGACCCCAATAGTGATGAGCAGTGTGGGCTGTTAATCAAAGAACCCTGTGAGCAAGAAGCAAGCTGTGGGTGGAGTGGGCTGTCCCTTTAGTGATGCCAATAAGGCAACTTCAGCCTATACATGAAATACCAGGTCCACCTGATATTTTACCAGTCTAGAGCTTTGATACTTTCCATGCTATAATAATCAAATAGAAAGGTTCATTGCTGAGTTAACAGAGTATCTCTGCAGTTATTATAAAGCAAAGTAAAAACAAACCAAAAAATTACACATGAGAAAAGAGACCTGAATCCTTTCTCCTTTCAACAGTGCTTGAATAATTATAAAAAGAAATAAAATCGAACGGAAGGGGAAACACTGAGAGATGCTGCATGTATGAAATATCAGCATAATTACTTGGGAATATCATTACAGTGATTTCCTTTCTTTTGATTTTATCCATGAATTGTTCCAAACATTATGCCTATGATCTGAACATTTATGACATCTTATTAGAATTTTTCTTGCCATCTGCTCACACTTTTTACCCCTCTAGACATTCAGGAAGTGATCTGTTCATACCAATGTTCATAGAAAAGGAAATTTGGACTGATAACATGGGCTCTTTATGATTACAAGAAATTTGTCTTGCAATTAAACAGAATTTGTTTCAGTGGCTATCTTAAAATGCCACCTGTTTATAAAACTTGATTGTCTGAGGAAACAGAGTAACTTAGGATATCAAATGACTTAAAAGATCAACTTCACAGCTTGAATATAAAACCTCAGATATCAAACTGACAGCTAGTGGTTCTTGGGGAAATCCATAGTCTAGAATTTGTTCATAGAAAATATCTGAAGAGTGCGGGTATGTCTACACTACAGTTTTGTTGGAAAAACGGCTGTTTTTCTGACAAAACTTTAATTATGTCCACACTGCAATCACGTTCTTTCGAAAGAAAATTGAAAGAACAGAAGGTTTTTTCTGGCATTGGTAATCCTCTTTCTACAAGGAAGAAGCCTTTTTCCAAAAGAGCTCTTTCAGAAAAAGTCGTGTGTGGTGGGGAAGGAGGGTTTTGTTTCGAAAGAAGAGGCCTCCAGGAAATAACACAGGAGCCCTGGTGGACACTCCATCCACAGTAAAAACAACTCTTTAGTGCCTGTCTCCTGGTCCCTCTTAAAGCTGCAGGCACCCTGGACAAGCCTTGTGACAGGAAGCTGGCCTGAGAGCAGAACCCTGAACATGTGGCTCTCCCTGCCACAGGCCTTGCCACCCATGGTGGAGCCACAAGCCCCCCAAGACTGCCCTGGCCCTCACAGGGAGTAGTCCCAGGAGTCCCAGGACCCACCCAGGGGACCAAGCACCCTCATGGTCTGGAGTGGAGATCCTGTTTCTCCTCGAGCTGTGGAATCTCGAGATTACAGAAGCTCCACTCCAAACGCTGCAATGCTGATATCTTCAAGCGCATGGCCAAGTCCCTGGTGGAGTGTGAACATCCACTCTGGACCTTGGAACAGGTCTGGAGTAAGGTCAAAAAGCTCCGTCAGGGATACGTCAGGGCCAGAGAGCGCAGCTCACGCTCAGGGGCAGGATCCCACACCTGCCCCTACTACTAGGAGCTGCACCAGATACTCTTCACTAGATACTTTGCACCAGAAACATCTTCTCTACCCATCATTGTGGACTCCGGCCTTGAGACCCCCGTCGTCGCCTGGCAGGAGGTCACAGTGGAGGAGGAGGAGGACCAGGGCTAGCAGGAGGAGGAGAAGGAGGAGGAGATGGACACTGTCACACTATCCCTGGAGCTGGTGCCTGTCAGCCAGGATGTCTCTCAGGCCTTGTCTGAGGCCAGGGAGTAATCTTCAGGTGAGTGGTCTCAGTTTGCCATATACACAGGATGGGGGAGGTGGGCGCACAGAGGGTGGGGTGTGAGTGTCACTCGGGCTGGGCTGGACATCGTGCTGCAGTCCATGCACATGGAACCATGTGCAGCGTGCGCCACGCAGACTCAGCAAGTAGCCCCTGACCATGGGGGGGATCCTGCTGCCAGGCTAAGGGGAGGCCACACATGTCTGGCCCTGGGGGGAGGCTAGCCACAAGGGTGCAGGCACGACCCCAGACACCCCGAGGAGTGCCGCACATAACACGTGGGCATGTCTGCACGTGCGAGGCACCACCTGCTCCTGTGGACAGTGCTGTGAGCCACAGGTGTGTGTGCATACCCCAGGGAGGGCCATGCTGCTCCTGGCTCCTCTGCCACCCACGGGCTCTCACTGTGGCCGGACACTTCACTTGCCTGCTTGTCCATGGACCGGGGGTGGGGGGTAGGAGGGCATTGGGAAGTGGGCAGCACAGTCCCCTGGGCACCTCATGGCCCCTGGAAGGCAGGGCCTGCTGTGCAGGCTACACATGGCCTTGCTCCCAGACATCCCCCTCCTCTGGCCCGAGGACTGTTGGTCGCTGCTCACAGAGGAGGGCGTGGCCTCAGGGACAGTGTTTGCATGGATGACGGGCCACCTCTCCCTCTTTGTGTTCTCTGCAGATGGACCAGTCGGGACTGAGGGGTGAGCCACGCCATCTGTGCCAGCTGCCAGAGCCCGGGGGACCCGAAAGTGTGCCAGGATCCAGGAAGACCTAATGCGCCAGCATGTCAGCATCCTGTGCAACATGCAGCAGACCCTGGCGTAGAAGATCCGGCAGGACTCAGAGCGGTGGAACCATTCCTGGGGCCAGCTCATGCAGCGATGTGATAGCATGTGTGCCGTCATGAGTGAAATGATGGCACACCCGCCTGGTGCCGCTTCTCCTGCCTACCACCCTCCTGCCCCCCAGCTACGCCCATTCTCTCTCTCTCTGGTCCCCATGCAATGCCCCTGCTTCTTCCCCAAGCAATGCCTATGCCCCCTCCCCCTGCCTCCCTACCCACCCTGACCCCTCTCCAGTCCCCGCTCCTGCCCACTTCCCTGTTGTCCCCAGACCCACCCAACTCCAAGTCCGATGAGGTCTCCGCACTCAAGGTGTCACATCCAGCCACCACCCATGCCACGCTGAGGCCCCTCTCCCTCCAGGTTATGAGCCCCCCTCTCCCTGCACACCGTTTTTAATGAAAGAAAAATGCAGCATTTGTTTTGTTGAAAACCAAACAGTTGTCTTTATTGAGAGGTCAGGGAAGGGGCGAAGGGAAGGGTTGTGGTGGGGAAGGGATAGAGCAGCAAGCCAGAGGCCCCTGTTGGGGAGGCCGTGGGAAGGGCTGCTGGGGTCCTTGAGAGAACCTGGATGCGCACTCTGGCCTGATGGGCCTGGTGGATGGCCAAAAGAAGCCTGCAGTCTAGACGTAGCCTTAGTGAACCCTTTGTAAAAGTCAAAGTCTGGTCATAGACAGTTTGAAAATAAGAAAGGGCTAAATTCAGTGAGTAAATTGTTCATAAACTCACAGACTTAGGGGGTGGGTCTAGACTGGCAAGATTTTGTGCAAAAGCAACTACTTTTGCTCAAAAACTTGCCAGCTGTCTACACCGGCCGCTTGAATTTGCGCAAGAGCACTGACTTTGTAATGTACAAAATCAGTGCGTCTTGCGCAAATACTTTCATGCTCCTGCTTGGGAAAAAGCCCTCTTGCGCAAGAATACTTGCGCAAGAGGGCCAGTGTAGACAGGGAAGAATTGCTTTGCGCAAAAAAGCCACGATGGCTAAAATGGCAATCGGGGCTTTCTTGCGCAAAATAGTGTCTAGACTGGCCATAGATGCTTTTGCGCAAAAGCACTTTTTGCACAAAAGCATCCTTGCGAATCATAGAATCATAGAATCATAGAATAATAGGACTGGAAGGGACCTCAAGAGGTCATCGAGTCCAGCCCCCCGCCCTCAACGCAGGACCAAGCTCTGTCTACACCATCCCTGACAGATGTCTATCTAACCTGTTCTTAAATATCTCCAGAGAGGGAGATTCCACCACCTCCCTTGGCAATTTATTCCAATATTTGACCACCCTGACAGTTAGGATTTTTTTCCTAATGTCCAATCTAAACCTCCCCTGCTGCACTTTAAGCCCATTACTCCTTGTCCTGTCCTCAGAAACCAAGAGGAACAAATTTTCTCCTTCCTCCTTGTGACACCCTTTTAGATATTTGAAAACCGCTATCATGTCCCCCCTTAATCTTCTTTTTTCCAAACTAAACAAGCCCAGTTCATGAAGCCTGGCTTCATAGGTCATGTTCTCTAAACCTTTAATCATTCTTGTCACTCTTCTCTGTACCCTTTCCAATTTCTCCACATCTTTCTTGAAATGTGGCGCCCAGAACTGGACACAGTACTCCAGCTGAGGCCTAACTAGTGCAGAGCAGAGCGGCAGAATGACTTCACGAGTTTTGCTTACAACAGACCTGTTGATACAACCTAGAATCATATTTGCTTTTTTTGCAACAGCGTCACACTGTTGACTCATATTCAACTTGTGGTCCACTATGACCCCTAGATCCCTTTCCGCCATGCTCTAGACGCTCTTTTGAGGAAATACTTTTAATGGAAAAACTTTTCCGTTAAAAGTATTTCCACAAAATCATGCCAGTCTAGACGTAGCCTAAGAGCAGAAGGCACCATCATGATCATCCAGTTTGACCTCCTGAACATTGCAGGATACAGAAGCTCACCCTCCACAAATCATGATTGAAAGATTTCAAGTTATAGATCTTCCACCATTTACACTAGTTTAAACCTGCAAGTGGTCAGTGTCCCATGCTGCAGAGGAAGGTGAAAAAAACCCAGAGCCTTTGCCAATCTGATTTTTGGGAAAATTCCTTCCTGACCCCAAATATGTCTATCAGTGAGATCCTGAGCATTGGGCAAGACCCACCAGCTATACACCTACAAAAGAATTCTTGTAGTAACTCAGGCCTTGTCTACACTACGCGGAAGATCGATGCTGCCACGGTCAGTCTTCCAGGGTTTGATTTAGCAGGTCTAGTGAAGACCTGCTAATTTGAATTGAGAGGGTTCCCTGTTAGTCCTGCTCCTCATGTGGAGTAAGGGAAGCCAAGGGGAATGTTTTCTCCTGTCAACCTCCTGTAGTGTGGACAGCGTGAAGAAACATAACTCCAGCTACATTAATTATATAATTACAATTAAGACGATCTTCCCCTCTAATGTAGATCAAGCCTCAGAGTCCTCCCCGTTTAGTATCCCATCTTCAGCCATTGGAGATATTTACTGCTATCCATCCCAAATCAGTTACATGCCATTATAGGCAGTCCCATCATACATCCCCTCCATGAACATCAAGCTCAGTTTTGAAGTCAGTTAGATTGTTGGCCCTCTGACTTGCCTTGGAAAGCTCTCTCAGAACATCACTCCTCTGATGGTCAGAAACCGTCATCTGATTTCAAGCCTTAATTTGTGATGGCCAGTTTATAGTCATTTGTTTCTTATGTCAATTTTGGTGCTTAACTTAAATGACTCCTCTCCCTCTCTGGGACATATCCCTCTCATGTATTCAAAGAGAATAATCATATCTTCCCCTATAATCATATTTTCCATTTCTCTGATCATCCCAATAGCCCTTTTCTGGTCCTTCTTTGAATTCATCTTCTTTTTAGTTAGGAGACCAGAACTGCATACTCCATTCCAGAGGAGATCACCAGTTCCTTGTTTAATAGCAGTGCTGTGCAGGCTACACATGGCCTTGCTCATGCTAAATAAACTAGGCTATGGTACACAGTAGCCTTCTTCTGGAAAAGCTTATGCAAATGAAGCATGGAGTGAAATATCACTGTGCTTCATTTGCATAATTAATTAGCAGCTGCTTTTGCACAAAAGGCTTTTGTGCAAAAAGGAGCTGTGTAGATGGCTCCTTTTTGCGCAAAACCCCTCTCTTGCGCAAAAGTGGCTGTTAGTTAATTATGCAAATGAAGCATGGTGATATTCCACGCCACTCTTCTTTTGCATAAGCTTTTCTGGAATAAGGTTACAGTGTAGCCATAGTCCTAAAGTTTAGGGTCTCAGACTGAGGGGCCCTCTAAATAAAAAACAGTTACTAGTTTTTAGTTGCATCCTTGCCTATGTACAGGTATATATGTACATATAAAACTTCATTATTTCTATTTTCATTGTCCTTTCTGTTAGAATAATACATATTTTTGGTTATGTTATGGGGCTTCAGCATGTCTTAATCTGGCTCTGTGTAATGACAGTACAACTTCCCTAGTTCTATTGAAAATACATCACTTGATGTACCAGTCAGTACACCCAGGTCTTTCTCTTCCACTGTCACTTCCAATAGATAAATCCACATGATACAGCAAACATGTATGTGATACAGGATCAGGTTTTGTGGGGATACTTGTGCTGAATGGCGGCAATGGAAATATCTTAATTTGCCTTCTAGGGCCTGTTCCTGCATGCAGTGAAAGAACTTAAAATGCTTCACTGGCATGTTAGGTGTCTAAGTCCAACATTCACTTGCCACTGAGCTCCTCAAAACTCCCACTCAGCTGACACCAAACCCAGTGGGTGTCTACGTTTGCTAGGTACCTAAGTTTTTGCAGCTATGAATGCACATAACCAGTTTGGCTTTGTCTACACTGTGAGTTTTTGGGCAAAAATCCTTTGTGCAAAAAGAAATGGCAGAAAATATGCTAATGACATTGTGACTCATGGTAATGAGTGTAGACAAAGCCTTAAAGTCCCTGCTGAGCAGCTTTGTACCCTAGCTCATGCTTAATCAGGATTCTCAAATTAGGCAGTCCTCTGATTATCTCATCTCAAGGGGGCTGATCCTGTAAGTGTGCTCTGAGGACACTTGCCGGCACAAAGGAGAGCCAGAAGTGACCAAATGAGGTCAGAATTCTTAATAGCCTCGTGGTTAGAGCACTGATGTGGCACATGTGAAACTGGTTTTCAACATCACGCTTAACATGGTTTGGAGCAAGGGTTTGAATTTGGGTCTCCCACCGCTCAGGTAACAAGGGTCTCCCACCCACCAGGTAACAAGGTAATCACCATAGAGGAGCAGAGATTAAGCCACACCCCTGTTCTCAGTGCAGGCCTGTTTCAGGGGGAGGCAAATGGGGCAACTTCCCCAGGACCCAGAGATTCTAAAGGGCCTGGAACTTCCAGCAGCCCCTGCAGCAGTGGTGGTGACTGGATCCTTAGGCCCTTTAAATCACTACTGGCATCTTGGTGCTCAAGGGTTGCTGAGAGGAGGCTAATCTTACCTTGTTCTTCCTCTCAAAGCCCTGACCCTTCCACCTGAGACACTGCCCCTTCCATCATCACAGAACCAGCCCCCCACCCTTGCTCAGGGGCCCAGCAATTCTGTCAACCCCACTGCCTCAGTGTTTCCTACTGGCTAATGTAGGTAGCTCCCTGCTCATCTGGTTGGGTTCAGTGATTTTTTTTCTTAGGCACCAACGCCTCCCATGGACTGTGCAGGCATTGAACTCCTGGTTGAAGGTTTCGTGGTCACCAACCAGTAGATCGTGATCTACCGGTAGATCTCAGGGGCTCTAAGAGTAGCTCTTGAGCCCTCTCTGAACTGCGCACCTGCGCAGTACATTTACATTAGATTTCCTCATTTCAAGGAAGGGGCGGGGCAGTAGATCTTTGCCTGTTCTGAGACTTAAAAAGTGATCTTGGGTGTAAAAAGGTTGGAGACCACTGCCTAGCTAGTTGGGCATTCCAACACTACATACTCTGATCGCTGAGTCACTTTGTGGGTCCAGTCTTTTGACTACCACATGAGCAGATACTGGCTCCTAGATTCCCTTTTCTGGTAACAGAACTATGGGTAAGGTCAAAAATGTATTTTAGCTATGTATGAAATTAGGAAGCATAAATCACATGTAAAATGAAAATCTTTAATATTTTGGAAGAAGCATTTGTGAAAGTCTATTCAGGTGAGTGAATTAGAGGTAAAGATACTGCTCTGTGGCTTTCAAATTTGAGCTTTAAATAATTGAACAGCCACATAAATCACCCCAGAGCTATTTATCATACTTCAGCTTCATCAATCATTTAATGTGCATATAACATTTTTAAAATTAATTACGTATGAAACTTTGCTTGTGTCGTTAGCAGCACAGCCCTGTGAAATGTTGCAAGTAAAGTAAAACTTATAATGTAGATTTTAAAACATGTTTTTGTTGGTTTCTTTCATGAAAGGATCTGAAGAAGGAGCAAAGAGAACATGAAAATGGCCACATTTGGTCAGGCCAATGGTCCATTTAGCACAGTGTCCTGTCTGGGACAGTGGCGGGTGCCAGATACTGGGCAATAACAATACAGGGCAATTATTGAGTGAATTATTGAATCTGACACTTTTGTCTCTTAACACATGAGCCTCTGTTCTCTGAGCTAAAAGATACATTTCAGTCAAACCTAGAGCAGGCTCGTCAATCTCTAATTGGCCTACCCACCACTAGAGGGGGACAGAGCACCACTCCACCCAGACCTAGCTTATACCACTATATCATTGCAGCAGGGGACTGGAAGCCAGGATTCCTCATAAGAACATAAGAGTAGCCATACTGAGTAAGATGAAAGGTCCATCTATCTCAGTATCCTGTCTTCCAATAGTGGGCAATGCCAGGTGTCCCAGAGGGTAACCATCAAGTGATCCCTCCCTTGTCACCCATTCCTACCCTCCTGGCTAATAAGCATTGATGGATCTGTCCTCCATTAATTTATCTAGCTCTTTTTTGAACCCTGTTAAAGTCCTGGTCTTCACAACATCCTCTGGCTAGGAGTTCCACAGGTTGACTGTGCGGTGCATGAAGAAATGCTTCCTATGTTCTTATGCTCTAATTCATTATTTTAATATCTTTAGCCTGGACAATATTGTGAAAATATGTTAAAATGATTTAGAGAACAGCCTGTAAAGGTGTGGCCATTCACTTCTAGAGATGCTTCCTGCTGGTGAGGTGCATGCCTGCTCACTCTGCATTTGTGGTGCTTGCTTCTGGTGGTTTCTCTTTTCCGATAGTTGTTCAGTGACTTAGTCCTCTGGCCGAGTCACTCACTGTCTGTATATGAAACAAATGAGAAAAAAAACCCTGCTGGGTTAACACAAATAAACAAACATTGGCACCTCCCCAAGCTCCCCTCTCTGGACCTGTTTAAGCACTTGTCCCCTTCAGATTTCAAACAAAACTTGTTGCTTCCTTGGCCATTCTGCCTATTGTAGGTGGGGTGACTCGGGCCCTCCCAGTTCTCCGAATCCCAACCTAGGGAGCTTTACAACAGTCATCTACTTGCTGTTTCCTTCACTGGCAATTATTGCTGCATTCCCTGGGCTGCTTCACACTCTGTCCCATCAGCGTAAGACCTTGGCCTGTCCTGTTTAAGCAGGGTCTCTTCCAGGCCTCCTTGCCTAGAGAATCTGTAACTGACTCTGTCCTTTTTTCTCAAGGTTCTCTCTCACAGACCCCCTTCACCTGGAGAGTGTATAACAGTCTGTGGCCCTAGTCAAGGATCTCTCTTCCAGGTCTCTACGCCCAAGAATTCCACAGTCATGTGCCTGCTTAGACAGGGTTTCTCCTCATTCTCTGTACCTAGGGAGTCTCCCAGTCTTCCACTCCTACTGGTTTCAGCCACAGACTGCTCTGTCCACTTGTGGTACCTTCCTCAGCCTGCCAGGAACAGTGTCCATCCTCCTCTGGCACCAGCCAGCAGCTGAACTCCTTTTATAAGAGCTGCTGATTGGCTGCCTCTCCAAGTCACCTGGAGGATGCTGGTCTACCTTTTTTCTGGGGCAGGATGTGGTAGAGTCTAGAGCCTTGTGGTATGCTTCAAAGGGACTGGTACACCCAGACACAGGGCCCAGATTTAAATCCTGAAAACAAATCTTGAGGGAAGTTGAGACCTGGATCCAAATTTGATGGTTTGAGCCCAATATAGAATCCACATGGATTTATCCCTCTTATAAAGCTTGGGCTGATCAAGCTGTATTAGACCACATGCCCACACAAGGGAGAAGTTTACATTTTTTCCATTTCTGGACCTGCATGTGTCTTATTGGCCCCTTCCCAGAGTGATTGGGTAGGTGGAGAGGGGCAGAGAAGTCAATCGTATTCAGCAAGGCAGCATGGTTTCATGCTTGTGGGTTGCTTTGTTGTATTGCAGCTGACACTAGCATGAGAAGAGAGCCGGTTGTTTTCCTATCATTGATTGTGGGTTGTTTGGATAACTAGGTTGTCAGTTAGCATTATATACAATCTTTTTAATATCATGCAGCCTGTGACGGACCCGATGGGGTCTGCACTAGCCGCGGGGGGGAGACCCCCCCCCGTCCCAGGGAAGCGGGGGCCGGAGGAGGCGGCGGCGCTGAATCCAGCCTCCGGGGACTTAGGCGCCGGGCAGCACGGGCGGGTGCGCACCAGGGGAGGCGGAGGCGGAGGCGGGGCCAGGCCGCAGAGCAACATCCGGCCAGGGCGCCGCGGTTCGCCCCAAGGGGTGGAGCCATGTGGGGGTCGCCAGGGAGGCGTGGGCCGAAAGACGTCGGGGGGGCGGGGCTAAAAGCCCTGACGTCAGCCACCGGGGACGTCAAAAGCGGCGGCCAGACGCCGAGACAGGGAGAAACCCGCCAGAGTCCACCCTGGCGCTCCGGAGTACCCGGCCGCCGGGCCTCCGAGCTACTAGGAAGGACAGCGTTGGCAGCTGGAGGGCCGCGTTGGGATGGACCAGACGCCTCCAACGGGGTGAGTGACCGGGGGCACGCTCGGCAGGGGGAGTGGAAGCAGCCCGGGGCGGGGATGTTCTGGCGCCCGTGGGCAGATGGGTTTAGGGCACCGGCCCCGTCTGCTCTGGAGGGCTGCCTTTAGGTGCCACATTCCACTTAGGGCCCCGGCCTGGGACCCAGAGGAGAGGGCGGGCCCGGGTCCCCCACTCCCCTCGCACCCAACCCTGAAGTAAAGCCCCTCCCCCGAAGCCGCAATACTTACGGACGCCCAGCTAGGGCGAGACCAAGGGGGCAGAGACCCCAGGGCCCGTGTTGGGCCGGACCCCTCCCAGCCGCCTGGACACGGGGCGGGCTGTGGTGGTGGGTCCGCTGAGCCCCTCCCGCTGCCTAGAGCGGGGGGGGTGATCGCACCCCACTTACGCACCACATACAGAACCGCATAGGGACCATTTGAACAGAACTAAAGGCGAAGCCCCCCCCCCCGGGCCGGGGTTGGACGGGAGTGGAGCTCGCACCCGTGATCCTGCCACACAGCCGCTAGTGAACAGGTCAGACAACATGGAGAGAAGTGCCAGCAACATGCAGAAGATACATGACTCTGTCTATCCTTCACTACACACACTTCCTCTGATGTAGCCCAGTGCTTGGGTGAGAACAGCTGGCTGAAACTGAATGTGACCAAGAGAGAGGTGATGCTGGTGGGCAAAAGAAAGCAGCTGGGAGAATTTTTTGAGCCACTATACAGATCCATAGATGGTCAATTCAGTCTGGCATCTAGGAGTTCTGGATTCCTCGCTGATACCGATTCCTCTTTCACAGCCGTCTCGGTGAGTAATGCTTTCTACCACCTGCAGTGGGCTTGAAGATCCTTGAGTACAGTGAGCTGGCTCAGTGATTCATGCTTTAGTCACCTCTTTTTGCTGGACTATAGCAATGCACTATACCTGAGCATGAAGACTTCAGTGCTTCAGACACTCTGGCTAGTACAAAACACTGCAGCCTGTCTCCTTAGCTTACAACACGCATTCTTCACTCTCCACACTGGCTTCCCATAGAATATTATCTCAAGTTCAAGGTCTTGGTTCTTATCTTCAAGACCCTCCAGAGCCTGGGCCCAGGATACTTAAAAAAATCTCCTAAAGCTCTGGGATAAGGACTGTGATAGAGCAGTCTGCTCCTCCAACACAATGGAACTTGCCACGTAAGGGTAAAACTTGTCTGTGCACAAAGATACACGACTCTATCTATCCTTTGCTGCATATACTACCTCTGATGTGGCCCAGTGACAAAACTTTCTCTGAGTTAGTCCAAGGCTATGAAATGAATTCCACGAACTAAGAAGTATCACAATCTTCATTCACCACCTTCCTTTGCAAGTTCAATGCATACCTCTTTGACCCTGTTTTCCCTAAGATAAACACAGCAATTTGCATATTAATACAACTCCCTCCTCCCAGACACTCCTAGATGAGGAACTCCGCTGCACACATTTCTCCAGGGGAGAGGACCGGGGAAGAAATTTTTGACAGATGTATAATCACATTGTTGCCAGGCACAAAACCTCTATAGAACAGAATAGGAACATGTTTTCTACAAGCCAGAACATGTGTTTCAATCAGGCACTCAAAATCTTTGATTCTCTGCTTCCATCCCAAGTGGAGCTCATTTGCCACTAAGAGAAATACTGTATATCACACTAGCTTTGATGAGGATACTATCACTTTACTAGCCTCATCTCTAGATGGATCATCCCTGATGGGCCAACCCAATTGAAATCTAGTCAGCATCTACCCCAAAAGAGATTGAAATTCTTCTGCATGGCAACCCATTACTCAAGTCACAGGAGCAAGCTGATATGACATGACGTGACGTGACAACACACTGCATAGATGTTTGCCAAATGAAGAGAGCATTTCTCCTTGACTGCATGCCTGCTAGCAAGTCAGAGTCTGCAGACTGAAGTTTTTATTTTATAGTAGGTTTAAAGAATGATCAAGTTGTACTTATCTATGAGAAAAGTTTGCCTCTCTATCCCTTCCCTGATTCTGCTCCCTAGACTTAATTAAAAAAAACAAAATAAAACAATCCCCCTCCCCCTGCAACGCACAGGCAGAAAAATGTTCTCTTTAATACTATTATTTGCATAATTCCACAGCCAAAGCAATTGCATTCTTTGAAAACACAGCATTGGTCATGAAGTAAATGTGCCCCAAAAATCCGCTACTAATTTTTGCAATCAGCTATTCTAACAGCCAGGTATGTTGTGTATGTCTAGCCTTTTTGCTGAAGACATCTTCTCCTGCACAGTCTTTCAGCTCTTAGCTATGATCTTCCTATATGAAGGTCATTAAATATCTTTAAAAACCTTCTCTAGTGTTTCACAGTGTTTGCTCAGTATACTGAGGTCTTAAGAATGCCAATAACTAAACAGGAAACAATCAACATGAGAGTATGAAAATTAAGATATGTAAGAGGTTTTCTAAACCTATTAAGAACCTTTCAAATATTTGCGTCTATATACATCCCATACATGTCACCAATCAGCCCTCTACATATAGGGCCTGATCAATAGGAGTCCTTAACTGCTTCAGTTGGTGCATGCGTCTTTCAGCACTAAGCCCTGAACACATAGCTGAAAGAACTGAGAATTTATCAACCATCAGTGCAGATGTTAGTGCTCAAAAATGTGTGCCCAGCAATTTGTGCCTGTGAAATAGCATAGGCACAAATAGAACTATTAGGTCTTGGGTTGAAAATTTAGCCTTTACTGTGTAGGTCTAGAAAATAACAGACTCAAACACTTGATCATGGATGTCCAAGGTGATAAGGTGGCATTCATTTGGGAAAACATAACAGACAGAGTTCATAACCAAAACCACGAGTAAATGTCCCCCCTCAAGTAGGTTGGGAAATGTCCTTTTCCTCTCAGGCTTTCAAGTCCAGCAATGTAAACGTCCCCTTCACATGCCCAACCCTTCTCTGCACCCCACTGCCAATTGCTGCCCTTGTTCAGAGCAAACCAGAGTCCAGAGGTGCGTCTGCAGAGTTCACCTCACATACTGGGTGTGTGTGGGGGCAGGAGGCCTCTCATGCACTCCGCTGGTCACTCGCCAGCCACCTGCTCACTGCTGTCTGGCGCTGCTCTGCTGGCCACTCGTCACCCCTCACTGCCACCGCTTCACTGGCTGCTCCTCATGTCTCTCTATCTCTGTCCTGTTGGGTGTTCATGCTGCTTGTCACATCTTCCACTGGCTTGTGGTAGATTTGACTCTGGGCCAAACCTAGTGATCTCAGCTCTCTGTGATTTCAGCTCTTGGCCCAAAACACAGTCCAACCACCAGAGATTCCAGTAGTCAGTGGAGTAAATTTACATACAAAAGAGACTGCTTCTGGAGCCTTTCTTTAAGGCTATCATTGAAATAGGGGGGAGAAGCAGGTCAAACCACTCTTACAGCTCACACCTGGAGGGCATGCAGCCTACTGAGTCACCTCCCTCCCCAGCTTAATCTACAGGACTTTGGAAGTCAAGCCTCTGTCCATGCAAGATTCTTTATACTGACAGTTTCTCTCCTTTGAACTGAGTTGAACACAGACTGACTTTTCTGCATTCCCAATAACTGCAAGCATTGGTGATCATATCTTACAATTCCTGCATTTAGGGTTCATACAATTTGGGACCCGAGAGCCCAGGATCAGCTGTGTGGTGCTGCCCCTTTGAGTACCCCTATCTCCCCCCTTTGCTGCCTCTATCTGATGGAGGCAGCAAGGGAGGGGGAGTCAACTAGTCGACTAGTTGACTGACTAGACGATAAGCTTTTGCTTATCGAATAGTCAACTAGTCGACTAGTGCTTAACACCCTTAGGGCTCACATGGGAGTTTCCCCGCAGTTGGGGAACCCCAGGGCAGTGAAGCCAGCCACTGTTGCATCCATGTCCCACAGGTGGATGACCCTCTTGAGCAGGATGTCGTTGATGGCTCTGACAACCTGCAGAAGGGCACACAGAAACAGGGAACACACAGAATGAGACCGAGCAGGTGCATGAGCCCTTGGGGTGTACCTGCCTCCCTGTCATACCCTCTCCCCCCAAACATGCCAGGGCCTCCTCACCCCAGATCCCTCTCTCCTCCAGCAGGCCTATGTGAGGGTGGGACGGCACAAGCCCCTGGGTGATGGGGCTTCCCCCACTCCTCCTGCCCCACCCCAGCCAGGACTCTTTCCTTCCCCAGGGCAGGAACTGCAGCCCCCTACGAGGGCCTTACTTGCGTCAAGACGGCACCCACTGTAGACCTACCCACCCCGAACTGGTTTGCCACTGAGTGGTAGCTGTCCGGGCTGGCCAGCTTCCACAGGGTGATGGCGACCCTCTTGTTGATGGGGATGGTGGGCCACAGCTGGGTGTCGCATCTGAGGAGCACAGGGGTGAGCCAGCCACACAGCTCCAGGAACATCTGCTTCAGCATCCTAAAGTTCTGGAGCCACTGTTGGTTGTCCCATTGCACCAGGACCAGCCGGTCCCACAATTTGGGACTGGTGTCCAGTATCCAGTATCACCTCTCTGTGGTGGGGTAGGGATGCCACAGCAAAGTGGCTGCATCCAGGGAGAGGGACTCCAGATTAAGTTTGTGCAGGAGTAGCGAGGCAGCATAGAGCAGCAGCTGCACGCACTCCAAAATGGCCATGTGGGACCAGAGCAGGCATAGGGCCATTTCTGGCTCCATGGCACAGCAAGTAGAAGGCAAAAGTCCTCAAAGGCACTAGGGCACAAGCTGTGGTGTCCAATGAGGCAGAGGGCAACCACTACAGGCACTGCTATAGCCTTCAGTCCCTACCAGAGGTCCTGAAGCATGCAGCAGCAGAGAAACAACTGTCCAGGGAGATCCCTTTAAGCACGTGTCTCAGAGGGGCTCCAGCCCCCACCAGCGGAAGCTATTAGTGCCCTTTTTCCCTATTTGAAGTGATTCCGGGGGGGAGGGGCAGAGGGGTCTTTGCACAAAAGCGTCCTGCCAGTGTGGACACTCTCTTGCACAAAAGTGTTTCACTTTTGCGATGCGCTTTAAGCAGTGTGGACACGCTCTTGTGCAAGAACTTTTGCACAAGAACTCTTGCACAACCGTTTTTGCACAAGAACCCTTCAGTGTAGACATAGCCAAGATGAATTCAACTCAAAATACCATTTTTCACTTATGAGTCTTTAAATATTTTCAGGTATTAGAAACAGCCACGAACAATTGGCCTGCTTCACAGATACTTTATAAAGCTAAAATAAATTCAGCAAAGTTTGGTTTTATGTTGGTGATTATTACCTTGCCAGTTGTAAACTAGATCTCATTCTTCTGGCTTGGCAGTTCTTTAAATTATTTCATATTAAAACTGTAAATGACATTTGCTTTTTAAAAAATCTTGAACAGTGTGATTGGCAGCCCTTTTTTAAAGGGCAAAGATGAAAGCGCAACATTTGATTTCCTGTTTCAAGTGGTTGGAATTAATTTTAATCTAAAATGCTTTCCATTCACAGTCTAATGAAATATATTTAATGCTATTGCATCTACAAATGGATTTAGTTACTATTGACACTGATTTATGAAGCCTGCCTGGAGTAAATAATAAATATAGCTTCAAATAAGCTTTCACATTGTAGGTGTGAAAACATAAGCCAGTGACCAAACAGATAAATAACCATTTTACCTGGTAAATGTACAAAAAATAGAGAGTTACTCTCTCTCTCCCCCTGCCAAATCCCTCTGTAAATATTCAAATTTTTATGACAGCTAAAACAAGCTACATGGAGCACTTGATTTTCCTCTGTTCCTTTATCAGTATAATAAAGATGCGTGATGTTGATGACTCACTAGCATTTCGCTTTCCAGTTCAAAAGTTCATTGTTTCACAGTTGAGCAGCTTGCCTGAGTGTGACATAGCAAATATATATATATAATCATAGAACACTAGAACTGGAAGGAACCTCAAGAGATCATCAAGTCCAGTCCCCTGCCCTTCCGTCAGGCCCAAGTACCATCTAGGATCATCCCTGATAGATGTCTATCTAACCTGCTCTTAAGTTCTTTATCTCCAGTGATAGAGATTCTACAACCTCCTTAGGCAATTTATTCCAGTGTTTAACCATACTGACAGGCGGGAAGTTTTTCCTAATGTCCAGCCTAAACCTCCCTTACTGCAGTTTAAGCCCATTGTTTCTTGTCCTATCATCAGAGGCCAAGGAAAACAAATTTTTTCCCTCCTTGTCACACCCTTTGAGGGTATGTCTACACTACCCCCCTGGTTCGAACTGGGGGGGGTAATGTAGTCATACGGAGTTACA
Organism: Pelodiscus sinensis; assembly: GCF_052426305.1. Lineage (NCBI taxonomy): Eukaryota > Metazoa > Chordata > Testudines > Trionychidae > Pelodiscus > Pelodiscus sinensis. The sequence goes on along the minus strand of NC_143052.1, from coordinate 293,421,413 downwards.
AATGAAGCCCGGGATTTGAATTTCCCGGGCTTCATTTGCATGAAGCCGGCCGGCGCCATTTTTAAATGCCGGCTAGTTCGGACTCCGTGCCGCGCGGCTACACGCGACACGGACTAGCTAGTTTGGATTAGGCTTCCTAATCCAAACTAGCTGTACACCTCGTTCCACAAGGCGTACAGCTAGTTCGGATAGGAAGCCTAATCCGAACTAGCTAGTCCGTGCCGCGTGTAGGCGCGCGGCACGGAGTCCGAACTAGCCGGCATTTAAAAATGGCGCCGGCCGGCTTCATGCAAATGAAGCCCGGGAAATTCAAATCCCGGGCTTCATTTGCAACTCCGTATGACTACATTACCCCCCCTAATTCGAACTAGGGGGGTAGTGTAGACATACCCTTAGATACTTGAAAATTGCTATCATGTCCCCCCTCAGTTTTCTCATTTCTAAACTAAACAAGCCCAGTTCTTTCAGTTTCCCCTCACAGGTCATGTTTTCTAGATATTTGTTTTCTGGAAACGTAATAATTGTGCTGTCTATGCCATTGTCTAAATTGTTGATGGATATATTGAACAGAACCGGTCCCAAAAGAAAGCCCTGCAGATCCCCACTTGTTATGCTCTTCCAGCATGACTGTGAATTGTTAATAACTACACTGTGAGAATGGTTATCCAGCTAGTTATGCACCTACCTTACAGTAGCCTCATCTAGGTTGTATTTCCCTAGTTTATTGATAAGAAGGTCATTTGAGACCCTGTCAAATGCCTTACTAAAATCTAGGTATACCATGTCCACTGCTTGTCCCTTATCCACCAGGCTTGATATCCAATCAAAGAAAGCTATCAGATTGGTTTGACATGATTTGTTCTTTACAAATCCATGCTGGCTGTTTCCTGTCACCTTATTATCTTCTAGATGTTTGAAGATGAATTCCTTATTTACTTGCTCCATTATCTTCCCTGGCACAGAAGATAAACTGATTGGTCTGTAGTTTCCAGGGTTGTTCTTATTTCCCTTTTTATACGTGGGCATTATATTTGCCTGTTTCCAGTCTTCTTTGCCATCTAGTCTTTTCTAGCCGGGAATCTCTCCTGACTACTATGATTTTTCTATCAGCTCCTTGCATTTCATCAGGCCCTGGTGACTTGCAGACATCTAACTTTCCTAAGTAATTTTTAACTTGTTCTTTTATTTTAACTTCTAAACCTACCCCATTTCCATTAGTATTCACTATGGCTATGTCTACACTGTCATTTTTTTGGGGGCGGGGGGGAGGAGGGGCATAAAATATGCCAAACCTCATTTTTTGAGGAATAAGGGATCTTGTAAAAAAGTTTTTTTCCCCAACAAATAGCCCTGTCTACACAGGGCTTTTTAACAGCAAAACCTCTTCAGCAAAAAGGATTGGCAGAAGATATGCAAATGAGAGCATGATTTACATATCTTCTGCCAAAAAAATTTGGCAGTGCAGCCTATGTTAGGTATCCTGTCACCATCAAACTTCTTGGTGAAAACCAAAATATTAAGCACCTCTGCCATTTCCAAGTTTCCGGTTATTGTTTCTCCCTCTTCACTGAGCAATGGGTCTACCCTATCCTTGGTCTTCCTCTTGCTTCTAATATATTTGTAGACCATCTTCTGGTTGCCTTTTATGTCTCTAGATTGATTTCGCTCATTTTGTGCCTTTGCCTTTCTAGTCTTGCCCTTGTATTCCTGCGTTGTTTGCTTATATTAATCCTTTGTAATTTGATCTAGTTTCCACTTTCCATACAACTCCTTTTTAGTTTTTAGATCATGGAAGATCTCCTGGTTTATCCAACGTGGTCTCTTTCCATACTTTCTATCTTTCCTATGCAGTGGAATAATTTGCTTTTGGGCACTTAATAATGTTCCTTTAAAAAATGGCCAGATCTCTTCAGTTGTTTTTCCTCTTTGTCCTGCTTCCCATGGGACCTTATTCACCAGCTCTCTTGAGTTTGCTAAAAACTATTTTCCATCGTCTGTTTTGCTGACCTCCCTTCTACCATTCCTCAGAATCATGAACTCTCTGATTTCATGATCATTTCCACCCAAGCTGCCTTCCACTTTCAAATTTTCAACCAGTTCCTCACTATTTGTTAAAATCAAATATAGAACAGCTTTCCCCAGTAGCTTTCTCAACCTTCTGAAGTTAAAAATTGTCTCCAATGCAGTCCAAGAATTTGTATAATTAGTGCCCTGCTGTGTTAATTTTCCAACATATGTCTGCATAGCTGAAGTCCCCCATTACCACCAAATCCTGTGCTTTGGATTATTTTTGTCATCCACCTCTTCTTCCTGGGTAGGTGGTTTGTAGTAGACTCCTAGCATGACATCACCCATGTTTTTTCCCCTTCTAACCTAACCCAGAGACTCTCAACAAGTATGTCTCCTACATCCATCTTCACCTGAGTCCAAGTGCATATTTTTTAATATGCAAGGCCTCCTCCCTTTTCCCCCCGCCTATCCTTCCTGAGCATGCTGTACCCTTCTATACCAATATTCCAATTGTGTATATTATCCCACGTACTCTGTGAGACCAACTGTTTCATAGTTGTGTTTATTAGCACCTCAAGTTCTTCCTGCTTATTACACATACTTCTTGCATTTGCATGTGTAGGCATCTAAGATACTGATTTGATTTTGCCCCCCAGTTCTGCCTTGTCCCTTTTTTATTTCCGCTATTATGGCCCAGGCTCCCTCCCATTTCTGAGACATCTCCCAGGTCTCCATGATTTTCACTTACCTGAGGGCTTTGGTCACCTGCCTCCATCAAACCTAGTTTTAAGCCCTCCTCACTAGGTTAGCCAGTCTGTATCCAAATACTCTCTTCCCCTTCCTCAAAAAATGAACCTCATCCCTGATTAGCAGTCCTTCTTCTTGGAACAGCATCCCATGGTCCAGGAAGCCAAAGCCCTCCTGGTGACACCATCTTCGCAGCCAGGCATTCACCTCTGGGATGCATGTGTCTCTGCCTGGGCCCCTACCTTTGACAGGAAGGACTGAAGAGAACACCACCTGTGCTCCAAACTCCATCATCTGTACTCCCAGAGCCTGTAGTCACTCTTGATCTGCTCCAGGGCCCAAATACCTAATTTGTGGGGCCCATGTCTGCATGGCTCCACTAATGAGGTGGGTGGCCCTTCATTCTCTTGTGTGCGGCTGCTGAGGCGTGCACCTTAGAGGGAACTATTCACGAACCACCTGAATGCAGCTCGCAGACCACTGATGCTCTGCGGACCATAGTTTGAGAACCTCTGCTCTAACGTATATTCATAGTGAGTAAGAAAAATCTGCTTTAATCTCATAGTTTGGAACAGTTTGCACAAAGGGCTATGAGAAGACCATTCCAGTAAGTGCCTGACCCAAGGCCCACTGGTGTAAAAGGTAGACTTTCCATGGTCTTAAATTGTTATAGAATCATACCTTATGGCCAGCTTCTCTCCTGCCACTCAGATTAGCAAGAGAGAAAGGGCAGTAAAAAGCTGGCTAGGACACCATGATCTTTAAGCTACCTTGGTCAGTATGAATGTTAGAGCAGACTCTGGGTTACAGTAGCTTTCAGCAGCTGGCTATAATCCCTGACAGACACTACAGCCATTGAGAATTGGCAGAAGTAACCTGTGCGGTTCAAAATAGACCACACGCGAGGAGTTCTACTGCATAGTCAGTGGCATGGTTCCCTACTCCTGAAATCACTGCACATGGAAACACCCTCTTTCACGAGTGGTTTGAAAAGTGAGCTTATTTGAACATAGATTCTTTTCAGTGCTTACTAAGCTACTCCTGAACAGCCTTAATTAGTACGGCAATAAGAGAGCACATGGCCAAAGCTTGCAGTGTGAGAAATTAAAAGGTTTCTCTTGCCCCTTCTACATACCCATAACATTTTCCAAAAGCTGGGGCAGAGTGGCTCTGAAGGAATCTGAGCAGTCAAGTGGGTGAGAGAGCAGGGTTAAGGTTTGGCCACTAATATGACATTTTCCAAAGCCCTAACGAGGATCCTATGTATCCAGGCAAGTGCTAGTGCCCTATAGGCATAACATAATCTGTTGGTGCAAGAGGAGTAATCTTTGCCCTTCCCACCAACCCTTTCAGGGCAATGTAGCGAGAACACGAGACAGTTCAATTATGATTTCAGCTGAGCCTTCATTGCCTGCCCTGTTCCTGTTCCCAGGTACAGCTTGCAGTGGCAGTTAAGACTCTCCAAGTCAAACAGGGTGGCTAACCTAATGTTATAAATCCAGTAGCAAAATCCTAGACTGAGTGTTAGTAGAAGGACGAGGACTCTCAAAGTCAGCATAGATCCTAATTATCTCACTGAAAATGCATTGCCGCTAGATCAAGTGATAAAATGTGCAGTGTTAGAACATAAGAACGGCCATACTGGGTCAAACCAAAGGTCCATCTAGCCCAGTATCCTGTTTTCCAACTGTGGCCAGTACTAGATGCCCCAGAGGGGGTGTACCGAAGACAATGATCAAATAATTTGTCTCCTGCTATCCTTCTCTTGCCATCCTTAGAACGCCCTTTGTTCAAACCCTTCCCGTTTCTGTAGACCATCTTTTCCTCTCCCTTAGCCAGCATCTCTTTATTTGTTGTAGAGTGTACTGCCCCCATCTCCATAGTGTGTGAGCCCCTTCCATCTAAAATCCACAGCAAGGTCCCTAATAGGGAGTCTCTGGCATTTTGGCCTTTATGCAGTCAGATCACTCTGTGGGGTCATTTGTGGAGAAGGTTAGAAAAGATTTGGGAATAAAAGGTGTTCAAATTGTGAGCATCATCTAGAATGGAAAGGCTTTCTCAAGAGGAAGGTTTTCCAACATTCTCTGAAGATAGAAAGACTCCGAATTTGCCTGATCTCCTCTGGAAGATTGTCCATGGTCAGATCCCCTAGACTGTGAACGCTTTGTCCCCAGCTCTGACACACTTTCTCCTGGGCTTTGCAATCTGCATTAGCCGTGAGGAGCACAGATGTCACAGGGGTTCTTAGATCAAACGTCAGTCTTTGAGGTTTATCAGTGATTTGCTTTGAAAAATTAAAGCCAAGACCTTATTCTGGCTTTGGAACCTGACTTCCATACAGTAAAAGGTCTTAGAACATGCCTGGTGTGCTCATGATTAATGACCCCCATACACAAAAGCCCTTAAACAAATGCTTAACTTTCCGCTTATATACAATCCTAAACAGGGTTGATTTTCAGAATCAGTGTTGGCACCAGGCCCTTTGGAAAGGTAATGAGCTTTACTAAACTTCTAAACATAAGGGCATTATAATAGAAGCTGATTAGTATGCAGGCATTGTAAGAGAACTTCCTCAAGAACCTTGAACGCTTGATGAGTTGACTGCTCATGGACTTTGAATAAATTATCAATTCAACCAGCTTTGACGTAGTTAATGAGCAGAGGCGTTATTAGAACCGAACGTTATATGGGCAAATACCCATAATAGAAACATGTTTAAAAAAAAGTGCTTGATCCTGCTGATCTGACATTTCTTATTTCACATCATTGTGATTCTTCACTGGAGTTGCCGTAGCTCATTAATTCCATGCCATTTATACAGAGCGATTTGTACAGTGCAGCCCAGCAAGATACTGTCCTTCTAAACAGTACACTACAAATTACTGTAATTGACTGAGTTGTTCTTTGACATGTTCCTTTGCTGTGATTCTAAGTTTCTTGTGCAATTTTGCAAACACTTTGTTTAATGTTTCGGTTCTCTTAATTAGAGAGTTGCTCAAACACCTTGAATTCAAAAACACCTTGAACTTTATGGAAGTTTGAACTCATCTAAACTTGGCCATTGGCTTGTCTTTACTTTTAATTAGTGAGAGAGGCTCAGAAGTTATCGACCTGATGTTTAATTTCCTGCATAACTATCTATCATGCGTGGCCCAGTGGTGTGTTCCCATCACGAGCTTCCCAAGACAGCGCAGATTTAAAACCTGCTGAGTCAATAAGAACCGACTAAGCACTTCCACTTGTTCTAGCTGTACCCATTCAGTGAATGCTGCTCACTTTGAGATACATAAGAACAGCCGTACTGTGTCAGACCAAAACTCCATCTAGCTCAGTATCTAGTCTTCCAATAGTGGCCAATGCCAGGTGCCCCAGTTTTCTACTACAGGTCCTCAGGGAGAAGGAAAGTTGCAGCTACTTTCTGATACTATCAACTGGGGCCAATGTCTGACAATTCATGCAGTATCCTTTCCCCAAGAGGTCCTATGCTAAGTCAAATTTAAGCATTAAAGAAAAGGCCTGGAAATATTGTGAGGTGAGCTAGTGACTGGGCAGCTAAAAATACCTGTATACGTGCACTGACAAAAATGTCACAGATTCATAAAATCACAGGGATGAGAACAACCAGAATGGTTGTGCTGTGCACCCACTTTGTACTCATATAAATGATTGTGCAAGACAGCAGAGAGAGTCTGTGCTCCTATTAAGGGACATATGGCTAAGGCCCTAATTCAGAAAAGCAATTAAGCATATCCTGAAATCTTAAACACTATCAAGCCCTATTGATTTAATACTTAAGTGCTTTCCTGCACAAGGAAGGATTTAAACTCCTGCTTAAGTGTTTTGCTGAACTGGGACCTAAAAAGGAAACATTGCCTTTAGAATTCATTTACCAGAAAATTATTTACAATTCCTGCAAATAGCTACCATAAAAAAATCCGTCAAGTAAGCCAGAAGCTTGGCTCTGAGTTTGTAATTATTTTTCTCAAACCGCTTTCTTTGAATTCTTGGAGATCTTGCTTGCATGACAGAGAGCCACAAAAATGCCATAGCTACATATAATTTTCTCTTAAAAAAAGGTGATTTCTGTTGTTTATCCTTTTGCTAATGGCATAATCCCTTAGAGGTAATTTCCCATTTGTTGAATACCATAAGCTTATTTTGCAATGTTAACTAACCTGAACCGCAACCTTTAACTAGGATGTTGATTTCACTTATTAGGGTGCACAGCTGCAGCACGAGAAAACTGTAGAACTCTTCTCAGAAATGGTGCCTAACTGCTTCATTGCTGGCCCCCGATCCTCTAGTTACTATGGAGTTTTTTGCTATCCCATTGGACGTAGAGTCAGAACATAGATTGTCTATTTCACAATCGGTTAACCAAACTGAATGGCAAAAATTATAGCCAACTTAGAGAGACTTTATTTCAATCATCTGCTATTGTGCTTTTTTCTCCTCATAGCTGAGAAAGAATCAAGCATGTGCCGAATGCTAAACAAGATGGAGATTTGGTGCTTGCTTTTCATGTGATTTCTCCAACTTGGTTTTGAGATGAATGTACTTTAGAAAGCCACTGAGAGTTTGTCTCCACAGACATGCTAAATTGGCACTACTGCAATCAATCATGAGGCACCCATTTAGTGGGTCTGGTGAAGACACGATAAGTTGATGGCAAAGTGCTCTCCCCAAGGCATGTCTACGCTAGGAAATTATTTCAAAATAATAACTCTCAAAATAAGTATTTTGAAATAGCATGTCCATACTACAGGGAAGCCTTGAAATTAGTCTGAAGCAGGCTCCCTTAATGTGGATGTTCTTACTCGACTTAGAGTCCCAGGAAGCACTGTCCAGTAATTACTTCGAATGACTCTGGGAAGTAGTTATTTCAAAATAGAAGCCATAGAGCATCCACCCTACCACTATTTTGAAATAACTATTTTGAAATAAGCGTTATTCCTCGTGGAAAGCAGGAGTTATTATTTCAAAATAACCAGCCTGTTATTTCAAAATAACAGGCTTGGTAGTGTGGATGCTCCATTTATTATTTTGAAATAACTCCCCAGTGTAGATCAGGGCCCAGTGACTGAAGTACTCTACCTCCCCAAGAGCTGGAATTAAGTCAGTGGGGCTATGTCTACACTGTGGAGGTATTTTGGGATACCTCCTGTATCCTGAAATAGCTAGTCCATGTCTTAAGAGTAAGCCTGTTATATCAAAATATAACAGGCTCGCTATTCTGGCATCCCTGAGAACTTCATTGCATGAGGGTTAAGTGATGTTTCAGAATAGTGCCTTATTTTGAAATTACCTCAAAATAAGCTACGCAATTTGCATAGCTTATTTCGAGGGAAGGGTGCTGTGTAGATGCACCCTGGGAGAGTGTATCTCACTGAGACTACGCCCACATTGCAGTGCTATTTTGGGATACCAGAGTATCCTGAAATAGCTATCCCGTGTCTTAACAGCAAGCCTGTTATTTCGGGCTTGCTATTCTGACGTCCCTTTAAACCTCATTCTACGAGGAGTAAGGGATGTTTCGGAATAGTGAGTTATTTCGAAATTTGGTACTGTGTAGACAGTACCAAATTATGAAATAAGCTATTTTGAAATAAGATCAAAATAAGATATGCAATTTGCATTGCTCAAATTGTGTATCTTTTTTTGAGCTACAGTGCAGTGTAGGCACTGTGTTAGGTCTATGTAAACTACATTGCTCAGAGATATTTTTTTTTCCACCCATGAGCTGCATAATCATCAGGCTATGTACTTTTGTAACATTTAGTTGAGGTTTCCTGTCCCACTACAGAATCTGAGGATAGTGAGTCACTATTAGCAAAAAAAGGCGATACTGCTAGCTAGAAATTAGCTGAAACTGTTAACTGAACAAATACCCACAGCTACTATGGAGACAAATCCTATTAGAAAAAGGATTTGTATTCTAAAATACTACAAAGAATGTTTTGAAGAAGAGGTCAATGAAAGTTTTATGGACAAGATAATTTTTAAATTTGGAAGTTTTAGTTAGGATAATTGATCTGCTTCTCTTGTTAGCTACATTTATATTACACTGCTAGCCAAAACCTCAAATGTTAATTTAGCTTGAGATAATCATTTCACTAATTAAAGAGACATTCTCTCTGGAAAGATAATGGAAAGCACTTTAATCATTTAATTTTGACTTCAATGTTAATTAACAAACTTTTACCTATGTCTCAGCTAGTATATTGTAAATAAACATGGGTCCCAGTTCAACAAGGCACTTAAGCATGTATCTAATTTAAGCATTTGAGTAGTTCTCTAGAATGAAGTAATTCTTTTGAAGCCAATGGGACGTAAAATTTGGCAAATGCTTAAGAAACGTTGCTGAATTAGTGCCAAAGAAAAGGTCAAATTCATCCTTGCTGTAACTCCATTAACTGTTTGTGGGCTTACACCTGATATGAATTTATCCCAAGATCAAACTACAGGATAGGTTTATCTATCATATGTTTGCATCAAAACATAGTCATTTTCACTTCAGAATATGAAAATAAATAAACTCTTTTAAGAAAATCTTGAATCACCAATAAGTAAGCTAAAGCTCTGCACCTTTCAGTGCCACTTTGAGCTTGACTCAAATAGTATTTCCTAAAATGTATGAAAGCTTAGGGCCTTTTTCCCTCTCTTCACTTGAACATTTCCATCACAGTTTGAGGACACCATAAATCCCTAAAACTAGAGGCAAAAAAAGGTTTGAGCTTACATGTATTTAGATTTCTTTTCTCCAGGCCTACATGGAGTAATGGTAACATCTCTAAACTTCCCTTGAATTGCTTCTGATTTGGCAAGGGGCAACTATCCTGAAAGCATGCATCTGGGAGAACATATCAATCTCTTACTGAAGTGTAGAGCCAGCTCTTCCACTATAGTAAAATGGTGTAGCTCCATCAGCTTCTACAAAACTATAGCAGATCACACCACCTGATGATCTGGTCCTTAGTCTTTCACAATGTTGTATGACCAGGGCCATCAAGGAATAATGCAGGTTTTGTCACAAGTAATCTCCATTTGGACTAGCCTCTGAACAGTATTGCCTTCAACTCCTACAAATGTCATGTGCAATTAAATGCATTTGCTTCCACAAGAGAAGTAACATGTGTATGACATTTCTGTATCTACTTGCCTCAAGAAGAGGTCCATTAGGTTCACTATATCATCTGACCCAGTATCTCTCAACCTTTTTTTTTAAATAAAATAACCCTTTAAAACAAATTAAAAGTACCCCGAGTACCTACAATTTTCAGGCACACAACATTTTCTTCAACCATTGCAACACATTTGTTTAAACAATTAATCGTAATTGGTTGGTTGGAAGAAATTGCCTATAGGCAATAAACTTGCCATTGTACTTATGACTGTACAAAGAGGATAAATAAAAAAAATTAGACGAACATAAAATAAGCCCAATTTTTTTATTCATACATATACATACACACATATGTATATATTTTTATACAAGCATCAATGAACAGTAATCAATAAAATTACAAGAAAAATTATAATTAATGCAAAATTTGAGCTTGTTTGGATGAAATCAAATTTTCAAACTGTAAAACTTAAAACAAAACTTCAGTTTTCTCCAAATTTCAGTTGTGTTGACATACCCCCTATGTACCCCTAAGGGTACGTGTACCACTGGTTGAGAAACACTGGTCTGACCAATGGCATAAGCCTTTTGGTGTCATTTTCCAAATGCTAAAATACCAGAAGTTGGTTTTGCATTGCAGAATAGCCCAAGGAAGACATCCTTGAAACCAGAGGTGCTGGAACTAGGGGCATTGGGGTGCTGCCACACTCCCAGTTTGAAGTGGTCTCCATTATATACAGAGTTTGCAGTTTGGTTCAGTGGCTCTCAGCACCCACACTTTACACATTTTTCCAGAACTTCTATTTGATCTGGTATGTTGATTATATTAGGGTAGAAAACTTTTGTACTAGTGGCATTGCAAATTGGTTTTTGAAAAGTTGCCTCATTCAAGGGTACACTAATACCATATGCAGAACTGCCCCAGGTTTCAGGAATCCAAATCAACCCATTTATTTTGAAGTGGTTACTAAGAGAAAAGTGTTTAAATTAGTGTCTGGTTTTATGGTTCTAGGCATCTGTGATAGATGGTAAAGTTATGTCGACACTGCAGCTGAAGGTGAGCCTACCAGCTTAGGTAGACAGATTTGGCTCAGACCAGCTTATTAAAAATAGCAGTGTGGTCATTACAGCTGAGGCGTTCAAGCCCACCTGACCCCCTAGTCTTGACAGCCCAAGTTATATCCAAAGCCACAATGTCCACACTGTTATTTTTAGCATGCGAGCTTGAGCTGAGCTAGTGTGCATCCTGTCTATCCCAGTTGGTTGTGTATGGTCTGGTGGCCATTCCCCCAAGAACACACACAATTGTAGTTATTGCATAATCAGTATTCCCAGCTTCAGATACAGAAATGATACATGTATACACATAGGATAATCACATTCAGTAAATAAGAATCTATCCAATGATACCTCACATGGCCCAGCTTGCATAAAACATATCTTAGTTATGCCATATTCACTTTCTAACAATATTTCTATGAAAAATATGGGGCGTAACATCACAGGTGTATTTTAAGCAACAAACCACCTTTAAAGGAAATTACACGGTCAATGCCTCATATAAAATGGTATATACAAAAAGCTTTTTAAAAAACTAAAGTGCCAGAACCCATTCTATACCAGACTAGGATCTGGCTCAAAATCTGTAAACTAAAGACCTGAAGGTCCAAGATCTCAATAATACTATGAATGATTCTGACCACAGCCTTTGTATAGAATCTTTAACATGAGGCCTAGCTAACAATGAACAAAACATGGCTAAGCTGTGAGCAAAGGCAGGTCCCCTTGGCATGTACAGAGTCTAAAACTAATAGGTAACAAGTCCAGGTGCAGAACAATAATTGGGACTTATCTTGAATTGTAGACCCATGACTCACTGAGGGGGGCCTTGAAGTCTGCTTCCCAGTTCAGGAAGAGATAACAGTGCATCCTCCCCGAAAACCAACCTAGGTTCAGGGAGAGGTCTGACATATCAGCATGAGCAATGATGTTCACCCCTCACAGATGCCAATTTCAGTCCAGAGAGCGGGGTCGGGGGAAGGAGGGAGAGAGGCATTGATAATTGTATAATGTTGCCGATGCTGCATACTGCTTATTGTTCTCTTCGTCTCAAGATCATACAGGAATGCAGGCAAACCTATTGAGAGGTACCACTTGTCATTCCTAAAGACCTGGAATCAGGATTTAACCTACCTTCTACAAGAGAAAACCTGAAGGATAAGACCTGTGTATTAACAAACATGTAAACCTGAGCCGTGGGCAGAACACTCATGTAATCTTTTAGACTATTGGCTTATTGTGCTTATTATGTTTTGCTGCTAGAACCTATCCAGAGGCTCGGGAACTCCCACCTCATCGCTTCTCTCTGCCCATTGGCACCCTATATAATCTATTGCAATGAGCTGTTTGTCGGTCTCACTGAGCCTAATAAGTGAAGTGACACTCTGCCAGCTGTACGTAATAAAAGCCTCATGCTTGAAACTACATAGTGTCAAACTTCTTTTCCTTTAAGACCCAATCTAGTTCTCACTAAAATCTGTGGAGAGACTCCTCTTGCCTCCAAGGAGAGCTCAATTAGACTTTTAATAAATAGATTTTACTGTTCAGATACAAATGAATTATTAATTTGCACTTGCCTTTTGTATCAATCCATCTCTCTAAGCAGCTGTACCTATATTTGTTATACTGTACTGCATTCTTAACTGTAGCATCTTTATAACCACATTTAAGACAAGTAAGCCCAGAAAATTCAGTAAAACAGGCAATGTGAAGTGCAAACCAGGATCTATAAGTGTGCTGAAAAATAAGATTGCTCCTTATTGTCATGGTGGTGTTTGTGCGGAGTACAGTTATATTTTTAACGTTTTTAATGGCTATATTGAACAACAGAGAAAGGAAAGGCATAATAATTCGCAGTTTCCAATTTCTTAAACAAATAGATGATGCAGTTGATAAACTCCATATCATACTGCTTTTTTAGACTGTGGCTAAGTCCCCTGATAAAGAATAAGGGGAATATTCTTCTGCCTTTTTTTCCTTTCCAAATCAGACATATTGGTTCCCAATCCCATACCTCATTTACTCATGTGCCCTTGCTCTGCGTCACTGCAACAAGCTCGTCCTTGCAGCCCCTGGGAATCGGCAGGGGATTTCTACATGCTGTTCCTGGCTCCAGCATCAACTCGGCAGTTCCTACTGGCTGGGAACAGGAACTGTGGCCAAGGGAGCTGTGGCGCAGTGCCTGCAAGGAAGTACCATGCATGGAGCCGCATGCTCCCTCCAGTAGGGACTGTGGCCTGCAGGGATGTGCTGAACGCTTCTGGGAGTCACATGGGGTCAGGGAAGGCAGGTAGCCTGTCTTAGCCTGGCTGCATCGCTGATGGGGAGCTACCTGATGTAAGTGCAGTCCAGCCAGCGCCTGCAGCCCTCACCCCTCCTGCATCCAAACCTCCTCTGGCACCCTCCTGTCTGCCCCAGACCGGAGCCAGCACCCCACACCATACCTCCTCTGGCACCCTGAGCCCTCTCCTGCATCCTAATCCTCTGCCCCAGCCCTGAGGCCCCTCCTATACCCAAACTCCCTCACAGACCCACATCCCTTCCTGCACTACAGTCCAATGCCCTTGGCTCATCCCAGAGCCCCCTCCCACACTCTGAACCCCTTGGCCACAGCCCAGAGACTGCCCCCTCTTCCCCATCTGAATGCCCTGCTTCAGCCAGGGGAAAGTGAGTGAGGGGTGAATGGGGTGGGGCCTCAGGGAAGGGGTGAGGCAGGGGTAAGAGACTCAGGGGAAATGACTTGACAAGGGTGGGGCAATGGTGTTTGTGTGGTGTGTGTTAATCTATTTGTGTTTAAAGTAAACAGAAGCCCGGAAGTTCTTCATTCCCTTTTCCAGAGGATTGTGAAGAAGAACAAAATTACCAAGAGATTAAGCAAGAAAATAAGGAAGAGAATCAAAGCAGACAGAATGATAGAAAAACAGCAAGAAGTGACTAAAGGATTGTTACTCCTGCAAAGTGGCGAGAGTCCACAATCTACATACAAATGAACACACAGGTGGCAAAGAGATTTGTCACACCAATCTGCAAGGATGAGTTACAGTATCTGAACCCTGCTGAACAATGAATGCAGAAAGAATGAAATTACAATCTTCAGAAGGAAATTAACAGATTTAGGTGAAAAAAAAAACAGGTGCTGACAAATAACTTTTTCCCCAGATGAATTCAAGGATATGTACTAAAAAACAATGGTAACATGAAATCAGTCCATAGAGAAATAATATATAGCGATTTCATTAAACTTATAAAAAAGGAGAGATAAAAGCCTGAAATGACATTTATTATTTAAAGATAATCAACATTTTTAGTGAAAATGTTGGCTATTTGACAACAGATGAACATTTTTATAAAAATGAAAATTTAAATGAGTTTCAAATTTTATTTTTTGCTCTTTGGTCATTTCCTTTAGTTCGGTCAACTGACACAGTCAGCGTTGTCCTCCTTCTTTGTATTCAGTTGACTTTTGTCTCATGCTGTGGGACGTTCATGAAGGATCAGATAGCCCATTTGTTCATGGGGAGCAGTGTGGTTTGAAGTGTCCTGGTCTGAGGGGAGTGGCTGGTTCATGTGGTTAATTTTTCATTTCTTTGTTAGTTTTGTTTCACACTAATTTTCAGGGGGGGGGGGGGGTTCTTTTCTTTTCTTTTCTTTTCTTTTCTTTTCTTTTCTTTTCTTTTCTTTTCTTTTCTTTTCACTATTCCTTTGACTTCCCTTACTCATCATGAAAGCAGAGTTACCAGCATAGACCAGAGTGCCCCTTCTCACTTCAATTTAGCTGTCTTAACTAGACCAAAAACAACAAATAGTCTAGTAGCACCTTAAAGACTAACAAAACATGTAGGCTACGTCTACACTGGCCCCTTTTCCGGAAGGGGCATGTTAATTTCAGCTATCGTAGTAGGGAAATCCGCGGGGGATTTAAATATCCCCCGCGGCATTTAAATAAAAATGTCCGCCGCTTTTTTCCGGCTTTTAGAAAAGCCGGAAAAGAGCGTCTACACTGGCCCCGATCCTCCGGAAAAAGCGCCCTACAGTCTGGCTTTAAAGTAGGAATAAGAGTAGCTTTAAAGTAGGAATAAGAGCCTCCGGAAAAGGGCGCTTTTTCCGGAGGATCGGGGCCAGTGTAGACGCTCTTTTCCGGCTTTTCTAAAAGCCGGAAAAAAGCGGCGGACATTTTTATTTAAATGCCGCGGGGGATATTTAAATCCCCCACAGATTTCCCTACTACGATAGCTGAAATTAACATGCCCCTTCCGGAAAAGGGGCCAGTATAGAGGAGCCTGTAGATGGTATCATGAGCTTTCGTGGGCACAACCCATTTCTTCAGATGACTGTGTTATCCCAAGATGGAATATGTCATAGGAGCAAGTACTTATCCATGCATGACTCAGATCTTTACAGATAGATACCACTGTTCCCATGCTAGTCTGAAAGTTCACAGAAAAGCTTATCAGACGTGGATTGGCACCACCCAAAACCCATTGTCAGTCAAGTACTTCTATTCACTTCACTAATAGTCCTTTCACAATAGGCTGGCCAAGTCTCCTGTTGATGTCTCCCAGAAGTAAACATGTGAAATACAAGTACATAGCCAATATTGATAACTCCACAAACAAAAATGATACCTGCATACAAATAGTATAAACAGAGCCAGTGAATCATAGCTTGTTACAGGTAATTCACTTGGCCTACTTTGTACAAGATTTGGTGCAAACATATAATAGTGGTTGTAACAATAATCTCTATATTCAGATCACAATCCAATAAAATCCACACCCAATGTGAAATTGATGCAGGAAGGGATGACACAGACTTCTCTGGCTGCATCCCAGGGCCTTCCTACTCTTGGTTCTGCATCACTACAGGCTTTAATACAATAGTAAGCAGCATCAGCGATTAACAGAAATAGGCTATGAAAACCATCTTTGTCTAAAAGAGGCTTCTTCACTGTAAGTTTCATTATGAATGTAACAATATGTTGGACCTCTTTTTACAAACTCAAGGTACAAACTTGGTTACACCAACAGTAGATTGGATCTGTTCTTAAAGCAGGTGTTCTGTGTCTCATGTGATTTTGCTAAGAGCTAAATAAAATAGTTAATTTATCCATACAAGCTCTGGTAAAATTTTGGAATCTAGTTAATATCAAGTCAATGTAGATAGTCATGTTTTCCATAGTATAGGAATCTTGGCATTTAGCCATGGAAACAGTATGATCATGTGCCTCAGTTTCCCTGTTCATACAGCACATGAGGTCTGGAATGTCTTTTCCCTGGTTAAAAGTTCCAAGACTAGTTACAAGTACTAACAATATCACAAGGTCTTTTAACATCCATATGTACCACTCTTAACATGTTCAAGTGTTTTTCCAAAAGATGATGTGCCTTGTATATTTTTACAGTTCTTGGTATCAGCAGTATATCAGTTACAAAAGTTAACATAAGCAATAAGAATAAATTCATTTCAAGTGTTCATTTACACATCTTTGGCTGAATACCACCAGAGTTCTGGCATTTTAGGATTAACCTTGTGGTTTCTCTTTGCAAAATTAGTCCCTTTCCCTCCTCCTTGCCCTCTAAACTCAAATCCTGATTTTCCTTTATTAACAGAATCAATTGGCCGGTGGGTGTGTACTCTCTGCTAACAATCGCCAGCAAGTCTTTCCTCCCCACAGTCAGTCAGGTAATTTTCATCAGCACAGACACTAATCTCTACTCATCAGTTTTCAGATTCTCAACTGCCACCAATTCTAAGGCTGAACTCTGTGAAGAGATACCGTCCATTTTTTTCACTAGTCTGTTAGCTTCAAAGTTCTTTTGTCCTTCCATTACCAACCTGTGCTTTCACACAGAATCAGATTTCATGTCCACCGTGTCTAGAGATGGGAGTTGACCTGCCTTCCCTTGCATTCTCGAGAGATTAACTGCACAGCTGTTCTGCTCTGCACAAGCAGCTGCCTGCTTTTTTTGTCTGAACTTGAGAGATAGCCACATACAGAATCTAACAACATTATCCTCTCAGCAAACTGCTTAAGTTCCCTGGCTCAGTACACACAAGTTTAGGAATCATTGCCTTCTTACTACAAGTTTCCACACTGTCAGAAGTCAGCACAATTAAATTACCTTTATTCCAGTGGTGGGGAACCTTTTCTGGGTCAGGGGCTGCTGACCCACAGAAAAATCAGTCAGGGGCTACACACAAGTGAGAAGAAAGAAAAAAACAACAACCAAAACCAACCTCAAAACCCCAAACTCTCACTGGGTATGTCTACACTACCCCGCTAGTTCGAACTAGTGGGGTAATGTAGGCATACCGCACTTGCAAATGAAGCCCGGGATTTGAATTTCCCGGGCTTCATTTGCATAAGCCGGGTGCCGCCATTTTTAAATCCCGGCTACTTCGAACCCCGTGCCGCGCGGCTACACGCGGCACGGAGTAGCTAGTTCGGATTAGGAAGCCTAATCCAAACTAGCTACTCCGTGCCGCGTGTAGCCGTGCGGCACGGGGTTCGAACTAGCCGGGATTTAAAAATGGCGGTGCCCGGTTTATGCAAATGAAGCCCAGGAAATTCAAATCCTGGGCTTCATTTGCAAGTGCGGTATGCCTACATTACCCCGCTAGTTCGAACTAGCGGGGTAGTGTAGACATACCCACTGAGACTGAGAAGAAGAAAGACATTCTCCACATTCCTTTCACACACCAGAGACTTGGTGTTCCTGACTAGTAGATATTGTGTGCTCCAGCCCTGTGGGGGAGTCAGGGTGGGAGCACAAGTGTGGGTCCCCAATGCTAGGTCAGGGGAGCTTGAGCCTCAGGGCTGGATCCAGGCAAGCTGGGGGCTACATCTGGCCTCTGGGCCTTATATTCCCCCCTCCCCGCTTTATGGTCTCCTTGTGCTCTGTGCCCTCCCCTCCCATCAGACAGCTGCAACATCCTTTCCCAGCAACATACTAGCAACAGACAAAATAGAAGCACTAGAATTGTTTGATTTCTGGGCTTCTGTCATGACACTAGGGCTATGTCTACACTGGAACGCTATTTCGGGTTACTAAAAGTATCCCGAAATAGCTATTCCACGTCTTTGAAACAAGCCTGTTATTTTGAAATATAATAGGCTTGCTATTCTGACATCCCTGTAAACCTCGTTCCAGGAGGATTAAGGGATGTTTCGGAATAATGGTTTATTTAGAAATTTGGTGCTTTGTACACAGTGCCAAATTTCAAAATAAGCTATTTGGAAATTACCTCGAAATAATTTGCATAGTGCAAATTGAGTACCTTATTTTGAGGTAAGATGCAGTGTAGACGCTCCCTAGCTGGATGCAACCTAGTTACAGTATCATTCTCCCTAGCAGACACAAACTTAGGACCATTGCCTTCCTGGGCTTCAGTTGTGTCCAGAATCAACTCAGACAACTACATTATCCTCCACCATCACAGGCTGAGAGGTACCTTTTGGGTCCCACAGATGAAGAACTGGAAAAAAACAAAACCTTTTCATCCACAGGCATGCTGGTGCTCTTCCACACAGACAAACAATTGGTGACTTTCTCTCCTGTGTCTCGGCACCCATGTGTGATTTCAAACAAACATCTGGAAGTTGATATAACTTCCTTCATAAATAAATTGCCACTCCCAGGAGACAAACTGCTATTCTCCACAAATAGTGGCTGTGCTACCACAAATAAATCATTTTTACCTGATTCAGATTCACTTTCATAAGCTTTACTAGCCAACAGTCCATCACCCTCACAAGCTTTACCCTTTTCCTCAATTAGAGCTTCAGCCTGAGCACCAACTTTAATCTGCCCCAGAGAAACTTTTTCCTCACCTGTGCTCCATCTAATTTCAGACTAGTTTCTGAGACATTAGGCAGATGCCAGGAACCTCATTCACAGTTGCGTTGCTTTTCTGCAAAAACAACTATTTTCCTCAGACAAACATTTGGGTACTTTCTTTCCTGCGTTTTGTCCATGACACTAATTTGACTGAACAAAGCTTTAATATAATTTCTAATCAAAAGATAGTTAGGCAATAGCAGTCTTAGACCAGCTATAACTTCATATTTAGCACCATTCCATTCAAGGTGGATTCTGGTTGCTGGCACACTTACAGTAAACTCCTAGGCTCCGTCTACATTGCCAAGATTTTGCGCAAATACTTTTAATGCAAGAGTTTTTGAGTTAAAGTATTTACGCAAGAGAGCATCTATGCTGGCATGTGCTTTTGCACAAGAGATGTGCTTTTGCACAAAAGCATCCGTGCCAATGTAGACGCTCTCTTGCGCAAGAAAGCTCTGATGGCCATTTTAGCCATCGGGCTTTCTTGCACAAGAAATTCATGTTGCCTGTCTACACTGGCCTCTTGAGCAAGAACACTTACGCAAGAGGGCTTATTTCTGAGCAGAAGCATCATAATTCTTGTGCAAGAAGCACTGATTTCACACATTAGAACAGTAATAGAAATGTAGCCGTCTGAACTGTCATTCATGATAAAATTCGACACTCTACATCTGAGTCTAAACAAAGGATCGAGTTATCTTACCCATTGCAAAGATAGCTTCCCCAATTATCACCTCTAATATCATTAGCCCACAGACATTCACCTCCCCACCTCCCCATCCCCCTTCTGTTCTGAAATGTGATTTGTCCTTTTCATACGTGTTCATTTTTTAAAATTGTATCTTTTGGTATATATGGTTGTGACTATTTTCTTCCACTATTTGATCTGAGGAAGTGGGTCTGGCTCACGAAAGCTCATCATCTAATAAACCATCTTGTTAGTCTTTAAAGTGCTACATAGTCCTGTATTTTGCTTCACACATTAGAACGTTAGTGTTCTTGCGCAAGAACTCCCCGCCAGTGTAGACAGGCAGCATGTTTTTACGCAAAAGTGGGTGCTTTTGCGTAAAATCATGCCAATGTAGACACAGCCCTAGAGGATTATAATATTCAGACTCTGATTTGGCAAGTAATCTTCCTTTTTGACAAGATCTGCTTTAACAATAGTGATGTTAGAAGCTGTAATTTGCCCTAAACACCTTTTACCATTGACTCTTATACTCCCCTTGAATTTTCCTTTACCACTCCCGTATCGTCCATTGCCACCATTTATGGGCTCACCTTCTGAGCTCACAGTAACAGCATTCATATAAAACGGGGCAGTATTGGGATATACTTGGGTATGCACAGACAACTGCCCAAAGTCGTGCACTCCTGCCTCCTTCACAACCCCACATTAAGTAAAGCAGATGAGTTACAGTCATGCTAGCTTTGGGGCTGGGTTATGACATTAGAGCCAGCCACCAGTGGGAGTGCTTGGCTCACCCCCAGCTTGGCCATCAGGCTCCTTCTTTCCCCCACTGTCTCTGGTTGGGCCAGAACCTTGAGAAAGCCCAATACCTTCCAAGCTGAGGCATTGGCCAGGAGACGACAAGCCCCGAATGTTCCAAAGCCCCTCACAGTGCTGGCATGGGGCAGTCTCTCTCTGCCTCAGATAATCTCTGGAGCGGTGGTGGAGGAAAGCAATTTCCAGCCTGTTTGAGCCCTTACCCTGCAGGCTACACAGCAGTCCCCTCCCATGCAGGGACATAACAGCCTCTTCATCTCCCCCACATCCGTTCCAAGGGAGTGCAAAGATTCTCTGTCCCCTCAGCACTGTCCTCTGCTGAGTCACCTCTCTGCCTGGATTTGCTGAAGTTCCTGCAGTTTAGCTGTGGGTGCTCTGTTAATTAGCCGACTGGCATATGAATCTCTCCTGATCAGCCACCCAAGTGCACAGGTTCCAGGAAACACTGGTGGAGTGGAGTATATAGGTGAGAGAGACAGAGTGCGCACCGGAGGAGAGCGAATGTGTTGGCGAGCTGTCTCTAAATTCAGACAGCCACCAGAAGCAACCCGTTCTGAGACAGAGGAAGGTGAACCCCCTGACATCAGCCCTCGCCTCTCTTCCAGACACACTGCACAGCACAGCAGTCCCTCACACACACTCATACACCTGCCCCTGTCTGTCTGCAGCTGTGTTCTTAGTGCCGGAGAAAGCAGGATTCCATGCTAATGATTTGCTCTTTCTTGCCTGAGCTGAGGGGCATGCTCAGCTGTCAGAATTTCACTGAGCTTTGAATGTGGAGCAAAGCATGTCTGTGTAGTAAGAATGCAGGGAAACAAAGTTCAAAACAGTGAGCAGAGTGGTCATGGCTGGCATTGTGGGATACTGGGGGAGGCCAGTTGTCACAGCATAGCAAATGGCAGTGTCTACACTGAAACTTTGTTGCTCTAAGTTTGCTGCAAAAAGCTTTATGCCTACCATGAAGGTGGTTTTGTCACTGAAACTCGTGTTTTGTTGCCAAAAGTGGGATTATACTGTGTGCATCTCCACTGTTTCATCACTAAATGCTGCCATTTGACAACAGAACTCTGCATTGTAGACAAGGCATAAGTGTCTCATCATGCTCTAAGATATCCCTAAAGGGGTAGGTGACCGGCACATAGGGCAGGGTTAAGGCTGATTCTATAGTTGTGCAGTGTAAATTTAAGTCGCTGCATGATCTGTGACTATTAGAGCTGATTAAAAAATGAAAGGCTCATTTGAAAAGCTTTAACTGCAGCAACACGTCTCATTTTCATTTTCATTTTCATTTTGCATTTTCTCCTATTTTGTGAGTTTCCCTTCTAATCTGGCTTTCTGATCAATTTGTTTATCTTCCCAATCTGTCAGAGCAGTATGAAGTGAACCTAAAATGAATTTATTTACATTTCTTCCATTCTCATTTCCTTTGGAACCTTACTACTGGTCTATATGCTTGACAACTTTTATCTTTTTTCAGAGTAATCTGGTTCTGAGATGAGAGGAAGTTTATAAGCTCTAATTTTTCTATGTGTATATCTCTCTTCATAATTTTTGTGTTTATGATTTTGCTCTGTCTCACTGCTCATATGATTTACTCAGTAGCTTGATGAATAATATCTATAAACAGAAGACAGATTTTTCTGTAGAAAAATGTAAATATTGTACATTATCTAGTATAAATCCTAAATTAACATATATTTGAACTAAGCAAACTCCTGTAAAATATAGTAGTGAGATGTCTGCCATGTAGTTGATAACATAATGACAGTATAGGTTATTTCTTATGACTGAACAGATAATAAATATCATAATGATTCTTTAATTTACATTGTGTTCTCATCTCCAGAACATGAAGGCTACATCTACACTGTAGCCTTCTTGAGGAAAAGCTAATGAAAATGAAACTTGGCATGGAATATCGCCACACTTCATTTGCATAATTAACGAGCAGCCGTTTTTGTACAAAAGGCTTTAACGCAAAAAAGAGCCATGCAGGCGGCTCCTTTTTGCACAAAAACACCTCTTGCACAAGAGGAAGAACGGTTCTTGTGCAAGAGGGGGTTTTTGTGCAAAAAGGAGCCATCTACACAACTCCTTTTTGCACAAAAGCCTCTTGTGCAAAAACGGCTGCTCATTAATTATACAAATGAAGCGTGGCGATATTCCATGCCAAGTTTCATTTGCATAAGCTTTTCTGCAAGAAGGCTACAGTGTAGACATAGCCAAGTGCTAGAATATTATTTTATTGTTTCAAATAAAGATGGTTCAACCTCTCACCCCACTAAAACTTAGTTCACGCTAAGAAAAGTGTCAGTGGAAGACCACTGTGTTTTCAGCAGAACATTTACAATGTTGAAATTAAAAAAAGGAAAAGCTTTCTTGACATTTTTGGATCAGATGTAGATCTAGAGAAAAAAATATAATTTTTGAGCTTTGAAATGCTAAAAAATGGTAAAAAAAATAATAAAAAGGAATCCATCAACCAGCTCTATTCTTTGTCTGATTGCTCAGGGAGTTGTTAACAGGATTTGGAAACTCTTGGTCCAAAGTTTAAATTCAGCTGATGAACAGACTTGAGCCAGTTTCACAGCATTGCTTTCTTCTAGACTTCGGCGCTATTTCGGGATACTGGAAGTATTCTGAAATAGCAACGATGTGTGTCTAAACGCACCTGCTATTTCCTGAAATAGTGGGAACACTATTCCAGCATCCCTGTAACCCTCATTCCATGAGGGTTAAGGGATTTGTTGGAATAGTGCCTTATTTTGAAATTTGGCGTTGTCTACACAGTGCCAAATTTTAAAATAAGTTCTTTCGACTTAGACTCAGAATAAGCTACGCAATTTGCGTAGTGTAAATTGAGTAGCTTATTCCAACAGAAGCGTGCTGTCTAGATGCACCCTGAGAAAGTTCTGCTTCCAATGCCTCTGAGGTGTGACCTTGTCACTGTCAGCCAAAGTTCACCAATTGAATTCATTTGCTTTTCTAGATGCCAAGCAAAAGGATGAAGTAGTAAGCCTTCAGACCATTAGGGCTTTGAAAATTAAGACCGGCCCCTTGATTTTGATTTAATGGAACAGGAATTAATGTAAGCATGAAATATTGGTATGAGATATTTGTGACATTCTCTTCTGCTTAGTGGAAAGAAGGTTCTACACTTTACCCAGTTTATTTCAGGGTGGGATTCATGGCCAATCTGTCATGTACACTGTTCCCTCGCTGCCTCCTGATTCAAAGCCCTGCCCTCCCCATCTTAATTTTGCAGAGCTTTGGCAGTAGAGCCCTTGTCCATCCAAGGTTCTTTACACTGCCAGGGTCTCTCCTTTTGAACTGAGTTAAATACAATCTGACTTT
Organism: Pelodiscus sinensis; assembly: GCF_052426305.1. NCBI lineage: Eukaryota > Metazoa > Chordata > Testudines > Trionychidae > Pelodiscus > Pelodiscus sinensis. The sequence continues at coordinate 293,397,772 of NC_143052.1, read as the reverse complement.
TCTGCATTCCCATAATAGCTGCAAGCATTGGTGATCATATCTCACAATTCCTGCACTTAGTATTAACACAGTTTGTGACCCCACAACAGCCAAATTGGTTACAATGGGCAAAACACCATTGTAACAGTTGAATATCTAACAGGCCTAAGCAAACTGAGTGAACTGTATATACATGCACAAGCCCAGAATCTCATTCTTTAAACTGAGAGTTTGTGCCAGGTTAAACACAGACTTTCTTCTTTTGCATTCCCCCAATAATTACAGACATTGCAATTAGTATTAACACAACTTGTGACCCAACACCAGCCAAGTTGATTACAATGAGCAAAACACCATTGTAATAGCTGAATATTTAACACATCTAAGCGAAGCAGGGGCAAACTGTATTTACATAAACACACCCAGGATTTCTTTCCCATTCCAGCTGGCTGTAATGGAAGCATTGATTCAGACCCTGCTTACATATAGATGGTATAAATCACAAATTAAATCCTCGTATTCCATTAAATCCTCTTATTCAAATGTGGTAGGCCTCCCTCTACTGCTGTTTGTCCCTCTTGATATTGTTGCTAACAGAAGAAGGGTTTTCCTGCTTTTTTTAGGAATCCAAGGTGACAGTAGTTTTCTGTAGTAAAAAGGACAGAAGATAGAAAAGTTAGTACAATTATGTGGCAAACTCAGAGGATAAGAAACATCACATCTTCCCATTAGACCCACAGGAAATAGTATTTGTCAGAACCAAGGGCGGACATGGTTTTGCATTGGGTAGTTATGTAAAGAACTGAAAATTCTGTGTGGCCACAAACTTACCTTGTTCCATTCCTTATAATAATGTGGGGCCAAACCATGCCCTTTAGTCACTGGCCTAACCAGGGCAGGGCAGATCTGCATTTCTCCTTGGAGACCTCAGAGAAGCACAGTCTCTCCTTAAAGAGCCTGGTGTGCAGAGGGAGTGTGCACGCCCAAGATCTGTCATGGATGTTTGTGAAGAAATATCTGCAGCTAACATGGCATTGGATTAATAAAAGCCTTCATCAGAAACCTGGTTGCTTTTTATGTCAGGTACAGTCTGTTCTTTGTGGTTTCAGTTAAATTTGTAAAGGAGAATATTTTGGATGAAACTCAGTGCCCTGAAGATTTTCAAATGCTTCTCTGAAATATCTGGATTCCTTTGATCCAAGAAATATCGTGTCTTTTTCCATCTCAGTGGCTCTATTTATACTAACTGCTCACCTAAGAAATGGTTATTTATACTGGATTGCAGCTTTCACTCAGGATTGTCTCCTACAATTGTCTATTCAACAGTTCTATATGAAAACTAAAAATAGAAGAGATTTGTTTTTCTTTTGGTTGTAGGGTTGACAGGAGAGTTTTCTTCCACATCTCAAAATCGATTTCGTAGTTGCCATTTGTGTAGTGCTCTGAAATCGTAAAGCACCCTCTGAGTGCAAAGGTGATCTGATTCCTTGGTGATGGGCACAGAACAGAAATAGGCTGGAAGAAAAAAAGGTAGGGACAAATCCTGACCAAAGATAGACAAGTAACCCCCCAGACTGAAGTTGTACCAGAAAAGAGAATTTGGCTCTTCATAATATTGTTATTTGATACAGTGTGGATGGCGAGGGAGGAAGTTGAACATATATCTACTGAAAAGAGGAAAGGAAGAAGGTCGCCCATAGCCTCCTCACATTTGCTGTATTTTGCTGCCATTTTCTCCTCAGAAGCTACAAGGTAACAGGGAGATACTAGGAACTAAGGGTATGTCTACACTACAGCGCTAATTCGAACTAACTTAGTTCGAATTAGTTAATTCGAACTAAGCTAATTCGAACTAACGGATCCAGACTAAAAAACTAGTTCGAATTAGCGTTTTGCTAATTCGAACTAGCATGTCCACATTAAGTGGACCCTGAACTGGGGTTAAGGATGGCCGGAAGCAGTGCCGGCAGGGCATCAGATGAGGACTTTGAGCGTGGAGCTGCTGCCTCAGGCTAGCCGAGGGCTGTGCTTAAAGGGATCCGACCCCCACCCCGGACAGACAGTTTTCAGGGGTGCCCCGCTTGCAAAGCAGTCCTGGCTTGGAGTGCCCTGAGTGCCCACACTGGGCACATCACAGCACTCGGCCATCAGACCGGCTGCACTTGCCGCTGGCTGCCATCTGGGGAGAGGGAGGAATTGGGGGACTGCAGGAGAGCTTCCACCCCCAGAACCCCGCAGAGCCAGCCCAGTCCTCCCCATCGGGGTCTCGTACCCCATTCCTCCCTCACCTCCTTCCACTTACCCTTCCCTAACCCCCCTTCCTGATGTACAAAATAAAGGACAATTGTGGTCAAAAATAGAATCTCTCTTTATTGAACAAAACTGGGGGAGACTGGGAAAAGGAGGTGGGAGAGGGGAAGAGAGAGGGTGGGAGAGGGGAGGGCAACTAAAATGATCAGAGGTTTGGAACAGGTCCCATATGAAGAGAGGCTAAAGAGACTGGGACTTTTAAGCTTAGAAAAGAGGAGACAGAGGGGGGATAGGATAGAGGTCTATAAAAGCATGAGTGGTGTGGAGAGGGTGCATCAAGAAAAGTTCTTCATTAGTTCCCATAATAGAAGGACTAGAGGACACCAAAGGAAAGGAATGGGTAGCAGGCTTCAAACTAGTAACAGAAAGTTGTTCTTCACAAAGCAAAGAGTCAACCTGTGGAACTCCTTGCTGCAGGAGGCTGTGAAGGCTAGAACTAGAACAGAGTTTAAAGAGAAGTGAGATCAATTCATGGAGGTTGGGTCCATGGAGTGGTATTAGCCAGGAGGTAGGAGTGGTGTCCCTGCCCAAAGTTTGTGGAAGGCTGGAGAGGGATGGCACGAGACAAATGGCTTGGTCACTGTCTTCGGTCCATCCCCTCCAGGGTCCCTAGGGTTGGCCGCTGTCAGCAGACAGGCTACTGGGCTAGATGGACCTTTGGTCTGACCCAGGACGGCCATTGTAAGCTCAGGGCTCAGGGTCGGGGGTCTCAGTGGACCACCTTGATTTTCATGCACACCTGCTCCTGGGTGGCCAGGCTGGCAGCTCTCCTACCCTAGACGGCCACTTTCCTGTGCCTAGTGCGGAGGTCGTGGACGAGGTCCACGATGTCCGCACTAGACCAGGTGGGTGCCCACCTCTTGCGGTCCCGGGCAAGCTCCCGGGAGCCGCCAGCCTGGTCCCGGGAAGAGGGGGAGGGCTGGGGGGCATCGGGTGGCTGGCTCGAGCTGTGCCAGGTGCAGGGTCTGCTAGCTGGGTGCTGGCAGGCTTGCACCTGGCACTGGCACCGTAGCCAGCCCATGCCCCTTTAAGAGGTCCGGGGCCGGGAGGGGAGCAGACGAGTTTCCCTGGTGGTGCACAGAGTGGCCACCAGGGAAAGCTGGGAAGGGCTAGCCTCCCACTACTTCGAATTAAGGGGCTACACTCCCCTTAATTCGAACTAGTAAGTTCAAACTAGGCTTAGTCCTCGTGGAATGAGGTTTTCCTAGTTCGAATTAAGCGCTCCGCTAGTTCAAATTAAGTTTGAACTAGCGGAGCGCTAGTGTAGCGCCTATCAAAGTTAATTCGAACTAACGTCGGTTAGTTCGAATTAACTTTGTAGTGTAGACATACCCTCAATATTGCACAGTAATATTAGGGGCATAAAAATGTCTTATATTGGAACCTTTCACGGAAGGCAAGAAAGCCGATAATGCCAGATTCACACTGCTCCCTCTTGTCAGGAGATGGAAGCTTTGCCTGAGAGCTAGTCTGAATACTCAGTGGAGAAAATCTTTACAGCTGAGCCCATCTGATCAATCCTTAGCAGGGTCCAACAGGATTATTTTATTGAAAGCCACTAGCAGCACCGTAACTAGGTATTTCTGCACCCAGGGCAAAATATTAATTATGTGGCCCCTCTCCGTGGGTTAGCATGTATCACACTCTTTACTTTTGCAGCTTACTATTTTTATTTATTGCTTCTTTGTGCCCCTGTATATGATGTGGCCGGGGCAAACACCCTGCTTGCCTAGCCCTTGTTACGGCCCGGGACACTAGAGTAAATTGGCTTTGCTCCTGGCTATTGCTGCGTGTTATTTTTTTCTTGGAACATCCCCAATCCAGAGAACAGTGAAAAAAGTGCCAACAGGGCCAAACCGTTCAGTAAATGTAGCTTCAGGTCCCAGCTATATAAGAATACGTCTAGACAGCAGCGCCATTTTGGGATACATCCGGTATCCCAAAGACGAAGTGGGTCTTTCCCATGAAAGCTTATGCTCCTACACTTCAGTTAGTCTATAAGGTGCCACAGGACTCCTTGTCGCTTATCCCAAAATAATGTTTTTCGCATCTTAACAGCACACCCTATTGGCTACGTCTACACTGGCCCCTTTTCCGGAAGGGGCATGTAAATTTCACCAGTCGTCGTAGGGAAATCCGCGGGGGATTTAAATATCCCCCGCGGCATTTAAATAAAAATGTCCGCTGCTTTTTTCCGGCTTTTAAAAAAGCCGGAAAAGAGCGTCTAGACTGGCCCCGATCCTCCGGAAAAAGTGCCCTTTTCCGGAGGCTCTTATTCTTACTTCAAAGAATAAGAATAAGAGCCTCCGGAAAAGGGCACTTTTTCCGGAGGATCGGGGCCAGTCTAGACGCTCTTTTCCGGCTTTTTTAAAAGCCAGAAAAAAGCGGCGGACATTTTTATTTAAATGCCGCGGGGGATATTTAAATCCCCCGCGGATTTCCCTACGACGACTGGTGAAATTTACATGCCCCTTCCGGAAAAGGGGCCAGTGTAGACGTAGCCACAGTGAAATACAATCAAAATAATGGGGTTGCTATTCTGACATCCCAGTAAACCTAATTCCATAAGGATTAAGGGACTTGTTGTAATAGCGGTCTATTTCAAAATTTGGCACTGTGTAGGCAGTTCCAAATTTCAAAATAGATTACGTTGAAATAAGCATGAAAGAAGCTATGTAATTTGCATAGCTCAAATTGCATAGCTTATTTCAAGTTAGCTCTGCTGTGTAGATGCACCCTAAGGGTACGTCTAGACTGCAGGTTTTCTTCGACAGAGGCTTTGTCAACAGATACTGCGTCTAGACTGCATTACATGGATCGAAAAAGCGATCCACGTTGTTGAAAAAGAGCGTCCAGACTGCTGGATGCTCTGTCAACAAAATAAGGCTCCCGGAAGTGCTTCTGGCAGGTCACAGGGGCAGCCTTAAATTCCAGGTGCTGTTGCATGTTCTTTGCAGAGACCTGTGCTTAAAGTGATCCTCCAGGACTGCCGTTGCTCTGCTCCTGCTTCTGGCTTGCCTACCTCCTAGAGGGAAAGCAAAGCTGCTGCAGTTCTTGCTCTGGTTGCCCTGCTTCCTCGGACACCACAGCAGTTTATTATCAGGTTTGGTTTTTTGCTTTGCACTGTGTTTTTGGCCATGGAGCCTGAGCTGCCCCAGGGCAGGCGATGGCCCCACACTGTGATGCTGGAAGTTCTGCTGCATCTTCATGAGACCATCATGATGTTTGCGGCAGGGCTGGATTCAGAGCCCAGCTTTGAGCCCCTCACTCAGGCTGCAGCCCGATTGCCCTTGCCCCTGAACTTATTCATGGAGAGGCGAGTTTGGAGGCTGGACACCAGTTCTGACTGGACACCAGTTGCGACCGGTTGTTATGCAGCCAGGACACCTGCTTGCGAGCCGTCATCCCCCTGGAGAAGCGCGTCGCTATTGCTCTGTGGAAGCTGGCCACCCCCGACAGCTACTGCTCCATGGGACATCAGTTTGGTGTGGGGAGGTCTACTGTCAGGGCCGTCTTTATGGAGGTAAGTCACTCTCGGGGGACAGTCCATGGGGACAGGGGTGGTGTCAGCCGGTGGCCAGAGTAGTGAGTGGTCTGTGAGCCCTAGTAAACACCCGAGTCTTTAGCTGCTAGGACAGGGTCCTGTCGCAGCGGGCAGCCAGGGAGGCTGACAGGTGCCCCAAAGTGTTGCAGAAAGAGCATGTTACACCCAAGTCTTTGACTGCTAGGATGAAAGCCCCTTCGCAGCGGGTAGCCAGGGAGGCTGACGGGTGCCCCAAGAGTCTTCCCCGTGGAGGCGACACGACTCGACACTTAGCTCTTACTGTGTTTACCCCTGACCGGCTATGATTCTTTTAATTGTGTCTGGTTCTGTTACAGCAACAGAAGGAGTCGGGTTAAAGCTTAAACAATTACAGGTTTATTTAGAGAAACTTATAATCATATGGTTACAATGGCTATTGCTCTACTTCTTAACTGCTGGCAAATACAGGTCTTAAGTGGTTAGAAAGGAAGGAGGGAAAACAAAACACACCAAAATAATGGTACCAAAATGACAACTTAGCCTTATGGAGCTCTAATGCTATATGTGCTCAATGACAAAAGAAAAGGACACATATAGGTACAATTTTTACCCCCTTCTGCGTCTCTTGATTCCAGCGTGTCAGGCCAGGATCGGTCACTCAATTCCTCAGAAAGACGAATACGAGGCTGGGCATCCCCATGTTGACCTCGGGAGTCAATCACCTAGCCCGACCAGCAGGCAGCTGATGGATTGATACTCAAAGTGAGTGTGCTGCTGGGCCCATCTTTATACCCATACGCTCACATATTCTCTTTCTTATCTAAGGTGCCAAATTGTGCTGGTTCATCTTTGTGATGCCAGTTCTTATAAGGGAGTTGTGAACGTAATTTACACTTGTAAGAGGGAGATAACTAAATTGGGAGTACTGTACATTCTTTACTCAGCGGGAGATTCCTCTCCCGGGACGGTTGTGTGATCGTATCAACATAGGTGCTAGCCAAGGGCAGTCTCTGCAGCCTCTTGGTCAACGACCGGCTTCATCACCCTCTTATATATGTTTACAGTTATCCAGGATCACGATGAACCAGCATATCCAGGCCTTCTGTCAAGGCATCAAAGACTATGCTGATTTTATTGCTCTCCATGTCTTGTGTGCTCTGAGGCACCTCAGAGGGGAAAGCAAGATGGATGTGACGGGGGGGCGGAGGGGGAGGACTCTGTCTGGCTACAGGCGGGTGGATAAGGGGGACTGTCAGGACCAGGCACAGGGAATGGGGGATGGTGTGGGAGTGGTAGAAGCCTGCCTCACCTCACCCTGTGGTGGTGTGGGGGGCATGCGGGGGTTGCCTGGGAGGGGTCTGGGAGGGGAGGGTGGGGGAAACACCTCTCATCAGCTCACGCAACTCCTCTAATGTCCTGTTATGTGTGTTTGTATTTGTCCCTTTCTGCAGGTGGTGACGGCCATCAACTCAGAGCTGCTTCACAGGACTGTCTGCCTTGGGGACCTGGATACCATCTTGGCTGGATTTGTGGGGCTGGGTTTTCCGAATTGCGGTGGAGCACTCAATGGGCTCACATCCCGATCCGCGCACCACCCCATCGAGCACCACAGTATATTAATAGAAAGGGCTACTTTTTGATGGTGCTGCAGGCCCTGGTCGACCATCGGGGACAATTCACAGACATTTGTGTTGGGTTGTCAGGTCGGGCACACGATGCCCACATATTGCAGAACTCCTACCCGTATCGCAGGCTGCAGGCTGGGGCATTCTTTCCAGAGAGAAACTATGCAGTCGGGGATGTGCAGATGCCTACGTGCATCATGGCCAATGCGGCATATCCCCTTATGCCCTCACTTATGAAGCCATTCACGGGATGTGAGCAGGGAACTGTTTAACTCCTGCCTGAATTGGGCTCGCTTGCAGGTGGAGTGCGCCTTTGGCTGTCTGAAGGGCAGATTTAGATGCCTGCTCACTCGGCTGGACATGGGGGAACACAACATCCCCGATGTGGTTGCAGCATGCTGTGTGCTGCACAACCTAGTGGAGAGGGAAGGGGAGGCCTTCCTCCCTGCATGGGGAACACGGGCTGATGTGGAGGGAAGACACTTTGAGCAGCCCCAGACAGCTGCCATCCGGCAAGCTCATCAGCTGGGCTTGTGCATTCAAGAAGCCCTGAGGGAGCAATTCTCCCAAGGAGGCCGATGATTTTCCCCAGGGCCTTTCAAATGTGGGATTGCTTCATACCCCCAGTGCCTTCCTCCCCAAAACCCATCCTAGCCCCACATTCACACATTGTACTCATTCATCACACACTGACAACAGAGACAGGTGTTGGTGAAAAAATGTTTACAGCTTATTTCACTGTTGTTTTTTTGAAAAAATAAAATGTTCTTTTGTTCAGAAAAATAAAGAAAATGTTTCCCTCAGTGACTCGCACAAGTGGGAAGGGGGAATGTCAACCTGGAAGCGGGGAGGGAGGCCCAGGGTGGAGAGTGCTGCTTTGATGAAGAGCCCTTGGCACTTTGGCTGCGGAGGCCTTCTCGCGGATGGCCGCACATGCGGGCTGGGACAGTAGGGGCTGGCCAGGAGATGGGGCTGTACCTGGGTCTGGGATGGCAGTGGCTGAGGGGGGGCAGGGGCTGAGGAGGGGGACAGAGGTTGGGGGGAGGGGAGCAGGCTGAGCAAGAGGAGCAGGACCAGGCACAGGACCAGGGAAGGCCAAGGCCTCCTGGATAGCAGTGCAGATCTCAGTGCGCTGCTGGACAAACTCGTTCAGCAAGCGCCTGTGCCACTCTACCTCTGCCTCCATCCTCTGGCTCATTACGTCCTGCATCTCTTGCAGGACCGAGATGTGCTGGTGCACCAGGTCCAAATACATGTGCCAGTGCTGATGGGTTCCCTGCAGCTGTCTGGGTGGAGGGGCAGGTGTGGCACCTCCCTCCTGGTAAGCTGGTCTGGCTGTGGAGGACAAGAGGGAAAAGTTGTCAGTCATTCATGCTCACACTTTCCCTGAGAGGGCATGCCCTCGTTCTTCTCAGCAGTCAGTGCCTGTCCTAGGGTCAGAGGATGCTCATGTGCATCTCAGTAAGGCATGGTGTGGCCTGGCCAGCAGCCACGGCCTTCCTGGAGCCCAGAAGATGTGCCGGCCACCATCCTGCCCCCCCTCCACACACCCCATGGCCAAGAGGCATAGACAAGCGTCAGGCCACAGTTGGGGTTCCTGCAGGTTGCCGAGAGGCCTGAAGCTGTGTGGCAATCCCAGCGTCCGCAACCCATGCCTGCACCTGGCATCACTGCCTGCAGGAGCAGGTGGTGCCTTGCAGCCATGCGGGTGCAGTGATAGGACGGCCCTTCCTGAGGTTGGCCATGTGTGTGCCACCTCCCCAACTAGGCTGTGATCAGCATGACATGTCACAACATTGCACCATACACTTTGCTCCCACCTGCCCTGCCTTATGTGTGTTGGACCCTCACAGCACTCACCTGATGTTCCCTCTCTGGTGTCCGAAGTTGTCTGGGAGGCCTCCTGAGTGTGGGCATCTGGCTCTTGGGTGCTCCTTGTGGTGTCTTCCTCCTCCTCCTCCTCTTGGAGCTGCTGGTCCTCTGCTGGGGTCTCACCCTGGAGCTGCAGCCGCTGCTGCACAGGGGTCTCCAAGCCAAACTCCACAGCTTTCTCAGGAGGCAGGGGTTCTCCTGTCCCCAGGATCCTCGTAGTAGGCACAGTAGTGTGCTGTTTCCTCAGAGTGGGAGCTGTGCTTACATGCCCTAACATACCCCTGCCACAGCTCCTTGACCTTGGCTCTGACCTTGGCTAAGGTGTGGGGCTGGTGGCCTTTCCTTGCCAGGCCATCAGCCATTGTGGTGTAGATGTCAGCCTTCCTCTGCCTGGATTGTGGGGCCTGAAGAGTCTCCTCCGTGGACAAGACCTCCAAGAGGGCTTTTATCTCGGGCTCAGACCAGGAGGGTGCCCGACATTTGATGCTTCCGGCTTCCTGTGGGGATGTGTTCCTGGAAGGGCAAAGGGGACCTTGGGGGGCTTGTCCCTTGGACATGGCTCTGAGTGGCCGTACCAGAAAGAGCTGCGCAGTCAGGGTCTTGGTTGGAGCTGGCTTGCTGCCAGAATGCTAATCCTGGGTGCCTGAGCCTTTTAAAGATGGCTAGAGGCAGGAACAATAGAGTTGAAAGCTGTGGCAGGAATGTCCACCAGGGCTTCTTCCTGGAGGCCTTTATTATCGACATAAATTCTTCCCCGCGTCCACACTTACCTTTTGTCAACAGAACTCTGTCGACAAAGGTGTTATTCCTCGTAAAACGAGATTTACCACCATCGACAAAACTGCCACGTTCTGTTGACTTACTGTTGACAGAACACGGCAGTAGTGTAGACGCAGATATAGTTTTGTTAACAGAAGGACACTTTTGTTAACAAAACCCTGTAGTCTAGACACACCCTAAGGGTATGTCTAGACTATAGGCTTATGTCGACAGAAGTTGTGTCGACGGATACTGTCGACAAAGCTTCTGTCGACAAAGAGCGTCTAGACTACATCCAGTTCTGTCAACAAAGCAAGCCACTTTGTCGACATGACAGTGTAGACTCAAAGGACAGTGTAGATGCAATAACGCCTTCTGTCGACAGAACTCTGTCAACAAAAGGCGTTATTCCTTGTAAAATGAGGTTTACACATGTCGACAAAACTGCTGAGTTATGTTGACGTTATGTTGAAAGAACTCAGCGGCAGTGTAGATGCAGGTATAGTTTTGTCGACAAAAGTCCACTTTTGTCGACAAAATCCTGTAGTCTAGACACACCCTTAGTGTCCTGGCTGATGTCTAGCAACATAGATACAAACGTAAAAAGCACCTTAAAAACACTGGTTGACACTTTCAAAACCAGCTGTGCTGGGATTTAGACATATCACTCATTCATTTTAGTGGGTTATGATTACTGGAAAATTTGATGGAAGATATAGGGGAGATTTTCCAAAGTACCTAAAGGATCTAAGGTCAGAAGGTTCTCAATTGCTGCATCTAAAGTAGATCAATACTTTTTCTGAGATTTCCCAAACATGGTCTGAATTTCTCTGAATTTCGGATTTTCATACTTCTTCAGATTCTCCTTTTGTCTGAGGAATGAAATCCACCCTGTTGGAGTCTGAGATCTTGAGGAAATGGAGGTAAATATTTCTAAAATTTGCACCATTGGTCCATATCTTTAAAACTTTGCTGATAGAATATCAATGTAATGATTTTTTTAAATCAGCAAACAAATATGGCAAGTGGCACTTGATATGCATATAGTTGAGGAAAACTTTTCATTGTCCATAGTTTCTTATTTTTCCAGAAATATTTCTGCTTCTCTCCCTAACTATTCTACTTCTTCATTTTACTGTACACATTACACACACAGATGTAAAGCTTGTACATATGCTGTGATCACTCAGTAATGCTAATCTCTGGTGTTTACAAAAATCAACACACTTTAGAATTACAAATAATTCTTTTATATAAATCTGCAGACATTATAAGCATGATAGATTACAGGAGTGAGAACAGCTACGTTTTGATGTGACTATATGTTTCACTGTTTCTCAACATTTTTGAAAGTCTCCTAGGATATTTCTGTACATATGGTACCCAGTGGTACATAATTATGAAGATTGCCGATGATAAAAATTGTGTCCCAAAATTTGAACAAATGACTGCCACATCATGCCTGAAATGATAGGGAACATACCTGCGCTGACAGAGGGGTGGATTAGATCACAGTGAGCCTTTTTTCATCCCTAGCTTCTTTGATTCTTCAGTGTGCGCTCAGTTTGCTTGATCACAAATCAAATCTAATGCCTTCTTTGTAGATAATCCCTACCATTGTGAAGAAAAACCATACTTAATTCAGTTCAGGCTTTCTTTCCCCCACTGGCAGCAGCTGTCAGAACTTGTGAAAATGGATATGGATTTGTTTTTTATTCTATTTTTTGGGGGGTAAAGTATAAGGTCTTTAATATAACAAAATTCAGGAAAAACAGGGACAAAAAGTCTTTGATTATGATTAGAAGAAGTGTTTAAATAAGCTCAGAGAAATAAGGAGGCTACTCTGCAGTGGTATTTTCTGTATTGTGGCACAGCACTTCAGAGCTCATTAGTCCTATAATAAGATACCTGTGACCAACTGAGATAACTGTAGATCAACTTAGTTCCTGCCCTTTGTCTGGTAGATGAATCTCTGCTTTCAGCAGGTGTATATGGATAGATTGTCAGATTGTCCCCATATATCCTGCTCTGTTTTCTTCTTAGGCTGGCTAATAATCATTCGGGGAGGCTTATTTTCCATGTCTGTGTGCGAGGGTCTGTGTTGAGCTTGGAATGGAGAAATCCTCTTTTGCCTTGACTCAAAATGTCAGTTTTGTTTAAATGTTTGTGCTTTTTTTGGTTTTTGTTTATTTTTTGCATGAAGCATGTTCTTTTCTGACATATAGAGGTTGCTGCTTAAATCCTGACACCTAATGATCACCTCCAGATAAAATTAATGTTATTGTGATGCCCTATGCTTAGAACATATTAAAATATGAACTACTGTGAATACCTCAGTGACACACCACAAATACTGCAGTCACTGTCCAGTTTTTAGTGCAAGTCTCTCTAAACCCTATGTAACTCTATTGAACTTAGTGTGGATACCTAGGTATGCATTTCCTGTTGCCTCCTGTCTGTGCAAAGGAGGCAATTGAAGCTCTCTGATTATCAAGGTCCATACCACTGGCTTTGACATAGTTTTGAGCAGCCTAGGTGCTGATCTAAACTCCACCATCTGGCAAATGGCCTTCTTTGGGCTGTCTACCAACTGGGGATTTCTGAAGTGTGCTACATTGTATGCCCCTTCCTTGCCATGGTATTCCACCTATGCTGTGGGCTTGGTATTGCTGGATTTCTGCCTGGTTGGGGGCTCTGATATCTCTCTGGGCCTTTTGCAAACCAGAGTCAGCCCAAGGATGTAGACTGGGACAGAAAATCTGGCCCAGAGACTGTAAGCTAGTATAGAATTTTGCCCCAGGAATCTGACGACTGATTCTGTTTTTGCAAGTTCTGCAGCATACTAAAAGTTCTAACCAAAATGTAAGTTATGTCTATTTTGTTTGGAATGTGTAGATCTGCGATGTTAGGGCTTATAATTCAAGGGAGCCTTTGAAGAGGAAAATTGTTTGAGTGGAGATATTTAGGTTAAGTTTATTTGTATTGTATGGCTACTTTAACTCTGTGGTGGGGTTGCTCTTGAAAACTATGGTTACCATTGACTGAATTCTTAATTAGTAGTGGTGCCTAGTGTGATACATATCTAGTAGACTTATAAATGTAAAGCAAAATAACAATGAAAGGCCAGATGTGACAATTAGGATAATTTAGTCTGACCTTTGCCATAACACAAGCTATAAAATTTCCCCACGTTTTTCCTGCACCTATCCCATAGGGTTGAGCTAGTGCCTAGAATAATATGAATATATCTATATGATACATATAATCTAGCCTCTTTTGAGACATTTAATTTTGTTTTCTTTTATTTAATTATTTTTAATTAAACAATTAAAAGCCCCCCCTTCTTTCACTAAAGTTTTGCAGCACTTTTTTCTATGGTAAATCCTTTTGCTATAATAATCTTGGTTTGAAGAACTGCCTTCCATGGATTGCAAATTTATATAATCCTATTTCCTTCAGAAGCACAAAACACAATTAAAACAAATTAAATGAAAGCTTCTGCACTCAGTGCAAGAGTGTCTTACTTTTTTTTTCAAAAACAAGGAAAGCTGTTAAGACTGAACTAATTTTGATTTAAGAAAACATTTTGAAATAAATTGGCTTTAATCAACATTTCATCCCTGGTTATTACTTATCTGGCAAATTTATAACTTTACAGATGATTAAAAGGCAAATGAACTGTTTAAACAGAGTTAAGATTGCCTGGTGATTGCTCATGGCCTTCCAGAATGGTAAATTCAGCAAAACTCAGACTTCTGAAAACAAGAAAATCCAGTGTTAAGGTAAGTACCCACAGCATCGTAACTCTGCTGCTGGAATTATCTGCATGTAGCCCAACTGCTTTCTGTCTGTTACTTTTAGCTGTATTGAACGGTGGAGGAATAAACTGAAGCATCTTGAAAGAGCCATGTTAGTAATCTGAGAAGATTGAGGGATTGATCCGAGGAGCTGTGATTATGATATGCAGAGACCTTGGTCTGAGTATCCCATATGTGCTATCAAAAGAAATCAGTTCCAGAAGTCATCATTTTAATACAGAATTCTGTAAGTTGCATCAGTAGCAGAGCATTGGGGGTCTTCTTGCCATGAGTATTGTCACTAGTGAGGTAGGACATGAGAGCAGTGTGTGGATTAAATGACGGCAAGGGTAAAGGATAGGCTCAGATGATATTCTGTGTGCAAATGGTTGTGAAAGGGGTGGCAAAAGAATTTGAAGTGGTTAAATTTGACAGGTGTGGTCAGGAGAGTTGGCTCAGTGTTTGAGTGTAGAGCAAGTGCTGGTTGTGCCTGCCCATTACAGTGAAAAGGCAGAGTGGGTATGTGTGTGTTACGGGCATAATGGGGCTTTCTCAAAGAGGGCAGAGTGAAGGTTGTGTGGGCATTTACCTTAATCCTGTACCTGTTGGTTTTTAGAAGTTTGAGTTGTGCAGAATTATAGAAGGGTATAAGCTCTCTCCATGCAACATTAACTATTCAGTAAACAATCTTTATTTTTGGCCATTTAACTTTTTTTTTAAACGGGAAGAGCAACGGTGGTTGGTAGGAGTTAGTGGTCATCTAGAAATTATAATTCTCACATAAGACTGAAATGAATATGCTAGTGTGGCTAGGTAATGATCAAAATGACTAGCTTTTGTAGGGTGTGTCTACACAGCAAAGTTATTTCGAAATAACGGCCATTATTCTGAAATAATTATGCGAGCATCTAAGCAGCAATTCCATTATTTTGAAATAATTTTGAAATAACGGATGGCTTATTCTGACTTCTGTAAACCTCATTCTACGAAGACTAATTCCTATTCCGAAATAGCTATTTCAAAACAAGACGGCTGTGTCTATACTGGCACCCTTTTCCGGAAAAGGGATGCTAATGAGACCAGTCAGAATTGCAAATGCCGCGGGGGATTTAAATATCCCCCACGGTATTTGCATGAACATGGCTGCTGCTTTTTTCCGGCTCGGGGCTTTGCCGGAGAAAAGCGCCAGTCTAGACGGGATCTTTTGGAAAATAAAGCCTTTTCTGGAAGATCCATTATTCCTCTTAAATTCAGGAATAAGCGATCTTCCGGAAAAGGCTTTATTTTCCGAAAGATCCTGTCTAGACTGGCGCTTTTCTCCGGCAAAGCCCCGAGCCGGAAAAAAGCTGCAGCCATGTTCATGCAAATACCGCGGGGGATAGTTAAATCCCCTGCGGCATTTGCAATTCCGACTGGTCTCATTAGCATCCCTTTTCCGGAAAAGGGTGCCAATGTAGACACAGCCGACATGTGTAGACGCTCCAATTCTGCTATTTCAAAATAGCCCCTCATCAGGGCCATTCTAAGTTATTCCTCCTGCAGCTCTAAATCAAGATTGCACTTCTAATTCGAACTAAGCTAATTCGAACTAGTGCATCTAGACCTAAAAACTAGTTTGAATTAGCATTTTGCTAATTCGAACTAGCATGTCCACATTGAGTGGACCCTGAACCGAGGTTAAGGATGGCCGGAAGCAGTGCCGGCAGGGCATCAGATTAGGACTTAGAGCGTGGAGCTGCTGTCTCAGGCTAGCCGAGGGCTGTGCTTAAAGGGACCCGACCCCCACCCCGGACAGACAGTTCTCAGGGGTTCCCCGCTTGCAAAGCAGTCCTGGCTTGGAGTGCCCTGAGTGCCCACACTCAGCACATCACAGCACTCGGCCATCAGCCCGCTGCACTTGCCGCAGGCTGCCATCTGGGAGGGGTGGGGAATCAATCGGGGGGCTGCAGGAGAGCTTCCACCCCGAGGAGCCCTCAGAACCACCTCTGTTCTCCCCGTTGGGGGCTCGTACCCCATTCCTCCCTCACTTCCTTCCACTTACCCCTTCCTAGCCCCCCTTCCTGATGTACAAAATAAAGGACACGTGTGTTCAAAAATAGAAACTCTCTTTATTGAACAAAACTTGGGGAGACTGGGAAAAGGAGGTGGGAGAGGGGAAGAGAGAGGGTGGGAGATGGGAGGGCAATTAAAATGATCAGGGGTTTGAAACAGGTCCCATATGAAGAGAGGCTAAAGAGACTGGGACTTTTCAGCTTAGAAAAGAGGAGACCGAGGGGGGATATGAGAGAAGTCTATAAAAGCACGAGTAGTGTGGAGAGGGTGCATAAAGAAAAGTTCTTCATTAGTTCCCATAATAGAAGGACTAGAGGACACCAAATGAAATGAATGGGTAGCAGGCTTCAAACTAATAACAGAAAGTTGTTCTTCACAAAGCAAATAGTCAACCTGTGGAACTCCTTGCTGCAGGAGGCTGTGAATGCTAGAACTAGAACAGAGTTTAAAGAGAAGTTAGATAAATTCATGGAGGTTGGGTCAATGGAGTGCTATTAGCCAGGGGGTAGAAATGGTGTCCCTGGTTTCTGTTTGTGGAAGGCTGGAGATGGATGGCACGAGACAAATGGCTTGGTCATTGTCTTCAGTCCATCCCCTCCAGGGTCCCTAGTGTTGGTCGCTGTTGGCAGACAGGCTACTGGGCTAGATGGACCTTTGGTCTGACCCAGTACAGCCATTCTAAGCTCAGGGCTCAGGGTCGAGGGTCTCACTGGACCACCCTGATTTTCATGCAAACCTGCTCCTGGGTGGCCAGGCTGGCAGCTATACTGCCCTAGATGGCCATTTTCCTGTGCCTAGTGAGGAGGTCGTGGATGAGGTCCACAATCTCCGCACTAGACCAGGTGGGCGTCCGCCTCTTGCGGACCTGGGCAGGCTCCCGGGAGCCACCAGCCTGGTCCCAGGAAGAGTCGGAGGGCTGGGTGGCAGTGGGTGGCTGGTTCGTGCCATGCCAGGTGCAGGGTCTGGCGACGAGTTTCCCTGGTGGTGCCCAGAGTGGCCACCAGGGAAAGCTGGGGAGGGCTAGCCTCCCACTAGTTCGAATTAAGTGACTACACAGCCCTTAATTCAAACTACTTAATTTGAACTAGGCCTTAGTCCTCGTAGAATGAGGTTTGTCTAGTTCGAATTAAGCACTCCGCTAGTTCGAATTAAGTTCAAACTAGCGGTTTGTATGTGTAGTGCCTATCAAAGTTAATTTGAACTAACGTCT
Organism: Pelodiscus sinensis; assembly: GCF_052426305.1. Lineage (NCBI taxonomy): Eukaryota > Metazoa > Chordata > Testudines > Trionychidae > Pelodiscus > Pelodiscus sinensis. The sequence continues at coordinate 293,380,645 of NC_143052.1, read as the reverse complement.
GTTAGTTCGAATTAACTTTGTAGTGTAGACATACCCCTACATTAGGGAAGCCTGCCTCAGACTAATTTTAAGGTTTCCCTGCAGTGTAGACATGTTATTTCGAAATAACCTATTTTCGAATAATTATTCCGGAATAGCTTATTCCGAAATAACTGTGCAGTGTAGATGTAGCCATATAGTGATGTTCATCAGTAGCTCTCAAAGAACTTTACATCATTATCCTCTTATAACAGGTGGGAAACTGAGCATAGAGAGTTGAATTGACTTACCCAGGGTCACCAGTAGGCCAATGGCAGAGCTAGTAATTGTTACAATCTAGTGCTCTTTCCACTAGACTTTATGAGAATTCTGAGAGCTCCTTCCACTGTCCTGTACATTTTGTTATAGATGAATGGGGATAATGGTCCTGCTTTGAAATGTTTGCAATGGGGCTGGTGAGATAAACCTGATCCAAGGGGATTTATGTCTCAATGTCTTGACAGTTTTATTACGTGGTTGTTATGGTAACTTTAAGTGTGTCAGAGACAACTAATGTATCTCTCTCCTTCTCTACACCCTGATACACAATTCCCTGCAGGATATATTCCCTCCTCAGCATTTCTAGCTCCCACTGCGTTTCCAGTCCCACTAAACTAGTGGTTCCCAACCTTTTCAAGCATATGGACCGCTTTTCAATCTATTAAAATGTCATGGATCCCCCCAAACAATATAGCTGTTTTCAAACATTGCATTACTTGATAATCATCTGAAATGCAGAATAGTTCATGAACTTCAAGGGCAGAACTTCAGGAGTGTAGGGGGCAAGGGCAGAACTTTGGGAAGGTAAGGGGCAAGGACAGAACTTCTGGGGGAGGGAAAGGAGGGCAGCAGCTGTGCATGCCAGGACATGGTTTACTTTTGATCCTGTTCCCAGGATGCTAAGGGAACGAGGGGAAAATACTTGCATGCCGTGCATGCCTCTTACACATCAGCCAGGTGTGGGAGACCTGCATGGCATGCAAGCACTTTCCCTACACTCCCTTAGCATCTGTGGAATGAAATGAAAAGTAAGCTGCATCCTGGAATGCATGGCTGCAGGGATTGGGGGGAGAATAAAAGGAAAAGAAGAGTAAGGATTGGGCCCACTGTGATGGGCCTGATCCTTACTTTTACATTTCCATGGACCTCCTGCAGTGTCCTTGCGAACTCCCAGGGGTCCATGGACCACAAGTTGGGAATCATCGCATTAAACCATTAGTTGGCACGGTAGGAGCCATTAATATGTACAAAGTTGATTCTTGCTCTCTCCGGCCCCAATCTGCTGAGTATACCCCATGGAGTAAAGCAGAAGAATTACTTTTCATTTCTTATTTACAACACTCCTGTTACTACATCCCAGAATGATGTTTGCTTTTTTACAACAGTATTACACTGTTGACTAATGGTCCACTATAACCTCCACATCCCTTTCCACAGTATTCCTTCCTAGGCAATCATTTCCCATTTTATGTGTGTGCAGCTGATTGTTCCTTTCTAAATGAGTAGTTTGAATTTGTGTTTAATTAATTTAATTCTAATTACTTCAGACTCTCTCTCAAGTTTGTCTAGACCTTTTTGAATTAGGACCCCCTCCTCCAAAGACTCGCAACCCCTCCCAGCTCGGTATCATCCACAAACTTTATAAGTGTACTCTCTGTGCACTAAATCATTGATGAAGATATTGAACAGGTTGTACCCCAGTCATTATGCACATATAGTATGACTGTGAACAATTGATAACTACACTCTGGGAACAGTTATCCAACCAGTTATTCACCCACTTTATAGTAGCTTCATCTTGATTGTATTTCCCTAGTTTGTTAATGAGATGGTCTTGCAAGATGGTTTCCAAAGCCTTTCTAGATGTACCACATCTACCACTTCCCCCATATCCATAAGGCTTGTTATCCTATCAGAGAAAGCTATTAGGTTCATTTAACAGGATTTGTTCTTGACAAATCCATGTGACTATTACTTAACCCCTTATTATCTATTAGCAGTTTACAAATTGATTCCTTAATTATTTGCTCCATTATCTTTCCTGGTGCAGAAGTTAAGCTGACTGGTTTGTAATTCACTGGGTTGTCCTTTTGACCTGGCAGTTTGCAGTATTAAATTTCATCCCATTTCTATTACTCCAGTTTCCAAGTTCATCTAGATCTTTTTATATGATACAGTTCTCTTCTGTATTCACAATATCTCCCAACTTTGTGACACTCACAGTTTTTATTAGCATACTCCCATTTTTTGTGCCAACATTAGTAATAAAAATTTTAAATAAGATTAATCCCAAGAGATAGACTTCTGAGGAACCCCACTTAGTTATCACCTTTCAGCCTGAGAAGTCACATTTCAGTATGCCCATTGTAATCTCCCCATACCCAATTCTTTATGTGCCTATCAATTCTCATATTAATCTGCATCTTCTCCAATTAAAGTAATAAATTTCCATGTGGCTAGTGTTGAACTCTCAGTGCTTGGGGGTGGGGAGGGGAGGCGGTGCACTCAGTGTTAAGGACCATAACTAAGGATTCAGTTCTGTCACTTTCTGGGATCTCTGTGACTACTTCTATAGCAGGAATCATGCAGTGGCTGCCAGAGCAGCTGTTGTGGCCTGTCCCAGAGCCCTTAGAACAGCTGGTTGGTCGTCAGCCCTGTGGCTGCTGACAGCTGACCGGAGGCGCTCCCCAGACCCTGCTGGAATAGTGGCCCCCTGCTCACTGGAGCAGTGGCTGAGTTTGTATCAGGCCCCTTGACGTTGGAGTAGCAGCCGTCAGCCGCTGCCATAGGAGCAACTGCAAACTTGTCACCATTCTCTTTGTCACCCACCCCAGTAGTTTTAGCAAAAGTCAGGGGCTTCCATCAATTCTTGTTTATTGCCTGTGAACTATCCCTGATTTTTTACTAAAAATACCCTGGACAGAATCATAACCTTGACCCTGTTGTGCCCTTAATGCTCAGCCCTGTGGTGTAGAAACCACAGGATAATTAACCTCTGACAGTGCCCATGGTCTGTGTAATTTGTTAGGAACATGAGTCTGGCATGCCTAACTGGAGAAGCAAACTCTTTTTCAAATAACATTTTAATTTGATTTCCCTCAAAGGGCTGGGGAGTGACACACACTCTGCTGGGGAAACTTTAGATCCTCTGAGACCCTGGTGCTAGGGACTAAGCCCTGGTTTGAGTTCTGTCTGTGAGCAAAAATACATGGCCAGTTTGTATCAACTTTAATAAAAGATTTTTGAGGGGTTGTATCTCAGAAACCATATGGTCAAATAGCCCCAGATCCAGTACATTGACCCTGCCCTATGCCACCAAGAGGGACACCACATTTCAAGGCAATCTGACTAACTGTACTAATTTTTCAGCACTTAGAACAGTGACACTTTAGACAGAAAGTTGGTCAGGAAACACCAATTTGTGCCCCCCAGAACCTATTAGAATCTCACATGAGACTCCCCTGCAACTCTGAGGCAGAGACCACACCCCACAGTAACACGCAGATGCCACAGCCACCTGGAATTTACTAATAGAAATGCAGCCGTGTTAGTCTGGTGTAGCTGAAACAAAAGACAGGACTATGCAGCACTTTAAAGACTAATAAGATGGTTTATTAGGTGATGAGATTTTGTGGGCCAGACCCACTTCCTCAGATCAAATTGTGGAAGATCTGAGGAAGTGGGTCTGGCCTACGAAAGCTCATCACCTAATAAATCATCTTGTTAGTCTTTAAAGTGCTGCATAGTCCTGTCTTTTGTTTCTGGAATTTACTGACAGATTGTGACCGAACTTCCCTGTATCAGTCTCTCCAATAATGGTTTTAACCAACGGACAATCCCATGAAAATGCCCCGATTTTCTACATTTCCAGCAGGTCCAACCCTCTGTGGCACTCATTAATTCACTGTAGGGCCTCTGATCAGGAAGTTGGCTCATTCCTCTTGACTGAAAACCCACATGCCTCAATCTCAGTACCGTTTTGTTGCTATGGAGTTACTTGCTGCCTTTCTATCTGAAGCTGTCCAACTTCTCTGGCCACAGTCTCCATCATTTGCTGCAAACTTTAATTGTATTTTTTATTCCTTTGCTCTCACCGCTGGTGTCTGAGCTCCAGGGCCCCAAATCCTTGGTGCTGCTCCCTCACACCTTTCCATCTCATGGATCTGTTTCAGGTTGCTTGCTAGTGCCCTCTTCAGTTGCATCGCTAGGTGCTGGAACTGGATGTGCAGGGGGTACTGCAGCACCCTCTGACTTGAAGTGGTTTCTGTTACATACAGGGTTTAAAATTTGGTTCAGTGGCAGTCAGCACCCCAACTATAAAAAATATTCCAGTACCCCATCCAGGAATCCTCTTGACTCCTTTTGCAATTGTAAGGGGACTGTTAGCCCCTTACTAAAACTCTGTGGGAGTTTTTGGTTCACCAGCTCCCAGTATCAAAAGGGGAAGGGTCCATGAGAAATCAGGGCCCTGAGACTGACAGACGCCAGAGACAATGAAAAGCAGCCAACACTCCAGCTCGGCCTGATTGACAGGTTAGACAGGCCAGTGAGGAAAGCAAGAGGCCAGGCCCCATCCTCCCTGTGAGCTGGGATTGTTCTGGGTCTCTCTGAGCAATGAGAGAGCTGAGAGACAGCTAAGAGGAGTGTAAGCTGTGTGGAGAAGTCCTGCAGCAACAGACAGGCACAGACAGCCCAAGGAGTGCAAGCTGAGGGGCAGTTTTGCAGCAACAGAGCCAGGCACGCACAGCCCAAGGAGCGCAGACCCTGTGTTGAGCAGCAGACTGGCAGTGCTCAGAGAGCCAAAAGGGACAGAGAAGCAATGCAAGGAGCTGGAAACTGGCAAAGCAGCACAGCCTGCAGCTGGCTGTGGTGAGCAGCTGGGACCAGCAAAGTGCGGGGCGATGCTCTGGGCAGGGAGATATCACCAGCCAAGAGGCCCAGCAGGCCAGACTGGGAGAGGGGTCTGGTCACTTAGAGCTTGAGGCTGTGTGGTCATTGCCAGAGCAAGTGTGTCCAGCCTGCAGCCCTCCCTGCAGCACATCCAGGGCCTCTAAGGGGCCTATAAGGAAGAGACTGTGAACTGTCCTTACACTCTGCAGACTGCTGTTTTGATGTCCCCGTGCTGCAGAGCAGGACTGTGTGTTCTCATTTAACTATTCTCATTTTTTCTTATTCTTTTCTATTTAATCAGTTGATGTTTAATAAATTGTATTTTCTTAGAACCTTATGAAATGATCACTGGGCCAAGAAAGCATGCAGTGTGAGGAGAGCACCTCGGAGTGGGGACACCCTAACTCCTGCCCCTAGTGACTACAAGGTCGGGGATTAAGCCCCAGGAAACCTGGGCCCAGCCTTGTTGGGTTTTCGAGGACTCTGCTACTCAGGAGAGTGGAGGGGGAGCCCTCAAGATCAGGAAAGCCATGGGGTAAAGGAAGTGGTCCTTCGCTGGTCCATTTCACCGGGGTGGTATAGATCCTTTCGCTGGTCCATTTCACCGGGGTGGTATAGAAGCCAGGAAAGTTCCCCACAATAGCGGGACCATTCCCCCGCTTACACAATGAAGTGGTCTCAAACGGGATCATCTTGCACTGGTGTGTCTCATCCTGGTCAGCTTTTGCTGCTAATCTTTTGAGCTCATCATTCCCATTGTCCGAGCATTTTTCTAGTATGGCATTTCTAGTCTGAAAAGTCTGTGCAGCCCAAGCCCTCCTGTAAGAGGAGCTCGAACTGCAGCACCAATGCCATTTTCAGGGTTTTGTAATCTGCCTGTAACAGGATGAGGTGGGCTGGGGTGGGGGTGGGGCAAGCATGTGCAAATATGCTGGAATCTTCCTTTCAACAGCAGCATCCATTGCCAATACATTCTGCCAAAGTTGTGGCAGGCCTTTGACTGAGTGCCCCAAGATGGGAACTTTCAGATCAGATCTTCATTTTTCTCATCACGGACAACAGCCCAGAGCTTGTTTCCTAAAATAACAGTCTAATTCCCTAATGATATTAAATAAAGTCAGGATTATTCCAACTAGAAAACAGAGAGAAAATGGAATGGAACAAGACACAAATAGAAACATCATGAATTCTAAGACCATGCAAAGCCTCACTTAGGTAGGATGCATCTTATAGTTATAATTGACTTATAACGTCTGTTCCTTCCCCTTTGCTAACAGGTCTGAGTAAATCATCCTTGTGACAGTGAAACCCTCTTCTTTCATTTGCATCTTCCTTGTTTATATATCTGAAAACCTGTAATTAAAGGATTGACTACCCTTATTTCCATTTTGGATATGAAAACATTTTCTGAATATGAAGACACTTTCTTATTACATTTCAGAGCCAGTAGCGGGTTCTTTCATTTTTTGAAGACTAGGCTTTTTCCCCTAACTTCATCTTTTTACCAAGACATGTGGGGATAATCAAAGTGTTGTATTTTGCATAACATTCCAATGATTCCCTCCCCCCTTTAAATCATTTTTGAAGTTACTGAAATTTCTCACTTATTGAAAACTCTATATTCTCACTGTAAAATTGGCCTTTAATGATCACAATCATTTCAGAAATGTTTGATAACATTTTCAGCAGAAAACATCTCAGAAAATGTCATGTAACAGAAAATGAACCCATCCTGAAGCATGCAAACAAGAACATTTAAAAATTTTCTGCAAAATGGTTTTCCTGTTCCTGATCCAAAATGTAATTAAATTCAGCTTTCTTAGAGACAGAAGGGGTGAAATACTGCCTCATTGGAAAAGCGCCCATTGACTTCAGTGGGGCCAGGAGAAGTGTTTTCCTCTCTGTTACTTGTCATCTAATATGTGGTAGAACAAAGGAATCCCTTGAATCTTTATAAATGTTGGCAGATATATGTAACTCTTCTGTATACCACTTCACCCCACTCTTCAACAAATGTAATAGTATCATGAAAGTCTAAGGTGGGGGGGAGGGGAGAAATGACAGAGGTTTATAAAATCATGATTGGTATGGAGAAGTTGAATAAGGAAGTGCTATATTCCTTCACATAACACAAAAACCAGGGGCCATCTAAATGAAATATTGAGCATCAGGCTTAAAATAAATATAAGGAACAGTGGGTTTTGTCCACGAAAGCTCATTATTTTTTATATCAGACTAACATATCCACCCTGCTGAGACTCATTTGTATGGAGATAGTTCTCTTGTTTGGGTTTTTTTGTTTGCCCCTCAATTGTTTATTTGTTCAAGGCTCATATATGGACACACACACTCTTAGGTCTCCTGTCTAGTTAATTATCTATGACTCTTCACAGTAGCACTAAATACAGTGACATAACCTCATTTCATGTGGGATTTCAGGAAGTAAAAGGACCCTTTCTCTGTGGTAAGATGCTTAGAGACAAATCCTATCCCCAAGCATCAAATTTGGTTCTCCTGATATAGTACGTGGGTCACTTAAAAGCATGACCAGTCCCACTGAATACAAGGGGACTAGTCTTATGCTTAAAGTGCTTAAGCACATGGTTAATTTTGTTGGACTGTACTGATAAATGTGGGGTAACTCTGAAGTGCAGATTACTCTGGATTTATATCAATGTAAAAAGAGTAAAATGTTGGGCGCTAATTTCAGTGGGAACCAGAGCAGCTGACAGAATTGCTGGGTCCCTGGACAAGGTTGGGGAGGGGGAGGCAGCTCTGTGCTTCTGGAAGGGGTGAAGACTTAGGCAGAAGGGGCAGGGTTGGGGGCTAGTGTCACCTGCCATCCCTTCAGCACCATCCAGAATGTTGCCACTTTTGGCCCAATCCCTACGTCTTCACTGGGACGTGTGGGAGCAGGTCCTTAGTGAGCAATAAAGAGGACCTGACAGGTACCTCTGTCTGTTAACAGGGTGACTTACTGTCGGGTAGTTCAAGACCTCACTGGACTTAAATCTTATTCCTGTCATGCTGTGACGTTAGCTTCATCTGTGGCACAAGGCAGGTTTCCTGTTATCACAGGCACCTGGTAACTGCTCCTTTCTAAGGAAGAGTTCTCTGCTTATTTGGCCTTTAGTCAAAGCCTCCTGGCATCAGTCACTATGAATTTGCCCAATAGAAATGAAAGCCATTGGCGTTAATGATTGTGAGGCAGTTTGTGCCCCAAAGACACACAAGAGGGGCCCCTTTCAAAGCTCCCTACTCCTGCAAGGAAAGGAGGAAGGTCAGAGGCCTCTGCGACCTCTATATCAGCTCCATCCGGCATAGGGGAGCATGGATTAAATGGGCTGAGGAAGGGAGTCGGTGCCTTGTTGTGGATGCGGGGTAGATGTCCACACAGTGGCCTTTCCCTACTCCACAGAGCGTACAAAGAAAAGGCTGTGTAGCTTGGGGATGTCCCTTAGATGTCCTTCCACAGGGAGGATCCCTGGTTAATGAGGTCTCCAAAGCAGCCAGGGGAGTCCTTCTAGCTCAGCTTCAATAGAGCTGCACTGTCTGAGAGCAGAGGAATAGGGATGTAAACAAGTAGTCGAGTATACGATTAAGCGCTAAGCCTAGGCTGATAAAGAGGCAGCAAGGGGGAGGAGCAGGAGCCAGTACTGAGGGGAGCCAGCTTAAAAGCCAGTTCCCCCCAGTACTGGCTCCACAGCGCCGCACGGGCTGCTGCTCCTGCCCCCAGGGTCTATTGGATAGTTGAGTAACTGTTAGGAATGAATGCAGTTACTCGACTACGCAGTTAACTGATAGCTAGCATCCCTACAGAGGAGTAAGTGGGGCAATAAGAGGGTAGTCTGACAGTGTGCACCTTTGTCCCGTGGTGCAGTGCAGCCCCCTTTCATTTTCTGTTTCCCAGCTGCTCTGCCTGGCAATTGCAGATTTAACTCTCTGGCTAGGTCTCTCTCAGTTCCACACCTCTCCTCAATCCAAGCATGTAGCAATTCAAACAAACACTTCCTTTTTTCCCTCTAGGACAGCAGCTCCCAGACTTTTTCTAAAGCAACCGCCAACAGCAATTTTTTGTGACCCCCTCCCATTACATATATGCACCCTTTGCCTTGGTACCACACTTGTCATCCTGACTAGGTACAGAGGGGAGGCCTGCAGGATCGATCGGGGTTTGGGGAGCAAGTCTGCCTCCCTTTTGCCCACAGAGGTAATTTTTGTCCTGCATAGATGAGTTTAGCTCCCCTCTCTAGGCATTGCTACCCGGTGCACAGGGTCACAGCACCACTTGGATCTGGCCCATTCATCCTTCTGGGATCACATATTCTCTGCACTGGGAGAAGTATATATTTCCCTAGGCTAGGGCCCAGAGAGAGGTTTGGATGCAGCAACCCATCTACTTTTGCCTTCAATAGCCCATTAGCCTCCTCCTGCCTTGAATGGACATGTGCGTGCCCCATTGCAAGGGGCACAAAGCCAGTAGAAAGACAGAACTAATGGTTAAATATGTAGCTCATTCTGGGCAAGAGGGGCAAACCTCATTCACCATGGGAAGATAGGAGAAGAACTTGGAAGAGATTTTCTTCCCCCTTAGCTGCTTCCCTGGGGTTTTACCAAGGACCAGTCCGACCAGTCTGGACGAGGAGGAGGACCAGGGCCAGCAGTAGGAGGAGGAGGAGGCGGAAGACACAGCCATCGTCACGCTCTCCTTGGAGCTGGTTCCCGTGATCTAGAACATCTACCAGGCCTCCTCTAATGCTTGGGAGGGATCTTCAGGTGAGTGTTCTCAGTTTGTCTCACACACAAGGTGGGGGAGGCAGGTGCAGAGGGGGAGCATCACTCGGCCTGTTCGGTCTGGACATTGTGCTGCAGTTTCATAGAATCATAGAATAATAGGACTGGAAGGGACCTCGAGAGGTCATCGAGTCCAGCCCTCAAGGCAGGATCAAGCTCCGTCTACACCATCCCTGACAGATGTCTATCTAACCTGTTCTTAAATATCTCCAGAGAGGGAGATTCCACCACTTCCCTTGGCAATTTATTCCAATATTTGACCACCCTGACAGTTAGGAATTTTTTCCTAATGTCCAATCTAAACCTCCCCTGCTGCACTTTAAGCCCATTACTCCTTGTCCTGTCCTCAGAAACCAAGAGGAACAAATTTTCGCCTTCCTCCTTGTGACACCCTTTTAGATATTTGAAAACCGCTATCATGTCCCCCCTTAATCTTCTTTTTTCCAAACTAAACAAGCCCAGTTCATGAAGCCTGGCTTCATAGGTCATGTTCTCTAAACCTTTAATCATTCTTGTCGCTCTTCTCTGTACCCTTTCCAATTTCTCCACATCTTTCTTGAAAAGAAAGTTTGTGCATGTGGAACCATGTGCAGTGTTAGCGTGCACCACGCAGACTGAGTACGCCTGGAATCCTGCTCCAAGGCTCAGAGGAGGCCACACACACATCTGGCCCCGGGGGAGGGGGCCCTCCCACCACCTGCCATGATTGGAAGCAGGCTAACCGCAAGGGTGAAGGCATGACCCCAGATACACTGAGGAGTGCTGCACACAGCACACGAGCATGCCTGCATGTGCGAGGCAGCACCCACTCCCGCAGGCAGTGCTGCCAGGCACAGGTGTGTGTGTGGGCCCCAGGGAGGGCCACGCTGATCCTGGCTCCTCTGCTGCCCATGGGGGATCCCACTATGGCTGGGCACTTCCCTTGATTGCTTGTCCATGGGCCTGGAGGGTGGGGATGGAGGGGAGGTGGGCAGCATGGTCCCCATGGCACCTTAAGGCACTTGGGATGCAGGTCCTTCTGTGCAGGCTACACATGGCCTTGCCCCCGGGACATCCCTCTCCTCTGGCTCGAGGACTGTTGGTCGCTGCTCACAGAGGAGGGCACGGCCTCAGGGACATTGTTTACATGGATGACTGATCGCCTCTCCCTCTTTGTATTCTTCCTAGCTGGACCAGTCGAGACTGAGGGGCGAACACCACCACCTGAGCCAGCTGCCAGAGCCCGGGGGACCCAAAAACATGCCAGGATCCAAGAAGACCTCATGCGCCAGCATGTCAGCATCCAGGGCCGGCCCACAACATTTTGGCACCTGAGGCGGGGAGCTCAAATGATGCCCCCATATCTCCTTGCTTGGGCCAAAACTTTGAAAGGTCTCAATTCCGCCTTCTTCCTTTTCTACTCCTCTCGTGGTACTGCTCTGGTACCTACATATGCACCAGCAGCAGACACAATTTTCTACACTTTGGGTCCTAGTGGTGCCCCCCCCCACACTCTGGCACCTGAGGCGGTCACCTCAGTTCACCTCATGGTAAGGCATGTGGCATCCTGTCAGCATCCTGTGCAACATGCAGAAGACCCTGGCACAGAACATCCGGGAGGACGCAGAGTGGTGGAACTGCGCGTGGGACCAGCTCATACAGCAGTGTGATAGCATGTGTGCCAACATGAGGGAAATGATGGCACACCTGCCTGCTGCCACTCGTCGTGCCTACCACCCTGCTGCCCTTCCTGCTAGCCCCATTCTCCCACCCCTGCCCCCCAAGCAATGCCCATGCCCGTCCTCAAGCGATGCCCATGCCCCCTCCTCAAGCGATGCTCATACTCCCTGCCCCTCTGCCATCCCTGACCCCACTCCAGCCCAGTCCCCTGTGGTCCCAGGACCCACCCAACCCCAAGTCCGATGAGGTCCCTGCACCTGAGGTGGCACATCCAGCCATCCCTAGTGCCACTCCGAACCCCCTCCCCCTCCAAGTCATGAGCCCCCTTCCCTGTCCCCAGCTTTTTTAATGAAAAATCAAAACACAGTTCGTTTTGTTCAAAACCAAACAGGTGTCTTTACTGAGGGTATGTCTACACTACCCCGCTAGTTCGAACTAGCGGGGTAATGTATGCATACCGCACTTGCTAATGAAGCCCGGGATTTGAATTTCCCGGGCTTCATTAGCATAAGCGGGGAGCCGCCATTTTTAAATCCCCGCTGCTTCGAACCCCGTGTAGCGCGGCTACACGGGGCTCGAACTAGGTAGTTCGGACTAGGGTCCTATTCCGAACTACCGGTACTCCTCGTGAAACGAGGTGTACCGGTAGTTCGGAATAGGCACCCTAGTCCGAACTACCTAGTTCGAGCCCCGTGTAGCCGCGCTACACGGGGTTCGAAGCAGCGGGGATTTAAAAATGGCGGCTCCCCGCTTATGCTAATGAAGCCCGGGAAATTCAAATCCCGGGCTTCATTAGCAAGTGCGGTATGCATACATTACCCCGCTAGTTCGAACTAGCGGGGTAGTGTAGACATACCCTGAGAGATCAGGGAAGGGGCAAAGGGAGGGGTTGTGATGGGAAAGGGCTATTGGAGAAAACCAGAGGCCCTGGGGAGAGTTACTGGGGTCCTTGAAAGAAACACTCCCTCAGGGCCTCCTGGATGCGCACCCTGGCCTGATGTGCCTGGTGCATGGCAGCTGTCTGCAGGTATATGAAGGGTCTCCCCTCATGGCCGGCATCTGCCCCTCACCCCTGGAGGAAGGCCTTCCTTTTCCTCTCCATGATGTTGGGGAGGACACAACATGTTGAGATTACCTCAGGGATGTTGTGCTCCATCCACGTTGAGGTGGGTCAGGAGGCACCTCCACACCCTCTTTCTCTAGGGTCCCCCTTTCCAGTACTAGAGTGCCTTACCTCCTTGAGAAAGGCCCTGACGGTGGACTTCCCCATGCTGAACTGGTTGTCCACTGACCGGTAACTGTCTGGGGTGGCAAGCTTCCGGAGGACAAGAGCGACCTGGTTCTCCAGGGAGATGGCGGGCCATAGGTGGGTGTCACATTGTCAGAGGACTGGGGTGAACCAGGCACATAGCTCCATAAACGTGGCCTTCCACATGTGGAAGTCTTGGAGCCACGCTGGTCGTCCTACTGCTCCATCACCAGCCAATCCCACCAGTCAGAACTGGTGTTGAGCCTGCAGAAACGCCCCTCCACAGTGTGTTGCAGTTGCAAGAGTGTTGCTCCTGCACCCAGGAAGAGGGTCTCCCAGAATGAGCTCAGGGTTGAGCTCAGTCAGGACCAGGGAGGTAGCCGGCACAAAGTGCTGCAGGAACTTCAGCATGGCCACGTGGGGCCATCACATGCCTGGGGCAGCTCCGGCTCCATGGCACAAAGGCAAAAGCTGAGGCATCCAAAAAAGGTGGGCAAAAAAGGTGGGCAACCACCGCTGTTTTTGCGCAAAACCTCTCAGAGTGTCCACACCTCAAGCACGTTTTTGCACAAGAAAATCTACAGTCAGTCGACAAAACAGAGGGGTTTTGTGGTGTAGGTATACCTCCTTCTATGAGGCATAACTCCTTTTTGCGCAAGAGTTCTTGTGCAAAAAGGTGTGTGTAGATGCTCAACAGGGGCTTCTTGTGAAAAAAGAGCCTATCACAAAAAGCACAGGTGCTCTGATGGCCATTCTATGAATGGCCATCAGAGCTTTCTTGAACGAGTGTCCATGCAGTGTGGACTCTCTCTTGTGCAAAGGCACATTGCTCTCTTCCACAAAAAGCTTCTTGTGCAAAAACCCTGCAGTATAGATAAAGCCTAAATGTCTGATTATGTTTGGTGCTAAACACATACTCAGTAATTCCTCATTTAACACGTGCCTGCTTAACACGTTTTTGCGATAGCATGATATTTTTTTTAGGGAACGTTTTTTGAATTACACGACCGTCCCCGGAATAACATGATTTCCCCAGCTGGCCCGTTGCCGGTGGCTGCATGGGGCTTCCCCCGACTCCCTGCAAAGCAGCAGAGGGTTAGCCACTCGCCACGCCATTCGCTGCTGACTACCACTTGCCAGACAACTTGCCCTCTCTCCTCCGCCCCCACTTGCAGGCCTGCAGCTTGGTTTCCCCAGCCAGCCCGTCACCGGTGGCTGCGTGGGGCTTCTCCTGCTTTCCTGCAAAGCAGCAGAGGGGTCATCGCTCACTGCGCCGTTCTCTGGAGACCCCCCCCCCCCGCCTCGCCAGACACAGTGCGGATCCTGGCAGACCCGTCACAGGGGAATACTCCCAACCGACTCTCCCTCCCCTCTCCTCCCCTTCCCTTCCCCAGAGCCAAACACCTCCCTTCCCTGCTGTAACCCAGTCACCTTTCTCCTCCAACCTTATGTCTCGGTCCCAACAGACACCACCGCTTGAAATGCAACCCCACCTTTTCCATTATTTTCAATGGGAAAATTGACCCGCATAACACGTTTTCACTCAACACGATCATTTTCTGAAACATGTCTATAGTGTTAAATGAAGAATTACTGTACACTATGTCAGAGTCTGGTTCACTTTAGACCACAGAACAAGACTCTTTGTTCCTTCTCATCAGGACTTTTTATTAATTTAGTTTGTTTTTCTTTGGGAGCTTCTGAACAAACGAGGACTCTGGCTTTGCTGAACTACTTTTTGCACTGACTCCAGTGATTCTATTTGTTAAGTATGCCTCTATGGTATGGTCTAAACCTGTAATGCAATAAAGTACTGTAATATGAACAGAGCTCGAGAGGTTTATTACTGGAACTCTAAGACCAAATTGCTGAATATTAAAAAATACTTAGAATATATTCATTTGATTAAATTATTTATTCTAGAACAATATTAGTAGGGTTGGCAATCAATTTGCAGAAGACAATTCACTTGTCAGTTATAGCTCCCTTTTCTGTTCAAGAATTCTCCTTGAAGAGATCATAATTTCCATGGATTTGTTCTTTGAACATAGCAAATGAATGTTTATGCAAGTATATTTTACCCTGCAGTCTGCTTCTGGACTGATCACTGAGTATTCATTTAAGAATTCGTAATTTTGACAGTCAGACTGTTTTGACTGAGTATGAAGAGCAAATTATGTGCTTCTCTTCCTTGATGGGATTCGTGTGCCCAGCTAATCAAATTTCTACCATGAATACAAACACAATATTCCACACTTGAGAGCAGTTTCTGGGATGTTTCAGTGACCTCAACTTGTTTCACTTTGAGTAACTGACCTTTGCATCTTCTGTACTAAGTCTGACCACCTAAAAGAATGTTAAGACAAACTTTTCATTTTACCTTAGTGATGTTTATTTAAATTTCCCACCATCTGGGTAGAGCTGGTTAAAGTCTTTTTATTGGAAAGTTTTTTGAAAAAATAGTCTTTTCTATCATATGTATATTCTGGGGGACATTTTTCTTTTTGTTCAATTTTTTCTTGATTTAAAAAAAAATCTAAATCCAACAAAATGAATAATTATTGGATTTCAATAGTATTTCCTCCCTTTTCTCTCCCTCTACTGTTTTCCAGAGGGGAAAAAAGGAAAGAGAAACAACAACTACTGAAAACTTGGAAACAAAATGTTTAATTTCAAATGAAATTCACTTAATTTCAAAAATATATTATCACCCTAACACCAAAAATAACGTTCTTGCATACTTTTACAAAATTCTACAAAAATTATCTTTTTAAAAACCATCCCTGTTCAACAGCCCTATGCAGAATAAATAGTTTGTAAACTGGGCTCCATTTTCCTAGAGAAATATGAATCAAGGGTGAAACCCTGGGCTGACTGAAGTCAGTGGCACTACTCCCATCAGCTTCAGTGGGGCATAGAATTTGCCCCACATCATCCTGTTAGGGTATGTCTACACTGCAGAGTTTTTCTGGAAAATGGCCGTTTTCCCAGAAAAATGACACTTACGTCCACACTGCTATTGTTTTCTTTCAACAGAAAGTTGAAAGAATGGAGGGATTTTTCCGACAGCAGTAAACCTCTTTCTATGTGTGGACATGGAAGAGAGTGTTTTTTTGAAAGAAGAGGCCTCCAGGAAAAAGTCCAGGTGGAAAAAGTTCAGTAATCACAACTGAAATGCAAGATAGCGTCCAATCAATGTGGATGCTATCTTTAGAAAAAGCAGATCACTTTTTCATTGCACTGTTGCTGTGTTGACGCGCTCTTTCGAAAAAAGTTTTTCTGGAAGATCTTTTCCGGAAAAGCTTCTTCGGAAAGAAGCTTGCAGTCTAGACATAGCCTTAGTCAACCATTCAGAATGACTATATTGCATAGTTTTTATGACCTAGCTTCATGAGTATCTCTATACAATTTTCTGTTCTGATTTTGGAGTTACTCACTCTTCCTTCTTTCAGTATATGCACAGTGAAGCTTGCAATTATTATATGGTATATACAGGCAGTCCCCGGGTTACGTACAAGATAGGGACTGTAGGTTTGTTCTTAAGTTGAATTTGTATGTAAGTCGGAACTGGTACATATTGTAGGGGAAACTCTAGCCAAACATTTTTTTTAGTTTTGGATAGCATAGGGAAAGGTTAACTCCCCTCTAATGTTTGTTTTGTTGTCTGTTCCCCTGTTCAGAAGATTTCACATCTATTTCTGTCCCTGTGACAAACTCAGGACTAAAGGAGTAACTCATCAAATACCAAACAGCTCTGCACCATGCTTTGAGCTAATAGCTTTATTTCCACACACCACCCAGGGTTCTAGGAGGAGGGTCCTTTTTTTGCTAACACAATGAGGCCAGCACTTTGTTTGTTTTGGTGGAGTCTTTGTTTGCCCAGGGAGCCCAGCATGTATAGGGGGAGAAGGGGCGGAGAGGCTGCTTTTGTCTGCTGTTCGGCAGCCTGTTGCTCAGGGGAGGGGGCAGCCTGTTGCTGGCAGGGGGGGAGGGGGGAGGCGTGCAGGATGCGAGGCCGCGGGGGGGGGGGGGCAGCGGGCGTGGGGAGGCACTTTTCCTCTGCCCGGCAGCTCTGCGGGATCCCTGTCCCTGTGGCCAGCTGCTGCAGGCAGAGGCCAGTTGGAGCCAGCCGAAGAGGAGGAGGAGGTGGATTCTAGGACCCAGGTGAGCGAGCCCCGGGGATGCTGCTGCGCTCCGGGAGCCCGGCATGTATAGAGGGGAGGAGGGGCAGAGAGGCTGCTTTTGTCTGTTCGGCAGCCTGTTGCTCAGGGGAGGGGGCAGCCTGTTGCTGGCGGGGGGGGGGGGGCAGCGGGCATGGGGAGGCACTTTTCCTCTGCCCGGCAGCTCTGCGGGACCCCAGTCGGAGCCGGCCCGAGGAGGAGGAGGATCCTAGGACCCAGGTGAGCGAGCCCCGGGAATGCTGCTGCGCATGTGCGGGAGTTGCCTCACCCTGTTCGTATCTAGGGATCCGACATAAGTCGGATCCACGTAAGTCGGGGACTGCCTGTACCGTATACTGTTTTTTCTTCAAAATGGTGTCACCTCATAGATAGATCAGTAGTCTGGGGCTCAGGAAACCTGAGTTTTATTCCTGATATGACTACTGATCTGCTGCATGAGCTTAGGCAAGCCATTTCACTGGGCAGTGCCTCAGTTTCACCATGTGCAAAATGTGGACAGTGATGCTAACCTGATTTATAAAATGCTTGAGATCTATTGATGAAAAATACTGTATAAGAACCTTAATATTAATTGTTCAGAAAATAAAAACAATAACATCACTATTGTGATAACAACTAAACAAGAGACATAGATTTATAGAAGAATAAACATATCCAGCTTTGCCATAAAACACGCTTTAGTGGAGTCAGCAAAGCCCATTTATTTATCTATTAGCATTACAAAATGAACTATTTTGGCTTCTACTCCACCAGAGTCTATTAAATAGGAGTACAAAGAAGCATATGGAGGTGAATCTATTGAGACAATTACTCTTTCCCCACTGGTGGTAAAGTGTCCTTGGTCGTTTCCCGCCTCAGAATGCTTGATACCAAATTAGTCTGGAAAAATCTTGGAGATGAAAGTTACAGGCCAAATCCTCAGCCTGTGTAAACCAGCTTTGGTCCATTGAGGTCAGTGAAGAAGGCAGCCCTAAAAGAAATTTCTATGGCAACAAATTATGTATCTCTTCAGAAAAGCGGGACAAGGAATCTAACGAGTGGTAATTAGTTAAAATATACAAGGGAAACTAAGAGTCGGTTGGCAAACATCTCTGAAGAGAATTTTATTAGCCATGCCTCAGTTTTAGCCATTCATTTTACAGAGAAAATGTTCACTGTTTGAAGGCTAAGATCAATGAGCCAAAAAGCAAACCCACTGCAGATCTACTTAGCAATATGTTTGGGGCTCAGAAAGATAAACATGCTGGCTTGGTTTGTTTTCTCTTCTTCCCAAAGGGGAAAAACCTCAGAACCTTGAGGATTTTAGGTCCCTTTTAGAAAACAGGGAATGTTCAGTTTAATTGGTACCATGCAAATTGAAAAAGAAAGGTAAACTTCAACAGAACATAAGGCAGGAACAAAGTTTTTGGAAATTTCAAGTGCTTTGAGTCTTACTCTTATAATAGAGCTCACATTCTTTGATCTAATTGTGCACAAGCGTTTTACAGTTTTCTTCCAATTCATGTGAGAAACCAGAAAAAGCACTCAGTGCCATGACTAGGGTGTGCAAGCTGGAGATACAGGCAGTAAGGGCTGCATCAGGGCACCCAGGTCCGGTGGCAGCACAGTCAAACCAGTTGACTATACTGTTTAGAGCTGATTATGCGTAATCTAATCTATCAGTGCCAGCCTATATCTTCCCCATTCTGTGTAAAGAGCTACCAAAGGTGAATCTCCTATTCCTTAGCAGGTGGTAATGGCTTGTGGCTTCCTGCATAAATACAGAGCAACAATGGAAATGAAATTGGCTCCATTGGCAAAATTCACTGACTTCAGTGAGGTTAGGGAGGCTTTTGCCCCTGGTCATCAGTTAAACATGAACATGTGGTAGTGACTGCAAGATGTACAGATACTACTACATTTACTGTGACTGCGATCTCCCTGGTGGTCTATCAGCAGCACCAGTTTGTCTAGCTGGAGAAGACCTATGATTAGGTAACGAAGTTATTTGTCCAAACCAGTGGAAACACCTTTAAAAACATTTGGGTGATGAGATTTTTGATCAGTTCTGAACCAGTTCTCACTTTGCTAATATTAATATGTTGCATGGCACACTGTGGTTTTTGCATATTGTATCCACCACTGAGGAATGTTATAGAACAGGTATATCATCTTGGCTTTAGAAAGAGCTTAAAGGATTCATAAAACAATCAAGTATGTTCTTGTCTCCTCTTCCTTTCTCCCCCTTTTCTCCTGTTTGACATTTTCAGAGAAAGAAACAAAGATTCAATTCTGAGGGTGAAAGTCTGAGCCTTCTGAAAGACCAGTGAAAGTGCAAAGTGCAAGAAATCTCTGCCTTGACATTGACAGTGATGCTTTTAGAAGCACTGATTGTGTTCAATGGAATACAACAGAGGAAACATTTTCATTTGGAAAGGATGCAGAAAATCAAGAATTGACATAAACCTTTATCCTAATCTTGAACTAAAGAAGAACCTCATTAATGTTTTTAGTTAAACAGAATTGTGTGTGAGAAATCCTCTCATCTCAGCCCTGACTAGGCCTCTCATGGTCACTTTAATAGACCCCAAGATCTTGAAAGATCTCCTAGCCTTTGTTCCAGAACACCTTTGACTCTTGAGTAGCGCTAGCGTTTGCAAAATTTGAAGACCATAAAGAATGTCAGACTGAGAACTCACCACTCCAAATCAATATAATCAAAGGCAAGTTGTCTTTGTGGGGCCAGGGAGAGAGAGAGAGTAAGAGTGAGAGTGAGAGTGAGAGTGAGTTTGGGAAGCATGGGGAAGGAAATAGAATCTTGGAGGCAGGAAGGAGCACATCAAAGATTTGAATAAGCATTCAGGAGTAGCTCCCTTATGAAGAAAAACTTCCTAACTGTCAGGGTGGTTAAACACTGGAATAAATTGCCTAGGAAGGCTGTGGAATCTCCATCACTGGAGATATTTAAGAGCAGGTTGGATAGACATTTATCAGTGATGATCTAGACAGTGCTTGGTGCTGCCACAAGGACAGGGGACTGGATTTGATGATCTCTTGATGTCCCTTCTAGTTCAAGAATTCTATGATTCTATGATTCCATGTTGCTCTGCTGCAATAGGCAAGTGTTTGAGAAAAGTGACTATACTGACTGTGACTCTGAATTGGGGTAGGACAGGATTGTAGATACCTCCCCCCATGATTCCGTCCTCCTGCCCCCGACTGCTTCAACAAGGATAAATCTTTTTTGTGTCACTCTTACAAAACTCAGTTGTAAACCTTCCCTTGTTAAAACATACTTTTAATTTAAAACAAAAATCCAGAAAGACAACATTCATTCATTGCCTTGAAACCATTGCCAGTGCAGAACTAATTGTGCAAGGGGATGTATAAAAAGGCTTCATATTGGAGCTGTAATTTAGATCACACTTGACAATGTTCAACTATGCCTGAATTACACTATTTTTTGATACACAGAAGGCAAAACATCTGCTTTGGATGATGGTTTTTGAGCTGTACAAAAAAGCAACTTTTCACATGCGTGCAGGAACAATGCTTTTTACCCTAATTCAGAATCTGCTCTTACTCTTGGGGAAGTCAGTGAAAGTTTTTGACATTGACTTCAATGGAAACAGGATTAGGCCATTCAACTTGATGTCAAGGACTTCTGAGGGTTTATAGGGGGATTAAATAAAATCAGGATTACTGCTTTGAAGGGTTTATCTCATCACAAGCTTTTAAGCTGAACACGGTAAAATCACTTAGGCCATTTTTCTTCATAAATATTGATTAATAAATTACTAGCAGCAACTTTCAAAAAAGGTTGAATAAAACCTCCCCTGAGATTAAGGCCCAGGATAGAATGTCCTTCCTTCAGAGAGACCCAAAACATTAATTCTCCAATGACTTATTGAGCACATTTTTTCTCCTCCAGCAAATGCATGTCAGGACAACACAAAAACAGCAATTTATCTTACTAAGATTAATTGTCATCTAATTATTATCCACATAGTCTGACAAAACACTGATGACATTTTGGTCCAGGCCTCCTTATATTTGATATGAAACAAACCTACTTTGTCAGCTGAGCAGCGAAGGTGAGGCAAAGTCTGACCAATGTTCTGTGTAAGGTAGTCACAGAAACTATTAATAAGTTAGGGTATGTCTACACTACCCTCCTAGTTCGAACTAGCGGGGCAATGTAGGCATACCGCACTTGCAAATGAAGCCCAGGATTTGAATTTCCCGGGCTTCATTTGCATAAGCGGGGAGCCGCCATTTTTAAAACCCCGCTGGTTCGAACCCCGTGCAGCACGGCTACACGGGGCTCGAACTAGGTAGTTCGGACTAGGCTTCCTATTCCAAACTACCGGTACACCTCGGAAACAACCTTAATCCTACCCTTTCTAAAAGATAATACAGAGCTGTTGTGCTTTATGGGCTTTGGCACCAAACAGTATTTTAATTTTTTCTTTGCAAATACCACAATTCTTGTGATAATTTTAAACTCAGTTTTGTGGGACTGGATCCATTGTAAAATGGAGGAAAGCAATCTCAACATATATGTAAACAATTTACTTGAGTACTGCTATAGCAAAGTATGAAATGTCAAATATGCTCTTGGAAAACAACATAATCCAGATATAAGGTAACAACAAACATTCCTTCTAAAATAATTTCTCCTCTTCCAGGGCATATCTACACTATCATCATTTCTCAATGCAAGTTACATTGACATAGAGCCACTGAAGTTAGTGTGTTCGTTGTGTGCATGCATACTTGACACTTTGCATCAGAGCTGCATGTATGCCCCAGGAGTGTGTCATGGCGTCCCATGAGTCAGAGCTGAAAATAGCAGATTCAGGACAAACTGCTGAGAAACATAGTAGACACTCCTCAAACTGGTGATTATTCTTCCACTAGATATACCAAGACAGTAACAAAAGTGTCTCACCACATGGATTAACAAAAAAGTTAAAAATACAGTCTCTTTAGGCATTTTAGCACTTATTTCACCACCCAGATTTTATGAGTGGTTTTTGAAAACCAATTTAAACAAACTAAGGATTATTCTTATCTCAAGTGATCATCCACATTGCCATTATATCTCAGGTCTCACCCAATAACCACACAGCTGCCAATCCTTTAGTAATTAAAATCTAAACATTTATTTATAAGAGAAAAGCAGAAGGAAGTTAAAATGGTGAATAGCTCATATACGTACAGTAATTGTAATTTTCTTATGGCAGGTTTGTAGCAATGATGTGAAAGACTATTAGATTGTAAAGTTTCTGGTAACTTCCAAAAGACTGAAGGTCCTCACTTCATAGTTCAGATCTGCTCCTTTTAGTAGTAAGCCCACAGTCCAGAGAATCAGAGTAGGAAAGAGGCAATATGGAGACGTTTCAAGAGTCTTTTATACCCTCTGTCTTGAGCTTGGAATTGTACTGTCCCAAACAAAGCCCGCGGCACAGTTTGTGGAAAAGTCCTGGCATAAGGCTTTGTCTACACTGCCAATTGAATCACAAAACTTTTGTAGTTCACAGGTGCTTAACTGTTTCCACCATGCCACTATCTCCATCATATCATGTCCTCTAAAGCCCATAAGTTTTGTACCTTTTAAAAAAAATCCCACAAATCTGCGGGGCCATCCTCATCGACTGCCATCTCCAACAGAAGCATGGCACCTGCAGCTCTGCATTACTTCTGTGAGCATTATAAGTGCAGAACAAACACTCCTCCTGTATTTGCAGAGCTGCAAGAAGAAATGAATCAGTAAGGAACATCACAATTTCATGGGCAAATAGCGAGAACCTGCTGACATTCACAGAGTAGCTGCAGATGGTGAAACGATCTTTCTGGGCTTGAGAAACAAGCACCGACTGCTGAATTTTCCTATATGTCAGGCTACATTCATGGTTCTGTGTGCTGAGCACACCCCAGCCTCCCAGGACAGAGACACCAGATTGAGGGCTACCCTGACTGCGGAAAAGCAAGTGGAGATCACTCTATGGAAAACGTACAATACTGCATTTCTACTGTTTAGTGAGAAACTATTTTCTATGGCTGTAGTGTGGACACTGCGCCTTTTAATGTTCTGGTACTTGCTGCAGGTTTATAGTTACTACACTGTTTGTCACTGGTCGTCTGAGTTCTGTCATACTATTTATTAATAAGTAAGTAGGTGCTTTCAGTGCCACTAGGCATTTTGCAGCATATGTTGTGAACCAATAAAGAGGAATTATTTTCCAAACAATAGAATTTTATTGAGTAATAAAAGCATTGCAAAAATTGGTACAAGTTAAAAGCAAGTATATTTCAAATGTATTTTATTAAAGTAACTGAGCTTACGAAGGGGAAAGAATATTCATGTCTATTCGAGCTCCACGCATGGTAACAGTAACTCTCACAGGCCAGTGTATGTGAAATTTTGCAGTTGTCCTTAATGTCTCCCCTGTGACAGTGGGAGCAATGCAGCCCTGTTGCCACATAGAATGTTGAGGGAATGCAAAGGGAGGTGACCCCATGGAGTTCTCCCAGGAGTGCAGAAGGAGGCAAGCCTGAGATTGCTGAACCTGTACATAAGAATATAAGAACTGCCATATTGTGTCAGTCCATCTATCCTAGTATCCTCTCTGCAGACAGTGGCCAATGACAGATACACCAGAGGGAGTGAACAGAACAGGTAATCATCATGTGATCCCTCTCCTGTCATCCATTTCCAGAGAAACGGAGGCCATGGACACCATTCCTACCCATCCTGGCTAATAGCCATTGATGGACCTAACCTCTATGAACTTATCTAGCTCTTTTTTTAACCCTGTTAAAGTCCTAATATTTACAGCATCCCCTGGCAAGGAGTTCCACAGATTGACTATGCACTGAGTGAAGAAAAAACTTCCTTCTGTTTGTTTTAAACCTGCTACCTATTAATTTCATTTGGTCACCTCTAGTTCTTATATTATGGGAACAAGTAAATAACTTTTCCTTGTTTACTTTTCCCACACCAGTCATAATTTTATAGACTTCTATCATATCCCCTCTTAGTCTCCTCTCGTCTAAGCTGAAAAGTACAACTCCTTTCAATCTCTCTTCATATGGGACCCATTCCAAACCTCTAATCATTTTTGTTGCTTTTTTCTGAACCTTTTCCAATGACAATATATCTTTTTTGATATGAGGCGACCACATCTGTACTCAGTAGTCAATATGTGGGTGTACTATGGTTTTATATAGAGGCAATAAAATATTTTCTGTCTTATTCTCTATCCCTTTTTAAATGATTCCTAACATTCTGTTTGCTTTTTTGACTGCTGCTGCACAATGAGTGGATGTTTTCAGAGAACTATCCACAATGACTCCAAGATTTCTCTCTTGAGTAGTGGTAGCTAAATTAGTCCCCATCATATTGTATGTATAGTAGGGATTATTTTTTCCAATGTGCATTACTTCATATTTATCAACATCAAATTTCATTTGCCATTTTGTTGCCCAATAACTTAGTTTGGTGAGATCTTTTTGAAGCTCTTCACAGTCTGCTTTGGTCTTAACTATCTTGAGCAGTTTGGTATCACCTGCAAATTTTGCCACCTCACTGTTTACCCCTTTTTCCAGATCATTTATAAATAAATTGAATAGGACTGGTCTCAGGACAGACTCTTAGGGGACACCACTAGTTACCTCTCTCCATTCTGAAAACTTACCATTTATTCCTACCCTTTGTTTCCTGTCTTTTAACTAGTTATCAATCCATGAAAGGACCTTTCCTCTTATCCCATGACAACTTACTTTACATAAGAGCCTTTGGTGAAGGACCTTGTCAAAAGCTTTCTGGAAATCTAAATATCCACTGGATCCCCCTTGTCTACATGTTTGTTGACCCACTTAAAGAATTCTGATAGCTTAGTAAGGCATGATTTCCCTTTACAGACACTATATTGACTTTTCCCCCAATAAATTATGTTCGTCGTTTCAACTAGTGCTTTTTTTGTGATGGTACTGCCCAGTACTCAGTACTGGCACCTCTAGATGCAGTACCAGCACCTCCGGTCAGAACTCAACAACTTTTCCCTTGGAGTACCAGCACTTTTTTTTTTAAACCAAAAAAGCACTGGTTTCAACTAATTTGCCCGGTTTTGACATTAGACTTAGTGGTCTGTAATTGCCAGGATCACTTCTAGAATCCTTTTTTAAATGTTGGCATCATGTTAGTTATCTTCCAGTTATTAGGTTCATAAATTGATTTAAAGGATAGATTACAAACCACAGTTAACAGTTCTGCAATTTCACATTTGAGTTCTTTTAGAACTCTTGGGTGAATGCCTTCTGGTACCAGTGACTTGTTACTGTTAAATTTATCAGTTTATTCCAAAACCTCATCTAATGACACCTCAATATGGGCCAATTCCTCAGATCTGTCACCTAAAAGGAATGGCTCAGGTCTGGGAAAGACTGAAGCAAAGAATTTGTTTAGTTTCTCTGCAATGACTTTATCGTCTTTGAGTGCTCCGATAGCATCTCAGTCATCCAAAGGTAGGTCCACGAAAGTCTACAACATCTGTGTTTGTTTCCAGCAAAGCCCCATTATGCTCTAGTATGGGTCCCTCTCCTCTTTTCCTGATGAGACTTTTGGGCCTTTCTGTGTCTGTTCTTTCCTTAATGCAGTCTGCAATATTCACCTTCCAAGCCCTCTGTTCACAGACAGATGCAGCACTGGCTTGCAGAATCTTGCTGAACATGCCACCCCGATACTGGTACCATTTTCCATGGGTGGGTATGATTTTTAGATTTCAGGCATATTTCATTCAAAGACCTAGAGAGCACAGCTGCAGCTGCCCAGATCTGTATGTGCTAGATGGACCCTGCCCCCAGTCACATATTCCACAACCTTTTCCTCACTATTCACAGCAGGGATCCATGCTCCAGCTTATTGGTGGTCTGCAGGGTGGTGGTAGGATCTCAGTTATGGCTTGTAGCTCTTTGTAAAAGCAGGAAGTCTGCAGCTCAGCTCTGGATCTGAGGCTGGCTGCCCTGACCTTCTGATATGCCTGTTCCTTCTCTTTCACTCAGCATGACTGTTAGTCTCTGTCATACTCCTACTCCTGCATCCCCCTGTTCAGACTGTTCCTAGATCTCCACATATCTATGGCCGGTCTGTAGCTGGGCCTGCACAACCTTTTTCCCCCCACAACCCAAGGGGATTCAATATCTCCTTGTCTACTGCAGGCTAGCAGGCATCTGGAGTGTGTTGCTGGCCTGGTCTCCCACGCAGTTGCACACAACAACAGAGAACTGCCAGATGGGCTTACCAAGCTGCACAATCAGGAAAAGGCATTGAAAGAACTTGCAGGATTTTAAAGGGAGTGGTTGCTTCCAGTCTCTGTGACCCTTGGGCCCTGGAGTTGACAGTTATGACCAGAGCAGTCAGTGCTGGGCATTGTGAGACAGTGACTGGAAGACTATTAGAGTCAATATAGGAAACAGTGTTTACACTTGCACTACATCAACCTTATTTCCATCAACCATGGCTCAATGGAGCTTGCGGAGTTGGCATTACTGTGCCACCATAATGTGGTGCTTACATGAGTGGGAAAGAAATTTTAAGTGTAAAGACATGCATGAGATTGAGGCAGATGGCTTGTGCCAACCTAATTTTGTAGTGTAGACCAGGCCTGTGAGTGAATGAGACTGCACCTCCCCAGGACTCTGTCTCCTCCCACTGGATAAAACCCTGACTTGCATTACTCAGGAGCTGTAGCAGAGTATACAGTAAAAGTCAATCCCATTCGCCTTCCCTATACTCAGTGAAAAAAACACTTCCTTGAGCTGGCAAATAGAAGCCTCCAAAATTATTTCACTCTTGACTTTCAGATCCATGCCATTGTCTTATAAAGCAGGGACAGGAAAACAGAAGCTACTTACTTGGCAAGCCATTAAACAGGGTTCAGTCAATTTTGTTTTTAGTTTGGAGAGCAACCAAACGCCACATGAATTTTGATAGTTGCCATTTTCTGCAGCTATTGTTTAAATTCTTTTAAAAAGAGAAATGCTGCTATAAAATATGTCTGGGATGACCACATTGTGGTGTCAGGACAGTATTGATATAAAACTATGCTAAAATATAACAGTGCACATTTAGGGAGAGGATGCTACACCATAGTGCAATGATTCTCACACTTATAACCTCTGGGCCACTAGTGGTGGGTAGGGAACTGGCTGCTCACATGATACTAGCTTGACCTCCTTGTTTCTAGCTGCTTAATTACATTAAAAAGTTGAAAAATGCAAGTCACTTCTCTCATGATATTATTTTTGTATCAAAAGCTTCAGAGGGGTATAGTCGAGTTAGTCTGTAACTGGAAAAACTTAAAAAACAACGACAAGTCTAGCAGCACTTTAGAGACTAACAAAATGTGTATCATGAGCTTTTGTGGGCACAACTCAAGATGCTTCTAGACTATTTGTTGTTTTTGTATGCAGACTACGTGCTGCAATTGCCACAGGGATGTCATTTCAATGCCAACGGGAGTCAGTGGCCTGGAGACTCGTGACTAGGAGGTGGCAAGAAGTCCATGAGACAGTCTCTGTGTTACAATGAGCTCCAGGCACTGGAACGTTTCAGAACTTGCTGGAATGTAAAACTGAAATAAAAAGTTGTCAGTCTATAGTACTGAGGGTAAATCTACGGAGCGATCAGCAGCTGCTGGATGTATCCATGAGTGAGAGGTGGAAGATGAATGAAAGGATGAAAATAACAGTCCTTTATTTCACTTTTTAACCCTTCTTCCTTCTTTTTTCCCCCCAGTGGTGCTCAGACCTACCTCTAAAGGTGATTCAAAGCCAAGGCCTTGCATTTCTACATTTAGCTACATCTGTAACTATAGGCTCAAATCCTCAGCTGTTCTCAATGTCTGCCTGGGGTGAATAAGAAAGCAGCTATTTTAAAATCCCCAGTCCTGGGGCTGGTTGGAGGTCAATGCATCCCCCTGGCATAGTGTTGAGCTAGCTGTGCTCCAAATGACACCCAGCTGGCTATGGACCCTAAGGGGCTCTGTGTCATTCAGGGATTGCCAGAGCACAGTGGTTCTCTAACCCTACCTCTGCCCACCAGGAACAGACTCCTAGAGGTGAAGCTTAGGAGATGATAATGCATCACCTGTGAATTCCCTGGGAAGCTCTGAATTCCCTGGGAAACTCTGCAGGCCTGGGCTGTAAGGGAGCTCAGGACTGAATCCTGTATGTTCATAAAGTGACTATGCTGTACTCTCTCATTGTGGTCTTTTTTCTTTTTCTCCCTGCCTTCATCAATCCTGACAGACCTTTGTCCAGCTGTTTGCTACGTCTTTGCCATTTCCTTGTGGTGCTGGTGGTACAGACTGACCGTTTAGCCCATTAAGCAGCCTATGCAAAACTTAAGTTTCCCATGGTAGGAACTGCACTACGGGCATATAGGACATCCACAATGGATTGATTTTGAGAGAACTGAAGCACAGAGACATATGGAGGATGTGCCCCATCATCTGGTGGCTCTTGAAGACAAATCATGTAAGATCTCTCTGGTCAGGCGATCCTTCCTTATTTCACCTCTAGACTGGGCTGATGCTTCTCAGTGAGAAAAGCAGCCAGCTGATAAATGGTTTTTTGCATGGCTGTGCATTATCAATTACCTCTTGCTGTGTGGCTCTTGTGCTTTCCAAGCGTATCTGGATGGTCACAAAGAGTGTAATTCACCCTGGCTGGAGGGTTTAAGTGGGACCTACATACGCAAAGACTTTGTTCTGTCCCAGTGCACAATGGTGATTTTCACACTTTGTGATTCCCTATCACCAATGTGGCAGAATGTAGAATACCATGGAAATCTGAATCAGGTCACAGGTTTCCACTGGGCTGCCCTGAGGCCATTACAGAGAATTTTGTGCACAGGTATGGATCTGTAGTTGCTTCTTGCCTTGAAACTTGATATTTGGTCCTTGAGGAGCTTGCTTTTTTTAAATTTTTTTATTTTTTTTAAATTTGAGGGGACTTGGACCTGGCCTTTTTGGTGTAAAAGCACACTCCTGTTTCTTTTAAGCATTGTACGGACACTTTTTTCTGCCAGTGCTTTCATTAAAGCCTCTATAAAAATGTGTAACATCCATTCCCCTTTTTGAAGAAAAGCTCTCTCAGCTAATAGTCTGCTCTGTCATTTAGAGTGCTGAACATTGTCTTATTTATCTGCTCCTTTGCTGCAGTCTGCAACATATATCTCCCATGGGCGTAATGGAAGGTGACTCACCAGCATAAAGGAAACGGCAGTGGTAAATATAACTCCAATTAAATTCAATTGCTCTTCAAGGGCCTCTGCCCTAGTTTGCGATTAGAGTACATGGGGAAAAGGTGAAACCTGAGTTTAGAGAAAATGCTCAGTTTTGAAAAGATGACTTGTTATGGTTAAGAGTGTTGAGTGTTTGTTTTTAGTGTGTTCAGAAAATTTAGCTACAGTGGCATGGTTATTCACAGATGTACCACTTTCAACTTACTGTACTTCCAGAAATGGTTTGGAACAGTCACTGGTAGGTAGATTAGGTAGCTCAGTTCATTCAGTCTGATATGGTCTGTTCATCCTACCTCTATATTGTGTCAGGAGGATCCTCATTAAAGGCTAAATTGTGCTTTACACCCAGCCCAGTGCAGACAACAGTGAAGAATAGCATGACCCGTCTGAGAGCAGCTGGAGAATTGTGACACCATTGCAAAATATTGTGACTCAAATGTCAGATAATAGTGGGATATCCTATGCCATATGTTTTGAATACTTTTATTCTGTGAGTGTATCCAACAGAAACTGGCATGTTGAGTATAAACGATGTTTTTATACTTTGGATAAGAATCCCTAATCTGGAATATTAGTTGGTGTAGTAGCTGTATATCAACCGGGTAAAGGATATAACAGAGATGAAAATTTCACAAAAGATATTTGGTGACATTTTGCAAATTAAACTATCTGTCACTTTCAAAGTGGTATCAGTAAGTGATATGATGACATGGTAAACAAAGCAGATGATAGAATTTCCACAGCTGAACATGAATGTAATGAATCCTACAAAAAGTTAATAGCTGAGCAAACCAAATCTTTGTGTCAAGTAAATAAATTTCTCTGATTTAGAAAAGATATCATATATAGTAAAACACAATAAAGCACTAGATTTATAATGAGAGAAAGGGTACGTCTACACTGCACAGCTATTTCAGGATACCAGAGGTATCCCAAAATAACTACCCTGCATCTACACAAGCTGCCTGTGAGGTGTGCTATTTTGCCATCCCTATAAACCTCATTGCACGAGGGTTAAGGGAAGGCTCAAAATAGTGCATTATTTAGAAATTTGGTGCTGTGCAGATGTGCCAAATTTCAAAATAAGCTATTTTGAAATAGATTCAAAATAAGATACGCAACTTGCGTAGTGCAAATTGCGTATCTTATTTCGAGTTTAGGGTGCTGTGTAGACGCACCCAAAGAGAGAGAGAGAGAGAGAGAGAAGAAAGGAAATTGATTTGAATTTTTGCACAATTTACAAATTATAATTAACTTGCTGTACCAAGTGACTTTAAAACTGAGAGGCTGCGTCTAGACTGGCATGATTTTGCACAAATACTTTTAACAGAAAAATTTTTCCATTAAAAGTATTTGCGCAAGAGAGCATCTATACTGGCACAGATGCTTTTGTGCAAAATACATCTTTTTCGCAAAAGCATCCATGACACTGTAGACGCTCTCTTGTGCAAGAAAGGTCCGATGGCCATTTTAGCCATCGAACTTTCTTGCGCAAGAAATTAACTTGGCTGTCTACACTGGCCCTCTTGTGCAAGAATACTTGCCCAAGAGGGCTTATCCCTGAGAGGGAGCGTTGGAATATTTGCGCAAGAACCACTGATTTTGTACAGTGCAAAGTCAGTGTTCTTGCGCAAATACTCATGGCCAGTGTAGACAGGCAGCAAGATTTTGTGCAAAAGTGGCTGCTTTTGTGCAAAATCTTGCCAGTCTAGACGCAGCCAGAGTGTATAGAATGTCAAATGCCTTTGACCATAGATCCTCTTTTTTAGAATTATTTGAGATATACAATCCATGAAATTATTAAAATGAAAGATAAATGGCTCCTGTCAAATGGGGTTAATTCTCCATAAAAATAGTGCCATCCGAGGAGTAAGAAGCAATATGAGGTGATCAAAGGAAAAAAGCTTAATGAAACAAGATGGCTGGAAAGTGACAATTTGATTAAAATGTTGTTTCATTCTACACTGTAAAAATGGTATGCAAGAAAATATACTTTCACTCAACCACTGGCAGCCTTGTGTGACAGGGTGGCGGAGACCAGCGGGGAGAGTCCCGCACCCCACACTACTGCGGCGCTCTGTACAGGTGCCGCAGGAAGCACTCGACGGTGCCCGGAGTGTTTGGTGGCTGCTATGGGCGCCTGCGCGGTAGCGCCCATCGTAGGGGAAGGGGAGCACAGGCACTGGCATGCTGGAACAGTGGCACCACTTTTAAAAAGGCCGGCTGGCGGAAGGATGGGGGAAGAGCCAGAAGCCTCTCAAGGACAGGCAGTGAATTGTGGAGGCCACAAAGAAGGGGAAGACCCCAGCCACCACGAGGAGAAGTGCCATCTCGAGAGGCGGACGGAGCAGGGAGATGACTGCAGGACGTGGCAGGAGGAAGCCCAGAACAGGGCAGCTACGGAGCCCATGGGCCGGTGAGTTGCGGCACTCCCACCGGCCGGATAGGAAGGTGGGCTTCCTGTCCTCAGGGTCCTGTGCTGAGGCCTGGAGAGAGGGTAGGCTCAGGCCTCCCTTCCCCCCCCGATAAGCCTTAACTACTCAGAACCAAAGGGTATGTCTACACTACCACCTTAGTTCGAACTAGGGTGGTTAATGTTGTCATTCGAAGTTGCAAATGAAGCCCGGGATTTAAATATCCCAGGCTTCATTTGCATCTTGCCAGGCGCCGCCATTTTTAAATCCCCGTTAGTGCGGACTCCGTGCCCGCGGCTACACGCGGCATGGAGTAGGTAGTTTGAATTAGGCTCTCTAATTCAAACTACCGTTACATCTTGTTCCACGAGACCGCTCTACTCCTGTTCCACAAGGAGTAACGGTAGTTCGAAGGGAGGCCCAGTCCCTCCCCACCATCCACAACAATTAGCAGCTTTGTGTAAGTGTTGTGAGCTGCTGGGTAGTAAGGGTGCCAGTGAAGTGGCTGCAGGTCAGATCCAGCAACTTGACAGGCTGCATCTGGCCCATGAGCCACCTTTTGGCATGTGCCCCCGACTAGGTCTTCACGACAGACTTTTGCCAGCATAGATGAATCAGTTAGGTGTAGAGAAAGGGTATGTCTACACTGCAAAGTTAATTCGGAATAACAGTCATTAGTCCAAATTAACTTCCATAGCGTCTACACAAGCAAACTGCTATTTCAAATTAAATTTGAAATAGCAGGGCACTTCATTCGAGTTTGGTAAACCTCATTCTATGAGGAGTAATGTCAAACTCGAATTAGCTAATTCGGAATAAGCGCTGTGTAGACGCTTAGTCCGAATTAGTTGGCCTTCAGCCTTCCCAGATTCCCCTGGTGGCCACTCTAGGCCAAACTAGAAAAACTCTTCTCCCTCCCTCCAACCCCGGAGCCCTTAAACGGGCAGACTCTGGCCACAGTGCCTGTGCCAGCTCCAAGCCTGCCGGCCCAGAGCCAGCAGTCACTGCCCCAACCCAGTGGCCCCAAAACATGAGCCAGCAAGCCACTGGCAGCCAGCCCTCCACTGCACCCCAGGAGCAGTCTGCCAGCTCCCAGGAGCCTGTCAGGGCCCGGAGAAGGCGGGCACCTTCCTGGTCCAGGGCAGAGATCAGGGTGTACCGTATTCAGGTTTGGGGGGATGCCTCCAACATCCATGATCTCTGCACTAGATGGAGGAACGCGGCCGTCTACGGCAGGATAGCTGCCAGCCTGGCCACCAAAGGCCACATGCGAACCCAAGAGCAGGTTTGCATGAAAATCAAGTTGTTCCGGTAAGACCCCAACCCTGAGCTTCTCCTCCCCCTTCCTTCCCTTGCCTCCCCCTTCCAGCTCCCTCCTCCCAGGTTTCCCCCTCCCCTCTCCCACTCTCATTCCCACCCCAGTTTTGATCAATAAAGAGAGTTTGTTTTTGGCAAGAAATGTGTTTTTATTTGACATAAGGAAGGGGGGTTAGGGAGGGGTAAGTGGAAGGAGGGAGGAATGAGCCCCCAGTGGGGCACACCAGGGAGGCTCTTAGTGCTCCTCAGGGTGGAAGCTCTCCTGAAGGGCCTCCTGGATACTGACAGCCTCCTGATGGACCTCTGGGATAGCAGCCTGCAGAAAGTGCAGCCAGGCTCGCAGCAACACGTCTATGAGAAGCACCAGAGTGCCCAGGGGCAGCTCGGGCTCCATGTTGCAGAGTGCTGTGGTGTCCTGAGTGAGGGCAACCAGAGCATACAGAGACACAAATGCTTTGGTGTCCCTCATTGAGGCAGGCAAACAAGCAGGGACACCTGAGAACCAGCTGCCTGTGGGGAGGGGGAAGGTAGCCTCAGGCAGCAGCCACACACAGACACTAATTCGAACTTCATTTTGTGTATAGATGCGTTAATTTGAATGAGCTTAATTCGAATTAACTATTTTGAATTAAGATAACTTTTCCTTATTCACTTTGGGTATGTCTACACTACAACATTAATTCAAGTTATTTGCCTTTTCCCATAACATAAGAACTAGGGGTCACCAAATGAAAGTAATAGATAACAGGTGTAAAACAAACAAAAGGCAGTAGTACTTCACACAACACACAGTCAATCTGTGGAACTCCTTGCTAGAGGATGTTCTGAAGGCCAGGACTTTACCAGGGTTCCAAAAAGAACTGGATAAATTCATGGAGGTTAGGTCCATCAATGACTATTAGCCAGGATGAGTAGGAATGGTATCTCTAGCCTCTGTCAGAGGCTGAGAATGGGTGACAGGAGAGGAATTGCTTGATAATTCCCTGTTCTGTTCACTCCCTCTGGGGCATCTGGCATTGGCCACTGTTGGAAGACATAATACTGGGCTAGATAGACCTTTGGTCTGACCCAATATGGCCATTCTTATGTTCTTACTATGTGATCTATTTGCAAAGTGAAGTGTCCAGTTCAGTGCACAACCTGGTTACTTTTACACAGTCATGTATTAGAAATTTGTGGAAAGTCACGGAACGCAAAATATGAACTAAAGACTAGAAAGAGAACTTTTCCCACATATGCAGTCTAACTCTTTGTTAGGGCTTGTCCTTGGGTTTGGCTCTGCTCATTATTCATTACTGCAAAATCCCTAGGAAGGATGTCAAGTTACTTTTAAAATCTAAAATCATTAAAAAGTGAATTTATACCATGCACTTGAGGATTGACAGCTTGAGAGCTTGCAAAGTAACTATTATTGAATAAAGCCCACATTCTTCCTTCTTATTCTGGGTAATACTTTTTCCTTGATTATCAGAAGACAGTTATATTGTTCAGCTAAGATAAGAAGGGTATGCATTTAGGAGAGAAGAGCCGTCTGAATTTTTTTATCCCCCTGGGATTGACTAGAATTCCCTCTTTTGGGGCTCAGATCTTTGAAGTTTGTTTGAACTGGGTAGAAAAGGGACTCTCTCTACTTAACTTGCCCATGCCTTATAAATAAACTGGAATTCCAATGGGACTCTGTAATTGATAGGAAAGGTCACAGTTGGAACAATCCTGTTTTTGGTTACATATGGCTTCGCTGGGGCTGTGTCAGAATAAGTGAGAATGGAATTGGACTCGTAGTGCAGCAGCTTGGTTTGAGAAGTGATTTGTATAGTCAGAACTGGCATGATGCACACAATTGATTACCGGCTGCCGGGGAGGAACATTTCGAACTTGGAAACTATTCTCTTGTGAGACTTCAGTATAATTCTCTTCCAAAGCCAAGCTACCTTCATCTGACTCACATAGACCTGGCTGTCAGCAATGTTCCCTCTAATCTTTTCCATCCATGTGTAGATTTTTTCTATCCATGTGCAGAATAAATGTTTATGTGCACTGAGGCATGTGTGAATGTGCACCACCTGTAGGAACAAAATTCCTAACTGTGAGCACTCTGCTATTCAGTTGGGCAGTGTTTGAATTTCTCCGGAGTGGCTGCACAAGTGCTCAGCTTTCAGGGAACACTGGTTGTCATGTAAAATATTGTTCATGGAAGTGTCATCTCGATAGGAAAAAATACTGGGTCAGTGAAGGAAAGCACACCCATGTGGAAGACTGAGAGATGAACAAAATGTAAAAGTGTAAAATGTATTAAGCACTTGCATAACCTTTTCTATCCATAGATCTTGCAGAGCTTTACAAAGGACAGTCAGTGTCATTAAAAAAGTGCCCATGATACCATCCCATGCATGCTATAAAATGGAATGGTGTTCTCTTTATGATGCTAAGGAGAGTAGTCCGTAGTCTGCGTGAACCCTACAGGGATTACACACTGATCTAAACCTGCAAATTAGCTTGAACACAAACCATTTCCAGCTTGAGTTTGGGACAATCTCAAGCTCGAGAGTCTCCAAGAGTATTCCCAGCTGCCCTCTCTATCCAGCTGCCATCCCCCTCTATGCACTGGAAGCCTCATCATCCTTATTTCTGGGCAAACATCTTCATATTTCCATATTTATTCAACTGAAACATGGATTCACTTTTGCTGCATTGTCTTTGTGCAAATATTCTAGCATGTGATTTAATGGGCCAGAATGTTCACAGGGGTAGTGAATTTTGAGTGAACATTGGAGAATGAGAAGCAGAATGCCATAGACTTTAATAAAACTGGACTGATTGGTACCAACTGAAGACCTTTCCATAGCTGCCCCAAAGCAGATTTTGAATTTGCAAATATGTGGAGTGATATTGGCAAATGGAATCTTCTAGAAATTGTCTGCATTCCATCTTCATGTCATGAGTAAGTCATAGAAATTATGTAATAATTTTGAATAAGAAGTATGTTCAAGAAAATAATAATCCAGTAATGGACAACTTGCCAACAGAAGACCAGGCTAAATTCACTTAATAAGGTCACCATTATTCTCTCCCCAAATGCTCTAAGGGGTCCCTCTGTCTTACTTTTGATGTCTTCTTGAAAGCACCCAGAGAGTGTATTGTGGGAATAAGTGGGGCTGGTTTGGGTTCAGGTAGATTTCCCAACAGTGCAAACACACTCATCTTAAGTTAGTGACTATAGGCTGGGGTTTAATAATGTATTTAATTTCAAGCTGAAATTTCCATTTGAACTGGTTTGAGGGCTGATGCATGAACTGAAAGGAAAAAATGGAGAATTATTATTATTATTATTAATATTAATAATAATAATAATAAGATGGGAAGTAACAAAGGTAGTACCTTATTGTGGTACTATCTATTTGCCTACAAATACAGCATTAGAAGGAACTTTCTATTCCAAGAGTGTTTATTTTATAAACAAATAAAAACAGACTATAATATTTGGTCAGTGTGGGAATCCCACATTTCCCCACAGATGTCAGGCACACTTTTTTTAAAATTGGGGTGTGATTTGAAACATCAATAATCCACTCTTGGAGCATTGACAGGTTTGAGAATTTCCAAATTCTTGTTGCAAGGCAAATCTTTGCAGAAGAAATGAGAATATGGGCTGGTTTTGTAAACTCAAGTGATAGTCCAGTGTGAATTTGACTCCTTCCTGCATCATCAGCTATTGCTAAGGGCACAAACAAGGCTATAGCATTCTGTCTGTCCTGGACTGGTCTGCATAGCCTCTCCATTAAAGGCGTGTTTATTACACTCAAATGTTGCAGTGGCTCAGCTGTCCCTGCATTGACAGCAGAGCTTATCTCTTTAGTGTAGGTACTCTACCCCCGTGAGAGGCAGTAGCTATGTTGATAAGGAAAGCCCTCTAATTGACATGGCACAGTCTACACCTGGAGATAGGCTGGTGTAAGTGTGTCACTCAGAAGAGTGGATTTTGCACATCCCTATGTGATGTAGTTATACTGACAAATTTACAGTGGAGACCCATATTAAACCCTGTACTTTTTCTTTCTCTCCAGTAGTGTTCAACATAGGGATTCTTTTGGTTGGCCTTTTTAGCATGTTCCTCCAGTTGTCTAACAGTGTGCTTGCCATGGCAGAAACTCTGGCTTCATTCTTAACACACATCCCAGATATTTGCCTCTTCTTTTCTGGATATGTTAAGAGATAAGGAATTGTTAAACTCTCTGATGGATCTCAGCATAGCACATTTCACGTTTCAATTTATTTTGCTGACTAGAAAATTAATCTTGTAGGATGAATTAGCCCAAGGTATGTTGAAGTGTCAGGAGTAATCTTAAATGATGATCAGAAGACAGCTTTGTATTGTAACCTTTTGCATGAAATGTTACAGTGTTAGTTTTATGTTAGTTTTATGTCCCTTAGGGTGCAAAGTAATTTATCTTAATAAATATGTCGTGCTACTGAGAATATTTTTTAGTTATCTTCAAATGATTTGAAAAGCCACTTTCTTAATTCAGCCTCATAAACAAGTGAACAGGGTTTTGCAAAATCAATAATCATGCAGTGGCTGGAAAATGGGAATTCATAAAGAAATATCGATCGCTTGCTGCAACTCCATTAAGTATACCGAAGAATAACTTCATCTTGACACACTAAGATGTTACAATACATTCTGGGAGAACTGAGTGTGTGATAGCCTAGATTCAATAAAGTAATACATTTCTTATTTGAAGAACCAACTTACATTGCCTTGAGTATGAGCACCAGCACACAAAATGCTAAATGGCAAAAAGGTCATAGGCTCAGGGTGACGGCAACAGCCTAAACTAGCCAATTGGAAATACCAGTGAGAGAGGAAACCTTAAGTAGTTGGAATGTCCCATAACTAAGGGTACGTCTAGACTACATGCCTCTGATGACAGAGGCATGTAGATTAGACTACCCGGCATAGGAAAATGAAGCGGCGATTTCAATAATCGCCGCTTCATTTAAATTTAAATGGCTGCCACATTGAGCTGATCAGCTGTTTGTTGGCTCAGCGTGGTAGTCTGGATGCTCCGTGGTCGACATCAAAGGCATTTGTCGACCTCTCAGGTATGCCTCTTCGGCTCAGCGCAGTAGTCTGGATGCTCCGTGGTCGACATCAAAGGCATTTGTCGACTGCCCAGGTATGCCTCATTCCAGTAGGCATACCTGGGAGGTCGACAAATGCATTTGATGTCGACCACGGAGCATCCAGACTACTGCGCTGAGATGACAAACAACTGATCGGATCAGCGCCAGCCATTTAAATTTAAATGAAGCGGCGATTATTTAAAACGCCGCTTCATTTTCCTATGCCGGGAAGTCTAAACTACATGCCTCTGTCGCCAGAGGCATGTAGTCTAGACGTACCCTAAGTGTTTCAAACATTCTTCTGAGAGGTCAGAGACCCCTTATTCAGAACTTTTATCCTGCTCTGGCAGAGGCAGGAATTAAACACAGGTCTTTCACCTCTCAGGTGGATGCTCTAAACATGGGATAAAAGTTATAGGGTGGACACTGTCTCTTGCTGAATTTCAAATGGGACCTGACCCAGTAGCTAGCTTCTGAACATGCCTATTAAATGTGCAACTTAGGTGCTTGAATTCCTGTCTTCCCCCAATTTATGATTTGCCCAAGGCTTAAGTGGGGATGCAGCATTTCACATGCTCAGAGGCAGAATCATGGCTACTTAAGGAGAAATTATCTTGAAAACTTAAACACTGAGGCTACATCTACACTGGCCCCTTCTTCGGAAGGGACATGCTAATTTCCAATTTCAGAATAGGGAAATCGATGGGGGATTTAAATATCCCCTGCGGGATTTAAATAAACATGGCTTTTTTTCCGGCTTGGGGAAAAGCTGGAAAAAAGCGTCTAGACTTTGAAGTAGGAATAAGAGATCCTCCGGAAAAGGGCTTTATTCCGGAGGATCATGCCAGTCTAGACGCTTTTTTCCAGCTTTTCCCCAAGCCGGAAAAAAAGCGGCGGCCATGTTTATTTAAATCCCGCGGGGGATATTTAAATCCCCCACGGATTTCCCTATTCCAAAGTCTGAAATTAGCATGTCCCTTCCGAAGAAGGGGCCAGTGTAGATGTAGCCTGAGTAAGTTTAGAGGCCTACAAGGGTTGTTAGGAGTTTTGTGGATTGCACAGCTGGAAATTAGGGGCCCACACCTGAAACGGGGATAAGGGGAGAAGAACAAGGAGAATTGAATGAAAGAAACAGGTGTGATCAATACAAATCTTCAGCTGAGGGAAATAGCATGGATGAGACCTTTTATATTAATCTGCTGTGTACTGATATATGTCAGAACGAGTTATGAAATACCCTTTTGACAAGTGAGAGAGACCTCCTGCTCTAAGAAAGAAAACACCATTTATGTGAAGAATTCTGTTGATGAGGCTTCCTTCTCCTTTGTATTGTAGGTTCACAAGAGCATGCTGTTATACTCATAGAAAATGAACAAGTAGTAAACAAATATCAAGAAAAAGAAATAGCTTAGGGAGATACTTCAGTTTGACTATAGATCACATCCCTTTGGACTATTGGAAACAGTCAATTCAGTACCCTTTCGGTTTCTATTTTAAGCTATCACAGGCACTAACTTTTGTTATTGCCAGTGGGTGCTTTGGAAGAGGTTTTTGTGTTGGAAGAAGGGAGAGGCTATTTTCAGCATACATAGATATGTCTGTCATATTCTAGTTATGTGTCTACCAGTGATTTCTTAGGGTATGTCTAGACTAGAGCTTTTCCGGGATACCAGAGGTATCCTGGAAAAGCTCTGCCACATCCAAGGAATATGTCCGCTTTTCCAAAAAAAATGTCAGGGAAGTGGACTCGTTTTGTTGGCATCCCTGTAAACCTCATTGCCCGAGGAAGAAGGGATGTTCTGAAAGAGGGTTTTTTCCTGACATTTGGCCCCGTGTAGATGGGCCAAATATTGGAAAAGCCTCTTTCGGAAGAAAAGTGGAAAAAGATACGCAAATTGTGGTTTGCAATTTGCATATCTTTTTCCGACTTTTTTTTGTAGTGTAGACATAGCCTAAGTGAGTGGGAAGGAGCTTTGGTGGAGGGGGTGGAGAGGAGTGAGCAGCGGGTGGGGGGGCTCAGAGGAGGGGGTGGAGGGGAGTGAGTGGGGGTGCCTCAGGGAAGGGAGTCTCAGGGAAAGAGATGGTGTGGGGAGAGGAAGAGTCAGAGTGGGAGTGGGGGCTCAGAGGAAGAGGTGCAGTGGAAGACGTGCCTTGGGGCACAGTGGAGATGGAGCGCTGGCAGGGCCTCAGGGGGAGGAAATCAAGCAAAGGTGGGATTGCTGGGAAGTTGGGATGGGGCTATAGTCTGGGAGTCAGTGGCTTCCCCACTTCTAGGGAGCTTCCAACACTCCTTCCAAGCCCCTCCAAACACCAGAGTCACACACTACCTATGACTATGGCTTGTGGGTGCTAAGCACCCCCTGGTTTTGTCAGTGAGCCCTGGAGCTTGAGCCCTGGAGCACCCATGGAATTGGCATCTATGCAAGCTATAATTCCAAAGCCACAGTTCTTCTATTAAAATGTCCATTTGTTCTTTGCGCCAGTCTCCTGATCTCTTTGTAGACATTTTTATTATTCATAAGGGTTATTTTAATACTCATTTAAAATTTTAAAGCATCTCCCTGATACTTTCTTATTTAAATTACAAATTGCTCACCAGGTGTCCAGGAATGAGGGAAGGTAATTCAAGTGCATAACTAGCCACTGTGCCAGCAAAAAACCTTTTTCTTGGCACTACCTATGTTCTTCTGTTGAACTCTTTTGGTTTATATTCAGTTTTGAAATTTGGGTTCAAGTAGCAAGAGCAAGATAGTTCTTTATGTGATGTTTGTCCTGATCTGCATACTAGTGTTTCTGGATCACTACACAGTTCATGTTGGAAGCACTTTTTAGAGGACAAAATTCAAATTCAAAATGACTGTGACAAATTGGAGAATTGGTCTCAATTCAAGAAGATGAAATTTAATAAAGATAAGTGCAAAGTACTTAACTTAGGAAGGAAAATCAGATGCACAACCACAAAATAGGGAATTGCTGACTAAAGAGTAGTTCTGCTGACATGAAAATGGGGGTTATAGTGAATCATAAATTAAATATGAATTAACAATGTGTTGTAGCTATGACAAAGGCTAATATCATTCTGGGGCATATTAACAGGAATGCCAGATACAAGACATGGGAGGTAATTGTCCCACTCTTCTTAGTACTGCTGAGGCCTAAGCTGTGGTTTTATGTCCCACACAGGGTGCTATGCTTTAAGAAAGATGTGGGCAAATTGAAGAGTCCAGTAAAGACTAACAGAAATGATAAAAGATTTAGAAAACCTGACCTATGAGGAAAGGTGAAAAAAACCAAAACCCTTGGTATGTTAATCCTGAAAAAACAAAGGCTGAAGGGGATCCCATTAACCGTTTGAAAATATGTTATTGGGTGTTATAAAGAGGTCTGTGATCAATTGTTCTCGATGTCTACTCAAGGTTCAATAAGAACTAATGGGATTAATCTTCAGCAAGGGAGATTTAGGATAAATATTAGGAGATTTTTAAGAACCGTTTTGATAAACACCTGTCAGGGATTATTTTTACGTTTACTTGGTCCTGCCTTGGTAT
Organism: Pelodiscus sinensis; assembly: GCF_052426305.1. Lineage (NCBI taxonomy): Eukaryota > Metazoa > Chordata > Testudines > Trionychidae > Pelodiscus > Pelodiscus sinensis. The sequence continues at coordinate 293,339,162 of NC_143052.1, read as the reverse complement.
AGGAGGGTCAATTTGATGACTTTGTGAGATCCCTTCCAGCACTACATTACTTTGATTCCATGTAAACTACACAGCAAGTGTTTGAGATAAACATACAAGCAGATCCTCCTGTAACCTTGAAAGGGAGAAGAGAAGAAGACTCAACAAAGTCCATTAGGGACTTTATCATGTAATCTAATTTACCTAGAAAGCATGTCAATAATACAGTCATAGGAGTTAAAGAAATCACATAGCTTGACTATAAACGTGTTATTTCAACAAAAGTAATTACTTACATTTCAATTTTTTTGCTGTATTGGTGAAGTTTGCACTACTATATTTTATCTGCCTTCACTTGTGCTGTGATTTAGAACTGAATGTAAAAAAGCTAAAGAGAATCTATTCTTGCCTGAGGTTACAAAACCGCTGTTTGTCATAAGTCTCTCACTTTTTAAAATAGTTTTAAGTTAGCACAATGAAATTATTGTGATGATCTCCTGCAGTGAATCTTAGAACTCAGAGACTAAATCATGCCCCATACAACCACCCAAGGGGTCTCTAATCATCTGGCAGCTGGATCAGTAACTGCATGGGAGTTGATGGGCATAAACTGCCACGTGGAAGAGGTATTCAGTGCTGTTGCTGGAGCCCTGTTGTCTCCAGGATATGAGGGTATGTCTACACTACCCTCCTAGTTCGAACTAGGAGGGTAATGTAGGCATACCGCACTTGCAAATGAAGCCGGGATTTGAATTTCCCGGGCTTCATTTGCATAAGCGTAGAACGTGGAACGAGGTGTACCGGTAGTTCGGATTAGGAATCCTAGTTCGAACTACCTAGTTCGAGCCCCGTGTAGCCGCGCTGCACGGGGTTCGAACCAGCGGGGATTTAAAAATGGCGGCTCCCCGCTTATGCAAATGAAGCCCGGGAAATTCAAATCCCGGGCTTCATTTGCAAGTGCGGTATGCCTACATTACCCCGCTAGTTCGAACTAGCGGGGTAGTGTAGACATACCCTGAGAGAGATGAGGTGGGTGAGGTAATATCTGCTATTGGACCAATTTCTGTTGGTCAGCGAGACTAATGGTTGAGCTACACATAGGGTGTCAGTTGTAGTTCATAACCACTATTAAAAATTTTTAAGTCAGGTCCTCCGAAATAAGGAGATTATCTGAAATTATATCGGGGAGGGGAAAGCGGGGGGGGGGGGGGGAGAGGAGTCTATCTATTTGCTTTCTGGTGTTCTAGTCTTAAATGTTTACATTTTTAGGTTTTTTCTCCACAGCCATGAAAACGAGGTCTGTCAAATGACTACAAAAGTAATAAATCATAAAATTACACTTCCCAAGATGAATCAGTTTTAATCACACCAATAAAAATAGAGTACCATTTATTTAAATATTTTGGATGTTTTCTACATTTTCAAATGTAGTGAATTTAATTACAACACAGAATTGGAATGCGAAGTGTACAGTGCTCACTTTATATTATTTTTATTAAATATTTGTAATATTTATATACCACATATGCTAATTGAGTAGAATGGAGCACGGAAGCTTGTCCTCTGGGAGAGTGGTCAAAGCGTAACTGGGAAATAAATACCTTGTAATAGTGGCTGCAAATGTGCCACGGGAACGCCTGTTCTCACTTTCAGGTGACTTTGTAAATAAGAAGTGAGTAGCATTATCTCCTGTATATGTAAACAAACTTGTGTGTCTTATCAGTTGGCTGAACAAGAAGTAGGACTGGGTGGACTAGGTGGCTCTAAAGTATTACATTGTGTTGTTTTTGTGTGCAGGTATGTAACACAAAAAGTCTGCATGTCTGAGTTGCACTTTCATGATTCAAATTGCACAACAGTACTTGTATAAGGAGAATTGAGAAATACTTTGTTTTTGTTTTACAGTGCAAATATTTGTAAAAAATAATACGAAGTGAGCCTGTGCACTTTGTGTTCCATGTTATAGTAGAAATCGATATATTTGATAATGCAGAAAAACAGCCAAAATATTTACAAGTCATTTAAATTAGTGTTCTATTATTGTTTAACAGTATCATCAAAACTGTGATTTATCACAAATAGTTTTTTTTAATCAAGCTAATTTGTTTTGAGTTTATCAAGTGAGTTAATGTGATTTAATTGACAGCCTTATGAAAACCTTTTTTTTTTTTAAATGAAAGCTGAGATTCTCATGTACTCACCTACATTTAGGAGTGGGGATCCTAAGAAGAGCACAGTGTATCAGAGAATTGGCAATAAAATTGTGAGAACTGGAAACACTGCTAAGCAGTATGTCCAGGGACCGTCCTATGAGGAGGGAGAAAGCCAGCGAGGGGAGACTTCTAGGAGGAGCTGCAACACTGTACTTAATTTTCTCTTAGGAAAGCTGTTACAGAGACTCTGCAACTTCAGGAAAGTAAACTGCCTCGGGCTGTATAACTTTTACTGTGCTGCCAGCTCCCTGCTGGGGCTGCTGTAGGCCATGTTCATTGCCAAGGAGCTGAGGAAAATCGCAAAGGGCCTGCAGTCACTCAGCTAAACTGACAGGGATCCAGAGAAGGGACTCAAGGGTCCTGTAATTAGCATAGAAACTCCAAATTGCCAAGAATCTTGTCCAAAAGCTGTATTGCCCCCAAGGCAAACATTATGACCAGAATTACTGACACTGAGTAGTATATTACTCCACATGAACCTTTATGGACTTTAACAGGAGACAACCCATGTAGAAAAGAACTATTCATTGTTTGCAACCGTATCAGTCTATTTCCACCATTATGATCATCCTTTAGGGCCAGACACATACTGTTACAGACAATGAATAGTTCTTAACACTGTGGGTTGTCTCCCATTAAAGTCCGTAGAGGTACGTGTGGAGTAAGATACTACTCAGTGTGAGGAATTCTGCCTGGGGGCAATACAGTTTTTGAACAAGATCCACAGCTGTTGTAAATTAATGTCACTCTAGTGTCTTCACAGCTGGGGTGTGAGCATATCCCTTTAAATAATTCACAGCCAGAGCTAATTTTTAAAAAGAATAATGGGCCCATTTCTCTTCTGCAGGGGAGCCGACAGTCTCGCTGAGCTCCTGGGCAAGGTGTGTGTGTATGTGTGTGGTGGGGGAAAGTCTCCATGATCCCAGAATTGGGAGGGCCTGTTGTATCATGCAAGCAAGGCACTAACAAACTTCAACAGGACTTTATTTACCAAAAGTGGAGCCTCTTTACAAAGCTACTGCATCCCTCAGTAGCTCTCACTCAGCCTCTGCTAAACTTCTCCCCACTCCTTCCTGTTTCCTGTGCTTCCAGACTCCCAACAGCCAATGCTCCCAGTTCTAATAACTACAAGCAGCATCTAAAACACCACATTCCCTCCTCTCTTAAGAAACGCTCTCAATTATAAAATAACCATTGATCTAACCACAGCAACAAATATGGAACAAGCCACTATACTGTTGGCAGAAATATTACACTGTAAATACTACATAACATAGTCTCTAGTCCAGATAGGTGGTCATCTGGGTCTGACAGACTGTCTCTCAAACCCCGGTTCCAGTGCAATGTCTTCTTCTGTACTATGGTGAAGTCATCCAACACGGGCTGGGTGTTGGCCTCATCTCCTCTTGGTGCATAGGCAGGTGCAAGATAAGAAGCATTCCATACCCGCCCATCAGAAAGTCGATAGGTGCAAGGTCCCCTCTTCTCAATGATTTTAAGAGGAGATGTGAATTTATGGTCCCCTTTGCATGGAATTCCAGGTTTTCTTGCTCTAACGAAGGAACCACACTCAAACTTTGGTTCCCTAGCACTCTGCCGTTTGTCTGTGAAAGCCTTATACTTTGCTTGGTTCTGTTCAACTTTTTTTCTCGCATCATCCTCTTTTGGTGCATCAGGTCTTGACTTTAACAATTCAGCAATGTTCAGTTTAGTATTCATCTGTTTTCCATGCAGTAACTCTGTGGGTGATCTTTGCATTATGGCATGTTGTGTAGCCCTGTATGCTTGCAAGAAATCAGTAGTGAAGGTTATCCATGATGGCCCTTCCAGTTTAGTCCTTTGCAAACTCTCTTTCATGCTTCTGTTAAACCTTTCGATTTCCCCATTGGCTTGAGGGTAATACAGGGATGATCTTCTATGTAAAATGTTCCTCTCTGCTAGAAAAGTTTCAAATTCCAGGAAAGTAAATTGACAACCATTATCTGAAAGCAGTTCTTCGGGGTTACCTTCCCTGCTAAAAACTGTAGAGAGGAACTTAATTACTATAGCAGAAGAGATTTGTGATATAAACGCTGCCTCAGGCCATTTACTGAAATAGTCTATTAAAGTGATGGCATAATGACAATAAATTGGAGCAGTATCAAAAGGTCCTACGATGTCAATTGCAACTTTTTCCCATGCAGAATCAGGAAGAGGAATAGGCTGCATCCCTCAGTAGCTCTCACTCAGCCCCTGCTAATCTTTTTCCCACTCCTTCCTGTTTCCTGTGCTTCCAGACTCCCAACAGCCAATGCTCCCAGTTCTAATAATTACAAACAGCATCTAAAACACCACAGGGCCTCACATGGAAGGGGCAGGGTTGGAGACAGCCAGTCCTCAGTGACACCCAGATCACGGGCAGACTGCCACCATCCATCCCTCCGAACTTCCTGCAGCTCACCACGTGGCACTCCAGCAGCCATTTAAAGGGCCCACTGTGGTGGCTGCTGGGAGCCCTGGGCCCTTCTGAATCACTGAACCCAGGTATAGTTTCAATCTTTGCCCCCTTTTCACTCCTCTCTCTCCCGTTGGCTGGCCTGCCTTCCTGTTTGTGCCAGTGTTGATCTAGAATTCAGCCCAGCATTTGGTTTATACAGAAAATAACATTCTTTTAGGGTGTGATTCTCCTCTCATACTGGAGAATCAGTAAATCAGAATTAACTCCATCAAAGTAAAAGGAGTTACCCTGGTGGAAAAACCCATGTGCATAAAAAGAGAATCTAGTATTTGGTCATAAAATCCAGAACACAACCAAGCAGTACTGAGTTCATTGTCTTCACTATGATACTGGGTGGATATTTTCAAATGTTAGTTTCTGACTATAGCTCTTTGTTTTGACATCGACATATAGGGCACATCTACTTCATTCAGAGGCATATACAGGAGGCCCCTGACTTGTGATGCGCTTCCGGAGGAAGCGTCGCAAGTCAGGGGCATCATAACTCGAACCTGCATTTACGGTAGGTGCTGTGCGCCATCGTAAATGCGGGCCAAGGACATAGGTCGGGGGTTTCCAGCCCCTTCTGCACTTACAAAAATGTGGAGAGTCGGAACTCAGGCGGTCGCATTTCGGGGGCCTCCTATACATAAAGATGGAGCCGCCCCGCTCCTTTAGCAAAGGTATAAATAGCACTGTTGACCACGTGGCACAGCTTGGGCAAGCAGAGACATGTGTGAAGGGTGTGGGGATGTTCGTATCCCGGCACCCTACATGCACAAGCCATGCTCCCCATCTATATTGCTATTTTTAGCAGAGTAGTGTCTGACTCCCTCCCTTTGGTTTGAGCCCTTCCCCACTGCAGTGGGGACAGTCTCTAGCGGCAGGGAAAGGATGAGCCTTTCCCCACTGCCAGAATCTTACCCTGAGGTGTGGAGAGATTTCTGCAGCTCCCTTCTGCCAAAACCTGACACTGACATGTAGCTACATACCCCTTTATGGATGGGGCCTGCCCCTCACTTCTCTGTACCCATGTATATGCACACTACCCACCACCACAAATGTTGTGTAGATGCAGTCTGAGGCTACAGTAACTGTTGGCACACATTACAAGACTGACATCAAAGTAGTACCAATGCTAAGGAAGCAGATGCACGTAATGTGTTTGTGGAATTTGAATAAATATGGCAATATTCCGCCTAATAGTACTCCACTGATACATTGAACCAAGGTCTTCTCTGTTTGAAAATATTTGGAATATAATCTGTCATGTTGGTTCCAAGAAATATGCACATTAATATCTTTTCCATGGAAGTATACTTCCTGGGTTTAAAAAAAAAGAGGGTGGGGAATTACAGACCTTGTCTTTCACTAAATTTTCTTCCAAAAATCTTTTTGAAGACTAATATCCATTAGGTGATGCACCTAAATGGCTCTCTCTCTTGGTTTATGAGCAAAGATTTTGTTGCTAATATTTAATTATAAAGAACCTCATCCATCAATCAGTCTTGGCAAGCTCTACCAAAAATTCAAGGTCTTCTGGGCAGCAGCCCAGTGATTATATGAGAATCTGCCACAGGTCCCAGAATGCTACAATGTAGGAGTTGCTTTCTCAGCAGCCATAAGTTAACAGTGGATCTAAATCCAAAAAAGTTGCTTGAAGCAGAAAGAACCTGCAGCTGGGGATTGTATGACTGTGGAGGGCAATATGAATGGGTCGGTGGCCAGCCAGGATCATCACTTAGCAACAGGGGCTTGGTACATGCCAGCAAAGGCCACCTTTGGTGGAGTTTCTGGGGGATTTTGGGATGGCATTAGAGATTCACAGATTTTAAGAAGAAATTATGATCTAACCTTCTACGTAACACAGTTCAAAGAATATAACTTGGTGAACTCTGCCCTACCACAGTATATAAAAAGACATGTAGTCTTTAGAAAAGGAGAGGGTAGCTTTTTTCAAGTGTCATACTACAGCTGTGTTTGGCTATTCAGACTGAGCCACATACCATTCAATTTCATTCAAGCTTGACCAGGCGGTAGCTCTCCAGCTTCTGCCATGAGCACCAAAGAACTGAAAGCCTTTTTGTCCAGATCCACAGAGCCATAGGTGTTGCAATGCTAAGTGTGTCATAATCTTTAACATATACAGTAAAACTCCAATAGTCCGGCATCCAATTATACGGTACTCCCGATAGTCCGGCATCAAAATGGCAAGAGCCTAGTGAGTGAGCTTTGGCAAAAAACGAGTCACAAGGCATCAGCAGCATCAGCTGAACCAAGTGAAACTGGATGGGACCGAGTCAGTCTGCCACTAGCATATTGTGACGCTGGACAGTGCTTGTGCTACAATAAAAAGGGTTAAAAACATGTTATATACAGTATATACTGTGTGTATATATATATATATACACATATATATATATAAAACCAGTCTATAGTACCTTCTGATAGTCCAGCATGTTCGATAATCCAGCACCACCTAGGTCCCAAAGGTTCTGGATTATTGGAAGACTACTGTATATCCTCACAACACCTTCGTGAGGTAGGGGAGTACTGTTATCCTCATTTCACAATTGGAGAATTGAGTCACAGAGAGGCTATATGGGCCAGTGGTGGCTAGGTAGGGGAACCCTGGTGTCAGCCAGGCCAGATGGCTTCTGGGAGCCTCTGGCCTGGCCAAGGGAATCTCCGGTGTCAGTGGGGTCAGGTGGCTGGAGTGGCTCCGCCTGGGGAACCCCGAGAACTTCCCAGAGGCAGCAGGGTCACACAGTGGCCTAGGAGCCCCATCCAGGAAACCCCGGTGGCAGGACCAGGTAGCAACCAGGAGGCTTAGGCACAGGAGGGGAACCCCCTGGTGGTAGTGGGTTCGGCGGCAGCCAGATGGCCCTAATCAGGAACTCTCTGGGAGCAGCGGAGCTTGGCCACAGCATCAGGGCAGGCAGAGGCTGGGTGGCCTTGGGACTGGGAAACCCCAAGTAATCCCCGGAGGAACCAGGACCAGCAGGGGTGGGGAACCCCAGCCTTGCGTGCCCCAGGGAAAGGGACTGGCAGTGGGGCAGCCAGAAGTGGAGCATTGACCTCCCATGGGCCAGGATGGGTCAGGTACCGAGGGTGCTGGACCATGGAGGTCCAACTTGTACTTCTTAATTCCTTTTCAAAAGGGCTGGAAGGGACTTCAAGTCATGTAGTCCATCCCCTCACACCAAGCAGGATTAAGTATGCCTAATCCATTCCTGACAGATGTTTATCTAACTTGTTCTTAAAGTTACTAGGACAGGAATTCAACAACCTCCCAAGATAACATGTTCTTGTGCTTAATGATCATTATATTTAGAAAGTTTTCCCCAATATTTGAGTTAAACCTCCCTTGTTGCAAGTTAAGGCCAGGTCTACACTAGATCTGGAAGGTCAGGTTAAGTTACGCAATTCAAGCTGGAGTCAGCTTACCTTAAGCCAAGCATGGCAACATCTTCACAGAGGGAGGCCAACAGGAGCAATTGCTTCCATCGACTTCTCTTACTCGTCATGACTGTGAGGAATACTGATCCCGACTGAAATCATAGTGTTTGATTTAGCAGGTCTTAACTAGACCCGCTAAATCAAACATCAAAAGATCGATCTCTGGCATGGCAAGTGAAGACATAGTCTAAGAGGGTTATTTTTTGTTCTACCCTCTGTGGATATGGAGAGCATCGTCTTTATAAAAACCTTTGACATATTTGAAGACTGGTATCATGTCCCCCGTCAGCCTTCTTTTCTATAGCTTCAACATGCCCAATTCTTTCAACTTTTTTCATAGGACTTGTTTTGTAAACATCTTATCATTTTTGTTGCTCTCCTCTGAACTCTCTCCAGTATATTACATCTTTCTTGGTATGGTGCCCAAAACTGGATGTAGAACATCAGCTGAGGTCTCGACATTGCTAAGTAGAGTGCAACAATGATCTTCTGCATCTTACATACAACAATCTGATTAATACAACCTAGAATGATATTTACCTTTTTTGCAACAGCTCCATTCTGTAGTCTCATTCAATTTGTGATCCCCTGTAGTTCCAGATCCTTTTCAGCATTATAAATGCCTCATCAGTTATTCCCCACTTTGTATTAGGAAGGAAAAGTCAAATGCACTAAGCACAGCACTTTGCATTGTCTTTATTGAATTTCATCTTATTCATCTCAGACCAATTCTCCAATTTATGAAGATCATTCGGAATTCTAATTCAGTCCTATAAGTGCTTCCAATTCCTCCCAGCTTGGGGCCATCTGAAAATGTTATGTGCATATCCTCCACTCTATCATATAAGTTATTAATGAAAATTCTGAATAGTACTGTTCCAAGGACAACCCCTGTGATATATAACCTTGAAGTTTTATAAAATCCTAGGGTTGAAAGAGACCTCAGGAGCTCATTGAGTACAACCCCCTGCTAAAAACAGGACCAATCCCATGTAAATCATCCCAGCCAGGGCTTTGTCAAGCTGTAACTTAAGAACCTCTAGGGATGGAAATGCCACCACCTCCCTAGGTAACCCATTCCAGTGCTTCACCACCCTCCTAGTGAAATAGTTTTTCCTAAACAGTTCCTAAATCATTTGAAAGTGAACCATTCCTAACTACTCTTTGAGAATGGTCTCCAACCTGATTCAGGCCCATGAAAGGAAAGAAGAGGGGATGCTGTACACCTGGGTGTTTCTGGTATGACAACTCTGAAATGGAAGCTCCAAGCGTTCTTTTTAAATTAAAAATGGCAGAGGCTTGGGATTTCTTTTCTCATTGTAATGATAGAGCTGCACATACTGCATCTGACCCCTAACTGGGATCATACATCACAGCCACATCCCTTAGAAATCCAGTACGAAGGTTAGAAAAAGTGCCAAATGTGCAAACAGATAATTTCTAGGTTCAGACATTTTGTCTAAGGATTCTAGCCCATACTTTCTAGAACACAAATTCTCCTTAGAGCTATATGGGCTTGTAGGACATAGGTGAATGAAGCATTCATTAAAAACAATTTAGAGATGTAAGCAGGGGCTGAACTGCTGCTTGCTGTCAGCCAGCTGAAAGGAGGGGTGGGTGTGCCCACTACAGTTGTTTAGCTCTACAAGGTAATTAACTGTTAACTGTTGACATGTAAATACTGCTCAGGAGAGAATCCAAGGTGTGGCTATGTAAATCCCATTCAGCCAGGGCTGATGGAGGGTCAGTGTTGGAATGGAATGTGGAGAATTGTATATAATTTGGGACTGTTGTGGGGGTCACTAATCATGCTACCCCTAAATGTGGGAACTGTCAAACATGCCACCAGTGCTTGCAGGAGAGACACCACCATCATGGTAAGAGGTCTCGGAAGAACAAGCCTCCCCCCTTCCAGAGTTGAGTGAACAGAGCTGGGGGAAAGGGTTAAAGGACTTGAGTCAGCCTGCTTCACACCTACCAGGTGTGAGCTATAAGACTGGCCCAGCCTGCACCTTTCCCCCTTTGTTATAAGGACAGACCTAAAGCAGACTCCCTGAGGAGTCTTTTTGTTTGCTAGTCCAGTGAAAGCTGGATTCATTTGAGAGCTGAAATCACTGGTTTGGCTGAGAGTTGAAATCACTAAGCTGAAATCACTGGTTTGGCTGAGAGCCAGACCTACTGCAGCCAGTAGAGTGGCAGCAGGCGAGGAGCGGCGACTAGCGGTGTGGCGTGGTGCGGCAGCAGGCGAAGAGCAGCCATCTGTGACGTGGAGCGGCGGCAGGTGAGGAGCGGCCATTAGCGGCGTGGCGTGGAGCAGTGGCAGGCGAGGAGCGGCCATTAGCGGCGTGGCGTGGAGCGGCGGCAGGCGAGGAGCGGCCATTAGCGGCGTGGCGTGGAGCGGCGGCAGGCGAGGAGCGGCCATTAGCGGCGTGGCGTGGAGCGGCGGCAGGCGAGGAGCGGCCATTAGCGGCGTGGCGTGGAGCGGCAGCAGGCGAGAAGCGGCGACAGGTGCCCAGCGGAGCGTCCAGAGGTGTGGGACGAGACAGCTGGTGAAGCGTAGCAGAGTTTCATATAAGGTGCCCCCTATCTATCTCCCCACCCCCATTTCTACCCAGGTTGGGAGGTGAAACCCTGTGGGTGAACTTTGGGACTCTGGGTGGCACAGAGACTTTTGGGGAGTCGGTGGACTTTGGGCGAATCTTGGCCGGGGTGGGGGCTCATGTTTGGGTTATGAACTCTGTTTGTGGTGTTTTCTCCAAGCTAATGCCGTATGAATTCTTCCTCTGTTTCATTAAATGTTCTTTCCCTACACTCAGACTCAGTGCTTGCGAGTGGGGAAGCATTGCCTCTCAGAGGCGCCCAGGGGTGCGTGAATTTCCCAGATCACTGGGTGGGGGCTCGAGCCGGTTCTTTGTGAGATTGACCCCAAGATATTGAACCCAGCCCTGGTTCCTGCCAGGCCTAACCGGCAGAAGGGCTACAGATATATAGACTGAAGAGGGAAGATTGTAACAGTGGCGAGCTCTTTCTTCCAAACTAAACACCGTAGATTTTCAGAGTCTATTTTTGGAGAGCAACACTACCTACAGCATCAAATATTGAGAGAGAATGATGGATGTATTTGGGTCATACTTTATGCAGGACCAGACTAAAGAACTTTGGAGCCCTGTGCTTGATGCAAGTTGGGGGTTCCCCCCCTTCCTTGGAGTAGAGCTCTGCTTGAGTTGCTGCCAGCCCTCCACAGCATACCAAGCTCCTGCACAGGGGCTACTCACCAAAGCACCCTTGCCCCATACATACCAACCCCACCTTGCACAGGTCCCAGAACGCATCTTCCACTCCACACACTCATGCCCCACACCACACATAGGCTTCTGAATGCTCCCTTCTCCACAAATACCCCAACAACTCTCTACCAGCCTCCACGTATCCTGACAACCCACACCCACATCCTAGCAACCCTGACACCTTGCATGACATAGTCCCCAGCAACTCACCCCCAACATCCCATCCCCCATCCCCACTGGCCCCCCATGCCACCACAACTCAGCCCGCTGAACCCCCACAATTCCCACCTACCCTAATTAAATATCCATTGCTCATCAGCCCCAGGCACTCATTGGTACACCCTGACTCAATGCTCCATTCTGGTGCTGGGCTAAGGCATCTCCTTCCAACCCTGGTTGCCCAGCACTGCTCACTCCCATCTCCTGCCCTGCACTCACATGGCCCTTTGCAGCTTATGTTTGGCTTCTTGACAGGGGGCGGAGGCCTAAATTTGAGTGAGTGGCATTGTGATCTGGTGTGTGAGGTCACAGCGATGCTCAGGCCTAGTGGTTAGGGGCCCTCCTGAGATGGGGTCCTGTGCAAGCACATTGAGAAATCCAGGCTATACAATATACAATACCAGCACCACCAACAGACCATCCACATCAAGTGACAATCTGCACACCACAAGGAAAGAGGAAAAGAGGGTGACCAAGAGGAACATAACCTAGAACATGAGAGAAAGAAGCCAAATCCATCAACGTGACACTAAGGAGCCTGAACAGACCTGCACAAGACCGAAATAAATGGCAGAAAATGGACATTTTAGGAACCTGACGGTGCAGGAGGATAAAAAAAGACTGAAGCAGTTTTTGAAGGGCAGGGACCTTGTCTTACTTTGTTTTCATGCAGCACCTAGCACTATGGAGCCTTAATTCTAATTGGGAATTTTATGTGCTGCCACAATATAAATATGAAATAATTGTACAAATAACAATAGGTATGCTTTACTGAGTGGCCCTATGTGTTATTGTGCAATTTGCAGGGCAAGTTAAGTGTTGCTCAGGTTTAAGCAACAGCAAATGGCTAAGCACACTAGAAAATCTGTAATATATTATTCCTGACTGATGTCATCAATTCAAAGGTCCTGATTCCACTGTCTTCCATAGAATTACACCCTGAATCTTTCCATGTTATCAAAGCATAATTAGAGCCTCACTATAAAAAAACAAAGTAGAAATAAGCCAATTTGGAGACATACATTAAGATTCTCAAAAGACTGAAGATCATAATCAAAGGAATCCAAAAAGCAGAGAAGCTGAACAGATTTGGCTACTCACAGAATGAGAATGCATCTGTTCTAACCCAGAATTTTTGTAATTAATGTAGAATACAGTACAGCAGAATTATTTCTGATAAAATAATAGTTTAAGGTCAGGAAGATATAACCTATGAATATAACTTGAATCATAATAATAAGAAATAATAAAGATTAGAATTTGCAGTCAAAACACTGCTAAGAAGGTGAATAGGACATTTAATGAAGCAAAGGAATCCATGGATATTTAAGGTGAACATTGAGAAAGAAATGGTAACGTTATAATAGTCATATATTTATTTAGTGACTTTCATCCTAGAGGAGCCCACAGCATTTTACAAAATGTTAGACAAACTAAATAAACAGATCACTTTACCCACTGCTGAAGTGCTGCTGCCTTTCATGTAAACAGCCATTTAACAATTCACACACACACTGCAGAACCATCTGGGACTGGAAGAGTAAAAGAATATCATATCCATTTGGAACAGCAGGCAGATAAGATACAATTATCTGAGTGAGAATTTGGCTAGGACACTGGCTTTAAGAACCTATCGTACTCTTTGAAAAATAAAATGTTCTCTGTCTTTCTCTCTTTTTAAAACCCTATACTTTCTGCTGGAATTACTTTAATCTACTATACATCTGGGGGTATGTCTACACTACCCTCCTAGTTCGAACTAGGAGGGTAATGTATGCATACCGCACTTGCTAATGAAGCCCGGGATTTGAATTTCCCGGGCTTCATTAGCATAAGCGGGGAGCCGCCATTTTTAAACCCCGCTGCTTCGAACCCCGTGTAGCGCGGCTACACGGGGCTCGAACTAGGTAGTTCGGACTAGGGTGCCTATTCCGTAACTACCGTTACTCCTCGTGAAACTAATAATGAAATAGGCTATTTTGAAATACACTTGAAATAAGCTATGCAATTTGAGTAACACAAATTGCGTCACTTATTTTGAGCTAAGGGTGCTGTGTAGACGCACCCCTGTATAATACAGCTTATAGAATTTCCCAGCACAAACTTCTGCTTCAAAGCCACTCCTGAAAGTTGAACTGGAACCTGTTGTAGTAAAAGCAGGAGTTTTTCAGGGTCTGAGTCAAATGTTTTATTAATGTTTAATTAAAGTCCCTTTAATTAAGGTTGTTCCTACCTCTTCACCATTTGACCAGAGAAAACACATTTGGTGTGGTTTCATGGCTTTTAATCAACAGCATAAGCAATTATAACGTTAGCTAATTTATTAAACTTCCCTAAAATACTAAACAATATGAAAATTAGATTGAGATTACAACATAAGTCAAGTTATTCAAATCAAGAAGTTAGCACCAATGTACATTAAAGTTGGTTATCTAAATCTTTGCATGACAACAATAAGTAAGCAAATTGCAAAGTTAACATAACATCAATGATTGAATTACTTATTACATATTTCTATCTCTATGCATTTTATTTAGAAGTTGGAATCTGTACATATTCGAGATGACCTGTAGTGATCCATGGTAAGTTTTGCTTTGAATCTAGGTTAATTGATGTCAAATGGTAACGTGCTATAGAAGCGTATAACCATAACCACACATTATTACTGCTACCACCCATGCCTAAAAGGTCTAGAACAAATCTTTCCTCTCAGGTGTCACTGCATAGGCATCCTGTTAAGGAAACAAAAAGAGGAAGAAGTTACTTAAAAAAAGAAAAGATATCAGTTTGACTGGCTGGTGGAGCATCAGAGTTAGCCAGAAGCTAGTGAATCTCACGTTGGTTGTGTTGTCAGTAGATGTTCCAAATTTTTATGATCTGCCTATACATGGACAAAGGTGAAGCCCTCTCAGGGTATGTCTAGGCTTGCCCCCTACTTGGAAGTAGGGAGGCAAATGAAGCATACTGAAGTTGCAAATCAAGTGCGGGATTTAAATATCCCATGCTTGATTAGCATATTTGCATCTGGTCGCCATTTTAAAACGCCGGTCGCCCAATGTAACTTGCCACATGTAGACACAGTAGTCTGATTTAAATCCTTTCCCTCATGAGGAATACCAGTTAATTCGAGGGAAGGGATTTAAATCGGACTACCACGTCTACACGCGGCAAGTTACATCGGGTGACTGGCATTTTAAAATGGCGACTGACTGCGAATATGCTAATCAAGCGTGGGATATTTAAATCCTGTGCTTGATTTTCAACTTTGGCATGCTTCGTTTGTCTCCCTACTTCCAAGTAGGGGGCAAGTGTAGATGTACCCTCTAGGAGTTAGCAATACTCTTTTAAGATGAACGTTCAGTCTCATATATCATAATTTCTCTCAGTGGAAGTAAATTTCTGAGAGAAAAAAGTGCAGGTATGATGCATCTGCTGAGGGCTTGTAAACTGCAAGAGAGCCATATCTATCACAATGGTCAAGGCACTGATTTCAATGATGAAAGCCTTGCGAGGCCCAGATGAGTCAAAATGGAGGGTAGAAAAACATTTTCAAACTGTCAAAAACAACCCATGTGTATATGGACCAACTAAACATAGTCCTCTTCTTGAGGAGGGATATTGTAGGCGCTATCAAGTTAGAGAATCCAGTAAAAAATTGTCAACCTGAGGAACTACTGAACTTTTCATATATTTGACAATTGCTCCCACTCAGTGATGGATGTAAATCTACAGAGGTCCATAGCGAGTCTCACTGGAGAGATGATATCACCCAGATTGCAGACAGGGATCACTAGTGGCTTCCATCAGTCTTTTCCCTACCTTCTTGGTCTCCTTTATCTTTTATCATCCTCTTTGGTGCACGCCTAGAACTCTGCCATAAATTCTCATACACACTTTCTTCATCCACCTGAAGGGGAGTAGGGATAGCTCAGTGGTTTGAGCATTGACCAAGGTTGTGAATTCAATCCTTGAGGGGGAGCCATTTAGGGATCTGGGGCAAATCTGTGAGGGATAGTACTTGGTCCTGCCATGAGGGTAGGGGATTGGACTTGATGGCCTCTCAAAGTCCCTGCCAGCTCTGAGGTAGGTATATCTCCATATCCCTTTCTCTTTGTTTCTAGGTTACTTTCGCCACATCTTGGAGAGATTCCTTGTCTCCCCCTGGAACCTCTCACTCATCTTCTGTTCCCCTTCAACAGAAACAATAATGTAGGGGAAATAATGTTCAGAAACTGATAGGTAGGCAGGCTGATTGACACCCCTCTATTTGCACTCCCCATTAATACTACCATTCTGTTATTTGTGGGCACGCTCCTGTTTTTTCCTTCTTCCACTACAGCTACACTACAAGCTTTTTCCAGAAGAGGAAATGCAAACGGAGTGCTCATTTTCATATGTTGCACTCTCATTTGCATTTTCTTTTCTGATCCTTTTTGCAGAAAAGGTTTGTGTGCAAAAAAGTGCTGTGTAAATGGCGCCTGTTTGAGCAAAAACCCCCTTTTGCAGAAGAGAAGAAGTGCAAGACGGGATCTTGTGCAAAAGGGGGTTTTTGCTCAAAAAGGCGCCATCTACAAAGTGCTTTTTTGTACAAAAACTTCTTCTGCAAAAAGGATCGGAAGAGAAAATGCAAATGAATGTGACATATGTAAATGAGCACTCTATCTGCATTTCCTCTTCCGGAAAAAGCTTATAGCGCAGCTGTAGCATTCATGTAGAAACTTCTGGCCTCCTCTCACCATCCTTCCTCTATTGGTAAAGGATGAAGCTGTAATTCATCTCAGAGTAAATAATTTCATTTTCTCCGGGTCTTATATACATTTTAAGCCCTTGAGGGCATAGCATTATTCACACAATGGAAGAATTAGGGCTCTTTTGCCTTTACCTTCACAGCTTTAATCAGGATCCAGATGTTAGTTGCCATGGTAACAGCATCCATCATGCAGAAGACAATAGCATAGGTGGTCAGTTTTGAATAAAAAATGCAGATACATTTTAGTGCAAGGGATGGAAGCATCAGTGCAGAATTCAGCCTGATCAGGCACAAAATTAATAAACAGGATGAAAGGTTGCCAAGGGGCGAAATGGAGAGACGAGTGAATTCAGGATGCTGAGTCTTTATTATCCTATTCTATTCTATTTAGGTTCATATTTCCACACTTATCACCACAGTCTCTGAGCACCTTCCAGCAGTGCATTAAGCCATGTAGCTAACACGTTTCATGCATGGCTTGTGTTCTTACTCATCTTGTCCCCAGGGGATAACTGTGTGTGCAGCAGTATTTGGTTTTGTTTTGTTTTTTATATATAAACGTTACTATATCTTTGTCAGAGAAAGCAGAATAAAGAAGGGCACCTTCACTTTTAGTGAAAAGTAGTTTGTGATGGTCCTTAATTCTCCTGGCATTTACTCCAGAGTCACAGACCAGTCTCCCAAGAAAGCTCTGTCTGCTGCACAGCTAGCTTATGTGAGAAAGCTTATTTATGCTAAGGCGTAGTGTTATTAACTCCAGACATGATGCAGTCTTTGACAATACCTTTGGCCCAGGCCATTGATTGTTTGTTGACAAATAGGCTTTCTTCCTGCTGGATGATTTATGATTAGCTCATAGAAAAAAAATGACGGAACAGTTTTCTGTGAGAAAATTCTGATTCAACAAAACCAATAGGTTTTGTGGAAATGTATCGGTTTTGTCTCAATTTTCCCAGGAAATTTTTGAGAGAGTTAATTTCAGCATTATTATTTCAACTATTAAAATTAATTATAGTACTTGAATAAAGTCAAAAGAGAATGTTTTAAAGGTTTTAATTTTCTGAATATTTCATTTGGACAAAAATCCAGAGATTTTGACTATATCATTCCATGTGGGGATAAAATCAGATTTAGACATCTTGAAATTTCCAGCATGATAGAAATTCCGAATTCCACCCATCTCCATTTATGATATTCCTATACTATTGTATACAGCGTTGCTCCTTACTGGCTAGATTGAAACTTTACCTGCATGCCTGTGCTGGGGAGAAAGAGTAATTGTAGTTCTACACATGACCATGTAGTTGGTTGTACCATAACCCCTCTATTGTTCACAACTAAACCTCAGCAGCACATGACTGAAGGCTACTACAGGGTGAGTAAGCTAGTGCACCTCTGGTGTATCAGTCAGTACGTGCATCGTGCTGTTGCATGGATCTGTGGACTGAGATAAGAAGTGCAGACCATGTCTTGTGTTTCAGTAGTCCTCCACCCCATTCCCAAAATACACTGAATCCTGACCTTTACCCGAACCTCCAGAGGTGCCCATCCCTCTGTTTTCACTGGTCGTAGTGAGCTGCACTGACCACACCAGATTACATCAGAACAGTTTTGCACTGCGTTGTTTTGATCAGTACTGGTGAACATGGATCCTGCTCTGAGAGCGGCTATGTGGCTTACTGACCACATCTGGGTGCTGGTCAATGTGTGGTGAGAGTATATTGTTCTTGACGACTTCGCCTAGAGCAGACCAGGACATTTCAGGGAGGAGGAAACAGAGGTGGGCATTTAAAATGGCCTTGAGCAAGACCTGGGTATAAATCAATGACTGTACTGTATTGATTTACCAGGAAGAAGTCATATGCATGTGAGTAAATCTATGTTTTAAAAACACAGTCATGAAGAAAACACTGTGCAGCTGTGCCTGTGGGTTGAAGCTGAGACTGGCTGAAGTGAGGGAAGGGAACAATTATAGAACAGTTTGGTTGTCTGAAGCAAAGAGAACAGCAATGGTCTTTTTTTTCCTTTGGAAGATTGCAGCACTTAAACTGCCTCTTCCATGCTGCACAATTTGGAGGAAATGGGGGTGGCAGAAGCATCTGGTCTTGTAGTTGGATAAATATTGTGTTGGGTCTTTTTGTAGTAGAGCGGCAAAGGGTGTTGTGGTGCTGATCTGAAACTTCAAGGAACCAGACAAAACTGTGGTGTGTCTTATTCTTTTCCTGTCCTTTTCATGATTGGTAGGCAGGCAAGCAGCAGGATTTTCTCGTGATCCAATGGTGTGTGTTGAGAATGTTGAGAATAGAGTCAATTTCCAGTTGAATTACCTCCCAGTCCTATACGTGTATTTCTGCAAATTTCTGGGGGTATGTCTACACTACCCTGCTAGTTCGAACTAGCGGGGTAATGTAGGCATACCGCACTTGCAAATGAAGCCCGGGATTTGAATTTCCCGGGCTTCATTTGCATAAGCGGGGAGCCGCCATTTTTAAAACCCCGCTGGTTCGAACCCCTTGCAGCACGGCTACACGGGGCACGAACTAGGTAGTTCGAACTAGGCTTCCTAGTTCGAACTACCGTTACTCCTCATTTCACGAGGATCCATGTAACCCGGGGACTGCCTGTATAAATCATCCAAGCAAAATATAATCATTTGCGTTTCATTTGATGAAACTTTGTTTCAGGATTTTCTTCATTTTCCAAAGTTGTCTGGATTAAATTGCTATTAATTAAGCTTTCAAAGGGTATGTCTACACTACCCCGCTAGTTCGAACTAGCGGGGTAATGTATGCATACCGCACTTGCTAATGAAGCCCGGGATTTGAATTTCCCGGGCTTCATTAGCATAAGCGGGGAGCCGCCATTTTTAAATCCCCGCTGCTTCGAACCCCGTGTAGCGCGGCTACACGGGGCTCGAACTAGGTAGTTCGGACTAGGGTCCTATTCCGAACTACCGGTACTCCTCGTGAAACGAGGTGTACCGGTAGTTCGGAATAGGCACCCTAGTCCGAACTACCTAGTTCGAGCCCCGTGTAGCCGCGCTACACGGGGTTCGAAGCAGCGGGGATTTAAAAATGGCGGCTCCCCGCTTATGCTAATGAAGCCCGGGAAATTCAAATCCCGGGCTTCATTAGCAAATGCGGTATGCATACATTACCCCGCTAGTTCGAACTAGCGGGGTAGTGTAGACATACCCATACTGACTGTGGCAATGTCATCATTCAAAAACACAGTGCTGACATAAATTGTAATAACTCCAGAGGGTTAGTAGTGATGAAAAATTAGTTCATTATTTATGGAAATATAAAAGGAATTAAGATTGTTTAATCAAGAGTTTTTAATTTCATGTTTCTAATTACAAAGCTGAAAATATTAAAATTTTGCTTAACATTGAAATAAATACAACAAAATGTGAATCATAACAATATAGGCCACAGTAATGTACTATTCCTTACCGAAGCATCTTAACCGAAAATGCAAACTGAGGGCTTTAAATTCAAAGGAATGATTTCTATTGACTTCAGTGAGTTTTGGATCAGGCCTTGAGTACCTTAGCAGGGATGGTAGTCAAAGCTTCTAGAGCCACACAGATTGTCACTAAAAGAAGCCTTTCATTCATCACTAGAAAAGAGAATGGATGATCAAAAAACTATTCTGGCCTGCCCACCTTGGTCTTTCTTCCCTTCATATATATTCCTCCCTCCCTTAGCCCCAATTATTATTAGACAGTTGGTTCAGTGGCATGCTTTCCACAGAGATGGATTATTTCTTTTCAAATCACCTCTCGTCTATTGGGTATAGAAAGTTTTTATATTGCTGTCACATTCCAGGTGCAATCCAGACCCGTGACAGGTATGTCACCAGCTGCCCTGCAACCTGGCATGCCTCGAAGTCATTTGCTGCTGTAGTTCCCAAACCAGGCCCTTCAGAAACCACCAACCAACAGACAAGTCACACCCTGAATGTCTGTGTACAGCTGACAGCAAAACTCCAGTTACTGTCGAGCTTCCACCAGTCTTGGTTGCCACTTGCAGGGTAATCCCAACATACTTCTGGTTTTGAATTCCTGGACAGTTCAGATATTAAAGGTCCACAGCCCTAAGAAGGGTACAATATCCAATAGTTTGTCACTTTAAATGGAGTTATCTAAACAATTCAGTTTGAATACAACAGTGGATTAGTTTTGATTAAAGAACAAAATAAGTTTATGTAGCTACAAAGAGAGAGATTTTAAGAGAGTACAAGCATAAGCATACAAGTCAGAAACAGTTGCAAAAGAAATAAAGATAAAATACTTTTTAGTGTCAAAACTGAACAAACTAGACTTGGTTCAAGATCAAATTCATACCACATATTCTCAGCAATACAGCTGATCAAACTTCGGGTCAGAATCCCTCACCGAGTCAAATGGCTGCTTCTTTTGTCTTCTTTGGTGAATGAGAAAGAGAGATGGATAGGGAAACATACCTTAGGATGGTTTTGCCCCTCACTCTCATATTCCAGTCATCCCTTCAAAATGCATTTTCCTGAAGTTTATCTGTAGATAAAGTTCATTCCCGCTATGAGGATGGAACCATGTGTTTTGTGGTAAAACAGTTCCATGCTGTTGTGTGCTAAAATGTAAATGAACATGTTTCTGTCCCCTTTCTTTGCCTGAAAAGGTCATTTGACAGTGGCTTGCCCAACAACTTTGATGACTGTCTGGAGGAGGGGTGGCCAACCCATTCTGGGCAAAGAGCCAAGATATCAGTGGATCCAGTACGAAGACCTGGGGCAAAGTTGTCAAGGGGGGAAAAAGAAAAGACTGCCCTTTTTATCCCTTTGAAAGGAGCCCCTGGTCATGTTTGGTTGAGAAAAAGAAAAGAAAAAGCCTCTGCCCCTTTAACCACATTTAAACATGTTTTGAGGGGGAAGAGAGGACTGTTTTTGGGGGCGCAGGGGCAGCATGGGTGGGAACTTCGCGAGCCGCACCCGGTGCGGGGGAAGAGCCACATGCAGCTCGTGAGTCTTGGGTTGGCCACAGCTGGTCTAGAGACATCAGCATGTCTTTTGTCTTTGAGGAACAGGTTTGTGCACTCCTCAGACAGGTCTGGTAACCACATTTCTATCATAATTTCACTTATATTCATAAATTAACATATAATGTTGCTACATATATTTGACCATGATATTACTGCCCAGTGAGTTGTTTTCAAGTGATACCTCGCAGGGCATATTTTGTACAAAATTTATTTCTATAATGGGTGTGAGTACAGGAATGCATTCAGTCACAATGGCATATTTACTCTATTTTCCTGTTTTCTTTCTCTTTTGCTTAGGGACAAACAAATTCAGCATTTCTCCTTTTGTTTTAACTCCCAGCTCCCCAAGTCTCAACTGTGGTATCTGAACATCCTGTCTTAGAGCAGTTTTTTAATCCACCTATTATTAGTAGTGATTTACAGATCTGCTCCAGCTTCACTCATTGCTGTCTGTGAACAATTAAGGTTAGTTACCTTACTCAGATTGATTGTACAGCTATCCTGGCTTGAAAATTTTAGGCAGATGAATGTATCTAATTAGCCAGGCCCTGGAACACTCAGGGTATGTCTAGACTACAGAATTTTGTCGACAGAAGTTTTGTTGACAGATACTGTCGACAAAACTTCTGTCGACATAGAGCGTCTAGACACATTCAGTTCTGTCGACAAAGCAAGCCGCTTTGTCGACAAAACCCTGTAGTCTAGACGCAACCCTACAGGCAATAACACCTTCTGTCGACAGAACTCTGTCGACAGAAGGCGTTATGCCTCGTAAAATGAGGTTTGCCAGCGTCGACAAAACTGCTGTGTTCTGTCGACGTTACGTTGACAGAACTCAGCGGTAGTGTAGACGCAGGTATAGTTTTGTCGACAGAAGTCCACTTTTGTCGACAAAACTCAGTAGTCTAGACACACCCTCAGAGTTAGGTGAGCATTGTGCTTAGTGCACAACACATTTTTGTATACCTTTCTGTGACACATGCAAATATTATCTATATGTCTATGTACATGCAGATACTTTTTCCTCACTTAAGTGGTGGGAATCCTTTGTGTCCCAGTTATTAAGCTAGAAGTTCCTTCTTAGCAATAGCTGGAATGTCTTCTATTTGAGGAAATCCAGCATTCCATTTCTTCCATTTCATGTCACATGAAAAATACCCCATTCACCATTCTACACTGACCCTTGACTTTGTTGTTTCATTTGATGGTACAATTACTGTCACTTTAAAAGTGTGTTCATCCTGAAGCAAAACTGCAAGAACTGTGCACTGTATCATTGTTCCCCTAGCTTTACAAATGGCATTTTGAGTCCTTTCTGGCCACATATGAACACTTAAAATCTTTATTTGATTTTTCAAATGCTATTTGGAGCCTAAGCAGTCCCCCTAGAGACCTTTTAAAACTAATACTCAGATTTTCAATTTTCCAACATGGCCATGGGGACTTAGTCCTCAGTTGTCTATTCTGTTTTTTCTAGCTGTTGGGACTGCTCAATATTGTCTATATTTGACAGGAAGTCTGTAATAAGCTTTGACATCCAAATGAGACTCAGGGGTTGCTTCCATTGCTGATCATTCACCGCTCAGTCAGAATTGCTTTTTTCTCTTACCAATTTTTACACATTACTCTGTACTGCTGCATACTTTTTCTTTGTGTCAGAGTTAGACAGCTGCGTGCAGATGTGGTCGCCTCATCTAAAAAAAGACATAATGGAATTGGAAAAGGTTCAGAAAAGGGCAACAAAAATGATTAGGGGCATGGAATGGCTGCCGTATGAACGTAGTTTAATAAGACTAGGACATTTCAGCTTGTAAAAAAGAATACGTAGCGGGGGGATATGTTAGAGTCTAGAAAATCATGACCAGTATGGAGAAAGTGAATAAAGAAGAGTTATTTACGTCTTCCCATGACACAGGAACTAGGGGTCACCAAATGAAATTAATAGGTAGCAGGTTTAAAACAAACTAAAGGAAGTATTTCTTCACACAGCGCACAGTTAATCTGTGGAACTCCTTGCCAGAGGTTGCTGTGAAGGGTTCAAAAAAAAAACATTAAAGGAGGATAGGTACATCAATAGCTATTAGCCAGGATGGGCAGGGATGGTATCCCTTGCCTCTGTTTGTCAGAAGCTGGGAATGGGTAACAAACAGGGGATGGATCACTTGATGATTCTCTGTTTTGTTCA
Organism: Pelodiscus sinensis; assembly: GCF_052426305.1. Classification (NCBI taxonomy): domain Eukaryota; kingdom Metazoa; phylum Chordata; order Testudines; family Trionychidae; genus Pelodiscus; species Pelodiscus sinensis. The sequence goes on along the minus strand of NC_143052.1, from coordinate 293,315,573 downwards.
TTCTGTCTGGGACACCTGGCATTGCCCACTGTTGGAAGACAGGATACTGGACTAGATGGACATTTGGTCTGACCCAGTATGGCCGTTCTTATGTTTTCTTTGCCCTCATCATATACTTTTCATCCTTGAGCTACGACTGCACTTGCAAGTGTACACAATTATACATGCATGTACTGCTAACACTTAGATCCTATATCCATGCTGAATATCCATATATGTCATATTGAACATGGAAGTATACTGTGCTCAGACATATGCTTGTGTCACCACTGCTCCTTTTCAGTATGTGATGTTTACATAACATTTCAGGGGTGGTATGTCAGAGAGTTGTTTGCTTTCAGAGACAGTGTAGGAACCACTTACATGAGAGGTGGTAGGTGCATGCAGCCCCATCTCACCCCATGAGACAGGGCTGCATGTACACCCTCTGCTTGCACACTTATCTAGAGATCCATCTGGGGCACTGCACTCTCTGATGCCCCTAATCCAGGGGACAGTGAAATGCCACACTCTAGTACATTAACTAACAGCATAAACCCCAACCTCCTGCTGAGGTAGGCATGTATTATTATCCCATTTTACATGCAGGTTAAGAGATTTGCCCCAAGTAAGAAAGTGAGTATGAGACAGAGCAGAAAAGGAGTACTCCCAGCCTCTTCTTCTAACCACTAGATGAAACTTCCACCAGTGTAATGGACTATTGAGCAGGTCTGTATTTCTTCCTGCTTTAACCTTCAAGTGAAGTATTTGTAAGAACAAATGGATTCTTGGAGAAGAACTTAATGGATCAGTGTTCTCATTCAATCTCTCTCAATCCATCCATTCCATTCTCCCCACACCTCTCTCCTGAGATAAGCAATGAAATGTGAAACCACCTGAAATCACCAGCACATTGCATTCTGGTGCAGTATCACTGGGCTCCAACACTTGCTTGAAGAACTCTTCCGTTTCATTTCACTTGCCACCTGCTTCTGGTTTGTGGCCTTGAAAGAACAGTTTCTCAGTACTCCTTAAAGGCAGGTTGGAATAAGCCTTTCAATTGCTGGATTGCATATGCTTTTGTAATGTAATTTGGCAGGTTAATAGTGTGGTTCTGTGTAATTGCTCAATTCACATATGATGTTAGGTCTCACATTATACTTCATGTATTATTATGGGCTTTCGTTTTGTTGAAAAGTCTGTGACTGTTAAAAATGTGATAGGAAATAAAATATGAAACAATTTCACAATACTGGTAAGCATTCAATGAAAGCTGACATTTTACCTTGGATTATCCCATTCTATGAAGGGTATGTCTAGACTGCCATTGGAAGTGAGATTACAGCATGCATAGACATACCTAAGTTGGCTTTCATCTAGCTAGTGTGACTAGCCACAGCCACACCGACTTCAGCATGGGCTATTCGCCTAAGAAAGGACTCAGTGTCCAGAGTGGCCATGTATATATACCACACACTGAAATTTGTGCTATCATGTATTCACTACTGTTAGTACTTGCACTAGTTAGGTCAAAGCCAACTTAGGTCTGTCTCTGCATGCTGCAGTCACACTTCTCATGAAAGAGTAGACATTCCCCCCATCTCCATAACGCAGTCCCTATTGCTTGCTGCTTTGAAATGTCTGTAATACTTGGGTGTGACAAGATGAACCATTGTCATCTGCTACAGAAGGGGAAAATACCAATTAGTGCAATACTCCACACCTGTGGGGTAATTGATAGCTTCCTGGACAGAGGGGGCAGAGCTGGGTGATGAACTCTTAGTCACTTGGGACCTATTTAGACTGAAGAAGCTTGGGTGGTGGGGAGTGGGACTTCAAAGAAGCCTGCAGGAGGGAAGACCCAGGAGCAGGATAGGTTCTGGTGGGGAGGCCTGAGCCAGGCCTAGAAGAAGCAAAGAGAACCCTAGGGGAAGACTTCCGGGAGGGGACGCAAAGCGACAGAGGATGAACTCTGCAGGAGCAGGTTAGGCCCTGTGGATGGAGAACCAGAGGTAGGCTCAGTAAGAACACTTAATTGGAGACTGAGAGGATGAAAGTCTTATTAGTTTAAAAGGTTTACTTGGACTTTCATTTGGACCATTCTGTGAGCCAAGACCCACTGGTAGGCAAATGGCCTGCAGGAGTCCACAGAGCTGAAGTTAGGGCCAACATTCGCCTCCTGATCCAAGTTACTTCACTTGTGATGAATGCACTCCATAACACAAGGCAGTGTGCAGGAGTCGGGCAAGCAGGAGATCATTGGCCCCTCATTTCTTTGCTTATACAATTTGTATCCACACTACCATTTCTAATCTATTTACATAACAATTAGCTTTAAGGCCATTGTCAGTCTAATTCTGTTCTGATCACATCTCACTTTGAGAGCGATTATTAGTAGTACTCTCTCATGGCCATATGGTTCACAGAGAAGCTGCTTTTAAGCCAAATGCACAGAGTTTATCTGCTTTTGACTTTTATAGGTCCATTTAGCCCCTCTGTCACTGCAGGGTTACTTTAAGTACCACATTATTGTTTTATAGGCAGACAAAGTCTGTCCTTTAACCAGAGAGCATCTATTGATTCCCATTAGTAATGTATGAATATATTTCCTCTCAGTTCTTTACAGGGCTTAGAGTATGATGTAGCTGAAAACATTTGTTTAGACTATGGACTCAAAAGATAGGAAATGCCAGAACCAAGGTTGCTTGTGCAGCCTTAATTTGATCCCCTTGAGCTACTGCAGTATGATGCAGTCTTTCATTGTAGGATCACATACTATTTTTTTCACAGGACTGCTCTTGCATTAGACTTCCATGATGGACCTACTCTAGAGGGTTTCGTCTACACTACAAGTTTTTTTGGCAGAAAAAATGCTAATGAGGGACTCATTAGCATGAGTTGCGACATCAGCATATTTTCTGCCATTTCTTTTTGTGAAAGGGGTTTTTGCACAAAAAGAAGCTGTGTGGACATTTTTTTGGGTGCAAAATCCCTGTTTTGCACAAGATCCTTATGCCTTTCCAGGACAGGCATCAGGCTCTTGCGCAAAATGGGGTTTTTGTACACACACAAAAAATGTCCACACTGCTTCTTTTTGTGCAAAAATCCCTTGCGAAAAAAGAAATGGCAGAAAATATGCTAATGAGGTCACGACACATGCTAGCGAGTCCCTCATTAGCATATTTTCTGCCAAAATACCTTGTAGTGTAGATGAAGCCGAGGTGAATAATGCTGTGGAATGAAACCTCTTGTTAGGAATAGGAGCTATAAATCCCAGGCCATGACCGAATTCAGGAGATGACAGATGCAAAAATGAGAATAAGTGTAAATATTGTAGATTGAAAATCAGGATTCCAGATGGGGAAATCAAGCACAGAATCCTGGACCATGACCACTGTTCCTCAATGAAATCCAAAGGGCTCATTCCCTGACAGTCACATCATTTTTTAGCATCAATGGAATTTAACTGACTTAAATGGAGTGACCAGATCTTCTGGTCCAGCCAAACTGTTACTGACTCAGGATCAGAGGAGGCAAGAGCAAAGGCGGCTTTAAGTCAGCTGCGTGGCTCTCAGTTCTTGAAGCCTTCTGATCATAGGCCATTCCCTGGTGTAAACTACAGCAGTCTAATGGATACAGTGACATACAGTGGGTGCTCAAAACCCCCAGAGGCTGGGATATAGGGATTCCCTGACTATGTCTCTTCTCCTGGAAGTGCGACTTAACTAAGGCGGGTTGGGAGGGAGCAAGGATAGGATGCGCTGATGGTGGCTACTTAGAAAGAAGTTTCAAAGGGCCATTGAACAGGCTTTATGTTTGTTTGTTTTCCCATTGTTGGGCTAAGCCCCCAGAATGGGGATGGGGACCTGCCTCTGGTTGTGTGAACAGTCTACTCAACTTTCTTTACATTTTACAAAACTTGATCTGATATTGTCCCTTGCTGCACTGTCCCTGTCTCCCATTTTCCTTTACTGGGCATGTTTTATTTTCACACATCTCTGTGAAATACTAGCAGCAGAAATGAGAATTGATACATCTGTATGTGCAACTAGAATAATCCCTATAATACAAATGGGCAAGATTGTTTCAGAAACCCCTGAGAAACATGATGTGAAAGTTATGCATGCGGAGTACAGAGAATTTTGCATGAAAAGAGAGATCTCAGGGTTCAAGTGCTCAAAGGGTAATGCAGTCACTCAAAGTTACACTCTGTTTGATATTGAAATAGCTTTCAAGTGTGACAGGAGAGAATTAGTCAGCTCCCTTTAAAATGAAATGATCTTTGGCCACCTGCTGTTCTAGCTGTCATAAACCATCCTCAATTTCAGACTTCCGTTTAAAACCAAAGCTGCTTTTAGACTAGAAGAATGCAAAAAATAGAATATCTATATATTGAAAACTAATAACCTCTGAAGTATTCACGTCCTATAGAAAAGATGTCCAAACTGTGCCTCTTAGTAGCCATATATTTCACATGCAATAGCTAAGGTATAAGGGTTAAGTAGCCTTTCCATGTGGGCTAGTGGCTTAGGCAGGAGCTACCAGAACCAAGAAATCTTTTAGTCCCTCACATAAGTAGTATGATTTTTAAACCACTTTTACTAATAGTTGGAGTGGAGGTGGTTTGTGTTGCCTTTGCATACACTCATTTATCATAAATACAAGAAGGATTCTGTCCAAGTGGATAGTATATTAGATAGGATTCTGGAGATCTGGATTCTAGGCCTGGCTCTAGTACTTTGGCCGAGTGATGTTGAGCAACTTTAATTCTCAAGACCCTGTTTTCCCATCTGTAAAATGGGCATAATTATACTGATTACCTTATATAGTTCTTTGAGATGTACTTTTGAACAGTGCTGCATAAGAATTAGTTATTATTATATGTATGCTTGGAGGGATTAGGTTTTTACCAATAAACACTGAGTGCACTATACACACACAAATCAATGACTCCCCTCCTCTCCCAATTTCCTGCAACTGCGAAAATGGCAATTTATTAAATTGGTGAGTGGCGGGGAGGGGAGGGACAAAGGGGAGACTGCAGAGAAGCCTGGACTTGCCTGAATAAGGAAAGACCCAGGAGCAGGGTAGGTTCTGTTGGGGAAGGGTAGGTTCTGGAAGCAGTATCGGATTGCTACGTGAGGGGTCTCTGGGGAAAGATGCAGAGTAGTAGATAGGCCTAGGCCCCCATACCAGCCATTGGAGAAGTGGCCCAACTTCCACTTGGAAAAGACTCATGAAAAGTTGGCTGGAATTTAAACAGGTGCAGAGACAGGGGCTGGTACAGAGACAAGAAGACCCTGGTAAGAGCCAACTATTTGTTAAACTTTGTTACCCTGGAAGAAAGTCATCTGTGGAGTGTGTTGTTTAGTTGGAGGACTGAGTCACTGAAGACCCACGGAGTGAGCCTAGCACCATGGACTATGTCTAGACTGCAGGCTTCTTTCTGAAGAAGCTTTTCTGGCAGAGCTCTTCCGAAAAAACTTCTTCTGAAAGATAGTGTCCACACTGCAAAAGCTCATTAAAAAGCCATCTGCTTTTTCGAAAGATAGTGTCCACACTTAATTGACGCTTTCTTGCATTTCAGCTGTGATTACTATGGATGGAGTGGCCACCAGGGCACCTGTGCTTTTTCCTCTTCTTTCGAAAGAACCCCCTCTTTCCCATCCACACACACCTTTTTGTGAAAGAGCTCTTTCAGAAAAAGGCTTCTTCCTTGTAGAAAGAGGTTTACTAATATCGGAAAAATCCCTCTGTTCTTTCGATTTTTTTCAAAAGAATGTGATTGCAGTGTGGATGTAACTAGTTTTTTCAAAAAACCAGCTGTTTTTCTGAAAAAAACCTCTGTAGTGTAGACATACCCATTGGCTTTGTCTACACTGCCAGTTTTTCCGGCAGTGAGCCTGCAAATGAGGTGCAGATTAGCATATCACTGCACCTCATTTGCATAATTTATGCAAGCCATTTTTTGCACAAAGGGTTTCTGCAGAAAAAAAAGTAGTGTGGATGGGCATTTTTTGTGCAAAACCCCTGTTTTGCGCAAGATCCTTATGCCTCTCCAAAACCCTGTTGTGAAATAAACAAGAAAATGAACACAGCATTATCAGAGGAAAATATTTATGAAATGTAATTACCAGAACTGTTGTCTAACAGCAAGGATCCTGTGTTGCATTTAAACCCAAATGTTTGAGTTCAACATCAGCACATTGCTGGTAACTTGACATTATAGTTCTGAGGTAATGTTTATCATCCATTGTGTTCAATAAGTTCTGGTGAGTTTCTCAGTTTTGAGTTTTCTCATTTCAGCTGTCCTTCTAATCTATTATTCGTGTTATAAGGACTTGAAGATGCATGGCTAACCCTGATTTTACCCTGATTTTCTATAGTTTTTAGTGAACAGCAGTCCAATGGTCTTAATTTAATCATAGTTGTTAAAGAAGAAATGCCAGAACTTTTGCTTAACAACCTTTTTTCCCTAATTATTTAGACTGCACCTAAATATTCCTTACTTTGTAGGTAATGTCGTCACTATATCATTTGGAGTCATGAGCAGAAATAACATGTACCCTTTGTCATAAATGGCCGAAGACAAATAACAATTTGTAGTATTGCTCAATCAGAGAGTTGTGTACTTTTCAAAGGCACCTTATTTCAAGGTCATTCATTTTAGTCCTAAAGTTATCTACACTTCACACACGTGTGTTTTTCTGACTTTTAGTGCTGAAAATGATTTACCTCAGAAATAATTATGTTACCAAGATGATACAATGATCTCTTTACTCTTAGGTTTCGTCTATACTATGAACTTTTTGCGGACGAGGCAATGCAAATGAAGTGCTCATTAGCAACTTTGCACACTTCATTTGCATAGTCTCTTCCGATCCTTTTTGCGCAAAAATCAAGCAAACCTCCCCCCAAAAACCCTTTTGCACAAGATTCTTATGCCTCTAAAATATCCTTATGCCTCTTCTGCAAAAAGTTCATAGTGTAGACAAAACCTTATACTATGGCTACAGTATCAGTTTTTCCACAAGAGGCAATGCAAATGAAGTGCGGATTAGTATTTTCTCGTGCTTCATTTGCACACTTTCTTTCATTCGGTTTTTGCACTAGGGGTTTTTGTACAAAAACCCCAGTGCAAAAACGGAATGAAAGAGAGTATGCAAATGAAGCATGAGAAAAGGCAGAAACACTCATAGTGTAGACAAAGCTTTAGGCTACGTCTACACTGCAGGCTTCTTGCCCAAGAACTGTTTTGCACAAAAGTTTTTGCGCAAGAGTGCGTCCACACTGCCATGTGCTTTTGCACAAGAGATGTGCTTTTGCACAAGAACATCCATGGCAGTGTGGATGGTCTCTTGCGCAAGAAAGCTCTGATAGCCATTTTAGCCATAGGGATTTCTTGCGCAAGAAACCCCTGTTGCCCGTCCACACTACCTTCTTGTGTAAAAGGGCTTATTCCTTGTGGGGAGAGGAATAACTCTTGTGCAAGAAGCCCTCTGCTCTCACGCTTTACTGTAAATTTACTTGCACAAGAACATGCATGCAGTGTAGATACTCTGCAAGTTTTTGCGCAAGAACAGATGTTCTTGCGCAAGAAGCCTTCAGTGTAGACGTATCCTATGGGGTTACCTTCAGCACAGAATGAGCACAGGCATGCCTTTGGCATATTATCCATGCCAGACTCATTTGGCTGCATCCGCAGTGGTGCTGTATTAGGATGGGTGCCGGGCTGAACTTCTGACCGGACATCCTGTGATTCCTAATGCTTCACTGATCTGTGGTTTCAGTCACAGTCTACTGTGGGAACACTTGTTCTTCCTTCCTTTGTGGATGCGACCTTAGCCCAACAACTCAGTAAATTAAACTGCCAGTGTAAGGCAGGATCCCACTCAGGATAAGGAGCTGTTCCAGCTGGTATTAATGCAAATCACTGCTCAATGTCTGACTAGCTGTTTGCACATGCAAATGTCCAATTTGTGCAGGGAATCCCAGAAACTTACAGGGCAAATTAAGCACATATTGTGCCTATGTGTTTTTGAAAACCAAACACTGTATAGCTTGCTTAAATCAATATAGGTGAGTTATTGGAAATGCTCACCGTAGTGATCAGGAGTTTTTGGTTCCCAGTCAGTGCTCTGTCTACTAGATCATGTTGCATCACTTGTCAATTATTTTCTGAGACTCATACTATACAGCAAACAGAAAATCTTAGCAAATGTATTTAGCCCTATGAATAGGGGCCCACCAAATCCATGGTCCATTTTGGTCAATTTCATGGCTATAGGATTTTAAAAATTGTAAATTTCACGATGTCAGCTATTTAAATCTGAAATTTCACAGTGTTGTAATTGTTTGGCTCCTGCCCCCCAAAAAAAGAGTTGTAGAGGGGGTCATGGTACTGCTACCCTTACTTCCATGCTGCTGCTAGTGGGGGCACTGCCATCAGAGCTGGGCAGCTGAACTGTGGCAGCTGCAGGCTGGGAGCCCAGCTCCAAAGGCAGAGTCACTACCAGCAGCAGAGTGGAAGTAAGAAAGGCATAGGGTGATATCGCCACCCTTATATCTGCACAAGCTGCCTGAAAAGTTGTGCCCTTGGTCAGCAGACAGCACTCTCAGGCTACGTCTACACTGCAGTCTTCTTGCGCAAGAAGCTTTTTGTGGAAGAGAACGTCCGCAAAAACTTGTGCAAGAGCATGTCCACACTGCAAAAGTGCATCAGAAAAGTAATGCACTTTTGTGCAAGAGAGACTGCATGGACACTCTCTCACAAGAAAGCTCTGATTGCCATTAACAGAATGGTCACCAGGGCACTTGTGCTTCTTTTGATAGGCTGTTTTTGCACAAAAAAACCCTGCTGCCCATCCGCACACATCTTTCTGCATAATAACTCTTGCGCAAAAAGGAGTTATTCCTTGTAGAGAGAGGAATACCCATACCATAGAAAGCCCTCTGTTCTGTCAATTCACTGTAAATTTTCTCGCGCAAAAACGTGCTTGAGGTATGGACGCTCTGCGAGCTTTTGCGCCAAAACTCTGCAGTGTAGACATAGCCTCAGGGTAAGTCTACACTACAGAGTTTTGTCAGAAAAGCGGCCATTTTTCTGACAAAACTTGAGGAACGTCCACATTGCAATTGCGTTCTTCAAATCAAAAGAACAGAGTTCTTTTGCAAAAAGGCGTGTGTGGATGGGGAAGAGGGAGTTTCTTTCAGAAGAAGAGGAAAGAGGAAAAAGCACAGGTGCCCTGGTGGCCACTCTGTCCATAGTAATTACAGCTTACATGCGAGAGAGCATCCATTCAGTCTGGACGCTCTCTTTCAAAAAAGCAGATTGCTTTTTCGATGCACTTTTGCAGTGTGGACACTCTCTTTTGGAAGAAGTTTTTCGGAAGATCTTTTCCAAAAAAAGCTTCTTCCAAAAGAAGCCTGTGGTCTAGACATAGCCTCAGGCTACCCAGCTCTGAAGGAAGTGCAGAACAAAGGGTGGCAATACCATGACCATCCCTACAACTCACTTTTAGGTAAGAACCCTCAATTTGAGAAATTCTGGTGTCCCTTGTGAAATCTGTATAGTATGGGGCAAAAGTACACAAAAGACCAGATTTCACTGGGCAAGACCAGATTTCATGGTCTGTGACATTTCTTTTTATGGCTGTGAATTTGATGGAGCCCTGCCAATGATTATACTGGTTTCAGTGACACTGTATAGACTGAGAGGAAATCAGTTTTAAAAAGCCTTTGCTTCAGGCTATGTTTGGCTTAGCTTGAAATGTGCCTGTTTAAAATGAAGGATTTTAGTTTCAAACTCGATATTTTATTTCTGCTGGCAGTGTTTTGGATTCAGTGAGAATGGTTTCCTCAAATATGTGTCCTTTTTACACTGAAAATTTTAAGTGGCATTTGTTCTTACACTCAATTTTTTCCCCTTTTGCAACTGCTCCTTAGGATGTGTGACTCAGATCTATTTATAGACCATGTGTAGGTTGAAAACAGATTTAAGAATCTACAGAACTACATGCTGGCTATCTACACTGGCGCTCTGCTTTCTGTTCCACGTGGTGGGGGAGTGTAGAAATGTGAGATGGTGGCGTGGAAGAGTTAAAATCCCTTATCTCTGTGGGTACATCTACTCTGCAGGGCAAAACTCGAATTAAGTTATGCCACTTCAGCTATGTCAATTGCGTAACTTAAGATGAAATAGCTTAATTCAGCTTTAGGTGCTGTCAACAGAGCCGGAAGTTGAAGCAAGAACACTCTTCCTTCAACTTCCCTTACTCCTCGTACAATGAGGGTTACAGGAGTTGGAGTAAGAAGTCCTCCAGCTCAACACTATTTTGAAATAATGGCTTGTAGTGTAGATGCGCTCTTTGTTATTTCGGAATAACTGGCGTTATTTCAAAATAATGCAGCTGAGTAGACGTACCCTGAGTTAGTACTGGTCCATTTTGTGCTTCCACTGGCTTCCTCAGCATATAAATACTGGCAACTCTTCATATTTCTTACCTCTCAACCTACCAATGCCCAAATGTCAGACACAATGTGTAAAACAACTCTAAAATGAGGGACAACATATTTTCATACAAGATCTAGGAGTTCATCAGGATTCCTTCTTTCCTTTAGGATAGGTCATCACCACAGAATCAGTCTCAGGCTCTTGTGTATGGCCTCCAACCCTGCTGATGTTCAGTCAGCCTTCAGGGTGCTTTAAGCCTATTCTAGAAGTCACAGCTATAGATTTGAGCATGTTTCTCTTCAGCCTGGGCTGGCAATCCACCTGTTTTGCACTGAGGATAGGCTAATCAAGCCCAGGTGCTAATGGACCTTCAAAGCTTTCCCATAATTCCACAGGGCTTTATTTTCTAGCTCTCGAACCCCTCTTTTTTTTCTACACCATAAATCCTCTACCCTGGCTTGACATTTAAACCCCACATTTGCCTGCTACATTTCTGCCGTGCTTCTGCTGCATTTGAACAGACATGCTGTCTGAGGAATCCTTCTCCCCCAGTGTGCTGCCAGCTGGTCTGAAGATAACGCCTGTCTTCTGTGGAAGTTCATATGTGAGATCAGGAAGACTTATAATTCGGGAGAAAGTACCTGAAACCAACACTTCTACCAGGAAGTCTCCAAATAGCTGGCGGAAGAGGAGATTCAGCGGATTTGATCTCAGGGGTGGGGAGAAAATCAACGCTTTGAAAACTGCATACAGGACTGCCAAAGATCATAACACCATATTTGGTAAATCATTGACAATGTGTTCTGGATATTTTTACATTCCATAGAAGTCAATGGAGTTACTCCAAATGGGCATAGGTTTAAATAGCTTGTGCCCCAGTCCTGTACATTGCCCCACCCAAGCAGTCACTAGGGTTTGTGTCTACACTACACGCTTATTTTGAAATAATCTATTCAGAACCCCTCCCCCCAAAAATGGCTTATTTTGAAATAGCGCATTCACATTGATTGGCGCTTGAATCTCATTTAAAGCCCCCCCGGAAGCACTCTGGGCAGGGCATCAGAACAGCAGGGCATCATTTCCTGTAGCTGCTGCCTGAGGTTAGCTGAGGCTCATGCTCAAAGGGACCATCCTGTCCAGAGAAGAGCAATAAGAATGATTAGAGGTCTAGAGAACATGAGCTATGAGGGAAGACTGCAAGAACTGGGGCAATGATAGCGGTTTTCAAGTATCTAAAAGGGTGTCACAAGGAGGAGGAGGAGGGAGAAAAATTGTTCTCCTTGGCCTCTGATGATAGGATAAGAAGCAATGGGCCCAAACTGCAATATGGGAGGTTAAGGTTGGACATTAGGAAAAACTGTCGGGGTGGTTAAACACTGGAATAAAATGCCCAGAGAGATTTTGGAATCCTTGTCCCTGGAGATATTTAAGAGCAGGTTGAATAGACATCTATCAGGAATGGTCTAGACGGTGCTTTGTCCTGCCATGAGGGCAGGGGACTGGACTCAATGACCTCTCAAGGCCCCTTCCAGTTAAAGTGATTCTATGATTCTTAAAGTCATGGAACTCACCTGATGGGCCTTCCCTGACCCCTTGGACACATCCTGGGAGGTGGGGATGGCTCCAGGGACAGGCTGAACTCCTGGTTGGTGGGCATGGTGTCGGTGCCGGCCTCTTCATCTTCCTCCTCTTGCACCTCCTCCTCTCCATAGCCACGCCCCCGGGAAGGCTGATGACAGGAGTCTCCAGCCCAGAGTTCACCACAAGTGGAGGGAAGGAACTGACCCCCCTTCCCAGGATGTTGGGGAGCTGGTCAAAATACTGGAAAGTCTGGGGTGCCACCCCAGAATGGGAGCAGTGCTCCCGGGCCTTAGTGTAGGCCTGCCTCAGCTCCTTCACCTTCATCTACACCTGCGTCTGGGTACAGCTGTGGCCCTTCTGGCCCAAGCTGTTGGCCCTCCAGCTATAGATGTCTGCATTCCTGCACCTGGTGCAGAGATCCTGGAGGTCTGTCTCCTCTCCCCAGACCTCAATGAGATCCAGGATCTCCACACCAGACCAGGGTGGTGCCCACCTCTTTTGCCCCCAGGCAGGGGCTTCAGAGCAGGCTGCTGTCTCCCTTGCAGCCGTGGAGGGCCCAGTAGGTGCACCAGAGGGCGGGGAAGAAAGAGCAGGCTGCTGCTGTGTGCCACAGGGCTAGCAGGGCTTTCCTAGTGCCACAAGCCCTTTCCCCTGAGGCTGCATCTTTAAAGGCTGCAGGAGAAGGGGAACTATAGAGTTTTGATGAGTGTGGACAGAGTGGCTACTAGGGCACCTGTGAAAATCCCTGGAGGCCACTTATTCCAAAATAACCACAGCAGCGCTGTCTCTACACACCCTATTTCAAAATAACTACTTCGAAATAGGTGTCATTCCTCATGAATTCAGAATAAGAAGCCCATTATTTCAAAATTATTTCAAAATAACAGGCTTGCTGTGTAGATGCTCACTTTGTTATTTTGAAAGAGTGCCACTGAAGTCAACGGAAGCTCTGCAAATCAGGGCTGTACCCCAGACAGGTGGGTCTGCAGCCAGGAGGCTGCCAGAATAACTGATGAAGGAATCAGACCAGGGAGTTTAACGATGTACCTCTGAGTTTTCCTGGATATTGTCTCTTGAATAAACTGCTGAGCTGGTAGGAGAGGATAAGAAAGTGCAATGATAAAATCAATGATTTTGTTGTTTTTCTAAAGGGTTGGGAATTTCCACACCACCATTAGATAGGGTACGTCTACACTACAGCGCTAGTTCGAACTAACTTAGTTCGAATTAGTTAATTCGAACTAAGCTAGTTCGAACTAGCGCATCTAGAACTAAAAACTAGTTCGAACTAGCGTTTTGCTAGTTCGAACTAGCGCGTCCACACTGATTGGACGCAGGGGGGCATTTAAGGGCAGCTGAAACCGGTTCTGGCAGGGCATCAGGTCAGCAGTTGCTTTGTGTGGCTGCTGTCTGAGGCTATCTGAGGCTCGTGCTTAAAGGGACCCCCCCTGGACAGCCGGTTCTCAGCTTTTCCTGCTTGCTTGCCAACCTCGCCGAGGGACAGCAAAGCGTCGGTCTCTGTGCCCGTCTGTGTCGGTGCTTCCCTTCGGGGGGGCCGCCGCAGGTGGCAACATGGAGCCACGGCTCGCCCTGCACCTTCTGGTGCACGTTCTGGACTTGCTGCTGCAAGCCTGCCAGCAATGGCTCGAGGCTGCCTGGCACCACCTGGGGAACGTCAGCCCCCTGCCTCTCCGCCTGGCCGCCCTAGGGGCCGTGGAGGAGCCGCGGCGGCGCCCCGGCACCGGCGTGCCCCGCCGCATCTGGCGTCTGGACACCAGCAGCGACTGGTGGGACCGCATCGTCCTGGAGCGCTGGGACGACCGACAGTGGACCCAGAACTTTAGGATGAGGAGGGACACCTTCCTGGAGCTCTGCGAGTGGCTCGCCCCTGCCCTGCAAAGAAGGGACACTCGCATGAGGCCCGCCATCCCCCTCCAGAAGCGGGTGGCCATCGCCCTCTGGAAGCTCTCCACGCCGGACAGCTACCGATCCGTCGGGAACCAGTTCGGCGTGGGGAGATCCACTGTCGGAGCAGTGCTCATGCAGGTACGGCGCTCGTCGGCCACCGAGCCGGGGGGGAGGGGGGCTGCGAGGAGGGGATGGGCCGCCCCAGGGACAAAGGGGGGGGGGGAGGAGGCGAAAGCGCCCCGCACCGGAGGGGTCGGGCTGTCCCGGCCGTACTACACGCCGCCAGGGGGGTTGCTTCCGGGAGTGGGGCGCGGGGCACTGCCAGGGCACGCACGCTCCCAGCCACCCGGGCGCCCCACTGATTGACGCTTTGCTGTGTCTCTCTCCGCAGGTGGTCAAGGCCATCAACCGGGTGCTGCTCCGCAGGGTGGTCCGCCTCGCCAACCCGGATGCCGTCATCCGGGGATTCGGCGCCCTCGGCTTCCCCAACTGCGGGGGGGCCATCGACGGGACGCACATCCCCATCCGTGCCCCGGAACACCAGGCGTCCCGGTACGTGAACCGCAAGGGGTACTTCTCCGTCATCCTGCAGGCCGTATGTGACCACCGGGGACAGTTGACGGACATAAATGTGGGCTGGTCCGGCAAAGCACACGACGCCCGGGTGTACCGGAACTCCTCCGTGTGCCAGCGGCTGCAGGACGGGACCTTCTTCCCCGACCGCCACATCAGGGTCGGGGACGTGGACATGCCCGTCTGCCTGGTGGGGGATGCCGCCTACCCACTGCAGCCCTGGCTCATGAAGCCCTACACGGGACACCTCAATCCCTCCCGCCAGGCCTTCAATAACAGGCTGAGCAGGGCCCGCATCGTGGTGGAGGGGGCCTTCGGGCGACTGAAAGCCCGCTTTCGATGCCTCCTCACCCGTCTGGACCTGGCCGAGCACAACATCCCTCCCGTGGTGGCGGCATGTTGTGTGCTCCACAATTTGTGTGAGCGGAAGGGGGAGGCTTTCTTGCCAGCCTGGATGGCTGAGGCTGACCGCATGGCTGGACACTACGGTCAGCCCCGCACCGCCGCCGTCCGGGAAGCCCAGCGGGGGGCCATCCGGATCCGGGAAGCCCTGCGGGAGAGCTTCCAGGTGGAGGAGGAGGAGGACTGACCTCTCCCTGCATGCCCCACCGGGGCCTTCTTCCACCCTACCCCCCTTCCCCTTTCCCCTCCCTACCTACTGTCAAATAAAGACACCTGTTTTTCCAACAAAAACGTCTGTTTATTTCACAGAACTGGGGTGGGGGAGGGAGGAATGAAGGTGGGAGAAGGGAGGGGGAAACCTGGGACGAGGGAGCTGGAAGGGGAGGGGAGGGAAGGGAGGAAGGGAAAGGAAAGCTCAGGGGTGGGAGTCTGGGTGCCTCTCCCGTCTCGCCACACTGCGGGTCCGGGGGCGTCGGTGGGGAATGGTTGTGGAGGGGGGGGCAGAGAGGACAGGGGGTGTGGAGGAAGCAGGAGCGGAAGCAGGAGGAGCAGGAGGAGCAGGGGGAGCAAGAGGGGGAGCAAGAGGGGGAGCAGGGGGAGCAAGAGGGGGAGCAGGGGGAGCAAGAGGGGGAGCAGGGGGAGCAAGAGGGGGAGCAAGAGGGGGAGCAGGGGGAGCAAGAGGGGGAGCAGGGGGAGGAGGAAATGGAAAGCGGTCTAGCAGGCTCTGGAGGTGGCCTCGCAGGGCACGGCCCTGCTCCTCCAGGGCCTCCAGACTCCTCTGGCGCAGCCTGAGGTCCTCCTGGACCCAGTGGTCCTGGAGACGGAGCTGTCGGTCCAGGAACCGGAGATGCCGCCTCTGGTAGTCCTCCTGGTTCCTGGCTGTCCTGCTTGCCCGGGCGCGGGCGGCTGCTGCAGGCGGGGTGGTGCGCCCTGCAGTCCCCGGTGCTGCAGCTGTGGTGCAAGAAGACCAGCGGTCAATTACCCCAGGGGCCCAGGTGTGTGAAACCCAGCTCCCCTCTGCAAGGCCAGGGCCCCTGCAGGATCCCCAGCTGCTGCTCCGTAGTGGGCAAGGCCCAGGCGCACGGTCCCGGGGCTCCCTCTCGCCCCAGCCCCCCGTACACATAAGGGGAACACGAGGGTACTCACAGGTGGATGCCTCCCCGGCCTCTGATGATGCAGGCGAGCGGCTCTGTGGGGTGCCTCGGGGGTCCCGGGTCCTGGGAAGGCTGGCAGCAGGCTCCTGGCTCTCAGAGCCCTCTTCCTCCTCCTCGGTGTCCAGGAGCGGTCCCTCTGCCCCGGGGTCAATCACGTCCCGGGGGGCAGGGACGGCATGAGGCCCCAGGATGCGGTCCAGGGCATGGAAGTGGGGGCAGGCCTCCGGGTCAGCCCCTGGCAGGCAGGCCCGGGAGTAGGACTGCCGCAAGTCTTTAATCTTGCAGCGCACCTGCTCCCGGCTGCGCTGGTGGCCCCTGGCGGCCAGGCTGGCAGCCATGCGTCCATAGACGGCCGCGTTCCGGTGGCTAGTGCGGAGATCGTGGACATTTGAGGCTTCCCCCCAAACCTCGATGAGGTCCACGATCTCCGCACTTGACCAGGCGGGCGCCCGCCTTTTGCGCCCCCGGGCAGGCTCCCGGGAGCCGCCAGGCTGGTCGTGGGGAGCAGTGGAGGGCTGGGAGCCCTCGGATGGCTGGCTCATAGTGTGGCAGGTGCAGGCTGTGCAGGCACGGGTGCTTGCAGCCTTGCAACTGGCAGAAAGTGAGTAGCCAGCCCGTGGCCCTTTAAGGGCTCCGGGGCCGGGAGGGGGGCAATAGAGTTTCCCTGGTGTTGGCCAGAGTGGCCACCAGGGAAACCTGGGAAGCCTTAGCCTCCCACTAGTTCGAACTAAAGGGCTACACAGCCCTTAGTTCGAACTAGCTAGTTCGAACTAGGCGTTAGTCTTCGTAAAATGAGGTTTACCTAGTTCGAACTAAGCGCTCCGTTAGTTCGAATTAAGTTCGAACTAACGGAGCGCTAGTGTAGCGCATAGGAAAGTTAGTTCGAACTAACGTCCGTTAGTTCGAACTAACTTTCTAGTGTAGACATACCCATATAGTGGCCGACAGTCTAATAATTTTATCTTCAGAGCCACCCGCTGAAATTGAAACACTTACTCTAAAATGTCTTGTTCCTTTCTTTTGTATTGTCTGATTTTGATATCTCCCTCTTCCCATACAGAAAATGTTCCGTGCTAAATACCTTTATCTTCACATCTCTCCCATAGCTTTTGACAACAATATTAGCTTTTAAACTTACTGCCGCATGTCCGTCCTTAGCATACAGTCAGCTCAATGCAATGCAATGATTTCTTTTCAGTCGATTGGATGTGATATGAACATTCATCCATCTATAAAGCACAAAAGGCTTGTCTTATTGCTTTCTGTGCTGCACAAAGTTATAGAGTTCAGGCTTAGACATAGGGACTGTCTTGCTGCCATCAGACCAGTGAGTCACTAGGGCTGTGTCCAGACTCAGGGTTTTTTTCGGGAAAAGTAGCCTTTTCCCGAAAAAACTTCCCCTGCGTCCAGACTCAAGCCGCATTCTTTCAAAATTATTTCGAAAGAACGCGGCTTTTCTTTCGATGGCGGTAAACCTCGTTTCACGAGGAAGAACGCCTTCTTTCGAAAGTTCCTCTTTCGAAAGAAGGCGTTCTTCAATGTAAATAGGGCTTCCTTGAAAGAGAGCATACAGACTCGCTGGGTGCTCTCTTTCGAAAAAGCGGATTGCTCTTTCGAAAGATCCGCCTGCAGTCTAGACGCGATCTTTCGAAAGAGGCTCTTTCGAAAGATGCTTTTGAAAGAGCCTCTTTCGAAAGAAGCCTGCAGTCTAGACATAGCCTAGTTGAAGAGCTTCAGGGGGTAGCCGAGTTAGTCTGTTACAGAAAAAAACAGCAAGCAAATGGTCTGGTAGCACTTTATAGACCAACAAAACATGTAGATGGTATCATGAGCATCTGAAGAAGTGGGCTGTGCCCACGAAAGCTCATGATACCATCTACATGTTTTGTTAATCTATAAAGTGCTACCAGACAATTTGCTTGCTGTTTTTTTCACTAGTTGAAGATTGTGATAGAGATGCAAAACAAGGAGTGTTTCCCATCAGAGCCCTCCCCATTGTACTTCCCTGTCCTCTTGCCAGGTAAAGGGATAGACCATGACCCTGGAAGTGAATCTATTTGGGATTAGGAGTCACAGGATAGGAAGAAGCTGCAGAGAAACCTTAGGAACTGTGGACAGTCATGTGCAAAACAGGCTTTGACTGCCAGACACCACAGCTGGGTGTAGGTCTGTGTAGGAACAACAGCAGAGAACAAAGAGGCCCAAGGAGAAGCAGAAGCACTGTTGCTCGCCTTGAACTGTACCTATGGGAGCCTTTGTACTTAGGTTATTTGTAACCTTTCCAATTTCCTGCCAAAACTAGCAAAAACCTCCCCCAGCCATGTATGTAAGTGGCTAGTGGGACTCAGAAGGATTAGCACCTACAAAGCCTACCTGCTGAAGCATCTATAATGCTTGACTTTGAAAAGGGGCACACCAGGCACACTACTGGCAGCCTAGCACCTTAGGGTACAGAATATTCTCACTTATTACATTGCCCCATCTCTCATGGTGGATGTTTCAGGGGACAGTGCCAGAAGTATACCCGGGTTCAAAAAAATTAGATAAGCTCATGAAAGATAGATCCGTCAATGGCCAGTAGCCAGGACGGACAGGGACACAACCTGACTGCCAAAAGATGGGAAATGGACTACAAGGGACAGATCACTCAATAATTGCCCTGTTCTATTCATTCCCTGTGAAGCATCTGGCACCAGCTCCTGCTGAAAGATGGGATAGTGAGCTAGATGGACCATTGGTCTAACCCAGTATGGCCATTGCATTCTTAAGCTCCATAGTAAATATTTATGGCTTAAACTGACAATAGAAGAACTCTCCTTCTAGGCCCAGTCAGGTCTTCTCTGATTCAACATAGCATTTAAGCACATACTTAATTTTAAGTATATAAATATCCCTATTGACTTCAATAGGACTCCTCACAGATGTCAAATTAAATGCACACAGAAGTGATTTGCTGGCTCGGGGCCTCAGTGCTTGGCATGTGATATGCAGCAGGACAATTTATATCCCCATTTTAAAAAAACAATGGTAATCCAGCCTAGTGTAATGGTAGCTGATGAAGGTGGGTGTGTGCTTTTGCACATGAACAAGTTGTGAACATGCACAGCCATTTTGGGGGAAATTGGTTCATGGTTGCTGCAGGGTTTCATGTAGTTAAAGGCAGTTTCAGTTCATGGCTGGAAAGTGAAGCTGGACAAATTTGAGTTATCGGTATTTTAATAGTAAGGGCAATTAACACGTGGACCAATATTCTAAGGGGCTTGGTGGAGTCTCCAAGCCTTGATGTCTCTAGCTCAGGGCCAGATGCCTTGCTGAAAGATACAATTCAGTCCAACACAAATACAGGCAGTCCCCGGGTTACGTACAAGATAGGGACTGTAGGTTTGTTCTTAAGTTGAATTTGTATGTAAGTCGGAACTGGTACATATTGTAGGGGAAACTCTAGCCAAACATTTCTCCAGAGCTCAGTTTTATTCTCCTACACCTCACTTCCCTCAGTCCTTTATTCTCAAGCTGAGGTGTCTGCTGAGAAAAGCCGCTTTGTGTCTCCCTGGTCTGCTGGGGGGGGGCGCTAGCTTCGCGTCTCCCTGGTCTGCTGGGGGGAAGCAGCTAGTGCGGGGTTGCCTCACCCCGTTTGTAAGTAGGGATCTGATGTAAGTCGGATCCATGTAACCCGGGGACTGCCTGTAAGTGGGCTCAATACAGGAATAACAAGATGAAATGTAATGTGACAGAGGAAATCCATCCAGATGATATAATCTGTTTGGGCTTTAAACACTGGATGAAAGAATGTTGCCTTTCACAAACAGGCAACAGAAAACACTATGCTTTTCAGGGTGGCTACTGTAACCTGAGACTTTTCCCTTCTTCAGCTCATCTGAATGTTTTCACACTATCTGCTGGCTTGCTGCCTTCTTATTGCTATTGCTGAGATAGCAGTGATTCGGGATATATAAGTTTCACTGGCATGGCTTGTTTACCTCTTTAGACCTGTTATTTGTACTGTCCAGGTCCTGCAAAGTGTTTCGATTTACATTCCTGTTTCTACTGGTCATGATGATCTGAAGTTTGGTTTTGTGCCCCTGAAAGGAATCATATTTCTTTTTCAGCAGTAACATAAACTTGTATTTTCTTCAGTGCCTGGTTTCAGCCTGGGATTTTGTGAAGCAGCACAGAGGGACCGATGTCTCCATGGTGATCTCTCTGTCTGAGCTTAATGTTTTGCTGGGATGGGACTTTATCCACTTTCCCAGTTTTTTTGTCATGTTTTCAAATCTTGCCTTTAATAGAGCTGCAGGCATTTCTCCTGCTCGGTGCACAGCATAAGGCATCAAACCTAGAGGAGAAACCCCGATGCCTGGTCTACACTAAAAAGTTAGGTCATCTCAGCTACTTCACTCAGGGGTATGAAAATCCACAGTGATATAGTTAAGTTGAATTAACTCCTGGTGTAGACTGTGCTAGGCTGATGAAAGAATTTTTCTGTCAACCTAGCTACTGTCTCTCAGGCTATGTCTAAACTACATTCTTCTTCTGAAAGAGGAATGTAAATGAGCCCAATCAAAAATTCAAATGAAGCGCAAATTTACAAATCTCATGCTTCATTTGATAACTGCACAAGAGCACTTTTTCAGAAAAACAAACAAACCCCGCAGTCTAGACAGGGTTCTTTGAAAAAAAAACAACACCCTTTTTTGAAAGAGCCCATACTCCTGAAAAAATTAGGAGTACGAGTTCTTCTGAAAAAGGGGTTTTTTTTTTTCTGAAAGAACCCCATCTACACTCCAGTTTCGTTTTTGAAAAACTCATTTTCAAAAAAGTGCTCGCTCACAATTATGCAAGAGAAGCACAAGATTTGTAAATTCGCGCTTCATTTGAATTTTCGATCAGGCTCATTTACATTCCTCTTTCAGAAGAGGAATGTAATTTAGACAGGCCCTCAGAGAGTAGACTATCTAGGATGACAGGAAGTAAGAAGTGTCTCTAGTTAAGTGCTGCAGCCATGCTACAGCAGCATTTCAAGTGTAGACAATATCCTTAGATGTCCCTAGCCTCTGTTTGTCTGGAAATGGGTGACGGGAGGGATCACGTGAGGGTTACCTATTGTGTTCCCTACCTCTGGGGCATCTGGTATTGGTCACTGTTGACAGAGAGGATATTAGGTTAGATGGACCATTGGTCTGAGCCAGTATGGCCGTTCTTATGTTCTTACGTTTTCTACAGTTCAAGTTTACTATTGAGGAGATTTATGGAGAAGGAAGTAAAGAGGGTTGGAGCAGCTCATAGACTCAATTATTTGTATATTTTGTCTAATAATTTAAAAATATTGTGCCCAAAACTCAGCTCCTAAATCCATAGTTATATACCTAAATAAAAGTGTGCTCTTTTTCAAAGGTGTTGAGAATCTTTCTACAAGGATTCCATGTGGCTCTACAGGTCCAAGTAACCACTCAGCTCCTATTTGGATTACTTGGTGAGGTCTGGCCTTTAGATTGAAAGGTCTTTGGGTCCAAAATATATATTTTACCAGGATCTGTGTTCCATGAGGGCCTGGCACCTGTGAGCACTACAAAGTAACTAATCTTGATGACAGTGACGAAACTATGAGAGTTCGTCCGTACACATGGCTAGAGAGAAGAAAGGCCCAGATCCTCAGTTATTTGTGTGCTTAGCTCCCATTGTAGAAAGAGATATCAATTCTGAATATCTCCTTTGTCCTAAAAAGGAACAAGAATACTGCCCATCAGTTCCTCCTCTGCTGATCTTTCTCCCCCATTGCTTTCCAAGAGGGTTGGGAGACTTTACGTTTTAGTTCTCTTCATGACATTTTTCATGCCACTGTCTGCACATTTAATTTCCCATTAAATCAGATAACAGCCGAACTTCACTGGAACATCACATCCTGACTTTCATTGCTGTGTCATCTTCTGTCTGAGTAATAATTTGGAAAAGGCTATTATTGTAACAACCTAGACTTTGAAGGAAGTTTTATAATTCATTTATCTATCTTTCTGCCTTGTCTATAGTCTAAAAAATGAGTCAGGACACTCTATGTAACTACCAGCTTTGGACACATTTCAAATGAGAATTTTCCTTCCTTCCTTCCTTCCTTCCTTCCTTCCTTCCTTCCTTCCTTCCTCCCTCCCTCTTTCTTTCCCTGTCTCCCTTCCTCTCTTATTAGGTAAGGACAGAAAGTGGTCTTAAGTAATGTAAAATGCAGGACAATATAGCACTTTAAAGACTAACAAGATGGTTTATTAGATGATGAGCTTTCGTGGGCCAGACCCACTTCCTCAGATCAAATAGTGGAAGAAAGTAGTCACAACCATATATACCAAAGGATAGAATTTAAAAAAATGAACAAATATGAAAAGGACAAATCACATTGCAGAACAGAAGGGGGATGCGGGGGGGTGGGAAGGGGGAGGAAGGAAGGTAAGTGTCTGTGAATTGCTGATATTAAAGGTAGGGAGAGTGGGATGTTTGTGAGTTAATGGTATTACAGGTGATAATTGGGGAACTACATTAAGTAATGTAGATTTTACAATAACTACTGATCCAACTGGACTTACCACACATTATATTTCCATCAATTTATTTTTGTTGTCTTGTTGATAAATCACAATTTTTGTATTCCTGTATTCTGTGTGAATTTGAAGTACAGATTGGACCTCCCTCATCCAGCACCCTTGGGACCTGAGTGGTCCCAAACAAGAGGATTTGCTGGACCAGGGGAGGTCCCTCCCAACACGGCCTGTGCTGCCCTGCTGCCCCCGGCTAGTGCTCCAGCCTAGCCCTGCTGCCTGTCCAGCCATGGCTGCCACTGGAGTTGTAGCTCCACAAACGGGGAAAGAGCTCCCTGGCTGCTGCTGGGGCTGGAGCTCTGCGATCGGGGCCAGAGCTCTGCAGCCAGGGCCAGAGCTCTGCGGCTGCTGCTGCTGTTCCCAAGCTCCATAGATTCTGCTGCAGTCCCTGAGCTCCACAGTCAGGGACAGAGTTCTGCGGCTGCCACTGCCAGGCCCCAGCTACCACCTGGCCAGAGGAGCCAGAGCTCCCTGCTGCGCCACCTGCCCCTCCACACTCTGCCCCCTGGCTCCCAGCTGATGCTCCCTACTCCCCCACCGCTCCTTCCCCACTGCCCAACCTCCCTATATCTGGGCACTGTGGTCCAGGAACATCCATAGTCCTACTGGACCACAGATGTTGCCAAACCAGAGAGTTCTAGTTAAGGGAGGTACAACCCGTACTGAGTGAAAGGGAATTCTTCCCTGCTTGAGCCAGAGATTCCCTGCTTGAGCCATCAGTCTTCCAAAGGAGAGTCATCAACATGTCACCTTTTCTTTCAATTTAGGGTCAATATTACTGTGACCGACTTCCTCAGAGTACCACCTGGAGTTGTGGTAACTTTGGCGTATCATTCTGGGCCCCCTCTCACACTATGAGGTTATGACAAGCTGCAGACTCCTCCCAGTCCTGCAACTCCCCACCCACTTTACACCGGCAGAGACACAGCCAGCTGTAGTTATATGAAGGCTTCTCCTCAGTCACTCATGAACTAATAATAAAGAGATTCCAAATAGCTTACTTCCCAGCTACTTGGACCCCAGAGCTCTACCATCTTGCCCTGGTCAAAAGCCTGACCAATATAAATTTATTACTCAGTCCACCCCTCCCTCAAACTGGAGAGGACAATGCACTAGCCCCTGTTACTGAGCAGATTTCCCCTTTCCCATCAAATATAAAACACAGTAACTACAAAAAGATAGATTATAAGTGATTATAAATAGTGAGAATGTAGCTCAAAACATAAGAAATAAAACAGAATAAAAATAAAATCTAAGCTTTATAAACCAGATAGAATTTGAATCAAGCAATGTCTCACCTTGTTTGCTAGTACAGAGAGGTTACAGGTTTTACATACTCAGGGAAGAATTCTTCTGTCCAGTTTATAGGAAAGTACAGGCACCAACATTAATCCAATATGACATGATTTAGTCATATGGCCTCGAATGCTCCCATCTACATGTTTTGTTAGTCTTTAAAGTGTTACCAGACTATTTTTTTAAAAAAGTTTAACCTGTACAGACTAAGGGTATGTCTACACTACCCCGCTAGTTCGAACTAGCGGGGTAATGTATGCATACCGCACTTGCTAATGAAGCCCGGGATTTGAATTTCCCGGGCTTCATTAGCATAAGCGGGGAGCCGCCATTTTTAAATCCCCGCTGCTTCGAACCCCGTGTAGCGCGGCTACACGGGGCTCGAACTAGGTAGTTCGGACTAGGGTGCCTATTCCGAACTACCGTTACTCCTCGTGAAACGAGGTGTACCGGTAGTTCGGAATAGGCACCCTAGTCCGAACTACCTAGTTCGAGCCCCGTGTAGCCGCGCTACACGGGGTTCGAAGCAGCGGGGATTTAAAAATGGCGGCTCCCCGCTTATGCTAATGAAGCCCGGGAAATTCAAATCCCGGGCTTCATTAGCAAGTGCGGTATGCATACATTACCCTCCTAGTTCGAACTAGGAGGGTAGTGTAGACATACCCTAACTCGGCTCCCCCCTGGAGCAAGTGAATCGTTGAAGACATTACCTATATTTTGGCTGAAGCATCCATAGGAAAGCTTATCAGGTGAGGCTAAGCTTTTCCCATGATTTACCATTTTTGCTGACTCAAAAGTTTTATGGAATAAAGTTTTGAAATTACATGTTGACACTTTCAAGCCAGAAAGTTTCATTCTTTTGGGTTGGAAGTGCTTTCTGTTTGTTTGTAAATGTAGACAATTTTTTCAAAAGTCAAAAGCTCAAGGAAACTTTCCAATTGGCTAAAAACTGAACAATTTTAATAGATTTTGAGATTGAGAATTTTTGCTATTGACTTTTACTCCTGCTTTGTGATGGTAATAATTTTCCATATCTCAGAAATGCTTATGGTATGTCTAGTTCTGCTCACCCCCACTTTGAAAGCAGATTATCTCAATTGCACTCCCAGCCATTTCTGTCCTGAAAATTGGAATTAGAGGCAGAGTGTTAAAAAAAACAACATGTTTTCATTATGGATTGGTAAACAGCCAAAAGGCTGAATTCTGAATTATACCATATAAATTAAAGATAGAAACCCCTGTTAGGTCATCAAATTCATTCCCTTGTGCTAGTCAGAACTGGATTGTTCTCTGTGGAATATAGTCTCATGCTTTGTAAATTATGTAGGCAATAAGATTTCTACCATTTCCTTTGGCAGATTATTTCTCAGCTTCAAAGAGCTTACCATTAGCAATTGCTTTTCCTGATACTCACCCTAAATTTTTGATTGCTTAATTTCCTCCCATTTTTTCAAACGTTATTCTTTATGAACCTGAAACTATTCCCTTTCCTCCTTAATTTTAAAACCCATCCCTTTTGGGTTTTAGCCTTACCCACCACCCATCCAAAATCAATGAACTTGGACCTAATTTGATGATATTTACAAAGTCAGAAGGAAAAGTCCTTTACATACTTCTAACACTTGAACTTTTTTCTAAGTCTGAATTCCATGTCATAGAAATGAACATAAGGCTTGATTTATAGATTTAGTGACTTAAAGGCCAGAAGGGACTACTGTGATCATCTATACTAATCTCCTCTATAACCTAAGCAAGAGAACTTCCTCAAAATAACCCTTAGAGCATATTCATTAGAAAAACAACCAATACTGATTTTAAAACTGCCTGCAATTTTAAATGACTCATGGTAAATTGTTGCAGTGATTAATTACCATCTCAGTTAAAAATGTATATCTTTCCCCCAGTGTGAGCATGTCAATTTTAATGTCCAGATACTGAGTCATGTTATATTTTTGTCTGCTGCATTGAAAAGCCCATTATCAAATTGTGTTTCTCATATAAGTAGCTAAAGACTATAAACCAGTCCTCATTAACCTCCATCTTATTAATTTGTTTTAGGACATCACACTCCCTCTCGGCAGGAAATACCGGGTGGATTCATATTTACAAACTCCAGTGGACGAGCTCAATTTTACAAGAAATTGCTTTCCCTTGCTCTATGCCTTGTCTTATTTGAATGGGCACTTAGAAATGTTATGATTAGTGCATTTCCTATTATCCTTGGAGTAATTCTAATCCAGCAGAGGATATAAAATATCTTGGTAACACTTGAAAATCACACTAAATTGATTTTATGCTAAAAGTAACTGCAGTTCCAAACATGCTAGACATACAGTATTACATCCCTAGAAACATAAACTGAATTCGTCATGCAGCATAATATTGCAATGGAGTTCTCTGCTGAGAGGGCTAAAAAGAATACTAAAAATATTGTACTTCTGTTTGTTACAGTGATGACTCCTTAATATGTAGCTCTTGAAAAGTCTCACTTACCTTTCAGATGAGCTTTTAGAAGTTAATATACAAGTACCTATTTTCAGTTCTGCTGTACAGAACTGGAATCCTTTTAGAACATTTATGTACCACAGAAAATGACAAAAATTGGAAATATTACCATATTACCACAACAACTATTTTGTGGTCATTTCAAGAAGAATCTTCACTTTGTTGTGCCTAAAATAGTTATCTTGGACTAAACTATGCTATTTTACCTTAATAGCATTTTCTGAGATACATATGCAGAACTGGAAGATATTTTATATTTTATTTATGCTCTATCTTCCTCCCGTCAAATAAACACTCCCCCCACTGTGCTCCCCAATGCTCTCTAAGGCCGTGTCCAGACTCAGGGGTTTTTTCGGGAAAAGTAGCCTTTTCCTGAAAAAACTTCCCCTGCGTCCAGACTCAAGCCGCGTTCTTTCAAAATTATTTCGAAAGAACGCGGCTTTTCTTTCGATGGCGGTAAACCTCAATTTACGAGGAAGAACGCCTTCTTTCGAAAGTTCCTCTTTCGAAAGAAGGCGTTCTTCAATGTAAAGAGGCCGTCTTCGAAAGAGAGTATCCAGACTCGCTGGGTGCTCTCTTTCGAAAAAGCGGATTTCTCTTTCGAAAGATCCGCCTGCAGTCTAGACGCGATCTTTCGAAAGAGCCTCTTTCGAAAGAAACCTGCAGTCTAGACATAGCCCAAGGGTACGTCTAAACTACATGCCTCCGTCAACGGAGGCATGTAGTCTAGACACACCCTAATTGATGTCTATTTCTTTCCATTAGGTATTTCAGGGCTTGCCTATATCTGAAAGGCTGCAGCAACACAGCGGTGCCAGTGTGGATGCTACCTATGTCGACAGAGGAGTTCTCCAGGTGGTGTATGTAGTTCATCTCACTGGGAGTGATAGCTAGGTCAACTGAAGTATTCTTGCACTGACCTAATGCTTTCTACATTAGAAATTAGGTCAGCTTAATTATACCCAGGCAAGCTGAGAGATTCTGGGAAAGTTGTGGGGGGCAGCTCCATGCACCTGGAAAGGACGAGTCTTTGGGCTGAAGGGAGGATGGGGCAGTCAGCCCTTGGCACCATCTGGACCATGCTGCTCCCCCAGTGCCATCAGGACCTTGCCGCCTGGGGCTCTACAGCATATTGCCCAGGACTCCAGCAGTGATATAAAGGCCACTGTTGCCACAGTAGTGGCAGCAGGGGCTGGGAATCTTGGGCCCCTTTGAATCGCCAAGTCCGAGGGCAGTTGCCCCTTTTCCTCCCCCTGTCAGTGAGCCTGATAATGGAACTCAAAGGTGTGGATTTTTCACACCCTGAGTGACATAGATAATCCATCTTAATTTTCTAAGATAGACCAGGCCTAACGTATCGGTGCTTTTCAGTAACTGACAAGGGCTCCCAGCCAAACTAGTTCTGACTAGTAACATATTTAGAGCATATCTACGCTGGCAGTTGAATGACAAAACTTTCATCATTCAAAGGTGCTAACCCCCCTCACCCTGAAAGATAAAAGTTTTGCCGTGGGCAAGTGCCAATGTGAACAGCATGTTGTCGGCAGGCGTGCTCTCCTGCTGACAACATGAATGTGGCTCATTGGGAGTGAAATTTTTTTCTCAGCAAAAGAACTGACAAATGGCAGTTACACTGCCCAACTTTTAGCGACCTGGCTGTGTCAACACAACTGTGTCACTAAAAGCTGTGTAGTGTAGACAAAGCTTAAGTGTGTGGGGAAGAAAAACATTCTACCACTCAGATGAAGAACTTAGAGTACCAGAGAAAGACTACGTACCACCTCTGTTTCACTTAGGCCATAGTTTGAGGAATTAAGTAGGATGTAAGTGGTACATCTTGTGTGGCACAGAGGTGAATTGCACTTTTAGGAAACAGTGTTCTAGACTGTCACATTCAAGGTTATAAAAAGGCTATGAAAGGAAAGGTACAATGGTAATATCTTGCATTGACATCCAATCTCTCATCCAAGAGCTCAAATAAAATGAAAGTCATAAAGGTGTTTAATTCATGGCCATGTGCAAACTGCAGTCCTGGTTATCTTGAACCTTCCCACACTGAAAATGTTTCTTCAGAAATAAGTGACTTCTCTAATGAAGAAGCTACTGATCCATTGCAGTACTATGGAAATCCTGTATCTATACTTTGTATAGCTGTCATAAAGCCCCTCCATCAAAAATCCACCTTCTAGGTGGTTTGGCTTTTGCCATGTGTAATGGATTATGGCCAAGCTTTATTTTGAATTGCAGAGCTCAAGCCTTGAAATAATAGGCTGTCTTAGTCATGATGCCCACTGTGCATGGGTGTCTCAAGTTAGGCACTCAAAAATGGAAGCATCCAAAATCACTGGTCATTTCTGAATTAGCATACGTCATGGAGGATCTCTGCTCCTTCAGCTTCAGTTGAAGTCAGCAGTAGTGGAGAGTGCTGTATATTTGCTATACGTTCGTCAGTAGCATCAGGCCCCAAAGAAGCAGATAGAAAGAGATAGAAACAAAGGGCAGCAAAATGAACCCAACGCCAGGAAAAGCAGGGGTGACAATGCATTTTAGAGACTAAAGAGGACAGATCAAGAAAACATTTTGTCAGAGGTGCAGAACTGTGATCCTGGAGAGGAAGAGATCAAGGAGAGAAGCACATGAAAACCATAGCTAAGTTGCTGGAGAAGAAAAGGTATGTACATGGGATTTTCCTCTTTAGACAAAGTCAGGAGCAGTATATTCTGAACGTATTTCAGAAATGGGAAAGCATGAAAAAAGTGTTGCTAGAGAGTGCAGAACTACATGTTCTTTTGAAAGGTTTATCCATCCAGCATGACCAAAGCCTGTAAGAAAACTGGAGGCAATTTAAGGCTACTGGGAGTATGTGGTGTGAATGAACAACAGATGGGGGCTCTAACCTCAATAGCATTTTTGTGCAAATTTGTTCACATAGTAGGTATCATGGTATTTATGGAAAAATGGTGGGAAAGGAGATAAGTTTCCAACAGTATCATTTGCTCATTGTCACTAATCTGGCCAGGCTCACCAGATTTCTGATCAGCTGTTGAATTCACAAGTGTTTTAAGGCTTTTCTTCTGCCTTTGGAGTCTGAACAGCATCCAATCAGTGCCCTGGTCTTCAGGCGTCTACACACCAGGCTTGGGTGTCAGATGCATTATCTAGCAGCAATCTTATGGTTTCCTGCCCAAGCACTGGAACATGTGCTACCCCTTAATCATGTCCTTTGTAGCTTACACCTACCCTGTCCCAGAACTCCACCCCAGGGAGCGAATCTTCTCGTTTTGTTTTTTTAATGGGCCACATGACAGGTGTAGCATATAACACAAAGATGCTTTACATGGAATGCTAACACCAATTCTCTTTACTTCACAGGTAAAGCATAAAGAGTACAGATAATTTAGAAAAGAGCAAACATCCTAAATGCAATGCCCTTGACTAGCTGTGCCTTCCTTTGGAAAACCATCTGTGTTTAGGCAGGGTTTCCCCTGCCTCAAGAGGCTCTGGCACATAGCTTCTCTCTGTGTCTGTAAGTGAAAAGTGGCTGAAGAACTCCAAATAGAGCAACTTCTACCCTTTTACAGCCTTCCTGTCCCTCTACCAGGGGACCTCCTGCTTATCTTCGTTAGATGACCAAAGCCCCCATCTAGTGACTTCACGGCCAGGCAGCTTCTCCCCTTAACCATTTCTTCTGAGTAGGAGCTATTTTTTTGGTTATTGCCTAGGATGTTTGCACTGAAACAGAATCCTACCAATGCATTGACTCTTTATTGTCATTGCCTTGGAATTTCAGGCCAAGATGGAAGTAAAAGCAAAGAGAAGGTAACTAGGTTCCACATGGAAAATGGAGTTTGCAGTTTGGTGGAGACATACAGAGAGTTCATAATTTCACACAGAATTCATGAGACAGCATTCCTAATTGTCATACCTTGTAAGGCCCAAATCAACCAAAACAGAAAGTGACTGTTTATTGATTGGTATAGTATGCCCCAGGGTATTAACAGGTAGACATTTCATAGTCTTTGTAGGCTGCACACTTTCCTAGTCCCTGTTAGGGTACCCTAGAGTCTGTTAGGGTACATCTAAACAGCAGTGTTATTTCAGAATAACTGAGGTTATTCAGAAATAACATAGTCTGTTGTCTACACTACAAGCAGTTATTTTGACAGAATATAAAAATAATGGCAAGCTGGAGGACTTCATACTCTGACTCCTGTAACCCTCATTTTATGAGTAATAAGGGGAGTCAGAAGAAGAATGCTCTACCTCAGACTTCCTGCTATGCAGACAGTGCCAAAAGCCAAAACAAAACAATTTCAACTTAAGCTATGCAATTGACGTAGCTGAAATTGCACAGTTTATTTTGTCTTTAGCCCTGCTGTGTAGACGTGCCCTTATTGTTTGTGGATGGACTAAAATTCTGAAACATGGTGTTTCTTGCTAACACTTACCGGGCTACATTTATAAGCTTTCAAATGCCTTGTCATGTTGTTTTCTCACAGCGGGTGTTCAGTGTACAAACACAACACTCCCTTCAAAAATTTCAGCTTTACATAACTATTATTCAACTCTAGCTGGTTCTGGTAACTGACTGAGAAAAAAATTCATAGAAGGATTCTGTGTCTCTCCTTGACAGGGATTTAAAATTGAACCCTCGTGCCAATATGAGAATTGAGGGTAGAGTGGCTGGTTTAATTCAGCCAGTTAGTGCACATAACAAGCACTGCATGTGCAGAAGCACTGCAACAAATGACAGTCATACAACCAAACATTTCTGTTGGACAGACTTTCAAGAAGACTCGCAAGTGGCATGTTATGTTAAGAAGTTCCAAATCTACTAATAAATATGGCTCTTAAAATGTATTTTTAAACTCAGAAAGAAAAATGGAGCAGAAGAGGATCTGTTCACAGTAGACTAGCCCATTCTCTCCTTTCCTCTCTCTCTTTCAACAAGGCCTCCCTTTCTAGGCCTTTCCTCTTTGACTTTCCCCAACTTTCTCTTTTAAATTTGCTTTACTGTTCCTCTGTCCCCCTAACAGTTATTCCCATTGCAAGCTCCTTTCCATTGTTGAGTTGTCGTCATCAGATCTCAGATAGCAGTGCT
The DNA here is from genome assembly GCF_052426305.1 of Pelodiscus sinensis. Classification (NCBI taxonomy): domain Eukaryota; kingdom Metazoa; phylum Chordata; order Testudines; family Trionychidae; genus Pelodiscus; species Pelodiscus sinensis. The sequence continues at coordinate 293,284,037 of NC_143052.1, read as the reverse complement.
GGTGCTCCCAAGGGGATATTTGCTTCCCACGCCTTAACAAAATCTTCAAGGGCACCAAATGCATAGACACTGTAGATGTGACGGGCCTATCACCCTATACCTTTATCGCTGGGAAGAAGCACGCTGCAACTGGGCCAGCACTCAGATCCCCCTCCGGTGCATAACGCAAGATGCCGGCTGGATGGTCCCACTCTGCTGTGCATTGTCCCATGTGTAATGTGCCACCTCTGTCCTGTTCCAGCAACAACGCATCACATCTCAGCCATACGCACCCAGGAACTTATCCCTGCAATAAATTCCATTGCCAACTCTGTCCACATAGCTATACAAGTGTCACCTTCACAGGACCTAACCACATAAGAGACCACATCAGAGGCTCATACAACTGCACATCCTCTAATGCAGCGGTTTTCAAACTTTTTGGGCTCCGGAGCCCTTTACATGCGTAAAAATGTATGCTGCGTCCCAGCGGTCCACTGATTGTATGTGTTGTACCTATCGATGTTTCCTGTTTGTCAACCTCGCAGAGCCCCAGGGGCTCCGCGGAACAGTTTGAGAAACACTGCTCTAATATGATTTGTGCCAGCAATGCCCCTCTGCCATGTACATTGGCCAAACTGGACAGTCTCTATGACAAAGGATTAATGGACACAAATCAGATATTAGAAATGGTAACACAGAGAAAACTGTAGGGGAACATTTTAACCTGTCTGGGCACTCTTTAATGGATTTAAAAGTAGCCATTCTTCTACAAAGGAATTTCAGGAACCATCTATAGAGAGAAACTGCAGAACTGGCCTTCATATGCAAATTTGACACTATCTCTCAGGGACTAAACAAATACATGAACTGGATGGGCCATTATATTTAACACCATAATGACATCAAAAGCTAAGTATGGGATACTTACAGCCCACTGAATTAGCCTCATTTAGCTCCGGCACAATAACTAACGGGGTTCCCCCCACCCTTCTTTTTCTGCTTTAAATTGAGAGATTTTTCCTCAATTTTTCTCATCTGAAGAAGTGGGTTTTGCTTATGAACGCTCCTGATACTATGTATATGTTTTTGTTAGTCTCAAAGGTGCTCTGGGGTGATTTTTTTGGTTTAAAAGTTACACACTAACCCCTCTGAGACATTTAGGGTATGTCTACACAGCAAAGTTAGTTCAAAATAACATCCGTTATTTCAAAATAACTTTCCTAGCATCTACACAAGCCAACTGCTATTTCAAAATTAATTCAAAATAGCAGAGGGCTTATTTCAAAATTGGTAAACCTCATTCCATGAGGAATAACACCAATTTTGAAATTGCTATTTCAAAATAAGCACTGTGTAGATGCTTATTTCGAAATAGAGGGCCTCCAGCCCTTCCCAGGGTGCCCTGCTAGCCTCCCTGGCCACAAGGTAACTTCTGACCTGATGCTCTGCCAGAACCAGTTCTGGCTGGCCTTAAATGTGATTCAGCATCTAATCAGTGTGGATGCACTATTTTGAAATAGCAAAAAGCTATTTTTAAATGCATTTTGTGTGTAGACACGTTATTTCGAAATAAGATATTTTGAAATGACGCTGTAATGTAGACATACTCTTAGAGAACAGAAAATTCTATTTTTCCAGATGTGTTTGCATAGCCCAGTGATCACACACAATTTCTCAAGCCCCTCCTGTATCAAGATACAAACAAAGGTATTTGCGTCCAAACAAGAATATTCACTGTTCTTTATTATATACCTGCCAACATCTCCAGGCAAAAAATGAGTAGACTTCCAACTAGCACAAATCACCGCAAAGTCTACAGTGGCATTTTCACTGATTATAGCTATTGGTGTAACTGTAACAATGAAACCTTTAAAACAGGCGGGCAAAGCTACATTTTTTCCATATGAGACCTACTCAGAATTTCAGGCAGGAGTAAATTCCACCAGCGAAAACAAGTCTGTCATTAGCTATTTGCTATTCACTAATGATTATTTGTTGTTCTCTTGTTTAAAAAAAAAAATCAGTCATCTAGTTAGTATCAGAAAAATCTTATATAACCAACTAGACACTTGAAAAAATAATCAGAAAATAGCAAATAAGCAACTTGAATTAACCACAAACACTCCACAGGCCAAAATTTACCTCAGTGATCTGTTCAGCTGATACACGCAGAGAAATAAGAACCTTGGCTAAGGCCTGATGGAAAGAAATACGTGCTAACTTCATAGATAATGTATTCACAATGAACTCTTGGATCATCCTAATATTTGCAGATATACAGTGCATCCTTTGTCACTTTCCCCATCCCAGTTCCTATCATAGAATGGAATAGTTGTGAATGGAATAAGAGAAGTTACCAAAACAGATGGAAGCAACCACCAAGGAAATAAAGTAAGATATGTTTTTTTAGGCTATGTCTATACTGTAGCCTTCTTGCAGAAAAGCATATGCAAATGAAGCGCGGCGTGGAATATAGCCACACTTCATTTGCATAAGTAATGACCAGCCATGTTTGCGTAAGAGGCTTTTGCACAAAAACGAGCAGTGTAGAAGGCTCCTTTTTCAGCAAAAAATCCCTCTTGAGCAAGAGCCGTTCTTCCTGAAAAAATGAGGAAGCATGGCTCTTGCGCAAGAGGGGATTTTTGCGCAAAAAGGAGCCGTCTACATGGCTTGTTTTTGCGCAAAAACGGCTAATTAATTATGCAAATGAAGCACAGCGATATTCCACACCACGCTTCATTTGCATATTCTTTTCTGCTAGAAGGCTACTGTATAGACATAGCCATAGTGTGCAGACATTTTTATGCTCCAGTGTGTCTGCTCTTTGGGGGGGGGCTCATTTCTTTGGCTATTGTCTTTGGAAGTATTAATGAACTGCCATCCAAGCTATCATTTCTGATGCTGGATGTGAAGCATTAAGGACTTTGCTTTCTGTCTTGTCTTGAATGTAAAAACAAAGGTGTTCACTTTTTCATTGTTTTTGATTTAAGTATAGTTATGCTGAGAGTAGCATCAGGTTTATAAGGACTCCCTTGCAGAAAATATATGCATGTGTTTGTGGCTAGACTGCAATTGTTGGATGTGGTATACCTAGACTTTAGTAAAGCATTTGATACGGTCTTGCATGATATTCTTATCAATAAACTAGGTAAATACAACTTAGATGGGGCTACTATAAGGTGGGTGCATAACTGGCTGGATAACCATACTCAGAGAGTAGTTATTAATGGTTCACAATCCTGTTGGAAAGGCATAACAAGTGGGGTTCCGCAGGGGTCTGTTTTGGGACCTGCTCTGTTCAATATCTTCATCAATGATTTAGATATTGGTATAGAAAGTACGCTTACTAAGTTTGCAGATGATACCAAGCTGGAAGGGGCTGCGACTAATCTGCAGGATAGGGTCATAATTCAAAATAACCTGGACAAATTGAAGAAATGGTCTGAGGTAAATAGGATGAAGTTTAATAAAGACAAATGCAAAGTGCTTCACTTAGGAAGGAACAATCAGTTTCATACATACAGAATGGGACGCGACTCTCTAGGAAGGAGTATGGCAAAAAGGCATCTAGGGGTTATAGTGGACCACAAGTTGAATATGAGTCAGCAGTATGATGCTGTTGCAAAGAAAGCAAACATGATTCTGGGATGCATTAAAAGGTGTGTTGTGAGCAAGACACGAGAAGTCATTCTTCCACTCTACTCTGCGCTGCTTAGGCCTCAATTGGAGTATAGTGTTCAGTTCTGGGCACTGCATTTCAAGAAAGATTGGAGAAATTGGAGAGGGTCCAGAGAAGAGCAACGAGAATCATTAAAGGTCTACAGAACATGACCTATGAGGGAAGGCTGAAGGAATTGGGATTGTTTAATTTAGAATAGAGAAGATTGAGGGGGGACATGATAGCTGTTTTCAGATATCTAAAAGGGTGTCATAAGGAGGAGGGAGAAAACTTGTTCATCTTGGCCTCTGGGGATAGAACAAGAAGCAATGGGCTTAAACTGCAGCAAGGGAGGTTTAGGTTGGACATTAGGAAAAAGTTCCTAACTGTCCGGGTAAGCAAACACTGGAATAAATTGCCCAAGGAGGTTGTGGAATCTCCATCTGTGGAGATATTTAAGAGTAGGTTAGATAAATGTCTATCAGGGATGGCCTAGACAGTATTTGGTCCTGCCATGAGGGCAGGGGACAGGACTCGATGATCTCTCGAGGTCCCTTCCAGTCCTAGTATTCTATGATTCTATGTTCTGAGTCAGAGTCCAGCCAACTTCATCCCTTGTTAAGACACAGGGGCTACGTCTACATTGGCCGCCTATTACGGAAGAGGCAAATGCGCGGGGGATTTAAATATCCAGACTTGCAAGTATCCAGACTTGCAAGTAGGAATAAGAGATCCTCCGGAATAGGGCTTTATTCCGGAGGATCGCGCCAGTCTGGACGCTTTTCTCCGGCTTATCTCCAAGCCGGAAAAAAGCGGCGGCCATGAAAATGCAAATGCCGCGGGGGATATTTAAATCCCCCGCGCATTTGCCTCTTCCCAAGTGCTACATTAGCATGCCTATTCCGTAATAGGCGGCCAATGTAGACGTAGCCAGGTTGTTATTCTCCTGACAAATGACTGGCACTGCCCAACTGGCGAGTTTGAGTCTGTTTTTGTTCAATTAATTTCCTGCCAGACACATGTACAAAGCTTCTTCTTCCTCATGTTGCAGATTTTGTTTTTCTCTGGTGACTTGTTTTGCTCATTGTGTGCTTATTCTGTGATTGAGGATAAGTCACGCTTCCCTAGCCAGGAGATGACAGAGCTTATGCTCCTACTTACAGTGTCCCGATTTCCTCTCAATGTTCTTTTCATTTGATTTTGCACCAAATTGAAGCCTCTTAATCCCCAGATGCTAGAGAGAAAGAGAGAGCGAGCGAGAGAGATTCTATGTATATTTGGGTGAATAGATTCTCTGATTTGCTGAAATTTCATATTCCTTTTAATCTCTGTGGCAAAAACAAAAACAAAAACAAACAAACAAAATTAGGGGTGACACTCTTCTCCAGTATGTCTCAAGTCTTTTTCTGGCTGTCGTGATGCATAGCATGGTGTATTTCCAAGTACTTTTTTTTGTTTTAGTTTGCTGCAATATAGCTCACTTCCAAAACCAAAAAAGCCCAGTAGCCACTAAGCCAAAATGCAGTACAAAATCAGTTATATGTGAAAACATTTGAGGCTTAAAAGCTTTTCCTAAATGTAGGGCAAACCTCTGCTGAAGAAAACAGAGTAAAAGTGTCATCCAAATGGCTTTCTCCTCCTTGAAAAACTACTGAAGCTAATAAACAGCGCATAGCTCTTTGCTCCTTGTAATTACCTCTGTGCTCAACATTGATATCACAAGGTCTAACAATAAAAACTTGGTGACATCATATTTCAATTTCGAAGCTTCTTTGGTACAATATAACAATAATTATGGTCAGGTCATGGCCTGCACAAGATCCCAGCAATTTTTAACAGAAGCTTTCAGAGAGATTGAATGAGGAGTTTCTTTGATCTATCTGCATTATAACTTTTTTAAATGAGAGCTTTTTATTCTGACAAGTCATATGCTATCATAATCACTTGCTCTATGCATCATACTTATGACTTGCCTCTGGATGGTGTTCTCTGAGGGTATGTCTACACTGCTGAGGGATTTTTTTTGTCCCCGAAAAATGGCCATTTTTCTGAAAAAAACTCCAGTTATGTCCACACTGCAATTGCATTCTTTTGGTAAAAAATTAAAAGGACAGAGTGGTTTTTCCAACATTGGTAAACCTCTTTCTACAAGGAAGAAGCCTTTTTATGAAAGAGCTCTTTCGGAAAAAGGCGTGTGTGGACAGGAAAGAGGGAGTTCTTCCGAAAAAAGAGGAAAAAGTAAAAAGTACAAATGCCCTGGTGGCTACTCTGTCCATAGTAATTACAGCTTAAATGAGAGACAGCTTCCATTGAGCATAGATGCTATCTTTCGAAAAAGCAAATTGCTTTTTTGATGCACTTTTGCTGTGTAAACACTCTCTTTTGGAATAAGTTTTTTAGGAAGATCTCTTCCAGAAAAGCTTCTTCCATAAGAAGTCTGCAGTCTAGACATAGTCTGAGATATTTGCATCTGTAAATACAACTGAAGCTTTGGTGCCACATAAAATAATAGAGCTGATTGGGAATTTTCTGTTAATTCTTTTTTTGATATGGGAAATATGATTTCCATAAAATGGAAATGCTTTTTGGGAAATATGAAATTTTGAAGGCAGTTTCAATCTTCCATCCAGAAAGTCAAAGCAACTCACATTGAAGCAGTTATATTTGTTGAACTGAATTTTGATTCAGTCTAACATTAATCTACAGCTGCTTGAGATGCTGCAGTGCTTAATGTAGGTTGGGTGCCTTCTGTCCTCTTCTTTGTATGCAGAAAGCTTCTTGGCTAGGCTATATTTCCCATAATGCATGGCGGTCTACCATCTAACTGAACCCCATCAACGATCATTGAAATTCCATGACCACAGTGCATCATAGGTAATCTAGTCTGAAAAGTCTGGGCCCCTACGAAGAATTGGGTCAGGAGGCATCCAAACTACAACCCACTCTAGGCAGTGTGGCAGCTTAGGTAGACACAATTCACTGTCAAACTAACTCTAAAAGAGGTTTCCCCATTTCTGGATTAATTTTTTTCCTGTTGATACTTTCATTTTTCTTTTTGATTCTGGATGAGAACAAATCTCAAAATATCAGCATTTCCTGTGGGATAAAAATTCTTACTTTCTAGCAGTTCATTAAAATAGGGAGAGACCAAAATTTTCAAAACGGTGACTTCAGTGAAGGCTGGTGCTGAGTCCTCAGCAGGTTTGAAAGTCAGGGCATTTATATATGTCCCAGAAGCCTAACTTTAGGCACACAATTTAAAAAAAATCTTAGCTATGATATTCTATAATATCTTGTCCTTATAAAATGTACTGAATTTTTTATAGTAATGATCCAAGAATCATTACGCTGTATAATAGAGTGGCAAAGAATCATAAATCAGTACTCTAGAAGCACTGACATTGCAAAATACTTGTTAACGGAAGTTGTCTAACTCTAATGAAAAGAAAGTCTTCACTTTCAGCTTTGTTCTACAAAGCCCATGAATATGCACAGACTTATGCACATGCTTAAAATTAAACATGTGTTTGAATGTATTGCTGAAATGGGGCCTTAATGCATATTTTGTCTAGTCAGTAATGAGAGAAAGTTTGATGTGAACAGGCAAAGATAATAGTGTATTTGAACTGTAAGTCTTTTGCATCAAAATGTGGAATGGCAACTTATGAAACTCTGAATATGGCAGTTATTTTTAAGGCTGCATTTGTCGAGCTGCATGGCTAGACAAATGCAGTCTGATAAAATAAATACCTCTCTAGCCTTTTACTGAAATCAAGCCTCATTTGAGATTATAAAACATTTTTACAGTAAGTAATTGTTTAATTACTTTTCATCTTTGGGCATCTATGTACTACAGATTGAATATGAAACATCCATCATCCAGAATGATTTTAGTTAGCCGGATATCTACTTTTTTATGGGTGTGGCGAAGGTTCCCTATGTCCCATAAAGTCTAGGTTCATCCTCAATCCCAGGTTACAGTTCAGTGGAACCATAACATTCCCCCTCTTGAGGGCTGGCAGGTGACCAACAGCAACCACACTTTAACTCAGGAAATGAAATAGAAAACTATTTTATTGCTAAAGGGATGACTATGATAACCACCACAGCAAAAACAGTGGCAAGAACACAAATCACTTGAATTCCTTCCCAAGATGTCATCAACACAATCAAATTAAAACTTATCTAAGTATACAAAGAGTAATCAGAATACAACAATATTTTCTATACAATGTTGGACGGAGAAGGGTGGCTTTCCTTCCCCTGAAAGACCTGGGAGCAGGTGGTAGTGAGATTCCTAAATGCAAACTTAAGCAAAATTAAGGAAGCAAGAAAGCAGTGTAGAAATAAGATATATATAAGTATTTAGCTTCTGACCTGAAAGGATAAAACACTCCAGAGTGGATTGTGTCAGTAGCTCCGATCTCCCAAATCCCTAGGCCTAAATACCCCTTTTGGCACCAAAATGTTGCGGATGTTCAACCCCTTGTCCATAGTTGGGCCTAGCTCCCTAAGGCTTCTGAGGGTACCATCTCTGATTGGACAAAATATTCGGAGACTTTATGAATATTTATTAGGAATGACTGATGTTTTCTTGGATGACCTCCCAAAACCACTTGGAAAAAGTGGGAGAATGTAGTTTTAGAACTTAACATCTGGACCGATTGCGCAGGAGATTTGAAATGGCAGTTATCACCATGTTAGCAGATTTTCTCTGCAAATTCCAGGCAGAATTCAAAAAATAAACTCTTGCACCAACCACAAACTCTTGGTTCCCTTTTATGGAAAATTACAAAAAACTAACTCCAGTTATCTGAAGAAATGGGTTGTGCCCATGAAAGCTCTTGATACTATCTACATGTTTTGTTAGTCTATAAAGTGTTACCAGACCATTTGTTGTTTTTAAGTTTATCCCCTTACTGCTATAAGCCATATCTCAGAAAATTAATTCTGCAGGCACCTTGTGTTACCAGCCTATTCAAATCTATATAAAGGAAAAACAAAATGAAATAAAACAACTATCAATGAACTTAAAAAAAAAAAGCAAATATCATTTTAGTAGGCCAAGATAAAGCAGATATAAGTTAGTAGGCTACACTGTAGATGTTTCTTAGGGCAGATTTTTGGGAGAAAGCAACTAGATGCCAGACATAGATAGGAGCTGAGAGTAAAACTCAATAAGCTTCTTCTGTGATACACAGGATGGGTAGGAATGGTGTCCCTAGCCTCTGTTTCTCTGGAGGCTGGTGACAGGAGAGGGATCACATGAGGACTACCTGTTGTGATCCCTCCCTCTGAGGCATCTGGTATTGGCCACTGTTGGCAGACAGGATATTGGGCTAGATGGACCTTTGGTCTGACCCAGTATGGCCTTTCTTATGTTCTGATTCCATGCTTTGTTATTTGAGGATGGAAAGTAAAGATAAAATAGAAATTCATTAAAAGCGACGAGGAGTCCTGTGGCACCTTATAGACTAACTGTAGGAGCATAAGCTTTCGTGGGCAAAGACCCACTTCGTCAGATGGATGCATCTGACGAAGTGGGTCTTTGCCCACGAAAGCTTATGCTCCTACACTTCAGTTAGTCTATAAGGTGCCACAGGACTCCTCGTCGCTTTTGCAGATTCAGACTAACACGGCTACCCCTCTGATACTAGAAATTCATTGTGAATGTTTTGGATGGTATGAAATGATTGATAAAGCCTCACATGACCACATGGTCTGCAATGGTCATGATTACCTTCTTTTGTGCAAGTTACATGCCCGTAATGTGAAGATGTTGCCATTTCATAGCTATTTTTCTCAACAGTGCTAACAAGGCATGTTACAGACCTGATTCTTTGCTGCTTTGCATCTAGCGTCACCATTTACATTAGTGCAACATGACTGTAAACTACTACCAGGTCTGAATGGTAGCATTTAACATCCATGTTGCACGGGTGAAAGTGAATACACAATGTGCACGGCAGTGAACAGGGCTATGGCTTTTAGAATCATAGAGAGAGCAAGAAGCAAGAAGTTCAAGTTTTCAATTATTTTGAGGTAATTTTTTCTCTTCAGAATATTTACATGTTTCCAAACCGAGCACTGAACTGAAGTCTTGAACCATATGGGGGCAGCACAGGAACATAATCATAAAACAGCCTTAACTTCCACTATGCATCTATCATGAGCAGATAACAGCAAACTAACTTTATGGAGCTAAGGAAAGATTGCTCCTTGCATGATCCATGGAAGTTGTGGTTCAAACCACGGAAAGAAAAAATAATATTTAAGAAGAAAGCTGTATGTTTCAAAGCACTGGGAAATTACCAAGAGGTTAACAGACTCCTTACATGAGCCACTCAGAAATATAAAGAGGACTAGATATCTTTTTGAAAATCTTTTTCCTAACAGCCCGCAGGACTGGAAAAACCCTAGAAATTTAGTTCACTCAAATACAGATGCCATTGGCTATTGCACCTTCATTTACAACCACAGCATAAAGGGGCTGATTTTGCAGCCTTGAAATGTGTTATCCTTTCTGTTGAAGAGCTCCCTTTGTGTTTGAACAAGTTTTAAACCAGGTCTGCAGCATCAGAGAATTATTCCTAATTGATTGTCAAGAATGTTGAGACTTTAAACTGTATTGCCCGCAACAGGAATCTTCACGTAAAAAAAAAAAAAAAAGATGGGGTTTAGATAAGACATCGCACATACAGATAGTTAAACCTGAGTGACACAGCATACAGAGAACAGCATAAGTGTAACCACCAGTTGCAGAGCTATATTCAGGAATCATGCTATGGACTGTATTATGCAGGAGGTCAGAATAGATGATCACAGTCATCTCATCTGACATGAAATGTCTACAAAACTTTTTGACAATGGTGTCTTTTAAAAAAAGAATATCTCTTTAACTAAAAAATTGCATAAAAAGCAAAACAACCAAGTTTCAATGTAAGTACAATTCACGCCAATATTGGATAGGAAGCCTGCTAAATATATTTCTCTGAACTGGATTGCTAGGGATGTTGCATAACATACTTCTGCTAAAACTTAAAAATGTTACTTGCCAGCAGGGGACCTGTTTTCCTTACAGGTGATCAGGGAGCCACCATCAATAGCAGCAACTTGGATTCTTGTGCTTGCCTGATGTTCTGTAAAGCAAACTTTCCTGAAATGTCTGCTAAATTGCAGCAGACTGATAAGAGGGATGGGTAGAGGGAAGGGAATCAATTCCAAGAGAAGACGAGTCTTTCAAACTGTCAAACAAACAAATTAACCAATAAATACAGCATTGTGCTTAGTGATTAGTCAGGAGTCCCATTAGATCCTGATTTAAGGGGTTTAAATTGCATTAGCCTAAACCTTTGTACCTGGATTAAGCTATTTTTATGTATTCAAGGTGAAATTCACCCCTATGCAAATGGTCAGCATGATTTACCTTGGTTTTACAATGTAAAATGCTGCAGGCGGTCCATTCGTATAACCTAAGCCTGCAATCCTTTCTTGTGGGAGTACTTCAGACTCACACAAGTACAGAGGATTATTGGTGCATGTGGATAAAGATTGCTGTCACAAGTGGATGAAATTCCTCTGCACCACCACGAATTCTGTGCAATACCAAAAATGTAATTGTCTTTAATACACAACCAGATTATGTAGTGGCAGAGGTGCCAGGGCTTGGTATGGGGACTCACTCAGCCATGAATTTCACCTTACTTGGCCACCGGAACATCAAACTGGGAGGGGTACAGATGTAACAAATAAACAGTTATGTAATACAAGTATCACTGCAAACATTAAGTACTAGAATCAGCTAACTCAGTTTCACTGTTCTGGGAGACATATTTTGTCCAAACATGAATCTTAATACTGACCCTATTAAGATCAATTAAGTGTATGATGATTTGTTTTGATGACTATCAGTGACTCCATAGCTATACATTCTAATAATTTGAACAATTACTTTATTATTTAAATCACACTTCAAAATGAGCCTCTGTCAAGTTTTACCTCACATGTACACAAATCTAGGTACAGATTGAACCTCTCAAGTTCATAACTCTCTGGTCTGGAACATCTGTCGTCCGGAATGATTTTAGTTAGCTGGATGTCCACTTATCATGGGTGTGGCCAAGATTTCTATGGTCCCATAAAGTTTGTTTATAGACACCAATCCTAGCTCTTAGTGTTCTGTGCTGTTATTTAGCTCTAATTTACCCCTAAATGTCTTCTACGAGCCCAGTAAGCAGTGGAAGTGTTGGTAATGCTGCTAGACAATATTGACCCCCCATTGTTGAGAAAATTCTCTGGTTCAGAACTGGTCAGGTCCCAGGGGTACTGGACTAGAGAGGTTCTACCTGTAGAATATATTCCAAAACACCAAACAGATTCAATGAATGATTCTAAAATGGCTTTTTAAATTCATCTACAGTTCTCCAGTCAGGTCCAAACCCTAACATGGCTACGTCTACACTGGCATCCCTTCCGGAAAAGGGATGCTAATGTAGCATGTTGGAATAGGCAAATCTACGGGGGATTTAAATATCCCCCGCGGCATTTGCATTAACATGGCTGCCGCTTTTTTCCGGCTTGGAAAAGCTGGAGAAAAGCGCCAGTCTAGACGTGATTCTCCAGAAAAGAAACCCTTTTCCGGAGGATCTTTTATTCCTTGATGCGTGGGACCCCGCCTCCTCTGCGGCTTTGCTCAGGGTGTCCCTGGTCTGCTGGGGACCCCCCAGTAGACCAGGGACACCCGGAGCAGCTTTTCTCGCCCCGGAGGACGCTGTGGCGGGACCACTGTGCATCTGGGTGGTCCCGCCGCCCGCGAGTTCCGGGGCGAGAAAAGCCCCGTTCGTAAGTGCGGATCTGACATAAGTCGGATCCGCGTAACTTGGGGACTGCCTGTATTGTGTTTTTATGTATTGGCAATGTCTGTGTAATAGCAACTTTTAGCTGGGAACCAAGAGGTTGCTATTAAGCAGAATCTACTATATTTGCCTTTTCTATCTGGAGTTTAGAAGCAGGATTAAAGGATAGGAACTAAGCAGTTGAGGAAGAGGACATAAATACAGAAGAATTGTGTTGTTTTGAAACTGAGAATGAAGAGGCGGCTCTTGAGGGTCAGGTGATGGAAAGTCAAACCTGAAACAGATCCTGTTCTGAAGATCATACCACCTGAGATATCCTTCTGAGATTGTTCTTCAATGCCTCACTAAGTGGTGGTTAAATCTATCCCGAGGGGACTTTGTTGAGAGTTTTGCTCTTCCCAGTTCCAAGACACTCTGCTAGCATATTGTTTTTTCCTGCTATTTGTAATTGTAAGATTAAACATTTAAGATCCATGATGGTTTCACTTCAGAAGGATCAAAATCTATATATTTTAGTTGTTTAAGTGCAAATCATTCCTTAAAGGCAAACTGAAACACCACTTGTATATGATTCTGATCTTCACATGATTCTGAAATGACGGGTAAGAAAATACATCTAGAAAGAGATAAAAAACAAAACGTCAAATTAATTTCTGGTGTAACTATTGATTTCCATGTGTCTGATTTTCTCTGTGCCTAACACAAAGAATGTTACAGTTGTCTGGAATTTTTGTGCTTTGAAGTTAGGAAAGAGGAAGGCAGATTGCTGAGGTTTCTCTTGATAACAAAATATAGTTTTGAACTAGTATTCTTTAAAAATTAACAAACTCATTGCTGCAGCATCCCAGCTTGCATGTGTCTAAATTTAATAATGGGAGTGAATTGGTAATACAGACTCACTAAAGTCAGTAGAATAGCTTCCACTGGTCATATGACTGGGTCTTTAATAATAGAAATTAGAGATTAAAAATATTTATTAAGTAATCTCTAATCCATCTTTGTGCCAGTGCAGGAATGATACCAACTATATACTTTCTAGTCTTGTCTTGTTTTTTAATCTAGTTCAGTGTTGTTTAAAATATCCCATGTGATAGACTGTTTTGCATTGGGAATCTTATCAGTGATCTAATGATCATGCATAGAATGCCACAAATCTAAATAATAATAATAATCACCACTTATTACAAGAAAAGCTCAAATTGTAGAACAACATGGGTACATAATATGATTGAATCCAAACTTCTAAAACAGATATGCATGAAGAAGAAATAGGGGTGAAGCATGAAAAGGTGGGGTAAGTCAATGGGGCAAAATTGTATTGTATCATCTTTTTTAATACAGTAATTCCTCATTTAACACTATAGATATGTTTCAGAAAATGATTGTGTTAAGTGAAAACATGTTATGCGGGGGTCAATTTTCCCATTGAAAATAATGGAAAAGGTGGGAGTTGCATTTCAAGCGGTGGTGTCTGTTGGGACCGGGACATAAGGTTGGGGGAGAAAGGGGACTGGGTTAAAGCAGGGAGGGAAGGTGTTTGGCTCTGGGGAAGGAATGGGGAGGAGAGGAGAGAGGGATTGAGTTAGGAGTATGCCCCGTGATGGGTCTGCAGGGACCTGCACTGTGTCCGGCGAGGGGGGGAGGGTCGCCGAGGAACGGTGCAGTGAGTGGCGAACCCTCCGCTGCTTTGCAGGGAGGTGGGGGAAGCGTCATCTATTACTTTTTTCAATCTATACAATTATCTATGACCCAAGTTTCTGGCTACTGTAAAAACAATTCTAAAACATGTTTTTACCAACTATATCTGATTATCCCATTGCAAAATCAGACCTCACTCCCAACAAAAACACTTCCTATCAGACAAAAGTCTGAGCAAAGAGAAAGCAAACTCGAAACTGCTCTGGACTGAAGGAACAGTTCCATACCAACATAAAGGACCTTACATCCTGATACCCAAATATACAAATCTAGGGACTGTGATCAAAAGCACATCATCTGACTTCCTGAAGTCAGCTTTCCAGGGGCACATTTATTGGCTTTCATAAAGAGTGACACAGTCTTAGAATTTTTGTTTGTTCTGAGAAAACTGTTACAGTTAAGAGTAGTGAGTGCAGCTGTCCCATGCTGAATAAAATTTAACTGGCTACATACACCAGGACAAACCTAGCTATTTCAGAAATTATCCTTAAAAGGTAAATTTCAGCCCAGGTTAAAGTTAAGCTTTAATGACATCTTCTGAGATGGTGCTGAGTACAGTTTGTTCCAGTCCATGCCATCAGTTAAACTGTAGTCAGCCCTGGTACAGGGGTAGCATTTGCTAGAAATGGATAATTTTTCAAGACTCCAGGAGAGCCAAAACCCAACCACTTACCCATCACTGCCTGTATAATGTGAACAATGCAGCTGTCAGTAGCCTGAAAGAGCATCCAAAGGGAAACAATAACCAGACCCTTTAAAATCCTATTTGTTTTGTCTCCAGTGAAGAAGTGTGCAGCTCTAAACATGGTGGTACCTACTGTGCTTGGAGAGGAAAGATATTTTGATAGCTGCGTTTCCACTTAGAGAAGAGTTGTTGCCACTAAACACTGGCATTTAATATCTGAAAGTGATTAGAGATACTCTAGTATTGCAGGAGATATTACTCAGCTTATCCATAATACTGAAGATATCTATAATACTTTAGTAATGCTAGTTACTTTCAAAAAGCTTGGTGTAAGCATTGTGGCCCAGATATTAGACAGTATAAATCACTGCAACTTCATGGAAGTCAATGAGATGATGCTGATTTACACCAGCCAAGAATCAGGCCACATAACAGCAATCATTGGGCCTGTAGGAAACACTGTCTGTAAGGGTGTGAAAGATAGAGGGGCAAGATTCACTAATAGTCACTCAATTTTCTATTAGCTCCAAAAACTGCACTTCCAGTTATAGTAACTCACTAACTCTTTAATGTAATTGTCTAAGAAATATCACCCTCTGGCAATATCATCACAATATGGAGGAAATATTGCTGACTGGCATAGGCAGGGGTTATTTTAATACCTGCACAGCTCTTCTAGGAATAAAATGCCACTGAACTATTTTTCTGGTTCCCTTTTAAAGCCAAAAATGAAAAAAGAAATTTGCAGGCTGACTATCCACAGTGACATATGAAATGCGGGATGATGAGCTGCAGAAATGCAGCATGAATATTTAACTGGCAAACATGTGCTTGACTACAAAGTCAATGTTTTAAGCAAATCCAACATGGGAAATATTGCAATTAAAACTGACAGTGTTTAACAAGCAGAATCTCTTGTGTGCCATAGACTTCATTGATTGACAATTGACAAGGTTATAAAAGACGGCATCTTGGGCTATATGATGAACAGTATGTAAAGCGAGGAGAAAGCTATAGCCATTTTAGGGTATGAATAAGGAATGAGAAAAAGGCAGGCCAGTACACAGTTCCTGTGTCAGAAGATTTTTAAAGACATCAAAGGACTAAATAACTTTTGTCATGTGAATGTCAAAAAAGTTTAGAGGTTCAATTCATTCTGGATGATCCCCTGGACGATCCAGCTGGATGGATGCATCTCAAAATTATCTAAATCTTTTGACGTATCCCCTCCCTTCCGTACACTCAATTGGTAATATTTGTTGAGGATTTTGATTTGTTGAGGCTGGATTCTCTACAGTGGAAGAGTCTCCTTTCATCTTCACTGAAAGAGGCAAGCAAATCCCAATTGTCACATTTTGGGTTGACCAGTAATCCAGGAAATGTTACTGATATAATGGAAGGGCCATGGGTAAAGTATACTTGAAGAATGAAGATGACCATATTGTTGTCTGACAGGTGACATACTGCCATTCCCTACTGTTGGCTGAAACTCATAGGCTGTGTCTAGACTACATGGCTCCATTGATGGAGCCATGTAGATTAGACACATAGGCAAAGGCAAATGAAGCCGCGATTTAAATGATCGCGGCTTCATTTAAATTTACATGGCTGCTGCGCTGAGCCGACAAACAGCTGATCAGCTGTTTGTCGGCTCAGCGCGCTAGTCTGGATGCTCCCCTGCCAACATCAAAGCCCTTTGTCGGCAGCCCCGTTATTCCTCGTGGGATGAGGTTTACCGGGGCTGCCGACAAAGGGCTTTGATGTCGGCAGGGGAGCGTCCAGACTAGCGCGCTAAGTGGACAAACAGCTGATCAGATGTTTGTCGGCTCAGCGCGGCAGTCATGTAAATGTAAATGAAGCCGCGATCATTTAAATTGCGGCTTCATTTGCCTTTGCCAAAAAAACAAATCTACATGGCTCCGCCGACGGAGCCATGTAGTTTAGACGTACCCATAGTTTCTGCTGGTGGAGCCAGGAACCTAGATTCTGACAGTTCTGGGCTCCCAAGGCTTCTACGTTTTCTGTTTTGGAGCCTAGAGCCAAGGCTCCCATGTTTTTAGCTTCACAGCAGGGAATCTGAAAGCCCAAGTTTGAACCAGGTTTCTCAGTTCCTCCAGGGTTCCTGCCATAGAGCCCAGAGCTGAACCCCAGTTAGAGCAGAGGCTTAGAATGAGCCTAGAAGTCCCAAGAGTCCCATCTTGAGCTCAGGTTCTCAGGGCTTTCAGGCCAATATTTCCTCTGATCTTTTCCATCCAAGTGAGGATTTTTTCCATCCATGTGTGGAATAATTTGTATGTACACTGAGGCATTGTGACCATCAATAGGCACCCAAAACCTAGCTGTGGGTGCTATGCCAATCAGCTGGGCAATATTTGAATCTCTCCTGAGTGACTGCTCAAGAGCACAGCTTACAGGGAACACTGCTTCCAGGCACCCGGCCACTGAGTGGGAACCCTGATTAGAACTGGGACTGTCAGGGCTACTAGGCTCTCTGTTCTGGGTCAGCTCCAAGGCAGTTTGCATAGCAGAGTTACCCCAAAGCCACAGACCCTGGAAACTCTGGAGTTCCCAGGCCTGAGACAGTCTGTAGGGCAGGGTTACCCCTGGAACTGCAGCCTCTGGAACCCTGGGTTCCCAGCAACCCTTCAGCATCCAAACTGGAAACCTGCCTGTGATTTGATGAAGTCATCAAACCTGAGAGTCTCCAGGCTCCACAAATCAGCATTTTCCTACTTGCCACTTGCTAACAAATTTCTGACCTGCTCTACAGTGAACAGGGCTAGGGATAAGGGCAACTGTGCATGGTTCTCTTTTTTATTAGGCTTCTTTGGCTTAAACAGGATGTTTCTGTATTTGCTTTGGCAGGAATAAAATTCCATTCAAGGGCGCCACATATTCCGATGCCTCTGAGAGAAGTAACAAATGGCCTGTTTATATATAATAGCAGTCCGGCAGACTGCAGCTTGCTACAGCTTGGAGGAAGGCAATGGGTTATGGAAGTGAATTTCCTGACCCCCTATATTAACAAATTACTGAAGCTTTGGGGTTTTTATTTAAATGGGTAAAAATGGACATTGGTAGTTTATTAAAATTTCCTGAGGGCTGGATCCTGTTCTCATGGAAGCTGATGGGAGGAAGATTAGGCTCTAAATGAGTAAAGTCTCAGCTGTTGCTTTAGGATTCTGGATAAAGTCTGTGAGAGCCTTCAACAAAAGGAAACAAAGTTCATCATTATAATAACCGTCAGGTGGCAGTCTGGCAATGTTCCTAATAATTAAAACAGCCAGTTAGTTTCAGTGAAGCTCTGACACATTTTACATTTTGCAGGTAACCTTTCTTCTTTCCTTCCTACACAATCAAACATGGGTACCAAGAGCTTTAGATGAGTCTGTGTTTTTCCTATTTGGCATCTGTTTTGCTTGGGAGAGAGGGTACACATTCTCACCCTGCATTTCCTTCTCACACCTTTCAGAGGTAAGAAGTCCACCCAATCGTCCAGCCATGTGACTTGAAAATGTACCACATAGCTTGACACCAGCAAGGAAGCAATTATGGAAGGCAGGCAATTCTCAGGGCTAAATTCTGCCATCAGCAGGGTATAGAGGTGAACTGAAGCCTGAATATGGTGCTTATGTCCAAGTTCTGCTAACCTTACTCATACCAAGAATATTACTCCATGAGCAGTCCCACTGACCCATGGACTCAGGGAGTACTTAATAAAAAGGTGGAAGAACTTGGGGAGAACTGTGCCTCTAACATGGAGAAAAGTTGAACTCTTTCTGAAAAGTACCGAGCTTCCTTGGGAACTGAGAGTGCTCAGCACCTCATAAGAGACAACCAGGACCTTTCAAGTTGAGAGCTTTGTGCTTCTTAGCTGAAAAGTGATGTTAAAATATAATTCTTAAGAATACAGGGCAACTCCCCCCTCTAATGAAATTAATGGCAAAATTCTTCAGTGGGGCCAGCCTTAAGACTTCATCTTCACTGCGAGATCTTCCGGCAGAAAATTCATTCATTGGCATAAGTCGTGATTTCATTAGCATATTTTCTGTGGTTTCTTTTTGTGCATGGGGTTTTTGAGCAAAAAGAAGCAGTGTGGATGGTTTGTTTTTTTTTTGCACAAAACCCCCATTTTGCGCAAGGTCCTTATGCCTACCCTGGAGAGGCCCAACAACCCAAAACAATTGAACCTTGAAATAACTGAGTAAAGAAAAAAACCTGTGGGGGTCCATAGTGGCAGTAAAGGAAAATTATAGCTTCCCAAAGATACATTGGGGTTTATGAACTGGAGAAAATAAAGCTGGGGAATAAGTTTGCGGGGGTGGCGAAACAGCATTTTTAACGCAGGGCAACATATTCTGAGAAGAAACGAAGCCACTGCTAATTGCTATAGATGATTCAGCCAGGAACTGAGATCAGATGGAGAGAATATGTGGAATATTATTATGGTAGATGCTTATATTGTGCCTTTTATCAACTTCTTTGGCTTCACACAAAATCCAGAAAAGAAACGGATACTTTTTTTTGGAATGGCTAATTTTAAGGCTCTTTCTAGACTACTATAAAAAAAGGTATTTTTGAAACTTATTAGCCATCATATTTTAAAATCCTAGTATGGATAGGACAAGCTGTATTTATGCATTAGCTGGTTATGGTGTCAACTCTACATGCACAAGCCTTCTTAACCAGCTAATATGTGTGTTAAAATACAACTTGCTGTGACTACACTAGGATTTTAAAATGTGTTAATTAAAATATCCCTTATCCTAGAGTAGACAGATGTTTAAAGAATGTCTACACAGCAAAGAGAAACTTGTGGCTGGCCCATGCCAGCTGACTTGAGATCATGGGTATCATTGCTATGTAGGCTTCCAGGCTTGGGCTTAAGTTTAAGCTTTAGGACTCTGTGGAGTGAGGGGGTACCAGAGCTCAGCCTCCAGCTGAGCCCAGAATTCTACATAGCAATGCGACAGTCCTGCCACCTGAGCCCCTCTAGCATGAGTCAGCTGGGACAGGCCAACCATAGATTTTTTGTCTGCCATGTAAACATACCCTAAAACAGTTATGGGTGACTCCATCCCATGGGCTGCACACGGTTCATCAGGAAAAACTAAATCAACAAAACAAAACAAAAAAAACCAACCCACAACTAATAAACGTGCAGCACCTTAGAGACTAACAAAGCATGTAGATGGTATCAGGAGCTTTCGTAGGCACAGCCCACTTGGCATTGGCAGGTCATGAGACAGTTTGTTCAGCTGAGCATCCATGGGTATGGCTGCTCCCAGTGACTGCAGTTGGCTTTTCCAGGCCAAGGTGAGCTGTGGTGGCCCAGCCTGTGCCACTTTCTGCAGCTCTCATTGGTCAAGAATGGTGAACCATAGCCACTGGGAGCTGCAGGGCTCCAGGTCTGCAGACACTCAGGTAACCAGTCCATCTGGTGGCCTATCAGCAGCTAACCTTGATGAACCGCATGTGGTGGTTCATTGGCGGTTCCTCACCCCTGGCCTAAAGGGTGAGACGACAGAGGTAAAGAAACAATGATGAAATTAGTAGTGGACCTTAAAGAAAGTAAGTTACATACATGCTTAAATCTTTGCAGAACTGCGGCCATAGATACCAAAATTGCATGTGCAAAACAGAAAGGGTATGTCTACACTACAGAGTTAGTTCGAACTAACTTAGTTCAAATTAGTTAATTCGAACTAAGCTAATTCGAACTAACGCGTCTAGAACTAAAAACTAGTTCGAATTAGCATTTTGCTAATTCGAACTAGCATGTCCACATTAAGTGGACCCTGAACAGGGCTTAAGGATGGCCGGAAGCAGTGCCGGCAGGGCATCAGAGGAGGACTTAGAGCGTGGAGATGCTGTCTCAGGCTAGCCGAGGGCTGTGCTTAAAGGGACCCGACCCCCACCCCAGACAGACAGTTCTCAGGGGTGCCCTGCTTGAAAACCAGTCCTGGCTTGGAGTGCCCGGAGTGCCCACACTGGGCACATCACACCACTCGGCCATCAGCCCGCCTGCACTTGCCGCAGGCTGCCATCTGGGGAGAGGGGACAATTGGGGGGCTGCAGGAGAGCTTCCACCCCTAGAAGCCCGCAGAGCCAGCCCAGTCCTCCCCATCGGGGGCTCGTACCCCATTCCTCCCTCACCTCCTTCCACTTACCCTTCCCTAGCCCCTTTTCTTGATGTACAAAATAAAGGACAATTGTGTTCAAAAATGGAATCTGTCTTTATTGAACAAAACTGGGGGAGACTGGGAAAAGGAGGTGGGAGAGGGGAAGAGAGAGGCTGGGAGAGGGGAGGGCAACTACAATGATCAGGGGTTGGGAACAGGTCCCATATGAAGAGAGCCTAAAGAGACTGGGACTTCTCAGCTTAGAAAAGAGGAGACGGAGGGGGGACAGGATAGAGGTCTCTAAAAGCAGGAGTTGGGTGGAGAGGGTGCATACAGAAAAGTTCTTCATTAGTTCCCATAATAGAAGGACTAGAGGACACCAAATGAAATGAATGGGTAGCAGGCTTCAAACTAAAACAGAAAGTTCTTTTTCACAAAGCAAATAGTCAACCTGTGGAACTCCTTGCTGCAGGAGGCTGTGAAGTCTACAACTATAACAGAGTTTAAAGAAGGACTAGAGGACACCAAAGGAAAGGAATGGGTAGCAGGCTTCAAACTAGTACAGGCAGTCCCCGACTTACGTCGGATCCGCACTTACGAACGGGGCTTTCTCTCTCCGGAGCTCACAGGCAGCGGTCAGCCACCTCGAGCTCCGGGGTGACAAAAGCTGCTCCCGGTGCCCCTGGTCTGCTGGGGACCATCTCCAGCAGACCAGGGACACCGCGAGCAAACCCGCAGCGGCGGGGGGTCCGGTGCTTCTGAGGCTTTGCTCTGGCAAAGCCTCAGAAGCGCGGGGACCCCGCCACGGCTGCGGGTTTGCTCCCGGTGCCCCTGGTCTGCTGGGGACCGTCTCCAGCAAACCAGGGGCACTGGGAGCAAAGCGGTCCGGCACCAGAGCAAAGCCTCAGAGGCGAGGCACCCCCCGCTGCCGCTTTGCTCCCTGTGTCCCTGGTCTGCTGGGGGGGGGGGGGGGGCGCAGCTAGTGTGCCCCCCCAGCAGACCAGGCTTTTATTGTGGACCCTGAGGCAGAGCAGCTGGGGCGCTGCGGGTTGGTCCCGCAGCGCCGCTCTGGGCACTACTGGACCAACCCGGCAGCACCCCAACTGCTCTGCCCCAGGCGTCCTGATTCAGCCGCTGCTGGTCAGTTTCAGCAGCGGCTGAATCAGGACTCCTGGGGCAGAGCAGCTGGGGTGCTGCTGGGTTGGTCCAGTAGCGCCGAGGAGCGGTGCTACTGGAGCAACCCAGCAGCACCCCAGCTGCTCTGCCCCAGACGTCCCCAAGTCAGCCATTGCTGAAACTGACCAGCGCTTACTACAGGAAGCCCGAGGCACAGTTGCTCTGCCCCGGGCTTCCTGGAATCAGCTGCTGATCAGTTTCAGCAGCAGCTGACTTGGGGTTCTTAAGTTGAATCTGTATGTAAGTCAGAACTGGCGGTCAGTTTCAGCAGCGGCTGAATCTGGACGCCAGTTCCGACTTACATACAGATTCAACTTAAGAACAAACCTACAGTCCCTATCTTGTACGTAACCCGGGGACTGCCTGTAACAGAAAGTTGTTCTTCACAAAGCAAAGAGTCAACCTGTGGAACTCCTTGCTGCAGGAGGCTGTGAAGGCTACAACTAGAACAGAGTTTAAAGGGAAGTGAGATCAAGTCATGGAGGTTGGGTCCATGGAGTGCTATTAGCCAGGGGGTAGGAGTGGTGTCCCTGCCCAAGGTTTGTGGAAGGCTGGAGAGGGATGGCACGAGACAAATGGCTTGATCACTGTCTTCAGTCCATCCCCTCCAGGGTCCCTAGGGTTGGCTGCTGTCGGCAGACACGCTACTGGGCTAGATGGACCTTTGGTCTGACCCAGGACGGCCATTGTAAGCTCAGGGCTCAGGATTGGGGGTCTCAGCGGACCCCCTTGATTTTCATGCACACCTGCTCCTGGGTGGCCAGGCTGGCAGCTCTCCTGCCCAAGCCGGCCACTTTCCTGTGCCTAGTGCGGAGATCATGGACAAGGTCCACGATGTCCGCACTAGCCCAGGCGGGTGCCCGCCTCTTGCGGTCCCGGGCAAGCTCCCGGGAGCCGCCAGCCTGATCCCGGGAAGAGGGGGAGGGCTGGGGGGCATCGGGTGGCTGGCTCGATCCGTGCCAGGTGCAGGGTCTGCTGGCTGGGTGCTGGCAGGCTTGCACCTGGCACGGGCACCGTAGCCAGCCCATGCCCCTTTAAGGGGTCCGGGGCCGGGAAGGGGGCATAGAGTTTCCCTGGTGTTGGCCAGAGTGGCCACCAGGGAAAACTGGGGAGGGCTAGCCTGCCACTAGTTCGAATTAAGGGGCTACACACCCCTTAATTCGAACTAGCTAGTTCGAACTAGGCTTAATCCTCGTAAAATGAGGTTTTCCTAGTTCGAACTAAGCTCTCTGCTAGTTCGAATTAAATTCGAACTAGCGGAGCGCTAGTGTAGCGCCTATTAAAGTTAGTTCGAACTAACGTCCATTAGTTCGAACTAACTTTGTAGTATAGACATACCCAAAGAGACAAAGCAGGCTGCTCCCTAAAATTAGAGAGGCATAACTCACTCATCCTTACTGTAGGCTGTCTCCCACCAGAGTGCTGCTGTTTGGCTAAGATACAGTTCCCTCCAGACCCAGATGCATGCATGCAGGACAAGAAAGCCCCAGAGAATTTAAATGAATAAATCACAATAATAACAATTTTCAAGACACAATTTATTTGTTGGTTGTGCCTCTAACTATCATCTGTTCATAGTTTCAAGAGCAACACACCTCCAGGGCATAATACATTTTCATGTTCAATAACTGCAAGTGTATATCCAAACTGGGTATTTCCATATGAAAATACGAAATGTGCATACACAATTACAGTAATTGCACATGCAAATGTAGACCAAACTTTGCAACAGACCATGGGACCCTTCTTTAAAAAAAAAAAATATGAGGCACAGAATGAGTCTCCCTCTTGGAAATTATAAACACGTGATACTTGGAGAGGTAAAAACCATAAATAGATTGTTGTGTGAGAACTTGTGTTAAAACTGTGATCACTTTAATGCTTCCAGGGTTTTCCTTGTCCTGGCTGCAAAGTAGGGAGCTCTGTAGGGAAGCATGCAACCTGGGACTAGCAGCAGTCAGTTTGCAGACAGACAGCCTAGAGTAAGGTGGGGTGAGTTGTGCCTCCATGCTGGAAGTGGGCAATAAGAGGCACATGTGCCACCAGATGCTTTATTTATCTGAGCATCCACAGGTATGGCTGCTCACAGCTCCTGCTGGCCAAAGTTTGCTGTTCTTGGTGAATGGAAGTTGTGGGAAAGGGTGCAGGCTGGGGAACTATCTCCCACAGCTCCTATTGGCCGAGAATGGCGATCTGTGGCCAGTGGGAGCTGTACCTGAGGATGCTCAGGTAAATAAAGCATTTGGCAGCCCACCAGAGGCTAACCCTGGGGAACTGCTTTTGGCCCGCGGGCCAATTATTACTCACCCCTGCTTTGTCTCTTTCAGTTCCGGCATGTTATCATGCTGACTCCTAAGAAATAAAGTAGTATTACTCTACAACTTGACAGTGAGAGTATTTATGTTTTTAATCTAACTTCCATATAAATGTCTTAAGCATAACATAGACGGATGGGAGGATATTAGAGGTTTTATTTGTTACTACTTCTAAATGGTTAATGGTTAGCTGACACAGCCGTTAATTCACAGGCACCACAAAAACAAACCTTGGTAATCATGTAACAACCCCACCTGGCCCCTCTCCCCACACTTGGACTCTCTCCCCCTTCTTTGAGTGAGGACCCAGATTTACTACTATCCAAAGTCTGGATCTTTAATGAGTCTTCTCTCATCAGCATTCACAACTGTGCTCCTAACTCTGCCACAGCATTCAAGAGAAAAACACCTCATAGAAACTGAAGGTGAAGCGATGAAATGGGGAAATGAAGGAAGCGAACAGTACATTTAGATTCATTTATTCCCACGCATAGAGGTCCACCATCCAGTTTATTTCTTTTGTGTCTCTCATCCTCTGACAATTTTAAATAGTACAATCCAAATGAATGTGACAGGATAGCTGCCTCTTTCAAAAGGGCACTTGTGTTGCCCAATTGCTTCTTATTTTGAGCTTGATCTGCAATTCTTGCTTAGAGTCAATTCCTGAACAAGGAGAAAAAGCTAACTCATGAGTGAGTACAGTCCTGACAATCATAAAGAGGCAAAGCTACAACCACAGTATGTTTTATAATTCCCCCCAATTTGTCATTTCAGCCCACCTTATGAGATCTGTTAAACAGCTGCGAAAGATTTTTTAATATTGAAAATGAGTTTAGTGGATGTTAGTTGAGTGCTTTGTTCATGCCTGCTTGATTACATGATACTTTTAAAGCAAAATATAAATGTGTATTTAATTTTAATAAGTCTCATAGCATCTTATATACAATATCTGTCCATTGCCATCTGACATTATGACTATTTTCTATTAGAAGTCGTTAGAAAAGCTCAGAAAAATGACAAAAAAAATTGCTAATTGTTCTACTTTCTGTTCCCACAGATAATTTTTGGGCAGAGTAATCTTAAATCCTGTGACTGACCTATTTTAAGTCAGTCTGTGCACTTTGGGCCAACTGATCAAGGGGAGGGTTACTGTAACATAGAACAACTCCTATTCCTTTGCTGCATTCCCTCCCCCAATCCTAAATACATTAGTGTAGGAGGAATAAAGAAGAAACCAGTGATTAGACAGATAACATAGTGAATATCAGTATAAATGGGCTACGAGAGAACAATTAGGAATTACTTAGATGTCTTCAAATTGTCAAGGCCTAGACTATACATCCTAGAATACTTCAGGAGCTGACTGAAGAGATCTCTGAGCAACCAGCAATTATCTCTAAGAAATCACAGAATGCAAGAGAGATCCCAGGGGACTGGAAAAGGACAAAAATAGTGTCTATTTATAAAAAGAGGAGTAAGGACTACTAGGGAATTATAAACCAGTCAACTTAACTTTGGTACCCAGAAAGTTAATGGTGCAAATAAGTAATCAATTTATAAGCAGCTAGAACAAGGGTGGACAAAAGGACCTCCACAGGCCAGATCCAGCCTTCCAAGCAGGTTGATTCAGCCTTTGAAGGCCCTGCTGCTCCCTACTCCCAAGACAATTAGGGCCTGGGGGCAAGGAGCGCATGAAACTTCCTTCTGCCCTGGCAGGACCACCAGGGCCGGCTTTAGGCCGATTTGGCTAATTCCCAGGAATGGGGCCCTGCACCTAAGGGGGCCCCATTCCCGGATTTGCGACGCACACGCAGTGCCCCGAGCACCTGGCGCATGCTCAGTGCCCAGGGTGCACTACACATGCGCAGGGCCCTGGGCGTAGTGCATGCGTAGTGCCACCCATGGTGCACGGTGCATGCACAGTGCCCCAGGTGTGTGGTGCATGCGCAGGGCCCCGGGCGCAGGTGCATGCGCAGCCAAAAATTATTGCCCACCCCTGACCTAGAAGATAATAAGATAATAAGGAATAGTCAATATGGATTTGTTAAAACAAATCATATTTAGGGCTGCCAGATGGTTTCAACAAAAATACCGGACACAATTGACAGTACATCAGAATCTACATTACATCTTATTTAGAAAATACCGGACATTTATATTTTCTCAATTTGTTTCCTTAAGAGAAAGCTCAAATACTGGACTGCCTTGTTCAAAACCGGGCACCTGGCAACCCTAATCATATTAAACCAACTTAATATACTTCTCAGAGAGGTTAACAAGCCTTGTGGAGAGGGGAGAAGCAGTAGCTGTTATATCTCAACTTTAGTATGGCTTTTTTAGATAAACATACTATAAAGATGGTTACACAGCTAGTTGGAAGATCACACTCAGAATATTTATCAAGGATTCATATTAAAGGAGGATGGGCATATTGAGAGGGGTCTTTCGGAGATTTGTCTTAGGTCCAGTTCTATTCAATATTTTCATAAATGATTTGGATAATCACACAAAGAGTACACTTCTAAAGTTTGTGGAAGTTACTAACCTGGGAGGGGTTGCAAGTACTTTGGAGGACAGGAATAGAATTCAAAATAATCTTGACACACTGGAGAATAGGTGTGAAATAAATAGGATGAAATGCACAGTATTATACTCGAGATGGAATAACCAATTGTCTAAATACAAAATAGAAAATGACTGCATAAGAATGAACACTGCAGAAAGGGATCTGGAAGTTATAATGGATCACAAAATAAACATGAAACAACAATATAATACTGTTGCCAAAAAAGCAACCACCATTGTGTGTTGTGCATTGATAAGGTCCCAGCTCAAGTATGGAGCCCCCTGTTTAGGGAAACGTGAACAAATTGGAGAAAACCTAGAAAAGAGAAACAAAAACCTATAAAGTACTCCGGGGAGGAATTCTACATCACTGTGCATACATAGAATTAATGGTCCCTGCAGATTTTTTTGCTTCCCTGCAGAAAAATGACTTCTGATAGAGACATAAAGAGAAGTCACAAGTGCAGTCAGACATCCCTCCCCAGTAGTGCAAGCAGGTTGCTTTGGGTACTCAGAACAGCCAGCAGAGATGTAAAATCAGTGTTAGGATGGGGGGGAGGATGGGGAAGAACTGGGCAATCATGTATGTATATGGGTATGTCTACACTACCACCCTAGTTCAAACTAGGGTGGTAATGTAGGCAACCGGAGTTGCAAATGAAGCCCGGGATTTGAATTTCCGAACTACCCTTACTCCTCGTGAAGCCTAGGCCAAACTACTTAGTCCATGCCGCGTGTAGCCGCGCGGCACGGAGTCCGCCCTAGCGGACATTAAAAAATGGCGGAGCCCGGCTTTATGCAAATGAAGCCCGGGAAATTCAAATCCCGGGCTTCATTTGCAACTTCGGTTGCCTACATTACCACCCTAGTTCGAACTTGGGTGGTAGTGTAGACATACCCTATGTGTGTTACTGAGATAGGTGTGGGGCAGGCTCTGTCCATCAGGCAGAGCAGAATGTAACAGCCTGCCTGCTTACAGAACTGTTCCCATTGCTCTTTGTGAATTCCTCCCAGAGTATAAAACAGGTGTAAACATTTTAAGGTTGCTGTACATTATCAGAGTGATATAAAGGAACTTTATTATAAAAGACAGTATGGACTTATAAATTCTCATGGTACTTTAGGGTATGTCTACACTACAAAGTTAGTTCGAACTAATGGACGTTAGTTCAAACTAACTTTAATAGGCACTACACTAGCACTCCGCTAGTTTGAATTTAATTCGAACTAATGAAGCGCTTAGTTCGAACTAGGAAAACCTCATTTTACGAGGATTAAGCCTAGTTTGAACTAGCTAGTTCGAATTAAGGGGTGTGTAGCCCCTTAATTCGAACTAGTGGGAGGCTAGCCCTCCCCAGGTTTCCCTGGTGGCCACTCTGGCCAATACCAGGGAAACTCTATGCCCCCCTCCCGGCCCCGGACCCCTTAAAGGGGCACGGGCTAGCTACGGTGCCCGTGCCAGGTGCAAGCCTGCCAGCACCCAGCCAGCAGACCCTGCACCTGGCACGGATTGAGCCACCCACCCGATGCCCCCCAGTCCTCCCCCTCGTCCCGGGACCAGGCTGGCGGTTCCCGGGAGCTTGCCCGGGACCGCAAGAGGCAGGTACCCGCCTGGGCTAGTGCTGACATCGTGGACCTCGTCCACAACCTCCACACTAGGCACAGGAAAGTGGCCGGCTAGGGCAGGAGAGCTGCCAGCATGGCCACCCAGGAGCAGGTTGGCATGAAAATCAAGGTGGTCCATTGAGACCCCCGACCCTGAGCCCTGAGCTTACAATGGCCGTCCTGGGTCAGACCAAAGGTCCATCTAGTCCAGTAGCCTGTCTGCTGACAGCGGCCAACCCTAGGGAGCCCCGAGGGGTGGACCGAAGACAGTGACCAAGCCATTTGCCTCATGCCATCCATCTCCAGCCTTCCACAAACCTTGGGCAGGGACACCACTCCTACCTCCTGGCTAATAGCACTCCATGGACCCAACCTCCATGACTTGATCTCACTTCCCTTTAAACTCTGTTCTAGTTGTAGCCTTCACAGCCTCCTGCAGCAAGGAGTTCCACAGGTTGACTCTTTGCTTTGTGAAGAAGAACTTTCTGTTACTAGTTTGAAGCCTGCTACCCATTCCTTTCCTTTGGTGTCCTCCAGTCCTTCTTTATGGGAACTAATGAAGAACTTTTCTGTATGCACCCTCTCCACCCAACTCCTGCTTTTAGAGACCTCTATCCTGTCCCCTCTCCGTCTCCTCTTTTCTAAGCTGAAAAGTCCCAGTCTCTTTAGCCTCTCTTCATATGGGACCTGTTCCCAACCCCTGATCATTTTAGTTGCCCTCCCCTCTCCCACCCACTCTCTTCCCCTCTCCCACCTCCTTTTCCCAGTCTCCCCCAGTTTTGTTCAATAAAGACAGATTCCATTTTTGAACACAATTGT
This sequence comes from Pelodiscus sinensis, assembly GCF_052426305.1. Classification (NCBI taxonomy): domain Eukaryota; kingdom Metazoa; phylum Chordata; order Testudines; family Trionychidae; genus Pelodiscus; species Pelodiscus sinensis. The sequence continues at coordinate 293,254,557 of NC_143052.1, read as the reverse complement.
CCTTTATTTTGTACATCAAGAAAAGGGACTAGGGAAGGGTAAGTGGAAGGAGGTGAGGGAGGAATGGGGTACGCGCCCCCGATGGGGAGGACTGGGCTGACTCTGCAGGCTTCTGGGGGTGGAAGCTCTCCTGCAGCCCCCCAATTGCCACCTCTCCCCAGATAGCAGCCTGCGGCAAGTGCAGCCGGTCTGGTGGCCGAGTGCTGTGATGTGCCCAGTGTGGGTACTCCGGGCAATCAAAGCCAGGCCACTTTGCAAGCGGGACACCCCTGAGAACTGTCTGTCTGGGGTGGGGGTCGGGACCCTTTAAGCACAGCCCTCGGCCAGCCTGAGACAGCATCTCCACGCTCTAAGTCCTCCTCTGATGCCCTGCCGGCACTGCTTCCGGCCATCCTTAAGCCTGGTTCAGGGTCCACTTAATGTGGACATGCTAGTTTAAATTAGCAAAACGCTAATTCGAACTAGTTTTTTAGTCTGGATCCGTTAGTTCGAATTAGCTTAGTTCGAATTAAGTAATTCTAACTAAGTTAGTTCGAATTAACGTTGTAGTGTAGACGTACTCTATGTGATTAAAACTGGTCTAATTCTATAAAAAATGTGGTCTATGGACTGTTTTCTACTGACCTTTCTGGAGTAGCCAGCTCTCACTTGTTCTTCAGTTGCCTATGATGTACCACTGAGCATAGGGCTGCACCTATTTGTTGACAAATAACTAGAAATAAAAGGCCAATTCTGACTACATTACTAGACTGAGGGGCCGAGACAAGGAGGGTTGGGGATTTCCTCCAATGCTCCCTAGTTTCCTTCTTCATTCATTGCAGTGGGGCATAAATAAATTACCAAGCATGGTTATATAGTATTGTTTTAAGAAATAAAATAAGCAGTTTTTTGCAGAATTGTTAATACTGTGCACATAATTTTTAATCTGTTGGTGCAAAATTGTTACGTTTTTGTTTTGTTCTGACACAGAATTCCCCCAGTAGTATACAACAAAAGATTGAAAAAATGGGTTTGATTAATCTAGAGAAGAGATGGTTGAAGGGGGATATAATAACAGTCTTCAGCTTTAAAACTTTAGCTGAGAGGAAAATAAGAACAGTAATATAGTGGTTTGAAGAGAGATCTTTTCTGGCTTTGAGTTTTAGTCTTTTCCTGCACCATACTATTTGTGTATTTTCTGCCTGGAAGGTCACATTAAGCTAGTTCCTGGAGATGGAGGATTTGAGACATGTGCACCTGCTAAGCTGGGTCTCTTTTTCATAACAGTTCACATCAATTTAGCTTACATGTCATTTCTTTAGTAAATGAGAATTCCTCACAATCTCTTTGAAATTTTTCTTTTTTGCTTCATAGGCTAGAAAGACACAGATATTTATTTTATTGTTGAATGATCTCCTTATCCCTTTCAAGTTTCTGCCCCCAAAAATGGCCCACTGAGAACTCTCACATGTGTATTCAGTAGTCCACATTGTACCTATTCAACAAATCACTGTTGTAAACATGTAGGAATAATACTAACAGCAGCATGCACATAGTAAGCTAGCATCACCATAACAAGTCTGTACATAGAAGTTTGTAGCAAACTGGTTTTACATATGGGATATGTAAAATGAATAGGGGTCTGGGATGACTGTACATCAGTGGGTAAGAGGTTTAGTCAGAATAAGCATTGTCATTACCCTTTATACATGTTTTCCCCCTTTGTTCTGGCAGCCTCGGAAGATGGTTGCAGTGAATAGTGCCTTTTTTTGTCTTCGCATCTGTCTATAAAAACATTTTCAGGGTCGAAGCACTTTCCCCCTCCCTATAAGCTTCTGATTAAGACAGTATGGCTACATCTACACTGGCCCCTTCTTCGGAAGGGGCATGCTAATTTCCAACTCCAGAATAGGGAAATCTGCGGGGGATTTAAATATCCCCCACGGGATTTAAATAAACATGGCCGCCGCTTTTTTTCCGGCTTGGGGAAAAGCAGGAATAAGAGATTCTCCGGAAAAGGGCTTTATTCCGGAGGATCGTGCCAGTCTAGACGCTTTTTTCCGGCTTTTCCCCAAGCCGGAAAAAAAGCGGTGGCCATGTTTATTTAAATCCCGTGGGGGATATTTAAATCCCCTGCGGATTTCCCTATTCTGAAGTTGGAAATTAGCATGCCCCTTCTGAAGAAGGGGCCAGTGTAGATGTAGCCTATGTGTAGAGAATCAACAAATATAGTACTTTGGCCGCGTGACAGGGCATCACAAGGACGAAACCAAGCAAGAGTCCTGAGCCAACAATAACAACATCTACCTGAGCCAATGACCTTCGAGAATGCTGTGTTTGGGACTGTGAAGTATCAGTGGGGTAGCCGTGTTAGTCTGAATCTGCAAAAGGTGCCACAGGACTCCTTGCCGCTTTTGGGACTGTGAAGAAGCACAGTTTATGAAAAGCAGGATGTGGACTTTTGGGAAGTTTGAGAGGGTATAAAGATAGCTGTAATCTTGCAATAAAACGATTTTGTGCTTGCACCGGCTGGAGTCCGTGCCTTCATACACCACAAATGGCGCCCGATACAGGGCTTGAAGTGAACGAGTGATTCAAACCGGTGGTGTATCTGCGGCTGGATGGAGGATAAGTTGTTGAGAGGAGCTCCTGAAATTACTGACATCACCATTCGCAGGACGAACAGGTGAGCAGCCGCGGTCAGAATAACAGTATGGGGCAGTCTGCCACGAAAAAGCAAAAACTGCAGCTTGAGATCTTGCAGCGCATTCTGAAGGAACAGGGGTTTAAAGTTCCCCCTGTACAGCTGGTTCAGCTGTTGGTTTGGATACGAGACCATTGCCCGTGGTTCCCGGAAGGGGGTTCTTATGATTTGACCTTCTGGGAGAAGGGGGCAAGGAATTGAGAACCTCTGAACATTATCCCTCCCAAAAGGGATCATAGTAACGTGGCGAACTGTTTATACAGCCATATGGGCATTGCATCCCGCCGAGTGGGTCCTGAAGGAAGCGTCGGCAACATTTGATCCCAGGCTATATCAGGACCCAGAGGATCCCTCGTCCCCTCCCCCAAAACCCCCCGGGGAGGATTGTGAGCCAGTGTACGCCACGGTCCCGGTCTCTCCGGAGCCTGACAACTTGTGCCTAGGCCCTGAGGACAGTGAATCTGAGGACGGCGGGCCCGAGGACCCCTTTGACACAGGGACAGCGGCGGTCGGTGCAGGGTCTGACTCGTACCCGTCGCTCGAGCCCGTCAAAGCCCTGGCGGCATCTGCGCCGACGGCGGAGCAAATGTTACAGACTCAGAGGTTACGAGCTGTTTCTCGGTCCTCGATTGTAGCCCCTCCGCCTTTTGCCCCAGCATTAGCTCTCGCTTCTTCATACAGGTCCGCAAGCCACACGGTCGCTCCATATGGGCCTCCCTTGGCGGCGCCCTCGCATAATGAACAGGCAGGGGTTTTATCTAAATGCTCTTCGGCGAGGAGATGTACAGCTTCTACAAGTTTTTCCAATCGTCTATGCGCCCCAACGGCCCGCCCGACATAAGGCTTTGCCATATGAACTCGTAAAATAGTTGCGCAAATCTGTGTAGGATTATGGATTACAGTCTTCTTATACGATGAATTTGGTTGTGGCTATTTCGGAGTCATATGTTATGGCCCCGCATGATTGGCGCGCACTATTACGCCTGCTACTTAGCCCGGCGCAGTACGCAGTTTGGGACACCGAGTATCGTGACGGTGTTACGTCGCAAGTTATGGATAATATTACCAAGGGGGTAAACGTTGGCATAGATGAACTTATAGGGCAGGGCCAATATGCTACTCCGCAGGCTCAGGCTCAGATGAATCGCTTGGTATTTACGCAAGCCACACCACAGGAATTCCACACTCCCCCACGGGCCAGGCGATTGTTGAATGCACGCACCGCACTCTCAAGACCCTTCTTGATAAACAAAAAAGGGGGAATCCAGTGGGAATGACCCCACAGGAGCATTTGGACAAAGCTATGTATGTGTTAAACTTTTAAAATCTTTCTGATTTGTCTTTCACGGCAGCACAGCACTACTTTGGGCGAGACTCTGCGTGGCCGGAGTGGCCACAGGTTTACTACAGACACCTGGAATCGGGACAGTGGCAAGGTCCCGTTCCATTAATCACGTGGGGACGTGGGTATGCCTGTGTTTCTCTTCCCTCAGGTCCCTATTGGCTTCCTGTGTGATTTGTTAAGCCAGCCAGGATTGGTACGCATCGGCGCAAGAGATTCAACTCGAGAATGAAGGGACCGCTGCCGATCCATAGCAACAAATCCATGACGGTCACCGCTGCATTTTCGTGGTTCCTGTGGAGCGGTTTCTGTGTGCATACTGCGACAGCACATTTGTATTTGGCGCACATCATTGATCCCCCCGTATTCAGGCCTGTGATGTGGTGGGATCCCTCACCACCCATCAGTAACAATGGTACCGATTGGGTGGGAGGGGTGTGGATACCCCCTACAGCGGAACAAGAAACCGAGGTCGTTAATGTTACCAATGTCACCTTTATCACTGACCTCCCACCGCTTTGATTTTCTACCCTTTATGACTCAGGTTGTGTGCCCGTGCAGCCATAGTTGCACCTAGTGGTGCGGGAGCACGACGGAAGGGTTAACTATACCTTACTGAGCATTCCTGGGATGCACGGAAGCAGTAATGACTCTTGGGAGCCATACGCCCCTGATTTGCCCCGCTGCATGATAAAGAGGATATCAGCGGACGCGGCACCGGTTTGGCAGGCATATCGTGGACGCAGCCCCCTGATACTCCGGGGCGAATTCGGCATGGTTGCGGATTGGGGCCCTCACAGTATGCTGTGGGATAAAGTGGACAATCGCACTGTCCCCTTCGGCCGGTATAATCATAGCCTTTCATGGCATGGGGGAGGCTCTTTCGGTCCTGTGTTACAATATATTACTAGTGGGGATAACACCACGGCCTCCACGTTACATAAGGGGGTGTGGCGGATAGGGTTAGCATTTATAGGTTATAGTTTAGGGAGTCTGATTTTAGAGAATTATACATCTAACTATATTAAGCAGAAAGATAATAGTGTTATGGTTTGTACTTCACATCCATATGTTTTTGCCTTGGCACAAAATGCAAGTTTTAAGAGATGTAAATTTTCCCATTCTTGTTATCTTGTTATGTTGTCTGAGGTGCAATATAAGACCTGCATTTCCATGAGTGATAATGTAACCTTTGTGTTCCCTCCTCGATGACGCCCTGAGTTATGGATTCCTGTTAATCTCACATGAGACTGGGAAGGAGATAGTGGTTTCGGCCATCTTACAAGGCTGCTGCAGGAGGAGATTACTAACACTCGTAGACGTACGAAGCGATTTTTGGGGTGGCTGATTTTTGCTCTTGTGTCGGCAATTATTATTCTTGCTTCTGCCACTGCTGCTATTGCCTCTTTATCTCAGTCGGTTAAGACTGCGAAAATGGTAGGGGAAACTCTAATAAACGTTACACAGGAGTTCCAAACGCAGCAGACCATTGATGAAGAGATATTGACGCAGCTTAAGGCCCTAGAAGCCGCAGTCATTTGGCTTGGTGATAGGCATGCAGCCTTAAAGACTAGGTTGTCTCTGCATTGTGATTGGGAGCACACTGCTAGAGGTCTCTGTGTGACATCCCTTCCCTGGAGTTCATCAGTTCATGATTGGAACCTTGTTAAACACCATTTACAGGGTGCCTTTGATGTTTCTTTACGTTCTCATGTTAATTCTTTGCATGCTCAATTAAAGAACCAAATTCAGCAATTGCAAGAATTAACCACACAAAAGGTTTTTGCTACTTTGCAATCTGATTTATCTTGGCTTAATCCTACTACGTGGTTTTCTGGATTAAATTTGCGCATGTGGGTGTTTATTGGACTTGCAAGTGGGCTTCTTATTGTGCTTTTTATAATTCTTTCTTTACTTTTTTCTTGTATTCGTTCTGCTCAGAAAGTTGAGGCTCATGTAATGACAATGTTACTTATTAATGGTATTGCTTTGTATAAAAGAGGGGGAGATGTAGAGAATCAACAAATATAGTGCTTTGGCCACGTGACAGGGCATCCTAAGGACGAAACCAAGCAAGAGTCCTGAGCCAACAATAACAACATCTGCCTGAGTCAACGACCTATGAGAATGCTGTGTTTGGGACTGTGAAGAAGCACAGTTTATGAAAAGCAGGATGTGGACTTTTGGGAAGTTTGAGAGGGTATAAAGATAGTTGTAATCTTGCAACAAAACGATTTCGTGCTTGCACCGGCCGGAGTCCGTGCCATCATACACCACAGTATGGAATGCTGATGCAACTAAAAACCAGTAAACAACAAACAGGGGCGGGTATAATTGTATTCATATCTACTTATTAATATTAATTGTGTAGTAGTTAACATTACTAAATAAGGTTTTAGGGAAAGTAGTGATAGATATGTGAATTAACTTACTAAAATAGATAAAAGGGTGTAATTGTTGGCAATTTGTTGCCACTTGGACGTTGTGTTGAATGTCTGAGCTAAATGTGAATTGGCAATAAGGCAGTTCCGTTTACCCCATCCGCTCCTGGGTCACCTGTTTCTTTTCTAACAATAAGAACATAAGAATGCCCATAATAGGTCAAACCAAAGGTCCATCTAGCCAAGTATCCTGTCTTCTAACAGTGGCCAATGCCAGATGTCCCAGAAGGAGTGAACAAAACAGGTAATCATCAAGTCATCCCTCTCCTGTCACCCATTACCAACCTCTGACAAACAGAGGAAAGGGAGACCATTCTAGTCATCCTTGCTAATAAGTATTGGCATAGCAAAACTGCTCACAAATCTGGTGGTGAGAGTGTTGCAGAAGTGTAGCAGTTTATCCAAAATATCCAAATTTGAGGAAGTTCCCACCAGGCCAAATACCTCTCTGTCCTTACATACTCTTGTTGTACATAGGAGGTTTCAAGGCTGCTATTAGCAGGTCATGCTTCTGTACCAGATATGGCATCACTACAGAGTTTCCATCTCAAATTGCTACACTCCTGATGTATCTTCCATAAAATACTTTCATATTTTGTCAGGTATGGCTGAGGCTAGCTTAAATGAAGTATATGACACACAATACCATCCAATGGGAAAACAGCAAAAAACAGTTTAGTGTTCTGGGTATGGCTAGACTACAAGTTTTTGTCAGAAAAAGGTACGCAAAATGTGCTCAGGATAATGGAGGAGGATTTTTTGTTGAATCCAACAGGTACAAAGTGAAAGGGTGATAACTAACAACATTTGAAATATAATACATAACTTGTTTGTATCAATGAATAAATGAAGAAATCATAGAATGGGCAACTTTGTACCAGTGTAGGGGACCACAGTATGTTGTTTTAGCTGTTACCTTGTCATCTTCCTATGTGTTAGTTTACCTGTAACCATTGAACCAGGGCACTAGGACCATGCCTTGTCTACAACAAACCTGGCCCAAAACCTTTGCACTGAACTGAGACTGTGGTCTTTCTTTATGATTAACATCAAGGTCTGCTGAATCAACAAGCTGCATGCTCAGCTCATAAAGCTAACACCAAAGTTCCATGAATAGCATAGGAGCAAAACGCGCATATGCACACGCACACACAAGCAATACTAACAAAACTGCAGCACCTGCTACAGTAACAACATCCATTATTTGCAATGATTTCCCATGGTCAGTGTAGAGTCCTTAAGTCTTCTTCTGCATCTGCCATCTTTAATGTTTGCACTCTGTTGATTGTTCTTTCTGAGGAACGAACAGTAGATGTGAATGGTTTCTGTTTTACTCTGCACTGTCAGTCCCAATCATATCTGATCTGGGCACTGAATTCTTCTTTATGGCAGATGGAGCTGTCCATCCTTTTTCTCCAGATACTCTGACATGAACATGGTCATCAGGTTCTGTCAGCCGATGGTTAGGGCAGTATGTGTGTGTTACCGAGAAAAGGTTTAACGTCCGTGCCTTTACCGCTAGGACCGGGGTCCCATCGCGGAGGGCAGCCAACAGGCTGACAGACACCCCAGAGTTTATAGGAAGAGCTTATTACATCTCAGATTTTAGCTGCTAGGATACAGGATCCCTTCGCAGCGGGCAGTCTAGGGAAGACTGAGAGACACCCCAATGGATCTGTCACCTGGGAGTGACACGATCCAAACGCCCAAGCTCTCCCTATACCTGTCCCTTATGACTGGCTGAAGTTTTTAAATTGTGCTTGGTTCTATTACAGCAACTGAAGGAGTCAGGTTAAAGCTTAAACAGTTACAGGTTTATTAAAGAGGCTTATAAATCATATGGTTACAGTGGCTATTGCTCTATTTCTTAACTGCTAGCAAATATAGATCTTAAAAATGGTTAAAGACAATAAAGATAGAAAAATAGAAATAATGGTACCAAGTAACAGCTTAATCTTTAAAGAGCTCTAAGTCTATGTGTACACTTAAGACAAAGGACCACATCCAGGTACAATTTTTACCCCCTTCTGTGCCTCTCGACTCCAGCGGGTCAAGCCAGGGCTGGTCCCTCAATTCCTAGGAAAGACGAATACGAGGTGGGCGTCCCTGTGGAACCTCGGGAGGTCAAACACCTAACCCGACTAGCAGATAGATTGACACTCAGAGTAAATGTGCTGCTGGATCCATCTTTATACCCATAGGGGCCCGTATCCTCTTTCTTATCTAAGCTGCCAAATTGTACTGGTCTGTTTTTGTGGTGCCAGTTCTTACAAGCAAGTTTCAACTTATTTACACTTGCAGGAGAGAACTAAATTGTGAGTACTAGACATTTTTTTTACTGGGCGAGAGATTCCTCCCCCCACGGACGGCTGTATGTTCGTATCAATATGGGTTTCAGTCAAGGGCACTCCTCGGCAGCCTCTTGGTCAACAATTGGTGTATCTCTGTTTACAGCCATTCAGGGTCACACTGCACCCTGTATATCTGGGCCTTCTGTTCAAGGCTTACTGCTCTGTGTGCCCTGTATGCTCCAGGCAAGCAAAACTGGATGTTACAGGGGGTTCCTGTCTGGCTACAGGTTCTAAACCCAGTGGTTATCGAGCAGAGTGTAGTCTTGTAAATTAGTTTGTGCTTTTATGTATTTGGCTAATCTTCATGTCTGGCCACTAATTGTTTTCCCACAAGGACCTGTGCTGAATTATACCCAATATCTGCCATTGATGTTGATCTGTAACACTGAAGAGCAAGGAATGGATCTGAATGTTGTAGAATTATCCTGGCAGTTCTCTCAGCATCTCCATTCACTTGAAGATAATATGGGCTGGTAATAATATGATCAATATCATATTTCATCCAGAATAACTTAAATTTTCCTGCATCAGAATCCACCACTAATTGTTCTGGAATACCAAAATGAACAAAAGTGCACTTCAGTTTCTCAATAACACTATGCCATGTTATGTCTTTCACGTACATTATTTCTATGTACCTGGAAAAACAGTCCACTATAACCAGGCAGTGATGTCCTCTGTAGTCACATAAAACTTCAGCTAGTCTCTTCTAAGATCTGTCTGATAGAGTGTTGTTATTAGAGGTACTTTGTGGTGTCTTCGTTCTTCAGTGTTCACAGTACAGCTAATTTGCAAATCTCGTGCTTCCTTTGCATAATTGTGTGAGTGTGCTTTTTCAAAAATGGGTTTTTTGGAAAAGAACCCACAGTCTAGACTGAAAAAATGAGGAATATGGGTTTTTTTGAAAAAGGGTGTTTTTTTTTCCAAAAGAACTCCATCTAGACTGTGTGGTTTTTTTTTTCAAAAATCCTTTTTTGAAAAAGCACTCTCACCCAATTATGCAAATGAAACGCGAGATTTGCAAATCTGCGCTTCATTTGAATTTTCAATCTGCTTCATTTGCATTCCTCTTTCGAGAGAGGAATGCAGTCTAGACATAGCCTCAGAGTGCATTTTTTTTCTATGATGAACTGGCCCATGCAGTTTACTTTATGAAGTTTTTGTAGCACTTTGAAATCTTGCAAAATATTGCTCCCAGTCTGTCCATTGGCAAGGTTTGTCAAAGCTGAAGTTCTCTAGGGCATTCAAGAGTGGCAAGTTGATGAGATCCTGCAACTTTGTTGCTTTTTTTCATTCTGTTTGCAGCCTTTGTTATTGTTCCTTCTGTTTCTGTTCTCATTTGACACTAATTCACTTTTGACACTACATGATGATGGTACACAACAGGCCACAAGGCTGCTACTAGCAGATCAGACTTCTGTGTCAGATATGTATTGACTACAGAGTCTTCTTCTCAGAGAGCTACACCCAAAGTGTGTCTTCTGTAAAATCCTTTAATACTCAGTCTAAGGCCACATCTTCACTCCATGGAAGATCAATGCTGCTGGAATCAACCTTTCAGAGTTTGATTTAGTGAGCCTAGTTAAGACTTGCTAAATCAAACTCAGAGAGTGCCTCTGTTGGCATTCAGTACTCCTGTTCTTGCCAGGAGTAAGGGAAGTTGATGAGAGCATTTGCGCCAATAGGCTTTCTGCTGTGGGAATGCCGCCGAGCTTGGCTTAAGGTTAGCCAACACCAATTACATATTTTATGTAGCTGGAGTTGCATGCCTTAAAGCTGAGCTGCTGGGTCTAGTGTAGACCTGGCCTGAGTGATGATATGAGGTACAAATTCTCTCCTCTCCAAGGTCTGTTAGTGGCTTCTGCTCTAGAGGTAAATTTCATCACTGTGCAAGGGACCAACACAAAACCTAGCCCACCTATGTTGAGAATTTGTGTGGACGAGAAGTAGTACATAGGACTTGATTCAAAGTGCAGCATGGGACCACTGCACAGAGGTGATCTTCACACCTAGAGGAAGTTAAAGATGCAAACCGGCAATCGGTTTCTAACCCTGTACCTCATTTAGCTTCTAGTGCATCACTAGAGATGATATTTTTCTGCAACAAAGACTGCTGGTAGCCAAGCGTGAGTCCTTTGAGTCTAATTCTAATTTGGTCTTTAATAAAAGAACAGCTCTGTATCAACATATTTAATTGCAGAAGGAGCGAAATATATCTGACAATCAACCAATGAATTTTATGAATAAAATAGAACTCAAACTCTAACCGGGATTTTGATTAAAAAGAATGTTCTGGTATACCATACATTAAAGGTAAATTTTATAAAGTCAGCAAATATCAGTATACTTGGGACTTAAGAACACAAGGATAAACATACTGGGTTAGACCAATGATCATCTTCTGACAGTGGCCAAGCCAAAGTCCCCCACAGGATAGGTAATCATCAAGTGATCCATCCCCTGTTGCCCATTCCCAGCTTCTGGCAAACAGAGACTGTGGACACAATTCCTGGCCATCCTGCCTAACAGCCACTGATGGACCTATCCTACATGAATTTTTCTAGTTCTTGTTTGAACCCTTGTCACGGCTCAATGCCCCAACCAGACACTCTGCATGCAGAGATGGGGAACCGGCTAGCAGAATAACCACTGCAAAAACCTGTCTCTGTGATTTGTGATAAGACAATCTTATTCAATCTCAGTCCCCCTGAGATTTAAAAAAAAAATAAATACACAAGACTGGTTTCTCACTGCCACCACCCAAGTGATTCCAAGAAAATATAAAAATAAACCCTTTTCCAAGGAAGAAATCACTTGGAAATCTGCTACGTAAGGTAAAGCTCTCCTCTTGCCCCAACCTCTGGTTTGCTTGGAGTGGGGAAAAACAGAGGAAATCCACAGACAACAATGGACTCTGCCCTTGTAACTAGGCACTTAATCCTAAGGACATAACAATCAACCAAAACCGGTTAATTAAAATAAAAAATAAAACTATTTTATTATCAAAACAAAACTACTATTGCAAGCTTAGTAAATTGGCTAGGTGGTAAATAGCCACAATTTGATATATATTCAGGGAAAGCCCCTGGGCTTTAATCCTTACTAACAAAAGAGAAAAACAATTAGCCAGCTCAGATATTATTTCCAAACCCCTAAACAAGGAAAACAATAAACCCTAATTTCCAAACCCCCAAACAAGGAAAACAATAAACCCTAACCGACTATCTAAACTTTTCCCTACTTACACATTTTAAGAAGTCTGTTCTTAGAGAGAAAAGTGTCTCCCATCTCCCTCAATACCGGGGAGAAACTACTCTGAATTCAAACAAAGAAGAGAGGGAGAAAAACCTCTTTTCCAGTTTGAAATTCCTACCTGCATTATTATTGTCTGATTGCCCACCCCCAGCCAATACCTTTGCTAGGTACCTGAGCTAACCCCTTAGACACGGGGTACTGGTCAGCACTCCTTCTGATTGTGTCAACCCTGAAATAGTCTTGGCCCTAGCAAAGAGTTCCACAAGTTAACTGTGTGTTGTATGAAAAAATATTTCCCTTTGTTTCAAACCTGCTGTCTATTAATTTAATTCGGTGACCACTAATTCTTTTGTTATAGGTCAGAGTAAATAGTTCTTCCTTATTTATTTTCTCCACACTAGCCATGATTTTAGAGACCTAAATCATATCCCCTCCTTTAATCATCTCTTTTCCATGCTGAAAAGTCTCGGTTTTATTAATCTCCCCTCATATGACAGCTATTTCATTCCCCTAATCATGTGTGTTGCCCCTTTCCAATTCAAAAAAATCTCTGGATGTTTAGGATTCAATAGACAGATTAATAGACAAATACATTCTTGCAGATTTTGATTTGTGACATTTCATATATATTTTAAAATTATTCTACAGTCCCTGTTCCCTTAACTTCATTAACTACAGGAACAGTCATGGTTACCTTGACATCATCATACGACAGAAAACAGAAAATGAATCTGAAATTCCTCAGTAAAAAAAAAAGTCTGGATTTTTTTTCACTCAAACAGTCCATTGACGAAATGGACTATCTAAACTTTTTCCTACTTACGCATAAAGCTTTATGTTCTGAATGTACTTCATTAAGGGCGAGGTTAGTAGCACCTTGCTTCGTGGAATAGTCATTTTGACTTCACTGAGCCTACTCATGCAGTAAAAAAGATATTATTGAATGTGAGGGATGGGAGCAGAAACCAGCTATAAGTTTTCAAACCGTGGAATTGTTTCCAGTTAAATTAAATGTATTAAAAGAAAATAATTTACTTCACTAAATTCTCAATGGTGAGATTGGCAATCAGATACCACAGTGACGTGTGTGATGCAAATGAAAATCTTACCCTCTTTTCAGAGATAAATTAATAGAATCCCTTTTCTAAAATCATTTTGTAAAAAGAGCAGTAAACTGGCAGCAGGTCACACCCACCCAGAGTAAAATATTTCATTTACAGAGTCCCGCTAGAAATCTGTCACAAAAGAATCTAATAGAATCCAGTTCATTTCCTGTGTTCAGTGCATTTAAAATTTGCAACCCAGGGAAATCCACGGATCTCACATTTTAGGGGCTGTTTTTCAAACTAGCTGGAAAAGATGAGTGGAAGGAAAAAAGAACATGACAGGACAAATGCTGCATTTTTGTGCATGTTGGCAATGACCAAAAGCAAGATGTAGCCAATGTCCATTGAAACCAATGCATGGGCATCAGTTATGCAAGGCGCGGGAAGGTTCTGCCTACAGTAGGTGTTCTGGGGGTGGAGTGTTGCTGCACCCAGTGCCCGCTGTCTCCCGTTTCCTGCTCTTGGCATGCCCTCCTCCCTTTCCCAGTGCTCCGGGCTGGAGAGGCTGGACCAGGCTGGGCCACCTGGTGCAGCACACCCTGCCTCCTCCCTCCCTGGTGTGCTGCATGGCAGCCTGGCTCGGCCCAGCCTCCTCCCTTCCCGGGTGCTCGAGAGGGTGGTTTGGGCTCAGCTGGGTTATGGGGTGCAGTGTACCTTCCACTGGGACGACTGCAGCAAGCACGCACCCTGTCCCCTTTCCTCCCCATGGTTGGAAATGGGGAGTACACGCATGGTGCGTTGCCTGTCTCCTGGGGGCGAGGAAGTGGCGGGGCCTAGCAGAAGGGATGGGGCTGGAGATGGGGCTGGTAGCTTGCTTCCCCCAGCCCTGCCTTCACTGACAGCCCATGAACCAATGGGAAGACATCTTGGGATCAGGCCCAGCATTAGGGAGTTGATTTAGGGTGCATCTAGACAGTGGCGCTGTTTTGGGATTCTTCCGGTATTCCAAAATAGCATTTTCTGTGTCTTGCCTGTTATTTCATAATAGCTTTCAAAATAGTGGGTGTGCTATTCTGGCATCCCTGTAAACCTCATTGCACAGGGAATAGCTCTCTATTTCAAAATTTGGCACTGTAGGCAGCGCCAAATTTTGAAATAAGCTATTCGAAATTAACTCGAAATTGAGCTATGCAAATTGCATAGCTCAATTTGTGTAGCTTGTTTCAAAATAAGGGTGCTGTGTAAACGTACCCTTAGAGACTATCATGCTATACTGCTTCAGAACATTTTTGTCTTTGTCAGAGTAGGCAAAAACCATAAGGAAAGTTGTCTGGCTGCCTGGGTATGTAATAGGTCACGTTATCTAAATGATTATCTAGCTTCTTGCAGATCAGATTAAAATCTTATTATTTCCTGGTTTCAGTAATGCAAGAGTCTTGAAAGAAAACAGCAGCTTCTGCTTCACACGCAGGGATAAAATAGCTGAACAGATTGGATGCATGCGTTATAGAGTTGGTGCCATCTTACTGGTGCTTCAGTCTGTTACATGACACCCGTTTCCTTATCTCGGGGTGCAATCGGGGAGTTGTGTGTCTCCCAGTAACAGAGTGATAGCCTGAAGGGGGGTTCCAAAGAGGATGGAGAGGCTATTATCAGTAGTGACAGATGGCAGAATGAGGAGCAATGGTCTCAAGTTACAGTGGGGGAGGTCTAGGTTGGATATTAGGAAAAACTATTTCACTAGGAGGCTGGTGAAGCACTGGAATGGGTTACCTAGGGAGGTGATGGTATCGCCATCCCTAGAGAGTTTTAAATCCTGGCTTGACAAAGCCTTGGCTGGGATTATTTAGTTGGGGTTGGTCCTGCTTTGGGCAGGGGGTTGGAATTGATGACCTCCTGAGGTCTCTTCCAGCCCTAGGATTCTATGATTCAATAGTTTAGTTGTGTCAGGGTAATTCTGAAATTGGATTGGTCTGGCCGAATTCCTGTCCTCCGTCTCTGACTTAAAGTACACTAGGGCTCAGACTGAGAGTGTTGTGTCTCAAAATAGGCCAGAATGTTCTTTCCTCCAGGCCTCTAAAGAACACGTACTAGGTAATATCTTTATGCCACCCACTGTTCAGCCACCTTAACACCAGTATCTCATCCTGCCTTTGGTTCAAGCAGCCTTCTGACATCAGCTAGATTGACTTGAGTGAGAGAAATCTGATTATCCACTCTGCTAGCCTCAGCCACGGTCAGTCATTGTTTTAATAAGAACGAGCTGGTAAATGTACCAAACTTCTCCAAACTAAGCCTATAAATGTGAATGGAAATGTGGCTGTTTCTGTCAGGGAGGGAGAGCTCTCCATAGCTTCTTCAGCTGTTGTCAGATCCTGTACTGCTTCTCATTGCACCTGGGCAGGCCATGGGAACATGTTCCATTTGACCACATCCTCCCCAAAGAATTCATGCTACCAGCTGGTTTGCAGAAGGATTTTGCCAATGTAAGGATAATCTGAGATCGAAGGTAAGTAAAAGAGCTGAAATGAACATGAAGCGTGGGAACTTAGAGTATTGTGGCTTAGTTGGAATATTTCATCACACGCCCTCCCCTCCCCTCCCTTAGTATTTGTTGTAAAATTTGGTTGAGGCCCAGCCAGTTTGACTCTTCTTACTCATCGCTTTGTGCTCAGGATGTTGCCAGTCATCAGTAAACAAAGTCTCAAACAGTTTTTGGACAGCAAACTACTCTCTGGGTCTTGCCAATGTTGCAGGTCAGCTGACTGGTTGGAAGTTGGGTTTAGCAAAGCAAAGACTCATGGCAGTAGCCCAGAAGTGATAAGGGGGCAGATATGGAAAAATAATTAAAATGAAACCCGATGTTCTTCCTGAAGGCTGGGAAGCCACACAATTAAAGCTGCATGAGGGATGGAGTTTTAGCTGCCAGCTGCGAACGTGGAACGGGAATGTGTCAGTCAGGAACATAAGGAGCAGATCCAATTAAAAGAAATGACAGACCTGTCATCTTCCCCATCTCATTCTAGTTTTCATAACTGAAAAGGAAAGATGATTTACATTGCACATTGTACACTCTTGGGGAATTAGCTTTTTCAGTTTTAGGTATGCACTGAAAGAGATAACTTTGCAATATTATGTCCCTAAATTGTATGCACAGAATGAATGTATGAAATTTCCCATCCTTTAATTTAAAATTGTATATACAGTGTACAGCCCAGTTATACATTATGTGGACTTGAGTATGCAGCTTAAGCACACATGTAAACACTTTAGCCCCAAAATGAGAGATTATATTGACCTGACTCTTCCAGGATGTTTTCAACTGCCTTGCTCTTCAGTAGGAGCTGAGGTGTTTTAGCTGGAGATATTGGTATGGAAAAAGCCAGTTTCCACGCTTAGCTCTCTGTATTTTAGGATGATAGTCTTCCACTGCAGGAGAAAGAAGAGCATGAATCATCAAGCTGCAATTCACTTCTATGCAGAAGGCCAGCAGATGACCTAGATATCACTTATAACCCTGATCCCATCTTTCAGCATGACCTGAAGATAATGTGGCAGATTTAACACTTTTCCTCTCATTTCTTTATAGGCAATCTGTTTTAAAGAACTGATGTAAAATTCTTCCGAAGGGTATAATCCATGTATATTTTGTTTCTAATTCCTATCACCCTTTTCTCTTTCTCTTCCATATTCTCTCTTCTTATGCTTATGAAGAAACCTTGAGTGGAGGACAGGATGGAATTTCTCTTTATTTCAGGACTTTTAGCAGATTACAAATGCAACAGCAGGTGACACGCCAATGTACACTAACTGGACAGGTAGATTTAATTATAAGAGGGGGTTTGAATAAGGGTCCCCCAAGGTTTCTTGCCCAGTTGGTGGTGGTGGGAAGCTTGGTGGAAAACCTGATCACACCTGGTTATTTACATGGGGTGTCATCAACTCAGACCCTAGCTCCTTACAACTTTTAAGAGACTCATGTCCTTTGTGGGCTCTTTTAAGGTGCTCTGGCTTATCCTGGGAGTTAGCTGCGCTCCCCATAGGGTCGGGGAGAAGGGCTTCTGGCTGCAAGTTCCCTCTGTGGCTCAGAAGCCCCTGGAGCAATCTTCTGCTTTGGTCACCCCTGCTTCTTACCTTCTTTTTAAAAGACTGACAAGGCCAGGGGAAGAGGCTAACCCTGTCCCCAGGATCTCTCTGGCACTCTCCTTACCAGCGTGGGGTCTATACACACTGCTACGTGGCTTAATTTGGTTTAGTTCTAAGTAGAACTACTCAATGCAAACCATTCAAGAGAGATAATATATGTGGGAAATTATTTATGTGGCTTTATAATGTAAAGCTTTCATGGTTTGAGTCCTCCATCCCCCCCCCCCCCATGTCTTGTGCTGGAAATCTTCATGCTGCAATGCCATGCAATGCCACTAGCAGAGTCTCACAGCAAATCAGAAAGACAGTCAGTCATACTGCACCTGGCATCTTTAATTGTTACTGCCATTCCCTGTGGGATCAATTTTACGGGAAATTTTCGTTTTTTATTCTGAAGGGTTTTGCACCTGTATATATTCCTGAGCCACAATCAAGTGCAACTAGTCAGTGGCAGAGTTGAGAGAGAATTTGGAAGAGCAGGTCCATTTGTCCATCCAGGTTATAATAGCTGTGTTCTTGCAGGGAACCAGGGAATTCTGATTGCGTGATGTGTTGGATACAGGTTTCCTCACAGACTGGCCCACTCAATGTATACTCTGCTGTTCTGCACTTCCTCATGCACATACAGAGAATAGGAGCTGCCATTCTAGATCAGGCTAGAGGTTCACCTAGTCCAGTGGCTTGTACACAGTTACAGTGGCCAGTAAGAAGAAACTCCAAGAACCCTACATTGCACAATTTCTTCACAAGTTTCTTCTTAACGAGCCTCAGGATTTGTACACCTTTGTGACACCTCCTGAGAATTTCCAGGGTGGTGAAGCACCTCCCCATCATCTTCTCTCAGTGTGAAGAAATCTTGTCTGTGACTGAAGTGGGTTGGCTCCCCAACTCCACTAGCCACGAGCAACACAAGCACTCCCTGCCTGGCTTTTCAGGTCCTGCTGTCACTCTGCAGATTAGTGAGAGGATATCCCAATCCTTGAGCCCTCTGAGTGTCTCTCTGGAGTGTCCAGACTCTAGTCCATTGGGCACTCCCATAGTCACCAATTCTCTGCTCCCAAAGGAACGGTTCCTCCTAGCTTACCAGTTACACCTCAGGCTGCCACTTTGCTTACCACACTGCATTTGGAAATGTTTATAGTGAAATCCAGGGTCAGTTTATTTACCAAAGCACAGATATTCATGAAGCAGCAAAAATAAGAGTTAGAAACAAATGGTTACACATAAAATAAAATCGTAGCACATTCTAGAGCCTAGACCTAATTAGCAAGGTACTTTATTCTTTTATCTAACCAAGTATTGTGCCACTTTGCAAACAGGCTGGCTATGACCCTCCTTTCCTGAGACAAGTACACTGTCATATTGCCTCCTTAGTGAAGGATTCAGCATATCGCTTTGGCACCTCAAAATATACTGTATCAACCCTTTATCTTTGGTCATATGCAAGACTCCCCCTTCCTTCAGATTTTTTTCATCCTCTTCTTTTTCCTGGCTTAGTTTGCAAATAGGCAGACAATACACAAGGTATGACTTGCCAGACAGGGAGATAGGCGTTTGCTACCTGAGGGAACCATGTCCAAGATAAGGCAGTTGACCAGGAGGGGACATAACTACAAAATCTCAAGACTACAATTTTCAGTATAGAAACAATTCCTTAAATAATTTCTGCACATACATTTCAGAATGATTATGACCAATAGGCTACTGGCACTTGATAAAGACAACATGGCATTCTTCACTGAACTATTATGCAAATATATGACTGAGGGAATATGTGTAAAATCCACTGCACCCTCTATCATTTGGCATCAATAGGCCTCTGGATCACCTCCTTATCTATGTCTCTATCTTCTTCTTTATGGAATTGTGGCTGGGTTTTTTTTTAGTCTACATAGACCTTTGGTTTCTAAAATCTTGGGTCTCACTGATTTAGTCGGAGTAGAATGACTTTGGTTAACTGTGCATTGTGTCTGAAAATATTTCTTTTGATCTGTTTTAAATGTGTTGCCTTTTGATTTCATTGAATGTCACTGCTGTCGTGTTAGGAGTGGATAATCAGAAACACCCATCTACTTTTTCTATACCATTCATTGTTTAGCATACCTCTGACCAGCAGCCAAAGACTTGGCTCTAAAAATCTGATCTCTCAAGAGAAGAGAGAGATGGTCAGAAATAATTCTATTATTTCCTTTGGGGAGATGATTCTGATACTTGAGGCTGGCATGAATTTGTGGGAGTGGGATGAAGAAAGTGCTCTACCAACTACACCGAGTCTCACATTTAAGGAAAAAAATGATTTCCAGTTTGTCGGGGGCTCCCCCCTGGTTTGGGGTCACCGCCCCCCTCCAGGGCATAGTTTGGCTCACCTGGGCCTAGCCCCAAAGTGCAATGCCCCTCTTCTAGGGGTAATACGGCCCACTGGCCTAGTCCCAAAGTATGCTGGCTCTGTGGCCTAGTCCTCAGGCCGAGCTCCCCACTCACCGGGGTTCTGGGCAGGAGGGGTAGGGGGGCCCAGGCCCTCCCTCTCCACCAGGCCCCGACCCAGGGCCCTATGAGCAGCGGGTGACTCCCACCACTGGCTCGGTGGGGGCTCCTCCCCACAACACACCGAGCCCTCAGGGGCTTTTCCAGCTCCCTGCCCTGGGTCACTTCCCACCTCCTGTCCCCGGCCCGTAGCGGTCCCACCTGTTGGTGTTGGTCAGGTGGCTGTTGCGACACTTCCCCAGTCAGCATCAGGGTCGGCAGTGTCCAGTCTGGTGCCTGGGTCACGGGGGGTCGGCCAGCGTCTCCATCACTGGGGGCAAGCCCAGCTGGAACCTGGCAGCTGCGCGTTCAGCAGTCCTGGTGACTCCCTCTCTGGCAGCTGGGTGCTAGCCCCAACTCAGGCTGTGGTCTTCCCCTTCTGAGCAGGCCAGCAGCCTTTTATACCTTGGCTCCCCTCGGAGCATGCCCAGTAGGGCTGTGTGGGTGGGGCCCTCTCCGCCCCCGGCTCCAGGTGGTTTCCCTGGGCTTGAGTGCGGGGAGGGGCCTCCCCGTCACACAGTTGAACTAGGATTGTTCATAAAGAAAGAATTTACTCCCAGTGGAATAGCCGATGATACTAGGAAATGTACTCAAGCCAGCCACAAAACAAAAACAGGATAACACCTATTGATGCATTTTAGGAAAGACTTTCATTTTGGCTGTCACATAGTTCCTTTTTGGAATACTGAGCAACTTCATAGAGGTTTAAAATAAAATTGTGCGAAGTGTTTGTGTGTAATAATAGCTCATATGATTTCTGGAATATTTGCTAATTTGAGGAAATGTAATGTCATTTCACATTGGAATTATTTCTAACCCAATAATTCTTTAATCCTACCTGCCTACTGAATCAGTGGTTGAAAAAAAATGGCTTCTATGTAAAATGTGTGCTCATAGTAACACAATTATGTTGTCTACTTACTAGAAGTAGCCCTGTTTATTAATTATACAACCAAAATGTTCAAAGGTGGAAAGGAAGATAAAAAAAAAATCCTTTCCATAATTAATCAATGGTAGTCTTTCATGCATTTAGGAACATCTGGGGGAGGGAGAGTCCTTTGCAATCACGTCTGAGCTTAGGAATAAGAAGTATTTTATTTCTTGCCAGTTATTTAGCTGCCAGAATAAATTAAGCTGTATCTGCTTTGGATGTTTACTTAAAACTGGGGTGGGGAACCTTAGGCCTGGGGCCAGATGTGGTCCCTGGTTTGCCTGGATCTGGCCTCCATGGCTCAGGGCTTATCCCCACCCCCGGCATTGGTGTGTCCATGCTTGCACTCCAGCTCCCGCTCCCCCCTGCCCGGAGGTTTTTGCTGTGGGTCAGTGGCTCCAACCCAAAAAAGATTGCCCACCCCTGACTTAAAAGTATGTTGTGTACATGGGGAACATGCTTCAGATTCCTTGAAAGATAACTCTGTAAGGGTATGTCTACACTACCCCGCTAGTTTGAACTAGCGGGGGTAATGTAGTCATCCGCACTTGCAAATGAAGCCAGCTGGCGCCATTTTTAAATGCTGGCTAGTTCGGACTCCGTGCTGCATGGCTACACGTGGCACAGACTAGCTAGTTGGGATTAGGAAGCCTAATCCGAACTTGCTAGTCCGTGCCACGTGTAGCCGCGCGGCACGGAGTCCGAACTAGCCGGCATTTAAAAATGGCGCCGGCCGGCTTCATGCAAATGAAGCCCGGGAAATTCAAATCCTGGGCTTCATTTGCAAGTGCGGATGACTACATTACCCCCACTAGTTCGAACTAGCGGGGTAGTGTAGACATACCCTAGGAGACTCTCTTGATTTACTGCAAAAAGCTCATTAAGGACCCAGATCCATTGACAGTTATTCTTGTGCTTCCCTACTGATTTCAAATTCTGGTTAATAGATATAAGGCATGTGTTTTTAGGGAGAAAGCCACACTGTGATCATTGGTGGATTAGGGGCTTGTGGGGCCCCAGGCCAGAGCAAGGCCCCTCTGCGACCCTTCCACCTGCAGTGCTCCCTGCTCCCTGGCAGAGTACCAGGCAGGTGTAAGGAGCTGGAGAAGCCTGTGCACTCCAACCCCACTTCCCAGCTGGAGTGCCAGGAAGACAGAGTGAATTAGGGCATGAGGGTGCCCAGTTTTTCAGCTGAGATGCTTGTATATGAGTCCTGTTGGCACAGTAGCAACAGTGATGTTGTTGTCTCATTTTTTGAAGCAGTTTTCTTGTTCCCCTTTCTGAAAAGTGCCACATATTTTCAGAGAGGAACAGAGTGGGTGTAGTCACTGAAAACTAAACTAGGTGTGGAGTACTGTCCCATGTGGTGGCACTGAGACTGCTTTCAGTGAGGGAAAAGGAGTCTGCTCTACAGCCTTAATTCAAGCTGTAGAGGATCCTGCACTAAGTTCCAGAAGTCTCAGGTTCGGTTCTGCCTCTCAGCATTACACAAAGACAGAGACTGTCCTTTCAACACATGAACAGTTCACATGAGCCTGCAGAAGGTCCTCTGCAGGGATTCTAAAACACATGGAGCTGACACTTGTATAATTTAATGACAGAGAATGCAAACTCATGCTTTAGCAAAACTTTAATAAGGATGGTGTGGATCAACACAGTGCCTATGTTTGCAACCACTGTAGTACTGACAGGGTTAATTATACTTGAGGTAATTTGGAAAAAGGAGGAAAAGCTTTTTTAAGAATGTCACCCACTGCTACCAAATTTGTTAGAAAATGGATGCTGTATAGTGTTCATCAGCTACATAGTATCCCAGACATACCAAAAAAAGCCATGTTTACATTAAAGCTGCTCTTCACATCCAATGAATCAATGATGAAGAAAACGAAGAGGACAGAGTAAAAGATCTCATTAATCAGTTTGTTGTGTTAGGGAAGTTTTTCTGTTTCACATTATAAAGAGACAGATCAAGTAGGCTACTGTGGTACCTGGAAAACATCTGCCAAACAACATCAGGAGTGAAGGTAAATAACAGATTCAATTTTCTGCAGATGATTTTCATCCTGCATCCTACTGTTAAATAGCTTAAACAAGAAAACTGCCTATCAGTTCAGAATCTCTCTAGAGAGCAGTTGCTAATCCTCTAATGATATCTTCTTCATAAGCCCCTCTGGTTACTATCCACAGTCTGTGAGTAAGAACAGGGGATCATCTTGTCTTCTATCCTGGTACTCACCAGGGCGATTTATATAAACTCACTGGTGCTCAAGAGGGGAGCAGATAGAGAATGGAATAATAACTTGAAAAAAAATCAAAGTGAAACATAAAAGAAACAAACTTACTTAAACTTATTTCCAGAACTGTCTCTGATAAATCATGAGATAAAATATCTGAGGCCTCACTCTTGTAAACAATGAATATTGTGCCAGATATATAATACCAGTCTCATTTCTACCACAGAGAAATAAAAAGTCCCCAAACTTCTGCTAAAGTGTTATAAACTGTAGTGCCCTGCCAAGCCATTTCCAGACCCTGTTGTTAGAGATCACCTGTGACTAGACATGGGCTGCCATGTTCTCCCACTAAGTTATTTTGAAATAATTTTGCTGTGTAGATGTACCCTAAGGCTGCATTTCTCAAACTGTGGGTCCTGACCCCCCCGGGGGGTCATGAGCAACTTAGAGGGGGGTTGCGGTATCACAAAGTTTGAGAACCCCTGCCCTAAGGGAAAGCGTAAAAATATGAAACTTAAAGGTTCAAAAACTGGTAAGCAAATAAAAAGAATCCCCAAATTTCATGAGCTTGGGACTCATTTAGGTTGGAAGCATAGTGATAGGTTTAGAGGTGAAGTTTCCTGTATGAATAGTCGCATAGTAGGGTCTTGCTGGTGCTGTAGAGACTACTTCAGCTCTTGCTACACAATTAATAGCCTGTCGATTTGTGTACACCCCAGAAAGATCAAGGTAAATGTCAAAGCATAGCTTGAACTGCAGACACAGTATGAGATAAGTTCATTAAGAAGCCATGCAATTTAGTTGGCACTGCAGAGTAAATGTATTCATTACCCATGAACTTTATATATGACAGAAGAGGATGTATTCTCAGATGCTGTAATATTAATATTTTCTTTAATCAGCTACTAAACCTAAAACCGGAAAGGTCTTCCACATAGATTTTCTTCTTCGGTGTATGGAGCATTCTTAGACTGGAAGGGTAACAGCTGAAATAAGACTATAATTCTCCAGCTGTTCCCAGATGATGGAGTGAGTTGGTGGCTGAAATTCTGAAGAAAGCTACCTAATCCAAAGATATACTGAACTCTTTAGGATCAAATGACCTCACTTTTCTAGTATGTGTGTAACGACTAAATCCAGAGAAGAAATTTAAAAATAAGTCCAAACTAGATATTTTTATTCACAGCGCTTCCTTTTTTATTCACAGCAGTTCAGATAAGATGGAAGCCAACCTCAGCTCGGGTTTTGCATAACTAAATCTTAAGCAAAAGGGATTTGTGGGACAAAACTCAGAGGTCTGTTTGGGCTATCTCTATGAGCAACCATCTACAGAACTGTGCTTTATAAAAATACTAGGGCTGCCAAAATAAAGTCAATATTAAACATGTCACCTTACCATACTGCATGTAACTGTACCTTGCTTTCAGACTGTGACCCAAGTCTCAGGGGAGCTAACTGCAATCTCTCAATTAAGGGTGTACTGAAAAGAATGGGGTAGTTAATCCCTAAACCTGGTGGATATTCCAATATTTAGATTTACTAATGCAGTACAAAGCAGCCTCTATGAAACCTTATTGGTTACCCAGAAGTCAACACAGTTCCCTTACAGCAGTGGTCTCCAATCTTTATACACCCAAGATCACTTTTTAAAGGTCAAGGCAAGTCAGGATCTACCCCATCCCTTCCCCGAGATCCCACCCCTCTCTTGACCCATAGAAAAATCAATTGGGGACCAGACAAGTGAGAAGCAAAAAAACTCCTCCCAGTTAGGGTTACCAGATGGGGTTCAAAAAAATACCAGACACACGTGATCTCAGAATGGGGGGGAGGGGAAGAAGGGAGGGGAGTGGGGCTAGCCGAGAGGGGGTTGAGGGGAATGGGGCTGACCGGTGAGATCGGAGGGTGGGGGGAGAACTGGCCAGCAGGAAGCAGGGCTGGCCAGGAGGGGGTTGGGAGGAGCGGGGCTGGCCAGGGGAGACTGGGGGGGAGACCAGCTGGCGGGGAGCAGGGCTGGATGAGAGGAAGTTGGGGGGGAGTGGGGCTGGCCAGGGCAGATCGCGGGAAGGAACCGGTTGGCAGGAAGCAGGACTGGCCAGGAGGGGGTCGGAGGGAGCGGGGCTGGCTTGGGGGGAACTGGCCAACAGGGAGTGGGTCTGACCCGCGTGCACACAGATCCCGGGGTACTGCCTGTCCTGCGCACGGTCCCAGCAGGGCGCACGGACAGGTTCAGCCCCGGGGATTCCATCCTGCCCCGACCCCACCGCCCTTCCTCTCTACTGCATAGCTGTGTACTGCCTGGCTAGTAGACACGCTCACGCAGTACGCAACTACGTACTGATACTCCTGATAATAATAAAACTTACTTAATTAGAAAATACTGGACATTTATATGTCTGGTATTTTCTCAATTTTTTTCCCAGACAGAAAATTCAAATATCAGACTATCTGGTTCAAAACTGGACACCTGGCAACCCTACTCCCAGAACCCCAAATCCTCACTGATGTGGCCCCCAACTGAGACACTTCACTCTTCTGGCACTCCAGTCCCTACAGGGCGAGGAGAAGGGGCAGGGAGGCCCGTTCAGGGCCAAATTTACTTTTCAGGTGTTCCAAAGTTAATGGTATTGTGGACACCATTAGGCTCTGGGTTGGGAACAAAAATGAGGGGTTCAATGTGCAGG
Source organism: Pelodiscus sinensis (assembly GCF_052426305.1). Classification (NCBI taxonomy): domain Eukaryota; kingdom Metazoa; phylum Chordata; order Testudines; family Trionychidae; genus Pelodiscus; species Pelodiscus sinensis. The sequence continues at coordinate 293,228,924 of NC_143052.1, read as the reverse complement.
ACAGGGCTGCCAGTGGAAGGGATGGGGATGCAGGATCTGGGTGAGAGGTGGGGTGCAGGATGGGACAAATTGGGCAGGGTCTGGAAGGGAGTTTAGCAGCAGGAGAGGGTCTGGGGTGGGGGTACGAGAGGGAGTTTGGGGGTGGGAGGGGGTTGAGGAGTAACACAGAAATGGTGAAAGAGTGAGAATATAGCAAAATAGCTAGTTGGAGAAGGAGGCAAAGAAATGGGGAGTAAAGGAAAGTGCAGCTTCTGCAAAGTAAAATTGTATCCCCCCCTCACATCTTCCCTCTGCTCCAGCCTCAATCCCCTCAGCCCTATGATCCCCTGCATCACCCCATGCCCCTTAGTGCAACCCCTACCCCCTCCCATCCTGCTCCCCCTGCATCTTCCTTCATCCCCCTCTTACACCCAAATCCTATTCCCCCAGCACACTCACTGGCAGGGCAGCAGCGCTGGTACTCGCAGCCTCCAGGGAGCAGCACTGAGGTGAGGAGGGGGAAGGGCAGAGTCTCTTTCCTGCCTGGCCCAGCCCTTTGCCTGCTGGTAGTGGCTCCGGGGCTAGGGCCACCCAGGGCTGGCTTCAGCTGGGCCAGGCACAGCGGGGCACTGAGGAAGGAGCTCCCCGAACCCGCACACAGCTCTGCTGGGTGCAGCAGGGCACTGGGGTAGGTGGTTGTCCGACCCTGCACACAACCCATGGGGAACAGCACGGGGTAGCCCTGTCCCCAGCGCGCCACATGTGCCAGCCACCCAGCCCCCTCCCAGAGCAGGAGGCAAGAGTGGGGATGCACGTGTGTGTTTGCCTCTTCCCCCCTCCTAGCTGGCAAGATAACAAAGAGGGGCAGCCTCCTGGGCAGCTGCCCCTCTTTGATCCAGCCCAGATGGAACATGGCACAGCCTCACAGGCCACAGCTTTCAGCTTGCCAAGGCTGCACCGTGCTGCATCTGGGTTGGATCAAACAAGAGCAGTCACCTGGCCAGCAGCCATGCAGCCAGAGGGCCGGGCGTCTGCCTCTCATTGATCTAGCCCAGCTGGAGCATGGTGCAGTCTCAACGGGCTGAATGCTGAGGCCAGCTGGGCTGGAGCAAACAGGGGCAGCTACTTGGCCAGCTGGCTGCGGCATTCATCCCACCAAGGCTGCGTCATGCTCCAGCTGGGCTGGATCAAAGAGGGGCAGCTGCCTGGCCAGCTGGCTGTGGCGATCAATGCCGAGGGGTGGCTCAATCAACCAGTCGATCGCGATCATCTGGTTGGTGACCACTGCCTTACAGCAACCAAGCCTTAGGGCTCCACCCAGACACCCAAGCCAAATATGATAAGGATCATTGAAAATCTTATTCATGATATAAGAAAATTCTACCAGTCCCAAAGGATCAGTCATGTTACCTCTCCAGGTTAATGAATATTTCACATCTTTCCCAAATACTAGCTTATAGGCAATTCTTATTAATTAAACAGAAAGAAAGAAAGAAAGAAAGAAAGAAAGAAAGAAAGAAAGAAAGAAAGAAAGAAAGAAAGAAAGAAAGAAAGAAAGAAAGAAAGAAAGAAAGAAAGAAAGAATTGGTTAAAAGATCATTATACATACAGATACAAGTACAGTTCTGAGATCAGATTCATACTAGAAATGGTGAGCTTTATAAGTTGCAAAGAGTGCTGTCCAAATTAGCCCATAATTTATTGTCCCATGTCCATACTCAGGGGCTGTGTCTAGACTGGCCAGTTTTTCCGGAAAATCAGCCGCTTTTCCGGAAAAACTTGCCAGCTGTCTACACTGGCCGCTTGAATTTCCGCAAAAGCACTGACTTGTAACTGCAAGAAATCAGTGCTTCTTGCGGAAATACTATTCTGCTCCCGTTCGGGCAAAAGTCCCTTTTGTGCAAAGCTTTTGCGCAAAAGGGCCAGTGTAGACAGCTCAGATTTTTTTTGCGCAAAAAAACCCGATCATGAAAATGGCAATCGGGGCTTTTTGGCAGAAAAGCGCGTCTAGATTGGCACGGATGCTTTTCCGCAAAAAGTGCTTTTGCGGAAAAGCGTCCATGCCAATCTAGACACTCTGTTCCGAAAATGCTTTTAACAGAAAACTTTTCCATTAAAAGCATTTCCGGAAAATCATACCAATTTAGACGCAGCCAGGGTGAATATGGTTTAGGAATGGAGATCTCAGTCTTGAGAACTAAAATTTCCCCTGGTGAAACTTAAGGAAATCTGAGATAAAAAGGATCAGGTTCCCGGGGTCTTTATACAGTCCTAGGCTTCTTCTCACTGTTCAGAGTCTTTAGGGCTAAGGCAAACAATAGGCAATCCTGGAGACTTGTTTCCTAAGCTTCCGGGGATAGTTGAGTTAGTCTGTACGGCATGTATGTTTCCTAAGTATCACCCGTAATTAACTACAGAGATTAACATAAGGCAATTGCCTGTGTTCTATCATTCACAGATGATTTGCTATACACTTCAGGAGAGATGAATACATTATTGACAGGTACTGTTGGTTACCTTTTTAACTTCTGACAATATCTACTGTGACAGGGTCAGGCCAGAGGGCTAGATTAGAGGGAGAGAAAGGCAGCTCTAAAAGCAGAAAGGACCCTGGCTAATTAGGAAAGGGTTAGTTTAGGGCAGCCAGGAGCAGCTGACCTGGGAGTTATCATGGGTGGAGTGGAAGCAGCGGAGATGGGGTTGCTATAAATAAATTAGGGCCAGCTGATCTCACTTCAGGTTGGGGGTGGGGCTTTTAAAAAGCCTTTCCTGTGGGGGAAGGGTGAGAGAGTGGGACAGGAGGTTAGAGTGAGGTGGAGACTATAACTGATAAAGAGAGAATAAGAAAAAATGGAGAAGAGAAATGACAGGATTGCCAGAGACAACAAGGGGAGGGATGAGGTGCTCCGACAAGGATTGTTTTGGGCTCCTTTCCCCCAGGTAGCCTGAGAATTCAGCCAGTAGCTGGGGAAAACTGTTTACCCCGCCCAGGCTGACCAGGGAGCACCTACCCCAATGCCCTTTTAGTTGAGGGACCGAAGCCTAAACCCTGACAAGGGCAAGTAGGACCCATGCTGCAGTACCTAGACCGTGAGATTGTGAACTGAACAGTGGTCTGGGGTCCAGGAGTGAGAGGGTATGTCTACACTACCCCGCTAGTTCGAACTAGCGGGGTAATGTAGGCATACCGCAATTGCAAATGAAGCCCGGGATTTGAATTTCCCAGGCTTCATTTGCATAAGCGAGGCGCTGTCATTTTTAAATCCCCGCTCGTTCGAACCCCGTGCCACATGACTACACGCGGCACGAACTAGGTAGTTCGAACTAGGCTTCCTAGTTCGAACTACCATTACTTCTCATGGAATGAGGAGTAATGGTAGTTCGAACTAGGAAGCCTAGTTCGAACTACCTAGTTCGAGTCCCGTGTAGCCGCGCTGCACAGGGTTCGAACCAGCGGGGTTTTAAAAATGGCAGCTCCCCGCTTATGCAAATGAAGCCCGGGAAATTCAAATCCCGGGCTTCATTTGCAAGTGCGGTATGCCTACATTACCCTCCTAGTTTGAACTAGGAGGGTAGTGTAGACATACCCACTGGCATCTTGAGGTGGGTAAATGCTGACATCTCCAATATTAAAGTGCAAAACAGAGAAGCCATTTTCCAGAATTCACATTTTTGCTCAGAAATGAAATGACTGGGGGAGCTTTGGTTTGCCAAGCTGATTGTTGTAACAACTAAAAGTTAAACCTGCACAGCCCGCCAAGACGAGAGATAACGGAAAAGCCTGAAAGTTGGTTGACTGAAAACCATTAATCAAAATGATCAAAATGCTTCTGTTGCATCAGATAACTACCCCCATTCCATGACAAGGAGAGGAGGAAATGCGTATAATTATGGACCAAAAATGGCTACACTGCCTAGCTGCCCATCCCATCCTGGTGCAATGGGCAGTCGCTTTGTACCCACTCTATACATAATAAAATATGAATGGGTATGCAGGGAGAGGCTAGGCAGAAAGCAGACAGCACAAAGAGCAGCAGTGTTAAGGCACTTGGGCTACATCTACATGGGCGCGTTCTCACACAAAAACTCTTTTGTGGAAGAGTTCTTCTGCAAAAACTTTTCCAGAAGAGAGCGTCTACACTGGCATGTGCTTTTGCGCAAGAGCATCCATGCCAGTGTAGACACTCTCTTGTGCAAGAAAGCGCTGATGACCATTTTAGCCATAGGGCTTTCTTGCGCAAGAAATTTATGTTGCCTGTTTACACTGGCCTCTTCTGGAAAAGCTCTTGGGCAAGAGGCCTTCTTCCTGAGAGTAAGCGTCAGAGTTCTCACGCAAGAAGCCCTGATTTTATACATTAGAACGTGGGTTTACTTGTGCAAGAACACGCGGCCAGTGTAGACAGGCAGCAAGTTTTTGTGCAAGAGAGGCCGCTTTTGTGCGAGATTGCGCCAGAGTAGACACAGCCCTGGTGTCCAAAACAGCACCCAGGATTTGGAATGGTACTTAATGTATCACAGGGCTGCAGTGCAGACTAAAGCAAGGAAATCCCTCTAGAAGAGGAGTTGCAAAGGGGCTGAAATGAATGAGGGTTGCCAAAAAGCCCAGGACAGTGAAGATCCAATAGGTATTTGTCTACTTTGCCACCAATTAATTTGCCTCTGTTACGGAGTCAAATCACTTTTGAAAACTGGTGTTGTACTGGGTCATATTCCCATCTGCATTAGGTAAGCAGAGTTGTTTACTCATGTATCAAAGTGAAGAGCCAAGCTGTTATATTGAGTCCAGAGCACCTCAGTGAAGCTCTGTTAGCTGTCACAACTCAGCTGGTCTAAACTTTGTGCCTGGATGAAACTAGATTCACACAAGCAATGCAATGAAGCAAAGCAGCTCGCTGGGAGCTGGCAAAGGGAAACAAAGCTCTAAGTTTAAAGCTAAATTCGGTCCTTGTAGGAAAAGAATCAGCGAGCTGTTCACATTCTGCTCACTTTGATCCACCCTGCAATGCTACGAAAATATTTGCAGAATAAATGAACATAATAAATCATACAAAATATTCAGGTGAGACATGAAGCACCCATTTTAATTGTTCACTGTCAGCAACACAACAGAAGAAGCACCATTAGTAAAATAAATCGCCACTATGAAAATAAAAGGTTTTTAAATTCCGCAATCCAAAGGGAACTAAAAAAATCTGACTCTGTGCAAAACTCTAAAGGTCACCTCTTTAGTCCAAAGAAAATGTATGCCAGCCAAGGAACCTAGTGTCACACCTCTACCTTCACATCAAACATGGGGAGGGCATGGACTAGCTGGGCTTCATGCTTTTCACTTTTCCACATATTCTGTGCACAGTGCCAGTCTTGCGTATTTGTAGAGAATGCTGAAAGTCACCAGTTCCCTGAGTCATCTTCTTGGCCTTCCTTCCCAAAGGTGGCTATGAGGAGGGCAAGGGAGGAAAAGAGGGACATGGCAGGCAGTGGGGCCTTCACTGGTAAGAGGAAAGGAGGGCTGTGATGAGTGGCAGCAGGGAAGAGGGAGCCACGTGGGTAATGGAGTGGGAGCAGGGCCTGGGGTGAAGCAGGAGTGGAATGTGGGTGGGGCCGCAGGTGAAAGAGGTAAGGAAGGGAACTAGCCTCCCTCAAAAAAAGATTCACCCACCTCCCATGGATTCTGGGAACAACTGGAAGTTTTCCACTTTCTACACACATCCAGCCACTAAGGAGATATGCAAGGAAATAGGCTTGGTTAAAGTCCCTGCTCCATTGTTACTGGAACTATGTGGAGGCCAGGTAATAGAAAATCCTGTTTTGCTGGGACCATGCCATGTCTGTATTTGTAGTACAGACTAGAAAGATGCTAGTGTACATAAGATGATCTTGTCAATTAGAATGATAATTATTTAGTGATTAATGGCATTCCATATAAAGAGCACCCTTTGACACACATCTCAAAAGAGAGCACAGCTAAATATATACAAATGCAAAACACTTCACTTAGAAAGGAAAAGTCAAATGGACAACTACAAAATGGGGAATGATTGGGTAGGTGGTAGTAGTGCTGGAAATGATCTGGGTTTATACTGGAACTCAGATTGAATGAACATGAGCCAACACTGTGAGGCAGTTGTGAAAAAGAACAGGACAGTCATATGTAACAAATAGCATGCTAGCACTTTGAACACTAACAAAACATGTAGATGGTATCATGAGCTTTCGTGGGCACAGCCCACTTCTTCAGTTGACCAGACTACCATACTATTTGTTGTTTTTTAAGTTTATCCTGTACTGACTAACTTGGCTACCCCTCTGAAGTCATATGTAAGTCACGGAAGGTAACTGTCCTGCTCTATTCAGCACAGTTTAGGCCTCGTTCAGAGAATTCTGGGTGCAGCACTTTAGGCAAGATATGGACAAACTGGAGAGAATCCAGAGGAGATAATGAAAATGAAATACAGTTTAGAAAACAGAACCTACGAGGGAAAGTTTTAAAAAAATTGAGCAAGTTTAGCCTTGAGACTGAGAAGGAGGAATCCGATAACAATCTTCAGCTAGATTAAGCCTTATTGGCTGTTATATAGATGGCTGTGATCCAGGTAGCTCAAGAAGTAAGGTGCTTAATCTGCAGCAAGGGAAAGTTAGGTTAGATATTAAAAAAATCTTGGACAAACGCCTGTCAGGGATGGTCTAGGTTTACTTGGTACTGCCTCAGTACAGGGAGCTAGACTTGAGGACTTCTCAAGGTCCCTTTGAGTACTACAGTTCTAATTAGTGTATGAATGCTAGATGCAAATGAACAAAATATGGTGCTATCAATTTATATTGGGGTGCTGGTTAAAAGAACAATTCCGCTATAAAATGTTTTTAGTTTTATGGTTATGAAAAAAAGTTATAGCTGATTCCACACAGTGAAATTACAGTACTAAAATATTTCATGTGGCAGGTACGCTGTAAAACTTTTAGCACCCAGGGTTAGAAAATTTAACAGCAGCTTTCAAATAAGAATGAGTCATGAGACACACAATTAGAAGCATCTGCATAATTCTGAATGAGAACTAGGTGTGAGGAACATGAAAGGAGTAGATTATTACTTTATCAATAACAGTTACCATCAGGCAAAAACAAAGTCAGCAATTAACAAAACCATGGCTAATTCTTATGGCATGTAAACTAGAACGAAATTCTGGGAAGGCTCCTGACCCAGAGAAAAAAATTATCTGTGTACCATTTGCAAAATGATGGTAACTATGGGCAATATTTTATTAGATTGGAAAAACATCTTATAATGGGGTAATTTTTGTCGAGAAAAAATGTGGCAATAAAATTAAAACAACAACAACAACACTGTCACACTTTTACCCTCAGACTAACTGCATACAGTTAGTGGTAATTTGTTCATTGGTAAATATTACTCCCACCCTAAAACAGGTATATAGATATATAGGGCCTGCTTCTGAACTCACAAGGTTTTAAACTGGAAAACTCTCATTTTTTTCAATACAGTTACTCAGGCTTGCGTCAGCCCCCAGGGCAGTGACCAATTCTTTGTTATGTATGTGTATGTACAGTGCAGAGCATAATGGATGTGAGGCCTCAGCATTACTATAGTGCAAACAACAAATCCTAATGATTGAAAGCAAAAGCTAACTTAAGATGCTGCATCAATAGACAGGCTTTTTGAATATAGGAATTTTTTTCCTAGCCCTAATGAAGAATTGGAACATTCCTGCTTTGAGCCACAAATATTTTATTTTTTAATTACACACTAGTCTATTTTACTGTTCAAAGACACCAAAAGGAAAATATATTCAAGAGGCAATAGATGCCTGAATTTTTGTGGATGGCATGGAGCTTTTAATCTTTTGTGCCAGACTGGTGGGCATTTTGATGGCTCAACAGGTAGTTTGAATGTATCGTCTTTGCCAATGAGTATGTGCATTTTACCCCTGCTCTGTACAGCATTTAAATGAGAGAGAACAATCTGGTGCATATTAATGCATCATAAAAAATCAGCACAAATTCACTGGAAACCAAATACAAGCTTCCAGTAGGGCAGTAAGAATTGGGAGATGATTCTATGCTTATCTGAAGGACTTCCCCAAATGTTGGCAGTTATGCTTAATGCTGGGTGTAATTATGTTAATTTTGTTTTCTCTTATTATATTGAACCAAATGTGCCTGCCATGGCTCCCGTACTCCTGCATACTTTTTTAGCAGAAAACTTCCAAACCGCCATCAACACAGCACAAATGTAGCCATTCTAGGGCACCTGATATTTCTGCCTCTGCTGGGCTGGAACTGATTTTATTCTGGTGGTACATGAAAGCCTAGTCTCTAAACCAGAGCAGCAAAGACCATGTCAACAAAGCCATTAAAAGCAATAAAGCAGGATCAAGCTGTCAGTCGTTCTTGGAGTTCTTTCTATTTGAGTCTTTCAATTTCCTAGAATCCTTAATGATGTTCCCAAATGCTGTTTATACATGAAGCAGCAGAGGAAACCAGCACGGCTGTTTGTTCTTCTTACAGGATCTCTGAATTGGCTGACGTGAATAGCAAGGTTTTCTTCCCTTATCTCCGCTTTTGTCCTTATATGAGTGGTGTGTCTCATCTGTGCAATGAGTTTGAGAGATCTTTTATGTGGGTAGGGACAGTATATCCATTACAGAACTTTCAGCAAAAAAGGAGGTCTAAGAACTTAAGCAGGGCTCCACAAACCATCTTGTTCATGCTGCTGATCATTTAAGGCAACAGAGTAAGTCATAACCATGTACTCATGAAATGAGATTCAACTTGAAAGAGCCCTCTGTTAACTGACATAAGGATGAAACAAAAGACAGGACTATGCAGCACTTTAAAGACTAACAAGATGGTCTATTAGGTGATGAGCTTTCGTCGGCCAGACCCACTTCCTTCGATCAAATTGTGGAAGAAAAATGGCTTCTCTTATGTTTTTTGTGCATATCTGCTTGCAGATCTGGACGGCATGATGGATTGCAGAATAGGGAAGACTCCTTCTATAAAGTCATTTGATATTGCTAGCTTGTTTGGCCTAAAGCTATTGATTTCACATCTTTTGTCTGCTGGTGCCAGTGGATGTTCTCCAGAGAGAGTGTAAGAGCACATGCTAGAGAAAATTTCCTGTGCTTTATTCAGGGATTGCAGTACACAGCTTCATGTAAGTTTATGCAGCTAAACTCCTTGAACTGAAAATACACTCCTGTTATATGCCAAGATTAGGCAAATCAGTTTCAGTTTCTTAAACTGGGGAAACTAGTGGGGCAGAAAATCAGCAAAAGCTTTTGCTCTGTCCTCGGGAGCCTTGAAATAAAAGCTTTTTTATAAAGTTCTGGGTTCAGACCAGACCTGCAATACATTGCCTTGGAATGATGATTATAGGAAGTGGGAATTTTCTGCCATCATCCCCAATAATATAAACAATTAAAACACAAGTGTAAAGATAAATATCATAGCAACTGTGGCAAACATACATGCATTCATTTCTACTTCTGGGTAAAGCCTGCTGTCGAAGAACATCACCTGTATGACTATGTCTAGACTGCAGGCTTCTTCCAGAAGAAGCTTTTCTGGAAGAAATCTTGCGAAAAAACTTCTTCTGAAAAAAAGCATCCACACTTCCAAAGTGCATCGAAAAAGAGATCTGCTTTTTCGACAGAGAGCATCCACACTGAATGGATGCTATCTCACATGTAAGCTGAGATTACTATGGATGGAATGGCCATCAGAACACCTGCGCTTTTTCCTCTTCTTCTTTTGAAAGAACTCCCTCTTCCCTATCCACACACATCTTCCCTGTCCACACACTTAATTTGTCCTACACATCTTTTTCCTTTTACCTCTTACATGTTGCATAGATAGCTTATTTCAGCAACTAAAAATCCGTGTGAAACTTCCTCTCCCCTCCCAATCTGAAATCAGGGTGCAGAATCAGTGTATTTCTCATTCATCCACTTACTGATGAGCTCAGGGTTTTGTTTTTTTCTGGAATCTATTTCCTGGAATAGTTTCTTACTGGTGTATCCATTAGGAGAGGAAGAATATTAACCATTAATTGAGTGTGCTGTGTTTGTTCTCATTAATTACAAAGAACTTGTAGTTTACTTTATTTTAAACAAAATTCCTTTTAAACTCTGAAGACCTCTGCCCTTACAGTTAGCTTTCCTGGTTTAAGACAAAGGATTTTATTTTGTTGTTGTTTTAGAGTTTTCTGCTTGACATCAGGTTATTTTCACATCAGGCTCAGGCAGTCTTATCTCATTATACTATAAGATATGACTGTAATGCACCCTGGCCAATTGCCAGCAACATTAAGAATCCAATTAAATGCCAACTGTAAAAATAAAAAAGTTGAGCTTCGAAATTCACCTGGATGAAAGATCCTGGATCTTAACAGCTCAGAATATTTGGGGAATGATGTCAGCCAAAAACTCCATGGATCTGTGCTCACCACTAGTGAAACATAAACTTACAAAACCAAGGACATTTTGACTAGATGTTGAGTGGCAAATTTAAATTAGCGCTATTCATTCTAGGCTTGTCAGGAGATTTCTTAATGCTGGGCAATGTTCCATATCCTAACGATTGTGTTACAAATAGGATATGTTACAAACATATCCACATATTTGGACCATATACATCATTGTGGTAAGTGTGTAAGTAAGAGAGATGATTATCACTACTAGAACACAAACACATTTCCAGCTAAAGAATTAGGCTAAGATTTTCAAAACTAAATGGTGATTTGGGGTGACCAACTTGAGATTCTTTAAAGGGACTGTCCTTTCAGAAAAGGCCAAATATCCATAGCCTATGAAAATCTGCCCTTCCTATGGTATCTCAAGTACTCAAAAACTAAATCACACAAAATCATTCATTACTTTTGAAAATCATGGTCTTATACTGTACTAACTTACCTCAAAGCAAATATTAATTTGAAGAGTTTTAAAATACTTAATGTTTATCATCTTTAAAGACAGCATAATTGGCAAAGTAACTATTATTTTTCTTTTAGCAGCAAATTATAGCGAGGCTTACTTTGACTTACACCGAAATGAAACTACTGAACTGATATGGATTAATTTCATACTGTAAGATTTATTTCTCCTCAGGATTACTTGATGGGTTTCAATCTTTAGGAGCCTGTTTCCCCTGCTGGAAACAGCTGGTTACAGACATGCCAACATTTTAAATGTGGGAAATAGCCATCTTAAGATATCAAGACAAACCTGAAATTAACATAAATCAGGGTGGCTTTGCTGTTGTCTTTTAATCTCATATTTTAGCATTATACTCATAAACTTGCCATCAATTTTCATTGTAAAGGATTGACATTGGAATTGCTTGTCACTGTGATGGCACTGGAATCAGGTAACTATAGATTTGTTGCTAAATGCCTCTCTAACTTACTGAAATTCTGATCATGCCTAACAAATAACAGCATTATTAAGAGGCAATTTTACAGAGACAAAGATCAGGAAATGATGATCATTAAGATTGTATGTAGCCACCACCATACTTCCAGTGGCAGTTAAGATCCTAAATACCTTTGTGGATCTGGACTTAAGATACGTGTCCCAGGTCCTCAGATGGTTGATCTAATTTTCTTTAGCTACATGATCTTTTGTGTTATTTGAAAATTAATCTAATCTACAGTTTCACATACATTTTGTGGAATATTTTTCCATTCAATACTTAAAGATTGTCATGATGTTCCACTCTGTTTTTGTTGACCTAGACTTTTTATTTAAGTCTGTTCTCATTAAGGCATGTCCTAGAATAATTAAACTGTGGCTGTCTAGTATACATTTTCTTTTCAACAAGCAAAATGGCCTTCTTTAGGTGCAGTTCAGGTGATGGATCTATTGGAGCTAATTTAGCAGTCAAGTTTGGTGTCCCACATATAATTATATGCCTGGATATTTTTCTGTTAGTTACCCTATGTCATACTTAATCAGCAATGTAGACTGAACACCCACGGTTTATTATGCATTTGCATGGACTCTACTAGAAACACACAAAGGAGATTGAAGATGCTGTGCATAAGTATCAAAAGTTGTACAAAAATTACGAGAATTACAAGATGTACACGGGGGTTCTGATCCAGCAAAATCATTAAATGTGTGTTTAACTTTAAGCATCTGAATACAAGTAATTAAAGTTAAGCATGTGCCAAAGCACCTTGCTAATCAGGCCCTGATTAAGGCAATTGCTTCCTAGTCAGGAAGTAGGTCCTAAATAAAAGGGAATCTCCCATTTACTTTACAATCTAGCCACAAGGGAATGCAGATTCCTTGACAAGACTCTTTAAAGATACAGGGTTTGTATTTTAAAACACACCCTTGGTGCACAAACCAGGTACATTAAGCCCTCTCAGAGGATATGTGGGTTTGCCATATATAGGAAGTGGCAGTTTTGCGGCATTGAGTAGGTAAAGCGGTAGAAATGAAGCTACTCTCCACATCTCTACTTCTTGACGAGAAGTGTACAGCTGAGCATGGAATTTCATTCTGCACTTATTTTTCATATGCTACCTCCCAATTGAAAAGTCATCTCGGCTGTGTAAAGATCTTCTTAACATTGAAGTCATTTCTTAAACAGGTAAAGGTTACCATTTTTATAATTTCTCTAAAGGAAATGAAAATGATTAATGATCTCCATGTAGCAAAAGTTATCATATAGCATGGGTGGGCAAATAACGGCCTGCAGGCCGCTGCTGCTATATTTACCTGCGCCTCCGCAGGTACCAGCAATCACAGCTCCTGTTGGCCGGCCAATGGGAGCTGCAGGAAGTAGTAGCCTAGTCTGCACCACTTTCCACAGCTCCCATTGGCCAGGAATAGTGATTGGCAGTCAACAGGAGCTGTGATCACCAGGATCTGTGGAGGCATAGGTAAATATAGGGGTGGCAGCTAGCCAGGGGCTAAACCTGATGAACTGCTGCTATTTTTTTTGCCCACCTCTTGCTATAGAGCCTGCTTCTCTATGTATAATGGAGATTTTATGCCAAAATGTCCTGTACTAAAACTCTGTCTTGCCAAAGTCTGGGTAAGCGGTTCATGGTGATAGATTAGTGTGACAAGATACTGAGGTACAACCTCATCCTTGGTGAGCAGGAGTTAAATATCAACTTAGCTTCCTTCTCCCTTGATAGGGGACTCTAAGGAGAAGGGCTATAAAATTATCTGCTGAAGAGATGGTGGGAGAGGATGCCTTTGGGCAGGCAGAGTCTCACCCCCAGTAGGACAAATCCCAAAAGACCATTTTATCAATGAAATTAGCCAAAAGTTGCTTCAGGAATAATCTTTTGGCTAATTTCATTGCTAAGCTCTGGCAGCATTGTGCTATTCTAGCAATGCTGAGCAGCCATAAATCCAGGTTAAGTGGCCAGTTAAACTGGATTTACAGGTGCTTTGTATAACCGGAGAGGTGTAAAACAGTCAGCAGGTACTGGTAAATTTAGCGTTGTCGTTGTAGGTTATTTTTGATAATTGAACATACTTTAGCTCTGTGGATGCTTGCTGTAAGGTGGTGGAATGGCATAGCAGAAAAGCAAACAGACTATTGCAGCCAGGAAGGGCTTTTCTACCCAAAGTAGAATCAGCAGCTGTCATAATCAGGAGTGCTGACCAGCACCCAGTGACTAAGGGGTTAACTATTGTCTCCTGTTCCTAGCCAAGTATCTGGTGGTCAGCCAATAACAATGCAGGTAGGAATTTCAAACAGGAAGAGAGGGGTTTTCTCTCTCTCTGTTCTTTGTTTGAGAGGCACAGCAGTTTCTTCCAAGTACAGAGGGAAATGGGAGACACTTCTCTCTCTAAGAACGAACTTCCTACAAGGTGTAAGAAGGGAAAAGTTTAGCTAGGCCATCAAAATTTGTTATTTTCCTTGTCTGGGGATTTGGAAATAATTTCTGAGCTGTTAATTGTGTTTTTTTTCTTTTGAAACTAAGTCTATAAGCCCAGAGGGTTTCCTTGAGTATCTATATCAATTGGTGCCTCTTTCCATCTAGCCACTTTACCATGCTTGCAACTGTAGTTTTGTTGTGATAATAAAGGATTGTTTTCTTTTCTAATTAACCCGATTTGGTTCATTGTTTTGTCCTTAGGACTCAGTGCCTGGTTACAAGGGCAGAGTCCATTGTTATCTGTGGATTCAACTCCAAGCAAAACAGAGGTTGGAGCTGGGGGAATTTTTTACCTTGGGGAGATTTCCCAAGTGATCTCTTTCCTGTTTTTTCTTAGAATTACTTGGGTGGTGGCAGCGGATTCCCCAAAATCTCGGTATTAGGATTTTTGGGTGAAAATTTTGTACCAGAGTCTGTAGAGGCCAGGTTTTGGAGTACAAGTGTGGGCTCCCAACTTCTGCATTCATCGTGCTGGAGTGGGGAACAGCTTTGATGGCAGCCATAGAAAGTAAAGAACTTTCCAGCTTGGGATTTGTCCCAGTGATAGTTCAGTTTTTCCAGAGCTGGTCTTTTGGCAATAGGACCCAACTTTCTAAAGAAGATTATTAAATCCGACTGAGATTCCTCCTCTGTGATTTCCACAGGCACATGAGGAAGAGAGGAATGGGAGCAAGACATTTCTTCCTCTGTTAGTCCCAGAGTCAGAATGGAAAAAGCTGCCCAACCCATGAGTTGTTAAATCAATGGAAGGCCATTGAGCACCCAACAGGGCAATGCTTCAGGCAGTCATTTGCGTTGTTTGGTCCTATAGAGTCAGCCCTAAGTTTGTCAGAAACAAAGTATAGTTTTAATGTTATTTCCTCATACAGGCCAATCTGTGAGTTCTAAAATATTATCATCCCAAAATGCTCACCAACCACAAGATTGTATGGATGGCTTTGCTTAAATTTGCTGAATGTAAATATATATTTATGATTTTTTTTTCAGTTCTGCATATTTAAATTTCTACAAGTCCACTGCCTGCAGAGCCACTTGCCATTTTGCGCTTAATCCAGCTGCAACTTTGGTATAGAGAAAGCCCACACTGTGCTCTCAGGGAAGTTTCCTTTGCTTTGCTCTTTTATTGATTTATAAATTAAAGTCAGTTGGACTGAAAGCAAATGGTTGCACTTTATGCTTAGAAAACAGCACATGATCTAAAACAGAGCAATTTAAGGCTGGCTCATGTAGAAAATGTTGGAAATGCTGCATGAGTAACTCAAGTACTGCGAAGGTAGCAAACTACTCATTTTCATGGCAGAGGCCAAAATGTGGCTTCAAAGAGAGACAAAGCACCAGTCAAAAGATGGGGGGAGTGGAGAAAGAAGCAGGCTTTTCACCTTTTGCAAGGTTATATGCTGCTACTAGCTCTTCCTAGCTCATGCAAGGCTATGGTTCAGAGGAAATGCGACAGAGTAGCTGTGCAGTCTGTCAGTCATTAACAGCACAATACAACAGCATGTGGGCTCCATCTTTAAATGGCAAAGCAACACAGAGAGCACAAAATCATTTGAATAATTTGTTGGCCATTTTCTACTTCTTTTGCATCCCAAACTGTGAGCCAAGGACTCATAGGGGAGCCAAGGGTGTTGGGGAAATATATATATTTTTAATAATAAGCCTGTTTTTTTCTAATTAAGAGACTATTAAATTAGCTTAATTATCACCTACATCTTATCTATGGATCTATACTGAGGCTGACAGGGCTGGAAACCTCTGTGTGCCGCCACACACCTGCAGGGGACCTTCCGCACAGACTTTCTGCTAGGGGAAGCATTCAGCAGGAAGCTTCTTGGCTGAAAGCCCCCTACTGGAGGGCAAATAGGCTCTCAGTGCCAGCAGCAGTGGTGGTAGGCAGGCAGGAGGCTGAGAGAGAGACAGGTGCATCTTATCTATATAATGGAACCATTTTTACCAAGTGCTAAGCCTACATGGAGCAAAGGTGCAGCTGAACATGGTGATTTTTAATAAAGTTAGATCAGAAGAGGAAGAAAGAGGTAATACAATGATAGTCATATTATGTATGAATTTTCATGTCTCAGCATTGCTGCAGGAAGTCCACAACCGAAATGCGTCATTTGTTTTCAAGTGTGCATAAATGTAAGGCTCAGACTATGGAAACTACAAAGACATTTAGGGCATGTCGACACCAGGGAGTTATCTCAAAATAAGTTATTTCAAAATAATAACCCCAAAAATATCAATTTCAAAATTCCTCTTCACAAGCAAGAGTCATTATTTCAAAATAACACGGCCTATATTTTGAAATAATGGGTTTGGTTGTGTGGATGCTCACCTTGTTATTTTGAAATAAGGGGAATTATTTTGAAATAGTTCCCTGCTGTAGACATGCCCTTAGCATCCAAGCCCCCTGAGTTTGTAAACAAGAACTATGATTTTTCCTCCTTGAGAAACAAGGAGAATTAAAGTAGGGGGAAAAAGGCCATGTCTAAAGAAGCAACTGTCCCTCAAAAAGCCTTAGAAATATCATATTTTGCAACTATGTGAACCTCAAAATTCAAACAAGCACACACCTTTAGTAAAACCCTTCTATTTCTAACAGCCATAGATGTTTAGAGTTAGAACTGGGGAAAAAGCAGCCATGGTACTGAAAATTATTCCTATGTAAAAATACCATCCACTGATGTACAGATGACCTTGAAAAAAATACCTGGGACCAGTAGACAGACGATGTCTGATGAATCCACAGACTTTAGCAAATATGTGAGCTTTGTCAAAGCAAACAAAGAACATTTATTTTGCTAAGAAATCCCAACCCAAACAGCCAGTGATCTTCAAAAAATTTATAATTGGTGAAGGTCTTAAAAGGGATATGTGTGTGGGGCTGTGCACAGATGGGGCATCAGCCAAGACCAGCAGGAATTATAGCATAAATATAGAAAATGGCATCAGCAGCAATTTGGACACATTGCATGATTTATCGTTAAGCTGTCGCATCAAAGAATTTGCATCCTGAAGTACATGAGACCCTCAAAATTGGCATTAAAATTGTAAATTTTGTAAAATCCTGTTCAATTAACACACTTTTTTTACTGTATGAAGAGATGGGCTCTGAGTCCGACCACATTCAGCTTTTGTTTTGTGGTTAAGTTGAGTGATTTTCACATGGGAAAGTGTTACAACAGGTCTTTGAATTGCATGACAAAAATCAGAATTTTTCTCCTTACGTATTACATGTGAAATGTAGCTTGGTAGGTGGATATACTTGGCAAATTAAGTGCACTGAACCTAACACTTCAAAGTCAGAATATCAATCTACTAGATATGAATAAGAAAAATTCATGAAAGAGCTTTGTCTTTGGATATGCCTCATTGAAAGGTCCTGAGATGTTTCCAGTATTGTCAGGTTTTCAAAAGCACAGAGTAAAAATGATTGAAATGCTATTAAGCTCAAATATTAACTTATTTGTTTGAATTGTCTTCCCATTCTAAGAAATATTTTCCTGGAGTTAAACATGAACATCCAGGAAGTTTTTATTTTTCTTAAAGGAGAGTACAAAAAACTCTGAAGTGATGAAGCTATGAAAGGGTACATCTACACAGCAGAGTTATTTTGGAATAACATCCATTATTACAAAATAACGTTATGCGCTGTCTACACAAGAAGCCCGTTATTTTTAAATAATTTTGAAATAACGGGCTTCTTACTCCAACTTCCTGTAAACCTTGTTGAATGAGAATTAAATGAGTCAGTGGAATAGCAATTTATTTCAAAATAAATGCTGTGTAGACAGTGCCAAATTTTGAAATAAGCTATTTCGAAATAAGCTACGCAATTTGCATAACTCAAATTGCGTAGCTTATTTTGAGGTACATGGTACTGTGTAGATGTAGCCAAAGTGTTTCTTCCATTCACTTCCATTTCACTCTCTGATCATGTATTCAGCAATGATTTCTGTGGAAACAACAACAGATCATGTTGTTAATGCAAAGCAATGCACAGTAGAAAACATAATCTCAACTACACATACAAAATGATCGGATCTAAATTAGATGTTACCACTCAAGAAAGAGATATTAGAGTCATTGTGGATAGTTCTATGAAAGCATCCAATCAGTTAGCAGCAGCAGTCAAAAAAGCCAACAGAATGTTAGGAAGCATTAGGAAAGGGATGGATAAAACAGAAAATATTATAATGCCACTATAGAAATTCATCAATATGTTGAATATTTAATGCAGTTCTGGTCACCTTTACTCAGAAAAGATATGTTAGAATTAGGGCTGTTGATTAATCGCAGTTAACGCTCACGTTTAATTCAAAATATTTAATCACATTTTAGATGCACTGTTAATAAATAGAATACCAATTGAAATGTATTAAATATTTTGGATGTTTTTCTACATTTTCAACTATATTGATTTCAGGTCTTATGGTACATCTATATTGAAGGCTATTTCGGGATTCTGGAGGACATATATTTTGAAATAACTGAGCTGTGTAGATGCACCCAAAATCTCACAACAATCAAATGCCAATGTCCCTCTTGACATTGAGTCCTGAATGCTTTTATCAATGTACTGGGCTGTTTAAAAAAGAAAATAAGAAAAAAAAGGGGGGGAGGGGGAGGATATTTGGTTGAGGAGAGCCACCAAGTTTTAAAATATCTGTAAGGAAGTTACAGTACTAAAAAGTTTGGGAACCACCAGTCTAGAAAACATTTCATTTACTTCACTGTCAACACTGCTAATAAAAACCACCTAAAGATGATAAAGTAAAGGATTATGAGTCTCATTTCTTGTTCATTTCACAGAGTCGGTGGCGCGTAGGTGTGGATAGATTTCTGTGGTCACTAAGGTTCCCTGGTAGATAATGCTCATGTTTGCTGGTGTGTGCTGTACAGCAGGCAGCAGTTTATTTTGTGTTGGGAAGAGTTATTTAATGGAAGCTGCTGCCTGACATTCTCTGAACTTCTGACCGCAAGGATGCTGAGTGAGTTATATGAACTTGCTGAGCAAAAGATAAGACAGAACTGAGGAGTTCAAAACAATCTCAATTGAGGCAAAAGCTAATTTACCTGCCAATCACAGGAAACAGGATCCTCTGGCTGTCAGAGCACAATGTTTAGCATTTCCTAAGGATCCCCAGCTCTTATTAGATGGTCTTGTTGTGCTATAAATGGCGAGCTGGATGCTATAGACAGCTTCCATAGCATTTGCAAATAGGGAGGCCTGCTGGCTGGTGTGGGGAGACAAAGGGGACAATTGTCCAAGGGCCCAGGCGATTTTAAAGGACTGGAATGTCCTGGCCACTGCTGCAGTAGTGGCAGCTGGGAACCGCACTGGTCCCTTTGAAATTGCTCAGGTGGGCCACATGTATGAGCCCATGGGCAGCAGTTGGATCCTTCTTGGGGAAGGCTAGCCCCCACCTCCAGTCTTTTCACCTACACTCTCCCCTATGGCCAGAGCTGTGAAACCTCTCCTACTCCCTTCCCTCAGCCAGAGCCAAAATCTCCTTCCCCCCGCCCCAAAGGAGTCCTGGGCCTCTCACAGCCTCCCGCATCTGGAGAAGCCCCAAGCGCCCACTTCCTGGCTAGAAGAGCCCTGTGCTGGCCATGGCCATGCATCCCCTCCCTTCCCTAGACCCAGCCTGCTCTGGGGAAAACTGTCTCTTCAAAGACACTTTTGATATGCCCTGTGCAGTTTTTGGGGCAGCTTAGTAGCAAATACCATTGGGTTGGTTCTGGGGAAGGGAATGGAGGTGTGGCTGCAGCTGGCACTGAGCTTCTCCTGGCAGGTGCAAAATGGGGCTGTGACCAACCTGGGGGTCCTCTGGTGCAGGGAAGGGTGCTTGTGGTTTCTCTGGTCAGGAGGGCTTGTGGCCCCATCTGAGGGAGGAGGGTAGCAATGTGCCCATTTATTGTTCTATTGTTGGGCATGCAATTCCTGTCAGCAGGCCTGCAAATAGGACAGAACTCCCCTCTTTATGAACATCTCAGTTTTACAAATTTTAAAAGTCACTGGAACATAGAATCAGATTTGCTTTGTCACCTTAAATAACCCGCATCTCAAATCAAAGTCTAATGCTGTGTCTGTGAAAGCCCAGACGTGGAATATTCTTCAGGAGATAAAATGATGTCATTTTGCTCTTGCTATACCTCTAATTACTTTTCCTCCAAATCTTCAGGAAGGAAAATTATAACATGCAAAGAAAAACACCCTTACAGATGACAGCGTCAATTTTCTTTTCTGTGAGGGGCACAGACTGTCAGCAGCAGGAGAAAAAAATGTGCTTTGACTAAAGTAGCAACCTACTGTTTATCCGTAATGTTCTGGCTCTGAGACCACAGAGAAGAGACACAACTGGTCAAAACAGAACAGTGTCCACAGACAATATTCTGAGTCAAAACTGAATTTTATACTGTAGATATAACAATTTACAATAGCACATACAGCCAAATACGGTATTATGACTCCTCTTCAACCACTATTCAGTTAAAACACACACACATTTTGGTCATTTGGATTAATTGATGAAGTGGATTGAAAAAAATACCTCTGCTGAGTATCACCTTTTAAAGGGTTCATTCATTCCTCTGACCTACCTACCAAAGGGTTCTTGATAGGAAGTGGCAATCTGACCTTAAATGAGAAATGTGCACTCTGACCTCCAACTAGCAACACACTTAAGCACATAACATTAAGCTCTTTGATTTCACAGTGACTTCTTATGTGCTTAAAATTAAGTACGGGTTGAACCTCCCTTGTCTAGTATCTTCAGGACCTCACCAGTCCCGAATGAGGGGATTTGCTGGACCGGAGGAGGTCCTCTGTCATTGGCCTCCAGCCCCAACCACTCCCTACTGGTGGCTGCTTCTGGCTTGTGCCTGGCCCCGCTGTCGCCAGGCTCAGGCTCCTCTCTGGACTCTGCCACTGGGCTCAGGCACCAGCCCTACTGCTGCCAGCTTGGCCAGGGCTCCATTGTAGCTCCCCATTACGCTGTCAGAGCCACTGCTGCTGGGGTAGGGGCTTTCCCAGTGTGCCGCCAGACCCCCTTGCCATGCTCTCAGCCTTGCCT
Organism: Pelodiscus sinensis; assembly: GCF_052426305.1. Lineage (NCBI taxonomy): Eukaryota > Metazoa > Chordata > Testudines > Trionychidae > Pelodiscus > Pelodiscus sinensis. The sequence goes on along the minus strand of NC_143052.1, from coordinate 293,207,951 downwards.
ATCCCTTGGCTCAGTGGTCCAGCAACATCGGTGGTCCAGCAGCCAGACCAGAATTTTCTGGTTTAGGGAAGTACAATATGTATATGCTTAATGTTTTGCCAGATGATATCTTCCCCTAAAGGGCCAGTCTAATTTTTTTGTCCACTTTTTGAGTTAATTGCTTGCCTGGCAATACAAATTTTTGGAAAGGCTACACTAGACATTCCACAAATGTTTATTCTACAACACAAACATTGGTGGTGCAGTCCTGAGGTTAAAACACAAAATGTTTGTGGAATATGTCAGATTTTGAAGGGTAACTGAGACAGGTGAGAGGTTGTTTCACTCCTTATCTAATGACCCTGAGTGTCTCAAAGTGCTCTGCTGATGCAATGGCCTCTCTGAATGCTCCCAGAGAGCTACAAGTATATGCAATAAGCAAGCTTTGGTTCAGCAGCTCAGACTCCAGCATCCTGCTTGTTACACTGCAGCCCCACTCTGGTCTCCATCAACTCTAGATACTGCTAGGCAAGTGATGCACCACACAGCTTCAGTTTGGAATTTCCTCACAATTGTCTGCCTGGCGTGTCCAGCCCTCTGTTGGAACAGCTAGGATGCATCTACACAGCAAACGTTATTTCATAATAACGGCCGTTATTCCGAAATAACAATGCGAGCATCTACACAGAAATTCCGTTATGTCGAAATAAATGAAAAATAACAGATGGCTTATTCCGACTTCTGTAATCCTCATTCCATGAGGAATAACATCTATTCCAAAAGAGCTATTTTGAAATAGCTGTATTGTGGACACTCTGCTGCTATTTCAAAATAGTTCCTTCCCAGGGCCATTCAAAGTAATTACTCCCCAGTGCCTCCTGGGGCTCTAAATCGAGGTAGCACATCCACATTAGGGAAGCCTTCCTTGGACTAATTTTGAGGCTTCCCTGTAGTTCAGATGTGTGATTTTGAAATAAGCTATTTTGGAGTATTTCTTCCGGAATAGCTTTCTTCGAAATAAACATGCTGTGTTGATGTACCCTTAGGGAAATAATAAGGTCCATCGCTCCTTTAAAAGGACAAAACTACAGCAGTCTGTTGCTTTAACCAGAATTAACAATCACTTCAATAATTATTGTACTGGGAAGACTAAAAACAAAACAAATTTATTAACAGAGAGAGGTTTGTGAGCGAGCTCAACTCTAAAGGATAAAATCAGAAATGGTTACAAGCAAATAAAAAAATGAAAAATACTTTCTAGTGACTAAGACTTAAAATAATTACAGTCTTGGTCCAAGGACAGATTTTTATCCCATTTCCATCCAGTCAAGTGCCTGGCCACTCTTTTGGGCAGGATCTCCCACGAAGTACAAAGTGCTCACTTCCTTGGTCTTGTTAAGTAAAAATAACTTGGAATTCTTTGCTCCTCTTGTATAGTCTTTTTGAAATGCATTCTTGTTGGAGTCGAGTACTCCCACTGTCTGGAAAGGTGCTACGGTGTCTGATGGAGATGGTCCCATATGCCCTCCTGTCTTCTCTGCTGGTGGTTTCTACTATGCAAATTGATCTGACCTTAGCCACCATTATGCCAATAAATGGCCACTTGACTGTGAGGATCAGTTGACCTTGTTTGTACCCAGTGGAGGCATAGGCCTTTATTTTGTCTGGAAAAAAATCTGTTTAAATCCTCCCCACACTTGTCTTGTTCAAATACATTTTGGTCATACATCTCCTTCACATTTGTATAGTCTATTGAGCATTTACCATACAGACAGCATGCAAGAATAGAAGTGATTGGTATGCTAGCAGTTTTCCAATGATACCATACATGACACCTACTAGAAACAGGCGAGCTGGTCAGGTGAGCGGTAACTCACTAGCTGATACCAAAGAGCCCTTTGCTCTCTGTTACTGAAATGTTCTTAGGGTCACAGAATGTCTAGATTAGAACTTCCAAAGGCAAATATTAACTGGAGTTAATTGGCAATACATTAATTTGAATTAGAAGAAGGGCACAAACTCTAACTTAGAGAAAGCCCCAGAAATTGTGATGGATCTATCTACATAGGAATATCTGCCCCTTTCTCACTTCATCTTTCTTATGAATCATAGAATCATAGAATACTTGGACTGGAAGGGACCTCGAGAGATCATCGAGTCCAGTCCTCCGACCCCATGGCAGGACCAAACACTGTCTAGACCATCCCTGATAGACACTTATCTAACCTACTCTTAAATATCTCCAGAGATGGGGATTCCACAACCTCCCTGGGCAATTTATTCCAGTGTTTAACTACCCTGACAGTTAGGAACTTTATTCCTAATGTCCAATGAAAGACATGGCTAGAACAATATTGGATTTGCCAATAATCTGCATTTCTTCATACTCTGATGAGAACAAGCTGCGGATTTTGTTGTACAGCTCTTTCTCATCTTCTAGAACAGTATTTCTCAAAGTCTTTCATGACCCCACTTTGGGAAGCAACCAAAAATATTGTTATGCAAAAAATGACTCAGAGGGTAAAAGCAGTCTATCTGTGTCATGTTGCAGATTTCACAGCTTCAGGCATTGCTCAGTTTGCAAAAAAAAATCTTGGTCCAGAGCTTGTCCTAACACTTTAAATGTCCCAATCAGAAGTGATTGCTGTTATTTTGCACAAGAGCTGTTTGCTCCCAAGTAGGTTATTATTCATCATGTTCAGCCAACCAAAAGCCATTTCTAGAGGGCTTCAATTGATGTTAGAAACTGATGGGAAAGGAGATATCATATAAACAATTTTGCAAAAGAAGAAAATTAGTTAATATCAAAGCTCAGCCAGACAGGGTAAAAAAGGGAAATGTCCAAGGATTACTGGATTTGATGAACATTTGCAAGAGAAATAGACAAGTGAACAGTTTTATGTGTATGTGTATTTGTGTGTGTGGAATGCTACTGCACTTGCAACAATCCTCTTAAGCTTTTCTGTAATTGTGCAAAATAGACTTTGACTTTTGTTGCAAATCTTTCTCTTCAGCTTGGAATATGTAACTCAGCTGGCAGGCAATTATCCATGCTCTGATGACAACACATACCACCAAAAATATTTAATGAAAAATAAGAATAATGAGAGTTGTACTGCTATTGTTACCGTTTACAAAGTTAATTAACTCTCAGTCACAATCCAAATTAGTAGGTCAGGTCCAAATTCTGGACTTTTAGGAAGAGTTTAAGTATATCAAGACTAGAGGTGAAGCTTTGGTAAGAGGTTTTAAAGTCATATGACAAAATAGCATGGCACCATCTTCTGGTCATGGGATGCACCATGGAAAGACACAATGAGGATTGAAAGATGTATCTGAAAGATGCTTCCATTCACACTGAGGTGTCTAGTCAGCTGAGCAAGGCATATACAAATGTGTGCATGTATTCAATGTTAGAAGTTTGAAAGGGCCGAAGAAGTAAGTTCCTGCTTGTTCCTATACCTCTAGAATGTTGTATTCTAGACCTCACCAGGAAGGAAAAATCCATATTGTTGTAAATATATCAGTTAAACATGTTGGAGTTCACCATCAGCTGAACATGGATTCTTCCCCTGAAAGCCTTTTGAAAGGCAAATTTCTTGCATTTGAGAAGATCTTAAGAAAGGACTCAATTCTTCACCATTGAATTGCTGTCCAGATTTGCAGCTGATGTCACTGGTCTCAAGGACTAGGCAAATTGTTCAGAAAAAGCTTTTGTGGAGGGAAAAATGTTGTTTTTTTCTAGTATTCAACTGTAATTTGCCACAGACAAGTTTTGTTAATTAAATTATGCTCTAATGCCACCAAGACTATCTGGCCCTATATAAAGCCAGAGCAGACTATCCTCTCTCCTACTCATTCATACGGAATGCTGTACAAATCCCCTGCATAAAGCCAGGTCTCTCACCAGCATACGCACACACATGTATACTCATCTCCTGTATCAACCCCTAATGCATATTTTATTTCTACTCTGGATTTTCTACAGAACAATTTAACTTTTTAATTGTTTCCCATTTTTTCTGGTCTTCCTCTCATTATTTTCTTGGCAAATGCCTGCCCTTTTTTTCTTTTTAAATTATTTTTCTGGGGAATAATCATTGTTCCCTTCCAACATCTAAACAACTTTTCTATTTTCCTCCCTCCCTCTATTCTCTTAATGTTTCCCTTTCATCCACTTCCAACCATTCTCACTTACTCCAATCTACTTCATTATCTTCTCTGTACATCTTGCAAATTCAATTATTCCTATGTATTCCATCTTTTTCTCAGCAGTTCCTAAAGGTAAGGGAGAAATCTTCATGTAGAAGGCGTTAATCACTCTGGCATCTGCTGGGAGAGCAATATTGCAGGGCACGGACAACCCAGGAAGTTTTTGGAGAATGTTGGGGACAACTTCCTGGTGTAAGTGCTGGAGGAACCAACTGGACACAATGCTCCTCTTGACCTGCTGCTCATAAACAGGGAAAAATTAGTAGGGGAAGTAGAAGTGGATGGCAACCTGGGCTCCAGTGACCATGAGATGGTCAAGTTCAGAGTCCTGACAAAAGGAAGAAAGGAGAGCAGCAGAATACAGACCCTGGACTTCAGAAAATCAGACTTTGACTCTCTCAGGCAACTGATGGGCAGGCTCCCATAGGAGACTAATATGAAAGGCGGAAAGTCCAAGAGAGCTGGCTAGCCTTATTGAGGGCAGAGGAACAAGACATCCCAATGTATAGAAAGAATAGCAAATATGGCAGGTGACCAGCTTGTCGTAACAGAGAAATATTTGGTGAGCTTAAATACAAAAAGGAAGTTTACAAGAAATTGAAATTTTGACAGATACCTAGGGAGGAATACAAAAATATTGCCTACACATTAACTAGGGGTGTAAACAGAAAGGCCAAAGCACAACTGGAGTTGCAGTAAGCAAGGGATGTGAAGGATAACAAGAAGGGTTTCTACAAGTACATTATCATCAAGAAGAAGGCCAGGGACAGAGCTGCTCTCTTACTGAAGTGCTCAAAAAAAATTTTTTTTTTGCTGTGGTCTTCACAGACAAGGTCAGATCCCATGCTAATGCACTGTTTGAAAAAGCTGGACATGCACAAATCCATGGGGCTGGATGCAATGCATATAAAGATCCTAAGGGAGTTGGCTGATGTGATTACAGAAACATTGGGGATTATCTTTGATAACTCATGTTGACCGGGGTGTTCCAAAACTATTGGGAAAAGGCAAATCTAGTGTCCATCTTTTAAAAAGGGAAGAGGTAGTATCTGGGGAATTATAGACTGGTTAGCCTCACTTCAGTCCCCAGAAAAATCATGGAGCAAGTCCTCAAGGAAACCATTTTTAAGCACTTTGAGGAGAGGAAGGTGATCAGGAACAGTCAACATGGAAGGATTCACCAAGGACAAGTCATGCCTGACCAACCTGATTGCCTTTAATGATGAAAACTGGCTCTGTGGACATGTGGAAAATGGTGGATGCATTATATGTGACCTTAGCAAAGCTTTTGATATAGACTCCCACAGTATTCTTGTCAGCAAGTTAAAGAAGTATGGGTTGGATGAATGGAATATAAGGTGGATACAAATCTGGCTAGATCATTGGGCTCAACAGCTAGTGATCAATGCTATATGTCTAGTTGTCAGCTAGTATCAAGTGGAGTGTTTCAGGGGTCAGTTTTGGGGCTGATTTTGTTCAACATCTTCATTAATGATCTGGCTGATGATATAGAATGCACTCTCAGCAAATCTTCACATAACACTTAATTAGGGAGAGTGGACGGTAGGATAGGGTCCAGAGAGACCTAGACAAATTAGAGGATTGGTCCAAAAGATAACAGATGTGGTTCAACAAGGACAAGTGCATAGTCCTGTACTTCTGATGGAAGGATCTCATGCACTGCTACAACCTGGGGACCGAGTGGCTAAGCAGCAGTTCTGCAGAAAAGGACCTGGGGATTACAATGGATAAGAAGCTGGATGTGAGTCAACAGTGTGTCTTTGTTGCCAAGAAGACTAATGGCATATCCTATCCCTGTGCTCTGGTTTCCTGGAGAGGATCTAGCTAGCTTAAAAGTGAAAAGGCCTGCCAGACCTATTAGCAGAACACTCAACCTAGGAAAGAGCCATTCAAGTGGCAACAAAGCTATAACAAGCATTTGCCAAACCCAGGTATAGACTGTCAGTTTCTGAATTTACCGTGTTAGTCTACAGAACTAAATATGTCTCTGGGTGAAAGCAATCTAAATTTTGCAGGATTACATTGTGTAATCCCCATGACTCCAGGTCTGGAAGCTCATTGTTAAAACTCTTTCACCAGCTCTTCTGGAATGGACCAAACAGTACTACATTCCAGGTGCTGTCAAAAAATGTGCATCTGTCCAAAAATAATATATATGATGGCATAAAAGTCACAAGTAAGCAAGGGATCTGAAAAGGATATATTCGTTTCCGCACATATAAGACAGAGCAAGAACTAAGTGTTTTGGGCACATGTTATATACTATATAAAAACCATACTGACTTCCTAATCATATTGAAAATACAACAGTGTGACAAAATGCTCACAAGGAAATGCACCAGAATGAGAGATGGATAATCCTATCTCTGTTCTGGATATGGAACTTCAAGCATTATTTCTTCCACTAGCAATTGGAATTCAAGTAATAAAGCCTTTGTCATGCAATCAGGGCTTGATTCTTCATGTGCGGAGCACTTTTTTGAGATGCTGAGCACCAGCACCTCATAGGATTGAACCCATAATGAATATTCACATGCCAGCAATAGCGGGACCATGTGTGTTCCCATTTTAAAAAAAGAACCTAGCAAGAAAATAAAGCAGCATAAGTGGATGCTTTGAAATTAGATTTCAGTTGTCATGTTCTAAGGTGTTATGTAAATAACAAAATGAAGGCTTAACATGATTTTTTAAATAAAAAATTCAGTTTAAAGGAAAAATGCCCTTCAAAGACCTAAAAGAGGCCCTAAATGTGCACAGCATTCCTGAAAATATAAAAAGACATGTTATGCTTTATTACTATGCAACCAATGAAGCTGCAGAGAATACACCAGTGAAGCACAAAACTCCTACTGTGTTCAGCTGTACTTTGTATTTCCCCTGTATTATGTTCAGAAGATAAGAATGTAGCACCCAGATGTCAGAAAGGCATCAGGTTAATAATGATGATTATATAGTGCATTGATAAAACCTGGGGACTGAACATCCATATAGTTATTTCCAGAGCAATAGATGAATCTTATTTTCAGCAGCATTCAGAAGATCCCCAAGAAACCGAAAGCCAATAGTTAGATGTGAAGCTGTGAGCATTATAAAAAAAACCAATGAGCAGACAAAAGGAAACAGCACTTGAGTTCACCTTCTCTTGGACTATTTCACGAAAGCTCATGATACCATCTACATGTTTTTTTAGTCTATAAAGTGCTACCAAACCATTTGTTGTTTTTTAAGTTTATCAACTTTTCCCATTGGCTTGGTCAGGAAGGATGCTGTATTTGCACTCAGACTGCTCCTGAGAGAAGAGGCAAAAGAAAGAATCGTTTTTCTATGCTGTTCTTGAAAGCTATGCTGTTCTTGAAAGATAGGAGAGGTATTGGCAGTGGGAACAACAGCAAAGTTAGTTCACAGTTGACATTTCATATGGTTTATTAGTGGACATGCTCCTTTCCCAGACATTACAGGTTCTCTTAATTGAGATTTCATTTTCTGGTATGACAGACAGTGCTCTTTCAGACTTCTTTTCTCTTCTCATGTCTTCCATTCTTCCTACCCACCCATAACATTTGACTCAATCAAAATGAACATGGCTTTGAAGTGAGTAGATTGGACTGAAGGTTTCCCGACAGAACCGTTTTTTGTCAGAAAACAAAGATTTGAGGGAAATGAAATGTGCTGTGGGTACATGTTCGTTCCATCAAAACTTTCGATGGAAACCAGGCAAGGCAGGCTGGCTATTTCCTGCTACCTGGTCCTTACAGGCTCTTCTGCAGCCTGGCGGCAGTATACTGGGGCCTCTCAGGGCTCCCCAATTTTCTGGCTGTCTGGCTTTTTTGGCATTCCTTCTGAACTCCCAGGGCTCCATAGCTGGCCAGATGCTTGTGCTCACAGGCACGCTGGCTAGTGGCATCCTCCGGTGTTCTGATTCTAAACAAAATATTTTTTCAAAAGTTTTTAAGTTTTTTTAAGGAATAAAATCTTCCATACCCTCACAGCTCTAGACCATAGTGATAGTTGTCATCCCTAACCCTCAGGCTTTTCTTTCTCATGTTTTCTTCACCATTATGTTTACGGATTCTGCATATGTGTGGTGCAGAGACAGCCGTCATCTTCTTTCCAAATAGCTACAGCCAAGTGCAGAGAAGATACAACACTGTTCTCAGAGGCATGTTTACACTTGCAGCCTATTTCAGAATAGGGCTGCAAATGTAGGCATTTGGAATTGCAAATCAAGCCCGGGATTTAAATATCCCACGCTTGATTTGCATCTTCCTGTCCGGGTGCCATTTTTAAAATTTACAAGCCCAGAATAACTGCCCGCGTCTACACGCGGCAGTGAAACAGGCGTTCAAAATAAAGCCCTATTTTGAACTACCTGATAAACCTCATTGCAGGAGGAATAACAGCTAGTTCGAAATAAGGCTTTATTAGAACGCCCGTTTCACTGCCGCGTGTAAACACGGGCAGTTATTCCGGGCTTGTAAATTTTTTTTAAAAATGGTGCTTGGCCGGGAAGATGCAAATCAAGCCCAGGATATTTAAACCCCGGGCTTGATTTGCAATTCTGAATGCCTACATTTGCAGCCCTATTCCGAAATAGGCTGCGAGTGTAGACATACCTAGAGACACTTCAGTGTTTTTCCATCTTGATTTTTTTGTCTCTTAATCTATAAGTAAAAGCCATTTTGAAGTAGAAATACACATGACCCTCCTCCATGGAGAATAGAGCCATCTATGGCTATTAGCCAGGATGGACAGGAATGGTGTCCCTAGTCTTTGTCAGAAGCTGGGATTGGGTGACAGGAGAGGGATCATTTGATGATTACCATTTCTGTTCATTCCCTCTGGTGCACCTGGTATTGGCCACTGTTGGAGGACAGGATACTGGGCTAGATGGATCTTTGGTCTGACTCATTATCGCCATTCTTATGTTCTTATCTTCCCTGTAATTAGAAAAACATAACTTCCACTGCTGCATGACTCTGGTGCATCCTCCTCTCTAGATGGCATGTTAACAGAAATAGCACCACAAATAATTAATACTTTAAGCAAACAAAGAGAAAACAATTAAATTATTAAATGTGTATGTAACTAAAGTAACCTTCATTCCTCCCTTGTTCCTCCCCCTTGCATTAATCATCCCTTACTGTTTTTACCCTATGCCTTTCCCCTTTCTCTTTTCATATATCTTGTTCTACCACTGTGCCACATCATTCAGTCATCACACACACACAAGTAATTCCTTTAAAGTTAATAGGTATAATTACAACAATAAGAGCACTTTTTGGCAAGGTGCTCTATGCTACCAGACCCATGGACCTGCATGTAGTCCACTGAGGCCAATGACCAGAAAACTGCTAAGAGAATACCGTTCAGGATAGAAGCCTTATACTGCAAGTCTCCAAAGCAGGGACTTGTCTTTTTGGTTAATCTGTCCATAAAATACGTATAACTGTGGTGCTACAGAAAAAAATAACTTGATAACTTTAGAGCCACTTTTTCAATGTAAAAGCAGCGAGGAGTCCTGTGGCACTTTATAGACTAACTGAAGTGTGTAGGAGCATAAGCCCACGAAAGCTTATGCTCCTGCACTTCAGTTAGTCTATCAGGTGCCACAGGACTCCTCGCCGCTTTTGCAGATTCAGACTAACACGGCTACCCCTCTGATACTTTTTCCATGTAGTTGGCCAGATTAAAATTTCAGTTCCATTGATTCGAACCCAGATTTGGGGTTATATATGTGCAGTTTATTATTTCAGATTAATATTAAGAAGTTGTATAATGAAAATCTGTTGTGTCATGAGTGCCTATATGGATGCAGATCCAACCTTGTTAACAGACTGATACTGTCAGAAGGTGTTTAAGACCTGGGACAATGGGTGAGCTCCATCCTATGAAAACCAATTGCAGCTGACTCCAAAAGGGAGAGGGAGAAGATAGGAGCAAAAGAAGCTTATCAGAAGTAAGAGAGACCAGCAGACAAGGAGTGATTTAAAGAAAGAAATACATAGGAACATGGAGCTAGACAGAAAGAGGACACAAGGGGCAGGAGAGAGTATGGATCACAGAAACTGATTAAGGAGAGTCATGATGAAGAAAGGCCAGCTAGTATACAACAACCTGTATGAGGACAACCTGTTGCCTTCCTTCCAGGCCCAAGTAGTTCCCCGTGTACTTGCAAAGAAAGGATGAGCTAGGAAGTGACAGACAGTTGCCAAAGATGTTTATTGTTTTGTATGATCTATGTTCTCTTGAGCTTTACATGATTAAGTACAAAAGCATAGAAGGTATAGGATTAACAAAATGTCCGTATGTATATGCATCACAGCTACTGTGTGGCTATAGAGAGTTAAACTATCATCCAGAAGCTTTACAGCTTTGGGGGTGGAGTTCCAGGAAAGACGTGTGTTTAAGGAACTGTGGTATCTTGGGAGTCAGTGTTCCTGGGGCCTAAGACAGTTGAGCTGAGAATCCCCTCCCCTTTCTGAAAAGGGATTACAGACAGCGAGGCAGTGCCTGGAAAATGTGCCAAAGCAGGATCCAATGTTGATGCATCCTCAGGTTCTAGAAGCTTGAAACATGCAGAAGATTAAGGCACTGATTCTTGGATTTATCTCAGAGAACTCCAAGGAAGGGGGTGCTTATTGGGATCTAAGGCATCAGGGTACACTTTTGCCATTGGCTAGTTTAGACCAGTTACACTAGTATTAATTGAGAAACACTCTCTTGATTTCAAGGGAGTTGTCAAGGCTTTTTCCCCACTCTGGCACGATAAATGCAGAAGTGGGGGCCGGCAAAACTATCCCAAAACCTTATCTCTCCAGGCTTTGGTATAAAACTTCCCCCAAAATCTTAAAAACCTAGATTTTGGGGATAAAAGTCTGCTGCTACCACCCAAGTAATGATAAGGAAACCAGGGGAGAGATCACTTGGGAAATCTTACCCCTAAAGTAAAACCAGGACACAAAAATTAACCAATACCAGGTTAATAAAAAAAAGAGAAAGAACTTTTATTATCACCACAATACTCCTGTTACAAGCATAGCAACTAGATGGAAAAGTCACTAATTAATAAACTCATGGGGAATTCCACCATGGGCCAAAACTTAGTTACAAAGGAGAGAAAAACCCATTTTAAATGCATAGACATCCGATTCCCATTCCCAAACTATAAAACAATAAAACTTAGCGGATTTATCTAAACTTTACCCTACTTACAGATAGTGAAGAGTCTTTTCTTGGAGACAGACATGATTTCTGTCCTCCTCAGTAGCTGGAGAAAAGCTGCCTAGAGACAAAGGAGGCAAAACCCCCAAAATTCCTTTGTCCTAGTTTGAAATCCTTATCTGCATTTCTATTGGCTGAGCAGATACCTGGCTAGGTAAAGTTAACCCCTTAGTCCCCAGGCTGCTGCCCATCCTTCATGGTCATGACAGGAGTTGTGGAGGATTTACCTAAGAATAGAAGCTGGTTCTAAACTCTAAAGCTTTTTTGAACTCAGAAGTTTCAAATGCAATAGAAGTGGTCATATTTTCACATTATTTTCACTTTCCACCCCTACAATGTGTATAATCCAATATGTCACTACATCAAAATACAGGGAAAACAAAATAAAATTATTTGTTTTGCTGCCTTCTAAGTGACTCATTGCTCTTACAGTTGGGATTTGAAATGATAAAAAATTAGCAGGCAAATCCAATAGAAAGTGAAAATATCATTATTTCATATACATAAAAGAATTTCATCCTCTGAAGTATAGATTTCTACAAACAGAACAGATGTTTGAAAAAAGTAAAACATGGAAGAAATTTGATTCTTAACATTTTCCCAGCTGGTGTCCTGCACATTGGAAACTGTGAATGCTAGGGCCTGTTCTTCAGATAACTGTATGGTTCTGCAATTTGCATTTTACACTTGAACATATTTTTAGTTTTGTATTCTCAAAAGAAAATGCAAATTGGGACTGTAGAGCTGACTGTGAGTGTGACCTAGAGATGCACACTCTTTTCCTCGCAATATAACTTTTATAATAGAAAGAGAGAGAGATAACAATAAAGATAGCTATATTACATTTAATAGGACTGCCCTGTGGTTAAGACTAGGTAGGATTTAGGAGACTGAGATTCAGCTCTCCATTGTGTCACAAACCCTTGAATAGACCTGGGCAAGACACAGCCCCTGTGTGCCTCACTTTCCCATCTGTAAAATGGGACCAATACTTACTTTCTCCCTTAATGTTTGTGCCTTGTTTATCTTTGCTCCAGCTCTACAAACCACTCTTTGTGGGCAATCTTTATCTCCACACAGTCTCATCAACGTCATTGAGGCTGTGCTTGTTTGTGGAGGTATGCCTGCATGTAATCAAATATAGTGCTGCAGCCCTTCGAGTGTAAGCTTTTCCATGCAAAGGCTGACTGTTACACTGTGTGATTACACTGTCAAGAATGATGGGCCTCTGATCTTTGCAGTTACTATAATGTAAATTAGATAAATACTAATTTTATTTTCAGATTTCACACCCTGGTATATTTAATGTTTAGAACTGAATGTGAAAAAGCTTTGGGTCGCATTAAAAGTTACTGAATCTGGCAATGAAGCAAGTGAGCTCCCAAAGAGTAAGTTAATTGTATCGGTGGGGATGGATGAAACTTTGGCCAACAAAATGCCTAGATCAGTACTGCACAACTGTTCTTTCTTGCTTGTTTTTGAAGAAGAAAAAAAAAGAGGAAGCCCTGTCAGTCAAAGTAATGGGACAATTTTTCATATGGATGCTTTGATTATTTTTTCCCACCGTCATTATTTATTATTTGTATTGTTGTAGCGACGAGGAGTCCTGTGGCACCTTATAGACTAACTGAAGTGTAGGAGCATAAGCTTTCGTGGGCAAAGACCCACTTCGTCTGATGCATGTAGTGGAAATTTCCAGAGGCAGGAATAAATATGCAGGCCAGGATCAGGCTGGAGATGACGAGGTAGATCCAATCAAGGAGGATGAGGCCCACTTCTAGCAGCTGATCTGGAGGTGTGAATTCCAAAAGAGCAGAAGCTGCGTTTGTAGTTAGCAAGCCATTCACAGTCTTTGTTTAATCCAGAGTTGATTGTGTCAAACTTAAAGATGAACTGTACCTCAGCAGTTTCTCTTTGAAGTCTGGTCCTGAAGTTTTTTTGTTGCAGGATGGCTACTTTTAGATCTGCAATTGTGTGTCCAGGGAGATTGAAGTGTTCCCCTACAGGTTTTTGTATTTTTGTATTGTTGTGGTGCCTAGAAGCCCCATGGTGCAAACATATAACAAAAAACAGTCCCTGCCCCAGACAGATGGGGGAGCTGCATAAAACAATAAGACAGTACTGGTTGGTCAACGCCAGGCCTGCCGCAGGAAGGCAATGGGGGCAGCTGCTCCAGGGCCCAGCATTACAAAAGGGCCTGGGGCTCCTGGCCACATTCCAGGGTGTGCTCCAGGCAGTACCTAGGATAGGAGGCCATGCCACAATCCCAGTGGTGCTAAGGATCAACTGCTTTCAGCCTTGCCCCTTCTGCCCTCAGCTACACCTGTTCTGGGCATGCAGATCCCCCCCCCATACACACACACTTTGCCAGGAGCCCCGTGAGGAGTTAGCTCCCCTGGTCAATATAATAGTCATCAGCCTCAGCTCATGAGAATCCCAACCATTGTAAAATAAGCACAGAAAAGCTTGAAAAAAGGATTTGAAGGTGACTTACATATGAGTTTGGGGCATGTTTACAGAGAATGCTTCCCAAGCTCAAGGGGCTAGAATGGGAGAAAATGCAACGGTGTTACACATGGGCAGTAACTGCTGGCAGCATGGGCCCACCAGAGAGGGGATTCCTTGGGGGTTCACAAAGGGCAGGTGCTCAATAGAACTCTCAGCTAGGAAAAAGGAAGGAATTCTGCTTTTTCAAAACTAGTACAATTTGGTGCCAGTGGCATTTATCTGCTATTTAGACTTTTATCATCTCTTCCTAGTCATAGTGTGGATCTTAAAAATGCTTTGATTATACCGTTCTTTGTGAGGTACACATTCAGATAATAATGCCTAATACTATTCAGCCCTTGCAAGTCATTTTGGTTCCTGCTGCTTTGGTATTAGTACACCCACCAACAATGATAATTAGAAGAAAAATATAGCTCAGTCAGTCACATATTTATATAGCATCCTTCAGAATCAACATTTTAGCCTGTTTTACTGTCATTAAAATCAAATTATGTAAAAGCACACATTCCATGGGAATATATAATAACCTATTTGTTCTGGAACAAAGGAATTTACATGCAAAACATCATTAAAATGTGTTTGAAAGATATGTTTACAGTATATTCAAAAGAAAAGTCACACACAAGAGACTGGAGTCTGCTTTGGTGTCTGCAGTGACCATTCACAAAACAAACTCAACAGCTTAATTACCAAAACACGGTAGGTCAGGTATTCACTATCCAAAGTAGCACTCGGAAATGACAATTCTGAGCTCTTCTTCCTTTTTTTTTTTCTTGGCAATGTTCAAAATAATGGGCTCAGCAGAAGAATAAAAGGCCAAAGGAACAGCAAGGGGAGGGATTAAAAAGAGAGCAGTGAAACAAGGGAAGGTATAACCTGCACACCTGTTGGGAGTGGTGAATTGTCCTATGTAGTAGAACCAATAATGAGTCTGCTCTACAGCCTTAGCTAATAGCTCAGTGCCTTTTAGCTCATGTTCTAAGCTCCAGAGGTTTCAGGTTCAATTCTACCTGCAGACAGCTAGGGCCTCTTGGCATTACAGAGGCAAATGAGACTTCGCTGTCATCAAAGGCAATCACAGTCAATGTTCCCTCTAATTTTTGTCCATCCATGTGAGGAATAAATTTTGTAATATGCACCAAAGCATGTGTGGATGGGCACCACCAATAAGAATCACATTCTGCCAATCCTGGGCACTGTGAGCACTCTGCTAATCAGCTGGGTGGCATTTTAATCTCTCCTAGGAGGCTGCCCAAGTGTACAGCTTCATGGGCAGTTGGTGAAGGCATGGCTGGAGGAAGCAAGCTCCCAACCCCACGTCCAAGTCCTGCCCTTTCCCTGCCCCCATGGGGAGGTGGGACAGTGTGTTGTGCGTGCACTCCCCCTCCCAACCATGGGGAGGGGAGAGGAGTGGAGCAGGCAGGCATGCACTTGCCCCAGCCTCCCCAGCCCTGGAGGAAGTTGTGTTACACTGCACGACCAGGTGCAGCCCAGACTCTCCAGCCCTGGAGCAGCGGAGGAGGAAGGAGGGCACTCCAGGTGGCGTGGCCTCTCCAGCCCCAGGGAGGGAGGAGGGCAGAGGGAAGAGAACACACAGCATGGCCCCAGACTCCCCAGCCTCGGAGAAGGGTGTGCCGCAAGGCCTGGCCCAGCCCTGCCTCTCCAGTCCTGGAACATGGGGAGGGCAGGCACTGGGGGCAGCAACTCTCTGCCCCTGAACGCCTACTGCATACATTCTGGAGGCAAAGTGTGGAAGGGGCTATGCCTGGCGGTTTGGGAAAGCAGAGCTTTCCCCTGCCTTACATATCAGATTCCCATGCTCAGCTTACAGGAAACACCGGTCACAATGAAATTGTGCTAGACCACATCCCTGTCAATAAACTTATTTGCAAGAGCACTCATGAGAAGTAAACACACGGACGACATGAACACAATAGATGTGAACTTATTTAAAAATCCAAAAGAACAGCCATTTACTTCCAATATTGGATCAATTCTTTAAATCATTCAGGCAAGGATGTCTCTCAATGTTCCAGTGGTAATGGCTGTAGATACAGGAGTGCGCACATGAGTATTAGCAGCCCAGGGCCATATTAGCACCAGTCTGGACTTGATGCCTGGGGACTAATTTCCCCCTAACTTACCTTCTTCGGGAAAATGCAATGTAATATATGCCAGTTACATGGCACACTACTGAACAGACTGAGAAAATAACACATAAAGCAGAAATACAATGCATTATCATGATTTATTTGCTGGTAGCTATTCTCCTCTGCCAATTGTCATTTTGAGCTTTGTAGAAGTGTACTTTAATAAACCTTAAGATAGGTCTTATGCTGGTCTCCTGGATGGGGTGGATTTTTGCCCCAAGAGAGGATACACTACATGGTATTATGCAGAAAATACCATGCCATCCAGTAGAATTAACATGAGGGAATACTGCTCTGTGTATTAATATTTGTCAGTGTATATGACAAATGATATCAGTTGTGAACAGTGAAAGAGTTCATGAAAATAATGGGCTCATGTCACAGCAGCCTACTTCTTACAAAGTGCACAGTAGCTGTCATTTCCCCACAGTTTGCTTTGAAAGGTAAATTAAAGAGACAGATGAATAATCCAGATTTCTAGACACTAGTCATTATAAATTGCATTTTCAGCACTGACAGTACTATCTGTGCACTCTATTTGAGTTGCACTTGCTACCATCCCCATTGTCATGGGTCTGTCTGCTGGTCCATGCAGAAGCCCTGTTTTCACAAGGTTATCAAAAATCCACTCTGGCAGAGCCAGCTTAATTTTAGCACAGGGGAAGAAGCATTACATCTATAAACATTTTTCTGTTTTTATTTTTAAAATGGATTCTATCATTTGGCAATGCTCATGTTATTACAATGAAAACATTTGGAAGTTGACTCACTGGGATTTTTCATTGCTCAGATAATAATATGAGCTATTTCAGTTACAACAAACATTAAGCCTATTGGTCTATTTTTAGTAGGTTATGGTTTATGCAACTTTCAGATATTGTGGTGATGGACATCATGCGAAAACCTAAACAGGAGAATAGACAGACAAATGTAAATCACAGCCAAGCAAGAAGCCAAATAACTGGGACCAAATATTGCCCTCATTTACACACATGTGAAGACAATGGTATCAACTGTGTTACATAGGGCCAACATTTGACCCTTAGATCTGATTTGTAATGGGGAAAAGAACACTATCCAAGAAATGTTTATGGAGCCCATCTCTTGGATAAATGAAATAAATTGGCTTTGCAGAAGCTTAGGGTATTTGAACAAAGGATTCAGGATATGAGCACATTCTAGTTTGTCCGAATATTCTATGTAAAATCTAAGACACTGTGAGCCAAAGTCTTCTTTCAGTTGTACCAATATAGAGCTGAAATAGGGATTCTGAGGGCATGTCTACACTTGGGAGTTATTTTGAAATAAATTCTCTTATTTTGAAATAACAAAGCAAGCGTCCACAATACCAATCCCATTATTTAGAAATTATGGCTTTGTTATTTTAAAATAACTCCTGCTTGTGAAGAGGAATAAGCTTTTTTAGAAATAGTTATCCTGGGAGTTATTATTTCAAAATAACTTATTTGGAAATAACCTGGTAGTGTACACATAGCCTGCAAGAGAGAAATCTGTTTGCTATCATCAGAGGCAGATTAATGCATAGGATCACTGAGATCATTGGGCGATGGGGTGACAAAACCCACAAATAGCACCATCTTCACTGTGGTACTCCATCCTTACTACAGCATGCCAGCACCAGAACTACACTGTGCTCAATGACTTCTTTGTTTCGGTCTTCACTGAGAAGTCTGGAGGTGTGCCTAACATAGTGAATACAAGCAGAGAGAGGGTAAGTTTAGAAGATAGGATACACAAAGAACAAGTTAAAAATCACTTAGGAAAGTTAGATGTCAGCAAGTCACCAGGTTCTGATGAAATGCATCCCAGGATACTCAAGGAGCTGATAGAGGAGGTATCTGAGCCTTTAGCTATGATCTTTGAAAAATCATGGCAGACAGGGGAGATTCCAGAAGACTGGAAAAGGGCAAATATTGTGCCCATCTATAAAAAGGGGAATAAGAACAACCCAGGAAATTATAGACCGGTCAGTTTAACGTCTGTCCCAGGGAAGATAATGGAGCAGATAATTAAGGAAATCGTATGCAAACACTTGGGAAGTAATAAAGTGATAGGGAATAGCCAGCATGGGTTTGTGAAGAACAAGTCATGTCAAACTAATCTGATAGCTTTCTTTGATAAGATAACGAGCCTTGTGGATAAGGGAGAAGCGGTGGATGTCATATACCTAGACTTTAGTAAGGCATTTGATACGGTCTCGCATGATATTCTTATTGATAAACTAGGCAAATATAACTTAGATAGGGCCACGATAAGGTGGGTGCATAATTGGCTGGATAACCGTAGTCAGAGAGTTGTTGTTAACGGTTCTAAATCCTGCTGGAAAGGGATAACAAGTGGAGTTCCTCAAGGGTCTGTTTTGGGACCCGTACTGTTCAATATCTTCATCAATGATGTAGATATTGGGATAGAGAGTACTCTTATTAAGTTTGCAGATGATACCAAACTGGGTGGGGTTGCAACTTCTTTGGAGGATAGGGACATAATTCAAAATGACCTTAGCAAGTTAGAGAAATGGTCAGAGGTAAACAGGATGAGGTTTAATAAAGAGAAATGCAAAGTGCTCCACTTAGGAAGGAACAATCAGTTCCATACATACAAGATGGGAAGCGACTGTCTAGGAAGGAGCATGGCAGAAAGGGATCTAGGGGTCATAGTGGACCACAAGTTGAATATGAGTCAACAGTGTGATGCTGTTGCAAAAAAAGCAAATATGATTCTAGGTTGTATCAACAGGTGTGTTGTAAGCAAAACTCGTGAAGTCATTCTGCCGCTCTACTCTGCACTAGTTAGGCCTCAGCTGGAGTACTGTGTCCAGTTCTGGGCGCCACATTTCAAGAAAGATGTGGAGAAATTGGAAAGGGTACTGAGAAGAGCGACAAGAATGATTAAAGGTCTAGAGAACATGACCTATGAAGCCAGGCTTCATGAACTGGGCTTGTTTAGTTTGGAAAAAAGAAGATTAAGGGGGGACATGATAGCGGTTTTCAAATATCTAAAAGGGTGTCACAAGGAGGAAGGCGAAAATTTGTTCCTCTTGGTTTCTGAGGACAGGACAAGGAGTAATGGGCTTAAAGTGCAGCAGGGGAGGTTTAGATTGGACATTAGGAAAAAATTCCTAACTGTCAGGGTGGTCAAATATTGGAATAAATTGCCAAGGGAGGTGGTGGAATCTCCCTCTCTGGAGATATTTAAGAACAGGTTAGATAGACATCTGTCAGGGATGGTGTAGACGGAGCTTGATCCTGCCTTGAGAGCGGGGGGCTGGACTCGATGACCTCTCGAGGTCCCTTCCAGTCCTATTATTCTATGATTCTATGATTCTATGTGCAACAATTTGCTGAGGCTGCTGGTTTTAAAATGCACCAGCTGAAGGGAATACTTTCTGTCTGGGTGTTCCTTTCGGTTCTTAAACATTTTTGAAATATGGATCAAGCAAAACTGCCATAAATATTCTTTCCTGTCAAATATTTCACAAATTCTGGAGGTTTTTGTTATAGTTTACAAGCTACGCGGCTTTCTTTGCTATCCTTACACATTCAGTTTGCATTGTTTGAGTAAGAAATGCTCAGCTTGTGTGGTAGCACATGCCATAAGTTTGAATCATACACTCAGATTCCCAGCTGATCATCTATAACAGATGAGGATGATAACAAAACAGACTGTATTATTTAAGTGTTATGGAGGTAACATCTGAATTTCTCAGTTCATCTTGCCCCAAAATATTTATACAATTCCATGTACTCTATGTATAAACTGAATCCAGAAAAACATTGTATGCTCTTTTCCAATAGAAGAAAAAAATTAAAACTTCTTTACATGTTGTGTCCACTCAAATAGACTTGCAATAAATGGGGTCAGACTGGTTAGGTCATGGGCCAGAGTTCTACTTAACAAGATCACAGGCTAGTAAATATGTAAGAATACAGTTTGAATAGTGTGATTTCAGTCTGCTAGCTCATGAACCTCCAAAGTTGATTCAATTCACCAATTGTATAATGCTCAATGGGGGACTGAAAATCCTTCCTTGCTCGTACAGGCAATTAGCTTATGTCCTGAAGGATGAAATCTTTTTCTCAGCTACCCCCATTCCCTTGGCATAACTATCAAAGTCAGTAGAACTTGATTGTATCACTGCAAATGCACTACAAAGGGGTCATAAAATTAACCAACCTTTTTAACAATTCAGCCACATTGATCAGTAAATTCCACTGCACAAAATCAAGTATATGTGTTTGTTGGTTCTGAGTTTACTGGATGGAATTCTGATTATGTTACTATGAAGTAAATCTACAATAATTTCCCATGAGGTCAATAGAGTTATACTAGGAGTGAGTTTACAATCAGACCCATAGCACTTAGATTCCCTACGTGGTATTCAACTCCCTGAACTCCGCAGCACAGGGAGGAAATTGTATAGAGTCTATCTCTTTGGGGAAGAGCATGGGTCTGATCACCATTGTTCTTTACCTATTATAGTCATTTATATGACGGAAAAGTGGGTGTGAACTGTGGTGCTGGAGCAGCAGGGGATGGGGGTGCTGTACCCTGTAGCTTGAAGTTGTAATAACAAACACCAAACATATGGTTTCCATCATCCACACCCACACTAGAGAAATTGGGCCAGCACTCCTGGGTGTAAAACATTACATACATTATATACACTCATGAGTGGTTTGGAGAAGGTGAATAAAGAAAAGTTATTTATTAGTTCCCATAATAGAAGAACTAGAGGATACCAAATGAAGTTAATGGGTGGCAGATTTAAAACTAATAAAAGTTCTTCTTTGCACAGTGTGTAGTCAACCTGTGGAACTCCTTGCCAGAGGAGGCTGTGAAGGCTAGGACTATAACAGAGTTTAAAGAGAAGCTAGATAATTTCATGGAGGTTAGGTCCATAAAAGGCTATTAGCCAGGGGATAGAAATGGTGTCCCTAGCCTCTGTTTGTCAGCGGCTGGAGAAAGATGGCAGGAGACAAATCTCTCAATCATTGTCTTTGGTCCACCCTCTCTGGGGCACCTGGTGTTGGCCACTGTCGGTAGACAGGCTACTGGGCTAGATGGACCTTTGGTCTGACCCAGTACGGCCATTCTTATGTTCTTATACCAATTGGTAGCATTTTATACCCACTTTTCACTAGTGTATATGACCGCCCAATCACCTAATGTGATTCAAAACATACCATGTGTTCAGCCTTTCCCTTTATAGGCAAATGGACTAACTCTCCTCATTGGGCTCTGGGATCCATTCTGAGGATGAGATTAACTGCCTCTCACATTGTGATTGCAAGAGCGAAAACAAAGAGAAACAAAAAGAGACACCATTCTATTTTCTACCTAACAGTCCCTCAACTATTTGCTGCTGGGTTATTGAATGAGAGAGACTGAGAGCAAAAGAGACAGAATGAATCACAGCAATAGCTTGTCATTAGCTTAACGAGAAGAGATATAAACAGAGGGAGCTCACTCGGCTAATTTTCTTCCCATCCACCTCTGTAAACTAACGGAAATTAGAAGAATAACAACAAACACCGCAGTGCATCTTGCACTGCTTGTTGAATTAACTTTTAACTGAAAATATTAACATTCAGTATGAAAACCATTGGCCATTGCACAAGATGCCTTGTTGCTAGAAAGAAAAAAAATACAGAGACATCATGCTCTATATTGTCTGCACTTACCAACTGGGTGGCGATGGGGCAGCATAGCACATGGTGGGGAGATCTAAACCAGATTTTCAAAGGTGGGCAGCACTGGGCAGCTTCCTTGTTCTCCAAATGGGAGCAGAGTTCTCCTTAGTTTCTTTAGCCAGTAACACAGGTGCTTTTCTGGGAGAGGTTGGATTCTGACCACTTTTGAAAATTTTATTATTCATGGAATGACAATAGGAGCTACCAATTTGGCCCACCCGCAAAAAAAAAAAAAAAAAAAAAAAAAAAAAAAAGGAAATATTCTGAACCTCCAACTATTTCTTCAGAGTCATCATATGCCCATAACATTTCTGAAATAGATGTTTTATTTGATTAATATGTTAATTATAATTAAAATAATATGTTAATATAATTAAAATATTTTAAATACCATGTAATTGCTGGAGTAAAACAGTTTAACATCTTTAACAATACTTTAGCTAGTCATATCAATCTCTTGGTCTACATTAGGTTCACTTATTAGCTAACATGTTTTAAAATATTACTCATTTTCTCAATCTAGACAAACTCAAGGAGAACACCTCAAGGAGGCTAATGATAAAAAAATAATAAATCATGTATTGTTTTAAAAAGCAAGGCACATCTGTGTCAGTGTTAAACAGATGTTCAAGATTCAGCTCAGAAAAATTGTGAGTGAAATCCTGGCTCCACGGCAGATAATGATTTGCCATTGTCTTCAATGGAACCAGGATTTCACTAGCTGACAAAATGCATAGACTGGCCAAGTGTGTGAAACTATAGAGCACACACAACAAGATGTAAATGATCTGGAGGAAGATTATCCAATAGATCCAGCCGTGGATCAATACAGAATGTTCCAGAAGGTGACTCTACATCATCTCACAAATTTCTGCATTCTCTTTCTTTCTGTACATTTTTATATATCTCATAGCAATGGATAAGGTTCCTAAAAATGCACAAGTGGATTTTGGATGTTTCATTATCTACTGCATTAATAATGAATTACTAATGAGCTTACAAGCTGCAAAATGATAAGAAGACTAAGATGTATCGCCATTGGATAGCTACAATAACATGACAGAGATCATTATTTCCTACTGTTATTCACTAGGGGTATGTTGACACCTGCCTCTTTTGAACGCAACTGCTATTTTGAGATAGATCTCGAAATAGCGAACATGCTATTTCAGCATCCCTGTAACTCTCATTCCACGAGGGCTAAGGAATGTGTGCCAAATAGCACATAATTTCAAAATTTGGCGCTGGGTAGATATGCCATATTTCAAAATACGCTGTTTTGAAATTCAATCGAAATAAGATATGCAATTTGCATAGCGCAAATTGCGTATCTTATTTTGAGTTTAAGGTGCTGTGTAGACGCACCCTAGGTGTACAACTCTGCACCCATTACATGTGTTGGGTATTATTAGCCTCATGCAGCTCTCATTACACTAGGTGGAATGACTTGTATCAGTAAGTACTTGTCAGTGAAAGGTTGCAGAATTGGGCTTTATAATTCTACAAATATAAGTCATGCTAGGAGTAAGGGCTTTGGATTCTGTGATCACCACAGGTCCCAAAGAAGGGGAGGAGGATTATGTATGGGCTAGGGGCATAGTCACTGGGTTCATGGACATGTCAACCTTAGATTCGAAATAATAACAACATCAAAATAGCATGTGCACACTATGGGGAAGCCTCGAAATTAATCTGAGGCAGGCTCTGTTATTGTGGATGTGCTACCTCTATTTAGAGCCCCAGAAAGCACTGGGGAAGTAATTACTTCGAATTACTGTGTGGAGTAATTATTTCAAAATTGTAGCAGCGGAGCATCCACACTAACACTATTTCAAAATAACAGTTTCAAAATAAGTGTTATTCCCTGAGGAAAGCAGGAGTACAGATTTCAGAATAACCAGCCTGTTATTTTGAAAGAACAGGCTTGGTAGTGGAGATGCTAACCAATAAATACAACTATGATATCATTGGTATTACAGAAACCTGGTGGGATGGGACGCATGATTGGAATGTTGGTATGGAAGGGTACGGCTTGCTCAGGAAGGACAGACAGGGAAAAAAGGGAGGAGGGGTTGCCTTGTATATTAAAAATGTACACACTTGGACTGAAGTGGAGATGAATGTAGGAGATAGCTGTGTAGAGAGTCTCTGGGTTAAGCTAAAAGGGGTAAAAAACGAGGGTGATATCATGCTAGGAGTCTACTACAGGCCACCTAGCCAGGTGGAAGAGGTGGATGAGGCCTTTTTTAAACAATTAACAAAACTATCCAAAGCCCAAGATTTGGTGGTGATGGGGGACTTCAACTATCCAGACATATGTTGGGAAACTAACACAGCGAGGCACAGGCTATCCAATAAGTTTCTGGACTGCATTGGAGACAACTTTCTGTTTCAGAAGGTTGAAAAAGCTACCAGAGGAGAAGCTGTTCTGGATTTGGTTTTAACAAATAGGGAGGAACTAGTTGAGAACTTGAAAGTGGAAGACAGTATAGGGGACAGTGATCACGAAATAATAGAGTTCATGATCTTAAGGAAAGGTAGAAGGGAGACCAGCACAATTGAGGTAATGGATTTCAGGAAGGCAGATTTTGATAAGCTCAGAGAACTTGTAGGTAAGGTCCCATGGGAAGCAAGACTGAAGGGAAAAACAACTGAGGAGAGTTGGAAGTATTTCAAAGGGACGTTGTTAAGGGCCCAAAAGCAAACAATTCCGCTGTGTAGGAAAGATAGAAAATATGGCAAAAGACCAGCTTGGCTTAACAAGGAGATCTTGCATGATCTCAAAATAAAAAAGGAGTCTCATAAAAAATGGAAATTAGGACAAATAACAAAGGATGAATATAGGCAAGCAACACGGGAATGCAGGGGCAAGATTAGAAAGGCAAAGGCACAAAATGAGATCAAATTAGCTACAGGCATAAAGGGAAACAAGAAGACCTTTTATAAATACATTAAAAGCAAGAGGAAGACCAAGGACAGGGTAGGCCCACTGCTTAGTGAGGAGGGAGAAGCAGTAACAGGAAACTTGGAAATGGCGGAGATGCTCAATGACTTCTTTGTTTCGGTCTTCACCGAGAAGTCTGGAGGTGTGCCTAACATAGTGAATACAAGCAGAGAGAGGGTAAGTTTAGAAGATAGGATACACAAAGAACAAGTTAAAAATCACTTAGGAAAGTTAGATGTCAGCAAGTCACCAGGTCCTGATGAAATGCATCCCAGGATACTCAAGGAGCTGATAGAGGAGGTATCTGAGCCTTTAGCTATGATCTTTGAAAAATCATGGCAGACAGGGGAGATTCCAGAAGACTGGAAAAGGGCAAATATTGTGCCCATCTATAAAAAGGGGAATAAGAACAACCCAGGAAACTATAGACCGGTCAGTTTAACGTCTGTCCCAGGGAAGATAATGGAGCAGGTAATTAAGGAAATCATATGCAAACACTTGGAAGGTAATAAAGTGATAGGGAATAGCCAGCATGGGTTTGTGAAGAACAAGTCATGCCAAACTAATCTGATAGCTTTCTTTGATAAGATAACGAGCCTTGTGGATAAGGGAGAAGCGGTGGATGTCATATACCTAGACTTTAGTAAGGCATTTGATACGGTCTCGCATGATATTCTTATTGATAAACTAGGCAAATATAACTTAGATAGGGCCACGATAAGGTGGGTGCATAATTGGCTGGATAACCGTAGTCAGAGAGTGGTTGTTAACGGTTCTAAATCCTGCTGGAAAGGGATAACAAGTGGAGTTCCTCAAGGGTCTGTTTTGGGACCCGTACTGTTCAATATCTTCATCAATGATGTAGATATTGGGATAGAGAGTACGCTTATTAAGTTTGCAGATGATACCAAACTGGGTGGGGTTGCGACTTCTTTGGAGGATAGGGACATAATTCAGAATGACCTTAGCAAGTTAGAGAAATGGTCGGAGGTAAACAGGATGAGGTTTAATAGAGAGAAATGCAAAGTGCTCCACTTAGGAAGGAACAATCAGTTCCATACATACAAGATGGGAAGCGACTGTCTAGGAAGGAGCATGGCGGAAAGGGATCTAGGGGTCATAGTGGACCACAAGTTGAATATGAGTCAACAGTGTGATGCTGTTGCAAAAAAAGCAAATATGATTCTAGGTTGTATTAACAGGTGTGTTGTAAGCAAAACTCGTGAAGTCATTCTGCCGCTCTACTCTGCACTAGTTAGGCCTCAGCTGGAGTACTGTGTCCAGTTCTGGGCGCCACATTTCAAGAAAGATGTGGAGAAATTGGAAAGGGTACAGAGAAGAGCGACAAGAATGATTAAAGGTTTAGAGAACATGACCTATGAAGCCAGGCTTCATGAACTGGGCTTGTTTAGTTTGGAAAAAAGAAGATTAAGGGGGGACATGATAGCGGCTTTCAAATATCTAAAAGGGTGTCACAAGGAGGAAGGAGAAAATTTGTTCCTCTTGGTTTCTGAGGACAGGACAAGGAGTAATGGGCTTAAAGTGCAGCAGGGGAGGTTTAGATTGGACATTAGGAAAAAATTCCTAACTGTCAGGGTGGTCAAATATTGGAATAAATTGCCAAGGGAGGTGGTGGAATCTCCCTCTCTGGAGATATTTAAGAACAGGTTAGATAGACATCTGTCAGGGATGGTGTAGACGGAGCTTGATCCTGCCTTGAGGGCAGGGGGCTGGACTCGATGACCTCTCGAGGTCCCTTCCAGTCCTATGATTCTATGATTCTATGATTCTATGATTCTATGCTCCACTTACTATTTCAAAATAAGGGGGTTATTTCAAAATAACTACCTAGTGTAGACCAGGCCCATATGCCATATCCTTCTATTGGTCTCAAATCTTGGATGGAGGGGAGAATGAAGGAACAGCGGGTTCCTCTCACACCTCTCCACATGGCCTTGTGTTGTTCTCATCAGCTCAGTTACAGAAACTGCCTGGTCTGTGGATATTAAGAATCAGTGTTGTCTTCAAGTCATCATTGTCAAGTCCAAGTCGAGTCTCAAGTCACTACAGTTAAAGTCTCAAGTCAAGTCTTGAGTCCCTAAAGTCACTTTCGAGTCAAGTCCCAACTCGAGTCTCAAATCTTATTTTAAAAAATATCAAGTCATTTTTGTACAAGCTATCAATATTGGCAATTTCGGATTATTTTTTCACCAAGTTGATTTAACAAAACTAGCAAGTCTCAAATCAAGTCTCAAGTCACAAACAATGAACCCAAGTCAATTCTCAAGTTGAGTCACCTAGGCGACTTAAGTCGGACTTGAGTTCAAGTCGTGGGACTCGAGTCAACAACTCTGTTAAGAATTTCTCGTTCCTCAAATCCAGTGTTTCCACTCACAAAGCAAAACTCTTTGGCACAGTTTTTGCTCCTCCATTTTCTGTCTTTCAGGTTTCCTAGGCTCTGATCATAGGCTAGTATCTGAATGCCCAAGAAAAAGTTTGATACTTCGCAGTGTGCAAAATTAAAAAACAGACCAAACAAGAAATGGGCATTTAATTCAGCTGCCAAAGATAAAGAAAAAAAAGACTCATCTGCAGGCAGAGAAAAAAATTTAACCAGCTTGTAAAAATTTGCATTCTAGATTATTGGATGGACATTTTCAAACACTCTGCTTTCCACACACAATTCCTTATTTTCTGCTTGGAAACAAATTTTTATGCACAGCAGCGGACATGCTGCAGAGTTTGCAGATGTATGTTTGGAGAGCATCTGAAACTTTTATCACAGTATACATAAACACTCAATTGTCTGCCAGAGCAGAAAACATCAGTGTAAAGTTAAAAATCAATAACACAACTTTTAATCTAATTCTCAATTTCAAGAGCTACCAGCACAAAGTAGAAAAACTAACCAAAAAGTAGTGAAGCTGCATAATTCTGAAAAGCCTGTAAAGACTGTGGAATCAAGGAGTCCAGAAAAAAGATAATGACATTATCGATGACAGAAAACTAGTGTGAACCAACATTCCAGTGCAGAAAATGTACATTTTTGTGATGTTTAATTGTGTTGACTAGCTAAGCGAATCTAAATAATGAGTAAAAAACAAATCATGATAAAGCCCCTCCCATCAATGAAGGGGCTATACAAGTTGGGTCAAGCTAAAAATGAGAACAAGGAAGAACCATAGATACTTCAGAGTTCAGCAACAAAATCCGTTTCAGACAAAATCCAGATGCACCCTTTGTCAGAAAAGGGAACTAAACATTGCTAATGGCAGTGAATACAAAGAAGTCACAGAAAAGCAGGGTAACAAGACGAAAATCTTAAAAGGGGTAAGCAAATATTATGTCACAAATATTATGACAAAGAGGAATAAAGTCTAAGCCTTATTCAAAGTCTCAGAGGGGTAGTTGTGTTATGCTCTATCTTTAAAAAATGAGTAGTTTGGTAGCATCTTAGGACATGTCTATACAGCAGCATAATTTCGAAATAACTAGGTGAGTGTCTACACAGCAAGCCAGTTATGTCGAAATTACAGGCAGTCCCCGAGTTACGCGGATCCGACTTATGTCGGATCCGCACTTACGAACGGGGCTTTCTCACCCCGGAGCTCGCAGGCAGCAGGACTGCCCAGAGCGCAGCGGTCCCGCCATCTCGACCTCCGGGGCGAGAAAAGCTGCTCCGGGTGCCCCTGGTCTGCTGGGGACCATCTCCAGCAGACCAGGGACACCTGGAGCAAAGCCGGGGAGGCGGAGGGGTCCCGCGCCTCTGAGGCTTTGCTCTGGCAAAGCTGGGGAGGTGCGGGACCCCTCCACCTCCCCAGCTTTGCTCCGGATGTCCCTGGTCTTCTGGGGACCGTCTCCAGCAGACCAGGGACACGGGGAGCAAAGCTGCAGCAGCTGCGGGGTCCCACGCCTCTGAGGCTTTGCCAGAGGCTTTGCTGCGGCTTTGCTCCCCGTGTCCCTGGTCTGCTGGGGGGGGGGAGGCAGACCAGGCTTTTGTTGTGGACCCTGGGGTAGAGCAGCCGGAGTGCTGCCGGGTTGGTCCTGCAGGGACCTACCTGGCAGCCCAGCTGTTCTGTCGCAGGCTCGAGATTCAGCTGTTGAAACTGATCAGTGGCTGATTCCAGGAAGCTGGGGGCAGAGCAGCGGCTGAAGCAAGTTCCGACTTACATACAAATTCAACTTAAGAACAAACCTATAATCCCTATCTTGTACGTAACCTGGGGACTGCCTGTATTTCAAAATAATGAGTGTCTTATTCTGAATTCTGTAACCTCATTTTATGAGGAATAACGCCTGTTTCAAAATAATTATTTCAAAATAGGGTGTGTGTAGATGGAGCAGCTGAGGTTATTTCGAAAAAAGTGGCCTTCAGGGATTCTTACAGCTGCCCTAGTGGCCACTCTGTCCACACTCATCAGAACTCTATAGTTCCCCTTCCCCTGCATCTCTTAAAGCCGCAGTCTCAGGGGAAAAAGTTTGTGGCACCATGCCACACATCAGCACCCAGTTATGCCTTCCCTGCTGCCATTGCAGATCCCAGCATGCCACCTGAGCCCCCCTGGCTGCCAGCACAGCTGCAGTTAGCTCCCAAGCCTCTGCCTGGGGCAGAGGAGGCGGGCCCCATCCTGGACTGATGCAGAGATCCTGGATCTCATTGAGCTCTGGGGAGACAAGAAAAATCTCCAGGATCTCTGCACCAGGTGCAGGAATGTGGACATCTATGGCTGGAGGGCCAACAGCCTGGGTCAGAGGGACCACATGTGCACCCATGAGCAGGTGCACATGAAAGTAAAAGAGCTCGGGCAGGCCTATACCAAGGAAAGGGAGCACAGCTCCCACTCAGGGGCAGCACCCCAGACCTGCCTCTACTTTGACCAGCCCCACCACATTCTAGGAAGGGGATCAGTGCTTTTCCCCCTCATTGTCACCCTCCCGGAGAGCAGGCCTGTGGCCGAGGAAGAAGGAGGAAGAGAAGGACCAGGCCACTGACACCATGATGCCCGCTAACCAGGAGTTCAGACAGTCCCTGGAGCCAGTAACTCCCTCTCAGGGTGTCGCTCAGGGATCAGATGAAGCCAGCTAGGGCCCATCAGGTGAGCTCCATTAATTTCTCTAGACACACACAGGGAGGGGCAACAGGTGGTGAGGGGCTGCACACTCCTCACTCGGCCTTCTCGGACTGGGATTGCACAGGAACATGTGCACATGGATGCATGTGGAGCGCCAGTTTGGAACAGACAGCCACAATGAGGCTGCCTCAGAAGACCCTTGTGCTCCTGCTCACAGGGTTTCTGGAGAAGCTTGGCTTACTGGACACCTCCCACCACAAGCCACCACTAAGGAGTCATGGGGTCATGAACACACACACACACACACACACACACACACACACACACACACACACACACACACACACACACAGCAGTGCCACGCACAGCACCCAGGCATGCCCACTCTCTCGGGGCAGCATGAGTTCCCAGGCAAGTGCAGCGAGGCAGAGAACACTGAGCCCCTGCAAGGGAGCCTGCTGGGAGGGGGTGGAAGTAGAGAGGACCACAGTAGCACCCTCCGTGGCAAGTGGCATCTGTAGGTCACACAAACATCCCCCACCACCCTTCCCCCCTCTCCTCCAGTGGGCAGTGATAGAAGTCTTCTCCCTGTGGGATGCCACCACTGCCAGACCCAACATGTGCATGTCATGCAGGGAAGCTGAGTTGCTCTGTTGCTCCCCTCCTGCCCACAGGCTCCTGGCCTGGTTGCCACCTTCCCATGCCTGCTCATCCCTGGGACATGGGGGTAGCGAGGCTCCCCCCAGGGACATCTGTGCCCCTGTAGGAAGGGGCCTACAGTGAAGGCCACAGATGGACTTGCTCCAAGCACCCTGCCTTTGTTTGACCCAAGACCTTTCGGTGTCGCCTGAGAGATGAGGGCTAGGCTTCATGCACCCTGTGGGTATGTCTACACTACAAAGTTAATTCGAACTAATGGATGTTAGTTCGAATTAACTTTGATGGGCGCTACACTAGCGCTCCGCTAGTTCGAACTTAATTCGAACTAGCGGAGCGCATATTTCGAACTAGGTAAACCTCATTTTACGAGGACTAAGCCTAGTTCGAACTTACTAGTTCGAATTAAGGGGTGTGTAGCCCCTTAATTCAAACTAGTGGGAAGCTAGCCCTCCCCAGCTTTCCCTGGTGGCCACTCTGGCCAACACCAGGGAAACTCGTCTGCCCCCCTCCCGGCCTCAGACCCCTTAAAGGGGCACGGGCTGGCTACGATGCCCGTGCCAGGTGCAAGCCTGCCAGCACCCAGCTAGCAGACCCTGCACCTGGCACGGCTCGAGCCAGCCACCCGATGCCCCCCAGCCCTCCCCCTCTACCCTGTTTATTTTGAAACAGGCTGGTGGCTCCCGGGAGCTTGCCCGGGACTGCAAGAGGCGGGCACCCGCCTGGTCTAGTGCAGACATCGTGGACCTCGTCCACAAACTCCGCACTAGGCACAGGAAAGTGGCCGTCTAGGGCAGGAGAGCTGCCAGCCTGGCCACCCAGGAGCAGGTGTGCATGAAATCAAGGGGGTCCACTGAGACCCCCAACCCTGAGCCCTGAGCTTACAATGGCCGTACTGGGTCAGACCAAAGGTCCATCTAGCCCAGTAGCCTGTCTGCCGACAGCGGCCAACACTAGGGACCCTGGAGTGGATGGACCGACGACAGCGACCAAGCCATTTGTCTCGTGCCATCCCTCTCCAGCCTTCCACAAACTTTGGGCAGGGACACCACTCCTACCCCCTGGCTAATACCACTCCATGGACCCAACCTCCATGACTTGATCTCACTTCCCTTTAAACTCTGTTCTAGTTGTAGCCATCACAGCCTCCTGCAGCAAGGAGTTCCACAGGCTGACTCTTTGCTTTGTGAAGAAGAACTTTCTGTTACTAGTTTGAAGCCTGCTACCCATTCCTTTCCTTTGGTGTCCTCTAGTCCTTCTATTATGGGAACTAATGAAGAACTTTTCTTGATGCACCCTGTCCACCCCACTCATGCTTTTATAGACCTCTATCCTATCCCCCCTCAGTCTCCTCTTTTCTAAACTGAAAAGTCCCAGTCTCTTTAGCCTCTCTTCCAAACCTCTGATCATTTTAGTTGCCCTCCCCTCTCCCACCCTCTCTCTTCCCCTCTCCCACCTCCTTTTCCCAGTCTCCCCCAGTTTTGTTCAATAAAGAGAGATTCTATTTTTGACCACACGTGTCCTTTATTTTGTACATCAAGAAGAGGGGCTAGGGAAGGGTAAGTGGAAGGAGGTGAGGGAGGAATGGGGTACGAGCCCCCGATGGGGAGGACTGGGCTGGCTCTGCGGGCTTCTGGGGGTGGAAGCTCTCCTGCAGCCCTCCAATTGCCCCTTCTCCCCAGATGGCAGCCTGCGGCAAGTGCAGCCGGGCTGATGGCCGAGTGCTGTGATGTGCCCAGTGTGGGCACTCAGGGCACTCCAAGCCAGGACTGCTTTGCAAGCGGGGCACCCCTGAGAACTGTCTGTCCGGGGTGGGGGTCGGGTCCCTTTAAGCACAGCCCTCGGCTAGCCTGAGGCAGCAGTTCCACGCTCTAAGTCCTCATCTGATGCCCTGCCGGCACTGCTTCCGGCCATCCTTAACCCCGGTTCAGGGTCCACTTAATGTGGACATGCTAGTTCGAATTAGCAAAATGCTAATTCGAACTAGTTTTTTAGTCTGGATCCGTTAGTTCGAATTAGCTTAGTTCGAATTAACTAAGTTCGAATTAGCGCTGTAGTGTAGACATACCCTGTCTCCCAGGATGACCGCCCTTCTCTTTGTTCTTCACAGCTGGACCAAGTGCAAGTCTGGTGCCCGCAGCACCTCCCATGCCAGCCTCCCAACCCAATGGGAGCTGCCACCACAGACAAGCCCATGAGGACCTGGAGTGGGAACACATTGCCTGCCTGCATGGCTTCCAGTGGTCTCTGGAGCAGCAGGACCAGTGGTGGGAAGTGGACCAGGACCTGTGCCGCACCACCTGGTGGGAGCTGGCACAAGAGACCCACAGCATGTTCATGGCATCAACTGTATGGTTGCTACTATTGAGTGGTCAAGCAGACACACACTCCTGCTCCCACTTCTGCTTCTCTGGCTTCCCCTCTACCCCCTCTGTGGCTGCCAAGGGCCCCACACAAGAGGCAGTGCCCACCCAAGTTAGGCACCACTCTCTCTTCCAGGCTCCTGCATGCATGTAACATAGGGAGCGCAGACCCCAAACGGCCGCTTGCGCCGCTTACTCCCGCGCGGCAGCCCGGCTGAGTGGTGCAGAAGTCAGCTGAGCACCACGGCGGGAGGTAACAGCACCGCCCAGAGGGAACAGCTAGTGTTTCAGCGTTACAGAGTCACAGACATTGGGCTACTGTATATATGATACTGATGTGTAAACATTCCCTTAGTGACTAATGTCTGAGGAAGTGGGTATTGCCCACAAAAGCTCATGATACTTTCTTTCTTTCTTTCTTTCTTTCTTTCTTTCTTTCTTTCTTTCTTTCTTTCTTTCTTTCTTTCTTTCTTTCTTTCTTAGGTTTCTAAGGTGGTACAGGACTACTTATTGTTTTTCTAAGCCTTATTGTCACTGAAGAGCAGAGGAAGTTGGCAAATGGGAAACTGATTGGGAAAAAAATTATCTAAGTTGTTATCAATCCATAGGGTTTAAAATTTCAGTAAACAAAATGCTTGAAAAATATTGTTGAAAATGGCTCTATTTTGAAGAAAACTGTATCACCATCTTTATCAAAATCATTGTAGTTTTTAAAAGAAAATTAATGAATGAAAAATGACAATAAATGCTTCTGAGAATGATTTTGATTACATTTTGATAAAAGCAGTGATAAAAATATCATGGAATTATCCAAAAATGGTAAATGTTGTTAGCGTCAACTGTTTTGAAGAAAAAGTTGCAATTTCAAGGTCATTTCACGGTGAAAAAAAAACATATCACAAGAAAGAAAACACATCTTGGTGTAATGGTGAGTTTGGATTCTTAGGAGTGGTGTGGGGGAGGTTCTCGTGGGGGACTTTAATCACCCTGACATCTGTTGGGAAACCAATACAGCAGTACACAGGCAATCCAGGAAGTTTTTGGAGAATGTTGGGGATAACTTCTTGACACAAGTGCTGAAGGATCTGTGCACAGCTTGACCTTCTGCTCACAAACAGGGAGGAACTAATAGGGGAAGTAGAGGTGGGTGACAACCTGGGAAGCAGTGATCATGAGATGGTAGATTTCAGGATCCTGACCAAAGGAAGAAAAGAGAGTAGTAAAATACACATCTTGGACTTCAGAAAAGCAGATTTTGACTCCCTCAGAGATCTGATGGGCAGAATCCCATGGGATGCTAACATGAAGGGGAAAGGAGTCCAGGACAGCTGGCAGTATTTTAAAGAAGCCTTATTGAAGGCACAGAAAGAAACCATCCCAACGCGTAGCAAGAGAGGCAAACATGGTAGGAGACCGGATTGGCTTACAGGGGAAATCCTTGGTGAACTTAAGCACAAAAAGGAAGCTTACAAAGAGTGGAAACTTGGACAAATAACCAGGGAGGAGTTTAAAGGTATAGCTCAACAATGCCGGGGGGTTATCAGGAAGGTGAAAGCGCAAATGGAATTGCGACTGGCTAAGGATGTAAAGGATAACAAGAAAGGTTTCTACAGGCATGTTAACAAAAAGAAGGTGATCAGAGAGGATGTGCAGCCCCTAATAGATGAAGGAGGTAACCTGGTGACAGATGATGTGGGGAAAGCTGAAGTACTCAATGTGTTCTTTGCCCCTGTATTCATGGACAAGGTCGGCTCCTGGACTTCTGCGCTAAGTGATGCAAGATGGGATGAAGATGGACAGCCCATGGTGGGTAAAGAACAGATTAGGAACTGCTTAGAAAAGCTAAACGTACACAAATCCATGGGTCTGGACTTAATGCATCCGAGGGTACTGAGGGTATGTCTACACTACCCCGCTAGTTCAAACTAGTGGGGAAATGTAGGCATACCGTACTTGCAAATGAAGCCCGGGATTTGAATTTCCCGGGCTTCATTTGCATAAACTGGGTACCACCATTTTTAAATCCCTGCTCGTTTGAACCCCGTGCCGCACGGCTACACGCGGCACGAACTAGGTAGTTCGGACTAGGAAGCCTAGTCCGAACTACCTAGTTCGTGCCGCGTGTAGCCGCGCGGCACGGGGTTCGAACGAGCAGGGATTTAAAAATGGCGGCGCCCAGTTTATGCAAATGAAGCCCGGGAAATTCAAATCCTGGGCTTCATTTGCAAGTGCGGTATGCCTACATTACCCTCCTAGTTCGAACTAGGAGGGTAGTGTAGACATACCCGAGGTGTTTAAGGTCCGGCTTGACAAAGCCCTGGCCAGGTTGATTTAGATGGGATTGGTCCTGCCTAGAGTAGGAGGCTGGACTTGATGACCTTCTGATGTCTCTTCCAGTTCTATGATTCTATGATAAGGGGATGGTTTGATGAGAACATGATCTTGGTAACTAATTGACCATTCATTATCAGTGGGAAATAGGTCAATGGAGGGATGATAGGAGTTACTATAGAGAACTTTCTGGGTGTCTGGCTGGTGAGTCTTGCCCACATGCTCAGGGTTTAGCTGATCGCCATATTTGGGGTCGGGAAGGAATTTTCCTCCAGGGTAGATTGGCAGAGACCCTGGAGGTTTTCCGCCTTCCTCTGTAGCATGGGGCACAGATCACAGCTGGAGGATTCTCTGCATCTTGGGGCCTTCAAAGTATTTGAAGGCTTCAATATCTGAGACATAGATAAGAGGATTATTCTAAGAGGGGTGGGTGAGATTCTGTGGCCTGCGTTGTGCAGGGGGTCAGACTAGATGATCATAATGGTCCCTTCTGACCTTAAAGTCTATGAGTCTATGAGACTTAGGAGCCTGTTGGATCCCTGGAAAGGAACTCCCTGTCCTTCAAACCATGATAGAGATTGTCACTTATATGGGGCTCATCAACATTGAAAAAATCTGCTTACAGAGAGCTCAATATATTTCCTTTTCCTGAAAAGGACCCAGCTGGGTGAGAGGTGCCAAGACATCTTCTTCTTCCTGGCAAAATGGAAAAGGGAAAAGAGAAGACTCCTCTCCCTCTAATGGCCATAAAGCTGGGGGTGGAAGAAGAATAATTTAAACCATATTGTAATAGGACATCTGGAGACATCTGCACAACAATCCTGAAACAAACAAAAAAATGAAAAATATAGACAGTCAAAACAATGCAAGCAATAGTTAGAAGGCCAACAAAATGAAAAACAAAATTGAATAAAGCAAACATTAACTATGATCAGTTAGTTACATCTAGCTATTACAAATGGCATAAATTCTTATATTTGATAAAATACTATAGCTGGGTGATCATGTATTTCAGGAATTACCGGAAAGTGTTTATTTTTACATTGAGCAGCCTTCACTAAAAGAATAAGGCCATTATTCTGACTATACAAATAATTGGAAACAGCTGAAGGCAGACAATTTTTTAGATAAGATACAATGAAGAAATTTGTATGTCTACTGACACAAATGATATTTTCTACTGGCTTCAGGAAAGAATCATTCACATTTTTCAAACAAGATACAGCGATATTTTTCTCTTGGTACCAAGAATAATTTTTCTCCCAGTACCAAGAATAAAAAAGGCAGCTTCATTCTTAAATAGCATCAAGCTGCTGTCTGGTTCTTTATCACAATATATGGGCATTATTATAGATATCAGAGGTACCTAAACCTCTAGTTAAGATTACCAGACATTTTTTGTTATAAGCACAGCTCTGTGAAGTTTTTTGGACAACTAGTTAATTCATTTAAAATTCAGTTTCAGGTTTGCCAGAGTCAAATCAGTCAACAGTTGCAAGCTGAAATAGAAATTATTATTTTTTAAAAGTTGAAATGTTTCATTAGAATATAAGAACATAAGAACGGCCATACTGGGTCAGACCAAAGGTCCTTCTAGCCCAGTACCCTGTCTGCCAACAGTGGCCAGCACCAGGTGCCCCAGAGAAGGTGGACCGAAGACAACGATCAAGCGATTTGTCTCCTGCCATCCCTCTCCAGCCTCTGACAGACAGAGGCCAAGGACACCATTTTATCCCCTGGCTAACAGCCTTTTATGGACCTAACCTCCATGAAATTATCTAGCTTCTCTGTAAACTCTATGGGTATGTCTACACTCTATGGGTATGTCATAAACTCTGTAACATAAACTCTATGGGTATGTCTTCCACGAGGAGTAACGGTAGTTCGAACTAGGAAGCCTAGTTCAAACTACCTAGTTCGTGCTGCGTGTAGCCGCGCGGCACGGGGTTCGAACCAGCCGGGATTTAAAAATGGTGGCGCCCGGCTTATGCAAATGAAGCCCGGGAAATTCAAATCCCGGGTTTCATTTGCAAGTGTGGTATGCCTACATTACCCCGCTAGTTCGAACTAGTGGGGTAGTGTAGACATACCCTATTATAGTCCATTCTGTCATATTCTAAACAAAAGACTTTGATGTTTCATTTAAAACTACATTTTGTTTTGAAATTTAACCAGATTCATTAAAAAACCCATACAAGGATAAAAATCACCTGAAAATGAAGTAAAATATTTAATTTCAAATCAAGCAAAATGTTTCACTTGATACAAAATGAAACTTCTTTGTTTTTTATTTTGGCTGGAAAAACCAAAATTTTTTTTTTAAGTCTTGGTTTTACTTACAACTTTCCAGAACAAACCATTAGGCTGAGATTTTCTATGATGACTGTCTGTCATAAATTGCACTTATTTAAAAAAAGGTTTCAAATTAATATGGTTCAGTCATTCCCAAGACTGAGATTAGGGAAAAGTGTATAATTTCAGTCACATTTTAAAATCTTTGCATCTTTTTTATTGCTCAGATGCTGCCATGCTTTAAAACAGCAACTTGAAATTTGGCTGGAGAGCACAGTAGCATTGGAGATGTTCACTTTGCCATCCCTATGAATATTTGCCCAAATTAGGCAAACTTATAAACTTCTGAAAAAGTCTCAGTTTGCACATGCTCATTGGAGACTTGTTAGAGTTTGGTACCCTAATGTTGAGCTGGAGGAAGTTGAACGAAGAGTGTTTTTCTTTCGACTTCCTGCTGTGTAGACAGTTCCAGCTTAATTTGGCTTTAGCTCTGCTGTGTAGATGTACCAGAGAGACTGGATGTGCTCCATCCCATGGCCACAGGGGCTAAGCAGGAGAAAAAAATAGGGCTGTTAAAGAAAGTATAATTAGTAATCATGAAATGAAATGAAATGATGATAGGGAAAAAGTATGATGAGTATCAGGAAAAACGTCTGGATAGTCAGATCTATTATGTTGTCTCAGTCTCCCAAAGGAAAGGATTGAAATCTAATCACTTAGAACATTTAAAACTAGACAAAACAAACCACCAGAAGAAGCTGTGCTGCAGTGAACAACCCTGAATCAGCAGAAAGATGGATTAGGTGACCTATTAGGTCTTTTCCATATCTCACTTTTATGACAATTCTGGCTTGAAAAATAAACTGTTGCAAACTTAAAAATTTTTAATACATAAGTAATTTCATTTTTTGTAGCTTTCCCTCAGCAAAGAAACAAAAATACCAAAGGCAATCTTGAGACAGAAGAATCCCAAGCATTTTTACAGGCTGGGGACAAACTGGCTAAGCAGCAAGCTTCAGAGGGCAGCCGAGTTAGTCTGTACAGGATAATCTTAAAAAACAACAAATGGTCTGGTAGAACTTTATAGACTAATAAAACATATAGATGGTATCATGAGCTTTCGTGGGCACAGCCCACTTCTGCAAATGACAGGAGTTTTGAGTTTATGATGTGCAGAGAAGGAGAAGGGAGAGGGGGAGAAGGAGGAGGGGGGAAGGAAAAAAAGGAAGGTGGCGGGAAACAAGGAGCAGAGAGTATGAAAATATCAAAGGGAAAAACAAGTAGGCAGAACTGGTAACCTATAAGCACCTAAAGATTGGATAGTTAAAAGAGGCAGATAAGGATCATAAGATAGCAGTTAGATAGGAAGAGTACTAATGCAAGAATCTACAGAGACAAAGAGCTGTTGGCACCTTTATTGAATGTTAGGTTGATAATGTCCCAGCTATCCGTTATCTCGATTGAGGAGGTCATCAGTGTGAGAATTGAATTTGTGGATGAATTGTAA
The DNA here is from genome assembly GCF_052426305.1 of Pelodiscus sinensis. Classification (NCBI taxonomy): domain Eukaryota; kingdom Metazoa; phylum Chordata; order Testudines; family Trionychidae; genus Pelodiscus; species Pelodiscus sinensis. Next base: position 293,168,983 of record NC_143052.1, on the reverse strand, counting down.
TTCCAATGCCTCTCTATTTGGCTTGTAGACTTGGTTTGTGACAAGACAGCCACCTGGAGATCTTTTAAAGAGTGATTAGGTAGATTGAAGTGTTCTCCAACAGGTTTCTGTATGTTCCCTTTACGTATATCTGATTTGTGTCCATTGATTCTTTCCCATAGGGTCTGTCCAGTTTGTCCAATATATATAGCAGTGGGGCATTGCTGGCATTTGATGGCATAGATCAAATTACTGGATGTGCAGTTAAATGAGCCTTTGATTTGGTAGCTTATGTTGTTGTTTCCAGTGATGAATTTACTTGTATAGATATGTGGGCAGAGTTGGCTGATTGCAGGGCTGGATTCCTGGATGTGTATGATGTGTTTGTGTAGCATGGTGACCGGAAAGAATTCATTTCAGGTTTGGGGAGAGGGGTTGTCTGTAAGTGAGAATAGGCTTTTTCCCCAAAGCCTCTGAGAGTGAGGGATCATTTTCCAAGATGGGTTGCAGATGGTGGGCAGCAGTTTGGCAGAAAAGGACCTGGGGATAACAGTGGATGAGAAACAGGATATGAGTCAACAGTGTGCCCTTGTAGCCAAGAAGGATAATGGCATATTAGGGAGCATTGCCAGCAGATCCAGAGAAGGTATTATTCCCCTTTATTTGGCACTGGTGAGGCCACATCAGGAGTATTGCATCCAGTTCTGCCCCTCCCCCCCCCCACTATACAAAGGATATGGATGTATTGAAGAGGGTCCAGCGGAGGGTGACCAAAATTATTAGGGGGTTGGAACACATGACTTACAAGGAAAATCTGAGAGATTTGGGCTTATTTAGTCTGCAGAAGAGAAGAGCGGGGGGGAAGAAGGGGAGGAGAGGAAGTTGATAGCAGCCTTCAACTTCCTGAAGGGAGGTTCCAAAGAGTATGGAGAGAGGCTGTTCTCAGTGGTGACAGATGGCAGAACAAGGAGCAATGGTCTTAAGTTGCAGTGGGGGAGGGTGGTGAAGCACTGGAATGGGTTACCTAGGGAGGTGGTGGAATCTCCATCCCTAGAGATTTTTAAGTCGCAGTTTGACAAATCCCTGGCTGGGTTGATTTAGCTGGAATTGGTCCTGCTTGGGCAGGGGGTTGGACTCGATGACCTCCTGAGTTCTCTTCCAGCCCTAGGATTCTATGATTCTGTGAGTAGTAAGTAAAGAGATGACACAAGAGGCATTTCTACCATTCCTTTCTACTTACCTTTCACAGTTTGGGAACTGACTCAGTCCCAAACCCCGATCACCTCCTCCCAAAATGATCCTAATTCTGCTGGGCATGTAGTTCCTTTCTACATATAACATGTAGTAAGGAATTTTCCTGTCACCTGAGCCCTACAAGTGGCAATCAGAAGTTTCTCCCATCCCAGCTGACATACCAAAGAATCTCATGGAGACCTCATCTTCGTGAGAATAAAGGACCCGTGTCATGGCCATGGCTGGCTAGGGTCAGTTGACTTGGGTTAATGGGGCTAAAAATTGCAGTGTAGACTTTCAAGCTCTTGCTTTGAAATCCCGCAAGGTTTATGAGTCTCAAAGCCCAAGCTCCAGCTGCAAGCCTGAACATCTATGCTGCAGTTTTTAACCCTGAATCCCAGACCAATTGACCTGGGCTTTGGGACCTTGGGTGCTGGCAAGGAGGGAGAGGGTTAACTGCAGTGTTGACTTACTCTCATCGTCTGGCAACTCTTAAGTGAAATTAGCCTACAAAATAATCTTTGTGGGTATGTCTACACTACCCCCCTAGTTCGAACTAGGGGGGTAATGTATGCATACCGAACTTGCTAATGAAGCCCAGGATTTGAATTTCCCGGGCTTCATTAGCATAAAGCCGGCTCCGCCATTTTTAAAAGCCGGCTTGTTCGAACCCCGTGCCGCGCGGCTACACGCGGCACAGGCTAGATAGTTCGAACTACGTAGTTATTCCCAACTATCTGTACACCTCGTGGAACAAGGTGTACAGATAGATCGGAATGGCTACATAGTTCGAACTATCTAGCCCGTGCCGCGTGTAGCCGCGCGGCACGGGGTTCGAACAAGCCGGCTTTTAAAAATGGCGGAGCCGGCTTTATGCTAATGAAGCCCGGGAAATTCAAATCCCGGGCTTCATTAGCAAGTTCGGTATGCATACATTACCCCCCTAGTTCAAACTAGGGGGGTAGTGTAGACATACCCTGTAAAAAAGCTAGCAATGAGTAGAGAGGAAAAAATAGAAAATCCGGTAAAGGCTTGGAGGAAGCTCTAGGATTCCAGGCCAGTGCTTAGTCCACTAGACCATATGGACATGGGTAACCACCACTTGAGTTTTTTTCAAAATTCTTTCCTGGATTTTCACAAGTGCACAAAATCATCCCAAATACCTTTGGGTATGTCTACACTACCCCGCTAGTTCGAACTAGCGGGGTAATGTAGGCATACCGCACTTGCAAATGAAGCCCGGGATTTGAATTTCCCAGGCTTCATTTGCATAAGCGGGGAGCCGCCATTTTTAAAACCCCACTGGTTCGAACCCCGTGCAGCGCGGCTACACAGGGCTCGACCTAGGTAGTTCGGACTAGGCTTCCTATTCCGAACTACCGGTACACCTCGTGTTCCACGGCTTTGCTCTGCTTTGCTCCCTGTCTCCCTGGTCTGCTGGAGACCAGCAGACCAGGGAGATGGGGAGCAAAGCAGAGGAGCACGTGGGCAGCGGACAGCCCTGATGCGCCGCGGCTGTCCCGCTGCCGGCGTGTTCCGCGGCTTTGCTCCCCGTCTCCCTGGTCTGCTGGAGACCAAGAGACCAGGGAGACGGGGAGCAAAGCGGAGCAAAGCCGCGAAGCATGCGGGCAGCGGACAGCCCAGACGCGCTGAGGCTGTCCCGCTGCCGGCATGCTCCGCGGCTTTGCTCTGCTTTGCTCCCCGTCTCCCTGGTCTGCTGGATGAATCTGGATGCCAGTTCCGACTTACATACAGATTCAACTTAAGAACAAACCTACAGTCCCTATCTTGTACGTAACCCGGGGACTGCCTGTACAATGAAGAAGCCGGGTTTTGGAGTCTGGATTCCTTTCCGTCAGAATGATCTAAAAAAAGCACATATTGCCCATTTGTGGAGTGGCACTGGATCAGTTACAGTAGGATTTATCGGTTGACTTAACAGGATATGATGTAGTTGCAGAATAGAAATCCCCATTCACCAAAAACCTAATTAGATTACAGGTAAAATGGCTCAGGTGCAAAGCCCACCAGTATAATCACAGGAAAACAAGATAATCAACCTTATTTCACAGGCAACAACATCAACATGTCACACTATATAATCACCCAGGCAGATTCCACAGCCTCCCTGCTTTACAGAAATGAATCCATTTTTGTGTGACTTTGTATGTCCATCAGCCTCTGGCTGACTGTCATATGGTCTCCTGTGTTCTTTGTATTGCTAGTGCAAGAAAATTGCTATATAAACAACATTAACAAACTCAGGCTAACTCTGAAGCCTAAATAACATGAAGACCAGAAAGAAGATCTCACTTTTTAATAATCTCTGCAGGGGTTATGAAAATGTAGGGTTTGCTTATTTGTGACTGGAATGTAAGAAGGTTGACTACTAGAGATGGTTGTAATTGGATTCATTCCCGTAACAGTATCTTTTGAGGTTTTCTATATACATATTCTAAAATTTTAGATAATATGCACCATTAGTATGTTGCATTTATAGTAGCTGCTATAGATTCAGGAGGAATTATGAACTGTTACCTTAATCAACCATCTAACACTTACGAATATAATTTGTAAGCATAATAAGATGCATTTTGCTCTCAGTTACGCCTCTACCACCCTAGAATTTGAGTGGGGTTTCCATTGATGTAAACAAGAGCAGAATTTGGGCTCTGAATCTTTATATATTTTAGTTCTTCATAAAAAGATGCACTGTTTCCCCAATGTTTGGAATGAACCAAGTTTGATGATTTCTAGGATATTGATAATGATAATATTTTAGTATTTGTATAGTCCTTTTTATTCTATAAACCTATTGGGCTTTCAAAACTAAATACATATACAGTCATAGAAATGCAACCATCTTCACTGTGCTGTACTGAAAAATTGAAATTGTACTTAATTACTTTAAAGGCTCAGGGTGTTTTCTATTTCTGATTGCAGACTAGAGGGCTTTGTAGGGTAGCCTGTGATCAGGGTCGAGAAGCAGTTACTGACAGACAACCTAGAGTAAGGTTAAGTTATACCTTTCTGTTTTCATTCCCCTCTTGCTGGCACCACATGCTGCTGCCCCAGTATCCAGCCCCCATGTTAGCCCCTTTCAGACTTACTCCCACGAGGCACACTCCCTGTGGAGCTAGCTCAGGGCTGGAAATCAGGGAGCAACATGCAGCACCAGCAGGAGGGGGACTCAGCTGGATGATAGATACTGGGCTGGGGTCAGGAGTCCTACACAGCCTATAGATTCCAGAGGCTTGGGCCCTGATTTGGGTGGGCCTGGATGCTAAGTGGGTGGGCCATGGCCTAGTCAGGCCCACACATGGCTATACCCTTGCCCTGTAGTTAATGAGGATGAGATATAGGGTAGGGATTGGCCTTGAAAGTGAAGACAAATAGCTTATGTTGGATACTGTATAGAAGTGGGGTGGAGGGATGCAGAGAGAGGCATGACATGGTCAAAGTGACAGAAAAAGAGAATTATCTTTACAGCAGCATTTTGAAGGGATATAAGGACAAGACTGCATTTTTTCAAGGTTATAAAGTAGGATATTGCAGTACTCAAGATGTGAGATAATGAGAGTTTTAGCAATGTGGATGCGGTTAGAAATGCTATACAGAAAAAATCTGCAAGATTTGGATATGACCTGGATGTGAAGAATGCGGGGAGAGGTTCAAGTCAAAGATGATACCCATGTTAGGGTGCAGGAAGGATATTGATGATGTCCACAGTGATTGAGAGAGAAGGTAAAGGGGACAGTTTAGGGGAAAAATTAAGAGCTGGATTTTAGCCATGTAAAACTTGAGTTGATGGCAAGATAGCCAGGTAGAGAGAGATATCAGAGAAATGGCCTGAGGTTTTTGTTTGGGCAGAAGGAAATAGGTTTGGAGTAGACAGGTAGATCTGTGGGTTGTCAGCAGAGAGATGGCGGCTGAATTTTGTGTCTGCAGAGACGATTACCCAGAGATAAGTGGTAGAGGGAGAAGTGGAGGGAACCAAGAACAGAGCCCTGTAGAACCCTCACAGGCATGGAGGTAGACTGAGGAGGCTCCTTCAAAGGACATGCCGAAGGAATGAATAAAGAGAGAAGAACCAGGAAAGGATAGTCACTGAAGGCAAGGGAGGATATGATTTCAAAACAAGTGTGTTTGATATTGTTGGAGGTAAACGAAGAGGAGGGGAATTCCAAAGAGCAATGAGCTCAGAGATGAAAGAAAGAAGGGATAGTAGCTAGAGATACATTTGGGGGTCAAATGTAGGGTTTTTAAAATTGGAGAGATGAAAGCAATTTTTAGGACTGTGAGGAGGTCTCAGCTGGTCTCAGCTGGTGTCCAATTGTGAGCTTTCAGGTAGTTATTTTTCCAAGCATACTACTCTCAGCAGTCGGTGATAGTCATCTTTGGGCTCAATTACCGCCGCTGCAGAATATGAATAAAACCCTTTATTTCTGCAAGTGGTATCCTAGAACTCTATTGGAGATAGACCTAAGAGATGAGTACAGGGACTCAGAGATGTGCAAAAGACTCCCACAAAGGCTTTCTCTTTCTCTTTTTCTGTTTTTAAAAAATAGCAGTGGGAAACATGTATAAATTAAAAGCAATTTCCATTCTTGAAAGCAGCTTTCCAGGAGTCTCAAGATTACAGGAAGGCTTTTAACATTTTTTTAAACTAGATCAGAAAATGGCTCATGTAGGTGGTCTCTGCCAACAACACTCCAGCCAGTGAGAAGCCTCAGGGACCCCCCTATGGAGAAATGTCTAGAGCCATGGATTGCCTTAATTTCACTCTGTGGGTGCTTGTTGGGGTATGAAGAGCTCAGGTCATGCTTTAATTTATCACTGATTAAAGAGTATCTTACTGCTTGTGGCCTGCTGCCTGGCCCGAGCGCCGGAAATTAATTTCTACTAAAAACTGTCTAAAACATTATGTTTTTAATTGCGTTGTTTCATTCCAATAGCCAAGCTAGCCTGCAGAAAAGACTCAGGCTGGGTTTTTGGCTGGAGGGCTTCCAGACATTTCAAAGCCAGCCAGAGTTTTTATTTTTCAAATTTTAACATATTTTCCCCGCCTTTGACAGAAGGGACGGATCTCATCTAAGAAGGAAAAAAAAGTGCACGTGGGCAATGAGGTGATTGCCCAAATCCCCCACAGTAATTAAAAAAAAATCCATCATCATTATTCTAGCTATAGAAAATCCAGCTATTCTAGCTACATAATTCACTTTTTACTGTGATAAGCAATTCAAGAGTTTCGCCGAGAAGGAAGATCAAACGTAATACAATTTTAATATCTGAAATGCCATGGGGCAATCACCTCCATTTGCATGGGGGTAGACTCCGTGATGGAGTTGGTCTTTTCCATCTCTGAGTCCTAGGATCCTATTAGCTGTTACTTATCAGAGCACTAATGAAACAATTCAGGCCAGTGCACTTCTGAAGTTTGAAAGTTGATAGAAGAAAGCAACATCTGCCGAGATAACATTTCCCTGCCAGGCACTCCCTTCCGTTATGGTTCTCAGTGCATAGATTATAAACCCAGAGGAGAACACAGATCATTCATTCTGACCTCCCATAGAACACAGGCCATTCAGCTGCCTCAAAATAATTCCTACAGCAGATCACTGCAGAAAAATATTCAATCTTGATTTAAAAACTGTCAGCAATGATGGATGCCTTCTATTTTGTGAACTCGCCCTCTATATTCCATATGTTGTCCAGTCTCCAGAAGCTGCCAGCATGGACTTTTTGGCCTTTGAACAGTACACAGCTGCAGGAAGTGATAGGCAAAGTCCATAAAAGTGGAAGCAGGGAGGAGGGGTTAATAATTACTATTATGTATTAAACACGGACTGTCCGCTCAGTGCTGTTCAAGACACAGGACATGTCAATGCTGGAGGTGTAAAGTCCAGTGCTGATCAAACTAGTGTGCTAAAAATAGCAGCATAGCCACAGCCACACAGCCAAGCCACCCTGAGTATGTATCGTGGGCCCCAGACAGTTGTGTATTTGGAGCAGCTGTTCTGTCTCACTGTTCATGCCACTGTGACCACACTGCTACTTTTAGCATGCTGGCTTGATCAGTGCTAGCAGGGATACAACTATCTGAGCAGGAAATCACATCAATAGTTAGACATGCTCATACAAAGTGGCACAGGAACCAAGCTGACAGCTTTGAAGTTAGTGGCAGCAAAAGTGGATCTGCAGTTCCTGCCTTGAGGAGCTATAACCTACCTAGGTGAACACCACAAAATGCACTGGGAGATTCAGAGAAAGGCTGTCTTGATGTGCGGGCATTTTTGTATTTATCTATATTAGATTAATTAGTGTTGTGGGGGTGGAGAGTGGTGATAGCACGTTTACTGGCATAAGTTAATGTTTGCGAGGTCTAAGGAAAAAGTAATCTTTGAAGAGAGGTTTGAAAGAAGGGGTAGTGGTTGCCTGGTATACTGGGATAGGGAGGGCAGGAGAGGCATAAGGAAAGCATAGAAAAAAGGACCATAGACAGGAGTAAGAGAAGGAGACAAAGTAAAATTCCAGGCAAGGTACTTTGGTAGGGTGAAGTTTCCTAGGTGAGGCAGGAAGGAGCAGTACTAGAACAGGGGTGGGAAAACTTTTTGGGTCAGGGACTGCTGACCCACAGGAAAATCAGTTCAGAGCCAGACACAAGTGAGAAGAAAAAAAAAACCCTCACTGACATGGTCTTCGACGGAGAAGCAGAAAGACACTCCCACATGCCACTTGAACACCAGAGCCTAGTGGGGCCCCGGCAAGTAGATTGTGTGCTCCAGCACAGTGGGAGAACAGTGGGGCTAGTGCACTAGTATGGGCTCCCTAATGCTGGGGGGGGGGGGGGAGGGAGCCCTGAGCTATAGGGGCTAGATCCAGACAAGCCTTAGATTCCTCACCCCTGTGCTAGATACCGGGAGCATAGATATAGGGAATAGTTTCTACAGATCCTTGATCACAAAGACCAAATGCTTGAGCTATAGGCTATGGCTGAGAAAAAGTCAGTGGAAAGGTTGAAAGAAAAAAGTGACATGAAATAAGCAAGCAAGGAAAGTGAGATCCACAAGACAAGGCAGGAATCATGGAAGACAGAGAAGAAAAGGTGGCAGTAATTGAAGTAGTTGATAAACAACTATGCATTTGTTTAAGCCATAAGGAGCAAGAGGGGAGATGAGTGGATATTTTGTGATGAAGATATGCTGAGAGAACTAGAAGGATTTACTGTCAAACACATACTCAGAGACAGTAGGAGTCTGTCTTACTAAGAGACACAGTCAGCAAGAGCTGGGAGTACAACCCCACTACTTCCGATCCCAAAGGTCTTACTCTACAGCTTAAGATCAAGGACAGGCATAAAAAGCTAGTTTCCTAACAGCTTCTATAAACCAGCTATTGTCTGTAACGTACGTTGCACACTCACTTATAAAAATGAAGCCAGCATATTGCACCACCACCACATGAAAAATCATAAGACTAAAATGCTAAGGAAGCTTCTGCTTTGTCATCTTTCAAAATGAAGTAGAGCAAATAAAGACTGCTCAAGTGATTTTAGTAAAATGTTTCTTCTTTAACACTTATGAACACAAAATGTTATCAGTATAGGTGTGGATGGAATCCAGAAGTTAAGACCTGAGCTTCACAGGGATTTTACAGGCTTCCATAAAAACAAAATGTTTTGCCGCAGCATGTCGGACACTTAATCTGTGCAAATATTTAAAATGTGGGTCAATCAAATTCAGATTACAACCAGGCCTGGTTAATCCGTGCTTTGTTTATTCATATCTCCTACTATCAAAAGATTTAACTGTTAACTCCTTTCCTAATAAAAACATATCAGTTGCGTATTAATGCGAGCTAGAGCTAGGTGAACTGTTCATCACAATTCTTCAATTTTCTCAAAATGATTCTCCCTGTGGAGCTCACTATGATTCTGAGACAGGGAGAAGTTTCATGATGATAACTCTGCCCAGTGGGCTTCTATGTCTCTCCTCAGTTGACCCCCAACCCCAGGAAAGCTTGTAACACCTCTAAGAACCACACGTTTCAGCAGGAAGGTCCTGCTGGCTTCTTCTCCCTTCTTGTAGCCTCCCGAGTGGCTCCTTCCTGCAGTCATCAGGGACATTGAGATACATTTATTTTTCAGGGTTACCTGAGCAGTGGGAGAGGGAATTTCTGTCTTCCTGCCTACCAGACTGAGCTTTGCTTTGAGTCCATGAGCAGGAAGTTCCCAATAGGGCTTAAAATGGTAGCTAGGAAGTGCAAAGGAATTTCCTAGCATTGTGTGCTAGGAATTATGGGGCTTCTTCCTTCCTTACACTGTTGCTATGGAATCGTAACTGTTGCATTAGACCTTGGAGCAGGGGTGTCAAACTCATTTCCTAGGGGAGGCCTGATCTGATATCCTCAGTGCAGGTCACATTCAGCAAAAGTTATTAAAACAGAAAACAGACACATTGGTAATTAATTACTTTTGTCCTTTGACTTATCTTGAAGGTTTTTTTTTTTAAACTTGCCAGGTTGAGGTATCTACTCTCCCGCTCATGGATAAGCACTCTTTGGCTTTGTGTACACACCAGCATTATTTCGGAGTAACTGACGTTATTCCAAAATAACAAAGAGTGTGTCTACACTGCAAGTCATATCAAAATAATGTCAAGCTAGAGGATTTCTTACTCCGACTCCTGTAACCCACATTTCACGAGGAGTCAGGAAAGTCGATGGAAGAGTTTTTTTCCTTCAACTTCCTGCTGTGTAGACAGCGCCAAAAGCCAAATTAAGCTATTTCAACTTCAGTTAAGCAATTGATGTAGCTCAAGCTGCATAGCTTAATTCAAGTTTTGCCCTGCTGTATAGATGTGCCCTTTGGTGCTATTTATCCTTGCTCAGACACATAGAAGCTGCCACCAGGTTTATGCTGCTCCAGTGTCTCTAAAACACGAAATGGTTCTACACTTACATGTAGTACAGTTTTGCTGGAATTGCTGTGCTGGAGTCTGGACTATGAGGATGTGATTGGTAGAATGCATTAGTGTGTTGCACTCTGACCCCCTACAAATGGAATATACATATTCAGCAAATTATAACTTTTTCAATGATATGATAAGGGTCCACCAGGGTTAGCCGTTGGTGGGCTACCACTATTATATTTATCTGTGCCTCTGCAAGTACAGGCGATTGCAGTTCCTGTTGGCTGCAGGTTGCTATTTCTGGCCAGTGGGAGCTACAGAAAGTAGTGTCTCAGTCTGCACCTCTTCCCACAGCTCCCATTGGTCAGGAATGGCAATCCACAACCAACGGGACCTGCAATCGCCAGTCCCTGCAGAGGTGCAGGTAAATACAGTGGTAGTTGCCTGCCAGGGGCTAACACTGCCAAACCGCCACCATTTTATTGCTCAGCCCTCTTATATGAAGACAAATCTCAGAAGGGTAGCCATATTAGTCTGTATCTGCAAAAATAACAAGGAATCCTGTGGCACCTTAAAGACTAACAGATTTATTTGGATATAAGCTTTTGTGCATAAAAACCACTTCATGCATCTGACAAAGTGGTTTTTACTTACAAAAGCTTATGCTCATATAAATGTTAATCTTTAAATTGTCACCAGGTTCCTTGTTGTTTTTGATGTTACATTAAGTATTTTATAGAAAGCAGGTTCAAGTTATGTCATATTCCTAGTCATAAACATATTTCCATAAAGAATTTGGGATACAACCTTACAGGGTCTGGGTCCCTGAATGGTCACCTATGGAAAGAAATAAGAAATAAGATGGAAGAGCAGGTTGCTGAACCTAAATACAAACCTGAAGAGTTTTGCAGCCTGCTAGTTTTACTGCAAAACTTGACTTGTGAACATCTTCATGAAAACAGGGTTCACACAGCTTTGATTGTTAGAATTGGTTGATGTTAATCTATATTTTAATTATTTAAAAATATGGCCTTTTATCAAAAACAAATATCTGCAAATACACGCCCAAACTATCAACATTACTGAAATTATGCAGTTTTCTGGGTTTGTCACTGAAATGAGCAAATACATTATAGTGAAAGTTTCAAGGATAAATTCAGGAAAGTAACCTGAACCCTGCGACCTGTCAATGGAGAATAGTGAAATGTTTTCAGGTTAAGGCAAATACATCTCTGTTCAGAAGTACCTAAAATTTTCCAAACTGGATTAGTCTGTCTAAGGGGAAAGAGCTCTGAATTCTTTTACATAGTTAATGGCTCCCCTTTTAAAAGTTTCCACTAAATCAGGCAACTAAAATTCTATAGTAATTAAGTGGGAGTTACCTACTATAATTTGACTATACAGATATAAATCTAAGTATGTGCACTACTTCAGTTCTATTAATTACCTGTTCCTTGGACATAGTCATGATAAATGCTACAGCTCTGCTCTTAAATTTTAAAAAAATTTGCCTTTTCTAGTAGACTTCCTTTTTAACAAGGCAAGTTGTTTTATAATGAAATGGACAGGTCTCATTTCTGTTCATAAGAGGATTTTAAATTAAATAGGGAGTAAAGTCACAAAAAGAAAAAGTAGATTAAAAGCCAGAGTCCCTGATGGGTGGGGATGAGACTCTGAGGGAACCAGGTTTGAGTTTATAGACCAGTGCCATCCCAAGATACTTCCTTATGCATTCTGCTTCAGCTTCCTTCTGAATCCCCAAAATAAGTTTACTCATCATAAAAAGTCTTTAATTGTTTCCTTCCCAAAAATACACAAATGTAAACAAAAACAAAAATGTTTTAAACACTCGCTACTATTCCCATTTTGTTAAAAATATGTAGATAGAAAATGTGTATTTTTGCCACATTCTCCTTCTTTTCCTTTTGCCCAAGATTCATAGACTTCAACTACAATGGCAGTCAGTAGATACTGTAGTGTATAGACTTCCCACTCTTTAGCTGCATCAGTGTTTAGCTTGCTTTCTCCATCCTTTTGTCTTTCTCTTCTCCCTCAACTCCCGAATTCCTCAGAATGTGATTTGGGAGCCTTAAAACAGCTTTGAATTTATGTCCTTTAATTAAATGAAACCTTAAAAGCTGGCCAGTCTCTATCCCAACATGAAATATCTCAGCACAAAAGTACTACATCCCTTCGAAGACAAGGTCAGTGAGGTAATATCTTTTATTGAACCAACTTCTGCTGGTGATAGGGGCAAGGTTTTGATCTTACACAGAGCTCTTCTTCAGGTCTGGTAAGAGCTTTGTGTAAGCTTGAAAGCTTGTCGTCCGTCCTTTTTCTTTAATAGCTTGAGACAAATATGGCTGCCACAATACTGCATACATCCCTTTTGAAGTCCTGTTGCTAGTGTCAAGACCTGAGGTAAAAAGATGCATGGAGGCAGTTTTGGCAGTGCACAGCAAAAGAACACCTGTTGGTCCATATAAAACCTAGAAAGTCTGAGCACATATCCTACCCTCTTATTTATATTTATATGTTTTATACAGCATTCCCAACTAGGGTGACCACATGTCCACAACTCAAACCCCTCCAACACATTATACACAATCTGCAACCCATCTTGGAAAATGATCCCTCATTCTCAGAGGCCTTGGGGAAAAAGTCTATTCTTGCTTACAGACAACCCCCAACTTGAAACGAATTCTTTCCGGTAACCATGCTGCACAACCACATCATAAGCATCCAGGAGCCCAGCCCTGCAATCAGCCGCAGTGTCAACTCTGCCCACATATCTATACAAGCAAATTCATTACTGGAGCCAACAACATAAGCTACAAAATCAGAGGATCATTCAACTGCACATCCAGTAATTTGATCTATGCCATCAAATGCCAGCAATGCCCCACTGCTATATGTATTGGACAAACTGGACAGTCCCTACAGGAAAGAATCAATGGATACAAATCAGCTATATATAAAGGGAACATACAGAAACCTGTTGGAGAGCACTTCAATCTACCTAATCACTCTTTAAAAGATCTCCAGGTGGCTGTCTTGTCACAAACCTGTTCTACTAGTCAGATACACAGAGAGGCATTGGAATTACAATTCATCCACAAGTTCAAATCTCATGCTGGAGGCCTTCTCAGTAAAGAGAAGAGATGGCTGGGACATTATCAGCCTAACATTCAATGAAGGTGCCAACAGCTCTTTGTGTAGATTCTTGGGTTAGTAATTGGACACCAATTACTCCCCAACTCCTTCTGATTTTTACATTTGCTATCTGGTCACCCTACTCCCAACCTAATGGCTGCTCTGGAGAAGTGGAAGGACCTGAATTGGAAACTGGTTTTAGTCTCTAGAGGATCAGTTTCTAAGGAATTTAGAAGAGAAGAGAAAAAGTGGAAATGGTTAATAGGAGGTGCAGGAAATGAGTAGAGGGACAATAAAAGAATCCTTTGATAGGTGGTAAGGAGAGGTACTGGCAGAAAAAGTAAAGCAACCTTAAACTGTCTCCATCCTTTTGTTCTTCATGAATGCAACTGTTCTGTTGGTGGTAGATTTTTCACCCAGAGCCCACATTCAACATTAATTTTAGATTGAGAAAAAAACCTAAATTAAGGGTGTATTTTATTTTTTTCAAAGGAGTTGACTAAAAAATGACTAAATCGAGCACAAATGGCAGCTGAAACATAACCAGGTACCTGGAAACAGGAATGCAAATCCAAGTAACCTGAAGAGGGTATGTTTGAAAGAATTAATGTAACAGTAAAGATGAGATCTGTATCAACTTTCCTCTCCTATTTTTTTTAATCCTGCTACAAGGACCTGTTTTTTCCCTAGTGGAAGAGTATTTGCACAATTCCCTCTACATTTTTGTTGTAAGCTACTGAGGGTTTTTAAAAAAAATAAATTGTAGATGGTTGAGCCAAGCAGTGGGTTTTGTACAGGATGTGCTGTAGCAGTGCACCTCCCAGGTGGCTGAGGAAAATCTGCCAAATTCAAGGCATGCACTAATAGCCTTCTAATGTCCTTCCTGTTGCGGGTTATAACTATATTCTACAAGCATATTCATGACAAAAATAACCCCTCTGACTTTTTATAAACAAATGCATCCTCAGAGCTTTACAAACCAATCAGCTTCTCTCCGTATATTTGAATTAGGCAAGAGATTTGATCTTTTTTTCACCTTCCTTAACATGCAACTGAGATAAAATCCTTTGAGAGATTCTTCAGACAGATGACTGGACAGACATCTTCCTACTGTATTGCTTTAAGGAACAGGTACATGATATTTACCTCAACAAAACCTTCATGATTCAAAAAACAGTAATCACCCATAATAAAGGCTTGGAAAAGGTCAGGCTTGGAAAATGTCCGCTTCCCCCCCCCCCACACACACACATACACTCTGAAATGTTCTAATTATGGTGGCAATACATGACTATAATGGCAATATAAAGGATTATGGCAATAGCACAGTAATAAATTGCCCTTTTATTAAACTTTAACCATATATAGCTGAGTTTTATGGGACATGGCATGACCTAAATGAGTCATGTTTCATATAATTTGCTTCTGATTTACATCCTTTGGGTGTCACTTGTACTATAAAAACTGAAAAATTAGCATTTGTGTAATGTACAGAGGTGCAATAAAATAATTTAATTAGGCACTAGGTAGGTGTCTCAACAGCTGACTATACAACACATGTTATTAAAATAGCTACACTTAAAATTCTGGAAAAATGCTTTTACTCATGCATCGTTGAACATGAGAGTGTAAATACGAGAAAGAAATCAAAATTAAAAACTGTCTGGAGAGTATGCTGAGAGCTTTCAGCTTCCTGGGAAGTCCCCACCTTTGGGTACCTGAAAAGTGTACTTTGTTAGAGCTGATGGTTTGGAGACGCAGGAAGAAACCATGGTTGAGTTTCAAAGGGGATTCATGTAGATGAGGAGGCTGAAGGGAAAACTGAAGACTCACAAATGCAAGTTGAACTGTAGAAATGTGAGGGTAGAACAACCTTGGAGAGTTGGCAACCCTAGATGGATGGGTGGGAAGTCAGGGATGATGGGTCATGGAAAGCCCAGGGAGGCAGTGGGACAAAAGGGGCAATTGGGATGGGTAAGGGTCTGGGGAGACAGTGGGGGCCCATGCATTAAAATGTAAATTCACCTAGGGCTCATTTTTCCTAAGGCCAACTGTGTCAGGGCCAGCCTTAAGGGCAGGCAAAATAGGCAACCACCCAAGACGCCATGGTCAGGGTGCCACCATGGTCAAGAGGCTGTTGTTGGAAGGTGCCTTGGCAGTCACCAGAAAGTTGACCATAGCTGTGGCAGTGGTGGGAGCAGGGGTTTGCCACTTTCCCCTCTCCCACCACTATCAGCGGTACTTGTGCTGTTGAAGAAACAGAACTAAAGGTGGTAGAGTAGAATCGTATAGCAATGATGAAATAAAACAAAGACATTGGAAGCAATGGAAAGGACAAAAGAGTATCTATTTAAATCAAAATCACTTTGAGGAAGAAAGCTACCAGAGTGTCTTCTGGAACAAAGCTTTGGCATAAGCTACAATCCTCCAAGGATTCCATTGGGAGATGGAGAGAGGCCTGTTTAATATTTTAATGAAATAAATACTACTGGCAATTGTGTGATTATGGGACACTTTAATTTCCCAGAGATAGATGAGGTACAAGTGGTATTAATATTAGTAGGGCCCAGATTTTCTGGGAAGTGGTAGCTAACAGTTCTGTTCACTGAATAGTCATGAAACCAACAAAAGGTAATGCCATTTTAGATTCAGAATTGGTGGGTAGTGAGGACCTCATCGAAGAACCGGTTGTAGGGAACAACCTTGGAACTAAATGGAAAGATAAGCAAAAATAGGCTTGTAACCAGATCCTTGATTTCAAAAAAGTAACAAAAATTAAGGGAGTTAGTTAGTGAAGTGCCCTTGACTTTAATAAGACATACGATACATTACATATCAGAAATTCTTCATTAAATTGGAGAAGATAGAGATGATTATGAGACTTGAAATGCAAGCAATGAAATGGTCATACTGAAAGTGAACTGTCAGGCTATAGAGAGGATACTGGAGGAGTTCCTTAGGAATTGGTCTTGGGAAAAGGTTAGGGATCTAGCACGGGAGTGGGCGAGTGAGGTTCTGTGGCCAGCAATGTGCTGGAAGTCAAACTAGATTATCACAATTGTCCCTGCTGGCCTTTGAGCACTTCACAGGACACATTCTGAACTCTAGAATATCTAATGCCAGTTGAGCTGGGAGAAACCTGATATACCTCCTAGTAGAATGGAGATGCCTGCAAAGCAGTCAGACATCAAGGCTAACCAGACACAGATGAGCATATACAAAGGCTGAGAGGAATGTGAACAACTGGTGGTTAGCCGTGAATCATTTCTAATGACAAAATAAGTGAAATGATGGGAATGAATTGCATGCTAGCCTGATAATGTAATGTAAAAAGCATTGGCCTTTAAAAGAACCCAGTTCATCTGGTTTCAGTGGATGTTGGATGTCTCAGTGCCTTTCAGAACTCGGGCTACTGTGATTGCAGCTGTTAATTGTCCTTCAAGTTCTGCAAGGAAACTGTAGACCAAATATTTTTTGGTACTAGTTCACTTTTGTGGCTGATAAATATGTACATAAAACAATGAGACACTTGTAAAAAAAGCCTGCAGAAAGGCACAAACTAGAAGAGCTTCTCTTACTTTATAGAAAGTATCAATCTTTTTAAAAAATGTAGCACAATTCCTAGAAAATGAACACCTACAATGTGTTCATCTCTCACGACTCTCTACGAGATAGAGTCATTTAAACCCAGGCCTGATCAATTTCACCATTATAAGTGTGAGTGGGAAAGATTCTGCTAGGTACTAATTGAAAAAAACACTCTTGTCCTTGCCATTTATATTTATCTTTAATTGATTCATTCAACAGTATTAGTCACTGTATTCTGGTCTTTTGATCAAAACCATGACAGGACTGAAGTGACTTCAGGTTCCAGCATCTTCATCTTGCGAAGATGTCTCTCACGATGCCCACACACACTTTCCTGGCTTGCACTTTGACCCCATAGAACTTTTCTGGTAATAACAGTGGCGAGGCACTTTTTGTTTTGTGCTTCATCTGAACCAGTTCGTTCACCCTTAGGACTAGCCCTAAGCATAGGCTAAGTGTGCAGGCACACATAGCCTTGCACTTTTTGAGGGTTCTGCTCATTCAACCCTCCTCCCCTTCCCGGACACAACCTATCTCTTCCTGCTGTATCCTGGCCATATCTGGAAAGCTCATCTGTGACAAATACCTCAGCTCAAACCTTGCAGTAGCTCCAACAGCTTTCTCACCTTTTCCTCTGGCTGGCTGCCACCCCCTTTCCACAAAGTGTGTTGAGCTAGCACTTGAGGGCTCGCACATCCCAATTCACACAGAGGCCTGAGTACATCTCAAGCAGGCACTAGTCATCCCTCACTTCCCGATGAAGAGACCACACAGGACAGGAAAAGCAGAGGAAAGGGAAAATGGGGGCAGAAGTAAGACAGATGTTGTGTACCGAGAACAAAAAGGAATTTGTCTTACTGGGAAATTTCCCAAAGAGCAGTCTGGTTCATGGTATCCCAACGCTTCTACTTCTGATCTAAGGTGGAAGTGCAAGGGTGTGTGATGATAAAATATAATTTCAAAAAATTAGCAGGCAACTAATTAGAGAGACAACTGACAATAATAGACAATTTCAATTTCTCTACCCTGGAAGAAGGTTAGAGTCAGTTTTGATTTTCATCAAAACTGGTTTGTCTGTCCTTACCAATAACAACACATGCAGCAAAGCCCATCATAGAGTGAAGGATGAAAAATTGCATAGTTCACCAAGGTGGTCAAATATTGGAATAAATTGCCAAGGGAGGTGGTGGAATCTCCCTCTCTGGAGATATTTAAGAACAGGTTAGATAGACATCTGTCAGGGATGGTGTAGACGGAGCTTGATCCTGCCTTGAGGGCGGGGGGCTGGACTCGATGACCTCTCGAGGTCCCTTCCAGTCCTATTATTCTATGATTCTATGAAGTGATAATAAGCCAAGAACTAGGCAATGAACTCATCCAGCACCCCACTTTCTTTCCCCTCTCAACTTCAGCTATCTCCCTCCCTGCCCCAAAGCTGATAAATACCTATCCTCCTTATGAGCAACTGATGTTTGTACCAACCATGTTTATTAGTTATGTGTTCATGGGTTTAAATGGTTAATATAGGGCTAGTGTAGCTTTCACGTTATATGATATGTAGCTCTGCAAGTAGCTTTGTACTATCCTGAGAATGGCTAACCCTAACCCTCCACTTTCACCACCTGTATTTCACTCACTGTGTGCTTAAATCAAGGACACTGGGCTCCAGTGCTTTTTCAAATGATACCTTTGGGGAGTACCTTCATCACGCAGAAGGATGTTGTATATAATAATGAGCAATAGGTGAGTTTCAGCATTCAGAGATTTAATTCAAGTTTGAATGAAAATTGAACCCTTTTCTCAATTTATCCAACATGTTTGCTCTATCCTTTTAGTAGTACATCACATACTGTATCTGTGCACAGTTATATATTTTCCCTCTTCAGCTGACAAAACATCCCATATCGGAAGCTTAGTTTTCTGTTCCAGACTATAAACAGTGATTTACAGCAACAACTACAGTGTAACTGCTAAATCTATTGCTGCAGCACACCAATAATAGCAGTTCTGGAACTGGAATGGTATTCACTGTAGAACCATTGCTAACTCTAGTCAAGCACTTTTGTGTTCACTCTTTTGTGTCACAAGAGAGCCAGAGAGAGAGAGAGCGAGAGAGAGAGAGAGCAGAGTATCACTAATGGAGGTGCTATATGGGCTAGATCCACAGGCTGCTATGGTAGGACTTCTCCCTATATCCTAGGGAAATCTGTTGTCAGCAGAGGAAGGTTGAAAACACCTTGTTTTATAATGAAGATAAAAGTATTTCTATGATGGTGTCAGACTACAAAACACATTGTTACACATCTTCCACCACCCCTGTACATAATGTTAAGAAAATCTATGTACTGGACACTAAAATGGAATTCCCTTGGCTTATGAGGATGGAAAAGTACTGAACAGTTACTGACCCAGAACTACACCCTTATTTCTCAGTTCCGTAATTCCCTTCATTTTGATTTGTGTGTCTGATATGCATAATGGTTGAACAATTACAGTATTCCTCAATAACATTACAGCATGCAAATCCCAGTATTCAAAGGCCTTGATTGCTGAACAATGGCTGTCAGACACCCAGGCACAAGAATTTACATAATCACTGTCTGGTTATTTCTCAATATATACATGGGTATTGTGAAATAACCACACAAAGATTGTGTAAACCTCTCTGTTTTGACAGCTACTTTAAATCCCTCAACTGTATTTGGCCACTGCCCCAATCAACACACCCACAACACCACTTCGAACTATCATAACTATTCCCAGATGTTAAACACAATTTGATATTTAAAAGGGATTACTATTAATGAAGAGAAGACGAGTCATATCTTTAGGGAAGAACAGAGGAAAGAAGGTACTGTGATGCTGGAGGCACAGTTGTTCTTGGAAAGCATCTCTCTGATACATGGGCAATCAAAAACCGCATTTAAACTGACCATTATGTTAGTCGCCTTCATGGTCAACGTGTGATTCCTGCATTTGGAAAGGCTGGGTGTGAGCTCTGGTAACTTCCTAGAAGTGTGAGGGGGATCAGAGCACAGACCGTGGTGCTTTCCCTGTTCCACTCTGAGGCATGACCCTGTTCAACCCCTTCTCCCAAGAGTCTGCCCACACTCACCTCTTTGCTGGCCCCCGACCCCTGAAGGCCCCTGCCTGCTGCTGGTGCCTCTCTACCCCCTTCCTCAAGGAACTTTCCTGTCACTCATTCCGCTTCACCCTCTCCCCGAAATCCTCCAGTGCTGTCACTGGTGCCTGTTTGGCCTCTCCCCTGAGACCTCCCATCAACTGCTCACACCTTTTCGGCCCTCTCCCGAGGACCCCTCCCACTGTTCAGTCTTGGGCGAAGATTTAGAGTGGCCACCTTTCACTCAGGCCAAATGAGGGAACTGTTACATGCTCTTTTGTTTCATGGTAGCTGAACAATGGTAGCCACAACACAAAGATGACACTGAATGAAAATGCAGGGGTTGGGGACTGATTTGGATGCAGCCACGTGACCGAAGAAGTAGACCATGAGAATAGTAAGAAGCCAGGAGAAAGCAAGAGAAGCAACTGTAGCGTGACCTTGAGAGAAAGCCTGGAGACAGAAAGCTTTTCAGGCAGAATGCCTGGAACTGGACAGTGCTTCCTGTTGTTTGGTCCTGCTTCATTCCAGGAAACAGGACTTTTTCTTGTAAATAAACAGGATTGCATCAAAGGAAGACCTGACTCTATCGTCAATTTCTCTTTGTAATGAAAACAACCATGAAATTCCAAATACTGTCCAATTATTCGGGTCAAAAGGGGCATTAGAAATGAAAAGAGTGGGCTCACAGGATGAGAAGGTAGGGAGGATGTCCAAGGTAAAGGTGGAAACATATTGGCTATGTCTACACTGGCATGATTTTCCGGAAATGCTTTTAATGGAAAAGTTTTCTGTTAAAAGCATTTTTGGGAAAGAGCAAAAGCACTTTTTCCGGAAAAGCGTCCGTGCCAATCTAGACGCGCTTTTGCGCAAAAAAGCCCCGATCGCCATTTTAGCCATCGGGGCTTTTTTGCGCAAAACAGTACTGTGCTGTCTACATTGGCCCTCTTGTGCAAATGATTTGCGCAAGAGGGCTTTTGCCCGAACGGGAGTAGCATAGTATTTCTGCAAGAACACTGACGCTCTTACATGAGATCGTCAGTGTTCTTGCGGAAATTCAAGCGGCCAGTGTAGACAGCTGGCAAGTTTTTCCGCAAAAGCAGGTACTTTTGCAGAAAAACTTGCCAGTCTAGACAGCCATTTTGTGGGGGAATTTCAGAGCATTCAGTGAAGTTGGATGCAGGGATATGTAATAATCAGTGCAAAAGAACCTTCTTCAAGCGGTGGTGTTGTGTCTCAGTGATAAGTTGTCTAGTTTTAATATTATATGTAGAATTTAGGGTTTTTTGATGGCAGGTGTGGGGATTGCCAGGAGGAAGTTAAGGGCTGCCTGTTTATGCAGGAGTTGTTTCTTGTGGTGTCTTAATAAATCTTCTGGGAGACAGGCAAGAGGGAGAGTTTCAACATAACAACGAGCATAAAGTCTGTAAATGTGGGGCTAACCATATCGTCAGCTAAGCAATTGCCTTCAGAATATCAGCATTCATTTACTTACACAAGGGGTGGGAGATACATGTGATGCCACACACACATAGGGTGCATATTCAGATTCCTGAGTCGAATGGCCACATTCTGCCCTCAGACTCATATGTATAACCACTGGCCTCTAATATGGGTGTACATAGGAGAGTGTCTGAGGGTAGAGATGGACTGTCTTAACAACTGGGACAGTTCTCTAAAAGTTTGGAGGGCTAAACAACAGGGCTACAGATGGTGCAGCTATGAAACTGGAACTATTGTCATTGGGCATAGAAATTCTCCTCCCTCCCCTATATGTGCTGCCCCAAATCAGCCAAAACTAGGGAAGATGCTCTGCTCTCATCTCTGAGAAGAGCTCTCATAAATTCAGCATAGTCAAGTGTCATAGTCAAGAGTCTAGGCAAATTTTCATGTGAGCAATAATATGCTGCAGTTTCAGTTAGATGTTGTAATCTTCATTCCCTTTTCTAAAGTGTTACTTTATGTTTCTGTATGTTCTGCAATAGCTTTCCCATACTTCACTCACAAATGGGGTACGATCTCTGAAACCTACCCTATGTCCACACAGGACCTGAGGCTCTTTGGGCTAACAGATCCCACCTGGGCATATGATATTTTTATTATTTTGCTAAAAACTTATCTGTATCTCTGTAATGTTTGACATGAGGCTGCACAACAAGTCAGTGTGATGGCACCTGTCAGAAACATATACAGTACACTGCTGTCATCTGATATATGCCATCTGCTTAGATAGCTGGGCACTGAGCCATAACAAAAGCAAAGTGAAGGACAGAAACAGAAAATAGCCAAATCTGTCTGAAATAGTGACAGAATATGAACTATTTTTTCCTATATAAGACCGATATAGTAAGACACATAACCTTTTCTTTGCTCCATCAGGAGTATGGGTTGTTCTTTTATGTTCCATAATAATTTACCAGTGCCTATACTCCACTCTGTCTTCATCATCTTGAAGGTTACTAGTGGCAATATTTATTTTTTTCCCACAGTTCATTACTCAGCCAGATCAAAGCAAAGAACTAATGGAACTTGCCTTTAGGGAAAAAAAGATTTAATCAATCACATGAGAAAATACTTTTCTGAGTAGGGACACATTCATACCTGCTATAGCTGAGTTGACTCTACAAAGATTTATAAATAACATTCAAGCGTTTTCTGGATATAGCTTGTAGCTGGCTTTGGGCTGACTGAGAAGTGCTCAGCAATACATCTGTCCAGTGAAAAGACAGTGATTCTCCACATCTAGCCAACTTTCTAGTGACTACTAAGTGTCTGTGGTGGGTATTCTGGAACTAGAGGTGCTAGGGGTACTACAGCATCCCCAGGCTTGGAAAGCTTTCCATCATATACAGAGTCTACAGTTGAGTTCAATGGCTTTCAGTACTACCAGTATACAAATTGTTCCAACAATACTGGTCCATGGTAGTGGTATTCAGTGGTACCAGTGCAAGGAGGTATAAGACAGAGGTGCTGGATTTTACATTGACTAATAGGGCATAGGTTGATTTCAATGTTTTTGTTTCTTTGTTTTTTCTGAAGTGCTCCTGGTTCTCTGCTCAGGCATAACTAGGGCTAATCACAGAGGTTCATTTTGTGGACAAAAAGATGGTTTATCGTCTTCAATCATCTTTATGTCCACAAAATGAAGTGGGAACTAAAGCTGGGCAGGAAACAGTTTTCCAATCCCACAAGTATTTTCCTGTTCCAAATCACAACAAAAAGTCCAAAATATTAATCTGCAAACTGAACATTTAAAAAAAGTTAAGTTAATAATGGGTCAATCAAAATAGCACATTTTGATAATTTGAAACTGTTGTATTGCTATTTTGACCCTATAAAATCTTTACTATAATTGAACTCAAATATCAAAACAAAAATAATTTTGACCCAAAGAACAGCACTTCTCTTTTTCAATAATGCCAACAATTCTTATTTCCTCCCCCCCCCCCAAAAAAAATTTGTTTAAAAAATGGGAAATCTATCCAAACTTCTTCCCCCAACTTTTCCACCTCAAGCAGCAAATTTTTGGTTTTGATGAATCAGCATTTTCCAATGAATAAACCTTTTGCTAAGAAATTCCTGACCAGTGCTACTGGGAATTTTTTTGAGGAAGAGAACCTCATGGAATGAGGTTTAACAGCTAATTCAAGTTAAGGGGTTTACTTTGAACTCCCATTTCACTGATGCGGGCAGTTATTCCGGGATAGCCAGTATCCAAAATGGCGACAGCCCGGGAACATGCTAATGAAGCGCGGGATATTTAAATCCCGCACTTCATTTACAATTTCGGTCGCCCTCATTAGCCTCCCTAGTTCAAACTAGGGGGCTAGTGTAGACGTACCCTTACTGTCTAGATCTTAGAGATGGGAAGCAGCCGCGCTACAACTAAAGGATTCTACTGAAACTAGGATAAAATTTCTGAGTTGAGACCACCATATACTAGAATCTCTACAGGTAAAAATCCCCAGGGATAAAATGCAAATGTACTTAGAAGATTATATTACCAGCTTCCTGATGAGGGAAAAGGACATACTAATGTATGGCCTAAAGCTGCAATCTTTACTCAGGTAAAACTTCCACACACGTCAATGGGAATTTTGCCTGAGTAAGGACTGACGAATTTTGCTCTAGTCTGAGAAAATGAGGAATGTGAGTCTGTTTTGATCCCCTTCTCCTTCCTGTGATGCCTCTTGAGAGGTTGCACTGCATTGTCATTTGAGCTAGGAGTGACACAGTTGGTTAATACAGATCAAACATAGGTTGTGAGTTATATTTTAGCTGCTGTTTAATGTGTTACTTTAAATGATGTGTCTTTCAGAGTCACATAATAAGTTTTCAAGGAATATATTTAGTAGCTGGCATTAGGTGGTACACTTTGGAACAGAGAGCTAATCCAGATTTAGGGCCACTGCCATTTCATTTTTATGCCCAAAAAAGGCTGGGCCATCATGAAGGCAACTCTAAGTTTCAGAGGAAGGGTAAAGTGACAGCAGCCAATGTTTTCTTTTCAGACACACTACGGCTAATAAACGGGGTGAAATATTATAACTCTGGAGGCTGTAATACTCACAGGAATCCTGATCCAAAGCTCAATGAAGTCAAAGTGAATCTTTCCATTGGCTTCAGTGGACTTTGGATCAGACCCAGGATGTGTAGCGTTTCTTCAGAAGAAAACAAGGCTAGCATATAGGATAAGGAAACAACTGGCTTCTGTACAGACTGGCCTGAATTAATTATATATTCCTCTAAGCGACTGGAGGAAGGAACAGTCCAGATTTAGGGGCTGGATTTCTTTTACTGAGTTTCATTGCCTGAGAAAGCATTATGCCCCCAAACTTTTCACAGTTGTAAAATACTCCTACTCAACTTCTCAGCAGAAAGTTTGACATGAAATAACCATCATCAGGCTGCCTCGAGTTAATTTTGTGTTGGGCTTCCTAGATTCACCATTACTAATTTTACCACTGAAAGGAATATATTTTGAGTGACAATCCTTGTCACAAGAATCATATTTTTGATGAATCTCCTCTACTCTATATTAATTTTTATGACAATCATTTGTGACAATGATCAATCTTTCAAACAATTACAGTGACAATCGTTTCCATCAGGAACAAGACATAATTGTTATGCTGCTTTATTCTAATCATTGACCTTGTTATCTGACTTTCCAAAAGTCACCATTACCTAAGCTTAACTTTATCTAGCTGTAAAATATCTACTACATAAATGGGGGCATTTAGAGTCAATGAGGTTATACAAGGGTAAGAATGACTCCATTTGTGAAACAATTTAGAGTCCTCAACAGAAAAAAATGTTACATTACAAGTTTTCTCATTAGACTCATGTTTCTTTCCTCTTAGTAACCACATAAATATTACCGAGGGAATGCCCTTTATATAATTGGTAGAGTTGATCAAAAATAAAAGGCGTTTCCCCCAACATTTGAAATTTCAAAATTGTTTTTGTTTTGAAGAGCTTTTTCCAAAAATGTCAGTTTTTCCCCTGAAATTTGTATTCTGAATCATTATCCAAAGTGTTTTTAAAAACAGGTACAGCAATCATAAAACCACATTTTTAAAAGACAAACATTTTAACCTTTTTATATAAATATTTGAAAACTGAATCCCCATTTTTTTCAATACTAAAAACCATTTTGTGTTGAATTTTTATGACTAAATTTAATGAATGGATTCCATGAAACATGCAGAATTTCTTGTTTTCATTAAAAGCCTATAATGCATAATGTCTCATGATATGTTGACATTAGAAAACTCCCTTCCTTAATTTTTCATACTTAAACAAAAATGTATTGAATTACTGCTATTCTCACTATTAGTGTAACCTATTAGAGCTAGCACTGGTGCTGTACATATACTTCACAAAATGGATTCAGATCCTAAACCTTACTAAATATTTTAGAAATATGCACCTGTCTTTCTGTCCATCTGTCCACCAGTGAATCTGTTTGTTCAAGAACTCCTCCTAAATGATAAGAGCTAGGACCATCATATTTGGTATGCAACTTCCTCTTATTATAACTTAAAACAAGGTAAGGGTTTTGTTGTGCCAGGACAATGGGATATGCCTAGAATTTGATTATTTCTCACAAAATGGAAATGGAGGGGTCTGGTAGGAGGGAGAATTATAATGTAGAATGACCACAGGGGGCCAGCAAAGGGCCAGAGATGGGGACCAGGACAGCTATAACCCCCACTGGGCTAGCAATAGGTAGGGGTGGAGAAAGGGACAGCTATCTACTATATTTTTCAGAGAGTTTGCCTGTTTGTATGTCTGTGCCTGTCTGTCCGCCAGCTAGGGGACATGCACCTCTCCCCTAGCTGTACCCATTGCAGCTGCAGCAGCAATGGATAGGTGTTTCTCACCTGGCCACAAGCTGCTGCAGTGAGAGAGGGCTGAGGTAGTCCTGTCTTCCAGGAGCAGCCTGCATACTGAGCCCTTCATCCCCAACCCCACCCCAGAACAATAATTTAAATGAAGAAAAACAGAACTTATTTGAGTTAATGACCTAGGCAATGCTGGATAAATTTTCTAGTATTTACATAATGATTAAATGTAATGAATATAAAAACTGCTTATGCTTTTCACTTGTTCTTTCTCTTTAACGCTGATTTATAGTTGCTCATATAAGAGAAGGCCAATGATGAAGAAGAGTAAATCCCATTGTCATTACAAATCAAGCAAAAACTGACAATAGATAAGTCACATTATTTGTATGACCCTATGTGTCTTAGAGGGGTAGCTGTGTTAGTCTGTAACTTTAAAAAGCCAATGAGTGGTCCTGTAGCATGTTAGAAACTTACAAAAATATATTTATATTATCATGAGCTATCGTGGGCACAACAAAAAGGAAAAAAACCCAATTTAAAGCAAAGAAAGAAGGGAGAAGGGGAGAAAAAAAATCCCTGACAATTATCAAAAGTTGAGTATGGGACACTTGCAGCCTGTTCAATTAGTTTCATTTAGGATGAGCACTATAATTGACAGGATTTTTTTTTCTCCCTGTCTCCCTTTTATTTCTGCTTTCAATTTAGCTTTTTTTTTTCCTTTTTGCTCCACTCATCTGAAGAAATGGGTGTTGCCCAAGAAAGTTCATACTATATGTACGTTAGTTTCTAAGGTGCTACAAGATTACTCATTTTTTAAAATATATATGACATTTATTAAAAGATAAATACTTTCATCAAACTGAAAGCAAGATGGGGAAAATGATGAACTTGAGAGGCAATTTACTGAGCTCAATTTAAGGAGTTGGAAATAAATATAACTTGAAAATAAACTTCTATTCAAGATTTATTAGATACAGGCAAAATTCTTAAATTCACTTATAGTAAATTCCATTTTCCAATGTGTACCTGAAGCAACCATCATTAATCTGAAAACACATTGCAAAGATGATCAGTAAAAACTTTGAGGTAATTGTGAAGATATTACAAAAAACATTCTAAATGGAACATTTGCCAAGTTCTTAGTTGGTCAACAAATATATGGCCTTCAATTAACAACTGAGAATTCAGGGTTGAGTTTTTCTAACAGAAAAGCAGTATTATCCTACTAGGCTATCAGCTGACACAAAGAGAGGATGGAAAATTTAGTTCCTATTTCTGACAGAAACCAATGTGAATTTTATGTATCAAATGCCTAGATATTAAAGTGACAGATGCATTAGAAATGGAGAAATGCTATCTGTCTAGCCCCTCAGAATAAATGTTTTTCCCCCGGGTCAGGAGATAGTATTTAACTTGCAGGAGATAGCAGGCTATTTTAAAGCTATTCTAAAATTTCATTTCAGAAAAGCCCTTATATTAGGCCAAAATCGCCTCCACCCTGAAAATAATCGCAAGTGGTTGGTTGTCTTAGCAGAATTTTCATAAAATCATTTTGTAGATGCTTGTGGAGTAATGCCTCTCTCTTCCCCACTTTCACCATCAGGGCATAGGAACACTTCCTATTAGTTTAGTGTAGACTGGGGAAAGTATACTTGTAACCAGCTGGAGCTACTGAAGATCATTTAGACAGGCAGAAGTATTTAGAGTTTGCTCAGGACCACTTAGTGTAATGAACAATGTGCCATGAGATCATTAGTGATCACCCTTGATCAAGATCTTGATTTTAATTGTCACCCAAAAGATAAGCAGAGCAAATGGCATGTTCTCACACGGCCTCACAATGCCCTAGTGCAGTGGTCCCCAACGCAGTATCCACGGGTGCCATGGCAGCCACCGGGGCATTTATGTGCGCCCGCCTAGTGACCAGGGCCAGTCCGAGCCATTCTTGCGCCCCAGGCCCTGGGCGCCCGGTGCATGCACGGTGCCACTCCCGGGCACACAGCACATGCGCGGCCCCCACCCTGGGGCACCCGGCAGCCCCAAAAGGTTGGGGACCACTGCCTAGTGCAATGGTTTTCAAAGCATGGGTTGCAACCCAGCACTGGGATGCAGAATATTAAACATTGGTTCACTTGCAAATTTCTTATATCTCTTAAAATATCTTTCATTATAGTTTAAAAATAATATTATATTCATTTAAATGTCATGCATTTTACTTATTTCTAGTACACTTGTTTGTTTCCAGAGAGTTTCTTATGCACTATGCACTACTTATGTATACAACATAGCTGTTTTGAATGTAATCACTTAACGAGACTGCTTTCTGTACGTGTTGTTTGGTAATGCTGTCGAGACTTGAGTTTAAGAGGCTTAATCAGCAAAGTTTCCTCCTGAAAAATTGATTCTTTTGTAATGAGAAAAAGAAATTTGGAAACAAAGCTAGCCAATCCATCCACATCTGCAAATGAAAATACAAATAGAAGTATGTTGTCCATAGTGGAAAGTTCCCCTAAGAATGTACAGACTTCTGCCATGTCATCCTCATTTGAACCACCTGCTAAAAAGAACCAAATCATGGATGAGGCACTATAGTGATGCTTTATATATAGTTTTTTGAAATATGGTTTCAGTTGTGCTAATGCAAACCAAGAACTAAAGCCCCACTGGGTTATTGGCAGGGAAGTGCTTGAAAACGAGAGTTTAAAACCAAAGTTAAAAAGACATTTTAGAAACAAAACATAGGGAACTCGTTGAATATTTTAACAGGAAGCAATGGGAATTAAAGTGATCCCCAAGTTTTTAGTCACTCGACTACTTTATATTATAAGGCACAACTAGCTTTATGTTTGTTTGTGTACTATGTGGCAAAAAATGACCCTTCAATGGGGTTGCACTCACCTCTTTTGGGGGTCTCCTAGCTGAGTGCATGTGCCTGAATGCACACTCTCTCTCTCTCTCTCTCTCTCTCTCTGTTTATGGAGGCTCCTTAGTGACTCCGCCCTCCAGCCAAGTCACACATAATCTGTGCAAATAAAACAAACCCTTCTGGGGTACTAGTCCATCAGGGCCTCTTTCAGTGCCCTCCCTCTTTAATGTCTCTCAGTTTGTGACAACTCTACAACAGAACGGTGTCCCAAGAGAGCAATGTTTTTGCCCTCTCAGGGCCTTTCTGCTTCCAGTCCTTTGGTTGGGTCACTATAGTCCAATTCCTTCCTCTGGGATGCCACTTCCCCCAACTGTTGATGGGGACTTGGGGACACCTGGTTCTGTTCTCCACTCTAGGCCTCCTCCAAGGACCCTGTAGGTTGCAGCTGTCTGCTATGTTCATTCCACTGCTGCTCTAATTCCCTGGGCCACTTCCCCACAGCTCTGTGCCATCTTTGCCCTTACCTCAAGGCTCTGTCCTGTTTGCCATGAGCTCTCTACACTGCAGCTCCTTTTAAATGGCCTTCCTAGTCCATGATTGGCTACTTCCCCTGCAGACACTCTAGCCTTTTTGGAGGGCTCTTTACTGCCTTTTTTTAGGGCAGAGTGTGGCAGGACCACAGAGCCTCACTCCATCACAGCCCCTTACACCAGCTGAGAAAAATTTATTCTTTCAGCATCTCTGGATATGGTGCATACACTTTTTTATGAGAAAACTGATGAAAAATTGAGAAGTAACACTCTCAGTGATAACACAATGTCTCAGTGAATATGTGATATTGCAGAGCATTTGGATGCCCAGCTTATTATTCAGTTACAGTCAGGCAAGGATTTTGCTATCCACATTGATGAGAGTACTGATATTTCAAATTATGCAACATCGTTAGTTTATGTGAGGAATGTATGGCAAGATGACTTTACAGCAGATTTGCTGTGTTGTCTGACTTTACCAGCAAATACAACAGGAGAATAAATATTTGGATCACTGTATGCCTGAGTGGTTGGAAAATACTAATTGGACTGGGATAATTGCAAAGGAATTACAAGTGACGGTGCAGCAAATATGACAGGCAGAAATAGTTGAGTTGCGGAAGAAATGTTGAAGGCATCTGGTAATGATGTTGCTTGGAATAACTGGTTCATTCACCATGAAGCTGTGGCTTACAAGGAGTATTTCCTTTGATCTTATGGCAGTATTGAAGGAAGTAGTGAAAATTGTTAGTTTCATTAAAGGAAGCTCACTGAACAGCAGCCTTTTTGAAAGATTATGTACAGAAATAGGAGCAGCACATACTCATTTATTGTTTCACACTGAAATATCGTGGTTTTCATGGAGCAGGGCACTTACAAAGGCGTACAACCTCAAACATGAGATTCACATTTTTCTGATAGAGAAATAGACTAACCTGGCAAATCTGACAATGACAGTTGGTTAATAAAGTTGTCAAATCTGGCTGACATTTTCTCCATTTTAAATTAACTGAATTTGAAATTACAAGGAAGAGGCAACGATCTGTTTCAATACTGTGAACCAATACAAGCATTTCAAAAGTCATATGCATGATGGCAAGCATGACTAAAAAGTAATAGTCCGAGCTCCTCCATGTTCCCAGCACAGAGAACAGTATCAGAGAAGAAAAAGTGAATGAAATGGAAGTGTCTCACAGTTACATCTGACAGTGCTATCTGACATTTTTAGTCTCTGCTTCAGTGGAAAGGGGTTTGAAAATTGGAAAGAAAAGTTTTGGATGAAAGATCTGCGGCAACTCACCTAAGATAAAATACTCAAAACACCACACAAGTCACTAAATTTGTCATTGTTTTGGGAGAAGTGTTGTCAAAGATAGCCACTGTTAAGAAAGATCAGTGTTCTGTTGTTGCTATGGTTCACAACAACCTACAAGGGTGGTTAAAAACAACAACAAAAGGAAACTGACTCAATAGTGCACCTGCTATGTGGGTAGTGCTTTCAACCAAGTGATGAATATTAGAACGAGATCATGAACAACAAGCAGGTCTACCCATCACAAGTAAATTAAACTAAACCCTGATAGTCTTTTTAGTGTATTTATTCTGTATTTAAAATATTTTACAAGTAATGTTGATCTTTAATTTTAGCTACTACTTGAAGTGACGTGGTTAAAACTAGCATGTATTCTCCTTTATTGTGATTTAATGAAAATTCTAGTCAGAAAATATGATTGTTTTGGGTCATGTGGATAAGTATTTTTCTTCCATTGAACTCAGTGAAAAATAAGTTTGAAAACTACTGCTTTGATGTCCATCTTCTCCACTGGTCGGGGAGGAGGTATGACAACATATAGTGGTATTCCAGAGAAACTAATTCTGTTAGCACATTAGAAGCTCTGTATTCCAGAACACAGCCATTGAAGATACCATAGGTAAGGCTATGTCTAGACTGCAGGTGTCTTTTGGAAGAAACTTTTTTTGGAAGAGATCTACCCTAAGAGGTAGAGGGAGTTCTTTTGAAAGAAGAGGAAAGAGCACAGTTACCCTGGTAGCCACTCTGTCCATAGTAATCACAGCTTAAATGAGAGATGGAGTCACTGGTTGTGCTTATGAATCATGGACAGCAAAGCAGGAGGTGGCTGAAATGCAGCTGCTGTGGCAGTAAGCATGTGCCAGCTGGGACTCAAACCCAGATCACAGGAAAGGGATTCTTGCATGGTGCCTCTATGCCACTGGTGCACTGGCCAAACCTGCTTACTAAGATGTCTCATCCTGCCTTGGGCCATCGGTGTGGGCTGCTCGAAAGAGAGGTGGTGGCAAGTGTCTCCGTGGAGCAGACGAGGTGGCCGAGAGGTTAAAGTGATGGACTGCTAATCTGTGAGACAACATTAGAACTGGGAAGAGTAAAGTTCTCTAAAGAATGTTAACTTTTAATGGGAATAGAAGAGTGACAAAGAACACCTTTTTGTTAAAACTGTGCAAAAAATTGATAAATGCCAAGTATGTTTAAGGCCCCTTTGGCTTTTTAGATCTAATAATACTTTATTAGATTAATGTGGGTATGGATATTAATATAGTTTGATCTGAGCCAAAATTCCTTACACAAAATTACCTCTGATTGCTTTCCTAACACAGAAGGATGTGTTTGGTCTTTGTTATCACCTCATACTTTGGCAAATCAGATGATCTGCTGCAACAATACCCTTTCCAGCTTTTGTTCTTCATGAGAAAGTCATCTGTTTGTATATTTGCATGACAGACACACGTTAGTATTTTGCCTGTAGACTTGTGTAGCCTTGTTGATTCTAAGACGTGGCAGATACAAATATCTTTTCTTGGACTAACTTCTGTTGCTGGTAGGGACAAGCTTTCTTTCATACTTCCCAGCAATTTAACTTTGGTCTGGAACAAGAAACTAGAATCCAAGATAAATATAAAGTCAAGACCTCAATATGGTATCACCCTCAGAAAAAACCTTCACTACACCTTCAAAAGATGAGCCTGACAACTTAAATTCATCCTTCTGGTAGTCACTAAAAGAACATGGACTTAGCAGACATGTTGATTACACAGCCCATTACAACAAATTGTAATACACCCTACTTCCTACCAACCCTCCATTATCCCAATATTGCGGGTGTATTAATTGCCTATTTCATTGAAGAAGTATACTACAACATGTGTGAACCCCTTATGCTTGTCAGTCTGCCCAATCTTTTATTTAGCTAGGACACCAGTTTCCTTCTAAAAATCTGAAGAATTGTTCTGTGAAGGTCAAAGCTTGTCCCTCTCACCAACAAGAAACAGTCCTGCAAAAAACATTACCTCACCCACCTTTCTTCTCTCAATATTTTGTCTGGCATACATGCAATGGAAATCTCCAATGGTTTCCTTAATTTTTGACAACATTCATTTTCTCAACAGAAGGCTTATTGGAAAACAACGGAACACATTTTAGAATGCCACTATCAAAATAATTATAGGTGTATGGCAGAATAGAATCACTATAGTAACCAGGCAATTCAGTAGCATCCCAGGGGCCCATCAGAGAGTTTATTTTTAATTTTAAGAACAGAACACACAAAGGATAACCACTCCTGAGCTGCCCCCAAAGATGGACCTAAAAGCAAATATCTTTCAGGATTCCTTTATTACTAACGTGGGAGGGACGATCAGAGGCTTCACATTACTCACGAGATGCACTTAAAATGTAAGGCAAATGCTCAGAAATGCTGTATTTGAAAGAAAAGTGGTTTCCTAATGGTTTCCCCAGGGAGCCCTACTCCAATTATAGATATTTTAACTGTCAGTTTCAGCATGAACACAAAATATTTTGTATTATTTACATTCAATCCATTTAACTAATTGTTTGTTGGCATAACATGAAGTTAAACTCACTGGTGCTTTTGATCAGGGCCTGTCCTTCCCCCTAATTTCATAAATTTATTTCCAGACAACTCCATGCAATATGTCATTACTGGTTTCATTTCCCAGTGACATCCCATATTAATTATTCTATTTATTCTCACCTTCAAATACATGCAATATCCTGATAGAAATGTAGCCGTGTTAGTCTGGGGTAGTTGAAGCAAAATGCAGGACAATGTAGCACTTTAAAGACTAACAAGATGGTTTATTAGATGATGAGCTTTCGTGGGCCAGACCCACTTCCTCAGATCAAATAGTGGAAGAAAGTAGTCACAATCATATATACCAAAGGATACAATTAAAAAAAATGAACAAATATGAAAAGGACAAATCACATTGCAGAACAGAAGGGGGATGCGGGGGGGTGGGAAGGGGGAGGAAGGAAGGTAAGTGTCTGTGAATTGCTGATATTAAAGGTAGGGAGAGTGGGATGTTTGTGAGTTAATGGTATTACAGGTGATAATTGGGGAAACTGTCTTGGTAATGGGTGAGAAAGTTCAAATTCTTGTTAAGTCCTTGTTGGCAAGTGTCGAATTTTAACATGAATGACAGTTCAGAGGATTCCCTTTCAAGTGCAGATGTAAAAGGTCTTTGTAGCAGAATGCAGGTGGCTAAGTCATTTAGAGAGTGTCCTTTCTGGTTAAAGTGGCAAGAAACTGTTTTCTCTTTGTGATCTTGTCTGATATCTGTTTTGTGGGCATTAATCCTTTGGCGAAGTGTCTGAGATGTTTGTCCAATGTACATAGCAGACGGACACTTTCGGCACATGATAGCATAGATTATATTTCTGGATGCGCAGGAATATGTGTTCTTGATCTTATAACTCACTTGGTTAGGTCCAATAATGGTATCAGCAGAATGAATATGTGGACAAAGCTGGCAACGGGGTTTGTTGCAAGGGAAGGTACCAGGGTTGGTATTAGTGTGGTATGTCCTGTGGTGGTTGGTAAGAATCATCTTGAGGTTAGGTGGTTGTCTATAGGAGACTATGGGTCTGTCTCCCAGAGCCTCTTTGAGTATGGTATCCTGTTCCAATATAGGCTGTAGTTTATTGATAATGTGTTGGACAGGTTTAAGTTGGGGGTTGTAGGTGATGACAAGTGGTGTTCTATTGTTGGTTTTCTTGGGTCTGTCTTGAAGTAGATGGTTTCTAGGTATTCGTCTGGCTCTTTCAATTTGCTTTTTTATTTCTCTGGGTGGGTAGTTGAGATTTATAAATGCTTGGTAGAGATCCTGAAGCTTCTGGTCTCTGTCAGTGGGGTTAGAGCAGATGCGGTTGTATCGAAGGGCTTGGCTATAGACGATGGATCGTGTGGTGTGTTCTGGATGGGAGCTGGATGCATGTAGGTAATTGTATGAGTCGGTGGGTTTTCTGTAGAGAGTGGTGTCTAATTTTCCATTGTTGATTTGTACGGTGGTGTCCAGGAAGTGGATCTCTCGTGTAGAATGGTCCAGGCTGAGGTTGATGGTGGGGTGTAGGTTGTTGAAATCTCTGTGGAATATCTCCAGTGTTTCTTGGCCATGTGTCCAGATCATAAAGATGTCATCGATGTACCGTAGGTAGAGGAGGGGTGAAAGGGGACGGGAGTTGAGGAAACGTTGTTCTAGGTCAGCCATAAAGATGTTAGCATACTGTGGGGCCATGCGTGTACCCATCTGCTATGTACATTGGACAAACATCTCAGACACTTCGCCAAAGGATTAATGCCCACAAAACAGATATCAGACAAGATCACAAAGAGAAAACAGTTTCTTGCCACTTTAACCAGAAAGGACACTCTCTAAATGACTTAGCCACCTGCATTCTGCTACAAAGACCTTTTACATCTGCACTTGAAAGGGAATCCTCTGAACTGTCATTCATGTTAAAATTCGACACTTGCCAACAAGGACTTAACAAGAATTTGAACTTTCTCACCCATTACCAAGACAGTTTCCCCAATTATCACCTGTAATACCATTAACTCACAAACATCCCACTCTCCCTACCTTTAATATCAGCAATTCACAGACACTTACCTTCCTTCCTCCCCCTTCCCCCCCCCCCCCCGCATCCCCCTTCTGTTCTGCAATGTGATTTGTCCTTTTCATATTTGTTCATTTTTTTTAATTGTATCCTTTGGTATATATGGTTGTGACTACTTTCTTCCACTATTTGATCTGAGGAAGTGGGTCTGGCCCACGAAAGCTCATCATCTAATAAACCATCTTGTTAGTCTTTAAAGTGCTACATTGTCCTGCATTTTGATGCAATATCCTGGAACCCTGATTTGTAGGCCAAAGATCTTTGGGCCAAACTTTGCAGGCCTTACTCAGTGAGGTCATCAGAATTGTGTAATGTATTTGTTATTCATAAGAAAGTAAGAGCATCTCCTCAGCTAATATAATTTGGCATAGCTCTAGTGATTCAATGAATCTAATTGTTTCTTTGTGCTCCCCATTGGTCCATTAGTATCCATTCATTCTCTTTTGTCTGCTATTGAAATAATCAATTCTTTGGGGTAGAGCATGTCTTCTGTTCTGAGTCTGTAAAGCAATTCGAATAGTGGGGTTGTGGACCATGACTGGGACTCCTGGAGGCTACAATCATACAGATAATAAATAATAAATACATCTAAGTCAAATTATAGCTGAAGATCTGGCCCTATTCATACTCATGGAATCACAGAATACTAAAACTGGAAGGGACCTTGAGAGGTTATTGAGTCCAGTCCCGTGCCCTAACAGCAGGACCAAGCACTGTCTTGATCATCCCCCATAGAAGTCTATCCAACCTGCTCTTAAATAGCTCCAGATATGGAGATTTCACAACCTACCTAGGCAATTTATTCCAGTGTTTAACCATCCTGACAATTAGGAAGTTTTACTTAATGTCCAACCTAAACCTCTCTTGCTGCATTTAAGTCCATTGCTTCTTGTCCTATCACCTGAGGTCAAGGAAAACAATTTTTCTCCCTCCTCCTTGCAACACTCTTTTAGATACTTGAAAACAGCTATCATGTCCCCTCTCTGTCTTCTCCTTTCTAAACTAAACAAGCCCAGTTC
Organism: Pelodiscus sinensis; assembly: GCF_052426305.1. Classification (NCBI taxonomy): domain Eukaryota; kingdom Metazoa; phylum Chordata; order Testudines; family Trionychidae; genus Pelodiscus; species Pelodiscus sinensis. The sequence continues at coordinate 293,132,282 of NC_143052.1, read as the reverse complement.
TTTCAATCTTCCTTCACAGGTCATGTTTTCTAGACCTTTAATCATTTTTGTTGCTCTTCTCTGAAACTTCTCCAATTTCTGTGGTATCCAGATACTCCAACTGAGGCCTATTAAGGCAGAATACAGCAGAAGAATGACTTCTCATGTCTTGTCCACAACACTCCTATTAATGCATCCCAGAATAATGTTTGCCTTTTTTTGAAACAGCGTCACACTGTTACTCATATTTAGCTTGTGAACCACGATGACTCCTATATTTCCTTTCTGCAGTACTCCTTCCTAGATAGTCGCTTCCCATTCTGTATGTGTGAAAATGATTGTTCCTTCCTAAGTGGAGTATTTGCATTTGTCCTTATTAAACTTCATCCTATTTACCTTAGACCATTTCTCCAATTTGTCCAGGTCATTTTGAATTATGACCCTGTCCTCTAAAGCAATTGCAACCCCTCCCAGCTTGGTATCATCTGAAAACTTAATAAGCATAGTCTCTATGCCAATGTCTAAATTGTTGAAGCAGATATTGAACAGAACAAGTCCCAAAACAGACTGCTGCAGAACCCCACTTCTTATGCCCTTCCAGCATGACTCTGAGCCATTAATAACTACTCTCTGAGAATGGTTACACAGCCAGATATGCACCCATCTTTTAGTAGCCCCTTCTAGGTTGCATTTCCCTAGTTTATTGATAAGAAGGTGATTCAAGACCATGTCAAATGCCTTACTAAAGTCTGGGTATCCCGTGTCCCCCACTTCTCCCTTATCCACAAGACTAGCTATCAGATAGGTTTCACATAATTTGTTCTTTACAAATCTATGCTGGCTGTTACCTATCACCTTATTTTCTTCCAGGTGTTTGCAGATGGATTCCTTAATTATCTGCTCCATTATCTTCCCTGGTACAGAAGTTAAACTGACTGGTCTGTAGTTTCCTGGGTTATTCTTATTTCCCTTTTTTATAGATGGGCATTATATTTGCCCTTTTCCAGTCTTCTGATATCTCTCCCGACTTCCATGACTTTTCAAAGATGATAGATAAAGGCTCAGATACCTCTGCTTTCAGCTCCTTGAGTATTCTAGGATGCATTTCATCAAGCCCAGGTGACTTGCAGACAATCAGCTTTTCGAAGTAATTTTTAACTTGTTCTTTTTATATTCTAACTTCTAGCTCTACCCCATTTCCACTACCACTCGCTATGTTAAGCATCCTGCCATCATCAATCTTCTTGACAAAAACTGAAACAAAGAAGTCATTAAGCATCTCTGCCATTTCCAGGTTTCCTATTATTGTTTTTTTCTCTTCACTGAGCAATGATCCTTCCCTGCCTTTGGTCTTCCTCTTACCTCTAATATATTTGTAGAATGTCTTCTTGTTACCCTTTATGTCTCTAGCTAGCCTGAGCTGGTTTTTTGTTTTTGCCTTTCTAATCTTGCCTTTGCATACTTGTGTTGTTTGCTTATATTCATCCTTTGCAATATTTCATCTTACCTATTGGCTACCTTCTCTCCAAATGTTTCCTACAACTCTCATTATCATAGGTTGGATATACATGCAAGCAGTAAAGTGGAATTATACTTGATAAGAGCAAATTTCTCCAATCTGACCAGCATGGCAAATCTTAACTCCAGTATTCTGATTTTACCACACAGAATTCCCATTAATGTCATTGACAGGGGTATGAATCACCACTCATGCATAATGCAGTCATCCCAAATGAAAAACATGCTTTCCATTCCACTGTATCATTAATTTCCTATTTATCAAAAGAGCGTATTCCAGTATTTATACATAGAAGACTATAATCACCAACGTCCCAATTTTCCCTTTCACTTATATAGGGATAAATCAGAAGTTAACTCCTCTGAAATTAATGACATTATATCACTATAAGTGATAGAAGAATCAAGCCCATATATGCCTGTGTCTTTTGTCCATTAATAGAAAACATTTAAAATAATCTAAGTACAGACTATCCATGAACTTTAAACATATGCTTTCCCCCTGATTTCTGCTGCACAACCAAGTGCATTGTTCTTAAGGCTTCTGTTTTTTAATATATCTTTATTGTTTTCTAAGACAAAGGAGTTGGGGGAAAGTAGCTTTCGATTCAACAAAGTGTTGCATGGGCCAAAGGGTCTGCCTGCAGAGATTTCATTGCAGTATCAGAGCCTATTTTTGAAAAAAATGCTCTTCTACATTACAAATATTCTTTTAAAAAAACAACTCAGGGTTATGTCTACACTGCACCCCCTTGTGCAAAAAATATGCAAATGAGGCAAAGCGTGGAATATCACTGTGCCTCATTTGCATAATTAACGAGGCTCCAGTTTTGCACAAGAGGCTTTTGCGCAAAAAAGGAGCCGTCTACATGGCTCCTTTTTGCTTAAAACCCCCTTTTGCACAAGAGCCGTTCTTTCTGAAAAAAAGAGGAAGAACGGCTCTTGTTCAAGAGGGGTTTTTTGCGCAAAAAGTAGCCGTATACACGGCCCCTTTTTGCACAAAAGCCTCTTGTGCAAAAATGGAGCCTCATTAATTATGCAAATGAGGTGCAGAGATAGGCCACGCTTTGCCTCATTTGCATATTTTTTGCACAATAGAGGGCAGTGTAGACAAGCCCAGAAGTATAGACTAGTATAACCACTCCTGAAAAGGACTGCACACTGCCACTGAACAGACTACTAAAACTCGGTACTAGTTCAAGAGAAGCAGAATTGGGTTCCCAAAGAACAAATAGCATGGCAGGGAGCTGTATTTACTTTTAGAAAGGTGTTAGAAAGGTGCCTGTATTTTTGATTGCTTGTTTTCACGTTAATTGAGGTACTGTTTATTTGACAGAACTCTGTTTCCCTCCCTGGAGGGCTGCTCAAGCTGTCTCAAAAGTTCAGATAGTTAAAAGGGGCTTCCAGCTCTCCTTTCTGTGTTCAGTGATTTCCCCTTTCAGGAAGGAGCAAAGAGAAAAAAGATGCTAGGCCCCTGGCCACCTAGTCAGTCTTTACCAACAGTCCTGCCCCTTCCCTCTGTCCCAGAACTTACTAACTGACTTGCTTCATTCCTGTCCTGTTTTAAGCAAGTCCTCCATTGGCCTATGCTCTGCAGCTGCTCCCAGGCCAGGGTTTTCTTTGCCCAGTGCTACTGTATGACTCCTTTTGTCTAAAGATGCGTCTACAATGCACCGTTATTTTGAGATAACCATGTGAGCGTCTACACAGCCATTCCATTATTTCAAAGTAATTTTGAAATAATAGACAGCTTATTCCAAAATCTACAAATGTCATTCTGTGAGGAATAACACCTATCCTTAAATAGCTATTTTGAAATAAGGCATGTATAGATGCTCCACCGTTGCTATTTCAAAATAGCCACTCACCAGAGCCATTCTAAGTTATTCCTCCTCAATGCCTCCTGGAACTCTAAATCGAGATAGCATGTCTACACTGGGGAGGCCTGCCTTGGACTAATTGTGAGGCTTTCCTGCAGTGTAGACGTGCTATTTTGAAATACGCTATTTCAGAATAACTATTCCAGAATATCTTGTTTCAAAATAAGCGTGCAGTGTAGACGTACCCTTAGTGAGGGTTCTGTAAACCGTATAACATCCTTGCATCTAGAGTTCTCCAGGGAAGCCCTGTGTATGTTAGACAAAACCTACAATATTACCCGTGTAACATTTCAATGAATATTAAACTTCTATTTAGGTGGCTGCAGAAAATATTTGCAGATCAGAATCTTAATACAGTGAAACCTGTTATCCAGAACTCCATTAACCAGAAAATGTTGTTAACTGGCATTGCCCCCAGTCACAATACTGTCACATCTTCAGGCACACAGGCCTGGCTTGGTTCACCATGATTGGCTTAACAATTTTGTATTTAAGAAGTGCTAATCATCTTGAGTTTTACTATTATTGTCCATTGGTTTTTCCTAGGTTGATGGGACCCTCAGATAACTGGAATTTTTAGATAACCGGAATGTCCTAATCCCCTAACCTGCTGGATAACACAGGTTTTACTGTAGTACAGCAAACTGTTGTTCTGGGAGATAAAAGTCTACGTGTTTGGAACCAGAAAGCCTGCACACCACTATGAACACTGGTAAAATGATTTAAAATCACCACTGCCAGGTACTATAAAATACACCAGGGATAAACATAAAATAGTACTTAAAACTAATCATTCATGCCCAATCACATCACTTATCAATCTCTAATCAATTCTAATCAAGTTCTTGTCTTCTTCACAACCTTCCTGTTGTGAACCTGACCGCTCCTGATGATGGGAATGAATATTTAGATTATGAAAATATGCCACAGTAAATGGAATTTAGTTCTTGACCTTGAGCGCTCCTCTCCAATGCTACAAATGCAGGGCTTTCTTATTACATTGAAGAGGAGGAAACTGTAAAGGCAGAATGTAATCTCTATTGATGGTTATAGAAAACTGAGCAGATTAATTTTACTTTATGAACTCTGAGCTGGTTTCTCCCAGCCAGCCTTTGAAGTTTCTACTCACACTTGATGCATTCAAATAAACAACCCTGGACCCAAAACTCTTCACAAAAATATCCTTTTTGTTTCTGCAGGGATCTCTGCTGGATTGCTGATTTTCTAATATACAACCAGGCTTTGAAGGCAAAGTCAACACAAATCTGTGTCATTCTCCCTCCTATGGGAAAGGTGAGCCAACAATCTTGTGCTTACTCATACCTCTCCCCTGTTCAGAGGGAAGGGGCTGGTTATATGCTGCCCTTTTTCCCAACTCCTGTATTGACTGGCTGAGAGAGGGGGAAATCCTGCTCTGTCCTGCTACAGGTAAGTCTGTACAGCAAGAAGGATTCCCACAGCAGTGAGTCTCAGAGCTCAGGAACCAGCCCAAGCCCGATTTTCTACACAGCTCTTTAGTGCCTTGGCTTGAATCAAACAAGACCATGGCTACGTCTACACTGGCATGATTTTCCGGAAATGCTTTTAACGGAAAAGTTTTCAGTTAAAAGCATTTTCGGAAAAGCGCGTCTAGATTGGCCACGGACGCTTTTCCACAAAAAAGCCCCGATCGCCATTTTCGTGATCGGGGCTTTTTTGCGGAAAATAAATCTCTGCTGTCTACACTGGCCCTTTTGCGCAAAAGTTTTTCGGAAAAATACTTTTGCCCGAACGGGAGCAGCATAGTATTTCTGCAAAAGCACTGACAATCTTACATGAGATCGTCAGTGCTTTTGCGGAAATTCAAGCAGCCAGTGTAGACAGCTGGCAAGTTTTTCTGGAAAAGTGGCTGCTTTTCCGGAAAAAGTGGCCAGTCTAGACACAGCCCATGTGTATAGACCCAGGCTGCGAGACTCACTGCCGCATGATCCTGCCTGTTAAGTAGAGATATCCTACAAGGCTCCTGGTCCCAGGACTGTTTTTTTTTCCAGATAGCAATTATATCATGACTATTTCTTCTCTCTCACCATCTGTAGCTGTGATTCCTTGGGTCACAGTTTTTGTCAGAACTCCTGTAACTGGGTAGCTTAGCTCTGAAAAATTGGGCCAGTATACCCCATTTACAGATGTGATCCTATTCCTGCTAAAGCCAACGGGCCTGCTGCCAGTGACTTAAATGGAGCAGGATCAAGTCTAACAGAAGGAAGATTTGGAACAATTTGTGTTCTCTTCTTCATCGTTATTAACAGTACCATAGATCAGATGTGTGTGAGTGGGGCTGCAAATATAGAAGCCAGTAGTAAAATGGTAAAAAAAAAATCATGTAGGATGACCCCTGTAAGGATCAGCTTAAAGTTCTGTTTAAACCCTATTTTAAAGGTTTAAGTGGGAATTCGGTGGTACCTAAGCTTGGTACTGAACCTCTGCTCAGGGGGAATTTTACCCATTGTATTTCTTTATTTTATTGTGTTTCTTTTTAGTCTGTGTATACAGCTCTAGGCCTTCTGGGCCTTGTCAAGATATCTGTTAGCAGAAATAAAAATATTTGTCAACAGGGCTTAAGGAAAATATTCTGTCTGGATATTCTTTGTTCTGTACATAAGTCGAAGCGACAACCCTGCACTCCATCATTGCTGCTGGGAGCTTACAGTCCTTTACAACCTGATACTAAGAATTTGCATGCGTGCCCTTAGCTCAGCTGGACACTTGCGGACCATCAAGCTCCTTCTCCCTTAGCCCTTTCTCTATGAGCCTTCGCTCCCTCAAGGAAAAACAAAAATAAACTTCTTGCATCTGCCACTGCCACGGTACATATAGTGCAGAGTAACCTGGGTTTAAACTGTTTCTGACAGAGCCCAACATAAATCCAGGCTTTTCTATTTAGAATTTCTGCAAAGGGATGTTTCCATCCTCAGATGCCTTCCCCACCATGCCTCAGTGTGGCTCAGATACGGCTGAACCACTTAACTTCAACGGTTTGGGGGTTTTAAACAAAAGACTTATTTCTAGCCCACATGACCCACTGCCATTGTCAGTGTGAGCTCCCCTGAAATGAGAGCAATTTAACCACTTATCTGCCCCCACAAATTCCTCAGTGCTTCAACAATGAAAAGCGTTTCGGATCAGGAAACTAAAAGGTGATTTGGATGGTCTTCCAACTATAATTCAACTTCAACCAGACTGATACATATAGTCTAGGCATTATGCCATTTTACCATGTAGGATATGAGGGCTTAATTGCTCAGGCACCTCATCATGTTCAGCCATGCATCAAAAGACTGATTCCAAGCTAAGGAAATAGACAGAGTGGTTTTACGATTGTGGCCTGAACTTTGGTGGTGGGGTGAGGAATAAGAATTAAATATTCCTGAGCTGGATTAGCCTTTGTTTTTGTAGTAGCAGAAGGCAAGTTTAGGCTTGTTTTAATTACAAAAGTGTGCTCATTATAATGAAGCCTAGCCCATGTTTTGAGTTGCATATAACATGCCACAACAAGTTTCCACCACTGGGTTGAATTTCCTGTGAATTGGTTGATTGTTCTGAAGTCCATGGTGAGATTTCACACATAGGAGGGAAAATTCAGAGAAGAGACCTGGTCTTACACTAGCAGTCTGTCTGAACATCCAGATTTTCACAGAGTTGGTATGAAATATAGTGAGCAAATCCTGAATTTGATTTCCCAGTCAGTGATAGAATAAGGCATAAAATGCTATTACTTCCATGTACACTGGGCATATTGACTCAACTGATGCTCACTGCTGAAAGGAAATCAACAGGTTCTTAATTATTCATACAGGGGAAGTTAAAATGAGGATTCTCTTCAGATCCTCGTCCCCATGTTCTGCCCAGACATTTCTGCAGCTAAAACTCCACCAAGCTGCTTCAAGAAGAAAAGGCGAGCAGGATCAAGGATCTCTTACACGGTCATATAGGGAAATAAAAATTCCTTATTAGGTGTCGATAGGGATTGTGTAGGAATCCTGTGATATATGTTTTACTATGCTGCTACTAATTCATTAGGATCTCTTAAATTGCAATCTTTTGATTGATGCTGTCACTATTAAATATAGATTAGCAGAAATAGAAAATATGTTCAAACACAATCTTCAATAAGCAGTATCTAATTAATCCTTGGTTACCACAGACCTAGACTTTTTGCTGTTACTGCTCTTCTCTTTGACGCTAATGTGTTGTACGAAACATTCTTGACTTCGGGTGCCAAGAAATGACTATTTATCTAAGCATAATTTATAATCTTTAAAGAGCAAAACATCACTTGCTTCCAAACAAATAAATAGACCAGCTATCAAAGAGCAGATTATAAACAACACAACAACACCTGGGTAGATAGCCACCAAAGACAGCTGTAATAAAGGAAAGGTTAATGATGACATCATAACTCAGCAAAGTAAAGTCTGAGAAGTTTTGCAAGTTATCAAAACCCACAATATTGAACTAAGTCACAGGCCATTGAGCTGTGCTCTCATTTGATCTCAAATTGAGCAGAATTCAACCAACTCTGTACTTGCATGTAAGCGCTACCAAGAAAACCTGTGGACTGTAGGAAAAGGTGTGCTCTAAAAGACATGCTTCTTTCTGAGCCAGGGTCGAACCAATAGGACGTCATTACACAAAGGAGAATCACTCCTCTCCTGGAGATGCAAACCAAAATCTCTGCTATGGCAAGTGAACAAAACTCAGCGGAGCTGCATCCATTTACATCAGCAGAGCATTTGGCCCAGAAGCTATTGAATTAGATGCAATACAGACACCTGAAACACTTGCAATATAGTATTCCGGTGGGACTTGTCCACAGGAGAGTTCATATTCTCAACATACTGGCTAAGTGTTAAGTTGGCCACTACATTCTGTCTTCTGAACCTCTTTGCAGTTTCAACCTTTGTCACTTTCCATCCTAAAATAAACTGGTGCAGAATAGCTACAAGCAAGCCACTCCTGGCTGCTTTTCAGTGGTAAGTGAGTGATCCCTCTCTATGAAGCTCTTTGAGATCACTCAGGGTACGTCTACACTACATGCCTCTGTCGGCAGAGGCATGTAGATTTGTTTATTCAGCAAAGGTAAATGAAGCCGCGATTTAAATGATCGCGGCTTCATTTACATTTACATGGCTGCTGCGCTGAGCCGACAAACAGCTGATCAGCTGTTTGTCGGCTCAGCGCGGCAGCCATGTAAATGTAAATGAAGCCGCGATCATTTAAATCGCGGCTTCATTTACCTTTGCCTACAACCCTAATCTACATGCCTCTGCTGACAGAGGCATGTAGTCTAGACACAGCCTCAGAGTGAAAGATATTATTGCACAGAAAACTATTATGAGGGGGAGTTGATAAAAGATTGAACATTTAAATGGTCAACAAGTACCTATGTAAGAATTATTTTTAAAATAAACAGTTTTGTAGAGATCTAGGGCATCTCTAAGTAGCAGAAGTTAGACATTTTACACAACTGTCCTTTTCTGCATTGCTTTTGTGTTTCTCTGAAGCATATGTTACACTTCACTGTCAGCGACCGGATACTGGACCAGATGAACTATAGGTCTGGTCCAAAACAGCATTTCCTATGTTTCACAGTCCTTTAATACATCTGTAATTGACTCTGTCTCATTATTACAGCTGCAGATGGACCGGAACTAAAGGTTTTTGAGCCAAATAGGAACTTTCCCAGAGTTTGGAGGCCTTTGAATTTGGAGGGCAGTTGTTTGATTTTGCAAGAGATCCCTCGGAGGATCAGTGGTCTAGTGATTAGCAAACCCAGTTATGTCCCCTCAGCAGGAAGGCCTTTCAGTACAGGTTGAACCTCTCTAGCCGAGCACTCTCAGGACCTGACTGGTACCAAACCAGGGAACTTTCTGGACCACAAAAGGTCAATATTGTCTTGCAGCATAACCAACACTTTGGCTGCCTATTGGGCTCTTAGAAGGTGTTTAGGGGTAAAGTAGAGCTAATTAACAGCACAGGAAACTGTAAGCCAGGACCGGTGGGTGTAAACAAACTTCATGGACCACAGGATACTTGCCCATGATAGGTGGACATCCAGCTATCTAAAATCATGCTGGACCATGGATGTTGTCAGACCTGAGAGTGCCGGACTAGAGAGGTTCAACCTGTACAATGGTGCCTCACTCAAGGATGGGTTTAACTTCATCCAAGGTTGCAGTGTCCTTGTCCTCTTCTTACCAGAGGGGGAGAGAGACTGGAGGGTTGCCAACTCTCCCAGATTAGACAAAGCAGGCACTGTTACCACAAATGGTGTCCAGTCCATCCAGTTGGGAAACTTGGCAATCCTAAGCTTATACCCTTCCTGCAGCAGGAGCAGTTGACCAGGGAACCCAGGCCCTTCCATTCCATTGGGCACGAATCCAGGGCCCTGTGAGACTCAACAGGGTCCAGCACCCTGATGTGTCCTCATAGTTACCTTTCCTGGGTCACTTCATGCCATCTTACTCTTCCCCACATATATCACTTCCCCCCATATATCACTTCCCCCAATAAAAGGTAACAAAAGAATAAGAAAAGACAACCTAACCTTCATCCCCAACTGACTCCCCACAGAGAAGCCTGACTCCCCACAGAGAAGCTTTGTTAGCATCCTTGTCCAGGATACCCTCAGACTAAGCCCATCTCCCTTCTCAGCCTCCCTCTGACTGACTGGGTTGCTCCCTTTTTAGCTTACTCTCCAGCTGGAAGATGTTCTGCAGGTGTGGGGCTACCTGTACCCAGTATTATCTTTTAACCCCTTCTGGCCCAGTGTGGGATTTGTATATGCCATTTCAGACCTATTACATAATGAAGGGCCAATTGCAAGGTCTAGCTTCAAACCATAATAATTTCACAGTGCCCCAATTTGGGTTTTGATTCAGTCCATCTCTACCTACAACTTAAGTAGCAGCCATCAACTGATTTGTTATAATTGGTAACGTATAGACAGTTTTAAAAAGATTTTGTCTTTCTATAAAAAATGTTGTAATTATACTGGAGAATCTTTTCAGTGAATCTGACATGACAGTAAACATTTAAAAATATGATGGGAGGGAGGGAGAAATTAAGAAATGTTGGCTAAAGCACAGCAAATATGTCTCCTTGCAGAAACCTCTGCAGGAACAGAAGTTGTCAGCTTATTAGAAGCCTGTGCATTATATGCTTGAGCTGATCCTGGGACAACAGAATCGTGTGCATGAATAAATAGACAACTGCAAAAAGACAAAGCAGATGTTCTAATCACCTCTTCTCACTAGAATCTTCTAGCTGAAACCTCTGGAGTACTTTTACTTTCACCCATCAGTAAATCAACATATCCACTTGACTGCCATGCATAGGCGTGCGCAGCACATTTCATTAGGGTGTGCACCCAAAGAATTTTTTAAAAATGTACTTTGACCCTCCATTAGCTACACCTCTGACCCCTGTTAACCACACCCTTGGCCCCCATTAGCCAAGCCTGTGGAGGTAACCCTTTCCGGGCAAGATGGGCACATGACCAAAAGTAAAAAGTGTTATGTGACCCCCCTCCCCAGGACTTTTCCCACCATCTTCCTACAAATAGGGATTAGTTTGGCCCCCACCAACACCCCCTCCGCCCCCATGCAACTATCCTGCAATTGCATTAACCCAATGTGTGTGACAATAATGCAGGGGTGGAGAGGCTGGGGGCGAGTGGGGGGGGAGTGTTCCTTCTAAGAGTTTCCTCCCATGAGCAGAATGAATTTTGTGTTGTGCACCAGTACTGAATTCATGTGGCTTGTTTGGATGTGCCATTGTGGCACCCAAATTATTAATAAATATCTACCATTCCACTCTGCTGCCATGTCTCCTCGCCTTGCTCCATCAACTCCCCTGGTGCCTGCTGTCCCCCAACCTCTCACCATCCTCTGCTGTCCTGACTCCTGCCCTTCTCACTGCCCTCAGCCTTCCTGAGACCTGCCCCCCTCCACTAGCCCTTCTCTCCCCGCTGTGCCCACTCCTCCAGTAGCCCCACTCTGATCATGTGAGTTACCACTCCTCATCCCGTCATCTAACACCTCCCTCACCTCTCTCCTCTGGTGCTGGTCCCTCTCCTGTAGGTGTCTGCCCTTCTGCTTCACCCCCAGAATCCCCTGGCACCTGCACCTTCCCTTACCCCTGCACCCTTCTGGAGCCTCCCCCTTCCCTCACTGCCCCTGCCCCCTTTGCACTTTTTTCCCTGATGCCCATCCCCTCACCACCCTCTGCCCCCATTCTCCTCATGCCTCTGTGCCCTCACACGACTTGCTCCAACCTCGCCTTCCTCATGCCTACCCCTTCTGTCAAGCCTTCTCCCAGCACCTCCCCCTCCAATCCCCAATGCCCTTACCCTCTCCTCTCCCAGGATCACCCTGTCCCCCCTCCCACTGACACCTCCCCTCCTGCCCTTTTCCTCATTTTCTCCACTTCCCCCCCTAGCATTTGTGTCTCCTCTACCCTATTCCTTTGGTGCCTTCCCCTTTCTTCCCCCTCTCCCCTCCCCCTCCGTACAAGCCCCTTCCACCTCTTCCCCTTTCTCACTGAGGATACCTCTGAGGGGGAGGGAATGCCAGTTGTTAGGAAGAGGCAGGTGTTAGTAGTGGGTGATTCGATCATTAGACGCATAGATAGTTGGGTTTGTGATGACCGGGAGAACCGACCGTATGGTCACTTGCCTGCCTGGTGCGAAGGTTGCGGATCTCTCGAGGCATCTAGATAGACTTATGTGTAGTGCTGGAGAGGAGCCAGTGGTCGTGGTACATGTAGGTACCAATGACGTAGGGAAGGGTAGGAGAGATGTCCTGGAGGCCAAATTTAGGTTGCTAGGAAAGAGACTGAACTCCAGGATCTCTATGGTGGCATTCTCAGAAATGCTTCCAGTTCCACGTGCAGGGCCAGGTAGGCAGGCAGAGCTTCAGAGTCTCAATGCGTGGATGAGACGATGGTGTAGGGAAGAGGGGTTTGGATTTATTAGGAACTGGGGACACTTTTGGGAGAGAGGGAGCCGATACAGGAAGGAGGGGCTCCACCTAAACCAGGGTGGAACCAGACTGCTGGCACTAAACATTAAAAAGGCAGTAGAGCAGTTTTTAAACTAAGAGATGGGGGAAAGCCAATTGGTGTGGAGATGTACGTAAATCAGATGGAGAATTCTCTTAGAGGAGAATCCATTGATAGAGATTCTCTAAGCTGTAGTCGGAAAGAGAGGAGGGGAGAGGACAAACCATGGGCCAGAGCAGACAAACAACCGCATATAAAGGAATCCAATGCATCAGGGTAGGGTAGACAAATAAGCAGTGGCAAATTTTTAAAGTGCTTCTACACAAATGCTAGGAGTCTGACTAATAAGATGGGTGAACTAGAGTACCTCATATTAAAGGAGGCGATTGACATAATAGGCATCACTGAAACCTGGTGGAATGAGGAAAACCTGTGGGACACAATCATATCGGGATATAAAATATATCGACAGGATAGAGCAGGCCAGGTGGGTGGCAGAGTGGCACTGTATGCGAAAGATACTGTAGAATCAAATGAAATAAAAATATTAAATGAATCAACATGTTCAATAGAATCACTATGGATAGTAATTCCATGCTCCAATAATAAAAAATTAGCAGTAGGGATATATTACCGACCACCTGACCAGGACAGCGATACTGACATTGAAATGCTGAGGGAGATTAGAGAGGCTACCAAAATAAAGAACCCTATAATAATGGGGGATTTTAATTATCCCCATATTGACTGGGTACATGTCACCTCAGGAAGAGAAGCAGAGATAAAATTTCTCAATGGCTTAAATGACTGCTTCTTGGAGCAGCTGGTACAGGAACCCACAAGGGGAGAGGCAATTCTCGATTTAGTTCTGAGTGCAGCACAGGATCAGGTCCAGGAGATAACCGTTACAGGACCGCTTGGGAATAGTGACCATAATATAATAACATTCCTGTGGTGGGAAGAACACCTCAGCAGTCCAGCACTCTGGCATTTAATTTCAAAAAGGGGAATTACTCAAAAATGAGGAGGTTAGTTAAACAGAAATTAAAAGACACAATGACTAGAGCCAAATCCCTTCAAGCTGCATGGAAACTTTTTAAAGACACCATAATAGACGCCCAACTTAACTGTATACCCCAAATTAAAAAACATAGCAAGAGACCTAAAAAAGAGTCACCAGGGCTTAACCACCATGTAAAAGAAGCAGTGAGGGACAAAAAGGTATCTTTTAAGAAGTGGCAGTCCAATCCTAGTGAGATAAATAGAAAGAAACATAAACACTGTCAAATCAAGTGTAAAAATCTAATAAGAAAAGCAAAAAAAGATTTTGAGGAACAGCTAGCCAAAAACTCAAAAAGAAATAACAAAATGTTTTTTAAGTTCATTAGAAGCAGGAAGCCTGCTAAAAAACCTGTGGGTCCCCTAGACGATCGAGATATAAAAGGAGCAATCAAAGACGATAAAGCCATTGTGGATAAACTAAATGATTTCTTTGCTTCAGTCTTCACGGCTGAGTACATTAGGGAGATTCCCAAATCTGCACCATCCTTTGTGGGTGATGACCCTGAGGAACTGTCCCGGATTGAAGTGTCATTAGAGGAGGTTTTGGAACAAATAGAGAAACTTAACGTTAACAAATCTCCGGGATCAGATGGCATTCATCCAAGGGTTCTAAAATAACTCAAATGGGAAATTGCTGAACTATTATCTGTGGTTTGTAACCTATCTTTTAAATTGGCTTCCGTACCTAATGACTGGAAGGTAGCCAACATGACACCAATATTTAAAAAGGGCTCTAGAGGCGATCCTGGCAATTACAGACCTGTAAGTCTAACTTCGGTACCAGGCAAATTAGTCGAAACAATAGTAAAGAATAAAATTGTGAGGTACGTAGAAGAACATAATTTGTTGGACAAAAGTCAGCATGGTTTCTGTAAAGGGAAATCATGTCTTACTAATCTATTAGATTTCTTTGAAGGGGTTAACAAACATTCGGACAAGGGGGATCCAGTAGATATAGTATACTTAGATTTTCAGAAAGCCTTTGACAAGGTCCCTCACCAAAGGCTCTTGTGTAAATTACATTGCCATGGGATAAGAGAGAAGGTCCTTTCTTGGATCGAGAACTGGTTAAAAGACAAGAAACAAAGGGTAGGAATAAGTGGAAAATTTTCAGAATGGAGAGGGGTAACTAGTGGTGTCCCCCAAGGGTCAGTCCTGGGATCAATCCTTTTCAACTTATTCATAAATGATCTGGAGAAAGGGATAAGCAGAGAGGTGGTAAAGTTTGCGGATGATACCAAACTGTTTAGGATAGTCAAGACAGAAGCAGACTGTGAGGGACTCCAAAAAGATCTCACCAAACTGAGTGATTGGGCAACAAAATGGCAAATGAAATTTAATGTGGATAAGTGTAAAGTAATGCACATCGGGAAAAATAACCCCAACTATACATACAGTATGATGGGGGCTAATTTGGCTACGACAAATCAGGAAAGAGATCTTGGAGTTATCGTGGATAGTTCTCTGAAAACTTTCACACAAAGTGCAGCGGCGGTCAAAAAGGCAAATAGGATGCTAGGAATTATTAAGAAAGGAATAGAAAATAAGCACAGAATATCTTACTGCCCCTGTATAAAACTATGGTACGCCCACATCTTGAATACTGTGTACAGATGTGGTCTCCTCACCTCAAAAAAGATATTTTGGCCTTGGAAAGGGTTCAGAAAAGGGCAACTAAAATGATTAGGGGTTTGGAATGGGTCCCATATGAAGAGAGGTTAAAGCGACTGGGACTTTTCAGTTTAGAAAAGAGAAGACCGAGGGGGGATATGATAGAGGTCTATAAAATTATGAGTGGTGTGGAGAGGGCAGATAAAGAAAAGTTATTTATTAGTTCCCATAATAGAAAAACTAGAGGACACCAATTAAATTAATGGGTAGCAGGTTTAAAACTAATAAAAGAAAGTTCTTCACACAGCGTGTTGTCAACCTGTGGAACTCCTTGCCAGGGGAGGCTGTGAAGGCTAGGACTATAACAGAGTTTAAAGAGAAGCTAGATAATTGCATGGAGGTTAGGTCCATAAAAGCCAGGGGATAGAAATGGTGTCCCTGGCCTCTGTTTGTCAGAGGCTGGAGAAGGATGGCAGGAGACAAATCGCTTGATCATTGTCTTCAGTCCACCCTCTTTGGGGCACCTGGTGCTGGCCGCTATCGGCAGACAGGATACTGGGCTGGATGGACCTTTGGTCTGACCCAGTACGGCCGTTCTTATGTTCTTATGTTCTTATGTTATGTTCCTCCTCCACCCTCCTCCACCGCAAAAGCCCCTTCCCCTTCCACCCCTTCCTCTTATTTCCCCCCACCCCCGGTTCCTTACTTTCAGCCTGTGCCTTACAGCTTTCAGGACTGGAGTCAGAGCCAGCCCAAGCTGCATGGCCGGGTGGGGGCGCCCCCAGGGCATCGCGCTTTGCTGCAGGGCTGGGCACCACACGGTGCTGCAGGACAGGGATGCACCCAGGGCGCCACGAGGTGCTGCAGGGCCGGGTGCTGCCGGAACACGTGGGGACGCCCCTGGGGCACCACACGGTGCTGCAGGGTGGGACTTAGGCCGCAAAAATGTCTCGGGCCACCGTCTGTAGTCGGGCCCCAGCTGCTTTTGGAGCTGGGGCGCTGTGTTTTAAAGTTCCTGGTGTTTCCCCTCTCACCTGTTGCGCAGTGTTTGAGGATGCCGCACATGCGCTCCCTCTGCCCCACAGTGCCCAGTAGGTGGCTGTGGGGAATTTAAAGTGAGGCGCTGTGGCGCTCTGTCACACATCCCCTTTTTCCTCCAGCAGCTGCACACCTATGCTGCCATGTGGACATTTTCAAGACAGTGGGCAAACTTCAAAACTCCCACCACTGTTACTAAGGAAAAGAGAGTCCTTTGCATTGCAAAAGTATCCCTTATTAATTTCTGACTGGTGTTCATAACTGTATTATTGCATTACATCTGCTAGAAAATGAAATTAAAATAGAATTTAAAGTGAATTTCAGGAAAAATGCTCTAAAACAGTGAAGTTTATTAACCTGAGGAGTAATCTCCCAAGGGGCATAATGGGAGCTCTATTACTTGGACAATTTAAAACTGGCCTAAAATACTTGAAAATATATTATAGAGAATAATTGTGTGCTATGTCCCTCTTTTGCACTGACAGGAACAAGGGAGATTGTGTGAATTTAAAAGCTTAAAATCTTTTTATTCCCCAGTTTCTGGGATTTCTATGGTTTGATTCCAGCAAAATATACTTAAATGTTGTGTTAGATCAGGGCCTATATGACACTACATAAAGATTTAATACTGAGCCTGGAAATTTATTTCAGCCTCCTCTGCTTCTATTAACTCATATCAAATAACTGGCAATATTGTTTATTCCTGAGAGATTTAAACATATTTACAGTATAGTAGGTACTATATGAGTGAGAAAGCTTTTAAGTAAGCCCCAAGGAAAATAATATTTTCTTTACATCATTATTAAAAACATTTTAGCTTCTAAAGAAGTACTACAAAACAGAGACACAAAGCCACTACATTATGATTTTGCACTGTTAAGCTATTTTACAGATAGATTCTAGTCATAGAGAATAGAGAG
This sequence comes from Pelodiscus sinensis, assembly GCF_052426305.1. Taxonomy (NCBI): domain Eukaryota; kingdom Metazoa; phylum Chordata; order Testudines; family Trionychidae; genus Pelodiscus; species Pelodiscus sinensis. The sequence goes on along the minus strand of NC_143052.1, from coordinate 293,115,235 downwards.
CGCCTTGAGAATATATTAATTTTGCTTATAAGCAGTCCCTAGAAAGTACATTTAGAAAATGTTATATTTGAATATATGCCAACTGCTGCCCTTACTATCTGTGCCTTGTGCCTTAGCGGAATTGGCATGTCTGTTGTCCTTTTACCTAGTGAATTTTATCCAACAAGAATTGAAACTGTGTGTTGCTATGGAGACGAATCAACAGAAATGTCATCGTGATGCCAAGAATCAGTGGAAAGCTTGTGGCAACAACACCTGGCTGAGATTAATTTCTAGTTTATATTTTGAATAAAGAGATCAGAAATCACCCCAGGAAATTAAAACACCGTAGCTTGTTTCATTAAACAGTATTCCAGATTGTGATTGCATATTGGGTCTGATATTATACACTCATATTCACGTTCTGTTATGAAGTTCAGCAGACTGGGGTAGCAAGTCTTCATCTACCTCAAAAAAGTAAAATAGGTGCATAGTTGGTCAGTGGCTTTAGTACACAAATGCTGTATGGAGAGTGGATGAGAATAATCATTGCATTAATTAGAACAATATTTCTAGGATTATTGACTCCCCCAAAAAGGTAGCAAATGTAAGAAATTTGATACCTTTATTGAGCTACCACATTGGCTGTCCTGTCGTCTTTAAATACATTGAGCTTCTGCAGATATTGGCAACATTTAGAGCAGGGGGTTCTCAACCTTTTTCTTGATGAAGCATTTGCGGAAAAGAGTGTCTAGATTGGCACGGATGCTTTTCCGCAAAAGCACTTTTTGTGGAAAAGCGTCTGTGCCAATCTAGACACGGTTTTGTGCAAGAAAGCCCAAAATTGTTTTTTGCGCAAAACAATACCGCATTGTCTACACTGGCCCTCTTGCACAAAAGCATTTGCGCAAGAGGGCTTTTGCCCGAAGGGGAGCAGCATAGCATTTCCGCAAGAAGCACTGATTTCAGACTGTAGGAAGTCAGTGTTCTTGCAGAAATTCAAGCGGCCAGTGTAGACAGTTGGGAAGTTTTTCCGCAAAAGCAGTTGCTTTTGTGGAAAAACTTGCCAGTCTAGACGCAGCCTAGGTGTTTACAAAATGATTGCTTAACTATTTGCTCTATATTATCTTTCTGTTACAGAAATTATGCTGAGTAATCTACAATTCCCCAAGTTTCCCTTATTTCCCTTTTTATAGATGGGGACTATATTTGCCCTTTTCCAGTCCTCTGGAATCTCTCATCATCCATGACTTTTCAAATATAATTGCTAATGATGCAGATACCCCCTCAGTCAACTCCTGGAGTACTGTAGATTGTATTTCATCATTCCTAGTGATTTGAAGGCATCTAACTTGTCAAAGTAATTTTAGCTTATTTCCCCTCTCCCCCCAGTTTTAGCCTCTCATACTCTCTCTCTTTTTTACTAACAATCACTGTGTTAGACAACCAACAGCTACCATCCTTTCTGGTGAAAACCAAAACAAAAAACTCATTTAGAATTTCTGCCATTTCCATATCTGCTGCTATTGTTTCCCTTTCTCTCCCTCATTGAGGCTTACTCTATCCTTGTTCTTCCTCTTGTTTCTAAAATATTTGTAAAATGTTTTCTCATTACTCTTTATGGGCACGTCTACACTACCACCCTAGTTCGAAGTAGGGTGGTTAATGTAGGCAACCGAAGTTGCAAATGAAGCCCGGGAAATTCAAATCCCGGCTTCATTTGCAACTTCGGTTGCCTACATTAACCACCCTACTTCGAACTAGGGTGGTAGTGTAGACATACCCTATATCTCTAACTAGTTTAATCTCTTTTTGTGTCTTGGCCTTTCTAATTTTATCCCTACATACTGGCATTGTTTGTCCTTTGTAATTTGATCTAGTTTCCACTTTTTATTGGGACTCTTTCTGAGCTTCAGATCATTGCAGATCACCCGGTTAAGCCAGAGTGGTTTCTTGCCATATTTCTTATCTTTCATATGCAATGGGATAGTATGCTCTTGTGCCCTTATTAATTTCTTTTTGAAAAACTGCTAACTCTCTTGAATTATTTTTCCTTTAGACTTGCTTGAGTGGGATCTTATCTACCAATTCCCGGAGCTGCTCATGTCTGCCTTCTTGAAATCCATTTTTTTTAGCGTGCTGTTTTCCCTCCTACCATTCCTTCGAATCACAAACTCTACCATTTTACGATCATTTTCACCTAAGCTGCCTTTCACTTCTCAGATTCTCAGTCTGTTACCTCAACATGTGACAATGACACAAAAGAATTCTGGGCTCCTCTTCTGGGAGAGTATTAAGTTATCACCACCATACGAGGAGTTGTATTTATTTAAACAGCCCTACCTTTTTAAATTACAACTATAGCCCCTTTCAGCAGAGCTTTCCCCATGTCCTTGTGAGGTAGGGTGGCATTAGCTTCATTTTTCTGGTAAGTATGGCACATTAAAGAAATGAAAAGGCAGGTAAAATGTCAATAAACCTTTAGGCACCCTGCAGAACGAGATGCAATGGCAGCAGGTATTGTGCCACAGACATTTCCCTCTGAGGCACTGTTCCTCTGGTTCTCCCCCTCTTGCATTGAGCAGGGTTTGCAGACATGATCTGCAGTAGCCCTTTTTAGGGGGTGGCATATTCACTCCTACATGTCTAGCTCCACTGTTGAAGATAGGATGGGGGCAGTGCAGAGATAGGGCTCTTAGATTGCCAGGCTAATTGTTCACAGAGAGGAGAACCAGGTGCATGGACTCCCTTGTCATGCCTCCACTGCCACGACCTAACCATGTAGGGGTAAGAGAATCCTTATCCCTCTCTGTTATTCTTCTCCAAAGCCATATTAGGCCTGCATGATTTTAAAAGAAGACTTGGACTCCAAGCACTGAAAAATTATTCATGGACAGAGCAGTGAAATTATTGCAATGAATAATTACAATTATTACAAATGAAATATAATAATTACAATGAAATTATTCTCTGGCAGAATAATGAACTGGTTGATTGAACAGGTCACTAGCTCTAATTGCCTTTGCTATAAAGGGTTTGCCCCAGGTTGCATAGTCCTTTAATGGCTCTTATGGAAAGAGTATCAGAGTCTTGGCTATCAAGCAAATGTCCTCACCATTGGATAGTGCTTCCTCAAACTGACTAGAGACTAAAAGAACTGCATCAGTGGTGTAATAATTCACTCTTACGTGGTGTCCATGCATTTCAGGGGTGTTCTGTTTAATTTAGACCTTTGCCCTGGTAGTCCTCTAGCTATTATCCAGTGTGCAGACATACATTATTATTTTAATTATATAATCAGTGCCGAGACTCACATGAGATAAGTCTTCATAACCAGAAAAATACCCCCCATCCCTCTTCAGCAACACACTTTCCTCTTTGATGTTCAGGTATCTCATTCCATTGTGCTTAAAAAATTCACTGCTTTCTTTCCAAAATTAAAGCAATTCTTAAAGTTGTACTCAATTTCTACCAAATAGTTTTACAGAGGTCTACCTGGAAGTATGTGATTTTAGAATTTAGATATTTCTTTGCACCACTGTGCAGCACATGGAGCAAAAAGGAAACTGACAGTCCAGAAGTTTTTGGATTTTCTTAAGTCTGGTCTGACGCCTGGAATGTGATGGGCTATATTATAGGAGCCAGATAGCAGAGATCTTGTTTGATGTGCTTGTGGCAGTCCATATTGGTGAGAAGGCTCGCTGCTGCATTTTGTGTTAATTGTAATTTCCCATGAGCTGCTGACAAATACACTGCTGTAAGCTCTCTCTCTATATTTTAGAGTTCACCTGTGTGTGAGATTGTCCATCTCTGTGGCTGTCTATGTGTCCATTCATTCAAGAACCCCTCCTACATGGTAAGAGCTAGGGCTGCCAAATTTGGTATGCAGCGTCCTCTTAACCTAATGATCAGGGTTTGGTTGTGCTAGGAAAATGGGAAGTGCTGGAACTGGGACTGTTTTCCAGAACATGGAAAGAGAGGGGGCACAATGAGGAGGGATGCTAGTGGCCAATGGGGCAGTGCTAGTCTGCAACTGCAGCTCACTATCTTGCTTGCCACCAGATCAGGTAAGTAACCCCCTTGTCCCAAATACTTCCCCCCTCACAGCCCTGGGCCACAGTGCCAGAAGGGGGAGGGAGAAAGACCTGCCATACAAGGGGGGAAAGACTATGCCAGCTGAAGGGAGAGAGAAGGCCCCACTGACGGGGGGGGGGGGGGGGGGAAGGGGGGAAGGGGAGGGAGAAGACTCTACCAGCTGGTGGGGGAGAAGGCCCTGCCAGATAGGACCCCTACCCTGAGTCCCTCCTTACCTTTCACCCTGGCTCTTGCTCCCCCCACACCACCAGTCCCTTGCCCCGAAGGACCTGGACAATGCCAGGTAAGTCTTCTAGTCTATTATATATTTGAGAGACTGTGCATCTGTCTGTCTGTCCGTGAATTCATTTATTCAAGAACACTTCCTAAATGGTAAGAGCGAGGGCCGCTAAATTTGATATGCAGCTTCCTCTTATTGTAAATTAAAGCAAGGTCAGGGTTTGGTTGTGCCAGGACAATGGGGCTATGCATGGAATGTGATTGTTTTTCATCATGAAAAGGGAGGGCTTTGGGACAGTTATACTCCAGAATGACCACACGGGGGCAGCAAGCATGTTCCCCATGCTGGCCTCAGAGAGCATCTGGTAGCCGAGGAGTATGGCTTCTGCTGCCCTGGGCTGGCCCTGGGGAGCAGTCACTAGGCAGCCCCACCCTCTGCCTTGAGCCCTCCACCCTCTACTCTAACTCCTGCACCCCGTCCCCTGAGCCCCCCACTCCTCCCAACACCCTGCCCTGAGTCCTGCATCCCCCACAACCCTGCCCTGGGCCCCTTTTCACCCCCAACCCTGACTCCTGCACCCCCCATGAACTTCCTATCCTGAGCCCCTCCACATCACCAAACCCCTACCCTGACTCCTGCACCCCTCAGGCCTCCAGGCCCCTGCCCTGAAGGACTGGAGCAACACCAGGCAAATCTTGCAGTAGAGGCTCGTATTACTGAAGCAGATCATTATCCACTTACATGAACACAGATCCTGCCATCTTAAGAACCTACGAGTGGTCACACTGGGTCAGCACAAAGATTTATTGAGTCCAGTATCCTGTCTTCTAGCAATGGTCAATGCCAGGTGTCCCAGAGGGAATGAACAGAACAGGTAATCCTGACTACTCCCAGTTTTTGGCTAACAAAGGGTAGGGACACCATCTTATAGAGCTTTCACTACTATGGGTTGTGTTTACCAAGCATACCTGACTGCATTCTTATTGTTGAAAGAATTCTAAACAGCCTTCCCATGTGGTACCACTGACAGTGTCAATTCCCACCTTCCCCATGCTTTTCCTCCCTCCTTCCAAAGTAAATGGCTTGTCAGTATAACTAAGCTTTCATTCCTGGATGAAAGAGAGACGTGAATGTCGCCTAAGACCATCTATCAGTAGGGCTGCTGACTAACAGTTTTTTAATTCCTAATTTTTCTGTGTTCAAATTTGTTAGCTCACAAATTACATTTATGTTCAATAGCAGAAGCCTTAATAAGCTACTCTATATCCAACAGTGACTCTATGAAGAGTATCTGATCCTTTCTTCATAATATATGTAACCAAAGTGCAGACACAAATATAACAGAAGAGAGGGGAAATAATCCCATTTTATTGCTTTACAAGCTAAAACTCCTACATCAATGTTTCAGGTAAAAGCAATTTGTGAAAACGTAAGCTCCAGTATGATTAGAAACTTTTTAATATACAGAAGGCAGAGCCACCTAGTGATATGTCGAGTAATGTGGAAGAAATGAGAGTAAATCAGGTTCTATCTAATGCTGCTTTGACTAGCCTAGACCTAACATTTATCCAGCAAGCTGCTTTTTCAAGCACTCACTCCAAATTATAAAGCAAATCACCTGTCTTCTGTTACCAAAAGCCATAGGAAAACAAGACAAAGCCAGCAAAGGTTTTACAGGTGACAACCTTCATCACCGACTATTGGCGTTTTGGGTGGTTTTTCTGAGAGCATGGTATTTTTGCCATTATTCTCCCACCCTTCCACTTTAGCAGCTTTGTTTTCAAGGGCTGTCTTGAATGATTTCTCTCCAGCTAAGTCAGTGTTACATCACGGATGCAGTTGCCCCTGATTATGGAATGCTGTGTCAAACCAGAACATTTGACCATTGATGCTACACTTCCATTTTAATAAATGTTTAGTAATAAGGGAAATGACTCTTACAACCTTTCATTTCATGATGATATATATAAGGGTTCTGAGGCTGGATTTGGCTCTGTGCTTGATTTTGCTTCAAATGGGAAATGTATTTTATGATTAGCAGCACTTAAAAAAAACCTTACCGTTATGATTGCAACTAGGTGCTACATTTCCAGACAAGGGGATGCTGATTAGGAGATCTTTACACAATTACACAAAATCAAAATTTACAAGTTTATTAGAAGAAAGGTGCCCAGATGAGAAGACATTGAGTAATACAAACATTTTGCCACATACTTTTTAATCTTTTATTCGTTATTTGCAGGACCCTGTATGAAGTCTGACTTTACAATTTCTTTCCTTACTGATATTACTTCCCATTGGGTAAACACTAAAACTTCTCTCTATTTTGCACTCAGCTTGAAATTTTAATTTATGTCTTTGCTTGTTCGCCAGGCATCTTTGAGGATGTCAGGAATGAATGGAAATATGTTTTCTGGTGCAGGTGTTGTACTCTTAAATATGACATTCATCAGGTGGATTTTCTCAGGCAGAAATTTTATAAATGTCTCTTGCCCCAGTGACTAGGAATAGGGGGCATGGAAGAAGGTGTATCACATGTCCTAGTGTCTGGGAAGTAGAGGGGTGGTCCTGACTAGGCCCTGCCCTTCCTTCTTCTGCTCCCGTTTAACTAACCCCTTCCAAAGTTGTTTCTGTTTAGATCACAACAGCTTCTGCTCACTATTTACACCACTCCTTATTCTAGACCTGCTGCCATACTGCTTCTCAGAGAAAACTAACTTGCTGCAACTCATTCATGCTGATTTCACCCTGTCAGCACAGTTTTTGAACAGATTAAAATTAATTCCTTCTCATATGAAGAACTCAACAAATTAATTCCACCATCTTGTTTCTTACTCTCCTAAATGTTTCTTTTCTCCTTCCTTGAGCTTGCTCTCTTGAATTTGACCTCTCAAGTACCTACCTCATCCTATGCTAACATTTGTTCTCATAGGTCATGTATAATTGTTGTATTTCTTCACTGGAATGACTTTTCCCATGTAAACTACTTTCAACCTCCTTAGACTATGAACAAGTCAATCTACATTTTAAGGGTTTGTCCCAGAGTGAGCCAATGATGCACAACTGAAAGCATTGAGCCAGGCCACCTCCATTTTATGGAAAATCCTGAGGAAGTAAGAGATCACTATTATTTCTGTGGGGGTCTTTTTACAGAAATGCTCCAACATAACCCATGTTAAAAAGCAGAGGAGTTGGAAATGGCGTATCTTGGCATGTTGCAATATTTTCTATCTATTCTTAGGCTGTATTATAAGAGTGAGGTAGTTTTATTAGCAATTTAAATTTAATTTTCATACTGCATTACTGCCCAGATGATCAGGCTGTATTGTGCCACGCACTATGAACTCGCATAAAGTTTCTATGTGGAAGAGTTTACAGTCTGAAATAAACATTACAAAAGAAAAACATGGGTTGTACTCACTCCAAAGTAGTTATATGGCACTCTTGTAACCCTGGGGTATAAAGTACAAAAAATAGAATCCTGGCAATTTTATATAATTTAACAGCAGATAAAGTTGATTGGATTTGCATCAGTACCTTTTTCAACAAGGTTTTGGGGTTTTTCACAGAAAGTTAAAATCTGTTAATTATATACCTCTGTTGCCAAATAAAAATGTAAAAACTTGCTTTTCCTTTAACTCCATTGAATACTAATTTTTTATTATTTCTCTTCTGTATCTATCTGGTGTCAGTGAAAATAAGATGTGAAATCCTGTTTAGCTTCTTAGGGAAATCTCACAAGTAAAAAAAATTACCATCAAGTACAAGTAAGCCCTTATGCCTGGAATCAGTTCTTTCCCATTTGCAAAGAGTGAACCTGAATGCAGGGTAAGCTGAAAAAGTGGAACTTTATTAAACCCTGTATATTGCTCTGTCCATGTGCCATGAGACTGAATTACTTTAAGCCCCAGTGTGATGGGATTTATCAACCCCACAATGGACCGGAAGCAGTCAACCAGGGCTATCTGGCTAAGAGAGCCTCCCCAGCCCCCCAGCCCTGCTGGGCATGCTACAGCTGAAGGACCAGTATAAAGGCCAGTGGAGCAGCTCAGTCAGGGCTGACCACTGTGGAGGAAGGAGCTGCTGCTGGAGTTCTGGAAGAAGAGCAGCAGATGGTTGGAGCTATGGAAGCCAGACAGTGGAGAACGGCCATAGAAGCCCTCACTCAGATGAAACCAGAGATGAAGCTGACACCAGGAAGGCTGGTAGGAAGTAGCCCAGAGCAGGGAGGTAAAGACCTTGAGAGCTCAGCATGTTGAGGGTGGATTCCCCGCTGAGCTAATGATGGGACAAACCCACTGGTGATAGGGCCCCTGGGCTGGGACCTGGTGGAGAGAGAAGCCCTGGGTCCCCCTACCCCACCCCATAACACTGAAGGGGGGCACTACTGCTGTTACTATGGCCTCTGGATGCTACTGCCCTCAAACATGAAGTTGTTGATACAGACTTTGGCCACTAGGCCTTATTCCCCCTGAACCAATTGCTAGTGACTTGAGCTGCTGGGCTCTATTGCCCTGCGAGTGGGGAGTTGTATTAACTCGGGCTTCCAGAACTTATTGCCTGCGAACAGGGGGGTTTCTACAGACCATGGCTGCTAGGATGGAAGAAGGGACAGTGAGAGGACTGGGGACACTCAGGAATGTGGAATGAGCTCTGAGGGGCCTGACAAGCTTAAAGCCCTACCTCAGAGGGGGCCAGACACACAGACCCCATGATACCCAGTCCTTTCATTCCTTGTTTTCCTGGTTACTGTTTAGTAATACTCCTTCCAGTGACCATAGGAACCTCTGACTCCAATTCCTTTTGCACAAGATCCCGTATACATTCTTTTTTGAGCCATAAAGGGTCTTGCACAAAAGGGTTTGTTTTTGTTTTTTTGTGCAAAATGGCCCCGTCTACACTGCTTTTTTTGCACAAAAACCTCTTCCACAAAAAGGATCGGAAGAGAATATGCAAATGAGAGCACGAGATTTGCTAATCAGCATTTCATTTACATTTCCTCTTCTGCAAAAAACAAACAGTGCAGATGTAACCTGAATATCTTTTTAGGGCTAATACAGATTGATGCTGGAGATCCTGCTTTTTGTATCTTCTCTCCAGCCCTTGTAAGAATCCAGAACTTTTGATGTCAGCTCTTTCTGTTCCTCTTCCAGAATTCAGTCTAATGGGACATGCTTTCACTCAGACCCTGGCTATACATACAGTGCTGCAGCCACACAACTGTATCAGTATAGCTGTGCTATTGCAATGCATCTGGTAAACATGTTCTCTCACATTGGCATAAAAATCACACCCCCATGAGCAGCATAAGCTTAAGCTCTTGCACTTACGTAGTGCTGTGCACATTTTTCGAGAGTAATTTATGTCTTTTAGGGGTGTAATATTCACATCTCTGAGCAACATAAGTTTTGCTGACTTAGGCTGTAGTGTAGACATACTGCCACATAGTACCTTCATGGGTAAAAGAGGGCCATTCAACCAACCTTTGTTTTGTGATGTTCCACAATGGCCCACTTAGTCTTGATAGTTTTTTTGGATGGGTGGGGAAACCTGTGCCTAGGTTCACAAGTTCATAGGCATTTTTACAATTATAAAGAAAAACTTAGACATTACATGTAAGGCAAATGCGTGCGGCAGCTTACCGGCATTTCACAGAGACTAAACACATTCTTACAAGTTCAACATCTGTCTTGGACAATGCTAACATATAGGTGAGCTGGTCTGGTTTCCAGCTATTTGTCAGTGCTCAGCTGATTTCTACAGACTGGGCAACCTGGCTGGAACCTAGTCTACAAGCATCATGGATCCCGAGAGTTTGGGGCTGTGATTCCTTTAACTTTCCTCACATTTAGCTAATGGGAGGGCCTAGTGAACTCCAACATCTTTCCCAATTGAGTGGAGATGTGCTGGATGGGATACTGATCTTACATCACTTTTACCCCAGTGTAAATCCCTGCTTTTAATGAAATCCAGCCCAATTTCTGTTAGCGTGAATCAACTCTCAGGAAGCAAGTGTGGAGAGTAGTGTCAGCTTGACATGTTTAGCAAGATTGGCAGTGAGCACTCAAATGGAGAACTCAGCCTTTCAGAATACAAATTAGTCTCCATTGCTGCCAAGCTCAGGAAGACCAAAAGAGCTTGGTTGGGCCAAGTGAACACAAAGGCTAATTTGGCTACTTGGGGCCTTAACATAACAGCTGACAACTAATTGTGATTCTGTCTTTAAATGAAGGTTGTACACCATTTAAGTCAATTAAAAAAGGAGCCTACAGTTGCCTTATTTGTCATTTACTTATGTAACAAACTTTCGATGTCCATGTAACACAATAGAGCACTGATTCACTGCAATGTTCTCTTATATTTAGCACTATTAGCAGCTATTTGAGAAAAGCTACTGCTTCCTTTAGAAAAAAAAGTAATGTTCTCATTACCCTTCATGAATAGGATTAATGCAATGTTTGTATTATAGATCAAATAAAAAAAGATATATGAATAAAAAAGCACCCATTGATTTGTAGGGCTGTTTTTTGACACTGTAAAAGACTATTTATTCTTTACATTTTGTGAGCTGGATAAAATCATGTCAGCTTTTTGAATGTTAATAAAATACATACACTACGTGAAACACTACATTTCCATATAACTTTGCAAGGCACTAAAATATGGTCAAAAGTAAAAAAAAAAAAAAAAAAAGCAAAATTTGCTCACCTCAGTGCAGTAACTGTCGTTCTTCAAGATGGTGTCCCTGTGGGTGCTCCAGTGTTGGTGCTGGGCTTGCCCTGGTGCCGCAGAATGGAGATTTTTCTGGAAGCAGTACACAGCCGGACTGTGCATGCGCCGCGGCGTCTCGCAGCATTCGTGCTCTTTTGCCTGAGTGTGAGGTCCAGCCCCTGCCAGTTCCTCAAGGCCACCTCGGAATCTATAAGACATAAGAGGAGAACAGACTCCGAAGCGGGGAGGAAGGTGGGTAGTGGAGCATCCATAGGGACACCATCTTGAAGAACGACAGTTACTGCATCGAGGTGAGTAACTTCGCTTTCTTCTTCAAGGATGTCCCTGTGGGTGCTCCACTGTTGGTGACTGAGCAGCAGTACTCGTCAAGCCAGAAGGAGGGAAAAACGGAGTCCCTATTTATCTGCTGTAGAGAGCACTGCTGATGCCACCGCACAATCCGAGTGCCTCCTCTGAAATATGGCATAATGCTTAATGAAAGTGTCCTGTGAGGACCACGTGGCTGCTCTGCATATATCTTTCAAGGGGACACCCTTAAGGAAAGCCATCAAAGTTGCTGTAGCTCTTGTACAATGGGCCCACGGTTGAGCTGGGAGTGAAATGTGCTTAGAAGCGTAGGCCTCTGTTATACAGGTAATTATGAGCTTGGAAATTCGTTGGGAGGATATGGGATGTCCTTTAGCTCTGTCGGCTAGGGATACAATTAAAGGATCAGTCTGTCTGAAAGGACTGGTGCGGTCTATGTAAAAGGCCAGGGCCCTTCAAACGTCGAGCATGTGGAGAGTCGTTTCTTGTGGAGAAGCATGAGGTTTCGAGTGAAAAACCAGAAGAACAATTGGCTTGTTTACATAAAAACTGGATGCTACCTTAGGGATGAATTTTGGATGGAGTCTTTATTGAATATAGTATAAGGAGGTGTTGCCATAATAGCTGATAGCTCACCCACCCTGTGTGCTGACGTAATGGCAAGTAGAAAAACCATTTTCATAGTTAATAATTATAAAGGTATGGTAGCGAGTGACTCGAATGGTGGAGTCATTAAGGCTTCTAGGACAACGTCCAAATTCCACACCGGAGGAGTGGGATTGTGTGGTTGGTTTATGTTTGTAGGGCCCTTGAGAAATCGTTTTGTGGTTGGGTGGGTGAAGAGGGAGGTGCTGTTGATTGGTTGTCTGAATGTGGAAATTGCCGCCAAATGGACTCTGAGAGATGCTAATGACAGTCTTGTGTGTTTCAGGTATAGCAATTAATCAAGAATAATGGGCAGAGAAGCCGACTCAGGAGGTTTTCGTTTCATGATGCACCAGCAGACGAATCTGCGCCACTTGGAAAGGTAAGTAGCCCTAGTTTGTTGTCACCTGTGGATGAGGATGTGCTTGACCTGTGTGGAGCATAAAGATTCAGAGGGGTTCAGCCAGTCAGGAACCATGCTGTAAGTTTCAGGGTGTGAATCTGGGGGTGTCGCAGAAAACCTTGGTTCTGTGTGAGGAGTTCTGGGAGGGCTGGGAGCCAAAACAGTGTGTGTGATGACATGTGATGGAGAAAGGGGAACCAGTGCTGACATGCCCATGCTGGGGCTATCAATATGATCCTGGCTCCATCTGGCTTTACTTTCTGTAGAACTTTGGGAATGAGGGTTGTAGGGGGAAAGGCATATAGGAGAGGTCCATTCCAGTTAGTAAGGAATGCATCTCCTAAACAGCCCGGACCAAGGCCCGCCCTGGAATAGTACTTGCAGCACTTTCTGTCATGATGAGTCATGAAGAGGTCTATTAAGGGAATTCCCCAACGTTGAAAAACGTGGAGAACGGCATCGTGTCGCTCTCATTCGTGTTCCATGGTGGTGACGATACCCTGGGGGCAACAATAGGCCAAATGGCAGGACTTTGTACTGGTAATGGTCCATTCCAACAACAAATCATAGGAATCTTCTGTGTGCTGGATGGATTGAAACAGGAAAGTAGGCATCCTGGAGGTCGAGGGCCGCAAACCAGTCGTTGTGATCTAACGCAGGAATTATAGCAGTTAGTGTGATCATCCTGAATAGTTGTTTTCATAGGAATTTGTTCAAGTAGCAGAGGTCTAGTATCGGTCGCCATCCTCCTGACTTTTTCTGAGTGAGGAAATAGTGAGAGTAAAATCCTTTAATTAGCTCGGGGCTGGTTCTGTTGTCCCTAGTGAGAGGAGATGGTTGAGCTCGATATGTAGCAGGGCCTCATGAGATGGGTCCCTAATGGGGAATGGGGTGGGAGGGTTGGTGGGAGGAATGGCGATGAAGGGAATGGTGTAACCTGATTGAACAATTTCCATCACCCATTTTTCTGTAGTGATTTTGGCCCATTGATGGTAAAATGGCTTCAGACGTTGGTAGAAAATTAGGGTGTAGAGATCATTGCTGCTGTAGAGAACTGTTTGCGTGCCCCCGACCAAGGCATCAAACCTACTGCTTGTTGTTTGATGGGGTCTGCATACGGTTGCCTGTGTTTTGACGTTGTTGAGGTCTTTGCCATGAACGCTGGTGGTCAAAGTGCCTTTGTTGTTGCTGCTGGCACTGCTGTCTGACATATGGGCAGTCATATCTTTGCTGGTATGGAGTGTATAGTTGCCTTCTAAACAGTGGGTTATACATGCCCAATGTTCTAAGGGTTGTGCGGGAGTCCTTTGAGGAGTGCAGTATGCTGTCGGTCTTCACAGCGAACAGCTTTTCTGTTTCAAATGGCAAATCCTCAGCCTTATTTTGTAGTTCTTATTTTGTAGTTCTGTTTGTTTAACTGAAGTCTCCAGAATGTGATTTTATTCATTCACTCCCTTCTGTCAGAGGTGGATTTAGGAAAATACCACCCCACCCCGCCGACACGAGCCTTTAGGAATTAGAACTGTAATGGAGAATTCAAAGGGGATTTGTATGTTTGGGGGGTTGTTGTTTAACATTTCTGGTCCTTTTCTGCATAAGATTGCTCTGAAAATGTTAATCATAGAATCATAGAATCATAGAACTGGAAGAGACCTCAGAAGGTCATCAAGTCCAGCCCCCTGCTCTAGGCAGGACCAATTCCAACTAAATCAACCCAGCCAGGGCTTTGTCAAGCCAAGACTTAAACACCTCTAGGGATGGAGACTCCACTACTTCCCTAGGTAACCCATTCCTAGGTAACCACCCTCCTAGTGAAATAATTTTTCCTAATATCCAACCTGGACCTCTCCCACCACAACTTGAGACCATTGCTCCTTGTTCTGCCATCTGTCACTGCTGAGAACAGCCTCTCTCCATCCTCTTTGGAACCTCCCTTCAGGAAGTTGAAGGCTGCTATCAAATCCCCCCTCACTCTTCGCTTCTGCAGACTAAACAGACCCAAGTCCCTCAGCCTCTCCTCATAAGTCATATGCTCCAGCCCCCTAATCATTTTGGTTGCCCTCCGCTGGACCCTCTCCAATGCGTCCACATCCTTTTTGTAGTGGGGGCCCAGAACTGGACACAATACTCCAGATGCGGCCTCACCAAAGCCAAATAAAGGGGAATGATGACATCTCTTGATCTGCTGGCAATGCTCCTCTTAATGCAACCTAATATGCCATTAGCCTTCTTGGCTACAAGGGCACACTGTTGACTCATATCCAGCTTCTCATCCACTGTAACCCCCAGGTCCTTTTCTGCAGAACTACTACTTAACCGGTTGGTCCCCAGCTTGTAACTATGCTTGGGATTCTTCCGTCCCAAGTGCAGGACTCTACACTTGTCCTTGTTGAACCTCATCAGATTTCTTGTGGCTCAATCCTCCAATTTGTCTAAGTCATTCTGTACCCTATCTCTGCCCTTAAGGGTATCTACCTCTCCCCCCAGCTTAGTGTCATCCGCAAACTTGCTGAGGGTGCAATCCATCCCCTCATCCAGATCATTAATAAAGATATTGAACAAAACCGGTCCTAGAACCGAACCTTGGGGCAGTCCGCTAGAAACCGACCGCCATCCTGACATTGAGCCATTGATCACTACCCGCTGGGCCCGGCCTTCTAGCCATCTTTCTATCCATCTTACCATCCATTTATCCAATCCACAATCCCTTAACTTGCTGGCAAGAATATTGTGGAAGACCGTATCAAAAGCCTTGCTAAAGTCAAGGTATATAACATCCACTGACTTCCCCATGTCCACCGAGCCAGTTACCTCATCATAGAAGCTAATCAGATTGGTCAGGCACGACTTGCCCTTTGTGAATCCATGCTGACTATTCCTAATCACTTTCCTCTCATCCAAGTGCCTCAATATGGATTCCTTAAGGATCCCTTCCATGATTTTTCTAGGAACCGAGGTAAGACCGACCAGCCTATAGTTCTCTGGATCATCCTTCTTCCCTTTTTTGAAGATGGGCACTACATTTGCCTTTTTCCAGTCATCCGGGATTTCTCCCAATCTCCACGACTTTTCAAAGATAATAGCCAAAGGCTCCACAATGACATTTGCCAACTCCCTCAGTACCCTCAGATGCACTAAGTCCGGACCCATGGATTTATGTACGTTTAGCTTTTCTAAATAGTTCCTAACCTGTTCTTTACCCACCACGGGCTGTCCATCTTCATCCCATCTTGCGTCACTTGGCGCAGAAGTCCAGGAGCCGACCTTGACCGTGAATACAGAGGCAAAGAAATAATGTAACCCTTCTGCCAGGTGGAGCCAGCAGCAACCAGGGCTAGTTCACTATCTAGTGCTTCCTTTCCATCAATCCAACATTGAACGGACTCGAGCCCTCACCCAGTAATCTGGGAGGTGCACACACCACTCCTGGGTGCCTCAGGAGCAATACTTAACCCATTCAGAAACACAGAGTCTCTGTGTAGAACAGAAATTTGTAATGAAAGGAGGGAAGTCACCTGACATTAGAGAAAATATCACAAGAAGGATTCATCATCACAGAACTGTGAGCCAGACACCCACCCTAGAGTGCTTGGGATAGTGTCTTCTGCCTCATGTCCTTGAGTTCTCTTTTCTGTGCACCTCTCTGCTTCCCTGCCACACTACACCCACAGTGGCTGTCCTTGGTCAGCAAGGACCCAGGGTTCAGAGGTGCATTTGTGTGAGTTCAACTCCCACTCAGGGAAGAAGGTACCTTGGTTGATCTGACATCAGAGCACTTCATCTGGCTGGTCTTCCCACCAGTATGGTTGCTGGCTGTCCTGCAGGTGCTTTTATTTTTCCTGCTGCTGGCCAACTTTCTCTGCTGTGACGTCTGCAGGTGAGTCTCTTGGTGATTGTCAGCTCTTAGTAATTGTCAATTTTTAGCATGTTGGGTAGAAACCCGGTTCTCCCCCACCCTCCCACAAGTGAGTTCAGCTATCTTTATGCACTTACAATAACAAAGGGTCCTACCTGAACTTATTTAGCCCTGTCTTTGAACAGTGGAGAGGAACATTTCAAACCAAACCAGGGACATTTGGGGAAAGTCCCCACCTGTCCCAACCTCTCTTACTATCTCAGGGGTCTGGCATTCAAGCCCCTGAGGCTGACCCCCCATTTGGAACAGGTTAAGCATAGTTCAACTCCCCTTTTTTCATATAATAAAGACAACAGCATTGATAACATTTCACTACCCCTGCATTGAGTACTGTGATTTGTAGCCCAATACCAACCAAAGTTTTTCACTTTAAGCAACACAGCTCTACTTGCTGAGTGCTTTGGCAGACTAGGGGTATGTCTACAGTATAGAGGGGGTTTTTTTTTCAGAAAAACAAATGTTTTTCTGAAAAAAACTTCAATTACATCCACATTGCAATCATGTTCTTCCAAAAGAAAATCGAAAGAACAGAGGGGTTTTGCTAACATTGGTAATCCTCATTCTATGAGAAAGAAGCCTTTTTCCAAAAGAGCTCTTCCAAAAAGGTGCATGTGGACGGGGAAGAGGGAGTTATTTCAAAAGAAGAGGAAAGAGAAAAAAAGCACAAGTGCTCTGGTGGCCACTCCATCCATAGTAATCACAGCTGAAAAGCGAGATAGTGTCCACACTGAATGGACACTATCTTTCGAAAAAGCAGATCACTCTTTCGATGCACTTTTGCAGTGTGGATGCTCTCTTTTGGAAGAAGTTTTTTCAGAAGATCTCTTCCGGAAAAGTTTCTTTCAAAAGAAACCAGCAGTCTAGACATAGCCTAGGTGTGTTCTTATAAATACAGTTTGCTCCCGAAGTCTCTCCCCCTACTAGCTAGCTCTCAGGGGAGACTCATTAATATCCTGCTTATACTAATATAAACCAACCAGTAAGATACAAGCACCAGGAATACTTTTCTGTACTTTTTGCATAAGATTCTCAGCTTACTAAGCTTCATCAAAATCCTTTGCCCTACACAGTGGTGTGATAATGATGACAAAAAAGTTACATTTTGGAGGTGGGTTGCAATAAATAAGGCCAGTTTTACTTTCTGCTGTTATTTAAATGTCTTCATTTCAGCCTAAAGGTCTCAACCTACAATATCACACCATGACAAACATTTCTGAAACAGGAAGACTATTAAAATTTGAATAATTCCCTATAGCTTGGGTAATGATCTGTACCACATGTTGACCTAGAGGCCAGACTTTCATAAGACCTGTTAGCTTATTTGTGAGCAAAAATACCCATAATGCTATCCAGTCATTTTAAGTTTTCTATAAATTATCAGCTCAAGAATTATCAAATAAGGTATAATATTTTAGCTGTGTGCTGTACTAAACTGCAAGTGACAGACACATAGGTTAGCAAAATTTGATGTACTTACTGAAAAGAGACAAGTAAATAACAGATGTGTGAGTATGTAGTTAGAATTCTATCAGAAAACTAGGAAATATGCTAAAAATAAGATGTCTATCTACAAAAAAGGAAATAAAGAAAGTGAAGCTATAAACAACTGAATAAAATAGCCCAAGCTTTAGACAAACAATTCTAGCTAGACAAATAGTGCAAGATAACCATCATCAGGCTGCAAGCATGAATTTTCATAGGCCTGGTAATGTAGCTCTCTGTTATGCACAGACTATCAAATTATTTAATAAAATCCCTCAAGCTGAGTTATGTGTGGTCTCTTTAAATAAATAAATTCACTGATTATTAAAATCCTGGTTTATACAGACCATCTTCAGTAAACCTATTGCAAAAAAAAAATCAATATACAGGTTGCTGAAGTGGTACTAAAAGTGACAATTGTGTACTCCCCTGAAAGGCAGTACTGTTAGTTACACCGGGGAATGTGGCCTCCATGAAGACAGATTTTAGAAATTAAACTTCAGCGATGTTAATTGATTGCCAATAAAATTATAGTTTTGGAAATATCGTTTAGAGTAAGTATTTCTGAAAATGGCATTTCAGAAAGGTTTAGGAGGACTGAGACAATCTAAGCATTTATCTGGTCCTCATGACTACAGTAACTGAGTGCCTCACAACCATTAATTAACTTTATACTCACAACATTTTTGAGAGACAGGGAAGTACTATTCCCATTTTACAGATAAAAAACAGAGGCACATGGCAGATTAAGTGACTTGCCCATAGTCACACAGGAAGTTTGTGGTTCAGTCAATAAATGAATACAAGTTTAGCGTTGTATCCATCAAGCTAAAACAACATACTCCTGCTGATGATGGATATTGAACTGAATTATTAAAAATCTGATTTTATGTTTGCCTTTTTTGCTCTTTTTTGACTCACGGAAGCATTGCAGTTTGGATTCCATTTACAGTTGTGCAGAAGCCAAATAGAATTTTACTACTGTTGTATAACATATAGTTAAGTTTAATTGATATCTGTGTGACGGGTTAGATTCAGAAATCCCTTGGGGGTTGTCACCTGGTGACATGATCAAGTCACTGATGCCCATTTCCTCTTCCTGGGGCTCCCCTCTACCCTGTTCTACTGGGCCAAAAGCTCTGGTCTCCCCCAGCCAAGGCACAAAGTTGGGGTTACCGCACCCCAGAAGAGCAAGAAGGTGCAGAACTAGCTCAGCTCTGGGAGGGTTCAGCTACAGGGTCATTGACAGCAACCAAGAACCCAACCCCCAAAAGGGACCAGCACCCCAAATAAATCTATCTTACTCGGTATAAAAGTATTACACAGAGAAAGCTCATAGGGATGTCTGCCCTCTATCAATGGGAGAGATAAGTACAGTGGTTGCTTGCCCGCTCCCCCAGTAATAATTATTTACATGGGTCTTGATAATAAATGAAAGTGTTTTATTAAATATAAAAAGTAGGAATTAAGTGATTGCAAGTGAAAACAGACTGATCAAAGTAAGTTACTAAGCCAAAATTAACAAAACACGCCAACTAATCTTAATATACTAAGGGTATGTCTACACTACCCCGCTAGTTCGAACTAGCGGGGTAGTGTAGACATACCCTAAGAAACTTGTGTGCAAATTCTAACGCTAAATAGTTGTTCTAATTGTCTCTTTCACAAGCTAAGCAGTCTCCTAGCTTGGGCCTGATCCTTCCCCCTGTTCAGACTTAGATGTTTCTAGCAGGTATTTTAAGTGGTAAGTGGAGTGGGGAGGGGAAATCTCCTGGCAACTCCCATTGTTTGGTTCTCCTCCCCTTTATATCTCTTTTGCCAAAGGCATGAATTCTTTGTGCTCAGTTCAAATTTTTCTTATCTTGAGTGGAAAAGTATCAGATCTAAGCTGGGTTCCAGCATCAGGTGGCCTGACCACATGTCTTTATAGAACCAACCACAGATTGGGCCTACAGGAAAAACAAACCCATTCACAGGTCTTTGACTTGATCACAGAGACATCAAGTTCCTAAAGTATTCTAGAAAAAGCCTCAGTGATACCTGTACTAATAAAACAGGTTTCTACTTAATATTTCTAATGTAACGTACAAGAAAGATAAATGCACTAAAATAAAATATAAATATTTAGGGGATTTTTTTGACTCTTGACTGATATGTTATATGACCTGTTTTGCATAAAACTTCAAGTTATACATATTCATATACCAATTTTCATTAAGTAAGGGGGCCTTGCGGCAATCTGCTAGTTTTTAAAAAATTATAGTAATAAAGCACTCAAAGGCCCCAACTGAACTTTAGAGTCCATTGTGCTAGGGGCTGTACATAAAAACCACAAGAAGATATGGTCCTATTCCTAAATACTGCACAATTTAATCTGAGGCAAGATGTAACAAATAAGTATGACAAACAGGGAGAGAGAAAAAGCAACTATAAGAAGTTTACATTGCTACATAGTTTACATACTTCAAAACTAAATGGTTCTAAATCCTCTGGAAAAAATGTATAATAAAAATGTATAATAAAAAACAGCTATCCTCCACTTAGCACTAACTAGTTGGCTGATTACACATATACACATCATAGTAGAAATTAATCTTGAGGAAGCATTTGAAAGAGGAAATCAGTGTGTTCAAAAGCAACATCACTGGCAAAGGAGAGAAAGGACTGATGTCGAGATAGCAGAGAAGAGCAGTTAATCAGAAAGGGGCAGAACAGCAAAGGAGAAAGACAAGCTTGTATTCAGTACAGTAGAAAATGAGGTGCCAGAAGAAGGACCCAGAGCAAAGGGCAATATGGTCAGAGTATAGGCTGGGGAAATCAGCTTCATTGCATCGGTCTCACTTTTTGCCTGGAGATGTAGTGGAACGACATGATACAAAAGAATAGTAACATGTTTGATCTCTGCCTAAGATAGCTATTTTTAATTCATTGGAAGGATATTCATCCATTACAGCTGTTAGATCTCCAAGTCTAGAAATTTGGGCTATTTGGAGCAGTATTAAAAAATCTGGTGTCCTGGCCAGCTTGTGCATCTCCACAGAGAGCTGATGTCATAGTAAAGCATTAACAAATAACTCTTCATTACAGTTAAGAACATTCAGAAACTATCTTTTCTTATGACTATGGAGTAGCTTCTGTTTCTGTTATCATTGGCTCTTTTAGCTGGTTGTAGTCCTATTTTCAACATATACTGTAACTTGTCCAATGTCTTTGCACAAACAGAACCACAGTATAAAGTATTAACACGCAATTCATTCTAATAAAAAACCTGCAAATTACAGTAGACTTCAGATAATCCAGCACCTTTGGGACCCAGGGAGTGCCGGATTATCGGATATGCCGGAGTATTAGGAGGTACTCTGGCAGGGGGACTGTCACGAGTCTGGGGGGGGGAGTCTACGGGGAACGGTGCAGCATGGGGTGAACCCTCTGTCATTTTGCAGGGAGGTGGGGGAAGCCCCATGCAGCCACCGGTGACAGGCCAGCTGGGGCTGCAAGCTGCAGTGGCGACTTGGGGAAGCGGCGGGGCAGAGCAGCTGGGGTGTTGCTGGGTTGGACTGCAGCGCCGCTCAGGTGAGGGGCGGCACTGCGGGACCAACCCACCAGCTCCCCAGCTGCTCTGCCCCACAGCTTCCCCAAGTCCGCCGCTGCTGAAACTGATGAGCAGCGGAGTTGGGGAAGCAGTGGGCAGAGCAGCTAGAGTGCTGCCTGGTTGGTCCCACAGCACCGCCCCTCACTCCCCTGCTCGGCACCCAGGAGCACCCCGGCTGCTCTGCTCCGCAGCTTCCCCAAGTCCACCGCTCATCAGTTTCAGCAGTGGCAGCCGTGGACTTGGGGAAGCGGCGTGGAGCAGCTCCAATTGTCTGGCTGGCCAGAGCACTTCCAGGTTCCAGTTGGTGCCGGACTATCGGGAGTGCTGGACCACTGGATGCCAGACAATTGGAGTTTTACTGTATATTTTTTAAACAAACAGGGAATAATAGAAGCAAATAAAAACAAAGAACAACCCTTAGACTGGAACATAGACATAGAAATGATGTGTCAAATTGTTTTGAAAAAGGAACAATTCCATAAAACTAAGTCACTTTGTGTATAATTCATGAATAGGAAACAGAGCAATACAATATAGCATACAAAAATTGCCACTTAACATCATTTAATGTAAGTTTGTCCTCTGGGGTTGCTTCCTTTCTTGTTTATGGGAAGATGATGCTATGGCTGGAAATATTTGAGCAAGCCCATGTTAAAATATTGGCAACACACCAACATTCATAATTTTGCACAAGTGTGTTTCTGAGGGCAAGTTGTGCAGTCCTTTGAATTCTTATTAAGACAGAGATTTCAACTGCAGTAAAACTCCACTGGTCCGGCATCCAGTGCTCCAGCACTCCTGATGGTCTGGCACCATCGGGAACCCGGAAGTGCTCTGGGCAGCTGGACAATTGGAGCTTCTCTGTGCCTGGCTTCCCTGATTCAGCCGCTGCTGAAACTGACCAGCAGCTGAATCGGCCAGAATCAGCCGCTGGTCAGTTTCAGCAGCAGCTGAATCCGGATGCCTGGGGCAGGGCAGCTGGGGTGTGGCCAGGTTGGTCCTGTATTGCCCCTCGGCGCTGCGGGACCAACCTGGCAGCACCTCAGCTGCTCTGTCCCAGGTGTCCCCAAGAGTAGCCGGGATGCTGCCGGGTTGGTTTTGCAGCGCTAAGGCGCAGTGCTACTGGACCAACCCGGCAGCACCCCAGCTGCTTGCCACAGGCGTCCCTGATTCAGCTGCTGCTGAAACTGACCAGCAGCGGCTGAATCGGGGACGCCTGGGGCAGAGCCGGACTATTGGAAGGGGGGCTCTGAGGGGTCTGGGGTGGCATCCCCCCACACACCTCAGACCCCTCATAGCCCCCACTTCCGATAGTCCAGCATATCTGTTAATCCGGCACCCCCTGGGTCCTAAAGGTGCCGGATTATCGGAAGTTTACTGTACATATTTAAATATCTATCTTAAAATATCTGTTTCTATATTTACATTGATAGGTAGCATTGCTGCTGTGACAGAGCATAGAATTGATTTGGTTTTTACTTTCTTTACTTTTGCTCACATTGGGTTTAGTTTCCTACTCACATCTGAAGAGATAAAGCCCAGATTTTGTTTGCAGAAAAAAATGTAATTTGCACCATTTAAAAGTGTATGATGTAAATTTGGCTCTGGTTTCTTGTAACTTCTTGGATGAAAAAAAAATCAGTTATCTACTCAGAAATAAACTAAATTAATGCCTTTCTTCTTCAGTGACTTACAATCTAAATATGTTAGCTATGAGTAGTTAAGTAACCATATAAACAAAGTAGCTATTGTATACACAATAATAATTAAAATAATAAACAGTTTTATTGATAAAGCACGTTATTAAGTAGGTGCTACAGTTATAACTTATTCTTTCATACAAACACTGTCAGGTTTTCTAAACTCTTTGGGAAGGCATCACAGATAGGCATGGAACTTTGGTTTAATATTTTGTTGTCAAGGGTACCACTGGAAGACAAGACAGTAGAAATGTGGTTTACTTAGGCTGTAGTTTTATTGCATAGCTGGGGACTCTTCAGTTCAGGCTGTCCTTTCTTGGCTCTCTGTACCACCTTGAGCAGGGCTTTTCTCAGCTCCCCAACCATCCACTCCATTTGATGAAGGTCTGCCATCATCATGCTGTTAATTTGACCAGCACCATTTCTGGGACCTGCCTTCTCATTGTGTGAGGCTCAAGGGGATGGAAAAGAGGATATTGTCTCACCACTGTATCAGACATTGGGAATCCCTGTTCCTTTTCCCACCTTATTTAGGAAATGCTTTCTGATTGGCTTCCAGTTCCAAGTTATCAGAGACCCAGACCCATACTGAACAAGTATCTGCATAGGCACCTGCCATATTGTGACAAAATGAATTTTACAGTCTAACCTATCACTTGGCCCCTGTTGTGCTGAGAATGTGGCAAAAACCCTATACTGCCTAGCCACATGACTAGCATGAGCCCACAGCAAGGCCTCAAACTCTGGTCCTACTCTAATCCCACAGGTTGGTGGATGAGGAGAAAAGCTTTTCCTCCCAGTGCAGAATGGTGTCCCTGGGCAGAGGAAAGGGTTTATAATGGGGTGGGCTATAAAATGGGTGGCAGTTCATCAGAGTTAGCCCTTGGCAGGTCACTGCTACTATATTTACCTGCACCTCCAGTATTTGCCCATTCCTGGTTTATAAGGTCTCCCCCTAGGCATGAAAGAGTCACTAGGCTTATACTACACCTTTGTGTCCGACAAAGCAGCCACAGTTCCCCCGCCCCTCTTTCCTTTCCTCAAGGCTGCCAGGTAGATGAATGCCCAGGAGGAAAGGAAGGAAAAGACTGGGGTGTGGAGTGATTCTTAAAGAGGCCTATAGTCCTGTTGCTGATGTTAGCCCAAACAAAGCCTTTCCCCATTAAAGCAGTATATGGGGCATGCATTATGGATATAATATATTTTATAATGCAGCCCTTCCCTAGTAAGACCTGCAGTGTCATCATGGAGTATAAAATGGAAGTCTTCACACAGAACCTGATAATGTGGCCTTCTGGCCCACAAGTCTGACCACTACAGATGAATAGATACCTATTATTATAACTATTCCATGAGCTGATGACAGAATTCTTGCTACTCAACTCGGCTTGCTCAGAGTTCTTTTCTAAGGCTTGGTCTACACTGAAAAGCTAAGCTGACCCAGCTACCTCAGGGATGTGAAAAATCCACACCTTGGTGTAATGTACTTAAGCCCACCAAACCAACGGTGTAGACAACCCAAGGGCAAAGGAAGATTTTGTCCATTGATTTACCTACTGCCTCTTGGTGAGGTGGATTATCTATGCCTACTGAAAAGCCCCTCCTATCGGTGGAAGTAATGTCTACACTGACGTGCTACATCGGCACAACTGGAGTACTTCAGATGTGTCACAGTAGCATTTCAAGTCTAGACAAGCATCAAGAGCAATGTTCTTTGGTACTGCTAAATCACTAGTAGAAAATGGTCACATCAGAGAAATTAACTGATTATTTTCTCCATCCCATACATGCCAGATTGTATAATATTCTTATTCACTTACATGTAGTGAATACTTGAAGGAAGAAAAGTGTTAAAAGATAATTGAATTTATTTCAACTTCTCTCTAAATTAGGACATATGTTAGCATTCACGTCCCATAAACAGGTTATCAATTACAACAGACTACTGAGATTGACTGAACAGAAATTATGTGGCAGTCTATTGCACTAACACAAAATGAATTAAGGAAACCATCTTCTTTGCCAACATGACGATTATTCACTCATAATGTCTGACAAATTCTTTGGACTTGTCAGGCTAGATAAAGCAAATTCGTAAAAGATTTCTAAGACTTCAATAATGTGCAAAACTCGTAAATCAAGTGGTGACTTTTCAATTCAACCACAGGCTGTAGCATTTTTTTTAAGCTATTGAAAGGAGATCCACTAATTATCTGGTTTACATCTGGCTCTATGCAATAAAATATTATTTGGGAAAGTTTAATTGCCAGATTTGTCTTATTAACATTTCACTCCAAATAAAGAATTGTTTCAAAGCACAATGAAATGGAGCTCTGGAGAGGCTTGTACCTTATTAATATGGTATCACCTAGATCTTACATAGTGTTTTTATCACTAAATCTCAAAGTGCTTACAAAGCAGGCCAATAGCATTATCCCCATTTTACAGATGGGGAAATTGAGGCACATAGCAGTGACATGACTTACCCACGCTCACCTAGCAGGCCAGTGGCAGAGCCAGTAAAGGCACCCAGGCTTCTTGAGCCTCAGTTATATGCTCTATTCATTAGATCTTTGGAGCTTGCACCAGAAGAGCAGCCCACTGAGCACTCTGTGCTGGCTAGCACAGGGACAGGCTGGAACGACGGCACTGCCTAGTGCACATTCCGACTCACCCTCTTTGGGATGGTTAGCAATTGCAGCTGCTCCTCATATGATATATGTGAGTGTGTGAGATGGAAAGCTCATTTCATCCTTGCTCAGAGCCAGCTACAATCTACCCCCAAATAATTTCACCTTAAATTAATGTGCACACTACAGTTGTTGGGGCTCCACAGAGTTTGAATGATGCACCAAATGTAAATCCCCCCCACTGCATACAGACTAGTAACATGTCTGTTCCCTGGCACACCTGGTTGAGGTCACAGAATGGCATGGCCACTGTAGCCCACTGCATCCATTACCAAGGAAGGAACTGAAGCTGAACTAGAAAATTCCCTCCCTACCCATCCCCTAAAGATAGGCAGTGATCCACAGAGTACCTGACGTTTTTCAAACTAGCTTGTTCTGTCACTAAAACCTTTCTTTCCAAGTAACAATAGAATCACCCCCGTTATACAGATGGAGAAAATGAAGGTAGAGTGGTTTTATTCCTTAGCCTAAGATCACACAGCTACTGCGTAGCAGAAGCAGCTCTAAAATCTAGGGTTAACTTCTCTGCAATTCACAAAACAGGATCATAATTCAATAACCCTGGAAGTAACACATTCATTATTTATGTTTATAATTATATGTACACGATATAATTTATAGTAATTTATAAACCATATATTTAGAACAACTGCTGTGAGTTTGTCATCTATATTAGAATAATTACAAGCCATATTTGATGACAAGATATCACTATCCTAAAACTGAAGGTCTTGGAGGGGTAGCCGCATGTGTTTTTAAAGTTACAGACTATGAATAATCCAGTGGCACTTTAAAGACTAACAAATATATATATAGTATCATGAGTTCCAGCTCATCCAAAGAAGTGGGTTTTGCCCACAAAAGCTCATGATACTATGTATATTTTTGATAGTCTCTAAGGTGCCACAAGACTACTCATTGTTCATAAAACTGAAGGGTCAATTTTGAATTGATTTAGTTTGTGTGTTAATATATAAATGTATATATACATGTGGAATTCAGTAGAAAGGATGAAAATATAAAAGACAACTTGAAAAGACAAAGAAAAAGGGAAGTACTGGAAAGATTGTCACCAAGCATCTGACATGCATCTGAATAATCATGACCAAGTCAGTTTCATAGATACAAAAAGCACAGCAGATGGTCCCTGACAATTTACTTCCCATTACCAACAGCATCTGACAAAACATTAAATTTTTGTGCATTCTTTGCAATCTAGCACATGGTGGACAACTTCTTCAAACTCTTAGGCTGTGTCCAGACTCCATGCCTCCGTCGACGGAGGCATGTAGATTAGCCAGATCGGAAGAGGGAAATGAAGCCGCGATTAAAATAATCGCGGCTTCATTTAAATTTAAATGGCTGCCCCGATCTGCCGATCAGCTGTTTGTCGGCAGATCGGGAGAGTCTGGACGCGATGCCCCGACAAAGAAGCCTTTCTTCATCGACACAGGTAAGCCTCGTGAAACCAGGTTTACCTGTGTCGATGAAGAAAGGCTTCTTTGTCGGGGCATCGCGTCCAGACTCTCCCGATCTGCCGACAAACAGCTGATCGGCAGATCGGGGCAGCCATTTAAATTTAAATGAAGCCGCGATTATTTTAATCGCGGCTTCATTTCCCTCTTCCGATCTGGCTAATCTACATGCCTCCGTCGACGGAGGCATGGAGTCTGGACACAGCCTTATATATCCTCTCTGCTTTTGGAGCATACAGTAGTTTTGAAAATAGAACAGAACTTACTGTTGAAATTCATGAGCTTTCCACACTATGGAAAGGATCAGTTCGATTCAAGGACTTCCTACAGCACTCCCAGCAAGCGAAATGATACTGTAGTTAAGAGAAAAAGAAACTATTAGCACAGATATGAGGTCTCTTCAGATCTTGTAGAGACAGGACTTAATTCACTTTGCTTAGGGTGCGTCTACACAGCACTCTAAACTCGCAAAGTGCCTATCTTATTTTGAATTTATTTCAAAATAGCTTATTTTGAAATTTGATGTGTCTACACAGCACCAGATTTTGAAATAACGTGCTATTTCAAGACATTCCTTAACCCTTGTGGAATAAGGGCTACCGGGATGCCGAAATGGAGTGCCCATTATTTAGAAAAATATTTAGACGCGGGGTAGCTATTTCAGGATACCTCTGGTATCCCGAAATAGATATGCAGTGTAGACATACCTTTAGTGGTAGATCAATATTACACCCAAGGCTTGACCGCTATAGTCAACGTATAGAAGCCCTAGGAGACAAGTCAGATTATTATTACAAGCATCTTTAAGACACGGCACCCATCACTATTATGTCTAGATGAGCTACTTAAAAAGAAACAGTTACCACAAGAATAAGCAATAAGATGCTCCATGTCCTTCAATAACAGCTGACTCTGGTTCTTTGATCAGATTTAAGATAGCAGACAGCATCCAGAAGATAAAATCTCAGAACAATCTTTGGACATGGCCAAGTTAGGGCTCAAATTCTAGAAGTTCCACTTCCAAGAACACCCTATTTCCAAACTCCTTGAGTGTCACCCTGGTAAAATGTAGATGAAGAAGACTGTCCAAGAACAGATGCAATGGTGGAGTTTGGATGAGAACGCAGTCTCTAAAACTGTTGAGGCCCTGGCCATTTAAATCTTTGAAATTTGTGAAAAGCCTCTTGTATTTCACCCAGGGAAGACTATGAATTACAAGAGTAATTTACTATCATTGGGCTATCCTAATTAAATTGTGAGCAGCCATAACCAGCTGCAACCAGCTAACACTTCCAAGTAGACCCATGCAATGATGTTGCTTTATGTCACTGCAAACTTATGAGCTATGCATATTTTTAAAAGGCACAAAAATGAGGGATTGCCGTAGTCGAAGTTGAAAATCATTTGCATTTTATATCTATCTAAAAGAAGTACATTCAAAGGCAATTAAGGCTATTGCAGAGCTAACTCTTCCTCACTGGTGAGCCAGTGTCTTTACTGTACTTCGGAAGAAACAAAATGAGATGTCATTAAATCTTCAATTAACTAGTCAGACATATTATAATTATATCAAAGAAATAGCACACAAGATGAATGGTTAAAGCTTCTAATAGAAACATAGGATAAAGAAAGATAGTTTAATATAGAGTATTATGAGATTACAGATGGTTCTGTTGCTAATATGTGGGATGTAATGTATGAGAAGGCAGAGTTGCTAAGATGTTTCCCAAAGGACTGGCTGTAAGAGCCCTTTCCCATAAACAAATAGATGGAGGAAGAGCCTGTGGTAGGGTCTATATTTACTTGAAATTGTCCGATATGAAATGATGCTATGGGATAAATGCAGTTAAGTAAAATTGCATGATGGGGCATATAATGGAACGAAAACCAAAAAGAACATCTGCTGCTAGGTGCAGAGAGACAGACACTAGGTATCCTGGATTGAAGCTCCACCCATACTGTTCATTTGGAACTTCCTGGGGATTGAACATGAAGGGTGGCCAGTTAGCTCCAGAGGTGACAGGGAGCAGATCACAGAGGGAGTGAGGGAGTTAGACTGTCATCAGAAAGGAAGGCACTGCCAGGTTTTTATAGATTAGGATTGCCCCCCTCCCCCAGGAGTAAAAAGAAGGACTGCTGAATGCTATTGTTATGTTTATGTTTGGCTTACCCTGGTTAAATAAAAGCTTGTTTTGTTAAACTCCAAAGTTAGGAAGCATACCAACAGAGTGGGTACGTCTAGACTACAGGCTTTTGTCAACAGAGGCTTTGTCGACAGATACTGTCGACAAAGCCTCTGTTGACAAAGAGCATCTAGACTGCATCCAGTTCTGTCGCCAAAGCAAGCCGCTTTGTTGACATGAGAGTGTGGATGCAAAGGACAGTGTAGATGCAATAACACCTTCTGTCGACAGAACTCTGTCGACAAAAGGCATTATTCCTCATAGAATGAGGTTTACTGCTGTCGACAAAACTGCCGAGTTCTGTCGACATTATGTCAACAGAACTCGGTGGTAGTGTAAACATAGGTATAGTTTTGTTGACAAAAGTCCACTTTTGTCGACAAAACCCTGTAGTCTAGACACATCCAGTAACATCACCTCCCCAAGAGACATTGAGTCATGGTCAATGTACTGAGGTTGATGCAGCCCAAGAGCAGACACAGTACCTATGTCAACTCTAATAGTCCTCCAGCAGCTGTCCCAAAATGCCCAACACTGACCACTCTTGTCACAATTGTGAACTCCCTGACCAGGAATTGCAGAGACCAGATGGTCTCCTACCCCTTTAACATCCCATAAATTTTTTAACTTTCTTTTCCTGATTGTCCAGTTTGCCAACGACATCTAGCAGGTTGTCTATTTTTGTGCACAGATGCCCAGTTGACTATGCTGGCTACACACTCCATCACGGAGTAGATAAGAAATATTGGACCTCTAAGGTGGGTGTGGAGATGAAGCTCTGAAAGCATAACTATGGACCAGCCTCAGAAATGTCAACACCTATGAGCAGATAGCAGACGGAATGCAGAAGGGTATGACAGGGACATGCAGTGGCACCAATGTGAAAGTGAAGGAACTGTGGCAACCATATTAAAAGTCATGGAGACTAACAGTTGATCTGGCACTAACCTGCAGACCTGCTGCTTTTAAAAAGAGTTTCTTGTCATACTTGAAGGACCACACACCTGCATACTAGTGTGGATATTTTTGAGGACCTTTAATCCCTGGCTTCTGATATGAGCAGCAAGGGCAAGGAAGAAATGGAGGAGGAAGAGGAGAATGGGGAACATACAACTGGGGAATCCAGCTATGCCATAAGTCAGGACCTGTTTGAAACTTTACTACACTCTAGTCAGCTGAGCAGGGCTGAGTCTGATTCAGGGTGAGGATCCTTAGATAAGTTCACATTACAGTAATGGCACCCCATCTTCACAGGATGCAGCTATTGGCTTTCCATTAATTTACTGATGCTAGAAGAGGTATCAATACAACAGTGGGAGGTAACATTGCTATTCGATTTTTCATTCCTCTGTAGAGTTAGGCAAGAGGGATATGCGAAGCTGTTTATTTATGTATATAGGAATGTCTCTTGAATCCTCCTGGGAGAGCTTGATTAGGCTTTCCTGGAATCATAGAATCATAGAATACTAGGACTGGAAGGGACCTCGAGAGGTCATCGAGTTCAGTCCCCTGCCCCCACGGCAGGAACAAATACTGTCCAGACCATCCCTGATAGACATTTATCTAACCTAATCTTAAATATCTCCACAGATGGAGATTCCACAATCTCCCTGAGCAATTTATTCCAGTGTTTAACTACCCTGACAGTTAGGAAGTTTTTCCTAATGTCCAACCTAAACCTCCCTTGCTGCAGTTTAAGCCCATTGCTTCTTGTCCTATCCTCTTCTATCCTCAGAGGCCAAGATGAACAAGTTTTCTCCCTCCTCCTTATGACACCCTTTAAGATACCTGAAAATGGCTATCATGTTCCCCCTCAGTCTTCTCTTTTCTAAACTAAACAAACCCAATTCTTTCAGCCTTCCTTCATAGCTCAAGTTCTCTAGACCTTTAATCATTCTTGTTGCTCTTCTCTGGACCCTGTAACAGGAGAGTCTAGTCCCCCTTCCTGTTTTCTTCAGTTTCTAGTTGCGGTCCCTGGATTTTCGTCACCAATGGAGGATAGGGGGGTCCGGGCCCACCCTCTCTCCCGGACCCCAGCCCAGGGCCCTAAGGACAGGTGCACAGAGACCTGTCCTGCTGGTGGGGCGCTAGCCTGAAACGCACTAGCACGCCGGGTTCCTACCCGGCCCTGGGTTACTTCCTATCCTCCGTCACTAGCTCCCCCCTCTCCACTCCTGCGTCCTTCCCCCTCTCCACTCCTGCATCCTTCCCCCTCTCGGCCCCGCTGGGATTTTTAAAGTCCCACGCCGGTGTCCCGGCCTTATGACGTCGGGCGCCGCGTGCGTTAGCTCCGCCCCTTCCCCAGTCCCCGCCCCTCTGCTGACCATGTCTTTTGCGCGCCGCTTGTTAGCTGGGCAGCGGCGGCAGCAGAGCAAGCGCGGCACTTCACCTTTACTCCTCGGATCGTCCCGAGGAGTGTTAGGGCGACGGCAGGCTCAGTGCAGGGTGGGTCTGCGTCCACGGGGTTGGGATGACCCGCTCCGTCACACTCTCCAATTTCTCCACATCTTTCTTGAAATGCGGTGCCCAGAACTGGACACAATACTCCAACTGAGGCCTAACCAGCGCAGAGTAGAGTGGAAGAATGACTACTCATGTCTTGCTCACAACACACCTGTTAATACATCCCAGAATCATGTTTGCTTTTTTTGCAACAGCATCACACTGCTGACTCATATTCAGCTTGTGGTCCACTATAACCCCTAGATCCCTTTCTGCCGTACTCCTTCCTAGACAGTCACTTCCCATTCTATATGTGTGAAACTTATTGTTCCTTCCTAAGTGGAGCACTTTACATTTGTGTTTATTAAACTTCATCCTGTTTACCTCAGACCTTTTCTCCAATTTGTCCAGATCATTTTGAATTATGACCCTATCCTCCAGAGCAGTCACAACCCCTCCCAGCTTGGTATCATCTGCGAACTAATAAACGTATTTTCTATGCCAATATCTAAATCGTTGATGAAGATATTGAACAGAGCCGGTCCCAAAACAGACCCCTACGGAACCCCACTTGTTATACCTCTTCAGCAGGATTGTGAACCATTAATAACTACTCTCTGAGTATGGTTATCCAGCCAGTGATGCACCCTCCTTATAGGAGCCCCATCTAAGTTGTATTTTCCTGGTTTATTGATAAGAATATCATGCGAGACCGTATCAAACACCTTACTAAAATCTAGGTACACCACATCCACCACTTCT
Organism: Pelodiscus sinensis; assembly: GCF_052426305.1. Lineage (NCBI taxonomy): Eukaryota > Metazoa > Chordata > Testudines > Trionychidae > Pelodiscus > Pelodiscus sinensis. The sequence continues at coordinate 293,082,613 of NC_143052.1, read as the reverse complement.
CCCTTATCCACAAGACTCGTTATCCTATCAAAGAAAGCTATCAGATTGGTTTGACATGATTTCTTCTTTACAAATCCATTCTGGCTGTTCCCTATCACCTTGATACCTTCCAAGTGTTTACAGATGATTTCCTTAATTACTTGCTCCATTTTCTTCCCTGCCACAGAAGTTAAACTAACTGATCTGTAGTTTCCTGGGTTGTTCTTATTTCCCTTTTTATAAATGGGCACTATATTTGCCCTTTTCCAGTCTTCTGGAATCTCTCCTGTCTCCCATGATTTTCCAAAGATGATAGCTAGAGGCTCAGATACCTCCTCTATCAGCTCCTTGAGTATTCTAGGATGCATTTCATCAGGCCCTGGTGACTTGCAGGCATCTAACTTTTCTAGGTGATTTTTAACTTGTTCTTTTTTTATTTTATCTTCTAAACCTCCCTCCTTCCCACTAGCATTCACTATGTTAGGCATTCCTACAGACTTCTTGATGAAGATCGAAACAAAGAAGTCATTAAGCATCTCTGCCTTTTCCAAGTTTCCTGTTACTGTTTCTCCCTCCTCACTGACCAGTGGACTTACTCTGTCCTTGGTCTTCCTCTTGCTTCTAATGTATTTACGAAAATCCTTCTTGTTTCCCTTTATTCCCATAGCTAGTGTGAGCTCATTTTGTGCCTTTGCCTTTCTAATCTTTCCCCTGAATTCCTATGTTGTTGCCTATATTCATGTTTTGTAATTTGTCCTACTTTCCATTTTTTATAGGACTCCTTTTTTATTTTTAGATCATGCAAGATCTCGTGGTTAAGCCAAGGTGGTCTTTTGCCATATTTTCTATCTTTCCGACACAGTGAAATAGCTTGCTTTGGGGCCCTTAACAATGTCCCTTTGAAAAACTGCCAACTCTTCTCAGCTGTTTTTCCCCTCAGTCGCGATTCCCATGGGACCTTACCTATCAGCTCTCTGAGCTTACCAAAATCCGCCTTCCCGAAATCCATTGTCTCTATTTTGCTTTTCTCCCTTTTACCCTACCTTAGAATTGTGAATTCTATGATTTCATGATCACTTTCACCCAAGCTGCCTTCCACTTTCAAATTCTCAACCAGTTCCTCACTATTTGTTAGGATCAAATCTAGAACAGCTTCCTCCCTAATAGCTTTTTCAACCTGGAGCAACCCTGATCCTCTCCCCAAGGTTTCTAGGGATGGCAGCCTTATTTTTTCTTCCACAACAGGACACTTTCTCATGCTAGTCTGCAGTAATCTTGGCAGGCACCATTGTACTAAATAGACTAGCAGCATATGGGCCTGGGCAGCAGTAATGCTCTCTCTACCTTTGTACCCTGAGGAGTGAGATACCAGCTAAAATCAATACCACCTGGGGACAGTGGTGCCAGTATTCAGTGCCATTGCCCTATACTCAGTTGTATGCACTCAGGCAATTCCCTTACCCCTTGCAGACCATACTCCTCATGGCTGATGCTATGAATGGTGCCAGGATGATTCTTACCAACAACCACAGGACATATCACACTAATACCAACCCTGGAACTTTCCCTTGCAACTAACCCCGGTGCCAGCTTTGTCCACATATTTACTCTGCTGACACCATTATTGGACCTAACCATGCCAGTTACAAGATCAAGAACACATATTCCTGTTCATCCAGAAATATAATTTATGCCATCATGTGCCTAAAGTGTCCGTCTGCTATGTACATTGGACAAATGTCTCAGACACTTTGCCAAAGAATCAATGCACACAAAACAGATATAAGACTCTCTCATAGAGAGAAAGCTGTTGCCTGCCATTTCAGCCAGACTGATCATTCCCTTAATGACCTTAAAACATGCATATTGCTTCAAAGAGACTTTAACTCCAGACTTCAAAGAGAAGCTTCAGAATTGTCATTCATGCTTAAATTTGACACTTTATGTATGGGTTTAAACAAAGACTCTAATTATCTCACCCATTACAAAGATAGCTGCCCCAATTATCACCCCTAATGTCATTACCTCACAGATATTTCCCCTGTTATAGTGATAGAAATGTAGCCATGTTAGTCTGGTGTAGCTGAAACAAAATACAGGACTATGTAGCACTTTAAAGACTAACAAGATGGTACCATCTTGTTAGTCTTTAAAGTGCTACATAGTCCTGTATTTTGTTCCCCTATTATCACCCCTATGCCATTACCTCACAGAAACTTACCTTCCCCCCTCATCCCCACTCTGTTCTAAAATTTGATTTGTCAATTTCACATGCATTCACTTTTTTTTGATTGTATCACTTTGGTATATATGGTTGTGCCGATTTTCTGCCACATATTGATCTGAGGAAGTGGGTCTGGCTCACGAAACCATCTTGTTAGTCTTTAAACTGCTACATAGTCCTGTCTTTTGTTTCAGCTACACCAGACTAACACGGCTGCATCTCTATCACTACCCAACAATCTTGAATTGGTTCTCACTATGACCCACGGTAATCTCTTTGCCAAGAAATCACCATGTTCACACTGGTTTAGTTATTCTTCTGGCTCTTCAAATACTGACTGATCATGTGTCTTGATCTTGCAAATGGTTACAAGTCTAGTGCAGAGCTGTGCAGACTCTATACTTCTGTTAGTGACGGTGGACAGTAAGGAGGCTTTCTGAGATTTTGAAGAAAGTGTGAAAAGTATGGAATGTAGATGACATTATGGGTTGGGGACAGATGCATCCCCACATCCCAGTCATCCCTCTGTGACTTGTTACAGCCCCACCAATTCTTCCCAAAAGGGTGCACTCATGAGTGATGGGTTCCATACTGGGATATAGACCTGTGGTGTACTGCACTGTGTATTGATATAAGTACTCTTGGTGAGTACATGCAGCACAGACGCAAGGAAACAAGTACATATGTGCACAAGTGATATATTAACTGCAGAGGCATAATGTTGATATAACATGCATCAACCAAAGTTTGTAGTATAGACTCGGCCTTAATACAAGTATAACTATACATATATAATTATACTGATGTAATAATTCCAGTACATTTCCCTGTGTAGACAAGACCTAAGCTGTCCCCTCTTAAGGGCTGCAATTTCCACCACTGCCCAGAGCTACAGAGGAGCAGAGGGGAAAATAGTAACTTTTGGGTCACATTTCCTTCCTGAGGCTGCCACCAAGGTACTATAACTACCTAGCTCATCTTACTGAGGGCTGAGCCTTACAATTCCAAATGCTTTGCCTTCAGTAGGTGAAAAAAATCCATGTTCTTACTAGAACTAGCCAGAAACTGGAAATCCTGTCCATGGGAAATTCAGAAATATCAGAAACAAATTCATTCAGAAACAGAATAGAAAGTAGAAAAAAGTTTGAAATTTCCCTCAGAACTGGAATTCTTCAATTTCACATCAGTTCAGAGACCTCTCAAATTGCTCCAAAACATGCTGGGTGGGGGGAGCTGCACAGCTTGAGGAGGCTGAGAGTCCTAACTCTGAGACAGCCCACCTGACGGGCTGCCCATGAGCATGGGCTCCTCAGCAGCTTGCCAGGATGCCAGAGAGTGGGGGAGACATGGGACTAGACATAGATTTCAACTCTGTGGGAGTTCTTGGGCTGGAGCTCCCATTGGAAAAACAGTATGTGTTCAGCAGCCACCAGCCAATCAGCTGCTCAGTGGTGGGTGGGAAGAGCTGGTGGTAGGGGACAGAGCAGAGGCAAGAAGAGGCAGAATGGCAGTGGGGCCTTAGGGCTCAGCATGGGTGGAACACCCACCTGGAAAGAACAAAGGCAGTGAGTGTAGGGCTGGGAAAGATTTTCCAAAGGAAAAAAAAAGAGATTGCTTTTTCCAATGCAACATTGAGTTTTTGCTGTATGTGAGTTTTCCATCAAAAATAATTCCAAGGGGAAATTTCTGACCACCTCTAGTTCCTACTTTGTTTTAGCTAACACAGTAACTAACAAGAGGTAAAATCTCTAGTGATAAGGCACTTGCAATATGAAAGTGTTAGCCTGTTGAGATAAATTCTGATCTCTGCCATAGTGTTCACCTTGACCTGATAACACGTGTGAAAACTACAATTTCCTTGTCTCCATCAGGATTTTAGTAGGTACCTTATTCTTATTGTTGGCACAGCCTAAGTATTCCAACCTTCTAGTACAATACAGCTCTCGATGCCAACATAGAATTATTGCAACCACCACTGAGCTGACATACCCAGGTTCTACATGATGGTTTTCCAATGATGTTTACTCACTAACAAATATGGTGAACATCCTACAATAAATATACCACAGGGAAGCTCAAAACAGTCTTCATATAAAGAGAGTAGTTAAGCCTTCCTTTTTCTTACTGAATTCGATAGCAGAAGATGCTGTCCATTTCATGAATCTTCTAGATAGCTGATAAATTTGTAAGACTGATAAGGCATTGATTTATGCCTCATATACAAGAATCCTGATTTCATATACTGTAGTCATGAAATTCTGAAGGAAATATTCTATAAAGGGGCTGAGAAGGGTTTAAAAAAATCATTAGTACAATAACTATTCCATAAAACTTGAAATTTCATCCATCTTGTATTATATACAGTAACTAATGCAAAATTATATTAACAATTATAAAATTATATTAAGCCTGCAAACTTAAACGCCTTAAATTATACAAAAATGCAAAGTTAATATTCTTTTAGCAATATTTACCTGACCAAAAAGCAGTGGAATTACTGCTGGGATGATGTGTGTCAAGAATTGATAACAGACACAGATGGAAAAGGATTAAATACTTAAAAAGCGTTTATCTTTATATGTGGTGACTCCACATATATGTTTATCTTTATATGTGGTACCTTGGAATAAATAATGAACTATGAGCCACATAGCATAGCCCCATGCATACAAAAACTTGAATTAATTTGTGGCTATGGCCTAGTAGAAAGTGCTAGACTGTTGGCACTTTCAAAGTGGAGAAGGGGTGGTTTTGGGTAACTGGTCTCATGGATAATCCAAGGCTATAGTGCCACCAGGTTTCACCCATCCAGAGATTAAAGTAGTCTGAAGGGCACATTCATGAAGGACTCTGACTGTAAGCATGGTGGGAGTAGGAGTGTTGGAGTCTGGTGAACTAGTCTAACTAGGGAGTTCCTCTGTGATACAAGTGCCCTGAGAGAAACTGAGGGCAAGCTCACAGGTGCCATTCATCCCAATCCATCACAAAGATATAATAATATAAAGGACCTATATATCAATATAGCTGTGTCCATATTTGAGGTTGTGCCATTATAAATGTATCAGATTAAAAAACCACATACCCATCACCGACACAGTTATCCTGGTGCTAAACCCATGTATAGACAAATTGAAGTATCAGTCAGGGGACAGAAACTGAGAGAAAATTAAGGATTGCACAGATGGAGGGGCCTGGTGTCTTATAGAGAAAATTCAGGCACGCTACATATTGGAGGGATATGGAAGAATAATCCCATGACTGTTTCTATAAGATTCAAATATATTAGAAGCAAGAGGAAGACCAAGGACAGGGTAGGCCCATTGCTCAGTGAAGAGGGAGGGAAATAACAGGAAACTTGGAAATGGCAGAGGTGCTTAATGACTACTTTGTTTCAGTTTTCACCAAGAAGTTTGATGGTGATGGGATGGCCAGCATAGTGAATACTAGTGGAAATGGGGTAAGTTACAAATTACTTAGAAACGTTAGATGTCTGAAAGTCAACAGGGCCTGATTAAAAGCATCCCAGAATACTTAAAGAACTAATAGAGGAGATATTGAGCCTTGGAAGTTGGGAGAGATTCCAGAAGACTGGAAAAGGAAAAATATAGTACCCATCTATAAAAAGGGAAATAAGAACAACCCAGGAAACTACAGAACAGTTAGTTTAACTTCTGTGCCAGGAAAGATAATGGAGCATGTGATTAAGGAATACACCATCTGCAAACAACTGGATGATAATAAGGTGACAGGTAACAGCCAGCATGGATTTGTAAAGAACAAATCATGTCAAACCAATCTGATAGCTTTCTTTGATAGGATATCAAGCCTTGTGGATAAGGGAAAAGTGGTGGACATGGCATACCTAGACTTTAGTAAGACATTTGACATAGTCTTGCATCACCTTAATAATAAACTGGTGAAATACAACCTAGATGGGGCTACTATAAGGTGGGTGCATAACTGGCTGGATAACTCTTCTCAGAAAGCAGCTAATGGTTCACAGTCATGTTGGAAGGGCATAACAAGTGGGGTTCTGCAAGGGTCTGTTTTGGGACCAGTTCTGTTCCATATCTTCATCAATGATTTAGATGAATGCATAGAGAGTAGGATTATTAAGTTTGCAGATGATACCAAACTGGGAATGGTTGCAAGTGCTTTGGAGAATAGGGTCAAAATTCAAAATGATCTGGACAAACTAGAGAAATGGTCTGAGGTAAACAGGATAAAGTTTAATAAGGACAAATTCAAAGTACTCCACTTAGGAAGGAGCGTTCTGTTTTACACATACAGAATGGGAAGCGACTGTCTAGGAAGGAGTATGACAGAAAGGGATCTAGGAATCATAGTGGACCACAAGTTAAACATAAATCAACAGTGTGACACTGTTGGAAAGAAAGCAAACATGATTCTGGGATGCATTAATAGAAGTGTTGTGAGCAAGGCATGAGAAGTCATTCTTCTGCTCTACTTTGTGTTTACAGGCCTCAGATGGCGTACTGTATCCAGTTCTGAGCAGCACATTTCAAGAAAGATCTGGAGAAATTGGAGAAGGCCCAGAAAGGAGCAACAAAAATGATTAAGGGTCTAGAAAAGACTACCTGTGAAGGAAGACTGAAAGAACTGGGCTTCTTTAGTTTAGAAAAGAGAAGACAGAGAGGGCACGTGATAGTGGTTTTCAAGTATCTAAAAGGGTATTACAAGGAGGAGGGAGAAAAATTGTTCTTCTTAGCCTCTGAGGATAGGACAAGAAGCAATGAACTTAAACTGCAGCAAGGGAGGTTTAGGTTGGACATTAGGAAAAACTTCCTAACTGTCAGGGTGGTTAAACACTGGAATAAATTGCCTTGGGAGGTTGTGGAATTTCCATCACTGAAGTTATTTAAGAGCAGGTTGGATAGACATCTATCAGGAATGATCTAGGCGGTGCTTGGTCCTGCCATGAGAGCCATGGACTGGACTCAATGACCTCTCGTGGTCCCTTCCAGTTCTAGTATTCTATAAGGTAGAATTGAACATTTTTGCCTATATGGATGGCAGCAAAATACAAAGTGTATTTCAAAGTATTGACTCTCCCCTCCAACACATGCTTAGAATTAAGGAGACAGCATTTGTTGCATTATAATGTTTTGAACTAATACAGGGGAGACCTATAAAGAGTTTCCTTTTTCTATATCCATCACTGGACTGGACATAATAGTCTATGGCATCAGCAAATCCAAGCAGCTCTGATAGCTTGATGATAACAGTATTGTAAGCAGGTGATTTGCACAGCAATTAAATGTCCCATGGGCTCCATATTACCAGGATCAAATTTAATCCAAGTGTGGGCTCACTGGCTATTTTTCCTGCCAATATTTTCTTTCAAGAATCAGGTACAATAATGCCATATTAGCAGATGTCATTTGAAAAGCCCTTGAAGTTAAAAATCTGAAAGTGCCCTTTCTTATTTGAAAATAAAAAAATAGGAAAATATTTCTCTTGGCTATTCACAGAGATATATTCCAGATTGAAAGGAAGGTACCTTTTATGTTTAAGGTGGTGCTAAGATATTATAACTGCTAAACTTTACCTTGATCTATTTTCCAGTTTGTTAGTTCCTTAACTTTCAGGGGCAATTGATCAGGCATTTTGATCACTGGACTCTTTGTCCCTGAAATGGTAACCTATCTCTATTTATTTGTATATATCTTTTCTTTATCAGTCTCTCTCTCTTTATTTGTATATAGCTTCTCTTCATCAATCATATAAAATGGAACTGTTTGTTTATTTCTGAACCCCACTCAGAGTGCAACAACCTAGATTTTAGTTTCCCGTTCTTTTTTCTGACTTTGGAGTTTATTCTCTCTGTGTGTCAACCTCTCGCACTAAAATCATAAATCAAGCGAGCTTTTAGCCTACTTTCGGGTTGCAATGATAAACCGAAGCTGTGATATTCTCTGAATTGGGAAGGAGACCTGCCACAGGCTGAGATCCTCCTTCTCGAAAGGCTTCGGCTGTCCACAAGGCAAGCTCTTTATTTCCACAAAGTTCAGAGGGAATTTTTGTTGACAGTCAGTTGTTGCTGCATTTTCTCTCATAAAAGATGAAAAGACACAAAAAAGTTTCAGCACAAACCTTCTTTCTTTCAAAACTTCCCCTTCCAAATCAGCAAAAGATTGAGAGATCCTCAGTGCCCTCCTCTATCCAAACAATACCCTACCCCCAATCACACCCGCATCCCTCTCATTATGGAAAAAAGACCTATAAAGTTTAATAGAGAATTTCCTATAGTATTTTATAGTTATAGAGCAGGAATGTCATTTCCTAGGTTTTAGAATAATTTCCGTAGACCCCTAGTGGTTTACGTAATTCTTTATAAAGACTATGGTCTTCAGGGAGTGGATATCTAGCCTACTGGCCTCTCTTGTTTCTTCAGGAAAGTGCCTGGTTGGACCACTGTCTCCTAGATCCCTAGGAAATATTTCCATGAGATCAAGCAGTTTGTCCACCCCCTATATTCAGCAACTCTGAGATTTGGTGTCTAGCCTGACTCTCATGCAGATATATAACCTTTTTCTCTTCAAAATGCAACTTGTTCAGAGATAGCCTAAGTAGACTGGAAGAGGGGATGAGAGAAAACTTCAGTAGGAGTGTGTGGTGTTACTGGCACTGTAGGAGAGTTATCTTCTACTCTTCTAACTGGAAATCTCCATGAGGCATCCATTGTGAAAGGCCGGGTCTTTAACAGGGTTTTTAAAAAGCACTAGATAAATTCATGGAGGAGAGGTTCATCAAAGGCTATTAGCCAGGAAGGGCAGGAATGATGTACCTAGACTCTGTTTGTCAGAAGCTAGGAATGGGCAACGGGCGGATCATTTGATGATTGCCTATTATGTTCATTCTTTCCAGGGTAGCTGTCATTGGCCACTGTCAGAAAACAAGATACTGGGATAGATGGGCTTTTGTTCTGGCCCAGTATGGCTGCTCTTGTGCTCGTAAGACTTGCCTGGGTTTTAAAAAGTGTTAAGCTCTTCAAAGTTTCCAAAAACTTGGTTAGTAACCTCACTTTGTTTCGTCAATAACATGTTTGCAAAACTTACTTCATATTGAAGATAATTTCCTCTCTCTCTCTCTCTCTCTCCTCTCCCACAGGAACAGCATAGCTTTTCAACTAAAAATTTTGAACAACACATACATAGGAAAATGGAGATTAACATTCATATCCAGTAACTCAGCTGTTTCCCAAATTACATTTTGCTGAAGGGAAATGGCAGGTATTGTCTCCTAAATCCCAATCCCAATTTGCCTGTGAACCAGTACTCTCTAGGAATAAGTTTCCAACAAATTATGCTCCCATTTTATAGAAGGTCCATCTAGGTGATATTTCCTTAGTGTATTTATAAGGAGGTCATGCAAGATTGTATCAAAGGCCTTACTAAAAGTAGAGATACACCACATCTACTATTTCCCTTATCCACAAGGCTTGTTACGCTGTCAAAAAAATATATTAGGTTGGTTTGACATGATTTGTTCTTGACAAATCCATGTTGACTGTTACTTATCACCTTATTATCTTCTAGGTGTTTTCAAACTGATTGCTTGATTTGCTCCATTATCTTTCCCGGCATTGAAGATAAGGTGACTGGTCTGTAATCCCCCCCCCCCCCCCCGGTTGTCCTTATTCCCCTTTTTATAGATCAAGGTATTAGTGACTGCCTTTGAGAACACATGGAGGATGGGACTGATTGCACAGGACTGGAAAAGGGCAAATTCAGTGCCAGAGATCTTCTCAGTCTCCTCCTTTAGTATTCTATGATGTATTTCACCAGGCCCGAAAACATCTAACTTGTGTAAGTAGTCAATCCTTGTGTATTTTAGCCTCTGATCCTACCTCATTTTCACTAGCATTCACTATGTTAGATGCCCATTTGTGTATTTACCTTGTTAGTGAAAACTGAAGCAAAAAAAAACAAACAAAAAACTCACTTAATACTTCTGCCATTTCCACATTTTTGATTATTGTCTCTCCTCCATTGTCTCTCTCCCATACCAGAGGCGTACGGAGGGGGGGCAGAGGGGCAGTTGCCCCTAGGTGCCATGCTAGTGGGGCACTGGGATGGGGTGGGAGCGAAGCATACGCTGCTCTGGCCCACGTGACACTTTTGAACTGAGACTCGGGAGCTGGCTACGTGCTCCCCACTCTCTATACACTGCGAACTGAGGCAGCAGGGCCGGGCGGCAGCAATGGCCACTTTAATGGTTAGATTTCCTTACCCGTCCGTCCCATTCCTCTGGTGCCTGGCTCTGTGTGTGGGGGGGGGGAAGGATTTGATTAGGGGGGCGCTTCCGGAGCTGGGGGGGCCTGGTTCAGGGGGAGGGGGAGTGCATTGGAATGGGTGGCCGTGGGGAGGCCTGGCTCAGGGGGAGGGGTGAGTGCATTGGGATGGGAGGCTCTGGGGAGGGGCTGGTTCTGTGAGAGGGGTGAGTGCATTGGGATGGGGGACACTGGGGAGAGGCTGGCTCTGGGGGAGAGGTGGGTGCATTGAGGTTACTTATAATTTTTTTAAATAAAAGATACTTTATAACTAAAGAAAAACTTAAAAAATAATAATTTGGTAACATTTTAAAAACTAACAAACATATAGTTCCGGCATGTCAAACTTGAAGCCCACTAAGGGCCACACAAATGAAAACTAATAACTTTCAGGGACACCAAAGAAAATGTACTTCTATCGGAAAGTTGTAATTATTTATTATTACAGATTATGTTTTAGGTATATTTGATAATATATTTTCAGGTCTTGTTTTAATATAATACAATAATTTGATGTGTAAAATTGTTATTTTCTCATAAAATAATTTTTAATTTAAATATAAATTTAAGGTATTTTTAATTTTTTTGATATGATACGTAACTTGTTTTGTTGAAATATAAACAAATATAGACCATGGCCAATCAACATTTCAAATACTTTGTAAGTTTGAGATTTTCCATAAACAATTATTTGTGCAGCTGCAAAAAATTGACATATATTTGATATAAAATTAAAATACATTTTGCGATTTTATTAGGAAATAAATAAAAACAAAAACATTAACAAAATATTTCCTCCACTCCCCCAGAGCCAGGCACTCCCATATCCCCATTCTAACCCAATTCCCCTCCGCTCCCCCAACCCAATGCCTTCTCCCTTCCCCAGACCCAGGCACTCTCAGCCCCTCCTCCCCCATACCTAATGTCTGGGTCCTGGAGCCAGTGTCACTGCCACCACACATTTCTTCCTCAGGCACTGGGGAGGCATAAGCATAGCAGCCAGCTGTTAGCAGGCACTTGATGCCTGTGCAGAGCAGTCCGGCCTGCCGTGATCTGCACTCAGACGCACTTTATTCTTTTATAAAAATGTAGTGGCAGGCCACTAAACTTTTTGATTGGGCCACATGCAGCCTGCCAGAAGCCTGTTTGACATGCCTGATGTAGATGGTATCACGATCTTTTGTGGGCACAACCACTTCCACCCACGAAAGCTCATGATACCATGTACATAAGGGGTGGGCAATAATTTTTCCCCAGGGGCCACTTCAAAAAATTTTGAAGTAGCCCTGGGTCACCCCAGAAGGGGTGGAGCCTAAACAGGAAGGGGCGAGGCTACCCAGACCAGGATTGGTCTGGGGTGGGGGAGCCCTTTTGCCCCCTCCTTCCCACTAAGCACTCATGCCTCTGGTAGGACAGGAGAAGGCTTCGGGCACTCCCCCAGGCCAATCAGGGCTTGAGTGCGGGGGAGCGTGGGAAGCCTCCTCCTACCCTCCGAGGAGCACATGGCACTTGGAAGCACCACGTGATGCTTGCAGGACAGAGGCAAAGCAGAGAAAGCTTAGGGGCGGGGGACCAGCAGGGCCTCTGTGGACTGGATCAGACCCACGGAGGCCCTTTTACCTTCTCCTGAGCTACATGTTTTGTTAGTCTTTAAAGTACTCCTAGACTATTTTGTTGTTTTTAAAGTTTTTCCTGTTACAGACTAACTCGGCTACCCCTCTGAAGCTTATAAAAAAGGGTTCTATACTATATCATTCCTTTAGGCCTTCCTCTTTCCTTTGTCCTTTGGCGAGTTGGGCAGGCAGGAGTTTTGGTAAAAATGTATCAGACATGCACACAGTGCCCGCTCTACCTCAGCTGGTGCTGGATAACCAGAGCCTCAATTCTAAAGATGTTGGCATTACTGAAATGATAGATCACCCCACATTTTGTTGCAGATTTTCCATCTCCCAGTCACAGTAGAGACTTGGGATTAACGTGGCTTTCTCAACTACAAGTCTTATGTGTGTTCAGATATTGTGATTGTGAACACCTGAAGAGGCAGTCTGCTCAAGGCAAAGTTGGCCTTGAATCTTGAATGGCTTGCGTGAAATTTGGAAGAGCAGCTCAGAAAGACCTCTCTCCTTTACTTAAGGATAGAATCTCATGGCAGCCTGAAGGAAAAAGTCCTCATGGCAGACAGAAAGCCACACTTGCAAGGTATCCTCAGCCTTCGGCTACTTATTGCTTCAAGGACCTTCAAGAAAGTGAGGGTGATTCTTGAGTTAGTTTTATTTAAAAGTTTTTCGGAGTGTTATTTTAACAGGTAAGTTAATCTCTTACATTCATAACGCTCATGTAGTTTTTCGCTTTGCAATAATGTGAAAAACAATTAGGTTAACTAGGTAAGTAAATGGGCAGTTAGGAAGCATTACAGATTGCTTACAATAAATGTATTAGGTATCTTGGTCGTCTTTAAAGTGCTACATAACTTTTTTTCTTTTCGTTTTACCAAGATCAGACTAACACAGCTACCTCTCTATTACAATAAATTTGATATGCTCAAAATCTTTTTTACTTTTTATTCACAAAAGCAATGTGTTACTTATTTGCTATAGCAGTGGTTTTAAATGCTTGAATGAAATATAGTGATGACATTCATATTTAGGTTGTATAACATTAATTTCTCTCGTGTTTTATAAAACTTACCTATTTAAGAATTTGACATTTTTTATGTAAAAGACATGAACCTAATGAGAATGGGATATGAACAAATTAAAGAGAAAAAATATTTAACAGAAAGTAAACCACAAAACTTCATAATTTGTATGTCTGTAGTTGGTAAAATAAGTAATTCATTAAACAATAAATATCCTAAGAGGTGGATTATTTGCAGTGGTGTAGTGAGGAGGGCGTGGGGGGGAGGGGAGTGGCCCCTGTGTGCCACACTAGTTAGGTGCCAGTATAGTCCCCCTACTCTCCCCATGTCATCCCTCCGCTCGCCTGCTCCTCCTGTGCCCGCTGCCAGAGGCTGGAGCTACCTCCTCCCCGCCTCTCTGCCCCCAGCCAACCCCCTCCACCTCTGCCAGAGGGTTAGTGCATGTGGGACCCAGCCCCAAACTGGAGGAGGATGGGTAAGATGCAGTACAAGCTCTCCCCACTCCTCCCAGAGTCGGGCTCAGCCGTGCGCCAGGTTGGGGGCCCCACCATTTGGTAGTAGGGGGAACACCAATTTTGCCTTCGCCCTGAGGGGCATAACACCCTCACTACGCCTCTGCCCCATACACACACCCTTCACTCAATAATGGGTCTATCCTGTCCTTGGTCTTCCTTTTGCTTCTAATGTATTTGCAAAATGTTTTCCTATTACTCTTTATATCTTTAGTTTAATTCCATTTTTTGCCTTGTCCTTTCTAATTTTGTCCTTACAGCCTTGTGTTCCTTTTTAGTCGTCCTTTGTAATTTGGCCTAGTTTCCACTTTTTGTAGGATGCACAGAGTTTCAGACCATTGATGATCTCCTGGTTAAACCAGAGTTATCTCTTGCCTTGCTTCCCATCTTTCCTATGTGGTGAGATAATTCACTCTTGTGCCCTTAATAATATCTCTCTGAAAAGCTGCCAACTCTCTTGAACTGTTTTTCCCTTTAGACTTGCATTCTTATGGGATCTTACCTACCAACTCCCTGAGTTTGCTAAAGTCTGCTTTCTTGAAATCCATTGTCTTTACTTTTCTGTTCTCCCTCCTACCATTCCATAGAATCATGCTCACTGTCACCCACGCTGCCTTCCAACTTCACATTCTCAATCAGTTCCTCCCTATGTGTCAAAAAACAAATCTGGAACAGCCTCTCCCCTAGTTGTTCTCTCTACCTTCTGAAATAAAAAGTTGTCACCAATGCAGTCCAAGAACTTGTTGGATAATCTGTTCTCTGAAATGTTATTTTCCCAACAGATGTCAAGGATGGTTAAAGTCACTGATCACCACCAAGTCCTGTGCTTTGGTGGATTTTATTAGCTGTTTGAAAAAGGCCTCATCCACCTCTTCTTCCTGGTCAGGTAATCTATAGGAGACCTCCAAACATGGCATCACACTTGTTTTTATCCTTGGCATTCCTACCTAGAATTTCAAAAAGTCTATCTCCTATTTCCAAATCAGCCTCAGTATAAGTATATACAAGAACCTCTTGCTCCTTTTTCCCTATCTGTCCTTATATATATTTTTAAAAGAGATTCTCTCTCTCCTAGCATCATAATTGCAACTATCACCACTCTTCATCACATACCGTAAAACCTTTTTAACATTAAAAAAAAGCCATAGTTGGGATTGACAGTGAGCTGTGAAATGTGCAGGCATAAAGTAAACAAATGTTATTTGAAAGTTGCCCTCAAACATGTGCTTATTTTGATAGCACACAGCTTGAAAGAGTGTAGGCACACTTCAATTAGCAATGCACAAAATCACCTGAATATGTGCTATGACATTTATCAATCTTTATGATGACTAAGCCTGCCATTTACTAAAAGCACTATCAAATTATTAATGTTAACCCTGCAATGGATATGCAGAAAAAAATATTCAATGTACAAAAAAGAGGGAGGAAATTAAGGTAAGAATAGTGTTTTCCAGAGAGAAGACACCAACAAAAGCAAGATTCTATATTCACTTTCTGGGACATCTGACTTTAATTACCACAGATCTAAGTGTCTCACAAATTTGAACTAATAGCAGCACTGAAATACAGAGACTGATGGATCTAAACCCAGATGCTTAAAATGTTCCATAGTAGACCCTGGGTGAGTTCACACGGAACAAGGAACCTTTCCACTACACCTCTTTTGTGGAAGCCAGATAATCACAGTAGGGAGAGACAGGAAAGATAAAACTGTCACCCCTATCAATACTAACTTCCCATTAGAGGATGTGGTAGGTTGACCTCCAGATCATTGCCCTGCAATGGCCCCTCCACTCTTGTCTAACCAGGATCTAGCTGGGGCATCTTTCCATTTAGCAACAAAAGAAGGCAAAGTGTTGTTAACCCTCAGTGGGTAATGGCATCCCAATGAGAACCTCTCATCTACATTCACACTGGCCTGTTGGCTGTGCCAAATGACCTAGAAAATATCATTTGGCTGAAGAACGTTGGTTAGTAAGGTGTCGGCTACCGATCAACACTGAAAAGCTAGGTCACCTGGGGGTCTGAAAAAATGCACATCCCTGAGTGAAGTACCTAGTCACATAGTTGGAGAGAGAGCCTACTCCAAAGTGCCACAGTGGAACAGCTGCAGCAGTGTCTCTGTAGTGCTTTAAATGTAGGTATAGGAAGGTGAAGACTGGGGTTGGGGAAAATGGAAACATTCAAGATGGTTTTACACTTTAATCAGGAAGAGTTTTTTTAAAAAAAGGTAGCTTTGAAAGGGGATTCGGCCTGGAAATAAATATTTGGGGATTAGACTAGGATTAGTGTTTAGTTTATGCAAGCAGATTATGTAGCTGAAGGGAGAATGTAGTATATGAGAAATATGTGAGAGGGTATGTAGTTAGACTGTAGTTGTGAGAGGAAATTAAGCTCAGAGGAAGATGTGTTTATGGCATGGGTTGATAGCACTATTAATTAAATAGAAGCACAGACCGATACAGTTTTTAGAAGAGGAACAATTAAGATGCCCAGTTTTGTCTGGAGTGTCTGTTTCCTCTTCTGGAAGATGTATTTCCCATGTTAAAAAGCCACATTGGCTTCTTCTTGTCTTAAATGCCTCAACATTTGCTTCCTTTTCAAATCACCATGATGCTTCTTGACATTGCAGGAAACCAAAACTGATTAGTCACAGCCACAGCCACAGCCATAATATTCCAGCATCTTGAGGTTCATGTAAGAACTAGGATAAAAACATGCAAGGTTACAAATAAGGGACAGCACAGAACCACTGTGTCTGCATATGATACTCCCCACCAACGCCACTCCCACAGCTGTGCATATATAGTTATATCTACAAACACCTTTTAGCTATTTCTGCACACCTGTGGGAGTGAAGTTGACTCAAGCATTATAAACAACTTCAAGAGCCTGGAAAAATCATTGCCACCACGTTGACCATATGTACCACATGGTTGCTAAATAATCTTAAAAAATAACTGTTGTTCTTCTATTTTTTAAAAGCATGATTAGACAACTTATTGCCCCCAGGGTTTCAAAAGTTAATGTCAGAATTATCTCTCGTTGTTACTTTACAGTTTTTGGTGAAACAAGTTTCTGATATAAATCAACATCCCACTCAAGAGATTCTGTAAAAGACAATGCCTTAAAAGATGCAGGAAATAGACCTCGAAGTTACAACTGACAGAATCTGATAGCTACAAAGTGAGTTCTGCCCTGGCTGCAGTATATCTGTTTATTGGGCAGCATCTGTGTAACAGTTCTTCTTATCCAATAAGCAACTGGGGACATTCAAGATATCCTTTGGATGTTGAAAAATGCAACATTATGAGACACCAAATGTGCAATACAAAGTGTTTGGTTTCAACAAAATATTGAAGATACTTCATGTTACCACAAAATGTTAGAAGATGCTGTAATATATTTGTAAGCAGGGTTTGAATGAGTGCTTCCATTACAGCCAGCTGGAATGGGAAAGGAATCCTGGGTGTGGTTATGTAAATACACTTCACTCAGGCTGATTAGGCCTGCAAGATATTCAATTGTTAGAATGGTGTTTTGCCCATTGTAACCAATTTGGTAGTTGTGGGGGCCACAAACTGTGTTATCAGTAAATGCAGGAGTTATAAGATATGACCACTAATGCTTGCAGTTATTATGGGAATGCACAATGCAGAAATTTCACACTGTTTTTAACTCAGTTAGAAGAGAGACCCTATCAATGCAAATACACTTGGATGGACAGAGGCTGCTTTTTCAGAGTCCTATAGATTAAGCTGGGGAGGGAGTCAGCTGGCCACATGCCCTCCAGGCAT
This sequence comes from Pelodiscus sinensis, assembly GCF_052426305.1. Classification (NCBI taxonomy): domain Eukaryota; kingdom Metazoa; phylum Chordata; order Testudines; family Trionychidae; genus Pelodiscus; species Pelodiscus sinensis. Next base: position 293,065,167 of record NC_143052.1, on the reverse strand, counting down.
GAGCTGTAATACTGGTTCAACCTGTTTCTCCCCACCATTTTGATGAGAGAGTTAAAAAAAAGGTTCCATAAGGGGTCTCTTTGGTATGTAAATGTACTCCAGTGGATGTTGGAATCTCTTGTGGCTGGACTGTGCTTTGAACCAAGCGCTTAAATCACTGAGAGCTGAAGTCACTAGTTGTGGTGCAGTGATATCCATCACAAGCCAGCAGAAGATGCAACAAGCAGCTAGCAGGGCAGTGATGGAGAAGCATGAGGAGTGGCCAGCAGAACAGTGGTAGTGAGAGATGACGAATGGCCAGCAGTCGGAGGTCTGCTGCGAGGCAGTCAGAGGTGTGCCGCAGAGATACGGTGACCATACATCCCCTTTTTTCCGGGACAGTCCCGGATTTAAAGACACCCAGAGCTAGTGCGGTCCAACAGCAACTCTTCACCTCCACCTGGCATGTAAGTGGCTCCCTTGGTGCTTTGCGCGGGCAAGCCCCTCTCCTCACCACGTGGCCCTTCCCTCCCGCTGCGGGACTGCCTCCGCCGTGCACCGCCGGCCCGGCCTCCTCCATCCACCGGTGGTCACCACCACTGCCGAAAGGGTAGGGGCACTGTTTGGAGCTGGTGAGCTGCTCCTAGGAGCTGCCACCAGAGTCCCAGCAGAGCACGCAGAGCCTGGCTGGAGTGCAGCAGAGTGGGGTACATTCAGGCTCTGTCGGTGCACTCTGTGAATGGCCCTTTCTCCCTCCATCCCTTCCCACTCTGCTGGGGGAGCAGCAGTGCATGGACCCACTCACTCTGCTGTGCTCCGCAAGCCAGGTCTGGGGAAGTGGGTGCTTTCTCCCTTTCCCCCCTCTCCCCATGCTCCTCCTAATGGGAGCCAAAGCTGGTGCGGGGACTGGAATGTGGCACTAAAATTAGCACCGCGGGTGGCAAGTGGTCCTGTCTTGGAAGCAGCTGGGGCCAGGGCTGAGGGGACTTCTGGGGCCCAACCACAGACTCCAGCCCTGCAAACTGGAAGGCAAAAGGTGGGGGAGGGGCTCGGAGCAAACTAGGGGGAAGGACGGTGGGAGAAGAAGGGGCTTGTGCTGAGGGAAGGAAAGGGGGCAGGAGAAGAAAGGGGAAGGCACCAAAAGACAGGGTGGAGGAGAGACAAATTCCAGGGGGCCAAGTGGAGACAATGAGGAAAAGGGCAGGAGGAGGGAGAGGAGGTGTCAGTGGGGGTGGGAGAGTGGAGGGGACAGGGTGATTTTGGGAGAAGAGAGGGGAAGGGCATGGGGGGCAAGAGGAAGCAAGGGGAGGGGGAGGTGCTGGGAGAAGGGTTAAAAGAAAGGGTGGGCATGAGGAAGGCCAGGATGGAGCAAGTCATGTGTGAGGGCACAGAGAGGCATGAGAGGAACGGGGCAGAGGGTGGTGAGGGGATGGGCATCAGGGAGAAAGGGGGCAGGGGCAGTGAGGGAAGGAGGAAGCACCAGGAGGGTGCAAGGGTAAGAGAAGGTGCAGGTGCCAGGGGATTCCGGGGGGGGGGGGGGGGGGGAAGCAGAAGAGCAGACACCTGTAGGGGAGAGACCAGCACCAGAAGAGAGAGGGTTCGGTGGGGGCCAAACTCATCCCCTATGTGTAGGAGGATGGTGGGAAAAGTTCTTAAAGGGGGTTACTTTTACTTCTGGTCATGTGTCCATCTTGACCCTGAGATTCAGGGACATAGTAAACAGAGGTCAGGGGTAATGTGTCCCTAATTTTGGTTCAGAAAATATGGTCAACCAGAGTTCAAATGGCTGTCCTTAAAAGGGGCAAATCATCATTTCCCATAAAAAAAATTATTGTTTGCTGTTCCTCAGTCTTAAAAAGTTTAAGAAACATTGCCCTAGATATTGAACCTGGCTGCTACTGGTGCTATCAGGCAGAAGGGTTACATATTGTGTCATTTTCTTATCACAGTACATCTCCACCTTCATTTGCTGTTGGGAAACTACATCTAACACAGACATGCACTCCTCCAACATCCTACACAATCCAACTTTACAACAAATTTGTCTCCTACACAGAAGTTACTTGCTGAGTACAACTCCCTCTTATTCTTACCAGCAACATCTATCAATATCCTGCCCAGAGCAAGTCAAAAACATCAGCTGCTAAATATCTTTGCAGTGGCCCACACAATCTAATAGCATCCTGCATAGTTTGCTATTTTATCTTTTCATTTCCCTCCCCCATAATATCCCTTGTTACTCATATCCCAAGTCTAATCAATCCTTTGTCTCCCATTTCTACCCATTACCATTTTGTGACTTCATAGTCTTCAAAATGCCTTTCATGTTGGTTTGCCAATAATGTCACAAGTATTGTAAATCCACTTTACACAGGCTTTTGCAATGGAACTGTTGTCTTGGTTTTAGGGGTGTAAAATAGGCAGGTTTCTCAAGTCCACTTACTGAAACAGTTTATAGTTCATTTAACAAAATTTCTCAGTGAATAGTCAGTGAAGAACATGTCAAGCCATGATGCTAGCTGATCTAGTTGTTAGGAGAACAGAAGCGCTGACATCAAAGCTGTGATGTAATACTTAGTAGCTTGGAAGTGTGCATTTAATAAAAGCAATCCACTAGACAATTCAAACCCAAAACCTGATTTTAATACAGGCAGTCCCCGACTTACGCGGATCCGACTTATGTCGGATCCGCACTTACGAACGGGGCTTTCTCACCCCGGAAGTCGGAGCGAGAAAGCCCCGTTCGTAAGCTGCTCCGGTGCCCCTGGTCTGCTGGAGACCGTCTCCAGCAGACCAGGGGCACCGGGCGGGTTCCCGCGCTTCTGAGGCTTTTCCAGAGCAAAGCCTCAGAGGCGCGGGGAACCGCCGCTGCTGCCGCTTCAATCTGGGTGCCTGTGGTCTGCTGGGGACCATCCCTAGCAGACCACAAGCTCCCAGACTGAAGCCGCAGCCGCGGCGGGGTCCCTCCCTCTGAGGCTTTGCCAGAGCAAAGCCTCAGAGGCTCTGCTCCCCGTGTCCCTGGTCTGCTGGGGGGGGGGGGCGCAGCTAGTGTGCTCTCTTCCCCCACCCCAGCAGACCAGGCTTTTGTTTTGGACTCTGGGGCAGAGCAGCTGGGGCGCTGCCGAGTGGTCCTGCATCGCCCGCTCTGGGCACTACTGAACCAACCCGGCAGCACCCCAGCTGCTCTGCCCCAGGTCCTGATTCAGCCGCTGCTGGTCAGTTTCAGCAGCGGCTGAATCAGGACGCCTGGGGCAGAGCAGATGGGGTGCTGCTAGGTTGGTCCAGTAGCACCCAGGAGCGGTGCTACTGGAGCAACCCAGCAGCACCCCAGCTGCTCTGCCCCAGGCGTCCCCAAGTCAGCTTCTGCTGAAACTGACCAGCGCTGACTACAGGAAGCCCCAGGCAGAGTTGCTCTGCCCCGGGCTTCCTGGAATCAGCTGCTGATCAGTTTCAGCAGCAGCTGACTTGGGGACGCCTTGGGTTCTTAAGTTGATTCTGTATGTAAGTCAGAACTGGCGGTCAGTTTCAGCAGTGTCTGAATCTGGACGCCAGTTCCGACTTACATACAGATTCAACTTAAGAACAAACCTACAGTCCCTATCTTGTACGTAACCCGGGGACTGCCTGTAGATAAAGGTCACAAAGTTCTGTCATATACGTAATATGTTCCCTGTCCTGAGTTCTTTTCATGGAAATAAGTTGAAATGGATGAATAATGTACACATATGCTCCTAATTATTTATGCTGTCAAACTGTGGTACCAGAGCCTAGCTGGGATCTGTAGCTATCATTTAAATGCCCCTTTCAGTTCTATTATTCTTACATAAACCATAGGCCTTCCCAAACTGCATACATCTTAATGATCTTTAACTCCGAAGATGTAGAGGTTGTAGTGGAGAGGATCAAGGTATCTCACTTTGCAGAAAGATATCTGAAGATGCAAACTGTAGCATTTGAAGGATAGTTTGATACAAGGTTAATAACGAGACACCTTTCATGAGAAATAGAACTGCAAAACTTGCCAGTGTTCTGCGTTGGTTTTGGAATCAAAAGTGTAGATAAAAGGGAAGCATGTACTAAATGGAGCATGGGAATTTAGCAATGCAATTCTCATTAACCTCAATTATAGAATATACAGGGGTCCCATAAATGGTAACATATCATCTCACTGTCAGTTACAGTACAATCCTTTGGAAGCTTGAATCTGAATTATTTCTTTATTTGGTGTCTTATAGAAAGGCTGTTGTGACAATATATGACTCACACCAAGGCATCAGATTGCTCAGAGCAGCTCAGTTAGCCAACACATTTTTCCAGTGGCTGCCTTCTTGTGGTCTGGCAGCTGAGCATTAAAAAAACCTTGGTAGTCCACACTTCCCTTCCTACCCAATCTGAATGTCTGCCTTTGAAAAACAATGCCCCCAAAATCTATATTCTCATTACCTTTGTTCTAGATCTGTCATTTCAATACCTCTAATTCTTATCTGTAATCATTGTGTTGAATTACCTGCCATAAACAGACAAGCAGCGTGTCTATACTTGCACTTGCTCAACAAAACTTTTGTCATTTGCTTAACCCCCTTTCCCCAGCCATAAGCAACAAAGTTTTATCATGGCAAGTGCACATGGGAATGCTGCTTTGTTGGCAGGAGTGCTCTCCTACCAACAAAGTGAAACCTGCATGTTGGGGAAGGAAGTATTTTTCCCGCAAGAGTGCCAACAAACAGCATTCGCATGCACTGACTTTTAGTGACAGGGCTATGTTGACACAGCCGTGTTGCTAAAAACTGCACAGTGTAGCTATATCAGAGGTCTCACATTCTATTCTATACATAGAAAACTCTCCCTTACCTCCATCCACAAGCTTGTTTTTATTCTGCAACCTTGGAAACATAGCCAGAGGAATATTCACATAAGCCCATTCTTGCTCCCAGAATATTTGGGAATAACACACCTCCCCCGAGACATGAAAAATAGATTTATAGAAAGAGTCAGCAGAATAGCCTTAGACCTCCACACACAGCACCCTAAAACTGGCCATCTTACCTTATCTGCCTATTGTGGGTCATGAATACCCCAGAAATGCTATTTTGTCTTCTCTCAGATTTAAAAAGCACTGTATATGTGAACAGGAGTCTATGGGCAGTAAATAGAGCTGATTAAAAAAAAGTCAGTCAGTTCTTCACACACATACACACACACCCAAAAAAATTCACAAAAAATATCAAACATAAATGCTTGTTTTCTTTTAAAAACAAAGGGAATTTGTGAGGTCTCTGCTTCCCCCTCTCTTGTTTATTTCCCCTTCATTCCCCCCACACACTGAAAAGGGCTGAAGAGGACACTGAAGTCAGAAGAGCAAGTGGGGAAAGCCACCACTCTTTCCCTCAGATTCTCACTTTGAAAAAACACCACATACCATAAGCAGAAAGATGACTGTGAAAAAGGAGAAAAACCCAGCCTCCCCTCCCTTTACCAAAAGATGAGAGGTACAGAAGGAAACACAGATGAGGCTGTGTCTACACTGGCATGATTTTGCGCAAATACTTTTAACAGAAAAGTTTTTCCGTTAAAAGTATTTGCGCAAGAAAGCGTCTATACTGGCATGTGCCTTTGCGCAAAAGATTTGCTTTTGCGCAAAAGCATCCGTGCCATTGTAGACGCTCTCTTGCACAAGAAAGCTCCAACGGCCATTTTAGCCATCGGGCTTTCTTGCGCAAGAAAATAATGTTGCTGTCTACACTGGCCCTCTTGCGCAAGAGGGCTTATACCTGAGCGGGAGCGTCAGAGTATTTGCGCAAGAACCACTGATATTGTACATTACGAAGTCAATGTTCTTGCACAAATACTCGCGGCCAGTGTAGACAGGCGGCAAGATTTTGCGCAAAATCTTGCCAATATAGACACAGCCATGAAGTTATTCTTTCCATAGTTTTGAAGTTTAAAAAAAAATTAAAAACACCATATTTAAAAAAATCAAATGTATCAGCTGTGATATTAGGAGTCCATGAGCTGTCCACTTCATAAAACTGCGTCCACCAAAGGTGAAATGCTAGAAAGCAGAGCACAACCTGAGTTTCCAGACCATGCCCCAAGGTCAGCCTCTGGGTTCTGTGGTGGGGAAAGAATCTTTCACCCCAACAAAGCTAATCTGCTGCTGAGAACCTGCTCCACAGCTGTTACTTTCCTGAGGCGGCAGTAGATTCTGCTGCTCCAGTACACACTATTCACATATTCATGGGTCCTTCCTTGATCTTGCCCTGAATCCTTGCCTGATCTTAACCTTCCTTCAGTCCTTCACAGCATGACCGCATCCCACAGAACAGGGCTACGTCTACACTGGCCCCAAATTCCGGAAAAGGGAAAAGCCGGAAAAAAGCGTCTAGACTGACGCGATCCTCCGGAATAAAGCCCTTTTCTGGAGGATCTCTTATTCCTACTTTCAGATAGGAATAAGAGATACTCCAGAAAAGGGCTTTATTCCGGAGGATCGCGCCAGTCTAGACGCTTTTATCCGGCTTTTCCCCAAGCCGGAAAAAAAGCGGCGGGCATGTTTATTTAAATCCGCGGGGGATATTTAAATCCCCCACGGATTTCCCTATTCTGACTTACCTGCTTTGCATCCCTTTTCCGGAATTTGGGGCCAGTGTAGACGTAGCCCTGATGTTTGTGCTGTAGAAGTATGTCTTCCATAAATTCTGCCCCCATTTCTGTCTTGAAAACTGCACCCCTTCTGCTGCACGGGTGAATCTCTGTACACCCACAACTCCTGAAGACACAGAGTTTTGAATGTACAGTGAATGTGATTTAAAATGTAAGTGTCTCATGTCAGAGGTGCCACACACACACAATGCCAAGTGGAGTTACAAGGAGACAGGAGTGCCCAGCACCTCTGAAAAAAATCAGCCCCTGGATTTTCACATTCCATGTTAACCCTACTGTATCCCATGGAATCCTATGCAGAGATAGCATAGTAACTAGATCCACATGTTCATCCTAAATATAAGTTCAGCTATAAAGATTGAATGTAAATCACATTCACCTATAACAAATGTAGGTGAGAAAAGGTGCAAAAGGCAAAATGAGGGCGACAGAGGATGTGCCGCTGTAGCAGTTTAGCAACAACACTACTATGCCAACAAGAGAGCCACCCCCATCAACATATTTCATAGAATCATAGAATCATAGGACTGGAAGGGACCTCGAGAGGTCATCGAGTCCAGCCCCCCGCCCTCAAGGCAGGACCAAGCTCCATCTACACCATCCCTGACAGATGTCTATCTAACCTGTTCTTAAATATCTCCAGAGAGGGAGATTCCACCACCTCCCTTGGCAATTTATTCCAATATTTGACCACCCTGACAGTTAGGAATTTTTTCCTAATGTCCAATCTAAACCTCCCCTGCTGCACTTTAAGCCCATTACTCCTTGTCCTGTCCTCAGAAACCAAGAGGAACAAATTTTCTCCTTCCTCCTTGTGACACCCTTTTAGATATTTGAAAACCGCTATCATGTCCCCCCTTAATCTTCTTTTTTCCAAACTAAACAAGCCCAGTTCATGAAGCCTGGCTTCATAGGCCATGTTCTCTAGACCTTTAATCATTCTTGTCGCTCTTCTCTGTACCCTTTCCAATTTCTCCACATCTTTCTTGAAATGTGGCGCCCAGAACTGGACACAGTACTCCAGCTGAGGCCTAACTAGTGCAGAGTAGAGCGGCAGAATGACTTCACGAGTTTTGCTTACAACACACCTGTTGATACAACCTAGAATCATATTTGCTTTTTTTGCAACAGCATCACACTGTTGACTCATATTCAACTTGTGGTCCACTATGACCCCTAGATTCCTTTCCGCCATGCTCCTTCCTAGACAGTCGCTTCCCATCTTGTATGTATGGAACTGATTGTTCCTTCCTAAGTGGAGCACTTTGCATTTCTCTTTATTAAACCTCATCCTGTTTACCTCTGACCATTTCTCTAACTTGCTAAGGTCATTTTGAATTATGTCCCTATCCTCCAAAGAAGTTGCAACCCCACCCAGTTTGGTATCATCTGCAAACTTAATAAGCGTACTCTCTATCCCAATATCTACATCATTGATGAAGATATTGAACAGTACGGGTCCCAAAACAGACCCTTGAGGAACTCCACTTGTTATCCCTTTCCAGCAGGTTTTAGAACCGTTAACAACAACTCTCTGACTACGGTTATCCAGCCAATTATGCACCCACCTTATCGTGGCCCTATCTAAGTTATCTTTGCCTAGTTTATCAATAAGAATATCATGCGAGACCGTATCAAATGCCTTACTAAAGTCTAGGTATATGACATCCACCGCTTCTCCCTTATCCACAAGGCTCGTTATCTTATCAAAGAAAGCTATCAGATTAGTTTGGCATGACTTGTTCTTCACAAACCCATGCTGGCTATTCCCTATCACTTTATTACCTTCCAAGTGTTTGCATATGATTTCCTTAATTACCTGCTCCATTATCTTCCCTGGGACAGACGTTAAACTGACCGGTCTATAGTTTCCTGGGTTGTTCTTATTCCCCTTTTTATAGATGGGCTCAATATTTGCCCTTTTCCAGTCTTCTGGAATCTCCCCTGTCTGCCATGATTTTTCAAAGATCATAGCTAAAGGCTCAGATACCTCCTCTATCAGCTCCTTGAGTATCCTGGGATGCATTTCATCAGGACCTGGTGACTTGCTGACATCTAACTTTCCTAAGTGATTTTTAACTTGTTCTTTGTGTATCCTATCTTCTAAACTTACCCTCTCTCTGCTTGTATTCACTACGTAATCCAACTTCCCAAGATGCAGTACCTGTCAATAGGAGAAGTTCTCCTGGCTTCCTATGTGTGTCTTACACAGCAAGGTTAGGTCAGTATTAGTTTGTCATTTGGACAAGTTGCTAAAAGCTGTGTACTATAGACAAAGCCTTAAAAGTACATAAAGGAGTTTAATTGCATATTTGGCATGGTACTAAGCAGCCTGATAAGAACAGAAGAATAAAGGTCCATTTCTCCCATTATCCTGTCTTCTGACTGTGGCCTATGCCAGGCACCCGGAGAGAATGAACAGAACAGGTAACTATCAAGTGATCCATCCTATCACCTCTTCCCAGCTTCTGACAAACAGAGGCTAGAGACATGATCCCTGTCCATCCTGGCTAATAACCATTGATAAATCTCTTCCCAAGAATGTATCTAGAAATTTTTCTCTTTCTTTGTGTGCCAAACACTGGATCTTGTTTAACACTGTTTAATGTTGGTCAGTGACTGGGTTATATTAATATTTTTGGCCCATACATTCCCTTAAATATTAATACAGAGATTAAGTACAATAAAATACAGGAACAAGTTTGCACTTTCAAGCTCAGTGCAGAAAGAAATTGTGTTGCTTGAGGTCAGACTGACTCTCTAACTTCCGCGCGCACACATACACACACACACACACTCTACTTCCAGCAGACTGGCATCTGACAACACTCAGTCAAAACAGAAGCATATGGTACTTTTAGCAAGTGTCAGCAGACAGAATGATGCTTATTAGGTTGTTCCTACATGATTTCAGGAGTTTGCCAGAGTAAGTTACTGAGGTGCTAAAGGAAAATCTGAGAATCAGTTCTATTCTGACTGAAAATTTCCCTCCAAGTATGCACTTTAAAATTTCCTTGAGAAAAAAATATACAAAAATCAAGTGATTTTTCTTCAGGTGAGACAAGACAAGGAGTATAAGTGAGTTGAGCAAAGTAGTTGTAAAAATTTGCTCTTTGGGAGATTGTCAGTGTTTTTGTGAAGGGGAAGCAAAACTTAAAAAAAATGTCAATGTAAATTGCATTTTAAAATGTTACTGAAGATGCAAAAAAAAGCAAATTTTCATTTTCTTGTTTTCTATGTATTTAACTTCATCCTTTCAAGCCTTCAATCTTTTGTATTTTAATATGAGTTTCCATTTTCAGATGAAGACATTGCTTTTAAAGCTTTAAGTTGACTGTATGGACCCAGTTCTTCACAGAAATTAATCCTGAATAGCAGCTGAAGTTCAGTCAATCAGATGTCACACATTATACAAGGTATCAGCTCATGGAACCAATGCATGTCACATCTTTAAAGTGGCAGCAGTCCCTATAAAAGAAGCCATATCTTCCAATTTTTTTCCCATGAAAATGACTAGATTAAAAATAATGGTCACATCCTGACTCTCTTCTGATGAATGTTGTTCAAAACAAGCAGATAAAGATTTAGATCCATGATGAGTAATATCATCATGGTAGTTTCCTTCATGTCCATTCCAAATAACCAGCTCCAGCACAACTTTAGAGTTATGAACACCAGAGTTACAAACTGACTGGACGACCACACACTTCATTTAGAACCAATAGTTTGCAGCCAAGCAGCAAGGATTTTTTTTAAAACAGCAAATACAGTATAGCACAATACTGTGTTAAATGTACACTACTGAAAACAAAGTTTAAAAAGATGTGGCAAGATAAGGAAACTATTTATGTGCTTGTTTCATCTAAATTAAGATGATTTAAAACAGCTTTCCTTTATAATCAAGAGTTGAGCCAAAGCCCCAGCAAGTGTTAGGGGTCACATTATTGCTTTAAAATAAATGGGCAAATTTCCTTATATCCTATTATCAGCTGCTGGTGGCACTTCTCGAACACTGAAAAGTGAAGCAATTAGGTCACATGACTCCCACTCTCTAATTTTGATGGCTGAAGCTCCCAAGAACCAGAGGCACTGTGTACCTGGAGCATCTCCTCTTTAGCTACCCATTTGCTGCATTCTCCCCATCAGGCCACAGTTGCTATATGCTCTTTAGTACACTTCTGTTTTTAACACCAAATGGCTTCATGACACAGTTTAAGAGCTCCCCTTTCTTTCTTATTCAGTAGTTAGAAGATGGATTTACTCTTTGGACAGTTCTTAGAGCTGCCCACCTGCATTATGACATACACTTCTGATGATTAACGAGGTGAGTTTTCCTTCATAATCAAGAGTTGAACCAAAGCCCCAGCAAAGTGTTAGGGGTCACATTATTGCTCTAAAATAAATGGGCTTGCTCATTTGTGGCCATTAAAGATCCTATAGCAGTCTCATTGGAGTGTGAATATTATCCCTGAGGTAGTAAACTATCTCTAGTAATTACACTCTGCCTACCTAAATTCCTAAATGAACTTACTTTGTTAATCTTCATAATATGCTCTCAGATCTTTTGTGAGCCTATTAGAATAAAACTCCAATAGTCCGGCATCCAGTTGTCCAGCACTCCTGATAGTCCAGCATCAAGTGGAACCCAGAACTGCTCAGGTCAGCCGCTCTCATGGCCGGGCCGCTGTGAGCTGCATGCACGCTCACGGCCCGCACTGTTCCACTCATAGTCCCCAGTGCACACAGTGTCCAGCCTGCACGTGCTAGCAGCCGGCCACTGAGCATAGGCAGCTGCTTCGGGACCCAGACATAAGGTTGGGGGAAAAGGGGGATTGGGTGACAGCAGGGAGGGGAGGTGTTTGGCTCTGGGGAAGGGAAGGGGAAGGGAGGGGGATTGGGTTGTGCAAGGCATCCCAGCCAGCTCATTGAAAAGCTGGCCTCTCGGCGCATGTGCCCCAGCACCTGGAGGGAGACGCGCGGCTGTCCTGGAGGCTCTGGGACCCGAGCATAAGGCGGGGGGAGAAGGGGATTGGGTTGGGAGTATGTCTCCTTATAGTACCTCCTGGTACTCGATAATCCAGCACCACCTAGGTCCCAAAGGTGCCAGATTATCGGAAGTCTACTGTAATCCACTTTAATTCCTGAAACAGTGGTGGGAAAAGACCCCTTATATTGCATAGATTGCAAGCCTTTTGGAGATAGGAACCATCTTCTTATTCCATGTTTTTAACAGTACCTAATGCAGTGGGGTACTGGATCATGACTAGGGTTCCTAGGTGCTACAATAACAGAAATAATAAGATTCAGAGTGATTAACTCCAACACATCACACTCTAAAGGTAAGCACTGAGAAAGCAAGAAATCTTATTTGACATGCCATTAGGAAATTTACATCCCGAAGCTTTATACAAACAGGAAAGTTGCAATATGACAAACAGTTTACAAAGAAATTTGACTCCCCCATTCCATTATATATTGAACTCTTTGCTGGGCTTTTGTTGTGCTTCAGTCACCTTTTCTGTGGTTCATTCTCTAAACCAGATGTGTTGCTTAGTGATTAGAATCATAGAACACTAGAACTGGAAGGAACCTCGAGAGGTCCCTACTCTCATGGCAGGACCCAGTACTGTCTAGACCATCCCTGACAGATGTCTGTCTAACCTGCTCTTAAATATCTCCAGAGATGGAGATTCCACAACCTCCCCAGGCAACTTATTCCAGTGTTTAACCACCCTGACAGTTAGGAAGTTTTTCCTAATGTCCAACCTAATCGTCCCTTGCTGCAGTTTAAGCCCATTGCTTTTTGTCATATCCTCAGAGGCTAAGGAGAACAATTTTTCTCCCTCCTTCTTGTGACACCCTTTTAGATACCTGAAAACTGCTATCATGTCCCCTCTCTAGGTACAGCTACGCTGTGGCGGGGAGGAGGTTGGGGGTTCAATAGGAGGTATGCAAATCGCGCTCGCATTTGCATATCTTTTTCCGATGCTTTTTCCAGAAGAGGTTTTTCCGATATTTGGCCCGTCTACATGGGGCCAAATGTCGGGAAAAACCTTCATTTGAAAGCCCCTATAAACCTAATTTTACAAAGAATAAGGGGGCTTTCGAAAGGGGGCGGAGTGGTTCTCTGATATTTGGCCCCATGAAGACGGGCCAAATATCGGAAAAACCTTTTCCGGGAAAAGAATCGGAAGAAGATATGCAAATGTGAGCACGATTGGCATACTTCCTTTCGAAAAAAAAACTGCAGTGTAGCCGTACCCTCAGTCTTCTCCTTTCCAAACTAAACAAGCCCAGTTCTTTCAGTCTTCCTTCATAGTTCATGATCTCTAGACATGGAGGAAATGTTTAATTTTCTGTCTCTACAATGGCTGCATTTTAGTAAAGTCCTCTGCGCCAATACTCTGTGCTTTGTCAGACTCCATGCAGATGTGCATATTGATTTACAACAGATTATTCAGCACTCAGACATATTTTAAAAATAAGAATTTTGTTTAGCTAGTGAATGATTAATACCTCCGTTTATGAACTATAACTTGAATCAGCACCTACGTCAAAGCTGCTCCCCAACAGCATATGAACCATTAGAAATTAATTTGTAATCAGAGAGAAAATTAAAAAAGAAGCAAGTTTGCTTTTAGCATAATAGACCTTGCTGTTACGGGAGCTAGTATGCAAAAACATAAACCAGCATAAAGTGCATAACTAATTTTTGTTTTCAGCAATAGTTAAAGCTCTAAATTATGTTAGATATAATTAATTATAGTATAGATTTTAGAACAGAGCAAAACATATTGGCACACAGACAAGTTTCTATTCAATCATCAGTTCTTAAAAGAGGCTTCAAAAGCCTGTTTATAGAATGTTCATTAGCATCTAATAAAATAATATTAAAGCTATAAGAGAGAGTCTCCTTTATCCCAATAGGAAATTCCTATCTAATGCTACTTCTGAAGATATGATGAAATGGCATCATATAGCATCTTACTGTTAGTAGCCAACACCTTAAATTATGCAGGACCATTCTACCTGAGGGACCATCTGCTGCTTTATATCCTGTTGAGATCAGCAGGATTGGAACTCTTATGTTACCTCTCTTTAGGGATGGTTAATTTAGCAAACAGAGCAATGAGACTGCCAAATAGGAGCCAAGATATTTTTTGCTTTTTCTTCTATTTTATGTTTTGTTGATTTTTTTTTTTTGTTACCATATATTGCTGATACTATTGAGTTACACTGGATAGGAATTTTTCAAGCCATGTGGACTTTTTCATTATTTTCAGTCAGTTTTGGTAGGTGTCTAGAGAACTGTATCATTAGGAAGTATATAATATTATACTAATATAGGGTTCTATTCACCCTTGAACAACATAACAACGTAAGAATGGCCATACTGGGTCAGACCAAAGGTCCACCTTGCCCAGTATCCTGTCTTCTAACAGTGGTCAATGCCAGGCACTCCAGAAGGAATGAACAGAACCTGTAATCATCAAGAGATCGCTTCCCTGTTGCCCATTCCCAGCTTATGGCAAATATCCCATGAGAAGGGGATACTTGGAAAGCAGTCATATCAGTGGTGTGTTATGGGTGTCAACTTAGGCATGAGTCTGCAGAATGATATGGTAGCAAAAGCAAATGCAGTTTTGTGTTATGTTCACAGAGACACTGTCACAGACTATGGGTATGTCTACATTGCATTCCTCTTCCAAGAGAGGAATGCAAATGCAGACATCCTAAATTGCAAATGAAGCGCGGATTTGAATTTCCCATGCTTCATTTGCATATTGTGTTATGGCGCTATAGCACTATTTCAAGAAAAAAAGAGGTTATTTCAAGATAAAACCCTTTCTTCAAAATAACCCTTACTCCTCATTTTTAGGGTTATTTCGAAGGAAGGATTTTATCTCAAAATAACCCGTTTTTTTCCTCAAAATAGCGCTATTCTGCAATAGCGCCATAACGCGATTATGCAAATGAGGCATGGTAAATTCAACTCCATGCTTCATTTGCAATTTCAGGTGTCTGCATTTGCATTCCTCTCTCTGAAGAGGAATTAAATGTAGACATACCCTATGAAAGTGATTGCCCATCTCTCCATAGCATTGCTGAGACAATGCCTTGATTCTGCAAGCTGGGACTACAAGTATGCTTAAAGTTAAACACATTAGTGTTTGCAATATATGAGCTCTAATGACCCAAAAGCAAATGTTGGAATTATTAATATGTGAAATTATTAATATGGAAACTCCAAAATACTAATTTAACCACAAATTTCTTTATTAAATCCTAAGGCCCAAATGGTACTTCTACAAATGTTCTAAATACACATGAAACTCCTAACTCATAAGCAATTTATTACATCCAAAGAGTCACAAAATATGTATAAGCATTAGATCAAGATATTGCAAACAGGCTAAACCCAAGGGTGCTTGGTCAGCTCCAAAATGGTCAGACAGGTATTAGCAATGAATCCTTTAAGACTTTACTTTGTATACCCTTTAACAAATAAATGCGATCACTGCTCATTACTTATGTCAGCTAAAACCAATTTGACACAGTTCATCCTTATTTCCAATCTTAATCCAGGTAAGATTTACAGCCTCTCCCCCCAAGGCCTTTCCTCCCCTCCTTTTCACTGTCTAACAGTTTTCCCATTTCATCGGGGTTCACAGAAGCTTTACCCCTGATGAGTAGGTAAAGGAAGGGCCTGAAGGGTACGCAAAATCCCAACAGGCCGTGGCCAGCTATTATATGACAGATTCATTATTATTATTACTTAGAACCGTTTGCACTCATCTGCATCAGTCAGAGTCCTTTTTTTAAATTTTGCCTTACCTCATTAGTCTCAGAGGAGTAGCTGTGTTAGTCTGTAACTTTAAAAACAGTGTTTAGCCCTGTGGTGCCTTAGAGACTAACAAAAATATATAGTATCCAGTGGGTAAGACCCATTTCATTGGATGAGTGCCCATTACCTCACTGGATACTCTTTGAGCCAGACACCCTCTCTACTTTATTCCTTCTAGGCTTACCACTTATTTTCAAAGCCTTCCTTCTCCTTGCTAGTCAGGGGTGTTCTCTACAACACACATATTTCCTTAACCAACCTTAATCCAGTTCTTGAATTTTATACTTATCCTACAGCCAGTAAATAATTTTGCTCCCTATTGGCTGTTAACCAACAGTGCAGCTAGGATTTTTTTTAACCCTAGTCTCATAAGAGTTACTTAATTGTTACCCTTTAGCACCAGATTGCCAGATGATATACATGAGCAGCACACAGTTAAACTCGGTGTGTTATGCAGATTTATACTAGTTGATACCCTGGCAATTAGAAAAAGTCTGATAACTGACTGTTTTCCCTCTTAAAAATACTATTACTAAATTACAACAACAAAATAAGTGCACAAAAGTTAATGAAAAACAAGGGTGGGGAACCTCAGGCCCTAGTGGTCGCTTGCCTGGATCCAGCCCCCGATGCCTGTGCTGGCACTCCAGCCCCCCATTTCCCGCTGCCCCATCCTAGTGCTGAAGCACACAAAATCTATAGGGCTTATCCCCCTAAGTTCTGGTGTGCAAGGAGAATGTGGGGAGGGTCTTTCTCCTTTTTAGTCGTGCGCCACGTCAGTTAGGGAGTTTTGTGTGCGGCCTTCAACAGTTTTTTCTGTGGGTCATTGGCCCCCAACCCAAAAAAGTTTCCCCACCTCTGATGTAAAGGCGAAGCAGCTCCAATTTCAGTTTGTGGTGTAGCGTTTACTGTGAGTAACGAGTAAGACAATCAGTCCACTACAGAAAAAACAAAACCTTATGAACCCATCAATGAGACACAGAACTACTCTGCCATACTAGCAAGTAGAGTGGCAAGTGTGACGGGCTGGATCAAAGGGGTCCTTTTGCGATTGTCCCCCAATGTGCTGGTTATGCCACCGAGCCCTCCAACCTGCCTTCTGCAGCATCCCACAACCCTGTGTTGCCAGGCCAGAAGCTCTGGTTTCCCCCAGCCAAGGCACGGAGCAGGGGTAACAGCCCCTCAACAGAGCCATACAGACACTGAACCTGTGCAGCTCTGGGAGGGCTCAGCTCTAAAGTGACAGCTCAGCATCCAGGAACACAGGCCCAAAGAGGATCAAAAACCACAAATAAATCTGTCTTACTCTCTATATAAAAGTGTTATGCAGAGAAAGCTTATAAATTCACCCTCTTTATCAATGAAAGAGGGGCCTGGTCTGCAATAGGAGCTTAGGTGGAGTCCTCACCACCAAGCCTCTTCTGCCAACCGTAAGGGCTGTTACAGTTGATTTCGGTACTCCTGTAAATTTGACCTTACATAGTTGCCTTTAGGGTAGTGCAGCCGCAGTGCTGTGAAAGTTGATGTTCTTGGCCTGCAGAAAGTGTCCCACAGTGCCACAGTTTGACCTCTCTGGCGAGCATTTTCAACTCTGCTGATCTCCAGGTGCATAGGAAAAGGCCCAGAAAAGTTTGAATTTCACATCCTGTTTGGCCAGCATGGCAAGCAGACCTTTCCGAGCAGGCAGCACACCCCAGAAATGCACCTGACCATGAATGTCCAGGACTGCAAATGAACTCCAGCATGGGGCACTGATGTATGGGGAGAGGAATCTGTGCAGGCAGAACTACGAATCAGCAAAAGAAACACAGGGCAAGATCTATGCCAAGGTCACACAGGGCATGGTAGAAAAAAGGATACCCCAGGGATGCCCAGCAGTGCCGTGCGAAAATAAAGGAGCTGAGCCAGGTGGACCAGATGGATGTTCTGGGTCAGCTCTACAAAAATGTCACTTCTGTGAGCAGCTGCATGGTATTCTGGGGGGGAGGGGAACCAGCCAGTGTTCCAACCCAGTATGTGGATTCCTCCCAAGACACTCGTCAGGCAGCCCCTGGCAACAGTAGGAAGGACATTGTGGATAAGGAAGAAGAGGAGGAGAATGGTCAGCAGGGGAGCAGAGCATCCGATCTCACTGACAGCCAGGACCTTTTTATAACTTTGGAAACAATCCCCTCCTCCCAGGACGTATCGTTGCCACACCCTAATGGCAGGGAGGGCACTTCTAGCGAGTTCACATTTTTAATCGTGCAATAAGTGGGTTAAGCCAATTGGGTGTGATCTGTGGTGGCCACTCTGCCTAGACAGTGGTGGCTTCCCAGAACAGTTTGTTAATGTGTCAGGAGACAGAGTGGGAAGCCCATCTTTGTAAAGCTCTCAGGTAGGAACTCTTTCATCCTTCTCACAAGGTTCCTGGGGACGGGCTGCCTTATTCCGTCCTCCACAGTAAGGTGCCTTCCCATGCCAAGCCAGCAGAAAGTGGTCTGGCATCATTGCAGGACAGAGCATTGCAGCATAAGGTCCAAGTTTCTGGCCACATTTAATCAGCATCTGGCTCCCTATCTCTCTGTGTGATTTGGAGAAAACTGATATCGTGCATGGCAACCTGGATGAAGGCGGGGCAGCTATGTAATTGATACCAGTACAAACAAGGCAGTACACCTTGGTTTGCTCATCCCCAATAAAGCATGGTTTGAGCCACTGCCCAGACCCCTTCTCTCCCCAACAGGCTCCTCAGTGCCCAAGTGAGCTTCTGCCCTGTCGCCATACCCAGACTCCCTCCCACCTGCAGGCTCCTGTGGGAAGGAAAGTACACTCTCTCAGAAAACAGGATGGGTGGGTATGTTTCCAAACACACAGTCACCGTGTAAGCCGCTGCCCCATCACATCCAGACTCCCTCCCTCCTTCCTGCCCCAAACGGGGGGGAGGAGAGGGGGAAGAGGGGTGCTAAACACATAGGCACCATGTGAACCCCAGCCCTGCCACCATGCCACCATGGCTCCCCTTTGCAAACATAGACACTTGCCTAGCTGTGGGTGCTGCTATTTGAAGGCACTGTGTCACACATGCTTTCTCAGTGTAAGCAAAAGAGCAAACCTCAACCTGTCCCTTACTATGACAGCCATCAAACCAAGGCCAGCTGTTCCCTTATGATCTCTGTACTATACCTGCAGCATAGCGAGTGCTTAAAACATAACTTTGGCCTCACACATAACTTTAGCCCTATTGTCTTTGACAGACAGTCTTTCATGCTAAGAGATTAGGTTCTGTGCTCTACAATATATCTCCAGAAAAGTCTGCCCTTCACTTTTTTCATTACAGCCGATGCAACAGTGAGCCTGTTACTCCCTCCCCCGGCTCCTCCAGCTGTTTGGCTAGCACAGATCCAAAGGTGAAAATGTAATAGGGATGACATGTTCAATGAGCAAATGCAATCTGCCCGCATGGACAGAACACAATTAAATGCATGGAGGAGAACGAAGTTGCAGGAGATTCAAATGGAGAGGAGAGGAGAGGGTGCAGGAAACACGCACTGAAGACACAGGAGGACAACTTAAGGATCCTGAGTGAACTGATGACATATCTGGTAGACTCAAAGGAGAGTCAGATTTAGAGATACCCCGCTCTGGTCCATGCTGAATCACACTCCCTCCTCACCAAGTTTCACAACCTCTTTCCCAGGCTCTCTAGAATACGAGGTGGGGGGAGGGGGAAGAAGGGAAGGAGGCAGTGTCAAAGGCAGCCTTACCCTCAAACCCCAGGGATGTGACCCAGAACAAAAGGCTGTCATCCTCACACCTGTGTGATTGCTGAACCAAGGGAATGCAATCCCTTGTCCAGCCCCCACCCCTCAAAGCTCCTACCCTGAACTCCTTTTCTTCTTTGCTTCCTTGTGTTCCCTAAATACAAATGCATGATTTCTCAACATCAGTATCTTTATTGCTTGTGTTGTACGGGAGGAGGATGTTTATAGGCAAGCACACTTAATGCGCAGGGCACCTCATTAACAGCAACATACATGACTGTCATATCATGGATCTGACCACTCACAAAGCTGTTTTTCAAAGCCTCTCTGATTTGCAGTGCCCCTCGATGGGCTCTCTTTATTGCCCTGGTGTCTGGCTATTCATAGCTACTGGCTAGGCAATCTCCCATCATGGCAAAGTCCTACGTTGCGTCCTGCACATTTCCCAGAGTTCCTGTCCTTGGTAGCAGAAGGGTATTGTTTGTCTTGGCTACTTGGATCACAGCAGCCCCTGGTGTAGATTTACTCACTCAGAATTGATTTCTGACTGACTGGTAGCTGTCTGGCACTGCAAGCTTCCACAGGTCAATTGCCACGCACTTCTTAACTATCAGAGCAGGTCTCATTCTGGTATTGCTGCACTTCAGGGTGAGAAAATGTAATTTGTAAAATTCCATGAAAGTGGCCTTACACATGCAAAAATTTTGCAGCCACTGCTGATTGTCCCATAGCTGCATCATTACACCATGACCCCACCGCCCATTCTGTGCTTGTCTGATGGCTCCAGAACCAGTGTTTTACTATGTCAACAGAACCAACTGCTGCCAGCATCTGACAATTGCTCTACTCGTGTTTCATGCATATGTCTGTTTGTGGCCGCTTCACATTTTCCTTGCTTCGACAGCTCCTGGCTTGGCTCTGGACATACCACAGCAGAAGGTGCAAGATGTTTGCAATGACTGCCACAGCAGTTTGCTGCTGAATGAGGTCCAGTCTTGCCCTGCGATGGCATCTGCATGGATAGCCAGGGGGAAAGGATGCAGAAAGATTGTTTGCTGTTACTGTCAAGTGGTGGGGAGGGAGAAATGAGTGCATTGTAGGACACTGATGACATGTACCCAGAACCACCTGCTACACTGTTTCAGTCCCTTCAAGCACTGGGAACCTAACCCAGAATGCAAAGGGGCAGCAGGAACTGTGGGTTAGCTACCCACGGTGCATTGCTGTCAATGTTGATGGTAGCCACCCTACAGGGGGCGCGCTATGTTGAACTCTTGCACACACTGGGGACATGCACCTTCAACTTTACAAAATCATGCACTAAAAAAATGCACCTTAATAAATTCAACCTTATCTCATAGGCCAGAGCTGCACAGTGGCTGCTCTCACTCCCCCTTGGCAACAATTATTTACACTGGGCTTGAAAATAAACAATCGTGGTTTCATTAAGTATAAAAAGTAGGATGTAAGTGATTGCAAGTGAAAACAGACAAATCAAAGTGAGTTACTATCCAAAATAAACAAAACATACCAGATAATCCTCATATATTAAGAAATTTGTTATATGCAACGTATATTCCTCACCCCTTTTCCCTGGTTCAGGTAAAATCTTTCAAAACAGAGTTGTTCTTTTTCTTTGGACTGGGTCTACAGCTTTTTAGAGTTCTTTAGAGTTCTTTGTTTTCATGTTTCTTCATGCTTATCCTCTTAAAATGGGGAGGCAATTCCAAAAGTCAGCTGAAGACAAAAGATGGATCAGTTTCCATTTCTTAAATAGACTTTCCCCGGAGCAGGAACCCATTTGTTTAATCTCCCCATCCTCATGGAAAAATACTAGATTCAAGATGGGGTTCAGCACCAAGTGGCAGGGCCACATGTCTTTCTAGGACCAATACAATGTGATCTTACAGGAAAAACAAAACTGTTTACAGATCATTTCCCTTAGTATTGAGCCATTATCATTCCTGGGAATCAGTAATGACCCACATTAGCATGTTTAGAATTATAAATTTCTAGCTTCACATACAAGAATGATACATACACAAAAATAGAATATACACATTCAGCAGATTTGCCTAAAACATCTTTGAGTTATGCATATTCATTAGCCAATTTTCATAAAGCATGGTGGGGGGACATGACAGCAAGAATCGGGCAGTATTAGAAAATAAATCTGATCTTCAAAAGGGCTTCATGGGATCAGGCTGAAAACCCATAAGTAGAGATTCGGGGCAATATACTTTTTTATACCAAAAAAATACCTTTTGGCTTTTTTACTAAACTGTGGCAACCTTTTCAATCCCAAACACAGATACATGGAAAATTTCAAATCTTATTCTTTACACAGCTGTACACCTTTAACTAGATATAGGAACAAGCTGCACAGTTTGAATAACCCTTTCCCAAAGCTCAGGGGAGGAGGACTCTGTTGTGATTTTCGGTCGTGATTTATGCTATTACTTTGTATACCCCATGGCTAGTGCTAAATCCAGGGTTCTGTTTCATTATTAATGATGTAAAGCTTTAGAGAAATCACACACAATGCAATCCTCCTATTCTATTAACAAAAATGAAGGAAAATTACATGTTACAAAAACAGCTTTTCTGTTAAAAAACTTTAAGTGATGGAAATGTTAATTGGGTTGCCACCAAAGATTCTCAAGTTCCACATGAAGTTGTTAGTTTCCTCAACTAAGCAGGTAAAAGAGAATGCAGAAGAAAGACATGAGAAACCCAGATACATCCCTTTCTCTGATCCCAGAGCAAGTGGGGAATGAATCTTGTCAGTTGTCTCATCTACGGTCAGGTTAGAAGGATGGATCAGAACAATGGTCCAAAAGATAGATGTTAATCATATGGTTTCATGTACAACTTCAGTGATTTTCAAACTGGGGAGGAGAGTCCTAGCCCTTAAGAGATCACAAGTTGGTTATTCAGAGACTGCGTACGGGCTTTGGAGGCCAGGGCATCTGCATTGGAGGATCTAAGGGATGCAGAGAGGTATGTAGATGAGGCTTTCCGGGACACTGTGCGACTGTCCCACCTCCAATCAGAGGCTGTGTCCAGACTCAGGGTTTTTTTCGGGAAAAGTAGCCTTTTTCCGAAAAAACTTCACCTGCATCTAGACTGCAGCCGCGTTCTTTCGAAATTAAATCGAAAGAACGCGGCTTTTCTTTTGACGGCGGTAAACCTCATTTCACGAGGAAGAACGCCTTCTTTCGAAAGTGCTTCTTTCGAAAGAAGGCGTTCTTGAATGTAAATAGGGCTTCTTCGAAAGAGAGCATCCAGACTCACTGGGTGCTTTCTTTCGAAAAAGCGGCTTGCTCTTTCGAAAGTTCCGCGTGCAGTCTAGACGCTCTCTTTCGAAAGAGGGTCTTTCGAAAGTATCTTTCGAAAGAGCCTCTTTCGAAAGAGGCTTGCAGTCTAGACATAGCCAGACAGACCCTGTGCTGCTAAGGAGGTGAAAGGCTCAGGGAAGGAGAACATTCATCTGGAGTAGAGGGAAACCATCCCATAGCTGAGTCCCTCCTTCCAGATGATGTTATGGTAGCCTCTCGCAGCGAGGATACCTCTCCGGGGGAAGAAACACGTCATTTGGACAAGGCAGGTGTTAGTAATGGGGGATTCAATCATTAGAAACATACACAGCTGCATTTGTGATGACAGGGAGAACCGTATGGTGACTTGCCTGCCTGGTGCGAAGGTTGCGGCTCTCTCGAGACATCTAGATAGACTTATATGTAGTGCTGGGGAGGAGCCAGTAGTCGTGGTACATGTAGGTAGCAATGACATAGGGAAGGGTAGGAGAGAGGTTCTGGAGGCCAAATTTAGGCTGTCAGGAAAGAGACTGAACTCCAGAACCTCTGTGGTAGCGTTCTCTGAAATACTTCCAGTTCCACATGCAGGGCCAGGTAGGCAGGAAGAACTTCAGAGTCTCAATGTGTGGATGAGATGATGGTGTAGAGAGGAGAGGTTTAGATTCATTAGAAACTGAGGAAACTTTTGGGAAAGGGAGAGCCTGTACGGGAAGGATGGGCTCCACCTACACCAAAATGGAACCAGACTGCTGGCACTTAACATTAAAAAGGTCATAGAGCAGTTTTTAAACTAAGGGCTGGGGGAAAGCTAATGGAAGTGGAGGAGCACATGGATTGGAGAGAGACATCTCTTAGCGGAAGGTCTATTAATAGAGATTCTCTATGTTCTAGTAAAGAGGAGAGGATGGAAGATGATAAAGTATGGGTAAGATCAGATGACAAACAATCAAACAAAAAAGAGTCTAACACATCAGGAAATGAGAGACAGATAAATAGTGACAAACTTTTAAAGAGCTTATACACAAATGCTAGAAGTCTAAATAATAAGATGGGTGAACTAGAATGCCTCGTATTAAAGGAAGATGCTGATATAACAGGCATCACAGAAACTTGGTGGAATGAAGACAATCAATGGGACACAGTCATACCAGGATACAGAATATATCGGAAGGACACAACAGGTCGTGTTGGTGGGACAGTGGCAATATATATGAAAGAAAATGTAGTGGCACTATACATGAAAGATACCATAAATGACTGCTTCTTGGAGCAGCTGGTTCTGGAACCCACAAGGGGAGAGGAAATTCCTGACTTAATCCTAAGTGGAGCATAGTATCTGGTCCAAGAGGTAAATATAACTGGACCGCTTGGAACTAGTGACCATAACGTAATACAATTTAACATCACTGTGGTGGGATGAACCACCTCAGCAGCCCAACACTGTAACATTTAATTTCAGAAAGGGGAACTACACAAAAATGAGGTGGTTAGTTAAACAGAAATTAAAAGGTACAGTGAAAAAAGTAAAATCCCTGCCAGCTGCGTTGAAACTTTTCAAAGTCACCATAATAAGGCCCAACTTAAATATATATCCCAAATTAAAAAACACAGTAAGAGAACCAAGAGAACCCGTGGCTTAACAACCAAGTAAAAGAAGCAGTGAGAGATAAAAAAGCATTGTTTAAAAAGTGGAAGTTATATCCTAGTGAGGAAAATAGAAAGGAGCATAAATTCTGTCATGTTAAATGTAAAAATAAAATGAGAAAAGCCAAAGAGGAATTTGAAGAACAGCTAGCCGAAAACTCAAAAAGTAATAGCAAAATGTTTTTAAGTACATCAGAATCAGGAAGCCTGCTACACAACCAGTGGGGTCCCTTGACAATCAAGATGCTAAACGAGTAGACAATAAAGGCATTGTGGAGAAACTAAATGAATTCTTTGCTTTGGTCTTCATGGCTGAGGATGTTAGGGAGATTTCCAAACCTCAGCCATTTTTTTAGGTAATAAATCTGAGGAATTGTCCCAGATTCAGGTGTCATTACAGGAGATTTTGGAATAAATTGATAAACTTAACAGTAACAAGTCACCAGAACCAGATGGAATTCACCCAAGAGTTCTAAAAGAACTCAGATGTGAAATTGCAGAACTATTAACTGTGGTTTGTAACCTATCCTTTAAATCGGTTTCAGTACCTAATGACTGGAAGATAGCTAATGTGATGCCAATATTTAAAAAGGGCTCTAGAGGTGATCCTGGCAATTACAGACTGGTAAGCCTAATGTCACTACCAGTCTGAATAAAGTTGTCAGACACATAGATTAACATAATTTTGGGGAAGAAGTCAAGATGGTTTCTGTAAAAGGAAATCATGCCTTACTAATCTAATAGAGTTCTTTGAGGGGGTAAACAAACATGTGGATAAGGGGGATCCAGTGACTGTAGTTTATTTTAGATTTCCAGAAAGCCTTTGACAAGGTCCCTTAACAAAGGCTCGCAAGTTAAGTATGTTGTCATGGGATAAGAGGAAAGGTCCTCTCATGGATTGATAACTGGTAAAAAGACAGGAAACAAAGGGTAGGAATAAATGGTAAATTTTCAGAATGGAGAGAGGAAACAAGTTGTGTCCCCCAACGGTCCATACTGGGATCAATCCTATTCAACTTATTTAAAAATGATCTGGAAAAAGAGGTAAACAGTGAGGTGGCAAACTTTTCAGATTATACTAAACTGTTCAAGATAGTTAAGACCAAAGCAGACTGTGAAGAGCTTCAAAAAGATCTCACCAAACTAAGTGATTGGGTGACAAAATGACAAATGAAATTTAATGTTGATAAATGTAAAGTAATGCACATTGGAAAAAATAATTCCAACTATACATGCAATATGATGGGGACCAATTTAGCTATAACCACTCAAGAGATAAAGTCTTGGAGTCATTGTGGATAGTTGTCTGAAAACATCCACTTCATGTGCAGCTGCAGTCAAAAAAGCAAACAGAATGTTAGGAATCATTAAAAAAGGGATAGAGAATAAGTCAGAGAATATCTTATTGCCGCTATATAAAACCACGGTACACCCATATCTTGAATACTGTGTACAGATGTGGTGGCCTCATCTCACAAAAGATATATTGACATTGGAAAAGGCACATAAAAGGGCAACAAAAATGATTAGGGGTTTGGGTCTCATATGAAGAGAGATTAAAAAGGCTGGGACTTTTCAGCTTAGAAAAGAGGAGATTAAGGGGGATATATAGAGGTCTATAAAATCATGAGTGGTGGGAAAAAGCGAATAAGGAAAAGTTATTTCCTTGTTCCAATAACATCAGAAGTAGGAGTCACCAAATAAAATTAATAGGAGGTATAAAACAAAAGGAAGGGTTTTTTTCCCCACACAGTGCACAATCAACCTGTGGAACTCCTTGCCAGAGGACGTTGTGAAGACCAGGGTTCAAAGAAGAACTGGATCATTTCATGGAGGTTACAGACATTCATAAACAGATGCCTGAGGTACATCCGTCACATCAAATGGCAAGACTTTGTCACAAATGAGGAGCTTTGGAACAGAGCACAAGAAGAACCACTTGTTGTTCAAATCAAGAGAAGAAAGTGGGGATGGCTAGGCCATACTCTCAGAAAACCACCATCCAGCATAGTCTGTCAAGCTCTCACATGGAACCCGCAAGGAAAACGCAAAAGAGGAAGACCTCGGACAACATGGAGAAGATCTACTGAGATTGAAGGACAACAACTGGGGTACTCCTAGAGTCAGCTAGAAGTTTGGTCTCAAGAAAAAGTGAAGTGGAGGAGACTTGTAGATGTCCTATACTCCACTCAGAGTACAAGGGTTTAAGAAGGTCCATCAATGGCTATTAGCCAGGATGAGTAGGAATGGTGTCCCTAGCCTCTGTTTGTCAGAGGCTGGAAATGGATAACAGGAAAGGGATCACGTGATGATTACCTGTTCTGTTCACTCCCTCTGTGGCATCTGGCTTTGGCCACTTTTGGGAAGATAGGATACTGGGGTAGATGAACCTTTGGTCTGACCCAGTAAGACCCTTCTTGGCTGTGTCTACATTGGCACCCTTTTCCGGAAATGCTTAAAACGGAATGTCAGTCCCCATAATACACGAGGTTCGAAGGGATGCCGGAAAGGATGAGACCACAACTGGGGGTTTCAAAAAGTACAAACTGATTTTATTTTGATGGCGCCAGACAATCATCAGAACAAAAATTAAACAGATTGCCAGACAACACAAAACAATTCCCTGAGGCTTTTCTAAATCACAATAATTCCCAATAACTGCCCAGGGGTTAGGAACAGTTGAATTAACATTGGTATTATCCATAGGGCTGACTATTTACACAACTTTATACAAGGAAACAGTAAAAAATCTAAACCACAACTATTTATAAACTAACTTAGTAACTTTTTAGCCACTGTCACTTGGCAAGCAATAAGGACAACTAAAAAATCAATTAGGATAGGGATGATGGTGGGGGGGGGTGTTATACCAGTTCTGGAGACAGCAGGAACACAAGTACCGGTCACACGCTCATAAACTGTCTCCACTCGGGTCGACCAACTCGGAGTACGCTCAGTAAGACTCAAGAGCGGGGGGTGCAAGGCGTCTGGGTGATCAGGCCAGGCGTTCACTCAATGCGAATCCCCAGTGAGAGAGGGGCTGCCTGCCTGTTTTATTGCCTGTGAACTTATCACCCCATAGGTTGGTTTTTGCTGCAGTGGGTGGAGTAGCAGGCCTGAGCACCAGTCAGCCCACTGGCTGATCTGTTACTGCAATGGGTGGAGCGAGCAGGGGAAGATTATTAATTTACATGCCCTTATATGGAAAACACTCCACCTCACAGACAGAGCCCCCTATACCAGCCTCAGAGGTATTACAGGCTATGGCTCCCTGCGACGGGCAGCCATTCCTGATGTTCTGTCTCGGACATGCCCCCGTGGCTGTCCGGAGCAAGCGGTAAGGGGGTTGCCTAAGGTGAGAGCGCACGTAAGGGTAATCAGCAAGAAGCCAATTGGGTAAATTGAGGTTCTGGTGAGCTGCTGTCTTCAGAAAGGGGAGAAAGGGAAAAGTAAGCAACAGTAACAGGGAAAGCGGAAACAACTCTGTGGATAAGAGCTTTTGCAACAGCAGTGCCCACTAAAAAGGCTAGTAACACAAGAGCACATACAATCAACCACTGCTTAATGGTGGATGCCCAAGTACTCAGTCCTCAAGAGGAAAGTTTTGTTTGCCACCAGTCCCATTCTTCCCGCTGTTCGCGAATCCGAACTGCAAGTGAGGTCAGCTGTTGGGTGATGGCTGAAACGTTGTTCCACCCGGGCTTGAAACGCAAACGGTATTGGTCCTTAAACCTGGGGTCAAGGTCCTCGAGTGCCATACAAAAGTCCTTCTGCAATATAACCTGTATCATTATACGATTCTTTTCGGCATAATGAGCTAGTACAGTAAGAGCCAAATCGACTTGTCGAAACCCTTCAGCGGTCAAATTAGTGAGGGCTTCGAGATTGCGGGACATTTGGTAACATATCCCCAAACGAAAGATTCAGTGGCAGACTTAAATTTTTTCCATCTTGATGGTTCTTGTCGGCTCCGGAAGTCAAACAGCCGGTGGGGGGCTCGAATGGGTTGGTACCTGAAAAACAAAAAGGGGACAAACAACGCCCTCAAGGCGGGCTAATTAAGATCGAAGAGAAAGCCAATTGTGATGGACTAACGTAGGTTGCTTCAACGCTATTTAATCCCTGTACAAAGACTATCTTTCCAGTGGGGGTGTGGGGCATATCGGGGGGGATGATGGATACCTGTGCCCCCGTGTCTAACAAAAAGGGGATAATTGTCTCGCTTTCGGTAGTCAGGTTTTGATAGGGTCGAGGGTCATTTAAATCGGGCCGAGTGACCGCTAGGCACTCGGCCTCTCCCCGTTTTTTGGCTGCGGGGGAATAGGGCGATCTTCCCACCCCAATTTCACAGCCAAGTCTTTCTGTTGATCACTATTCATTTTCCTAATAGCTTCCTTGGTGAGTCCCTTACCCAATAAAAATCCAAAAATCTTACGCTCGATGAACGAACGCTCGGGGTATTTGGGTTTGGGCGCCATTTTGGACCCTTTCACCAGAGTAGAGGGGGTTGCAAGTAGGGCGGCCTTTAGTGTTGCCCACTTCACCCTCTCTACAGCGTCGTATAGTCGGCCAATAGGTTGTCCTGTGTATCCCCTTAGCCACAGAAGAGCCCCTGTGTCTAGATTAGGGCTGTTGTCCACGGCTAGGGTAACAGCCGCATCTTCTATGGGAATCTGAGTGGGATCATCAACAAAACGAAATGGGTTTTGTGCTACCGTCTGAACGTTAGTTAAGTTGAGGGGGTGTGCGGTGGGATCCCAGAGCAGAATAGAACTCCCAGCGATTGCGTACATAAGGGTAGTGGAGTTATTCACACAATCAGGTGGCATCTGTACTGCGCGAAATCCCCCTTGTATTTGGAGGTGCGCGGCAGCTGCGGCCGTTACAGGCCAATGATTATTCGCTGCCAATACTCCCCCCATAAGGCCCCGCGACCAACTCCCGGTACGGGTTAACGTTAAGGCTTCCTCCCGGTCAACCCAGTCACTCCCCTGTTCCAAGGCTAATCTCCCTACCCAGATTATAGGAGGCTCATCTGGACGTCGGGCAGTATCTGTGATGAACTCCTTCATTTCCGCCTTGGTTCGGGGGCGGGTCTCAGTTACCTGAGAGGTATTCCCCTGACCATCCATTTTTAATCGGGTTACAGTCACAGGGAGGGCCTCCGGTACAATCAGGTCGGGAGCTGTGGGTATGGTTGAACTCAGGGTAGTCAAGCCAGGGTAAATGTTTGGTGGGTCATGAGAGCCTTGGTATGGGGGAGGAAGTTGTGTCTCTAAAGGAGGCGTCTTTGGCGCCTGAGGGGAAAACTCCGGTTCTCCCTCTGACTGTGAGTGCGCCACCCCACGTGCACAATTTGTAACGGCCCCATGGTAGACAGTAACTTTATCAAGGGCTGCTGCTAGGGTATTGCAGATGGCAGCCAGAACATCCTCTGATTTATAAGAATCGGGGCGTAGTTTTTTAACCTTTTTTATCCCATCTAACCTTTGGACCAATCCTATTAACAGGTGGTGTGCAGGTGATCCATGTGGGGCTCTTGGCTCGGGGGCCAAGATGGAGGGGGCTACCCCACAGAGTTTAATTACCCTGTTCACCTCTTTCCAGAGGCTAAGAGGGTTTGAATTAGGGGCTGTCTCACCCACTTGAGTGAGACACGGTTGAAGGCTATTATCGGCCGGGGTGGCCCTGAAGGTGGGATGGCAAGTTAGCAAGCAGCCCACATCGCTCAACCCCAAAGGAATGGTGTAGGTCCTACAATCATGGCCGTGTCCTATGACACAGACCCAGTCAAAAGTGTTAGGGGCCCCTTCGCGCTGTCGAGTACAGAGGAGGTGGTATTGCAAATGATTAAACTGATCCTCCTCTGAACCTGGGGTCTCAGTTTTAGCCCAGGGGCAACTATCAGAGTTGTCATGATCTCCGGGGTTCCGGCATCCTGTTCGTGACGCCATGTCAGTCCCCATAATACACGAGGTTCGAAGGGATGCCGGAAAGGATGAGACCACAACTGGGGGTTTCAAAAAGTACAAACTGATTTTATTTTGATGGCGCCAGACAATCATCAGAACAAAAATTAAACAGATTGCCAGACAACACAAAACAATTCCCTGAGGCTTTTCTAAATCACAATAATTCCCAATAACTGCCCAGGGGTTAGGAACAGTTGAATTAACATTGGTATTATCCATAGGGCTGACTATTTACACAACTTTATACAAGGAAACAGTAAAAAATCTAAACCACAACTATTTATAAACTAACTTAGTAACTTTTTAGCCACTGTCACTTGGCAAGCAATAAGGACAACTAAAAAATCAATTAGGATAGGGATGATGGTGGGGGGGGGGGTGTTATACCAGTTCTGGAGACAGCAGGAACACAAGTACCGGTCACACGCTCATAAACTGTCTCCACTCGGGTCGACCAACTCGGAGTACGCTCAGTAAGACTCAAGAGCGGGGGGTGCAAGGCGTCTGGGTGATCAGGCCAGGCGTTCACTCAATGCGAATCCCCAGTGAGAGAGGGGCTGCCTGCCTGTTTTATTGCCTGTGAACTTATCACCCCATAGGTTGGTTTTTGCTGCAGTGGGTGGAGTAGCAGGCCTGAGCACCAGTCAGCCCACTGGCTGATCTGTTACTGCAATGGGTGGAGCGAGCAGGGGAAGATTATTAATTTACATGCCCTTATATGGAAAACACTCCACCTCACAGACAGAGCCCCCTATACCAGCCTCAGAGGTATTACAGGCTATGGCTCCCTGCGACGGGCAGCCATTCCTGATGTTCTGTCTCGGACACGGAACAGTTTTCTGTTATAAGTATTTCCGGAAAAAGCGCGTCTACATTGGCAGGATGCTTTTCCGGAAAAGCACTTTTTCCGGAAAAGCATCCGTGGCCAATGTAGACGCGCTTTTCCGGAAAAAAGTCCCAATCGTCATTTTCACGATTGGGGCTTTTTTGCGGAAAAGACTACTGTGCTGTCTAAACTGGCCCTTTTCCGGAACAGTTTTTCCGGAAAAGGACTTTTGCCCCAACGGGAGCAGCATAGTTTTTCCAGAAAAACACTGACAATTTTACAGTAGATCGTCATTGCTTTTCCGGAAAAGCAAGCGGCCAGTGTAGACAGCTGGCAAGTTATTCCGGAAAAGCAGCTGCTTTTCCGGAATAAGTGGCCCAGTGTAGACACAGCCCTTATGTTCTTATGCCCATGGGGGTTATAAGCTGTCAACTGCATTAGGCTGACAGCTCTGAGCTCCCATTAAATTACACCCTCCCCAGTTTTCATTTATCATCAGGGTCACATTCAGAGGCTTGCTGTGTGGAAGGGGACATCAATACAAAAAGTTTGAAAACCATTGCAGCACTGGAAGGGGTTAAGCTACAACAGCTATGAGTGCAGTGTAAGATCCTGAATATAATGACGTTGAGTGACCAGAGAAAGTTTCATCCACTCCCAGCTGAGATGGTGTCATATGACCAGGCAAAACCAAATCAAGATCACATAGGATATGTTGTTCCATCTGAGAAATGACATGGCCTGAAATTCAGTAGACTTTACACCAACAAGTTCTATAACAAGATCCATAACTTAGGGCATGAATCCAGCAGGACCAAGAATTTCAGGTGTTTTGTTTTCTGAACTCCCAACTCATTAAAGGAGTCTTTAGCAGAGAGATGGCGGTTGCCTACCCTGGGACTGGAAAGCTACTCTGTGCGGAGGGAGCAGCATGGGATGAGATGTGGCAATGGGAATTAGTGGTATAAATGTATATTAAGGTTGCACCAACTGAGATCAGGCATGAGATCTGGCCACAAGGGCTAGACACTATGCAAAATCAGAACAGAATACAGACCTTGACCTGCAGAGCTTACTGTCTAAACAGAGCTGACAGAGAAAGAACTGGAACAGGCAACCATCAGGGTATGTCTACACTGTGGTTAGATACCCACAGCTGTCCTGTGCCAGCTGACTTGGGCTCAAAGGCCTTGGACTAAGGGGCTGTTTAACTGCAGCCAGAGTATCTAAACCTCAGTCGGAGCTCTGGGACTCTCCCACCTCACAGGGTCCTAGAGCTTGGGTACATGCCCAACCTGAATGTCTACACTACAATTAAACTGTTCCTTAGACAGTATATCTACACTGCAGTGAGAGGTGAAGTGACTTGCTCAATCACACAGCAGTTCAATAGCAGAACTAGGACTAAAACCCTGGTCTTCCAAATCAGAATTCAGTACCTTATCCATGGGGCCATGCTATTCTTAAAGACATACAAACTCCTCTCAAGTCCTGTTTCTATCATGTCAGCTTCTAACACTGTTGAAGTAAGTCTGGGATATTCAGTGGAGCTACAGGGAGCTGTGAACCTGAACCACACTGCATTAGAAAGCGGTTTGGTATCCTTAAAAAATACCCAAACTAAATGCAAAAGAAACATACAGTTGAAATTCAGAATGGAAAGAAGAATTCACATTAAACTTCCTATGCAAAGAGCAGTGTGGCTGCTGAGATCTAATTTTCCACATATTCTATATTCCTGGGAGGAATGACATATTCAATACATACGGGTATAGTGTAGCATTTAATTGTTTCTCAATATTTTGTTTAGAAAAGTGAGTAACAGTAAAAAGTGATTTGCCAGGTATTTAGTATCTACTGTGAAATGTTTTTCTTAAGAAGTTCAAACTTGCATTGAAAGCGGAATAGCAAATTTGTATCCTTTCTTCCTTGTGAATCTGCCTGCAAAGAGTGAGCATTGTACAGCCAACAAAGCAAAGTACACAAAAATGTCAGATACATGGGGAAAAGTAGGAGTGTTCCGTTTTGTTGGTCAACATCTATATATGTATTGGTGTGTGTGCTCTCAAGCACATTTTTAAAGTTCCAAGCAAACAATAATATACGGGAGAGTGTAAATACTAGGGAAGTAAAAATATTTTTTTAAAGTAACTGTGAAACCGTTTAAAATCCTAGCAGTTACATGCTGCGAGCTCTGCGGTATAAGGCTTATACTTCAGAGCCCACAGTGCAGTCAGCTCCCTGGGAGCAGGGCCGGCAGCTGGGATTATAAGTACTATACTAGTATAAACCAGCTCCTGGCCCGCATCAGATCCTGGCTGCCAGCCCTGCTCTGGGGAGCTGGCTGTGCTGTGGGCTCTGTAATAGAAGCCTTTATACTGAAAAGCCCACAGCGTGGGATGGCAGCTGGCTCCCCAGGAGCGGCGCTGG
Source organism: Pelodiscus sinensis (assembly GCF_052426305.1). NCBI lineage: Eukaryota > Metazoa > Chordata > Testudines > Trionychidae > Pelodiscus > Pelodiscus sinensis. The sequence goes on along the minus strand of NC_143052.1, from coordinate 293,031,748 downwards.
TGGCCGACACGTGCCAGGAGCCAGCACATCTCTGCAGAGCAGAAGAGTTTTAACTACAACTGGAACCAATAAACTGATGCTTATCAATTAACCAGTTAAATGGTTAAACTCTTACATCCGTACTCCCTTTCTACAGCATAGACATCGCTGCCCATTTTACACTCTTCAGGATTGCCCCCTGTGGAACATAATATGTTCTCACATCTAAAAGACAATGCACATTGTTTGCATTACTGTATAGCTGCACAAAGAACAGACGAGCCAAGCCATGTTGAAGCCATATAAACAAAGGCAAATTCATGGTCAATTGGAGTGCAAGCCTAAGTGGGTGGAGTTCCTCTAGTACAGTGGTTCCCAAACTTTTCGGCATCATGCCCCCTTTTTGATTTTTGAAAAACCCTCACGTCCCCATCCCCCCTCCCCCCAGCAAAACTTGTTGAGCAAAAAAAAAAAATGGAACTGACCAGGGCAGGAAAACTTGATGGGGGGGAGGGGCTGGTGGTTGCCTCGTGTCCCCCCTGGAATTTCTTCACCCCCCCCCCCCCAGGGAGGCACACAGCCCAGTTTAGGAACCCATGCTCTAGTACATTCATGATGAGCAAAATCTGAATCCCTTGGTTTTTGTCCATTGCCGCCCTTAGGTGTGGTTCTTGCGATGCACAGGAAACAGTGTTTGTTGGGTTCATCCACCCCTGCCTTGTAGGCTCATCACAAGTCTACACATGTTATTCATTACAAATTGGATTTTTGACTAAACAAAAGTTTCTGAGGAATGGAGTGGGGGGGGGGGGGAAGAGACGGAAGTATCAGTCTTTCTGTAAAACGTGTGTGTGATTTTTGGTCGAAAATCAGAGCAAATAAACTGGGTTTTGGTCATAAAAATGGTTTGAATTAAAAAAAACATTTTTAAACCCTTCGAGAAAAAGTCAATGTTTTCTAGGAAGATGTCTTCTTCCCCTACCCACCATGTACTAGGCAGTTTAAAATCAGGCCTCATATACTTATGTATTTGCGAAAAAGTCATTTCCTTGAGTGGCGTAAAATCAGGTTTCTGTGGAGTTACAGCAATAATATATCACCAGCTGGGGTACCCGCCCTGATTTTGTTGCTGAAGTAATTCTGAATTACTTTTGTTTGTTAGTTCCCATCTGCAAAGCTGTAAATAATCTATGGATAGTTCTTTAACTATGCATACACTAGAAGTGAAGGGTGTGAGTCCCTTGCTTGCATATACATGGTTGCACTCACTCTGAACAAGCTAGCATGTCTGCAAACAGCAGAGTAGCTGTGGGAGTGGCAACAAAGGCAGAGTTTAGCCATGCCCAATATACACCTCCTGGTTTCAGGCAGCTGTGTATTTGGCTATGTACTAAGCCATGCCACTGTGCTACCATGACTCTGGTGTTATTTATACCCACATTAGCTTGATGAGCGCCAGCATAAGTGTGTGTTCACAAGCAGAGGAATCACGCTGATCGAGTAGATGTAGCCTTGCTGGCAAGAGAGGAAGATGTTTCAATTTAACAATTGTCTATTACATCACAATAGCAATTTTAGTGAGTGGCTTTTTTACTTCTTCCACTAATTTAAACTGAAAATGGAACATTGTGAAATCATTTGGTGACAGCAGCAGTTGGATGCAATACGAGGCTGTTGCCATGAGATGAAGATTGAACTTCATACGATAAACAAAAGACAACACATTTAGTTGGCAATGCTCCAGATGACAGAAAGCTTCCCCCCCCTTTTTTTGAGGGGGAGGGGATACAAAGAGGCTAATGAGTCATGTGAAGTATAAACACTAATTGTAATGTTGGTACTTTCTCCAATCAACATGACAGTATTCTGAGAGAACTGCGAGTTTACAATGCCCAGAGTAATATTATAATTGGTGCATTTTATCTTGAATTCAGCATTTCAAATTCTAACTATGACAAGACCAGAAATATCAGAACTCAGATTGATGTGTGTGCTTTCTGAGCCAAATCCTGCCTCTGTGGGCTTCATTGAGATTGCAGAGATATATCAAGGTAGGATTTAGCCTTCTATGTTTTCATTACTATCTTCCATAAATCTACAGTGCCACAGAGAAGTTAAAGATGGACAAAACCTCACAGGTCATTTGGTCTAATTCTATGAACTATGTTTTCTAGCATCCATCTAATTCTGAAAGTCCCAAATGATGAGGCATCCACCTTTCTCCCTCAATTAATTCCACAGCCTGTTCTCCCCACTCCTACTAGGAAATATTTCCCTATATTTATTTTTATAGTTTCACTAGAGGATTTCCTCAGCATTGCCTGGGTTCTTGTGTGACTACAGGACTCTGAGGGAATGGATGAAGGAATTTTGAGCACAGGTGATGTTCTCTTCAATCCTTCCGGTCAAAGTCAGGGACCCAGGCAGAGACAGATGCATCCTGGAGGTAAATATCTGACTGCAAAGATGGTGTTACCAGTACGGCTTTGGCTTCCTTTACAGTGGGATGCTGTTCCAGGAAGAAGGACTGCTAAGCAAAGATAAGAGTTCACCAGAGCTGCCTTTATGAATTCTGGTGCCTTATGAAGCCTGAGCATCTGCACCTCCCCATCACCCACCAGGGAAAGGGACAGCAGCTCTGTAAGGGGGGATATGCTCAGGGTTGTGGGAGAAGGAGCTGTGGGGGCATGAACAGGACAGGGAGGCTGGTGGGAGAATAAGTGGAAGGAGGAGTGGTGTATTCTGAGAAATGAATCAGGAGTTAGGGCCACAGATGTCAATAGCTGGAGCAGGAGGCCAGGGGATAGGGACCACCAGGACTCAGAAGTGATCAGAGCAGGGGATGGGGGAGCTGGAGTATTCAGCCACCAATGCTGGGAGGTAGAGCAGGGGGCTGTGGGATTCAGCCACTCGAGCTGGGAGGGGGAGCAGGAGGCGAGGGGCTGAAGGATTGGGCCACTAGAACTGGGAGGTAGAGCAGGAGATCAGGGGTCAGAGGATTGGGGGGAGAGACTAAAAAACTCTGAAGGGACTAGAGATCCAAGTCAAGTAAAAAAAATTGACTCTGATTTGAAGCTTTTACCTGAAATAAGAACAGCTGTTTAGGTTAAGAATTTGCATGTAACAAGTTTCTTAGTCAATTAGAATTAACTGTGTGTTCTGTTCATTTTAATTTAGTGACCTTATTCTGGACTGCCTGTTTTCACTTGCAACCACTTAAATCTCACTTTTTGTACTTAATAAAACATTTTGTTTATCATCAGGCTCAGTGAAAATATTAATTACCTGGGGGAAGCAACCACTGTGCATCTCTCTCTCTCTCATTGATAAAGGGGGCTTACCTTATGAGCTTTCCCAGTGAAAAATTTTCACACTGAGAAAGACTGATTTATTCAGGGTTTTAATCCCTTTTTGGGGTTGGTTTCCTGGATGCTGTGTCCTAGAAGTAAGTCCTCCCAGAGTTAAAGAGGTTCTGTGTCTGCCTTGCTCTGCAGGCGGGTGGTAATCCCAATTCTGTGCCTTGTCTGGGAGTGACCAGAGAATCTGGCCTACCAGGACAGGGTGGTGGGAAACCCCAGGGAACAAGAAGGTGGGCATCGGTATCATAATCAGCACATTAGAAAACAATCCCAAGGGGACTTCTTTAATATCACCCTGTTACAAATGCATTACAAAGAAAACACACAAATTCTTGGCCAAATGCTAATGAAAAGCTGCAATGCGCAGAAAAGCCAATACACACTCTTCTGTGTTGACCTGGCCTTGAACACTAAAGGGGCTGTTTCTTGCTGCTGCTGTCCTATGGGCAATATACGTTTTGGTTTTTTGTATTTTTAGTCTGTGCTTTTTATGGTAAAACAAAACAGTTAACACATCTCCACCTTGAACTAATGCAACACTCTTAATATTTGCAGAATGCTTATAATCTCAGGAGTAACAAGGAGGATCAATTAAAATGCAGCTCACGTTTGTGTGAAAAACCTTAACTTAAGAAACCAGGTATTCAACAGCATAATTCCTTGGGTGCCTTCCTCACATTAAGTGTGAATCTCCAAAACTTTCCCTGGGATTCTGTATCAACATTACCTTTGCCATATTGTAAGTTATGTATCGGAATCTTGAACAGGGATTCTTGGAGGTCTGCCAACTCGCCTGGTGGGAATTTTGCAATTAGAGCTTTATTCTCTCCTGAACATTTTACGTTCAGGAAAAACCTCAAAAACAACAAATGGTCTAGTAGCACCTTAAAGACTAACAAAACATGTTGTAGGGTGTATCTAGACTACAGAGTTTTGTCGACAAAAGTGGACTTTTGTCGACAAAACTATACCTGCGTCTACACTACCGCTGAGTTCTGTCGACATAACGTCGACAGAACTCAGCAGTTTTGTCGACGCTGGTAAACCTCATTTTACGAGGCATAACACCTTCTGTCGACAGAGTTTCTGTCGACAGAAGGTGTTATTGAATGTAAACTGTCCTTTGCGTCTACACTACCATGTCGACAAAGCAGCTTGCTTTGTCGACAGAACTCAATGTAGTCTAGACGCTCTTTGTCGACAGAAGTTTTGTCGACAGTATCTGTCGACAAAACTTCTGTCGACAGAAGCCTGTAGTCAAGACGTACCCGTAGATGGGATCATGAGTTTTTGTGGGCAAAACCCACTTCTTCAGATGACCAGCTGGATGGAAGTGGGGGAAGGCCAGGGCTGGCTGCAGCCAGGGTGGGGTCCCAAGACTCTGGACTGAGGCTAGAGGGGGTGAGAGGCCAGGGCTGATGTGGTCCCTGGCTTTCCCCTCCCTGACGGCCAGTGGGGGAGGGAGGGAGAAGCCGGGGCTGGCACAGTCCCTGGTTGCCAGGGGGAGAGCTGGACTTGCTTACCCCCAAAGATGGTGGGTTGGCAAGCATAGTGAGCAGGGGCGCTGCCTCCTATTACCACTAAAGCAAATGTACAGAGATACCCACTCGTTCATTCTTTCGCGTAGTGCATTAGAAGGGGTACATCAGTGACATGTTCTAATTTCAAAGGGTTTGCTCTCTTCTTTGACCATTGTTCCCTTCTATAAATCCAGCCAAAGAGCAGCATCTTCTCTATACCATCTGCCACTAGACCCAGAAGCCCATTCATTCCTACAGTAGTGGGCTGGCCTAGAGCTTATCAACTCATGGCAGTAGGGTGCAGTTTCTTCCTTTTTTGCTTGCTGCATTTACAGTTCAAGTAGACAGAGCCATCTGGGGCAACCACCATAGGCTCCATGATTTGGAGGGCCCTTCAGGCCCAGGGGGGCCAGGGGATTAGTGGGGGACCTGGCACCAGCAGCAAGGGTTGAGCCCACCCCACCTCCCACTCACTGATGGTGGGAAATCTACCAGGGAGTTGAATTACTGTATATAAGTTTAACATGCTCTAGTTGGAAGCACAAAGAAAACACATGTTGCGGAAATCAGTTAAATGGTATTTTCTCTGGCTGATGATGGGGATTGCTGCAGATTTTCAATGTGTGCATGTAAGGACTCAAAGCTGCTTGTCTTGTATAGAAACGGGCAGCAGCTGGTTTTACAAGACAGCAGAACTGCGGTTCATACTATAGGACACTGGGTGATGCACACTCTTGTCCTGACAGCAGCATTCAGGTTATAATTTGTACGTTTGTTTGGACATTCTAGGACAAACTATTCAGTTGCTGGCAACTGGTCCCTCTGAAGTCAAAGGCACCGCAGGAACTTGCTATGCCCTATTTAAACAGCTGGGCTGGCTACTATCATCAGCCAAAAGATGAGGTGAAACCTAAACATCATGCCTGTTGCTTTCAAGCAATCCTGCCTCAACGCTGCTGCCCATTTCCTTTCCCTGCCCCCTCAGTAGGGCCTCCCATAACATGGCATGTCTTTGGTGGGGCATTTTTGAAGGAGCTGGTAACAAAACTTCCTCTCGGGCAAAATTCAGTAAGGGGAAGAGGGCTGTTTGTCTTCACTTTCACTCACTCAGTAACAGCAGGTTTTGGAAATCAGAGACTTAAACCACAACCTCAATAATGGATGTGAGAATGCCCCAAATTGTCATGTATGTAGCTCTTCCTTGGAATTCAGAGCCAGCAAAGGCTTGTTTTCAAAGTGTAGCATCTACTGCGTACACAGATGTTTTCTTTCTTTAACCCCTCCCCCAACTGCTTTTAAGTACCTGCTGGCTTGCACAATCACATCCCTACCCTCTTCTCAACATGTCTAAGGATCAACTAGTCCCTTTGTCCATTTACAAGCCATTTGTGTTTTACAGGGATGCTGACAAGTAAGATTTGAGAGTTGGTGATCTGAGTACAGAATTAAAATCCAGGAACTAAGTTCGAGCCCCAGCTCAGACAGCAACTCCCTTTACTTCTTTGAGTAAGTCGTTTACCACATACCTCACTCATTCCCCTCTCATTAGATACAGGAATTATTAGTATTGTTTGTTTCGAGGTAGCACCCAGGAGCTCGAGGCATGGAGCAGAGTTAAATTGTGGTAGGTGCTGTACAAACAAAAACAGCCCCTCCCTCCTATCTTCTGTGTTCACTTGACAAATGTACTTACTACATTTAAAAAAAAATCACATACCTCCCAACACTGCTCTTCTTCCATGGACATATTTTTCCACTAGTAAAACTCCTATTAATTTCTATGGATTTACCCCAGGCATTACATTAATAAAGTAGAACAAGGTTGTGACTTCTGACCTAATCAACAACAGCTTGTTTTTATGGATCCTCCTTTTATTTGGCTCAAATTATGGCAACCTGGAACACATGTTCTATTCCTGTACCACTATGGCAATGGAGATCAACTTGAGTACTCCATCTAAAGGTCCTGCTATTTTAATACCTGGAGGCTGACAGCACCATGACCAGGAAATAGCTCTTGACACTGGAATCAGCTTCCACAAGACAAGCAGAGCCATAATTTGTTCACACTTAATGGCACGGTGCATGGTTCACCATCTGTCAGACTTTTGCCTGAATATTTCCTTACATTTTAGAGAGTATATTTTGATTGGATTCTGCTTTCTAATATTAAATAAGTGAAGGAGGAGTGTTTAATATGCCACTTAACTTAAATCAGTAGCCGAGAAGCAGTCCAGTGCTCAAACTTCCTTGGGATTTATTGATTTCACTTAGTATCCTTTAGTTATAGCACAGACATCTGAAATTTTCCAGCACTCAAGGTTCAGTTTTCACAGAAACATTGAATTTCTGTTCCCCCTCAGAGTGCTTTGTTCCTTTTGACAGGAGGCATCCAAGTGGTTGTAGAAGACAGATTAGAAGTAGCTCTCACAGGTGCATGTAAATCTTTATTTGCTCCTGTCCCTTTAAATTTAAGACTGTCACTGTAATCTTAGCTCTGGGCCTTCAGTATTTTACAGGAGGCTTGTGAGTCAGTTATACTAATAATAACTCTGCCTACCAAGGCAACAAGGAGAGGATGCACACTTTCTTTGCCTTCTTCAAGTGGGGATGAAATAGAAAATTTATTAGTAAACCAGCTGCTTAACACACCAATCTAACCCATATGGAACACACTAATCCAGTCCTACTTGGATTGCCAGAAGGCTGGCTCTGCAGGCAGTGGATAGTAAATTCTGCTGCCACTACACTCATTATTTTAATCTATAATTACCAGTCATTATGATTCTATCCCACCCACAGTTCCTCCAGACATTTCTGTTTGTTCCGAACCTTTTACACATACAGCAACTCTGCCTTCACTCTTCAGTTGCAACTCTAGTCTCAACTAGTTTTCCAGTATCAGAGGTACCAAGAATCACTTAGCACACTCTACTGCTGCAATGTAATGAAACAGCAGGAAGCCTCTTTGGTTACTCAGGGTCAAATTCTGCCCCCATTCATGAAGGGGCTCTCTCTCCAGCCACTAGGTTACAGAGCTAGTGGAAGTATGAAAAATCCCTGGAGTACGTGAAACCTGTGTTTCCATGTAAAACTAAGGATGTGTCTACATTACGCAGCTTTTAGTGACAAGGCTATGTCGACATATTGTTTACAATGTCTGATTTAGCATCACAGACCATTTGTCCACACTTTTGCTTTTAAAAAACCCAACAACTTCCACTCGTTAGGAACAGATTTTGCACTGTTTACACAAGAACTTGCCACTGCAACACTTTTGCAGTTGGAGGAGACATTAAGCACCTGAGAATAACAAAAGCTTTGTCACTCAATTGACAGTGTAGACAAAGCCTAAGTGACTGGTACGTTTAAAAAAACAGATGTGTAAACATGGAATATACCAAGTTTTGCCCAGCCAACCATAACTTGACAGACTTTGCTTCATTCTTCTCTCCCTTCTCCCCGCCCTTCTTTCAGTTAGCCTCAGCCACATCTCCAGATCACACATTTTTGCTTGCAAGAGCCTTCAGTACTGCAGTTCTTGCCATTTGGAACAGCCTTCTTAGCTTGGTTCTCTGTGCCTCATCAACACTGAACATCTGTTTTCAAATATCACTTGAAAACACTTTCTCCTTTGTGCTCTTTCCCTTGCTATTTTCTTATTTAATTGTGTAAGAAGCGATAACAGATACAGTCTTTCATTCATACTGTAAAAAATAAGATTTGCCGTACAGGTAATGCATTGATAGGAGATATCAAAAAGTATACAGGCAGTCCCCGGGTTACGTACAAAATAGGGACTGTAGGTTTGTTCTTAAGTTGAATTTGTATGTAAGTCGGAACTGGTACATATTGTACCCCAGGTGTCCCCGATTCAGCCGCTGCTGAAACTGACCAGCGGCTGACTACAGGAAGCCCGAGGCAGAGCTGCTTTGCCCCGGGCTTCCTGGAATCAGCCGCTGATCAGTTTCAGCAGCAGCTGACTTGGGGACACCTGGGGTAGAGCAGCTGGGGTGCTGCCAGGTTGGTCCCCGCAGCGCCAAGGTGTGGCGCTGCGGAGACCAACCCGGCAGCGCCCCAGCTGCTCTGTCCCAGGCGTCCAGATTCAGCCGCTGTTGAAACTGACCAGCAGCAGCTGAATCGGATACGCCTGGGGCAGAGCAGCTGGAGTGCTGCTGGGTTGGTCTGGTAGCGCAGACCCTTGGTGCGGCGGGACCAACCCGGCAGCATCCCAGCTGCTCTTGGGGATGCCTGGGGCAAAGCAGCTGGGGTGCTGCTGGGTTGGTCCCGCAGCACCGCTCCTCGGCGCTACTGGATCAACCCAGCAGCACCCCAGCTGCTCTGCCCCAGGTGTCCCCAAGTCAGCCGCTGCTAAAACTGACGAGCGGCTGACTACAGGAAGCCCGAGGCAGAGCTGCTCTGCCCTGGGCTTCCTGGAATCAGCCACTGATCAGTTTCAACAGCGGCTGAATCTGGATGCCTGGGACAGAGCAGCTGGGGCACTGCTGGGTAGGTCACTACAGCGCCGCACCTCGGCACTGTGGGACCAACCCGGCAGCCCCCCACCTGCTCTAACCCAGGCGTCCTGATTCAGCCACTGCTGAAACTGACCAGTGGCGAGAAAAGCCAGGTCTGCTGGGGGGGGGGGGGCACACTAGCTGCACCCCACCCCCAGCAGACCAGGCTTTTCTCACCACCGAGGACGCGGGTGGCGGGACCGCCGAGATGCGCCGCAGTCCCTCCGCCCGTGTCCTCCGCGGCTTTTCTCCGCGTCTCCCTGGTCTGCTGGGGGAGCCCCCCCAGCAGACTAGGGAGACGCGGAGCGGCTTTTCTCGCCGTGGAGGACGTGGGCGGCGGGACCGCCGCAGCGCGTCTCGGCGGTCTGCTGGGGGGGGCGCAGCTAGTTCGGGGTTCCCTCACCCCGTTCTTAAGTAGGGATATGACGTAAGTCGGATCCACGTAACCCGGGGACTGCCTGTATTTAAAAGAAATCAGAAGACTTAACTCTCAGAATTCTGTTACTTTTAAATAGGGAAGCCAATTCTTCTAACCCTACTTTACATAAGCAACTGAAGACTTTTGAACCATCACAACTGAAAGAGATGGCTTAATTCACTTTAATGGAGATAAACCAGGCTTCTTGCAGTAATGTCCACACACACACACACACACACACACACACACACACACACACACACGCATTGAAAATGTCATTATTACTTTCCAAGTGGAAAGGCTATTTGTGTTTTACCAAGATTTTTGATGAAATGGGAAATCCAGTGCTAATATAGCTTATCCATAAAGAAAGGGCTAGTGAGTTTATGAGTCAAATTCAGTCCAATTCAAGCTACCTACACAAAGGCCACTACTCAGATTACTAAATAAGGTTCAAGTGGGATTTAAATGGAACAGGCTTTGTCCGAACCCTCTGCACAGAGAAGGAAGCCCACCATAGATTAGTAGAATTTTGGAGAGCTGTTACTTTATTGAGAGCTACTGACCTCTTTGCTTTGACCGCCGCAAACAGTCCCAGCATGCATAGGGGAAGCCAATGAAAGGTTGATTTTGGAGTACTTGCTACAACAGAAATCGAGAATGGAGGACATCACAAGAGGAAGAAATGGATTATAACCCATTAATATACCAATAAAGCCTCTCACTTGCTTTCTCTACTACACGATGACAATAGGTCTCCATGTTTCTTCTCACAGAGGATAACCAAAAACTGTCAAGGTAGAGAAACTTAAAAAACAAAAACTGGTCTGGTAGCACTTTATAGACTAACAAAACATGTAGATGGGATCATGAGCTTTCCTGGGCACAGCCCACTTCTTCAGATGACCAGAGTTTTTGTAGGTAGATAAAGTGAGGTAGCTGTGTAGAGGAGGATCACAATGCCAGCTGGAAAGAAAGAAGGTTGTGAAAAGCAGAGATGAGTGATACAATAAAGTCTAAACATTTTCATGAATATAATAACATTCACTGAATAATATTTTAGTGGTTCTCCACTTACTTCCTACAGTCATTCCTACACAGCTAGATTGATTGCTTCAGGTATTGTAAAGTAAACATTTTGATTCCAACTGTATCCAAGAACTAAAATACAGAGAAAGCACTATATTTTAAAACTAGATAATAAATAATTATTTAATGATTCAAGTTTTCAACTACTATAACCTTCCCAGAAGGTGGGTGGGGGAGGGAGAAATCATAGTAGAGTCTTTAAGGGTGTTCATTTGCACTATAAAGAACACCTATTTCCAAACTAAAAGAAGACGGCATAATTAAGGGATTTCACTGTTAACCAGTAGGAGAATACATTTATTTTTAGGTGTTTTGATGAAGTGTAACTATTGCTCTTGAAGTACAACATTAATATTCTATTAGAACATGTGTAGATAGAAATTTAACTAATTCGGAGACTGCAACATATACATCACATGCTCTTGAGTTTGCCTGTATCAACTGGTAGACTCTGTCAAGCTCTAGGGAGCTCCACAAATGACCATGAAGCTGATTTGATCCCCTGGCTAAGATTCCAATCCCACAGCTCCAAAAATCATCAAGTCGATGCCTAGTGGGACAGGATTACCTGACCATCCCATGCAGAGCAGCAGAGAAAGGACACTAGAGAGACCACACATTCTTTTATGAAAGGCATATACTAATATTCAGCTTATCATCTACATCTAATGTCTTTTATCCCATTTCCCCATAGAATCACTTACCTCTCAGTACATTTTCCTCTCAAAAAGGTGATGATGATAACAGCTATTTTCCTCCAGTCTTCTTAGATGCATGCACTAAGTCTCATTTCAAGTGAGTTGGGTCACCCTTATAGAGGTCCCAGGCTCCTCCCACTCCCAACAGCCTCTGAGAAGCCTAATTAATTAGAGTCAGCTTGGATGTATTTTCTTCCTCCCAGCTGACAGCTCATTGTCATAACCTATGCCTTGATAGCACAATATTTTAATATCTTTTTGCAGCTCCAATAACCTTCATTTTGGTTATTTTAAGAAACAGGTACAGTTTAACATAAGTGCTAAGCATTATCATGTTATGTCAAGCATCATACTATGGATTATGTGGCATGGATGGTACAAAATCTCATTCACATAAATAAACTCAGTATATTATCTTTTGTGTATTTGAATTTCTCTGTATGTCTATGTGTCTGTTCAAGAACTCCTAAATGGTAAGTGCTAGGACCACCAAATTTGGAGTACACTTTCCCCTCATAACTTAAAGCGAGGTAAGGGTTTGGTTGTGCCAGGAAAATGTGATGTTGCTGTAATGGGATTGCTTCCCACAAAACCATACAGAAAAGAAACAGAATCACCAGCCAAGGGAAAGGGGCTGGCTGCTGGTGCATCAACTCCTCCAGCCAGGTCTGCCTCAGCTTCTAACTTCCTAACCTTCAGATGCCCTTTAGGGAGAACAAGGGGAATTAAACTTCCCCCCTCTCATTCATATATTCATGCAGAAATATTGCTGGCTGTTTCCCTTCATCATGAAGTAAGGGGAAAGTGCAGTTGGCTGCATTCCTCATGCCAGTTGGGTTGTTCAGGTGGCAGACAAATATGGACCTGCCCTAATCGGGGGATATGCACCTCTACCCCCCTCTTTGTCAGGGATGGTACTTGGTCCTGCTGTGAAGGCAGGGGACTGGACTGGATGACCTTTCAAGGTCCCTTCCAGTTCTAGGAGATGGGCAATCTCCATTAATTAATTTTTAAAATTTTTTACCCCAGCTGGACCTGCTGGAGCTGCAGTCGCCATGGAAACATGCTTCTCACCATGCCTGCCCCCTGCTGCTGCAGTGAAGCTGGGGTAGTCCTCTCGCCCCAGGGCAGCCTGTATACTGAACCCCTCATCCCAAGTCCCATGCCAGAGCAATGATTTAAATGAAGCATTTACATTTCCATTTTATTTTCCAAAACCACAAAAATTAATTGAATTAAGGACACAAGCAATGCCAGGTAAATCTTATTTTACCTCATAATTTAGGACCATTAGTTTTCAGGCATAATGTTGATTGAAGTCCCCATTTATTATAGATCTGTGCCTTCCTCCCAATCCAGAGTTCCCATGTCAGCCTGCTTTAACACTGGAAGGGATTTGTAAGAAGGAACCCATGCTCTTATTTAGTTCCACACAAAGGATCAGGCCCATTGTGGATGGGCCATTACAGTAGTCTTGATTAAATTTAATTAAACAAAAATTGCCAGCACCAATCCTACCTCCACCAACTACCAGTGACTATGATGCCAAGCCTTTGGAAATATAACACAGATAACAGATATTTATATTGATATACAGTGCATAGTATTTTCAGTCTCAGTAGATATAAAGAACAGTGTATTTAATGTATAGGAAAAATGCCTCTCAGCAATAAGAAAGGAAGAATATAACCACATTACCTACTAGACTGAAGCAGATGAGTTCGATATGTAACAGATGTTTTTAAGAAGCCCACTTCAGGGCTGCAGGGTTTTTAGCTTTGCCATATTTAAAGGGTTAGAAAAGCAGGTTAGGATAAAAACATCCTGCAAAAGGATAACCCCACTTCGGGAAGAGTTAGAATAGGAATTGAAAACTAAACAAAAGCATCCTAGAGGGACTGTTTCTAAGTGTTGCATATTACATTTACACCACTGGAAGAAAGTCAAATTTTAGCATTGTATTTTCATAAAAATTAGCCACAGAAAAAGGTTTTTAAACAATCTAATTGATACACCTACAAGATTGTTTCTTGCAACGTCAGCTAGTGTTTTGTCCTATCTAGTTTTAGTTTTTCTAAGCAATATATGTTTCATCCATTGTTAGGTGATTCTTTGAAAGTTAGGTAAATATTGTCAAGAATTTTCCCCGATATTCCATTTAAGTATTCCCCATCTTAGTGTTTCCTCTTTTCACCTTGCTAAATAATTCCTCTCCATCCTTGGTATTTACACATTATCTCTCAAAGAAACAAAACAAATTGTAAGAGAAATTTAATTACAAATGAGTGAAGCAACTTTAACACCTTCTTTGCTGATGGGTGCACAGCTGTCCAGCATAGTGGTAAAAGTTATTAACACTGCCTTAGGAAATATAGCAGAGACTGTCAGGCTCTTCCCCCTCCCCTCACAGAACTACTCATGCAGGTGAGATGTGGAGACTCCACCTGTTTTTCTACCAGCTATTTTGCAGCCTAAATCAGTAGGGATTCATCAAACCCTGCAACTCTTAAAAGCGATTTTTGCTTTCAGCTCTTCTGCAGTTGTAAGGCCAGTAGACCCCAGCCATCTGCAGGCAGAAGTGAACCTGGGACCTCTGGAGCTTAATGCATGAGCTTCTACTACAGGAACTAAAAGCCAGCTGGCTGATAGCTAAGGTTGCAGAGACGACTCATTCCCTCTGTGAATGGTTTCAGTGCCACTGGATGGGACAATGCAACATATGCATACCCAGCAGGTTTGTGAGTTACAAAGGCATTGGCATTCCAAGTGCAGCATTCCTTATGGAATATGCTTTGATTAACCAAAGATATGCAAGCACTACCAGAAATAGAGGCTACAAATTGTTAACAGTGAGTTGAAATATTAGAACTACTTTTTTTTGACTATGGTAAATCCATTGACCTTGAAAAGGGCATAATTTAAATGCTGGTTGAACCTATTAGAGATACAAATTGCAAAAGAGCACAAGCAAATTAACAGGAGTTGAAGAAAAATTCAAAACTATTTAGGTAGCTTTCCTTGATCAGTAAAAGTTGAGGTATAGTTGTGAATGTGCACTGACCTTTCTCTATAATGGACAGTGAGTGGAGGAAAACATGCAGCATTTCTGAGGTGCACATAGTAAAGTATGAATCCCCACAAATTAGTCTGATACAGTAGAAAACTCTAATGATGCCACATTTGCAATATTACATGCAATTCTGATCATCACACTAAAAGAACATTGTTTACTGGAGCACTCTCCAGATGATTCAGGGGTTGGAGAATGACCAGTATTAATTTGGGGCAAGTAAAGGAGGTGCTACATCTTTGGACAATAGACTGGAGCAAATCAAATAGAGAATGATTAATTCTGTTTGAGGCTACTAAAGGTTATTTCAATTAAGAAACAAAAGAGACATTACCACTGCACATACTGATACTAATACTGGAGCATGGGACTTCATGTCATAGGCCTGACAGAGATATATGTGTGGATGAAATAAAATTTTACCTTCAGGCAAAGTGACAGATCTGTAACTCAGATTGTAAGAACATATCACTGCATTTTCAATGAACAAGCCAAGCTGCCAACCTGTTTCTTCCTAAATTAAAATGAGACTAGCTAAAGCAAAATGTGTTTTAGTAACTCAAATGTGTGCACAGGCCCCTGGTTATATGAAAACTATCTTTAGATAGATATTTAATATTCAAAGCCTGAAAGATGTGACAAAGAGACTGATCCTTTATTCTTCACTATGGAAAAACTAGCTTTGATTTTAAGAGAACTTTCCCTAAATAAAGGCTGCAAAATTAGTCCCTATAACAGTAAGCAAGAAATGATTCAATGCCTCAGCCAGTGTTCCCTGTAAACTGAGCACATGGGTAGCCACCCAGGGAAATTCAAATGTCACCCCGCTGATTAGCAGAGTGCCCACAGCTGCTGGCAGCATGTGTTTTACTGGCGGTGCATATCCACACTTGCCTTGGTGCACTAACAAAATTTATTCCACACACGGTTGAAAAAAAAATAGAACAGTGCTACGCACTAGAACTGGTTGGGAAATCTCTATTAAAATAATATTTTGCCAAGAAAATGCAGTTTCTGCAAAATCAAATTTTCAGTGGAAAAAATTTATTTTCCTGATATTATTTGATTTCTCAATTGGGAAAATCCAACCAAAATACTACCTTTACCCTTGGTTTCACCTGAATCAAAATATTTGGTTTATTCAACTGACTTGAAATATTTTCTCGCAAGTCAGTTCAACATGAAACTACAACTTGCCAGGATGCTGTGGTGCATCAGAGGAGATGTAATCCACCCATGGAGTCCAGAATAAGGGCAAGAGGATTTACAGTTGTCATCAGATACTACAGCATCAGAATTTTTAAATGTTTAATTTACAAGTTTTAAAAAAGCAAAACAAAACATCAACATATTTCCAAATCAGAATTTTTCCTTTGATGTTTTTGGTCAAGCTTCATTATCTCTTAAACTTAAAAAACAACAAATAGTCTGGTAGCGCTTTATAGACTAACAAAATATGAAGATGGAATCATGAGCTTTCGTGGGCACAGCCCACTTCTTCAGATGACTGGAGAAAATACTTTCACACTTACACACATCCTACACTTACACCAAACAATTCTGCAGAGTTTCAGACAAGATTAATAGTTACTAAAGGAATAACAGAAAGAAAGGAATCTTGCACAACTTCGTTTGTGATGCAGACAAGGAGTCCAGCTTAATTTGTAATGCTAATGGGAAGCAGACCTTACAGGAAACATTGTCTAATCATAGAATACTAGAACTTGAAGGGACCTTGAGAGAGCATCAAGTCCAGTTTCCTGCCTTCATGGCAGGACCAACCATGGTCTAGATAATCCCTGATAGATGTCTGTCTAACCTACTCTTAAATATCTCCAGTAATAGAGATTCTACAACCTCCCTAGGCAAGTTATTCCAGTGTTTAACTACCCTGACAGGAAATTTTTCCTACTGTCCAACCTAAACCTCCCTTGCTGCAATTTAAGCCCATTGTTTCTTGTCCTATTCTCAGATGCCAAGGAGAACAATATCCCCTCCCTCCCCACACACACACCTTTGTGTCACCCTTTTAGATCCCTGAAAATCACTATCATGTTCCATCTCAGGTTCCTTTTTTCCAAACTAAACAAGCCCAATTCCTTCAGTCTTGCCTCATAGCTCATGCTTTCTCCTTTAATCATTTTTGTTGCTCTTTTCTGTACCTTCTCCAATTTCTCCACATCTTTCTTGAAATGTGGTGCCCAAACGGGAGACAATACTCCAATTGAGGCTTAATTATGAGAGACAGGGTGAAATAGAAGTATACAGAACTTACAAGCAAGTCATTATATATTAAATCATTATGTATCATACTTATATTCTTCTAACCAATACTAAAATAAACATTTTTGTTACAGATGGAGGGGAAGCTCATGCCTCCTTTCATTCTCAGGTCTGCCCATCCTCAGACACCATTGTGTACTGCCTTCGATGCTCCTGGTTCAGACCTTTTCTCCTTCTTCAGTGTTCCTGGCCCATTCAAAGTAGCACTCTGGCTAGCGAGCTGAGCCTTTTCAGATACAGATACAAGAACTTGCCTGAAAAGGGAAATTCATCAGCAAAGCTAAAGCATAACAACTATTATGCTATTGCTATTCTGATATTACTCATTTGGGCTCACACTTTATTCTGGAATAAAAGTGACTTTATTCTGGAATGATTACTCTGTTTTTATTGTTCTACAACTGTGCTGGTCAATTTCATCATGTATACAAAACCCAAGAGGTCATAAACCATAACTGAGGACTGAATGTGAAGCTAGAATATATACATGTCAAGCAAATAATTATAGAAAGTGCATACATAAAACTAGACTCACTTCTTTTAGAAATGAATTCCCAGAACAATAATAAAAAAGAAAGCTCATTAATATATAGCCCTCCAAGATGTGCGTATAACTACCTAAATACATTTCCTTGTACTTCCTCTTCTTTTTAAACTTTCTTTTTAGTTTGTTAGGTGTCTTGTCTCCTCTTAAATTTTAATATGTTCACTGCAGGAACTGGTTGGGGAGGGGGGCTAGGATAACCAGCACACTTTTTGAGGTATATAAATAACAGAATGTGGAACAATCTATCAAGTCAACATTACAAATAGTGTACATCAATCCAAAATGCAGGGAGTAGTGAATCATTCGGGACAAAGGAATATCTGATCCAAAATTTAATCCATAATTAAATAAAACCGATTCAAACATTTGGGGTTGGAAGAGTTTATTTAAATTCTTGTAGGTATGTATTTTCTGCTGCATTTCCTGGTTTCAGACAAAATTAGAAGAGGAGGAGTCAATATCCTATTACAAAGAGTGTTTATGGGGTATTTGTGGCCAGGCTGGAAGTGTGACTAGCCAAAAACCTCATAAAAATGTTCTCATATGAATTGGAGTCCAATTATATGAAGAAAAGAAAGCAAAACTTTAAGGCCTCTTATGCAGTAAAGGGGAAAGTCAACTTAAGATACACAACTCCAGCTATGTTAATTATATAGCTGGAGTCAAAGTATCTTAAATTGGGTTTTGCAATGTCCAAACAGTGGAAGGTCAATGGAAGCACACACTTGTATTGACTTCCCTTACTCCTTGCAAGGAGCAGGAGTACTGGCACCAACAAGGGAGCACTCTCAGTTCAAATTCACACCCCAGAAGATCGACTGCAGCTGTGTCCATCTCTGTAGTGTAGTCAATCCCTAAGAATACTTTTTCTGAACTGAAACATCTAACCTTTGATGATCTCCCCTCAGTACAAAAGAAAGAGGAAATAAGGTGTTTAGGGATACAGAAACTCACTACACTCTGGAGATTATGGCGAAGACATATCAGTGCTATTTAACTATTTGGTTTGATTTGTAATTGTAAGAATTTGTAATTCACAGCTATCAGTTCTCCACAACAACAGGAATAGACTGCTCCAACAACCACTAATAAAAATCATAATAAATCCCAATTTAGTAGCAACCTAGATCAAAGTAAAAAAGCCTCCAAATGCCACCCACACCTTACCAAAATATCCAAGAAAACAGATGGGTTTTGCAGCTGTAGTCAATACTGTAAGTTTATTGCATAGATTTAAAGTAAGAAGGGCTCTACTTTTAGCTGAGTGGAGCCATACGTGCTGGAACTAGGGGCACTACTGCACCCCCTGGCCTGAAGTGGTTTCCATTATAAACAGAACTTGCAGTTTGGTTCAATGGTTCTCAGAACCTCCACTGTGCAAATTATTCCAACACCCCTAAGTGGAGGTTTGCTCATTTCAAAATGAATGTTTACATGTTCAGACCCTTAGCTTCCAGAGGTTACTCTTCTGTATGAAACATGAAGGTTGCCATACACTAGAAATCAGTGAATTATATGTAGTCCTTACAACACAATTTGGCCTCTATTACCAGGACAAAATATAGGCCCAATTTCTGAAGGATGAGCGTCTCCAAGAAGTGCAAGTACCCTCGATTCCATCAAGATCCACGTTAACAAAGGCTCTCTGTTGCCACACGGGAACAGTTCGCATGATTTTAACAAATGTAAAGGAAGCCAGAGGTCTTCAGATAAATAATCTAAGTTATCTTTAGATTCAAAATCTAAAGAATCCTTCAAAAAGAAGGGGGAGTTCAGAAAAGGGCAACTAAAATGATAAGGGGTTTGGAACGGGTCCCATATGAAGAGAGGCTAAAGCCACTGGGACTTTTCAGTTTAGAAAAGAGGAGACTGAGGGGGGATATGATAGAGGTATATAAAATCATGAGTGGTGTGGAGAGGGTGGATAAAGAAAAGTTATTTATTAGTTCCCATAATAGAAGAACTAGAGGACACCAAATGAAATTAATGGGTAGCAGGTTTAGAACTAATAAAAGAAAGTTCTTCTTCACACAGCATATAGTCAACCTGTGGAACTCCTTGCCAGAGGAGGCTGTGAAGGCTAGGACTATAACAGAGTTTAAAGAGAAGCTAGATAATTTCATGGAGATTAGGTCCATAAAGGGCTATTAGCCAGAGGATAGAAGTGGTGTCCCTGGCCTTGTTTGTTAGAAGCTGGAGAAGGATGGCAGGAGACAAATCGCTGATCATTATCTTCGGTCCATCCTCTCTGGGGCACCTGGTGTTGGCCACTGTCGGCAGACAGGCTACTGGGCTAGATGGACCTTTGGTCTGACCCAGTACGGCCGTTCTTATGTTCTTATGTAAAATGAGGATCAATACATTCCCAGTGGCACTTCCAAACAGGGAAGTGGGAATGAAGGGTCGTCTTGGGGCTAAGATACTGGGTTATGACTTAAAAGAGCTGAGTGCAAATTAGAGCTCAGCTACAGGCTTCTTGTGCAACCTTGAACAAAACACTTAATCTACTCTGTGCCTCAGTCTCCCTTTTGTAAAACAGCATGCTGTGAGGATAAAATTGGTCCATGATTGTAAGGCATTCAGATAGCATGATGATAAAGGCAAGGTAAGAACCTAGATAGAAGAAGGTGAAGGAGCTCAGTCTTTAGACAGAGAAGAGTGGGGAGAGATGTTTTATATTGGTAAGGTTGTAATTGGCCCTAACAATGGGTAGCTTGTTTTATTGTCAATATAACACATACATTATTCTCAGTTACTCTCAAACGTCTCATTATCTGTTAGCTAGTTTTCCCACAGGCATCCTGGCACCAATGTTACAAGGGAATAGGCAATAATCCTGGAAGAGCATTTATTTTCTCTTCTTCATTGAGATTGTGTTATCTGATTGGATTACTTCACTTAGGATGCTTCTCTTTCACACAGCTTATTGGGGTTAATTGTAACATCATGCTCTTGACAAATTAAAAATGACATCCGGGTATATATGCAGTATGGTCATCAGGAGAGTATATATGTATTATAATATGTTACAAGTATTATATTTATTATCAGAAGATATATCTTGGCAAGTTGTTTATGACATCAGTGAAGAGCCAAAAATAAAATAATAAAAATCTAAATGTTAGTAATTCATCTTAGGGTTAGCATAAAAGCTGCAACCTTTAGGATAGAAAAATCTGCATGTTTACAATTTTACCAGCATGTACCATTGCAAGGCTTATTTATTGCCTTTCTTAAAACTTCACCCTGTGAAATATTATCAGCACGTGCAGCTGCTTTGCCCAGCATCCTTTACAAACGAAAATCATAATTAAAAAAAAAAACCCTAAGCCCTCAAAGTGATAAAGCGAGAAAGCTGGGTTTTATGTATAAAAAAGACCCTATTTGGTCTGCCCTCTTTTGCTGTTGCTACCTTGCAGTTTATGACATCTAGCTAGTGGGAGGTCTGACAAACTGAACAAGGCAGTGAGCAAGAAATTACATTCCTGTTGAAATCAGTAATCCC
The DNA here is from genome assembly GCF_052426305.1 of Pelodiscus sinensis. Taxonomy (NCBI): domain Eukaryota; kingdom Metazoa; phylum Chordata; order Testudines; family Trionychidae; genus Pelodiscus; species Pelodiscus sinensis. The sequence goes on along the minus strand of NC_143052.1, from coordinate 293,010,763 downwards.
TTTGTGGAGACTGCTACGTCTAGTTTGTGTGATTTCTTTCGTGTCACTTGGAGGTGGGCTCTATGGTTATTGTTATTATTTTAAATATAGCTTGGGGAGGGGGGGATGCACAGGAACAGAGACAGCAAGCTGCCCATCTCTCAGAAGAAAAGAACAAGATTCACAGCACAGGAACTGGCATCACTCTAACATACAGAGTAGAAGTCAACAAAGCTGTACTCAAAATCATTTTTGTAGAGACTGAAAAGAAAGAAGACAAAAGTGGATAACACAGTAAAGGATACAAGAAATCAGGGTATAAAGTGACTCTAATGCACTTTGAGTGTGGGCTCTGAAGTACAATGTAAGTCTTGCCTTATCTTGTATTTTTAAAAACTGTTAGTACATAATAATTTTATTTCTATTTTCAAGCCATGCTGGGCCAAAAAGTAATTATTACAATTACATATTAAAATCAATATGGAACATTACTTGTAATCTTGGTATGAGACTTAAAATGATATTGTCATATGACAGAAGTCAGAGACTATCAACTGTAATATCGAAGATGAACTATAAGTAACAACATATCTAATTATTGTGAGACTAAGATGCTGAATGGAATCTTTAATCAACTTTCTTAATACAGAGTGCAAAGAGTTCTCTTGCTTTGTATAGCAAGCTACTTTCATACTGCTGTGTTTAAAACTGTGTGATTACAGTTACCAATAGCAATAGGATGTAGCTACAAAAGGGAATCCTGGTGGATGCAAAAGTTTTTTGGCCAATGTTTTTCCTCTCTGAAGCCTCCAGTCCACATTTTCTAGCCTGTGAGTTTTGCTTTTCAACTGGATTTTTTAACATATGCAGCGATTGGACTCCACGTGGAACTGAAAACAAAAGTATCTGAGGATCCAGAATAACTCCATCCATTTTCTCAGTGTTATGTTAAAGATGAAAATACAATCAATCATAAAGAGTACCTCCTTTTCATCAGCTTCAGCTTTGAACAACAGAGGAATATAAAGCCTGATGGTGACAAAGGGTTATAATTTTTTGTTTTTTCACTGTACATCTGCCCCGGTTTCAGACTTAGCAATGGATAGTCTTTGTGATGAGGAGAACCCAACTGTGAATTCTTTAATCCAATTAAATCATGAAAGAAGATTCTACAAAAATGTTTTTTGGCCTGGAGAGGTTAATACATCTCATCTGTTTAATTTGACTATGGACTCCGAAAACCTAACTAATCTTTCATGTGACGGTAGAGTGACTCCACCGTGCCATTCCTCACTATTTCATCTTTCAGAGAAAAACTGGCCAGCTCTGCTGACAGTTATTGTGATTGTTCTAACCATTGCTGGAAATATTCTTGTTATCATGGCTGTGTCACTGGAGAAAAAGCTACAGAATGCCACTAATTATTTTCTAATGTCACTCGCAATAGCTGATATGCTGTTGGGTTTCCTTGTCATGCCTGTGTCAATGTTAACCATACTGTATGGTAAGTATCACTAGTCTAACCTATTACACGTATTGAGTAGCTTTTAAAAAATTGTATGCGCACACTGTTATTATTTCAGCTTGATAAGGAAAATGTAAATATATGCTAGTTTTAGGGTATTCACTTGCCACCTCCCTATGCAAGGTGAAAAATAACTATAGAGGTAAATGTATATAAAGAACAGATGAAATATGTATGTGTTTATTAACTTTTAACTTCTAAGAATGGACATTTTAAACAGTCCAAAGTGGCAATTTACCACTTTGATTTTTATGGAATTGTTTTATAATTTCTCTTTTGAATCAATGTTGTCTTTGACACAGTTTTCAGTGTATCTATTAGGGAAGTAACTTCCTGTCAATTAATTTCCTCTGCAAATATGCAAAGAAACATTAATATCTTGATACTCTCTGTTTAAAATAGCCTGCCTCTACTTATTTTTTTATTTTTTTAAATCAAGCATTGCAATTTTAAATAATTTTCTTTCCACTGTGATCCTTATTTATATGTTTATCTTTTAAATTTGATTAGCTACTATGAAATGTGGAAATAAGTGTTTCTTAAGGAGGCTGAAAAGTGAATAGAGTTAATGGTACTCAACTGCTAGCAACATTTACCAATTAACAACCAAAATATCAAGACATTTGTTTTTTATTCTAATGAGTAGTTTGAAAATGTAAACTGAATTGTGACACTGTTTATTGTGATAGGTATTGGAAGTTTGTCATTTTGATCAAAATCCTTAGTAATCCCTGTTACACAGCAGAGACGGTTGAAAAGCAGCAGCCTAATAGTTTTTCTTCAAAACTTACAAAACTACCTATTGCCATAATACAAGAAGAGAAGAGCTATGAGATTAAATAGCTTTTAAGCCTGTTTCAATAGGCTAAATCATCCACCACTAAACTGTAACTTTAGGATGATTTTATTAGGAAACAGTAATGTAAGAGTATGCTGCTTTTTTCACTTTGCCTGTGTGTTGCAGACAAACTACCTCAATGGTATTATCACATTAGGTTAGTAATTGGCATGGGACTGTGACTGATTTTATCAGTAGTATCATTACCTTTGGTAATAGGGAAGCTAATCCAAAATAGTGCCATAGAAGCAGTAATTGCTTGTTTTGTGAGATAAAAGTGAAAGACTCAAGCTCTGGATGGTTCAATGACACATGCAATAGGGACTCCTGCTGGCCAATCCCTGCCCCTGCTCAGAAATTCATAAGGAGCACAGAGCTTCACCTCCTTCTCCTGGTGTGTGAAGGCTGCAAAAGTATGAAGACATTCATTTATTTTAATTGTAGTATTTACATGGTCAAATACACCCTTACTACACACACAGCGATAGGAGGGCAGCTGCATGGTCACTGAAAAAGAGAAAAACTCCATTCTCTCCATTTGACAGAGGAAGGACTCTTGGTTTGCTTCTGTTTTTCTCTCCTCTCCCCAACCCATTGCACTGCAATGTCTTTTGCCAGAGGAACAATGCCTTTCCAGGATACATGCATTTGAAAAATCACTCTGTCATTCTGGCATAAGCTTTCCTAGAAATGCAGCATTAGCCTGATACATTATCAGCATCACAATGACCAGCAAATAGTTGATTCTAGAAATCCCTCCCTCTTCCAGCGGAACTAAGAACTTGACCCCAACTACCAGGGGCAAAAGGTCAGGAATCAGCGCAATTTCAGACTTCCATTAACTTGTGATCATCTTATCCCATCCATTATAGCACTTCTTGTGCTGTTTGCACTGAACAAAACCCAGAAGTCATTATGGCCCAGATCCTCAAAATCAATGGGGATTAGGCACAAAAATACCTTTGATAATCCTGGCTTGATTAACTCAATCCTAAAAAGTGTTGGCTCCTTCAAATCCTATCCTTGAGGCATTCAGCATCTGGAGAATTGCTCAACTCTACATCAGGCTATTAGAGTCTCATCTAATTCCACATTACGTCAGTAAGAGTTTCATCATTGGTGTAAGTGGGAGCAAAAATGATCCTTGAGGTCTAAATGTCTCCTTTATATTCAAATTAATAGCACCCAGATCAAAACCCCAGAATACAAACACACTGAACTTTAGAGTGTTACTGAAATGGTTGAAAAACAGGTTTGAATGTGGCTTGGGACTCCGCTTGAAGTGTGTGTATGTGTATGTATGTGTATTAATATACATAGTATATTATTTGTATTTCAGTATTGACTAGGACCTAAACAGGATGTCTTTTATACTAGTGCTATGCAAACATCTAGGTTTAAAAAATGGCCATTCTCTGATTTTCTGTATATTCATACTCCCAAAATCCATTAAAGAATGTTAAGGTTACAAAGTCAAGGATTAAAAAGATAGAAAAGGACAAAAATTAATTCTGCCCCTGCAACTTTAACTCAACCTCCTTGTACATAATTATTACAACAACATTTTGTCCAACATTCCCTGGGAAGTCTATTGCTTCAGCTGAAGGAGTAATGGGTAGAAGCAGCAGTAGCAGGAATGTTATTGTCTATTGGAGCCAGCCACTGCAGAAGAATGTGACTTTTTTCCAATGTTATATAACTGTTTGCTGGACAGCAAGGGAATATTGGGAATCCATAAACTTGGATTATATTCCTGGCTGTGGAGAGGATTGTGCACAGTCAAGTGCATAAATTTTGCACATCAATTCAGAAAAGAATTGTGGATGAAACTTAGGTCTACTATATTGGAAATTTAGGACTAACTGTGGTCCCCCAGATGGTATGGAAAGACGGTATGGGATGCACGTTGACCACTTGGGGAATTCCCCCTGGCCCAACACTTCACACTCTTCCAACCCTCAGCATAGGGGCATGCCAGGTGAAGGAGGTGAAACTCTGTGCTCCAGCAGTTGTGAAGAATCTTATGGGCATCTGTGTAAGGCTGTAAATTAGAGCAGCCTTTGGGACTCCTAATTTATGCTGGGGATGGAACCAACTCTTAGATCAGCCCAGACTCTGGGAGGCACAAAGCTTGCTTAAAATCAGCTTTCCTTCCCATTTCTCCATACTAGACTTTCTGAGAAGCACAGCACAGAATCTGGAATCTTGGTTCCACTCCCAACTCTGTCATAAAAGAACTTGTGATACTTCTCAGATATCCCATCTATAAGATAGAGGAACGATACTTAGGATCATTCAGGATGTGGCAGGCCTTGTTTATTAATAAGGGCCATAAAAAGCTGAGACTAGAACTTCATGTCTTCTCCTAGCACTCAGCACAGCTTCCCTAGCATAGAGCACATTGAAACAGGCCGGAGACCTCTCGCTGCTCCAGCCAAGAAAGAGGGAGAACAGAGGAGTTTTCCCTAAGGTTTTAGCAGAAGAGGGAGCCATACTCCCTTCTGCTTCCTCTCACTTTATACACTTTGGCTAGTATTTTCAGACCAAAAGCTGAGAAACACTTCAGAAAAATTAGGCCAATCTCATTCCCCTTCTAACCTGTCATGTTAGCAGGACAAGATGGGAAAACTGGCACTGCCCCTGCTCAACCTCCCTCCCCCAACAGGTCCTTCAAATACCAGACACACTTTAGGAAACTGTCCTGTCCCACAGTGATGGCAGTAGCTGCTGCTATTACTTCCACATTATCCCCATCTGATGCTCTAATTCACTGCCCGGGACTTTCAGTGTGGCTATCACAGAGAGAGAGTTGTGGGACTGCAGCATGCTCAGTGCACATGGAACTTTCAGAGATTTTAGCATCAGGTCTTGCATAAGCTCTACAAAGCATGAGCAAACAGCTATTTTCTTATAATTTGGTCACATCTTTTTTGCATGGAAAACAAAATGCACTTCTTTGCTCTCAGGCCCAATCCCCCATTAAATTTAAGGTTCCTGCTCTGAACTGTGGTGATGCTAGAGTTCTTCAAAGAAAACTGGAAAAAATGTGTTTACATTGAGAAAACTACATATTTTTCTCTAAAATCTTTTCCAGAAAAGGAAACACTGAGGCAGAAAGCAAGCCAAGAACAGCTCAGCTCAATGGTCAAGTGTGGTAAAGTTATAATCAATAGTAAAATCCATCCTTTTATACTCTTCTTTCTTTTTTGTAGGATATACATGGCCTCTGCCTACAAAACTCTGTGCTGTCTGGATCTATTTGGATGTGCTTTTCTCCACTGCCTCCATCATGCACCTCTGCGCCATCTCTCTGGATCGCTATATTGCCATACGAAATCCCATCCATCACAGCCGCTTTAACTCCAGAACTAAAGCTTTCGCAAAAATAATTGCTGTTTGGACCATATCAGTTGGTAAGTGAGGCAACATTCTGACACGTACTTGTAAATTTTGAAATACTTTTTTGTGGGAAATTTGACACATATATTGCAGATTAAAAGTATATCCTGGACTGCAAGATTTTGTTTGCCATAATATTAGATGTGGCATAAGGTAGTAATTATTTGATAAAAATCACCAGAGACACTGGCAAGTGGAGAAATATTGAGCAGCCCTATGCAGTGAAAGAATGCACAATAAAGTTAAAATAGTTGTAGTCAAGTTTCTTCTACAGATGTGCATGTTTTCAAGGTTGATATCCCTACCTTCTTGACACCAGAAAAGAGCAATAGATAATGGCTGAAAAAAGATCTCTCTCATTTAGCTAAAATTCAGTTGTTCCTGCCACCACCTTACCACTATTATTTGTTTGCAGATGAGTGGATTTTTGGGGTGTGTGTGTTTGTTTTTGGAGCACATCGTATCTGTTCCACCTTGGTCACCAAGGTTATGAGACACCATGGTCTAGTGCAAAGCCACTGCCACTGAGTGGGTAGAATCTGGACCTTTGTGCCTAGCAGTGTGAGGGGTTCCTCCTGGATCTTGAGTGTCACCTACCCACCTATGTGCACAGAATGCACAGAAAAGTGCACATTTTGAATTGTATTACTCATAAATTCACAGGAACATAGTAATTGTCAGACTGGGTCAGGCCAGTGACCCATATAGTCCAATATTCTGACTAACAGTCGCCAATACCAGTTGTTTCACAAAGAAGGCAATTGTGAAATTAAATGCTCACATAGAAAACTTCTTCTTGCTCCCCGTTAGAGGTTTGTTTATGCCCTGAAACACAAGGGAATAAGTCCCTTTCAAAATTCTTGGAAGGATTTTTGTTTCTTTGTTTCCTTTCTATCATTCAGTTTCAAGAATTATGAACACCCATCGTGGCAATAGAAAGCACTGTACAAATAAAAATTTCAGTAGCATTTAACCATCTAGAGTGTTTCCTCCCACTCACGATCCGTATATCCACACATTTGCTATGTTGTGATAGTGTACTAATAATGACTGATAATATGTCCTTTATTCTCTGTATAAGATTATGTCTATGTTTATTAGAAAGCAGTGAAGTATGGCATGATTCTAAATGATAGAATCTTGCTTTATGCAGCATTGTAGCTAGGATATTGGAAAGACTATGGGTGAAGCAATGTCTTTTATGGCACCAAATTCTGTTGGTGAGAGAGGGGAGCTTTTTGAGCTACACAGAGCCCTTCTTCAGGTCTGGGAAAGGTACTTGTAGTGTCAGAGCTAAATACAAGGTAGAACAGATTGTTTTGCACACGTAGGAAGCACATATTCTAAGAGACCTTTCAAGGTGGAGGGGCCTGTTAAAACCTCTGCAGTCATAGGACCAAAAAAAAAAAAAGGACAGGGTTAGTAGGTTACAGATTGCCATAAATCCCATAGCTCTGTTCTGTCCATGAATTCTAGTTATGAGTGTAAATTCCCAGGCTTGTCTTTTGGAAGTGTTGTGAAGGTTTCCTTGGAAGATGAGACTTTAGTCAGATTGACTTGTTAGGATTGTTTTTGTCTTTTTCATTTTCCTGTGTGAATTCATGCAAGAGCATAATGATTGTCTGGTTTCACCCACATAGTGTGGCAAAGCTTTGGCTGTTCCTGTGGGTCCTGCACTTCTGGTGGATAGTGTTCAGCCTCAGAGGCTTGCTATGTCCTGCCACACAGCCTCCTTTTTACTAGTAGGCAGGGTTCATGGCCTACTGAGCCATACTCATCACAGCTAGTCCATATTATGGACATGAGACCCTCTGTAGTCCTGGTCTCGCTATCCAGGGGGAGACTCTGTGGTGGTGCGGGGAAGGTTGGGTGGAACCCAGGTTCTGGCCCAGAGACTTGAAAGCAGGGGCAACAGGTGGGGTTTGTTCTATTCCTTGTCTGGCAGCTATTTCCCTGGACCATTTCCCCAAATAATCCCTCCCAAGACCTTTCCTCTGGTACCTGCTCCTCCAACACACTCTTCCTGCCTTGCAGCTCCCACCCAAACTCCTCTCAGCACCTCAGTTCCTTCTTTCCTCCTCATGCCCCTCTCAACTAACAGAGGAGGAGCCCTTTTAAACCAGTCTCAACTGGTCTTTGATTGGCCCCAGGTGGTCTGATTAGCCAGACTTCTTTGGTTCTGTAAGGTTCCTAATTAGCTCCAGGTGTTCTAACTCACTTGCTTGTCCAGACTGCTTCTGGAAAGTTCCTGCTGGTTCTAGGCCAGCTCCTCCCAGTTTATTCAGGGAGCAGAGATCTACTTAATCTAGGGCTCACATACTTCCCTTCTAGCACTCTTTTATATCTCTGACCTGATCCTGTCACAATAGGTATTATTGGAATATTTAGGCTATGTCTACACTGGCAGCTTCTTGCTTAAAAACAGCTATTCTTGCGCAAAAACTTACCTGCTGTCTACATTGCACGTGCATTCTTGCGCAAGTAAATTTACAGTATAGCGTTGTAAAACAGGGCTTCTTCCAGAAGAGTTATTCCTCTCCCCATGAGGAATAAGCCCTCTTGCACAAGAGCTCTTCCAGAAAAGGGCAGTGTAGACAGGCAACATGAATTTCTTGTGCAAGAAGCCCCTATGGCTAAAATGGCCATCAGAGCTTTCTTGTGCAAGAGAGCGTCCGCACTGCCATGGATGCTCTTGCACAAAAGCACATGCCAGTGTAGATGTGCTCTTGTGGAAGACTTTTTGCGCAAGAATTCTTCCGCAAAACAGGAAGAACTCTTCTGCAAAACACTGACAAGAAGCTGCCAGTGTAGACATAGCCTTAGGCTGTGTCTAGACTGGCAACTTTTTCCGCAAAAGCAGCTGTCTACACTTGCCAGCTGTCTACACTGGCCGCTTGAATTTCCGCAAGAACACTGACAATCTCATGTAAGAAATCAGTGCTTCTTGCGGAAATACTATGCTGCTCCCATTCAGGCAAAAGTCCTTTTGTGCAAAATGGCCAGTGTAGACAGCTCAGATTTGTTTTGCACAAAAAAATCCCCGATGTGCTTTTGCGGAAAAACGTCCGTGCCAATCTAGACGCTCTTTTCCGCAAATGCTTTTCACGGAAAACTTTTCAGTGAAAAGCATTTGCGGAAAATCATGCCAGTCTAGACGTAGCCTTAATGTATTGAATGAGTTACACCACATGTTGTGATAGGCATTTGTAGGATCCAGTATTTACAAATACTTTCATCATACTGGACAACCTTCAAATATCCACCTCAAACATATTGTCATCCCTTTTCATCTTCACCTAGAACCACCGTACATTTGACAACAAACTCTTTATCCAGATTATAGAAATAGCCATTGGTACTAGGATGGCCCCTTACTAGGCAACCTATTTCTGGGCAAATGCACCATGAGACCAATGACATATATCAATGATATTTTTATTCTTTGCACAGGTGACTTAAACTTCCTCATAGATGTCTATCATAACTTCAACAAACATCTATCATCCACTAGCAGATTTACCTGGTGTTGCTTGAATCCTTAACTCAAATAAGTTTTGTTATTATTCATATAAATCATTGTTCTGGAGTGGGATTGGGGATGAGGGTTTCAGTATGCAGAATGCGCCAGGGAGAGAGGACAACCCCAGCCCTCTCTCACTGCAGCAGCTTGGAGCCAGGTGAGAGGCCCCTGTCCAAAGCCACTGAAACAGGCACAGCTGAGGAAGAGGTGCGTGCCCCCAGATGGGGGACAGACAGACACACAAACTCTCTGAAATATATAGTAGATAGCTGTTCCTTTCTCTACTTCTGCCCCCTGCTGGCCCAATGGGGTTATAGCTGTCCAGATCCCCATCTCTGCCCCCTTGATACCTCTCCCCCTCCTCCCCAGGTCATTCTGCAGTATAACTGTTCCTCCTGCCAAGCCCCTCCCTTTTCATTTTATGAGAAACAATTGAATTCCAGGCACATCCCATTGTCCTGGTGCAACGAAATCCTTACCTTGCTTTTAAGTTATGATAAGAGGAAGCTTCATATCAAATTTGGTGGCCCTAGCTCTAAGCATTTAGGAGGTGTTCTTGGACAAATGGATTCACAGATTGATGGACAGAGAGATGCATATTTCTAAAATATATAGTAAGAGTAAACTCTCTCTGGAACATCTCTGCACTAGTATCAACGTTCTGGATACCATGATCAGCTTCATCAATGAAACCCTACAGACAACCATATACAAGAAACTCACGGCTCACCATATCTACATTCATAGATCTAGTCACAATCCCAAATACACTAACAAATCTGTTACCTATAGCTAGGCTCTCAGATACCACAGAATATGCTGTGAGGATAAAATTTGGGATATACACCATAAAACACATAAAACTGCTTTCACTAAGCAAAGATACTCCACCAGGGTATGTCTACACTACAAAGTTAATTCGAACTAACAGACATTAGTTCGAATTAACTTTGATAGGCGCTACACTAGCGATCCGCTAGTTCGAACTTAATTCGAACAAGCAGAGCGCTTAATTCGAACAAGGTAAACCTCATTCCACGAGGACTAACGCCTAGTTCGAATTAACTAGTTCAAATTAAGGGCTGTGTAGCCACTTAATTCGAACTAGTGGGAGGCTAGCCCTCCCCAGCTTGGCCTGGTGGCCATTCTGGGCACTACCAGGGAAACCCTTCGGCCCCCCTCCCGGCCCCGGAGCCCTTAAAGGGGCACGGTCTGGCTACGGTGCCCGTGCCAGGTGCAAGCCTGCCAGCACCCAGCCAGCAGACCCTGCACCTGGCACAGCTCGACCCAGCCACCCGCTGCCACCCAGCCCTCCGCCTCTTCCCGGGACCAGGCTGGTGGCTCCCGGGAGCCTGCCCGGGTCCTCAAGAGGCGAGCGCCTGCCTGGTCTAGTGCGGACCTCCGCACTAGGCACAGGAAAGTGGCCGTCTAGGGCAGGATAGCTGCCAGCCTGGCCACCCAGGAGCAGGTTGACATGAAAATCAAGGTGGTCCACTGAGACCCCCGACCCTGAGCCCTGAGCTTACAATGGCCGTACTGGGTCAGACCAAAGGTCCATCTAGCCCAGTAGCCTGTCTGCTGACAGTGGCCAACACTAGGGACCCTGGAGGGGATGGACTGAAGACAATGACCAAGCCATTTGTCTCGTGCCATCCATCTCCAGCCTTCCACAAACAGAGGCCAGGGACACCATTTCTACCCCCTAGCTAATAGCACTCCATGGACCCAACCTCCATGACTTTATCTCATTTCTCTTTCAACTCTGTTCTAGTTCTAGCCTTCACAGCCTCCTGCAGCAAGGAGTTCCACAGGTTGACTATTTGCTTTGTGAAGAAGAACTTTCTGTTGTTAGTTTGAAGCCTGCTACCCATTCATTTCATTTGGTGTCCTTTAGTCCTTCTATTATGGGAACTAATGAAGAACTTTTCTTTATGCTCCCTCTCCACACCACTCATGCTTTTATAGACCTCTATCATATCCCCCCTCGGTCTCCTCTTTTCTAAGCTAAAAAGTCCCAGTCTCTTTAGCCTCTCTTCATATGGGTCCTGTTCCAAACCCCTGATCATTTTAGTTGCCCTCCCCTCTCCCACCCTCTCTCTTCCCCTCTCCCACCTCCTTTTCCCAGTCTCCCCGAGTTTTGTTCAATAAAGAGAGTTTCTATTTTTGAACACACGTGTCCTTTATTTTGTACATCAGGAAGGGGGGTTAGGGAGGGGTAAGTGGAAGGAGGTGAGGGAGGAATGGGGTACGAGCCCCCAATGGGGAGGACTGGGCTGGCTCTGCGGGCTCCTCGGGGTGGAAGCTCTCCTGAAGCCCCTTGATTGACCCCCCCCTCCGGATGGCAGCCTGCAGCAAGTGCAGCTGGGCTGATGGCCAAGTGCTGTGATGTGCCGAGAGTGGGCACTCAGGGCACTCCAAGCCAGGACTGCTTTGCAAGCGGGGAACCCCTGAGAAATGTCTGTCCCAGATGGAGGTCGGGTCCCTTTAACCACAGCCCTCGGCTAGCCTGAGACAGCAGCTCCATGCTCTAAGTCCTAATCTGATGCCCTGCCGGCACTGCTTCTGGCTATCCTTAACCCCAGTTCAGGGTCCACTCAATGTGGACATGCTAGTTCGAATTAGCAAAACGCTAATTCGAACTAGTTTTTAAGTCTAGATGCGCTAATTTGAATTAGCTTAGTTCGAATTAACTAATTCAAACTAAGTTAGTTCAAATTAGTGCTGTAGTGTAGACATACCCCCAGAGAGGTAGAACGCATAGAATGGTCTACTCAGATACCACAAGAAAACCTGCTTCAATATTGAAATAAAATCCCCTTCTATTGCAAACTCCTACAATCATATACTGGAACCCATACGGGGTATCATAAAAAAAACTACAACCCATATTTGATAGGGTTTCCATCCTGAAAAAAATCTTTTCTGAATCCCTCCTTCTGGCCTTTAAACAACCTCCCAATGTCTCTAACTTTTCAGGACTTATCCTCAAAGGAAACCTGCACAATGTGGTCAAAAGCTGAGCCTGGGAGCTTATAGTCATAACACTGCTGGACACTAAAAGCCATGAACTAAACAGAGTCACGGGATTTATGGCTTTTTAAAACAATCTGTAACCCACTAAGCCCCATTCAAGTCTTCTGAGTGAAGAGTTTAAACAGGCCCTACTCCACTTTGAATGGTTCCTTAGAATAAATGCTAACCTCCTATGCAATCTGTTCTGCCTTGTATTTAGCTGCAATGCTGTGAGTGCCTTTCCCAGACTTAAAGGAGATCTCTCACCTTCACAAATTAGTCCAAAAAAGATATTACCTCATCTACCTTGTCCCTCTAGAATCTTGCTTTGTTATGTTTTGATAACAACACCTGTGATACAATCTTGGAAGTCAGACAGGATGATACGGGGAGACCTGTTTCTCTCATTTACATACCATACCTAAAGATAATAGCTGTTAAATGAAATATATGGTTATATAGATCCAGCTAACACACTGAGCAGGGAGAGGAATGGAATGGTGCTCAGTTGTTTTGTGAGTACTGGTGCATCATGCCGAATGGAGAGACCAGCTGAAGGCAGGTGATTCAAGCCCCGCAGATGCTGAATGTGTCTTGACCATGATGTGCTCTGGGAAAGAGGGAAGTCGGCAGTTGCACAACAACCAGTAGAGCAGCAGCATGGCATCTGATTTTCCCTCATCTCCAAGGCAGAGCGAATGTGCATCATGACAGATTGCCACATAAAAGGGACAAAGAAATATGCCAGGCTGATAAAGAATCCTAATGGTCTCCGCCCATACGTGTAACTAATTGTCAATGTAACATAACCCTGTCCTCCTCCAGCACTCCCTTGCCTGCAAAAATCTGCCACAGCAAAGTTAGGCAATGGCTTATGAACAAAGAAATGCTTTATCTATCATTTACCAATCTCAAGGCTCCTGGTGCTACTTATAGTACTTGGTCTATTCATTATTTAAGTCTTTGCAGTTCCACACAGGTGCAATTAGCACCGGCAAACCTAAAAATACAGTTTAATGTAACTTCATTATGGGATTCTGTCAGGAGAGAAGAGATTTATCATGGCCTTGAGACTGCATTCTGGGTCCTCTTCCCTCCCCACCCCTTTTTATCATTCTGCTGCACTCTGCTTCCTGGCTTGCATGACCTCTGTTGCTTTGAGGAATTTTTGTTATCTCTCTTAGGGGTTTAGGGATAAAGGAAGTGATTAAGGCCTTGATATTCTCCTTCACTGACCTTTTCTCATCACAGGTTAAGTGGGGGCTCACACCAATCAGAGAGCCAGTTACAGCAGCCTGGCTACGTCTAGACTGGCATGATTTTCCGGAAATGCTTTTAACAGAAAACTTTTCCGTTAAAAGCATTTTCGGAAAAGCGCGTCTAGATTGGCAAGACGCTTTTCCGCAAAAACACTTTTTGCGGAAAAGCTCCGTGGCCAATCTAGACGTGCTTTTCTGCAAAAAAGCCCCGATCGCCATTTTCGTGATCGGGGCTTTTTTGCGGAAAACAAATCTCTGCTGTCTACACTGGCCCTTTTGCACAAAAGTTTTTCGGAAAAAGACTTTTGCCCGAACGGGAGCAGCATAGTATTTCTGCAAAAGCACTGACAATCTTACATGAGATCGTCAGTGCTTTTGCGGAAATTCAAGCGGCCAGTGTAGACAGCTGGCAAGTTTTTCTGGAAAAGCATATGATTTTCCAGAAAAAGGGGCCAGTCTAGACACAGCCCCTGATTGTCAAATTACTCTGCTCCCAGCCCCGGTGTAAATTAGACCAACAGCTCTGGCATAAATCAGTGGCTGTTGTGATTGATGCTAGCTGACTGTGCTCCCGAAGGCACCATGCGGCAGGTAAGAACTGGTGAAGCTCAGGTACCATGTCCTCGCTGTTGGGGTGTAGCTAGTATAGGAGTTGGCTGTGCTGGCTCCATGTCAACATAGACCTGAGCCATGCCAAGGAAATTCTCAGCAGGCCTGCTGAGGTGAGATTCTAACCTCACCTGAGTGGAATAGAGCAGTAGGAGTAACAGGAGAGAATCAGGCCCAGAGTGTCCCTCTTCTATTTGCAGTAAGTGGAAGTCAGGGTACTGTTAGTAGCATCATGTCATTTCTGTAGTTTTACCTCCTTTTAATAGTTCAGGCAATGTTTTTCCTTGGGAGAGAAAAGCACAAGCTAGATTGGAAGCAGGAGGGCAAGATGAGGGGTTGTTGAATAGGCACAGCCAAGACAAATCAGTGTTGGTATAATGCTGTGATTTATGAATAAAACAAAATCTGAGCCATTTGAGAACTGAACTGTAGTATGTGAAAATAAAACAAAGCTGCGTGATGAGGAAGGCAAAATGGCATATGCACAAACTCTTCTCTTTTCCTGGAGACTTAAATATCATGCTCATTATAGTACTAAGTATGAAAGACATGATGTCAGGGCCTCTGGGCTTTTTTGGAAGGTGTGTTATGTTGGGAACCCAAAAATGACAGCAGTGATAGTCACTAGATACATATGAAAATTTTTGGCAAGAAAAATAAACATTAAAACTAATTAAACACTGAGGTTGAAAAATCAAGCATTTCAAAGTCATAAAATTCCAAAAGTCTATCAACATGACACATTATTTTTTGTTCCTGGTTAAATAGAAACATTAGTGCACTATTGTTTTATAAGGGCCTGATCTAAATAAATTGATGTTAATTACAATTTTTCCATCTACTTTTGTGAGCTTTGGACTGGGCTCAGGATGTATTACATAACAATATAAGATAGGAACTGTGATTTACCTGACTTCTGAAAATCTTGATGTTTTCAATCTAAATTTTGTATTAAAATGAATTTTTATATTTCAGAACAGAACATTAAGCCAGCAACCTTTATTTCTCTAGAGCATAAAGCGCCAAGGGCAATTGGTTTAAGATAGAATCTAATTACTGTAACAGATTCTAATTCTGTCTTTAATTCTTAATTCATACAGTACCCAAAGTGGCTGGATAATTAGGTTATATGTGGCTGGTGCAGGGGCAGGCCTGTTATTCTAGAAATCTTAAATGTCTAAACACTGAAAATGATTCAATTTATTTTAGAGCATAGAGGTGAACTCTGAAAATAGGTGTCAAAACTAGACATTATCAGTTCTTGAAAGGTATTAAAGTTGTCTATGTGAAACCCAGTCTGATAACATTCAGCTAGCATATGTGATGCTATAAATAATACCTGCACTGAAAAACTCCATACAAGCTCAATAAAATTCATTTAGTTGACTGCTTTTGAGAAGTTTTGGAATCTAAACCTGCCTAAGAAACACAAACCTCTATAAAAGGGCCAGAAACCAATCTTTTCTCCATTTAGAAGACCTTTGAAAACAATACAAAAAATAAAGGTTAGAATAACAAATGTTATGGTTTTACTTGTATCATTCTTCAGTTCTTACCCCTCTTTGTTACAGGATTCACCTTTCTATTATGGTCCAAGTCATGTGAAGCTTGATGAAGCATAAATCCTCTTAGCTGTAGTTTCTCTCTTCTCTTAGGGTATGTTTACACTAGCCCCATAGCTCGAACTAGGGAGGCTAATGTAGGCATTCGAAGTTGCAAATCAAACCCGGAATTTAAATATCCTGTGTTTGATTTGCATCTTCCCGGCCGGTCGCCATTTTTTAAATTTACAAGTCCGGACTAACTGCCCGCAGCAAGGACCTGGTAGTTCAAAATAAAGCCCTAGTTCGAACTATCTATTGTTCCTCCTGAAATGAGGTTTAACAGGTAGTTCGAACTAGGGCTTTATTTCGAACTACCGGGTCCCTGCCGCGTATAGACACAGGCACTTAGTCCGGACTTGTAAAATTCAAAAATGGCGACCGGCCAGGAAGATGCAAATCAAGCGCAGGATATTTAAATCCCAGGCTTGATTTGCAACTTCGAATGCCTACACTAGCCTCCCTAGTTCAAACGAGAGGGCTAGTGTAGACATACCCTTATTCTTCCTTCCTCAGCCTATACATCTGTTCACTGCCTTCAGGTACTCTGAGCTCTCTCTAGTCAGCAACCACATAGATTTATATAGTAATCTTCCCCCAGAAGGATCCCAAATAGGGTTGGTCAGAGCTGATGAAAACAGTCTTTTTGCCACATTTCTAACAAAACTTTTGCCAATTCCTTTTCCATAGTTTTGGAGACTTCAAAATTGTGATTACTGCAAAATGTAGATGAGCATTTCCCAAAGCAGAAGAATAGTAAGACCAAAGATTGCCCCTTCAGTTTTGAAGGAGTTAATGCCCCTTGGTGGGCATGGTCAGACCCACCCCATCTTCCCTTTTCAGGAAATGCAGGGACAAAGTAAAGAGCAGGGCCTGGAGTTCAGTTGTGTCTGAACCAGGGAAAGAGGCAGACATCTCTCCAAGCCCTCAACAGAACTATCACCTGGCTACTAGCTCCCTATCTCAACCACTGGAGATAGACAGCAACCGCAGGAAGTGTTACTGGCCACTGGTTTGAAAAACCGACCCCAGCAGTGATGGAGCATCTCTCACCAAGAGTGGTTGAAAGTAGCCGAAGGAAATCAGATCACTTGCTGGAAGGGAGGTAGCAAGTTGTTTCCTCACAGACCCAGTGGCAGGACTATCCACCACTTTTAGAGGCATGAACTGGGATCTGGTAGGCATGGGTGGGCCAGGATCTTCTAAGCACCTGTTGCCATCCAACAACTGAGGAGTCCACCAACTCACCTAAGGCCAGAAGGCCTACACGAAGAAGGGACAGTTGTTTCCCAGAACTTCCACATCCATGGGGCCAGAGCCCAAACCGTTAGTGATGGCTTCAGCCAAGAGGCTGTGAGCCTTAGACTATTCCCTGCCTTGCCCCACCAAAGCCAGTGGCTAAACAACTGTTGATAGCCCTAGTCCGGAGTGGCAAGCGATACAACTGTTTCCTGCTCTGCTCGCACTAAGAGGGTGGAGTCCATATCTTCCCTGAGGGGAGATGGCTACAGGAAGGAACAGTCTAGGGGGCATGGAAAAGCAGAAATGTAACTTTCCTCTATACTGCCTAGCCAATACGACTAAGCTGAAAGGAAATGTAACTGGTTTTGTCTTGCTTGTGACTCAGCTCTCAGAAGCTAGGGAAGTGCTGATGTAGAAACTCCCCATTTTTCTTGGATCTCAGCTGTATAATCCACTCTTCTTTTGAAACTTTTGTGCCAAGTACCACAGCAGCTCTTAGGAACAGAGCAAGTTAAATAGTCATCTTCAGGTCAGTGATGTATTCAGGCCTGCCAAAGGGAGTAACTGCCCAGGGCCCAGCGATCTTGGCCACAGCCACTACTACAGCACTGGCTGGCACCCCAGGCCCTTTAAATCTCTGTCAGCCCCAGGAAGTGTGCTCCAGGCAATGCTGAAGGGCTGGTGGGAAGAAGCTAGCCTTCAGTCCCACTCTTCGTCTGAGGCCCTGCCCCTTCCAGGAGTATGGAGACCCCAACTCCTCTCCTCATCCCCACCCCTCTTCCTCTAGGACTCGGCAAGTCTCTTCACTCCTCGGATGTATTATAAACACTGGATCAGGTAGGGAATTGAAGGAGAGAGGCAATATCACCTGCAACGTGGAGCTGGCACAAGCATCTAGGTCAGGAGCTTTATCCAAAGATCCCCCACTGCATGGTAAAGAACACACCTGAAGAACTGGCAGATGCAAACAGGGCATTATCCCCCTCTTCCCCCCATAGTACTTCTTCCATGATGGCTACACATACTCAGCCAACTAATTAAAGGCACATTAAGGGGCAACTGGGCATAATATAAGAACTTTGAAAATTGTTAAAACTTCATAAATTTATCAAGCTATGCTAAAAGACCATTATTAAGGATGCAAGGTTAGGTTAGCCAGAACTAAAATTGTCCATTTATCTTAAACTCAGCCCCCTTTTGTTTGTATGCATTTTGATTAGAACTCCACCGTATTCATGGTCCACTTCGGTCACTTTCACAGTCATAGGACTCTTTTAAATGTTCAGTTTCATGGTTTCAAATGTTTACCTCTGAAATTTCACAGTGGTGTAACCATGGGGATCCTGATCCAAAAGACAGTCGGGGGTGGGTGTCAAAAAGCAATTATGGGGGGAGTTTGAAGGATTGCCACCCTTACTTCTGTGCCCGGCTGTAAAAACAGCACAGATATGAGGATCAGAGGGCATAGAGGGGTTGTCACTTTGTGGGAGGAGGGCTTCCTTACAGTTGGAAGACTGCCCAAAGCCCCATAGTTGGGGGACATCATGGTCTCTCCAACCCCAGCCAGCCCAAGGCCCTAGTCTCTAAGTGCTAGGCCATGAGCCAAGGAGGTGCAAGGCTGGGGGTCACTCCAGCTGGGGGCTTCTACCATGTGCCAGGCTCTCACTGCTAGTCCTGGTGGGGATGGGAAAGGATCTGGGGCTCAATCAGACCCACCTCTGTGAACCTCTCCTGGCTGCAGGAAGTTCCTTCCAGCTGGGTTCTGAAGGCAGCACAGCTGCAGAGCTTCCAGCAGCCAGGGCCCTTGCAGGGGTAGGGGAAGTTCTCTCCCTCCCCAGTCCAGCCAGAACTAGCAGCTGGAGCCTGGTATATAGTGGGATGCCCTGGCTGGAGTACCCCCAGCCCTGCCCTCTCCATGATCACATACTAATTATCGCACAGGATCACTGCCTCACTTCGTACCCAGGATGGAAAGCACTTACTTGATGAACAGCTATATTCAATATTCAGTGTTTTGTTTTCTCCTCATTGCTCAGCGTGTGGCCCTATTTACTTCAGACTATTCAAATCCTGCTACATAGGTAGAATTATTAATTTTCTCATGCACTTTTCTTTGGCGCACATCACTATAGTATCTGGGTGCTTCACAAATATTAATGAGTGTATTTTCACAATGATGAGTGGGTAATATCCACATTTCACAGATGGGGAGCTGAGACAAAGAAATTAAAGCCAAAAAAGCTATTAATTTCAAGCGCCCAGTGTGAGATGTTTAGAATGGGATTTTTCAGAGTACTTAGCATCAGATAGCACTTTTTTATGTTCAAAGCACTGCTCCCATTGACTTCAGTTTCAGCTGAGAGCACTCAACACTTCTGCAAATCAGACCCCATGGTCTCAAGTCAGCAATGCAGAAAATAAGAAACACACAGCTAGTGAAAACTTCTGAAAAGTTTGATAAGCAAGTTGACTAGCATCACACAAGGGCTCTGTGGCAGAGGCAGGGAAGAGTCCAGTTCTCTAGGTCAGCATCTAATTGCCTTAAATGTGGGCTTTTGATGCCTGCCCCCAGGTAAGTCCAGAAAATGGAGATCTGAGTGAGGAGTTGGAATCTGAGGGGAACATGGGCAATCATAGCAGGGACAAAGGAGAGACAAGAGGGAATGTAGAGGGGACATCCGATGAACATTTTAGATGTCTATATATTAATGCAAGAAGAATGAGGAATATAAAGGAGGAACTAGAAACACTACTGAATAATCATAATTATGACATAATTGGCAGCACAGAGATTTGGGATAATTCCTGTGACTGGAATATTGGTATAGAACATTCAGGACATTCAGGCAGGGGACAAAAAAAGGAGGATTAATTGCCTTGAATATCAAAGATGAATACACTTGCACTGGCATTGAGGTAGACCTGTTGAAAGCTTCTGGGTAAGGATGAAAGGGATTTAAAAAAGAGTGGTGTCATTGTAGGGGTCTACTATCGACCACCAAATCAGGAAGAAGAGGGTGTTTGAGGCTAACAACTCCATCCCGTGGCCAGACCATGGTGATAGGAAACTTCAACTACCAGACATCGGCTGGGAAAATAACATATCAGGGCACAGGTTATCCAACAAGTTCTTGGAATGCATTGTACACAACTTTTCATTGCAGAAGGTAAAGAAAACAACCAGAGGGGAGGCTGTTCTAGATTTGATTCTGACAAATGGGAAGGAACTGGTTAAGAATTCTAAAGTGGAATGCAGTGTGGATAAAAGGGATCATAAAATGGCAGAATTCATTATTCTAAGGAATAGTGGGAGTGAATACAATAGAACAAAGGCCATGGATTTCAAAAAGGAAGACTTTAGCAAACTCAGATAAATGGTAGAAAAGATTCCACGGGAAGAAGTCTATGGGGGGAAAAAGAGTTTTGGGGGGTTGGTAATTTCTCAAAAAACATTAAGGGCACTAGAGCAAAGTGTCCAAGTGCATAGAAAAGATAGGAAGTATGGCAAGAGATCATCATGGATTAACCAGGAGAATTTCAACAACCTGAAACTCAAAAAAGAGTCAGACAAAAAGCAGAAACTTGGTCAAATTATAAAGGATGATTTTAAAAAAACCAAAACCAATGCCATTAGAAAGGACAAGACACATAATGAGATTAAACTAGCCAGGGACGTAAAGAAAACATTTTACAAATGTATTAGAGGCAAGAGGAAGAACAAGGACAGGGTAGGTCCATTACTCGACTAGGAAAAAAGACAATATCAGAAAACACAGCAATGACTGGAATCTTAAATGCCTTTTTAGTTTCAGTTTTCAGCAAAAAAAATAGAAGTGATCAGAAGACTACCATAGTGAACATCAGTGTAAATGGGATGGGCTCTGAGGTTAAAATAGGGAAAGAACAAGTTAATATTGAAAAGTGGTTGAAGAGGTCTCTGAACCACAAGCAATTATCTTTGAGAACTTGTGGCAGAAGGGAGCGATCTCAAAAGGACAGGAAAAGGGAAAATATTGTACCTATCTATAAAAAGGGAAATAAAAACAACTCAGGAAATTATAGACCAGTTAGTTAAATGTTGATACCCAGAAAAATAATGGAGCAAATAATCAAAGTAACAAATCAAACAATCAGTTTGTAAGCATCTAGAAGATAAGATAACAATCAATATGGATCTGTCAAGAACAAATCATTTCAGACCAACCCAATGTCCTTCTTTGATAAGATAAGACTTGCGCCTGGGGGAAGCCATAGATTGGATATATCTTGACTTTAGTGAGTCTTTTTTGGTACTTCTTACAGGACCTTCTCATAAGCAAAGTAGTGAAACATAGTCTAAAAGAACCTATTAGAAGATGGGCACACAACTATTAGGAAAACTATAGTTATCAATGGTTCACAGTCAGTCTCAAAGGGCTTATCACATGGGGTCACACAGTAATCTGGGTTCAGTTCTATTCAATATCTTCATAAATGTATAGAGAGTAATCTTGACTAACTGGAGAAATGGTCTGAAATGCTAAGTAATACACTTAGGTGTGTCTAGACTACAGGGTTTTTTTTTTTAAAGTGGCCTTTTTTCGAAAAACTTCCCCTGCGTCTAGACTGCTGCCACATTCTTTTGAAAGTAAATTGAAAGAACACGGCATTTTTTCCACTGAGGAAACCTCATTTTACAAGGAATACCTTTTTTCGAAAGTGCTCTTTCGAAGAAAAAAAAAGGCACTATGTAATGCAAACTGTGCTTTTTTGAAAGAGAGCATCCAGACTGTCTGGGTGCTCTCTTTCAAAAAAAAAAACCAAAAAAAAAAAAGCGGCTTGCTTTTTTGAAAGTAAAAATGTGTCAGGAGGAGGAGGGAGAAAACGTGTTCATCTTGGTCTCTGGGGCTAGGACAAGAAACAATGGGCTTAAACTGCAGCAAGGGAGGTTTAGGTTGGACATTAGGAAAAAGTTCCTAACTGTCAGGGTGGTCAAACACTGGAATAAATTGCCCAGGGAGGTTGTGGAATCTCCATCTCTGGAGATATTTAAGAGTAGGTTAGATAAATGTCTATCAGGGATGGTCTAGACAGTACTGGGTCCTGCCATGGGGGCAGGGGACTGGACTCAATGACCTCTTGAGGTCCCTTCCAGTCCTAGTATTCTATGATTCTATGAAACAGGAAATGACTGCTGTGGAAGGAGTGTTGCAGAAAAGGATGTGGGATTATATTGATGATCACACACTAAATATGAATCAATAGAGTAACACTGTTGCAAAAAATGAACATCGTTCTGAGATGCATTGTCAGGACAAGACAGAGGGGCAAGGCCACTGACAGGGGAGGAGACAGAAGGAGGAAGAGGGCAGTTGTCCTAGAGCCTGACAATTCAAAAGGGCCTGGAGCTCCCTGCCACTGCTATCGGGCCCTTTAAATTGCTGCTGGCGCACCATTTAGTAAACTCTGGCCAGCTCTGAGAGCTAGGGAGCAGCCAGCCCAGTATGCTCAGTGACACTGAGGGCTGGCTGTCCCCACTCCACCCTTCTGCCTGAGGCCCTGCCCCTGCTGGGAGCAAGAGCCAGCCCTTCAACCCTCCCCAAACCCCACACACACACCTGTCTTAGGGGCCCAGCAAGTCCTGGGGGGAGGGGTATAATAAGAGTCTTCAAGTACATAATAGAAGAGTGATAAGGAGAACAGTTTATCTACTGAGGTCAGGACAAGAACGAATGACAGCAAGGGAGAGTTAGGTTAGACATTAGCAAAAACTTAATTGTAGGGTAGATAAATACTGGAACAAATCACTAGGGAGGTTGTGGAATCCCCCTCGCTGCAGGATTTTAAATATAGGACAGGGTTCCCTCTACGGTCTGCACCTGCATGGGCACTCACCAACAATTTGAGGCCTGCTCACCTCCTCAGCAAAGAGTGGCTGCTCGGCTGCTCCAGGGTGGGACCACGTGGCAGATGGCTGCCCCACCCCAAGAATAGCAGGGCAACCACCATGCAGCCCTGGCCCTAGCTTCAACCCTTCCTCTGGGCCAGAGCTGGAGTCGCATGGCTTGTGGCTGGCAGATGCGCCAAAGGCCCCGGCCAGGGCCAGAGCTACATGGTGGGTGGAATATTGGTATAGAAGAGGGCTGCTTCTGGGGCCAGGCCAGGGTGGCCCCAGGGCCAGGATCAACCACACTGCAGCCCTGGCAGCCATCCGCCCTGTGGCTCACCCCAGGAACTGCTGGGTAGCTGCCTGGTTGCTCCTGGGGCGGGCTGTGTGGTGACTGTCAGAGTTGGAGCCATGGCCAGAGGTGCACTACTCCTTGGTTGGGACTGTGCAGCTGGGAGTGTCGAGTGTGGAGCACTCTCCTCACTCCCCAAGTGGAAGGCGCCAGGTGGCTCAAAGACAGTTAAAGCATTGATGGCAGTGGGGGACTAGCCAGTGGATTGGGCAGGGGCTGCAGTGCTGAGTGGGGAGAACAAGGCTGAGAGCCTGCAGAGTTCGGCAGGGAGGCAGCCCAGCTCAATTTGTTGGTTGAGTGTGTGGGCAGCTCATTCAGAGCCAGTGGTTCAAGCTGCTGCCCTGCCTGCACTCATTCTGCCTGCCTCAGCCTAACTGCTACCTCATGCCACTCTTCCTCCCCGTTACCTCCCCCCAGCTTCCCCATCCCCCTGCTCGAGCACCCCCAAGGAGCTGCAACCTCCTGCGTCCCTTTCCTCACTGGTCCTCTGGCCAACTTCACCCCTGCACTCCACACCTGGTAAGTTGTCTGTAATGGAATGTGCTTTTTATTGTAAAGAGCTATCTGATCTCTAGCATAGTTTGAGGAAATTGCTATATACAGTAGCAGAAATCTAGTACTATGCCAGTAATTTATCCAAAAAATGGGTAAGACAATTAAAAACAATTGTTTTTAAACTACAAAATTAGCTTCTCTGTAATAATGTAGGTAGGCCTATTATTGGTATGTCTATTCTATGAAAATACTGAGTTCAATAGGAGATTATAAAGTGCTGGAGGTGGGGGAAGCAGGAAGCCATCCCCTCAGCAAACAAGGATTGTTAAAGGACAAGGTCAGAACTATTTGCTCTGAATATTTTACTTCCTTCTAGCCAACCTGCAAAACTAGAATGAACCACAAGAAAGGGGGTGCTTGTGACTGAAGCACAGATACCTTTAAATAAACACAAAGAATACCCCCCCAATAGCTCATTATCAGGAACCAATCCTTATTGACATTTTCTGTCATTGACTTCATTATATACTAAGTTCCCTCTGGCTCTGAGCAGCAGCTGCATCCCTCTTTCCCCCTCCTCCCACTGCCCTCTGGCTGTCAGAGTCCCCTGCCAGCTTCCCCCCTCTGGCTTCCCATGCCCAAGCCCCCCCACTCCTTGCAAACCCTGGGCACTGGGAGAATCTCTTGGGGAGCAGCGCCTCTGGTGGGTGCCACAGAGGCACACATCCAGACAAGCGCCCATGACCTCAATACAGGCGCACAAGACAAAACTCACTCCGCTCATGGATGGAAAATCTTAGAGGGAACACTGATGAGGGATGCTCTCTTAGTCTTGCCTCCGTGCAGCGAGCTGGACTAGATGACCTTCTGAGGTCCTGGCAGATGCTCCAAAGGCCCCGGCCATGGCTAGAGCTACATGGTGGGTGGAATATTGGTATAGAAGAGGGCTGCTTCTGGGGCCCTAAATTTCTACAGTTCTACAAAATCATCTTTTGTCATCTTGCAGTCATCTACCTCATTCACCACACACCTTCCAACTTTGCCATCAAATGAAATTGGGTCCTACAAATAGCAGCCTCCTTCAAGCACAATCCTGATTCATCCCCAGAGCATCCTGTTCACTGACTTAGGCAGTGATCGTGAGGAAAAAATAGTATGTGATATATTTATATTATATTATATCATAATGTGTCTGCACAAAGGAACCAAATTAAGGTTATTTAATGTTCTTTTGACTTTATTTTCAGATGTAATAGGTATATAAATCCTACATATTTTGATTGTATCTCTCTCTGCCCTGGCTGATATGTTTTGTTGCATCTTTGATTGTAAGTTCTCCAAAGCAGGCACTTCATTTTCTTGTGTGTTTGTTGTAGCTCCCAGCACAATGGGAACTGTTCCTGATTGGGATTTATCAATGAAACCATAATAAAAATAAAGGATACTATCAAACACTGTAACGTAAAATGCGGAGCCAATTAAAAACATCATAACTGCATTTAAAATCCACTCCAGAAATCCTAGATTACATAAACATGGTGTTGAGGCTCCATCATCTGAGGCGCGAAGAGCCATCCATTCCTATTAGGTACCATTGGTCCATGACCAATGGTCCTAGGTGCTACAGGAATACAAATAAACAACAACAATAATAGAAGATGAGGGTTGTCTGCATCCTGTTGAATTAGAACCTTATTTGTTGTGTTGATACACAATGTTGTATGTAGGGCCTATCAATCAATAATAATTATACCAATATATAATTCATTACTTTAGCAGTATAATTCATCAAAACTGGCTAATGAGGAGTTAACGCTGACTTAATTCATAAATGGTCCTGTGAAAAGACAAAATTATTAACTGCAGTACAGTCTGTTTCCAAGTACCTGTATATAGTAAGCATATATACTGATTTAGGGACAGAGTTTATGGTCAAAAATGTCCACTAATATGGGGATGAGGCACATCAAAACCACACCTAAATCTGGTTTTGAAGATAAATTATTCCCCATTTCCCACTTAAGAGATTTCTTTGCTTAGATTTATTTTTTTCACCCACTACTAGACTAAAATCTTATCACAAATATCTCTCCCTTCACAAGAGTGTGCAGTTTAAAGCATTTTTTTCATTTTAATGTTGTAGTAGTCTTCAGTTAGAAGAGTTTTACTGCAGTAATATAAATCTCATCCTGTCTATTATCCATTTTGAAAACTGTGAAAACAATTGATATTGATTGAAACATTTTACAGAATCTTTAAATTTGATAATGTGAAGACAAAGAAACTGTAATATTCACATATAAAATTCAGAGGATTTATTGCAACATTGCAAGTAACAACTCCATGACCACAGGAGTAACTAAAATTCCCAATAAACACACACACAAAACTTAGCACTAAGATGAATACATCACTTACTAGGAGAACTGTCATTTGCACTAATTGTTACAAACATCATAAAATAATCCTTAGGGCCAAATCTTCAAAGCCACACAAAGCGGGAAGGCAAACAAAACACATGAATGTCTGAGCAAAAATTAGTAACTGCTCTTGGTTTGCAATAAATCCTGAATTCTCTTTGTGCAATAATTCACAGTAATAAATTAAAATTTGTTTTAAGGCATTATACAGTCATACTATGGTGCCATGTATTTATTTATTCCTCTCTCTAAAAGGTGATACTGTATGATACAGCAAGATATGTGTTACATAAGGGAATCCAAAATGGACTTCATTGGAATTGGAAGAGAGCATGGAAGCTCCAGTGCAGAAAGTTTTACATACAGTGTATGAAATTCAGAAAGGGTAAATAGTCTGGCATGAAACTGTTCCAGTAGATCTATTCTATGGTGAAGTGGGACTCCCTTATGGATGAAGACATTTATTTTATTCATTTATTTTAAAATATTTTACCCCACCTCTCTATTTAAAATATTATAGCATTATAAAACACAATGGCATATAACACAAGCATAAAACCTGCTAAGACACATTGAGAGGAGGGGGACACATAAACATACACAAACACACACACACAAACTCAAGCATCAATAAAAGTACAGGTGGGCTTAAGCCTGGCACCAAAACAATGCCAGGATTGGCACCAGGTGAATGTCTCGGGGGAGGGCATTCCATAGCTTGGGAGCAAAGACTGACAAGTCCTGCTCTGTGTATACGTCAGCCTTATCTCCATAAATGAAGGAACACGGAGCAGAGCCTCTCCAGTTTACCTTATTCCCGGGCAGGTTTATACTGAAGGAGACGGTCCTTCAAGTACCCCAGTCCTAAACCATTTCGGGGTTTATAGGTCATAACCAAGTCCTAGAATTGTGCCCAAAAAACATACCAGAAGCCAGTGCAGTTACTGGAGCACTGGCATAATATACACCATATAGCAAGTGTTAGTTAGAACTTGAGCAGACACATTCTGGACCAGCTGAAACTTCCAAAGACTCTTCAAAGGCAGCCCCACATAAAGTGCATGGCAGTAGTCCAATGGGGATGTGACGAGTATGAATCATTGTAGCCAGGTCATTCTAACTCAGGAAGTGTCACAACTGGCAGATCAGCTGAAGCTGCCCAGAAGCACTCCTGGCCACTGAGGAAATCAGATTCTCAAATGCTAGAAAATGTATCAATTAAGTAAACATCTACAATAGGAGAGTTTTATATAGCAGAAGCCTCAGGAAATATGTGAGCCAAAAGAAGATCAAAAGAAACCATGTTGAGGTTTATAAATTCTGTCATCTGGGCTTTATAATTGTAATTTAATTGCCCCAGAAATTAAAAATAGTGTCATTAAAGCTGTGCTCTTCTCTTATAAATTTCAAGAACACAGAATTTTTAAAATAAATTTAAAATTGTGTAGAGAGAGATTCTGTGAAATATCATGCACTTTAAAGAATTATACTTTATTACACCCACATTTTACATTTTAAGCCATTAAAACTGGGA
The DNA here is from genome assembly GCF_052426305.1 of Pelodiscus sinensis. Lineage (NCBI taxonomy): Eukaryota > Metazoa > Chordata > Testudines > Trionychidae > Pelodiscus > Pelodiscus sinensis. The sequence continues at coordinate 292,983,112 of NC_143052.1, read as the reverse complement.
AGTTAATCTTAACACTTATGTTATAGAAACAGGGATTTTACTCTATTTAGCATGAATATTGCAAGCTGTCAAATACTCATATTTCATCTAACTTTGCCTTGTTCATTTCCTATTCTGCCTAGCTAGTACAATTTCTAGGCAGAAGACAAATCAGCTAATAAAAGTCATTATTTTTCAAAGTTTTTGCAACATCTTTCTACTTACCTATGACAAATTTAGAAATACTTGTCACCTGTTCCTTACAAAGTTCTCCAGAACCACCAATTGAAACAAAACCAGACTCTTCTGTCTGCATAAAAACAGTTTGAGGGGGCATCACTAATAAAACACCTCTACTTAGTGCAAAATTGCATTCTGACACAAGGAAATTTTTTGTAATAGCTCATTAGAGCTGTAACTTTCACAGTATTCAAAGTTTTAAACAGCAATTAAATCACATCCATTGGTTTGGGGTTTTTTTTGAAGCTGCAAAATACCCCTTGTTATGATTTTGTATCTAACCTCGACATAGTAATGATATTTCCAGTTGGGAATCACTCCCATGCTCAAGGGCTGATTTACTTCCCAAAGTTGCAGAGTTTGCAACAAAGTTCTGTCTCTTCTCTACCACTGATCAGTGGTTTGGGGGCATTGGAGGTCCACATGCCCAAGGCTAGTGAAGTTCTACTCCATATCAGTGCAATTTACAGAGGAAGAGTATACCAATAAGGCTACTAAATGCCTCGATGGAAATTTCAATACTGATTTCAATGTGTATCAGTGTAATCCATTAGTAGACTGAAAATAACTGTTAAATTGTAGTATCACCTAAGGAGCCCAAATATACTGCTGGAGAAATTCAGAAAAATCTAGTCCCTTGGAAACTACTATTCACTTCAATGGAGCATTAAACCTAAGCTTAAATACACTGCCAGCATTTAACTCTCAATAAATTATAATAATTATAAGCCCAGAGGAAGGAAATCAGACATAGTAGAGGATCTTGTGGTTTAGACTGCCGGGGGGAGTCAGATCATTAATTGTTCATGGCACCAGAATATCTAGGGGCTTTTAATAATTGGTTAGGTTGCTATTATTTATAAAATGTTGACTGTATTCAGCATTGTACAATGCATACATAAAGCTAGTCCCAGCCCTAAGAAATCTAAAGGCTAAAAGTCAGACACATACAACTAGGATACCCAGAGGAGGACATTGCCCCTGTTAATTTTTTATATCCCATTTGCCAGGGGGAGGCATATGTATATGTGTATTTCATGAAGTTCAATTGTACACAATTTTATTCCCCCAGACACTTGAATGATGAATGTTGCAGGAAAGCAGCCACCCTGCAAGGAAGACAAAAAAATCCTAGTAAAATGTAAAACTCAGTTAAAATCAATTGCTAGAGTAAGAGGAACTATTGCAAAAATATATTTTACCTGAAACAATGTCAACTACAAAACAATAACTACTTGTAAGCAGAAATGTAACCATTGCTGCAGGGAACATGCAAACATCTAAAGAAGTTAAATGGCATTAATTGAACACACAAACAGTATATTTCACAATAATTTTTGTTGCTGTTGTTGAAACTGAATAAGGCCTTCTAGTTAATCTTTGGCTTAACATAAGAACAGCCACACTGGGTCAGACCAACGTTCCATCTAGCCCAGTATCCTGTCTCCTGACAGTGGCCAATACCAAATGCCCCAGAGGGAGGGAACACAACAGGTAATCCTAATGTGATCCCTCTCCTGTCACCCATTTCCAGACAAACAGAGGCTAGGGATACCATTCCTACCCATCCTGGCTAATAGCCACTGATGGACCTAACCTTCATGAATCTATCTAGCTCTTTTTTGAACCCTGTTAAAGTCCCAGTCACCACATCCTCTGGCAAGGAGTTCCACATGTTGACTGTGCACTGAGTGAAGAAAAACTTCCTTTTGTTTGTTTTAAACATTCTGCCTATTAATTTCATTTGGTAACCCCTAGTTTTTATATTGTGGGAATAAGTAAATAACTTTTCCTTATTCACTTTTTCCATACCAGTCATGATTTTATAGACCTCTATCATATCCCCCCTTAGTTTCCTATTTTCTAAGCTGAAAAGTCCAAGTCTTTTTAATCTCTCTTCATATGGGACCTGTTCCAAACCCCTAATAATTTTTGTTGCCTTTTTCTGAATCTTTTTTAATGCTAATATATCATTTTTGAGATGAGGCGACTACATCTCTACGCAGTATTCAAGCTGTGGGTGTATCATGGTTTTATATAGAGGCAATAAGATATTCTCCATCTTATTGTCTGTCTCTTTTTTTTTTAATGATTCCTAACATTCTATTTGCTTTTTTGACAGCTGCTGCACACTGAATAAATATTTTCAGAGAATTATGCACAATAGCTCCAAGATCTTTCTCTTGTGTAGTAGTAGCTAAATTATTCCCCATCACTTTGTATGAATGGTTGGGATTATTTTTTCCAATGTGCATTACTTTACATTTATCAGCATTAAATTTCATTTGCCATTTTGTTGCCCAATCACTTAGGCTGTGTCTAAACTACATCCCTCTTTCAACAGAGGGATGTAAATTAGACACTTCGAAATTGCAAATGAAGCAAGGATTTAAATATCCTGCACCTCATTTGCATAATTGCGTAATGGTGCTCTTTCAAAAAAGCACCAATTTGGAAGTAAAACTGCAGTCTAGACACGGTTCTGTTGAAAACGGCAGGCTTTTTTGAAAGATCCTGTACTAGGTGGGATTTTTTTTTCCAATGTACATTACTTTATATTTATCAACCTTACATTTCATTTGCCATTTTGTTGCCCAATCACTTAGTTTGGTGAGATCTTTTTTAAGTTCTTCAAGTCTGCTTTGGTCTTAACTATCTTGAGCAGTTTAGTATCATCTGAAAAGTTTGCCACCTCACTGTTTACCTCTTTTTCCAGATCATTTATAAATAAGTTGAATAGGATTGGCCCCAATACGGACTCTTGGGGGACACCACTTGTTTCCTCTCTCCATTTTGAAAATGTACCATTTATTCCTACCCTTTGTTTCCTGTCTTTTAACCAGTTATCAGTCCATGAAAGGATCTTCCCTCTTATCCCATGACAACTTACTTTACTCAAGAGCTTTTGGTGAGGGACCTTGTCAAAGGCTTTCTGGAAATCTAAGTATAGTGTATCCACTGGATCCCCCTTGTCCACATGTTTGTTGACACCCTCAAAGAACTCTAGCAGATTAGTAAGGCATGATTTCCCTTTACAGAAACCATGTTGACTTCCCCCAACAAAGTATGTTCATCTATGTGTCTAACAATTTTTATTCTTGAAATAAGATGTCACTGTCATCTTTAAATAAGAATTAGTAATATATTTCCAAGCTGTGAGAAATGACTAATTAATGGTGCCACTCATCAACAGCTGTAATATCTGCATTTCTTGATGGATTTCAAACTAATCAACAATCTCTCAATGTTAAGATAAACTTTTAAGTTTAAAGGAACCTGACAAGGAACCATTGATTTACTCATTAATTGATTATGTGGCCATCATTGCACAATATCTGTCCTGGAGAGTAAAAATTAAAAACATACTTCCATCTGTATGGTAGATTTTTTTTTTTTAAATATAGCAGCCCAGCTCTGATCAAGTCTCTGAAAGAACAACAGAACTGTAGTTGCTTTCTGACTGCTCTGAAAATTCTGACCCACTCAACTCCATAAAAGTAAGCTTCTAGATCTCATTTCTAGCTTCAAACCTCATTTTCTTCAGGTTCAAAGGGAGGAGGCTACTTCCAATCAGATAACAAACTCTTTATACAAAGTGATTAAAGTTTGTTTTAATTATTACACAAAATAAAGTTTGAAATGTTTCCACACACAGATATTGAAGCTATAATTTTCATTTCCACTACATGCTGCCCTTAACCTTTCACAGAGACCTAACAGGGTACAAAGCAGGGTGTAGGAACACAAATGCATGAGAGGTTGCAGGTAACAGGGCTGAAGCATGGAGAGGGTCTAGAGGAACTGAGAGCAGATACAGTGCTGCCATCACAGCTGAGAGTGGTAGTAACAGGTCTATTGTCACACTCAAATGAAAATTTAATACCACTAGGTAAACCAACTGGTTATTAAATTTCACCAACCTTCCCCTACTGGCTAAAACTATTGATTGGGTAAATGTGTCAAACTATTGTCAAACTGAAGGTGAAAGTTGCCAGCCTCTGACCTATGCGGTCCTGAAGGGAAAGCTAATCATTTTTAATCATTTCAAGGGCTGTTGTAGGAATAAGTCTGATTTAAGTAGTAAAAGAGCCAACAGATGACTACTAATCAAGAATACAGTATCTGAAAATAAGAACAGTCATACTGGGTCAGAGCAAAAGTCCATCTAGCCCAGTATCCTGTCTGCCGACAGTGGCCAATACCAGATGCCCCGGAGGGAGGGAACACAACAGGTAATCCTCATATGATCCCTCCCGTCACCCATTTCCAGACAGAGGCTAGGGACATCATTCCTACCCATCTGTAATTCAGTTATTTAAAAGAATTCTACTGTATCTGTAACCTTTGTTCATTTTTTGTGTATTTGTTTCAAACTTCTGATTATTTTTAGCCCCATGTATCTTTGAGTACTTCCCTACAAGGAGCAGCAATGCTATTTGAACCCATATTTTTCTGAGATAACTGGCCTGGAACATGACTATACAGATTCTCTTTGTATTGTATTTTATCCTGTCAGATTTTTTACATGTATCATCTGCTATCAGAATGAAGACCACTTTTCTCATGCAGATCATTCTCCCCTTTGTTTCTTTAAGCAGTTTAAAAAGACTTTGCACCTAGTTGGCTCAAAGGATTGGTATGAAAAACTGAGCCTGTCACCACTTCAAATCTAATCCAATCATGACCAGTATTGGCTGAAAGTTATTACCATGTGATAGTTGTGTGGTGTCAGGGGCACCCACAGACTTGCCAGGCCCCTGGACAAAGCTGGGGAGGGCCCAGCTCCATGCTCCAGGAAGGAGCAGAGCCTCGGAAAGAAGGGGCAACGCTGGGGACAGATTTAAAGAGGTGATTTAAAGGGAAACAAATGTGGGAAAGAGTGTTTCTTTACAGACTGCTGTTAAAGGAAGGCCCTGAAAGATTATTTTAAGTACATTCAGGAGCTCTTATTCTAAGCCCAAATGTATCTCAATCATACACATACTATGCCTTACCCTGCTTTTATTATTGTAAATTACTTAACTCAGAAAAGCTGACTGATTAGTTATTACTTAGTCCTGTCTTGAATGCAGGTGACTGGAGTAGATGACCTACTAAGTTCCATTTTTATGCTAGACTTCTAAGATTCTATGAAACATTTAACAATATCTGTGATAAAGAATTTAATTGTGATTCATAGAATCATAGAATCATACGACTGGAAGGGACCTCGAGAGGTCATCGAGTCCAGCCCCCCGCCCTCAAGGGAGGACCAAGCTCCGTCTACACCATCCCTAACAGATGTCTATCTAACCTGTTCTTAAATATCTCCAGAGAGGGAGATTCCACCACCTCCCTTGGCAATTTATTCCAATATTTGACCACCCTGACAGTTAGGAATTTTTTCCTAATGTCCAATCTAAACCTCCCTTGCTGCACTTTAAGCCCATTACTCCTTGTCCTGTCCTCAGAAACCAACAGGAACAAATTTTCTCCTTCCTCCTTGTGACACCCTTTTAGATATTTGAAAACCGCTATCATGTCTCCCCTTAATCTTCTTTTTTCCAAACTAAACAAGCCCAGTTCATGTAGCCTGGCTTCATAGGTCATGTTCTCTAAACCTTTATTCATTCTTGTTGCTCTTCTCTGTACCCTTTCCAATTTCTCCACATCTTTCTTGAAATGTGGCGCCCAGAACTGGACACAGTACTCCAGCTGAGGCATAACTAGAGCAGAGTAGAGCGGCAGAATGACTTCACGAGTTTTGCTTACAACACACCTGTTGATACAACCTAGAATCATATTTGCTTTATTTGCAACAGCATCACATTGTTGACTCATATTCAACTTGTGGTCCACTATGACCCCTAGATCCCTTTCTGCCATGCTCCTTCCTAGACAGTCGCTTCCCATCTTGTATGTATGGAACTGATTGTTCCTTCCTAAGTGGAGTACTTTGCATTTCTCTTTATTAAACTTCATCCTGTTTACCTCTGACCATTTCTCTAACTTGCTAAGGTCATTTTGAATTATGTCCCTATCCTCCATTATAAGCTTCCATTAGATTAGCCATTCTGCCCAGAGGACCATATAATACTGTCTCAATATAGTTTAGACAAGTTTGTTCTGAGAAAAATGTTTACAGTAGAAGTTTCATTAACTTTAATGTCCTTAGAGCAAGAAGTGCTCACAGTCTCTAGAGTATTAATTGACTAGAACCAGCTAGTAAAAGGGAATATATCTGTAATAAAGAAAGTTCCACACATGTACAGAGAACCTCACAGAGAGTGGAACTTAAAGGAAATATTTATTCAAGGAAATTTTTCTTAGAGGAAACTTTACCCATATGCTCCTTAACCCAAATGAGTTGGAATTACAGGAGGCAGAATTTAAATTATCCATGTACCTTCTACTATAAAAGGGAGGTCTAAATCCTTAACTGCAATGTACATGATTTTAATCTTTATAGAAACCATGGATGAATTTTGCTAGATAAATCATACTTCATATCTATTCAGAAAATGTACTATGCATCTGCAGAAATAGGTGCTGTAATAAACCAGCAGCAGGAAATCAAAAATGCATGTCAGGTTATGTCACACTACCAGTTTTTTTAAATAAGTTATTTCAAAATAATAACTCCCAAAATAACTATTTCAAAATAAGCTTATTCCTCTTCACAAGCAGGAATTATTTCAAAATAATCAGCCCCTTATTTCAAAATAGGGTGTCTAGACTACATCCCTCTGTGAGCAGAGGGATGTAAATGAAGCACTTCGAAAGTGCAAATGAAGCCGGGATTTAAATATCTCGTGCTTCATTTGCATAATGATGTAATGGCGCTCTTTCGAAAAAGCGCCATTTCGAAATTGAAACCACAGCCTAGACGTTTACAGGATTTAGACTGCAGTTTCAATTTTGAAATAGTGCTTTTTCGAAAGAGCACCCTTACGTGATTATGCAAATGAAGTGTGGGATATTTAAATCCCTGCTTCATTTGCACTTTCGAAGTCCTTCATTTACATCCCTCTCCTGACAGAGGGATGTAGTCTAGATGTAGCCAAAATGTGGATGCTCTGCTTGTTATTTCAAAATAAGGGAAGTTACTTTGAAATCACTCCCCAGTAAAGACGTGTCCTCAAAATGAAAATTGCCACAGCAATCCTTCCCCTTGATGGAACCTTCTATTTTTTTCAGCAGTTGCATCTTATCAAGGGGGAACTGTTTCCATTTCTCTGACTTGGGCTATGCACCTGGTGATAATGACCCTAGATGTACAAGTCACCATACTACTAACTCCAAGTAGCATGATTTTTTTTTAAACCCTCCAGAGACTGAAGTGCTTTAGGGCTTCAGTTTTCAAAAGGATACTGACAAGTAACAAAGAATGTCGATCAAATTGCCAATAACTGTGAATATCTCCAAATATATCTGAACTCAAATCCTAATGTGGCCATATCAGAAGATATTTGCACTCTGTATTTCAACTCCCTAAGGCTAGAGAAGTCTTTCCAATTACGTCACTGGGGTTTGATTTAGACCCTGACTCTGTTTGTGCGATGTGCTTATTTCCAATTCACAGAGAACCCTCCTCCTTTAAATCCCTTCTCAAACCTTCTTTAAGAGATTTATAGACTTCAGTCTATTTGTGAATATTTAAATTGTAAACCGCAAAATGCATGCATTAGTCATCCCAATTGTCTTTGCTCTTCTCTAACTCCTGTGACAGTCATCTTCTCCTGATTTGTTCTTCGTTACCACATGTCCTAGTCCTACAAACTACTCTATGCAAGTACTTCTGTACCTGCCTGACACAGACTGTAAACACAGTCTGTAAATGTTTTGGGGCAGAGACTCAAGATATGTCTACAGTACAATCTGAAGGTATAACTGTAGCACATGCAGACTTATTAGCTTAGGTAACAATAGCAGAAAAAACACTGAAAGCATCAACTGTGGCATGGGCTAATTTCACCCATGTGTGCCAATCTCACTTCCTGATAGCAGTTTAGACACACACTCTGTCTTTACTTGCTCCATAATATATAGCAATATATTGCAACAAAGACAATCTCTTCAAGCCTCAAAGAAAAGTAAATGTATGTGTCTTTTGTTGGGCTAAATAATATGCTTTCTGAAAGTGTTTTCTGTATCCATGAGAAGAGTTCCTTCAGTAGCTATGTGATGTGATATATTCCAGTTGGAATCAGGTTACCTAAGTGCAAGTAAAAGGGGGTAAGAAAAATCAAAAGTAATATGCTCTGTCAGTTGCATTAAATGATTTATATGAACTCATAAAATGTTCCAAGTCAGTCAGACAAAACCAGTCATGTGTACTTGTAAATAAAAAGAAGTTATGACTACAGGGAGTAATATGGAAAATTTAGATGCAACATTGTTCTGCATTGTACATATGCCTGTGTAGACAATGCCTTAGGGGAGGATGTCAGGGAATACTTGTCCAGTGTCTCTGTACTGAATATTAAAATATAAAAAGAAAATAGTATTGGGAATTGTGTCCTACTAGCTGTATATAAAATCCATCTGAAAGATTATATTTTCTATGGATTTGTGAAAGAAATAATAAATACACACACATACACACATAGCCACTTCCTAGGGTAGAGTGGCAACTACTGTCCACAGTGAGTCAGAAGAAATTTACACTACACTTACCTTAAATAGCCTTAAAATGTTTAAGGTTTCACACAGATCAGACAGAATCTCAGGTGGAGATTTTCAAATCATCAAGGGATTTTGGACACCCAGTTCCCATGAGAATCCCATAGGCAGCTTTGAAAATTTTCACCTCAGTTTTCATGGTTTGAACTAAACATGAACTTTGTAGAACTTGCTCTTTATGAGGGAGGGATCAAGTAGCCTGAATAGGATTAGAACCTGTGATGTCAAGGTATTGCCAACCAAGTGCAAAGAGATGTGATTGTCAATGTTAAGCTGTATTAATTAGCTGGTACAGAGTGGGATTTGGTGCAGTGTGACAGAGAATAGACTTGAAGCATACCCTGCCCTCTAAGGCTAGACTAGATGCTTTTGTTCTAAGAAAGAGAAGGGCATTGCTGGAACTAGAGTTAATATAAGACTGGAAGTTTTTGTGCAGAGATTAAATCTACTATATATTTTAGAGAGCTTGTTTGTCTGACCAACAACTCCTCCTAAACCAGGGCTGGGCAAGATGTGGCCTGGGGGCTGGATCCAGGCTTTCTGACACTTTGATCCGGCCCACAGACTGCATCAGGCTGCTTTCTATTTACATCCTGCTGCCATGCCACCACATTTCCAGGTGGTGACTCAGGTAGCAGGATCTTATTTAAATGGTTCATGGCTCCCAATCACAGTGCTATCATGGCAGGGGTCAGAGCCATGAGCTCTTTAAATACCTGCAGCAACCCGAGGCAGCTGCTAGCCAATGCAGTAGTAGTAGAAGACTAGGAGCTGGGAGCCCTTTGCTGTATTTTTAATTCAAAGCCTCTGGCTCCAGAAAACTCTGGTGGGGGCGGGAAGCTAGTCCTCATCCCCAGCCCTTCCACCCTAGGCCATGCCCTTTCTGGGGGTAGAACTGGCTCCTAACTACATATCAAAATTCATTAAGTACCTCCCCATGAAAATTTTTTACCACCCCTGTCCTAAACGATAGGAGCTAGGACTACCAAATTCCATATACAGCTTCCTCTTTTCATAACTTAAAGCAATGGTAGAATTTAGTTGTGTCAAGAAAATGAGAAGTGCCTGCAATGGGACTGCTTCTCATAAAACCAAACAGAAATTAGACAAATGCCAAATCAAGTACGGTCCTCAAAATTCACATAATGGAACGATTGAAAGAGACTCAACCAAGATGAGCCAGAAAAATAGGATGAACCTGAAATAGGGGTGCTTTTCAATAAACTTTACAGAAAGGAGATGAAATGGAGAAAAGTGAAGTAGTGTTTTGTTTTGACACAACTAAATTAATGCTTAAAGTTTGAAAACTAGAAGAAAATGTCATTGGAAAAAAATGGGCTGTAGCCCTTTTTTGTTAAAACTTAGTGAACTAGCCAATTAGCCCATCATAAGACGGGATTTTCAGGTCTCTCCTCCACGTCAGTCTTCTCTCCTGAGCCTCCGGTCTCTCTCTCTCCTCCTCCTACTGCCTCCTACTCTCTCTCTCTCTCTCTCTCAGCTCTCCTCTGCCTCTCTCTCTTTCTCTTCTTCTGCCCCTCCTGCCTCTTACTTGGTGGACCATGCTGCATGGAGAGCGCGGAGCCCAAATGGTCGCTTGCACCACTTGCTCCCACGCGGCAGCCTGGCTGAGCATGCCGAAACAGCATGCTCCTTATTTCAAAAAATATTTCAAATAACGGGCGGCTGGTTAAGATGTGGAGTAACTATTTCCACTGAAGGTATTCCGAAATAGCCACTCAGTGTGGACATACCCTTAGCTACTTGAAGGACAGATTGCACTTCCCTGAGTAACATTACTTTCCTGAGGTCCCTCCAGGCAGTGCGATTCTGCAGGTCCCCAACCCAAACCACATGTTGGCCCATAGCTTGAATAAGTCTGAAATATGGTGATGGCCAAGATTTGGGCAGGTGATTTTTTTTTTTTAATTTAGAGGTGAGCAAAGGGGCAAAATTTTATAATAGATAACATTTAACCAAATTTTAAAACGTATTTATAGTATTAGTCCTTGTACAGTATCCAAACCAATTAACAGTTCTGCAGAGAAGGACCATGAGCTGGAGTTCCCAGAGTTAAATGGGAAGTAATTGATGGCAAAATGTTGAGTGGAGTTTGGTTTTACAATTTGCTCCAGTCTCCACCTCTTTATTCAGGATAACTTAAATTTTCTGATCTTCAGAACATGTTGCAAATTCCAGCAGAGATTCACAGGCACACTCCAGCTGCTTTGTGCTATGCTGATTTTGCAAAGCAGCCATAAGCTCAAGTTTACTTGTCCATTTAAACTGGGTTTCTGGTTGTTGTGTGTCTTCAAAGCAATCAGAGAATAACCAGTAAAACAAGCCCTTTAATAATTTTATAAGGGCTTTGGGGCAGAAATGCACCAGGGTTGGTATTATTCTGATTTCTAGTAATTTAAATATGATATATTGAAAGAGTATTTTTGTTGGTCTAAGTTGTGCCATGTAGTTGAAGATTTATTACTTATTGCTTGTGTATGTGTTATGTTTCATGGTTAGTTAAAAGCATCAAGAGTTTTGGACAGTCACATTTTACTTATGTTTAAATCATACATAATTCTCCTTAAACCACAGGAAGTATAACATTTAGAATCTCTTATTTATAACACATATTCAGTTTTCAAAAGATTGCCCTCTTTGCCAGCTAGTAGTATTGGGAGAGTTTCTATATCAGTGATTACATCTTGAGCTTTGAAACTGATTTCTCTGCTCCTGAAATGTGAAAATTCAGGACGTCCCTTATGCCCTCCTAACATAAAGCCACAGAGACATCAAGAGCAAAGATATGGGAGCAAGAACATTGTAAGGTGTGAGGCTCTTCACATCTGGATCGGCAAGCAGAAATAAACAAATAGGTCTTCATTCTATGGAATGAATTCAGTGAGTTCCTGTAATGCATGATAAAGTTGACTTTTTGTTATCAGATACAGATCCCATGTAAAGTGTTCCGTCAGTGCTAGGTGTGAATTACTGTAACATACACTCCTGGGAATGATCCTTGAAGAACCCATGGTTTATATGGAATCTGGTCACCCAGTTAAGGCTTGATCCAATATTCATCAATAGGAGTCTTTTCACTGATTTCAAAGGGCTTTGGATCAGGCCCTTACTTAAGGGTATTCTTCATATGGGAGTATCATCTGTGTCTTATTTATTGCACTGACTGCCCATTTGTTTCTGAAAGCAGAACCCTATAAAGCCCTGTTCAAAGTCCAGTTTTATAAAGTCCTGTGGTTTTTTTTTGGGGGGGGGGGGGGAGGGAGAGGAGCTACTTTACGGCCATTTAAGTCAATGGGAGTTTTGCCATTGGTTTCAGTGAATAAGATGCATCCTTATTTGTCCAAACACATACTGGAATATGCTTTCTAACCATCCCTCAGAGCAGTGTTTCTTAAACTTTTTAAGACAGAGGAACACCAAACAATAATTTTTTTTATGAGGAATACCAAGTATTTTTTGTTGGGGGGGGAACGGTTGGGGGAAAAAGGATCAGGGGGAAAGTTATTGAGGGGGAAAAAAAAGGTCGCCTGCCCCCTTAAGGGTGGCCATTTTTAACTCTGTTATTCTCAGCGGCACACCTCCAACTGCCTTGCAGTACACCGGTGTGCCACGAAACACAGTTGAAGAGACACTGCCTCAGAGGCACATTTTCAAAGGGGGAGCCTAAAGTCTGGAATTTGCTTCCCCTTTGGTTCCAAAAAGTTTAAATGTATTGTTTTTTAGGATATGCTGCATTGCCATTTCCTCAGGCTTTTCCATAGTAAGCATCCTACGGGGGGAGAAGGAACTATTTCTGAGTTGACTTTTATCAATTCTTTTTTTTTTAATGTATGATTGTTAACTTATCTAAACACATGCATATTTTATATATCAATCAATAAATAAATTAAAATATAGGCCAGAGCTGATCCCTTATGCATGCCAGAATCATGAGTGTGGATATTCTTTATAGTGATAACCCAGTTAGGGTAACCATGGATGGCATTCTTAATCATATAAACATGTAATTCTGTTTCAAACTCCTATTAAAATAATTGCCTTAGCTGTAAGCTTCACAGGTTAATTATATATTGTATTTTTTAAAAGAATCTCTTTTTATTAATCATTTTAAATGTGTTGCTTTTGAATTTGGTCTCTTTGCCTAATTAGTTTCTGTTATTCCCACTCTTTAATTAACCAGAAAGCACATTGTTAAGCAATGTAAGACTTCCTGCTTCTTAAGATCTGGCAGCAATTCCAGCCTCTGTCAACGCAGAAGAAAAAGAACAGAATTGGGACTCAAACTTGGGGTTTCCCATACAGTAGAACATAGCACAACCATTTTCCACTTGACTGGAGAATCATTTCAATTGAAAATCAATTTTGCACAATACAGATGTAACAGCTATATCTGCCAATGCCAAATCTATATTGTGAACTCTATTTATTACACTTGGTAAGGGAATTGTAATGAAATTGAAAAACTGCAGTTAAAAACGGAAGATAGTGTCCACTCAGTCACAGTGATGAGGTTATTTAAAAGCAAGAAATCTGAATTTAAGATCTCAATGCTCTAGAAATTACCAACAGCAAACAAAATGGATGGATAATTAAATACCTTACCAATCACTGAAGCAGTAAACAGTAACACTGGATATCCACCAGTGCCTTTATCCCAGTTCTCATGAGTGGATCTTGGGCATTTTATGATGCTCATTTAAGGGAGCCTAGAATGACTGGATTATTTCTTCATGATGTTTTATCTTTTCACAGGTTTCACTTTGGCTTTGTACTTGAAAAATCCTGTAATTATTCTGAGATTGACAACTTTCTAGGACTGTTAACCATCTTAATAGCACTCCTGCCCTTTTGAATCATTATGCTCTGTAGCAATGCAAGAACTCTATCCTGACGATAACATTTTGTATTTTATCTACACAGCTCACAGTAGTTTCTTGAATCAAGTGAGAAAAAGAGCACTGCTGTTATCTATACAAGGCAGAACTGGCTGGGGGAACTTATGGTATTGCTCTGATTGTTATATTTTTGCACATGCCTAAAGCCTAATACAGTGAGCAGTTGAGTTTCCTCAACCGTCATTCAGTTTGCCAATGAAGTCAATTGGAATTGAGAGAGCTCAGCATCTCACAACAGGTAGTCAGCACCTCATACATCTGGGCACGTAATTACTCAGATATCACATACAAATATATTTCTAGTAGATGCCTATTTGTGTAGAATTGACTAGATTGTGGGTCAGAAATACATTCTGGGTTACACAGCCTGTAATTTCAGTTGGGTTGCATGGGGTTCTCATTGTATTGGTCCCATGATGTAAAATTCTCCAGGAGGTGGATGTTTCTGACAGTAACTCTGTGTTGGTTTCTGCAACGGAACAACAGAAATAGTTTGGGCTACACCACAAGCCGGCCACCAAATTCTGCTCTGCACAGATAAGAGTGGCACTTTTTTTGTAACATGGCTGATGCTGTCACTGTGACTCTCAATTTTGAGCTGAGAAAATACATAACTATAGTATTAACATAATAAAGAGCATGATTGTGTTATTACAGGCATTGATAATTCCAAACAACAGAATGAATGTTAATGTGTTACATTCTGTTGTTAAATACTATTATCAATGTGGACTGTGGTCGCACCTCTATGTTCAAACCATGTATCGGAGCTCCACAGTGCTAGACACTGTACACACATGAACTAAAGAGACTGTTATGGTGTAACCACCACCATGCAGATTTGAACTTAGGACTTCAAGAGCTTAGTGTAGGAGCCTCTACACTTTGAGCTAAAAGCCCACTTCTTCTCAGTCCCTGCTGTAATGGATCTCTTGTTCTTAACTGTTGCTGTGTTCTAAGTGCCATTGCATGGGATAGTGAACCACACTAGGGCTGCATCTAGACTGGTATGATTTTGCGGAAATACTTTTAACGGAAAAGTTTTTCAGTTAAAAGTATTTCCGCAAAAGAGCGTCTAGATTGGCACGGATGCTTTTGCACAAAAAGTGCTTTTGCGCAAAAGCATCTGTGCCCAGTATAGATGCACTTTTGCGCAAGAAAGCTCCGATGGCCATTTTAGCCATTGGGCTTTCTTGTGCAAAAAATTAAGGTGTCTGTCTACACTGGCCCTCTTGCGCAAGTATTCTTGTGCAAGAGGGCTTATCCCTGAGTGGGAACGTCAAAGTATTTGCGCAAGAAGCACTGAATTCTTACATTAGAACGTCAGTGCTCTTGCGCAAATTCAAGCGGCCAGTGTAGACAGCTAGCAAGTTTTTGTGCAAAAGCAAGTGCTTATGCACAAAATCTTGCCAGTCTAGATGCACACTTTAGGTGTGTGGTTTACAATGGCACTAAGGAACTCGCAGTGTAAGCACAGGATAACAGATAACTAGCTGGACAAACGAGTGGGAGGACAACGTAACAATCCAGGGACTAATGAGTAGCAGACAGAGCACACTACCTGCTAGCCAAGAAGAACTTTTCTAGGAGGAGGGGGGGCAGAAATGGTCTCAAAATACAGGACAATTCTTTACCTCCATTTTTCTACTTGAAGAAGTTGAGAGACTAGGATTTCTTTCCGGGGGTATGTCTACACTACCCCGCTAGTTTGAACTAGCGGGGTAATGTATGCATACCGCACTTGCTAATGAAGCCCGGGATTTGAATTTCCCGGGCTTCATTAGCATAAAGCCAGCACCGCCATTTTTAAAAGCCGGCTAGTGCGAACCCCGTGCCGCGCGGCTACATGCGGCACGGGCTAGATAGTTCGAACTAGCTAGCCATTCCGAACTATCTGTACACCTCGTGGAACATACCCAGGGGAATTAGGTGCACAAATCACATTGAAACTCAATAGGATCTGGGAATTTCAACCACCTTGGGGTTGAAATCCCTCCAGCATCTACACAGCACCCTTACCTCGAAAAAAGCTGCACAATTTGCACTATGCAAATTATGTAGCTTATTTTGAGTATATTTTGAAATAGCTTATTTAGTAATTTGGCACTGTCTATACCGAAATGTCCCTTCCTAGGTTTATAGGGACATCGGAATGGCGCATCCATTATTATGAAAGATATTTTGAAAGACATGAAATAGCTATTTTGGGATATCAGAAGTATCCCAAAATAGCACCGCAGAGTAGACATACCCTTAAACTCCTTCAGAAAACCCACAGTAGGGTACATTTACATGTATGAAATTGTGTCAAAAAAGACTTGATATCAACAATGATAGCAGTGATCCTGCTTCTGAAGCCCGGGATCTCTTGTCATCACGTTCAAAATTACCACCATCTCCCGTTGCCCATCTCCAGCTGCTCTCTTAAATGCTTTTATCAGCTACAATCCACATTGCCTCCCCCTTTCTTCTGGGACTGCTATAGGGAGTTCAGGCTTCAGCTGGGCCTTTTTTCAGTTGGAAATTTAAAGTGCTCTGGCTTATAGCTTCTGACTAAGCTACAAACACCCAGCTACAAACGATCCATGGGGTCAGATAAGTCCTTTGTAGGAGGCCTGAGGGTCTTTTTCTTTAAATGTCTGAAGTTTTTGCTACAGTTCAAGTTCAAGTCAACCTTGGCAGAGATAATCGTAATAATCAAAGAAGGGTGATCTATATCAATGATACAAGCACTGTGCTCCACTGGTTTGCAAACAGTAAGTCAGCCTGGATTCGTGCATCCCCCCGACGCCTTTGGCCAGAGATTCTCAAACTGGGGGTAGGACACTCCCCCCAAAGGATTGCAAGGTGTTGCTACATGGGAAGTTGTGAGCTGTCATTCCCCACCTCAAATCCCACTTTCCCTCCAGCATTTAAAATGGTGTTAAATGAAAAACTTACTTATATATTTATAAAGGGTGTTGTATTCAGAGATTTGCTATGTGAAAGGGACCACTAGGGTCTAGAACTAAAATTGGAGAACCACTGCCTTAGACCTATGGGGCTCTTTTGGAGCACTATAAGCAATTTAAAGCTGCTATATCCCAGCAGAACCCCTGAGAAGAAAGGACAGAAATGCAAACATTAGGTGTCTTTCCTTGAAATATATGTTGAATTACAGTCATGTAAATAAAGTACCGAGCCAAGTTGTAAACTCCATTCCTCTTGGGCCTCTTCTCCTCCCTCAAGCCCATTAAGTCCACAGTTCATAGGAGAAGCAATATTCAGTCCTGCACCAGGGACAGGTTTTATGAAGGGGGTTGTGTGGTGCAAAAACAACCAAATTGGATCTGTCAGCCAGGAAGAGAGGATGTGGCCCTATCTGGCCAAAGATCACCCCAACCCCAGCACTAGTGGGGGACAGCAAACACAACAATCACTTTAAAGTCCTGTTCTCTCTCCCCAACCTCTCAATCGGGTCTCTGTAGGGTAAAAACTGCAGCCACTTCATAGGGTAGTTGTGACAATTTGGGGAATCTGTATACAATTTATGGATTCCAGTTTGATTTTATAAATTGCCTGCACCCTCACGTTTTATGACTATCTTCTATCTTGTGCTAAGGAGAAAGGGGAGTGGAGGTAACACATCTATTCATGAATAGTCTAATTGCTATAGTCTATCAGGAGCTAAACAGATCTTACCTGGAAAGCAACTCCTGCCTAGATTAAGCCAGTTTTCTCCAATTTCTTTGTAGAGGACTGGAATTGGGAGAGTGGAAAATCCCCAGACAAAAGAATTAAGAGATCAGTTTTTAATACTGGGTCTTTATCACAGAGCCTGAGAGTGTGTCTACATTTGGGCTCATGGCTGAAAAATTGCTATGAAGTTGCTGGGGCTCAGGTTCCAGACCAAGCTCTCAGACTTGGTGAGAGTCCCAAAGTTCAAGCTCCAGACCAGTAGCGGGTCAGTACAGGTCCTGGTGGCCTAAGCTAACTGGGATCTCATGCCCTATTGCCACGAACAGATATGGGAAAGAGACAGTGCTGCAGCCTGCTTAGGCCATGGGAAAGTTGAGTACAGTGGGACCCAAACCCAGCAGTTTGGTGAGTGTCCAGCTTGGGGGACAATAGCGACCATCCTGAGGCTTCTCTCCCAAAAAAAGACATGCTCCAAGACCAAACATACAATCAGCATTATTTCCCTGTGGTAACCCCTGAAGACCTCGCGCAAAGGGTGAGACAGTAAGGGGATCAGCAGTGTTGCACGTGAATTGGAGACACTGGGGAGTGGTTTCTAAATACTTGAATTAGTTTTAGAGTGTCTTTTAATTTAACATCTTTGTATCAGTTATAGGTTATGCTCAGTAACTGCATACCGCGCTTCTTCATGCTTTGTCAATTAATGTGCACTTTTGCTATTTATTATCATTAATGTGCATGACATTTTCTGTTTCTTTTTTCTAATCAATCTTCAGGTATCTCAATGCCAGTCCCTGTGTTTGGACTACAAGATGATTCCAAAGTGTTCAAGAAATGTAGCTGCCTGCTGGCTGATGAGAGCTTTGTCTTAATAGGCTCGTTTGTGGCGTTCTTCATTCCTTTAACCATCATGGTGGTCACCTATTTTTTAACTATAAAATCACTCCAGAAAGAAGCTACCTTATGCATTAATGACCTAGGCACAAAGACCAAGTTTGCTTCATTTAGTTTTTTCCCTCAAAGTTCTCTGTCATCAGAGAAACTCTTTCAACGCTCTTTGAACAGAGACCTGAGGAACTCAGGAAGGAGGACTATGCAGTCTATCAGTAATGAACAAAAAGCTTCCAAGGTACTTGGTATCGTCTTCTTTCTCTTTGTTGTGATGTGGTGCCCCTTTTTCATCACCAATGTGATGGCAGTCATTTGCAAGAAGTCTTGCAATGAAAAAGTCATCGGAGTACTGCTTAATGTATTTGTCTGGATTGGCTACCTTTCATCAGCTGTCAACCCATTGGTATACACACTGTTCAATAAAACCTACCGTTCTGCTTTCTCACGGTATATTCAGTGTCGATACAAGGAGGAGAAGAAGCCTTTACAGCTGATATTAGTGAACACTATACCTGCTTTAGCATATAACTCCAGCCAGCTCCAGCTAGCACAAATGAAGAGTTTAAAAAAAGAGGCTAAAATGATGGCCAAGGATTATTCTATGGTTGCAATTGGAATACATCCTTTAGATAGTACCTCAAAGGGCAGTATTAGCCCAGTCAGTGAAAAGGTTAGCTGTGTGTGACTCTGCCAGCCTGTCAACAGCTGCCATGGCAACCAATGGTATGTACTCAGAGAACTTCACCTAACTGTGAGAAGCTTTGATAGCTTAGGAACATTAGCTCTAAGAGAACTTCAATAACATCACATACTCATGTTATCCAGTTGATGACAAACAGGGTTAAAATGCTATCAAATGTGCATTTTTTTCATACGGTACTTCAGCTGTTTTAAGCACAGGCTTTAATAAACTTATTTTTTTAGTATTCTAAATAATATATTTCTTAAAGAAAAAATGCAATGTATTGTATTATTATACCATGGGCTGTGAAAAAAATTAATGTGTTTCTTTTTGTTCTGCAAATGAAAACAAAGCTACTGTTTGGTTTACTTGCTGGTTAGGTTTGAATTAGTTTGTCTTGCTACAATGTAATTTTATTATCCTTAACTGAATGAGCACTTTACAGAATTTTACAGGAAAAGAAAATGTCAGTTAATTTATGAATATATATTTTAAATTAATTAAATATGAAAGAAAATGCTATAAAAATATGTATAGATCAACTATGTGAAAAATGTGTTTTATGGGTATTTTTCCTTCCCAATTACAATTCTGAAATATTGCTGGGCTTTCTGCCATTTGTTCTGTACTCCAAGTTAATTCTCTTCAAAAGCAATTAAATTTGAATGTTCCTTTGTCACAACAAACTTTATTCAGCTCTACTTTCTCTTCATTTTACCCCCTCTTCCAAATGTTTCACATGCACTGGTTTAGACTTTGAAATATACTGTTACAAAAAGACTTTATTGAGCTTGGTTCTCTACTCCATTACACTGTTTTTACGACAGTGTCAGTGAGGTAACAGCCTGGAAAATCATGCCCAACGTTGCTAACTAATGTCAGGCTTAATCCTGTTGACATTTCTCTTTACAGCTCCCATAGGTTTCAAATGTAATTAACTTCAGTGGTAGTTTGGCAGGAGTAAGGAGTGGACTTTAATAGAATATTTCCCCCATTTCTGCCTGATCAGAAAGGACATTACTATGGGGTTTTTCTCATTTTGTTTTAATGTTTTCATACAGAGAATAATTAGAAGACTAAAAATAAAATATTTTTATTACTAGAATATGGTTCCTAACAATTTGCTGCTGTTAGAAGATTGCTCAGGAATTCTGGGCTCCTTTCACTGTCAGATCTACACTATGTGAGAAAATCAACCTAAGCTACACAACTCCAGATATGAAAATAGCATAGCTAGAGTCCACATACCTTAAGTCAAATTTCTGCAACATCCCCACTGCAAGAAGTCAAAGGGACACCTTGAACCCCGTGGAGTACCGGGGTTGACGGAGGCACCATCAGCCCACCTAAAAATAATGGGATTCTGAAAATAGTGTAGGATTTCACCTGCCCAGATTGAATGACAGAGTAGTTAGATCATTTTAAAAGCATCAAATATTCTACTTTGATAAAAAGGCCTAATCATGCAGACATTTACAACCAGGTACAGTATGCATTTCCACTGAAAACAGTTAGATTCTGTATGGGCAGAATGTCTGTGTGGGAGTAAAATTACAGCTGTTGCTCCTAGCTGCAGGATTGCATCCAAACATTAGACACATGGACTTTACAAACAGATATAAGGAGAGCAAGGTACAGTCCAGTTTTAGAGCCTATCAACTGAAAATAAAGGATCACTATTAGGTCAAAAATTATGAGCCAAACCCTAATGTCTTCATTAAGTTACTGAGTTTCATCAGCACAAGAAGTGAGTAAATACTGAGTGAGGACTTTAGGATCTGGCCCCAATCCAAATTCCCATAAGTGATGAAAAATGAAACAATGCTAAAAATATAATTTAGTGCCTGTCATGGCCTTGTACTATGTGCATGGTGGGGGAGTCAAGAACATGTCACATTTCAACCTACACTGACTTCAGTGCAATCATTATTCACTGCTAGTGCATACCTGAGAGATCTGAGCGCTATGGTGTTACCTGAATCACAATACTTTCTGAAGATCCTGATTGGGTGAATGCTTCTTCATACAATCACTACCACCAGGGTGTGCTTAACAGCTATAACAGAGCATTTAATTGCCACAATTTATACCTTTTATTTTCTGAACTTTTCACATTGGCCAACAAAAGTAGACTCACCCTTTCTAGAAAATTTCATTTTCTGTATGTAACTAACTCTAGTACAATGTCTTGTACATTGCTCAGTTTGCAAACTGATAGGAAATGTTATAAAGTTCTTTCAGTTGTTTTACTTTTCATTAGAGGAAGCCTATTAAATATATGATACTTCAAAACTTATTAAAATAAAATATCTAACATTAATATTACTCTGAGTAATATTTCTGTTGGAAAGCAATGTACAAGGCATGGTTATATGATTCTTGATGTTTATTGTTGTTAGCTCTGAGGTAGTTGTTTATGCTGAGAGATCAACAACTTTAGTCCAAAAAGTGTCTCATACAAAGATGATGGAATACCCAACAGACAAAGATGAATGCCGCTGGCTCATCATAAATATCTCTGACTATTTGATTGCTATGGTATCTGATCCTGCAGCCTTACTCTGGCAATAATCCCATAGACTTCAATGAGTTTTGTCTGAGTAAGGACAACAGACCTCTAGTTTGCAGTAATGGAGTTAATAAATCGATATCAACAAAAGATAAATTATATTGTTGGTGCACATCAGGATTTAGCAATTTCAAGTCCAGAATTTATAGCACCTTGAGGATATCTAGCCACTGTTTGAACTGAAATGCAGTACTGCTTATTAGTGCTTGTGGGGAAAAGCTATTTCACTTCATTACAAAAATTGAGATTTTGAAATTCGTTTTGGTTATGCATCAGAGCAACATGAGATTTCGTGACATTTTTCATGAAAAAATAAGAGACACGTGTCACCCCTATCTGCAGCATATCTTAGCTTCTAGGGCTCTCATCTGGGATATGGGAAACCCGATTTCAAGTCTCTGTGATCTTAATCAGCAAACTGTTAGCTATTCTGGCTTCAAGGTCTCTTTCTCTCTCTCTCTCTCTTTCTGTCTCTCTTCCATCCTGGATCTAAAACACTGGTGGACAATAACCCGCCTGCAGGCTGGACATGGTTCACCAGAGTTACCCCTTGGCAGGCTGCCGCTGCTGTATTAACCTGCACCTCTGCAGGTCTTGGCTCTTGCAGTTGCCGTTGGCCATGGATCGCCATTCTGGGCCAATGGGAGCTACAGGAAGTGGTGTTCCACCCTATGCTGCTTCCTGCAGCTCCCATGGGCTGAGGATACCAATCTGTGGCCATACCTGTGGAGGTGCAGGTAAATAAAGCAGCAACCGCCCCAAATTGCTGCTGTGTTATTGTCCACCCTGATATAAGAAGCATTTTCAATCTAATAGCATTTTGATGGAGAAAAAAACTCTTTCATTAAAATGTTTCAACCAACTGCTGCTGTTCAGTAACAATTCTACCAAATCTGAAAAATGCACAGTGACTTTAAGCTTCTGTAGAGAATATTTCCTCAGTGTGTGACTACTGTGCTAGAGCAAAAAATTCTCCATTTTTACACTGTTCATCCAATCATGTACTGTATATATTTAATTGGTGCCTAATAGTAAGATGCATTCTATTTTGAATATATATATGTTTATGTAAATACACATGAGAAGAATATTTGTTGTATTTTGTAAACTTTAAATGTAAAATTGTTCTCTAAAGTTTTATTGTTTTCTTAAATCCCACTTCTGGCCAAGCATACTGAAATACTCAAATGTCAATTCCTTCATAAACTGGATGTTTGTTTTAACCTAGTAAGGGCTGGGGATTGTTTGTTTTTGGTAATTTTTAAGAGAACCATGTTTGCTGAAAGAGGAAAAATATATTAAAATGTCTTGTGAGAGTCAGACAGCAAAACAGTACCACAAGGAACTTTATGACCTTTAATAAACTCATGACCATTATGATCACTCTACCTTTCTTCTGAATGTATTTCTCTTCAACACAAATGTATGTTGTTTGAAGGGGTGATATATATCTGACTGTAAATATCTTAGCTCCGACAACAAGCTCCTTACAGTATTAATCAGCCTACCAAATTCATTTGACTCGGGGGAGTATTATAAAGGTTAAGATTACTAAGTGCCATAATAAACTACAATATAAGAGCAGTTCGCATATACATAAATTTTACCTGACCTGCATGACCACAGTGCCATCTCGTGGTAGTTTTTAAGTGACGATTACCATCATAAATGAAAATGTGCTGTTATTTAATGCTTTGTTTTCCTGCTGTTTGCATAAAATAAACACCTTCCTAAACTATCAAATTCTTCATTATTCTATACAGTACATATGATTTTAACAACTGTAGTGTGTGTTAAAATAGGATGCATGTTAATAAAATGCCCTTCAGTGGGCTATGCAATGTGTAGTTAAAAAATATATATCCTCATGTTGTTCTCAAATTATCAAACTAAGGAAAAGAGGTTTCTTTCCCCTTAATAAAGTGAGGCAACACTGGGTTAACTGTACCTGTAAATCATCCTTTACAACCCTATTTGTTCATACGAAGATAGAGATTCTGGTTGATCTTATCAAATTTCTATATCATTGAATGCCTGAGGAGAGTCCACAATTTGTGGGAGAAGTCACTTGGAGGACGGGAGATCCTGGACGCATTGGAGGACTCTGACCAAAGCACAAAGAATGCTCAAGAATAGTGAGGAAACAGATGCAAGACAACATATGCAGGTTTTTTATTGTTTTGTGTAAATATGAATATTTCTTGTGTTACCTAGGCTAAAGTAAAGAAGATTGGTTTTGGAACCTTTCCAAAATTCCAGTGGCTGTTTGATTCCGCTATGTCTCTGAAGAGGTATCTGGCAAACCCAGAGTGCCTGCAAGGTTGGAGCTTTGAGAAATGGCATGATTCTACTTCTGGAGAGTCGGAGGTCTCGGCATTGGTTCTGGGGGCCTAAGGCAGCTGGGCCAAATGGATCCATTTTGGTGAAGGGTGCCATGCTCTCTGAAGTGGCTCAACACTGGGAGAAAACAGGGCAGACATCCAACTGGTGATGTACTCCATAATTAGATTTCACCAAGCCAGTAACAAATGTGAACTCCTGGATCAGAATTCCAGTCTACCACGGCGTCACAGACAATCCCTTGAGGGTTTCCAGTCTATTTGGGCTCCCAAACAAACTGGCCTTTGTGGTAAACAGGCACTTACACCAAAAATCATACCACATTCAGGTTGCTCCTTGTCCCTAAAAACCAGTCACTCACTCCAGCTCAATTAGTACAGCAAAAAAATGCTGGCAGCCAATTCTATAGTAAACTACCTAAAGGTTTGTCATCTAAGAAAAAGGGCTGAGAGTTATTGAGATGTTAAAGCAGGTAAAAAAATGGGTGCCAGAACTAGGAAAACTCGGGTACTGCCTCACCTCTGACTTGAAGTGGATTCTGTTGCCAGGGCCAGCCCACAACATTTTGGCATCTGAGGCAGGGAGCTCAAATGACGCCCCTATGCCCCTTTGCTTGGGCCAAAACTTTGAAAGGTCTCAATTCTGCCTTCTTCCTGTTCTACTCCTCTCATGGTACTGCTCTGCTACCTACCCCATGCTCTTTATCTACAGCAGAAAGAATACATATGCACCAGCAGCAGACACAATTTTCTACACTCTGGGTCCTAGTAGAGTCCCATACACCGCCCCACAGTCTGGCACCTGAGGCTGCCACCTCAGTTCACCTCATGATAAGGCCAGCTCTGTCTGTTGTATACAGTGCTTATGCTTTGGTTCACTGTCTCTCAGTACCCTCACTACACAAATTAATCCAGCACCCCTACACGCAAGCGAGTCACAGTCCAAAGAGTAGCAGAGATGTAGTGATCTGCCAGTTCCCAAAAGTCTCTCAGGCTATCTATAATAACTTTAGGGATCTCTAACTTTTTCTTCAGTCATTCCACCTTGTTAGAAGCCAAACAGTCCAGACATGAAGAATCTTTCCTGAATTCACACTTATAGCTTCTCCTCATATTAAACAAGCTGACAGTCACTTCCACATGGGCTTTTCTTTGGATGACGTTGACTGAAGAATGCATTAGGGCCTTGGGTCTCTAAGGACCACACACGATGATCACTTGCTCCAAAGTTAGCACTTTTCTATTGAAGTTCTTCATTTGAATTATACAAGGGTTCTTTCTCATTCCATTGGTTATTTAGTTATAGGGATATATAAAATGTAAATATTTGCTATTACAACATAATGGGATACTGTGGTGGGATGTATAAACCTCACAACAAGGGGGTAAGGATTATTTTGGGTTCAGCCAGCTCTGCCCCACCACACCTGCAGTAAATGACCTCTTTGCTGGAGGAATTAAAAGGCAGGGAATTAGTTCATTTGGGTGGCAGAGCTGGAGGTGAGCAGGCCTGTAGCTGAGCAGAGGTCTAAGACTCTGACACTGCTGACCAAAGGTGCCATCCCTGAGGGAAGGCTGGACCCATCCAAGAGATGATCTGAGAAGGAAATATCTTGTGGAATTTGAATGTTGGAAACCCCCTTTATTTATTGTGGTTTGGGTTTCCACACCGCAGGAAAGCCTTGACCTAAGCTGACCTGGGAGAGGGGGATGGATGAGAGGATGAAGACCAGGGAGGATAGCCTTAAGGAGTCTTGTTTGGTGATGTGGGATGGCCTGGTTTGTCATGTCAAAGCCTCTTGAGCAATCAGGAGTTGCAGTCCTCCCCAAGAGAGGACCCTTTGGCTATGTCTACATTCGCAGCTTCTTGCGCAAGTACAGCCCTTCTTGCACAAGAATCCGCAGAGTGTCCACACTGCCTGCCTGCTCTTGCACAAGTAAATTTATAGTACGGCGTGGTAAGAGAGAGCTTCTTGCGCTAGCGCTATGCTCTTTTTTATTAGGTGTAAGCCCTCTTGCTCAGGAGCTCTTGCTCAAGAGGGCCGTGTGGAAACTCGGCAGGGATTTCTTGTGCAAGAAACCCCTATGGCTAAAATGGCCATCAGAATTTTCTTGTGCAAGAGAGCGTCCACACTGTCCTGGGCACTCTTGCACAAAAGCACAGCTTGCACATGGTAGCGTGGACGTTTTCTTGCGCAAGAGTTCTTGCACAAGAACCCTTGCACAAGATGTTCTTGCACAAGAAGCCACCAGTGTAGACATAGCCTTATAGATATATGCATTGTGCTCACTTATTTGTAACATCCATTCAGTGTTTTCCCTTAGGATTGAAATTGGGGGAGGGAGGAGTTTGAATGTAGGGAGGAGGTAAGTGGGTGGCAAAACCAATGAAAGGAGAGGCTCAAGGTGAAGGTGGGTTGCATGATAAATGCAAAGTCATGCACATTGAGTTTGTGTTTTCCAACTATAGATACAAAATGCTGGGGTCTAAATTAGCAGTAGCCACTCAAGAAAAAGAAGTTGGAATCATTAAGTGGATATTTTCAGAAAACCATCCACAATGAGCAGTAGCAGTCAAAAAAGCTAATGGGGTGTTAAGAACCATTAGGAAAGGAATAGCAAAGACAGGAAAATATCATGAAGCTGTTATACAAAGTCATGGTATGCTCACATCCTGAATATTGTGTGCAGTCTGGTCACCCCTATACCCCAAATATATTGGAATTGGAAAAGGTATAGAGAAAGGCTACTGAAATAATTAGAGGTAGGAAACAGGAGGAGATTAAAATTACTAGCACTTTTCAGCTTGGAAAAAAAGACAACTAAGTGGGCATATGATAGAGGTCTACAATTTTTTGATTAGTATGAAGAAAGTGAATAAGGAAATGTTATTTAATCCTTAACATGCCACAAGCTCTAGGGGTCACCCCATGACATTAATAAGCAGCAGGTTTTAAAAAAACAATAAAAGGAAATATTTCTTCTTACAATGCAGAGTCAACCTCTGGAACTCTTTGCCTGAGGAGGCTATGAATGTCAAGACTATAACAGAGTTTTAAAAAGATTTAGATAAATTCATTTTTGTTGGTCTTTTCTGCACTACCTTCAATTTGTCCACATTGGTCTTAAAGTATGATAGCCAGAATGGCTCACAATACTCCAGCTGAGGCCTCACCAGTGCCAAGTACAGCAGGAAAATTACTCTTAAACATTATAGTCCTGTTATCAGGGTTTTTTTGCTACCATCGTTTTATTGACCCCTTTTCAATTTGTGATCTGTTATAACTCCCAGATCCTTTTCAGTAGGCTCATCACCTATCCATTTATGCTTCTATGACTTATTCTCCATTTTGTAGCTGTGTATTTCATTTCTCCTTACTTAGTAATTTGCATGTGTCTTGGATTGGATTTAATCTTGTTGGCTCAAAAACAATTTCCTATTTTGTCCAGGTCATTTTGAATTCTAAACCTGTTGTCAAATATACTTGCACAAAACGGACCAGCTTGATGTCATCTGCAAATTTTATATGCATACTCTCCAAGTCATTAATTTTGACTCCTACTGGACATAGGACTTACTCCTTTAGGAACCTACTAGGTATGTCCTCCTAATTCAACAGTGAGCTATTGATAACTAGCCTTTGAGTATGATATTGCAGCCAGTTGTACCTCGACCTTTTAGTAAGTTAATCTCGGCCACAATAACCCAGGATTGTTATGACTGTCATATGGGACTGTGTTATAAACCTTATTAAAAATCAAGATACATCACATTTATTTCTTCCCCCATCCAGTAGGCTTGAAAAAGAAGGAAATCAAGCTTGTCTGGAATGACTCATTCTGATTGAATCCAGGTGGTTATTGCTTAAAACTTTATTACCCTCTAGGTGATCACAGACTGAGTGTTTAACAGGAACAGGTATCTGATTCAACTAGTGCCAGCCACCAATGGCCCCAAAAGCCCAGTTATAGCAGCCAGGGATCATCTGAGTGCAGGCATGCTCTGCCCATCCTGCCATTCCCTGACCAAGTTCATTGTGCTGGCCATCATTTCTACTATGGAGCGATGCTTCTGTGACTGGCTAAGCCGGTTTTAGGGAAGCTTTACACAAGGAGAGTGATACAAAGCTGCCCTAACAGAGGAAGAGCTTCACCCACTATGCTTAAATATTGTTAAACGAGGTTTCAGAAATACACTCTGAAGAAAAAATAACTAGTGCAATCAAGGTATAGAGCTGGACACTTGAATGTTACATAACTTTGGAGTGAAATACCTAAGTTCAGGCACTTAGACCTTTTTATTTACAGTCATTTGCAATTATACTTGTCGAACAAGCCTTCTATTAAAATGGTGATGTGCTGTTTTAATTGCTGAGGAAGAACATTATCACTATAGTTCAATATATCATTTCAAATCTGACTTCATATTGCTTGCTTGTAAACTAATAAAGATTAGGGCCTTAATCTGCTCTTCTCCTAATTAATTTCTTTTCGGTTTGCAATACTGCAGCCATAATACTAGTAATTGGTATAACCTCCCATGATAAGGGGCAGGCAGCCACCCATTCATTCATTCCTACAAAAGATTGTTTTTATTCACACTCTGCTAGTTACAATGTTACCCGCAAGGATAATGGATAACTCTAATACTTCCCTCCCACAACTTTTTCCCTAGCAATCACACTTAAGAAGGAGTAGTGGTTTATTGTGCATCCCTGCACTTCAGATGTCAATGGGAGTTCTGTCATTGATTTCAAGGACACAGTATCACACTTTTTACGCCTGGACTTGCCCCAGACCCATTAAAATTCCAATGGTGTTGATGCCTACCTTAATCTTTTTAAAGTGGATATTTTTAGTTCAATGCAATTCTGTGTGAAGATTGTTTCATATAACACTTTTACAATTCAGGTTCTCACTGCTTTGAGGACACTAAAAAAAAAAAAAAAAAAAAAAAAAAAAGAGCATTTCCCATAAGAATAGAGGTTTGCCCATTTCCAGAATTTTCTCTACTTATTATTATTTTACATGCTGTTGGTTCCATCCTTCCATCCCAGGCATAGTAGCATTTCTGTTGTGTTGTATGTATATAGTACCTAGCCCTGCAGTGTTTATTCATGTGAGTACAGGCAGTCCCCAGGTTACGTGGATCCAACTTACGTCGGATTCCTACTTAAGAACGGGGTGAGGGAACCCCAAAGTAGCTGCGCCCCCTCCCCAGCAGACCGCCGAGACGCGCCGAGGTGCAGCGCTACAGGACCAACCCAGCAGCACCCCAGCTGCTTTGCCCCAGGCGTCCCCAAGTCAGCCATTGCTGAAACTGACCAGCGGCTGACTACAGGAAGCCCAAGGCAGAGTTGCTCTGCCCCAGGCTTCCTGGAATCAGCCGCTGATCAGTTTCAGCAGCAGCTGACTTGGGGACGCCTGGGTTTCTTAAGTTGAATCTGTATGTAAGTCAGAACTGGCATCCAGATTCAGCCGCGGTTGAAACTGATCAGTTTCAGCAGCGGCTGACGCCAGTTCCGACTTACATACAGATTCAACTTAAGAACAAACCTACAGTCCCTATCTTGTACGTAACCCGGGGAGCTGCGGGCGTGCTCCCAGGCTTTGCTCCCCGTCTCCCTGGTCTGCAGGTCGGGAGACGGGGAGCAAAGCCGCGGAGCATGCCCGCAGGGGGACAGCTCAAGCGCGCCGGGCTGTCCCGCTGCGGGCATGCTCCCGGGCTTTGCTCCCCGTCTCCCTGCAGACCAGGGAGACGGGGAGCAGTTTTTCTCGCCCCGGAGGACGGGGGCGGCGCATCTGGGCGTCCCGCCGCTCCCGTCCTCCGGGGTGAGAAAAGCCCCGTTTGTAACTGCGGATCCAACATAAGTCGGATCCGCGTAACTCGGGGACTGCCTGTATTGCAACTGCTGCTAATTTGAGAAGTTGCCTTGATTTTGCTGTGGCCTAGAGAGACAATGAATTTGAAGATTTCATCACTGCTGCCAAAGACATTGTGAAAAAAACTTAGGAGTTGATCTTGTCTTCAGGGAAACTCATTCATCAACAGAAGACAGTTTGGTTACAAGGATAGCGATGAGGTGATGGCAAGCATAGAATAAAAATTAAAGAAAGAGATTGCTGGGGTTTTTTCACAACTCATTGACATTCCTCTAGTGCAGTGGTTTTCAAACTATTGGTTGCAACTCAGTACAGTACTAGGTCTTGGAATGTCAGACACTGGGGCTCGTTGCTGCAGGGTGACCAATGGGGGTGCTAAGGCAAGCTTCCTGCCTCCCCTGGCACTGCAGTCTGGGCTGCTCCCCAGAAGCAGCCAGCAGCAGGACCAGCTCCTAGGTGACGGTAGGGAGCAGAAGAGTTCACAGGGCTTTGTGCACTGCTCCTGCCCTGAGCGCTAGCTCCTCCCTCCCATTGGCTAGAACCTGCTGCTGGCTGCTTGTGAGGTGCAGCATGGCCTGCAGTGCCAGGACAGTCAGGAAGCCTACCTTAGCACCCTTGTTGCACAGCTAACCCGGAGCCACTCAAGGTAAGCCTCTCCTGCCCCAGCTCTGACTCACCTACAAAGCTGAAGCTCTCATCCTCATCCTCAGCCTCACTCTGGAGCCCACATTTTAGTCAAATTATATTGGGTTGCAGGCATCAACAATTTTCTTCAACTTGGTCATGAAAAAAGTTTGAAAACCAGTGTCCATAAAAGAAAAGTTTGGGCAAATGAAGCACCACAAAAATTCATAGGAGACTTTGTACGACTATAGTAAGCTGCTGGTGAAGAGGAAAACACTCTTGAACAATTATACCAACCTTCACCAGAAGCTGACATATAGGCTGTGTCTAGACTGGCAAGTTTTTCCGCAAAAGCACCTGCTTTTGGGGAAAAACTTGCGAGCTGTCTACACTGGCCGCTTGAATTTCCGCAAGAACACTGACATGTAAGAAATCAGTGCTTCTTGTGGAAATACTATTCTGCTCCCGTTCAGGCAAGAGTCCTTTTGCA
This sequence comes from Pelodiscus sinensis, assembly GCF_052426305.1. NCBI lineage: Eukaryota > Metazoa > Chordata > Testudines > Trionychidae > Pelodiscus > Pelodiscus sinensis. The sequence goes on along the minus strand of NC_143052.1, from coordinate 292,952,163 downwards.
CAAAGCTTTTGCGCAAAAGGGCCAGTGTAGACAGCTCAGATTTGTTTTGCGCAAAAAAGCCCTGATCGCAAAAATGGCGATCGGGGCTTTTTTGGGAAAAGCGCGTCTAGATTGGCACGGTCGCTTTTCCGCAAAAAGTGCTTTTCAGAAAAGCGTCCGTGCCAATCTAGACGCTCTTTTCCGCAAATGCTTTTAACGGAAAACTTTTCCGTTAAAAGCATTTGTGGAAAATCATGCCAGTCTAGACATAGCCATAGAGAATTTTTGAACATCCGTGATGTATGCTGTCCAATGTGACATAGAGGGATATCACATTTTGCAACATTGAAAGCACTCAGCTCCAAGTTCTCCAGTTCATTCATGATGCAGAGCTGAAAGACGCTTTCCAAAATGTGTGCATAGTTTTGAGGATTCAGCTTGTGCTGTCAGTCAGTCATGAGTGGTGAGCGCAACTTTTTGAAGCTCAGGTTCATTAAAACATATCGGTAATGGCAAATGATAGACTGACATCACTTGCTATTTTATTGCTTGAAAATGCATTGGATCTCTCTGACTCTGCCCTTGTGACTGAAAGTACAAACTCAAGAAAAGTGACCTTTTGAACTAACAAACTAAGGTCTAAAGCTGTCACCTACTGTAACATCATTTAATACAGGTCCACACAATGTTGGTAACATTTCAGTGAGTCTTAAAATTAAAATGTCTTTAAGCTTAGAGGAAACAATTTTTAAGTTACTTTTATATCACATGAATAAATATGGATTTGGTCCTAGCATTAATCTTATGAGACGGAGATAAATCATGCCTGCAAATTGTGCATCAAAGTTGTGAAATGGGCAAAAAATGCAATAAAATCAGGTATACAAAAGTTTAACAAATGGAGAGGGGTGCTGAATCCTCTCCTCACTGAGGCTCTAGTTAGCCTAGAGCCAGGCATAGCATTAATAAATGAAATTTCTCAATTCATTTTTAATTTTATTCCTCTGGTTCATCAGACATGAGTCTCAAAGTTTTTAAATTTAATTTGGAAGATCAGTTCATTTAAAGAAATTGCTATAGAATAATGATTTCTACTGTACCATTTTACAGATAATTTAAAACATAGCAGGAAGAGATAGCTCAGTGGTTTGAGCATAAACCTGCCAAACCCAGCTTTGTAAGTTCAATCCTTGAAGGGGCCATTTAGGGATCTGGAGCAAATCTGTTTGGGATGGTACTTGGTCCTGCCATGAGGGCAGGAGTCTAGACTTGGTAACCTCTCAAGTCCCTTCCAGCTCTATGAGATAGGGGTATATTATAGTAATAAAATTAAAAAACAAGGATTTCAGCATAGACTGAGAAACTGCAAAAGGCAGTTCTATTGTTTCCACTAAAACATCAAATTTAAATTTCACAGTAAACTTGAAGTAACAGACTTATTGTTCATGTTGACAGTTAAATGTCAGCTGGGTCTCAACATTATTTTGTATATTCTCCTCATTATCAATAATCATTAATCAAGAACAGTTTGTTTGAAACATGATATAAAAAAGAACTCAGAGTCTATACTTCCAAAGATGATAGTGGTAGGTTTTTTGACAGCTAATTCATTATATCCATTTCAAAGTATAGTTGCTCTAACAATTGACAGTGAGAGTAAAAACAATCTTCTTTTGGGGTGAGATTAAGAAGTTTGAGAAATATGGTCTGAAGTGAGAACACCCTAAAGTTTGCAAATATTATTTAAATACAACCAAAAAAGAGAGAAAGCGAGAGAGAAGCAACTGTCACGCTTTCATTTTTCCTCAACACTTTGGGATTTTTCCATTGACTTTAACAGCATCAATGCTTTTCAGAATACTATGAGTGAAACTATATAGTTCAGAAGTTTGATACTCACATCTCAATACTTCAAAAGCTCCTCAATTCCTAACATGGAAATACTTGGAAGAAAGTTTAGTAGTTATTGCTCAAAAGATTCCATCCCTTCTCCCTGAAAACGTAAAATATAATTTAAAAAAAATATTCTTTCCTGTAGTGAACTATTTAGTTAACATATTATAACATTGGGCACAAACTTTTTTCCCCTGCAGTATTTTTTAATGTAGTTTATAAAGCAGGATTTCCAATACCTCGTTTGGGAAGAAGCTGGTGGCCAGATAATAAAGCTATGCTTGGTTGAGCAAACTCTCCCTTGATACCTATCTAGTCTGAGGTCTCAAAAAAATTGACCCATTTTTCAATGAACTTTTAATGCAGCCTGTGTATAGTGTACTCGTCAGAGCATGTCTACACAGCTATGTCAATTACATAGCTTAAGTCAAAATAGCTTATTTCAGCTTTTGGCGCTGTCTACAAAGCAGGAAGCACTCTTCCCCTGACTTCTCTTACTCCTCATAAAATGAAAGTTACAAGAGTTGAAGTAAGAAGTCCTCCAGCTCAACATTATGACAAAATAACTGCTTGTAGTGTAGTCACGGACTATGTTATTTCAGAATAACATCACTTATTCAGAAATAACACTGCTGTGTAGACAAACCCTCTGTATCTAAAATATCCTTTCTACTCAGAGTAGCATTCTATGATGAAAAACATGTATCAACATTTTTGTAGGTGGGATGTAGTTTTAAGAGATCCCACTGAACTGTTATATCGTTTGAATATAATGCTATATAGACTGAATATAATCTTCTGGCCTTAAATTAAAGATAAAGAAAAAAACTTTAATAGATCAAATACAGTTTTCAAAGAAAGGATTAGCTAAAAACCTGGAGAAGTGAAGTGAAAAACAAAATCACAAAAATTACTTTATGGCTCAGAAAACGTGGCCCATGATAAAAGGCTTAGGGAACTAAGTCTGTTTATCAAAAAGAAGCTAGACCATAGTGAAGTCATTGCTCAAAGTACCATCACAGGGAGAAAATGTCAAGACCTAAAGGCCTTTTTTAACCTAGCAAAGCAAGGCACAACAAGAACAAATAACTGGAATTTAAAGCCAGATAAATTTAAATTGGAAAGAAGGCACAATTTTTTAAATAATGAAAGGAATTAGCAATTGTGTGGCAAGGTCCTTGCCTAGGCCCCTTGCCCTAGGACCCCTTCTTCAGCCACAAATCACCAGGAGACCCTCTCTTGTGCAATCACCGGTATCTTTTTATTGTTTGTGCCAACTTCCCACCATCTTCCGTTTACAGAGCTTTGTTTTCCCAGCAGCTAACTCAACTACCATCGCCTTCTGGCTGGGGAGCACACTCAGCCACTCTCTGGCTCCTCCCCTCTGGCTGTCTTATCAAGCCCTGTGGCTATTGAGGCCCTCAGCTGTTTCCATTAGCAGTTCAGGCCTGGGTTTGCTCAGCTGGCTGTAATTGGCCTTTTCATCCAGGCTGTAGTGGCAGGAATCTGGTTTAGCCAGCAGTCTGTGACTACTGTACCAAAACTACCATCTCCAAGGCTGTGTCTACACTGGCGCGATTTTGTACAAAAGTGGCCGCTCTTGCGCAAAAACTTGCTGCCTGTCTACACTGACTGCGTGTTCTTGCGCAACTAAACTGACGTTCTAATGTATGAAATCAGGGCTTCTTGCGCCAGAACTCTGACGCTCCCGCTCAGGAATAAACCCTTTTGCGTGACTGTTCTTGTGCAAGAGCCCAGTGTAGACAGGCAACATGAATTTCTTGTGCAGGAAAGCCCTATGGTTAAAATGGCCATCAGAGCTTTCTTGCGCAAGTGAGCGTTTACACTGGCAAAGATGCTCTTGTGCAAAAGTACATGTCAGTGTAGACGCTCTCTTCTGGAAGAGTTTTTGCAGAAGAACTCTTCCACAAAAGAGCTTTTGCGTGAGAATGCTCCAGTGTAGACGTAGCCCTCGTCTTGATCTCAAGATAAGGTGCTGGAAGATATGCGTTAGTCAAACACAAGTTATTGGTTCAACAAACATAAATGGGTGAAATTCCATGGTTTGTGGTGTTATACAGAAGGTCAGACTAGATGATCCAATGGTCTCTTCTGGTCTTAATCTCTATGCATTTATAAAGGCATCCAGATGAGAGTACTGCAAAGACATATCTAGAAAATAATGGAATAGAAATACCAACATGCAGAAGACTTCTAATAGTAGAAAACACTTCAATTTAGCAGAAAAAGCTATAACAGAATCTAATGGTTGGAGGCTGAAGCTAGATAAATTCAGACTAGAAAAAAAAGGATTATAATCTCTAAAAAACATACTAGCCATTGGAACAATTTACCTAGCCCTAGGATGTAGTAAATTCACCATCTTAACTCTGTGAATCAAGACTGGATGTCTGTCTAAAGATATATTTTAGATCGGCCAGAAGTTAATGCAGAAATTAGTGGGTAAGATTAATTGACCTGCATTATGCAGGAGGTCAGATATGATGATGGTACCTTCTAATCTTAAAAATCTCTGAATCGTTGTCTTTGAGACATAGTTTACTTTAAAGTTAACAGTAATTATATTCATCTACTATAAATCTCAAAGGAATAATCTGAATTAATCTCAACTCAGTGAATAAAGAATTCTTCCTTGTAGGACAGCTTTACATTGAAAGGCTGTATTTCTTCCTGTAAATCAGTTCCTTGTTTTCATATAGGACACCAACAGCAGCAGCAGCTTTTCTAAAACTCAAATCATTCAAGGCTTCTTAGTTTCCCTGGGGGAACTATCTCAGCATCTGGTTCATCTTCTCATTTTAAATTATGGTTGGAAACTTTAATTTATTCAGAAATATTTCAGTTCTTTTATTATCTATACTCCCCTCGGACCTACATGAATCACAGAAATAAATGTTTTTTCTCCAGGGGATCAGATATTCCAAAAGTCATCTAGATATGTTACTATACTTGATCTCCAACAACAACAACAAAAGCACTGCTGTTTTCATATGTCTACTTTGAATCATTTAAAGTATTACAACACAGATAAAACATCTGTGACAGATTCAGTTAATTAATAAAACATAGTTTTCTACATTGTTAAAAACTTTTTTCTTAATATTTTCTCAATTTTAGAATTTCACATTTTATCGTGTGAATTTTACATTATTCTTTGCTTTTCTTTTGCTATTCCATGACAAATAATTGCTATTAAAGTGCAATTGTATGCTGCAAAATTAATTTTTAAAATGGCATTGTGGGGTTCCATGTTTATTATCTTTCAAATTTGCACAGTTTACAATTTTTTTCTGTCAGCCCTGCAAATTCAGCCTGAAATGTGATTGTAAAAATTAGTCAATTCCATCTTTCACACCATCACTGTTATAAAGACTAGCACTACCCATCCTGTTGTGACAGTCGGTGTACACTCAGCTTGGCCTGGTTTGGAGTTGCAACTTCCCATGAGAAGGTAAACCACTGACATTCAGAGAGTTCAGGAACTCAGCTGGATAAAGAGCTGCCTGATCATTGTCCTGAACTGTGTTGATGCTTTTTAGGAAGACACATTTCCTGGAAGCTTTTCCGTAATTACACTGCTGCATTTGCTGCAGTCAATATGGCTCTCCTTTGGATTGGCTCTCCTGCAGGAGCCAATCCACATATGATGTAAGTCTTCTGGCTTCTTTGGAGTGGCCCAGTTGCCTGCAATTTTCAACTCCCATATTCCATGTCAGGTTGAGCACAATGCAGTGATGCCACTGAGGCAACTGTTTTAAACTTGTATCAGTGATTGCTGATTTCTGTCCATGTCAAACTACTGGAAGAACTTGGAGAAAATCACCCAGCAGGCCCCCATGTTGTGTTGTCATCTCCAAGCATTTCAGCCTGAATGAGATGTTCAGTGATACCTGGCCCAGTAACAGTCGTCCCCCCCCCCCCCGCCCGCTCCTCCAGCCATGTGTCCATGGCCTGAGTAACAACCTCCTCCCCCAGCTATGTGTCCTCAGCCTGAGGAACAGGCCCCCCCAGCTGCTTGTCTCCCGGTGGGAGGAAAGTGAAGCCATGGTCCAGTGGGCTGCCAACCCAGGAAGTGGCTGATCACTGCTTCAGCCACTGCCATTTTCTCATCCCCCACCCCCTTTTCTCCTGCGTGCATACGTATGTACGTCTCTTCCTGCCTTCCCCCTCCTCTGAAACAGGCTCAGCAATGCTGAATCCACCTCAGGCAGGCTCCAGCCTGCTGATGTAAGTTTTACATTTGCATAGAGATCTCTGAGGCCTCTGCAGCAATCTGATAGTTTTGAGTGGCACAAGAACACTGAACCCCTCACGCCTGCTGGATTTAGCTGGCCTGCCAAGGCACTGGAGGCAGCACTCATCAGGCCACTTCATACCTGGCCTTCTGCCACGGTCTATTGGGCTTCTGCCTAACCTAGTAGTCCATGGCCCGGCAAAAGGTTACCTGCATCAGCAGGTTTTTCATTAGTTTTGTGCAGTGGCAGTATTGTAGCCAATGAGGTTAATCTGAGGTGCAATTATTGCTATTGGAAAACTTTTCCCAATACCCCGCTATGAGGACTTGAAATATAGTCAGCATTATCAATTTTTGACAGTGTCTATGGAGATGGAACAGCATTGTTAAATAATAGAATGTGTTCTATAGCCATGTGTTTGTGCTGTAATTGTTTGTTTGTTGTTTATCAGCTGCCTTTTAGCTTTCCTTTGTATTTTTAACTTCTAAATGGCTTTTGTGAGCTGTTTTTATGGTTTTCTTTTGGAGCTTTGTGCTGAAAGTTCTAAGGCAATAACTCATTCTGCCATTTTCTAGAAACTTCTTGGCTACATCTACACTGCAAGCCATTCTTGTGCAAAAACTTGCAGAGCGTCTACACTGCACATGTGTTCTTGCGCAAGTAAATTTACAGTAAAGCATCAGAAAAAGAGGGCTTCTTGCGCTAGAGTTCTTGCACAAAAGATCTTGCACAAGAGTGTGTCCACACTGCTGTTATGCTATACAAAGCACACGGGATCTTTTATAGGGGAAAAGGCAGTTCGCTGCATTTATTGAGAATACAAGAGAAGCATATGCTTTTCAGTCACTCACACACAAACACTATACACACAGACCCACCAGACGATGTTATAGTTACCAGTCCAGAGTCTGGATCAATCTAGTGGCCAGCCAGACTGATCACAGAGGGGGAGCCGGGCTTTGCTGGTCGTGATCTGATGCTCTCCTAGGGTATGTCTAGACTACAGGGTTTTGTTGACAGAAGTTTTGTCGACAGATACTGTCGACAAAGCTTCTGTCGACAAAGAGCGTCTAGACTACATCCAGTTCTGTTGACAAAGCAAGCCACTTTGTCGACATAACAGTGTGGACGCAAAGGACAGTGTAGATGCAATAATGCCTTCTATCGACAGAACTCTGTCAACAAAAGGTGTTATTCCTCGTAGAATGAGGTTTACATACATCGACAAAACTGCTGAGTTTTGTCTACATTATGTCGACATAACTCAAAGGCAGTGTGGACGCAGGTATAGTTTTGTCGACAAAAGTCCACTTTTGTCGACAAAACCCTGTAGTCTAGACACACCCGTAGAGTTGGTGGCAACATGAACCCAAAGTTCCACAGCAAAGCACCCTGCTTTTATAATCCTTTTCTCTGTTGAAGTCTATGGATTTTGCTGTGCTAGTCTGTGTCTGGTGTGTTATCTTTTTGATGTTAATCATTCCCAAAACATCTCCAAAATCAATTGTAATCAATTGTCTTTTGGGAGTGCTAGCTCCAATTTAGAGTCATCAATCTACCAATCTGATCAATTCTTAACCATGGGTACGCACTGATGGTTTTTCTGACACCGAGGATTCTGTCTTCACCCACACCTCACTCCTCCTTTCTTGGCCATCTGGCTCTGAGGATAACCTTTGCACCTTTATCTCAACACATACATAACACTTTCACACATAAACAATCTTTACAAAGATCTTCAAAGAAAAGCATAAACAACAGTGTCTCATACTGGGCACAGCAAAAGACATTGTAAATCAAACAATTAAGACTCCAGCCTTCAACATTCCTCTAATCTCATTAACATAGACACAATACCAAAACTCTGTCTCTTTACTTACTAAACTCACTAAACTTTAAAACAAAGAAATGTATATTTAACTAAAGGGCTTAATTAATAAAATGTTAAATGTGTTACCTTACATTACTACATTATTAAACCTAAAATGCAAATATAAAAAGATATAAAACTCTTACTCCAACACTACCATGTGCTTTTGCACAAGAGATGTGCTTTTGTGCAAGAATGTCCATGGCAGTGTGCACGCTCTCTTGAGCAAGAAATTTCTGATGGTCATTTTAGCCATAGGGGTTTCTTGCACAAGAAACCCCTGTTGCCTGTCCACACTGCCTTCTTGTGCAAGAGTGTTTATTGCTCATGGGGAGAGGAATAACGCTTGCGTAATAATCCCTCTGTTCCAATGCTGTAACGTAAATTTACTTGTGCAAGAACGCACGTGCAGTGTAGATGCGCCACAAAGTTTTGCGCAAGAACAGCCATTGTTTCGCAAGAAGCCTGCAGTGTAGACATAGTCCCAGTGTATTCTCAAAAGTTCTTTGTGACAAATGGCATGACAGATATCTCTCCTTTTATAATACTTTAGATTTTGCAAGCCAAATTAGACTCTGAGGCTGTTTCTAGACTGGCATGATTTTGCGGAAATAATTTTAAAAGAAAAGTTTTTCTGTTAAAAGTATTTCCGCAAATGCGCGTCTAGATTGGCACGGATGCTTTTGTGCAAAAAGTGCTTTTGTACAAAAGCATCCGTGGCCAGTCTAGACGCGATTTTGCGCAAGAAAGCCCCGATCGCCATTTTAGCCATCGGGGCTTTTTTGCGCAAAACAGTTCTTCCCTGTCTACACTGGCCCTCTTGCGCAAGTATTCTTGTGCAAGAGGGCTTTTTCCCGAGCAGGAGCGTGAAAGTATTTGCGTAAGAAGCATTGATTTTGTACATTACAAAGTCAGTGCTCTTGTGCAAATTCAAGTGGCCAGTGTAGACAGGGAAGAACACGCTTTTGCGCAAAATCTTGCCAGTCTAGATGCACCCTGATTGATATATGTGCAAGCCCATTGTTGCCAGGGAATTTTCACAAATTTCACTGATTGGTACTTAAACAATTCCTTTGATAATCCATAGAATTGAACAGAATCTGCAGCTCATTAATTCTACCTACTCTTTTGGGGCTACATCTACACTTCAGGCTTTTTGCACAAGAACAGCTGTTCTTGAGCAAAAACTTAAAGAGCGTCTACACTGCACACGTGTTCTTGCGCAAGTAAATTTACAGTAAAGCGTCAGAAAAGAGGGCTTCTTGCGCAAGAGTTATTCCTCTTCCCATGAAAAATAAGCCCTCTTGTGCAAGAGCTCTTGCACAAGAAGGCAGTGTGGCTAGGCAACAGGCTAAAATGGCCATCAGAGCTTTCTTGTGCAAGAAAGCATCCACACTGCCCTGGACGTTCTTGCGCAAAAGTCCATGGCAGTGTGGATGAGCTCTTGCGCAAGACCTTTTGCACAAAACCTTTTGCACAAAACAGTTCTTGCGCAAAAAGCCTGCAGTGTAGATATAGCCTTGGTGGTTACTTGTCCAGACACTATGAGGGTTGGTTTGTTATTATTTTAGTAAATAGCTTTTAGATATGTTGACCTCATGATCACTCTTCTCATACAACAAAAAGGTGTTTGGACACCTTCCAGCTAGATGGTATCTTGTGCATTTCCAAGTAATGGTTAAACCGACAGTTTCCCCACAAGTCTTTACCTCTAGCTCTTATTTTGATTGTCATTCTATTTATTTCTGGAGCTTTACCTTACTTTATTTGATAAATCGCAAGCCCAATTTCATTCTATGCTGGTGGTGCAGAGATTAATTGATGAAAGACTGCTAAAAATCTCAGGGGCCAGAAAAAGGAGAGCCCTCTCAGGGTGTGTACACACAGCAGGGCTTAACTTGAAATAAGATGCATGAATTGAGCTACATCAATTGCGTAGCTTATTTCGAAATAGGGAACATCTCCACAGCACTTATTTCGAAATACAGCACTCTTCCTCTGACTTCCCTTACTCCTCGTACAATGAGGGTTACAGGAGTTGGAGCAAGAAGTCCTCCAGCTTGACAGTATTTTCATACTATTTCAAAATAACTGCCGGCTGTGTAGACATAGATTAAGTTATTTTGGAACAATGCTAGTTATTTCAAAATAGTGTTGCGGTGTAGACGTACCCTCAGAATGTACCTACAACTGCAGTACACTGATAAGAGACAACTCGATCAACTATTTCTTTTAGTACAAATTAATTCTCAACTTGGGAAGAATCAATCTCGTTCTTAGACCATTTCACAAATCCTATTTTTAACATCTCTTCAGTTTGGATTTAATGATTTTAAGCTTCTGAACATATAAATAAATTCTGAGTCACTATTTGCAGCCAGATTGATAGGAATGTAGGAGTTAAGATCCTCGTTCAGCAAAGCACTTTATATGCTTAAATCCCAGTTTAGCCAATTTATAATTGAATAGTATTTTAAAGCTGCCCGTACCTAAGGGAGGCCCCAAGAGAGGATGATAACTACTGCTCACCTTGTCCCATAACTGAATGTCCCCAAAGGTACTGCTTTCCCTTGACACTAGTGGGGCCAACAATTTAATTTGTGGCCCTTGAATCTTGTTGATCCTCTTATAAACAGTTGGCTTCTAGACCTGTTTATTCAAGTGAACGCACATTCTGGACTTTCTCTTTGGCAGATGGCTGTGATTGATCCCATAAGCTGTTAGAAATTATTCCAGAGGCCAGTTCAGTCCTATCAGGTGGAATGATCAGAATAAGGGAAAGCTCACCTACCTTTCTCAAATGAGAATAATTTTGCTTTTTGTACCTTCCATACCCTATATATCTTATTAATATAAGTGAAAATGTACAAACATAAGAACGACCATACAGGGTCAGACCAAAGGTCCATCTAGCCCAGTATCCTGTCTGCTGACAGTGGCCAATACCAGATGCCTCAGAGGGAGCCAACACAACAGGTAATCCTTACGTGATCCCTCTCCTGTCACCCACTTCCAGACAAACAGAGGTTAGGGACACAATTCCTACCCATTCTGGCTAATAGCCATTGATGGACCTAATCTCCATGAATCTATCTAGCTCTTTTTTGAACCCTGTTAAAGTCCCAGTCTTCACCACATCCTCTGGCAAGGCGTTCCACAGGTTGACTGTTGTCTGAGTGAAGAAAAACGTCCTTTGATTGTTTTAGACCTGCTGCCCATTAATTTCATTTGGCGACCCCTAATTCTTATATTGTGGGAATAAGTAAATAACTTTTCCTTATTCACTTTTTCCACACCAGACATGATTTAATAGACCTCTATCATAGCCTCCCCACCCCCAAGTCTGCTCTTTTAACTCCCCTCCGGCACTGTGGCCAAGGGCCAGGATGGAAGGAAGGAAGGGAATAAAGGGAGGGGAAAGGGTTTGTGACAGGGGGAGATGGTGGCACCACAGCCTTAATGAGCACTCTCTAGGTGGCATGGTTGCCCCCAGTGAACACTCTGCAGGGTAGCTTTAAGAAATATCTGCTGCTTATCTTTAGAATAATTATCTATGGGCTTGAATTTTTTGGCATTTAAGACTTGATAATGCATTTCTTAAAATGTATTTTGATCTCCATTGTTTAGAGACATTCTTCTCCTTGAAAACTTGGCAGAAACGGACAAAGAGATGGCTTTTTGGCAAGAATGTTGTTCTTTTGATCTCTTCAAAAATCAAACATGTTCCCTCCTTTCCTTTGGATGTTTAGAAACTAAGCACATGACAGAATTATACCCCTACACCTATTCATTTCTCCAGCAGGAGTAAAAAAAGCCCAATTAGTTCTTCAAGCCACACTGGCAGGAGAGGAGGTTCTGTCTGAAGGCCAGAAAAGATAGTTGAAGAAATATTTTTTTCAAGAAACAGTCCTCATCAAATATGATTTGTGATGGGTGATCACTCATTGCCAATATGATCATCTTTCATGGGCGTTATGGACCCTCAGATGACTGATAAGCTGATCCTTGAACCATGGAGTTGTATTACAATGAGAACAGATGTTTCCAGGTACAGCAGGAGGCTGTTGACCATGGCTTGTTGGTGGGCAAATTAAAAATGCAGGCGGCCATGGCATAGGACTTGTCTCCATTTTGAGAGCTCCTCAGCAAGTGTCTCCCAAGTGTCAACGTCAATGTTGCACTTCTTTACATTATCCTTTCGCAAGTCCTTATAATGCTTCTGTTGCCCTCTCACTTTACGGTATCCTTCTTTTAGCTGAGAAAACAGGACCTGTTTTGGGAGGTGATGGTCTGACATCCGAATAACATGAGCAGTCCAGTGAAGCTGCTAATGGATGATCATTGCCTCCATATTGGTGGTCATCACCTCTTCCAGAACACTAATGTTAGTGTGCCTGTCTTCCTATTTGATCTTCAAGATCTTGTGGAGGCAGCGTTGGTGATACTTTTCAAGGACTTTCAACCTGTCTGTAGATTGTCCAGATTTCAGACTTGTATAATAGTGTTGGGAGAATGAAGACTTGATAGACAAGACGCTTGGTATCTGATTGAATTTGTGATCTTCAAAAGCCCTGTGCCATGAATAAGCAACGATTGCACTGGCACAGCTCAGATGCTGTTGGATTTCTACATCTTGGATGAAAGATAACTTCCAAAGTAGAGAAAACGATTGACATTCTTCAGTGTCTCTCCCTTGATTTTAATAGATGGAGCTTATGGGACCTCATTTGGAGAGGGCTGATCATTTGGTCTTCTTGATGTTGAGAGTGAGACCAAGACATAAGTGTTACTGATATCCTGCTTGGGTTCCAATGTGAGGTGGTAGGTGACAAGTAGGCATGAGTGGTAAGAATTTATTATATTATTATATTAATTATTATTATTTCCTGTACTGAAGAAAATACCCTCTTGTCGGTATTTGGGTGGCCCCTTCTGTGATGCCAGCCCTAGAGGGGGTGGTGACCCTCTGTGGATGTGTGGGAGAAGGAGACCCTGGAGCATGTGGAGGGGGAAGAGAAGACTTGAAAGGGGCAGTAACACTTTTGGGGGCAAGAGGAGGTGCTCTGGAGGACGTAGTGAGGGGCAGGGCAGTGGTCCTGGAAGGGACAATGACACTGGGGGAGGCAGCCCTAGAAGGCTGCCTGAAGGGAGGTTCCAAAGAGGATGGAGAGAGGCTGTTCTCAGTAGTGACAGATGGCAGAACAAGGAGCAATGGTCTCAAGTTGTGGTGGGAGAGGTCCAGATTGGATATTAGGAAAAACTATTTTACTAGAAGGGTAGTGAAGCATTGGAATGGGTTACCTAGGGAAGTAGTGGAGTCTCCATCCCTAGAGGTATTTAAGTCTCGGCTTGACAAAGCCCTGGCCGGGTTGATTTAGATGGGATTGGTCCTGCCTAGAGCGGGGGGCTGGACTTGACGACCTTCTGGGGTCTCTTCCAGTTCTATGATTCTATGATAAGGGGATGGTTGGATGAAATAACATGATCTTGGTAACTAATTGACCATTCATTATCAGTTGGAAATAGGTCAATGGAGGGATGATAGGAGTTGCTATAGGGAACTTTCTGGGTGTCTGGTTGGTGAGTCTTGCCCACATGCTCAGGGTTTAGCTGATCGCCATATTTGGGGTCGGGAAGGAATTTTCCTCCAGGGTAGATTGGCAGAGGCCCTGGAGGTTTTTCGCCTTCCTCTGTAGCATTGGGCACAGATCACAGCTGAAGGACTCTCTGCATGTTGGGTCCTTCAAAGTATTTGAAGGCTTCAATATCTTTGATATAGGTGAGAGGATTATTCTAAGAGGGGTGGGTGAGATTCTGTGGCCTGCACTGTGCAGGGGGTCAGACTAGATGATCATAATGGTCCCTTCTGACCTTAAAGTCTATGAATGTCTATGAATGAAAGCAAAATGCAGGACAATGTAGCACTTTAAAGACTAACAAGATGGTTTATTAGATGATGAGCTTTCGTGGGCCAGACCCACTTCCTCAGATCAAATAGTGGAAGAAAGTAGTCACAACCATATATACCAAAGGATACAATTAAAAAAATGAACAAATATGAAAAGGACAAATCACATTGCAGAACAGAAGGGGGATGCGGGGGGGGGGGGGAGGAAGGAAGGTAAGTGTCTGTGAATTGATGATATTAAAGGTAGGGAGAGTGGGATGTTTGTGAGTTAATGGTATTACAGGTGATAATTGGGGAAATAATTGGTGAGATAGTTCAAATTCTTGTTAAGTCCTTGTTGGCAAGTTGCAACAAACCCCGTTGCCAGCTTTGTCCACATATTCATTCTGCTGATACCATTATTGGACCTAACCAAGTGAGTTATAAGATCAAGAACACATATTCCTGCGCATCCAGAAATATAATCTATGCTATCATGTGCCGAAAGTGTCCGTCTGCTATGTACATTGGACAAACATCTCAGACACTTCGCCAAAGGATTAATGCCCACAAAACAGATATCAGACAAGATCACAAAGAGAAAACAGTTTCTTGCCACTTTAACCAGAAAGGTCACTCTCTAAATGACTTAGCCACCTGCATTCTGCTACAAAGACCTTTTACATCTGCACTTGAAAGGGAATCCTCTGAACTGTCATTCATGTTAAAATTCGACACTTGCCAACAAGGACTTAACAAGAATTTGAACTATCTCACCCATTACCAAGACAGTTTCCCCAATTATCACCTGTAATACCATTAACTCACAAACATCCCACTCTCCCTACCTTTAATATCAGCAATTCACAGACACTTACCTTCCTTCCTCCCCCTTCCCACCCCCCCCCCCCCCCCCCCGCATCCCCCTTCTGTTCTGCAATGTGATTTGTCCTTTTCATATTTGTTCATTTTTTTAATTGTATCCTTTGGTATATATGGTTGGGACTACTTTCTTCCACTATTTGATCTGAGGAAGTGGGTCTGGCCCACGAAAGCTCATCATCTAATAAACCATCTTGTTAGTCTTTAAAGTGCTACATTGTCCTGCATTTTGCTTCAGCTACCCCAGACTGACACGGCTACATTTCTATCACTATTCTAAATGAATGAAAGGCGACTGACACTGGGGGGAGGGCAGGGAAGTGAGGGGCAGCGGGAAGGTCCCTGGTGGTGACAGTGGGGGCCGTGCTGGAGAGAGCGGGATGGGGTCCCCGGGGCGGCGGAGGCAGGCTCTGGCGGTGGCCCCGGGGCGGCGCTGTGGGCAGCAGTCGGGGAGGCGCCACGTTCAGAGCCGCCCGCCCCCGCGCTCTCGGCTGCTCCAGCACCGCGGCCCGCCGGCGCCTCCGAGCCCCCGCACGAGGTAGGCGGCGGCGCGGCCAGTCTCCCTGCCCCCGGGCCGCGCTCGCTCTGCAGCTGCCCCACGCATCTGGCGGGCACCGGGAGGGCCCAGGCCGCTCCTCCGCCGACAGGCCCCGGTCCCCGCGGGCAGAGCCAGGAGCAGGCGGCCACTGTACAAAGCGGGCCCGGCCCCCCTAGCTAGTCCTAGCCCCCCAGCTCCGGCCTGGCCGCGGGGGCCTGTCGTGCCGCTTGCACAAGCCCTGCGGGGAGAGCAAGCGGCGCCGCCGGCAAAACTCGCCCATGGCTGTGGGGTGGGGGGTTGTGCTCTCAACGAGACTCCCGTCTGCTGCTCTGCGCTGGGGGAGGGAGCGAGGGAAGCCCCCTCCTGGGTGCCAGTGTAGACAGCACCATGCCCCCCTGTGCTCAGTGGCTGTCTGCAGTCAGAACAGCAGACAGGCTGCCAGGAGGTGTGGGAGAGGACTAGAGACGGTCATGATGCCCCATAGCAATCCATGGGGCTGTCGTTTGGAGTGCTGAACGTGGCATTGGTCATCTCTACTGCAGAGCTAGAGGACACTGCAGAGAAGCCTGGGTTAAGGGCATGGAGTATCCCATGTGAAGAGAAACTTTGAGGATTGGCTTGTTCATTTGAGAAAGGAGATATGATAAAAGCGCGTCAATTAATGAATCTTTTAAAAAAAGGTAAATTAGGAACTCCTTGGAGTCACCTTGCCTGACTCCTGTATTTCTAAAAAGTTCCAGTCAGGTAGTAAAGGAAACAAACAAAGCCTGAAGGAAATCTGTGCAATAGTTCATCATAGTGAGATAAATGCAATTGTCAAATGGGAGGGAGAAATCATCCATGCACTTTGAGCTTCTTTGCTTCAACACTTCCAAAATTAATTTCTTATCTGACAGCAGGTAACCTTACAGTCTGGCCCTGGTAGTTTCATCTCTGTGCCACTGAAGGTTCCTGGCTTGAATTCCTTTCTAGCTCTCCTTCCAGTTGCCTTTTTCTCCTTCAGTAGTGACAGTGTTTTCCCCTTACTACTTGACATGGGTTTCCCCCATGTATTAAGTAAATGTATATATGATCCATTTACTTTTAAAACTCTAACTCCATCAGGCTGTCTGTTCTCCGATATTCCTTATGGTTTGTCCACAATCTAAGCTTTGTTTCCTTCCCCTGTAGTTTTTGTCCCTCTAATTGTACTGTATAATGTCTCTGATTTAACATGCATCAATGTCTTTCACTTCAGAACCCACCCACCCCCCATTTCAGAATCAAGTACCATCCAAAAATAGGTGTACCTCCTACATTTAAAACTTAGAGAAGGTGGTTGGGGTAAGTTTTTTTTTTTTTTTTTAAACTGAATCTGCTTATGTTGGTGAGAGGCGTGAGCTTTTGAGCTGTATGGTGCTCTTCTTTAGGTCTGACCCGCGTAGCTCAATAACTTGTGTTTCTCAGCAACAGAAGTTGGACCAATACAAAATATTACCTCACCCACCTTTTCTCTCTAATAATACTTTGGGACTGACATGGCTAAAAGATGGCATACTACTAAAACTTACCAGAAGTTAGGTGTCAACAAACCAGTATAATTTCTGTTCTGTATTATTTTATTCCTTGCCAGGGTTGGAAAAAGTGTTTGCAGATGAAGAATAACACAATGATCCCAAAAGAATAGGTTTTAAATGTAAATACATTCGTGTTGTGTAGGAGTAGATGCTGCAGAATAAAAGCCTATAGATTGCAAAGGGTGACATGACTTCATAAGAAAAAAAAAGTTCAAGTCTGTCTACCCCAAAATAATATTTAAGAAGGTGTGTTAGTACCTTGATCCCACCCCCTTCATACCATTGCTGTTCTCTCCTCTGTTAAAAGTTTACAAAAACCCACTTGTTGAAGAACCATAAATTTGTTACAGTTATGAAAGCTGAAATGTTCTTGTAAGGCAACTGAGATTTTGTTTCTGAAATCTGGAATTTGTGTATCTGGAAAAAGATAGATGTTGTTTGTAGTCACCTGAAGATTGATAATCAAAGTATTTAAAAGTCTGTTGGCTGGAAATACTCTGTTTTGAGAAATTGTAATGCTAAGTGAAGATGCCACAGATTGAGTGTGTTTACTTTTTTTCTTAAAACAGCTGAGAATATGGCACTGAAACAGATTTCCAGCAACAAATGCTTTGAGGGTTTCCAGAAGGTATTTGAACATGACAGGTAAACATTGCTAAATTTTTAGCAATAGTTTAGGTTGTAAAGGGCGAATAATAGCAGTATTGTATTACTTCCAGTATTTCCATAGTCAAAAGAAAATAATATAAAATTAATATAGAATGATACTAATATCAGTGTTTAGTAGTTTCATTTTTATATTAATATTTTATCTTCAGCTTACTGGTTGCTTTATTCTACATTTTTAAACTCTTAATACTAAGCTTTGCAGAAGGCAAACATTAATAGTAAATTTACTGTCATAGAAAATATCAGTGTCCTGAGAATTGGTCTTATCACTTTGGGCTGCTGTGTTTACAGTATGGAGATAGGAACATATATTAACTTTCATGTGCATGAAGCAGTTAAGTGTTTTATTCACATGACAAAGCTTACAACAAACTGAGTCAGTAGTAGAAAAAAACTTGTAATGAGAAGAAATTACCTTTACCAGTGGATCTCAAGCAGGAGTCCAGGGCTCTCTGGGTTGTGAACATGTATCAGGGTATCCTTCAAGCATGGCTAGTATTAGACTTGCTAGAGCCTTGGCCTGAAAGCCGAAACCCCACCACATGGGGCTAAAGTCTGAGCAATGTAGCTTCAGGCAATAACCCTGCTTCTGAAGAAGCCTTAATGCTGGCTCTGGCTTTTATATGCAGAAAACCAGTTTTTGTGTCACAGGTGGAGGTTTATAGCATGCGGGGATAGGGGGAGGCTCAGAAAGAAAATGGTTGAGAACTCCTGACCTGTGCAACTATTTATAAGCATTTAGTTTTCATTTTTGGTCTCCAAGGGGAACACATTACTCATGAATCACCAATTCTTTGCTGTGAAAGAGAGACTCTTTTAGATAAATTTCACACTCCAGTTGCTTATCTGAGACTTTTCAGCCTGTTTGCTTGTGCATAAATCAGTATAATTCACATGAATTGCAGTATGCCTTAACTTCCCTGCTCTGGGAACACCTGTGGTTTGGACTTCTGCAGGGAGCACAGGAAGTGGTTCTGTGCGCTGCTGCTCCCTTCCTTCCCTCCTACAGCTTCTCTGGAAGCTTTTCCTCTGCTGCTCTCGTACAGGGATGTGAATGGCTCCAGCCTGCCCACCCCAGTTTAATCGATTAACTGGTTAAACATAATGCTGAAGTGGTTAAGTAATTAAATAGGATTTTACATCCCTGCTCCCATAGAGAGTGTGGGAGGGTGCCTGGGAGCTGGGGAGAGGAAGCAGAGCCATCTGTGTCCCTGGGAGTGCTGCATCAGGCAAGCTCCTCACCCTTCTCCTCATGCACCCTCCTTTCCGGACCCCGTGCCAGCGCCATCCATTGAGCCAAAAAATCTTTAATCTGGTATATACCCTATTTCCCAGGGTTGCCGGACTAAAGAAGTTCAAGTGTATTAATTAGGTGCTTCTTCATCTTTTGAATTATTATGTTTGCATATATGTAATCACACATACACCGCTCTTGGAAGATCTTGCATCTAAAGAAAGTAGCTTCTGAAGAAAAAATGCTTTCTACTGGCAGTTTTAACATTTAATAAAAATTGGGCAATTGATTATTCAATCAATGTGGGAGACTGAAACAACTTGACATTTGCTTCTGTATGGAATGCACTGTAAATGATGTGAGCTATCTGTATGTGTCCTTAAAATAAGTCTCTCCGATTTCACGGACGAGTTAGGTTGAGTGTTGGTATGTCTTGAATTCCAGTGCTAATTTTCAAAATATTCCCTACCAGCCAGACTGTCAGGATCTGGTTTATTTTGTATTTTGTTAATTGCAGTCATTATTACTCAGTAGCCTAATGTTGAAACAAAAAACAGGACTATAGCACTTTAAAGACTAACAAGATGTGGGTTTGTCAGTTAAATAGTGTTGTTAATCATATGTATTTTGTTGCCACAGTGTAGAGTTAAAATGCAAAATGAGGTTTGGAATCTATTTGCCACCAAAAGCAGAAATTGGGAAGTGTCCTGTGCTGTACTGGCTCTCAGGTGAGTAAGGTGAACTTCAGTATTTTTAAAACTTGCTGTTAGGTTGATGTAGGTAGCAAAACTTACAGTATCTACAAAAGAGTGAAGAAAAATTGAAATACTTCTGTGGCAGTTTTAAAATTGCATTGAACACTGCTTTTGTTTGGGTTTAAACATTGCGCTGTAATGTGGTATTGTGCTAACACATGAATCAGCCAGTTTGGAAGGACCGAGGGAGGGACAGGCTCCCAGATTATGGCTTTTAGTTTTCCTACTAGCCAATTAGGCCATCATTTCAGGTCTTCTCTCCTGAGCTCCCTCGCTCCGTCTCTCTCTCTCCTCCTACTGATCCCCCCCCCCCCCTCCCCCTCCTCTGCCTCTCACTCTCCCTTTCTCTTCTCCTCCTCCTCCTGCCTCTCTCTCCCCTGCATCTCTCCCTGCCCCCCCCCCCTTTCCTCCCGCCGTGGCGCTCGGCTGTGAGCTGCCTGCTCAGCCGGGCTGCCGTGAGGGGGGGGGGGGGGGGGGCGGTGACGTACACGGCTAGGGGGCGGGGCCATGTAAGTCACCACCCTGCCCCCCCTTCCCTTCCTGCCATGGAGGAGCCCAAAGGGCCCCTTGTGCTGCTGGCTCCCCCGGTGGCCTGGCAGAGGGGAGCAGCACTCAGTTGAGCGCCACAGCAGGAGGTGAAGGGGGGGGCAGTGACATACACGGCCCCGCCCTCTGGCCGTGTATTTTCAACACCCTGCCCCCTTCCCCTCCCGATGTGGCAGCTGGGCTGAGTGCTGCACCCCTCAGCCGGGCCCCGGCGGGGGAGGGGAATGGGGGCGGTGATGCAACACTCAGTCCAGCCGCCATGGAGGGAGGGGAAAGGGGGCGGGGCTGTGTACGTCACCGCCCTCCTTTCCCTTCTCCCGCCAGGGCCCGGCTGAGGGGCGCAGCACTCAGCGCTATGGCGGGAGGGAAAGGGGGAGCAGTGACGTACATGGCCAGGGGCATGGCTGTGTATGTCACCGCCCTCCCTTCCCCTCCTGCCGTGGTGCTGAGTGCTGCGCCCCTCAGCCAGGCCCTGGTGGGGGAGCAAGCGGCGGCAAGCGGCTGTTTGGGGTCCGCTCTCCCCATACATGGGGAGTGCGGACTCCAAATGGCCGCTTGCTGCCACTTGCTCCTCCGCTGGGGCCCAGCTGAGCGGCACAGAGCACCACGGCACAGAGCACTAACGTCTGTTAGTTCGAATTAACTTCGTAGTGTAGACATACCCTAAGAGACTTAACCCGGCGTTGCCTGAGTCTCACCATGCACCCTGTCCTGGCCAGAGGTATGAGCCTGCGCACCCCAACTGCCAGTTTTGCCCCCTGTTCTGGGCCAATGCAGGGAGAAACCAGCTGGGACAGCGGGGCCATGCAGGATGCCCTCCGTTGCTCCCTGGGCCCAACCTAGGGGCAGAGGCCGTGCCAGCTACCCTTCCAGTGCTCCCTGGACCCGGCTGGGATGTCAGCTGCTGTTGGCCACTTGCTGATACCCTCTCCTCCCTGGCCCTATGGTCATTCCTCAGCTTAACTCCCTTGTACTGGCGTCTTTCCTTTCTGTTTTATAAGAAACAATCTAAATCTGGGCACATCCCATTGTCCTGGCACAACCAAACTCTGACCTTACTTTAAATTAGGATAAGAGAAAGAAAGCATACTAAATTTGGTGGTTCTAGCTCCTTTATAGTTTAGGAGTTTTTGAACAAATGGACTCAAAGCCAGACATACATTTCTAAAATAAATAGATACCAATTTAAATAGTAGTTGTTGAAATCAATGTTTTGCAATAAATTGTAATTTTACCAGTAGGCTAATATGCAGCTATAGCAAAGCTTAATTTTGTTACTTTCGTTGTTTTTCCAATTACTCTGTATGAATTATCAAACATTAGTAGATTTATATTAGTGATGGTTGACAAAATTAATAAATGACTCAATTCAGTGCACGAGCATAAGTCACTAAAATTTAGAGGCAGATATGCTTCTACTAGCTTAGTGCAGCCCACATTGAGAGAAGCTGCTAACGGGCTGCTCCAGTTTGTTTATCCTTGGCTGGAAATGGTGAATCAGAGCCAATGGGAGCTGCCAGGCTCCATGGTTCTGGAGCCATTATCTGCTAACGGGCTGCTCTGGTGTATCTTTCTCAAAATGGGCCCCACTGTCCATTTTGAGAAACACTGCACTAACTTTAACATAACTGTAAGGGTAGAATAGGCTGGCAATGGTGCTTGACTCCTATTATAAGTGAGTGTTGCTATCATTCCAGTGCACAAATTGCAAAAGAGTGTTCACATCTAATATTGGAAGCTCTTTGTAGGTTAGAAGAAATTGTTTGAAGAGGTACCACAACTCTTATAAAATACCTAGAGTAAAATAATTAATTACAAACAAGCCACTAGTGCTAATAAGTCAAATAGTTGAAGCTATTTAATGCTTACCACAAGCGAAGATTAAAAATTACTGTTCGTGAATGGCATTGTGAAGACTCCTTAAAATATTGGTCTAAGTTATCATAGAGCAGTTCAACTTCAGTCTCACACCTGTTCTGACATAAGAAGCATGTGGATATCAGGATCCACTATGCTTATAATCATTGCTAATTAATTAAATATAGGACTATATTTGTCATTTAATATTTTCTCAAAGGACATATTACACAGTGTCTGAAAACTCTACTTATCGAAAATGAATAAGCCCTTGCTGGCTCTGTGGATGGTTCATTCAGTGACCAAACGGTCAAAATCTAACCATGGATAAAATCCCATAATCTCTAAAAGGAGTGGTGGTTGGTCCAAGTGGGAGATGAAAAATTTAGTATGTTTAAACCTTTTTTACTGTGAAAATGTAACTGAGTTTTTCCCTGGGCTGTTATACTGATATTCCTGCTTAAAACCGGAATCCCATTTTATATTTAATCTTTTCTAGTATATGTTGGAAACTGGAAAGCCAGGAGTAGTATGTAACCAGTTATTTTTACCTCTAGGATTAACTTGCACGGAACAGAACTTTATAACCAAATCTGGTTTTCATCAAGCTGCATCTGAACATGGCCTCATTGTAGTTGCACCAGATACTAGCCCACGTAAGTGTCTTCAGGTTTTTTGAGAACCTTCAGCATATAAATGTTTACTACTGATTATCCCAAATAATGGAATGATTCATGCTACTATTAAATGTATTGATGTAATTGTATCTGAATTTGGAATGTTGTTCCATCTGTTGATTCTATAGTTCATACCAAATTGCTGGATTAAAATATACTAAATCAGGGCTACTCAACATGCAGCCCGTTTGCATGCAGCCCGTGACGCCTTGAGCTGCTTCCCGGGCCACCTGCCTACCTCATCGTTGTCGGCTCTAGTGGCAGCACCTCCTCGTGAGCCGAGCTGCATTGAGACAGGCTGCGTGTGCAATAGCTGCTGGCCAGCCGGGGGGAGGAAAGGGTGGCAAGAGGCAACAGCAGAGCATGCCTGTTGTGTCGGCCAGAGTGGCAGCACCTCCCCGTGAGCGGAGCTGCATGGCACAGCACTGAGCCAGACCACATTGGCATGTGTGTGGGAGCTGCCAGGCTGGGGGGGAGCAGCGCAGCAACAGGTAGTGGCAGAACACATCTGCCAGGGTGGCAGTGCCTCCCTCCAAGCGGAGCTGTACGGCAGAACGTGCGCAGGAGGCAACAGGGGAGCGAGGCACATGGCAAGGCAGTGGCAGAGCTGGGCTGCAAGAGAGTGAGGCGGTGGTGGAGCCAGGCAGCGAGGCCAGAGTGAGAGAGGTCTGCGCTGGGGCTTGGGTAGGGTTATACATCTGGTTTTTCTTGGACATGTCCTTGTTTTCACATGTTAAATCACCATCCGGACGGATATTTTAGAAGGTAAAAAATGTCCAGGATTTTTTGCCCTGCAAAGGAGATCGGGGAGGGGGCAGCGGCACGTGCCTTCAATATAATGTTCAGAGCTGCACACCCGGACCATTCATAGCTGCTCTGCACACAGGCTGCAGCGCCTGGAGGGAAAAGAGCATGGCTCTGGTTTTGACCCAGGGCATTGCCCTTCTCCCCGGTAATGTCCCCGGCTCTGGGGAGGGGACGGGCATTGGAGCAGAGGACTGGGAGGTACCTGGCTCTGTGGGAGGGGAGGAGCATTGGGTTTGAGCAGGAGGGCTGGAGGGTGCCTGGCTCTGGGAGACGGGTGGGTGCACTGGGTTAGAGCAGGGAGCTGGGCATTAAAACTTCTGGCTTCTTTCCTTTCCTGTATGTGGGCAGTGGGTCTGTTGGTTAGATTTGGGGGTTCCAGTCTCTGCTCTGTGGGAGTTGGTACTTGGTGGGGCAGGCAGGGGAAAGGAAGGGATTCTGGGAAGCAGGATTCCTGGGTTCCTTTTCTAGCCATGTCACATTCTCCCCTCGGTGCCTTTAACTTCACATTGATTGTACTTGTATTTCAGTAAATATTGTATTGGCAGTTTTTGTTTGATTTGTTAAAATTGTGAAGCCAAAACAAAAAAGTTGTCAATATAATGGTTTTCTGTGGATATGCGTTTTAGTAGTTAAATTCCTGGACTGTCATTGCTTATTAAAAGTGCTGTCATATGGGTGGAAATTGGGCAAATATTGCATTTTATTAATATAAGCAGAACTGACTTAAATGGGGCCTGTGTGTTGTGAAGTCTTGCCTTAATTTTTGGATTTATGCTCTTCGATGTGAAATAAGCTATTTGCATATATTTGCATATCTATATCTACATATCTATATATATATGCAACTGCTCTTAAGTTGCTGCCCTCCGCATATACTTTGGGTATGATTGTGGCCCCTGGGGCTTCCAAAGTTGAGTAGCCCTGCACTAAATGAATTGTAACTTTAGAACTCCATTATTAAAACTATGTTAATAAAAGTGCCCTAAAATTAAGGTGAGGGGGCAGTTCAGCTCATACATTGACAATGTCAGACTCTTGTCTCCCTGCCCCCCATTTTTTTCAGGTTCTCTGGTCTCAGGCTTACACTCAACATGGCACCCATGTGTAGGTCCTGATACTCAGACTGAGGCTGGAGACCTGCAAGTGCCTCTTTTAGGGATGTCAGTGTGTAGTCCACTACATGATTAACTGATAAGCCTTGGCTTATCAGTTACTCTTAGTGACTACACACACTCCCCATTTAATAGGATGGCAAAAAGTCACTTTTGTAATTCTGATTTGCATAAACAAAGGCATGTTATCAAGAAAGAAAGTAGTAGTCCCTATGTTAATGGCATCTTAAATACTACATTCAGTACTCAGGGGACCAAATTCAGTGATTAATCCTGGTCACATCCCACCTGAGGTATATTGCACATATGCTAAGAAGAAGAGTTCTGGGACCATTATTGTCAAATCATCGGCAAACTGAAGAGGGATAAGGAATGGATGGATGGATGGACTGTATTTATGGGAGACATAAAAATCAAATACTGACATTATAGTCTTGGTGAAGGAGCATATGTCCGCAATTATTCAAAAGAGGAAGGACTTAAGTTTTATAAGAGGTTATAATTGACATGAAACAAAGAAGAGATGAATTTAATATTAATTTACAGAAGATATTTCTGATGGCAAGACTTAGTAGACTGGGAATCTCCCAGGGAAAGAAGTGGAACATGTAATTTGAATAAGTCAAAAGTAGACTGGACAAAATATACAAAAGTATTTAGTAGCATAGGGTGTCTTGTACTTGGCAAGAGAATAGACTGCATTTTCTGTTTTGAATATGTCCCTGGACTTATTTGATAAAAAATTCACAGTTTAGACAGTAAAAATCAGTCAAGTTAATAGCTGACTGTAAATGAGACTAGTTTTGATAGTTTAAAAAAATTAATGTGTGATTTAAAAATGCTTTTTATACACACACACACACACACACACACACACACATACAACTCTTGATAAATCTGTGTACAACATTTCTGTATTTATCTGAAACCTTTTTGAAAAGGATTTAAAGGATGAAGAAAAGTGAAAACTTCAACACTTTGCATCAAACATCTGATAAAGATGGGACAATAAATACATATTTTCATGGTAGGTGGCTGCAATATTGAAGGAGAAGATGAAAGCTGGGATTTCGGCACAGGTGCTGGATTCTATGTAGATGCCACTGAAGAACCATGGAAAACCAACTATAGAATGTACTCATACATAAAGGATGAGGTGACTTTTTCCCAATGAAATTAATTATGCTAAATGTGTTAAATTCAATCTCATTGTTTTGTCTTGATTAGAAGGACTGATCTCTTTTTAATTGGACTGTGGTAGTGAAATGGCTGCTTATCATACATATCAAAGTTGAACCATTTTCATTAGTTAGATGTCATCAAATTCAAAATAGAATGCTTGAGCAAAGCTATTAAGATGAATAACAAGACACAGAAGTCTG
This sequence comes from Pelodiscus sinensis, assembly GCF_052426305.1. Classification (NCBI taxonomy): domain Eukaryota; kingdom Metazoa; phylum Chordata; order Testudines; family Trionychidae; genus Pelodiscus; species Pelodiscus sinensis. The sequence goes on along the minus strand of NC_143052.1, from coordinate 292,926,263 downwards.
TTAATTTGCAGCATGCCTGGTTCAGATTAAAAACTAATGTTGACTGGAACATGAAATACAAAAGCTGCACCAGAACAAGTTGTCATTCTGCTGATTTTTGTGAGAACATATTTAAGGATTTAGCTGCTCCAGGTAGGCTCCTCCTGCCTCAGCCCTGATCCCTCAAAGCCAGAGCCCACTCTTACAGCCCAAAGCTCTCATCCTCAGCCCCAACCTGGAGCCCATATGCCAGTCAAATTAGGTTGGGTCACAGGCATCAATGATTCACTTCTACTGGGTCATGATAAAAAAGAGTTTGAAAACCACTGGTTTACAAGATGTTAATTGGCTAGACATATTACTGCAATACATTCATGTAAATGTGCATGTATTACAAGTCTGTGACCCAACCTAATTTGACTGGCATATGGGCTCCAGGTTGGGGCTGGGGATGAGAGCTTTGGGCTGTAAGAGTGGGCTCTGGCTTTGAGGGGTCAGGGCTGAGGCAGGAGGAGCCTACCTGGAGCAGCTCCTGGTCAGCGGTGCAGTGGGGGTGCTAAGGCAGGCTTCCAGCCTCTCCTGGCACTGCAGACCTTGCTGTGCCCCAGAAGCAGGTTCCAGCCAATGGGAGTATGGAGCTAGTGCTCAGCGAAGAGGCAGTGTGCAGAACCCTCTGTGTTATTCTCTGACCCTTCCCCCCCCCCCAACTAAGAGCTGGGCCTGCATCGCAGCCCACAGCGCAGGACAGGCAGGTAGCCTGCTTTAGCACTTCCGCTTGTCACCTGATTCCCCTTGTAACAAGAAGACCCAGTGCCTGATATTCCACGACTCAGTAGTGGTTTATGACCCATAGTTTGAAAATCACTGTTATAGACCATGAGATTATTGCAGTGTCAGATGTTTGAAATGTTTCCTTTTAATAGTGGTATTCAAAAGTTGACAGTTTTCAGACTGTCACCTCAACTGTTGAATTAAATACAAGTACCAAAGAAACATGTGGGCTGTGTCTACACTGGGCCACTTATTCCGGAAAAGCATCCGCTTTTCCGGAATAACTTGCCAGCTGTCTACACTGGCCGCTTGCTTTTCCGGAAAAGCAATGGCGATCTACTGTAAAATTGTCAGTGTTTTTCCGGAAAAACTATGCTGCTCCCGTTCGGGCAAAAGTCCTTTTCCGGAAAAACTATTCCAGAAAAGGGCCAGTGTAGACAGCACAGTAGTCTTTTCCGCAAAAAAGCCCCGATCGCGAAAATGACGATTGGGGCTTTTTTCTGGAAAAGCGCGTCTATATTAGCCATGGACACTTTTCTGGAAAAAGTGCTTTTCCGGAAAAGCATCCTGCCAATGTAGACGTGCTTTTTCCGGAAATACTTATAATGGAAAACTGTTCCGTTTTAAGCATTTCCGGAAAAGGGTGCCAGTGTAGACGTAGCCGTGCAGGTTCAACCTCTCTAGCCCAGCACACTCTGGTCTGGCAACATCCAAGGTCTGGCATGAGTTTAGTTAGCTGGATGCCCACTTGCCATGGGCTTGGCCAACTTTCTCATGATCCCATAAAGTTTGTTTATAGCCACCTGTCCTGGGTCTGTGTTCTGTGCTGTTGTTCAGTTCTGATTTACCCCGAAATATCTATTAAAACCCCACTAATCAGTGGAAGTGCTGCTAGACAATACTGACCTCTGTGATTCTGCAAATTCTCTGGTTTGGCACCAGTTAGGTCCCCAGGGTACCAGACTGGAGAGGTTCAACCTGTACTTCTAATCTGTTGGTTTTTTCTGAATTAAAACGCAACAGTAAATTACGTTAATTTGCATGACTCTCAAAGTCCAAATTTATTAGTCTTTTTTTGTCACACTTAATTTTTTCAGCTGCCTAAATTAATAAAAGCCAATTTTCCAGCTGACTCAGAAAGGATGTCTATTTTTGGGCACTCAATGGGAGGCCATGGAGCTCTTATCCTTGCTTTGAAGAATCCTGGAAAATACAAAGTAAGATGCTACATTTTATTCAGTCTTCTAGAGAAAAACAGTAAAAAAATCAAATTAAAGTTAAACTCTATTTTTACAACCTGCACGATAATAAATATCTTTAATGTTAATCTAACTTTAGCCTACTGGTAGTTGGTACTACAGAATTTAAAAAGTTAAAAATTGAGTTAAATCTCTTTTCCAGTGGAGACTATAAAAAAGTCATATTGCTGTTCTATCCAGACTATTGTAGTTAAGCAGTAGCAATTTCACATGGATGTAGTGTACCTGTGGCATCACATAGAATGGATTTCCATCTTAAACAGTACTTTGCAAGTCATCTTTCTTCATCATGAGAGAGTATGGGAGAATTTGGACTTTTTAAATCCCTCAAAAATCACATCTTCCAATCTCATTTTTGACTGGTCTCATTAGGTATGAGAAATCCCATTTAATTAGTTAACTGGTTGAATGTTATGTTTAACCGGTTACGCATTTAAATAGGGGCTGGAGGGGGGGGGGCACAGCGCCTTCCCCCCAACCCTGCTGTGAGCAGTGGGAGGCGGGGCAGCTGCTCTGGTCTCTGCCAGTTAACTGGTTAACTAGTCACATCCCTAGCCTCTTGCTCTACTTCCTTTTACCTCAGCTCTGTAAATCTTTTACAGAAATATTCCTTTTTCGGCCCCTTGGACAGGACTCCATCGTTGCAGTCCCTGTTTGCATTTGGGCATGACTGCAGCTTGCCAGAATCATCCAAGTTTCTCCTCATTTGTGACAAAGTCAAACCAATAGCTGTTAAGAATACACCATAACGGCCTTCCAAGGGAAGTAGTGGGGGCAAAAGATCTATCTGGTTTCAAGATTAAACTAGATGGGTTTATGAAGGGGATGGTTTGATGAGATAACATGATCTTGGTAACTAATTGACCATTCATTATCAGTGGGAAATAGGTCAATGGAGGGATGATAGGAGTTACTATAGAGAACTTTCCGGGTGTCTGGCTGATGAGTCTTGCCCACGTGCTCAGGGTTTAGCTGATCGCCATATTTGGGGTCGGGAAGGAATTTTCCTCCAGGTTAGATTGGCAGAGGCCCTGGAGGTTTTTCGCCTTCCTCTGTAGCATGGGGCACAGATCACAGCTGAAGGACTCTCTGCATGTTGGGGTCTTCAAAGTATTTGAGGGCTTCAATATCTGAGATATAGGTGAGAGGATTATTCTAGGAGGGGTGGGTGAGATTCTGTGGCCTGCGCTGTGCAGGGGGTCAGACTAGATGATCATAATGGTCCCTTCTGACCTTAAAGTCTATGAGTCTATGAGATATGGAAAACTGTTTAGTTTTCTGTCCTCAGCTGTTTTAATGATTTTGTTTCTGCTCTGTATTACAGGGTAGTCTCACCACCACATTGAAAACTCATATCTTAGTAGTCACACATGTATCATGTCATCCAAAGTCCTTTGAGAAGCACGTGTGAGAGTCAGTGTTTGCGGGGAGCCAGCTTTTAAGCAGGCTCACCACAAGCACTGGCTCTCATGGAGCCACCTACCCACGTTAACCAAAGAAAAAAAACAACCCAAAACAAAATGCTTTTTAACATCCCTACTATTGGAGGAATTTTATCATGGTGTATATAATTGTGTGGGGTCGATGGTAGCATTGGACTGAGACGCAGGAGTACTCAAGGGTTGGATTCTTTTTATTTCTAATGGATTATGTAATGACAAAGCTGATGTAGGCCTATGTACAAGATGCGGAATTTAAAAATTCATCTTTAGAGGATGTTATTTTTCTCCCCCATGTGACCTTTTTCCTGTTGCTATGCAGGATCATGCCTGCTCAATTAGTGCTTCAGTAACTGATCTCTACATTTAGAACCAGGAAGCAAAAAACCATAACTCATGTGTGCAAAGGTCACAGTGGTTAGTTCATACATCAACAGAATAAATTAGAATAAAATTCACAGTGGTACAGATTAGCTGTAGTTAACACTAAAATACTACATCTCAATTTATCCTCTTCTTACTCTTAATTCAAACCAGGATAAAACAATCAATCTTAAATATATTTAATTTAAAAATGATTCAAATAATGAGGAAGAGAATTGCTATGTCACAACCCTGATCTATAACATTTCCCTTAAACACAAATTTTGAAACCATGGCAAAAGGACAATTTAAGGAAGATACGACATCTCCACTCAGAAAAATTACTAACCTTTCTTACTACTAAACTATTTCTGTCTTTTGTTAACAAAAAATTAAATTTCACAGTGTGAGATCTTGAGAAGAAAGATTTCTTTGCAAAAGCTAATTAGGGAGAAATTCCAGAGCTATTTTAAAGCCTTAGAACTGTAAGATTAAAAAAAAAAAAAGGTTTGAAAAGTAACTATATACGTTCATGGAAGTTAGGTCTCTCAATGGCCGTTAGCCAGGATGGGCGGGGATGAAAATCATGCTCTGAAGAATCCCTAATCTCTGCCAGAAGCTGGGAATGGGCAATGGGATGGATCACTTGATTACCTACTCTGCTCTTTCCCTGTAGCTCCTGCCATTGGCCACTGTTGGAAGACAGGATACTGGGCTAGATAGACCATTGGTCTGACCCTGTATGGTTGTGTAAGATTGTTTAAAAATGTCTGAAAGTTTGTTCTGAGTTAATTCCCAATTCTGTCCCTGCATTGTAATTTGCATTTTTAAACTCTTCTTTCTTCCTCGACATCTTCAATAAATGCGCCCATTTTAGGGCTTTAGAGATTTCAAAATTCGAAGTAACCCCTTGCATTTTTGGTTAGCAAATCATTTAGAACACTATTGTTAGTTGAGTGCCATTAGTTTCAAGATAGGAGAGGTGGAAGAGCTCGTTGTCCCTTGTCCCTTTTGTTGTCTCTGGGCATTTATTTGTGGGTTGTGTTCCTCTATGCATAACGAAGTGGGGTGGGGGATATTCAGATTGTTACAGGGCAGAGACTGACTGCTACCTAATGGTGAGACTAGTGCAGTTGTTCCCCAGTGTGCTAAAATTGTAACATTAGGTAGGACAACTTTTGAACATGCTATCTGCTCACATCTTGCTTATCAAAATGACATTTCTTAATGCTTGTGTTTTCTAAACAGTCTGTATCCGCATTTGCTCCTATCTGCAATCCAGTTCAGTGTCCATGGGGGAAGAAAGCCTTTGGTGGCTATCTGGGATCAGACCTAACTCAATGGGAGGTATGTGTTGGAGAGTCCCGTCCTTTAATGAACCGTAAAAATGATTGTGACTGCACTGTGCAGTAGGGAAGCAGAACATGAAATGATAATGTATCGTTCAAACAGAAGTCATCCCAACAGCAAACACTGAACCCTGCTGCACAATAATTGTGTAGTTACTGATCACCATGATACTTCTGGCTCTGTACAAAAGCCGTATTTTAATGGGAGGCTGCTCTTACCACATACAGTAAGTTCTCTCTTCACTTCTGAAGATCTTAAACTGTGAGATAAGTAGGAATATGAGCAAGCTGTGGCTTTCTGGAAACCTTAAACTGATGCAAATCTAATCCCCCTTTTAGTGGGATGAAAAGCACTGCAGGCACCGCTTACAGTGTGTACACTGCAAGTGAAGGTGTTGTCATAACATGGATAGGCTAACTTTAGTTGAGTTAGCACATCTGACCATAGCAGTGTAGACGTGGTGGCCTGGACATCAGCCCGGGCTAGCAATCAGAATACATATGTAGGCCAGTGATTCTCAAACATTTTGGGCTCCGGAGCCATTTACGTATGTAAAAATTTATGCGGCACCGCAGCGGTCCACTTATGTGCAGAGCCCCAGTGGTCCACTGATTGTATGTATTGTACCTATCGATGTTTCCAGTATGTCAACCTCGCGGAGCCCCTGGAGATGTCTCGCGGGACCCCTGGGCCTCCCCGGAGCACAGCTTGAGAAGCACTGACCTAGGCTAACTGAAAGGCTTATATGCTGACTGCTCACCCATGCGATAAGGATGTAAGCAACTAGTTGAAAACCTGATAAGCATTATCGGGTAGTCGAATAGGAACTCAACTAGTCGCTTTCCCCCTCTTGCTGCTTCTATCAGAGAGAGGCAGCCACGGGGGGAGCAGGAGCCGGTGCTGGGAGGAGCCGTCTTAAAAGCTGGTTCCCACCAGCGCTGTCTTTGTGGGGGGCGGAGAGCAGTGGGGAAATGGCACAAGCGGAGATTGAAACAGTCCCGGTCACGCCGGTCCCGGCTAGTGCTCCTCTGCCATTGAAATGTACAATAGCCGCCTGCAACAGCTTGTACATTTCAAAGGGAGAGGCGCAGCAGGATAGCGAGCACTCTCCTTATCGACTAATCAAAATTTAACATCCCTACCATGCTACCACATCTAGCTAAACTAAAGCAGTCAGACTGCGCTGACCTTAGCTACAGTCAGACATTAACTTACAGTCTGCATATCCAGATTGTAGATTTCTGTATTTTCTGTGCACAGAGCAATTGTTTCTCTCAGTAAGTGAGTCTGAATTCTGTTGGGACAGGCTGACAAAACCTTTGGTGGTTTGATCATGATTCAATGCTATGGGCAGTGATTCCAAAATAACAGAGTTAGAGTCCATGTGAGAGAGAGATAGGGTATTGGCCTTAGAACCCTACTTTGAATTAAAAAAAATCAATAATTCACATTCAACATACTCTATAGTTTGGATAGCCTTTTATTATTTTTACTTTGTGTAAATATTGGACACCAGTTTGTTGCATTGTATGTCCCTATCCTTTACTGAACAATTATTCTAACCTAGTTGTTCCTGTATTTAGTTAAGTGAAAAACCACATTCTTCAACAGTGTGTTACACTTTTAATTCATTTTATTTCTACAGGCATATGATGCTACCCATCTTGTGAAGTCTTATCCAGATTCCCATCTTGACATCTTAATTGATCAGGGCAAAGATGACCAGTTCCTATCAGCAGGGCAGTTACTGCCTGACAACTTTATTGCTGCCTGCACAGAGCGGAAAATCCCAGTAGTCTTTAGATTGCAACAGGCAAGTACCAAAATGTAGCTTTTTTCCTCTGTTTGATGCATTCTTCCCATATCTACTGGATTGACTCTGGCTAGCTGCTCCAGCTTTTAGGCACACAGACAGTCCCAGTCCTGAAATAAACAAGACAGGCAAAGACTGAAGGGCTACAGAGAAGTCAAGTGATTTGCCCTAGGTCACACATCAGGTCATTGGCAGGGGACAGATGTTCTCCTGATTCAGTGCAGTGACCTATCCCCTAAACCCAACTGATTTAATTACATTTAACCACTCCAGGGGCAGCTGACTTTTAGCTTAAACATTACAGGGTGTTCAGAGTGCAATTCAACCTACTGGCAACAGGCTCATGAGGGAAAATACATCCATTTTGTTCAAGATAAGTATCTGGCTCTGTTTTTAATGTGATATTACAGTAACTTATTACAAGAACATTTTCATCACAAATCCTTTTTCTGATTTCGCATCTGTATACATTTGAACAACTTGCGAGCAGGAATTTGTTACCCAAAAATTCCCACTGGAGATCACTCAGGGTTTCACTAGTATGGAATTAATACTCCACTATATGGTTAAACTAAAGAGGATTTATTGATTGAGGAATTAATATTCCACTATATGGTTAAACTAAAGAGGATAGAGCTGCCACTAAAGATTTAAACTAAAGGGGAACCGACGCTCGCTCTCTCTCACAAACACACACACACACACACACACACACACACACACACACACACACACACACACACACACATACCTTCATTCATTCACACACATTCATTCCTGCCCTCAGGCACTCACACACTTACATAGGCATATGGGTTGCAGAAGGAGCCAAGGCATGTAGATTCCGGAGGGTCTGTCTGCTAGTCGTGGCTGGGGAGCTGGTCGGAAAAGAAAGAGAGCTTCTGGCTGCAGAAAGAAGTTTCTCAAAGAGCTTCTACCATGTGTTCTCTTCTTTTATTGCCTCTCTACAACTCCTGTGACTCATCCACATTCGTCTCCAGGGAGCATGCCCAGACTTCCCTTGATCCAGCAGAGCAGCAGTCTCTCTTTGATTGGTTTGATGACTTTTCACCTGGTTCCCTGTGCTCAGCCTTGCAGTTTCTAATCCCAAACACACAATTGTCTCCACTCACACCTTCATATCTCAGGGGAGAATGCAGTTTAGAGCAAGTTACAAGCGGAATGGATGAAAGTTGCAAGGTTTAAAAAAGATTACGAGTTGCAGAGTTTAAAAGGCAGTACAGCTGAAACAATTACAAAGCTTCAGAGAATCATTTACAAATCATCAGTAAAGAAGTGATTTAGAAGTCAACTGTCCTTTCCCGCCCTCCCCCAACCCCCCAAGCAATGCAATCAGCAAGAGGTTTTTGTCAGTCCCTAAGTAATGTGTTGGCAGGACCTTCAGTTTAGAGTATTTCCAGAAAATCCTTGTGTAAAATCAAGTAATAGCTCAGGAGGAGGCTTTATGCAACAGAAGTGGAGAACTGTTTACGTGGTACATGGTTAGCCTTGGCTAACAGAATTAGTTGGGAGGCAAAGAAAGAGCCCCCCCCCCTTTCCTGTAGCATTAAGGCACAAAATAGCACTAGCCTGAAATTCTTCAGGGTGTTTGAAGTGACTCTGTCCTGTCTGCCATGTCCTCTCACAACAGCTCCTGCCCACTTAACAGGGTTTTTTTTTTAACTACTTCTCCTCCCTCTCTTTTTGGAGTATGCCCATCTTCATCTGGATGTACTAGGGCAGTCTAATACCTAGCCAGTACATGTTGCCTCTTGGGCCATGCATAAATCTGAAACAAATAACCTCCTTACTCCCTTTTTAAAATGAGTAGATAGGCATTGAATGAGTTGTCACTAACAATACTCAAACATACAGCATTACAGTACCTTTTCATTGAGTACCTTCAGTTGTTGAATCTGCTTTTCTCTTTGCTAGGGCTATGATCACAGCTACTTCTTCATCGCTACATTTGTTAATGATCACATCCGGCACCATGCAAAATACCTTAATGCTTGAACCTCAGGCATTTCCTCTTTCCAGGACAAGACAGTACGTACACACATGGAAATAAAAATCACTTGCTGAATAGCGCCTATTAAAATTGAGTCATACTGATTGTACTGCTACAAAATCCTTTCATTCTGCGTACTTCAAAATAAATATTTTTGAAGCTGCTTGTCTGCTTTGAAAGTTGTTTAACCCTATTGGGAAAAGCTTCCTGAGGTTCAGAACTGAATGAGGTATTTGGCCAGCTCGCATGTTCTAACACTGTTTCTCAACCAGTGGTGCGAGTATCCTTAGGGGGTAGCTAAAACAAAAGACAGAACTATGCAGCACTTTAAAGACTAACAAGATGGTTTATTAGGTGATGAGCGTTGGTAAAAAATTGTCTGGGATGTTTCCCTGCAAAGGGGAGTGGGGAGAGAGCAGTGGCATTAACTTGTCAAAACTGAACATTTGGAGTTGCATGCCCAGCTGTTTACAGCCACTCTGCGCACATGCCTGAGCACCTGGCGGGAAAAGAGTGTGGCTGCAGCAGCGGCTCTGGTGAGACCCAGGGCAGTTCCAAGTTGGTGGGAGAAAAAATACCAATCACTTCCACAGCCACCTCGCCTGGTTCATTTCTTCTCCGGTAGCCTCCCTGGGGTGCTGCAGCAGGGAGGGTGGCTGAACCTGGAAATGCACGTTCCCACCAGCAGCTCAGTACACCACATCCTCCATCGCCCCTTCCCCATGGCACTGCGGAGAGGAGCTAAAAGGCAGTGAAGCAGCACAAACTTTGATCCAAAGGACCCCCCCTCTCCCCAGCATCAGCAGCATAGCGAGGGGGACACGGGCAATTGCCCCCAGGTGCCATGGTGGGAGGGGGGCACCAGGCTGGGGTGGTAGAGCACAGTCCCACTGGCGAGCCTGGCACTAGTAGGTCACTTGCTTCCTACAGCTAAGCTGCAGCGGCAGGTTACCATACATCCAAGCTGCGTCTATACTGGCATGATTTTGCGCAAATACTTTTAATGGAAAGGTTTTTCTGTTAAGAGTATTTGCGCAAGAGAGCCTCTACACTGGCATGTGCCTTTGCACAAAAGATTTGCTTTTGTGCAAAAGCATCCGTGCCAGTGTAGAGGCTCTCTTGCACAAGAAAGCTCTGATGGCCATTTTAGCCATTGGGCTTTCTCGTGCAAGAAACTAACGTGGCTGTCTACACTGGCCCTCTTGTGCAAGCATACTTGCGCAAGAGGGCTTATCCCTGAGCGGGAGCGTTGGAGTATTTGCGCAAGAACCACTGATTTTGTGCATTACAAAGGCAGTGTTCTTGCGCAAATATTTGTGGTCAATGTAGACTGGCGGTAAGATTTTTCTGCAAAAGTGGCTACTTTTGCGCAAAATCATGCCAGTCTAGACACAGCCCCAGTGTCTGGCTTTGGGGGAGGGGAGGGGCATAAGGTTAGAGCAGGGGGTGTGGGGCTGGGGATGCCTGGATCTGGGGGAACTCAAAATTTTTTTTTAAAAGGGGAACTTTATAAAAAAAAGTTTAAGAAACACTGTTCCAACAGAAGATCTCAACCCTGTATTGCTGCTGTGTGCCATGTTGTAGGACAGTGTTTCTCAACCAGTGGTAGGAGTACCCTTGGGGTACTCGAGAGATGTCTGGGGGGCACATCAACAATTGAAATTTGGAGAAAACTGAATTTTTGTTGCAAGTTTTACAGCACTTTTGTACTTTTTACACCCAAAAATTTCATTGCTGGCCCAACTACAATTAAGTTGTTTAAGCACGTGTTGCAATGGTAGAAAATGTTTGTGTGTCTGAAAACTGTAGGTACTGAGGGTACTTATAATTTTTTTTTAAAAGGAGGTACTTTATAAAAAAAGGTTGAGAAACACTGTTGTAGGACACCTGTGATGGTGTGGTGACAATTATCAACTGTGTAAATATGTAAAACATCTCTTCGTTCATTCTGAAATAGCCATGTAACTTAGCAACATCTGGTGCAGTGATTATTGCATAGAGTTTGAAGTGTTTTATAGCCTGGCAGATTATCTGTTGGGTATTATTTCTACCCTTATGGGGATGGGAGACAGGACTCTCCAGCCCTTTACTCCTGCCACTAGCTGTATGTATTGCAGAGGTAATTTGCACAGCCTCCTCACTGCAGTTTACTTTGCTGTACAAAAGGAATGGTAGCTCTGCTGCCATGGAACTTTGCAAACTATTAATTTATCCTCATTTGAAATTTGTATGATGCTCATCTCACCAAGAGCAAAGTAAATTTTTCAGTGGAAGCTAGAGAGCTTCTACTCAGAATATGCCATTCACAGGGCATTTCCTTGACAACCTATACATGTAACTAAGCAGAAACCATTTTAACTAAAATACACAATTCCTACCGGCATCTCAGACATTTATCATTCTACAGTAACAAGTGACAGGCATGTGGGTGCTATAAAGTATTGAAAGCAGGTGTGAAAAGTTGTTGCATTTCCTTTGAAGTTAAACTTAAAATTTTACTCCCTGTATTTTCTTTCAAATATTACATCATTGATGTATCTTAAATATATTATTAAACAGGGTCATTTAGCAATGGTAGGCAGAGTGGTATGTTGTGATAAAACACAGCTCACCACCAGCCTCTGAGAAAACAGGCTCATACTTGTTGCATGTACAAGATCTATTTTTAAAATTTCCCTCTGAGGCCCTTTTCTACGAGCAATTGTTTCAGAGAGCACCACAGAGAGGTGATTTAAGAAAATTAACTGAAAGAAGCTTCAATAAGACAAGTCCCAGCTCAATAAAATGCATTTGCTCCTTTGACTACCAACAGAAGTCACTGGAAGGCTGATTTTAGGAAACTAGATCCCTCTCATGGCAACTGCAACTGTAACACTATTTTTCACACCAACTTTCTTTCTTCCTGCCAAGATTTGCTGACCTTGCAGTAACTGACATGACAACTGGCACTGTAGCAGAATCTCTGCCATTTGTGATGCTATCACCTCATGGAGCAGAAAAACAGAATGGGGCCTGTGAGTTGTGTAGTCTTGCCTAATCTTTGTATGAAAGCTATTTGCATATATATGCAACCACACTTAAGTGGTGGCTCACGGCATGTGCTGTCAGTATCATTGTGGCCCCCCAGGGCTTCCAAAGTTAAGTAGCCCTGACTTAGACACAGGGATTACTACCACAATCAAGGGTATTAGTCATGGTAGTTAGAGCCTCAGGCCTCGGATTGTAAAGCCTTCAGGAAAGAGACCTTTCTTCTCAGCTGTAAAGAGCAACAAGTTAAAGTATATACCCCTGTAGAGGTTATTTTAATGCTGAGGAAAACAGGTACAATTATTTCCTTACCAAACCTTACTTTCTAGGGACTAGTTGCAGGTCTGTAAAATGATCAGATAAGTTTCTGCCTTTAATCCCACATTAGAGAGAGGTTCCTGATTTTTTTCCCCCTTTCTTCCAGTAGTTATGTCACCCCACAGCTCTACTGTCCCAAATCGTGGGCAAATAGACTAGAAACTGAAGCAGGATCATAATATAATCCAGTGAAGTTGCAGACTGATTTAAGCAGAGAAGATATCTACATAGATTTTACTGTTGTCTCAGCACAGAATGCATCAAAGGAAGCTTTTCCAGTGAAATACAGCTGGGCCAGAAGAACACACCCATAACAACCCAAACACTGCAACTGTCTATTTGCATGGTGGTTTCTAGCAACTTGTCTGGAAAAACAGAAGTCTGTAAGATCAAAGGACCTTCAGTTAGCTCTCGTTGGTTTCCAAAAAAGGCAGTATTGCTCCTTTTATTTGCTTCTGATTTCCTTCAACAGCTATAGACTGATGGTCTCATACCTGAGAATTTGTACAATCAGTAAATGAATACAAATAAAATGGCTTAATTGCAGCTAGAGTAAGGTTTGCACTATATACACAATGTTAATTGTTTATGGTATTGACAGGAGGCCATGCAGTTTTTATTGCACATATAAAGAGTGTACAAAGATTCATGAAGACTCTTTTTAGCCATACAGGTTAAGACTGAATAAAAAAGCTGTGTTACAAAATATTTAGAGCTATTTACAGTCAACTTTAAGCAAATATTGAAAGTCTCTATTAGGAGAAAAACAAATTTTAATTATGAAAAACAGGATTTGTCAAAATAATAATTACAATGCTTCATGTTGCGTATATACATTGTAACAAAAAAATACTCAGGAACTAGCATTTTACCCTCAATGCAGCAATCAATATTCCTATGTAAATAGTCAATTTCTGAATGCTTTCAAAGTTTGATACACTGAGTTGAAAACCTATTTTCTTTATATTGTTCGTGCTATTTGACAAAACAGATTTTTGTGCAGTTCTGTAAAATATTAAAATGTTTACATTTAGTGTTAAAGTGCACAATTACATTGTATAGGGAACCATATGCTAGCTGCCAATCAAAATTTCAATGCAAGTCAATGTTCCTGCTATAGAACAAGTGCTTTTGTTTTGGTTGAAATAACTGACTATTCCATCCATATTTTATATATCATTATATTGTGCCTGAGTTTACGTTTTTCCCTAGCAGATTGTTATTGATTGTGTGCCATAATCTGTGATGTTAAAATCGCAGAGTCTGGATTCAAACACTGTACATATTCAGGATTAAAAATATAATTAATTGGAATACTGGTCATTTTTAAAATGCAGTGTCTTTCTGTGAGAACACTCATATAACTCTGCCTTGAATATGCAATATTGTGACAAGTGTACACATTCTTTTAAACTGATTGTTATTTCTCTTCATAGCCATTTTTATTATTCAGTTCACCCTCTATCTTGTCTCACTTTTGCTGTAATGCGTTTCTGACTCTCCCTTCTTAAATGTTACATGGACCCCTAACAGCCATCCTTTTTACCACATGCAACTTCCCTGTCTTGTTTGCCTAAATTACTTATACCACTGGATCTCCACACAAAAGAAAATGGATGTTCCTAAGACTGTGCTAGAACTTTTCTACCAAAAATATTGGTCTGATAATGACTGAACAATAAATTAAGAGTTTTAAAACCTCCTTTTGATATTAAAAGGAACAAAAAAATCTTTAATTCTTACTGCTGAACTGAGACAAGGGGTCTGTCTGATCCTGCAAATACTCATTACAGAGCAGTGTGCATAGTAATATGAGAAATACCACGGAAGTTCATTAATTGCAAGAGACCACTCACAGTGGTAAGCACTGCAGCCTACAGTACGTATTTGGAGTATCAGGCTTTTGCAATTGCAATGAAATTATATTTTCTTGACAGAACCTCTTTTTTAAAAAAGCAAACATTTTTGACTATGTAGTCAATGTTCTTTTTTCCCACCTTTCTTGTGCTATTTTTTATTTCTTCCATAGTGCTGTATCCTTTTAAAATTACTCAAGTTACAGTGCAAAATTATATTTCAAGACATGTGATGCTAATGCACATCACTTATTTGTTGTAATAAAAGTTTAATGTCTTGTGCATAGTAAAATAAGTATCAATCAAAAATATTTGTTCACATTTATGTTTTCAAGTTTAATCTTTCCTTTTTTTAATAATAGCTATATACAAATAAAAAGGTGTGCTTCTCTTTAGTTCAACCAATTTCATCTAATGGTGGGGGGAGTGGTGCTGGAATGTTAGACACTAACTGGAATGCAGACAAACTATACCAATCTTCCACAAACCCAAATACAAAGAATGTCATCCCAGCTTAACGTTCTTTTCATTAAAGCACCTATTTTTTATTGTTTATCATACATATTAGAAAATATGAATATGGATACCTAGAATTACTGCACACCAAGTAGAATAAAAATAACTAAATATTTATATTAAAATAAAGTGTTTAACCACAAAAAAGCAGTAATAAAATACAGTTTCCTAATTTACATTTTGCATCCAAAGGATGAATAACAACTCACTAATAAATAATATTTATATAAATATTTTAAGTCTGAATATTTTTAAAAGGCAATGACCTGAAGCAACTGCAGAAAAACAAACATGGTAAAATTCAGTTTTTTTTTTTTAAATTAAGATGCTCTTGGCTTTAACAAGATGAACATATTTTGTTGCAAGGCAGCTGTACTCCACACTTATGTAAGTAGCAGAGAGATGGCTGTTTTAAGAGGAGCTGTACAAAGTAAGCTATAAAAGCAGTGAAATGCTAGCAGTTTGCTTTATAAAATGATTACTAGTTTGCAGTTTGACATCTTTAGATAATCCGAAAGATTATTTCAGTTCAGAAATGTAGGAATATTCTTTTGGAACAGAAGGATATTTTTCAATGCAGTTTGAAAAGATGAGCAATGTTTTGATATTTTTATGGCACACTGGAGCGGATTACAGCAGAAATAGTAGTTTCATGTGAATAAAGCTTGCTTCATTGTGGTTACATCTAGTAATGCTTGAACTGTTAGGCTCACTTTTACCAAGCCTCTTTCTTCTAGGATGTGATGTGGTAGGCAGAGCTTCTCCTAGAAGAAAAAACAGAAGAGTAAAGATCAGACCTCCTAGTTCTTATTGCAAAATCTTGCTGTGTGCAAATATAGCTATCGGGACTCATTTAAATTACAAAACTTTCTACGCTTTCCATATAAACGATTCTCTTGTTTTGCTGACAGCATACTTGGCCTACTTTGAGTGTTTTAAGAGTCCTGGCCTACTTAGGGCTAATGGGAAACTCTTTTATTCTTACATTTTTAAAGTAACACACACATTTTAACACTTCATATTTGCAATTTGTTTTCAGCAACAAATCTGATGGCACATTCATTTAGGACAATCACTATAAAAACACCAACACCACAGGAAATAGTGAGATACTGAGACATGTTACCATTTACTTAAAAAAAATTCCTGGGGTGAAATCCCAAGCTTGCTGAAGTGAAAAGTAGTTTTGCCGTTGAATTCAATAGGATCAGATTTTCACAGTGGAATGTACACCTCGAACAGCAGTGATTACAATCAACAGATTGAAACGTGAAAAACAACATTCTACATTTAATGGAATGATTTTCCAAATGATTCCAAAGCTCTTTACAAATTTACATTGCTGTACAAAGGGATTACTTCATCCATCCATGGAATGTAGCAACCATTGTCAGAGATGAAACCTACCAACTGTTTTCTAAAAACAGCTACACCGGAACAAACATCTAGTCTATGATTCTGACTCTAGCAGTAGATAATACCAGATCTTTCAGAAAGAGGTGCAGAAACTTCAGGGTGGATCATTATGGATCTCTTAGTGGTTGGTTTGTGTCTTCTAACAATGCTTTCCCTCTTTCAAATGTGGATATTCCCATTCATAGAAACATCTAATCCAATTTGTTATCCTGCTAAATTCTTACTGATATGTAATGGTAATGAATTAGTTCCATAGGTTAATTATTCAAAAAGCTATTTCCTTTTATTAGCTTTAAATGTTGTTCATTTTTTGAATGTCTTTTCTTTTAGAATGTGAAAAGGAGCATCTGCTTTATCTTCTCTATACTATGCATTACTTTGTCGTCCTCTAATATGTCATATATATATATATATATATATATATATATATATATATATATATATATCTCACCACTCTAAATTAAACAGTCCCAATATTTTAAATCTCTCTTCTTACGATAGTCTTTCCCTTTCTCTAACCCTTCTTAGTACTGAATGTAAGATGACATACAGCATATAATAATGACGTGATATTTTCTATCCTACTATTTATGCATCCTAACATTGTTTCATTTTTTACCCCAGTAATAACTGGATTTCCCCCGAGTCACAGCTCAGTAAAAACCCAATACTTTGTCTAAATGGCTGAAATTATTTCTTTTAATGCACATGGCCCTGGCCTTGTTAAGTATGAGAATTTTATCTGTCATTGTCCTTTCCATACCGTGAAATTCCTCATGATCTTCTCTAGCCTTGACTAACCTAAATAATTCTGAATCACCTTCAAATTTTGAAACCTCAGTGATTTTATATAACTACACAGGTTCTGGTATGGATCTGTGTGGCACCCACAGCATGAAAGGGATTTTGAAATCATACAAACAATCCTAGTGAGACCTATCTTATTTGACTGAGGTGCTGCAAGCTCCCAAAGGGTCAGACAAGATGCCCTTCACTTCAGCTTCCTCATTTTCTTTTTTTAACAGATGTACAGAGGGACATTTCTTTTTGAAGAAATATATAGAGAGACCCTGTAAGGCTTAAAGTCTTTCCTTTAGATGCAAACTGTCATGCAAGTTGATGTATGATTGGTAGTGAGGTATCTAAACAAAAAAAAATGCTTTCAGTTTCAAATACAAGACAAAAGTGAAGGCTTTCTTCACTTCTTGTAATGTTAAGTTTTATTGAAATACGTCTTAGGTCAGGTCTACAGTAGACCTGAAAGGTTGGCTTAAGAATACGTAACTGGAGTCGGCTTACCAAATGTTCCCGTCGATTTCCCTTACTCTTCACGAAAGCAAGGAATACGGACGCTGGCAGGAGCTGCCCTCAGCATTCAATTTATGGGTCTAAACTAGAGCCGCTAAATCAAACACCAGAACGTCGATCTCTGGTGCGGCAAGTGAAGATGTGCCCCTAAAGGGGTAGCCATGTTAGTCTGTACTTGTAAAAATAACAGGAGTGTATGGCACCATAAAGATTAACAGATTTATGGGGGCATATGCTTTTGTGGGCAACGACCCGCTTTGTCAGACTAATGACTGACTGATGTATCTGATGAAGTGGGTCTTTGCCCACAAAAGCGTATGCCCAAATAAATCTGTTAGGCTTTATGGTGCCACAGGACTTACGTACGTTAGGGAACTGTGGTCAATCTAATGTCTCAAGAGACTCCTGCTCATAATGTCCTCAGTTTTAGAATCTCTAGGAATAAAATATTCTGATGCTAGTTTCAGATAAACATATTTGTATATTTTAAAGTCAAATGATTTTTTAAAAGTATTTTTCTGCTCCTATTGGATATGGCCCCTCTCAACCAGGGGTTGGACTAAGGAAATCCAACAAAAAGTGACATGTATGAGGTCTGTCTCTGTATACCAAGCGTTTCATTACCCTTACATTTTCAGACACAAACTGCTGTACATTAAATTATTGGAAACTGAAGTGAGTATTTGAAAACAAAAGGAAAAAGTTACAAATCTTTGATAAGAGACTCAGAAATAGCTTTAAAAATCACTGCTAGATATTTGTAACTTTGAATGCATTCTTAAAATGAAATGTTTGTTCCAAGTCACTTCTACTAAAGCCATAACTAAATGGAACGTAGTTCAGTTTAAGGAGACTTATACCTCACACTTAAGACTTTTATTGTAAAAACTATTCATTGTTCATCTAGCCACCTATATCAGTCAGAGAGCTTTTGTTTTACCTATTGATTTTCCATGGCTACAGAATGTTTATTGTTTTACAATTACGCACAAAAAGAGTAATGGCAGAGAGTAAATGAGTTAAGTCATCCATTTTAAACCATAAAGTCCTCCCCAATACACTTTTGCTTTCTCTTTAAAGAAAATGAATTAACAAGTTCAAAGCCTAATGCTATATTGTAGTCAAATATAAAACCAGTATCTCAGAGCTCTATTATGAAATAAAGGAAGCTTTTAAAAGACCCATATAAAAGCAGTCTCTAGGTTTAATTTCTGGTTTTTAAAGCATAAATAAGAACAGTACTTTGTATCCAGCACATTCACTTTTCCCATTATACATCTCCCTGTATAGCTTTTGCTCAGTTCCCTTAGCTCTTTCATATGCTCAAAGGCTTCTACGTTACCAACAAGACAATGGACATTGCAAAGTCATAAGGAACAACATCAATGAACAAACACAAGGGTTATGCGTTTTGACAAATATTCCAGAACAGTTACTGGATCCTGTACCATCCTATAAAAAAAACCTCTCCTCTCAACTTTTCATTTTCATAACTAACTCAATTCTTATTCACCTCAATAAAGAATCTAAGTGCTGAGCTTTACATTCCAGGTTTTTAAGTTGTTCACATGATCTAGCACAACCTTACTACCGCCTCAAATCCAAATCCTTTTCTGAATCCCTATTTTGTTCAAATCACAGCTCAACAACATTCTAGCACATTCTTTTTTTAAATTAAATCTTACCAAGGGCTTTATCCAAACTCCAAGGAAGTCAGAAGGAGCCTTTCTAAGACTTCATTGGGCTTTAGATCAGACCCCAAATCTCCAGAATTACTCTCATTCAATCATTTTTCCTAAAATTTGGCCACTTCCTCTTCTCCTCTGTCCTACCTACCTAACTAAGGGTACGTCTAGACTGCATGCCTCTGGCGACAGAGGCAGTAGATTAGGCTACCCAGCATAGGAAAATGAAGCGGCGATTTAAATAATCGCCACTTCATTTAAATTTAAATGGCTGCTGCGCTGAGCCGAACAGCTGTTTGTTGGCTCAGCACAGTAGTCTGGACGCTCCATGGTGGACATCAAAGGCATCTGTCAACTTCCCAGGTATGCCTCCTGGGATGAGGTTTACCTGGGAGGTTGATAAATGCCTTTGATGTTGACCGCGGAGCGTCCAGACTACCGCGCTGAGCCGACAAACAGCTGATCAGCTCAGCGCAGCAGCCATTTAAATTTAAATGAAGTGGCGATTATTTAAATCGCCGCTTCATTTTCCTATGCCACTCTGTCGCCAGTGGCATGTAGTCTAGACATACCCTAGGACAGGTGTTTTCAGACTTGGTTTGTGGACTTGTGGGCGCAAGTCCCTGGTGGACTCGTGACACTTTGTTTACTCAAAACTTCCACAGCCACAGAGGCTCGCAAGCTCCCACTCACTGTGGTTTGCCATTTCTAGCCAAAGGGAGCTGCAGAAAGCAGCATCTCAGTCTACACCGCTTCCCGCAGCTCCCTTTGGCTGGAAATGGCAAACCACAGCCAATGGAAGTTGTGAGGCTCTGTGGCTACAGAGCTTTAGAGCAAACAAAGTGTCACAGGCCCACCAGGGCTTTCCCTGGCAGGTCCATGACTCAGGCTTGAAAACCCCTGCTCTAAGACATAAGTAATGTACTTATTTTACAGCTGTCAAACAATCAGATGAGAGAAACACACTACATTACATGACAGCATAACCAAACTTTTATAGAAATCCAGCATTTCTAGGCACTATTTATTTATTTATTTAAAATAATTTTTACCCTGCCTCTCTATTTAAAATATTTGAGGCGGCTTTGAAAATTTTTTTTCAACACTATATATATATATATATACATATATATATATATACATATATATATACACATATATATATACATATATATATATATACATATATATATATACATACACACACACACACACACACACACACACACACACACACACACACATTTTAAATATAAGATATTCTATCCATCTTAAATTGGCATAACACCAGTGTAACTCCAATAACTTCAACATAAAGTATGATTCATCTCTCAGTAGTATCTTCTTTGAAGTCAATGTAGTTATGTGACTTGTAAAAACAGCGTAAGAGTGATGTAGTTGGGCACTATATTTCCAATACCTGTGATGGTCTTTGTAGAATCAATCAACATAGAGGAAGTACCACGGACTTCTGCTTTGGCCATTGATGGGTCTTCCCAGAAAAGCACACACACCATGATGAATTACCTAGAATCTGAGGCCTGGTTCTGCTTAGAATGAACTCAATGAATTCATTGCAACAAGACTAACCAAATTCTAAATTTAAATTGATCTCAATTTAAAAAGACGGATATAATCTGAATGTTATTTGCAAACTTATGTCAAAGCAAGGAACAAACTTCTTTCAATCAAAAACCAAAGCACATTGTAATAGAATAGAGAGGGGAGAAAGTCACCAAGTTTCACCACACAGCTACTAGCAGTGAAGACAAAAATGTAGGTATAGTCACAAATGCAAACACTACCTTCAGAACAATCTTGTAGCCACATAAGATGGTTGATTTAGCTGGGATGAAGGTAAACAGGAAAATGACAGGCAGCAACAATAAAAGGAGTCCATATGAACTTGGCAAAACATATCTCAATTTTCTGAGACATTCGTTGGCTTAAAGTTAAGGCTACTGAGTGAAATGGAAGTGTCTGTGACCTCTGAATCATATAGACACATAATAAAGTAATTTGATTTTATTTACAGATGTTAATGTTCAGGACCCAGCTATATTTGCCAGCAAAAAACAAAGAGTGAATGGAATTTGCAACAGGGCAAATGCTGTTCTCTGCTCCTTTTGTTTCTTTCCCACATTTGTAGATATACGATTTCAGAAAAATTGAAATTTTCTGATTGTTGAAATGTGTAGCTACTTAGAGAGTCTAAATAAGAAAATGAATCTTATGGTTCCCACATAAATTTATAAATACTTGACTCCAAATATTTAAGTCACTACAACAAAAAGGACTAACATAGTTTTAAACAAAAACCTCTCAAATACTTTTTACATTTTATATACTATAGTATAGACATTACTTTTTATACCTTTCCTTGTTCATATCTCAGCATCAGTGATGGGGATCTGTGGGAACACTGAGTTGCAGCACACAAGAATTAAAATAACTGGTTTGGTGTGCCAATGACAGATGAGTGCTCATTCACAAACATAGGGCCTGATGATGTCTTTAGCCTCTTAGCCAGAAGCTGGAAATTGATGTTCACCTGTTCTGTTTTTTCCCTTTGGGGCACCTAACATTGGCCACTGTCAGCAGACAGGATACTGGGGAAGAAGAACTTTGGTCTGACCCAGTATGGCTGTTCTTATGTTCTTACGATTTTCAGATGCAGACTTCACATATGCATGTGCAATATAATATGCCCAATTAACAGCATTTGCAGATGCTGTCAATAAGAAACTTCAATGTTATGAATTGCACTGTAAGTAACTGTATGCACAAATATTTTCAGAAACAAAATTTTACATTTCCAACTCAGAAGGTGGGCTGGAGGCCTTTAACAAATCAGGATCTTCATATTCCAGAGATGTTCCTTGCCATATTTTAAAATAGATCAAACATGTTTCCTAAATATTTGACAATTTCACTTTGATATTCTAAGGACACAACAGCCTTAAGCTAAAAGGAGAGTTAATTCCAAAAGCCTAATACTGATAAATAAGTATATTAAACAGCAATAGAAAAGAGATATCTATAGTAAATGAAATACAAATACACCAGAATCTCATAGGTAAGTATTCATATTTGTGAGACAAGAGCTAGTGAAGAATTTCAGTTTGTACTGTGCATAAAGTGGAAAGATTCAAAAATCCCTGTTGTGCAACTCTTCTTTCTACTTAACATTCAAGTATTAAAATACGAGGGGAATGAAGTACCATATATACTCATTCATAAGCTGACTTCTTTTTGGAAAAAATCCCGCTGTGAAGAGCGGAGATCAGCTTATGAACGGATTGAAAAGGCAGAGCAGCAGTGGGGGACCCGTCACAACCTCCCCAAACTTACAGAGAAAAAAAAAGATAAAACTACACAGCAGTCCCAGCTCACACTGGGTCCCAGATGCTGTGGCTCTGCCTTTTAAATGTACTAACAGCCACCATTTACATTTAAAAAGCAAAGCCTCAGCGTCTGGGACCCAGCGTGAGCTGGGACTGCTGTGTAGTTTTACCTTTTTTTCTCTGTAAGTTTGGAGAGGTCGTGCCGGGTCCCCCACTGCCGCTCAGCCTTTTAAATGTAGTAAGAACCTAATGGCCCATTAGGCTCTTACTACATTTAAAAAGCTGAGCCCCAGCATCTGGGACCTGGCACAACCCCCCCAAACTTGCAGAGAAAAAATGGTAAAAAGTCACTGGCCCATTTATAAGGTCCCAGGACTGCTCTACTCTGGAGTCAGCTTATAAATGGGTCAGTGACTTTTTACAATTTTTTCTCTAAGTTCGGTGGTCAGTTTATAAACAAGTGGGCTTACATTTGAGTATAGACGGTAATTGAGTCTACTAAAATTATTCTTGACTCCTGCTATCTTAATTTCTACACATGCACATATGGAAGTGGTGCTAGTTTTTATGAGAATGTGAGTAAAATGTCAAGGACACTTCCTATTCACGCAACATTTCAGAGACAAATAGTGCTGTCATTATAGCTTTTAGAACAGAAAATAGGATTTCACCTTTATTCGCAAAGGACCTGATCCAGCTGCCATTAAATCAATGGCAATTTTACAAATTGGAGTTGGCTCATGTCCAAAGTGTCTCCAATTAGTTAAGCTTTGAGAATAAATCTATGAAGCGAAGAGGCAGATGGGAAGGCATCACACTGCATGCTACCCAAATAGTATATTCAATGCCATGACAATGCCACATGCTCTATCTATGGATTGGTATATTTGGCGTAGATAAATAATGTCTTTAAATATCAGTTTATGTTTACATTTCATAATATGCAATGATTAGCATTTACATAAAGTTTTTTCCCCTGGAGCTCTCAAAGTGAAAGGAAAACCACTGAACAAACATCTGTTTATATTGTTAAATAAATCGTCTCAGATGTGTTAAGAGTATATTATTATACCTGTTTTTATAAATGAGGAAACAGAAAAGAATGTTATTTAACTTGCCCAATGTTACAGAAAGAATCAATGACTGAGAAGCAAAATTTAGGTCTGCCACTACCCACTCTGATTCCCTGCTCCTTGCACCATGTTGCCTCCATTACCTTCCTCAAAGACCCTACATTCCCTAACAAATGCTGGGTTCTTCGTAATTTGGAAGGGAACGTGGCATGCATTGAAATAATGCATAGCAACACTACATAATTTGACAGATAACTTTCCAAAAGAAAACTGGTGATCAATCCAAGAGAAAACTGTCATCTTCTGAATTGCCAGGATCACTTCCTTCAGCACCTGGGTTTTCCTTGAGGTCTCACCTCCAGACACTGATCAGGTATAATGCTGCTTAGTTTGTAAGAACTGATGAGATCACAGCCCAAACTGGGATAGATGCAGCTTACTGCATCTACATAATCTGGGAGCAACCCAGGCAGTGTGGAAGGAAGCAAACTGAAAAATCAAGATACATGTAGGCATTTGAGCTAGGGGTGGGAGAAGTGCGGGGTGGGTTTCCCTCTACAATCAATTCAAGATTCTGCTAACTCTAGTCAAGAGATTAATAGAGAAATTACAGAGGGTGGAAGTTTGAGAAACAAAGAAAGGAAATCAAAGTACCTGTAATGTATCAGAGAAAAAGCAGAAAGTTTGTGTGCACATGCAAACAGGTTATGCTGTTAGCGCATTCCAGTGATAAGTTATGTACATCAAGACTATAAAAAGTATGTGAAAAAGACAAAAGCCTATTAGATCCCAGGAGCGAAAGGTAGAAGTTGATTGTGGGGTTTTCTCCCCGAGAGCCAGCAGAGTGTCAACAGTCTTTCGAATGTGACGAATATCCGACTGCAGGATGTCATACGGAGAGCAGAGGTCAGCCTATCCCGAAGGGCAGCCATTAGAACAGAAAAAAACAGTGCATAAAATTAAAAATACAAAAGATAAGAGATTGATAAAGTATCACAGTATTCTACTACTAGTATAAATAGGTAGGAATACATTATTTCTTTCAAGTTCCCTTAATTTATTAGATGCATCATCTTTGTTTCCTCTAAATAAGTAAGCTATTGAACAATATAGAAACTCTAGCATAAATATTTGGTGCATACTAAGGGCTCAATCCCGCAAACCTTCATAGACATAGTTCCATGTAGTCAATTAAATGGCACTAATTGCATAATTAGGATTTTGCAAGACAGGTTCTATAAAAGCAAGAAAGTTCTCTTAGCAGCTACGACAAATCATGATACTGAAATCTCAGAAAAACACACAAAAATAAATTATGAGTATACATACAATTGTTCACTTAACATCACATGCACCCTAAAATCTGGTGAGTAAATCATTTACTTTGACGGGTACTCTGGGATGAAAATTGAAAGAGACAGTCGTTAAATAATAATGATCAGTTTAAGAAAATTTCCAAGATGAGGAATTTAAAGTTCAAACTTCTTTTTTACAAATTTAAAATTAAAAATATGTGAACGTAGGCTATTCATACAACTCAATGCACACACATAAATAAAATGATCTTTATTGAAAAAAACAGTTATGTAAGATGTAGGTAAAACAAAGACCCATTTCAGATGTAAGTTCCAACTTGTTCTGGGCTAACTATATTTGGTTACTAAAGAAAAGAATACCTAGTATATAATCTAAGAACATGAAGAATCTGCAGGTTTAGCAGTCTAAGGTACTATGTTATAAAGCTTCAAAATATGAATTCTATAAATATATATCAATGCTATAAAGCTATAAAACATAGTATTAATTATCAAATTTTCAAAAGCATTAAAGAGCTCTTTTACGCTGAGAAACTACTCTGTAGAATTTCTGTAGGGAAACTTGTCCACAGAACTTGCCCCACAGAATCCGTGATTATTGTGTATCAAATGTTTCTAAAGCAAATTTGCTAGTACAGAGTTTTGTTGTCCTCCTCAATCAGCAGGCTCGCACTTCAACCTGGGATCATAAAGTCAAGCTGGCATCTTTCCTCTCTGCAAATCATTATCCATAATAAAGGTGTTGCTCAGGCCTTCAGTTACACCTATGTCATGCCAATAAATAACAGCGAGTTTGCACTGATGTGACAAACAGGCCATGTCTGCACTACAGGGACAATGCTGGCATAGCTATGCTCATAGTATAGATGCAGCCTACACTGACAGAAAGGCTATTTTTGACAGAGCAGAAACAACTAGTAGGGCTGTAAAAATGAATGCATATATTAACCATGTATCCGATAAAAATTCGATCAGTTACACCATTAACTGCTCCTGAGGGTGCCAGCTCTCAGCCTGTGGGGCTGTCGAGGCTCCTGGCCCCACGGCTCCCTTCCCTATGGGGTCATTAGGGCTCCCAGCTCTGGGGAACTGCCAGGGCTGGCAAGGCTCCCGGCCTCACAGGGCTGCCAGCAGCAGAGTTTAACAAGTAAAATTCTTACATCCCTAACAACTACCTCCCTGAGGAATGGCAGCTAGGTCGATTGGAGCTGCCTTTCATTGACCTAGATGCATCTACACTAGGGGTTAGGTACACACAGGCTATGTCACTCAGAGGTGTGAATTTTTCCTAAATTTTATGTGTAGGCCAAACTTCAACAAGCAACTTTGGTAATGATATTACAAGAAGGAAGATAATTCACCTTCTTCTCTCTTACCATTGTTGGCTCTAGCTTTAACAGTAGAAAGCAGTAAACACTTAATTTTGTTACTCAAGCAATCAGTGCAATACTTAATATACATAAAGAAAAGATCTGATTAGAGATAGTGGGGTCGTTTTTACACAGTCACTTTTCAGAGAAACATATTTCTAACTTGAAATTCGAATGTTATATACATCCCCCCCAAAACAGCACTGGAATATGGAAAAAAAGATGGACACACTTAGGCCATGTCTACACTACAGAGAAAAAACTGAAGCTGCTACAGTTGATCTTCCAGGGTTCAAATTAGCAGGTCTAGTGAAGGTGCTCCCTTCGACGGGGTAGTCCTGCTCCTCTGAGTAGTAAGAGAAGTCAAAGGGAGAGTGTGCTCCCATCGACCTCCCGCAATGTAGACGGTGCCAAAATTTGATTTAAAATACTTCAACTTAAGCTATGCAATTAACATAGTAGGAGCTGCATATCTTAATTCAAACTTATCCCCTGGTGTAGATTTAAACATACAGTTTAAAAACAATACTAAGTTTTGTTTGTAAATCTGAATTAAAACATAAGATTGAAAGAAAGATAAAATTCATACATTGGTGAGCTTGAAATGCTCACGTTTGAGCACAGAAGCCTGTAAAATCACAGATATGGAATATCATCTTTTACTGAAGATTACTAAATATTTCATTATCTTTTTGATCTGATCAAGTACAACAGACTAAATTCATATTTGTCAAAAACATACCCATTTAAAAAAACAAATATTTTGAAGCTAAACTAAGGTAATTTCACATAATTTTAAAGAAGGATGTTGCTTTTTTCTCTGAATGGAAATAGATACCTTTGGAGCAGACTGGAAGGAAGGAATTACAGAATTACTGAAGAATGAAAGCAGCTGGTAATGGGTCTAATTTTACAGACAGCGAGGTAGGTATTTGCTGACCAGAGACTTCCCAATGGAAGATCATTCAAGAAATGAAACCATGCAGAAGTCACCAAAGCATGCAGGAAGAATTTCCTACAAGAACTGCTGATTAATATTTAAACTGGTGAAATCAGACCATGCCTGACAAAAGTCTGACTATTCTGCAAGTTTATTTGCTTTATTAGTGTTTGTATATACAAAGTAAATATTTCTCAAATTAGAAAACATTTCAAGTATAATAGACCATTTCCTTCTGAAGGTACTAGGTAAAATCTTTCATATTATAGATGTCATCTTTTGTTTTTGAACAGGAAATCAGAATACAATATTCTTTATCTATTCAATAACTAAATATAGAATGTCCAACTAGTTATCAGCATTTTAGTGACTGATGTTAATCTGATGTGAAATTAAAACAAAAAAAATCATACAGCTAAAGAGTACAATATTACAGAATAACAATTCTGCTTGGATAAGCAACAATTTCAAACAGTATGCTCCCCTCATTAAAAGCACAATTATTATTAGTCACAACTAAACATCTAAGCACAGGTATTGTCCCAGTTACAGTAAAACCTGTGTTATCCAGCATGCTCGGGGATTAGAGCGTTCTGGTTATCTACAAATTCTGGTTATCTAAGGGTTCCATCAACCTAGGAAAAACAATGGACAATAATAGTAAAACTCAAGTTTTTAATATTGGTAGTTTTGTAGTGTGAGGCAGTCGGTCTCACATTTCTATTTTGAGTTAAAGATGATTAGTACTTCTTAAATAAAAAATTGTTAAGCCAATCATGGTAAACCAAGCCAGGCCTGTGCGCCTGCAGATGTGACAGTATTGTGGCTGGGGGCAATGCCAGTTAAAGTTTTCTGGTTAACAGAGTGCTGGATAACAAAGGTTTCACTGTATAATTTTTTTAACGTATGTGCAGTTGCATACCTAAACGAATCATGTAGCTGCCAAAACTGTGCATATAGAATAAATATTTTAATGGAGTAGATAGATATGGAAGGTCAATCACATAACTGGCTGTTTGGATGCAGAAACTCCTCTCATCATTCATTCATCTGTAGTAAACCAGATAATCAAATCAGGTGTACAGTTTTGAAAACCAAGCCCATAATATTTTTATTCCTAAAAATACAATTTCAATGGTAAGTACTCAGAATTGCATGAAAGAATGCACAACTAGGTGTATCTACTATATAATAAATACCTACTAAGCAACTTAAGAGTTAAGATTTGAACAGCATACTGTACTACTTGTAACCATACTGCAGTCCAAATAGCGTATACTGTCTCCCACAGTTGGAAAAATCCATACCTGCTATAATTGAATTGCAACTCCTTGAAAGTCACTGGAACAAACTCTGATGAGGCAATCGATCATAATACAAGCGTAAGAGGGAAACAGGAGGGCAGCACGGGTGTTGCAAATAGCACTGTAGCAGTGAAAACAACTAATAGGTTGGTTATACGATAAAGTTTTAACAGCAACTCACTCCTGTCCTATTACCTACATCCATCAGTGATGGCAAAATTCAATAGCTTGATTCTGCTAAAATGAACAGCTGTAAAATGGTGAACAATTTACTCCTGTTTTGAATTCTACTCCTATTTCCAAAGCACTTGCAACCATTCCCAGTTGGTATCTTCCATAAATCTTAGGAGCATATCATCTATGCCATTATCCAAATCTTTTAGGAAGATATTGAATAGAACTAGACATAGGACAGATCCCAAAAAGCTCCCGCTCAATATGATATTGCCACTCTTATTCCTGGGCTGTTCCTGGTGGTGATTCTGTCTTGAGAGCTTGGTGGTCGGGTAGCAGTGGTGCCGGAAAGATGCCTGAAATTAAGGATAGCAATACTAGCATTCCCTCCCTTGCACAATAGGCTTGCAACCACCTTTTACTAAAGTCTGCCTTCTTAAAATCCAGTCTTTATTCTGCTATTTTACCGTCTACCATTCCTTAGATTAATGAATTCTGTCATTTCACAATCTTGCAAGATGCCTTCCACCTTGAAACAGTTCCTCCTCGTGGTCTGAATCCCTAGTTGCTTTCGCCTCCTGCCATAAAACGTTGTCTTCAATGCATTCCTGGAACTTGTTGAATAATCTGTGCCTTGCTGGTTTTCCCCAAGAGGTGCTTGGTAGTCATCCATTGCCATCCAGTCCAAAGCTTAGGATGTGCTAGTTGTTCAAAAAAGCCACATCCGCCTCTTCTTCCTGGTTAGACGGTCTGTAGGGGTATGTCTAGACTACATGGCTCTGTCGACGGAGCCACGTAAACTAGTTTACTTGGCATAGTCAATGAAGCGGGGATTTAAATAATCCCTGCTTCATTAAAATAAACATGGCCGCCGCGCTATGCTGACGATCAGCTGATCCGGTACAGTGTGGAAGTCTAGACGCAGATCTGTTGGCTGGGGAAGCCTTTGCTGACCGATCCTGTAAACCTCGTTCCACGTCTAGACTGCCGCGCTGTGCCGAATCAGCTGATCATCGGCACAGCGTGGCGGCCATGTTTATTTTAATGAAGCGGGGATTATTTAAATCCCCGCTTCATTGACTATGCCAGGTAAACTAGTTTACACGGCTCCGTTGATGGAGCCATGTAGTCTAGACATAACCTAGGAGATCCCCTACCACAAGGATGGGCAATAATTTTTGCAAGTGGGCCACTTAATTAATTTTGGTACTTGGTCAGGATCCAGCTCCACCCCCGGAAGGGGTGAGATTGTGGACTACCCTTCCCCTCAGAGTTGTCTGAAGCTGGAGGTTTTGAATTAAAAATACAGCAAAAGGCTGGCCCCACCACTCCTGGTGCCAACACTCCCATGTTACCCTGCAGGCACCTGTGTTGCTGTCACTATTTAAAGGGGTAGTGCTGTGACCCGGAGCTGAGAGCCAATTAAACAGGGTCCTGCTGCCTGAGCCACCACCTGGAAATTCGGTGGCATGGGCAGAAGGATATAAATAGAAAGCAACCAGATTCAGTCCGTGAGATGGATCAAAGTGTTAGGCGGGCCGTATCTGGCCCCTTGGCCACATCTTGCCCAGCCCTGCCCTTCCATGACACCACTCTTGTTTTTTACCCCATTTATCCTTACTCAGAGACTTTCAAAAGTCAACAATTCCTCCCTTTTCTCCCAGCCTGTCCTTCCTAAATAAGCTATACCCTTCTATACCAATATTCCAGTCCTGTGAATTATTCCAGCAATTATTCCACTGTGATGCCAAGTATGTTATAATTGTAATTATTCACTAGTTTTTCTAGTTCTGCCTGTTTATTCATTTAAAACAGTGGTTCTCAACCAAGGGTACATGTATCCTTGGGGGTACATAGAGTTTTTTCAGGGTGTCGCGTTGTAAGTATGCCCTGTCCCGAGGCAGTGCAGCCCAATGGCCATCATCTGTAAATTAGTCCTAGAGTCATAGAGTACTATGGCCTTATGGCCAGAGTCCACAAAGTAACCCTTGAGTCACAGGGCAGCATGGCCCAAAGGCCATAGTATAGCCCTGGGGTTCAGGACAGCACAGGCTATGGACTAGAGTCTCAGGGGCTTGGGGCAGCAGCCCGGTAGGAAGGTTTGGGCCTACCCTACTCCACTGTACCCTGACCTAGGGCCCTATCACAGGGGGAGTGATCCACCACTTGCTCAGCAGGGAATCCCACTGTAATGTGCTAAGTTCACTCGGGTCAGGGATACCACTCGTGCATCCTCCTTGAGTCACTTCCTATCAGTTCTGGCATTGGGTGATTCCCATAGTTTCAGGTCATCAGGCTCCACAGCACCATTCTTCTTCTATAGGTCCACTGAGAATGGAGGCTCAAAGCAGTCTCCCGGGTCTCCGGCTCCCAGGGCTTCTGGCTGGTCCACCTCTGGAGCTCCTCTAGTAGGTCCTTCCTCTCCAGCGTCCCACCCAGACAGAGTGAGCTGCTCTCTTTTATATTACCCCATTCCTAGAAGAATGCCCAGTGTAGCTTGAGGCGGGACTTCCTCCACCCACAGGGCATTAAGCCTGCCTGTCCCCGTGCGGGGTATGCACACCACATCATACAGGGGTACATCAATTCATCTAGATATCTGTCTAGTTTTGCAACAGGCTGCATAAAATGAAGTCAGTACAAACTACAATTTCATACAGTCATTGACTTGGTTATACTGCTCCATATACTATACACTGAAATGTAAGAACAATATTTATATTACAAGTACTGTACTGTATTTGAAAAAAAAAAATCAAACAAAATACTTATTTTTAATTACCCACAGGACCAAGGCCACATATTGATAAGTTTGCATAAGGCCCAGTAGGGAAAATGTTTGACATTCGACAGCTGAGAGAGGAGATCCTGAGAACTGGAATTGTTCAATTATCAGTATGGTATTAATAGTCATATTGTAGTCCCTATATACGTGAGTGGCATTATCCTTGCTTCAGTGAGCAGGCAGTGTCAACAGTTTGTGTACTTAAGGGCATAGGGAAGAGATTTCTTCATTCTGCAATGCTTTCAGATGCTTTCCAACCACCCCTTTGACTACATAAGGCACAGACCTTGTCTTCTACAACTAACCATGTTTACACTAAGATCGCACATCCTTTGAACAACATCTGTTTCAAACCAGTAATGCAATACAAATCTTGTATGCTGTAATCATACATCTGAGCCTACCGTGTTCAGGAATATCTTAATACAGTAAACTTCCGATAATCCAGCACCGTTAGGACCCGGGGTGCCGGATTATCAGATATGCCGGACTATCGGAAGGGGGGGCTATGAGAGGTCTGAGGTGGGGTGGGAGGGATGCCACCCTAGACCCCTCATAGCCCCCCCTTCCAATAGTCCAGCTTTGCCCCAGGCGTCCCTGATTCATCCGCTGCTGGTCAGTTTCAGCAGCGGCTGAATTGGGGACGCCTGCAGCAGAGTAGCTGGGGTGCTGCCGGGTTGGTCCCGCAGCGCTGAGGGGCGGCGCTACGGGACCAACCTGGCAGCACCCCAGCTGCTCTTGGGGACGTGTTGGCGCTGCAGGACCAACCCGGCAGCACCCCAGCTGTTCTGCCCCAGGTGTCCCCAAGAGCAGCTGAGGTGCTGCGGGGTTGGTCCCGCAGCCCTGAGAGGCAGTGCTACAGGACCAACCCGGCAGCACCCCAGCTGCTCTGCCCCCGGCTTCACCGATTCAGTTGCTGGTCAGTTTCAGCAGCAGCTGAATTGGGGAAGCCGGGCACAGAGCAGCTCCAATTGTCCGGCTGCCCGGAGCACTTCCAGGTTCCTGATGGTGCCGGACCATTAGGAGTGCCGGAGCATTGGATGCCGGACCAATGAAGTTTTACTGTATTCTGTTTTCTTTAAAAGGACAGATGCTACAAAATACAACAAAGTGTTGTGTAACTGACCAGGCGTGCTTCCACTGGAACTGATGGCAAGTGCTTGCAATGTTGCAGTGCCGTACATCCTCCTCTCTGGTACTCCCATACTTACATACCCCACTATATCCCAGTTTCAAAGTCTCCTTCCAACTGCAGGTTGGACCCCCCAAAACCAGGACTCTCTTGCCTGGCGACATCTGTGGTATTCCTGGACCAGGGAGTCCTGGCTGGGAGTCCCAGTGATAAGAGGGCTGGTGATTCGGAGACCGGTGGAGCTGAGGCTGGGACTGGAGCCGGAGCTCTGGCAGCACAGCTGGGGCCATGGCAGGCCCAGTAATGGGGCTAGGGATGTGGCAACTCAAGTAGCAGAGCCGGGGACATGGCAGCTCTGGTAGCAGAGCTGGGGCCGGAGATGTGGCAACCCTGATAGTGAAGCTAGAGCTGGGAATGCGGCAGTCTGGTGGTGGTGGGGGACAACTAAGCCTGGCAGCCGGGAGGACACGTGTGCTGGGGGACTAGTAGCAGGGGACCTCCCCTGGTTTGGCAAATTCTCTTGTTTGGGACTTGTCAGATCTGGAGGGTGCCGGACCAGAGATGTCCAATCTGTAGTGTGTATAATTCTGGAGTCTCTTCCATTGACAATCACAAAGAACATGCTGCTCATGTGCTTCTCTGTCTCCTACATCAATTCACCAAGCTTCTATATCAATTCACCTGGGTTTGTATTTTACACATGATACATCTCCTTCATAGAACAACCTTTTACATTTGAAACAACAGGAACTATTGTAAGACCATACTGAGCCTTTTCTCCCAACATGTGATTTAGTGATGGAAAGGCTTGTAGAGCAGAGATCATACACAGCAGCAGAATAATTACAGCTACTTTTGTTGATACAACTATTTTCTCATTTTTCTACTACTTGGTCTGCATATAGCTTCATAGGACAGGACATTACCCTAAACCCAAAGGAGTTTTTGAGGAAGAACTTGTGTGCTCTTTATCCCTGTTTACAGTTGTAACTAACTGAAACCAGAGCAGGGAAAACCATGAAAATTCCCCAACCCTTCTGAGCATGCAAAACTGACCAACAGGAACTGGAAATGGGGATAAATGTCACAAGAAATAGGTGTAGATAGAAGAACCTGACAAAGGGCTGGCGCTTACGATAATCTAGTCAGAAAATAAAACAATTCACTATTAATGTTGTGTTCCTATTACTGCATTCTCCTGAGAAGTAGGCTATATAAGAATAGTCAACGTACACACAAATCTTAGAAAGTGGGGAGCGTCTTGCATGGCACCTTTATAGCATACTGTTCCTAGACAGATTCTAGATTTATGTAGGCACTGGAGTCCTGCTAGCTACTCGCTCAGCCATATCTACCTACCATTGAACTTTGTTCCCAACATTTTCTCTCTCACTCACACTTAGTAAAACACAGCAAACTCTAAACACTTTCTCTCTTCTAAGTGAGCTATGAAACACAATGAATTTTCCACAAATTGTAACAGTAAATTTGTCAAGTGCCATTCATGCTTAGTAAACATGAATTCACTTACACAATTCCACAAGATCGCTTAGAAACTGCAAACAAATGTGATTGTTACATGAATGACAATTTATAAGAGAAGAAACAAATGTTTGTTTACTTAGATGTATAAGATTTGACCATTTGCTTAATTCTCTATGAAAATTTGCAGTATACAGTTAGTCAAATGGCACCAAAAATCTATAACAAGTATGCAATATTAGCAGAGAACATTTTTATTTCACTGAAATATAAAAACAAAGATAAAAACAAATGTAAACCCTTATTCACAGAGGCAATGCATGGGGGTGGGGGAGGAGCAAGAGGGGTCACCTTCCCTTCCCCTGATTTCTCTCTGGGTTTTAATGCCATGCACTGAACCCCACTGTTTACCACACAAACCTTTAAATTGTGACCCCCTTATCAACAGTTATGTGTGGTCTCTGCTTAATCACTAACATTTAAACAATTATTGTTGTCCCAGTAAGCTGACTTACTATAGTTTAAAAAGGAAATTGAGAGTGAAGATTATTGCCCTCATTCAACAGATCTCATATTAATGTACCACTTCTCAGATATTTTTATGGCAATCAATTTTCTTTTTTTAAAAAAGACCAAGTTTAAAAGAGCCACCATCTTCCTCCTCCTTCCCCCAAAAGGCCACTTCTTGGCAAGTGATTATAAGTGCATCAGAGGGTTACTCATGTATCACTAAACATTCCACATATAGGCTACATACATTTTGACACAATATTCTCATGACAGGGAGACATGCTTTCTGATTTCTTCAACTAATATCCTCAGCCCACAAAGTGCAGCCATTTTAATATTATCATGAATATTTTACATTACATAACTTTATGAAAACAGTTGATATGCATTAATAAACTGCAACAGCCACCCAATATAAAGATTTGTAAAATAGAGGTCCAGTTCATAACATTATGGATTACAAAATGTAATTTTAATAGAAATTCATTGTAGCCATAAGAATAAGCCTCCCTTTCAAGCCCTCTTCAAATTGCAAAAAGGAAAAATTGTTTGTTTTGCTGTCCTTCAAGCAGAGATTAATTTGACTAAAGGATTTTCTTCACATTCTGAAAAAGGAATCCTTTTATAATTTAAAAACTTTGCATTCAAGTCTCATCCCAAAGAAAAAACAGAACACAACATGATTCTAGACTCCTGAAACTAACACTTAACATAAAAATGCTCTCAGACGACCCTTAGTTTTACTGTCATGTTGTCAAAAATACAATCAAAACATTATGTACAGTTTTATGTCTGTGGTTTTATATTTTACAGCATTAAAAACTAGTTTGTATACAAACGAATTCCTCATACTGAAGGCTAATTTTTTTAAATGAAATTGTCTTTAATTACTTCAGGCATTTTTTAGATACTGGAACAGATTCTGATCTAAACTGGATCAATGTAAATCTAGAACAACTAAATTGTATTGTTACTTCACAGTAATTTTTGTCAGAATATAAACTACTAACATTTTCTACTGAAAAATGTAAAATCCTATACTTTCTTGAGTTTGCTCTATTAGTCATTTCACATTTCTATAATGATATTTTAATATTACAATAGAACCTCACTCATTTGCATTTTGCTTCATGTGAACATTCCATAATTTACACACATGAAGTTGTCTTCTTTCCTTACATCTCACCAAACATGTAACAGAGGCTCAGGTGAGATATCATACGGCCAATTTCTCTGACAAAATGAATTACAAAATATAAAGTATAAATACTTAAAACTAAACTGACCTTGTAAAATAAAAGCTCCAAGTAAAACAGTTAGCACTCTTTCCAAACTATAACACTAATGCTGTATCTACTTATTTACTAGCTATTCTCGATAGAAAATATAAGGAGGTATTAGGACTACTGTAAATACTTTCATCTACCTATGGCAATATAGGTATTGTTTTCAAAAATGACAATTATCCATTTTGTGATATGTTGTACATGGCTTTATAGCTGAGTTTGCTAATTCACAAAATTCAGTAATTTCTTAATGGGCCTTCTAGTCATGAGAAGAAATTAAATCTCAGTCCAACAATGTTTTTAGTCTCACTAAAAAGACAGTTAGACTATAAACTTGTGAATTTTTCACATGAACACATCAATGGAACAATTAATGTGCTTAAAGCTAAGACCATACAGAAATAACTGTTGAATTCTGGGTGGTAATGTTCTACTGTAATATTTCATAAAATAAGACATGAATAATTTTAGTTCTATATAAAACAAAGAGCCTTCAATTGTAAAATAACATACAATTTATGCTTTTTGGTGCGTTGTAGCTCATATAATATTGATGGGCATAATTAAAAATTACCTCAGGTATACCCAGTTTCCTACATGCATCCAGGAAGTTTTCCACATTTCTTCTACATTTGGCCATGCTAAGTTTAGGCTGCAAAAACAAGAAACCAGAGATTAATGCAACAGACATTAACAATGTACAGGAGCCATCATAAAAATCTGCCTATTATATAATGTTTCTACTGCCGAGGCAATATTGAAGTGCGACTGTTCCTGTTGGTAAGCTACCTCCCACTGGCCCAGGCACTCTATATACTCTTTTTTATGCAGGTACATTCAGGAAAGTGAAAAAGCTCATGTGGATTCTCTCATCCAGTACAGGCAGTCCCCGACTTATGTCGGATCCACAGTTACGAACGCGGCTTTTCTCGCCCCGGAGGACACGGACAGCGGGACAACGGGCAGCGGGACCAGGAAGACGCGGAGCAAAGCCGCGGAGGGGCTCGGGCAGCCGGGCAGCCTGCGGCTTTTGCCGGGAAGCCGGCGGCGGGACAGCCCAGGCGCACCTGGACTGTCCCGCTGCAGGCATGCTCCAAGGCTTTGCTCCCTGTCTCCCTGCAGACCAGGGAGACGGGGAGCAAAGCCACGGAGCACGCCCACAGGGGGACAGCTCAAGTGCGCCCGGGCTGTCCCGCTGCGGGCGTGCTCCAAGGCTTTGCTCCCCGTCTCCCTGCAGACCAGGGAGACGGGGAGCAAAGCCGCAGAGCACGCCCGCAGGGGGACAGCTCAAGCGCGCCCGGGCTGTCCCGCTGCAGGCATGCTCCAAGGCTTTGCTCCCCGTCTCCCTGCAGACCAGGGAGACGGGGAGCAAAGCCGCGGAGCACACCCGCAGGGGGACAGCTCAAGCGCGCCCGGGCTGTCCTGCTGCGGGCGTGCTCCAAGGCTTTGCTCCCCGTCTCCCTGCAGACCAGGGAGACGGGGAGCAAAGCCACGGAGCACGCCCGCAGGGGGACAGCTCAAGCGCGCCTGGGCTGTTCCCGCTGTGGGCGTGCTCCAAGGCTTTGCTCCCCGTCTCCCTGGTCTGGCCAGCAGACCAGGGAGAATGGGAGCAAAGCCTCAGAGCACGCCAGCAGTGGGACAGCATGGCGCGCCTGTACTGTCCCGCAGCCCGCGTGCTCTGCGGCTTTGCTCCGTGTCTCCCAGGTCAGCAGACCAGGGAGACGGAGCAAAGCCGTGGAGGACTTGGGCGTCCCCACCCCCGTCTCCCTGGTCTGCTGGGGGGGGGGCGGGCAACTAGTGCCCCCTCCAGCAGACCAGGCTTTTTTTGCCTACCCCTGGGGTAGAGCAGCTGGGGGCTGCTGGGTTGGTCCCGCAGCGCTGCTCCGGACCAACCCAGCAGCACCCCAGCTGCTCTTCCCCAGGAGTCCTGATTCAGCCGCTGCTGGTCAGTTTCAGCAGCGGCTGAATCAGGACGCCTGAGGCAGAGCAGCTGGGGTGCTGCTGGGTTGCTCCAGTAGCGCCGAGGAGCCACGCTACTGGAGCAACCCAGCAGCACCCCAGCTGCTCTGCCCCAGGCGTCCCCAAGTCAGCCGCTGCTGAAACTGACCAGCGGCTGACTACAGGAAGCCCGAGGCAGAGTTGCTCTGCCTCAGGCTTCCTGGAATCAGCCGCTGATCAGTTTCAGCAGCAGCTGACTTGGGGACACCTGGGTTTCTTAAGTTGAATCTGTATGTAAGTCAGAACTGGCGTCCAGATTCAGCCGCGGTTGAAACTGATCAGTTTCAGCAGTGGCTGACGCCAGTTCCAACTTACATACAGATTCAACTTAAGAACAAACCTACAGTCCCTATCTTGTACGTAATCCAGGGACTGCCTGTATTAAAGTGGTCTGAATTCATTGCAGCTTAATTTTTTAGAAGACCACTTTGCTAACATGCAGCTTTTGTGCCTAATTGTGCAAATTTGTGAAATTTGGGAGTGCATCCAGCTCATTGCTGGGTTTCCGAACATGCAAGTCCAACTTAAAAGGTTCTCAAAATCTGCCCCCTCTCCTAATCAAGTGCAGTGGCTTATCTGCAAGAAGTGGCAATACTTCTTGAATGGAAATTTTACAACCCAAACATCTCAGGCTGTTTTAGAATGTGTATAAAGGGAATCATAGTTCTTTCACATTTAACTTTTGGATATTATGAAAACCCAACGGAGGATTTAAACATACATTAAGGAAAGTTGTATGAGCTCTAATGTAGTTTCTATATTTTTATATTAGTTCTTTTGTTGCATCATTTTAAATTAAAAGCTTAAAATTCACTTTTACAATAAATTCCTCAGTATTTTAGGATTTCAAAGATTCTATAATGATGCCTCTTTGTCTGACTCAAGAATAGCAAACCTCTTACAATGGCATTCTGTGTCACCAAAGCTAATACATTATTTTCATATTTTAACAGAAAGAAGTGATGATATTCCTGACCTTTAATATCATCTTAAACTGAAAACTCATTAACACAAAAAGAGACATTAACTGTGTAGCATTCTCCAAAACATTTCTTCTCAAGGTTAACTATATGTCAGTAAAATAGCACCAGAAATGTAAAAAAAGACATGCGATGGGGAAAAAGTGAGTCTGTGCCTTTGTTTTGTTTGTTTGTTTTGCTTCTTCGTTATATATAAAGAAGGACAGAAAGTGTTTTGTAAGACACTGAGAACACCTTTTAACTTTTGGAAATTCAGATCTTGTTTATTCTGTGAGTCTCTGCAGTGAAATGTGACATGACAAGAATCAAGTGATTTAAAACAACTGAAAATATAAAACGATGGTGTTTAAATTAGCTATTACCACTCAAGAAAGATCTTGGAGTCTTTATGGATAGTTCTCTGATAACACCTACTTGTGCTGTGGCAGTCAAAAAAGCTAACATTGTTGGGAATCATTAGAAATTGTTGGGAACCATTACATAAGATAGAAAATTTCATACTGTCTCTATATTAAGCCATGGCAAGTCCGCAACTTTAATACTGAATGCAGATGTGGTCGCCCCATCTCAAAAAAGATATATTAGAACTGGAAAAGATACAGAAAAGGGTAACAAAAATGACTAAGGATATAGAATAGCTTCCATACAAGGAGAGATGAATAAGACTGGGACTTTTCAGCTTGGAAAAAGAGACAAACAAGGAGGGCATGACAGAGGCTTATCAAATTATGACTGGTATGGGGAAAGTAAATGAAGTATTATTTACACCTTCTCATAACACGAAGATTAGGGTCCAATAATAAATAAAAGGAAGTATTTCTTCATAACACAACACACAGCCAACCTGTGGAACTCTACCAGAGGGTGTTGTGAAGGCCAAGAATATAACAGGGTTAAAAAAAAGAACTAGATAAATTAATGGAGGATAGGTCCATCAATGGCTATTAACCAGGATAAGAAGGGATACAAAATCATTCTCTGAAGTGTCCCTAGCTCTGTTTGCCAGACATTGGGAATGGGTGACAAGAGTTGTATCACTTAATGTTTTCATCTGTTCCATTCATTCCCTTTCAAGCATTTGCCAACTGACCACTGTCAGAAGACAGAATCCTTGGCTAGATGTATCATTGGTCTGACCGAGTATGGTCACTTATGAAAGGGGGACAAATTTTTTTGGCCAACATTGAAAGCTCTTTGTTTTTTGTTAAAATTCTGTATTTTTAAAAGCCTTAGCAGATCACCTTTATAATATGCATACCTCTCCCAGAATTAAGGATAAGGTTTCATTTAACAAACATTTAATGAGAGGTACACTCAGAAACAACTACACAACTTTATGCATCATATTTTGAAAACACAGGAAACCTCTTTAGAATCCAAGTGATATAAGAAATCCAGAACAGAAATGTCCCCACCAAAAGGGAACCGAGTCTTCCAGAAATACAGGAAAAATTCAGAAGACATTTGAAAAGAAAAGGAACTAAGTTTGAAAAAAGCGTATGCAAGTAGATTTGACACAAAAAAAATCCCCATTGGTCCTGGTCCTGCAATCAGATCCATGTCTTAGTGGCATTGGGCAGTCAAAAATTGCAGGATTAGGTCATATGTTTCTTTTATGCTCTGTGTATGACCAAAAAATGAGTTTTTTCCCCATATTTAACAAAAAAAGAGCATATCTTGCTATGTAGAATTACTGTTAACTCATCACTAATCTAATCGCAACGTAACATTTCCCATGTGCATAGAGCCCTGTTAATCTGCGGATATCCACTTTATATCTAGCGATATATGCATCTGCAGATGTGGATGCAGATATCCATGGACCATTTTTACAGATCACTGATTGGATCCGGATACAAATTTTATATCCACCCAATACTCCACATATGCTTATTTGAATACACTATACATTATACTGTGTGCTATGATAGAACACATTATCAATGCATCAGGAAGTGGAGAACTGATTTTTAGGAAAGTATCCACTGGAACAAAATCTAGTCAGAGATAACGATTGCCTGTTACAATTTAAACAGTAAGACATTATGAAAAAATCTGACCTGCTGCCATTTGGATGGTATAGACAACAAACCTATCATGAACTTCAGCCAGTCACAGACCAGTTTATTCATAATAAAACAGAGAGAAATTATGTGCTTATTTTTAATAGCTCTAGTACTTAATTTTAATTAAAATTTGATTACCACCCACTTGGAACTAGAAAAAAAAATAAGGTCCCTATCTGTAGCAGTGAACACTATTCATCACCCAATGACCTGTTTTACTGAAGCAGATTTTGTTGTTTAGTTTTAATTTTATCAAAAAAATAGTTGACTTACTACGGCTGGTGAAGGTACATGGATACTTCCCACAGACCGAGGACGAATGTGATTGACTAAATGACAGAGAACGACCCCATCCATAAGAGCAGATCCCAAGTCTTCAGGCAAACAAATCTTTAGTCTCATTTCAATGTTCTGTAAGAGGAGAACAAACATGTCACCACTTTTACACAGAATTAGAAAGAACCCCATTCCCCAAAAGCAAATACCCATATTCTGTACCATCCTACCCATTACAGCAGTGACTCCTCACCCAATTCCAGTTTGTCAAGCCACCAGTATATCTTCATTTACATTGCTCCTAGTTCCCCCCCCAAAAAAAATGAGTCAGGGTGGGGGAGATAAGATTATTGTAGGGGGTGTTGTGGTACTGCTTTCGTAACTTCTGTGCTGCTTCTGCTGCTTGTGGGAGTGCTGCCTTCAGAGCTGGACAGCTAGAGATTAGCTGGTACTGGTGGGGAGACTGGCTGTCAAGGCAAAGCTGCCCCCAGCAGCAGCATAGGAGTTAAGAATGGCATAGCATGATATTGACGCCCTTATTTCTGCACTGCTGCATGGAAGCTGGGCCCTCACTCAGCTCTCTGGCTGCTCAGCTCTGAAGGCAGCAGCGCAGAAGAATAGAATGGCATGGCATGCCGTATGACCACCTTTACTTTTGCACTGATGCTGCTGG
Source organism: Pelodiscus sinensis (assembly GCF_052426305.1). Lineage (NCBI taxonomy): Eukaryota > Metazoa > Chordata > Testudines > Trionychidae > Pelodiscus > Pelodiscus sinensis. The sequence continues at coordinate 292,884,443 of NC_143052.1, read as the reverse complement.
TAGTGTACTGCCTTCAGAGATGGGTGCCAGCTAATAGCTGCCGCTCTGGGGCCACCCAGCTCTGAAGGCAGCACAGAAGTAAGGGTAAAAATATCATGACCTCCCTCCCAAAATAACCTTGCAACCCCCTGCAACTTTTGGATCAAGACCCCCAATTTGAGAAATGCTGGTCTTTCCCCATAATATCTGTATAGCGTAGGATAAGAGCACACAAAAGACCGGGCTTTCATGGAAGGAGACCAGATCTCACTGTCCATGATGCATTGTTCGTGGCCATGTATTTGGTCAGGCCCCTAGTGATAGATTGTGATTGCTGTTACTGATTGGTTCATTAGAACTACAGATTATGCAGATTGCTAGTCTGTTCTAAAATAGTTTAATATAGTGGCTCTTGTCCTTTTTCTTTCATCTCTTTGTCCATGTTACCCAACTCTTCTAACTTGTCCTTTAGATGATATATTCTTTGGGGCCAGGACAGCTATTTATAATATGCTGTATTCAGTTTATCAAAGGCCCTTCTGAGGTCTCTAAATTCCACTGTATTATAAACAACAGCAGTGGTAGTGAAGCGAAAACAAACTATGCAGATCCCAGGTAGGCATGTGTATAATGTGTAAGAGAGGCAGAAGAAGTGGTGTTGTGCCTAAATAAATAACCCTTTCAAATATTATCTGGGGAGCAGAAAACTCTTAAGTTATTTTAGAAAAGGATTTTTTTTTAAATAAATCATTACACATTTCAAAGTTCTATCAAGAAAATACCTTATGTTTTAAGTTAGTCAATGGACAAAATTCAAGTTAATCATTCTAATGCCATATGATGCCACTATTTACTTTTAACACCAAATGTATTTTAAACCAATACTAATGTAAAGTTGTGTCATACAATTTAAGTAGATGTAAAGCAATTAACACTGTCTAGGGCTATCAAGTGACAAAAAATAATAGAATTTTATTTAAATATTTTGGATGTTTATTACATTTTCAGATATACTGATTTCAATTATAATACAAAATACAAAGCCCGTTTTACATCAATTATATATTACAAATATTTGCACCATAAAAAAAACAAAATAAATATATTTTTTCAGTTCATCTAATACAAGTACTGCAGTGCACTCTCTTCATCAGGAAAGTTGAACTTGCAAATATAACAATGTACAAAAAATCCTGCATTCAAATATAAAACAATATAAAACCTTACAATTTACAAGTCCACTCTGCCCTACCTCTTTATTCGGCAATTGTTCAGAAGAACAAGTTTACATTTGTAGGAGATAATGCTGCCCATGTCTTGTTTACGTCTCCTGAAAGCGAGAACAAGCATTTACATGGCGCTGTTGTAGCTGCTGCTACAACATATTTATCTACAGGATGTGCTACAGATTTATACGTCCTTTCCACATTTCAACCACCATTCCAAAGGACTTACATCCATGCTGCTGATGGGTTCTATTTAATAATGATACTTTTCTTTAGAAATCTCACACAGTACCTTCTTTGAGTTTTTGTCAAATCTGCAGTGAAAGTGTTTTTAAAATGAATATGTGTTTGGTCATCAACTAGGACTGCTATAACATATATGGCATAATGCAGATAAAATAGAGCAGGATATAAATAATTCTTCCTCAAGAAGTTGAGTTATACATTTAATTAACACTTTTTTTTTAATAAGTGTCATCAGCGTGGAAGTAAGTCCTCTGGATGGGTGGCTGAAGCATGAAGGGACATATGAATGTTTAGCATATCTGGCACGTAAATACCTCACCATGCTGGCTACAAAAGTACCATACAAATGCCTGTTCTCACTTTCAGGTAACACTATAAATAAGAAGTGGGCAGCCTTATATCCCATAAATGCACACAAATTGCTTGTTTTAGCAATTTGCTGAACAAGATGTAGGAAGGAATGGACTTGCAGGCGCTAAAGTTTTACATTGTTTTGGAATGCAGTTACATTTATTTTTATTTCAAATATTTGCATCATAAAAAACAAAAGAAATATATGTTTTCAATTCATCTAATACAAGTACTGTAGCGCACTCTCTTCATCAGGAAAGTTGAACTTACAAATATAACAATGTACAAAAAATCCTGCATTCAAATATAACAAAATATACATATTTGTAAATTGTACTGTCACAATGAAGAGATTGTACTACAGTGCTTGTATGTGGCAAACTGAAAAATATTATTTTTCGATTATCATTTTACAGTACAAATATTTGTAATAAAAAACAATAGTATAAAGTGAGCACTGTGCACTTCGTATTCTTTGCTGTAATAGAAATTAATATATTTGAAAGTGTAGAAAAATATCCACAATGTTTAATAAATTTCAACTGATAGCTTATTATTTAACAATGAGATTAAAACTGTGATTGTCTTTAATTTTAATCACTATTAATTTTTTGGTTAATCATTTGAGTTAACTGCCCTAGTACAACACAAGTAAAAACACTTTGTATTAGTGACAGCTTGCAACTGAAGCTCTTAACATTCATTACAGTAATTATCTCATCTGTTTCACAGATAGTGAAACTGAAGCACAGAGAGTTTTATAGATTTTAAACACTTTAAACCATCTTAACTGAACTGCGGCACAGCCCAAAGACTCTCACCCAGTAATTCTGCATCAAGACTATAACTTCTGTTTATGCTATTGTGTATCTTTTAGACACCAGTTTTGATTTAAAAATCTTCAATGATGGAAAATCTATCACATTGCTAGATAAATTGTTGCAATGGTTAATTATCTATAGTTTAAAATTAATACTTTATTTCTAGTCTGAATGTGTGTAGTTTCAATTTCTAACTATTGACTCTCACTATGACTTTATCTGCTAGAAACATGCTCACCATTAGAAACCTTGTAGAGTGAAATTAAGTAATCTCTTAACCTTTTTTGAAGAACCACTTAGATCAGGGATGGGCAATAAGGTGGCAGTTGGCCAGGGTTAGCCCAGGAATTTCTGTGGGGAAGGGTGTGAGCTGTGGAAGGGGCTGGTGGCAGCTCCCCCCACCCTTTGTGGCCAAGCTCTGCCTCCAGCTTTGCTCCTGAGTGAGGAAGGGGGGAATCAACCCTAAGCCTTACCCAGCTGACCAGAGCACAGGGGAGGGAGGCTGGGACAATGCGCTACTCCTGCCTTCTCTAGTTTAGCCAGAATCAGCCCCATGGTGGACTATGAAGGAGCATGGGGAGTGTGCACCCCTCTCCCCCTCAGTGTACAGGCCTGTAGCCCCTGACAGGCTGCCACCACCATATTTACCTGCACAGCTGCAGATACCAGTGATCCACAGCCAACAGGGGCTGCAAAGACTAATATCTGAGTCTGTGCAGGTAAATATAACAGTGGGATCTCACCAGGAGTAACCTCAGCAGACTGGATCAGCTTCACGAGTCAGTATTTGCCCACCTCTGACATAGATAGAGCTTCTTAAGTTTCTCAATGTAAAATACCTTGTCTAGACTTCAAATAATTGTGTGTTCTTTTTGAAGTATGTACATCAAATGGCATACAGTATTCCAGTCATGGTATTTTAATGCTGTATACAGAGATAATGCCATCTTCCTACACTTTGATTTTCCCCTGCTTACACAGCCAAGGACTGCTTTTACTCTAAGATTAGGCGACTTTCCCAAGGGCAAACAGGAAATACATGTTTAGCCACAAATCTGTAGCCTCTCTCGTGATCTTTCACATACCTCGCGCAATTGCTCCACAAGCTCTTTCTCCTCTCGCAACTGTTCCATCTTCCTCCGAATTGTAAATTGAGGGTCTATAGATTCCAAATTTCTCTGTGGCCTTAAAAATACTGCGATTTCAAAGAAAACAGAGATTTAGTAAAAACAAGCCATCAAAACCTTTTGGTTTATTGATTTTCATATTAAACAAAATCCTTAATCACTGTCCCAGTCATCCCACCAGTGGGAGTGCACTCTAAGTTTGATTTATTAAGTCTTAACTAGATTTGCTAAATCAAATTCCAGAAGAATGATCACAGCAGTATCGATCTTCTGTTTAGTAAAGACATGGCCTGAGTAAGTATGGGTTAGTTCAGAAGTTAATCCTAAACTGCAGAGGACGACAACATCTCAAATACTTATATGGGCCACCACTTTTCATCTGATACCACTGGGTTAGCCACTGGCAGCAGTATGCAACCTAGACCTGTCAGCAGCAGGCTCAACCACCTCTATGCATGATACAGACACTAAAGAGGGGGTAGAGCACCACCTGGCGTAAGCACAGATAATGGTTATTTTCAGATTTTAGATCCTGTTGCACTGCTGTTTTTCTTTTGTGAGGATTATTTTCCTCAACTAATGCTTTCCTATTTTTGAGAAGTCTCAGAGGGGTAGCCATGTTAGTCTGTAACTTTAAAAACAAACAAACAGTCCTGTGGCATCTTAGAGACTAACAAAAATACATAGCATCATGAGATTTCATGGGTAAGATCCACTTCATGAGATGAATTGGAGTAGAAATAATAGAATCCAAGATATATAATACAGCAAAAAAAGCTATTGGCTTCATTAACAAGGGTCCTAACATTGACAGGTACCTTTTTTGCTGATAAACATCTTGGATTCTGTTATTTCTACTCCAACTCATCTGATGAAGTGGGTCTTATTCACAAAAGCTCATGACACTATATATTTTTGTTAGTCTCTAAGGGTATGTCTAGGCTACATGGCTCCGTCGACGGAGCCATGTAGATTAGGTTTCTAGACATAGGAAAATGAAGTGGCGATTTAAATAATCGCCGCTTCATTTACATCAAAATGGCTGCCACGCTGTGCCAATCAGCTGTTTGGTGGCACACCGCAGTAGTCTGGACTCTACGCAGTCGACAAGGGAAACTCTTGTTGACTGCCCCTTTATGCCTCATGGAATTAGGTTTACTGGGGCGGTCGACAAGGGCTTCCCTTGTTGACCGTGGAGCATCCAGACTACCGCGCTGTGCCACCAAACAGCTGATCGGCACAGCGCAGCAGCCATTTTGATGTAAATGAAGCGGCGATTATTTAAATCGCCGCTTCATTTTCCTATGTCTAGAAACCTAATCTATATGGCTCCATCGACAGAGCCATGTAGTCTAGACATACCCTAAGGTGCCACAGAACTACTCATTCCTATTTTTGGTCTCCTTGTGAATGCTGAGATGGGAGTGATCTGGTCCAAGTGCAGGAAGAGGTAGGTAACCAAATTCCTCCATAAGACTCAGCGGCTTACTCTCCGTCTCCCTCATTTCTGCATTGGTGGAGGTTTTTGGGAACCAGGACTTGTTCAAAATGTGGGAGGAAAAGTGGGAGATAATGTTTTGGTCATTAAAATATACAAGACTTCTTCATTCTCTGTGTATCTGTATATGCAAATGTCCCAAGGGGACAAACTGCTAACAGTCATTATTGGTGAAGGGAAGAGACCCTCAGCATTTATGTAAAATGACAGCCTGAGAAAGGAAAGCCTTGAGTCAGCAGAAAGAGAAGTGATTAGTAAGAGCTGGCCTTCTATTTGTTTCTCCAGGAATTTTCACACTGTGGTTTCATGAGCCCCTCAAAGATTGTGAGGTATTTACTTGGGAGTCATGAGCTGTCTGCCTCCAAACTCTGTTTCATCTACAACATTAACAATATTGTTAAATATTTAAATGTGATTTCAAATTTATAAGGAGGTTGGGGGCTTGCTGTGTGAAAGGGGTCACCAATACAAAAGTTTGAAACCCACTGCTGATTTTCAATCTTTTTTTCATTTGTGAATACCTACAAAATTTCAAACAGATGTATGGCCACCTTTGGAAATCTTACATGTGGTCTGTGAAAGGACCATAGGCTGAAAACCATTGCTCTAAATTAAATATGTTTAGTAATTCAAAAAAATAAAACCTGAAGTCCAACAATTTAAAACTACCTCCATTCAATCCCATGGGAAGTGAAACTACAAATGAGCCCTTCAAAAGCAAATAGCAAAGCTGTTGGTGCCACCAACTGGTAGGAATTAAGAATTAAATTATTCTTTTAAAGTGCATAATAAAAGGAAACAAAATACAGGACTATGTAGCACTTTAAAGACTAACAAGATGGTTTATTAATAAACAAACTAATAAACCATCTTGTTAGTCTTTAAAGTGCTACATAGTCCTGTATTTTGTTTCAGCTACACCAGACTAACACGGCTACATTTCTATCTCAATAAAAGGAAAGGCACTATACGGAATAGAAATGGCAGTTCACTACTGACATTATTTCATGCAAATACAATCTCATGTTTATTTAGGTTGTGTTTTGGATAAATGTTTTAACTTTTACATCAATTTTCAAATTATGAAACACGCTAGGAAAAAAGAAAATGTAACAAACGTTCAAATAAATTCAACACAGGGTGAGTGCATGCTTGCATGAGGCCCAATCAATCTGAAGGATCACTAAGATGAACTGTACTCAGGGATTTTCTGGATCCTTGACATGTTTGCTTCTGTACTTGCATTAAGATCTTGGAAGAGGGAAAAAGGGTTCCTGCATGAGATAATTTATTTGATGATATTAAAGTGGCCAAATGAAAACTCTGTTTGGAACCAATGGCTTAAGGAATAACCCTATTCTGGATAAGCTGATGGTTGCAGTAACTGCAAAGTACAATGCTTCATTAAAAGAACTATTTCAGGAAATGCCACAAACTACACAGTAAGAGAGTCTAGTAGTTAATCAATAAAAAACAGCCCATCAAAAGATCTCTACAAATATCTTAATTTGAAGAGCAGCATAAAGCAAAGATCACATATTTTCAAACTATGCCATGGGGATTTAGCTACGTGAATGCCATTAAACTCTAAGGCAGTTCTGTGAATAAATTCTTGTGCACCATAGTTAAAATTCAAGGATAACAGATCACAAGCTAGATATCAAGAGCTCCCTTCAGATATCCATAACAAAGCAAGACATATGAAGAAATGGAAGACTACATTTTTAACAGTATGGTAAAAATGAATATTGTGTTCCCGTATCATGCCAATTTTTTAAACTGTTCCTACTGTTACTATAAAAAAAAGTCTACATTTACTAAGAATATCAGTTAAAGTATTAAGTAATTATTTACATTTCAAATTAGTAAACAACTTACTGTAAAACTTAAAATAAACAACATTTAAAATTCTGGAAACTATTTAGATGTGGATCTATGTAGTATGTTCTCTTCAATATAAAAGAAAATAGGTAAATACACACACATAACCATATAAACATGCGCCCACCACAAACTGCAATAGCAGACTTGAAAACTCCGTTGACATCTCCATTCCAGTTTTAGCAGCTGCAATACTTTAAAGAGCACTGTACATAAGGTATGCCAATGGACACTATCATGTGTTTTTTGTTTGAGTCTGCATCTATCTTGGACATTTTCATCATGGCCTTCAATCAATGTAGCCTTGTTTATCTTTCTTATGTGCTATATTGAACTGGCATGCACCCGCGTAACAGAAAAACTGAGCTTTCTTTGGTCCATATTGTAACGTACAGAAGAACAGGAAAAGTTCTAGAAGGAAATGCTATTATAGGTAAGACTCAGTTTATTCTCGGTGTACTATTATTCCTATGTAGGATATAAGTCTCGTGAGAAAAGATGCTTATATTTGGTCTTTGAGGAGAAACTCACCTGCTCTAGACATTATTTCTCAACATGATCACTGTCCAGTTTGCTATAAATTAGAAACCCTAAACACAATGAGGTACTTCAACTTTATGCTGTTTTGTAAATAAATGTCAGGAATGGCAATCATCTCCTCATGGAAAATAAATATTAAAATTATTCATTCCTTTTAACTTAATGAGAGACATATATTCTACCTATAGGCAACAAAGGACAGAGCTTAAACATATAGGTAATTCTTTCAAAGTGTTATTCTGAAAACACATTCAAACAAAATAAATTAGCAAGCAAGTAAGATATTCTTTCATCTCTGTTATACACTAAAAATATCAGAAGTAAAGTGTTCTAATTCAGGATGTTTCAACAATACAGAATATGCTAGTTATTCTGCATTATATATTTGTTCCACCAAGGGGAGCCAAAGCCACACAAATGTATGCCTCAGAAGGTATTTTTTCAGATCAAAGTACAGTAGTTCTCTTCACTGCTGGTCAGCATAGCCTATTTATTTCATATTAGTTTCAATAAGCCCACATTGGAAAACATTTTAAATGTAAGTAAAAACAAATTAAATTAGCAATAATACTTAGCCCAATCCACAATGTGTGGTAGGTTTATCTCTCTTTGTTAAAGATCAGACTTCCAATTGATGATTTCCATTTTTGCACGTTCACTACATTGTAGGAACAGTTTTCTTCAGGCAATTATTTGCAGGCTAAGTTTAGGACACTTAATACTGCAAATACTTAACTTGCCAGCCCAATCAAGTACCTAGATGTCTAAATAAGAAAAACTGCAACTGAAAATACCTGTGGTTGCAAAAATGCCAGGGCTAGTAACCAGTGTTCCCTCTAAGCTCCAGGGCAGTACAGTTTCACAGGTGATTAATCAGCCCCACCCAGTTAGAGGGGCAGGGCTCCCTAGACCCAGCTGACTGACTAGGCTGGGCTGATTAATCACAGTGAAGCTGTGCTGCCCTGAAGTCTAGAGGGAACACTGATAGCAACCCTTAGATAAAGCAAGTCTGAACATTTGAAAAATATGGCTCTATTTCTTGTGATCAATTCTATTCAGTTTTTTAAATTATATATGCTTCAAGTCGATACGCAATAAGTGACTCTTGTATACTAAAGAGACATCTGAATACCACTGAGAGGAAATTCAGTGGTCAGGAAACTAACCTATAACTTATGAGCCTGAGTTCAAATCCCTGCTCTTCTCTAGACTTCCTTTGGGATTCTAGGCAAATCACTTAGTCTCTCTGGGCCTTGGTTTTCCACCTGGAAAAAGGGCTTAATAGCACTTCCCTGCCTCATTTTTGAGGAGTAACATTAGTTCGTACCAAGGGGTTTGATTTGAACTAACATGGCCCAGAGCGCACTTCCTGGTTCAAATCAGCTGGAGATCGGAATAGCGCGCGGGTGAGATTATGCTAATGAAGCGTGGGATATTTAAATTCCCGCTTCATTAGCAATTTTGGTCGCCTACAGTTGCATCCCTAGTTCGAACTAGGGGGAGAGTGTAGACGTAACCTTAGTGATTATAGATCTTACATTATCTCTTGTACTTTACTTAAAGATTAGTGCAATTAAATGAATAATCATTAACTTAGGAATTACTGTGTTAAATGGAGAGGTATTAATGTTCTATACTTTAAGCATGCGGGGATTAGAATTGTGATACTGTTCAGCAGTTTAGAGTTGAAAGAATTTGATTTCAAACCATAGAATTCTGTAAATGGCACAAACATTGGAGGCAGTGATCATAATGAACAATGCAGGTCACTTCAAAATTATTTGGATTGTTTAGAAGACCAGGCTAGATGGTTAATGCTATTCATTATTGAAAAATACAAAATGAATTAGTCTGGAGAAAAGGAAATAATCTGGAGTTTATGCACTAAATAGAGCAATCATCCAAGAGTGCTGTTAGCAGTACAGGTCACTCACTGTATGAGGAGAAGGGCACAATATAAGGCAAAAAATGATAACCAACTTCAAGAAAAAGTTATGAAGAAATGTTAAGAGAATCAGCAAATTTCTTTTCCAATGAAAAAAATCCTTATAGACCTTTGTTCCCAGAATTCCCTTTATTTTAAGAACAAGCAAGACTGTTTTTCTTCATTAATATACCAATTGTCCATTCTTTTCATTTAAAGAAAGATCTGCTGGGTAGATAATTCAATGTTTTACGTGTTGCACATCTTTCATTTTCATTTCCCATACTCTACCATGTGAACTATGGATAAGGGCTTGTAATGATGAAATAGATTTTTAATATTGGAAAGAACCAGGAAGCCTTGTCTGACATTATCTTCTTAAGCCATTCAGAATCAGCTTGTAACTCTTGGAGAATGAAAAGAAAAAGAAAAAAAACAACAACAAAAATCCCAGGCATGATGCTGAGGATGCAATACTTTAATTTTAAGAAACTCTCAAATCTCTTTTTAGTTTTTCAGTTCTCCTTAAACCAGAAGTGCAGGATTTCAAACTTTAAAGCATATTTGCATATACTCTATGCTTTAATTTTTCAACAATGTGCATAAATACTGCCACCACATGTGTTCTATATACATAAAAAAGGCTTATTCTTTAGCCTAATTTATTAAGTTTCAGTTTTATAAGCCAGACAAGTAGGAATAGTTGGCTCACAATGAATGGACAGAACAGATTTCTTATAGCCCATTTCAAAGGGCTCCACATACACAACAAATGAATTATTCATATATGTTCCTTGTCTAGCACTCAGAGAAACACCTGCTACATCATATTCAACTCTTCTTTTGGTGTGACAGCATGTTAATAAATAGAATGCTGAATTCTAACATATGAGCACATCTTGTACAAGATAATGCCAATAAGAATTCTGGTGAGTGACCATCATACTTTCGAATGTTTCAACGTTACAGCTTTCTGAATGGCCTTTTTTCAATAATGTCACATAATATTAGATTTAATTAAGTAGCAGAAAAAACAAAACTAAAAATACTTCAAGCAACCATTGTGCAGGGCATTTAGTGTATTGGATCCATTATCAGATGAGACATACAGCACAATAATGTCCACAGGAGTAAAGTCAGATTAACATTTACTGTTGTATCCCGGACTATGGGAGCTGTTTTAATCAAAAGCACTCAGACTCAACAGCTATGCACATAGCAGTGAACTTTATAGATGACTGCACTGCAGCGGATCCACTAATTCCCAAAAATCTTGCTCCAGTATGCAACGGGTTCAGACTGATATGTGGGATGAATTCTCAAGGGGGACTAGTATCTTCTGTGTGTCCAGACAGTGTTCAGAAATCTGGAATATTCTTAGGAAATCACATTTGATCTGCTCTTTCATGAGAGATAAAAATTAAGAACTGTTCAATTTTGGTCAGTGCTTTGTTTATTGTGCATGATCACATATGTATTATATGATCTTGAATATTTCATAGATCTCAGGTACTTGCAAATATGGAGAGATATTGTCTCCTTGGCACATTGTGCTGCTGACTGTAAAAAAAACTCTGAATAACTTTCATTCTCTGAAAAATATGCCATCAAGTCTAGCACAAAAATCTATGCAATTCTCTTATTTAGCTCATGTATCACTGGAAAAAATGATGGCACAACAGCTTCTGCTTCCAAACAGATTTTTGGCTGAAACAAACTAAAATTAAAGGACATTCGACCTATCTACTTGACCTACCTGTCTTTTTTACACACCATAAACACTGCTTTATTCACTAACATATTTCTCTCTCTCCCTTCACCACTGTTTGATCCCTCCATCAGAGAATGAAATGCAGATAAGAATTCTGGTGAGTGAAATGTCTTTTCATTGGCCTCATAGTGACATAATGATCAATTTGATTTTTCTACATTTCCTGCTCACGGACTTCTTAGACTGCATATTCAACATTCTTATGCACTAATTAACATGTACCATCTCAGTCTATTGGTTTCTAATTCCTAAGTTTTATTACCTATTATGAAAAGGGCATGATTAAATGTCCATCATCTTTAGCTTTGTGGGAAATAAACAAACATATGAATTGTCTGAAAAAAAAACAAATTAAATACATACAGATCACCTACCATTGTCACTGTCCCCTTCAGATGGGATACTGTAGCTATAGTTGTCCCATGTTTGAGCCTGCGTAAGTTTGTTGAAGGAGATAGGAGGAAGAGTGAGGGGTGGGTCTGTTGCAGGGGAATGAGAGCCAGAAGTATACAGACCAGGGAAAAACCACAGGAGTAGCAGCATTTCATATATGGTATGAGGATTTCATGGTAATGAAGAGGATGCCATTCAAATGAGATTAATATAAAATGTATAATTTTGGAAGAAAAGAATGAAAGATGGTGCACAGAATAAAAAGAATGAAAAATTAAATGTTAGTATTTGTAAATCATACATTATATGTGCAGCTAATGCTGTTAATCTTAACAAGATTATTACAACATTGCACTTTACATAATTACGTTTACAACCAATGCCTATGAAGAAAAATACCCATAGATTACATACTGTGGGCTAAAGAAAGGAAACCCTAACACTGTGAAATGATGTGTAAATTTATCATCAATGCAGTTGCAGCAGTAAAAACATAAAACCAAGCAGAAAACATTAGAGAATAAACATATATTTCAGGTTTTCGGTGTTAGAGGAGCATAAACACAGTTTAATTAAATTAAGATTTTTCTTGGAACATTTTTTTTAAGTACCCAATTCTGTCTTGGATATACTGGTAGTAGCTCCTTTGGTTGTCCCTTCTATCACAAAGAAAATCTTATGATTCTTGTGACTTTATTCCTTCCTTCTTCAGCTGTCATCTTTTAGCTCAAGCAGCACTACTTCTCCCCTCCTATTAACTTCATCATGCACAGTCCTAGTCTTTTATTTGCCTACCTTTGATACCCTTACTACAGCCTTCTCCTCTTCTGCATTCTCTTTCCTCTTTGCATAAGATCTTATAGACTGTTTCAAACACAAGACTTGTAACCTCTCTCCTCAACACCGTCGCCCCTGCTACCAATTTTCTTCCTCCTTCTTGTTCCTCCTCCCATTATCTAAAACAAGGCTTCACTCCTGGGTGTCAAATCCACCACCATTCTCCACAATCTCTTCCCTTTCCCCCTCCTAACCTACACTGTCCCTTTCTCTCTCACTTTTGATTACTTAATGTTCCTCCTCTCTTGCTTCCCCCAAGCCTCGCACTGCCCCCCACCCTGTGGTCCTTACAAATCATAGCTGCCAATGATCATCTTTGCCCACCACTCTAACCACTTCATCTCCCTCTTTCAACTTCTTGCTGGCTCCCTATTTTCCATCATGTACAATTTAAGCTTAGGGCCCTGATCCTGAATGAGGTCTTTGGATGCTATTAAAATACAAATACATAAATCATCACCATGTTGCCAGTTTGAATGCCAAATTATATTTTTAATTCAATTTAAAATAAGTGTGTTTACAGTACTTCACAGAAATCTGGGTTTGCTATAAACATGAAAATTAGCATTTAGATTTTAAAAGGCAATGATTTGTATTGCTTTAATTAAAAGTTATTTTTAAATATTAAAATGGAAAAAATGGAAAAAATAAAGCCTCAGTAAAAAGACAGCATTCTCACCCCACTTCAAATAAATGTAAGGGGACTGTTACCCCTTACTAAAACTCTGTGGGAGTTTTTTGGTTTACCAGCTTCAGAAGGGGAAGGGTTCATGAGACTGATAGACCCCAGAGACAATGGAAAGCAGTCAACACTCCAGCTCAGCCTGACTGACAGGTTGTAAGTGGGGATTGTTCTGGCTCTGTCTCTGAACAAACAAGCTGTGTGCAGAAGAGGTCCTGCAAAGACAGAGAGCTGAAAGAGGAGTACAAGAAGAAGTCCTGCAGCGACAGAACCAGACACAGACTGGCCAAGCAGTGCAGACCCTGTGTTGAGCAGCAGACTGGCAGTGCTCAGAAAGCCAAAAGGAACAGAGAAACAACACAAGGAGCTGGAACTGGCCAAGCAGCACAGCCTGCAGCTGGATGTGGTGAGCTACTGGGACCCGCAAAGTGTGGGGAAAGGCTCTGGACTGGGAGAGGGGTCTGGCCACTTAGAGACTGAGGCTGTGTGGTCACTGCCAGTGCAAGCGTGTCCAGCCTGCAGCCCCTTGCAGCACATCCAGGGCTTCTAAGGAAGAGACTGTGAACTGTCCTTACACTCTGCAGACTGCTGTGTTGATGTCCCCGTGCTACAGAGCAGGGCTGTGTGTTCCCATTTAACCATTCTCATTGTTTCTTATTCTATTCTCTTTAATCAGTTGATGTTTAATAAATTGTATTTGCTTTGAACCTTATGAAGTGGTCACTGGGCCAAGAAGGCCTGCAGTGTAAAGAGAGCACCTCGGAGAGGGGACACCCTAACTCCTGCCCCTAGTGACTACAAGGTCAGGGATTAAGCCCCAGGAAACCTGGGCCCAGCCTTGTTGGGGTTTCAAGGGCTCTGCTACTCAGGAGAGTGGAGGGGGAGCCCTCAGGATCAGGGAGCCGTGGGGTAAAGGAAGTGGGAGCGAGGACTCAGATCCTTTCGCTGGTTCATTTCACCGGGGTGTATAGAAGCCAGGAAAGTTCCCCACAAGAGCGGGACCATTCCCCCGCTTACATAATGCTACATCTATTAAAAGAAAAAGAATTCACCCTTTCTGGAATCTAACAGATTAACCAAAAAGTAATTAAAAATAATACCCCAAGACCACCATCCTCTCTAAGTCATTAGGTTTGGTTTCTCTTAGTGTTCTTTCCCTTAGAACCTGTCTGTTCCAAACCTCAGTTCATTCTGTCTCTAGCTACTCCTAGCTCACTAATATCCTGTGGGATAAGGAGCCAGCTGCATCAGTGAGTCACCAAAATGTAACACACTTCCAGCAGGATCAACACCTGCAAACATATGATGTATCTGAGGCAGTACTGTTATTCTCATTTGTTAAAAATGATTCTCATGAGTTTCCAAAGTACACATACCAGCCAATTCACTTCCTGGGAAGAAAGTAAACATAACAAATTAGAAGATGGTAGTTACTATTTTTCTATCAATGAATAAGGAAAAATATTTCCTAGTTGATTATCACTTACTCTTTGAAACTGATAGTTTTCCAGCACATGTCCATGAAAACTAAATCTGCTTTAATGCATGAGAGTTAACAAAATGAAGAGACTTGATACAGATACGGATTTCAGAGTTTTGTTGCAATTAAATAATTAACAGTTGATTATTCATTTCCTTGGAATTTCTACTGCAGAAGGCCTTCAAACTTCAAATTTTTTTTCAGTACTTTATGTAGATTTTGAGGACACAAGTATTGTTCCTCAGGCTTGCAAGCCACTCTGTTCAGTAAAAGCCATGAAAGAAAAATTAAATATGGCACAAAAGAAGCAATGAATACTTTTGAATACTGCAAAGGGTATTAGATGGCATGGGTACAGACAATCAAGTTCTGAGTAAAATTAAGGTTTCATAGTGAGAAACATGGCAAGAAGTTTAGGATATTCTCAAATTTATCTACAGTAGCACCACTATTACTAATATTGCTTTGATATTTTTGAAATCAGGAGTAAATCCATGAACTGCTCTGAGCTATTCCTGCATACAGTATGAAAGTGTTTTTAGCAACAAAATTATTGCTAAAAGGAAATTCATGTTATTTATTTCTTTACAATATTCAGTGATGTTCAAATGTTTTTTTTACAATCACTAATGGGAATTAGAGAGGTCTGCTCCTCAAACATGTAGACATAAGACAAACCATTTAAAAATGCTTTGAGCTACTCCTTTTACCTTCTGTATAGCAGAGTTTGCCCTGTTTTAAAAAAAAAGGTACATACCAAAAGGTCAGGGCAGCATATTCATTACTTCTGAAAAACATTTTCTTTGGATACTTAATTAGGCATCAGGTATGGATTTTTCCCATGTTTGTCTAGCCTTAAAATGTGAATATAAAAAGAATGCATGAATGCAAATCTAGTATGTGCTGACAGAGAAGTCAAAGTAACTGTGGTTTATCCTCTGGAAGCAGGCTTTGTGTATGTACTTAAAAAAGCTGGAATCATTACCAGAAGTCTAGTACTCTGTTTATTTTTATCTTTCCTAGAGACATAAATCACCATGAAACAGTGAAATAATATTAAATAGAAATAAAAACATTAATTTTAAGTAGAATCAAATAGGAAAAATAAACTATAAACTCTGAAGGGCATGTTTAAATATATTTTGCTTGAAAGTCTGCCCCATTATTTTTTCCCCGCTGGTATTTTCTTTGTTACCACATATCCTTCTTGTTTCTATTTTTGTTTTTCAAAGCAAGACTTACAAATTTTGGTAAGAACCATTTAAAACAAATCTTGCACTGGTATTAAACAATTTGAAACAATCTGCTTCTGTAAAATTTAAATTGTAGTAGTAAAGTGCTAAACATTTTTCCTAATTTTTTTAAGTTCTCTCCTAAGGGGCCACATATTATTTAAATAAAAAAGCTATTAAACTTCAACTCTAAACTGAACTGAAAATTATAATACTAACTTTACTGGTCTACACAGCATGCTTGGATTCCAAGACCAGATCTATGGCAATAAGGATGTAAGTAATTAAGAAGCAAACACTGATTGAAAAGGGTGTAAGGGTTTAGATTAGTACATTCATTTAGAAGAAAAATGAAAGCTTGAAAAGTACAATGGCATTATTTGAAGAAATTAGAATTGTGCAAGGTAACCAGCTTTGATTTGAAAAGGCAAATACAAATTCACCAAAAGTACAGGTATCTTCACACTACACTGGTTTTGTCTGTATAGATACTTTCAGCTCCAGTGTGGGGGTAAACCAAATTAAAGGACTAGATGTAACGCCTTAATGAAGTGCTTACTTTTTCAAGGGAAATGTGATAGGTAAGGTGAGAAGTTCCCAAGGTGTTAAATTTCATTTGTAAGTTTCATCATACCATACTGTATCAACTAAAGGCACATGATCAACTAAGGGCACATCTTCACAGCTGCAATTGATGCAGCAGGCATCAATTAAGTGGATCTGGTAAAAACAGGGTAAGTTGATGGGAGAGTGTTCTTCCATTGACTTCAGTACTTCACCTCCCCAAGAGGCAGAAACTATGTTGATGGGAGAGCATGCCCAGTCAACACAGCATGATGCCAACACCGCTGTAAATTAATTTAAGTTACATTGACTCAGGCCTGGTCTACACTGGGAATTGAGCTTGATCTTAACCACATTAGGTTGAATTAGTCTCATGAGGGCAGGGGACTGGACTCAATGACCTCTCAAGGTCCCTTCCAGTCCTAGTAGTCTATGATTCTAAACAATGAGTCCACACCACCAAGCCTGCTCTGTTGTCTTTAGTGGTCGCTGAAGCTGATTTTGGTATTTCTGCTTTTCACAAGGAGTAACACTAAATTCAACCTTGCATGGTCGACTTCATGGAAATACAAACACAGCACTATGAAAGTTGAAGTCCTTGGCTTCTGAGAGGTGCCCACATGGTGATCACTCTGGCCAGGACCTTCAACTCTACTGCTATCCATATGAACAAGAAAAGCCCCTAGAAAATTTGAATTTCCTGTGTGGCCAGCGTGGCGAGTAGACCACAGAGCGGGAAGCACACCTCATCATGTTTTCCCAGGGTCACAGATGAGGACCAGCATGGAACATGAAAGGGATCCTGGAACTCACTGATATGTGGGGAAAGGAATCTGTGCAGGCAGAACTACAAACCAGTAAAAGGAACACAGATATCTATGCCAGGATTGCACAGGGCATGGAGGAGAAAGGATACATCAGGGACACCCAGCAGTGCTGTGTGAAAATAAAGGAGCTGAGACAGTTAACAAGAAGACAAAGGAGGTAAATGGACAGTCTGGATCACTGCCACAAACGTGCCACTTCTATGAGCTACTATATGCAATCCTGCGAGGGGACCCAACCAGCTTTCCTAGCCAGTCCATGGATTCCTTCCCAGACACTCCTTTGGAAACCTCAGGCAACAGCATGGAAGGCAGTGTGGTTGAGGAGGAGGAGAGTGGTCTGCAAGCAAGTGGGGCAATTTACATCACCGACAGTTTTATAACTTTGGAGACAATGCCCTCCACTCAGAGTGTCTCACAATCGGGCACTGATCCTGGGGAGGACACTTTGGGTGGGCTCACATTTGTTATCATGCTACAAATGGGTTAAGGCAATTGGGTGTGATCTGTGATGGACACTGTGCCTACACAGTAAAGGGTCCTTGGAATAGTTTGTTCAAGTGTCTGGAGATGGAGCAGGAATCTTTCATGCACATCTCCATAAAGTTCTCATAGAAGAACTCTTTAATACTTCTCACAAGGATACTGGGGAAGCTGCCTTATTCTGTCTGCCCTGGTAGGATACCTTTCCACACCAAGCCAGCAGTGTAAACTAGAATCATTGCAGCACAAATCATTGCAGCATAAGGTCTAGATTTCCAGCCACAATCCATCAGCACCTGCTCCCTATCACTATGTGTGATCTGGAAAAGACTGCTCTCTCATATGGCAACCCATAAGGAGCAGGGGAAGCTTCTGCAGTAAACCTCCATTTGCTCATTCCCAAGGAGGCATGGCTTGAGCCCCTGCCCTGTACCGCCATCATGCCTAGATGCCCTTCCCCCTTCTGCCCATATGCTCCTGCAGGAAGGGAAAGTTGCACTGTCCTGGCAAATGGAGGGTGCTGAACACACAGGCACCACATGAGACCCTGCCCTGCTGCCATATCTGGAAGTCAAGAACCAGGAGAGATTCTTGAGGACCATGGTAGATGTGATGAACCACATGGCAACCTTCCAGGATAGCTACATGCACAGGCAACCTCCTCCAGTCCTTGCAAAACCACGTTCTCACCTCACAATGTTCCAGTCTCCTCTCCCGGAGCCTTAGAACATGTGGGTGGAGGGAGTCAAGGGATGCATGACACTCAACCCCCTAGGGATCCGCCTCGAAGCAAAAAGCTGTCCTTCCCACAATTGTGATCACTGCTCCTCCCAAGCTCCCACATGAACTCCTTTTTTGTCCCTGTGTTCCCTAAATAAAAATACATGATTTCTGCACAATTGTCTCTTTATTGCTTGTGTTGAAGGGGGATGGCTTTCAGACAAGCACACTGAATGCAGGGGCAGCTTGTTGAGAGCAACATGCATGACACTCAATTCTGGACACTCATAAAAATGTCTTTCAAAGCCTAATTTGCAGTGCCTCTTGCTGTGCCCTCCTTATTGCTCTGGTGTCTGGCTATTCATAATTACTGGCTAGGCACTATGCTTTGACCCTGCCATATAACTTTCCTCCTTACTCTCACAAATGTTATGGAGCTCACAGCAGGGTGCCACTACAACAGGGATGTTGCTTTTGCTGAGGTCTAACCTAGTCAGTAGACTGCAGAATCTTACCTTCCAATGCCCAAAAGTACATTCCACTACCATGCTGCACTTGCTCAGCCTGTAGAAAAACTGCTCCTTACTGTGGTCTAGGCTGCCTGTGAACAGCTTCATGAGCCATGGGAGCAAAGGATAGGCTGGACTGTCAAGGATCACTATTGACATTTCAGTGCCTCTGATGGTAATTTTCTGGTCTGGAAAGAAAGTTCCAGCTTGCAGCTTTCTGAAGAGGCAGGAGTTCCTAAAGATGCCTGCGTCATACACCTTTCCTAACCATCCCACGATGATGTCTGTGAAACGGCTCTTGTGATCCACCAACGCCAACCACACCATTGAGAAATATTCCTGGCGGATATGTACTCCTTGGCAAGGTGGTCAGGTGCCAAGATAGAGATGTGTGTTCCATCTTTCACCTCACCACAGTTAGGGAACCGCATCGTTGCAAAATCCTCCACTATGTCCTCAACATTTCCGAGAATCGCTACCTTTTGTAGCAGAGGGTATTGATTGCCTTGGCTACTTGGATTGCAACAACCCGCACTGTAGATTTCCCACTCCGAATTGATTCTCAATTGACCAGTAAGGTGTCTGGTATTACAAGCTTCCATAGGACAACTGCCACTTGTTTCTACATTGTCAGAGTGGATCTCATTCTGGAATTTTTGTGCTTCTGGGCAGGAGAAAGTGATTTGCAAACTACCATGAATTTGGTCTTATGCATGTGAAAGTTCTGCAGCCACTGCTGGTAGTCTCATAGTTGCAGGCCCTCCAGTCTGTGTTTATCGAATGACAGCAGCATTGGCTACTTGTTTATGTGTTTCACAAAAGAATATGTTCATGACCTCCCGCGATTCTCTCTCATTCAGGCAGATCCTGGATGTACTCTAGCATAAGGCTCCCCAGGGTTACAATAATTTCCATAATGCTTTGATGCGCAACAGAATCTACAATGGCTTCCATGGTTATGCTGTTACGGCTTCAGTGCAGGTAATCATGGGAAAAAAAGAGCACAAAAAGACTGTTTGCCATTGCTTTCCAGTGGGGCACCATGGGAGATGAGTGCCTTATGGGAAACTGACAACATGAGCACTGTGAGCATAACCTAAGATGCAAAGGAGCACAGGAACTGTGGGATAGCTGCTCACAGTGCATTGCTCCCAAGTTGACAGTAGCCACCCTACTGGGGATGAGCTATTTTGAACTGCATTGAATTCTTGCACACAGTGGGAACATGCACTTTAGACCTTACAAAACCAGGTGCTAAAAAAATCAAGCTTTATAAATTTGACCTTATCTCTCAGTGTAGACAAGGTCTTAAGTTATGTATCTTACCTAATTTAAGAAGCGTAACTTAGATAAACTTACCTTTTTACTGTAGAGCAGGCCTCTCACTAATATTATATAATGGAAAAAAGACATTGGGACTGATGCTGATTTCACATTAGCATAATTCCATTATTTTACTCTGGTGTAAATGAGGAGTAATTCAACTGAAATCTACAAAAATAATGGCTTTCAGGTTGTCTTTCATAAACTATAATATTGAACAAACAACTGGGACATAAGGGCTAAACTACATAACATATTTACAAAAGAATAGATCTTTTTTGCACCTTGGGTAGTTCAGCTTGGAGGGCATTGCTGTGCACAATTAATTGAATTATATATAATTAATTGAATTCTTATGTAAAAATACATAAGAATGCTTGAAATTTTCAATTTGTTAAGCTGCTATGCATTGGTTCTTAACACATGTTAAGCTTTTGGGTATCAGTTACATTGTTTACTTTTCCCATCATTTAAACTGAACAGTGAATTTAAAAGCTCTCAGTGACAACTCCATTTTTGGTTGGACAGCATTTTCTTTGTTTCATTATCACTCTTAATGTTTTAATAAATTCTATGGGTACAATTTCTTATAATACATTCAAATATGAAAATGTTCTGCTATTACTGGAATATTTCATTATGAAAGCAACAAGATTGTAGTGACTTCTCAGCATTTAATTAAAAGCATTAGTGGAGAAAGAAAGAAACCAGAATCACATTTTTAGAAAGCTGAAATATATTGAAAAAAAATCTAAGCAATGATATACTTTAAAGACAGTGTGAGATAGCTTCCAATACATTATCTTTCAGCAAACAAAAGGAAAAAACCCCTGTCCTCCTACATTTGATCCCATTTTAAAGAGTTTGTTCATTTTTAATAATCTAGCAATTAAAATTGGTTCATATGATCATACTAATTAAAATGTCAATAATTATGCATTAATACATACTAAAATATAAATATAAATACACACACACACACACACACACACACACACACACACCCACCCACCCACCCACCCACCCCCCCATGGAAAAACTCAAATATATTTTAAAAACAATGCATAATTATTACCCACATAAATCTTATCATCATATGCATTTATTTATTCACAGATTTAAAATGTATTCCTTTGTGTCAACTAGGTGAGCATAGGATTTAAATGAATGTATCAGGCATATATATAATGTTTTTATATATGAAAAAATGAGGGATGAAAACTGATCCATATAAAAATGCGCTGAAAAGTTAGTAATTTTTCCAGTGTTTTAGGGACAGTATTTTTTCCTCCTTTCTTACTAAATATATATAATGTAAGTGAACATTTATCATCATAAGCACAGGCTTAAGAAATTAAAAACAGACTTGTTGATTCCTGCTGGATGGGGATAGAACAGACGAAATTTAAGGTTCTTGAGTTTCCTGGAGAAACAGCCCTGTTGTATTTTATCTTTCCCCCAGTCTTACCTGATCGTGGCTTCAGGCCAAAAGGAGCTGTGTTGCTTGTAGTAGGAGATTGTATGGGAGTTTTCTCTTTACTCTGTGTGTTTCAAGACAGATATGGGTAAGAAACTGTACTTCTCAGGATAATTGTTCACACAAAATATAGAGGTTCAATCAGGCAGCATAACAATTATTACTCCCAAATTGTTAACATTATAGGCTCAACTTCTGAAATCCTAATTATCTGTTTATTATATCAAATCTCCTAGGATATGTCTACACTAGCTCGTTAGTTTGAGCTAGGTAGGCAAATGAGGGCAACCAGAGTTGCAAATGAAGCCCGAGATTTAAATATCCCAGGCTTCATTTGCATCTTCCCGGGTACTGCCATTTTAAAATCCCCCTTAGTCCGAACTCCGTGCCCATGGCTACACGCGGCACCGAGTAGGTAGTTCGAATTAGGATTTCTAATTCGAATTACCGGTTCACCTCGTTCCACGAGGAGTAGTTCCAGAGATCCTAATTCGAACTACCTACTCCGTGCCGCGTGTAGCCGCGGGCACGGAGTTCGGACTAAGGGGGATTTAAAAATGGCGGCGCCCAGGAAGATGCAAATGAAGCCAGGGATATTTAAATCTCGGGCTTCATTTGCAACTCCGGTTGCCCTCATTTGCCTACCTAGCTCAAACTAACAAGCTAGTGTAGACATACCCCTATTGACTACAAAGGGGATTCTGAGTAAGAACTGTAGGGTTTTTGTCACTGTTCTAATTTTATCTGATTATTTTTCAGTTTTTTTTCACATCATCACTTTATTATTACAAAAAACATTTCACATGAACAATAATTCATCACTATAGTGCAGGATTTCAGAATGAATAAGAAAAGCATTCCTTCCTTACATACATTCTGTTCTTTCAGTGCATTAATTCCCTTCCTTGCCTAATTGCTTTGCCTACTATGTTGTGAAATTCCGCGGAAGGAAAAGCAGACAAATCCTAACGAACAGAAACCAGAACAGGAGATGTTATTCAGACATCTCAAATCATCATCCCATCTCCCCGTAGATATTGAACTGGGTGTGTAGATTTATGCTGGAGTAGTGGAAGGAATACAGCAAATGGTGGGAGAATGGGGAGAATAAACACTTCACCTTTCCGTACCCTGGAGATCTAAGATTGGAAAGATAGTACAGCACAGACTGTATTATCTTCCTGTATCCTCCATGGTGGGAATAAACCAGTAAAGAGGATTCCTGGGGGAGCCACAAGTTTTGGGAGTCACATCACCAAGGCTCCACTGGAGCTACAATGGCAGAAAGTGGATGTAAGTCTCTGCAGATCAGGGAACAGCCACTAAAGCAAGACCCCAATGGCTCTGGCCTTCATCCGATGCATTGATAGTCTATGGAATTTCTGAGCCATGAACACATGGGTTCCCTTGAGAACCACTAAAGAGATATCTTCAGAAGGAAAAGCTCACGGGTTCCTTTCCTTTAATCTCCTCCTGAGGGTGTTTCCATAGAGGAGAATAGGGCCAAGGAAAGTACCTTTCCTTCTGAAACCTACAATACTAGGTCACTCTTAGCAGAGTGTACTTCATTCAGTAAGTAGTTCCACTGAAATGAACTGAAGTTCTCGTGGAATAGGGTACTACTCACCACATGAAAGCTGGCAAAATTTGGGAAAATATAATGAAATAAAACAGAGGTATGCCCTTACACAGAATCAACATACTGTGTATTACACAACAGAAACAGTTCCAGAATTGCATTTTTGTGTTCAATTAAACATTAAGAAAACAATCAATTTAAACAGATTACAGCAAATAGTAATGGAAAACAATCACTTATGATTGTAACT
This sequence comes from Pelodiscus sinensis, assembly GCF_052426305.1. Classification (NCBI taxonomy): domain Eukaryota; kingdom Metazoa; phylum Chordata; order Testudines; family Trionychidae; genus Pelodiscus; species Pelodiscus sinensis. The sequence goes on along the minus strand of NC_143052.1, from coordinate 292,860,726 downwards.
CACTGAGTTGTGATGTTTAATTACCTACTTAATTTTCAGTAGGTAGAAATATTCAAATACTTGGTATAGTTAAAATACAATGCAATGGGATAATATGTAAATCCAAACTAAATTTTACAGTAACACAAACAACAGTATTATCTCACCTCATTGTGTGAACTGCATCCTCCTACATTCCAGACAATCAGATCATTCTGCATGTTTGAAAAGAAATAGCGTGCTTGGTTCAGTAAAGTAAATTAATAATACATTAAAGAGCACTATGCTAGAGAGATAGATATAGGAGACCTATGTAATCCTACCCACACTCATCTGGAGAATGAGTAAATAAGTACTTAAAAATAAGAAATACAGCACAATCCTAATAACTAATAAGAATACAACTTAGCATTTATATAACACTTTTTATCTTCAACAATTAGTTCTTCAGTGAAACAATTTTTTCCAGAAGAACACACAAACATTTCTATTCTTAGATGAGCTAGTGAGTCTCATTAAAACCAAGCAAACTTTGAGTTGCTTCTGTGCATTGCAACAATACATTTCTTAGCATAGAAAAAATTCATCTCTCTCTATATTAAAAAAACCTTTTCCTGAGGGATGACAGAGTGACATCATCACATCACTCAGCGCCCCGCCTGCCTCCACCCTCCTTCCCTCCTCTTTCCTCAGTGTTCGGCTGCCACACGGGGTCTCGGGAGGCTTTAGAGCAGCCCCCCTCTCCAATGCTGGGTGGGGGCCTGCAAGCCATGTAGCCTCTCCACTCCACGGTGCTCCAGGGGGCCTCCCCCTCTCCGGTGATCCTGGGGGGTGGGAGTCGTGTTCTGTCCCTGCACCCAGCCCCCTGACACATCCCCTAGGTTCGGGGAAGAGCCGAGCCAACCTTGCTCCAGCCCCCCCTTCCTAGAATCCAGGGGAGGAAAGAGCTGGGGCTTCTAGGTTGGGGGGAGGAGGGAGAGCTGGGGAAGCCTCAGAGCTGAGAGCCAGGGAGGCTTCAATCTTTCTCGGTTGGGGGAGGGTGAGCCTTGGCCCAGCCCAACCCTCCCCCCCAGAGGTTGGGGGAAAGAACCGGGGCTGGCCTGGCCTCGGGTGGCCAGGCAGCCGGGGGGAGAGAGCTAGGGCAGAGTTGCAACACCGTAGCTTGGCCCTCCCTGGTGGCGGGGGGGGGGAGGGGAGGGAAAGCTGGGGCTGCCTACCCCCACAGTGGGGGGTTGGCGAGCATAGCAAGCAGGGGGCACCGCCTCCAGTAGACTTTAAAAATATAAAATCTAGCTCTATGTAAGTTAGTTAAATTTTTTTATACCTTGTGAATCAAATATAATACAGAGTTGGTTCATAAGCGGAGAGGTTAATATTTCAGGATATATTATGGCATTCATAATTTAAACAAGCACTAAACAAAACTATTTTAATTTAGATGTAAAGGTTTTCCAAAGTTATTTCAACAATAATGTTATAACTTCTCTTTTGCTACTCAAATATAATCAGACTGGCATGTATGCTGCATATTTGATAACATGATTTACAAGTACTAATATTTTTCATTGATATTTAAGCCAGTAGGCATTTACATCAGTTATGGAACGCAAAATAAAGGCCAAAACATAGTTCAATGAAATGCCTTTTCCTCAGGGCCAGCTTTAGTATAACAAAAACATTCTGTAACAAAAATAAAGCAACACGGAACACTTGGTCCCAATCACTAGGACTGTTTCCAGTTTTCACAAGCTGGGATGGGAGACGGCACACCCTTCCCCTGCATAGACTTTCCTGTGTACCAACTAGGCCTACGGCCAAGTCTTAATGAAAGGACTTCTCTCAGAGTTTTAATCAACCCTTATCCTCTCTAGACTGAATAAAGAGCATTCTAAGTCAGCAGATACCTCTCTATCATGTGTCCTGCCTAGAGATGACAGCTTTCAGGAACCCTTTGGCTAAGGGGCTATGTCCTTATAACAGATCTGTTACCGTATACAATAAATATGCTATATGAGAAAAGTCACTTTCATAACACTGATATGTTACACATGCTCTGTTAATATCACTAGCACCATCAAACGTTTCAATCTGTGCACAACATTACTGACATGAAGAGCTTTCACTTGCATATTGTAGGCCTGACAACTGACAGTAATGGTGGGACTACTTTGTAAGCTGCGATACGCCACCTGCCTGGTATCAATGACCATATTCACAAGTCTCTGCTCCAGTCTGACAGACAGAGACAAACACCTACTAGATCTTTATTAGGCATTCTTAAAACTTAAATACTAACCTGAGAAAGTGAAGAAACAGATTGATAGAGCTAGATAAGTCCCAGAAGTTACCTATTTCAGGAGAGGCCCAACAAAGAAAATAACAGAACACCACAGGTCAACACCTACAGCCCCCAGCTTAAGCCTCCCCATCATTGACAATTTACAACCTTCCCTGAAAGATAATCCCTTGTTCTCAAAAGCCTTGGAAGACAGGCCAATCCTCACCTACAGACAGCCTCCTCAACCTGAAGCAAATGCTCACCAGCAGCCACATAAAACGTCACAGAAACACTTACCCAGGAACCTATCTCTACAACAAACCCTGTTGCCAACTCTGTTCACACATCCATACAAGTGACGCCACCACAGGACCTAACCACATAAGCCACAACATCAGGGGCTCATCCATCTGAACATCCTCCAACATGATATGTGCTAGCAATGCCCCTCTGCTATGTATACTGGCCAAATTGGACAGTCTTTGTGCCAAAGGATAAATGGACACAAATCAGACATCAGGAAATGTCACACACATAAACCTGTAGGTGAACACTTTAACCTTCCTGGACATTCAGTAATGGATTTGAAAGTAGCCATCCTTGTACAAAAGAATTTCAAAACCCGATTACAAAGGAAGACAGCTAAACTGGAATTTATTTGCAAATTCAATACAATCAATTTATAATTGAATAAGGATCTTACCTGGTTAACACACATTACAAAGGCAATTTCCCCTTTTTTGATAGTCTCATCTCCACACCAGATGCTGACTTAGCCATTTCTACCCTGACTTGATTAGCATTGTGTAGCGGTGCGTCGGGGTTCCCTCGCCTCCTGCACCCCCGTAATGGCACAAACAGACTCCACCAGCCAGTAGAATAGAGGGAGTTTATTGCTTCTCCAGGATATAGCACAACATAGATGCAATCCAGTTACAGGGCCAAGCCTAGGATGCCTCAGCCCCCCTTGAGATGGGGGAGACTGGGCCCTTAAATCCCAGCCCCCTGCTTAGGCTGCTTTCTCCATGATTCCAGACAGAAACTAAAAATCTCTTCCAGCCCTGCCCCCCAGCCAGGTGCTGGTCTCTGCCTTCCTTCCTTTGTCTCCCTCCCTGGGAGGCTGAGCCTGGGCATCTGGGTTAATACACATTAGTGAGAATCTCCCATCACAGCGCAGGGGGACCCCGGGTCACAGAGCAGACAGCACCCCCACTACGCCACACCTTGTTACCCAAAAATTCCCACTGGAGACCACCCAGGGTTACACTAGTACAAATTTGTTGATTGAGGAATAAACACTACACCATATGGTTAAACTAAAGAGGACAGAGCTGCCACTAAAGGTTTAAATTAAAGGGGAGAAAGCTGTTTAGAGCAAGTTACAAGCAAAGTGGGTGAGAGTTACAAAGATTGCAAAGTTGCAAGGCTCAACACTCACCAAGCTTACAGTAAGTTTCTGAACTTATAAGCAAAGTTTCTGAGAGTCACAAAGTTGCAAGATTTTACAAAGATTATAGTGTTGCAAGGTTAACAAAGATTACAAATTGAAGAGTTTAAAAGGCAAAGCAGCTGAAATAATTACAAAGCTTCAGAAAATCATTTACAAATCATCTGTAATTAAGTGATTTAGAAGACAACTGTCCCCCACTGCCCAGCAATGCAGTGAGTAGGAGGTTTTTGTCAGTCTCCAAGTCATGTGTTGGCAGGACCTTACAGTTTAGTGTATTTACAGAAAATTCATGTGTAAAATCTAGTAATAGCTTGGGCAGAGGCTTCATGCAACAAGCCTAATTAACACAATCAAAATATATGCACACGCACACACACACAGCCTCCATAACTTCCACTCCAATTCATCTGATGAAGTGAGTTTTACCAAGAAAGGCTTATGCCCTAAAAATCTGTTAGGGTGTGTCTAGACTACCTAGTTTTGTCGACAAAAAAGGACTTTTGTCGACAAAACTATACCAGCGTCTACACTACTGCTGAGTTCTGTCGACATAATGTCAACAAAACTCAGCAGTTTTGTCGACGCTGGTATACCTCATTTTACGAGGCATAACACCTTCTGTCGACAGAACTCTGTCGACAGAAGGTGTTATTGCCTGTAACATTGCGTCCAGACTACGGAGTTCTGTCAACAAAGCAGCTTGCTTTGTCGACAGAACTCAATGTGTCTGGACGCTCTTTGTCGACGGAAGTTTTGTCGACAGTAGTATCTGTCGACAAAACTTCCGTCAACAAAACGCGGTAGTCTAGACGTACCCTTAGTCTCTAAGGTGCCACAGGACTCATTATTTTTGCAGATTCACAAAGAGACTGAAGCGTTACGACACTCAGAATTGCAATGCTTGACTTCTAAGAGCCATGAAAATCAGAGAAACAATAAAGGGATGGACACAGTTGGGGTCTGATGCCTAGCTTCCCTGTACAATGAATGAGGAGAGAGAGGTGGCTAAGAATAGGATACACAAAACCAGTATGCTAGGTGTGAAGCTCTAAAAACTAGCTAATAGGAGATGCTGACAAGAGGTGCATCCTAAGCTTCGTCCCTCTCAGGCAGTATGAGTGCCTTATGTTTATGCTAAGACATAAACCCCTTAAGTAGTCACATTTTATCCTATAAAACACTACTTTGACTTGTACACCAATGAACAGGCGCCTCCATACCTGACTCAGTAGTTGCTTCTCATCCTGCTCACATGCTATTTTGGCTTCAGTCTTGCTTTTCTCTATTAACAATTCTCTTTGCTTCAGAAATTTTAGTTCCTCCTCTGTTTTTTCATTCTGCAATGGACACAACTGATGAGACTTTATGCACACTGTTGGGGATCAGAAACAAATACAGTAGACTTCCGATAATCCGGAATGTATGGGACCTAGGTGGTGCCAGATTATCAGATATGCCAGACTATCAGAAGGTACTATAAACTGGTTATATATATATATACTGTATATATTATATACTCTATATAAAGTGTTCTTAACCCTTTTTATTGTACATACTGTATACTGTATACTGTAATGTTTTAGTTTTTTTAAGCCTTTTTTAACCTTTTAGCTCAGTTCAGCTGCTGCCGCTGTTACCTTGTGACTCATTTTTTGCCAAAGCTCACTCACTAGGCTCTTGCCATTTATGATGCTGGACTATCAGGAGTGCCAGACTATTGGATGCCGGACTGTACCCACCTTTTTTCTTAACATATTCTTACAAGTGGTTTTGTACAAACACTTTGAAGAGCAATCTAACAGTGGATGTGAACATATAAAAATATGAAGACAGACAGTCCTAGTGTTTATCAACAGATGATTTTGAATGCCTGAACAAATAATTTAACAAATAATACTGAGTTCCTCAGCATTCACTGGACTGAATATGAATCAAATTGTAAGCAACAAATATCAAACTAAGTTCCAAATCAAAGTCACATTCAAATTTTGTATATCTATAATGACAATGTTTTGTAGAACTAATTCTTTGGTTTAATAGTCAATATAGTGCTTTGAGATGATTAATGATGAATGGTACTTTATAAAAGTAAAATACTGTGTAATGTATTATAAATACATTAATGTACATCATATTTCAAATGCTATTACTGGAGGTTAAATGTAGTACAACACTTCATAACTATGTGATCTTTTAATAAGTACTAAAACTGTTAATGATTAATGTGTGCACATACATCAAATGAGGAACACAATGGTATAAGAACTTATTGCCTGAATGTTCTCTGGTATCCCTCCCCAGACAGCAGCATACACTAAAACATAGGACAAACACTACCAAGTGCCACGTAGGAAGAAGGCAGAAAGAGTAAGATATCGGAGACAATGCCTAGTTGAAATTTATCTGATTTGATATGCACATATAGGAAGTTATTACTCTTCAATAATAGCAATAAAAGAGTGAGAATTACACACTCTTATTTGGTATCCTCATGTACAAAGTGATTTTATCCAGATGCCAACTCTAAAACCTACATTTTAGTACACTGTCATGGTGATGGTAATTCATTGAATCCTCATCCAGAGTGAAAAGACCACATCAGGAGACTGGTTTTAACTTGCATGGTTCTGCCCTCAGTGTTGACAAAGACAATTCAGACAAAATAATTTTTGGAGACTTATCTTCTAGTCTTCTGATCAGTTTATATATTTTTGTGCCATATCCATATTGGGGACAAAAGCTGTACCAGATAAAATGATATCCCAGTGCAGATTTTTTCATGGTGTAAACCAGGAGTACGCAACACGTGGCCTGCGGGCCGCATGTGGCCTTTGTATTCATGCCAGTCAGTGTGAAAGAAGCTATTTGCATATATTTGCATAAATATTTGCATGTACATGCAACCACACTTAGGTTGTGGCCCTCGGCATGTGCTGCGAGTATCATTGTGGCCCCCAGGCTTTCAAAGTTGAGTAGCCCTGGTGTAGACAAAACAACAGTGTCCAGGGGGAGATTATTACATAGCTCTTTCTCCTGCCAGTTGGAGCAGGGGTGTGCAATAATTTTTAATGGGGGCCACTCCAAAATTTTGGTAAGTGGTCAAGGGCCACACTTCTGTGGAGGGGGCATGTGTTCTGGGACAGCAGGTGGGGTATAGAAGGGAGCTTGGGATAGAGGACTGTGGTGGAGAAAGGAGGGGCTTATGATCGGGGCAGGGGCTTGAGGTGCAGGATCCAGGAGGAGTTATGGGTGCAGGAGAGGATTCTGGTCTAGGGGAGAGGTGTAGGAGGGGGTGCAAGGTCTGGGTGCGAGTTGTGACCGGGACAAGGTGGGGAGAGGGGATACAGAGGGTTTTGGTGGTGGTCTGGGGTAGACAGCTCGGTGGCTAGAGGGGGTGGGGTGCCAGAGGCAGGCTCTGGCTGAGAGGTGTTTACCTCAGCGGCTCCCAGACAGCAGCCCTGCAGGAACCTGACACAGAATCCCTGCCTATGTGCTGGGCAGGCTGCTTCACGTGGCTCTGCTCCAGCACAGGAAAAGAGAGAGGAAAGGGGAAGGGGAAGCGAGGGAGTGAAGAGGCTTCATTCACTACCCCTGCCTTCAGCAAAATTTCTCAGCTCCTATTGGCCAATGGGAGCTGAGGGATTTTGCTAGGGGGCAGGGACAGCGCACAAAGCTTTCTCCTCCCTGCCCAGGCTGCATAGCAATTAGCAGCCTGCTGTTTAAAGCGGCTGCAACTGCTTTGTACTAAGGGTGCCGGCAAGGTGGCTGTGGGCTGGATCCGGCAGGGTGGAGGACTGGATTCGGCCTGCTAGATGCCTCTTGCCCACCTTTGGGTTGGAGGCTCTTTGGCTACATTATAATTTTCCAGCACTAAAAAGGATGAGATAGGAAGGGGAAAAAAAGGGCATTTAGCAAAGGGCTATTGACTCTTACTTGAAATATTTGGCACAGTAGGACAGATACAGGCAGAACTATGATTGCAGCAACAAGTATAGTGCTCCCAATGAAGGCAAAAGACTCTATTAATTTTACAAAAAGATATGAAAAGTCATGCAAAGATATACAGAAAAGAATGGAAGCTATATTTTTTCTCTTGCAGACCACTAGATTTTGTTCATTTAGCAGCCCAACTGCTAATGTAATTACTGACCCATTTTCAGGATCTCTCTTGGATATTATATAATATAATGGAAACCTACCTGATAGATAGCAAATTCCTCCATCTGCATTTGGCCACTGTACGGGGAGATAAAAATGTAAATGTGTGTTGTGATTTGTAAGAAATCTTGAATATGAAAGTTAGCAAATCCATTATTTTCTGAAAAAAGGAATATAAACACACTTTACTGCTGATTCCTGCAATCTTAAATCTGTTGCTGGATCCACAGGATACAGATTTACACCACTGCTCTCTGTAATATCCACGCTTAATCTGTAAGGTGTGAAATAAAAACAATGCACTGGAGTATGTACACCTGCCTACCTATACATCACTAATTTCAGCTCCAAATGCAAGAATCCAATATTAAAACTTGCTCAGTAGGTTACATAAATTATTATTCAACCTCACATATGCACATCAGCTGAATACTAATTTAATTATTCTTTAAAAGTGGTTTGGGGCTACCACAAATAGCAAAATACGAACCTGGCAATTAGTGCAACTTGCTCTTTACTGTTCAGACTATAACCATGTAGTTAAACAAATCTTAAATTTACAAAGAAAAAGAATAATTATGTCTATATATTTTATCTTCTAGATTTCTCTTTATAGGTTTTGTATATACGTATGGCATGACTGGCTATTCTTAAAAACAATATTTGAAAGAAAGTGCCCCTCTGACTATTCACAGACAAGTGAGTATTGCAAATGTATTTACTTAATAATGTATATTTAGAATAAGAAAACTAGTTAAACTGAAATATTAAAACATCAATTCCTTTCATTTTACAGATCTGTTTTTAGTAGAGGAAAGGATATGTGTGGTGTTATGGGTTACAGCATTGAGTTAAGTGACAGAATTAGTAGGGATGTGAACAGGTGATGGGTTACCCGGTACCCTGGAGCAGCCCCCCTGCGTGCCTCCCCCCCTTTAATCAGTTAACTGGTTAAATACTATGTTTTACTAGTTAACCAGTTAAATGGGATTTTACATCCCTAAAACTATTAAACATTTCTAAATGGCAAGATTTTTTTTTATATACAAAGAACTATATCTGGCTAGAGCCAGATTGGGCAAAGCCACACTGACCGCTGCGGGGAGCCTATGTCCCTCCATCTGCCTTGGGTGAAGTCAGGGATTGGGGGGGAAGGCTTGCCTTTGCTCCACACAGATGCCTTGCCAGCTCTTATTGTGGCCAGGCTGTGAATAAAGTTCAATTTTATGCAAAATCATCTACTTTGTGTACATTCAGTGACTTATGTTTGCCCGGACCAGTCTTGAAATAGTTTTTGTGAATTAGATGTTATTACAGGGCCAGGAAAGTAAGTTAAACCCAAACATCCTTTTGTTTCAGTACTTTCCCAATCAAATTACAACATTTTTCTCATCGGTCAAACTTTGTCCTTAAAAATGTTGACAAATGCTAGTAGCAGATTTAATGGTAGTATCTGCCTAAAAATACGGTGCTTCCCTTAAATATAATTAATTTTACAGCATTCGATACATAAAAGTGCACTGATTTTAATACAATTTTCACTGTTAATCAATACACTATAAATAGTAAAATGCAGACAATGTGTATTGTTATATAAATGTCATATATATTGTTTTATTCATAATAAGCTGGTAAGGAAATATGCAAAAGATAAATTAAATTTTGGTCATCTAAAAGTTATAACCAATATTATTTCATTATGTCCGTAAATGAATACTTACATTCCTTCTGTTTGCCAATGTGTGTCCTCTTCTATTCTCAGTAATTCATCACATTCTGCTGCTCTGCCCTGCGAACAGATATTATACTGAATATGAGAACAGAAATTTGCCATTAAGTAGTCAGATAACAAGTTTCCTCTTAAGACTCAGCACTGACCTAGTTCATTGCTTCAATTAGCCACTCTAAATTGATTAATCTAAGATCTGTGCTTCATTGCTATTTCTCCACTCCCAACTAAGTTACTGATTACCAAATTGTATTAAATTGTCACATTTTATTGAGAGCAAAGACTAACCTCATTTAAATATAAAAATAAGTCAATCAACATGGTTATGTACTGAATGCCCCCCACTTCTCTCATATCCTTCTGATTTATGCAAATAACCCATTAATTAAGCATGCACCTAGTTCTCCTCCAATTCACACTATGGTAAATCAAGAGTAACCACTGAAATCAATGGTTAAATTGTCATATGTGGGAGGAGAATCAAGACCATTTTGTCACTATTTAAAGACAGATTAATACAAAAAATACACTATTGCTAAGTGGTGCATGGTCTGTTTTGTACAGTAGTTGCAATAATGTAAAGATGTGTGTTTGTGGGTGGAGACAAACAGAACAAACAACTGGTGACAATTTCTCATTTCCTTGTCTTGATAAGATATGTGTTAGACATGTGTACAGCAATTCTAAATGCCTCAAAGTTTTTCTACATTAATTTTCTAGGTTTTTTTAAATGAGTACTTGAGGATTGGCAATGTATGAGGAAGGTGGATCACTGGGGTTGGCATTTGAAGTGCAGCAAGAAAATATGTATTTGTCACCAAGTACATGTATATGATGAAAAATACATTCTTGCAGATAAGTGTAGCATCTCATGGCGAAGGTTTGTGTGTTTTGTCTTCATCAGTCAGGCTGTATGCGTGCTCACCGAACTCTTCATTATCCAATCATGATGACATGTGCCCACCTCCAGTCAACCAGGTTAACTGGCACAGAGTGAGATTGGGGCAATCAAAATAGTTTGTGTCCATCAACCTACCACATAGTTTGCACTTGCTCAGCTCCCCTTCAACACAGCTGGTACACATAATGCACATATTTTCAGTTATAATGTGAATAATGGCTACAAACCATATTAAATCAATTTTCAAAAGAATCAGATCTTCTGATGTTTCACCTTTCTACTAAGTTTTGTGTAGACAGATAATACTTTAAAGCAATATCAATTAACAATGAAAGTAGATCTGCCAGTGATACATTTTAGCCAGAGCCCTAATCCAGAGGTTTCCTGTTAGAAATTATTAAAAGAAACAAAACGTATACCTCTTAAAAAAATTCTTAAAAACTAATTGCAGGAAACTGCATTAGCCAATTTGTCATCTACCTTTAGGAGGAAAAAACCAAGAATGCATGCCTCATTCTAATCCCATTTTAGAACAGAACTCCAATGGTGGAGTCACTAGAAGGTGCCTCCATAATTATGAACTGATGGTTAATATTCCCAAAGGTGCATTGGACACTTACAATTCCATTTGGCACTTAATGTATTTTCTTTTACTGTCATCTCTGACATGCAGAAACACTCAAGTAATTCAATTGCCAATAAGGATGGAAGCCCTCTGGAATGGACGTGCATTTGCACTGGCAGGGAATGAATAACAGATAAAAGGACTAACTACTTTCAACACCATGTGTTTGGCACATCCACCTCAGGAATCCTGTATCAATAAATGCCATCTGATTTTGCCAAATGTATCACTGAATTGTGCTTTGGTTTTGCTAATATTCCTCATCATAAAATATGCTTTATTTCCAAATTCAGTCCCCAATAAAGTTATACTTTTCATGTTATTTTTCATTAAATGAATAATAAAGCATTTGATCACTCCATTGGAAATGCACAGATATTTTATGCAATGAATAAAACTATCCTCACACTATTTACGCCACAAATCTGAATTAATAATTACTTATGTTAATTTATTTTAAAATATGATAATCTGTACATATGTCTAACTTTAATTACAAAACACACAAATTAGGATCAATCTCAAATGTAAAATTCTCCCAAACCCACTAAAAGTAAGATGTGGTCTTTATTCTAAGTTGCACCATTTCACAATATTATGTTTTAAATCAATTTAGCTACATTGGTGGCATAACCTGCTTTGGATATGTTTCAATAATTTATACCGGTCTTAAAATCTCCCATCTTTCCAAAATACATCTTCGGAAAATACATAAAATCGCCAGTGTGAACTACAGAGTCCAACAAATTCAACTCTTGCAGATCAAGATGGAAAATGCCTTTCCTCAACCATCCACTTGATTAACCCTGTGGACTGTTAGCTCAGGCATTTTTGCTAAACCCACTTGTTACTAGCATCAAGAGGATATCCAAATCAACACTTAAGATCATATTTTTCCATTCTGAATTTTTTAACGGAACCTCTGCACTATGAACTCAGCACTGTAACACAATCTACAATGAGATGCTAGATTATAGCCAGGTTGAGGGCACTGTTGAGGGAATAGTTAATAGTTCTGTAGCATACTTTGGAAGGGAGAAAGTACAGGCAGTCCCCGAGTTACGCGGATCCAACTTATGTCGGATCCGTACTTACGAATGGGGCTTTTCTCGCCCCGGAGGACATGGGCAGCGGGACCACCCAGACGCGCCACGATCCCGCCGCCTGCTTCCTCCGCGGCTTTGCTCCGCGTCTCCCTGGTCTCCTGGGGGGGGGGGCCCCAGCAGAGCAGGGAGGCGTGGAGCAAAGCCACGGAGGATGCGGCCAGCAGGACCGCGGTGCGTCTGGGCGGTCCCGCCGCCCGCGTCTCCCTGGTCTGCTGGGGGGGGGGGGGACACCAGCTAATGCGCCCCCCGCTCCCCCAGCAGACCAGGCTTTTCTCACGGACGCCTGTGGTAGAGCAGCTGGGGCGCTGCCAGGCTGGCCCCGTAGCGCCGCTCCTCAGCGCTACTGGACCAACCCGGCAGCACCCCAGCTGCTCTGCCCCAGGCGTCCTGATTCAGCTGCTGCCAAAGGAGAGCCCCTGACAGCCACGGCAAGCCCCTGGGGACAGCGGGGGTGCACACTGACATTGATCGTCTCCTCCTCTTTTCCTCCACAGCCGGACCCTCTACCCAACAGGGGAGCAGCACACCCGCCCCACCACCATCCTGGACCTGTGGCACCCGCAGGCACTGGCGGGTCTACACAGACCTGCTGAGGGAGCATGTAGTGACCCTGCAGGACCCTCCAGCAGAGGACGGAGGCAGAGGCTGAGTGGTGCACCAGGCTTCTGGCTGAGCTGGTCCAGCAGTGCACTTCCATCTGTGCCACAATGCGGGAGGTCCTTGGCTTGCCTGCCTCTGTCACGGGCACCACTCCTCCTGCATGCCAGTCCCCTGCTCCCCTTGCTCCACTAGCTCCTCCAGCCCCCTCTTCCCCTCGAGCCCTCACAGGCCCCACAGCTGCTCCCCCATCCTGCCCAGGCCAGGACTGGCTCTCGCTCCATCCGATCCTAAGGCCGTGGCAATGCCAGGACGCAGGAAGGTGGCAGGACCCTGCGATCAGGGAAGCAGCAGCCAACTTGAGCCCACTTTCCCCTTTCCAGGTTTTCAGTCCCCTACCACCTCAGATGAAGGACATTTCCGTTATGTAACAAAATCTTTATTTTTGACTGACAGATTTACTTTGTTTATAAACAGTTGAACAGTAAGAAGAGAAAGGTGTTTTATACACAGTTCACACCTGTTCTGTACTGCTAGTGTTCTAATAAAAAAAATCCTGTTTACAAAGAAAACCGGGTCTATGTCTTCTTAATGGGAAGAGAGTGAGGGTTGTGGAGAGAAAGGTAGGGGTGGGCCAGGCCAGCCCCTCCATGCGGGAAGCCCTGGGGAGAGTCAGTGGGCTCCTTCTGAGAATCTCTCCCTCAGGGACTCTCGGATTTGGACACCAGCCTGGAGGATGGCAGCAGTCCGGGGCTGCTGAAATTGCCTCTCCTGGTCATCAGCACCTGTCTCCCACCCCGGCAGGAAGACCTCTCCACCAGGTTATGGAGAGCGCAACATGCAGCCACCATCTCCGGGATATTGCGTTCGCCCATCTCCAGCTGTGCAAGGAGGTAACGGAACCTCCCTTTCAGCTGGCCAAAGGTGCATTCCGCCTGGATGCAAGCCTGGCTAAGGTGCATGTTGAAAAGCTCCTTGCTTGAATCCAGGTGGCCGGTGTAGGACTTCATGAGCCATGGCATTAGAGGGTAGGCCACACCGGCCACCATGCACACCGGCATCTGCACGTCCCCAAGCGCAAGTTGCTGCTGGGGGAAAAATGTTCCTGCCTGCAATCTGCGGTACAGGTAGGAGTTACGGAATATGCGGGCATCATGTGCCTGCCCTGACCACCCGACACAAATGTCCATAAAGTGTCCCCAGTATTCGATGAGGGCCTGCAGCACCATAAAATAGTAGCCCTTCCTGTTTATAAACTGGGCTGCTCGATGGGGCGGTGCACGGATTCTGATGTGTCCCATCTAGGGCTCCTCCGCAGTTCGGGAAGCCAGGGGCGGCAAACCCAGCAACGATGTTGTCCAGGTCCCCCAAACGAGCCTCTTCAGCAGCTCCACATTGATGGCCCTCACCACCTGCAGCACAAGACAAATAGACAGAAACCAGGTAGTTAGATAGGTTACCTAAGCACTTGGGAGGAGAACCTCCCCCCCCCACCAACCCACCCCTTCCCTTGTCAGGACGCCCCCCTTTCCTGCATCAGTGCAGCGGTGGCCGAGTAGCGGCCTCCAAGTGCCACTCCATCCCCCATTCCCTCTTGCCCTTGCCTGGCAGTCCCCCTTTCTCAAACCCCTCACTCAGAAGGGCCTGTCCCCCGAAACTGACTTACCTCCATCAAGACGGTAGACCTCCCCATGTCAAACTGGTGTCCCATGGAGCGGTAGCTGTCGGGGGTGGCCAGCTTCCACAGGGCGATTGTGACCCACTTCTGTAGGGGGATGGTGGGCCACAGGTGGGTGTCCTGGTGTTCCAGAGCAGTGGGGAGCCAGGCACAGAGCTCCAGGAATGTGGCCTTCTGCATCCAGAAGTTGCGGAGCCAATGGTTGTCATCCCAGAGCTGCGTGATGAGCTGGTCCCACCAGTCCGAACTCGTCTCGTGCCTCCAAATCTGCCTGTCCCCGAAAATGTTTGGGGGCAAGTACAGAGCGCCTGCATCTCGGAGGAGGGTCTCCTTGGTGCGGTCCGGGTCCATATGGGGCAGGAGATTCATGACAGAGTCATGCAGATGCAGCAGAAGCTGCAGTATGGCAGCGTGGGACCATCACCCGCCCACGGGGCAGCTCAGGTTCCTTGGCCAAAACACGGTGAAAAGCAGAAAAAAACCCTGCAAATATACTGCTGTGGTGTCCGAGGAAGCATCGCAATCAGAGCAAGAACTTCAGCAGTTTTGCTTTCCCTCTAGGAGGTAGGTAAGCCAGAAGCAGGAGCAGAGCAATGGCTGTCCAGGGGGATCCCTTTAAACACGCGTCTCTGCAAAGGGCATGCAGCAGCACAAAAATGGCAGATATTAAGGGAAGGCAGAAATGCCTTTCACAAAGGTTATAATAAGAATGATCAGTAACTTGACCTAACAGCTTTTAAATAATAGTTATGATTAATCTCCCTTTTTATGTTGTACTCTGTGGCAGTGGGTGAACTGATGATGAATATCAACTGCACTTCTTTTATTAAAAGCAACGTGCCAAAGTTTGTAATTTAAATAGTCAAGAGATTTTTTTCATTTAAAATTGACCACAAACTTGCCTTGATGTAGCTCATAAATTCAGCAGTGAGGGGCTGTGATCCTTCAACAAACTGGTTTCCTGAGTCTCTTGACTTATCAATGTGAATCATATCAGAAGGTCCTTGACGATATTCCACTAATGAGAAATGAGAACAGAAAACCCCAAAAGATATAAAATTATTTCTGACTCAGATTTGCATTTAAGTCAGCTAAGTAACCTTGTAAATTTAGCAGGGCATCTCACACAGCCAAAATTAAATGCAAAAGGTACAAGAATAATAAAAACAGGAAATAAGACCTGGACTACAGTGGACCAGTCCTAATAGAGCATAGGCATTATACTTTTAATGCAAAAGGTATTTTATATTGTGACAAGAGCAGATTCTGATTCCTCACAAGTGAAATTCAGGAACAATTCTGCTCACGTCAATGAGATTGCTCCCAAATTACACCAATGAAAATATGACTTATAGAAAAGCAATTAATTTTAAATGCAAAATATGTCACTAACACATCCAAAAATTAAAGATACACAGACTTGGGTACATTTTATGTCAGTCCAGGAAGCAGATACCTGAGCTATAACTTCTACTCCCACATCCCAGGTGGATGTTCTAACGCAGTGTTTCTCAAACTTTTTTAATAACTACAAAAATAAAGGTGCTTCATATATTTTCCAGGAAATATAGTGGTAAACTGAAAGCACAGGTTTTAAACATGTTGTTAGTAGAAACTTGGAAGACTATCATAGGTTGGGAGGTCTTTTGTGAATGGCACTCATATAACATTACATAAAGAATAGTTGGCAGAATTTCTGTTATTGTTAACTTTCTCTTCTTTATTGTCAGACCTTGTACTAGGTTTATATGGTGACCTGAATCTTCTTTTATAATCTGACCTTCTTCCAGAATGTTTGACATTGGTGCATTAAGGCTGAGAGTATCTTCATCAGAGGGCTGAGGGAAAAAAAAAAAGATGGGGGTATTAGATGAAAAATCAAACAAGAGGGAAATGTCAATTGATGTTATATGAATTGCTAATAAAAAAAAGTATGTAAAAGATTAAATAGTAACTTATAGGAAAGAGGCTATGTGTCTATACTTTTGGCTCATGAATTCTACATTCACAATTCAGTGCTTTTAGTAAAACTGTATCATGTTGTGTACACGAAAAACTGTGTTAAAAGTTTGTGACAAGGAATCAAATAAGTGTCTAAACTACTTTTATAAACGAGATTCTCAGCTACATGTGCTTTTCTTCATTTGCTCAAAACAGTTATATCTTTATAAGATGATAGTGCTTAAGATCAGTCAAATTACTGTCAATTATTTTCTTTTGGAGAAATCATTTATTATCAAAGCCACAAATATCTAAAACATATTAAGCACGTCTTATTATGCCATTGTACGTACTTTGACCAAAAAATTTAAAACAAACAATTTTGTGCAATATGTTCAGGAATCTGAAAAACCTTTGTCTCAGCGATAAAGCTCAACAATGAAATAGCTTAGTATCACACAGCTGCTTCTATTTGTCAATTCTTTATATAAAATACTGATATGCAATCATTCATTTGTTTAAAAATTAAAACCAGCCACAACACAAAAAAATCTAGGCATGCTGATAACCAGAATTATCATCACATATTGATGACCATCAAGTAATTTAAAAATAATCATATATAGGAAATAAATAAATTCAGACAGTCATTAAATCAGAGCAGCAGTAATGTCCCTTTCCTCCTTTGCAGACACATTCCTCAACATTCCCACAAATCCTGCCAAGCAGATGGCTTTTTCAGCATATCCAGAAGATTATTTTGGCCCGCAGATTCAAGTCTTGTTAATTTAGCAATCATCAACCAAAACTAGTGCAGCACACTGGCATGTTCAATTAGCATGATCACAGATTCTAATAACTGAGGTTTAGTCAGGATTGTTTGATCAATGAAGTTATGCAAACAGTTTAGAAATAGTGCAAACAATTTAGAAAGAGTGTTAAAAGGTAAATGAAGCTTCTTGCATTGGCAATCATTCTTTACAAAGCTATTCAGGGTGCTAGATTTTTTTAAACTATGTAACTGATCTTCCCAGGTGCTTCCTGACAGTATAGAGCCAAACAGGAACTATCCAAAGCAGCTTTGTAATTATACAAAGTCATCACAGCTTTTTTACAGGTGAAATATTGTATCTCATTTCCTTCATTTGTACTTTTATTTTTATTCAATTAGCAATGGAAGCCATTGGCAGACTTTTAAGGATCAAAGATGTAAAAGATGAAAAATCTAATTTTCTTCTTCAATATCTAAAGGCACTGCAGCATTAATTTCAAACAACTTTAGTGCCTGATGCAGTGATTTTGAAAGTTTCTGACTTCATATGAGAAAGACAAGGTATGTGAGGCAATATCTTTTATCGGACCAACTTCTGATGGTGAGAGAGAAACTTTCAAGCCACACAGGGCTCTTCTTTAAATCTTGGAAAGATACGGTGGCTTGAAAGCTTGTGTCTCTAATCAGCAGAAAGAAGTTGGTCCAATTAAAGGTATTACCTCACACACTGTGTCTCTCTAATATGCTGGGACTAATAGAACTACAACTACGTGTCACAAGTGAAACTTACTTCATAGTAACTGTACATTCTTTGAGAGGTGTGATCCCTATCTATATTGCTCAGTGGAGACAGTCATCCATTTTCATTTGCTCTTCCTCCAAAGATTTAATTTTCTTACCCTTTTCTTTTTTGCAGTCCCCTAGTCTCCCAGCAGCCACCCACCATCCATTGACTCTTCTCTCTTTCTTCTTTTAAATGTACAGTATACGTTGTGCCTCCAAAAACTGGCACTCTCTGGACCAGCAACATCCCTCATCTAGCAGGACCAGAAATGCTCCTGGACCAGAGAGACTGGGAGCCTAGGGCCCAGAGGGACAGCCAGGATGGGGCAATAGGGTCAGCAGCCTGGTGGGGGCAGCGCAGGACTGGGGCTGGAGCCCTGCAGCAGCCTTTAGCAGCCCGCAGCAATGCCGGGGCCAGGCTGGAGTCCCCCAGCAGCATGGGTTGGCGTGGAGCCGAAGTTTTTTGGAATCCCCCCAGGAGCGTAGGGCCAGGGTATCGCAGCAGCCCCCGGAAGCATGGGGCTGGAGTTGAGCCCCGCGATAGCTTGGGGCTGAAACCCACCGCAGCCCACTAGAGCACCAGCCGGCCCTGAGTCCTGCAGCAGCCCTCTGGAGAATAGGTAAGAACTCCAAAGCAGCCCTCTGGAGCACGGGGCCAGAGTCCCACGGCTGGCCCTGGAGCCTCCCAGCTGCATGGGGCTGGATCTCTGTGGCAGGAGATTCTGGCCTGTGCTGCACAGAGAGCTGGGCAAGCAGCCCCCCCAGGTTGGGGGAGAGGAGAGGGTGAGGCAGGGTTCTTCCTGGGGGAGCTTGCCAGCAGCAAGCGATGGGGCTTGGGGCAAGAGACCATCCCTGGTCCAGCAAATTCTCTCATTTGCGACTGGTGAGGTCCAACCTGTATTTTAAAAATTGCATCAAGTCCAAATTAATTCCTTGGGGGCACCCACCTCTAAAGACTCTATTTTGAATTTGGGGCTTCCAAAAAATGCCAGCTCAGCTGCAAAGTAGTGTGCCTGTTGTAATGCATATTTAGAGAACAAAACAGTCAGGTACAAGAACATTACAAAGCAGCGCTAACATTCAGAGTCTGTATCTTCCCATGGCTTTAGACAGCAAGAAACTGAAAAGAAGAGCTGAGCGGTGGAAGTAAAATAAAAATTTAGAGTAAGATTTTCAAAAGGACCTAAAGGAGTTTGGTGCCCAAGTCTCACTGACTTTCAACCATAGCGAGACAAATAACTAATTATCTTAGGGAATAAAATCACAAAAGCAACAATCAACATGAATTTCTTCAGTAACGTATTCTTTAAACCTTTTGAAATAAGTATTTTGATAGCCTCCTCTACAAGGCTATATAGCATTAAAGATACTCTTTTATCCTCATAATTTCACTCTTTACTTTTGTAGAAATTTCTTACAGAGTTTAGCCACATATTTTTGATGCGTAGAAGACATATCCAACTGAAAGTATAAAGCAAAATGGCTTGAAAAAGCAAAAATTCAGGCAATTTACCTCTGTAGCAGACAAACGTTTATCTCCATTATCACTGCCAACACCTGAATCAGAATCCTTCTTACTTGGATATATGTCGTCAATGCTAAATGTAAAACAAATGCCAACAGAAAGTTATCTTAGTGTGCAGTAAGAGCCTGATCCTGATCTTAGTGAAGTCACTGCTAGGGATGTAAAGTGTTAACTGGTTACCTGGGTGATGCTTACTGATTAAGTGGTTAACCAATGGCCTGGACTGGCTAGAGCAGCACCCCAGCTGTGGTGCAGTGGGCCTAACCGGAGCAGACTGTTGCCTGCACTGCAATGTGGTGAGCCTGGCTTGAGCGGCCCTTACCTGTGGCACAGCATGGCCAAGTGGGCCCAGCCGAGCTAGAGCAGTCCCCCACCCTCATTGTGGGGGCCACTCCAACCTGGCCAGGGCCACCGTGCTGCACCACAGATAGGGAGCAGGGGAACCACAGGCGGGGGGCCACTCCTGCTGGCTGGGCCCTCTGCACCTTGCCACAGGTGGCCCCCACCACAGCATACCATTTAACTGGTTAACTTTTGGAATAAGCTTTTACATCACTAGTCAGTTCCAAAACTCCTATTAGCCTCTATGTGAAGTAAGACCGGCAATGTTATTGAGCAAATGTTCAATGACAAGTTTAATGGATTAAACAAACAAGTCCACAAGTTATTAGTTTAAAAGATTTATTAAAAACATGAAAAAATAAGCTACTGTTAAATCATCTCTTTAGTTCACATTCTGATTTCTTTGCATATCCCCAAGGTGACTTTCAAATAAACTAAAATAGCTGTACTCAGACTATAGTCAACTGAATTGCACATGAGCACTAATATATTAAAAATTAATTAGTATTGGGTGAGAGGGGCTTGGCTCTCCCTAGAGTGTGAAGTAATTAATGACGTATATACCTTTTTGATATGCACTAATTTTAAAAATCCTTGAAGTTTAATTATTTAAATCAGTAAACCATAATAATGTGAGGTACCTGCTGCTCTAGTTTCATTGCCTATTTTGACCTTTACTCATTGTACAATACCCGTATTAGTCATATGTTCATGCTCCTAGGATAATACATTGACCATCACATTTTTCTACATCACACATTTCTATTTTTCATCTAAAAAAATGTAAATTGTAATCTTGCCTAACTCTGCACAGTGTCACTTTTCTCTGCAACTAGACCTGTGTACCAATAAAAAAGAAAAATACAATTTTAAGAATCTTTGTAAAAGCTAAGTCTCAGATTAAGGCTCAGTTTTTACCATCTGTTACCAATAAACAGTGGAATTTTGCATGAAATAATCTGTAGAAAGCCCAGAGATTTTGTGTTTCTTTGGAGGCATTATTATACAATTATGATGATAAACATGAAAACAATATTTTTCATAATTTTTGGTTTTTGTTGGCTAGTGGAAAAGTTAATGAACACAAAAGATATATTTGTGTTAAAGTATATGTGCTAAAATAATAAAAGTATAACACAAGCATTTGGAAAAAGGCTGGTATTCATAATGGGTCCTCCACCATTGTGTTTATAAAATATTATTATTAATGTGGGAGTATCTTGGAGTCCCAATTATGAACCAGCATCTCATTGTTCTAGTCACTTGTAAGAACACAAAACGAAAAAGATGGCAATGTATTTCCCATGAGCAAATTAAATGAAAGCCTTTTCAACTTTGACAGAGTAGATCTCTCTTAGAATAAACTATATGCTCCTCTTACCATTTTAGCGATACTGGTCACAACTAGGGATGTAATAGTGTAGTTGATTAACCAATAAGCAAAATGCATTTCCTCCCCCTTCCACCAGGTAAATTTTTTAGCAGGCTGGCCAGCAGCCCAGCTCAGTTCCAGCTTGTGCCAAAACCAGGAGCTCAGACACTCTCCCACCCCCGACAGGGGCTGCTGTCACCTTGCTTTGCTGCCTCTATCAGAGGCAGCAGCGCGGGGCGACAGGCAACCAATCCACAAGGGGAGCTGATTTTTAAACTGGCTCCCCTTGAGGATCAGCTCTCCCCTGGCACCTCTATTAAAGAGGCAGCAGCACCGAGTAGCAGGGAGCTTCTTAGGAGTGGGGCTGGAGTGCACTGGCTGCCGGTCCTGCCCCCAGGGACTGTAGAATAGTCGAGTAACCGATAATTCATGAGGTTAACTGACATTTAACATCCCTAATCACAACTGCTGAGCTTACACAGAATTTACCATACCGTATTTTCCGGCGTATAAGGCTACTGGGCATATAAGACGACCCCCTAATTTTTTAGTTAAAAGATAGGGTTTCGTCTTATACCCCAGCGCCCTTCCGCCTCCCCGGCTTTGCTCCCGGTGTCCCCGGTCTGCTGGAGACGGTCCCCAGCAGACCAGGGACACCGGGAGCAAAGCCTCTGAGGACGCCCCGGCAGGGGGACAGCCCCAGCGCGCCTGGGATGCCCCACCGCCGGCTTCCCCCGAGGCTTTGCAAAGCTGCATACCCGGCGTATAAGACGACCCCCGATTTTTGGGGGATGTTTTTTAACATCAAAAGTTGTCTTATACGCCGGAAAATACGGTATATCATATCCATTCCAAATTTACGAGGGTTAGGATTTGAGAACTTACCTATAATTCTATCAATTTGTTTGGGAGTTCAAATTAGTGTAAGAATGGATTCTTTAAAAATATGTATCACCTGTTGGTCTTTTTTTTTTTTGTCCCAAATGAGCTTAATAAGGAACAACAAAGACTTTTTAAACTATGTTGATAATTAAAATTCACAGATCCATAGCATACTAGAACTGGAAGGCACCTTGAGAGATAATCAAGTCCACTCTCCTGCCCTTGTGGTAGGACCAAGCACCATCTAGACCGGGGTGGGCAAAAAGGCCTCCACAGGCCGAATCTGGCCCACCAAGTGGGTTGATCCGGCCTGCGGAGGCCCTGCCGCTCCCCCGCCCCCAAGGACAATCAGGCCTTGGGGGCGAGGGAGCACTCAAAACTTCCTCTTGCCCTGTGAGCAGCGCTCAGTGCTTTGAAGCACCACGCACTGCTCACAGGGCGGGAGGAGACATCTCGCGCTCCCCCGCCCCCAAGCCCTAGTGGCCTGGGGGCAGGAGGAGTGTGCAAAGTTTCCTCCGCCTCCTGCTCTGCAAGGAGCACACAGCACTTCAAAGTACGCTCACGCAGGGCAGGAGCAGGGCGAGGGAAGCATTGCACAGCTCCCCCGCCCCCAGGCCAATCAGGGCTTGGGGGCAGGGGAGCACGAGATATCTCCTCTCACCCTGTGAGCAGCATGTGACACTTTGAAGAGCCGCGTGCTCCTCGCAGGGCAGGGGTAGGGCCTGGGGGCGGGGGAACTGCACAAAGCTTCCTTCGCCCTGTCCTGGCCCTGGGAGGAGTGCATGCTCCATGGTCTGGGGGTGGGGAAGTCCAGAAGCATCATGGCCCCACCCCTTCCGGATCAGGCCCCGTTCCTTCCCGGCTGGCCTGGGGCCACTTAACATTTTTTTGAAAATTATTGCCCACCCCTGATCTGGATCATCCCTGACAGATGTCTATCCAACCTGCTCTTAAATATCTCCAGTGATGGAGATGTCCCAACATCCCTAGGAACTTATTCCAGTGTTTAACTACCCTAATAGTTAGGAAGTTTTTTCTAATGTCCAACCTAAATCTCCCATGCTGCAATTTAGGGCCATTGCTTCTTGTCCTACATCAGATGCCAAGGAGAACAATTCTCCCTGCTCCCTGTAACATACTTGAAAACTGCTATTATGTCACCTCTCAGTCTTCTCTTTTCTAAACTAAACAAGCCCAATTCTTCAAGTCTTCTCATAGCTCATGTTTTCTATTCCTTTAATCATTTGTGTTGCTCTTCTCTGGACTTTCTCCAATTTTTCCATATCTTTCTTGTAGTGTGGTGCCCAGGACTGGACACAATACTCCAAATGAAGCCTAATCAGTTCACGAGAAGAATAATTTCTTGTGTCTTGCTCACAACACTCACGTTAATGCACAATGAATCCTGTTTGCATGTCACACTGTTGACTCATATTTAGCTTGTAGTCCATTACCCCTAGATCTCTTTCTGCAGTACTCCTTCCTAGACAGTCACTTCCCATTCTGTGTGAAACGGATTGTTCCTTCATAAGTAGAGTACTTTGCATTTGTCCTTATTAAACTTCAGCCTGTGTACCTCAGACCATCTCTCCAGTTTGTCCACATCATTTTGAATGATGACCCTATCCTCTAAAGTACGTGCAACCCCTCCCAGCTTGGTATCATCATCAAACTTAATAATCATACTCTCTATACCGTCATCTAAATCATTGATGAAGATATTGAACAGAACCGGACCCAAAACAGACCCCTGCAGAACCTCACTTGTTATGCCCTTCCAGCAGAATTGTGAACTGTTAATCACTACTCTCTGAGAATTATCCGGCTAGTTATGCATCCACCTTATAGAAGCCCCATCTAGGTTATATTTTTCTAGTTTATTGATAAGAAGGTCATGCAAGACCGTATCAAATGCTTTACTAAAGTTTAGGTATGCCACATCCACCGCGTCTCCCTTATCCACAAGACTTGATATCCTATCAAAGAAAGCTATTAGATTGGTTTGACATGATTTGTTCTTTACAAATCCATGCTGGCTGTTCCCTATCACCTTATTATCTTCCAGTTATTTACAAATTAATTCCTTAATTACTTGCTCCATTATCTTCCCTAGCACAGAAGTTAAACTGACTGGTCTGTAAATTCCTGGTTGTTTCTTATTTCCCTGTTTATAGATGGGCACTATATGTGTCCTTTTCCAGTCTTCTGGAATCTCTCTGGACTTCCATGACTTTTCAGAGATGATAGCTAAAGGTCTTCTGATACCCCCCTCTATCAGCTCCTTGAGTATTCTAGGATGCATTTCATCAGGCCATGGTGACTTGAAAACATCTAACATTTCTAGGTAATTTTAACTTGTTCTTTTTTTCTTTAACTCCTAAACCTACCCAATTTCCACTAGTATTCACTATGTTAGGCATCCTGTCATCAATCTTCTTGACAAAAACTTTTAATAATGTCCCTTCAAAAAACTGCCGACTCTCTTCAGTTGTTTTTCCTCTCAGTCTTGCTTCCCATGGGACCTTATCTACTAGCTCTCTGAGTTTACTAAAATCTGCCTTCCTGAAATCTATTCTCTTTATTTTACTGTTCTCTCTTCTACCATTCCTTAGAATCATGAACTCTCTGATTTCATGATAACTTTCACTCAAGCTGCTTTCCACTTTCAAATTTTCAACCAGTTCCTCCCCATTGGTTAAAATCTAATCTAGAACAGCTTCCCCCAGTAGCTTTCTCAACCTTCTGAAATAAAAAATTGTCTCCAATGCATTCCAAGAACTTACTGAATAATCTGTGTGCTGCTATGTTAGTTTTCCCATCACCACCAAATCCTGCGCTTTGGATGATTTTGTTAATTGATTAAAAAAGCCTCATCCATCTCTTCTGTCTCGGTGGGTAGTCTGTAGTAGACATCTAGCATGACATCGCTCTTGTTTTTTACCCCTCTTAAACTAACCCAGAGGCTCTCAACAGGTCTGTCTCCTACGTCCATCTCCAATACAGTCCAAGCATATATATTTTTAGTGTATAAACCAATACCTCCTCCCTTTTTTCCCCTGCCTATCCTTCCTGAGCAAACTGTACCCTTCTACACCAATATTCCAATCGTGTGTATTATCTCACATCCCATTATCCCATTGAAGTCTTGTGCATACACCATGTTTGAAGAATTTAGGTTGCAAATAAGATAATTTAATAGAAAAATAAACTGTCTCTGACTTGTTGCTTACAATCGCAGAGTGAGGACTTTGTTTTCTTCCACAGATATTTTTATATAGGCTACCAATAGGATCAGCCCTGCCCATCCTTTCATTCAAATAGTGCTAGTTCCTGTAACACAGCTCTCAAAACCAAGAAACTGCCTGAAAATTAAAGGCATAATCGACAAATACAAAATACACTTTGGCTCTACTCTAACGATGCAAAGGTGATGTAATGCCAGTTTCATTGGCCAGTAAGTTCTGGCTGCTTTGTGCTGCTCTGGTGTACCAATGAATTTGCCCATAACAATTATATTTCTTAAAAATATTAAAGTCAATACTACTTATCTTCCAGTCATTAGAAATATCATATTCTAGCATGGGAGCAGTTACTGTTTAATTTGTGTCTGATATTTTTTAAACAAGGAAATCCCTAGACAAAAAGCGTATTAACTTTGAGGTGAGATTGAGATGACAAATTGGTAATTAGGATCAACATTTTATCACATTATTACAAAATTTAGAATTATAAAGCTAAGAAATTCAGAGTAAATAAAAGAAATCCAAATATACTAACTTTTCAAAGTGTATAGTTAAGACATCTCAAAAACCTTAACTCTGCTGAGCAGTGACAAAATGAGGGAGAAAACATGAAAAACACTCATGTGCATTTAAAAATTAATTGATTCTAATCTGAAATGAATCCATCAAAAACTAAAATGTCTTAATCAAGTTATATGGTTATGGTGAAGGAATGGTATTTAATAATCATCAAGATTACATTTAGGTTATGTTAAAATGTTCTAATCATTCTGAAGTAATACAGCAGTTTCTCTGGAATAAATATTATTAATTTAGATCAAAGTTTTATTCAAAAAGGTACAACTGACATAAACCTACACTGAAAGCACTTGAAGTAAAAATAAAAATAAATTTCACTTGTTTCCAGACCACTAGAACTGATTTATGTGAACAAAGAAGGCAGTGTTAGGCTTTTATACTTACTTCTCTTCCACAGGTTGCTGCAAGTGTGGTCGCTCTATGACATTAAGATAAAGTGAGTCTGCTGTTTTAATCTGGCAAGCCTGTATGCTCAGATATTTGAATATGTGCACTTTACCCTTCATACAAATCTATTAGGATGAGAAAAAAGTTACAACCATAAATACTAAAAAAATTATTTGCTCCAAATTTGACCTTACTGCTATTAACTTTCTAGAAAAATAGCAGACAAGATGTTTTCTATGATTTTACATCATTTAAAAAAATTACAACAAAACAGTGTGCAAACTCATTTTGCAGCTATGGAGAAGACATTAAGAAGTAGCAATGGAGATAATGAGAGTTTTACCAGTGACTTCAATTGTGGCATGTCCACCATGACCCACATGGGTTTGGGCAGGACAGGCACAATTATGTCTTCTATCACGAATACATTCCAGGAGCAACACACATCTCCCTTACCATAAAGAACAACATAAGGATGTAGAAAAAGCAGGAAAAAAAGAGGCAGCCAGTCAACATACGATACATTATAAATCCAGGAGGAAAGTATCATTCCCCTCCACAATGGAGAAAAACAAAATAAATAATATTTTCAGTTTCTAAGTAATATTTTTTTATTTTAAGAAAGTGGTAAATAGGGCACTCAAATCAAATGAACTGTCTCTTTCTATTTAGTTATATTGTCTTTACAAGTTTCTATGCATTTGTCGAATGCCCTTATTAACATTTGAGAAAAAAAATGTAGCCGTGTCTGATTCACTTAGGCTACGTCTAAACTGCACTTTCTTGTGCAAGAAAATATGCAAATGAGGTAAAGCAGTGACTATCGCCATGCCTCATTTTCATAGTTAATGAGCCGCCATTTTTGGGCAAGGGGCCTTTGCACAAAAAGGAGCCATCTATACAGCTCCTTTTTGCGCAAAAACCCCCTCTTGCGCTAGAGCCATTCTGCTGCTTTTTTCAGGCAGAACGGCTCTTGCGCAAGAGGGGGTTTTTGCGCAAAAAGGAGGCTAATTAAGTATGAGAATGAGGCCTAGCGATATTCACCGCATCACCTCATTTGCATATTTTCTTGCGCAAGAAAGCGCAGTATAGACGTAGTCTCATAGTTTTGAATCAGCTTCATGGTTAGTGAAAAACAGAAAATATTTTCTTTAAGCAAACTATGTCTTATTCTTCTCCATGCCAATCGATCAAAATAATTTTAAGCTCTCAGAATAGAGCTGTAATAGTTTAATGAGTCCAACCAATGACAATGGAAAATTTTGAATATTAGAAGCCTACAGAGAACAATGACATTTCCTTCAGTTATACTGTAATACTCACTTACAGAATCAGAGATTTACTTGGACACTGCAAGTATCCACATACAACAAAATCGAGACTGTGTTGAGGTTCCTAATATATCCCACAACTAGTCTCCTTTTATGAGCCACTAGAAGATTTAGACAGTGTTGCTTGGGCCCTTAACTCAACTGATTTTTTGTTATCTTCATTTCATTCATTGCTCTGGTGTGGGGATGGGGGTTCAGTATGAACACTGCCTCAGGAAGAGAGCAGCAGTTTGGGGCCAGATGAGAAGCGTCTCTCCATGCCTGCTACAGCGCCAGCAGGCACAGATGGGGAGAAGTGCATGTACCCCAGCTGGGTCAGGTCCAGGTTCATTCACCCCTGCATTCCCCTGTCAGCCTCTCTGCCTTCCCTAAAAGGCACCAGGGAAGGTGAGAGGCTCAGTCCTGAGGCAGTCCTGGAAGTGAGGGGTGGAGATGCAACCCCAGTCAGCCCTTTTCACTTGCCCAGTGATTCTGTCTCTTTTCTGTATGATAAGCCTCTCTTCTGTATGATAAGCACTTTCATCCCAGGCACATCCCATTTTCCTGTCACAACCAAACGCTTACTTCACCTTAGTTTATGATAAGAGGAAGCTGTATGCCGAATTTGGTGGTCCTACCTCTTTCCATTTAAGAGTACTTCTTGGACAGATACAGACAGACGGACACATACACAAGCTCCCATAGAGATAGGAACCTGCTGAGTACCACCAAATGTTCTAATGATACCCTCTGCAGTAATTGTTGAGCATCCTCAACATTTGCCCTCCCCTTTCTTTCAGTGAATCTGAGTACCAATTCTCAATGCAGTACAAAGGATTTAAAAAAAAGATCACAAAGAATAAGTTGTTTCGTTTCTTAAGTACAGTAATCTTCCGATAATCCGGCACCTTTAGGACCCAGGGGGTGCTGGATTATCAGATATGTGGGACTATCGGAAGGGGGGGGCTATGAGGGGTCTAAGGTAGTGTGGAGGGGATGCCACCCCAGATCCCTCATAGCCCCCCCTTTCGATAGTCTGGCTCTGCCCCAGGCGTCCCCGATTCAGCCGCTGCTGGCTAGTTTCAGCAGCAGCTGAATCGGGATGCCTGCGGCAGAGCAGCTGGGGTGCTGCCGGGTTGGTCCCGCAGTGCCGAGGAGCAGCGCTACGGGACCTATCGGCAGCACTCCAGCTGCTCTGCCTCTGGCTTCCCTGATTCAGCCACTGGTCAGTTTCAGCAGCGGCTGAAATGGGGAAGCAGGGGGCAGAGCAGCTCCAATGGTCCGGCTGCCCGGAGCACTTCTGGGTTCCTGATGGTGCCGGACCATCAGGAGTGCCGGACCATCTGATGCCGGACCAATGGGGTTTTACTGTACTCTGTAATGTCATCTCCAAAACAGGAGTACATTTGGGATTTTTCCAGTTGCATACCTGCAGTTTCTTTCTTTCCTGGATGGGTATAAAATTTTCCTTTTTCTTGGCATGCTAGACATGTTCATTTCTGGCTATTTATTAGTAGTAGCCATTGAAGGAAGTCAGGTGAATGATAAAGTTTAAAGATGTATTTATAAGGAAGCTGAAATTTTAGTGGCAATATATTCTAGAATGACTGTTCAGGTGCTATGTATGCTCAAGAGCACAAGTGCTTGAAGAGACCTACCATCTCCTATTTAAATTTCACAAAAAATTCTAGCTCAAATCAATTGACTGCAATAATTAAGACCCCACAGATAACATTGCTGAGCTTGCAGTCTTCGGAAAACAACAAGATAATGAAGTTTTATACTAGACTCAGGCTGTTCTTGATATCATCTAGCCTACCTTTATGCTAAATCACAACTTAAGTGATACACATTACTTACTTGTGCTGGTGGAGACTGCAGAGGATTGTTTTCAAGAAGTAATACTTGTAACTGCACCATCTTTCTAAAACAAATTGGAATCACGAGCACTTTATTGCAGGAAAAGTCAAACTTTACCAAGGGAAGATCTACTAGTTCTAAAAGTAATAGAAAGGATCATTGTTATTATATTTCTTTATGTGACAAAATAAATGAAATATTTTGGGGTACGATCCTATTTTTAACTGGAAAAAGTAAGCATTCCACAGTATAATGAATTCAATATATTTTTCCTCTAAAAACAAGTTGTGAATGATCCTGTTACTTTAGTTATGAACTCTGTAGACCTTATAAATACATTCAGTTTACAATGTCTACCCAGTGCTGTAGTCACATTCTTAAATTTCCAAACCAATTTGGCTGCTGGCGGTTGCTTAAAATAAAATCAAATACCTTTCATGTTGCAAAAGGAAGTACGGCTATTTTTAATCTATACATTTATAAACAATGTTTTACAAAGAAATTCTGTACCATATTAAGTAGAAATAACTGACAACTTCAGTTTCTAGTCATATAAACTATTGTTTGTAGGTTGGGGTACAATGTATTGCACTGTTTTTTCAAAGGAGTAATATGGCTCCTTCAAGTCACTCTCAGTCAAAGATACCTTCTTTGGGATTGCTGATCAGGCAGAGTCAGGAAAGAAGGCTGCTTTCTAATTTATGCTACAGCATCAGATTACTAAGGGATGATCAGTACTGATGACAAACTCTGGAAATCCTGATCTCTCCAAAAGCATTGCCACAATAAGCAATGCTGCCACAATAAGGGACAGAAATTGGATTAAGAAAGAAAATAACCAAATAAAGTCTCTTTCTCCCAACATATTATTAATGTTGATGTTAATTTGGGTGACTAGAAAGAATCAAAGCAAGCCAAAAGAGTAACTGTTCCCTTTTGTGGGCAGGTCTTCATTATTAGCACGCTCAACTTTTTTTAATGCTTTTTATGACTAATATTGAATCACTCAATCATTTAATCCTTACTTGTCCTCAACAGAAATTTTGTTGGAATAAGAACTTCAAAAATATAGAGCAGTTTTTAAACTAAAAGCTGGGGAAAAGCTGATGCAGAGGAGCACATGGATTGGACAGAGACATCTCTTAGGGGAGAGTCTATTAATACAGATTCTCTATATTCCAGTAAAGAGGAGAGGATGGAAGATGATAAAATATGGATACAATCAGATAAGAAACAGTCATCTGAAAAAATCAACTGAAAACAGTCATCTGAAAGAGAGTGCCATTCAAATACATCAGGACATGGCAGCCAGCTAAATAGTGATAAATTTTTCAAGTGATAATACACAAATGCTAGAAGTCTAAATAATAAGATGGGTGAACTAGAGTGCCTTGTATGTAATGAGCATATTGATATAATAGGCATCACAGAAACTTGGTGGAATGAGGACAATCAATGGGACACACTCATACCAGCTACAAAATATACTGGGGGAACAGAACAGGTCATTCTGGTGGGGGAGTGGCAGTATACATGAAAGAAAATGTAGATTCAAATGAAGTAAAAATCTTAAATGAACCTGCATAATAAGGGTATTGCAGAAAGGACATATTTTCACCTGAGCAGGATAGCGTTAGTGACTATGAAATGTTAAGGAGATCAGACAGGCTATCAAAATAAAAACTCAATAATGGTGGGGGATTTCAACTATCTCCATGTTGACTGGGTACACATCATCTCAAGTCAGGATGCAAAGATAAAAGTTTCTTGACGCCTTATATGACTGCTTCTTGGAGCAGCTGGTTCTGGAACCCATAAGAGGAGAGGCAATTATTGATTCAGTCCTAAGTAGAGCACAGGATTTGGTCCAAGAGGTCATTATAATTGGATGGCTTGGAAATAGATACCATAATGTAATACAATTTAGCATCCCCATGGTGGGAAAAACACATCAGAAGCTTAACACTGTGGCATTAGCTTCTGTACCTAATGACTGGAAGATAGATAACATCAGGCTAATATTTAAAAAGGGCTCTAGAGGTGATCCTGGCAATTACAGACTGGTAAGTTTAATGTCAGTACCAGGCAAATTAGTTGAAACTATAGTAAAGAATAAATCTGTCAGACACATAGATGGTTTCAGTAAAGGGAAATCATGCCTTACTAATCTACTAGAGTCCTTTGAGGGGGTCAACAAACATGTGGATAAGAGGGATCCAGTGGATATAGTATACTTAGATTTCGAGAAAGCCTTTGACAAGGCCCCTCACCAAAGGCTCTTAAGTAAAATAAGTTGTCCTGGGATAAAAGGAAAGGTCCTTTCATAGACTGATAATTGGTTAAAAGACAGGAAACAAAGGGTAGGAATAAATTGTAAGTTTCAAGAGTGGAGAGAGGTAACTAGTAGTGTCCCCCAAGAGTCTGTAATGAGACAATTCCTATTCAACTTATTGATCTACAAAAGGGGTAAATAGTAAGGTGGCAAAATTTGCTGATGATACCAAACTGCTCAAGATAATTAAGACCAAAGCAGACTGTGAAGAGCTTCAAAAAGATCTCACCAAATTAAGTGATTGGGCAACAAAATGGCAAATGAAATTTAATGTTGATAAATGTAAAGTAATGCACATTGGAAAAAATAATCCCAACTATACATAAAATATGATGGTGACTAATTTAGCTATAACTACTCAAGAGAGATCTTGGAATCATTGTGGATAGTTCTCTGATAACATCCACTCAATTTGCAGTGGCAGTCAAAAAAGCAATTTTATGAATCATTAAAAAAGGGATAGGCAATAAGACAGAGAATATCTTATTGCCTCTATATAAAACCATGGTATGCCCACATCTTGAATACTAAGTACAAATATGGTCGTCTCATCTCAAAAAAAATATATTGGCACTGGAAAAGATTCGGAAAAGGGCAACAAAAATTATTAGAGGGTTGGAAAAAGACTTTTCAGCTTAGAAAAGAGGAGACTAAGGGGGGATATGATAGAGGTCTATAAAATCATGACTGGTGTGGAAAAAGTAAATGAGGAAAAGTTATTTACTTGTTCCCATAGTATAAAATCTAGGGATCACCAAATGAAATTAATAGGTAGCAGGTTTAAAACAAAGAAAAGGAAGATTTTCTTCACACAGCGCACAATCAACCTGTGGAACTCCTTGCCAGAGGATGTTATGAAGACTAGGACTTTAACAGGGTTCAAAAAAGAGCTAGATAAATTCATGGAGGTTGGGTCCATCAATGGCTATTAGCCAGGATGGGTAGAAAGGGTATCCCTAGCCTCTGTTTACCTGGAAATGGATGACAGGAGAGGGATCACATGATGATTCACTGTTGTGTTTACTCCCTCTGGGGCATCTGGCATTGGCTACTGTTGGCAGACAGGATAGTGGGCTAGATGGACCTTTGGTCTGACCCAGTATGGCCATTCTTATGTAACTTCAAGATTTAGCCCAAAAAGTATCTGCTTTCATAACTGCATCTTATCCCCACAAATCCCGTAAATTTATAATCTTCATATCTAGACTCACCTCATGCATTATGATATATACATGCCTAAGGTATTTGTAAGAACCACCCATTTGATGTCTTATTGCTTTATCATCATCAAAATACACATATACCATTTTATGTCAATACTGCATGTCAATGTGTAAAACTGACCCACAACAGTTAATGGTGTTGGTAATCAAGCACCAGAAGAAGAGGTGAGGGGACAATATAGAATTTCTTCTGATGCATTTCCGAAGGTATCATTTAGACAACAGCATAATATGCAATTTCAACTCATACAAAAGCAGTTCTGACCTGATTATGCATCTAATTCAAGTACAGGTACAATGAATTCAGTAATAAAACACAGTACTTTTATTTTAAGTACTTCATACTTTTCTTCAAGATTCCTAAAATAATTCTAAGACACTACAGGGGTTGATCCTCAGCCAGTATAAATTTTCCTAACTCCACAATAGAGCTAAAACATATCCCAGGAGAGGTTCTGTCTGCATAAGTCATTAA
Organism: Pelodiscus sinensis; assembly: GCF_052426305.1. Classification (NCBI taxonomy): domain Eukaryota; kingdom Metazoa; phylum Chordata; order Testudines; family Trionychidae; genus Pelodiscus; species Pelodiscus sinensis. The sequence goes on along the minus strand of NC_143052.1, from coordinate 292,827,200 downwards.
TAAATAATAAACAAATTATTTGAAGACAAGTATAAATCCACCATGAATCAGAAAGATAATTCATTATAAAAAAGACCCACATGTTCCCCCTGCTAGACAGTAAGTACTGTAAAATTTTGCTTCTACTCAGTAATCCAAACTGAACTAATTATAGCACATGGAAATTGTGAGGTTTTTATTCTTACTTATTTACATTATTAAATACATGCATACGTTCAAAGTTTTGATTAAAAGAATTTTAAAGGTCTTTATTTTATTTTTTTTACCTTGTGGTAAAACCTTGAGGTAATTTCTTCTGATATTCAGTTCTCTTAGAGATTTCAACTGGCCTATCTGCTGTGGCAAAGCAGTGATTTCATTGCAGCTGACATCCTACATTAAAAGCAATAAGGAGATAATGAACTACCTTTCCTCAAGACAGTTGACTATTATGGGTGTGAAATCAAAGTACTTTGTTGATCTATTAAAATATGTGTTGCAGGTTAATGAAATGTAAATCCTTATAACCTACCATGTGTCATCTTTGCACTGAAAAAGATGTGCAAGCCATGTGATAAATGTCACATCACATAAAACCAAAATACAGCATTTACTTAGATTTGCTAAGTGAAGTTACACAAAGTGCCATTTGGGCTGCCTGTTACTTTTTCTACATCTGTTTTTGGTTTTTCAGTATTTTCTGAACAACTTGGCAATCTTTTGGAGGTTGGAGAGAACACTGATAGGAAACAATCTTCTAAAATCAAGTTGCTGTCGTTTGATGGATTTCTAAATTACTTACTTGCAGGGAAGTTTGGTGAGGACATATTAGAAGTTGAATTTCATCTTTTTAAAATCAATTTCAATATTTTTCTTTTTTTAAACACCAAAATGCAAGAAACACAAAAGTGTGACAACTGCAGTTATTTTTTGTGCAGTAATTTAAAAACTGGATATAGGAAGGGGCTCACAATTACTGGTAGGTATGCTTTTCATACTTCAGGCTTACACAGAGAAGGAGGGAAATCTCCTCTTACAAAAGACACCTATTACACAGAGAGAAAGAAAACTTGCAATTTAAGATAATGGGAAAAACTCTCCACTTTTACACTAATCACTTATTTTATGGGAAATATGGAGGATGTTAAAAAAGCAGTAAATAAAAATTTTCAAAAGCATGTGACTTAAAAGCATGAGTTGCATTGAAAACAAAGGAATTTAGATTCCAAAATCATATAGGTGCTTTTCCCCTTTTTTATAAAAATTAGAAAATTATAGCATGCTAGAACTGCATGAAGTCATTAAGTTCAGTCCCCTGCCTTCATGGCTGGACCAAGCACCATCTAGATCATCCCTGACAGATGTCTGTCTAACCTGCTCTTAAATATCTCCAATGATGGAGATTACACAACATCCTTAGGCAATTTATTCCAGTGCTTGGCTACCCTGACAGTTAGGAAGTTATTCCTAATATGCAACTGAAACCTCCCTTATGCAATTTAAGCCCATTGATTCTTGTCCTATCATCAGAGGTTAAGGAGAATACTTTTTCCTCCCTCCTCCTTGTAACACCCTTTTATGTACTTGAAAGCTGTTATGTCCCCTCTCAGTTTTCTCTTTTCCAAACATGCTCCCAGAAAAGAGAGCCCTGGTTTTGGGAGATGCAACATATATACCATGTCTTCCTCTTCCCCTTTATTCACAAGGCTTGTTATCCTATCCTATCAGGTTGTTTTGACAAAATTCATTCTTAACAATCCATGCTGTTACTTATCACCTTATTGTCTCCCTGATGTTTGCAGATGGATTCCTTAATTATTTGCTCTGTTATTTTTCTGGGCACAGAAGTTAAGCTGACTGGTCTTTAGTTTCCTGAGTTGTTCTTATTTCCCTTTTTATAGATGGGCACTATATTTGCTCTTTTCCAGTCTTCTGGTATGTTTCCCGACTTCCATTACTTTTTCAAAAATGATAGCTAAAGGTTTAGATGCCTCCTCTATCAGCGCCTGGAGTATTGCAGGATGCATTTCATCAGGCTCTGGTGACTTGAAGACATCTAACTTTTCTAAGTGATATTAATTTGTTCTTTTCCTATTTTAACTTCTGAACATACTCAATTTTCACTGGCATTCACTATGTTAGGCATCCAATTGCTACCAACCTTCTTGATGAAAACCGACACAAAGCAGGTAAGCACCTCTGCCATTTCCAAGTTTTCTGTTATTGTTTTTGCCTCTTCACTGAGCAATGGGCCTACCCTGTCCTTGGTCTTCCTCTTGTTTCTAATATATTTGTAGAATGTTTTAGTATTATCTTTTATATCTCTAGCTAAAATGAGCTGGTTTTTTCGCCTTCAACTTTCTAATTTTGCCCCTAGATACTTGTTTTATTCATCTTTCGTACTTTGACCTAGTTTTCACTTTTTATAGGACTCCTTTTTGATGTTCAGATCATTCAAGATCTCCTGGTTAAGCCAGGGCAGTATCTTGCCATACTTACTACCTTTTCTACATGGTGGAAGGACGTGCTCTTAATAATGTCCCTTTGAAAAACTGCCAACTGTCTTCAATTGTTTTTCCTCTTAGTCTTGCTTCCCATGGGACCTTACCTACCAGCTTCCTGAGTTTAGTGAAGTCTGCCTTCTAGAAATACACTGTCTTTATTTTACTGTTCTCCTTTCTACCATTCCTTAGAATCATGATCACTTTCACCAAAGCTGTCTTCCACTTTTAAATTCTCAACCAGTTCCTCCCTATTTGTTAAAATCAAATCTAGAACAGCCTCCCTCAGTAGCTTTCTCCGTATTCTTGAAGTAAAAAATTGTCTCCAATACATTCCAAGAATTTGATGAATAATCTGTGCCCTACTGTGTTACTTTCCCAACCGATATCTGAATAGTTGAAGTCCCGCATCACCATCAAATCCTGTGCTTTGGATGATTTTGTTAGTTATTTAATAAAAGCCTCATCCTACCCCTTAGGTAGACTGTAATAGACCCCCTGCAATGACATCACCCTTGTTTTCACCCTTTTAAACCTTATCAGAAGACTCTCATCAAGTCTGTCTCCTATGTCCATCTCAACTTCAGTCCAAGTATATACATTTTTATAGTATATACAAGTGTGTGTGTGTGTGTGTCTCTCTCTCTATATATATAGAGACACACACACACACACACACACAAATATGTGTGTGTGTGAGTGTATATATAGAAGTTTATATAAAGCAGCACATGCTCCCTTTTCCCCTGCTTATCCTTCCTGATCAAGCTGTATCCTTCTATACCAATATTCTAATCATGCGTATTTTCCCACCAAGTCTCTGTGATACCAACTATGTCATAGTTGTGTTTATTTTCTTGGTTAAGTTTGCCGCACCTAAAAATTATAATATATACTTTTAATCAGAGAACTTTGCGAATTCATAATGTATATAAATTGTCTAAAACAAGGGATGCAAAACACCTAGAAGAGAGAGCACTCCGCTGGTTAATTTGCAATGACGAGTGCGCATCTCTGACCCTAGTGAGCGCTATGTGCTATGTTCCCGTGATCACAATTTCTAAAAGAGCGATTGCTAAAAAGGCAGAGCTTCCCACAGCTCCCATTGGCCAGGAATGGTGAACCACAGTCAATAAGAGCAGCAGGAGGGGGAAGAGGCTATTCCTGTGGATGATTGATGTAAACAAAAGGTCTCACAGCCCACCAGTGGATTATTCTGAAGGTAATCATGTGCTGAAGCCTGAAATAAATGTATTAATAAATACTGTTGATACATTGATCAAGATTCTAAAAAGCCTAAAATCAGTACCAAAGATCCCCTTTTGCAATTGCAGTTTTTTAAAACAAGATCAAATTAACTTTCAGGCTTTAGCTTTATGTTATCAAGCATATCAGTATGAAGCCAACATGAGACTGAAAGGAATGCAGAACCTTTCGTATAAACCTGTGATGCATTGTCATTTGACTAGCATGGTCCTGAAGGTTTCAATGTGCTGTATAATAGGGAGATCAATAAAAGTAAGGAGACACTGTATCTCCAAGAGTATAATTTCAGTAGTGATAACACTTTTTCCTAAAGAGAAATGGACATTTCCTGAAGACATTAACCCCTACTTTTATGGTTATTGTTTCAAGTGGGAGAGTTGCACCATACTCATGAGCTCAAAGATTAGGCAGTTCCCCCAAATCAGGTTTCAAATTTGAAAGGAGTTTCTCTAATACTATTCAAAGATATTATGTCAATTCCATTTACAAATCAGGAATTTCTTCAAAAAATAATTAATTAGTGAAAAAAATGAAGGGAAAGGGGGCTCTATTTGTCAATAATGAACTAGGTATCAGACACACAAGTCTCCTTATCAGTATCTCACTGCAGCCAAAACTTCCTTCCCTTGTCAAAACAGAGCCAGGAAATTGTTTTAAGTTTTAGACAATGAAATTTAAAAAATCCTTGTTAATGAGTGCACTGGAAGCTGTCTCTTGTGCAAATTACTGTAAAGTGTGGTTAATTACATTGTTCTTAGTTCAAATATTTTTAGAGCTTTACTGCCCTCATTTTAATCTAAAGACTTTAAACAAGTTTATAATTAAGCATTTACCTTTTAGAACAAAGTTTAAAAAGTAAAGTCATCCTCTTGCAGAGAAACTGTAGAGCAGGAATGGGTCTAAAAGGATATTTCTGTGTGTCTATGAATCCTTAATAAAATTAGCTTTGGTTTCAGGATGCAAGAGAATCTTTCCAAGAAGTATAATAATTTGATGGTTGTTAGTAACTCTAAGAATAAAGTCTGCAGGTGACATTTTAAAAAATCCAAGAATAAAACTCCTTTGCTGAGTCAGTGTTCATAGACACAAGATACCCAGAGACAGGAGTATCTTTTATCTGACTAAACACTGCATACAACTTTTTTTATTTTCTGATTGGGTACATAATGACAAATCAAGAGCAATGTACTTCTCCTATATAATATATTACCTTAGTTTGTTTGTATTGTTTTTGTTGCAGCAAATCCTCGTCTTAAACTTTGAAATCATTTTCCAAGCACTATATCAATGTTGTCAAATTAGAACCCAAGAATTTTCTAGTTTTATTAATTTTTAAAATAAACGGACAGTTTTGAATTTTGGTTTCAAGGACTCCCTCGTATAATTAAAATAATGTGCTCCAACTGTCTTTTCAAATGCCAAAGGTTAATATTTGATGAAGGACAGCTTTCTTCTAATAATGTCATTAAATTTTTATCCATTGTCTCCCTGGACAAGCTCTCTTAAATAAGACTAGAGAATAACAGTCAGTTTAAGTTTATTTCTATGGCAAGTGGAATTTGGAGCTCTACAGCAGCATGCAGGTTACCTCCATGCAGCTATGCTCCTTGTACAGAAGGAATGAACAATTCCATCCATAGGCCACATCTCCTCAGCAGTAGAACCAAAGTAATGCTTTTAACAGGCACCTCTTCACAGTCAAGGAGAAGATACACCCCTTAAGATACATATAAACAATCTATATTAATTTCAGTGAAGTGTTAACTGTAAGACTTCTGTTTCAATGTGTGCCCATCTCATTTTTCTAAACTACTACAAATGTTTGGGCCTGCGGGGGGTTTCAACCATCTCAGTCCCATCTACGTCAAAAATCTGATAGCACTTTGAACGCTGATAGCACATAAAATAAATCTTCTGTCTGTTGGCCCACTGGATGATTTGTCAAGAGTCATGTATTTTCCCATTAACTACTAATTCAATTATTGCATTGAAACAAAAGAAAAACTATGTTGATTTCATTATTTATTTTCAAATTTAAATTTTAAAAAGTCATCTTTAAGGTACCTTTGTTGGTTACAGAATTTCATTTTGTTTTTTACTCATAATTAGAACCAACTCAGATAAGGACAGCTAGATTCAATTCTGGTTCAAGCAGACTTAATTTAACAATATTTCAGTTTCAGCATATAATAGTTGCAGTTCCACCTTCATTATCCCTTCTGAAGATGATTAGTTTGTCCAGCTGTACACGAGGACAGAATTTAGTCTGCAGAAACTTTATTACCGGTGATGAAATAAAAAAAATAAAAGAATCCAGATTGACTTTTAAATCTCAGGGTTGAGTTTGCAACATTGACAACAGAAAAAAAAGTTTGCTTATAAACTGAACATATAATATGAAATAATTGAGATGAACAAAATATCATGGAACTCTCAATGTTGTTTTACTGAGTCACTTATCAGCATGGGTCTACAGTCAAGTTGACTGAAACAGAAAAAAATGACCTCAAAGGATTATCTAATTGTGTTGCTACACAGGAACAAGATTAATTTCACTCAACATCTTTAACTTGTAATGATTTCAAATTAGTAGAAAAGACAACTATAGTGTGGTTCCATTCATTTTGGATTTCTTTCTAAAATTATTCTTATAAACGATAATACACATTTATTCTAACAGATGGTCCAAGCAAGGACAGCAATCAGTAGGTTAAGGATAATTAAACAAATGGTGATAGTGGTGGTATGGATATCGATTTTACTTTAATATTTATTAGCTGAAAGGTCAGACATATAAAATGACATTTAAAAAGCAAAATTTTTGCTTTGTTAGAACTTTTTCACCAATCCTACTGAAATCCATTGAATAAGATTCCAGATAGCTTTCAGATGATTGAAACAGTTAATAGTATTCCACTAAATATTCATAGGCCTTTCACCAGATTAATTTTTTTGTTCACTGCCTATTAAAACATTTTCAATTTGGTACTTACTGAAATTTACTATATTGCCAAAGGCCAAATAATTCCTCAACATGGGGACATATGAGTTTACGCAAATGCTCAACACTGACATGAATTTCACCCAGCACATCCATCTAAAAACTCATGATTCAGTTATGAGCTAAAGATTTAATAACCAAGCCAGCTCTTTTAGAGCTTATGCCGTCTCAGACCATATTGAATGCAAGGGAAAATAACTGAACTACTCAATTGTAATTAATTGCAATAACCACAGGAAAGTTATTTTCCTAAATAATATGAGAAAAGAATCTGAATATTCCACTGAAGGGACAGCATCTTAATGGAAATTAAAAAAAACATTTCAATGCTTAATTTCAGAGATTAAAAACAGATTTACACAACAATTTACTTTATGAAATGAATTCATTAAAATTTGGGTACAATAAATAGGGAAAAGTGTGTTATATCTCCATCAGATGGAGAAGGTACATGTGACGTGTGTGCATATCCCACACTGAGATAAAAGGGGTTAAAATCCTGTGGGTGAAGGAAGTCCCACACCTCCAGCCAAACTGGGCATGCTCCAGGTGCTGGGGCAGTATAAAAGGGAGTAGCATAGCTCAGTCTTTGCTGGACAGGAAGGAACTGCTACAGGAGTTCCAGAAGCGGACCAGCAAGAGAGACAGCTGATGGGGAGCTACATACCCAGTAGACTGTATCAATCCTCTAGAACTAATGAAGCCTTAGGGGGACGCTGGTGCTGCAGAGTCTGAAGACCCCCGAAACCATATGGTTCACCCCAACATCCCAAGGGCTACTATATAGACTATGGCCATTAGCCTGCGCTGCCCTGAACTCAAGGGCTATGTTGCAGACTCTGGCAATTAGGCTGTGCTGCCCTGCCTCAAGAGCTACTGGACAGACTCAGGCCATTAGGCCACACTGCCTCACACTGACTCAGGTCACCTATGAACCGACAGCAGTGCAAGCAGCATCTACACACCCCTGAGCCCTGCCCTCACAAGACAGGGTGTGCATTTGCCGTGACAGTAAAATACATTAAAAAAAGTTACATTTCTATAAAACGGTGTTGTACAGCAGCACAGAAACATTTTACTGGTATATACTTTTATTTGGAATACGAAACTCAGCTTAATCCATGACAACCAATCCATATAAACATCTCTGAATTGTATACTGCAGCACTATATCAATATGCTTTAATTTATATTTCTCTTTGACCCATCCAATACACCACGGATTAGCACTTTCTAAACAAATAATCCAATTTGAATAGCAACATAAATAATTGCAATGGGCATCAATGCAAGGGGATTAGGTCACTAGAACTGAATTAACAAAAGATTTAACACACCTTGTGATTTAACATGCTATATTGCAACAATGCAGAAACAGGAAAGAGATTAGTCATATTTTCAGCTTGCACAGAGGTTTTTCTACCTCATGTGCAATTCCTGGTCAATGGGAGCAGTGAAGCTAGTCCTTGGGGCCATGCATAGAGCCCCTGTGGTCACTCCTGAGCCAGAGGGGCATGCTGGCAACTTCCCAGGAGTTGTGTGTCATCATAAATATGACAACCAATGAAATACACATTAAAAAAAAAGCATTAAACATAAGCTATAAATCCCAAGGGAAAGAAAGAAAAATAGAAATCTCCAACTGCAATTAGCCCAATTGTAGTATGGAAGACCTAATCCTGTGAGGTGCTGAGGACTCTCCGCTGCTACTTAAAGACTTCACCCCAGCTTTGTAACTAGCTCCACAGAGGGAGAGACAGTTGGAGGACTGGGATCAAAGTTAACTCAATGCCGTGTAACAGGTTCAGACTCTAAATACAGTAAATTCTTAAATAAAGTGGGTGAGCCGACACTTTCTGACACCAAGGTGATAGACACCTTAGAAATACCCAAGAAAGAAGCAGTAGGTAGGGGGTTGCAATATGTTGCTTTTCTACTAAGCATTCAGGAATAATTCCAGAGCAACTGGTTCATTTACCAATGGCTAAGGTCAAGAGGGCTACATGATCAGAAATAAGCGGAAGACAGACCAAACTCAAAAGAGTTTACAATCTAAGAAAGCAAGTAACATATGAAGGGGAAGGAAAGGACAGAGGAGAAAACATTAAAATACATACAGTCTTTTACTGATTTACAATTTAAAACAAAATTATAAAGTGCCATCTAATTCCTGCCTTCCAACCCCTCAATAATTGGTTGATTTCTCACAGTCATGATAGAAAAGGTAGGTTTTGAGAAAAGGGGACAGTGGTCCATATGGATCACTTCAGAGAAGGCATTCCATGCATAATGGACAGCATGGAAATATTTGAAAGAGAAACTAAAAGGATCTGACAAGATTAGAATAATTTTTTAAACAAAAAGAGCTAAAAAAGGGGGGGGAAAGACAAGTTGTGAGGATCAGCACTAGGAAGTAACTTGAAGGCCAGAACAAGAAACTTGAACACTCTGCAATAAACCAGGGAGCCAGTAGAGAGATTTGAACGGAGGAGTGACTTGGTAGAATAACAGCAAGATTATCATTATTGATGTGCTTTATATGAACCCAAGGAGTATGATGTGTAAGACAGGGAGCCTGCAGAGGAGACATTTACACTATATCATTTTCCTATCAGATGTAATTAAGAAGTTCAGCACATGTTAAGAGGCATTAATTGTGTAACAGTGATTATTGCATCATTGAGTTTTGGCAGGATGTTATTTACAAAATTGATTATATTACAACTAGTAATAAAACAACAAAAACAAACATCCAAATCAGTAACATACCAGTTCCATTAACTGTTTTAGCTGACCTATCTCTTCTGGAAGGGAACCTAGCTTATTGTTACTTGCAATTAAAACTTTTAGAGGAAGACCACACAGGCAAGCTGGCAAAGAAGAAAGCTGATTTCGACTGCAACAGAAGAAACAAAAACAAACATTAAAAATACAGGTTACATTTTGTTGTATGCTCACTTAGAAAATCTGATGTGCTGCAAAAAAAAAATTCCAGTTATTAAGATATCTTAATATATCAAGTTGAATTCACACAAAAAAGTAAATGAAAGTTTTGAAAAAAAATACATTAAAGCATCACACAAGTAAAATTAGGGGAAAAACACCTCTGTTTGCAGAATAAAATCACTTTATGGAATAGCATTATTCTGAAGCAAATGAATGATTCTTTTTATCAGTTTATACATGAATGTATTGCATGAACAAAGTGACATCAACTTTAACAGCTGTTTTCCTTCACAACAAATGCAGGAAACTCAAATGAGGGCAGTAGCTGCAAGCATTTAAAAAAAATCTATGATTTTACTGCAGTAAGCATAAATATGAGACTTTTTTTCAAGCTAACTAAAAGACAGGCCAACAACGGATCATAGGAAAACACTGGCATGCCTCTGGTTTTTAAAAACACAGTTACATGTGAAGACATTTCTGTGTCTGTAGCAACCCATTTTTCACCCAAGTATTTAAAACTGAGCACTGAAAATTCTTTACAGCCTGAAACTCTTCACATACCTCAGATCAGAAGAGCCAAATTGTTTATCCTCTTACCTGATCATTCACTTTCGGCAACTTGATCTTTCAAAACAGACCAAAATGTTTCTCCCCTCTCCAGTAGCAACAATAGAAAAGATGGCAAACAACCAAATCTAACATTTATTTATGAACTTTACTATAACACATACTTCATGTATATTAAAGTTCCATATGAGCCAGAAATATGTTTGTTACCATACTTATTCTGCAGATGGAAAAACTAAGGAACAAGAACTTCGATTACTTGCCTAAAGCTACTCAGAGTTGAAGAGTATGCACCAAGGAAGGCTCTTGATTCCTAATCCTGTGATTCAACCACATACCCATCATTTTTAGGGTTGCCAGATGGTTTCAACAGAAATACCGGAACCACTTGACATTACATCACAATCTACATTACAGCTTATTTAGAAAATACCAGACATTTATATTTTCTCAATTTGTTTCCCGAAAAGAAAGCTTAAATACTGAACTTTCCAGTTCAAAACAGGACACCTGGGAACCCTAATCATTCTCCCACCCTTGATAATTTTCTTCTTCCTTGTTCACCCTTCAGTCAGGCTCCCCAGTTTGAGACCATCGTTATAGGCTAGCCAGCAATCCTCGTTCCTAACAGGAACTTCCTTTTTTAAAACCTCATAGGCTGGGTGGCTATAGTAGTCAACTCAGTAACACACACAGAGTTAACTGCTAGTTTGCTTTTCTGTGATTTTGATCAGAATAGACAACTAGGGCTGTCAGGTGTCCGGTTTTGAACTGGACAGTCCAGTTTTTGAGCGCTCTGTTCAGGAAACAAATTGAGAAAATATAAATGTCTGGTATTTTCTAAATAAGCTGTAATGTAGATTGTGATGTAATGTCAAGTGTGTCTGGTAATTTTGTTGAAACCATCTGGCAACCCTATAGACAACAGTTTTCTTACCAGTAGAACCTGACAGGACTCTCAGAATGCAGAGACTAATCTGAATGGAACCACACCAGCTATGATCCCAATAATTTCTTCCCTTAAAAGAGGAACTCAGCAGAGGGCGATCTTCACCTTTCTTAGCCAAATGCAGCAGTCACCAATGCCTGGTCAAGGTGGCAGCCTGGCACAGTTTATTTATCAAGGCTTCAACTCTGTCTGACAAGGAAGAAACTACAGCTCAATTTGAATATGCTCAGATCCTGATGAGGAAGGACACTGATGCTGTGATTCTTGCAAGCAATTCTTTAAGCACAATTGCCTATCAGGAAAGTTCACGGTCAACTGAATCCTTCAAAATGGATTAACAGTCAATCAATGTTTGTAAAGGCTCTGTTCCTGCAGAGAAATTTTATAAGTAAACCATTTTACAAGGTCTTGTGCTCATCTTAGCTTCTTTCTGGTGTATAAATATGGGCTGAGAGGGTTTGTGGGTTTTTTTCCTTCATTAAAAATAATTGGACATCTTTGCAAACAGGCCATCCTTTCAATTAAGAGGAGAGCAATCGCAATGCATTCCTGAAGTGAAAAGTTCAGGATTCTTGGCATGGGATGATGGAAGAAGCAGAGTTACCTGTATATCTGAACTATTAGTAGTGCCTAAATATTCTTAAAAAAAATAGTCCCAAATAGGAGTAACAGTTCAATCAAGGAGGAAATGTTCCCTCCCAACAGACTGATCCACAGTGCTCTGCAAGCTACCAATGAAGTGCGAAATTAGCAGCCATACGTAGAAGACATACGGTTGCCAGATGGTTGAAACAAAAATCCCGAACACCAGCGTCCCCTACCCCCCCAAAAAAACTGGGAAAAAATTCTGTTGAAGAAAAAAAAGAGGGGGGAGCCCAAAGTTGTTGAGCAAGACTTATTAAGAAAAAAAATTAAAATAAAACAGCATGAAAACAGCATGTCCCCTTTAAGAGTGAGTGCAGGGATAGGAACAGGGGAGCGATTGAGCACTAAGACCCAGGGGAGTCATTGCTTCCCCTTGGTTTTTTTGCCGGCAACCTTGCAGAACCAAGTAAGCACAGGGTCGGAGGTCTGGGTGTGTTGGGGGCCGGAGAGGGACTCGGGGAGGGAAAGGGGAGAGGGAGGCCGGGCGTTGAGTGTTTGTAGGGTTGCCAGGTGCCTATCATTTTCACCTCCTGGCCGGGGGAAAAAAATCAGAAAATACCGGATATCTTAGGGGTCCGGTATTTTCTGAATTTTTTTACCAGACAGGAGGCAAAAATACCGGATGTCCAGATGAATACCGGACACCTGGCAACCTTAAGAAGACATCCAATGTCATTACAACTGATAGCTCCTATCATAACCTTTCTGAAATTCCTTCAAACTTTTCTAATGTGAAAAGCAGAGAATTATGGATCCCAATGTCTTTAAACTACTTGAATAGATATAGCTGATCTGTAAACATAACAGCAGTAGGCTACAATTAAAAACTGTTTAGCCCTCAAATTAAAGTTTTCTTGATCGCTCCTAGCAAACACAGTTCTAAAGCAGGCTCCTCCCTCAAAGAAGCATTAGGTTCCTTAAGGAGGTCAAACAGAAAAGAGTTAAGTTAGCCTCATGGAAGAAAGTTATTGATCGGAAAATTATTCTTGGAGTCTGTTGAACTAGAGCACCGATTTAAGATCCAAGGTGCACTAGGCTGTTTCCATAGCACTCAGAGTGAACAATTAAAATCCTTTCTTGTCCTTTAACCAGAAATACTGGAAGACTTGTGGAATCGATCTTCTCCAATAAGTTTCCAAACTGCATTGTGGAACAAATGCTTCTTAGCGGGTAACCTAGTTCTCATGAGTTCTAACTGAGATGGAGATTTAAATATTTGTTTCAGACACAATGGAGACTTTTTCTTCCTGAAGAAGAAGGTGAGCAATCTAGATAAGAAGAGATGAGTAGGGGCTTCAACATTATGTATTTGGCTGAATGGTTTATCAAATAAATAAATCCCTTAAGACTCTGGAGGAAGCATAAAAAGAAAAACAAGACTGGCTTCTCTGGGACTTTTCCTTGGTGAAGAACAAAAGGAACCTTGTTTAGATTGGAACACTAAACATTCATTTACTCAAGAAAGTACAATAGGGAAAAGAGCAGGGAGCTAGGAAACTACCACAAGGTGCTCACATGGAGCTGAAGAGCATTGAAGTGCCTCAGCATCTCTTTTATGCTTTCTTGTTCTCCAGAATCTAGGTTTTCATTTAAAATAAATAAAACTAGGACCCTAGTTACCTTGTTCAGACAGCCTCAAATACATGAACTGAAACAGACACTTTTGCAAATGTTTGCCCAACTTGGAACAACAGCTCTCAGAGTGTGACTTGCCTTATCCATTTCAAAGAGCGCTAACTACAACACCCAATGATATTTTAAATGTCAACACAGTTAAAATTTCACTGATCTTCAAACATATAAGGTGGAGTAAGAGAGGATCATATTATGAACAGATGCTTAATCTATTGTGTCTGACCGTTTTGGCACCACAAATGACTGAGATTGGGAGTGTGCTGCCAGATCCTCCCACAAATCGAGAAACAGTCAAAGGCTCACAGACATAGAAGCTTCACTGCAGGTAAGCCAAACAAAGGGCTTTGCAGACCCCACTGATATATTCAGAATCTACTGGCGAGCAGCTGAGTTCAAGGAGATCAGGGAATACAAGACTATGTTTCTGAACATCTGCAGAGTCTACTGTAAACAGCATCCCAACAGAGGAGAACCCCTGTTGTGGATAGAGTTCACTACATTTCACTCCCAAATGCAATAAGATCTCTGTTTCCAATAAGGTTTACTCCTCTCCTCCTACTCGTCCCCCACATACCTGCTTCAACTAGCTGTGCTAGAGGGACTGTTCCATTGGGTAAGCTGCTTTTTCCCCTTCTGACTGAGGGGACTGAGTTCTGAAGAGGGACTGCCAGATCCTACTTCTAGAAGAAGCCAGAGCAGTCCAAATAGCAGGTGCTCTCTCAATACAAATACAACATACCAAACAAGCAGCGGGTGGGCAGCTGCTATAGGAAACACACTCCATGAAACTTTCTTAGCAGAATGCATCCACAAGTGGTGCAAAGACCACAACTTGTGCATATGGGCCACATAGATCACCCTCCTGCATCTTTGCAGCAGCAAGGTGATATTCCAACCGGGAGCTGCATAATAGCAAATAAAAAGCCACCGGGAGGGAAAACAGAGGAGGAGATTCTTCACTGTTGCCATATTGCTTCTTAATTTTCCAATCACAGGGGAAAATACTCTTTGGTCTGTGATGGACAGACCAAGCCCTACATGGACGTTTTAATGTTATGAAACAATAAAATAATAAAAGCGGTGAGGAGTCCTGTGGCACCTTATAGACTAACTGAAGTGTAGGAGCATAAGCTTTCGTGGGCAAAGACCCACTTCGTCAGATGCTTATGCTCCTACACTTCAGTTAGTCTATAAGGTGCCACAAGACTCCTCGCCGCTTTTGCAGATTCAGACTAACACGGCTACCCCTCTGATACTTAGTAAAATAATACATTGTTAAGAGGCCTGGAAGTTCAAAATACCTTACTAATAAAAAAAGGAGAAGGGGCTTCCCCCACAACTTGACATCATCCCCTCATTTTCAAATTAGTATCCAGCGCCCTTCCAGCATAAGGAGTAAGGATTGGCACCATACTGTATTGGATGCAACGTATTGTGTATTAAAAGCCGGTTCCCCACAGCACCATCTCTGCAGGTGGCAGGGGAGGGGCAGGTGAGTAGCGGGGACCCAGCACCAGCCATGCCAGCTGATTCCTGGCCGTGCTTCTGCTTTTTAAATGTAGGATCTTCATACATTTAAAAAGCAGAAGCATAGAGGGGGGACCCAGCGCGAGCCAGGAATCAGCTGGTATGGCTGGCGCCGGGGTCTCCACTGCTGCACTTCAGCCTTTTAAATATATTAACAGCCTGCTGGCTCTTAATACAGTTAAAAGGCAGAGCCGCAGAGGGGTTAGCTCTCGGGGCTAACCCCACTGCAGATCCCCTGTTTATTGACTAATCGACTAGTGTTGATTAAACAAAATTTAACATCCCTATTGTCATGGATTAAATTCTCTCACTCAAACGATCATTAATTCTCTAACTTAGAGAGAGTTAATACACACAGAATGCACATGTACAACTACAGTGGGTTTTTGATTAAATTAAAATATGACTTGATACTTTTTTAAATATAAAACCATAAATCAAGAGTCAACGAAGGCTGCTGCTGTTGGAAAAGAGATGACAAAACATGCTTTCCTTGAATAATATCAGCAAACACTTTTGTGGTGAACGCAATGATTTTATTTCAACCTGTAGTTAATCAGCATTCACGTATCATTTTTACCAAAAAGTTAAGCATGAGCACAGGCACAAATCATCTATCATTCACTTCTTTCAGGCAGTAGGAGTCATATCCAATCTGCTGTAACCACAGATGCCTAGGAGGCCTGCAGGTGTTCGGTATTAACAAATAGCTTATGAAAAGAAGCTAGGGAAAGGGTTAGCAATATAATGAATCTGGTGCTGGAAAACAAGTTATGACTAGACTGGAGTAAGGCTATTCACTGTTCCCCATTTCACTGATTTCTATAACATACAGAAACCCAAGAAATTCATTGAGAAAGACCATTAGAAATAAATTTACAAAAAGTTAATTTAGGAAATAAGAAAGCCCTTAGAAGGAACCCATTATCTTATTCATATTAAAATGGCTATACTCCTAGTGAATAGTGAGGGGGTGGAGGATTGACACAGAGACTAAAAAGGAGTCATATTTGACAAGGGCACCTGGGCAGATTTAATTTCCTATCCCTCCTACGCTATTTTAGAGACGTTGAAGGAGGTTTGGAAGATGGATGGTGAAAGGAGGAGGCATGACTCTTAGCACAAAATAAAAATGTTAATTTACTTTGTGATTTGGACTTATTTCTTGAATAAAGTTTCTGAGAAATAAAAATCAACAGAGTGGTTTGCTTTCAACTCTTGATTTTCCCATGAAGCTTAATATTTTTCTAACTCAAAACATCTCGTTTTCTTTTCCTTACAAGTTAAAATCCTGCACCATCTACCGTTAATGTTAATGTACATTTATACCTTCTTAAAAGCTATTTTAGTCATCCTCTAAATATATGTCACTGCATGACCATATTTTGAAAACCCAAGACACATTTCATTTAAAATTGCATTAAATGTCCTACATTTAAATTAGACCAAATCAAATTCCCACATAAGCTCTCTCACATTGCTCTCCATAGTTTTTTTATCCAATTCATAATCTAGACATCTGTTCTAAAAACAGTGCTTTTTCGAAAGAGAGCATCGAGACTGCCTGGGTGCTCTCTTTCGAAAAAGCAGCTCTCTTTTTCGAAAATACTGGTTGCAGTCAAGACGCTCTTTCAAAAGAGGCTTTTTTGAAAGATTCTTTCAAAAAAGCCTCTTTTGAAAGAGGCTTGTAGTCTAAACATAGCCAAAATACCAGCAAAATAAACTTAAAAAGCAGCTAATTTTTCTGTTTTGGAAAAACTAAGAATAAAGATAAGAAGAATATAGCAAAGGCATACCACAGCCCTGAAGAAAGTCAAGCTAATGTGTATTGGGAGGAGAGTATAATGCAATTTTGACGACATACATCTGTGCTATATTTGGCTATATTCGGGGGTTCCAACCAATGACTATTTTCCCCATAATAGTTATCCAGAATACAAACAAACAAATTTGCTTCGCCCTAAATCATTTAAAAGGAGAAGCTGCAATAAATTCAGAGCACATGTATAACATCACCATAGCAACAATGGCAACAACAATCTTATTTCTGTCAGTTCTCCATCTCCTCACTTTATCAGTTCTTTCAAATGGTACTTGGAAATCATAATTAATTTATTCATAGAAAACATCCTCAGTTCACTCTTCAAAGTGCAGTTGAAGATTGGACCTTCATGTCCAATAAGGATTTCCATCTAAAATGTAATATTTCAGATCACTCATTAATGGTGAGAGTGATTAAATTTAAATAATTAAAACTCAAATAGAAATTATATTTGGACTTGGGAGGACAGACCCAAATTTTGTTTCCAGTAACCATACAGCTGAAGGACAAGAAAACTACTCAGCAACAGGAAAAAAAATAGTATACCGGTCAAATTGTGTAATTAAATTTAAAACTAAATTTGCCATGTTTCTGTGCCTACAAAATGACAGAATGTGCCCTCAATTATTTTAGTAACAGTGAATAGAGCACACAGTTGGTAGAATAGGATATATGACAGGAAAGTCAGACTGGGAAGCAGAATTTACTTTCATCACAGAGCCATTAAATAATAGATGGAAAAATATAACCTCATTATTGCTGAAAGTACAGAAACAGGAGAGAGTACATAGAGACACCAAGAGGCTCTGTCCATCAGTGGTGCTAGAATATGGTACAGGAACAATTATGTTAATTAAACAAATATTTCTTTCTCTGCGTTGTAAGGTCCAACTGTCTTACAGCCTACAAATGCAGCTACAGAGGCAAAATCAGACCTGTCAAGTTTCTGATAAGGGAGGGCTAACACACAAGCTAACACAGCGTCCACAGAAAAAGATAATCCCTCATTATCTATGCCTATTCCTATTGCAATAAACAATGAATCCCTATTGTAGAGCATAACTTTTCCTGACCAAAATTTGAATGAACCTAACAGGAATTTTTAGCCTACTGGTCAAATAGATGCTTCAAGCAGATCTGTGTGGATTTTAACTCAGAGAAAGTAATAAATAAATGTTCCTATGTTCTTTCATCTACAAGGTCCACAAACCCATTAACCAATGGCATTGTTTAGCAATAACATAGCCGCTTGTCTCAAGGAAGATTTAATACAGATGGTTTTAAATTCCTTCTCTAATTCTGCAACCACTCAGCTACCAAAGACAGCTTTCTCCTAAGTAAAATGTTGAGAAGGTATGAACTGTCTTCCCTGCAGCTCTCATATGATAAAGAAGATCTTTCAGTCCAGGAGACTCCTGCTGCTCTTAGTAAATGGACTTTGAGGCTCATTGCGGGGGGTGGTGTCTGACTTGCATGCTTTATGCATGCACCATCTCAACCACCCTGAAATGATAGATTTTGAGGTTCTTTCCTTGAAATGCTGGATGGCAGAAAAAGAATAGAGCTTTACACTTGTGAAAAGCCTGCATGTGACAGATAGAGGTCAAATGGTGTGTCTGAATATCCAATACATGCCAGAGCTTCTTTCTTAGGTCAAATGGGAGAAAGCATGTGTCTATGACTCCTGGCTCACCTTTTCAGGAGGAAAACGAGGGTGCAAGGTGTTGCATTTCATGTGTACAGGCAGTCCCCGGGTTACGTACAAGATAGGGACTGTAGGTTTGTTCTTAAGTTGAATCTGTATGTAAGTCGGAACTGGCGTCAGCCGCTGCTGAAACTGATCAGTTTCAACCGCGGCTGAATCTGGATGCCAGTTCTGACTTACATACAGATTCAACTTAAGAAACACAGGCGTCCCCAAGTCAGCTGCTGCTGAAACTGATCAGCGGCTGATTCCAGGACGCCTGGGGCACAGCAGCTGGGGTGCTGCCGGGTTGGTCCGGAGCGGCGCTGCGGGACCAACCCGGCTGCCCCCAGCTGCTCTACCCCAGGGGTAGCAAGAAAAGCCTGGTCTGCTGGGGAGGGGGGCACTAGCTGCACCCCCCCCCACCAGACCAGGGAGACGGGGGTGGCGGGACCGCCCAAGTCCTCCACGGCTTTGCTCCGTCTCCCTGGTCTGCTGACCTGGGAGACGCGGAGCAAAGCCGCAGAGCACCCGGGCAGCGGGACAGTCCAGGCGCGCCGCAGCTGTCCCACTGCTGGCGTGCTCCGAGGCTTTGCTCCCCATCTCTCTGGTCTGCTGGTCGGGAGACGGGAACAAAGCCGCGGAGCACGCCCGCAGGGGGACATCTCAAGCGCGCCCAGGCTGTCCCGCTGCGGGTGTGCTCCGCGGCTTTGCTCCCCGTCTCCCTGCAGACCAGGGAGACGGGGAGCAGCTTTTCTTGCCCCGGAGGACGGGGGCGGCGGACCGCGGCACATCTGGGCGTCCCGCCGCTCCCGTCCTCCGGGGCGAGAAAAGTCCCGTTCGTAACTGCGGATCCGACATAAGTCGGATCCGCGTAACTCGGGGACTGCCTGTACTATAAACAGGTCTACTAGCACAGGACACCAAATTTCATCATTACACAAGAACAGACGTACTGGGTCAGACCAAAGGTCCATCTAGCCCAGTAGCCTGTCTACCGAGAGTGGTCAACACTAGGTGCCCCAGAAAGGGTGGACTGAAGACAATGATCAAGCGATTTGTCTCCTGCCATCTTTCTCCAGCCTCTGACAAACAGAGGCCAGGGACACCATTTCTATCCCCTGCCTAATAGCCTTTTATGGACCTAACCTCCATGAAATTATCTTGCTTCTCTTTAAACTCTGCTATAGTCCTAGCATTCACAGCCTCTTCTGGCAATGAGTTCCACAGGTTGACTACAAACTGTGTGAAGAAGAACTTTCTTTTATTAGTTTTAAACCTGCTACACATTAATTTCATTTAGTGTCCTTTAGTTCTTCTATTATGGGAGCTAAAAAATAACTTTTCTTTATGCGCCCTCTCCACACCACTCATGATTTTATATACCTCTATCATATCCCCCCTCAGTCTCCTCTTTTCTAAACTGAAAAGTCCCAGTCGCTTTAACCTCTCTTCATATGGGACCTCTTCCAAACCCCTAATCATTTTAGTTGCCCTTTTCTGAACCCTTTCCAAGGCCAAAATATCTTTTTTGAGGTGAGGAGACCACATCTGTACACAGCATTCAAGATGTGGGCGTACCATAGTTTTATGCAGGGGCAGTAAGACATTCTGTGTCTTATTTTCTGTCCCTTTCTTAATAAATCCTAGCATCCTATTTGCCCTTTTGACCGCCGCTGCATACTGTGTGGAAGTTTTCAGAGAACTGACTTGCAGGTCTAGTTCTGCCTATGTAGCTATATGTACGGGTGAGTGCTAACAGGGAGTTTAGAGAGGGAGTTCTCCAGGTAAACGAGAAGCAGATACAGGACTCTTGAGGGAAGTGTGTTTTGTTGTTGGGGCTTTCTTACTGTGTGCTGAGCTTGTGTCTGTTCGTGTGTGGTGGTGTGGTGTGGGGTTTTTTTTTCTTTCTTGTTTGTTTTTGTGTGTTGTGTTTGGGGCTTGCTTGCTGTGTGGTGAGCTTGTGAGTGAGGGTTGGTGTGTGTTTTTTGTTTGTTTGTTTGTTTATTTATTTATTTATTTTCCCCGTGTTTGAGAGTGAGGCTTTCCCCCACCCCCCCACTTTCCCTTTGCCCTCCCCCTCCCCTTGATGGAGATTGTGCTGTGATTGGCTATGATTCGTAGGGGCTCTGATTGGCTGTGACTGGCAGGTGGAAACTGTTGGCTTCTAATTAAAGTTTGAATTCTAGATGCCTCTGCGGATTGGCTGAGCCTTGGTAGGGGGAGGGGCTTTATAAGGCAGTGGGCAAGCGACCAAAGAGCTTGCGAACAGGTGAGTGCTAACAGGGAGTTTAGAGAGGGAGTTTGGAAGGGGAGAGGGAAGGGCGGGAGGTTCTCTTGCCTTTCTCCAGGACAGCAGTGATGGATGGTGATGGGTCTGCTGCTGTTACCTGCACAGCCTGTGCCATGTTTGTCTTCCTCCCGGAAGACAGAACAGATTTCATCTGCACGAAGTGCAAGCTGGTCGACATTTTGGAAGAAAAATTTAGAGGACTGGAGGCCCAAGTGTCGACCCTACGTTCGATCAGAGAGGATGAAGACTTCCTCGATAGAAGGCAGCGTTTAATCCTTCAAGCACGGAAGGCAGAGGAAACAGAGATGGCAGTACGTGACCAAGAAGAGAACTGGCAGCATGTAACTTCTAGAAGGGGAAAAAGGCCAGCATGGGAATCCCCCGATGCTATAGAAGTAAGTAATCGCTTTCAAGCTCTCTCCACAGGCTCTGCAGAGGTGAATTCTTTGGAAGGGACCTCACAAGGAAGAAACCAGAAGTGAATACCATCTACTGGAAGGCATGGGATGCGTAGTCCTAGGGATGGGGGTTCCACGGCCACGACCCCCAAAAGAAAACAACGGGTGGTGGTGGTCGGGGACTCCATTCTAAGAGGGACTGAACCATCCCTCTGCTGTCCGGACCTGGAATCTCAAGAGGTGTGCTGCTTATCGGGAGCTCGCATTCAGGATGTGACTGAGAGGCTTACCAAACTGATGAAACCTTCCGATCGCTACCCCTTCCTGCTTCTCCACATAGGAACTAACGATACGGCCGAGAATGACCTTGAGCGGGTTACTGCGGATTATGTAGTGCTGGGAAGAAGGATCCAAGAATTCAGAGCGCAAGTGGTGTTCTCGTCCATCCTCCCTGTTGAAGGGAAAAGACTGGACAGGGATCATCGAATTGAGGATGTAAATGCGTGGTTGCGCAGGTGGTGTCGCAGAGAGGGCTTTGGTTTCTTCGACCATGGGACTCTGTTCCGGGCACAGGGATTGTTAGGAAGAGATGGGATCCACCTAACGAAGAGAGGAAGGAGCATATTCGCGGGAAGGCTTGCAAACCTAGTGAGGAGGGCTTTAAACTAGGTTCGTCGGGGGACGGTGACCAAAACCCTGAGGGGAGAGGGAAAGTCGGATACCGGGAAGAAATGCAGAGAGGAAGGAGCAAGAAAGGAGGACCCCGGTCTCGAATGGAGAAGATAGGGCAATCAACTAGTTACCTGAAGTGTTTGTATACACTAACGCGAGAAGCCTGGGCAACAAACAGGAAGAACAGGAGGCCCTGGCCCAGTCCAAGAAATATGACTTAATTAGGATAACAGAGACTTGGTGGGATGACTCGCATGACTGAAGTGCTGTCATGGAAGGGTATAGACTGTTCAGGAAGAACAGGCAGGAGAGAAAAGGAGGAGGAGTTGCGCTATATGTAAGAGAGCACTACGATTGCTCTGAACTCCAGTATGAAGAGGGAGAAAAACCTGTTGAGAGTCTATGGGTTAAGTTTAAAGGAGTAAACAACAGCAGTGATGTTGTGGTTGGTGTCTGCTATAGACCACCGAATCAGGTGGATGAGGTAGATGAGGTTTTCTTTGGACAACGGAGCGAAGCTGCCAGATCGCAGGCCCTGGTTCTCGTGGGGGACTTTAATCACCCTGACATCTGTTGGGAAACCAATATGACAGTACACAGGCAATCCAGGAAGCTTTTGGAGAATGTTGGGGATAACTTCTTGACACAAGTGCTGAAGGATCCGACCAGGGGCCATGGGCAGCTTGACCTTCTGATCACAAACAGGGAGGAACTAATAGGGGAAGTAGAGGTGGATGACAACCTGGGAAGCAGTGATCATGAGATTGTAGATCTCAGGATCCTGACCAAAGGAAGAAAAGAGAGTAGTAAAATACACATCTTGGACTTCAGAAAAGCAGATTTTGACTCCCTCAGAGATCTGATGGGCAGAATCCTTTGGGATGCTAACATGAAGGGGAAAGGAGTCCAGGACAGCTGGCAGTATTTTAAAGAAGCCTTATTGAAGGCACAGAAAGAAACCATCCCGATGCGTAGCAAGAGAGGCAAACATGGTAGGAGACCGGATTGGCTTACAGGGGAAATCCTTGGTGAACTTAAGCACAAAAAGGAAGCTTACAAAAAGTGGAAACTTGGACAAATGACCAGTGAGGGGTTTAAATGTATAGCTCGAGAATGCCGGGGGGTTATCAGGAAGGCGAAAGCGCAAATGGAATTGCGACTGGCTAAGGATGTGAAGGATAACAAGGAAGGTTTCTACAGGCATGTTAACAAGAAGAAGGTGATCAGAGAGGTTGTGCAGCCCCTAATGGATGAAGGAGGTAACTTAGTGACAGATTATGTGGGGAAAGCTGAAGTACTCAATGCTTTCTTTGCCTCTGTATTCACGGACAAGGTCGGCTCCTGGACTTCTGCGCTAAGTGACGCAAGATGGGATGAAGATGGACAGCCCGTGGTGGGCAAAGAACAGGTTAGGAACTCTTTAGAAAAGCTAAATGTACATAAATCCATGGGTCTGGACTTAGTGCACCCGAGGGTACTGAGGGAGTTGGCAAATGTCATTGAGGAGCCTTTGGCTATTATCTTTGAAAAGTTGTGGAGATCGGGAGAAATCCCGGATGATTGGAAAAAGGCAAATGTAGTGCCCATCTTCAAAAAAGGGAAGAAGGATGATCCAGGGAACTATAGGCCGGTCAGTCTTACCTCAGTTCCTGGAAAAATCATGGAAGGGATCCTTAAGGAATCCATTTTGAGGCACTTGGATGAGAGGAAAGTGATTAGGAATAGTCAGCATGGATTCACAAAGGGAAAGTCATGCCTGACCAATCTGATTAGCTTCTATGATGAGGTAACTGGCTCGGTGGACATGGGGAAGTCAGTGGATGTGATATACCTTGACTTTAGCAAGGCTTTTGATATGGTCTCCCACAATATTCTTGCCAGCAAGTTAAGGGAATGTGGATTGGATAAATGGACGGTAAGATGGATAGAAAAATGGCTAAAAGGCCGGGCCCAGCAGGTAGTGATCAATGGCTCGATGTCAGGATGGCAGTCGGTTTCTAGCAGAGAGCCCCAAGGTTCGGTTCTAGGACCAGTTTTGTTCAATATCTTTATTAATGATCTGGATGAGGGGATGGATTGCACCCTCAGCAAGTTTGCAGATGACACTAAGCTGGGGGGAGAGGTAGATACGCTTAAGGGCAGAGATAGGGTCCAGAGTGACTTAGACAAATTGGAGGATTGGGCCACAAGAAATCTGATGAGGTTCAACCAGGAGAAGTGTAGAGTCCTGCACTTGGGACGGAAGAATCCCAAGCATAGTTACAAGCTGGGGACCAACCAGCTAAGTAGTAGTACAGTGGATGAGAAGCTGGATATGAGTCAACAGTGTGCCCTTGTAGCCAAGAAGGCTAATGGCATATTAGGTTGCATTAAGAGGAGCATTGCTAGCAGATCCAGGGATGTCATTATTCCCCTTTATTCGGCATTGGTGAGGCCACATCTGGAGTATTGTGTCCAGTTCTGGGCCCCCCACTACAAAAAGGATGTGGATGCATTGGAGAGGGTTCAGCGGAGGCCAACCAAAATGATTAGGGGGCTGGAGCACATGACTTATGAGGAGAGGCTGACGGAGTTGGGTCTGTTTAGTCTGGAGAAGCGAAAAGTGAGGGGGGATTTGATAGCAGCCTTCAACTTCCTGAAGGGAGGTTCCAAAGAGGATGGAGAGAGGCTGTTCTCAGTAGTGACAGATGGCAGAACAAGGAACAATGGTCTCAAGTTATGGTGGGAGAGGTCCAGGTTGGATATTAGGAAAAACTATTTCACTAGGAGGGTGGTGAAGCACTGGAATGGGTTACTTAGGGAAGTAGTGGAGTCTCCATCCCTAGAGATGTTTAAATTCCGGCTTGACAAAGCCCTGGCCAGGTTGATTTAGATGGGACTGGTCCTGCCTGGAGCAGGGGGCTGGACTTGATGACCTTCTAGTGTCTCTTCCAGGTCTATGATAAGGGGATGGTTTGAGAACATGATCTTGGTAACTAATTGATCATTCATTATCAGTGTGAAATAGGTCAATGGAGTTACTATAGAGAACTTTCTGGGTGTTTGACTGGTGAGTCTTGCCCACATGCTCAGGGTTTAGCTGATCACCATATTTGGGGTCGGGAAGGAATTTTCCTCCAGGGTAGATTGACAGAGACCCTGGGTTTTTTTTGCCTTCCTCTGTAGCATGGGGCACAGATCACAGCTGGAGGATTCTCTGCATCTTGGGGTCTTCAAAGTATTTGAAGGCTTCAATATCTGAGACATAGGTGAGAGGATTATTCTAAGAGGGGTGGGTGAGATTCTGTGGCCTGCACTGTGCAGGGGGTCAGACTAGATGATCATAATGGTCCCTTCTGACCTTAAAGTCTATGAGTCTATGTAGAATGAGAAACTACTGGTTAATGCATCTATGGACCTTGTAGACAAGAAAGAATGTCATATACATCCTGTTTATGGGCCTTCCTGGGATGTGCAGGAAAGTGTCTGGTACATCTCCCAGGATTAACTACCTGAAATCAATGAGTTGCAAGAGCAATTTGGCTCAAGCTGTTGGGCAAAAATACAAGCAGACCACATTTCAGAATCAAGTGGCAATTCAAAGCATGATACTCCGCAAAACAACAAGGGCTCTATTCTACTGAAAAATTTAAAATACCAGTCGTCAATGATTTATAGTAATTTTTCTAGCTTTAGTGGTTCCCAAAATAATATAAACCACATTATTTAAATGATATATGAATATCTGCAATATCTTACATGAGGCAAACCCACAGCCAAATCAAAGCTACCAGGACTAACTCCTTCAAGAGAGACACGAGTCGTCATTCAGGCATATGGCAGCAACTCAGCTGCGCTGATGTATACCTCCAACAGAGACTACAGTCACTTACTTCTTGGGCATGTGGAAGCAGCCTATTCCTGAGCAGCACCTGGGTCAGCTAATCCCCAGGCTCCGGCATTTCACCAACCAAGAACTGCAAGTTAGCTATTGGAACCTTGTTCCTATTCTGACCTTGCTCTAGCACAGTTAATGAGCCGTTCCAGCCCTGCAACTGAAAATTGGACTCATTCCTAGCTGGCTTTGACCTATGGCCTAAATCTGGATTCTGGCTACAACAGTGGTTTGTCTTGCCCATGACCTTAGTCCTGTCTGAGCCACAGCCTGTTCCTGTACACCCATTTCAGCGCTTCTCTTGGCCCAGTCCCGACCCTATACCTAAATTCAACCTCTGCGCCAGCCACCAGGCCTCAACCTAGAACAAGCAGCTGATACCCTGTGTTTTTAGAATAGCACCCTGGTCTGTGATTGAGTCAGCTACTCCTGAATTTCCAACCTGAAAGATAACATTTTCAGGAGTATCTTCTAAATCCAGAATAAAAATATATATTTTACATCATTCCTTTTAAAGTTTCAATTCTGGGTTGCTTTCCCATGAAATCTGTGTAAGCCAGTACTGACAATTCTCATGATTGTTTTCCAAATGACAGAATTTCAGAGGAAGCTTGAGCTCTTCTTATGATAACATAAAACTCTCCAGATCCCTTGCAAAGTTCAGCTCTGAAGGAAGCAGAAGAGTCTCTCTCATCCACAGCTGAGGAGGGAGCAGAGTGCCCATTCACTTATCTTCCATTCAGAACAGAAACATCTCTTCACCCTTCTCCTCTTTTTCTCTGTCTGCAACACTAGAAAAGAGGAGGCCAGAGGCTCTACTACAGCACCCCTTGCCTGAAACAGGATTGAAGAACACCCTAAGATCTATGGCAGAGACCTACAGTAGCAGAAGTGGAGATAGGGGAGGGGGACAAAACTGACAGAACTGGTATGACAGGCAGAAGTGGAAACTGAGGAAACAGGATTGATTTGGACACTGAGAGGGGCAGAACAAATTGGTGGGCAACAGACCATTAAATGACAATCAAATGTAGCTTTTTTTCCCCTCTCTCCTACAGATTTTTACTGAGTCTATCCAAAGCGGAAATGGCTTCAAAAGTCAATTAAACAAGGGACAATTTTACATTGCCTAATAAGAACAATGACACATTTTATTATTGTTTATAGTATGTTATTCAGTGTTATTGTTATTAAATAACAATTCTAACACTATGGTTTGGTTCTGTAACTGCTATCCTGGGTTTATGGCAACACGTGCAAATCACACAAATTGCACTATCAATAGTATGTGAAGTCACCATAATTACCAGATTCAATTACAAGTTTATTATATATTGCTTGAAACTGCTACTTGTTAATCTAACCAATTCTATCTCACTGTTTCTGGTACTTCCCCCATCTGTCTACATCTTATACTTGTCCCTTGTCTTATACTTAAATGGTAGGCCATTGGAAGCAAGCATGGCCTTTTTGTTCTGTGTTTGTAATGCATACTGACTACCACAATGGGTAGTCCATGACTTGGGATTCCAGCTGCTATAGCAGTACAAATAAACAATTATAATAGTTTTGTATATATCCAATTGTAGCACCATTACAAACTACAAGTGACTGTTTCTATCAGGAACTAGAGTGATTAAAAACACTTTACTCGTGTTCTAGGTAACTGTCCAAACTCATAGCCCTGATCGCTTCTAAACTACCGCTCGGTAAGAATATGACCAGGATTTGAAAAGTGTCCTTAATACCTGCAAGCCCGAAGCCTAAAACTAACAACCTTGATGAAAAATGCTCACACACCACCAAACCTTGGAAGGCCTCACACACCTGCAAAGTCACACCTGGTTATACAGAGAAAGAGAGTGCTATATCTTCATCTCCTCAACAACAAATCTGCCTTCAACTTGTCTCCACATAAAGATAAATTATAACATACCCTCTACCCTCACTTTAATTAATACTTTTTCGCTGTGTGGGTCACTTTGTTTACTCTCACCTCCATAGGAAAAGGCAAAGTCTCCAACTTCTCTTCTGCCTCCAACCCCCCTCCACTTCCTTTACAGAAAAGAAGCAGAACCTGTGCCAATCTGTTTCACTGCTAACAGTCTACAAAAAGTAACTTCAAAACCCTCTATTTCTTTTCTCCAATACCCTGTTGCTCCTTTCTTTATACATGTCTTCTAGAAAAGGTCCCAATGACTTAACCAGGGCAAAATCTTTATTCCTACAGGACAAGAGGCTTTTCTCAAGCCTTGCAATAATCTTATCAAACAGTCTGATTAACTTTAAAACAATTATACTTACATGCTTTTCTGTAGTACCTTATTTGGCCTTGTTTTACCACTCAGGAGCATTATGAGGTTTTATATCTCTAACTCTTTCTGAATTCATATAGTGCTAAGTATTAATAATACAATATTTATTTAGCATTACCTCAGCATGCTTTTTATTTTTAATACTGGAGAATTAGAATAAATTTGGTATCCATTATTCTGATTAAGTTTTCTCAAAAGTTAAATATTTTGGTATATCCACAAAGCATTTGCATAAATGCAGGATAATTACACAAGTATTATAGATACTATTTCCAAAATGTAATACGTTTTAGACATGAACGCACTGAACTTTTCTGAAAAAGGTGAATAAATGTTTTCATACTATTTAATGTAGTTCTTTTCAGATGGAGACAGACATTTAATGTTAGCTTAAATTAAAAATAAAAGAATGCATATGCCACACGTATTTTTGTGAGGCCATGTAACGTTTATTACTGTCATAATAAAATTAATGCAAAGTTGGCAATGGATTGTGTTGCTTTAATTGGCTATCATGATTTGCACAGACAATACCAGGTAGGAAACAGGAGATTACTTACCTGTAACTGGAGGTTCTTTGAGATGCACAGTCCCTCTGTGTATTCCACACGTGTGCATTTGCACACCATGCACCTGAATCCCAAAGTATTTCTTAGCTGTGTCCATTGACCCACATGTGCATAGTGCTCACAGCTCAGGGTATAATAGTGTGGGTCGACAACTCTCCAGCTTCCCTCTTACTATTATGGAATCCAGTCCAAAGCAGATGGGCTGTAGAATACAGGTAAGGACTATACCTTTCAAAGAACCTCCAGTTACTGGTAAATCTCCTATTCTTCTCCAAGCAATTGTCCCCGGGTGTATTCCACATACTGGTGACTCACAAGAAGTAATCAGCATGGAGGTAGTTTCAAGGATGTCAGTGGAAGTGCAGTTTGCAGCACAGCTTTGTCTACAGCAGCATTTATAGCTGCACTTGCATGACGACACAGTGTGCCGTGAATGTGTGAAAAGAGTCTAGACTGTTATGACAGATTTTCCCGCAATCTTGTGTGAGTAAATCGGGGAGTATGAGAAGGTAGAAGGGTGTGCAGGTGGAGAGTGAGGTAGTCTGCAATCCAGAACTGATAGGGCCAGTGTGGGGCTATAAGTATGGCAATGGCTCTATCCCATCAAACCTTGTGTGGCACTTGCATAGGAAAAGGCATGGGGGAGGAAGGGAGTAGCGCCCTGAGAGCTGTCCCCTGTTGCTCCAGTGGAAGAATATCAGGACAGCTTTCAGTTCTCGTGAGTGGCAAAGAGATCCCATTGGGGAGTGCCCCACTTTACAATGAACAACTGGAGCATGGCATCATGTAAGCCTCCACTTGTGATTGAGATAGAGTGTCCTGTTGACCATATTGGCTAGGAAATTCTGGGTGCCCGGTGGATGCGTGGCTTGCAGCATCACATGGTTCTTGATGCACTAGTTCTAAAACAGGACCTATTCATGGCAGAGAGAAGGAGACCCCCCACTGCCAGTTTGTTGATGTATACCTCTGACACAATATTGCTGGAGAACATGTGGACATGGAGGAAATGAATGAGCGGGAGGAAGGCCTAGCATGCTAACTGGTCTGCCTACAATTCCAGCACATTTATGTACATACTGACTTCCTGCGGCAATCACATGCAAGAGGCTGTATAATTATGT
This sequence comes from Pelodiscus sinensis, assembly GCF_052426305.1. Classification (NCBI taxonomy): domain Eukaryota; kingdom Metazoa; phylum Chordata; order Testudines; family Trionychidae; genus Pelodiscus; species Pelodiscus sinensis. The sequence continues at coordinate 292,797,430 of NC_143052.1, read as the reverse complement.
AAGTGGACTCTGCACCTCAGAAGGGAGGCAGCCGTTTCATGCAATATGGGAGGGTTGAAGAATCGATGCTTCTTCATTTCTTCTGTAAGAGCTTATTTTAAAATATGATGTATTCACATACAAAATTAACAGAGGACAGAAAATTCTACTGGAAACTGGCTTCTGCCTTACACAAGTCAATAAAATGAGCAACATAGCCAGTGATGTTTCCAAAGGGATGCAAAATGTAGAGAGAAAAAGAGTCATCATAGCTGACAACATATAGAAAAAGTGGTAAAATTAACTTACCTCAAATTTAAATAAGTCAGCATCTGTAAATTAACTATGGCATCTGGAATAATTTTAATACAATTGTGGTACAGATTTAGCGTTTCCAGTGACACAAAATGGCACAGCTCCATAGGAACTTCAGTTAATCTATTCTTAGAAAGATCTGAGGATAGAAAAAGAAAAAGTATATTTTTGAACCATCAAATATATATACTTTAAACCAGTGTTTCTCAACCTTTTTTTCATAAAGTATTCCTTTAAAAAAAATTGTAAATATCCCCAGTATCTACGGTTTTCAGTCACAATTTTTTTTCTACCATTGCAACACATTTGTTTAAACAACTTAATTGTAGCTGGGCGATGAAATTTTTGGGGGTAAAAAGTACAAAAATAATAAAATGCTGTAAAACTTAAAACAAAAATTCAGTTTTCTCCAAATGTCAGTTGTGTTGATGTACCTCCTCAGACTTCTCGAGTAACCCTAAGGATTAGGGTTACCAGGTGGCTTAAAAAAATAATCAGACATTGATGTGTCCCTCATGTGGGGGGACACCAGCTGGGAGGGGAGCGGGGTGGCCAAGGAAAGCGGAGGGGGAAGGAAACCGGCTGGCGGGAAGCAGGGCTGGCGGGGGGGGGAGGAGGAGGGTCGGGGGCAGCAGGGCTGGCAAGGGGAGATTGGGGGGGGGGACCAGCCAGTGAGAAGCAGGGCTGGCTGGGAGGGGGTCAGGGGAGCAGAGCTGGCCAGGAGATTGGGAGGGGGGAGGAGGAAAGAAGCAGCCGGTGGGAAGCAGGGTTGGTTGGGGGAGCGGGGCTGGATGGGGAAAGCAGGGGGTCGGGGGCAGTGGGGCTGGCCGGGGGAGATTGGGAGGGAGTCAGGGGGAGTGGGACTGATCCAGGTGCATGGAAATCCCGGGGTGCTGCCCGTCCCGCATACGGTCCCGGCAAAGCACAAGCAAATCCGGCCCCAGGGATTCCCTCCCGCCCCCTCCTCATGTCGTTGCGTATTGCCTGGCTGATAGACACACTCATGCAGTGTGGGCGTGTCTGCCAGCCAGGCAGTTCGCAACTACGTACTGATACTCCGAATAATAAAATGTACCTAATTAGAAAATACCAAACATTTTATATGTCCGGTATTTTCTCAATTTGGTTTCCCGGACAGAACCCTCAAATACCAGACTATCCGGTTCAAAACTGGACACCTGGCAACCCTACTAAGGGCGCTCGTACCATTGGTTGAGAAACATTGCATTAAACAGCTATATTTCATTATTAAAATAAATATTGCCATCTTAGTCATAAAGACGGGACTATCACACTAGTTTCCATAATACTGAACAAACTTAGTAATGCCTAGAAGCCTGAAACCGAAGTCTCTTTCTTACTGAATGTAAAATATGAAATATTAAACTGCCTGTTATTCAATTTCATTAAAATAATTATTCACTGGACTCAAAATGCTAAGAAAAAATGCCATCCTATTAGGCTTAAAAGCATAACTCCTGAAATGTGCACTTCATTGCAACAGAATATATCAAAAGATTAACAAAACTTTGTAGATACTGATGCACAGCTCTTTTCAACCAGTCCACTTTCTAACAGTCACAGAAATGCATTCCTTGATAGCAACAATATGAATATTACTTAGGGCATAGTCAATGTTAGTTTAGCTGTTTGTTTTCTGGGATTAATTTATAACTTTTTCAAGAACAACAAATGAAGAGGAAATATAGTAAGACTACAGAAGGACTATCCGATCCATCAAACAAAAGTCCATATCTGACAGATTTACTTTAAACAATTTCACTTTAACCACATAGTTTTGTGAAGTAGTAAAATAGCTAAATGACAGACATACGGTGAAGGTACAGATCAAAGATTTACATTCCTTTTTCAATTTCTGGAATCCCAAGGTGTTCACTATCTTATACAGTCTCAAACATGTAAACACATGCCTAGGTCCTGTGAGCTGCTTCCTGGGTGCTGGTGCAAGCGCCATCAGGACCTGCACTCCCGACCCTCTCCAGCATTCTAACCACCTGAACTGGCTCAGAATCTCCTTCTGCTCTCAAACTCCCTCCCTCCTACCCCCCCTCACCTCCTGTCTGAGCCCTGAGTCCCTTCCTGCACCCCAAGCCCCTCATCCCCAGGCTCACCCCAGAGCCTGCACTCCCAGTTGGATCCCTCACTCCCTCCTACACCACAGCACCCACCTCAGCCTGGTGAAAGTAAGTGAGGGTGGGGGAGAGCAACCAATAGGGGAAGGGGGGAAGGAGTGAACAGGGGGGCAGGGCAGAGCAAGAGTGTTCAGTTTTGTGTGATTAGAAAGCTGGCAACCCTAATGTGAAGAACAAAATAATTTAGGTTAGTAGTTTGTTGTTTTGTTTTTTATTAAGAACACAAAAAGAACATATAGTGGGAAACAAGTGTAAGAACAAAGGTAACTTAATTCCTACCAAACCTGACACTCTTTTTAAATATACAAAACCATGTCAAAAGGTTGACATGTGGCCCAATTCATAAAATGTGCATGGGTGCGCGCAATGACATTAGTTAAACAAAATGGAGCTGCACTTCACAGGACATCCCTCTTCTCTGAACAGTGTGATAAAACTATCACCAATCTTCACCACCCTGACTAGAACAAATAGACTTGTCACACTACAGCTTGCTAGCCTCAAATTCCCCTACCTCACAGAAAATGAGAGCTACAAACATAACAGCAGCAAGACTGCAGCTGCTCATATTTCAGAGCATTCATGCTTCATTACTAACAGTATGACAAATACGCTCCCTCCTCCACAGCCGAATAATTACTATGCCTAGCTCCTCAAGAGAAGTCTCAGAGGGTAGCTGTGTTAGTCTATATCTGTAAAAACAAGTAGGAGTCCTGTGGTACCTTAAAGACTAACAGATTTATTTGAGCATAAGCTATCGTGGGTAAAAACCACTTTGTCAGATGCATGGTCAAGAAAAGTACTTTTTATTTATCAAGTGACTTGTCAAAAAGGTCTTCCAAGTATCAGATTTTACTTCTGACTTGGAGTTTATCCACACGTTTTTAGAGTACCTACTAATCATCTTTTTCGTAAAGCTATTTCTTCACAATTAAAGTAGAGGAAACCCTTTAGTCCAGTCTTCTGGTTCCTGAAATTTCAGTTCCTAGGTTTAATTTCAAAACACTTTATTTTCTATTTTTAATCCCTTCGCCCACCCCCACTTACAGGTCTAAGTGCTAAACAACTGAAAGAACAATATTGTCCAAGTGGCCCAGCACAAAATCTCCTTCCCTCCACATGCCAGGGATATTGGAGCTTGCATCCTGTATCAGTTGGTCCCCTCTTGCTCATTTTTCTCCCGACAGCCTACCTGCCTCCAGGTAGCCCACGTTTACTGCCTCCAATCTGGACTCTAGGTCTCACAGTCTGACCTTGTGGTCTCCAGTTCAGCGCACAGTGCAGAGAAAATGCATTGTAATCTAATTAACTCCTGAAAGAAAAGCTGGAGAGCTAGAGGCAGCTGAAAGTAAGTCCTAGCCAGATAGGAAGACACCAAGCAGAATGGTTGAAACCCAGTACTAACTCCATCTCCAAATAACAGAATTTGGATCTTCAAAACTAGTCAAGTCCAGAAGCCACAGAACTATGAAATCTTAAAGCCTCTGAGCAAGAGAAATGAAGCAGTTCTGCTTCTACACCCTCAGTTTATGCTGCCTCTTCATGTTCAAGGTTATCGCCACAATCATAAGGCCTAGAAATATTATTTTAATTAAAGCAAACATTTTAATAAACATTTCTGCGACAAGGAGTACATTTCAGGACTAATTATGGGCTGCAGAATTATGGAATGCAGGGAGACATAAAATAGAGATTATTAAGCATATCATGTATTAAAAGAGTTAGCTGACAAAACTCAACATCCATTCATAGTCAGCTTACGTACCTAGCTGGTACAGGACCTAAAACTCCTTTGAGAGAGGCTCTCACAATTTGCAGCATAACATGCCTCAAATTCAGGCCTTAAATCACTGATATGCATAACATTGTACTACAGTATTAACATTTTAATACATGGAATATATTAGCACAACAAGTGCCACTGAGGACATAATTTAGCCAGAAGAACCTCTCTTACTGATAAGGAAACAACCCAGTAAAGTATATTTAAAAAGGAAATTTCTTGCCACAATTTAGATACAGCAAATAAGGTATTGGTTAAAATAGATTTAGATTACCTACATTATGTAGTCATGGCAACCATTACATAACTTCTTTATTTCTGCAACCATGAAAATCAATGGGACTACTTGCATAATAAGCTAATCTTCAAATATCATGCAGAATCAGAGCACGTAACTCATGGTTACTAGACCAAACCAAATTTACAGCCTGGAGTGATAAAAAAGAACGAAGTATAAAATAATCTTTCTAAAGAAAATGCAAAAAAGTGAGAGATGCTGTGGTATAAAACTGCAACTTGTACTGGATTGGGATAGCCTGTTTAAGTCATTTGAGGTGTCTCACCATTCAGAAACGTTATTATCCATACCTTGTGCCAAGGAAAGAAAAAAAAATATGACTGGCAAGAAATACCATTTTTTTAATTTTAAAAAGACTTTTGTGCATTGTAAGATGACAACACACAACTACAAGACTGGCAAAGAACTACTGGAGAAGTATGAATAAAATTTCTCCCCTTTCACCCACTTCTATCACAGATTTTCAGTGTGAAGCAGTATGAACAAAACAGCCCTTTTTTACATGTTTCCTTATCTGTTTATCAGCATCTGATAACAGGTAGGAAAACCAAACAATTCAAATTTGGAGAAAAGTCCACAGAAAGTTATAACAACCTAAGGAGATCAAATTATTAGACTCAACCATTGTCTGCTTAATTATATGTTAAGTCTTAACAGTTAAAAATTCATTTAAATTTATACACAGTTTATATCAGTTAGCCATGCAAAATAACTGGATGCTTATAAGTTAACAAATTATTTGGGGCTATTTAATAATGTATGCTACTCAATTGTAACTAATTTAAAAAAACAGAACAGTCAATAATGAAAATTAGCCTAGATTTCACTAAGGTTATGATGAAACTAACTTGCTAGTATGTAGGGGGTAACTGTCTTCTTTTGATATTTTTTTCATTAGTCCATAAGCCAAACATTGCAACTCTAGCAATGGGCCACCCTGACAGTTAAGAAGTTTTTCCTAATGTCCAACCTAAACCTTCCTTACTGAAATGTACATGTACATGTAATTGTATATTTGAATAATTGTTAAGCTACATTTTTTGTTGTTGTTTACCTCAAACAAGCATACACTGACAGGAAAAAAGATGAAAATTTTACTGTCAGCACTCAGCTGACAGAACCCTTGACTTAGATAGAGCTCAGGTTTGGTTCAAGTCTCAAGACAAACAAGTAAAAGCCACTGTCACATGAAAATAGTTTAGCTGACTTACAGATGTGCACAAAGCAAGATGCCCTTTGGTTCATCAGCACAACTCCAGCCTACAAACTAGAAGTCCCCTTTAGCCCCAATTATGGTTAGATATAGGATGCAGAGATTCCTGTCATTAGATGAATGGGTCCAATAATTTATACCAGGATGTTGTGATGCCACATTGCAGTATTTAAGGAACATTGCTCTGGTATTTATTGCACCATTTTGATATTATATTAAACCAAGTCCTCCATTCCCTGTCCTAGGATATTTTCCATATGAAAATTTAAAAAATCCCATCTCTTGCAAACTGGTGGTGGGAAGAAGAGAGTAATATGGACAAGTTAAACACTCTACCTCAATAAATAAACAAACAGGTTTTAATATCTGCATCTGTGTAGAAACTCTTGCAAAGTACTTAATTTTATATTTAGTGGTACTATGCTATGAGTTTTTATTTTATTATTGTATCCTTTGGGTAATCTATAAATGTATATTCTATGATGATGTGGTCTGTTAATAGAGTTTTTCTTGGCCTGGAACAGAGGATTCTGGCTTAAATAGAGCATTCCAGTACCCATGAGTGGCTCAACCTCAAGTCAATTTGCATGGTACCTAAAATAAATGTCAATAAAAATGTTATTGCGCACTTAACTTTTTGTTCATGCCACAGTTGACACACTTTTCAGATTATTTTTGCAAAAAGAAATATTTTTTTAAAGAGGATTTAAAACATACACAGTAAATTTTTAAACACTCTAAGCATTTCCAAAAATAAATTTTCTGAATACAAAGTAAAATAAGGAACCCATTCACAAACTTTTTTTCTGTCTGAAACTCCCAAGCCCTACTTGCTTCCAAATATCTTTCAACACCTAAAACCACCCTCTCTCAGTGATCTGAAGACTTATTCTTCAGCTGGTGGAAGTCCAGAAAACAGTCTCCAGGTGGGTGGAAATATAAAAAGTTACTGGATCTAAGCTTTCAATAATGGGAGGGGGAATGAGAGGCAGCTGTGCGCAATCAACTGGAATATTACAAGGATTACAGGGCACAAGATGAATAATAAAATTGTTCCATGATTTGTGGATCATTCAATGGCTGTCGAAGTTAAGAAGTGTATTTAATAGTTACCAAGACCATACATGTCATTGGGGTTCCTGGAACAATTTTTGTAGTGGGGGTGCTCTGAGTCACTGAACGAAACTTTAAACTCTGTGTATAATGAAAACTATTTCAAGCCAGGGAGCATGGCATCACCTTCTTTCCTATGCATGTAGTCTTCACCTGAGCACTTCTATATGTGCATAAATATATAATCGTTTAAAACCAAAAAAAAAATCCTGAAGCAGCTTCCTAAGGTTTTTAATTGATGTACACAGAATTTTCAAATGGTTTGTCTTCAAAAAGTCTTTTGCCTACCGAAAAGACAGTTTTTGAAATCTCCAAAATAATGAAATGTAACACAAACAAGCAAGTCATGCTAGAAAAACACTAGGTGAAATCTTTATTGTTAAAAAGTCAGCATAATTTTGTTGCGATGATACTGTTTTTGTAGGAGAAATAGTATCATACTATTATGAAAACTGGACAAGCATCAAATATAGTATCTAAAACATACTTCCTTGGCTATATGTAACAATAAAAAGAAAATGGCTCATGTAGATTAGAAAATAAGGTAAATTCTATTCTTGGAGTCATTTTTGATATGTACTTGTATAGTGTATTTGTACAGTCTAATTCGTGAACCCTTGGAGATTCGCGAAATGTTATAGGGGGTTCTCAGAAAAAATTCCATAATGGTGAACAGTGGTATCCCTAGGAACCCTTGGCATGAGAGACAAGGGCAGAATTTCAGGAGGGTAGTGGGGGCAGCAGCCATGTACTCTGGGATGCGGCTTCCATTTCATCCCGTTCCCCAGAGTATCAGGGAGTGAGGGGAAAGTACTTGCATTCTGTGCATGCCTCATGCACCTGGCTTGTGAGCTCCTTTCAGTTGTCCAAAACTACAATGCATAGTTTGTGGTGGTGTTCTAGCAATCAGCAGCCTCAAAAATTCTCTACTTTGATGCAATTTAGAAACGAGGCATCCTGCACAATTCAACAAGCCTGCTGATTTTTTCACTGAAAATTAACCAAATGGAAAAGTGACATTACCAGTTTTGTATCTAAAGCTAATAGTGATAACTAAAATGCACTTGAAGCATCCTACCAAATGAGCTACTGAGTAGGAAAAGCATGATAAGTACATTCTACAGCAAAGAGCTTGATTGGTCAACATATAAAAGACTTAGTTCACTGCATGCTTGGAGAAAAGGCTGCAAATAGAATGACATAATACCTTTGTCCAATTATACATTGTCGTGAAGAATTAATGACACATCAAGTAATGTAGAGACCAAAGTTATACATAGACTGAAAAACAGTCCATTTTATGCAATATAGTTGGATGACTCAATTGATGTTTCTAATCTATTTTGCTAAAGTTTGTACATTACATGAATGAAGGTCTGGTTGAAGAACATTTGTCATTTCACTGACCATTGAAAGAACCTACAACTGGAGAAGATATCTTTAATCTGACTAATGTATTTTTTCAAGAAAAGGAAATAGATTGGTCATATTGACTAGGCATTTGTACTGATGGGGCCACATCAATTACCAGGAGGTATACTGGATTTGTAGTTAGTACAAAAAGATTACATCAAATGTTTTCGACACTCGGCAGTATCCATAGACAAGCCCTCACAGCAAGACACATGCCTGAGTGACTGAAGGAAGTGCTAGACAATGCAATGAAAATTGTGAATTGCATAAAATCACTGCCAATAAATTCCATATTTCATGTACTTTGTGAAGAAATGGGTAATGTACAGAATTGTCTATTGATCCACACTGAAGTTACATGGCTCTAAGACGACAAAATCCTTGTGCACTTGTTTTGAGCTTAGAACAGACAGTGTTTTTCAACAGCCACCCTTTCCACCTCACCACCTCGATGCAGTGGGGCTGACAGCTACAGCTGGCTCAGGGGCAAGACGGCTCCACACCCGTGAAGGGGTGGTGCCTCAGGCAAAAGGGCAGGGCAGAAGGCAGTAAGCCCTTAGCGCCATCCTATGATTATGAACTGAAAAGGAAATTCAGAAATCCATCACTGAACAACTTCTGGCTGATTTAAGAAATAAATACCCCCTTCTGGCAGAAAACTACTAGTTTTGTAACTGTTTTCAACAAAATACTTATGTGAGAAAGCATTTTCCTCATATGCACATCTGAAAATCAAGTTCAGAAGCAGATTCAGCACTGAGCCAGACCTAAGACTATCTTTCTCCAGTGGTTCCAGACTTCCAAGAGCTAAGTAAATCCATCATACTTAGGAGATTTAAACTTCAAGATTCCTTATGAGAAATGGAGAGGGAGGAGATTTTTTGCTGCTTTTAAAATTAAATAGGTCACTAGTGTGGTTTTTATTATGAAGAACAAGTTTAAGCTTTGTTGTAATCATGTGTTTGCCTGGACTGCTCAAGACCGGAATGCTTGTGTAGGAGGAACTCTATTTAAGTTGGCTTCTTAAATATCTTCATGCTGTTTCATGTCTGATACTACTTGATGAACAGAGGCCTTGACTTCTAATGAGCTTAATCTAGTGGTATAGTGAAATCTGGAAGAGAGTTGCCATTTTCATAATGTAATAAAATTAATACTATAATGGTAAATCACATTAATAAATAATGTTTAATAAGCATGTTATGAAAATCAAATTTATATTTACAAGATCACAACTTTTATAATTTACGCTCAGGTAAGGGAGGAAATCCATTGAAATATTAATTTTTATAATGGAGTTTGCGAGATTTGACATTTTTGTGAAATGGGTTCATGGGTTGGTTGTTAAAGTTTGGGAACCACTGCTGTAATCTATCAGAGGGGAGCCGTGTTAGTCTGAATCTGCAAAAGTGATGATGAAAGCTTATGCTCCAATAAATCTGTTAGTCTATAAGGTGCCACAGGACTCCTTGTCGCTTTTCCTGTAATTTAGTATGGCTTTATACTGTGTTTCAGACTATGTATAAACTACTGCTTATACTGGCACAATTTATGTTACTCAGAGGTGTTAAGTCAGCCTCCTGAGTGACATAAGTTACACTAACCTAAGTGCTAGCTTCTTGGAGAAGCACTCTCACTGAGACTACTGATACCGGTCATGAGGGTGTATTAATTAAATCAACAGGAGAGTTTTCTCCCATTTGCTTAGAATGGCTACATTAGACAGCTTGCAGTGGTGGAACTGAATTGGTACAGCTGTACGTGGGGCAGATGTAAGCTCTCTAGTGCAACCACAGCCTCAGTCCCTGCAACTATTTACTGTCTCTTGTAAGAGTTAGGGAGTTAACTCCGTCTGCATAGTGTCCTACAGGATGAATGGCAAGTAGCAATCATGGCACTCTCAGTGATGTCAAAGTCATGCAAAAAAGTGTAAGAATGATTTCCATGTGAGTCAAGGATGTTAGTCTCTCTCAAGTAAAGAAAAATATATTTTGTTCAATAGGCATTATTACAACAAATACTGAAGGATCAAGAAATGACGATGTGTAGAGTGTGCTGCATTCTGGCAGGCTTGATGGTAAAAGTTTTAAAATATAATTCTGATTTTATATGAGAAAAAAAATTTAATGTTGAAGCTACAGCTACCAATATAGACCCCAAAAAAGCTTGATTTTTTTAAACGGCATATTGAGGACGCATGAACCCCAGGACTGGAAAGCAGCCATCACTGGTATAATCCTGTGTGCCTACCAACGTACAAATACTGACTGACAACAATGTTAATCTACTGTTTGTACTGTGCTCAATTACATGAAGGTACCATTCAAAGTAGTTATGGTGAACATCCCAGAGAGCTATGCCCATTGTAGACATGACATAAGAGTTTAGACAGGCTCACATAAATAAGACTATGTACAGGTTGAACCTATGTGGTCCAGGATTCCCTGGTCCGGCAACATCCATGGCCCGGAAGGCAGAGAGCCCCAATGACAGAGTTTGCCAGCGGCTCAGACTGGAGCCCGCTGGCAGGGCCAATAGGGCCTGCAGGGCACTAGAACCTGCAGCTGGCGGGGCAGGGAAGCTGAAGGCGGGGGCAAAGTTCACAGGGCAGTGGCCCTACAGCCAGATGGGCCAATAGGCGCTCCAGTGGGGCCCCCATGAGGCCGGCAGGTCCAGGAGGCTGGGGAGAGGAGTTCAGCATGGAGGCTGATGCCTCCCTCCCAGACCTCTCCTGGTCCAGCAAAGTCTCTTGTTTGGGACCGGTTAGATCCCCAGGGTGCTGGACACCCTGTAGTAACTCTATTACTTTGGGCATCATTCTTAAAGATCACTGTTCTGTATTGTGGTCATTCACCATATTTTCCTTTCTCCCCCCATACAATAACAGCTCACTTAATGTGGCAGTTATGATCCTGAAAAATGATACTTCAAGGGAAATGATGTTAAGCAAATCCAATTTCCCCATAAGAAATAATGCAGGTGCGGGAGTTAGGGTCCATGGAAAATTTTTCAGCAGATAAAAGGCAGTATATACATATAAATTACAAATTTAAAATAATTTAATACTGTACATAGCAATCATGATTGTGAAGATTGGTTGAGGTGGTGGAGTCAGAAGGTGAAATATTTCCCAGGAAATATCTTGCTACTAAATGATGAACTTGCACTACTTGTTCTTAATGAAGCCTCACACTCTAGAGCCGTGGTGTCCAACACGCTAGCCACTAGCCACATTTGGCCAGTTGTGTGTGGCTAGTTCGCTATAGCAATAGCCACTACTGCTTCAGAACTGGTTGGATACCACAGCTCTAGAGTAGGGATGTAATAATGTAGTCGATTAACCGATAAGCATAAGCTTATAGGTTAATGCTATAGACTACACACATTTCCCCCCCCCACCCCACCCACCCACCCACACTTCCACCAGCCAGTAAATTTTTAGCAGGCTGGTCAGCAGCCCAGCTCAGTGCTGGCTCACGCCGGCTCTGGAACCTACCCCCGCTGAAGCTCTGCATTTAAAGTGTATTAGGAGCCAGGCGGGCAGGCAGCCCGGTTCAGTTCCGGCTTGTGCCGGGTCCGGGAGGTCAGCCTCTCCCCTGGGCAGGGGCTGCTGCCACCCTGTGCTGCTGCCTCTGTATCAGAGGCAGCTGGTACGCGGTCCCTTGTGGACCGCTCCTACTTGGCACCCATACAGAGGCAGCAGTGCGGAGTGGCAAGGGTCTCCTTGGGAGTGGGTTCGGAGTGCACTGGCTGCTGGCCCCTCCCCAAGGGACAATAGAATAGTTGACTAAGAGATAAGAATTCTTGAGGTTAATCCACTATTCAATTAACCAATATTTAACATCCCTACTCTACAGACAGCATGGGCTGACGCAGAAGGATGGAAACACAATGGCCACAGAGCAAACACCTTCCCTGCAGAAACTGAACATAATGATGAACCCACACTATCTCAATGGAGTGCACCACTCTGTCCTCCAACAGATGCATACATGGCTGCAGGGTGTATGAGACTGAAAGAGAGACAGGAGTTTTTGAGAGAGAGAGGCAGACAGAGATGTGCATAGCCCCTTTAAGAGTACAGTACTGACTCCACTTGAAGTACACTGCAGAAGCAGACCAGGAAGTCCAGACTCAAGAATCTGTAGCTATGTTATCCTGCTTTGTGGAGATGGGGTATATTTGGCAGGGGGGCACAATAAAGGTTGGGGAGACATCCTGACATCAGCACCCCTCCCCCTTTTCCTCCACACAGCAAGAGGCTCCTGGGAGCAGCTCCAAGGCAGAAAGCAGCAAGGAGAATGGGAGTGGGTGGAGGGACAGCCAGCCGCATACTTTAGAGAGAATTTAGGGAAATTGATGAGGGGCTGCTAGATCACCCTGGTTTCAAATCCCCACGTAGACAAGCTGCTTTTCCAGAAAATCCTGCAAGTAGAGGACAAAGCAGGAAGCCAAATGATGTTATGAAGGAGCATTGCACAACTTTAAATAAGCATGTGCTCTAATAGATAAGCAACATAACAAAACAACATTAACTGGGACAATGTTAAGTGAAGAGTTACTGTATTACAGTTAATATAAGAATTAACTTAAAAAATATTAGTCTCACTGTCACAGCTAATTAAAAACTATACCATTAGTGAAGCGAATTTCAGAAGAAAGAATATAATATTTTTGCAAGGGCTGTCAATTAACCACAGCTGACCCACGTGATTTACCTCTGGGGATGGGATATGGCAACAATCAGATGAAGAGGGAGGCAATGGCTGCAATAGCCAGCAGGAGATGGCCAGAGACAAGAGACTGCAGGTGATTTATAGAATCATAGAGATGGAACAGACCTCAGTAGGTCCTCAAGTCCAGCCCTCTGCCCAAAGCAGGACCAATCTCAACTAAATCAACCCAGCCAGGGCTTTGTCAAGCCAAGACATAAAAACCCCTAGGGATGGAGATTCCACCACCTCCCTAGGTAACCCATTCCAGTGCTTCACCACCCTCCTAGCGAAATAGTTTTTCCTAATTTCCAACCTGGACCTCTCCCACTGTAACTTGAGACCACTGTTCCTTGTTCTGCCATCCGTCACTACAGAGAATAGCCTCTCTCTATCCTCTTTGGAACCTCCCTTCAGGAAGTTGAAGGCTGCTATCAAATCCCCCCTCACTCTTCTCTTCTACAGACTAAACAAACCCAAATCCCTCAGCCACTCCTCATAGGTCATGTGCTCCAGCACCCAATCACTTTGGTCACCCTCCGCTGGACCCTCTCCAATGCGTCCACATCCTTTCTATTGTGGGGGACCCAGAACTGGACACAATACTCCAGATGTGGCCTCACCAGAGCCGAATAAAGGGGAATAATCACTTCTCTAGATCTGCTGGCAATGCTCCTCCTAAGGCACCCTAATATGCCATTAGCCTTCTTGGCTACAAGGGCACGCTGTTGACTCATATCCAGCTTCTCATCCACTGTAATCCCCAGGTCCTTTTCTGCAGAACTGCTGCTTAGCCAGTCGGTCCCCAGCGAGTAACAATGCTTGGAGAACAGTTAAACATCTTTGTGGGAGAGAGGAGCCTGATCCCTCCAAAGACAACATCATTCCCTCCCCAATGGATAAGGCCAGGCTTAGAGATGGGGGGGTCACTTCCCAGGGCGTTGTACTCAGGGAGCATGTGCTTCATACTTCTGGAGCAGGTATCCCATGCTCCCGCAGACCCGCTCCACCCCATGGAGCCACCGCTGCTCTGACCAGAAGCCTGCCTCCTGTCTGCTGCTCAGAGAGGAGGTAGAGCAGCTGATTTTGGAGTGTCCCCATCCCATGTACCCAGTTGCTACAGAGCTGTGGTCAAGAAACAGGGGAGAGCTTCTATGCTGCTGCGGATAGCAGCTATTGCTACTGGCTGAAAAATAATCAATCAGGCTCCAGAGATAATTCTCTCCCAATATATACACACTCCCCTGCCCCTCCCAAACATACACAAAAATGCAATATTTATAATACAAATAATATAAAGTGTGCTTGATATACTTTGTCTTCTGGGTTGTAACTGAAATCAATATATTTTATTGAGTGCAATTAAAACTATAATTAATCATAATCTCACAATTATCATGATTGTTTTTTAGTCGCTCCACAGCACTAATTTTTTAATCTTTCCCAAATAATGTTGTAAACTAGCATGTTAACAGTTCAGTACCCTCTCCTTCCTGCCCCTGGAAATAGAAAATGAGCTTTTTTACTCCTCTTTGTTCCATCTACTGCCATGGTGTCACATGGACGACCACGGTGAGTGATTATGAAAACTGATAATATATGGACAGCTTAATACTAATTTCCCAATGACACTCAGGTTTATATTGACAAACCTAATTTAGACTTACCAATGTAACAAATCTCAAGAGTGACCTGCAGGGATCTAAACCCAGCATCCTCAACACCAAAACCACAGGTCTCTTCCACTTGAGAAAAAGGAAAACTGAGCTCTGAGAAGTGCAGACAATATAATCAGTCATTGCATCCAGCCACTAGAGGGAGTCCTGATCTCACACACGAAGTCAGTATGTTACACCAGCATTCATTAATATATAACTTTTTTTTTTTTTTTAAGAGAAATGAGGGATAGTATCAGAAAAGGGCTAAAAACATATGCAAAGTCAAACTAAACTACACAGAGCTTATATTGTGAACATGTCATTTCATACAATCATTTTTAAAATCTGGTGCAAATCACCTCAACTTATAACTTATTGCATCAAATTAATATACCAAATTCTGTTAAGAAAACAATCTTACAGAAAGTTTTGCTGTACAATGGTTATACTTAAAAATTTTAAATATTGCCTTAGCTAATGACACTAGAGAACTTTAAACCAGTATTGAGGTATTTCCTGGGAAAATACTGAGGGATCAAAATCCAGCTATTTAAGGCAACTGACAAATTCTAAAGCCTTATTTATATGTTTTTACCAAAACGTTAATACAGGCAGTCCCCGACTTACGCGGATCCGACTAATGTCGAATCCGTAGTTACGAACGGGGCTTTTCTCGCCCCGGAGGACACGGGCAGCGGCGGGACCGCCCAGACGCGCCGTGGTCCCGCCGCCTGCGTCCTCCGGGGCGAGAAAAGCTGCTCTGCGTCTCCCTGGTCTGCTGGGGGGGAGGCCCCCTAGCAGACCAGGGAGACGCGGAGCAAAGCCGTGGAGGTTGCGGGCGGGACCGTGGCGTGTCTCGGTGATCCCGCTGCCCGCGTCTCCTTGGTCTGCTGGCGGGGGGGGGGGGGGCGCCAGCTAGTGCGCCCCCCCCAGCCGCCCCCCAGCAGACCAGGCTTTTCTCGCGACGCCTGGGGTAGAGCAGCTGGGGTGCTGCCGGGTTGGTCCCCGCAGTGCTGAGGTGCGGCGCTGCGGGGACCTACCCGGCAGCGCCCCAGCTGTTCTGTCCCAGGCGTCCAGATTCAGCCGCTGTTGAAACTGATCAGCGGCTGATTCCAGGAAGCCCAGGGCAGAGCAACTCTGCCTCGGGCTTCCTGTAGTCAGCCGCTGGTCAGTTTCAGCAGCGGCTGAATCTGGACGCCAGTTCCGACTTACATACAGATTCAACTTAAGAACAAACCTACAGTCCCTATCTTGTACATAACCCGGGGACTGCCTGTACACTGTTTTACACAATCACATTTCCAGACCTTTTAACCTACCTCATGTTTCATACTACTTTATTTCATCATACTTGAAAAACTGCTAAACATGTTGCTTTTCTACTGAATACTGCCCTGTAACTCCCAACAAGAGTTGTCAAGGCAAGTATAACAGATGCATGGTCTATAATTCCTGGCAGGCAGTCCGCTATGCCCAAAAATCAAAGCATGCAGCAGTAGTAATATTATGGATAACATGATGGCCTATGACACCTGGATAAAGACCAAATATTTAAGCAAATTGAAGAATTTGGTTTGGACATAATCACTAAGCTCTCTTCTGTGAAGTGAGGAGTAACACAAAAAGGATTGTGGTACCATAAAAAGCCCCTGGTGGTACCGATGGAGTGGCTATATAGCATACTCCAATTCCCTGGGAGCCCATGGAAGATCCATTGACAAAAGAACTATTGCACAAGTCTGGGCTGGCTATCTGCAGAGAAATGCACCTGAGAGAAATTTGCAGCATAGACACCGACAGGTTACACATTATCCTCAAGAGGAATGAATGTAAAATGGTTTGGGGCAACTGGTGGCAGAGAACCCATTGAAGGTTCCTGAGAGAGCTGTATTGCCATAAGGAATATGGGCCTTCCTACAAATACCTTTTAGAATCGTGGGATTTCCTGCTTTAAAGCTCCAGGAATCAGCACACAAGGAGATCCAAGTTAGCCTACCACTCAATTTTTACAAATGTATTATGTGAAACTTGCAGAGTTTACTGATTGTTAAGCAGTTTTTTTTACCCAGGTAGGACATGAGAGGACTTAACTTTCACATTTCTTACTAAGCAATGAATTTTGATAAGGGGATTCATGAATGTATTGCTCTTGCACTGGATTAATTAGCTGTTGAAGAGGGTCAAAGTAGTGAGAGCATCCTCTCAGTCTGAACCCAGTAAGTCATCATGGATAATTTTCCATCTTCAAAGCCCTCACTTCCACAGGCCCACAAAGCTCAAACTTCTGCCCCATCCTATTCAACATGAATTTAGCTAATGAGGCTACACGGACTCACATATCCATAATGTATACAGAAGACCCCCATGTCTACATCTCTTATATCAAACCACTGAAACCAGCTCCTGAAAGGAGAGCTGGCTGAAGCTGATCACAAGAAAGACTGAGACCTGCACTAGCTCCAAAGTCAGGAGTGAGCAATAAACAGCAGTAGTTTACCAGCGCTAGCCCTTGGTGGGCCACTGACACTGTATTTACCTGCACCTCTATTTACCTGCAGGTACATGTGATCGCAGCTCCTGATGGCCATGAACAATTATCTGAGGCCAATAGGAGCTGTGACCCCCCCGTACCCGTGGAGGCTCAGGTAAACATGGTGGTATGGGGGCTTGCTAGGGGCTAACCCTGGTAAACGGCATCTGGCCCACGGGCCAGTATTGCCCACCCCATCTTAAGTAAATTCAAGGTCTCATCCTGATATTCAAAATCCTTAATGGGAATGGCTTTGGCTACCTAAGACACATACTTGCTCCATGACACTTATATCCCACAAATTACATTCCATAGGGAGACTAACTGGAGACTCGGGAGCCTACTTAGTACAAGTTAGGATTTTCATACGAGCTAATCAAAGACTATGGAACGGCTTCCCAAAAGAATAAAAACAGACGCTATTCTCATCACATTTGGAACTAAATAAAAAATTGCACAGCATGGGCATACATAATCCTTAGTTCTAGTCAAGAATTTGTTTCTGCCTGCTGCAAAGGAAGAGAAGGAATTTTCTTAAATTAGTTTTCACAAATTGCTCAGATGCTACAGTGACAAATGAAACATAACAAAACACATAATCATGAAGAGACAGGCAGTCAGCAAACCAGTATATGAAACCATATATAATTCTGCAGACACATTTTTCTGAAAAAAAAACCCCCACAACCTTCTGAAATTTTTCTCTTTCAATCCAACGTTGGCTTTGTCCACACACACAGATTTTTTTTTTTTTTACCAAAGAAAGACATGCAACTAATATTAGAAGCAATTCTTGCGTCCGAGAAAAATCAGTTTGAAATTTCCTGACTACTGTAACTGCCTTCCCTGAAGTAGCTATTGAAGCTGTAATAACAGTCAAATTAGGAGTTTTCTCAGTGGCTGTCAGAAAAGGAAGTTTCCACAACTCGGGAGCAGATTTTAGCCTCCAAGGCAGAAAAAGGTATGCTGTAGGAGGAAACAGGAAGAGAGGGGAAAGAAGGCTAGTAAAGAAAACTAGCTTTCACCAGAACAAATTTAGTTACATTTGATTTGACAGAAGCTTATCCTGTAGCTAAATGCTTCTCTTCTCATTTCTATTGCATCAACCACTGCAACATATACACCATATACTACATAAGCAACAGTATCATTTCTGACAAAAACAGCTATGACTCTCCACTTATTTCTTATTTTAAAATTATTTCACAAATAGAATAATGTTTGTGGTTTGTTTTCCTTGAGAAAAACCTCACTAGATCATCTTGCGGTCACTGCTGTGGGAGGAAGATCATAGACAAAGAAAGGAGTTACATTCCACAGGAAAGTTAGCAACACCCAGTTTTATCCTACTCCCCAGTGATAGGAAATTGCGAAGAATTCCATTATGAATACCTTGCTCCAGCTAGAGAGAGCTTCTCCTAAGGAACTATCAACTTCAGTTCCCCTGATGAACCCAGCATTCAGTATGGTGTTTTCAAAAACACAGTGAGAGCTTTAAAGGTGAAAAAATCAGTGTCAAGTTTCAAGATTCAAGAACACTATTTTGGCTTACATCTTCCTAATTTTTAAAACACCGTGTTTTTTTAATATATAAAAAAATTATAAGAAATTCCTTGTGAATCTTAATTTATATATATATAAATTAAGATTCACAAGGAATTTCTCAGTTTCTAGTCTCATGTCACAAATTAAATTACAATACTGAAAGATAAATAAACAAGCGTTCTAGTAATATTTTCTACACAGCTAAATGCTGAGATTAATATGAGAAAGAAACAAATAGAAATGGATGGACAATCAATCAGGGACATTTCAACTTTGACAAGTTAATCACCCTAGCACTTTCAATAAGAGAAGGGAGCATTATTTTATGGATGGAGAAACTGCCCAGTGCCAAAATGCAAGTTAATTAACAGAGCCAGAAATGATTTCTAGTTCCAACTACTTTAAACAGAATTATTTTAGTCAATATAAAATTTGCCTCAATATATATTTATATTTAAGTATTCTTGCCAAAAAGTTACAGATTGTGAGGTATTTATTAAAGTTTTAGAAACTCAAAGTTGATCAAAAAAGAAAAAAAATTGTAATTCATGGCATTAAATTGTCCAGGAAAAAAAATGCCCTTTCAATCCAGTCCTGCAAAACACCACTGGGCCACAGGGAATCAAGAAAGGAGCTGCCTTCATTGTCTTCTCACTGCTCCAGCCAAGTCTGGCTCAGCTGCAAGCTTGCCCAGAATGCTATTCATGTAAGCCATTATGTGCCTTATTACATCTTCTCACAAAGTAACATCCATTATTTCATTTACATGTGTGACAATGGATACTGTTTCCTATTGTATAATAAAAAAGTTATAAACAAGGAAAAATACATAAGTATATCTCAACTTTTTTTTCTCTATTGAAGGCATGTGGGCAAAGCTATAAAAAAGCAACCTGATGCTAATTTACAATGACATGGAAAGTAAGATTACTTATGTAATTACTGCCCTTGCTATTTGTGCATCTCCACAGATGCCAGAGTTGTAATATATTATTCATGTTGTCCTTCCAGTAAAGTTCTTGAATGTGATACAAAATAATGTTAAATCATCAAAACAAATGTAATTAATGCCATGAAATATGACTAATAATTACTTTGCATTTATAAAAGCAACAAAATAATCATATAGTAATTATATGGAAGCTATCATATTAGAAACAGCTGTCAAATTACTGCACAAGGCAAAGCTAAAAAATTATTCAAGCACCTTACTTAGAACAGTTTCCTTTATAGCACAAGTAACACCAAGCCTAGTATTTTGGTTTGGGGCAACCCACTACCACCTCCTGTGCTGTTTCTGTTTACATCCTCTTTTGATCAGTTTCTAATCCAGAAAAAAAACCCTCTCAATCTGTGATACCACTTAAAGCAATTTTTATCAAAAGCTTTTTTTGAAAATCCATATTAATTATATCAAACTGTTCTCTGTTCACAATTTTGTTATCATGTTCAAAGAATTCTAGTAGACTGGAAGGACACAATTTTTTTCCTCACAGAAGTCATGCTTTCTGTTTTATGCCTATCATATTGAGCACCTCCAACTGTTGTGTAACTAGGGTTACATTTATATATATCAACTAATTTACCCAAATGTTTTTTTCCATCAGTTTATTACAGAGAATAATGGGAAAATATCAACTTCAGAGCTATTCTTTGGAGGGAATAACTATGAAAAAAACAAGACATAAAATTCTAGAACAAAATTGATAATTTAAATTGCAATCAATGAACAAACATCAGATAATATTCATTATAGAGTTCTAAAAAAAGTTAAGAATGAAATGGCTGACCTGATACAAATATGTAGTTTTTCATTACAATTAGATAATATTCCAGGAGATTGAAAACTAATCAATATTGTCTCTATCTTTAAAAAAAAAAAAAAAACCCTACGAGGAACCCTTGGAATTTTAAATCTGTAAGCATTGCAGCAATGTCCTACGTCCTCTTAATGGTTTCCTTTCTTCCCTGTTTAGTGGACCCACAGATTCTGTCATGTTTCCTGCTTCTGATATACAAAAATAATTTCTTATTATTCATTTCTATAATCTTAGGTATTTGCTCTTCAAATTCCCTTTTCAGCTTTCCTACATTTTTCTCCAGTCTACATTTTACTAATCCTAGTTTATGTTCCTTTCCATAAATTTCCACATTTTGAAAGAATTTTTGTTACTTAAATTTTTACTTTGTGATTTACTCTTAGTAGGATTTTTATCCTTCTTGCTTTCCAGCTTCCTTTTTTATTTGGGGCATTTGTATTCACCACTGTGTTTAAACAAAGTACCACTAATGAAATTCCATGTTATAACATTCGCTTATTGAATACTGATAAAATAGCAGCTGGTCATTTTTATAGATTTCTTCCTAACAACCAGAAAAACACAAGTCAGCTCTTCACTCAGTGCACTAGGAGGAAAGATAGCTGTACTATTTTATTTGTATTTCTTTTATTATTGCTTTTGACTTATCCTATTTGCCGGTCTCTTGCACAGAAAAGCTACTACACTAAACTAGACTTAAGGGCACACTAAATTTACTTAACAAGTATGTGGGGAGTGTAGTTACATGGCAGTCTGCCAACACAAAATGTATACTCAAGTGCCTGGAATGCCAGTGGCTTACACTGGAAAGTGCTACACATATCTATTTTATGCTATACACCGAATGCTGTAATAAACTACCATGTAACTTCAGCAATTCCAGATATGTTTTGGAAAAAAATATGCGAATATTGTGTTCTCAAACTACAATGATCTTCTATATTACTTTGAAAGTGCAGTAATATGAAGAAAACTAGTATAACAGAGGAAGTAAAATTATGTTACTTTACAAATACTGATATTAGCAATTATTACTGGCACATGCACTATAGCTCTCAGATGTAAGCAAGAAAAGTAATGTAATTGCAGAAAGGATGATGAGGTGACTATACATTAGGTAACGTATGCTCTTCTGTTTGTTTATTTACTAGAAAATGTACCTGGTGAGCTTAGGTCGTTAACTCAATTACATTTTGTTTTGTTTTTTTTCATTTAAATCATTGTTCTGGACCTAGGGATGAGGGGTTCAATATACAGGCTGCCCTTAGGAGATGGGACTGCCTCAGCCCTCTCTCACCGCTGCAGCTTGAACCCAGATGAGAAGCACCTCTCCACCGCCACTGCAGCTCCAACAGGCACAGCTAGGGTATGTCCTCCAGCTGGAGCAAGTTCAGGTTCATCTGCTCCCTACACTCCCCAGCCAGAGTACAGAACACAACAAACTGTGAACTTTCCCCTCACTCCCTGACCAAGGGGAACGGCCAACAATGTTCCCATGTGAATGGGGCAGGGGAAGAGCTTTCACCACCTGCCACCCTCCCTAAATGATGCCTGGGGGTGGGAGGCTCTGGGCTGGGGCAGTCACCAGAACCCTTTTACCCGATTTTGTGTCTCTTCTGTATGGTTGTACGAGAAGCAATCCCACTTCAGGCACACCCTATTTTCCTTGCACAACCCACCCTGTAACTTGCTTTCAGTTCAGATAAGAGGAATCTGTATACCGCATGTGGTGGTCCTAGCTCTTACTGTGTAGGAGGAGTTCTTAAACAGACAAGATAGACACACAAACTCTCCTAAATATACAGTAGATGGCAAGAAGATACAATTCATTCCAGCAGTGTGCTACTGAGTATTTGTTGAGAAATAAGAGAGATACAGGGCTGGTGGAAAGGGGTCTGTTTGATGATTTCAGGAATTTGTCTGCACAACATGAATTCTAAATTAATACTGTAAAACTGTTCTTATAGAATAATAGAATACTAGGACTGAAAGGGACCTCGAGAGGTCATCGAGTCCAGTCCCCTGCCCCCATGGCAGGACCAAATATTGTCTAGACTATCCCTGATAGACATTTATCTAACCTACTCTTAAATATCTCCAGAGATGGGGATTTCACAACCTCCCTAGGCAATTTATTCCAGTGTCTGACTACCCTGACAGTTAGGAACTTTTTCCTAATGTCTAACTACTGCATCATGGGATATTCTATATCTACGTGTATCCAGCACTGCTGACAAGATTAAGCATGTCTCATCCAAACTAGTTCTATTTGAAAGTAGTTAACATTAATGACTATACTTGAATTTCATAGTTTCAGGTATTTAAATCTAAATTTAATGGTATTGTAACAAAACATGAATATGTATTTTAAAATGGCAAAATATAAACATACAAGCCCTTAAAAGTCAATGTTTCTCAAACTATGGTTCTGAACTGACTTGTACAGATGGCTGGCAGGAAAGCAGTGGCTGAAGGCCAGATGCTCAGCTCTGAAAGTAGCGCTGTTGCCAGCAGCAATACACAAAGGTGGCAACACTGTGGCCCACTTTTAGATAACGACCCCCATGCATTTGGTCTTTTACACATTTTTACACTATAGAACGAGGTACTTTTATAGTATAGGGTAAAAATACACAAATGACCAAATTCCATGGGGGAGACCAAATTTCATGGTTCCTGACATGTATTTCCTGGCCATGGATTTGGTGGGGATTTAGACTCTACCCAGTCAATAAGTATGCAAAGTATGAGTGAAGCTTGGAGAAGTCACTTTCTCCAGCTTGTCTATAGGAGGCTTGGGTTGGAGAGTAAAAAATAACTAGCAAAAAAAAGGGGAGGGGGGACGACTCAAGACATTCAGAAAGAGACAGGAGGATTGGGGCAGGAGAAAGGGAAAGAAAAAGACATATTATGTAGCAGAAAGTTACAGTATAAATGTGCGACCAAGGTAAGGTCAAAGCAAGCTGATCTGAAGAGATTTCATGATTAAGATCAGATGAACACTGCATCAGAAAGATTCTGGCTGGCCCCAAAGTACTTTAACTCCATCCCAAATAATCCTCCAGAGTTCTATTTTCCAATCTAAAGCAGAGAAATGTATATTAGGAATGTCAGCAACTAGTCGAGTAGTCCAGTGGTTCCCAATCTTTTTATACCACGGACTGGCAAACCCATTCACAAACTTTCGGCAGACCAATAATATTTATTTGCATATTCTTTATGCAATAATTATTATGTAAATATGTGAATAAAATGTTACCAGTTTACCAAAAGCCCTGGCCCTGAGAGCTGCCACAAACAGCCAACTTACTACATTTAAAAGGCCGTACAGTTTCCCCCATTATCGACAAATCAAGTAGTTGATGGAAATTCCGTTGACTGCTTGATTAGCTGATTAAACACAAGTTAACATCCTTCATGTATATAGGTTTTATGTTTTTATAGATCTGTGTACTTTTTGTGTGATTAAGTAAAGAGAAGTGGTGGTTTAGAAGGCTGTGCAAAGTCTGCATTTAGACATTATATCAATTTGTGCTCTTGAATAGTTAGCCCATGGACCCAGTGCACCAACATGGGCACTCTAAGCAGATAGAAGAAACTCTTATAGCTTTTCTACGCTACCGTTTAATTCGATGTAGACTACATTTCTCAGAGATGTGAAAAAGCCATCCCCCACAGCAACGTACAGTAGTATCCACATCACACTGTGGTGGTGGGAGGCACTCTCTCACCAAACATAGCTTTCATCTCTCATTGAGGTGGAGTAATCATTGCAATAGGACAGCACTAAAGACTTTGTTGTGACTAGAAGATCATGATTCTTTTCAGACATTAGAATGCCACACGACTAAATAAACATGGTGTTAATTATAGAGGGCCAACCTGTAACGTTAGTAGTCTTGAACAGGTTTCCATTCGGGGTGCACCTTTAGCGCCCTCCCTCCCCATTTCCCTGGCACGGGAGAATGCCTCTGTCACCAGGGCTTAAGCCCTGGATAGGCTGTGGCAAATTTATGCCAAAGAATGACCCACACATTTCTTGTTTGGAGAGTCTAGGTGAAGGCCACCTCAAGGAAAAAAAATCTGCAGAGGCTTTTGGCAGAGAACTCAAAAGAAGAAGGATCAGTTCCTACAGTTGTTACTATTAGTTCAACCTCCCAAAGCCTGGCAGCTCTTAATACATTTAAAAGGCAGAGCTGAAGCACGGTTGAGAACTAACCCTTCCGCAGCTCTGAAGTTTACTCCCTTATCGACTAATCAAGCAGTTGATGGAATTTCCATCAACTATGCGATTAGCTGATTAAACGCAATTTAATTAAATGCAATTCTTCGCAATTTAATTAAACTCAACTGTTCCTAGTTTAGACGGGGGCTATTTAAATACCTAGACAAATACAGTTCATTGAAGAGATGTTGATGATATTGCTGGAATAAAATAATGTTTTTTAAAAGGTCATATCTTATTTGTGATGTGTGAGATGCTACTAAATTCCTTATTTCCTTTTTTGTTCATTCCTATTGCTTAAATCCAGGGGAGGCAATAAAGCATGAAAGAGTGATGGATGTTTTTCTTCTTTCCTGTTCTTGGTAGTTCAGTTTAAATGTTTGCTGTAATTTGGATGCTCAGACATTCCAAGCAACAGCTGACCTATTTCATGCTAGTCTTTTTATATACGCATTTACAGTATTACTAATAATAACATAGTTGACATTTTCTCCTAATAAATTCATTCCGCTGAATATAGTCGGAGACTCCTAGCTGCAGAAGTTTTATCGTTTATAAAAACATATTTTAATATCTTTTTTTGGACCAATAATCTCAGGATAAAAATTTCTGAGACCGGCTATGATATTCTGTTAAGAACCCCTATTCTAAATTTGGAGTCTGGAACTGGCACACAAACACAGTACATGATGGTTATCCCCCACACCATACCACCCCACGCCCGCCTAGCCCATCGAAGAAAGGTCATCATAGAGCTAACAACCCAGGATGGGAGACAGGACATAACACATTCAATGCTGCTAGGAATAAATGCGCAATTGTCAAGTACTCCTAATGTCTCTACTTTAATCCCCAGATGGACAACATCTATGCAGAGATACCTTTCTGAAACTGACAGATACATTGCCAGTTAACACATAATTGATAATTGATGTCTGCTTTGTTTAAATACTTGTTTTACTAGATATAAGGTATTATATAAACTATGGGCGGAAAACACTATGTACCTTTATATTATTGCTCTTATTTTGCCTCACAATTAGCATCTATTCAGGGGATCCCCCCCTCCCCATATCACTTGATCTGCCCATTGAGCATCCTATATAATTAGTTGTAACCTACTGTCTGGAAGTGTTCACTGAGCGTAACAAGCGACGTGACACTCCGCCAGCGCTGTGTGTAATAAACTTTCCTGCTTGCTTCATACATGGTGTCCAGATTCTGTTCCTACAGTGGAAAGACACTCATTCCAGCTTCACAGAGCTCTTCCTCAGGTGTGGGAAAGGTAACCAAGTATTCCCTCCTGAGACCTGAGGAAGAGCTCCGTGAAGCTCAAAAACACACCAGCATGGCAAACCATATATTTAATTTTCCTTCTTGGACACTAACTACTAGGCAGTGGCTTCTCAAGTAAAAACACAGTCTCCTGAAGAACTGTGTAAATAATTAAAGGAGGAAGTTATTTTTGGCCAGGAGGTGATTTAACATTGGGGTTTTTTTACAACCACAAAATAGTTCTTTTATTATTTGGTTTTAAACGGAAGACAGGGCAGAAGAAAAATACATAATTTTACAATCCTCATGTTTGTCTTTAAATACAGAAAAGTCTCTGGTTAGTTCATGTTTCTACCATTCTTATAATTTTAACTGACTATCTAATAAGGCTGTAAATGTTTAATTTATTGATGAAGGGAAAAAAAACATGCCAACCCCTCCGCCACCTCATCACAGAAGGGAACCAGAACTCAAAACCACACCGTAAAACAAAAAATATGATTTTTTTTTTAAAATCTATCAACTGGAGCTTAAGGATGATGCACCTGCATATTGTCTTTATATGAGAGGATTTTCCAAATATCTCTCGCTGCTTCTGCTTACTGCACAAAGCTTAAAACTTTCTTTGGAAACTTGTAAAATACATCAAATTTCAGATGCAATAAAGCAAAATTCATTAAAATAGTTATTTTCATAGTATTAATAAGAAGGAAAATTACTTATTTGAAGATGAAGGGAGAGAGGACAGGGGACTAAGATGTCCGCTGTGTTTTCTTTTTTGTCATACTCCCTATATTAAGGGTGGATTTACTGGGCTGAGTATAATCTCTAAGATAAACACATATGGAACAATAGTGTCATACTGACCCACTCTGGGAGGGGACTGATATCTTAAGAAGATGTGTTGGGCCTGCATGTTTTGACAGCTACCATGCAGTGGTGACCCAGGAGCATTTCAACTTGAAGGATCCAAAGATCAGATCTGGACTAGACAAATTGTTAGAAATTTGTTCATGGATTTGACCTGTTCATTACAAGCAGTGAGGTTTGCATTGGTTTATTATTTTATTTATGCCTTAGCAGAAATTAATGTATAACCTGTTGCTCCATATTTGTAATTTAGTTCTCGTATGTTTAGGATTTTCAAGGAATTATTTATGCATTAATAAAAGCCAATATCTTTAAGAAGTGCTGTATTGTTAAACTTCAATAGACTAGGGTTAACATAAAAATAATAAAACAACATGATTTGGAAATTTAATTTAACTTGGTATATAATCACTGAACAACATTGTAAAGGACTGAAAGGTTTGTTTTCAATTAATTTTGAGTGTGTTTATAATCTAAATATTTCTTTCTAATTTGCTTAAAGCACCAGAAGTACATTTTTAAAGCCAAATTCACAATATTACTAAAGTAGTTCAGGTTGTATTCAAAAGAAACACTGTTGTACACAAACTAAAAATTGGAGGATCATGGACAAGGAGCTAATGAGGAATGGCAGTACACGCTGTGGTCATCAAACCTTTCCAGACATCAAAGATTTCTGACCTGTTTTTAGTTTCACGCCATTATGTAATTATATTAGTATAACTGAGGGCAATACTGCAGCTCTTGGGATAGTATAATTGTTTCAGCAGACCTAGAGTGGGAAATTCATGTGCTTCTTTCCCTCCCATGTAGACTCTACAGAGACATAAGTATTTTTTAATAATTGCTTGATGGCTGAGTGATTTATTTTGTATAAAGGTTTAGATATTATCTCCAAATTATAGCAATCTCATTGAACTGTACTGAGGATAGTTCTGAGTTGCTGCAAAAAAGTGAAGACCATGAACAGCTGGAAATGAAATGAATATACCACAAATAACTCTGCATTCGCATGTGAGAATCCAGAAAACGTTTTAAAAATGTAGATTGCTCCAGCAGGCAATAAATTATCTTTTCTTCTGACTGGAAGTTGCGTTAGGTGACTCATTGATATGCACCCTGTTAACCTTAATTCATCCCTCGCCCCCAAAAGAAGAGAAAAGTGATCACTGCCTTATTTCTGGCTTGCAGATACAAGCAGTTATTTCAAATGTCCATTCCTGTTTATTCATGTTTATCACACAGTGACAGCTTTTGTCATATACATTTAATCTTCCATGTATAATTGATGTTTCCTTGGAGCTATACCAAAAAAGTGTTAGTGAAGCTGGCACAACCTTGAGAAATATTCTTTCAAACTTGTCTACTAAACAGCACAGAATTTATAAGGAAAGTAGTATGGGCTTTCCATTTTTGTTCAAACACTGTAACAAGAACTGCTATAGCAGTTATTGATGCAGAAAATGAATAACAGTATTTAATATTTTATACAGCTGCAGCATGAGTCTAACAGTCGAAAGAAACTTGGCGTAAGAATTGAAATGACAGTTTTTTAAAGAAAATGAAAAAAACTGAAAGTGCTTAATTTATAGAAATAGCTAAAAATGTTTAATGATTTCAGACTCCTACGAATTCTTTGATCAGTCTCCTGTGATAGAGTTTATCAGCAGTAAACCTAAGTCAGCTGTTAAACTATATGTGAGGCTCATCACAAAACATGCCTCTGGTTGTTGTACACTTAATACCACCTCTGTGGAGGAAAGGGAGATTACTTCTACTACTATAGCTAAAATCTGTGGAACCTTCTATTGATAAAACTAATGTATGCAAGTCTTCCTAACATAGATGCACCTTATATTGTGCCTCAAAAACTACCATAGTAGCAAATCACCAGAGAAATATACTCTGCTTTCAATTGGGGAGAACTGTTTCCCAACAACCAAAAATAAAACGAGGGAGACAGGTTGGACCTCCTGGGTCCAGTACCCTCAGGACCTGACTGGTCCTGGACAAGTTTGCAGGATGAGGAAAGGTGTGGGAGGGGGGGATTCCAGCCTCCCCACTGGACTCCTCTCCCCAGCCACCTGGCACCACTGCCCAACACTCTGGCTGCAACAGCCCCAGCAGCCCTGATGGCTGCAAGCCTCTGCACACCCTTCCCCCTCTCCCCTCCCCCTCCCACACACAATGGGAGTCTTGCTGGCTGTGAGCTCTGTGGCCTTCCCCTCTCCCCTTTTCCCAGTCCTTGCTCCTCTGTTTCTCTGGTATGCCTTATGTTTAAATGTTTACTTAATAGCAAGGACAAAACTTTTACTTACTCGATTTCCCTAATCTGCACACTTGAGAACTTGCAAACAAAAATGGCTTTCTCCCCCAATTCTTAACAGATATTCAGTAGCAGAATACTAATGTGGACTCTCCTCCTCAGAAAATCTTATTACTTTTACAAAATTCACTGCAAAATGTGTACTAATCTGTGTTACAAATCTTGTTGAATATCTCCTTTTGGCCACTCTGTAGATTGCTATTCGAGGACCCAACTCACTGGGTCCTGTGTGCTTAAGTCTCCAGAGTGTGAAGCTGGTGTATATGATGGCCCCAATTAGGCATCTCCAGGCTCCCTCTATCTAGTACCTGCTCATGGGAACTGAAATCTCAGAGCTAAATGGCGTAGTCTCCATTTTCAGTGTTGAATCCTAAAAAGTAGTCTATACTACTGTGCTACACTGGCACAGCTGTACTCGAAAACAAAGGTCTAGGAATTGGAAGATATGGGTTGTATTCCCAAATCTACCATTGACTTGCTGCTCAACCTTAGTTAAGTCACTTATCTGTGCTACAGTTTCCTCAACAATAGAGTGTACTTTATTCACCAGCCTATTATAAGGACTGATGAATGTTTGTAAAGCATTTTCGAGATCTTCTGATGAAAGGCTGTGTAGAAATGTAAAAAGCATTCTATTATGAGAGGCAATATTACAGCAATGTTACTGGCAGAGTAGTGGTGATTTAAATTATGGTGTTGCGGTATTCAGTATAGGATTTAATGTTGCCAATGGGACACTGGATTAGTTTCTTCACTATAATGGTAATTGGTAGAGATAATGCTTTTACTGTTGTATGATTTAAAGTCACCAGTGCCCATTTGAAAACGAATTATATTTTACCTCTAAATTCTAAAACTAAGATGACAGACAGACCTGGAGTTGAATTACTCTGAAGAAGTAATTCAAAACTAGATGTCAAATGACTTTTCTTTCACAGACAAGGAATGGTATGGTATTAGAGAGGCAACCAGAAATGCATAGCACACCCCACTAAATAGGATTTCGATAGATTAAAAACCAGTATGCATAAAAAAATTATACAGAAATGTAACAAATAAGTCACACATATGCAACATGGGGCCTTTGTCAATGACTTTATAAAGTAAGTAATTTAAATGAACGTCAAATATTTCACACCAAGACAGCAAAGTTCTCCCCACAGAATTTAGGTCTGGCTCTCTGAAGAGTAGGTGGAGCCTTAGTTAGAACCTTGGTTAAAACTGTGTTACAGAGGTAAGTTTGATTAAAATTATGCTAACACTACGGTTGCCAGGTGTCCGGTTTTGAACTGGACAGACTAGTATTTGAGCTTTATTTATTTATTTATTTATTTATTTTTCATTGTATCCCTATGGTGTATATATGGTCATGCCAATTCTCTTCCAGAATTTGATCTGAGGAAGTGTGTCTGGCCCACGAAAGTTCATCACCTAATAAACCATCTTGTTAGTCTTTAAAGTGCTGCATGGTCCTTTCTTTTGTTTCAGCAAGATCAGACTAACACGGCTACGTCTCTATTACTGATCAGGAAACAAACTGAGAAAATATAAATGTCTGGTATTTTCTAAATAAGCTGTAATGTAGACTGTGATATAACGTCAGGTGTGTCTGGTATTTTTGTTGAAACCATCTGGCAACCCTAACACCTTGATAAGTTCAAACAATTACAAAACAGTTAATGGGGTATCACATGCTTCAGAAGACAGGGAATCCAGAACACCAAGTGCAGGCCAACATTAATCTTTATTGTCTTAACATTTATATTGTGCTTGTTTAGTACTGAAGTTTCTGGCAAAGTAACTTAGACATTCAGGAGCCAAAGTCTCAGACAGTTACTGGGATTTAGGAGCCTTTGTGCATAGAACCCATTTTCAAGTGGGATTGAGTTGCTTTTGAAAATTTTACCACCGTATTGCCAAAATGCATATCAACTATACTATGCACTGTAATCAGAAAGGGACTCAATATGAGGTGAAAACAGAATGTGGCAAACTCAAACTATACACACTCTGTATGTATTAGATACAAGGGAAGACTAGGACCCAAATATTGGGATGAACTAATACTCTGAATCGAATAGGGGAGATCAAAATAGTCACTGTCTACTCAGTTAAGATTCCTCACATAAGTCAGCCATAGAAGTGTGTCTAAAAGAGGAAGCAATCTCACTGGACTGAACCACTTCTTCAATATAGACTGAACCCTCAAGAAGTTCTCACACAACAAAATTGTTTCAAAATTATAATACAGGAATAACTACAGTATGATAGACCTGTAAGATATGTTAATATTTTGACTATTATAATACTTCACAATAAGTCCTCATAACATATCTGTAAAGTTGCAATTAGAAAAATTGTAGCACAATTCAATCTGTAGTAAATTGCAATATCTATCACCTGACTCCGAGAAATAGCGTATACATTACCCATTAGACATTTGCAATAGAAAATACAATAGTCATGGGACTAAAACACTCTCTCCAAATAGTGTTCCCTCTAAAATTTGCCATCCATGAGCGGAGTGAGTTTTTCTTGTGCAACAATACTGAGGTCATGTGCACTTGTTCGAATGTGTGCCACTGTAGCACACAAGTTATTAACAAATATCTTATACATGTTTTTTAAAATGTTATGGTAGCTGGGTAAGGTCTGAAGCTGAGGCCAGGGCCACATGGTAGCTGCCCAGGTGCTCCTAGGGGGCAGGGCTGTGTGGCGGGAGCCATGTGCCAAGGCTGGAGCCGGGGCCGGGGGGCTATCTTTAGTACCATAGCCTCGGCCCCTATAGCCACCATGCAGACACGGCTGCTACAGGTTGCACCTCTCAAAACCAGGACTCTCTTTGTCCAGCAACATCTGTGCTCAAGCAGGAGCATGGATGTTCCTGAACAAGAGAGCCCTGGGACAGGAGGGTCAGCAGCTGAGAGCCCAACACCCAGCGAGGGTGGCGATACTGGGGCCAGGGTCTCAGCAGCCCGGTAGCTGGCGCTGGGGCAGCCCGTGCATGCCACAGCAGCCTGATCTAGGCTGCATGGCGGCCCTGCAGTGGGGCTGGTGCAGCAGCAACCTAATGTAAGCTATGTGAGGGCCTGGTAGTGGGGGCAGAGCCACAGCAGCCTGGCTGGTAGTAAGGCCAGGCTACAGCTGCCCAGCAGAGGAAGCCTGTCTGGGGCTGCAGCAGAGGAGCTGGGGCCGTGGCAACCCAGCTGGGGCTGGGGCTGGGACAGGCCAGCAGCCGATTGGGGTTGCGTGCCAGCCAGCAGCAGTGCTGGTGCTGCTGTGACAATCAAGCTGGGACCAGGGCAGCTCAGCCAGGGCCACATGCCACCCAGCAGAAGAGCTGCTGCTGTGTCCTGCCGTGCCAGGATTGGGGCTGTGGCAGCAGTTCTGACAGCGAAGCCGGGGCAAACATGTCACATGGCTGGCAGCGGGGAGGTGCAGCAGGTTGAGGGGGCTGGAGGCAGAGGACATTCCCTGGTCTGGCAAATTCTTTCATCTGGGACCCCTCAAGTCCCGAGGATGCCAGACCAGGGAGGTCCAACTTGTACTTTTAGTACCGCAGTCCCGGCCCCAGCTGCTCCTGGGGCATAATTGCGTGGCAGGAGATTGCCCCATCTGCTGGGGCTGGAGCCAGGGCCGCTGTGCTATCTTTAGTACCATGGCCCCTAGCCCTTACAGCCATCATGCTGACCAGGTTGCTATTTTTTATACCATGGCCTCAGCTCCTGCTGCTCCTGGGTGGGGCCACATGGTGGGCAGCTGCCCGGTATGCCGGGGCTGGAACCTAGGCCAGAGTGCAGCTCCTCCTGGGGCCTTGGCCACAGTGCTATTTTTAGCCCTAACTCCAGTAGCCACCATGCCCAAGTCACAGCTCCAGCTCTGAAGCTGAGGCCAGGTCTGTGTGATGGCTGCCCCCAGAGCTGGGCCACATGGAGGGCAGCTGCCCCATGTGCCCGGGCTAGAGCTGGGGCCGTAGCATAGCTGCTCCTGGGGCCAGGGCTACGGTGCTATTTTTAGTATCACAGCCCAGGCTCCAGCTCTGGAAGCTGCCACATGGCCCACCCTGGCTGCAGCTCCAGCCCTGGGGAAGAGCTGAAGCTAGGGCCACGGCTGCATGGTGGCTGACCAGCTGCTCCTGAAGCAGGGCAGCTGCCCACCACGCAGCCCCATCCTAGAGCAGCTAAACAGCCACTACACAGCTCTGCTGAGGAGATGAGCAGGACTCAAATTCTTGGTGCACGCAAGAGGAAACTTAGCCTCCAACATTTCATTTGGCACTGAAATACTAAGATGCACATGTGCAGCTTTGGCATACTTGTGAGAAAAATAAGTTAATGAAGTACAATGAAAATAACATGATAATATCAAGAGTGTAACAGGAAGTTGATAAGTAAGTCTTTCACGTTGTACTATATGAGAATGTTTCAAGACTACCATCAGTAATGGAAAATAAGTCCCTGTCTACATCACATCTATGTGTGGTATGTTTTAAATTAATTGCTCAACTGCTGCTCAACTGCTTTTAAATTAATTGCTCAATTGCTCAACTGCTTTGACACGCAAAGTCACTGAAGACCAAACTTATGTATTAAAAATTTATTAGGCTGCTTCTACTTTGTGTTTTTTTAAAAAAAAGTTATTTTAATTTTAAGAGGTCTCAGTGCATAGATTCATCCAGCTAATCCAAATATACATTCAAGGTCTTTGGGCTGTACTCACACTGACCACTCTTAGGGTATGTCTACACTAGCCCCCTAGTTCAAACTAGGAAGGCTAATGTAGGCATTCGAAGTTGCAAATCAAGTCTGGGATTTAAATATCCCGTGCTTGGTTTGCATCTTCCTGGCCGGTCGCCATTTTTGAAATTTACAAATCCGGACTAACTGCCTGTGTCTACATGCAGCAGGGACCCGGTAGTTTGAATTAAAGCCCTATTTCGAACTACCTGTTATTCCTCCTGC
Source organism: Pelodiscus sinensis (assembly GCF_052426305.1). NCBI lineage: Eukaryota > Metazoa > Chordata > Testudines > Trionychidae > Pelodiscus > Pelodiscus sinensis. The sequence goes on along the minus strand of NC_143052.1, from coordinate 292,763,241 downwards.
AAGGAGGGATGGCTATGAAAGGGATAGGGTAGCCAGACTGAACAATCTCGAGGACCCATCTGTCCGTAGTGATTTTTGCCCATTGATGTAGAAAGGGCCTCAGCTGGTGGTGAAAGAGCTAGATCGTACAATTCGTGATGCTGGCTGTGACTGTCTGCTCAGCCCCGACCAACGCATCAAACCTGTTGCTTGTTGTTGGGAGGCATGTTCGTCCTGCCATTTGGGTTTCGGCGTCGCTGAGGCCTCTGGCGAGAGCGTTGGTTGTCGAAGGGCCTCTGTTGCTGGTGGTGTTGCTGCCACTGATGTCTGATGTAGGAGTAGTCATATCTGCGCTGGTATGGTGAGTACCGGCGTCTCTTAAAGGGGGGCGTCTCTTAAAGGAGTTCGCAAGGTTGTTCGGGAGTCTTTAGAGGAGTGTAAGATTGAGTCCATGGTCTCTGCAAAGAGCTTATCCTTGACGAAGGGTAAGTCCTTGACTTTGGCCTGTAGTTCCTTTGGAACTCCCGCCACTTGAAGGAAAGAAGCTCTGCGCATAACGATGGCAGTAGCAGTGGAGCGAGCAGCGGTATCAGCAACGTTCCATGGCTATTTGGAGGGACGTTCTCGCTGATGTGTAGCCCTCTTAGATTACTGACCTCAGGATCGATTTCTTAGAATCAGGGAGATGATCCATGAGGGGGGTGAGGCGTGAAAACGTATCAAAGGTGTGATTGGAGAGATGTGCCGAGTAATTGGTGATTCTAAGGAGTAGCGTTGCTGAAGTGTAGACCTTCCTGCCCAGGAGGTCAAGTCTCTTTACGTCCCTGTCAGAGCCCTGTTGTTTGAGGTGTGGGGCTCAGCTGTGTCGACTACTAAGGAGTTAGCCTGTGGATGGGCAAAGAGGAATATTTCCTGTTGGCCCGTTTGTTGGTCAGAAGAGCCAACACTGGAGCATGTCACACTTCATCAGCCAGTTCCAGGATGCCTTCATCAAGAGGAATGGCCAGACGTGACCTATGCTGAGGTTGGAGATTCCTGAAAAGCTTCTGTTGCTTGTCTTTGAGTTCCTGCAGCGGGATCTCTTGTGTGATAGCTACTTGCTTAAACAACTCTTGGAATTGACGGAGGTCACCTGGTGGAGACCTGTCACCCGGCATGACTGCCTCATCTGGCGGGGACGAGTATGGGATGGAAGTCCCCAAATGTTGGTCCGTGAAGGGGGTATGTTCCAGCTCTGATGGATGGTGAGATGGTGATGGTGAATGGTGCAGAGGAGTAAGGGGAGCCGGAGCTGGAGAGCGCCTGCGTGAAGCATTGTCAAAGGCGGATCATGATCAGCAAGAATACCCACTGCATGAATCTCGGGAGTAGCAGTCGCCGTGATGGTATGAGCCATGTTGCGGTGAACAGTCATCATGGTAGTTAGAGCGGCTGCAATATCGATAGTGGTACGGGGAGCAGGGCGAACAGGAGCAGATGTGTGATGCCCTGGAGGAAGCAAGAGAAGCAGAGAGCTGCATGTAGTAGTGCCTGCGATGAGACGATGCAGCAGCTAGAAACAGGAGAAGGCAGTCTGGAGGAGACATGGGGAGACCCATGTCAGTGAGTGGTCCAGCGTGGAGATCACAGTGCCGGCAGAGGAGACGGGAGCGAGAGCAGCTGCGGCGCGGAGATAGGAGAGGAGCAGGGCTCTGCGGTGGTTGTCTGGCGGCATGCGCTGAAGCGCTAGCCGCTGGATTACTCTGCTCCGGCGGCTCAAGGGAAGGAGCCGCATCAGCAGTGGAGCGGGTCGGCGCCATGTAAAAATTTATTAGGCTGTACTCACCGCGTCAGCAGTGGAGCAGGTCGGCGCCGTGTAGTCCGGCACCACGCAGTGACTCAGAGGGGGTGCCGGCGCCGGGATGGTCGGTTCCGAGGCTGCTCTCGGAGCCGGCTCAGCACTCTGCGCCGGAGTGAAGGGAAGCGGCTGAGCTGGTGCTGTATGGGGAGCCAGCGTTTGGGAAACCTCCCGTGGCCGCTTAGGCTTTGGAGCCACTGAGGCAGGGGGATGTGGCTTTACATTGCCAGACGTCCCAGGTGTGTCTGCCTGGTTTTCCCTGCCATTAAAGGCAGCTGGTAGGGATCTCGCTGGGGACAGCCTTGCCTTCTTTTGGAGTCCCGTAGTGGGGGAGGAAGCCCGGCATTTGTGTGGCTGCTGATCAGAGTCAGGCTTGCTGTGGTTGCAGGGCTTTGTCAAAGAGGAGCATGCAAAGGCACCTCTCTCTATCTTTTCTAGCCCTGGAGGTGAGTCTTGTACAATGGGTACACTTCTGGGGGATGTGAGATTCCCCGAGGCAACAGATGCACTACGAATGGCCGTCAGAGGCTGGCATTGCCTCCTGGTAGGAGCCGTATTTTTTAAAGCCGGTCACAGACATTTTGCCAGCAGCCTGAGGCAGTAGTCTGTTTGTTTTTAAGTAGCAGAGAGAGAGCTAGTTATTCAAATATTGGTAACTTGGTGATAATGTCTCTGTTCTGTTGTCTTTGTTCCTTTTCTCTTTTTACTTTTTTTTTTTTTTAAGGTGAATGCAACTATGTACAACGTAGTTGACGGGAGAACAGCTGAGAGGCGGGAGGTAAGAGTGGTATGTGGTTTCTGTTCTTACTCCCGATAGTTCTGTCTTTCTCTTTTTTTTTTTTTTTTTTTTTAATAAGGAGAAAAAACAAGGGAAAAGGAGGAAATAGGATTGTATGTACAAGGAGGAACTAGAAGGAGTCTAGTTCAGTCAGTGAGGTAAGGAGCGCGGTTCCAAGCGTCTGCAGCCTGAGGCGGTGAAGAGGAACTGGCGGGGGGACGGACCACGCGAGACAGAAAAGAGCGCGAAAGCCGCGAGCCCGCGGCACATGCGCAGTCCTGACGAACACTGCTTATCACAAGCTTCCGTCTGCGGGGCCGGGGCAAGCCCAGCACCCCATAGTGGGGCACCCGCGGGGACATCCCCAAAGAAGAAGGTATAGCTATACAGATACAAAGTTAACAGTATTAAAAAAATCTTGCATCCTAGAGAATTCGTTTGTCTCTTCTTACTTCCATGTGATCAAGGGCTATAATACATGGCTTCCACTGTCAAGCCCTCTCCTGTAACGGAAGCATCTTTTTCTTATAGTCACACTAGGGTACTGTGTGTAGGTGTGAAAATCCATCACTTGCATGTGAGCAGCATGTCACTTTCTATTATAATAGCCTTACATAATTAGCTTACAGTCTTTGTAAATAAGTTCCTATCCACAAGCCACAGCAACTTCCTTTGCATTTGGTAGTCTAAGTGAGATCATCAAAGTTTGCTAGTCTGTTCATCTTGGGACCATACAAAATGTCCCATCAGGCATTGCTTTGCTCAGGGACTTCTGATGTCCTTTTGTGTCTTTTTTCTAACTACCATTCTGTGCTGTGCACTTCAGCATCTGCAGGGAGAAAGAATGGACCTCATACTTCTTTTGCATGCTGTGTAAACTGTCATGGGGATCTCACGCATGGCAGTGGAGATCATCTTGAAATTACAGACAGAAGAAGACTCAGAAGATCCTAACAGCATGCATGATATGGACAGTGGCAATGTCTAGCTGCATTTGGCACTTATAGAGCAGCTATACAAGGTAATATATGACATTTTGCTACCGTGTAGACAAGCCCTAAATTTTTTTTTTAAGTCTTCTTCCTCTCAAATTCCATATCAGGTTGATTGACTTTAAAAAAAAAAAAAAAAAAAAAAAAAAAAAGACAGTTATTTGAAGTGACTCAAGAGGTTGAGGTATTACAATAAATACCTGGGGAAACAGATTAGCAGGGTGATGGAACAGAGGTAAAAAAGCAGGTAAAGCAGACAGAATGTAACGCCTGATTTTAGAATGTATCACAACATAGGAACATCTGAATGCCATTCTGGGTCGGACCAATGGTCCAACTAACCCAATATCCTTTCTTCCAAAAGTGGCCAGCAACAACTGCTTCGGAGAGAGAATGGTCATAACAGTGAAATTATTGAGTGATCCATTCCCTGTCTCCAGTTACATCTTAGAGCAATCAGAGGTTTAGAAACACCCAAAGTATGGGGTTCCATTCCTGGCCTTTTTGGCTAATAGCATCAAATAGACCGAACTTCAATCAGCTTACCCTTGTTTTAACTCAATTGTACTTCTGGCTTTCAAAACATTGACTGAGGTTGTGTTGAGAAGCTCTTCCTTATGTTTAGTTTAAACTTGCTGTCTCTTACAATAGAACCACTACTACTGTAGTAGCCAGGAAGGGGTTAAAGCAGGCAGGAGGAAGCCTGTGTAGAGCCCTGACCAATCAGAAAGAAGCTTTTAAGAAGCCAACTTGAGGGTGGCTTGCTGAGGCAGCCCTGTATAAAAGGAGCTGCTCATCAGAGAGTGAACAATTAGGTCCTGACCAGGAAAGGTACAGGACCTGGTTGCAATAGAACCACCTTCATAAGAGCAGTGCTGGGCAGGCTCAGCGGGTCTAGAGAGGGAGACTCTAGCCTGTTACCTGCCAGGCTGCAGCTCTTGCTACAAGGGCCAGGAGGATGCAAAGGGTAACAGGGGACAGTAAGCAGAATAGGAGAGTGAAAGAGGGCAGGACAAAGCTGCTGCCAAAGGGTCCCTGGGTTGGGACCCAGAGTAGTGGGCAGGCCTGGGTAGCCCCCATGCACCACACCTTGCCACCAATGTGTCGCCGATACGGACTGTGGCTTGCCCCTGAGGTAAAGGACTATGCTTTAGGGCCTCAGTTGGCCAAAGTGGAGTGTGAAACCTTGAACTGCTACCACCTGCCTGGGAGGACGGTGTGGCCCATACAGACTGTGGCTTGCCCCGAAACAGAGGGGCTGGGCTTGGAGGCCACAGTGGCAGTAGAAACACAGGACTGCCAATAAACTCCCAGAAGGGGGTGTGAGATCACTGGAGTGGGCATTGCCAGAGGGCAGTGTCCTGAAGAGAATGCCCCATGATCGGGGAGTGACGCAGGTCCGGAACAGGAGCATGGAACATGGATAGGGGAGACATGAGCCCGAAGGAGGTGCCTTGCTGACGAAAGGACTAATTCCCCAGAGCTACCAGCAGGAGGAACTGAAGCAATGAGTCCCTTCCCGTGAAACCTACCGTAAAATCTCAAGCATAATGCGCACTTTTTTCCCCGGTTTTTTTAGCATCAAAGACGGGGTGCGCATTATCTATAGGAGGTTTTTTTTTTAAAGTTTTAAACTCACCCTCGGCAGGCACGAGCTGGGCGGGGGGGGGAGACCCCCCCGGCAGGCGCGACTCGGCGCACTGGCAGCTGGGCAGGGAACACTTCCTTGGAAGGCGCGAGCTCAGGCAGCAGATAGCTGGGTGGGGGACACTCCCCTGGCAGGCACGAGCTTGGCGAGCCGGCAGCTGGGCAGGGAATGCCCCCCCACAGGCGTGAGCTAAGCATGCGGGCAGCTGGGTGGGGGGCAGGTTTCCTTCCCGTTCCTTCCCTCCCGTTCTCCTGTATAATGGGTTCACATTATATATAGGAGTTTGGGTTTTTCATGATTTTAAGAGTCTAAACTCAGGGTGCACACTATACATAGGTGCGCATTGTACTCAAGATTTTACGGGGTAGTTTTGCGAGAGTAGCTCTTCACAGTCTGCTTTGGACCTTACTATCTTGAATCATTTTGTATCACCTGCAAATTTTGCCACTTCACTGTTTATTCCTTTATTCAGATCATTTATAAATACATTGAATAGCACTGATCCCAGTACAGACTCCACTGTGAAGACTGACCATGTATCATACCTTTCTTTCCTTTTAACTGTAAGGTTTGAGGCATTTTTCTGCAGACATATTAGGAGAACAGCAACCATGAGCCAAGGAGCAGAAAGTCACATCCCCACAGACTAACTAAATTACAGTATTAAAACAATGTAATTTCAGGCTGTTAAAATGATGATTCTGTCCTAAAGGTGACCACCACCACTAGATAAATAAACAGATCTTAACATGTTTAAAGAAAAATTTCTACATTTCTATCACTAAAGAAAAATTGTTTGATTACATTCAGTCTGGCAAGGAATCACCAACAGTGTGAGTGTGAAATCTCTAGTTCTTTATTGTTTTAACCTTTATGGTACCTACTTCTCTGTTGTTCATCTGTATGGTTTCTGTTTGTTACATAATTAATTTTGCAAAATTTAAATCAGCTAAGGTGGTGAGGTATGACTGGGTAAAGAAATGTTTTGCACTATGTTAGGATTGATCAAAGAATTATTTAATAATATTTTAGTAAAATGATTGGTTATGGTATAGCTAAACAAGACTCGAGTTGCTCTATATAAACTGAAGTCCAAAAGGAAGTTCTTTAGAACCAACTCCATGACTCAGCCCCAAGATCATAGCTGCCAGATCTCAACACTCTGCCAACTATATCATGCAGAAGCTGGAGTCTCCAGACAACATGTTCCTCACTGGACAGCAGGAAAAGTTCATCTGCCTTATTAGGAGTGATGAGCACTGTATGACTAGCATGTGTATTCTGTTTTGGTAACTGTTAATAAATAGAGTTTAAGGATATTACAGCCTCTCTCTGAGTTACAAACGAGTTACGGACCAAACACTTGGCCGTAACTCAATCCGTTCATAACTCGGACCCCACTGAGTTGCATGCAACAGCGTTGTTTGTAAGCGTAGGTCACGCTCGTAACTCGGGGACCGCCTTTATGACCGCTCCATGGGAGCTTTGGTCATAAGGGTGAACAGTCGTAATTCGACCGTTTGCAACCCGGGGAGTGGCTGTACTGCGTAAGGTCTTGCAAACCTACAGAAGAGTAGGCCCTAAGTCCATTTTAGATTAGTTGGTCCCAACCTTCCTTTATGAAATTTCCCAAAAGTTTGCCACTCAGAATAAATGCAAATCCCCACTCCTAAAACCATTATCTTATCCACATATTGACACCCCACGGGGATTTCTGTCTAACTGGCTCTCTGTGTGAACTAGAAGTATTTCATGGAATGTTATCGTGGACGTCCTGAACTTTAGTCTCTTAACAAGCAGCCTAAATTGGCCTGCTGAACCGCTCTCCTACCTTTTCCTACGTCACTGGTACCTACATGTACCAAGACCATTGGCTCCGCCCCCAGCACTGCACATAAGTCTATCGAGATGTCTTAAGAAGTCCACAACCTTGACACTTGAAAGGCAATTCACCATGCATTTCTCCCAAGTCATCACAAAACCAACTAACTACAGGCAGTCCCTGAGTTACGCGGATCCGACTTATGTCGGATCCGCAGTTACAAACAGGGCTTTTCTCGCCCCGGCGGACTGGGGCGGCGGGACACCTGGTCCCGCTGCGCGCCTCCTCCAGGGCGAGAAAAGCTGCTCCCCGTCTCCCTGGTCTGCTGGGGGAGTCAGCAGACCCAAGAGACAGGGAGCAAAGCAGCGGAGGTCCCGGGGCCGGACCCGCGGCCGCTTCCAAATCAGCTGGGGAGACGCTGAGCAAAAGCCGCGGAGGACCCGGCCAGACCCGCAGCGCTTCTAGCTGATCTGGAAGCAGCCGCGGGTCCGGCCCCGGGTCCTCCGCCGCTTTGCTCAGCATCTCCCTGGTCTGCAGACCAGGGAGACGCTGAGCAAAGCGGCGGAGGACCCCGGCCGGACCCGCGGCGCTTCCAGCTGATCTGGAAGCGCCGCGGGTCCAGCCCGGGTCCTGCGTGGCTTTGCTCAGCGTCTCCCTGGTCTGCAGACCAGGGAGACGCTGAGCAAAGCCGTGGAGGACCCGGGCCGGAACGCGGCGCTGATCTGGAAGCGCCGCGGTCCGGCCCGCGTCCTCCGCCGCTTCGCTCCGCGTCTCTCTGGTCTGCTGGGCGGGGGGGGGAACGCAGCTAGTGCCCCCCCCCCAGCAGACCAGGGAGACGTGGAGCAAAGCCCGGGGCCTCTGGTAGAGCCCTGATCAGTTTCAGCAGTGGCTGAATCAGGACGCCTAGGGCAGAGCAGCTGGGGTGCTGCTGGGTTGGTCCAGTAGCGCCGAGGAGCGGCTGCGCTACTGGACCAACCCAGCAGCACCCGAGCTGCTCTGCCCCAGGCGTCCCCAAATTAGCCGCTGCTGAAACTGACCAGCGGCTGACTACAGGAAGCCCAAGGCAGAGTTGCTCTGCCCCGGGCTTCCTGGAATCAGCTGCTGATCAGTTTCAGCAGCAGCTGACTTGGGGACATCTGGGGTTCTTAAGCTGAATCTGTATGTAAGTCAGAACTGGTGTCCAGATTCAGCCGCTGTTGAAACTGATCAGTTTCAGCAGCGGCTGAATCTGGACGCCAGTTCCGACTTACATACAGATTCAACTTAAGAACAAACCTACAGTCCCAATCTTGTACGTAACCCAGGGACTGCCTGTACCTGGTAATAACTGAATCCTCCACTGCTACGTATCACCTCCTAACAACTAGGGCTTATTCCCCCAGAGCAACATTCTTGGTGCGAGAGGATACTATGACAGAATCTGTAACGACAGTCCTAACTATGGGATTGTTTCCCTCTGCTCCAGCTTGATGTTCTCCGTCACTCAGATTTTCATCCTCTTAATCGGCACAGAGGCTGTCAGTCTGGCAGTGGGACTACTCTACATGTCCAGAAATCTCACCTATATACCTCTCTCAAGAGCCTATGCCTGATTCCTGAGGGCTATGAATTGCTTGCACCAATTGCAGACATATGCCACCTGCCCTCAAGGTAGGTTATCATACAGGCTGCATCCACTGCAAGAAAATGGATAGCCCCCTTCTGCTGCCAGACTTCCACCAGTGTTGTTATTTTACTCTTGCAGAATTTCATTTGTTTGCTCTTTGTGTGTATGTTTTTTTTCTGGAGGGATGGGGGGCAGTTATAGACCAGTTTTTCAAGATTTATTAGGCATGTCTCGCTGTCATGCTCCTTCTCTAAATTCCCTCAGGAAACTCCCATTTGCTGCTCCTGTTTACTAGCTGCTCTAGTCCATTGCAAGCTGGCTTTTTAAACCCCTGTTCTAAGTTAGCTCTGCCCCCTAGTCAAGGGATGCTAAATGGATTAGGGATGAAAGTATGACAGGCTAGAGCAAGCCTGGGCAAAACACCTTCAGCGGGCTGGATCCGGCCCACCAAGCCACCGGATGCAATAGGGAGCCTCGGGCAGACTCCCCTGCTTGTCCTAGTCCCCACATGCTGCTCAGAAAAGTGGCTGTTGGGCTGCTTGTGTTTCTCAGGTGTGAGGAGCTAGGAAAGGCTGCTCCTGCCCCCAGCACAATCCCACTGGCTGGGTTCTAGCCAATAGGAACTGCCTGTTTCAAGAACACGCAGCATGCAGAGCACCTCTCGCCCCTCCCTTCAGGCTCTGCACCCTGTGTGGGGGAGAGGCAGGCTCCTGCCTGAGAAACATGCTGGGCTGCAGGGCAGGAGTCTCACAGATAAGTCTCCCTGTCAGAGCCTGCCTCTGGCAACCCAGCTCCTCCCTCTCGACAGCCCCCACCACCCCACTCCTGCCCCCACCCCACATAAGCCAAACCCTCTGCCCACTTCCTAAGACCATACCCCTTCCCAGACCCTGCATCCCAATTCCCTTTCCTAGGTCACAACCCCCTCCTGTCCTAAGTCACTACCCAAATGCCTGCACCCCCTCCTGCATCCCAGTCCCCTGTCAAAGTCACAACCCAAACCCCTGCACCTCAGTCCTGTGTCTTAGGTCACAATCCAAACCCCTGCATCTCAATCCCTTACCCTAAGCACCCTTCTGCACCCAATGTCCATCCCAGATCCCACACCTCCTCAATTAATATGGAAGAGCGCAGCCCTCAACCACGTTCCAAAATTTTGGAGTGGCCCCCCCATCAAAAGTGATTGCCCACCCCTGGGCTAGAGTATTCTTAGGAAGTTCTCAGCCATGCCTAAGTGGTCACTAGCTCAGCCTAGAGCCACTCACATAGACCACACTATAAAAGGGTCACATAGTTGCTGCTCCTCCTTTACCTAGAAAATGTTAGGCAATTTGTCACATGAATTTCAAATCCATATTTTGTTGTGTGTTATATATAAAATATATGCATGCCATATAACATTTCAACATTTTAGATTTTTTGTGAACGAATAAGTTTAACATTCAGCTTCACTACTTTAAACGTAATCTTACCACATATATGTTTAAAGATTTTATATATTCAGTTTTAGGGTGGGAAAAAGTGAGGGAGAAACGGAAGGAAGTTGTCGCAATTTAGACAATGAGTTTATATATAAAATTGTCCTTTGTTGAAGAATGCAATTAACAATCATGGAATTCTTACACCATGCCACAATAACTCTAAGTTGACAGTATAAACAAAACTGCAGAAACAAAGTTAAAAACTCTTTGTAGTCCTGTGTCAAGTAATTCATGGACATTTTTCAGACATTTAAAATAGTTTTGTGAATTATTTTCATCTTTCATACATCTACATTATTTAAATTACAGAAGGGATAACCCTGTGACTTGGCAGCAGCACAGGGGACAATCAGTTCATGAGCAGTTTCATGTCTCCAACTCCCACAAAGAAGCTAGAGAGCTAAAAGCATGCATGTATTTGGATATAGGAAAGTGATACATTTGAGCACATAGTAAAGATTATGATTAGAGCCCTGTGCAAATACAAAATTTGTATCTGCATCTGCAAAGATGAGCCATGGATATCTGCATTCACATCCAGGATGCAGATACCTGCAGAAATAAAGCAGATAGCTGCACATTTGCAGGGCTTTAATTATGACTATTCTTGAGGGCCAATGCACAGAGAAAGAGGCAGCAAGGGGGAAGGAAATGAAGGGGGTGCTTCAAATTGGCAGTGCCACATGAAATCCAAGGTCTGCCGCTTTGAAATGCCATGGGGAACCACAGGTCAGCTAGGGACTCCCCCCGCTGACCCCAGGCTCTGTGCGGTACTGCCACTTTGAAATGCCGTGTAGAACCTGATGCCAGGCTCCCTCGCTGACCCCAGACTCCCTAAAGCACTGCTGCTTTGAAACGTTGTGAGGAGCACGTAGCCAGCAGGGGATTCCTTGAGTCCCCAGCTGGCCCCGTGCTCCACGCAGTGCTTTCGCCTTTGAAGTGTAGCAACAGCCCTGGGACTGTTGCTACACTTCAAAGGCGGAGGCACCCTTATTGACTAATTGATTAGCCAATTAATTAAAATTTTACATCTCTCTGGAACACAGACCAAAAAGTTTGAGAACCACTGGCATAGAGGAATACTAGTATCAACATCCTATCTAGAAGATTAATGCCTTATTTACAGCTCTGAGCAAGTCAAGGTGCTTTAAAACAAAACCCTTTCAAACCTGAGATGATTTTTAAACCTTCTTCAGGAAATACTACCTATCTCTAGAATACTCAGTAATTTCTCAGATTTTTGTAACTCCACATTTAGAGACTTGAGAAATAAATAATCTAAATACATACTTTAAAGTGTCCTATATACATACATGCATATCTTAACTAGAATTCAGTGGATGCCAAGGGAGACTTCTTTAGATTACACTCATAGCTTTGTAATTAAGATATTTTTCATGAGTGCCATACCTAACAGTGATTTTTTTTGTAAATCTAAGTAAATTGTTTTTGAGATTTACTAGCATAAAGAGAGAATAGAGTCTCATACTAAAAATCTTCTTGATGCCTTTTTTCCTGGACAAATAAAAAGTGAACTCTGAACATTCAAATCTAGCATGTCAATAGCCTCTTGTGAGCTGGGCATGCTTTGCCAAGTGGAATTCTTAAAATCCAGTTTTGGGAAATTAAATTCCAGAAACTGTTAAGCTAATGTGTCATTGAAAAAAATCATTAAATACCAAAATTACAATTCTTGCAAGGACATGAACTGAACTATGCTGCTTTCTCATAGCACTTTCTAGTATAGTTCTTCTTCACCAAGTTGCTCAGTATGGTTACATTTTATGTTATTACATGGGTAGCACAGAAAGACCCAACATATGCAATAGACTTAAAGATCCTACCAAAACTTTAAGTTTTGCATTACCTGATTTGTTGCAATTAACCACAATCTTAACAATGAATTATTACAAATGTAGTAATAGCTATTTATGTATCAATTTAAAGCATTATGCAATCACATTCTCTATAGTTACTGAATAAACTTGCTTCTTTATATTAGCTCATGATTACCACATTGATAACTAAATTAAGCTGCAAGTTTTTACTTGAACTCCATTTCCCACAGCTATGAATTAATGTTACAATACTGAATAAAAATAAGAAATTCAAGCTAAAGAAAAACACTTTTTTGTTTTTGCTGCCTTTCTGTAGGTTCCTATACCGCCATGGATAATCAGTAGATGATACTAAGGTGGGAGGGATTGCAAGGGCTTTGGAGGACAGGGTCAAAATTCAAAATGATCTGGACAAACTGGAGAAATGGTCTGAGGTAAACAGGATGAAGTTTAATAAGGACAAATGCAAAGTACTCCACTTACGAAAGAACAATCCGTTTCACACATACAGAATGGGAAGTGACAAGGACTACTGCTGGAAGAGATTTAGGGGTCATAGCGGACAACAAGTTAAACATGAGTCAATAGCGTGACACTGTTGCAAAAAAAAGGAAACATGATTCTGGGCTGCATTAACATGAGTGTAGTGAGCAAGACATGAGAAGTTATTCTTCTGGACTCTGCACTGATTAGGCCTCAATTGGAGTATTGTGTTCAGTTCTGGGCACCACATTTCAAGAAAGATGTGGAGAAATTGGAGAAGATCCAGAAAAGAGCAACAAAAATGATTAAAGTTCCAGAAAACATGACTTATGAGGGAAGACTGAAAGAATTGGGCTTGTTTAGTTTAAAAAAAGAAGATTCGAGGGTATGTCTACACTGCACGCTTATTTCAAAGTAAGCTACTCCGGAATAGTTATTCCAAAATAGCTTATTTCAAAATAGCACATCTACACTACAGGGAAGCCTCAAAATTAGTCCGAGGCAGCACATTTACATTAAGGAAGCCTATCTCGATTTAGAGCCCCAGGAGGCACTGGGGAAGAAAAACTTAGAATGGCATTAGTGATGGGGATATTTTGAAATGGCAGCAGTGGAGCATCTACTCACACCTTATTTCAAGATAGCTATTTTGGAACAGGCATTATTCCTTGTAGAATGAGGTTTACAGATTTCAGAATAAGCCATCTGTTATTTTGAAATTATTTCAAAATTACAGAATGGCTGTGTAGACACTCGCACTGTTATTTCAAAATAACGCTAGTTATCTCAAAATAACGGTGCAGTGTAGACGCACCCTGGGAGGGGACATGATAGAGGTTTTCAAGTATCTAAAAGGGTATTAACAAGGAGGAGGGAGAAAAATTGTTCTCCTTGGCCTCTAAGAATAACAAAGAAGCAATGGGCTTAAACTGCAGCAAAGGAGGTTTAGTTTAGGCATTAGGAAAAACTTCCTAACCGTCACGATGGTTAAACTCTGGAATAAGTCGCCTGGGGAGATTGTGGAGTCTCCATCACTGGAGATATTTAAGAGCAGGTTAGACAGACAACTGTCAGGGATGAACTAGACCATAAGTTCCCAAACTGGGGGGGCGCACCCCCCTGGAGGGACGTGAAAAAATTCCAGAGGGGGCACGAGGCGACCCACCCTCTGCTCCCCAAGAAAGAGCCCAGTCCGTGAGCTGGCTGGGGTGGGAGGGAGGAGGGAGTGTCCCGGGAAAACTTCAAAATGACCACCTTAAAAGGGCAATGCCTGCTCTGCTCTTAAAAGAGCAATCTTTTTTTTTTTTTTTCTCAACAAGTTTTGCTGCTTTTTTTTGGCCAGGGGCAAGGGACCAAAAAGTTTGGGAACCACTAATCTAGGCAGTGCTTGGTCCTGTTATGAGGGAAGGGAACTGGACTCAATGACCTCTAGAAAGTCCCTTCCAGTTCTAGGACTTCCAGGGCTTAGAATCATGGACTGTAATGCTCTGCTATTTACAATTAAATCTTATTAATCAATTATTTACAGGGCATCCCCTCTATAAGTTGCCCCAGTATACATCCCAATTTCTGACCCTTTTCCCAGGTCTCCATGTTTTTGGACTTACCTATGGGGTTTGGTCACCTGCCCCTTTTAAACCTAATTTAAAGCCCTCTTCTTAGTAATAACTAAAAACTAGAATAGTGATAGAAATGTAGCCGTGTTAGTCTGAAGTAGCTGAAGCAGAATGCAGGACAATGTAGCACTTTAAAGACTAACAAGGTGGTTTATTAGATGATGAGCTTTCGTGGGCCAGACCCACTTCCTCAGATTTTCTTCCACTATTTGATCTGAGGAAGTGGGTCTGGCCCACGAAAGCTCATCATCTAATAAACCACCTTGTTAGTCTTTAAAGTGCTACATTGTCCTGCATTCTGCTTCAACTAAAAACTAGACATTCCAACTGAAGAGCTAGAATCTCTCCTGCCCCACTTCTCTTCCCCCTGCAGCCCTGCCCTGTCCTGACCCTTCCACTGAAGCACTGCTGTTTCCCTGCCTTTTCCCTGATGTCCTGCCCTATCACCACTTGCTGCTTTTCCCGGCCCAGGCCAGAAGGAATTCACTTGCAAAGCCAGGACTGAGAGCTGCAGCAGCCCGATGCAGATAGGAGGCAGCCTGGGCTCAGTAGGGGCTGGCCAGGGTGATGGCACCTTCCCTGCCCACCCTGACTGGACTTTGGGTGTCCAGTCAGTAGCTCTGACCAGACACTGTAAGGTCCCCTTTTCAACCAGACTTTCAAGTCAAAGACCAGGCACCCGGCCACTCCATTAGAAAGAGCTTTGTGGTAACTTAAAATCATGGGCAATTAGGCAGTGCCTCTTGCTCTACTCATCTGAAGAAGTGGGCTGTGCTCACAAAAGCACATGATACTGTTTGGGGTTTGTTTTGTTTTAGTCTCTAAGGTGCTACAGGGCCACTCTTTAAGTGTTTTTGACCTGCTAAGGAATTCACAGTGTAGGCAGGGGATGGTGCAGCCTAGAAATAACCTGGGAGGGAGGGAGGGAGGAACAACACCTTTGTCTCCACCCAAGAGAGATTACAGGTGGTGAGCCGGAAGCCTGTAAGAGGATGCCCTCGCTGAATCATGAACGGGAATACAGATGCAATTACCCTGAACTGGGACACCCATTACTGAAGATTTTTAAAAACAGGTTAGACAAACACATATTATGGACAATCTAGAAATAGTTAATCTTGCCTCAGAACAGAATGGACAAAAATCATTAGGTCCCCTTCCATTCCTACATATCTTTGATTCTCAAGAAAGAATACTGTGTTTTATTAAACGGTTAAAAAAACCCTTCAGGAGTTTCTATAAATTCATTTCGTGTAAGTTCTCTCTCCTTAGTTCATTATCTTTCCAAACAACACAATTTCCTCAATCCACAATGCAAGTTCTTAAAGAGCTATGTCTTAAGGGAGATTTTTCCTTCCTTTGACATCTACATACACTTCCGTTAATCACATTCTGTTGTTTTGGGACAACTATTAATTATAAAAAGGCTTTTTAAGATCATTTTTCTTTCATAAATTAAAATTCTAACTGAAGGAATGTGAAACCTTGACCAAGTCACTAATTAAGCTTCATGAACAACAACATGTTTCAAGTACACATTTAAAGAATAAAAATATTTTAATTAAAAGCCATATCCAAATGATTTTTATCTTGTGGATTTTCCTTCCACTCAGGTGCACAGTGCTTCAAAAATCAACTACAGAGCAGCTTGGTCCCTCTGGACAGCGGAGTTCCTGAACTTACCATTTTTATAGTGAACAGGCATTCAGTCGGGGTCACAAGAAGGATACACACAAGTAACAGGAAACTTGTCTCCAACTGCTTTGAACAGAAAATATGTTTTCATATAATGGTATTTCTGGGAATGATTGTAGATACAGAATAGGAAGGAATCTTGATTTACCTTTTGTTTTGGCATGTCCAATGCATTTCTTCTGTGAAGTCATTTGTCATTTTTCCTGGTTCTGTGTTAGAAATATTTATAATAGGTCCAAATCAGTTTCTAATTGTTCTCTATACAGGCAGTCCCCGGGTTACGTACAAGATAGGGACTGTAGGTTTGTTATTAAGTTGAATCTGTATGTAAGTCGGAACTGGCGTCCAGATTCAGCCGCTGCTGAAACTGACCGCCGGTTCCGACTTACATACAGAATCAACTTAAGAACCCCAACCGTCCCCAAGTCAGCTGCTGCTGAAACTGATCAGCAGCTGATTCCAGGAAGCCCGGGGCAGAGCAACTCTGCCTCGGGCTTCCTGTAGTCAGTGCTGGTCAGTTTCAGCAGCAGCTGACTTGGGGACACCTGGGGCAGAGCAGCTGGGGTGCTGCCGGGTTGGTCCAGTAGCGCCCAGAGCGGTGCTGCGGGACCAACCGGCAGCGCCCCAGCTGCTCTGCCACAGGCATCCGGAGAAAAGCCTAGTCTGCTGGGGGGCGGGGGTGTACTAGCTGCGCCCCCCCCACCCCAGCAGACCAGGAAGCCGCGGGCGGCGGACCGAGACGCACCGTGGTCCCGCCGCCTGGATCCTCCGTGGCTTTGCTCCCAGTCTCCCTGGAGACCAGCAGACCAGGGAGACGGGGAGCAAAGCCTCTGAGGACGCCAGCAGCGGGACAGCCACGGAGCGTCTGGGCTGTCCCGCTGCCGGCTTCCCCCCGAGGCTTAGCAAAGCCGCGGAGGGGCTCGGGCACGTCCCCTCCACGTCTTTGCTCCACGTCTTCCTGGTCTGCATACCAGGGAGACGCGGAAAAAGCCCCGGAGTACACGGGCGGCAGGACCGCGAGGTCCCGCAGTCCGTGTCCTCCGGGGCGAGCCCCGTTCGTAACTGCGGATCCGACATCAGTCGGATCCGCGTAAGTCGGGGACTGCCTGTATTAGTTTTTGCAGAGTACATAAGCATCAGTTCTAACCAAGGGCAGAAACTTCCTAGATCACTGTATTTTTTTTACCTGTAGTCTATAAAAGGACTAGTTCAGCAACAGGCTGTATCATGTAATAAGTCCAAAATTTCCAGTGCAGGTATCTTTCTCAACAACTAAGAAGCCTGTTTTCAAAGAAAATGAGAACATTCAACTCTCAATGAATTTAAATTTAGGTCTGAACTTCTCTATACTAACAGAAGGACCCTGATACCAAATAACTACGAGAGCAGGATCAGTCACAAAACGAAAGTCTCATTTGTATGTGTAAACGAAAGCCTCACCTGCAGAATGGGTGAGATTTTTTAAAAGTTCTCAACTTTTACTTCTATCGAAGTACATGTCTGTTCAACTCTGAAACCACTGTGGCTAATTTGAGTTTTTCAAAGAAAATTACATATAAAAAAAAATACAGCTACTTCCTACAAAAAGTATTCTAAGTCTTCCCTGATTACAGGTGGACTGAAAACTGTGTCTGGGGCAGGGTCTGAGCTCCCAGACCCGGCAAAAGCCAGAACTGAGCCAGGCTGCTGGCCAGCCTGCTAAAAAATTTACTAGTGGGAGCAGGAGGGGAAAATGCATGTAGCTTTTGCTTACTGGTTAATTGGTTAATCAACTATACTTTTACATCCCTACCTTAGAACTTATTGGGCACAGTAGCTGGGTCCAGAGTCAGTTATTGCACTACAGATTACTGTATATTTACACCCCAACTTGCGTGCATTAATTCTTCATTTAGACAAGCCCCAAATCAGGGATGGGGAATCTCTAGTGCAGCTGTGGCCAACTCGCAGTTTGCGAGCCACATGCAGCTCTTGGTCCCCAAAAGTACAGCTCACGAAGCCGCTCCTGTGCGTACCTGCCCTCTCCAACCCCTGCTGGCTCCTCCCAGCCCCCGGCTTCCCTGTGCTTACTGGGTCGGAGCTGAGGAGTTTTAAAAATGGTGCCCAAGATGGCAGCCATCTTAAAGGGGCAGCCTCCTTTTTTAAAAACATTTTTTTTAATATTTTTGTTTTTGCTGAACAATTCTGTTCGCGGGGGGGGGGGGGGGGTTTGCACTTAACAATTCTGGTGCGGCTCTTCGTATTTTTTCCGCCACTGTTTTGCTCTCTGTTAAATGGGTTGGCCACTCCTGCTCTAGTGTGCTGGTCACATGATTCATCAAGGTTAGCCACTGGCAGGGGTTGCCAAATGTTTTGTTTACTTGACTGCTCGCAGATGTTAGTGGCTGTGGCTCACCAGACCTAGCCAACGAGTGCTACAGGAAGCAGCACAGACCACACACTGCTTCCCACAGGTCCTACTGGCCAGGAAACCATAGCCACTAAAGGAACTAGCAGGCCCAATGCCTGTGGATGCTCAGATAAATAAACCATCTCACAGCCAGCCAGCAACTAACCCTAACAAACCATGTCCAGCCCAGAAGTTCCCTCCCTTTCATGGAGCTCCTGAGGTTACAAAGGAAGGTGGTGGCAGAAGAGAGACCAGAACCTGCATCACCTGAGTCCTAGACTAGTACCCTAAGCACATCATCATCCTTCCTCACTTGACAAAGACATGTAACTAAATCCCTCTTATATTGCAGATTTTAACATCAACTGAGGAAAAAAATTATTATAGCACCAAGGTCACAATGCTAGAGTTAAGAATAGAGATGTTAAAAAGCAGGTAATCGGATAACCAGGGCTCGACAATCTTTGTAATCCGCTCGCCCGTGGTGAGTAGATTACAACCCGGAAGAGCTGGGTTCCGGCAATCTACAATCTGCGCATGCGCAGAATGCTGGACAGTGCAGCTGGCGAGCGGGGCTCGCCGCGGCTTGGCGAACCCTGCAGATAACTATATAATTGTTGACATCCCTCCACAGCATGGGGAGACAACCAAGTTCCCCAGGAGCCAGCTTTTAAGTCAGCTCCTGGCATGCACCATCAGAGGCTGTATCAGAGGCAGCAGTCTAGGACAGCAGCCAGCTCCCTGGGAGCAGGGTGAGAACCTGAGTTTAACCATTCACTATAACCAATAAGCCCAGGTTTATCCGTAAACTGTGTACACAGTTATCCTATTACATCCCTAGTTGAAGAATGAGACAGTCATTCTGTTCTCAGTTTATTATTTTTAGTCCCTTATGAAATTTTTTAAAAGATATCTCTTTGGTTGAAATAAGATATTTGGCTTAAATATCAATGAATGCCCTCCATATTAGGGAGAGGCCATAGTTGCTCAATAGTTAAGACAGAAGCTAACTTTCCAATATAACACTGATTTTTTTACACCCACACCCAAACTGAAAACAGTGCTTCTGAAATTTCACATCACATCTTACCACGAGCTCTTACATAATAGCAAAGACACGTGATATTGATTTTTACATCAAATTAAGACTCAACGTTATGTTAGTACTTGAATTATGCTATCTACAATGAAGTAAAATTCTCTCTTAGGGACTTCAAGAACCATAGCCTTCCCTGATTTTTTTATGGATTTTTCACATATCTCATTGGTGTTACTATTCTCTAGTATAGTTAATGAAAAAGCAGCTTTGCAAAGTTAAGAGAGTTTTGTTACGCCAAGATTCAACTGGCATTGTTTATTCTTTATAAAAATCTTCAATATTTGTGGAGTCCAAGTCAAATTAACTTTCCTTGGCATGTATTAGTGAAAATAAAAAACCACTGACTAATGTGGAATTTTGTGTTTTCATTCTACAAAGCACTTTGAAAAAATGCTTACTTACCTTGTAACTGTTGTTCTTCAAGATGTGTTGCTCATGTCCATTCGAATTAGGTGTGCGCTCTCCACATGCATGGATTCCAGAGCCTTTTTTCCCCCAACGGTATCCGTCAGGCCAGCAGAGAGCCCCCTAGAGTGGCACTGGCATATCGGTGCATACCTGGCTCTCCCCTCCCTCAGTTCCTTCTTGCCGGAAAACTCTGATAAAGGAGAGGTGGGCGGGGGGAGGAGGAGGAGGGAGAAGAGTCGAATTGACATGAGCAACACATCTCAAAGAACAACAGTGACAAGGTAAGTAACCATTTTTGAGGCAGGCGTTCTTTAAACTTGTCCACAGCCAAACAGGTGTTGTATGTATAGCTGCTTATCATTGCCTGCTGGTTGGCAACGTGCAGCTGAAGGCCTCCCATAGCGTACGCCTTCCTACCCAGAAGGTCCAGTTTTCTCAGGTCCCTGCTCTTTGGGGTAGGCCCCAGTTGACCCTGCCTCTCCTTCTGCCTGGCTGCTTGCACTACTAGAGAACCCGGGACCGGGTGGGAGCACAAATGATCATGCTCCGTCTGGGGGACAAAATAATGCCTCTCAACCTCTTCCTGAGTAGGCAGGATTGATGCTTGTATCTGTCACAAATTATTAGCAATTTTAGGCACCATCTTATTAAGTGGCAACTCCAGCCTCGGTGGTGCATCTACAGACAAAATGTCCACCATGGGATCGGAGTCCTCGTTGACAAGCTCCGCTTGCACTCCCAAATTGGCTGCTAATCTAAGCAGCAAGTCCTGGTGGGCCCTCGCATCCATAGAGGGCATGGACGGAGCAGGGTCAGCCAGTGCCTCATCAGCGAAGGACAGTGAGGACTCCCTTATTTCGGGGTGATCCTGGGGTGGCATTGCCACCTGTGAGATCGATAGGGACTGAGCACAATCTTGAGCTCCCAATCCATCTCCCTCTCCCTGATGACGTGGCATGTCCCTCTGTGGTCTGCCTCTATACTCCGAGGTGGGGACCCTGCATAAGGGGGGGTCACAGAAAGTATATCCCTGGAATGTGACAATCCAGGCCCTGGGGTGACATCATTGGGCCTTGCATCTGATGGTAGGCCCAGGGGGTCCAGAAGGGCCACTGTGGCTGCAATGGAGGCAGCCGTGTCTGCTGAGCCTGGTACCACCGATGGTGGGGCCGGTGCCACAGGGAGGACCTGTGTGAAGAAGCACCCGACCATACCAATTCCACGTTGGACTCTGACGAATAGTCCAATGCCAACCATGGTGGCACCAATGAAGGTGCTTTTGAAAGGTGCCAGGGTCAGTGCCGCACAATAGACTCAGGTTTATGTTGATGAACCGGAGCCGGGGGTCCCATCGGTATCACAAGATGGAGCAGCTTGCGCTTGCTGGGCCAGTGCACCATGATACAGTGCCACTGAGGCCACCAGTCTGATCTTTCCCTCTCTCAGTGCCAGCAGTCCCAGTGCTGAAGAGGTCGACCCTTCCACAGACGCTACCGTCACTGATGCTACCATCGGTGCTGACAAGGATCCCGGTGTCACCAAGGCCATTGGTGCCCAGGCCAAATGGCTTATTTGCAACAAGTGTCTGGCCTGCTGCGGCATCGGGTCCAGTGCCGGGGAAGAGACCGGCGAAGTAGTGAGCTCTAGAAGATCCCTCGCAGCGTCAAAGGTCTCAGGGGTTGATGGCCTGACTTCTTTGAAAGACCTTTCTGGAGCCGGACTTCTTGACTCCACCGAGCTCAATCGATGCCTAGAGGGACTGGGAACGTCTAGGTGACGATGGGGCAAGCCCTCCAACAAGGTTAGGTCTTGGTGCCAGCCTCCGTGCCCCTGCTTCAGAGGGAATCTTCCTCTGTGCTGCTTCCTCTTCTTTGGCACCAGATATTGAGATCGGTGCCTCAGTCTTCTGCGGTGCCGAGGTGCATGACAGTGCCATGGAAGACTTGCACACCGACGCCAGTGCACTCCGCACTGCGGGTGCCTGTTCCAATGCAGGCTGCAGCACAGACTCTGAGGAGCAGCTTTAGGTGGGAATCACGTTTCCTCTTAGTGCAGCACTTAAAACTTCTGCAGATTTTCCAAGAGTCTGCAAGATGCTTAGCACAAGTTGCTCAAGGTTTGAAACCTTGCAGACCTGGAACCCTCCCTCCCAGGCATATATGCCTTAATCTTTTGAAGCTGCAATGTCTATTGCCAAACTGGCTGCAAAGCATGAAAACTGACTAGGAAGAGATCTGAAGCAAATAAGATGCCATGTTCTGCATGATATATTTTTTCCCCAAGCCCTCACAGTATCATCAGGTTACTCTGGTTTTGCATCACTGTTAAAATCATCTAAAAATCATAAAGTATAGAAATATAACAAAGAAAACAGGTGAAAACTAGAGGAACAAAAGTTGTGACAAATGAAGTAGGCTATATCCCTGACAATGCCTTTTTTTTTCCTCCTCAGTTCAGTACTCTCCAGTACGTGTACAACCCAAGTTTAAATCTTTCTAGTGATAGTGATGATGCTGTCAGATTTGCCCTGACACTGTTTTGCCCTTCCTCATATCATAACTGCAAATTCACATGGACACTTTTTGCTTACTAAAAGAGAGCACTGTTGTAGAGTTATAGTGACATTGTCATAAGGAATTTGTAAGAAAGTTAACTATTCACTTCAGGGTATATAACAGTCTAACAAAAGAAAATTATCAAAACTAGCAACTGTACATACTCACTGGCTAGTTTCTAAACTTAAGTACTCCCGAACCTTTTCAATCCAGCAACCTTGGGAAACAGAGTATGCCAGATTAAGGAATTTTTGCAGACCATGGAAGGAAATGGGGTGGGATCTGGGAGGTAATGAGGGTCTGTTAGGAGGATGGGGCATTTACCTAGCATCCCGCTCCCAGGGACAAACAAGGTCCTGTGCCCCCAGTCGCTCCCAGGCACCATCCGCACCGCTATGGGAGTTTTGGGAGAGAAGCCTCCAGAGAAGCGCTTTGCTGCATTGCCATTCCCCCAGGTGTGGGGACAGAGGGGGCAGGTGGCAGCATACAGAGCCACTTCCTCCTCCCCCTGCCAGGGTTGAACCATGAGTGTTCCCAGATCAGGGATACCTGGAGTATGGAGGTTCAGGTAGAATTCCAACTTTAAAAATTACAGCAAAAAGATTTGACCTCTTAAATCTCTGCAAAATATTGTTTTAGGATGTGTGTGGCAAGTTTTAAGAGGGAAAAAACTTAAATCTTTTCATAAGAAATCTTTTTAAGCAACTACACATAGGAAAACACTTGTTAAAATAATTTATATCTATACTGACAATATCAGGCCAGGTTTCAACTTCATGTGCCTTAAAAGAGCAAATAAAGTGAAAATCCAAAGTAGTCATTGTTTTGCAATAGAAAAGCCAACTGTCTGTTACTTATAACTTCAGTACAAAGCTGTATCACTGCTACTAGCTACTAACCTGCTGTGTAACCTTGGTCAAGCCACTTCACTTCTGTTTCCCCTCTCATTTTTTTTGCTATATTTCTATTGAGGATGTAAGCTCTTTAGGATAAGGGCTAACTGCACATTTGTACAGTGCCTAACACAACTGGGATCCCTGATCTTGACTGGAGCGACTAGGCACTGGCATACTAATCATAACAACAGCCACACACAAAGGGGCAAGATTCTTTAGATCCCATGTGGACCTCCACCATCCTGCACACTGAGCAGGTCTCCAGGATACATTTATATCAGCCTAAACACTGTTTTGATCTATACTAGCTTTCAGGGGCCTGTTAACTACCAAATTGCAAGAGCACTAGACGCCCAGGAACAATAAATTGTGGCCAATGGAAGCTGTGGGCAGCCGTACCAGTGGATACAAGGTAAACAATCTCTCTGGTGGCCTGCCAATGGCTTATCCTGATGAACTGTGTGCGGTCCGTGGTCATAGGTTGCCCACCACTGCCTTGTACTGAAAGTCAGAATGGGGGGGGGGAACTTCTTTATCAGTCACTACAGGGTCTCCTTGAACCTTCTTAGGAAGCATCTGTTACTGGCCTATATTGAAACCTTATTTCTGATGGTACAGACAATAGTCTGCAAAGCAAGATAACATCTATGTTCCAGATTTTATACTTTTTTTTTCAAAAGCAGTAATGCTGTCATTATTCAGTTTGCATCATAGTTATACTAGAAGATTTACCTGGCATTGCTTGGGTCCTTAATTCAATTTTTTTTTGTTTTTCATTTGAATCATTGCTCTGGGGCTGGGGAAGAGGAGTTCAAGTATGCAGGCTTCCTCGAGGAGAGAGGACTACCCCAGCTCTCTCTCACCACAGCACAGCTGAGAGAAGGGTGTATGTCTCCTGGCTGGGGCAGGTCCAGATTCATCTGCGCCCTGTGCTCCCCAGCCAGAAGGAATGAAGCAAACTATGCTCCTTCTCTTTGCTTACCAATGAAGGGGAACAGCCAGCAGTGTTCCTGTATGAATGGGGTGGGGCGCTTCAGCCTCCTCCATCCACCCCAAAGGGCACTGGGAGGGGGAAGAGGCTCAGGGTTGGGGCAGTCTCAGAGATGGAGGTGCAATCCCAGCCAACCCTTCTTTCACCTGGTGATTGTCTCTTTTCTGCATGGTTTTATGCGTTGTCATACATACCTGGGGGGGAGGGGAGGAGACACACACAACCAAACCATTATCTTGCTTTAAGCTATGGTAAGAGGAAGCTGCATACCAAATTTGGTGGTCCTAGCTCTTACTGTTTAGGAGGAGTTCTTGAACAAACAAATGGACAGACAGACAGACATGCTTGCTCACTCTCTCCAATATATAGCCGATTAACAGTTTAAGCACCCTCGACCCTAAATTAACAATTTCTATCTAAGAATGTTTTACTTTTATTAAAGAAAAACAAAGGATCCATGAAAATATAAACTAGATTAATACAGGAAGCTATTTGGGCTAGCAACAATATGGTTTTCTAGAGCACAACACTCTTAAATGTTCTCATGATAAACTTTTTGCTAGCGGCGCATAATTGTCTCTAAAGCAAGACTTTTTGCCTTCCTGCCTGCAACTCCCCTAAATGCACAAGAACAGAGCTACTCTCCTGCACACTTCCTATAAAGCACATTATCAGAACTGTTCTCCTGAAGACCCTTCGGGCATTTGTAGCAACCAGCCTCTCCTCCTCCACAAAGCTCAGATTGTAAAGCACGATTGTGTGGCAAAGCATTAATTCTTTGACAAATTCTACGGCTGTGGAATGAAGGAATACATACCTAACTTTTAATGCTTTCTTCAGCATTTCTGGTGTCTTGGTAAATTAAATGCATGTTAATTTCTGTACTCTCAACAATTTTAAAAATATAATGCACAAAGTCTTATTAAATTCTTGTAACGCTGACAAGTCTTTTTTTAATATGGGCTTTAAAATTCATAACAATATTAACATGGCAAGAAGATGGAAATAGTCTAAATATTAATGAATTAATAAAACAATACTTAGATCATTTTCAAATATAAGACAGCCTTCTGAAGTCACCTCAGTTTTCCAAGCCATTCTATATAGCATAAAATTCATATAGACTTGAGTAGCGATATAAATCTTGTATTAATGAAGTGGCACAAACTCTTCTAGCATTCAACAGTAAAGCTTTTGGCTTGTATAGAAGTGAAGTTTTAAAGGCTGGAAAGGATCATTTTTAGGAATGCAATTATGGTATGAAAATGGACCACTAAAAAGGAAGCAGAAATTTTCACCAACTATTCTGTACAGGCAGTCCCCGGGTTACATGGATCCGACTTACATCGGATCCCTACTTACAAACGGGGTGAGGCAACCCCGCACTAGCTGCTTTTCCCCAGCAGACCAGGGAGACGCGAAGCTAGCGCCCCACCCAGCAGATCAGGGAGACGCGGAGCGGCTTTTCTCACCAGACACCTCAGCTTGAGAATAAAGGACTGAGGGAAGTGAGGTGTGGGAGAATAAAACTGAGCTCTGGGGAAATGTTTGGCTAGAGTTTCCCCTACAATATGTACCAGTTCCGACTTACATACAAATTCAACTTAAGAACAAACCTACAGTCCCTATCTTGTACATAACCCGGGGACTGCCTGTATATAGAAACTTGTGTGTGTGTATTAAACCTGACTAGAATATCTGCCCTTTACATCACAAGGAAACAATGAACAGAATGTTAACAAGTACATGGGCGGCAAAGATGTTTTTCATTCAGAAAGTAAGTAAAGCAAAGCATCTTCAATAAATTCTTCAGAAAACTGCTAAGACAAATCACCAGACATGTACCTTGACATAGGTTTGAGGCATGGCTAGCTACAAAAAATATTAGTTTCCTTCCTAACAATCTTTTAGTGTTGTGTATATTAATTATTCCTGAAACCAGGAAGAAATGACTACTGACCTCTTAAAGTCATAGTCCCATCATGTAATAGAAAACAAAAACATTTAAATAACTAAAATGCAGAAATATATTTAGTTACATATTTTAAATAATCCAGTATTTATAGTAACACACAAGCAGGACAATAATAATAAATACATCAGATTAGCACTTTGAGACCCAGTTACTATGGTGAGGGGCATATTAAGTGTCATTAATTAAGAGTTTCAGAGGGGTAGCTGAGTTAGTCTGTAACAGGAAACACTTAAACAACAAATAGACTAGTAGCACCTTAAAAACTAACAAAACATGTAGATGGTATCATGAGCTTTTGTGGGCACAACCCACTTCTTCAGGGTCATCTGAAGTGGGCTGTGCCCACAAAAGCCCATGATACCATCTACGTGTTTTTGTTGTACCAAATAAAAGCAAGCAGGATCTTATGAGGGGGACAAGGCAAAAAGCCACATTTATTGTAAAGATAATAATAAAAAAAATAAAGAAAAGATGGAAGCAAACAACGTTGTTTAACTACTTATTCCTATCACTACTTAACCCTTATACACTTATATATATATATATATATATATATATAAAACCATTCATTCATACATCCATTCATTCAAGTTCTGTGTATAGTTACCAGCCTGGAAGTTGCTTGTGACAGAATACTGGCCAGGTACTCTGTACACAAGTGATGGTAGTGGGGAGCGAAGTCCTGATCAGATGCGCATCTGACGCTCCTGGTAGGCTGGCAGCAGAACCTTGGACTCTGATTCCATAGTTTTTTAGTCCAGTTCTTATAGGAATTTCTTCCTATGCCAGTCTATGGAAATTGCTGCATCATGCTGATGTCTCCAGGGTGGCTGCCAGGTGCTCGTCAGTGATCTCATCGGGTGGACCTCCAGTACTTGGTTTTCTCCACTTGACACCTTTTGGTTGCACTGGCACCTGACGCCTTCTTCAGCCCTTTGTTGCTGTATTCTTAGGCTGGCACCTCTCAGAACCATTCACTCATCATCCAAGCACTCTCTCATACATTCATACAGTATTTTGTATAATAAAAGTTGTAGTTACAGAAAGTTTCTGGGTGGTATTGCTTAAAACATTCTCTGAGTGCTGAATAAAGTTACAATGTTTTAAAGAGAACAGGCCTCAATTAAGTAACAATGCCCTTAGTCAATTACAGGGCTTGGCTCCCATAGCAGAGTTAGTGGCTTGACAATGCATTGTTACAATGTATCTCTGCAATGTCAATTTCAAGCAGCCCCTTGCACAAGCTTGAGCATGCCCTGGAGCAGGGGGGGGGGGCTGTTTCTGGCTACATAGGATTATATTCTTAACAGTTCTAAGTTACATGACCTAATACATTATATTCTAAAGGGACAATAATAATAATAAATCTAAACATTTAACAATCTTAACTAATATGATGAAGATGAAGATGAAGATGAAGATGAAGATGAAGATGAAGATGAAGATGAAGATGAAGATGAAGAAGAAGAAATCTAAATGCTAAGTTGTGGGGAACAAATTATGGGGAGTCACTTCCATTTGGGGGAATCATTTTCAATACATTAATATGTTATCCCTACATACTGTTTGTATTAATTAAGAGTTCTATAAAGGAATCTACAAACTGCTCCTCTATATAAATGGCACAAGTCTGCCCTCAGAATTGATACTATAAGCTCTCCTATTACATATAAGGCAGCTTCCAATTTTTGTACATGAAACTTTCCTTTTCCCTCTTTTTTTGTCTACATAAAAATGCAAATTCTGCAGACAAATATATATGTACATATATACAGGGCTCGACAAACCGCAGTGAGATCTACTCGACAGCCCTGCACCACACATGCTCCAGACTGGTACTGCGCATGTGCACAGTGCTAGTGAATGGGGCCACGGGCGAGTAGATATACTGATTTGTCGAGCCCTGCATACATATATAAAAAGTAGTGGTGGCAAAACTGTGGCTCATTAGCAGGACCCTACCAATTTCAGAACCATGAAAAACGTATTATGGGCTGCGAAATCAGCCCTTCCCCATGAAATCTGATCTCCTTGGCTGCTACTAGGTATTAGTCTGGTCATTCTGGGTATGGGCAGGAAATGTTCTTCCCCAACACAGCCACTCATGGTGAAGAGACCCTACCCAATTGCAGGGGTAGTGCAGAAACTAGGGTGATAGACCCTCTCTTATTTGCTGTAACGGTACAGAAACTGGGCTCTGGGTTTCTGTCCCACCCCCAGTCCTGGGACTCATGCCCCAGATCCAGCAATTGTACAACCTCTTCAGTAGCAGTCTTTGAAAGTGGGAAATTCTGAAGCAGCATATGCCTGTTTCCCTTTACAGCATGTCGACAATGAGATAGTCAGCACAAATTGATGCCATTAAACCAGTCGCATGGCATTTGGACTCTGTGGGGAAGGCTTTAAGTGAGCTTGAATCTCTTAGGCTATGTCTATACTGCACTCTTCTTGTGCAAAAGCCTATGCAAATGAAGTGTGGATTAGCATATTGCTGTGCTTAATTTGCATAATTAATTAGGGGCCATTTATGCGCAAAAAGGAGCTGTGTAGCTGGCTCCTTTCTGTGCAAAAACCCCCTCTTGCGCAAGAGCCATTATGAAAAAATGAAGAACAGCTCTTGCGCAAGAGGAGGGTTTTGCAGTAAAAGGAGTCATCTACACAGCTCCTTTCTGTGCAAAAGCTTCTTGCACAAAAACGGCCCCTAATTAATTATGCTAATCTGAACTTCATTTACAAGGCTCTTGCACAAAAGAGGTGTAGTGCAGACATAGCCTTACTCTCACAGCCTTGGCTCACACTGAGCTTACGTCAATTCAGAAGTATACATACAAATTCGAATGAATTTTAATGTTGTCCATGTAGATGAAGCTGCTAAAAATAACCCAAGAAACTAATCCTGTAACTGACACACACAATGCTACATTAGATGTGGAGAGGGATAACACTGAACAAATTCTTCAAGATATTCAAAAGATTTGTGATCAATGTGACAATCCTGTATGAGTCCGAATCAGTAGCACAGGGTACTGACATTTCATGAGTTTCCCCACCAGTCATAGCCTAATATCTCAATCTGATGCAGAAAGGACTATCAAATCAATTTTGCAGGTTGGGGGGTTTGTTATAATTGACTCCATTAAATCTGATCTTACACGTCAATTTGAGTCACTGCAACAATCTGTACCCTTTTTGGATTCCTTCAGGAGTTCAGAGAACTAAATAATGACGCTCTATATTCAGCAGCTGAACAGTTTCAATAAAGGTACAACGATATTTCAAGAGATCTATATGACGAGACCATCTTCCTGAAATGTATACATTCCACCAACTTTAAATCAGACTATAAGCCAAAAGAATTGCTTCAAGAAATATTTGAACTTGGCCTGTAGACTGTTTTTCCTAATATCACAATTGCATTACGTATTTTTTCCAGTCTCCCTGCATCAGTGGCTTCAGGTGAATGCACATTCAACGTGTTAAAACAAGTAAAGAACTATCATTGTTCTACAATGGGACAAGAATGTTTAAATGGGCTCTCAATGCTTAACATTAACAGTGACGTTGCACTTAAATTAGATTTTTCTTCAATTATAAACGAGTTTGCACACAACAAAGCCAGAAGAGCATTCTTAAAATGAAGAGCTTTGCTTCCAGTGGTAACTCACAATTAAAGTTACATTTTTAATAAACATGCTATTGGTATAATGACTTCATTGTTAATAAATATCTCAAGTGTTCATTTTAATATATTCTTTTGGTTTTAGTATGACCCTGTGGATGAGAAGTTAGCTACGTCAGAGGCCTCGGTCTGGGCTGGGCGGGGCTGGGCCCTCTAAACTCAAAGTGGCCCGGGCCTCTGTCATTCTCTGGGAGGGCCTGGTTATGCCCAGGAGAGAGATCTCTCCTTTCAACATAATAAAACCAGCTCAAAGAGCAGCGGTAACTATGCTGACGGAAGAGTGCCTCCTACTGATATAGTGCTTTGCACAGTAATGTTTTACATTGCTTGTGGGGGTATCTTCTCACACAAGTTTTGCCAACATAGGTGCTAGAGTAGACATGGCTTTAATAAGGATTAGGGTTGCCAGGTGTCCGGTTTTTAACTGGACAGTCCAGTATTTGAGCTTTCTGTTTGGGAAACAAATTGAGAAAATATAAATGTCCGGTATTTTCTAAATAAGATGCAATGTAGACTGTGATGTAATGTCACGTGTGTCCAGTATTTTTGTTGAAACCATCTGCCAACCGTAATAAGGATCATTTTTAGATCTACACCTGCCATGGATACAGTATGACACTTGGAGGATTTGAGACCTGATGTTGGCTCTCATTAGCATCCTTCTGATACTGGTGAAAATGGGAAAGGAGAAAATAGCACCTCCTTAGCTGTCCTTTCAGCTGTTGAAGGTTCTGAGGATATGTGTAGCTTATTGAAAGGTGAATCATTTCAGAAATGTGAGATACAATTCATAAAAGAGCTAGTGGAGAACCACATAGCCATTCAATCCATTTCTCCCAGTGCTTCCAATTTCTGTTCCTAGTGAAGTGTCATAGGTACTATACAAAAAAAAAAAATCTGTAATCCAGAATGTTTTACTAAATGGAACAATTTTTATAAAAATCAGTGCAAGACTAGTTCAGTTTTTGCCATCTCTGATTTTTAAATTGTGTATGAAACTTGCAAAATGGATCCTGAAAAGCCAAGTTAATACTATGTTGTAACTCTAATAGAAAATATTTTGCATAGTGGCTTCTGCATATTTATTACACATTCACATAAAATATGTTAATATAAATAATGTCCTAGTTGTCACGGAGTGTAGACATTTACAAATGTGTAGAAATTATTAAGGGTATGGGCTGCTACTCTACTTTCTCCCTTTTGGTGGTGGTTCTCCCAAGTTAATGTAGCTTTTTCCAAACATCAGAACAAAACTGACATAACTGCAATTTCCAGTGCTGACCACAGGGATATGAGAAACTTCAGATTTTTCTGGAATCTGTTTCTTTGGCAGTGATGCGAGCAGCTGCAGAGACTAAGTTGTCTGCCAACACAGAAGCTCAACATGGTAGCAGTTTAGATTTGGAAGACGATCTTTGCATCCTCAACAATAGTATACAACATTGCAATATTACAGTATTATTAACCTGATGTTCAAAGGTGTTCAGCATCTATGACTGTCTCTGATATTGCTGGGAGCTTTAAGTACTTTGCTTTTTAGAAAAAAGAAATTGATAACTTAGCTGCCCAATAGTGAATATTTTTCAAGTAGGTTTTTCCAAGAATTAGTTAGTGAAGTTTCAAAGGCTTAATTTTCAGATAAGGCAGGCACATTATGTTCAGAAATTCAGTGCTTTATGCATACTACCAGCTACTTTACTAACAAAACAAACACCAGGACTGTGCAAAAAGTAGTTTAAAATATTATTCTTCCCAACATTATTTCAAACTGAGGGTGCACAGTTGATTGTTATATTAGTTCTCAGCTCATGCAAAAGATGGACATCAATCCAGAAGCAATCTTTGCTCATTAGAGACAATGTACCTGCAACAATGTAGAAATACAAATTTTTGGAAGATGCAAAATCCGTTTTATTTTCCAGGAAAGACAGGAGGTAATTTAATAAGCTGTATTTATCAATTTTCCCTTTAGAGTAAATTAATAAAAACTACTATAATATTTGCTTATTATTCTTAACTTTCAGTTCAAAGATTATTCACTCCCTAGGATCGTTTGTAATGCATTTATATTAGTATTAATGAAAATCTGTAAAAATCCTACAGTAGTGCCTTCACACAATATAGTTCAACCTCAATAAAGTCAAGGAAGTAATATATACACATGTCCAAAGTCTGCAACTTTGACAATCTAATTGCCATTATGTGGATAAATGCTTCAGAATACACTTTGTGTGCTTATTTACCCAAGTGACATAATACCAAAATCTGATAATCTAGTTTTAAAAACAATTCTACACAGATTTAGCAACACTCTTGTGATTTAACTGTTCACTATAAATACTTTTCAATATTCAAATTCTCCCAACAAGTCCATGTTATTTGACAAGGTTATCATTCAATTTTTAAAAAGCTATCGGTGTTTTCCAATGAGAATTACATATGTAATTGCTTAACTAATTAGGCTTACACTATTTTCTAAACAAAAGATGTTCAACAGCATTTTTCTCCCTACAATTTGTCCTACGCATTTTCAGCAGTTTATTATCACCAAAAAGTTAGCTGTTAAAACTAAAACACATCTTCATTGAACCTAAAGGTGAATCAATGTTATATGCAGATACTTGTGGGAAAAAAATAGTATTTGCCCACCATATATCACCTACTTTATTCCTCGGAATTTTATCCTTCTGCTGGGAACATCTTGCACCTATAGTGATAGTTTTTCCCTCCTGTGCTTACGTTTAATGATCAAATACAGCTTAGATTCATCCAAACTCAGAACACAACTTGCTAATATTTTGATACTGAAACAGGACAGTTTCTTTTACTTTTGCTTTATCTATTTATATCCCGTGACACACAATTTTTGTCATCTCAGCAACTTTAAGAATAAATACATGAAAGCACTAGATTAAGTGAAAAACATCTACTTTCTCATTAGCACAGCTAGTAAAAATTACTCATACCTGAAGGAGCAGGCACAATTGATAAAACTCATTATTAAAAGTGTTTTTGACAGGATATTTATATCTTTCATTTTTTGTACTTAACTGAATATGTACCAATTATTTGGCAAGACCTAAATCCTACGTAAGGTAAACACTTGTTCTTGGAGACAACAAGAACTATGAATGAAACCATGGTGCCATTGAAGTCAATAGGAGTTTAGCCACTGACTTCACTGGGGCCAAGAATTTCACCCATGGGTTTTATTAATCTGAATATTATTTGTGTGCATGTGTCATAATTTTTCAGTGAAAACGTGCATTGCATTTTACCTAAACACCACACAATCTAAATCAGGGCTACTCAACACAAGGTCCATGGGCCGCATGCGGCCTGCAGCCCATTTATTTGCAGCCCATGGTGCAGTTTGGGTTTATGTGGGGCTGAACACGCGGCCCGCAGGTAGGATCCTTTGAACATGGCCTACACTGGGAGCACGCTCTACAACGGCAAGGTGTCTCCCAGGTGGGGTGAGTATTGAAAGATGCAAGCAGATGGGCTGGCTGGAACAGGGTGTTGGTGTTTCTAGTCCTCAGGGAAGAGGTGCTAGGAGCGTTGGGGCATTTGGGAAGTGCTGGCTGCTTAGCCTTGTAGGCAGAGCCTGAAAGGTGTTGATTGGCTCACATTGGCCAAGTTTGGGTCCGGCACTATGGCTTAATCTTTGTATTCACGCCCGTCAATGTAACAGAAGCTATTTGCATATATATGCAACCACACTTAAGTTGCGGCCCTTGGCATGTACTGTGAGTATCATTGTGGCCCCTGGGGCTTCCAAAGTTGAATAGCCCTGATCTACATGCCATAATTTAGAAATCTCGCTTTACTGTATAAAGTGGAAGAATAAGACTTTGGGAAAGAAATACTGCTGGAAAATATTGTTTCCTTGCAGGGTCCCACCTCACCAGAATAAGACTGTATTTGTAAAGTGCCTACCACTAGAGAGTCCCATTCTTGGTTGGCCCATCTTTATGCATTATCATAATAAACAAGCTTAATTAAAATGTCATTTCTCTACCTGCTTGCAAAAAATGCTAACTTTGAAAGAGACCCAAAAAAACAATTACTGCATGAAAAACCGTTGAAAGAGCTCTGATTATCACTGATCAACATAAAATGTAAACTGGAGATATGCACTGGACTGGTCGTGAGTGGTCACTGAGTTTTAATTGACACTGTTTTTGCTTACTTATGTACAATATTTTTGAAGTGCAAAGGGTTAAAATTTCACACAGTATTTAATCACCTTTCATTATTAGAGGTGAACTTAAAATTCAGATGATCCCATTACTACTTTATTACCTGCTTACTGACATCTTGTATCACAGAAACAAAAAACAATGTGTATTAATATGACTGTACATTTTATATTAATCCCAAATCTCACAATATTAGGAATGTCAGCTAATGCAATCTCTATGAAAGCATCACCAATTTGTAAAGTTAAAATATTTTTTAAATGTAGTAGCTGTCAACACAAATGTTTTAAAACACAGACACAAAAATCTAAGATTTAGATAACACCTTAGAGCAGTGTTTCTCAAACTGTGCTCTGTGGAGCCCCAGGACTCTGCAAGACATCACCAGGGGCTCCGCGAGGTTGACAAACTGGAAATATTGATAGGTACAATACATACAATCAGTGAACCGTTGGGGCTCCGCATAAATTTTTACACATATAAAGGGCTCCGGAGCCCAAAAAGTTTGAGTACCGCTGCCTTAGAGAAATCATGGCACTCCTTTCACTTAAAACAGGGAGGGGGAAATAGGATGGCATTTTCATATTGACACAATGTCTCCTCAAGGCTGGCACACTGTTAACAGCTGGTAGGGATATTTATTCAAATTCCAGCTCCTGGAAGTATGTATTTTTATTGAGGCACACATAGTAGTTAAGCTAATTTAGAAATGACACTCTATTTTTTTAAGTCAGCACAGCTTGGGAAAGCTCACAACCAAATACCAGCAATTACAGATCATGGGGTATTTTGGAGCTGCCTGGAGTAGACTGATTTAAATCACAATTTAAATCACCCCAAAAAATCATTGATTTAAATCAAGTTTTCCACTGGTATTTCTTACATATTTCTTAATGGTGCAAATCTGATTACTAAAACATGTTAATTAATAACCCAATACAGCATTTTACAACATCTAGGAGGGTATACTTTGTGTCTTTTTTTTTAAGATAAATTAATAAGAATCAAGTTATGAAATAATACATAATACTCATTACCTGTGTCATGCTGCAGATGAAGCAGCAACACATTAGGAATGGTAAGAACTAAATCACACACACAAACACAACAGCACTTACGTTTTATTAAATTAAATCTTAAAAACTACATAAATATTTCACATTTGCAATTGCAGCAGTCTCCTGACACTTGCCTCAATCCTCAAAAGCAGTAAAACCAAATTTGTTACATAATGGAAACTACTGTGATACAAGATGCGCAATAATAATTGTTTTGCAGCATTTCAATTAACTATATAATTATGTAATTTAAAATATTTGTTTGATGAAAATTAAGTCTAAACTAAGTATATAAGTGATAAGCCTGCTTACTTTGTGTGGAAGAGCCTTAGAATGAAAATGTCTAAAGTAGTGAAATTTAGGCATGTGAACGAGTAACGGGTTAACCAGTTACACTGTAAGCATCACCTTTTCCTGAGTGATGCTTATCGGATAACTGTTAACCAGCGCTCAAGAGCAGCCATTTGCCCATGGCCAGACATGGGTAAAGGGTTGTTCCAGCTGCATTGGAACAGGAGCAGCAGCTCTGCAGGCTGGGGTCCACTCTAGGCCCCACCCCAGGACCCCGTAATCAGTTGACCGGTAAAACCAAGCGTTTAATGGGTTAGCTGATTAAACGGGATTTTACAACCCTAGTCAAAATACTCCTGAATGTCACAGAATAATGGGTTCAAAAGTCAGTATCTTACACTCTGGGAAATACAACTGAAGAACTCCCATTCTTTTTTAAACCAAGTTGACTTACAGATAAACAGGGACTGTGAAACCTAATGATAAAATTAAGTTTATATTTTAAAAGACAGTTATTTAAATGTATGCAAGATGACTCAGCAAGGCAGGTTAAATCATACTGTTCTGCCAGAGGTCTAATCTGGGAGGTGAAGGAAACCTTGATAAATAAACCCATGCACCAAAATTAGAGCACAAAAACTAAAGAAAATTAAGGCAAAGTACAAACTTATCAAAATTGAAGTCCAATTTTTGTAATTTATTTTGATACTGGAAATAGTTCTGAGTAAGAGTTAGGGATGTGAAAATGCATTTAATCAAGAAACATTTAGCTGCTGAAATTTTCTGCAGTTACATGGTTACACGTGGGGGGAGGACGGGAAGGTGGCTTCACTTCTTCCCCCACACCACTGCCTCTGACACAGACAAAGCAATGCAGGGGGAGGAGACAGACAGCTCTCCGGGAGCCAGTGTGCACCAGAAGCCAGTTTTTAAGCCCACTCCCCACAAATACTGGGAGTCTGCGTGTAATCATGAAGGTTAAAGATGAGCCCAGGTTAAACGGTTAACCATGTACATGGTTACATTTTCACGTTCCTAGTAAGTGTCTTAATGTATTTTTAATTATGTTTACTTGAAAGGAACTGTTTCAACATTTCACAGTGACTTTTTAGAAAACACTTTTTTATCTGTAGGACACAATCCAAATCACTGTTCCTTTGCTGTATATATGCCTCTAGACAATCTCCCATTGTATCTGAAATACAGTAAGGGCATAATAAAGAACTCCTAATAATCTTTCAGTTCATATCACAACATTCAGTCTAAAACTTTCCAAGTTCATATAACAGCAATATAAGAAAGAGAGAATAAATTGATCTTTTAAAATTTATTTCAAAAGATGCATACACCATGTAAACACACACAAAATGAAACTAACTCATAATAAAAGATCTAATCACTGTGCCTGCCTATTACAAGCTCCCATTTTTATTGGAGACAAGTTCGTATCTGCTTTTCAGATTAATATGGGCTCATTCTATTTTAGCAGAACAGTAAGCCCCAATATGCCCATTAAAACAAATCAGTAGATTATTAATAACTTTCTCAAACAACATAAAAACGTATACATTGAGGGATTATTTGCAACTGGCAAGGAATGAATAAGGAAAATTTAACTGTCTTTTGCAAAGCTCTGTTTTTAAATTAGAAGTTTCTATTGTGTGAAATTTAGTGCCTTACAAATGACAACATGGATAAGTCATTCTAATAGCATGCTTTCTTCTGCTGTTCTCTAGCATTCAAGAACAAATACTAAATGTAATGTAATCATGCTGAAGTCATACCCTAAAAAAAAAAAAAAACTCTTTACACTCATTCAGTGGTATCAATTCAAACTTGTTGAAAAACTGGGAATATATTTTTCAAAATGTTGTGCAACCAACATCAACAAGATACATTTTAAAATAATTCTGTGTACACATTAAATCACTAATTTTTCGAGTAAACCACTTGATTATCCATTATTTCTCAGATATTCTAATGATAAAAATGTATAAGTAATAATTCCCACATGCTTTACACCTAGCAAATATCTGCATACACATCTCATCTAACCAAGCCCTAGTATTAAAAGTTAATATGCAATTAAGAAAGTTTTGGCTCCCTGTCCTCACTTTTTAAGCTAATTTCAATATATTTTCTAGCACTTCTCTTACATTCACTACCTAAAAATTTCCCAGAATCTGAACCTTGCACCCTGAATGCCATTTATATGGCAGCCACCTCCAATTTTTCCTCCATTTTCATCAGTTCTCTAACATTTTCTTATTGCAGTAGTCATTAATCCACTGCTAAATAAGTAACAACTGAAGCAGAGCCCAAATAAAATAAATTGCCAAGATGCACAGTTTGTTAAGAGGTCTAGTGTGCTGCTGGAAAAACAGCTACTAGGCACGTCAGCTAGATAGAAAATTCAGAGTAGAGGAAACCTTTTAAGAGCACCAACTGCACAAGGAATCTGGTGCAAAACACACAGGCTGTGTCTACATTGGGCCACTTATTCCGGAAAATCAGCCGCTTTTCCGGAATAAGCTGCAAGCTGTCTACACTGGCCCCTTGAATTTCCGGAAAAGCACTGACGATCTATTGTAAGAAACCAGCTGCTATTCCGGAAAAAATATGCTGCTCCCGCTCGGGCAAAAGTCCCTTTTCCGGAAAACTGTTCCGGGAAAGGGCCAGTGTAGACAGCACAGTAGTCTTTTCCACAAAAAAGCCCCAATCGCGAAAATGACGATCAGGGCTTTTTTCCGTAAAAAGCGTGTCTACATTGGCCACGGACGCTTTTCCGGAAAAAGGGCTTTTCCGGAAAAGCATCCTGCCAATGTAGACGCTCTTTTTCTGGAAATACTTATAACAGAAAACTGTTCTGTTTTAAGCATTTCCAGAAAATCATGACAGTTTAGACGTAGCCACAGAGGACGTAGCAGGGAGAAGCAAGGAAGATATGGGAGAATTAAAGATTATAGAAGAATGGGAAGGACGAAACATATGGGTGGGCAGGAAGAATGATGATAGAAGGGAAAAAAAGGGCAAGCTGTGATTGTAAACCACTGTATATGGGAACAGCATTTTTAATTTCTGCAACCTCCAGTGCAATGGTGCCTTTATTCTATGTGTTTTGGGTGCTACCACAGTACAAATATAGTTAATACTATGAGTGAAATAGTTGCTTTGGAAAGGGAAGGGAAACAATTCAAAGGAAGACAGCATGGATCCTCACTCTGTTCCTCCAATTCCATTTTCCTTTCCTCAGTTATTCACCCCACCTTGTCCTTTACAGTGTTTGTTAAATAATTTCTTCACCTTGATGCATGAAATGTAGTTGGAGTTCCTCTATCCCTCATCCCATTAAATCAGGACTGGGCAAAATACGGCCCGCCAAGCCACCGGATTCAGCCTGCAGATGCAATGGCCAGCCCCACGCAGGCGTCCTACTTGCCTCAACCTACCCGCATGCTGCTCAGAAAAGCAGCTGCTGGGTCGTTTCCAGTTCACAATTGTGAGCCCAGAGGGTGAGAGGGCTTCATGAACTGTCCCTGCCCCCAGAACAATCCCACTGGCTGATTTCTGGCCAATGGAAGCTGCATCTTTGAATAACAGGCAGCACATGAAGCACCATGCTCATGCTCCCGTTCCCCGCCAGCTTGTAGTATTCAGTCAAACACATGGTCCCTGCAGCCTATGCAGGGGCACGGCAGATAGGGAGGCTGCCTCAGAAATGTGTGGGGTTGCTGGCCATGAGTCACCCAGGTAGGGCTGCTGGTCAAAGCCTGCCTCTGGCACCCCAGCCCCTCTCTCCCCCAATTCTCTGCCCCCCACTCCTGCCCCCCTTCCCCACATAATCCAAACCCTCTGCCCCCTCCTGCACCTACACTCCCGTCCAGAACCTGCACCCCAATCCTCTGATCACAACCCCCTCCTGCCCTAGCCCAAACCCATGCACCACAGTCCCCTGCCCTAGGTCACAACCCAAATCCTGGCACCCCAGTCCAATGCCCTAGGTCACAATTGTCTCCTTCACCCAAACTCCCTTCCAGACCCCACACTCCCTCCTGCACCCTAATCCCTTACCCCAAGTTCCCTTCTGCACCCAACCTCCATCTCAGACCCCACACCTCCTCCATTAACATCATGGAAGAGTGCGGCCTTTGACACATTTCCAAAATCTCATAAAAATTATTGACCCACCCCTGTTTTAAACACCAGCAAGCTTTATTGGTCCCAAGGGCTAGGCTGCAATAAGCCACAACCATCTTTTTCTCCACCATGCCTTCATGCCATAAATGCTTTTGTCCTCTTCCAGTTGTCCCCAAATTTTCCTGAATTAATTCACAACTACTGTTGCAGAGGCAATCACCTGAATTCCAATACCACCCATATAGTCCTAATTTTAAGGCTTGGCACTGAATCCCTCTCAGTATCTGACTGCTATTGATACTTTCAAAGCAGTTCGTTATGCATTGGTCACAGTATGTTTTGAACAATTGTGATGTCATTTGTATTCTACCAAACACTGTTTCTCATAAACTAACACCCAAGAAATCCACATTCCATAGAACCAAAACTTCCTGTTTCTATAAACAGAACTATCAAACAGTTTTCTGCAATAGATGCTCCAGAAGAGATTTCTAATTTCATTAAAAGAGCTTTCTTTCCTGTATTTAGGCTATTAATTTAAAAACTTTCCTCACATTTAGAAATAACCTTTGCCATTTTGTCCCCATTTCTTCTGGCAAAGCACATGGTTACATATTTTGCTGAATTGGAGCCCATAGTATTTATATTATACTGCTTTAAAAAAGGTTGATAGATACTTCCCTATTGTAGTACCAGTTTCTGCTGACACAATTGACACACCACTTTTTTTAGCCTGTAAATAAACTACTTAAATAGCTTTTTATGAGCTTTCAGTTTCCTTTACTTACCAAAAGAATCAAAATGAAACAAAAATGAAGTTCAAGAACTTGTTTTGTTCACCATAGAAGCCTTAGAGAAACCAGGTGGGTGAGATATTATCTTTTGTTGGACCAACTTCTGTTGGTGAAAGGGAAACATTTTGCGCTTACACACAGCTCTTCTTGAATCCAGACCTGAAGAAAAGTCCTGTGTATGCTTTAAAGCTTGCCTCCTTTGCCAAAAAGTGTTGGTCAAATAAAAGAGGTCTCTAATATCCTGTAATCAACACCAATACAACAACGCAAACATTAAAAATCTTATTAATTTCGGCGTGGTTGTAACAAGCATTAACATCTAGTCTGCTCTCAACATAGCAAGACAAAAATTCCTCAAGCATGTGTTATGATGATGCCTCTCAGGGCTTAATTCTCAGATCAACTAATTCAATTGTTTTCAGTAACAGAATGTAAAGCTATTGTTGATAAGATATGCAGACAAAATGAAAATTGGAGGTG
Organism: Pelodiscus sinensis; assembly: GCF_052426305.1. Taxonomy (NCBI): domain Eukaryota; kingdom Metazoa; phylum Chordata; order Testudines; family Trionychidae; genus Pelodiscus; species Pelodiscus sinensis. Next base: position 292,722,509 of record NC_143052.1, on the reverse strand, counting down.
AGACAAATAATGAAAGGAGTCACTGGTACAGGAAGATGTGGATCACTCAGTACAGCTCTTAATACATTTAAAAGGCAGAGCCACAGTGGAGTTAGCCCCCACTGGGGATCTGCAGTTTCCTCCCTTATCGACTAATCGAGTAGTCGATGGAAATTCCATCGACTATATGATTAGCTTATTAAATGCAGTTTAGCATCCCTAGCCCAGAAGAGAGGATGCAGACACACACTTGGGTTGGGGACACAGGATCTGGGAGGGAGGGAAGGAGGGAATGTGAGGGTAATGGAAGTGCTCTGAGAAAGAGCCAAATTTAGGGTAACTGTCAATATTTTGGTGAGCTTTAGTAAGAGGAGTTCAGTTAGAAGGTAGTAAGTATTAATGCCAAACCTCTCCAATGCTTTATTTACACATCACATGGAAACTTGTTCTAGATTCAACCACTTTCCCAAAAACTCTTTCGAGAAATGTGAGAAGTACCTTTTAAGAAATGCAGCTGCTTTTCCAATATCAAGTTTCTGACATTATATCAGCTATGTTCATAGAGTCCACTGCTTTTTTAGACATTTCCAATTTCCAATTAGTAAACCATCTTGAAAAGCTGTACTCTGTTTCAGCTGTATTTCCATAGTACCAAATTAATAAAGCCTTACAGCAGGAACATCAATCACTAAATAGCATTAAACCTGATTTCTGAAAGTGTGTTAGGACACATGGAATTGTGTGCACATGTTAACGGTCTTTAGTCAGTACCCTGTTTCAGCTGTATTTCCATAGTACCAAATGATTACATCTCCTAGCCAGAGTATTCTTAAACATTTTAATCCCAAGCACCAACATAAAATTCTTTCCACATATTCCAAATCAGATATTCTGAGAATCACAAACTCATTTTTAAAAAGCCTTTTACCCCTGGTTTTAGTATCCCATGTAGTCGTAATTCATACTTCACAGCTTCAGTAAGTAAAGTCTTCCCTATTTTTAGTGCTTCTCTATACAGCACAGCAATGCACACTGGAAAAGCTTGAATTCTAAAGCACATCAACATACTGTGCCCTTGTTGGCCCATGTAGAAAATACTGGCATGAACTAAAAATTCACTCTTGGAGTGTGCCAGTAGGGTCTACCTGGACCACTTAGCTCACAGCACACTGGGGCCCTCTAGAATTCACACCTTTCTAGTAAACATTACTGTGTTAGATAGAGAAGACATTAGAACTTTTCATTCATGAACAGTAATTTTTCATGTTAAAATAATTACTCTCTCTCATGATTCCCTGAATATAATAACCATAATTGAAAGCAGTCCTCAGCAAAAAGATTGTGAAATAATTCATAATTGATTTCTCCAGTTCCATAATCACAAAGATACACAACAACAATACTGTATACAAAATAAATATTGGTGCAGGCCCAATTTATCAAGGGTCATGATTGATTCGCCATCACAAGTAATTTTTAAATCAAGATTAGGGAGGTTTTTTCCCCTGAGAATATGCTCTAGGAATTATTTTGGGAAAATTCTGTGGCCTGTATTATACTAGAGGTTCAATGAGATAATCAACTGGATTAGATGACTACTTCTGTCTGGCTTTGGAATCTATGATATACAGTAGAACCTCAGCGTTATGAACATCTTGTAAGCAGCTGTTCATAACAGAATTGTTTGTCACTCTCAACAAAACATTATGGTTGATCTATGAAAAGTTTACAACTCAACATTTACTTTACACAGCTTTAAAAGTTTACTTTGCAGAAGAAAAATGCTGCTTTTAACTAGGGATGAAAGCAAGTAGATGACTACTTGTTTTCTCCCCCTTGCCTCTGTATCAGATGCAGCAAGTGGAGAGAATAGAAATCAGTACTGGGGGGGCCCCACCGCCATCTCTGCGGTGCCGCCTTCCCCTCTCCCATGCTGCTGCCTCTATCAGAGGTAGCAGCATGGAGAGCTGGGGGGTAGGAGAGGCTGCTCCAGCAGCAGCCTCTGTCCAAGATGGGTCCCAGAGGTGACCTGCCATGAAGCACCCCCTGTCTGCAGCAGCCCAGTTCTTACTACATTTAAACAGCAGAGGCACAGCAGTCCTGGCTCTGTCCTGGCTTGTGCTGGTCCGGGACCTACCATCACAGCAGCTCTGCACTTTAAATGTAGTAGGAGCCAGGCTGCCTGCGCACCAGGCTCCTATTACATTTAAATTGCAGCGCGGCCTGGGGGGGGGGGGAGGAGAGAGGGGGTGTTCCTGGACCAGCACGAGCTGGGACAGAGCACCTTCCCTTATCAACTAATAGTATAGTCCAGTGGTCCCCAACCTTTCGTGGCTGCCGGGCGCCAAAGGGTGGGGCCGCTCACGTGCCGGGCGTCCGGGGGAGGGACCGCTCACACGCCGCGCTTCTGGGGGTGGGGCCACACATGCGCCACGTGCCCGGGGGTGGGGGCCACCCATGCACCCTGAGCCCAGGGCTGGCACCGCGCATGTGCCATGTGCCCGGGGCAGTGGCCGCCCATGCGCCACACACCCGGGGCCCGCACCACGCATGTGCCATGCGCCGGGGGGGGGCCAGCCCAGATGTTTCGGTGGGCGCACATAAATGCCCTGGCGGGCGCCATGGTGCCCATGGGCACCGCGTTGGGGACCACTGGTGTAGTCAATACAAATTGTATCAATTACACAATTAATCAATTACCTGCCTCTCAACATCCTTACTTGTAACCACCTTAATGTAAATGAAACAAGCACAGAAACAATTTTCTTATCTTTTCCATTTTTAAACTTTCCCTTTATTTTTGTTCATTTATGTTTAAAACTGTACTGCTGTGCCATACAGTATTTCTTGTGCTTTTTTTGTGTGTGGTGGGGGTGGGAGGTTCTGCTGCCTGATTGCCTACTTCTGGTTCCAAATGAGGTATGTGTTTAACTGGTCAGTTTTTAACTCTAGTGTTCATAATTCGAAGTTTTATCATATCAGTTCCTAATTGTTTAACCCAGGGGTTCCCAAACTTTTTGACACAGGGTCCAGTAAATCCATTCACGAGCTTTGGAGGACTGGTAACATTCATTTGAATATTTGCATATTCATTAAGAAAATGATGAATATGCAAATGAATTGTTTCTGGTCCTCCAAAAGCCTCCAGTGCCAGCTTTAGCAAAGCTTTTGATACAGTTGTGGGAGAAAAATCAAATAACTCCAATTGTGTCTAAAGGGGGGACTGTGCAGGAAATAAAAACTCTCTAAAGAAAACTGCTGTAAGGGTTAAAAGTTTTCCAGGCCTCTCTCCCTGTAACAGAGAGAAATCAAATTAACTCTAATCAAGACCCTTACAATGCCTCCTATCTCAAGTTCATGAAAACTCCTAGTCTGTCACAATTTGTCATGTAAACTCTCTCATTTGCCTTTGTTCTGCAAAACTTACTTCTAGTACTCCTGGTGTGAACAGAGACGTCTCAGAGTACTTCTACTGAGACTTTGATATGTTAAAGAAAAACAATCAACAACTACTGTCTGAACATACTGTATAAAGAATCCCTGAAACTGTCTCTCAGGGCTGACTGCTATTGCTCTGCTGTCAGCCTGCCTGCATGCATGCATAATAAAGTTTTCCTTCTGGGTTTCTCTCCTGCCTCACTGATTTGACTTCCAGCCTCGGACCCTTCTGGGGCTCTGTACCCCAGGGAAGCAAAATTTCCCCCACACAGTCACCCACGATATTCTTGCCAGCAAGTTAAAGGAAAATGGATTGGATAAATGGACTGTAAGATGGAGAGAAAGCTGGCTAGACCAGGGTTTCCCAAACTTTTTACTTTAGTTGGAACCTGTTTTTTTTCCAGTAATGTTTTTTGCAGCCCAAAAATATAAACACATATAAAAAAAAAGAATGAAAAATGAATACATTTTCACTGTTTCACCTGGCTGCTTCCTCCGCCCAGTCCGGGCCAGGGCTTGGGGGACCTGGCACCGCACAGGCACTCCGGGAGGCAGGAGGGAGCAGGAGCAGATTGGGGGTAGGGTATCTAGCTAGGAGGGAGGGCGCAAGGAGGGGACTTGGGTAGGAGTTGGACCTCCCTTGTCTGGCACCTTCAGGACCTGACTGGTCCCAGATGATGGATTTTTTGGACCAGGGGAGGTCATTTCAGGGCTCCTGGTTTTCCCCCTTCTCACTAGGCTTCTTTGCACCTCCCTCCCCTGCAACCCAATTGAGCTGCCCACCTCCCCTGGTTCCCTGCACCTCCCCCAAAACAATTCCCTACACTCCAAGGGAGCGCAGCACCAGTTCCCTGCAGCCCCTCACAGCCCAGCCGAGCTGCCCATCTGTTCCCTATGCCTTCCCCCCTCCACCTCAGCCCAGTTGATCCCAGCACTGGTTCCCCTGCATGCCTCCCCCACAGCACCGCTGAGCCCCATTTCCCTGCACCTCCCCCCAAACCCCGCAGAACTGCTGAGCCCTGCTCTGATTTCCTGCCCCTCTCTCCCTCCCTCCCCTTTAGTCTAGTCCCGCGTTCCCGGCACCTCCGTCCTCCTGCAGCCAAAATGATCTCTGAGCTCCACACCTCCCACCAGCCCCCTGAAGCCCAACCCAGCCCACCACCCCATACCTTCCCACTCCCGCAGCCCAGCTCAGCCCAGCACCCTGCACCTCTTCACTCTTGCAGCCCAGCTGAGCTCCATTTCCCTGCACCTCCACCCAAACCGCGCAGACATATTGAGCCCAGCACTGGTTCACTGCCCCTCCCTCGTGCCCTCCCTCCCCTCGAGTCCAGCACCGGGTTCCGGCACTTTCCTCCTCCTGCAGCCCAGGTGAGCCCAGCGGCCCCCCCCCCCTCACAACCCAGCCTGGCGCCCCTCTAGCGTGGGGCCCGGGGGTAACTGACCCTCCTGTTCCCTCTTCACTACACCTCTGTCGGGAGCCCGGAACATCCGGCTGCATCCTCCGCCCAGCCCGGCCCAGGGCTTGGGGGACCCGGCGCCACATGGGCACTCTGGGAGCCCAGAACATCCCGGCAGCCACACTGAGGCCCGGTATTTTTTTTCCTGCGGACCAGCACCGGGCCACAGCCCATAGTTTGGGAAATGCTGGTTTAACCCATTGTCACATGAGAAAAAAGCTCTGCTCTCGCTAACAGTACTAGAGACTTCACAGGCTTGTTTGATATTCAGTGTGCATAATCTCAAAGGCATGGGGAATATTTATAAAATTCTCACAGTAAATCCATGTATCACTTCTCATTTTTAACATCCATACAGAAAACAAGTTTAAATTAGTTCCTTGCCTCCTTCCCCAAGAAAGGGCATTATCAGTTATTTATAGAACCACTTTGTATTATTCAGGTTTTCAGTGCATCCTAGCTAAATGTGGGTTACATATTTCTGATAAGCTGGAGGCAGGCAATGTCTTGTAGCTCTATCTTCCACAACTAAAATGCTTCAGACTGCCAATTACTGCAATTATTTTACTTCCATCCAACACTGTTCAACATTAAACAGAGATAAAGGATTCCAGGAGCTAGTTTTCATTTTTCTGCACCACGACAAAAATAACCTTATTCTGCTCATGAGGAAGATAAATGTACAAAGAGCTGGAAAGGAAGAGAAGGGATAGAGCACTTTTGGTCAAAATATTGCTTCTTTAAAGTTCACATTCTCATTTGGAGAATATCTGATTTTTAATCAGTCACCAATCTAGACAACAACCTTTTCACAGGCTGCACATTTCTGAATCCTAGCTTCATGTCTTCTCTCTCTGCATTCTAATGAAATGCTCCAGCTGTTGCCAGTGTTTCATGTTTTTGTCTCTGCATAGCATTAGTGCAAAATATTTACATAGATGGCACCCATGCTCTAAAACAGCAATGAAAGCTTCAGAGACTAGCCCTTTGAATGATCCACATGTATAAATGCATATCTTAAAAAAATAAAACTAGATAAAATACCACTCCACCAATTTTTACAGACTCTTGAACACATCTTGATCTAATTGATAACATAAAAAAATGGGAGTCAGAGATAGATTCTGTTCCCAACTTTTGCCATTTATTTGCTCTGGGATCTAGATCAAGTGACTCAAAACGCTCTGCTCCTCTGTTTTGTATCTGTAAAAACAGGGAGTAATACAGTATTTTGTACCTTTGTAAAAATGAAATCATCTGAAAGATGCTACATTAACAGACTAGTATTACTAATTTGCACAGAACAAGGTCTGTGTTATCTACTAAAGCTAAGGATTTACTTCTTAAAATAATTATGTTAATGTAAAATCGCTTTGTGACGTTTTTAACTTGGAGCAAGCCCAAGAAATTCCAAGGAAAGTCGTGTGTCTGCACTGAAATCACACATGAGAGACTAGGAATTTTTGAGAGTCTCGTGTATGTGCTGCTTCGTACTAGGGATGTTTGTGACTAGTCAACTAGTCCCGCAACTGGGGGTGGGGACACCCAGCACAAGTTGGGAAGCAGTTGCCCATCAAATAGTCGATTCGTTGATTAAACAAAATTTAACAGGCCTATTTCGTACTATGGATGTAAAACGTTAATCAGTAAGCCTTGCCCTTTCTTCTCCTGCCGTGGCCCCCTCCTCTCCCCTCAGCACATGCCCTTTCCTCTCCTCGCCCCCCCTTCCCCTTAGTTCTCCCCCAGCTTATTCCCTAACTTTCTACTTTCAACGTAGAAAGCAGTTTGCGGGGACTGGAGCCGGGACCGCGGTGCTCTTTTTAGTACCAGGTCCTGACCCCAGTAGCTCCTGCAGCCCCGGCCCTGAACCCAGCCCCAGCCACTCCCAGGGCAGGACTGTGTGCCAAAACTGGAGCAGAGGCCGCCCGTGGTGCTATTTTTAAAGGGACCTCAGTACTAAAAATAGCACCAGAGGCAGCGCCAGTTCCAGCTGGAGTAAAGCGGCAGCCGCACAGGTTGTATTGCACGGCTGTGCAGGCATGTAGCTTAGAGGGAACTTTGACCCCCACCCTCTGCCCTGAGCCCCAACAAAGATGAGCAATGCCAGGTAAACCCTCTAGTAGTGTATAAAAGGCAAGGTTTTCTGGGAATTCTTTGTCAGAACTTTTCTTATCTATTTAGTTAATCAAAGATTCCATCACAGTCAATAAGTTCCCATATAGGAAGTAGAAATTTGATACTGGAGGGTCTGTCAGTCAAAAAGCAAAGGCATAACAGTATCCAATGGCTAGAAAGGGAAGCTAGATAAATTCAGACTGAAAATAAGGCACAATTTTAACAGTGAAGGTAACTAAATATTCGAACAATTTAGCCTGGATGGTTGTGGATTCTCCAACACTGATTTTTTTTAATCAAAACTGGATATTTTTTGTAAGAGATATGCTCTAATTCAATCACAGACATTCAATCTGAAACAGGAATTAAAGCAGGATAGTCCTACACATTGTGGTAAGCAGCATGTTATACTAAATGATTGCAACTGATCTCTTCTGGCCTTTAAGTCTATAAATTCTTTTTCTTTTACTTTATATATGAAGATCAGCTGAGAACGCTTCAACTGATACAAAACACAGCAGCTTAGCCACTTCGCAAAACAAATTATTGTGAACATATCCTGGTGTTCTGCTGTCCACTCCCCCACTTAGCAAAACAAATTATTGTGAACATATCCTGGTGTTCTGCTGTCCACTCCCCCACCTACCCTGTTCCTCCTGCTGAGATGAATTCAAGTTCTCTGTCCCAATATTCAAAGGCCACCACGGGATTCTTAGTAGCTATCTCAGATCACCTCTCTCTTAGGCTCCGGACCTCCCACTCCAGCTGTGCACCACTGAAGCTGTGAAACTGTCAGCAGACTTGTGATCATGATTGTCAAAATTTTCACAGGCATTCCTAAGTATGAAACTCACTTTCTCTAAAACCAGGAATAATTACAGACCTCATCATATTCACAACTATAGGCAACTCTCATCTTATTTGGCTCTCTTTCAGTAAAATCTTCACATGCACACGTAAGTATAAACATAATATTACTATTTCTCCTACAGGCTTGGATAGAAGGAACAAAGATAGCTTTATTTGTATTTCTAAATATGTTGAAGTGTTCCAACACTATGGTGGTCAGTACCATACAAGGAGAGAAAGCAAAAGGCAGGCTGGCCAACAAGTCAGTCTGATAAAAAGCAAGATGACCACATAGGGTAGATAGAGTCAATGCACAAGTCTTCCCAAAAGGGTACATTTACTCACAACTATATCAGGGAGGAACTATTCTTTGAGATGATACTGTATAAAGACGAAAAGGAATTCCTTAAAACATTCTAGAAGCCCCTTTGATATGAGTGAATAAACATTGGTATGTTTACTATACCCCAAAGTCTAATTGGGAGGCATTGTGGTCCAACCCACTGCATCTGGAACCAATAGTTTTTGATCTATTTCTGTCTCTGCCACTGACCTATTCTGTGAATTTGGGAATGTTACTTATTTTTCTCTCTGCTTCCCCATATGTTGAAAGGAGATAAAGATACTCAGAACCAAATTTAGAAGGGTATTTTAGGTGCCTAATGATGCACATAGGCACCTAGGGGGAGTTTTGAAAGTAACAGTTACTTAGGAGCCTAAATCTTATTGACTTTTAATGGGAGATAGGTCCTAATTTATTTAGGCACTTGTAATGTTGCTAGATGCCTATCATCCTGGTGAGTCTGGCCTTTGCCCTCGGTTACAAAATAAAGCACTTTAAGATTTACAGATGAAAAGCACTACCAATACCCCAAATTTCAAATCTCAAATTTAAATAAAAATATCAAGATTTGCTTGATCAGAGGCCTGCCAATATTTTTGGGACCCATAGACTTGGCACCCAGATTCCCCCAATAACTGAAGAAGGAGCCACGAGCAATTTACAAACTAGGATGACAATTTCAAACGGACTAGAATCCAACTTGTTAACGACAAGAGCAATGCTATCACTGAGATTTTAACTCTACTTAATAAATTCTAAATACAAGAGCTGGTCCAGCTAGCTAGGCTAGGTCTCAAAACTGCAATACTGTTTACCAAGCCTAACCTTTCAGTACTGATTTTTTTTTAAATGTTGTTTTCAGTCTCAAAGATGCCTTTCTTTATTTAAGCTGACGTATTTGGCACTGATGGACTGTTATGGGATACACAAACCTCACACTTGGTAAGAAAGGATTAAAAGACAATACTGAGCCCAGGCAGCCAAGCCCCTTCAGTCTTGCGGAGCCTGTTTCAATCGGAGAAGGGGTTGAAAAGGAAGCTAACCAGCTCAGTAAGGGGAGACTGGAAAGGAAGACAGACCGACCCTGAAGGCTTCTATCAAAGGTGCTGGAGAAGCCTTGCTGAAGGAACAAGACTATATGCCTCTTCGGGCTAATGGGTTAGTTTCCTTTACTTCATCTGGGACCAGAAATTATAGGAGGAAAACAGTGGTAGGAAATGACCCAGGCAGGGTAACACAGAGGGCCCCCTCAGAGCCCAAATGCTGCTGATCTTCCTACAGCATTGGCACACCCACCATTGTCCCACTACTAGGTGGATGCTAACCACTAGCCTCAGAGCACATCAACAACCCTATTACATGGACATTTACAAAAGAAGCCTAAACTCTGACTTTTAGGAGGCAGGAATGGAGAGTGGACATTCAAAGGTATGGGCACAGGAACTAGTCCCTCCAAAAGCAAGCAAGAAACATCAACTGTGGGTCATGCAGCATACAGGAAGGAATAGCCATCAACGTTTTGTGGCAAGAGTTATAATAATTTTTCATTCTGTCCTTGTATGTAGTAGAATAGCCACATGAAAGACCAGCCCTGGAGTTTTGGGGAGAGGATATTTTGCATTTTTACAACCATCAGCTTTCTCCACTGCATGGAAAGAGAACTCCAGCTTCTTGTACTGGCTTTCATGTATCCTTGTCAACATTTTAAATTAGAATTAAGTGGACATGTCTGCACATAAATATATCATCCAGTTGATGGACTACCTAATCCTAAATAACCCACAATATTAACATTACTGCTTAAAATCTCACCTTTTCCTTCAAATTTGAAGATGTATGATTTCTCTCAGAACATAAAATTCAGCTAGTCTTTTGTGTAGGTCTCTTGTTTATTTTCTTCTTCCAATTCTTTATTCCCTTTACTCTTCTTCCATTCTATCCACCTCCATAAATTTTCTTTCATTACTACTCTGTAACTGTTATCTTTGAAAAGCAGGTTTTCATTCATCCTTATATCCATTCCCTTCTTCAGGCTCACATTATGTTGCCTCATTGCTATTCTTCCTTTTTTTCTGCCTCTTGCACATCCACAAATTTTCATTTCACTCCCTCACACTCGATTCTTCCTATGTTCTAGCTACCCTCCCCCCTCCTCATTTTCCTCCAAATCTAATATTTAGCACTTAACAGCACTCTATAAATACTGAGTAATTAATAGTCACATCACTGTGAGGATATTAACTATTATCAGTCCCTTTTCACTGTTAGAGAAAAACTGACCAACACCACCACCCAGGGAATTAGTAACAAAAAAGGTATTAAAATACAAAAGTAGCTGGCTCCCACTTCCACGCGCTGTTTTTCACAAAGTTAGCAGTCACACTGAATGTTCAGCAGAAGAGCAACTCTGTTTTTGCAGCTGGAAGAGAATTTGTGGCAAAGCGTCTACCCTCAGTTGTCACTCCACAACCACAAACCAATTGGGGGTCTTCCCCAAGAGGGAAAGTAACAGGGTCACAAAGGCTAGCTGCAGGAGAATTTAAGGAGGACTTGCACAGGTGTTATAGCAAAAAATATATAAATCAGTGACAAACTTTCAACATTAGCTATCAGCTTGTATCACAAAATCTTCAAAGTTCTGCAACAAAAAAGGCCTATTAGATACTTTTTTGAATGATTTGTTTATCCTTGACATTAATAAGCTCTCAAAACCTGAAGGGAGGACCACATCTACCAAGGGCCCCAAAGCTTCATGGGCCCAAAACTAAAAGAAAAGTGACTTCAGAAGAGCTACGCTATGATTATAAATCACTAGAAACCTTTGCACTTCTGAATGTTTCCTTCATACTGCAAGATCTTCTATGAAAGATGACCCTTCAGAAAAAAGAAACTTGAATATGTTGATGCAGCACTCTCTAGACTAAAAATACATTTTAAAGACGTTTCAGTCTAAAAGAACAGTTCTGTTTTGACAGTTGGGTAAACAATGCTGAACTTCTGTTTATTTACTTGATATGATTTTTCCACTTTATACATTTCTGTATTTCTCTTAAGCTGTGTTTTTAATGGCTCTGTACTATTACAATTAATTTTTCTTATGTTAACTTTCCTCTCATCATTGTTCCAATAAGTTTAGTGTAATATTTAGATAAAAGCTACACTGAGTAAAGTCAGAAGGCCTTAAATACAAGAAGTCTGCCGTAAACGATTAAACGTCAAACATCTAGGCTCAAGAGAAACTCACAGATACTCTATCAGTCTTATGATTGATTTCTAAAATGTGAAAGATCTTGCTTTTGTAGGATCAAATCATTCTTATTTTGGTTTATACTCAGTTTAATTTTTTCAATATCTTGTGGTAGATTGTAATTTGTCATATACTCTTATAATTTCGTTAAATTACAGTAATTTTGTTGAATGAAGCTTTTTGTGCAAAGTCCAATTTATTCATTTTAGTCAGTGTCCTTTCAAGGCAACAATTATGTTCTCCAGATGAGGGAAGCAGAGTAAGCATTGGGAAAGGGAAGGAAGCCAAAGAGGAAGTGAATAGGGCCTGTCAAATATCCACACTTATTTTCTTCTATAGCTTACACAACAAAATCTTAGAGAAAACTGGTTTTGAAAAATGAGTGTTTATTTGGATTGTCTGATTGTTCAGAGAGAAGAGTAAACAATCTACATCCACTTGAACATTTACTGATCTAATTAGCAAAATTACCAGAAACAGAGCATTGTCAACAGCAACTAGGAGAGCAGAGGGGCTGGAAGGAATTAATTAGAATAAATTACATTAATTAAATGTGTATAACTTATAAAAAGAATCTGTGGCAAATATGATTTTGTGGGGAAAAACACTGTAATTAGTAATGAAGACTTGAAATAATGGATAATAATGTAAATCGATTACAATGTAAGACAATAAAATAAATAGTCAGGTCAACTAAGGAGTAGAGCTAACTTCTAAGAAGAGGTAGTAGAATCAAAGTGTACTACAAATTATTGTGGTTTAAATTCACCTTGAACTAAAACCAAATGAAAAGCAATGCAGAACTTGTTAAGTTTTAACATATTTAACATGTATAATTAAAAAATCAAAAATTCTTTTCTGAGATTATGAAGAAAAGAATCCTTAGTGCCAAACTCTTATGTGTCAGATTTCAATCAAAATTGCCCATTAAAAGCTAAATAAACACTTTTGAAATCTATCTCCTAGATTCCTGTGTTTATCATCAGAGAATCTGGAAAGCAAAGTCACATCCTCATTTGTAGCTATCTATTTGAAGATGGTTTTGCCTCGACAGCACAGCACAGAAATAACCATCTTTAAAGCATGGCACAGGTGAAACCTCTAATCCAGCATCTTCAGGACCTGACTAGTGCCTAGCCAAGAGATTTTGCCAAACCATCAGAGGTCAATATTGTCTAGCAGCATTACCAATACTTCCAATGCTTACCAGGCTCTTAGAAAACACTGAGGGGTAAATTAGAGCTAAATAACAGCACAGAACACTGAGAGCCAGGACTGGTGGCTGTAAACAAACTGTATGGGACTGTGAGATACTTGGCCACAGTCATGATAAGTGGACATTCAGCTAACTAAAATCATGCCAGACCATGGATGTTGCCGGACCAGAGTGTGTCTGACTAGAGACATTCAATCTGTATATGGTCTTGCTAATTTAAGCCATTAAAAAAAATCATGTTTCTGCCAAGTAACTATGCTTAAATAGTTTTGAATTTTTTTAAAAAGGTTTTGTTAACCAAGTTAAAAACTCAAATCCCATTTCCTGCCTTCCTTTACTCATCCTTTAGTAATCCTATTCGCGTGTGCAATCCTTACACTGAAATCAATGGGGCAACATGGGTATTAGTCACACAAGAAAGGGTTTGCAGGATCTGTCTTTAAAACCCATCCAAGCCACAAAGAAAGAGGTTATAGTGACTGACAGACACAGCCATGATTGTGTATCAAAGTAACTTTTCTTTTTATAAACTAATATGCTTCTAACTTTCCCAGTGGTTGTATGGAACATAATTACATACTCACTCTAGAAGTATATGATTAGTGTGCCACTGTCTTTTGCATAATCCAGTCTGTAATACAAATGATAAGAATAGCATTTATTTTTGAACTGCTTGTGCAATGCAGCCACACTGATGTGGTTTAGAACATCTAACCAGAAACTTTACATAAAGAGGCTTTTCTGTGCCCTAAATTGCTTTTGATAATATACTTTCATTAATAGTTAATATGCAGTAAAGAATCTGAAAATTCAGTTTACTGACTCATTCAGTTCTTATTCAGGAAAAACTCATAAATGAATACCATGAAGTATTAAATAACTTCAGATTAACAAATATTTCAAAAATACATCCTATTTAGTCACCCTAATTTTCTTGTCTTCCATATTACTACTGCACATTTATGCAAGATTCTCATTCATACCTGCAGTCCAGTGCTACTTCTAAGAGAGTTTACTTTAACGAGAGTTTTGACACTGACCTTACTAGGAGCAGGTAAGGCCCATAGTGAGTAAAAGCAAATCTGAAATACTGCTTAAAGAGCTCTCTACAATAGGACTTTATCTACTAAAGTAAGTTTACACTAATAAAGAACCAACTTTGCGTCATTTTTAAAGATATATAAACATCAAAAGCTTCATTTAAAAATGTTGTTTAATCAGAATACTTCATTCTGGTTATGATTTTTTTAGATGCCTCAGATATCAAACCCTGTAAATTAAATCTGCACATCTATAAGCATTTTTAAAAATGAAGTGTTAAAATAATACTGTCCACTACATAGCTCCCAGAAGTTCATTTCATCTAGTAGATTTTTTTCCTTTTATAAGACCTCTTTAAAGTTAAATTTTCATGTTTAATTTAAAATGAGAAGTGGGGTTGTGATTTATTTGAGCATTCTCCCAGATATTTATATCCCAAACATTGTGCCGGTGCATGATAGTTTGGAAGTAAAAATGACTGCAGTTTATTTTCATTATACAATTTGAGTGACAGACAAGTACTAAATACATGCAAAATACAAAAGGGGCACACACACACCCCCCAGTCTTGCAGTTCTAGTAATCTGGATTGTTTAACTACATAAAAAGGGTATTGTGTATTTAAATATTATTTTAACAAAAATATACACCTTTAAGAAAACATTCAAAGATATTTTACTCTTATGTATGGTATTTCATCAAGTAACCCCATTTAGCTTAAGGAAACTTGGTACTATCCAGTTAACCTTTTCTTATCTCAACCTTTGCTTACATTTTTACTAATATTTATAAAAACATTTTGTATAGATACACACAACACAGATGTTTTACACACTTCCATTCTGCAAAGACATTTTTCAGCAACCTATTTTCAATTAAATATTTTGCGTAGGTTATTTACATAGCCACATTTTGCAGCTTATTTTTCATTATACCTGGCTAAAACACCAGTAGCATGTTCTGGAAGCACTCTTGAAAATCTTTTATTATAAAGTACTTGTAATTTACCAATTATGTTGAAAACAACCTATGTAAAAAACCATGCAACTGATAAATCTGGGATCCCAGAAAGATGCTGTCAAAGTACAGGTAAGGTTTTACTTCAGTGGAAGTTTCCTATTACTCACATATCTGAGCTCAAAGCTCCTGTCTCCATGGGCAATAAAGTTTACAAGCACCAAATATCTTTCCTAAAAAGAAAGTCAAAGTAATTATCTGCCAAAAAGTAAATGCCATCATACCTATTTACTAAGTACCACTGCAAGAGAGCACTGTCTTTATAAAATATACATTTAAGGAAGGGTGAGACAAAGATTATTGTCACAAAAATGTCCTGTAAGAGTTAGAGCAGGGGTGGGCAATAATTTTTGACAAGGAGACACTTCAGAAATTTTTTAAGTGGCCCGGGGCTGCCCCAGAAGGAGCAGGACCTCAGGTGGATGGGGTGGGGCCAGAACACTTCCATGCTTCCCTCCCACAAACCCTGACTGGTCTGGGGGTGCACGACCATGTGAAGTCTTTGTCCCCACCCCTCCCAGAGGAGGAGACTTTGTGCACTCCCTCCCTTCCCCCAGGTCAATCAGGGTCTGGGGTGGGAAAAGCACACAAACTCTGCCCCCACCCTGCAAGGGAGCACCATGCTTAAAGTCACCACCGAGCTGAGCAGCAGCTGGCAGCTGACTAAGTGTGGAGGAGGAAACTTTGTGCACTCCCCCCATCCCCAGGCCAAACAGGGCTTGGGACCAAGGGAAGCATGCGAAGTCTCCTCCAGCCATGCCCCTGTCCTGCAAAGAGCATGCCGCACTTCTAAATGCCACGCGCTCCTTGCAGAGCAGGGGCAGGGCGGGAGGAGACTTTGCACACTTCACCTCTGCCCCCAAGCCCTGATTGGCCTGGGGGAGCGCAAAGTCTCCCGCTCCCTGCTCTCTGGTACACAGTGCTTGGAGTCAACTGTCAGGGTTGATTCTAAGTATCGTGCACTCCCCCGTCCCTAGGCCCTGATTGGCCTGGGGGTGGGGATTGGCAGGACCTCTGCAGGCCAGATCAACCCACTTGGCGGGCCAGATGTGGCCCACTGAGGCCCTTTTGCGCACCTCTGAGCTAGAGTGCTTGGCCATGTATGCCCTCCAACAGTTCATATAGTCTGGTTTTGTAATGCAACTAGTGAAACGACTGACTGGCCTTCCAGAAATATCAACTCACGACATAACTCACAGAACAGGCTGTTCACTTTAACAGGTTACAACATGCTGTTAAGATGATACAACTACTTAATTTTTTTTTCAAATACAGACAGTCCCTGACTTACGCGGATCCGACTTACGTCGGATCCGCACTTACGAACAGGGCTTTCTCGCCCCGGAGGTCGAGTGGCGGATTACTACCTGCAAGCTCCGGGGCGAGAAAGCCCCGTTCGTAAGCTGCTCCGGTGCCCCTGGTCTGCTGGAGACCGTCTCCAGCAGACCAGGGGCACCGGGCGGGTTCCCGCGCTTCTGAGGCTTTGCCAGAGCAAAGCCTCAGAAGCACGGGAACCCGCCGCTGCTGCCGCTTCAGTCCCGGTGCCTGTGGTCTGCTGGGGACCGTCCCCAGCAGACCACAGGCACCGGGACTGAAGCTGCAGCCACGGCGGGGTCCCGCGCCTCTGAGACTTTGCCAGAGCAAAGCCTCAGAGGCGCGGCACCCCGCTGCCGCTGCGGCTCTGCTCCCCGTGTCCCTGGTCTGCTGGGGGGGGGGTGCAGCTAGTGTGCCCCTCCCCCCCGAGCAGACCAGGCTTTTGTTTTGGACCCTGGGGCAGAGCAGCTGGGGTGCTGCCAATTGGTCCTGCAGCGCCGCTCTGGGCACTACTGGACCAACCCGGCAGCACCCCAGCTGCTCTGCCCCAGGTCCTGATTCAGCCGCTGCTGGTCAGTTTCAGCAGCGGCTGAATCAGGACGCCTGGGGCAGAGCAGATGGGGTGCTGCCGGGTTGGTCCAGTAGCACCGAGGAGCGGCGCTACTGAGCAACCCAGCAGCACCCCAGCTGCCCTGCCCCAGGCGTCCCCAAGTCAGCTTCTGCTGAAACTGACCAGCGCTGACTACAGGAAGCCCGAGGCAGAGTTGCTCTGCCCCAGGCTTCCTGGAATCAGCTGCTGATCAGTTTCAGCAGCAGCTGACTTGGGGACGCCTGGGGTTCTTAAGTTGATTCTGTATGTAAGTCAGAACTGGCGGTCAGTTTCAGCAGCGGCTGAATCTGGACGCCAGTTCCGACTTACATACAGATTCAACTTAAGAACAAACCTACAGTCCCTATCTTGTACGTAACCCGGGGACTGCCTGTACATAAGTTGTAACTCCCCTCAAAATAATAAGGTTACAAAGACTAATCATAATAGGGCAAATGCTACTCTTTCAAAGTCAAGATACGGAATGCTTCTGCAGCCTTCATGCAGATTAAGCAAAACCAGAATAAAAATCCCCTTCTTTGTTTTGTTTTGTTTTGTGCAAACACGTCACCTAGTATAGTTATAATGTTACAAGAGTACTCATACTACAACAGATAAAATGCTTGAAACCTGTATGTTCAAATGATATTTTTTCCTTTCTACATTTCAATTAAACATTTTTTTAAGAAGAGTAAGCCTATGGCAAATTTGTACATAGGCATGTAATATCTACAAGTGTACACTAAATACTGTATTCATCACATGTAAACATTTGAGCACTCATGTACATACCTGAATACTAAAAGTATTTGTGATTAATACACAAGTTATGTAATGGTACATAATTAACTCGTTGCTATACAAAGATAAGCTACTTAATAGGACTTTAAAATTAGACATTTACAAGGATAGATGTACTTGAAAAATGAGAGTTTGATTTTGTTTTGTGTTGTCATTATGAAGGCGATAAATCCCAATGCTTCAAAGGAAAACTCAAAACACTAATTCCTCTACAAACAGGTTGTCTACTACAGGGTATTTGGATCGTCCGTAAAATACCAGCGTGCATAGACCATTGATATGATCCTGCATGATAATTCACATATACATTTTCTTGTATATTTCACCTTTTCCCTAGGTACAAACTGCTTGAAGCACTGAAACTAATCATTCTCAGAACTGGTTACCAGCAGCAGCCACCCCAGCCAAAGTTAAGGAACTATTAAACATAAACCTATCCTGGGTTAAATCACATACATGCTCCTTCTATAGGAAATAGATTATACAGGCAGTCCCCGGGTTACGTACAAGATAGGGACTGTAGGTTTGTTCTTAAGTTGAATTTGTATGTAAGTCGGAACTGGTACATATTGTAGGGGAAACTCTAGCCAAACATTTCTCCAGAGCTCAGTTTTATTCTCCCACACCTCACTTCCCTCAGTCCTTTATTCTCAAGCTGAGGTGTCTGCTGAGAAAAGCCGCTCTGCGTCTCCCTAGTCTGCTGGGGGGGCAGGGGGCGCTAGCTTCGCATCTCCCTGGTCTGCTGGGAGGAAGCAGCTAGTGCGGGGTTGCCTCACCCCGTTTGTAAGTAGGGATCCGATGTAAGTTGGATCCATGTAACCCGGGGACTGCCTGTAGTTCTTATTCTCTGCAGGAAAGGTAGGAGTCTGTGTGATCCCAATGTGTGGATGCCATACTGAGTGGTTATGTGGGCCTCAAGAGGTACAAAGTCTCAGAGGGGGAGCCGGGTTAGTCTGTATCTTTAAAAACAACCAGTCTGTGACACCTTAGAGATTAACAAAAATATATATAGTATCAAAACTTTGGTTTTGCCCATGAAAGCTCATGATTCTCTATATATTTTTGTTAGTCTCTAAGGGTACGTCTAGACTACATGCCTCTGGCAACAGAGGCATGTAGATTAGACTACCCGGCATAGGAAAATGAAGCAGCAATTTAAATAATCGCCGCTTCATTTAAATTTACATGGCTGCTGCGCTGAGCCGATCAGCTGTTTGTCGGCTCAGCGCGGTAGTCTGGACACTCCGCGGTCGACATCAAAGGCATTTGTCGACCTCCCAGGTATGCCTCATCCCAATTCATTTTCCTATACCGGGTAGTCTAATCTACATGCCTCTGTCGCCAGAGTCATGTAGTCTAGACATACGCTTAGGTGCCACAGGACTACTTGTTGCTTTCAGTAAGTACAGATGTTTGTGCCCTTGTACCTATGAATGGATGAGTATGCATATGATGTATGTAACCACAAGCGTGTGTAGGTATTTAAATCCCCCAGCAGCAGGAGTACCACTACCAACATCAGTGAGCACATGCAAGAGTGCCTATAGGTAAACCCAAATGTTTGTGGCGAGGGAACATAGAGAGTTCATGGGACATACTCTCATACTAGGAGATGAATTACTAGTCTACACAAAAGGCACAGGATGGGGGTGAGTTGCAGCTGACCCCAGGAGTACACACAAGAGGTACTTGTTCTAGGAGGATGCATGTAGTGAGATCAATATATATGAGGAGAGAGGGTGGCACATAGGAGGTTTTGTGCATGCAAGAGGTGGCTGACCCCAAGGGGAGCACGTATGGGAGATGAGTTTCTCCAGGGTGGGGTTACATATGGGGAGTGGTTACATGCAGAGAGTGGGGTCACTGTGCCAGGTGTGATGGGTACACATGGGGCTGAGGAGGACTGTCCCAATGGGGAGGTAAAGTATGCACACTGTGAGGGCTAGCTGTCCAGGAGAACGGGGTGCCTACTCCAGGATGAAGGGTATAAGTATGGTGAGTACCCATGGGGAGAGACAGATGCCTGTCCTCAGAGGAAAGGATACACACAGGAAAGGAGGTGAAAAGTAGCAACCGCTAGGGTATGCATGGGGGGGAGCATATATGAGGGTGGGTACACAGCTAGGTAGAGGATTCCTCTCTCTGCTGGAGGAGTACACTTGAGAAATGGCTATCCTTAAGGGAATGAAGGTGGCTAAGGGGTGCCTGCCCCAGCATGGTGTCAAGACACATGGAGGGTGGGCACACACAAGGAGGCTGAGGGGTGCTTGTCCTGGGATGGGGGTGAGTGGGCACACACAGAGATACTGAGGGATGCCTGTCTCAGGATGGGGGTGGGTGAGCACACACAGGGAGGCTGGGGGTGCCTGTCCCGGGATGGAGGTGGGTGGGCGCACACAGGGAGGCTGGGGGTGCCTGTCCCGGGATGGGGGTGGGTGGGCGCACACAGGGAGGCTGGGGGTGCCTGTCCCGGGATGGGGGTGGGTGGGCGCACACAGGGAGGCTGGGGGTGCCTGTCCCGGGATGGGGGTGGGTGGGCGCACACAGGGAGGCTGGAGGGTGCCTGTCCCGGGATGGGGGTGGGTGGGCGCACACAGGGAGGCTGGAGGGTGCCTGTCCCGGGATGGGGGTGGGTGGGCGCACACAGGGAGGCTGGAGGGTGCCTGTCCCGGGATGGGGGTGGGTGGGCGCACACAGGGAGGCTGGGGGGGGTGCCTGTCCCGGGATGGGGGTGGGTGGGCGCACACAGGGAGGCTGGGGGGGGTGCCTGTCCCGGGATGGGGGTGGGCGGGCGCACACAGGGAGGCTGGGGGTGCCTGTCCCGGGATGGGGGTGGGCGGGCGCACACAGGGAGGCTGGGGGTGCCTGTCCCGGGATGGAGGTGGGTGGGCGCACACAGGGAGGCTGGGGGTGCCTGTCCCGGGATGGAGGTGGGTGGGCGCACACAGGGAGGCTGGGGGTGCCTGTCTCAGGATGGGGGTGGGTGGGCGCACACAGGGAGGCTGGGGGTGCCTGTCCCGGGATGGGGGTGGGCGGGCGCACACAGGGAGGCTGGGGGTGCCTGTCCCGGGATGGGGGTGGGCGGGCGCACACAGGGAGGCTGGGGGTGCCTGTCCCGGGATGGGGGGTGGGCGCACACAGGGAGGCTGGGGGGTGCCTGTCCCGGGATGGGGGTGGGCGGGCGCACACAGGGAGGCTGGGGGTGCCTGTCCCGGGATGGGGGTGGGCGGGCGCACACAGGGAGGCTGGGGGTGCCTGTCCCGGGATGGGGGGTGGGCGCACACAGGGAGGCTGGGGGTGCCTGTCCCGGGATGGGGGGTAGGCGCACACAGGGAGGCTGGGGGTGCCTGTCCCGGGATGGGGGGTAGGCGCACACACAGACTGAGGGGTGCCCGGGGTACCCGACCCCCGGCTCACCTGCCCGCACGGTGTCGGAGAGGTCGTGGCCGGGCGCGCCCCGCGGAAACTCCTTCAGCTTCCTGGCGCTCAGGCTGAGCCCCCCGGAGTGCGCCGCCTCCTCCAGAGCCCGCTCCAGCGCGCGGCTCAGCGGCAGGTTGTAGCCCAGCGCCCCGGCCGCCGCCAGGCCAGCGGGGAAGGGCTGGGGCTCGCCTCCCAGCGTCGCCATCTTCCCGGCCTGGCTGCGGCTCGCTCAGGGGCTGGGGCTGCCGGGGTCGGGCCCGGCCCGCGGTGCCGCCGAGGAGGCAGGGGGCTGGCAGGGCGCGGCGCGGAGGCGGCGGCCGGGACCAGCGCTCGGTCCTTCTCCGCCTGCCAAGCGGCTGCCCCAGCGCGCATGTCCCGCCGGCTGCCCCCGCCTCGGGGCCCGGCTCGGGAAGCGCCGCGGCGGCGCAGCGCCACCTCCCGGCCGCAGCGCTCCCCGCCCGGCGCTCCCTGCCCGAGAGCCTGGAGCGCGCCCGCCCGGCTGCTGGAGCTCGGGACGCCGCTGAACCCCCCTGGTTTGCATCATGGACCATCACAGCCCCGCCCCGTGGCTCTCAGCACCCCCACTGCTCTGACTGCCCCACGCCCCCCCGGGCTGCCTCCCCCCGGTAACCTCTGTGCTGCCCACACACAAAGCTCGTGTATCCAGGCTCAGTGCTGGCGCTCCTCACTGCCAGAGGTGAACGTGGGCCGGTACCGTGTACAGGGAAGAAGCAGCTACCGCTCCCGGCCCGTACTTGGCTGATGTTCCAGCGCTGCCACACTCCGGCGGAGCCGCCGGCAGGGGGAAGCTAAAGGGCCAGTGTAAAAGGACCCGGGGCGCCCGACTGCCACTTCACATCGCTGCTGCAGCCCCGGGACTCCCAGCCACCGCTGCAGTGGTACCCACGAAGGGCCTGCTGGGAGCTGGCTGGGGGCTTGTGGTTTGAACGTGGTGCTGTTTGGGAAGGTCTGCCTGTGGGGCCTCAGTAAAGCTAACATCTTTATGCTTTGGGGCAGGAGTTAAACCTTCTCCCATTTCCAGCTGTGATTCCTCTCTGCTCTCTGTAACCATATTGACCAAAGGCATAGACCAAGTCTCTTCCTCAGCACTGCAAATCGAGTTTACTGCTATCTCCCTATTCGGGAAACCCTTCAACCGATGTTCCCTCTAATGTTTTCCATCCAGGAACAGAATAAATTTTGTTGTGTGCACCAAGACACAGGGTAGGTGTGCACCACAAGTACAAAACACATGCTGCCAGCTATGGGTGGCTGCTGGTGCTCTGCTAATCAGCAGACTCGGGCTGCCAATCAGCTAATCTGTCCATAATTCTGTCTTGTTACCAAATAGGGCCATATATGGAAGATGTCCCTGCAATCTGTACTGAATAGGTCCAGTGGGAAAAGGGAGGCAACAACAGAACAAGTATAAGCAATCATGCTTCATGTTCCAAAAGGTTTCATTTTACATGAATTCTCTTCCTTCTAGCATCAGGAAAACTATCACCAGGCAATGAGATTTTGTGCTGGGGTGGCTTTTTCTCCTTCTTTTGTTTCTTCCTTCTGAATAGATTGGTTTGCCATGCACCCAAGTTCTATAGCCTTCTAGAGTTGCTCGAATATGTTTGGCTGGACAGAGCTCTGTGTTTGTCTCCTACAGATTATTCCTGATTTTAACCAGTGTATTAAGTCCATCAGTCTCCAAGAGCTTAGTTTACTTAAAAATACAGAACAGTTATGAAGGGTAATGAAGTGCACTATTTTTATTTAGCACATCGTGTTATATATTGAAACATCTGAACTATTTGATCACCAGAATACTGAAAGGACATATTCTGTGTGACATTTCCAAATCACCAGAGTCTCAAAGGCACATGAGTGACCTACTAGCACTGAGCACTCTGGTGCATGAAGTACAACATCAAGTTCGCTGTCTGATAAGTGAAAAATTACCTAGGCCAAATTCTCAGCTACTGTACTTCAGCATAGTTCTGCTGAAGTCAATTACAGCTATGCCATTTGACATAATCCAAGGGTTTGGTTTTTGTTACACACACATGCATGCCCACACCCATGTTAGAGAAACATTAACAATACAGAGTCAAGCACTCAGAAATTAGAAACTGCTATAATTAGGGTTGCCAACACCAGTGGGGCCAACAGTCACCATGGGCCCTGGGGCAAGGGAAGTGGAGGGGGCAGCCAGTTCTCCACGTCACCTGGGCCACAGTGCTGCCCCCATTGCCAGCTCTCAGAACCAAGTTGAGTGGCACTCTGGCACTCTAGAGGCAATTCAAAGGGACTCAGAGCTCTGGCCACCACCATTGTTACTGTGGCAGTGGTGGCCAGGGCCCCGGGCACCTTTGAATCACTGGGTCCTGGGACAACTGGCTCCATTGCCCCCTGTCAGCAGGCCTGGCCTGCACAACAATTTTAATGTCCCCAGTTAGTAATGTGCCTATACCATAGGTTTTCTTGAGTTCTTAATATACAGGTTGGACCTCCCTGATCTGGCACCATCGGGACCTGACTGGTCCCAAATGAGAGAATTTGCTGGATCAGGAGAGGCATCCCCTGCCACCTGCCCCAAGCCAGCTGGTCTCCTACCTCTGGTCCCCTCTACTCCCTCCCCAGATGGGCTGTCTGTTATGCTGCCGCTGCCCCCCAACTCCAGGCTGCCATAGGCAGCTGGGGTTCTCTGGCCCCCGGCACTGGCCTTACGCTGCTGCAGGTGGCCAGGTTTTGCTGGCTCAGTGCTGCTGTATTCTGCTAGGCTTCTCCAGCCCCCAGCCCCATGCTGCCATAGGCAGCTGGAATTCTCCAGCCTCTGGCTCCACACTGTTGTGAGTAGCCAAAGTTCCCTGGCCCCACACTCCCGCGGGCTGCTGGGGTTCTATGACGGCAGCCTCATGGGCTCCTGAAGCCGTGCTACTCCCACCCCTGGCTGGGCTGCTGGCCCTCCTGCCATTAGGCTCCCGGACTCTCTGGTCCAGGAGTGTCCCTGGTCCTTCTGGACCATGGTTGTTGCCGGACCAGAGAATGCCGAATTTCAGAGGTGCAATCTGTACTTCTAAAAACATATTTTCCTTCGTTCTGCCAGCTACGGATTTTTCCCTGATGTCTTTATCTTTCATTATCAATTTTCTGCATTAACTTCAAATTCACATCAATTTCTTCCCTTTGTTCATTTGTTATATATTGCTTTTTATTTCTAATTGCTGCCTTTATTTCCCCACTGAATCAGGAATAAGTTTTAGCCAAAGTTGTTTTCTTTCTTGGTTGTAGAACTGTGACTCTGTAGCAATCTAATAAGTTCTCCCTACATTTTCCTCGTTTTTTTATCTAATCTTTTCCCTCCCAGTCAATATCACTCAATTTTAGTCAGCATTGGCAAATTAGGTATCAAGTATATATATACAGGCACACACACTTGATGTTTCAAAAGACTTAATTTATATAACTGTTCTGGACTCTCTTCTCTTTGTCAATATTGAATATAATCAAGTCATGATCACTGGTCCCTAGGTAACCACTAACTTCTATTTCTGTGCTTGATTCAAACACAATCATAGCACATACACAAGAAAACTGAATTAAGGTTGCATGGGCAACTTTAATTCTGGTACTTCTGAACTTCAGAGTGCTTGGTTTTGAATCCTAGATACGGTTCTTTGAATGTTTGTGTTTCTGTGTGTAATTTCCTAATTTTTTAAAAAACAAAATGAAAAACATGAATTCTAGCATGTGGCATCATACTGATATGGTTCATCAGCAGGGTTAGAACCTTGAAATCCATCACACAGACCTCTGCTACTTGAGCTAACAGTAACTAGCAACAGTAGGCTGTTTTCCTCTATGACCCCCTAGACTGAGTCCTCTAGCCAGGAGATGAGAAACTTTGCCAGGGGTTTCACAGCTGAGGAATGGTGGGATTCAGGAATCTTGGGTTCCACTCTAGGCTCTGGAGGGATGTCTGCCTGTTTTCCCCAAGTTTGACCCCTTCTGCCCCATCACATCCAACCTATCCCTGTCCTCATCCTATTTTCTGCCTATTTCTGGCTCTTTGACACAATCTTAATTCTTCTGGCTTCTCATCCCAGTCTCAATAAGTGCTCTTCTGACTCCTTCAGATTCCTGGACTTTCCCTCCTGCTCCCATTCCAAGTTTCCTTGCCCAGCCAGTCCTAATACCCCCACCTCCTCACCTGATGTGTCTTTCTCTATTCCACCCACGTTCCTCATCTCCACCAATTTCCAGTCCTCGTCTCCCTTCCTGGGTTCTTCATCCAATCTCAGTGTCACATCACATAACCCTCTATCCCAGACTTTCCCCCAGCCACTCACAGTTCTCCCCCAACACACTAGCTCCCTGTCAGATCTGCCTTGCCTTCACCTCATCATCTTCCTCCCACGCACATGACTCCCAATTCAAGTGAGAACTACTGAAAGCTTAAAAGAACAGTGAGAAATGTCAAATAAAAGCAGCTTTAAAAAAAGGAGCAGTGGAGATGGTATTTAAGGATAAGGAGTCAAAAGTGAAGAGAGGTAGAATCATCCAAAGATGTGAGGGGGGAGACATTGGTATTTCAGATTCTTATGCCATAATTGTGACCATGGCACCTGAGCATCTATTTTTTAAAGTGGCAATAAGGAAATGAATTACAATGAAAACATTATGAGCATAAGCGACGAGGAGTCCTGTGGCACCTTATAGACTAACTGAAGTGTAGGAGCATAAGCTTTCGTGGGCAAAGACCCACTTCGTCACATGCATCTGACGAAGTGGGTCTTTGCCCACGAAAGCTTATGCTCCTACACTTCAGTTAGTCTATAAGGTTCCACAGGACTCCTTGTCGCTTTTGCAGATTCAGACTAACACGGCTACCCCTCTGATACTTGACACCATTATGAGCATATGAACCAAAAAAGTGTATGGGGGGAGGGGAAGCTGGAATGACTAGTTTGGGAGATAGTGTTACGTATTGAGTACTATTGTAGTAATCACACAGCTTGCCCAGGGGGCCAGAAATTCTTTTGGCCCCCCTAACTGTGAAGCTCAATCTGTGCACTGCTGGGGACTTGTATTCAAGTAGAATATTATAAAAAAGCACGTTAGCCAATCAGAATTCAGTTCTGCACAGGCTGTACTCAGGTGAATTCATATCTAACTTCCCACATCTTTCACTGAATACACATACAAATTATACAGACATGGAGTTCTCTGAAGCAGAAGTGCCAGTAAGCATTTACTGCTTAAAACTTGCGAGGAGCAAGGGAAGGGTGTTCTGAATCTTAACTTTCACTTTCCTCTGTGACTACCTCTGTGTTTTATCTGGAGCTGCTGCTCTCTGTTGGAGGCACACCCATGGAAAGCCCGAGCCAGATAAGGAAGAGAAAGAAGAGGACTGGTGAGATCCTACAAGCCAAAGTTACATAAGACTGAGAGGAGAGTTAAACTTAGACTTACAGCTGGGACTTTCCTCAAGGTACAATGTTATGACAACAGGAAAAACTCATTCTGTGAGTGTCAGCTGCATCTAAGCTATGGAGTTATACTGACACAGCTATGTCAACATAGACACTGTAGTGTAGACACATCCTCAGCTTTCATGTAGAAAGTAATCCAGTGTCATCATTTTTTAATTTGGCACCTGATGTTGGTCTGCCTGACATTGGCTGTGTTCCCAAGATGAAGAATTTTGCATTGACATAGCATCTCTCAGAGGCTATGTTTCATTTTTGCTATTCCAGGAAAATTAAGGAGGCAGCAGCAGGAGCCTATAGAGTTAGTAGAAGGCTGTATACAATCTGGCTGATACAAGTGTCATGTAGACACAATATTTTTGTGCCTGCTGTTGATGACTCCCCCGCAGTTGGGGAACCCAAGGGCAGCAAAACCAGCCATGGTTGCGTTCAGGTCCTTGAGACAGACAACTCTGCGCAGCAGCATGGAGTTGATGGCCCTTACAACCTGCAGAAGGAAACAAAGAAACACACAAAACAGAGAATGAGAGAGGGGTTGCATGAGCCCTTGGGAGGTGCCCATCCCCCTCCCCTCCACTCCTTTCCCCACACCCCCAGTCCACCCTTTACAATCCCTCCCCCTGAAGGTCCCCCTTATCCAACACCCTTCCCCCATGCAGGGACTGCAGCCCGTGAGTTCCTTACCTGCATAAGCAGGGCTCCAATGGTGGACTTCCACACCCCAAACTGGTTGGCCACCAACTGGTAGCTGTCTCGGGTTGCCAGCTTCCAGAGGACGATTGTGACCTGCTTCTGCAGGGGGATGGTGGGTTGCTGGTGGGTGTTGCATCTCTGGAGGGCAGGAGCGAA
The DNA here is from genome assembly GCF_052426305.1 of Pelodiscus sinensis. Taxonomy (NCBI): domain Eukaryota; kingdom Metazoa; phylum Chordata; order Testudines; family Trionychidae; genus Pelodiscus; species Pelodiscus sinensis. The sequence continues at coordinate 292,695,348 of NC_143052.1, read as the reverse complement.
GGTGGACTTCCTCATTCAGAAGTTGTGCAGCCACTGCTGATCATCCCACTGCTCCATGACCAGCCGGTCCCACCAGTCCAAACTGATCCCCAAGCTCCAGAACCTTCTGTGTATGGTGGGGTGCCAGAGTGGAGCAGCCGCAGAGGATGACTAGGAGGAGTTCCGAGTCTACATCCAGCATGAACATGTAGGCAGCTAGAAGCAAATGCTGCAGGAACTGCAGCATGGCCATGTGGAACAGTCACCTACCCAGGTGCAGCTCTGGCTCCATGGCACACAACAGGAAAAAGCTGTGGCAGCCCCAAAAAGAACAGGGCAACCACAACAGACACTGCTGACACATTGCTGTCTCTCAACAGAAGTCCGCAAGCAGACAGCAGAAACAGAGAAACGGCTGTCCAAGGTGGGTCCCTTTAAGTGCGTGTCTATACGGGACTCCGGCAACCGCACTCAAGAGCAACTGGTGACCTAAAGCCCAGCTAGAACCAGTTGCGGGTGGTTTTATCTGCAAGAGAGCATCTGATAAGTGTGGATGTTTTCTTGCATAAAAGCACATCTCTTTTGCAATGTGCTTTTATGGTGTGGACGTGCTCTTGCTCAAGAAATTTTTGCAGAAGATCTCTTGCACAAGAAGCCTGTAGTGTAGACATAGCCAGAGTTATTAGGCTGCATGCCCTCCAGGAATGAGGCGTAAGACTGGTTCAATCTGTTTCTCCTCACTGTTTCAATGATAGAGCCAAAGAAAGGCTCCATAAGGAGTCTCTTTTAAATTTACTCCAGTGGATGCTGGAATCTCTTGGCTGAATTGTGCTTTGGGCTAAGAGCTGAAATCACTAGGTTTGGCCTACAGCCAAATCCACCACAAGCCAGCGGAAGATGCGATGAGCAACATGATGACCAGCTAGCAGGGCCGCAATGGAGAGGCATAAGGAGCAGCCAGCAGAGCGGCAGCAGTGAGGGGTGATGAGTGGCCAGCGGAGCGGTGCCAGAGAGCAGTGAGCAGGTGGCTGGTGAGTGACCAGTGGAGTGAGTCAGATGCCTCCTACCTCCCAACACTCAGGATAGAAGGTGAACTCTGCAGATGCAGCTCTGAACACTGGGTCTGCCTTGACCAAGGGCAGCAACTGTGAGTGAGGTGCACAGAAGGGTTGGGCACGTGAAGGGACTGAAGAACCTGTGAGGAAAAGGACATTGCTCAACCTTCTTGAGCTGGGACATTTACTCGTGGTTTGGTTATGAACTCTGTCCGTGGTGTTTTCCATAATTAATGCCACGTTACTTCCCTCCCCTTTTATGAAAGGTTTCTTTTCCACACTCTGTGCTTGCGAGGGGGGAAGCATTGCCTCTCAGAGGCGCCCAGGGGTGTTGTGTGAATTTCCCAAGTTACTGGGTAGAAGCTTGAGCCAGTTCTGTGTTGGGTGGAGAGGAACCCCTAGATATCGAACCGGCCCTGGCTGCTGCTGGCGCTACCTAGCAGAAGGGTTGGTTATAGGAGGGGGAAATGGTCTACTTTCCCTCCAAGAAATGGGTGGTTAGTGTAGGAGCCTGGGCCTTTCCTCTCCTCAGGGCCTCTGGCCTCATGTCTCACCCAGGATCCTCCAGATGTTAAGAGCAAAGGGTCCTGTGGTCTTAGGCAAAGGCTGACCCCTGCTCTCAGGCCTGGGACAGCTGCTCCTAGCAGAATCTCTCCGGCAGCCAAGACTCCTGCTGTACCCTTCTTCATCATCTCCCCAGGTCAGTCTTTCATTCTGTTGTCTCCCCTTTCAGAGCAATCTGGCTCTAGGAGGCAGTGCATCAGTGAAAAGGTGCCTCACTTGGCCAAACGGGGGAAGCATTTGGCTCTGTCTTCCTCAGCTCAGTGGGGCTGTCAGTCCACTCCTCTTGTCCAGGAAACTGGAAATTCACTTTGTTCTCAGGTCCATCAGGGAGTTTGGTCTGTTAACATCTTTGCCCCTTGCTGGGGGCTGTCCCTGGATGGCTTTCTAGCAGTCTGCTGAGGCAGTTCCTTTCTTCTGCCTGCTCACTCCTCTTTAGCAGCCCTTCCAGTCTGTTTCCCAGCCCTTTGATCCTCCAAGCTGCTGTTAGCCTGCCAATCAGCAGTGGCTGACAGTGGTTGTATTAACCCTAGGATCCCACATGCTAGCTCAGAAACCATACACCCCATGAGAGGCCCCTATTGAAACTTCTCCTCCAGCTGGAGCAGTTCTGCTTTCTAATACTTCCTGACCCAGTGTGCGGTTCTGTATCCCATCAGAGGCACCCTAAAAGGCACAGCCCCTGCAGAACCTTGGTGACAGGATCTGATAGAGAGGAGCTGGTGCATCACCATGCCTGTGATGTCCTCCAACCTCAAGAGAACGTCAGAGACTTGGATGTCACCAAGAATTAGGGAGGATTAGTGACAACTGACACCCTGGGATGGACTTGTCTTCCTCTCTAATGACCTCCGGTGCCAAATAACACCCCTCCCCCCCACACACCCCATTGCAGGGGGAACTCCTGCCTCCATATCCCTATGACAACTGTTTCTTAGCAGCTTCTCATTGTCAGATTTCTCTGTCTGATGTTTGTGACTGCATTCTTCCATTCCGATTGGATTGCATCTCTGGCCCCACAGAATAGCAGGGTTCCCTATGGTGGGTGGAGTATCCTGGATGCCTGGGAAGGAAGGCTCATTTCTAAATGGAATAGGGGAAGGAGGAGACAGACTCATCCTCCAGCTGGGGCCAATCTCAGAGGATTTGGTGAATTTCAGCAGGACTCCCATAACCCAATGGGGACAGTCTCAAATGGGGGATGGATCAATTCTTCAGAGGTCTTGTTGCCTGGCTTCTGTCAGGGTATGTCTACACTACAGCGCTATTTTGAATTAACTTAATTCAAAATAGTTAATTCGAATTAAGCTAATTCAAAATAACGCATCTAGACACAAAAACTAAATCGAAATAGCATTTTTCTAATTCAGAATAGCACGTCCACATTGAGTGGACCCTGAATCGAAGGTAAGGCTGGCTGGAACCAGTGCTGGTAGGGCATCAGAGTCAGACCTAGTGTGCAGGGCTGCTGCCTCAGACTATCTGAGGTCTGTGCTTAAAGGGACCTGACCCCCCATCCCAGACAGACAGTTCTCAGGTTTCTCTGATTGCTGGTCTACCTCGCTGAGGGACAGCAAAGCATTTGTGTCTCGGAGTGCTCTGCTTGCCCTCACTCGGGACACCACGGCACTCTGCAACATGGAACAAGACCTTTCCCTGGGCACGCCGGTGCACCTCGTGGGGTCATTGCCATCGGACTGGCTGCACTTGCTGCAGGCTGCCATCTGGGAGGTCCACTGGGGGCAGTCAGGATCCAGAAGACCCAGCGGGAGAGCGTCCGCCCCTCAGAGCCACGCTGGTCCTCCCCACCGGGGGCTCATGCCCCATTCCTCCCTCACGTCCTTCCACTTACCCCTCCCTAGCTCCCCTTCCTGATGTCAAATAAGAGACACGTTGTTTCATAAATAGGAACTGTCTTTATTTAACAAAACTGGGGAGGGGGAATGAAACTCTGGGGAGACTGGAGAAAGGAGGTGGGAGAGGGGAGGAGAGAGAAGGGAGCTAGAAGGGGGAAGCAAGGGGAAGAAGGGGGAAGGGAAACTCAGCGCTCAGGGGTGGGGGGTCTCATCGGGCCACGTCTCCCAGCACGGCAGGTGCAGGGGCCTCGGCGGCCCCGGGGGATGGGAAGGAGGATGTGGAGGTTGAGGTGCGGGGTGTGGAGATTAAAGAGGAGGAAGAGGTGAGGGGAGGTCGGAGTGGGAAGAGGAACAGTAGCTGGGGGGGGCAGCACAGGGCAGCACGCTCTGCAGCAGGGCCTGCAGGTGTGAGCACATGGCACATGGCACAGGCCTGCAGGTGTGAGCACATGGAGCTGCAGGTCCTCCTGCACCCAAGCCTGGATGGTGCGGTGCAGGGCTCGCAGGGCCCCCATGTGCTGGTCCCGGTACCCCTGCTGCATGCTGATGGTCCGGAGGAGCCCTCGGGTGCGGGAGCATGTCCTAGGTGGGGTGGTACGCCCTGCACGTGCAGGTGGTGCGGCTGTGGAGAAAGACGGAGAGTGGTCATTTCTCCCTGGAGATGCAGTGGATGATGCCCAGTGCCCCCTGCGAGGTGCGGATGACTATGCCCTGCACTGTCAGAGCCGACGTGCTTGCACAGAGGCCATGGTCGGGAGGGATGTGTGGCTCTCCCCAGGAGTGGGAGCTGCTCCAAGACTGCACCCATGCCCCTGTGCCGTGTATAGTGTGGCCAGGGTGAGTGGGAGATGTCCCCTGCCTCTGTGTAGAGGGGGCGTGTGAAGGGAGGGTGTCCTGCTGAGTCCTGACCCGGGGTTGGGAGCCTGTCAGGTCTCTTCACACACGCGTGTGCCTATTGCACCACGGCCCCTGGGAGTCACCAGCTGGAGCCACCTGCCTAAGGGTGGCATGGCACAGCACGTGCTCGCAGGTGCACAGGTGGCTGCATGAGCCGTGGGAGGCATGGCCCATGTGCGCAGTCCCTGGTCTCCCTCTCCGCTTCCCCGGGTAGGGGACAGTGCTAGCACTTACATGGTATGGCCTCCCGGACGACCCTGCCGACTCCGGTGCCGGGACAGTTGGTGGTGGCCCCTCTGCTACACCTGGGTCAGGGTCCTCAGCTCCCGGCTCACTGCCTCCAGAAGTTGGTCAAGGGCGGGGAAGTAGAGGCAGGTGGCAGCCCCTGCTGTGGCGCTGCCCCTGGCGTATGCCTGCCACAATTCTTTAATTTTGAGGGGCGCACCTGCTCCTGGGTGTGCATGTGGCCTTTCCTGGCCATGGTGGCCACTATGTAGCCATAGACGGCCGCATTCCTCTGCCTAGTGCAGATATCATGGACGTTGGGGGTCTCCCCTCAAACCTCAATGAGGTCCATGATCTCCGCACTAGTCCATGAGGGCGCACACCATCTACGGCCCCTGGCTGGCCCTTGGGTGCTGAGGGACTGGGCGGGCGACGGCTGCAGCTGCTGGCAGGCCTGGCTCTTGCACGTTCCCAGTGGCCAGACTCTACCCTTTTAAGGGCCCCGGGGCTGGGGAAGAGAAGAGTTTTCCTGGTTGTGCCCAGAGTAGCCACCAGGGGAAACTGGGAAGGGCTGGAGGCCCCCTAATTCGAAATAAGTGTCTACACAGCACTTATTTCGAATTAGCTATTTTGAATTTGGTGTTATTCCCTGTAGAATGAGGTTTACCAAATTCAAAATAAGCGCTCCGCTATTTCGATTTAAAATCAAAATAGCGGTTTGCATGTGTAGACACTATTGAAGTTAATTCAAAATAACTGCTGTTATTTTGAATTAACTTTGTAGTGTAGACATACCCTGAGTGTCACTTTCCTATTGTGTCCCATATCCCAGCTGGGCTTTCTTACCTTTGTCATAGCAGCAGTTTGTGGAGTCAGTAAATCCACACCCTGGCCAGCCAGCCAATGTCCTTGGCTTGGGTCACTGATTGACAGTCACAGCTAAGCCACCAAGTTCCATAGTTTGGGGAACTGTGTTGAGTTCTAATGGTAGGGAAGGAGAGGGGGCTCCATTAGCATTATATTGTCAACTCCCAATTGGCCCTGGGTCAGGAGTCTTTCTCCCCCATGTCCCTCTGCTGCAAACACTGGGGGAGAGTCGCTAGCGTTAGACCCTCAGCTCCTTCTGCCCCAAATGGATCCTGGAGCAAAGGGATGTGGGCAGGGCCCTTCATGAGGACTTGATCCCACAGCTGCTCCAGGAAGACAAGGAACCCAAGGTGAACCTGGCTGGAGCTGAGGTTGGAATATGGTCCCCTTAAAGTCCAAGGATCTCCACTGACCAGAAGATGAACTCGACACAAGTCTATCTCATTCCCTGCTCTTACTCTGCCTTCCCAAGAGGAACACTCCCAACCCACAGCCTGCCTACACCTGACATCAGGAAGCCAGGGTCAGAGTTTACTTACGTCAAATTCAGGGAGGTAGATGGTGAATCAGAACAGGTCTCTGCTGTTCCTTACCGCCTTGGCTCTCTCCTGGGACACTCTGGATCTGATGCAGAAGTTGACACACTATTGGGGAGAGTGGAAAACCAGAATCAATAGACCAGTGTGTCTGCTGTGCAAACATGCCCACCCTCATCCCTGACATTGTGTTCAAGGACAAATATCTGATTCATTGATCATGGCACTGAAAAAGAACTATCATAATTTGTCTTTGTCTCTCTAGACTGGGACAGTGTTCAGTGTCTGGGATGGTCCTATCCTTTCATAACTCTTCATTCAAGAATAGGTCATCAGGATGCAGACAGACCCCTTGTCCCTTGCTAGATCGAAAGCCATTGTTCAGAGGAAAGGAGTTACTGTGAGGACTATCCCCCTCTTCAAATCTAAGTGTCTGTAGTGAAGAAGAGCTGCTTCCCTTCAGGCTCACCTGGTTCTCTAGGAATTAATCTGTGACTTGTCTGTGAGCACAGCCTCCTGGATCTCATGGCAGGAGATGGGGAGGTTAGGCAATGGGTGGGAGATTTGATATTCTGGGTCCCAAAACCGTCCATGGCCCTGACTTGAAGTTCCATCTTCTTCCCCTGTCCCTGAAGGAGGAAGGGCTCTGACCAAGCATGACCCATTTGGGTGCTGGCCAGGAGGACCGACTGGAAAATAGATTTCCAGACTCTCCAGTTCTCCCCAGCACTAAAGCAAAACTGTCCACTGCCCCTCCTGACCATGCTCACCTTCAAGATGTATTGGAGCCTTTCTGTGTCTGGGGACTCTGCTAGGTGGTTCCCCAGCATGGCATGCCTGAGGTCAGACAAAGCCTTGTGCAGAGCCTACAAAGGAAGGGACAGACATGGGTCACAGTTGGGAGATTGGGAAAACTTTTTCTGTCAATAGCCCCCTGCTCTGCCAATCAGCATTGAGACTCTGAGAAGTGGAAGTCTGAGAGGTCTTAGCAGATGTCCCAAAGGATGGCTCAGATCACCACCAGAGACGATCAATTCCAGAGCAATTCCAGCACCACTTCTTTGAGAGGGCCTCCCACAAAGCCATGGAGGGGTGTGTGTGTCTGAGGTTGTTCCTGCCTTGTACCTCTGTCCTGCCTGGCTGATGTCATGGTCTCTCTGTGAAGTCACCACCTCCCCACCACCTTTCCCCAGGTCCTGCAACAGGCCATTGTGAAGTCACTAGCCACACCCACCTCTTCCCTGCAAGGCTGATGTCCTGACCCTAGCCAGCTCCTCTGGGCACATTTGTTAGCCCAGATCTATGATTTTACTGGTCAGAAGATGGGCTGTCTGCAGTATCCTACCCCCTCGGCATCTCTCATCGGAGTTTAGTGTAGTTGAGATGCAGGCAGGTTAGATAAAACAACAAGATATTTATTAGATAACACAAACAACAAACTACAACTCCCTGCAACATAACAATAATGGCTTGGATGTTAGCACAGATGTTACCATAGGGGATGAACCCCAGAGGCCAGACCCTTCCAATAGGAGAACAAGACAATAGGAAAGGACTATACCATGTCCTGAAGACACTGCGATGACACAGGGGAGGACACAGGAACTTCAGGAACTGGATTCCAAGAACCTCTGGAACAGGTAGGTGGACTCCCCTTGATTTTCTGTCCCACGCTGTCCTGCATGTGATATGTGGACACTCCCTGTCTGGTTTTGTGGGTGGATGTATGTTAAAGGGTCCCTTCTAGATGTTATCTCCCCTGGCTCTAGCTCTCAGGAAGGCTGGCTTGCTGTGGGAGGTCTCTGTGCCCAGCTGGCTTGCTGTGGGAGATGCAGAGCCCTGTCACAGTGACAGACACTCCCCTATGTGCTCTCCAGTTGCTGGGCAGATTTTCTGTCACATGGCACTCCGTGTTCCCTCCCTTTCCTCTGTTTTGACACCAAAAGCCTGGAGAAGAAGGGGCCCCAAGATGGAGGCCAGGCTGTCCTTTTGCCAATTCAAAATGGAGATTCAACCAAAATGGCAACCATATAAATCAAACATGTACTTAACCCATTTCTTTCCAACACATTGACTGATCAGAAATCCAGTGCTCTTAAATGAGCTATAGACCAACAACTGTTCATACTCATTAGAGTATTAAAGACATTATTAAAGACATTGTCAGCATCTATTTGAGAAGAATTGGCATATTAGAATCAGAAGCTGCGCAGAGAAAATAATTGCAGAGAAGCAGCACAATCAAATACATGATTGCTTGTGACTTATTTGTTTGGACTTAAGAGAACAAAATGATCTGAATCTTCCCTGTCAATAGCCACTTGCTCATCAGCATTGAGATTCTGAGATGGGGAGGCAGAGGAGTTTCAGCAGATGTCCCAAAGCATGGCTCAGGTCACCACAAGAAAGGATCAGTCTCGGAGTACTCTTCCAGCCCCACCTCTTTGAGAGGGTCTTGTGCAGTGACAGCAAACCCTCCTGACATACACACCCCTCCTTAGAGGAGACAGGAAGGAATGGTGGTCGGGGGGAGCAAGAAAAGAGAAAGAGGGCAGGAAAGAGAAAAGGAGAAACCTAAAAGGACAAATTCCCAATGCCTCCAGTGATTCTGCATGGGATAAAATCCTTGGTAGGAAATTAAATCACCTTAACCTAGTGATTTCTATGCCTAGAATTCATCTGGTAGCAGATAGATCAGACAGAACAGATTCCAAACTTCTCTGAGGCTCTTACCTTCTAAGCAGGGACTACCAAATCAGTAGTAGGGAAGGAGAAAACTCGAATGAGGTTCCTCCTCATGCTCACGTACATTAATCCTAATTCTGTCTCAGTCCCTAAAGAGAGACCTTGAGAAGGTGCCTTGCTGCTGCAACACCACGAGAGGCTCTAAGGTTGGCCCTGCCTTGCACTTCTGTCCTGCCTGGCTGATGTCAGAGTCTCTCTATGAGGTCACCACTTCTCCACCAATGATGGCCAACAGGCCTTTGTGGTGTCATTGCCACACCCACCCCTCTCTTGTAAGTCATGTGCCCTGACTCTTGCCAGCCTCTCTGGATGTTTGACTTCTCCTGGGAAGCACTGATCAACCTGGGAAGCAGTGATCATAAGATGGTAGATTTCAGGATCCTGACCAAAGGAAGTAAGGAGAGGAGCAAAATATACACCCTGGACTTCAGAAGAGCAGACTTTGACTCCCTCAGAGAACTGATGGCCAGGATTCCCTGGGATGCTTACATGAAGGGGGAAAGGAGTCCAGGAGAGCTGGCAGTATTTTAAAGAAGCATTATTAAAGACACAGGGTAGACATATCCTCAGTTTTGATCCAAGCACACACCAGAAAGGCAGCTAGCCTTCATTAGAAGATATCTAGAAATTTAGAATCCATCACTTGCTTTGGTAATTTGTTCCAATGGTGAATCATCCTCACTGTGAAATATTTGTGCCTTATTTCTAACACGAATGTGTCTGTTTTCACTTTCTAGCCCCTGGTCTTGTTCTGCCTTTTTCTGCGGCATTAAACAGCCCTTTAATACCTGACATTTTCTCTCCAGGAAGGCACTTAGAAACTTCAATGACGTCACCTCCCAGAAGCTAAACAGACTGGACTCCTTTCAGTAGTTCACAAAAAGGTGTTTTTCTTCAACCCTCAAAACATTGGGGTCTTTGCTGCTCCATCTCCAATTTTTCAGCATCTTTTTAAAATGTAGCATGTAACACAGGCTGCAGTATCCAGTCTCAGCCTCATTGGTGCTGCATCACTTCCCTGCCCTGTTCACTCCTCTGCTCACATGTCTAATAATGGCTTTAGCCGTATTCACACCATCCCAACCTGCCCCTTTTCTGGCCAGCACTGGCTGCTTGCTGTAGTGGCTAGTGAATGTGCACAGATGTTTATGACTCTGGGCCAGGGCTGCGCAAGATGCGGTCCCGGGGGCCGAATGCGGCCTGCCTAACACTTTGATCCATGATCCAACCCACAGATTGCATCTTGCCGCTTTCTATTTATATCCTGCTGCCTATGTCAATGAATTTCCAGGTGGTGCTTCAGGCAGCAGGATCCTATTTAAATGGCTCACAGCTCATGGTCGCAGCACTACCCAGGCAGGGGCCAGAGCTGTGAGCCCTTTAAATAGCCACAGCAACCCCAGGCAGCTCCCAGGCAACATGATAGAATTGACAGATAGTGGCTTAAGGAGCACCCCCTACAAATGACACATGCCAAGCAATTTTAAAATTAAATATTCAACTAAGGTAAACCTTCTAAAAAGTAGGCATTGAATTAACAGAACGCTTTGAAGAAAAATTGTGTGAAATTGTTGTTCAACTAGATAGAGACTAATCAGCCAAAGACTCCACCCAGTAGGAGCAGAAGCGGCGAACATAAGGACAAACAGCACACCTTAAAAAGATATACAAACATGGTAAGGAATAGGACACTTAAAATATCTAAGCAGCCTTAACTCTGTGGTGTAATTACCACATGAGGGCAAGGTATAGAATATTCTAATGCAGTGGTCCCCAACCTTTTGGGGCTGCCAGGCTCCCAGGGCAGGGGCCACGCATGCGGCACACGCCCGGAGGCGGCACCATGCATGCGCCGCACATGCACTGCATGCCCGGGGCCGGGGGCCACGCATGTGCCGGGCGCCCGGGGCTTGGGGCGCAAGAATGGCTCGGGCCGGCCCTGGTCACTTGGCGGGCGCGCATAAATGTCCCGGTGGGTGCCATGGAGCCCGTGGGCACCATGTTGGGAACCACTGTTAATGCATCTCAAAGATCCATTCGATCTAATCCTGGATTAGTCATTAATATGCTTTAGCATGGTTGGTTGTATGGTTACTGACAACCAAATGCAAGAGCTGGGCTGACTACAAAGTCTAAGTACTAAACAGAGTGCCCTTTTGCTGGATTCCTTCTTGCAGCAGGAGTCCCTCATAGGGTAGAAATTTTACAACTTTAACTATCCTAGACTGCGTAGGAAAGTCCACATAGTCACCCAGTCTCTCCCTGCTGGTCCAAAGGTACAGTCCTTTTTCCTAATAGCAGCTTCCCAACTTTGAACAATGAAGCTGGCTATTGATTGCTCTCCTTTCCAGAATTTGTCCTGTTTGGCTGAGAGATGAGCCCTGCCCTGTATTACACTACACTATAAAACTGAATCCTGGTCCCAGGCACTAAACTAAACAGCAACCTGGGAGTTTTCCAGATGACAACAGTAACTGTGACACCACTTCCTCTCTTAGTGGATGTTTGTTCCCCTTTCATGATCGATGTGCAGAAGGATGCCTGGAACAGGGTAGTTGAAGCAAAATGCAGGACAATGTAGCACTTTAAAGACTAACAAGATGGTTTATTAGATGATGAGCTTTCGTGGGCCAGACCCACTTCCTCAGATCAAATAGTGGAAGAAAGTAGTCACAACCATATATACCAAAGGATACAATTAAAAAAATGAACAAATATGAAAAGGACAAATCACATTGCAGAACAGAAGAGGGATGCGGGGGGGGGGGGTGGGAAGGGGGAGGAAGGAAGGTAAGTGTCTGTGAATTGCTGATATTAAAGGTAGGGAGAGTGGGATGTTTGTGAGTTAATGGTATTACAGGTGATAATTGGGGAAACTGTCTTGGTAATGGGTGAGAAAGTTCAAAGTCTTGTTAAGTCCTTGTTGGCAAGTGTCGAATTTTAACATAAATGACAGTTCAGAGGATTCCCTTTCAAGTGCAGATGTAAAAGGTCTTTGTAGCAGAATGCAGGTGGTAAGTCATTTAGAGAGTGTCCTTTCTGGTTAAAGTGGCAAGAAACTGTTTTCTCTTTGTGATCTTGTCTGATATCTGTTTTGTGGACATTAATCCTTTGGCGAAGTATGGGCTGCCAGCATTCCTCCACTAGCCTTATGAAAATAAGAAATAATGTAACCAGCCCTCGATGGTATACAATAAAGACAGAAGTGCTTATTCAGAATGCTTCAGCTCTGTCCTACATCTCTGCTTATTTCCTCTTACAGAGAAGTGCGAAGAGTGAGAAAAGATGCATCTTCTCTTGTGGTCTCTTCCCCGCTCTGCGGCCTCATGCAGTCGCCTTATGCTTTAAACAGTATCACATCCTTTTTTCTTTTTCTTTTTTTGGAAGGCATCTTACATTGCGCCCCTCACTGAGCTTGCCTCCACATCTCATATTTGAATTGATTGTCTTAATTTATCAGGAGTGAAATGACAAACAAGGGCCATGTCTTTAAACGTAGAGCACCGTGTACGCTGAAGTTTCAGAACAACCTCTCAATAACAGTGCCATGAGGTTTTGGTGAGCTCGAGCTTCGAGGATGAAGCCTGGGCCTTTTTGACATCAGAGTCTTTCTGTATCTCTCGAGGTACATTATCAGTGTTCGATACTATACATGGAAATCTTCTGGCAGCACTGAAACATCATGGAGATGCTTCTGCCACATGGCTTGTTTAGCAGTTTGACAGTCTTCCAGCAGCTTGTAATCTGCTAGGAAAGCAGACATACTGTTTAAAATTGCAGCCGCTGTTTCTTATTTACAATGAATCATTTCTGGTTTCCCTCTGAAGTTTTTTTCTCCTGTTTGTTCCTCTTTATCAATAGCTTTGATCTTTGTCATCTTCTGACAAGGAAGATTACTAAGCCAAATATTTATCTTTGCCTGTTTTCAAGATTTAAGTTTGTGCTCTAATATACTAAAATTAGAAATCTCTCCTGCCTTAACCAGAGCACTAGTGTTATATTTACAAGTAATATAGAGCTTGTTTGTATCTTTGGGCGTGTCTAGACTACAGGGTTTTGTTGACAAAAGTAGCCTTTGTCGACAGAGATTTGTTCACCAGTTCTGTTGACAAAAAAGGCCTCCAGGAAGAAGCCCTGGTGGGCAGTTTAGCCTTTACATGTACAGCACCTTTGTGGTTCCTGGCAGAAGCCTCTTAAAGGCACAGGCACCCAGACAGGCCTTGTTGTCCGGAAGCTAGCCAGAGCACCCAGCTAGCTCTGCGTGTGGTGGAATCTGGGTTACCCCATCACATCATGGACCTACCCCTTGAGGGAGGGTCCTCCAGACCCCAGAGGCCTCCCAGGTGTCTGTGGACAGCGGGGAGGGAATATCAGGTGAGTGCTTTGAGGGGTCACCACACACAGGCGGGTTGGCAGTGGGGGGGGGGCATGTAGTCCCATTGCCACTGTGGGGCTCCTGTGAGGCTTTCAGGCCGCTGCCCAACTCACAAGCGTGTCACGTGTAACACCCCTGAATCTCCTGCCCAAAGGAGAGCCTCTGACAGCTATGGCCTGCCCTCGGGGACAGCAGGGGTGCACACAGACAGTGATTGTCTCCTCCTCTTTTCCTCCACAGCCAAACCATCCACCTAACAGGGGAGCATCATACCTGCCCCACCACCATCCCAGACCTGTGGCACCCGCAGGCACTGGCGAGTCTACACGGACCTGCTGAGGGAGCACATAGTGACCCTGCAGGACCTGAACAGGACGCTCCAGCAGAGGACGGAGGCAGAGGCCAAGTGGCGCACCAGGCTGCTGGATGAGCTGGTCCAGCAGTGCACTGCCATCTGTGCCACAATGCGGGAGGTCCTTGGCTTGCCTGCCTCTGTCATGGGCACGGCTCCTCCTGCACGCCAGGCCCTGCTCCCCCTGTTCCTCCATCCCCTCCTGCTCCCGAGCCCTCACAGGCCCAACAGCTGCCCCCTCCCATCCTGCCCAGGCCAAGACTGGCTCTCGCTCCACCCGATCCCAAGGCCGTGGTGATGCCAGGACGCAGGAAGGCGGCAGGACCCTGCAATCAGGAAAGCAGCGTCCAACTTGAGCTCCCCTCCCCCCTCCAGGTTTTCAGTCTCCTACCACCCCAGATAAAGGACATTTCAGTTATATAACAAAATCTTTATTTTTGAGTGAAAGATTTATTTTGTCTATAAACATGTGAACAGTACACGGAGAATTTTTTTAAACAGCACATTTTCTTTACTGATAGTGTTTCTAATAAAAAAAGTCTGTACAAAGAAAACTGGTTGTGTGTGTATTCTTTATTATGGGAAGAGGGTGAGGGTAGTGGAGGGAAAGGTAGAGGTGGGTCAGGCCAAACCCCCCATGGGGGAGGCCCTGGGGAGAGTCAGTGGGCTCCTTCTGAGAATCTCTCCCTCAGGGCCTCTCGGATTTGGACACCAGCACGGTGAGCATGGCGGATGGCAGCCATCTGGGGCTGCTGAAATTGCCTCTCCGCGCCATCAGCACCTGTCCCCCACCCTGCCAGGAAGGCCTCCCCTTTTCTCTCCACCAGGTTATGAAGGGCGCAACATGCAGCCACCACCTCTGGGATGTTGCATTCGCCCATCTCCAGGCATGTGAGGAGGCAACGGAATCTCCCTTTCAGCCGCCGAAGGCGCATTCCACCTGGATGCGAGCCTGGCTAAGATGCATGTTGAAAAGCTCCTTGCTCACATCCAGGTAGCCGGTGTAGGGTTTCATGAGCCACGGCATCAGGGGGTAGGCCACGTCAGCCACTATGCACACCGGCATCTGCACGTCCCTGAGTGCAAGGTGCCGCTGGGGGAAAAATGTTCCTGCCTGCAACTTTGTGGTGCAGGTAGGAGTTGCAGAATATGCGGGCATCGTGTGCCCGTCCCAACCACCTGACACAAATGTCCATAAAGTGTCCCCGGTAGTTGACGAGGGCCTGCATCGAATAGTAGCCCTTCCTGTTTATAAATTGGGCTGCTCGATGGGGCTATGTGCGGATTGCGATGTGTGTCCCATCGAGGGCTCCTCCGCAGTTCAGGAATCCAAGGGTGGCTGTAGGGATTCCGACTCCCCCTACAGCGTTGTCCATCGTGGATTTTGGGGAATTGGTTCCGACGGCGGCGGCGCTATTCTATTCGGGTCACTATCCTCCAACAGTGCCCACACAGCCTGGGCTTTACCCCTTCCGGGGTAAGTTCGGGGTGTCCAAGCGTGGATGGAATAGTCTGGTGCCCTCTTGTTCTGCGCCCTTATCGTCGCCTCCTGTGACTCACCTTTCTCGCCGATCCCCAGCGACACATGTCCTTCTTAGCTACTCTGGGAGAGGGAGAGAAGTAGTGAGAGGAGAGGGGGGCCTGGGCCTACCCTCACTCCCAGGCCCCAGCCCAGGGCCCTAAAGGACACGGACCGGTTTTGTTCCGGGTCTGGCTGACAGGGGCATCCGGCCAAAACCTGCCAATCTGCGGGGCTCTTATATGACCCCACCTTGGGCTACTTCCTCTCTTTTCCGGCTCCCCTCCCCTGCTGTTGGCTTACCCGGCCCTCCACGGGCCAGCTGCTCATTGCTCCGGAATGCCTTCTGGACCCCATTGCTCCACGGGTGTCTGCAATATCCTGCCTTCCGCGGCCGCTTATTCATGCGCTCGCCCGTCCTCCGGGGTTGAAGGCTCCGATCTTTGGCGTTTGTCTTCCCGCCGCATCCCCCTCCTCTACATGGCTCGGGGGTGGTGTTTAAAACTCTCACCGCGCCCGGAGGGGGACATCATGCTGATGTCACCGGCTAGCTCCGCCCCTCCCGCAGCGTCCGTGCCGCGGCCGCCGCGTCTGAGGTTGCCAACTGGTCCGCAGCATGCGTACACCTGGGACAATGCCGGTGCACGCCTCCACACCACCTGAACAGGGCGCTTGCCGCGGGGGCTTTAGGGTGGGGTTGCGGGGCCCCATCACAGTGGCAAACCCGGCAATGATGTTGTCCAAGTCCCCAAGACAGACAAGCCTCTTCAGTAGCTCCGCATTGATGGCCCTCACCACTTGCAGCATGAGACAAATAGACAGACAGAAACCAGGGAATTAGGTCACCTAAGTGCTTGGGAGGAGAACCCTCCCACCCCCACCTCCAACCCACCCCTTCCCTTGTCAGGATGCTCCCCTTATCTGCATCAGTGCAGGGGTGGCCAAGGAGCGGTCTCCAAGTGCCACTCCATCCCCCATTCCCTCTTGCCCTTGCCTGGCAGTCCCCCTTTCACAAACCCACCACTCAGCAGGACCTGTCCCCTGAAATTGACTTACCTCCATCAAGAAGGCCCCAATGATAGACCTCCCCATGCCAAACTGGTGTTCCATGGAGTGGTAGCTGTCGGGGGTGGCCAGCTTCCACAGGGTGATTGTGACTCTCTTTAGGGGGATGGCGCGCTGCAGGTGGGTGTCCTGGTGTTCCAGAGCAGGGGGAGCCAGGCACACAGCTCCAGGAATGTGGCCTTCTACATCCGGAAGTTGTGGAGCCAGCGGTCATCATCCCCAAGCTGCATGACGAGCTGGTCCCACCAGTCCGAACTCGTCTCATGCCTCCAAATCTGCCTGTCTCTGAAAAAGTTGGCGGACAAGGGCAGAGCTCCTGCATCCCAGAGGAGGGTCTCCTCGGTGCGGTCCGGGTCCATATGGGGCAGGAGATTCATGACAGAGTCATGCAGATGCAGCAGAAGCTGCAGTATGGCAGCGTGGGGCCATTGCCTGCCATGGGGCAGCTCAGGCTCCATGGCCAAATAAAAGGTGAAAAAAAGCAGAAAAAAAAAACCAAAAAATAAACTGCTGTGGTGTCCGAGGAAGCAAGGCAACCAGAGCAAGCACTGCAGCAGCTTTGCTGTCCCTCTAGGAGAGAGGCAAGCCAGAAGCAGGAGCAGAGCAACGGCTGTCCAGAGGGACCACTTTAAGCACGCATCTGTGCAAAGGGCAGGCAGCAGCACCTGGAAATAAAGGCTGCCCCCATGCCCTACCAGAAGCTCTTCCGGGTGTCTTTTTTTTTTTTTTTTTGACAGAGTGTCCTGGAGTCTGGGTGCTCTTTTTCAAAAAAGCAGATTGATTTTTCGATCCGCATAATGAAATCTAGACACTCTTTTTCAACAGAGGCTTTGTCGACAGACACTGTCAACAGAGGGATGCAGTCTAGACATAGCTCTGGTGTTTACCCAGCTTATGACTGCTAATGTAGAAACAACTATTCCCAATAACAAAGTTTTGACAGGTGTTAATTAGAACAGGAGGCTTTACACTACTGGGGCATGTCTACACTACAAAGTTAGTTCGAACTAACGGACGTTAGTTCGAACTAACTTTAATAGGCGCTACACTAGCGCTCCGCTAGTTCGAATTTAATTCGAACTAACGGAGCGCTTAGTTCGAACTAGGAAAACCTCATTTTACGAGGATTAAGCCTAGTTCGAACTAGCTAGTTCGAATTAAGGGGTGTGTAGCCCCTTAATTCGAACTAGTGGGAGGCTAGCCCTCCCCAGGTTTCCCTGTGGGCCACTCTGGCCAACACCAGGGAAACTCGTCTGCCCCCCCTCCCAGCCCCGGACCCCTTAAAGGGGTACGGGCTGGCTACGGTGCCCGTGCCAGGTGCAAGCCTGCCAGCACCCAGCCAGCAGACCCTGCACCTGGCACGGATCGAGCCACCCACCTGATGCCCCCCAGGCCTCCCCCTCTTCCCGGGACCAGGCTGGTGGCTCCCGGGAGCTTGCCCGGGACTGCAAGAGGCGGGCACCCGCCTGGGCTAGTGCGGACATCATGGACCTTGTCCACGACCTCCGCACTAGGCACAGGAAAGTGGCCGGCTAGGGCACGATAGCTGCCATCCTGGCCACCCAGGAGCAGGTGTGCATGAAAATCAAGGGGGTCCACTGAGACCCCCGACCCTGAGCCCTGAGCTTACAATGGCCGTCCCGGGTCAGACCAAAGGTCCATCTAGCCCAGTAGCCTGTCTGCCGACAGCGGCCAACCCTAGGGACCCTGGAGGGGATGGACCGAAGACAGTGACCAAGCGATTTGTCTCGTGCCATCCCTCTCCAGCCTTCCACAAACCTTGGGCAGGGACACCACTCCTACCCCCTGGCTAATAGCACTCCATGGACCCAACCTCCATGACTTGATCTCACTTCCCTTTAAACTCTGTTCTAGTTGTAGCCTTCACAGCCTCCTGCAGCAAGGAGTTCCACAGGTTGACTCTTTGCTTTGTGAAGAACAACTTTCTGTTACTAGTTTGAAGCCTGCTACCCATTCCTTTCCTTTGGTGTCCTCTAGTCCTTCTATTATGGGAACTAATGAAGAACTTTTCTGTATGTACCCTCTCCACCCAACTCCTGCTTTTAGAGACCTCTATCCTGTCCCCCCTCCGTCTCCTCTTTTCTAAGCTGAAAAGTCCCAGTCTCTTTAGCCTCTCTTCATATGGGACCTGTTCCCAACCCCTGATCATTTTAGTTGCCCTCCCCTCTCCCATCCTCTCTCTTCCCCTCTCCCACCTCCTTTTCCCAGTCTCCCCCAGTTTTGTTCAATAAAGACAGATTCCATTTTTGAACACAATTGTCCTTTATTTTGTATATCAAGAAGAGGGGCTAGGGAAGGGTAAGTGGAAGGAGGTGAGGGAGGAATGGCGTATGCGCCCCCAATGGGGAGGACTGGGCTAGCTCTGCGGGCTTCTGGGGGTGGAAGCTCTCCTGTAGCCCCCCAATTGCCCCCTCTCCCCAGATGGCAGCCTGCGGCAAGTGCAGCTGGTCTGATGGCCGAGTGCTGTGATGTGCCCAGTGTGGGTACTCCGGGCAATCCAAGCCAGGACTGCTTTGCAAGCAGGACACCCCTGAGAACTTTAAGCACAGCCCTCGGCTAGCCTGAGACAGCATCTCCACACTCTAAGTCCTTCTCTGATGCCCTGCCGGCACTGCTTCCGGCCATCCTTAAGCCTGGTTCAGGGTCCACTTAATGTGGACATGCTAGTTTGAATTAGCAAAACACTAATTCGAACTAGTTTTTTAGTCTGGATCCGTTAGTTCGAATTAGCTTAGTTCGAATTAACTAATTCGAACTAAGTTAGTTCGAATTAACGTTGTAGTGTAGACGTACCCCTGGATACTTGCAGAAATATTCTCCATTGCAAGTACAGAATTTCTTGATGAGTCTTTTAAACACTTTGAGTAACAGCTTTTGTTCATCTAATATTTGGAATGACTAGAATCATACTATCACTTTTCTAGTGAGTGGTAGTTGATAGGTAGGTCCTGCAGATCAGCATCCCAGTGAAGGCGAAATCAGAGGTGCAGAATCCGGATTCTTTCTTCGTGCAACTTGTTATTTTACACTCTTCACCGGTGTTTCTCAAAGTGGTCTGTGAAGCATCAGATACAGAACTTTTTCCCCCTTCCTGTACCTCAGTTTATATTTTAGGTGCGCAACTGTAGACTAAGCCGAAATTTAGTCTTTTCAGGAGTGTGTGTGATTTTATATATATAGATATATATATATAGAGATAGATATATATATATAAAATCACACACACAGTTAACTCTGAAATTACAATGACAACATATCTAAATAAAAACATTTTCTCTCTCTTTCTATATATATTGTATCAAAGTTCCTTCTAATCTTTTCCATCGATGAGCAGATTTTTTCCATCCATGTGCAGAATTTTTATGTGAACCGAGGCATGTACAAAAGTGTACCACCAGCAGAAACAAAAAAATCCCTATTTGTGGGCACTCTGCTAATCAACTGGGCATCATATGAATCTCTCCTGAGCAGCTGTACAGACACACAGCTTACAGGTGTAAGGGGACTGTTAGCCCCTTACTAAAACTCTGTGGGAGTTTTTGGTTCACTGGCTCCCAGTATCAAAAGGGGAAGGGTCCATGAGAAATCAGGGCCCTGAGACTGACAGACCCCAGAGACAATGGAAAGCAGCCAACACTCCAGCTCGGCCTGATTGACAGGTTGGACAGGCCAGTGAGGAAAGCAAGAGGCCAGGCCCCGTCCTCCCTGTGAGCTGGGACATGTTCTGGGTCTCTCTGAGCAAGGAGAGAACTGAGACACAGCTAAGAGGAGCAAGCTGTGTGGAGAAGCAGTCCTGCAGCAACAGAGCCAGGTACACACAGCCCAAGGAGTGCAAGTTGTGCTGAGGGGCAGTCCTACAGGAACAGAGCCAGGCCCACACAGTCCAAGGAGCGCAGACCCTGTATTGAGCAGCAGACTGGCAGTGCTCAGAGAGCCAAAAGGGACAGAGAAGCAATGCAAGGAGCTGGAGACTGGCAAAGCAGCACAGCCTGCAGCTGGGTGTGGTGAGCAGCTGGGACCAGCAAAGTGTGGGGTGAGGCTCTGGGCAGGGAGATATCACCAGCCAAGAGGCCCAGTAGGCCAGACTGGGAGAGGGGTCTGGCCACTTAAAGCTTGAGGCTGTGTGGTCATTGCCAGAGCAAGTGTGTCCAGCATGCAGCCCCCTGCAGCACATCCAGGGCCTCTAAGGAAGAGACTGTGAACTGTCCTTATACAGTAAACTTCCGATAATCCGGCACCTTTAGGACCCAGGGGGTGCCGGATTATCAGCTATGCCGGACTATCAGAAGGGGGGGCTATGAGGGGTCTGGAGTGGGGTGGGAGGGGATGCCACCCCAGACCCCTCATAGCCCCCCCTTACGATAGTCCGGCTCTGCCCCAGGCGTCCCTGATTCAGCTGCTGCTGGTCAGTTTCAGCAGCAGCTGAATGGGGGAAGCCTGTCGGGCTGCCCCAGCACTTCCGGGTTCCTGATGGTGCCGGACCATCAGGAGTCCCGGAGCATTGGATGTCGGACTAATGGAGTTTTACTGTACTCTGCAGACTGCTGTTTTGATGTCCCCATATCTCTGCATCCCATCCTGAGGTGATGTATACCCAGTCAATATGGGGATAGTTGAAATCCCCCACTATTCATGTTTTTTTTATTTTTATAGCCTCTCTAATCTCCCTTCGCATTTCATAGTCTCTATCCTGGTTAGATGGTCGATAATATATCCCTACTGCTATATTCTTATTATCAGAGAATGGCATTACTACCCATAGAGATTCTACGGAACATTTTGGTTCTTTTAAGATTTTTACTTCATTTGATTCTATATTTTCTTTCACTTATAGTTCCACTCTCCCACCAGCACGACCTGTTCTCTTCTGATATAGTTTGTACCCTGGTATGACTGTGACCCATTGATTGTCCTCATTCCACCAAGTTTCTGTGATGCCTGTTTTATCAATATCCTCCTTTAATACAAAGCATTCTAGTTCACCCATCTTATTATTTAGACTTCTAGCATTTGTATATAAGCTCTTCAAACATTTCTCACTATTTATCTGTCTGCCATTTCCTGATGTGTTAGACTCTTTTTCATTTATTCTGCCTACCAAGAGCTCCTCCATGGAGCCATAAGCTCTTCTAGCTCTTCCAGAGCCTCTTCTTCAGATTCTGGCTGCAGTTTTCCCCTCCAATTTGTTTCTCCTAGCACACCTTATCTGCAGCCCCACAAAGTCACAAGACCGCCTCATGAACCTTGTCCTAGTACTGGCCAAGATGGTCAGCCATCACAGCAAGAAGAAGAAGTTGTTCAAGGGAGTGCTATGCCCTGTGGGGCCTATAGCCAGTCCCTTGTCTGATCATGCCTCCAGGCAGAGTTTCTCTAGGCAATGTCCAATGATTCCTCAGATACTTTGGAGGGGCTGTGGGCACAGTCCAAGGTTCTTTGTTGTGCCTCCTTCTGATTCTCTCTTTCGGCTCGTGTCCCTATTTTTTCCATTTGTTGCCCCAGGACTGCCATTGTGTTGGGTTTCAATGGTTCATCCTCCTTGGTTGAGGGGATGCACCTTTAATTCTGTCTCAGGACCCACAATAGGTACATTTGGTGCTTTTCCTCAATTTGTCCTTTTACCCTCCAGCAAGGAAAATTCTGACTTGGCGTCTTTCCTACCATGTGAGAGAAGGCGGCATACATCCTGGCATCAGTTTCAAAGTTCAGCCCAGTTAGCTGAGTGAGAGAGGTCAACCTTGCCCTGCCTACCATGCCGGGCTCCTAATTCTATGTCCTTAAAGATATAGTGATGGGATTTGCTTCCAACACCACTTATTCCTGGGACTGCTTCCTCTCTACCAATATCGCCTTGGTCCGTATTTGTATAATATCACATCTTTAAAATCATAATGGGCCAACCCATGTGGCAAAGGTAGGCTGACTTCTAGGCTTCAATGCCCTTAAAGGGGCTGACTTCCTTGTCACAACATCTGTAAGTTCAGCTGACAAGCATTATATTTCTATAGCAGCTATGCATTGCAGTCACACAGCCCCTTTACTTTCTTTGGATAAAGCCCTGCAGGATTTATCTAAGCAGAACCACTGCTGATGTTGATGGGAAATTTCCCTGTGTAAGAACTGAAGGATCTGGCCCTCCGCTGAATTTCAGAACAAACATTTTAATCCTTTATCTCTTCTGTATTGAAATCAACTATTCTATTGGGTGAAGTCCTGGCTATTCCTGTATTTGAAGAGGACATTTATACCTGCCTTAGTTTCCAAAGAAGGGATGTTTCCAGTCCTCAAAGCATAGGAACAATGTACTTACATGCTGTGCTTTTTTTTTCTCCATGGCATCCTCATCAGTAGCCTAACTGAGGGTTTAAGAGGAGCAACACAGCTGGTTCTGTTTTGTGACTCAGTCCTCCTTTCCCACCTCTCCCTGC
Organism: Pelodiscus sinensis; assembly: GCF_052426305.1. Classification (NCBI taxonomy): domain Eukaryota; kingdom Metazoa; phylum Chordata; order Testudines; family Trionychidae; genus Pelodiscus; species Pelodiscus sinensis. Next base: position 292,672,870 of record NC_143052.1, on the reverse strand, counting down.
CATCCTCTGTGGGCCTTAGTGGTGGTCTGCTACTCTTTATAATTCAGCCCTCACAAAACACCACCATCTTCACTTAATGAAACCTTGCTCCCTTCTGTATACCCACTAGAATACTTTTTTTTCATTCCCATTTGATGCAATCAACTTGGAGTCTGTCTGCATCTCACCCAGAAGAGTTTGCTTTGACATTGCTGGGGGCATTCCACAGCCAGCAGTTTCAGAGCCAGCAGCTGCCTCCATTAATCCATAAGTGATAAAAGGCCTTCCTTGTATTCATTTTAGAGATTCAACATTCATTCAGTGGCTGATGTGTCAGTACATTTCCTCCCCCAGCTACATAATTTCTATGAGGGCTCATGATTCACTTGCTCACAAGCAGATTCATGTTTTCCTGATATTTATAGTCATAACTCATTCTGCTTTTATGCTAAACTACATGGTGCCTACCATCATGATCTTACCATATTTCTCCATGTATGTGCATCCAAGTAGATTATGAGTTGTCAAGCATATAAATGTTCTTTTAGACATCTGGCTGTTGGGATCTTATATGAAGATAAAATTATTTTTATTCTTAGGCTTCTTTATGACACTCATCACTATCCAAGTGAGGCACACTCACACATGAATTTGTCCTCTTGAGGTAAGGAGCTGTTATTATTCCTATGGGGAACTGAGTCAGAGGGAGATTTATGACATTCTCAAATGTCTCCATTGATTTGGGTACCCAAGCTGGGATAACTGGTATAAGGTACCACTCTTCAGCTTCGAGGATTGGAAACTTCCCTTCTTTGGAAACTAAGGCAGGTATAAATATCCTCTTCAAATACAGGAATAGTCAGGTCTTCACCCAGTAGAACAGTTGGGTTCAATTCAAAAGAGATAAAGGACTAAAATGTTTGTTCTGAAATTCAGCAGAGGGCCAGATCCTTCAGTCCTTATACAGGGAAATTTCCCATCAACATCAACAGTGGTTCTGCTTAGATAAATCCTGGGGGGAGGGGGTTATCCAAAGAAAATAAAGGGGCTTTGTCACTGCAGGGCAGAGCTGCTTTAGAAATATTATGGGATATTCTTTTTAGGTGTGAAAACAATGAGTAGTCCTGTGGTACCTCTGTGACTAACAAAAATACATATAGTATCATGAGCTTTCGTGGGCCAAACCTACTTCTTCAGATGAACTGGAGTAGAAATAACTGGAACCCAGAATTTATAACAGAAGGGGGGGGGGGGAGAGAAAAGAAAGGGAAGGCTAGCTTCATAATGCAACATCCAGTTAATGTCTTTGTTCAACCCCGGGGGAACAGTGTCAGATTTGCAGATGAATGCCAATTCTGCAGTCTCTCTAATTGGCTGTTGAAGTTCCTTTGTAGAAGAATGGCTACTTTTAAATCCGTTAATGAATACCCAGGTAGGTTATAATGTTCCCCTTCAGGTTTCTCTGTGCTACCATTTCTGATGTCTGATTTGTATCCATATTAAATGATGATCACATTAACACGATCTTATACGGGAAACCTATCAACTGCTATTCTTACCTACATGCCCCTGGCTTTCATCCAGGACACATCACAGGATCTACTGTTTACTGCCAGGTCCTAAATTTAATACCTCATTTATATTGAAAGCAAAGTATGGGACGTGACCAGCCCACTTAGTTAGCCTCGCTTGCCCCAGCCCTACAATTGACAGATGCTTTTTTTCTCCCCCTTCTTTTTCTGTTATAAATTCTGGATGTTGCTGGACCAGACAGTCCCAGATTTGGGAGGTTCAACCTGTACTGGACTTGGAAAAGGTTCAGGAAAGGGCAATAAACATTATTAGGAGTATGGAATAGATTTCACCTAAGGAGAAATGAATAAGACTGGGACTTTTCACTTTGGAAGAGAAATGATTAAGGAGAGATATGATAGAGGGCTATCAAATCATGACAGGTGGGAAGAAAGTAAATAAGGAAAGATTATTTATTCCTCATAACACAAGAACTAGGGGGCACCAAATGATTTAAAACAAACAAAAGGAAGTATTTTTTCACACAATGCACAGTCAACCTGTGGAACTCTTTGCCAGAGGATGTTGTGAAGGTCAAGACTATAGCAAAGTTCAGAAAAGAATTAGATAAATTCATGGAGAATAGATACTATTTTGGATGAGCAGGAGTGGTGTTATCTGGCGCTGGCTGCTGTTGTAAGACAGAATACTGGGCTAGATAGACCCTTGGTCTCACCCAGTATGGCTGTCCACATGTAAGTACACGTGATCCATGTATTTTTGTTAAATTCTACCACATTATATTAAAGCATCCTATTGCAGCTCATTTGAGGGATGGCATTGGCCTCAGCTCAGAAGTGGAGAAAGGGATAAAGAGTACATGTTTCCGCATTCAGTTATGTGGTGAGGGGAGGGGAAAAGAGGATAAGATATTGTATGCAAAAACATGTTTGATGGACATTTATTTAACATGAGAAGCCTGTGGGTTTTTTCACCAGTCCATACACCAAAGAACACTCTCCAGTCATGTGATTTCAATCCCTTTCTCCTTCAGGGATTAAAGTGCAACAAGACTCGTTTTTGTGTTAGTTTTATTCCTTTAAAATTAAAGTATTTAAGATTTATTAGATCATGAGCTTTCATTGACAAAGTCTAATAAATGTGTAAGTCTAAGGTGCTACAAGACTCCTCATGGTTTTACAGTGACAAACATGGCTACCCCTCTGAGACTATTTAACAGAAGTTCAACGTGTCAGTCATGTCCTTTCTCCCAGGCCCTTGGGTCTTCTGCAGAGATCTATTTCCTCCCTGCAGGATTACACTCCCCTGGCCACGGGCCAAACCCACAACTGCAGTTAAAAACCAGCCTGAAACATTAGTGCCAGTGTCTAAGTATGCACTAAGAGACAGCCTAGTCAGACTCTGCCCCATCCCTTCTCCCCCATGCCAGCCACAACACCCGTGGAGCCATAGGGGTACAATCCTTCCCCCCAGCAATACCTTCCACAGCATGAAGGCAGTGATTGGTACAGACATGGCTGCCATGAGTGTTAGGGAGGACAGGAGTAAACCCTAGATAAGGGGACACTTGATTTACCTGCTGAAACCACATGGGGGCCAGGACATTCTGAGCTGCTCTCCCTCCCTTCTTCTGATACCATTCCTTGGCCTATCCTCTGGACATGAACCCCCTCCCTCCCCCCCAACATGGGGGAGGGTTCCCTGGGTTATTTACCTGCCTGAGGTGGCAGTGCCACTCGTACTCGAGGAGAGACGACACTGCTCTACTGCTACTGCTGCCTCAGTGGGTGGGAGTGGGGAGAAGCCCCATGGCAGAATGGGTGAAGACAATGGGTCACATGAACCAAGCTGTTCACATAGACCCTCCCATTTTTAGTGGGACTGGTGGCCCACCTACAGCTACCCCATGCTTTGAGCAAGAGTAACTCCATACCCACCTCGGATTGAGGTGTCTAAATCTAAATTCTAGATGATATTAAGATCCTCAAAACCAGTACAGTGCTGCCACCTAGACATGTAAGCTAAGACCACTGCAGGATGGCTTTTGTAGATGCCATTCTTAGGTGCCTCTTTCTCCCCATGCATTGTATCAGGAACATCTTTTGCTTCCTTCAAGCAGGATTAATCTCAGGCCTTCTATCTGGGACTCACATGTAAACAGAGTTCTTTCCCCTCACCAGAGACATCTTCCTACTCTCTGGGTACAACCTCACCCTCACTTCTGAGGTGTTTGCTGGCCTTATATAAGGCTAGGTAGTCTTTAAGCTAGCCTCAGGCAGCTGATGAGCAGATGGGGTTGGTAACTCCCCCATTGAACCAGCCACCCTGTGACAAATTGTTTCTCAAAGGTGTGTCTACACTTTAAGCAGGGGGTGTAATTCCCAGTTTGAGACAACATACTCATGAAATCTGTCTACAAATAGAATGTAACCATAGCAGTATGAGCTGGGACCAAGATATGTACCTGAGACCCTAGGCATTTTGTATCCATGTGGGACTCTACTCGCAGTCTCTTATGTGGAAAGAACCTTCCCCCCACCCCAGTTTGATGTCTAGATATAACAATGGTCAGAGAAATTCTAATGACGTGTCGCTGATCTGCAGTGGAATATACTATACTTTCTTACTATTATTTGTAATATCAGCTCTTCCCTTAATATTAAAAAAAATTCAAGGTTACTTTATGACAGGATGTATCAGTACTGTAAACAATTCAGTGTTTTATTGTGATTGCTTGCTGGGTTCTGTAAGTGACTATCCTTCAACATTCATAGCTTCAAACAACAAATCACCCTGTCAAAAGCTAAGGCTGGAGGCCAAGCTTTTAGGCATATCCCAGCAAATGTAGATCAGTAAAAATTATTCCAGAAATGGTATAAGCTGGCTCAGTGTGACTTCAGCTAAGGAGACAGGCTACATATCTGTCACATTTCTTCCACTGTAAGGTAATTTGGCAGAAATCCAATAGCTCCAAACTACCATCAAGCTCTTTTTCAGAATAGTGGATGCTTAAAACAAATTAAATGTTCCACAGGTTTTTTTTCCTCTTGCCACTTTTAGAAACAATCATTGTTTTCTTTCTTCCTGAGAGGCTATGCTGTGTGGTAAGTCTTATCACATTTAGCTCCATCCGTCAGGTCACGTGTCAGCACAAGGGCAAAGGGAAATTCAAATCAACACAGCCCTCACTCAGAAGGCCAGCTTCTGAAACAATGCTCACCAGCCAAAGCTCCTGCTGTAGTTTGAGTTCTTGCAATGCCTCATTGTCTGTCAGCCCCAAAGTAGACATGTTGGTCAGCAAAGCCCTGCAAATATTCTCCTATTAATCAAGGTTTACAGTACCTCATATAATTGTCCTTCAGGAGATGAGGGTTAAGTTGGACCATACAGACCCAGGCCAGGATCCACAAGGAGAACTGGGCATTGTGATGCTCACAATCTCAATACATAACTTGTAAGTGCCTAGAAAACTCACTGAAAGAACATTGTGATCCATAAAGCCGGAGTCAGGCACCAAGGCCCCTATACAATGAATGGGGAGAGGCAAGACATCAAAAATGCAACCCAGAAAAGTCCACACACTAAGAGGGGAGCTGCCTAAGCTAGTAAATGGTAGATGCTAATTAGAGAAGGGTGTCCTGCTCCACCAGTGACACTAGGACATCAGGCTCCACCAGTGACACTAGGACATCAGGTTCCAGTTCATGCCAAGCCCCCTGGACATCACTGAACACTGCATAGCATGAAACCAGTCTGGCTCGCCTGTGCATTCACATTGCTAAGATTGGGATGTGTTTAAGCTTGATGAAATGTTTGTAAGGTGCCACATGTATTAATCTCACATCTATCTGTAGTCCATGGTATATGGTATTGTTTAAGTGTTCTCTTTGTAACTATAAAATGTTTGCTTAGACTGGAAACCCCCACAGCTAGGAGAAGCATTGCCAAGTGTGAACTACCAGTCCATCACAAGCAGTGCCTTCTCCCCAACAAAGGAAGTGCTATATAGAACCTCAGTTGCAGAATGTCAGCGAACAAAGGACTTTGTTGATTGCTTCCCCCACACCCACGAAGAGTGTACTTGCACAAGCTCTTGTCCCGCAACAGCTTGAATGATGGGGAAGGGAATACAAATCTCTCTTACGGAGAAATCATCATTGTAATGGGTTGAATCACAGAAGTCCACTTGGGGTTATCCGCTGGTGTGCTGATCATGCCACCAATGCCCACCTTCCTGATCTCTGCAACTCCACATGACCCTGTCCTTCTGGGCCCAATCCTCTGGTCTCCCCACCAAGCAGGAGTTGGGGTAACCACCCCCCTGCAGAGCAACACAGACACTGAAACAGTTCAGCTCTGGGAAGGCTCAGCTATAAGGGCTTACCACTCAGGAAACCAACCCTCTAAAGGAGCCAAACCCCCAAACAAATCCGTCTTACTATGTGTAAAAAAATGTACACAGTGAAAGCTCATAAGGCCCACCCACTTTATCAATGAAAGCAAGATATGCATTCTGGTCACTTCACTCCCCCCTTCCAGATAATTATTTACACTGATCTTGATACTAAAAGTGTTCTTATTAAATATAAAAGTAGGATTTAAATGACTGCAGTGAAAACAGTCAGATCCAAGTAAGTTACTAAATTAAAATGATCAAAAAAAACTTCGCTAGTTCTAATCCACTAAGAAATTTGTTGTGTGTAAATTCTTACCCTAATAGCTCTTCTTATCTCAGGTAAAAAGTTTCAAGTCAGAGTTGATCTTTACTCTGACTTGGGTCTACAGCTTTTCATAGTTCTTCATTGTCAAGTATCCTCTTCAGGTGTGTCAGGCAGTTTCAAAAGCCAGCTGAAGACAAAGACCAACGGCTTCCCATTGGTAAAAATTGTCTTTTCCCCAAGGCAGGAATCTTTTGTTCCACACTCCCCCTCCCTATGGAAAAATACCAGGTTCAAGAGGGATTCCAGTACCAGGTAGCATGATCACATGTCTTTCTAGGACCAACCACAGCTTGTGCTTACAAGACAAACACAACCATCCACAGGTAATTGGTTTGAGTACCTGAAGTATCACTAATGACCCTCATTAGCACATGTAGAACTATTAACAGATCCACACTTCAAGTTTTAACTTCACATACAAGAATGATATATCCACAAAAATAGGATACACACATTCAGCAGATTGTAACTGTAAAACTAATATGTTACATGATCTGTTTTGCATAAAGCATCTTCAACTTATTCTTATTCATAAGTCAATTCATATTCATATTCATAGTCAATTTTCATACAGCATGAGAGGTGCCCTGTGACTATCACTATGCTGCTTGGAGTTTGGAGACTATTCTAAGTATGAACAATGGATCCTCAAGCTGCTTAGCTTGAAATAGCTAAGAGACTTATGGAGCTTACACACTGCAGCAGCTTCACTTACATTTTGGAACTGTAGTCTGTCACTTATTGGGGTGTACATTTTCCTGTTTTAACCTTGTACATAACTCCTGTTGCCTTTTCTTGGTCGATAATGTTTTAGTTTGTTTGTTACTGGACTGGCTGCAAACCTTGTTTTTGGTAAGAGATTTAACATACAACTGACCTGGGGTAAGTGACTGGTCCTTTGGGACTGTAAGTAACCTGAATGTTGTTGTGATTTTTGGAGTATGGTACCATCTATCACAAAGGCAGGTTTGCCTGGGTGATAAGGTACATGGGAGTGCTCAACAGAGCTGTTTGTGACTCCATGGTTAGGCTGTTACTGTGCTTGAGGAGCTCACTCTTGATTATGGGTTGGTGAAATCTAATTATAGAACACACAGCCAGCTTAGGCTCTGGTCTGTAACAGTTTTCAGTGAAATTAGCACCCATGTTTGTGAGCCACACAAGGCAGCCTGATACCACCCCTCCGAAGGAGATAAGCATTTAAGTATAGGCTGCAAGGACGCACCTATCTACTAGCAATCCACAAACAGAAACGCCTCTCCTAAAGTCAGACGGCTTAGACAGTCTCACATTTCTTGGGCAAATGATTTAGGCTCCTTCCCCACTCCACAGCCAAAGGAGGTGATGGTGACTTTACAATTTTTTGCAGTTTAGAGCAGTCACCTGGATTGTGGGAGACCTGGGTTTAATTCCTTGTGAGGAAGAAAGGCTTTAAACAGGGATTTCCTACACACTCAGGAGCTTGTTCTAACCACTGAACTATGGGGTTGTGGTGGGAGTGTCCCTCAATTACTTTTGCTGAAGCTGTTCCACTTTGGATAACTACTTGCCTCATTGGAGCAGGGGAGATAGACCCTAGGTTACCAGCTCCCAGATGGTTGCCATAACCACCAGCCTATAGCATCATTCTCATGTACTCACTGTCTCTCTGCCTGGTCTCATATCTCTTTAAGTATATATACACAATGCCACTGTTTCAACAGAAGGGATTGGGGCTGTGTCTAGACAACAGAGTTTTTTCTGGGATACCTCCAGTACCCAGGAAAAACTCTGCCATATCCAGGGAACACATCTACTTTTTTGGAACAGTTTCCGAAAAAGTGGACACATTCTTTTGGCATCCCTGTATTCCTCATTTTATGAGGAATAAAGGGATCTTCTGAAAGAGATTGTTTTCCCCCACATTTGGCCCCACGTAGACGGGCCAAATGTTGGAAAAGCCTCTTCTGAAAAAACAAGTGGAAAAAAGTATGCAAGCAATTTGCTTATCTTTTTCTGGAAACCCCCCTGCAGTGTAGACAGCCTGGAAGAACCACCTTTCACATCAGACTATGTCCTAGCCAAGTGATTAGAGCATTCCTGTGAGACTAGAGCTACATCTTTCAAAAGAAGCATTTCCGGAAGAGATCTTCCCAAAAATACTTCCACACTGCCAAAGCGCATCAAAAAGCAATCTGCTTTTTTGAAAGATAGCGTCCACACTGAATGGATACTATCTCGCATTTAAGCTGTGATTATTATGGACAGAGCGGCCACCAGGGCACCTGTGTTTTTTCCTCTTTCCTCTTCTTTTGAAATAACTCCTTCTTCCTCATCCACACACGCATTTTTCTGAAAGAGCTCTTTCGGAAAAGGCTTCTTCCTCGTAGAAAGAGGTTTACCCCTCTGTTCTTTCAATTTTTTTCTGATTGCAGTGTGGATGTGAGTGAAGTTATTTTGGAAAAACTGAAGTTTTTCTGAAAAAAACTCTGCAGTGTAGACATAGCTTAGGAAAACTCTGGTCAAATCCTATCAGGAAGAGAAGCAAATTTAATGTGGGTCTCTTGCAATCCAAGTGAGTATTCTAACCTTTGGGCTAAAAGTTATAAGGTGTGCCTACTTCCCTCACTTCCACATTTTGAATAGTACTGGGGTAAACACCTTTAGATTGGGCTCCATGGGTAGTTAAGGACTCCTCTGCCTACTTTTCCTGGTTTGTGGATAGTGGCAAGGCTCAGGTAAGATATAGGCATATGGACACCTAGATGGAGGCAGCAGAACACATGTTCAGAGGTGGCAATATAGGGAGGCAGGGAATTTCTATCTTGAAAGTTTAGGCATCGAGTGAGTTTAGGCACCTCCAGAGTTAGCCAGCAGCTGAGACACATTTTTGTGGGACTGGGACTCATGCCTAAGTACGTCTGTGGATCTGCACCCAAATCATGCCCAAAAATAAAAGCCAGGGATGTCTGAGGTGGTTGGCTGCTGCTGTGGGGGCTATAAACAGCTATGCCTACACTGCTGGCTTTTGCCGGCAGAGAATATGCAAATCAAATGCTGATTAGCATTTTGCCGTGTTTCATTTGCATAATGAATTCAAGCCATTTTTGCGCAAGGGGTTTTTGCGCAAACACAAGCAGAGTGGACACTTCCTTTTTGTGCAAGACTCTCTTTTTGTGCAAGATCCTTATGCCTCTCCTGGCATGTTTAAGGGGCATCATTGACTTGAAATAAAGTTAATGCAAAACAACCTCCCCAAACCAACCAACCAGACAAAGAGCCCCAAAGCTGAACATAGCACCACACCTGCCACTGAGTCCTCTGCCAATTTTTTTGGTTTTAAAAACAACATTTTTCTATCTTTTAAAAAAGGGGTGGGGAACTTGAAGCTAAGGGGCTGGATGCAGCCCTCAGCTTGCCTGGATCCAGTCCCAGAGGCTCAGGGCCTTCCTCCCAGCCTGCTTCTGCACTCTTCCTCCCACCCAGACCCCACAACCCAACACCTGATTCCCCACAGTGAACCCCTTATTTTTGGCCCCACCCAGAGCCAAGGAGGACTCAGGAAATCTACTAGCCTGGGATGACCCTCCCCAGGCTCCGGTGTGTGAGGGGAATGTGGAGAGTGTCTCTGAGTTGTGCACCCCACCCCCAACTGGTTCTGGGTGGTGACTTCTGGTCCTGGCGACGTGGCAGCAGGCTCCGACCTTTGACTTCAGCCTTTCAGCCTCCTGATTGCTTCGCAGCAGGCATTGAGCCCTGGCTCTGGCCACATAGGCTTCCCCTGCCATTGCCCGGGACCTTTGCTGCCTTCCCCAGTTCCCTCCTCCCCCTTCCATAACATCCTAGGCTCCACTGCCTCCCCCTCCAGCCCCCATCTAAGCTTAATTTAGCCTGAGGCTTGTGAATATTAACAAACATGCAAGTATCATTGTGACAGACTCTCCCTGAGATGCCACCTGGAACGGGGGTACCGCTGAGCCCTCTGGCCCACCACCCTAGGCTCCCTCTCACACTGTGCTGCTGTGTCAAGCTGCAAAGCCTTCCAGCCTGCACTTTCACCAGTATTTACACAGGTAGGGGGACAGCCACATGCAGTTACATGCAGGCTCACTAACCATCAGCTTCTCAGACTGCTAGGACCCTAGAACAGTACACCTTGTCCTGGTCAAATCTGGCCAGTATTTGGATTTAATACCCGGTCCGTCCCTTCCTCAATTTGAGTAGAACAATTCACACTTGAGATAACCAAGCAACGATTTTCCCCAACACTCCAGTCAAAGCTCACTGGCTTGAATTAAAACATAAAAATAAGTCTATTAACTACTAAGATAGGTGACTATAAGGGATAGCAAACAGATCAAAGCAGATTACCTAGCAAATAAAGAAAACCACAAACTGAGCTTAACGTACTCGACAGGATGAGAATTTGCCAATTCATATACAATCTGAGTGATGAACACGCTGGCAGAATCGTAAGGCACAAACAACCTTTGCTTTGCAGCTTGGATTTCTCAGGTTTTCATACAGAGGCTAGAAATCTCCTTAGCTGGGGACCATCACTTCCCCCAGTTCAGTCTTTGTTCCTCAGAAGTTTCCCGGTGTGTTGTAGAAAGCATGAGGGAGCATTATGATGTCATTTCCCCTTTTATATCCTCTTCCCACTTGCTGGAAAGCTCTTTTGCTGCACCCTGAATCAAACAATTCCCATTGTGCAGTGCTATCGTGGAGAGGTTTCTATTGTACACAGTTCCTGGTAATCCTTGTGCTTTTGCATATTTCCTCAATAAGTCATTCACATTGTTTGGCCTTGTTACTCTTGTACCTGAATGGCTGCTTGTGGGTATTTTCAACCTTACAACATGTTTCAGTAGCTCATACAGAGCCAAACTTCGTAACTTCACACATGATGATAGCACACACCATCCAATGAGATGTTCATGTCTAGCAGATCAAGACTTTTAGAATGGTGCCATGGTGTCACAATCACTTTTCATAGAAGACTTAATAGCTAGCAAGCCCAAACCACACTGATTCATGAAAGAAACTCATCTGTATCCCATTCTGCTTAATTCTGGTGATGACAATGTCTTTCCATAACTTTTTGATGGTTTATATATTATCTCTTGGGATACATTATATTTGCCTGGAAACACATTATCTACACCTAGCAGATGATGTAAATAACACATAATTATAATGCATATGCTCATACTTCAGTATGACAAGCTACCAGTAAAAGGCATAACAGTTATAAAACAGCTACAAAAATGCACTACCGAGGACTGGAGTGAGACAATCACACAATGAAAATGCACTGTTCCTGGGAGTGACTTAAACTTACCAGTGTCTTTCAGCTACTTTTCAGTGGTCACAGATGCAGAACTCTCATGCTAACATTATCATCTATGGATGGATGGATGTTAAAGCTAACAAATAGCAATGCTTCTAATCCCAGATAGTTTAAATGTGCTCAATCTAAAAGAGTTAAAGTACATAGAGATATAATAGGCATTTAGCTAATCTGTAATTCTACAGACCTTATGCTATAACCCAGGGTTTCCCAACCTATGGGTCAGGACCCACATATCGGTTGCCATTACATTTCAAAAGGGTTGCCAGGTATCTCCCCAGGTGGCTCTTAAAGCGCAATTCACATTTTTTGAATTTCTCTGGGTCACCAAGTCTTCCTGAATTGTCAAAATGGGTCCCCATCTGGAAAAGGTTGGGAACTGCTGATATATCCTTATGGGAGACACCCAGCTGATGGTCATCTTCCAGTGCCTAATGTTAAGATCTGTTAAGATAGCATCAATGAGGGAGACATTGTATTTTATGCATTTTCCCACGTTATCAGAATTACAAGTGCTATTAATGTATGTAAATAATGATCCACTAGGAAAATGTGTATTGCTTATCTATCCTTACGTGGTCTATTATTCATATGTTAAGCTGCATTATACAATACTTAGGGATATTGGACCTCATTGTGTTACCCCAGCACTTTGTGCAGTCACTTACATGAGTGCAGAGCAGGTATGAAACATGACCAAATCAAAATGTATGTGCTGTCCCATCCCGCCTCATGGCACAGGGCTTTCCCAGAAACAAAGGTGCACAACCAGGCCACTGCTTTGCTTTGGCTATCTAGGCTCACAGGAGGTCTTCTGGGGACAGTGGGTAACTGGGTGTAAATTGGGACAGCCTCTGGCTATCCCCAGAATCTAGGGGCCACAAATGTGACATTTGCCCTGCCATTGCACTTTTGCTGAGCTGCCCTGAATGCAGCAACTTGGCCCAAGTTCTTAGGCCATAGCTCCAACAAGGCATTTGAAAGAACTTTGCCGTAAGGAAAAAAAATTCTATCACAGACATGGCTGGAAGCCCTGTTATATTCTTGAGCTGCCTCTGCTGTGCAGCATTCATACTTCTGCCAGAAAGCATTGCTAAGAGGAAGAAATATGTCTAGAAGAATGTTTTTAAAAATTACATTGGTTTGGTGACTATTCTCTAAATTAGATTTAATTCAGAATCTTTTTCCTTTTCAGAACAAAGTGTTTTGGTGTCCTTTTGCTTTGAAGAAGGGGAGAGAGATGGGTGAGAAGTTATTCTTGCTTTGAAGGCAAACACCATCAATCTCAGTGTCAGTGTGGCAGCTGTGCAGTAAGCATGCTATGGGAGACCAGAGCAGAGAGAAAGAGAATGATTTATTGCTTCTGTCACATATCCATTGGGCCACTATGAGCTGTATGATGCTTAACCGTAAGCAATGGAAGACGTGATGTGCTTTGGACTTTGTTGTATTTTTTTTTTAAACTTGTTAACTTACTAGAAGTGGTTTGCATGGGAACTTTCACACTTAAAAGACTGATTCTAAGTCCCCTTTGTTTTCTGTAGCCTTTATAGTTGCCCCATGTATTGTTAGTTGTATTGCTATGTATACAGGAGTACAAAAGCCTTTGCTGTCTTGTTCGGAGCAATATGGTTCACCCTTCATAGAAGTAGGTTGGAAAGACAATGTTGCTTGGCTCATATTTCCAGGGATGGATTAAAAGACCCTTATTTACACTGTGACTTTCAGGGCCCCATGTTATTATGCCTGCTGGTAATGAAAGGCCCAAATGCTTTGTGAAAGTAGAATTAAGGATGCTCTTTGCTAACTCCTACCTTTCCAGAATGTGAAGAGTGACTAAGCTTTGACTTCTGAAAACCAACAGAATCAGAAGTTATGATGGCATCCATTTAAACCTAGAAAATCTGGCAGGGTGGATGTGGGTCTCCTGGTTTAGTTCATCAGAGGGCATGTTGTGACCCCTTCCTGTCACTTCTGTTCTTGATTTGAAAATTACCAATGATGGTGAATCCACAAGAACTTTGGTAAGTTGCTCCACAAGGGAACCCGGGCCCACCCTGCTCCACCGGGTCCCAACCCAGGCTCAAAGAGCATTGGGATTACCTACTGCTCCCTCTTGGTGGGGACTCCTGCCGAAACACATCAAGGATACCCTCCCTGTTCCCCGGTGGTAGTTTTTCACTGGATCTCCGTAGCGGTCGCTGCCTCTTGGCCTTTCAGCTCCCTCTATCTGGACCACGGGCTGTAACAGTACTGGAGCTCCTTCTAGGGAACCTTCCCCTTCACTGCCCAGCACAGACTGAGCTGCTCCCTGGCCTTTTATACTGCCCCAGCACTTGGAGCATGTCCAGTCTGCATGAAGGTGCAGGACCTCCTCCGCCCATAGGGTTTTCACTCCTCCCATTCTAGTGCAGGGTCTGCCCACCCCGTCACACCTACCCTTTTCCCAACTGACGCTGTCTATATTCTAACACAACCCTCATCCACCATTGTTTTCTTTTGAACCAAATTGGGAGGCAGCTGAAAAGTCACAAATGAACAGGCTGTCTTCTCTCTTGAAGAGCTACTGTCCTCCTGTGACACATCTCTCTGTTAAACTAACTGGATTGAGCTCCTTGAGTCTAGCATGCTTTCCAGTCCTTTAATCACTCTCATGACTCTTCTGAACACCTCCCAGTTTTTCAGTATCATCCTTTAATTGCTGACATGAGAATTTGACACAGTATTGCAGTATTGGTTACACATGAGTCAAATACAGCGGTAATATAACCTTCCTACTCCTACTTGGTATTCCCCAGGTTATGTGTCTAAGGCTTACATTAGCCCTTTTGGCCACAGTGTTGCAGGATAGAGTCCCTTATCGTGTAAATATGGCCTATGTTCTTTTATCTTAGAGGAATCCCCTTACATTGCTTATGCTCAATTTACCAACTGATCTATAACATTCTGTAAAAAGATAGTCCTTGTTTCATCTGAAACAAAATACAGGACTATGTAGCACTTTAAAGACTAACACGATGGTTTATTAGATGATGAGCTTTCGTGGGCCAGACCCACTTCCTCAGATCAAATAGTGGAAGAAAATTGTCACAACCATATATACCAAAGGATACAATTAAAAAAAATGAACACATATGAAAAGGACAAATCAAATTTCAGAACAGAAGGGGGATGGGGGGGAGGTAAATGTCTGTGAGCTAATTATATTAGAGGTGATAATTGGGGAAGCTATCTTTGTAATGGGTAAGATAACTAGATCCTTTATTCAAACTCAGGTGTAAAGTGTCGAATTTTAGCATGAATAACAGTTCAGAGGATTCTCTTTCAAGTGCAGTCTTAAAAGGCTTTTGAAGCAGGATGCAGGTAATTAAGTCGTTGAGACAATGTCCTTTCTGGTTGAAATGGCAAGAAACTGTTTTTTCTTTGTGATCCTGTCTAATATCTGTTTTATGGGCATTGATCCTTTGGTGAAGTGTCTGAGACGTTTGTCCAATGTACATAGCAGATGGACACTTGTTTCATCTGAAATTTATATCTGTAATTATTGTTTTTTTCCAGGTCATTGATACAAGTATAAATCATAAGACCAAGAACCAATCCCTGTGAGATTCTACAAGAAACACACTGGCTTGATTACAACAGCAGATTTATTAGATACCCAGTTTTGAATCCATTTAATGTGTTCCATGTTGAATCATTCGAGTCTTAGTTTAAAAGATACTAATCCAATGCCTTACAGATTTCTAAGTAGGTATTACTTGTGTATCAGCCAAATTTGTCATCTCATCAAAACACACATATGTACACACTTACAATATCAAGTTAGTCTGGCAAGATTAATTTTCCCATGAACCCATATTAACTTAGATTATCTTTATTGCCCTCTTAATTCTTTATTCAACTGAGTCCTAAAGCAGCCATTTCATTATTTTGCCCAGGATTAAATTAGTTTTGCAGGCTTCTAGTTACTTAGGTCATCCTATTTACCCTTTTAAAATTGGTAACACAACACTAGCTTTCTTCATGTCCTTTGGAATTTTCCCAGTGTTCCAAGACTTACTGAAAGTCAGGCACTGTTCAAAGAGCACCTTGGATAGCTCTTTTTAAAGTCTTGTATATAAGTTGTCTAGAGCAATTGATTTTAAATTGTTTAACTTTAGTAGCTGTTGTTTAATATCCTCCTTAGTTACAGATGAAATGGGAAATACATCATCATGTGATATGAATACCTTGTCTGACTTTTCCTCAAATGAAGAAAAGAACTATATATTGAACAATTCTGCCTTTTCTGCAGTATTATTGACAATTCTATTATTTCCATGTGTTAATGGATCAAGCCATTTTTAAAGTTCCTATAATTCCTAGTACTCTTAAACTCTCACTCTTTTTGTCCTTGATTCTGGTGCCTAAAGATGTCTTCTTGTATCCTTTTAAAGCGACGAGGAGTCCTGTGGCACCTTATAGACTAACTGAAGTGTAGGAGCATAAGCTTTCGTGGGCAAAGACCCACTTCGTCAGATGCAACTGACGAAGTGGGTCTTTGCCCACGAAAGCTTATGCTCCTACACTTCAGTTAGTCTATAAGGTGCCACAGGACTCCTCGTCGCTTTTGCAGATTCAGACTAACACGGCTACCCCTCGGATACTTGTATCCTTTTGCATCTCTTATCAATTTTCTACTATTTCTAGTTTCTAATTTATATTCATTGCTATTAATGCCCCCCTCTTTTAAAAAATGTATCTTGCTTTCTCCATTGTGGTTTCTTGGACATTTAGTAAAATATTCTTAACTCAAGAACTAATTATCATTCACATTTTTGTATTGATATTTCTCTCCCAAGTGACTTGACTTGCAATTGTTTACAGTTTTATGAAAATTGGCCCTTTCAAAGTACCAAATATATCTATTACAAAATGGAACTTTATCCCGGATGCATATCATGAAAGTAAGTGTTGATCATTTTCACAAAAGCAAGCATTAATTTGTATCTGTGTATAGTTCTTCTTTATCTGTCAAGATGAGGTCTAATATAGAATTCTCCCATCTTGGTTGAAATACTTATTGAGTTAAGAAATTGTCATCTGTAATATTTACAAATTCCAAATACATGTTAGTGCTGACACATTGCAACAGATTCTTAAGGAGTCGTCCTGTTCTCTAGTGTAATTTTTATGCAATAGGCAACAGATAATACCCTATCTTTAGTGTTAGCTGCTAGAACATTTATCTATGGACATTCAAGATCACTTGGTTCTGAGTTATCAGTGAGTCAGAGACAGCTAATTGTGTTTTTGACAGAGTGTCACTGCTCATCCTCTTTTGCCCACTTGGTCCTTCCTAAATAGGCTATTATAATGAGTGACTTAAACATTCCAGTCATGTGCATCATATTCCACTAATACCAACTAGTGAATTTATGCATATATGTGAGCAATTCCAATTCCTCATTTGTTACCAAGGCTCCTAGCATTGTTGTATAGACAATTAAAGAACCTTCTCTTCTGGTGTCTTGATTAAATTTTGTTCTTTGATATTGTGCTAATTATTTGTTCACCTTTTCACCTTCCCCTTTGGTTGTGAGCTGAACATCCCCCTGATCAGTTTAGTCCCCTTGTCTCTTTCTGTTAAAGGTGGAGGCCACCCAAACTGTACAATGCTCTCCCCTCATAGAAGATGGGCCAATATGCCACATAAATAAAACCCTTTTCCCTCTCACACCATTTACCTAGCCAACAATTCACCTTGAGAATTTTCTGCCTTCTCTCTTCCTTCTCTCATGACCCAGGAAGGTTCTCCGAGATGATCACCTAGAAATTCTTTCCTTCAACACCCTTCAGTTATAGGGTTTCATGTGAAGCTTTGAGGTAGCATGCAAAGCCATCTTGTTAGTTCAGTTATGCACTACCACAGCTTTGCTTGCCGACTTCAAAAGCATACTCAATAATGCACTTCTCATCTAACCTCTTGGTTCTGGGAAGAAATCTTGATTCCCATTCTGGTCCCACACTAAAGCAGGTTGGAAGCACTAATGGACACAGAATTCAGAGCTCCACAAGAAACGATTGGAGCTTATAGCTCTATATTCAAGGGAGAGGGCTTATTCCACTAAGTCACCATCCAATATGGTATCCACTGACTGGATAACAATAGTTTTCCAAGGTATGAACTGTCAGAAAGCAGAGTTGCTAATGCTTTTATAATACGGTTACTTTTGAAATATTTCTAAAATGCTCTTTGGTACTAATCAATAGTAAATCTCTAGGGCAGTCTACTGTATATGAGAGTTGTTGCCTTAGAAGGGCTTCCCTGACTCTGCTAAATAAAAAAAAAATTTAAGTTAAGAATCTGACAGTGTTATGATCAACTCATTTTAGATGAGGCTGTATCTTGGGAGCCCAAATTTTCACAACACCCTACCACAGCCCTCTTGTGACATACCAGTTTTCAAATCAATGTATGTGGCTTTTAAAGTGATTTGAATATTAAAAGCAGGGCCTTATGAGGGAACCTATGATCAAATGATGTAAAATTTGACCACTAATTCTACCCAGGCCTTAATTAGGCGTAGCAATTTTTAAAATAACTTGTCTGCACATCGATTTTTGAACACCTATGGTGTCACCTCTTCTGCAGAAGCTTTGGTTTCCAGGAAAAACTTCCAAAAAGCGCCCCCACAGAATGCAACTAATGTGCATTATACCCATTTTTAAGAAAGACACCTGGACTAGACCAGAACTCCAACTCATATTGCATGGTGACAGCACAAGTTTGCTCATTGAAGTGTAACCGCCACTGGGCAGATTTGAACCTGGGACTTCTAAAGCAGAGTATAGGAGCCTCTACCCTCTGAGCTAAAAGCTGGCTGGCTGTTAGCCCATGCTGTAGAGGCCTCTTGATCTTAACTGTTGCTGTGGTCTAGGTACTCCTTGCATTGCTCAGTAACCATACTAGGGCTATGTCTACACTGGCGGGTTCTTGCGCCAGAAATATGCAAATGAGGCTAAGTGTGGAATATCGCTGAGCTTCATTTGCATATCTAATGAGCCACCATTTTTCGTGGAAGAGGCTCTTGTGCCAGAAGGAGTGTCTACAGTGCCCTGTCTTGCACAAGAAAAACCCTCTTGCACAACGCCGTTATTCCTGAAAAATAACGATTTTTCTATTTTGGTGGGGGTCGGGGAAGGTTGTACTGCTCACCCTTGAGTACCACACGGAAAATATACATCTCGTTTTCAAACAGATTCAAAGCCTCTCTTGTTAGCACATTTATCTCCCAAAATAATGGCATGGTCCCCTCCTTACAACATCTGTAGCAGCCCAGCCAACAGCCAGCTCCTCTAGAGGTCAGGCGACGCCTCCTCCATTCTCCCTGCCAGATCATAGATTGTGAGCTTCCCTTCTTTCCCCATACCGTGTCACTTCTACTGCCCTCCACCCCCACAGGGTTCTCTCACAAGAGAGTGAAGGAGGCCCAGGCCCTCCCACTCCACCAGCTCCCAGCCCAGGTCCTAAAAGGCTGTTGCCATGCCCAGACCACTCACTGGTCGCCCCAAGTTACACTCCCCATCCTAGATCACTTCCTCCCAAGCTGTGGCTTCCCCATCAGGGCACAGTCATAGATTTAGCAGTATCACTATAGCTTGCTGGGGAGGAGAGATATAGGAGGGGGTAGTTAAAATGGATCCTTACTTCCAGAATGGCCTTACTGATGCTACCAATGCTCTTCCCACATCAGCCTCAATTCCTAGCACAGCCTGTACCTTCCTCTTCCTTACCTGGGGGCTCCCTGTACTCATTTACATTGTCCCTTCACTAGTGCATGGCTGGCAGCTACTGAGGGGTGAGGCCTTCCTGCCCCAGAAGTGCCCCATGCCTTTCTCTGATTTAATGTTGTGTCTGTAAACCCCATCATAATGTTGTGTCTGTAAACCCACACACATAGGGTACGTCTACACAGCAGCATTACTTCATAATAACTAACATTATTCTCTTCAGGGGGTAGCCGAGTTAGTCTGTAACTAGAAAAACTTTAAAAACAATGAATAGTCTAGTAGCACCTTAAAGACTAACAAAACATGTAGATGGTATCATGAGCTTTCATGGCTCGTGATACCATCTACAATTCTACATGTTTTGTTGTTTTTTAAAGGTTTTTTTTAACATTATTCTGTTAGTATAACTTTAAAAACAATGAGCAATCCTGTGGTACCTTAGACTAACAAATATATTGTATCGTGTATATTGTATTGTACAGTATTTATTGCTTTTACTCTTACATATTCTTTGGATTCTCTAATTTCTACTCTAGGGGTACGTCTAGACTACATGCCTCTGTCGCCAGAGGCATGTAGATTAGGCTACCAGACATAGGAAAATGAAGCGGCGATTTAAATAATCGCCGCTTCATTTAAATTTACATGGCTCAGCGTGATAGTCTGGACACGCGGGGGTCGACATCAAAGGTATTTGTCGACCACCCAGATATACCTCATCCCAGGAGGCACACCTGGGTGGTTGACAAATACCTTTGATGTCGACCCCCGCGCGTCCAGACTATCGCGCTGAGCCGACAAACAGCTCATCAGCTGTTTGTCGGCTCAGCGTGGCAGCCATGTAAATTTAAATGAAGCGGTGATTATTTAAATCGCCACTTCATTTTCCTATGTCTGGTAGACTAATCTACATGCCTCTGGCGACAGAGGCATGTAGTCTGGACGTACCCTAGCTCATCTAATGAAGTGGGTTTTACCCAGGAAAGCTAATGATATGTTAGTTTTTAAACATAGGACTGCTCGTTATGACTATTTACTTTTGAGTAGGTAACTGTTTGAGCACCATCTGAATGAAGTTTGTTTGATTTTCAGATATTCAGTAGCTAACCCTGCCATCAGTAAGCAGTTTAGAAGTAAAGAGACTGAATCAGTGCTCCTTATCCAAGTCTCTGGTGCTGGATAATATGCATGGATTTGATCTGTGTGGCGTGGCTTTTCTTTAAATCACCCAATACTAAACATACACTGCAAATTTAAAAGGGTTCATGGTATGATGCCACCGGCTTCTCCAGGGCAGTGAAGATATAAGAAATAACATGCTCATTGCTTTTATACCTGCCATTAATTTTTGCACAATGCTTCATTATCCTTCTACATGCTGAACCACTCTAGTTTGGCACCCTTGGGACCTGATCGATGCCGAACCAGAGAATTTACTGGACCACAGGAGGTCAATGTTGTCTAGCAACATTACCAACACTTCCAATGCTTACTGGGCTCTTAGAAGATGTTTAGGGATAAATTAGAGCTAAATAACAGCACAGAACACTGAGAGCCAGGGCTGGTGGCTGTAAACAAACTTTATGGGACCACAGCAAACTTGTCCACTCCATGATAAGTGGACATCCGGCAAACTAAAATCATGCTGGACCACAGATGTTGCCAAACCAGAGAGTGCTGGACTAGTGAGGTTCAACCTGAACTTTTAAAGTGTGTTGGAGACATGGATTCTTTGCTTACTTCCTTTTTAAGGGCATGAATGCGATTTACATTAAACTAGCTCAAACAGTCCAGTGACACATTACAGTTGATTGGGTACCTGCAGTATCAGTGGAGTCTGGTTCCCTCTAGTGGACAAATGTAATAAAGCATTTCAGAGGGTTTGTTAGTCTGTTCCAGCAAAATCAAGGCGCCACAGTGTTTTATCCTCAGCAATCTTCTGAAGCTTAGAATTTTCCTCCTCCATCCCACCAGATTTGAGCACGAGGGAGTTCATTTTCTGGGTATGCATACTTCAGTGACCACATATCTTTTAAAGACGCGCTATCCTATTATTCCTAGAACATCACAGGTGCTACCATAAATTCAGTGTCATACCTTTATCTCAAGTATTGTAAGCCACCCTCTGATAACTGTTCTTGTGAAAAATTAATATTCAATTTCAGGTTTTCAAACATTTCCACTTTTGATAAAACTGGTTCTTGTTAAAGCAGCCTGACAGATCTTTGGTATGAAAAATGATAGAGTAAACAAAACAATGTTCTATTCTGTACAGATTACAAAGTAATTTTACTAGACATGGAAGGTGAATATTAGTTAACATATCAAGACTTTTAAACAAGGATGCTGCTGCAGTTTCCCCAGCTGACATTTGATATGCTTCCTTCAGACTTCAGGAAATGTGTAGCAGGAAGAATAGCAAAAATGGCTTAAGACTGGATTCCCCTTCAACTCACATTGAACAGATCAATGGACTAGCTTGTGGAATGAGTAGAACTATCATAATTGGACCCTCAGAGAGGGTAACAGTGGGCATTTTACCACTCAAGTACCATTGAATGGTCAAGATTACCTCAGCCAACCTCTTCAGAACATGCTTGAGAAATGCAGTATGAGCGGAGGCTTCCTCTTACGCCACAGAGAGATGTGCTGTGTAATTAGGTAAATTACCTCTGACTTCTTAGCACTCCTAGAAGACATTTTGTCCCCTAAAGTTGAGACAGGCTCGATTGCAACCAGAGTTATTGCTGACCACAGCCCTTCCAACTGGCCCTCCAGAGAAAGATTCAATATCTCATCCACATCTCAAGGAAAAGCCCCATGGTGTTCTTCAGTTTTGTTTTGTACATTGCATTTTTATAGGTTTATGCACACAACGTAACATTGTCAGGTTAGTCACATGGAGGTCAGACAATTTTTTCTGTTATCTCCAAATACCAAAGGGTCAAACAGCAAGTGATATGTACGATCAGCCCCTCAGGGCTTTTCTTTCCTCTACCTGCCTTCTAGTTAAGTCAGAAAATCTCTTAAGTAAAACTATGAACCCAATGCCCTTTCTAATCTCAGGACATCCAAATGTTTTGTGTCACGGGTTCAGCAGAGCACGTGGAGTCAGGTGCCCATTACAATCAGGGTGTTGTCAAAAACAGAAAAGGAAGCCATACAAGCTGAGTCCTTGGAGGCTTAATCTTTGTTTACATATAGATGCAATAAAAGGAAGTCATACCTGAAAATTATTGTCTGGTTGTTTGTAATGTTCAAAATAATTGTCTGGTTGTTTGTAATGTTCAAAGGCCAGCTTCTCTAGTCCTATGACTTTCTGTGACCTTTACTTATCCGCTCAATAAATCCTCCAGTTTGCTGTTATCAAGCATCTTGCTGCTACTACCAGTGTGAAATAAGTGGATTTTTTTTTCTCCTCCCATATACCTCCTTAATCATGGCCTTGTAAGACTGGAATGGGCCTTGAAAGGTCATCAAGTCCAGTCTCCTGCACTCGTGGCAAGACTAAATATTATCTAGATGATCCCTGACAGATCTTTATCTAACTTACTCTTAAAAAGCTCTAATGACAGAGATTCCACAACCTCTCTACACCACCCTGACACTTAGGAAGTTTTTCCTAATGCTCAACCTAATCCCCCCTTGTTGCAATATAAGCCCATTGCTTCTTGTCCTATGTTTAGAGGTTAAGGAGAACAATTTTTCTCCTTTCTCTGGTAACAACCTTTTATATACTTGAAAGCTGTTATAATGTCCCCTCTCAGGAACAGTTTCATTAATATTTATTACTAGGGACTGCCTTCCTGTAGTGCTCAGCCTTATGAGAGTGATTTAAGTGTCTTTGCCTTAAATGTATGCCTTTAATCCCAAAGGACTTTACAAGATATGTTTTATATAAGTGTACCACCTCCCCATCCAGTGAAATGCTTCCATCTGTATGGATGTGCTAGTCATTTAAAACACACAGAACTACTACACCACAGGTCAGAGCAGGAAATAAACACGTTCATAGCCACACTACAGTAACAATGTAACAAAGAGGGGTAGGTGGGCTTATAAACTAATTACTCAAACTGGAATTTAGCCCTAAAAAGGCTAACATCCCACTTCTGTGAAAAATACAGTGAACACACACACACACACACACACACACACGGTGTTCCCTCTAAGCTGTGGACTTGAGCAGCTACCCAAGAGATTAGCAGAATGCTCACAGCTGGCAGCAGGTATTTCTATTGGTGGTGCACATCTGCACATGCCTTGGTGCTCATAACAAAATGTATTCTGCACATGGGTGGAAAAAATTACAGGGAACATTCATAGAATCCTAGGGCTGCAAGAGACCTCAGGAGGTTATCGAGTCCAGCCCCCTGCCCAAAGTAGAACCAACCCCCACTAAATCATCCCAGCCAGGGCTTTGTCAAGCTGGGACTTAAAAATGTCTAGGGATGGAGAGTCTGCCACCCTCCTGAGGTAACCCATTTCAGTGCTTCATCACCCTCACAGTGAAATAGTTTTTCCTAATATCTAACCTCCCCCGCAGCAACTTGAGACTATTGCTCCTTGTTCTGCCATCTGTCACTACTGAGAGCAGCCTCTCTCCAGCCTCTTTGGAACCTCCCTTCAGGAAGTTGAAGGCTGCTATCAAATCCCTCCTCACTCTTCTCTTCTGCAGACTAAACAAGCCCAAATCCCTCAGGCTCTCCTCATAAGTCATGTGCTTCAGCCCCCTAATAATTTCTGTTGCCTTCTACTGGACCCTCTCCAAATGCGTCCACATCCCTTCTGTAGTGAGCGGGCGGTGGGGAGGGGAGAAAGGCCAGAACTCGACCCAATACATCAGCTGTGGCCTCACCAGTGCCCAGTAAAGGGGAATAATCACTTCTCTAGATATGCTGGAAATGCTTCTCCTAATGTATCCTAATATGCCATTAGCTTTCTTGGCTACAAGGGCACGCTGCTGACTCGTATCCAGCTTCTCATCCATTGTAACCCCCAAGTCCTTTTTTGCTGAACTGTTACTTAGCCAGACAGTCCACAGCCTGGGTATGTCTACACTACCCCCCTAGTTCGAACTAGGGGGGTAATGTATGCATACCGAACTTGCTAATGAAGCCCGGGATTTGAATTTCCCGGGCTTCATTAGCATAAAGCGGCTACACGCGGCACGGGCTAGATAGTTCGAACTATGTAGTTATTCCGAACTATCTGTACGCCTCGTGGAACGAGGTGTACAGATAGATCGGAATGGCTACATAGTTCGAACTATCTAGCCCGTGCCGCGTGTAGCCGCGCAGCACGGGGTTCGAACAAGCCGGCTTTTAAAAATGGCGGAGCCAGCTTTATGCTAATGAAGCCCAGGAAATTCAAATTTTCCCATTGAAAATAATGGAAAAGGTGGGGGTTGCGTTTCAAGCAGTGGTGTCTGTTGGGACCAGGACATAAGCTTGGGGGAGAAATGGGACTGGGTTACAGCAGGGAGGGGAGGTGTTTGGCTTTGGGGAAGGGAAGGAGAGGAGAGGGGAGGGGGATTGGGTTGGGAGTATGCCCCTGTGATGGGTCTGCTGGGACCCGCACTGTGTCCGGCGAGGGGGAAGTTGCCGGGGAATGGCGCGGTGAGCGGCGAACCCTCCACCGTTTTGCAGGGAGGTGGGGAAGCCCCGCACAGCCACCAGCAACGGGCTGGCTGGTGAAATCATGTTATTCTGGGGACAGTCGTGTAATTCAAAAAGCGTTCCCTAAAAAAAAACCCATGCTATCACGAAAACGTGTTAAGCGGGCACATGTTAAATGAGGAATTACTGTATTGTCAACTCCCAATATCCCCTGGGCCAGGAGTCTTTCTCCCCCATGTCCCTCTGCTACAAATACTGGGGGAGAGTCGCTGGAGTTAGACCCTCAGCTCCTTCTGTCCCAAATGGATCCTGGAGCAAAGGGATGTGGGAAGGGCCCTTCATGAAGATATGCTCCCCTGGCTGCTCTAGGAAGACAAGAAGGGACCCACGGCCAAGCACAAACCTGGCTGGAACTGTGGTTGAAACATGATCCCCTTAAAGTCCCAAGATCTTCACTGAATCAGGAGAAGACAGACTTGAGTCGAGTTCATCTCATTCCCTGTTCTTACTCTGCCTTCCCAAGGGGAACACTCCCAACCCACAGCCTCTGGCAGCCTATTGGAGCCAGCCTGCCTGACATCAGGAAGCTGGGATCAGAGTTTACTTACATCAAATTCAGGGAGGTAGATGGTGAATCAGAAAAGGGCTCTGCTGCTCCTTACAGCCTTGGCTCTTGTTATGCTTAAACGGAGCACACGAGATCTTTTATGGGGGAAAAGGCAGTATGCCGCATTTATTAAGAATACAACAGTTGCATATGCTTTTCAATCATACACACACAAGACATCATGCATACACAGTTCTGCCAGATGATATCTTAGGGTATGTCTACACTACAAAGTTAGTTCGAACTAACGGACGTTAGTTCGAACTAACTTTCCTAGGCGCTACACTAGCGCTCCGTTAGTTCGAACTTAATTCGAACCAACGGAGCGCTTAGTTCGAACTAGGTAAACCTCATTTTACGAGGATTAAGCCTAGTTCGAACTAGCTAGTTCAAACTAAGGGCTGTGTAGCCCTTTAGTTCTAACTAGTGGGAGGCTAGCCCTCCCCAGGTTCCCCCTGGTGACCTCTCTGGGCACAACCAGGAAAACTCTTCTCCTCTCCCTCAGCCCTGGGCTCTTAAAGGGGTAGACTCTGGCCAGACGGCACTAGTCAGCCAGTCCTACTAGCAGTCTCTGCCCCTGAGCCAGTGGCTGCATGATGAGCCAGGCAGCCAGTGCCAGCGAGACGTCCCCTGCCCAGTCCCCAAGCACCCAAGGGCCAGCCAGGGGCCGTAGACGGCGCGCGGCCTCCTGGTCTAGTGCAGAGGTCATGGACCTCATTGAGGTTTGGGGACAGGCCCCCAACGTCCATGATCTCCTCACTAGGAGGAGGAATGCGGCCGTCTATGGGCGCATAGCAGCCGCCATGGCCAGCAGGGGTATGTCTACACTACCCCGCTAGTGCGAACTAGCGGGGTAATGTATGCATACCGAATGTGCAAATGAAGCCCGGGATTTGAATTTCCCGGGCTTTATTTGCATAAGCCGGCCGGCGCCATTTTTAAAAGCTGGCTTGTTCGAACCCCGTGCCGCGCGACTACACGCGGCACGGGCTAGATAGTTCGGACTAGCAAGCCATTCCGAACTATCTGTACACCTCGTTCCATCTTGCTAGTCCGAACTATCTAGCCTGTGCCGCGTGTAGCCGTGCGGCACGGGGTTCGAACAAGCCGGCTTTTAAAAATGGCGCCGGCCGGCTTATGCAGGTGGCTCCAGCTGCGTGACACCCAGGGGCCATTGCCCAATAGGCACATGCTTGTGCAAAGAGACGTGACATGCTCCTGACCCCGGGGCAGGACCCAGCAGGATGCTTTCCCTTCACATGTCCCCTCTACACGGAGGCAGGGGACATCTCCCCTTCCTCCCCACCGCCCCGGCCACACTATACATGGCACAGGGACATGGGTGCGGTCTTGGGGCAGCTCCCAGTCCCGGGGAGAGCCAGACATCCTGACCATGGCCTCTGTACAAGCACAGCAGCTGTGACGGTGCAGGACATGGTCACCCTCACGTTGCGGAGTTGGGGAGGGGGCTGGGCATCATCCTCTGCGTCCCCAGGGAGAACTGACCCCTTCTCTTCTTTCTCTACAGCTGCACCAGCTGCTCGTGCAGGGCGCACCACCCCGCCCGGGACATGCTCCCGCACCCGCAGCCTGCTCCGGACCGCCAGCACAGAGCAGGAGTACAGGGACCAGCACCTTGGGGCCCTGCGAGCTGTGCACTGCACATTACAGGCGTGGATGAGGGAAGACCTGCAGTTCCGCCACGAGCTGCTGGCTGAGCTCCGAGGGCAGAGCACCAACCTGCAGCTCCTGCTGCAGAGCATGGTGCCCGTGCTGGTCCTGCACCTGCTGCCCCCCCCAACTGCTGTCCCTCCTCCCACTCCTGCTCCCCCTCCCACCTCTCCCTCCTCAACCCCCACAACCTCTTCCTCAATGTCCACACCCCCCACCTCAACCTCCGCACCCTCCAACCCATCCCCCCGGGGACGCCAAGGCCCCCTCCCTCGCCGTGCTGGGAGGCAGTTGGCCCGGCGAGACCCCCACCCCTGATCCTTCAGTTTCCCCACCCCCTCCTTTCCCTTGCTTCCCCCTTTCAGCTCCCTCCTCCCAGTTTTCCCCCTCCCCTCTCCCAGCCTCTCTCTTCCCCTCTCCCACCTCCTTTTCCCAGTTTCCCCGAGTTTTGTTAAATAAACAGAGTTTCTATTTTTGAACACACGTGTCCTTTATTTTGTACATCAAGAAGAGGGGCTAGGGAAGGGTAAGTGGAAGGAGGTGAGGGAGGACTGGGGCACGAGCCCCCGATGGGGAGGACTGGGCTGGCTCTGTGGGCTTCTGGGGGTGGAAGCTCTCCTGCAGTCCCCCAATTGCCCCCTCTCCCCAGATGGCAGCCTGCAGCAAGTGCAGCCGGTCTGATGGCCGAGTGGTGTGATGTGCTCAGTGTGGGTAGTCCGGGCACTCCAAGCCAGGACTGCTTTGCAAGCGGGGCACCCCTGAGAACTGTCTGTCCGGGGTGGGGGTCGGGTCCCTTTAAGCGCAGCCCTGGGCTAGCCTGAGACAGCATCTCCACGCTCTAAGTCCTCCTCTGATGCCCTCCCGGCACTGCTTCCGGCCATCCTTAAGCCCAGTTCAGGGTCCACTCTGTGTGGACATGCTAGTTCGAATAACAAAACGCTAATTCGAACTAGTTTTTTTAGTCTAGATCCGTTAGTTCGAATTAGCTTAGTTCGAATTAACTAATTCGAACTAAGTTAGTTCGAATTAACATTGTAGTGTAGACGTACCCATAGTTACCAGTCTAGAGTCTGTGTTAATCTAGTGGCCAGCTAAATTGAGCACAGAGTGGAGCAGGGCCTTTGTTGGTCGCGATCCGATGCTCCTCTCAAGATGGTGGCAGACGAACCCAAGTTCCATAGCAAAGCATCCTGCTTTTTATAATCCACTTCTCTTGTTGAAATCCATGGATTCCGCTCTGTCAGCTTGTGACTGGAATGTTATCTTGTTGATGTCAATCGTTCCCAAAACATCTATCGATGGCTCATCCTGTAATCAATCATTTTTTTGGGGTGCTTGGTCCGCTGTAAGGTCGTCAATCTGCCAATTATCCAATCATCTTGTGAGTAGGGGGTATACATCAATGGTTATAGATGGCTTCTCTGCAGTCAGGTTGTCTCGTCCTCTGGCCTTCGCCCACACTCGCTCAACCCCCTTCTTTGGCCATCTGGTTCTGAGCCGTATAACTTTGCATCTTATCTCGACACATTCACACTCCTCTCACACACAAGTAATGTTACAAGGACTTTCGAGGTTACAGATCTGCAATTGTAAATCAAGCAATTAAGGCTTTGGCCTTGCACATTAGCAGTATTCCTCTAATCTTATTAATATAGCCACAAAACCGAGAACTGTTTTTCTACTTTAGGACATTTACTAAACTTCAGAACAAAGAAAATAGACCTTCAACTGTAAGGACTTAATTTAAATGCAAAATATTAAATGTATGTCAATATATATGCCTTATATTGCTATATTATTGCTACATTACTACTATATTACTATATGATTATATATATTACTTACATTACTAAACCTAAGATAAGAAATATAAAAAGAATAAAACTTTCAACCCTAACACTCTCTCCGGGGACACTCTAGAGCTTATACAGAAGTTGACACATTGTAGAGGAAGGAAGAAGGTCAGGCTCAATAGACCGGTGCGCATGGTGTGCAAACGAGCCCACCCCCATTCCCAGTGCTCAGGGTGAAATATCTGATTCACTGAACATGGTGCTTGAGAAGGGAATTGTCAAAATGTGTCTTTGTCTCTCTAGACTGGGACAATATTCAGAGTTTGGGCTGGTCTCATCCTTTCATAACTCCTGACTCATGAACAGCTCCTCAGGATGGAAACAGACCCCTTTTGCCTCATTGGCTCAAAAGTCTTTGGTATGACAAAAGGAGGGATTGTGAGGACAGTTCCCCCTCACACACACACAATTTCAGCTCCATAGGAGAGAAGGGCTGGTTTCCTTCAGACCCACCTGGTTGTCTAGAAAGGTATCTGCAACTCTTCTGTGAGGACCATTTCCTGAATCTCACGGCAGGAGCAGGGGAGGATGAGCAATGGGTGTAGGAACTGAGGCTCTCACTGCCAAAGCTGTCCATGGCCCTGACTGGATGTTTCATCCCTTTGCCCTGTCCCTGAAGGAGGAAGGGCCCAACACACCACTGCCCTGACCAAGGACGGCCCACTGGGGTGCAGGTTAGGAGAACAGACTGGAAAATGGATTTCCTGTCTCTCCTTTTCAGTTCTCCCCAGTGCTAAGGTAAAGCTGCTCCTATCCCTCCTGACTATGCTCACCTTCAAGATGTATTGGAGCCTGTCTCTGTCTGGGGCTCTGCCAGCAGGTTCCCCCATATGGCTGGCCTTGTGCAGAGCCTGCAAAGGAAGGGACAGCCATGGGTTACAGTTGGGAGACTGACTGAGCAGGGAGCTATTGAGAGGGAGAAATTTCCCAATTAGCATCGAGACTCTGAGAAGTGGGAGGCTGAGAGGTCTCAGCAGATGTCCAACAGGATGGCTCAAGTCACCACCAGAAAGGATCAGTCTCAGAGCAATTCCAGCCCCACCTCTTTGTGAGGGCCTCCCACAAAGCCATGGAAGGGGGTACCTCTAAAGTTTCTCCTGCCTGCACCTCTGTACTGATTGGCTGATGTCGGAGTCTCTTTGTGAGGTCACCACCACCCTTCCCCAATAGGCTAAGGTCCTGCAAAAGGCTTTTGTGATATCATTGTCACACCCACCTCTCCCCTGAAAGGCTGATGTTCTGACCCTAGCCAGCCCCTCTTGGCACACTGACTGACAAGAAATACAGCATTCTCAAATGAGCTACCGAGCAACAACTGTTCATACTCATTAGTCAGCAACTATTTGAGAGGAACTGACACATTAAAGCAGTGGTCCCTAACCTCTTTACACCCAAGATCACTTTTTAAATCTCAGAACAAGCGAAGATCTACCGCCCCACCCTTTCCCCAACAGCCTACCCCTTTCGTGAAGCCCTGCCCTCTCTATTCTCCTCCTCTCCATCACTTGCTATCCCCAGCCCTTATACACTCTACTCTGCCACGTTTTTCCCCCAATTCTTATGTAGGAAGAGGTTTTTCCAACATTTGGCATGTCTAGAAAACCCCCTTCTTTTGGAATCCCCCTTATTCCTCATGGAATGAGGAGCATAGGGGTTACTGAAAGAGCATGTTTGCTCTTCCACTAAAAAAAGTGGAAGAACATCCCTGGATGCAGATGAGTTTTTCTGTGAGCAGGGGACAGAGTGCTGGGGTGGGGGCAGGGTTCTGAAGCTGGGGAAAGGGTTCTGCAGCAGGGAAAGGGTGCAGGGGGGGAGGAAGGAATGGGAACAGGGTGTGTGGGGGGAGAGGGAGTCCCCTGCACCGGCCTCCTCCCAGGTCTCCACCCCTAACCCTCCTCCCCTGCGGCGCAGGGAAGCCCCCGAGCACCTCCTCCGGGGCCAACTCACCCCTCCTGCAGCACAGGGAAGCCCCCGTGCACCTCCTCCAGGGCCGACGCCCGCTCCCGCAGTGCGCCCAGCATGCCACAGACCTCGGGGAAGGGAGCAGTCAGCGCACTTCCAGAACCCCTGGAAGTGGCGCGAAACTGAAGGATTTCCATTCACCCCGCGGGAAGCCGGCACTTCCTCCATTGTCACTGGAGGTAGGTAGTGGGACTTCTTGGGGGTGGAGGGAAAATGGGGGGGCCCGAACGCCTCGCAATTGACTGGTCGAGGCCTTGCGATTGACCGATTGATGACTACAGCATTAGAGAGAATCAGGAACCGTGTAGAGAAAATTGCCAAGCAGCACAATCAATCAAATACATGATTGCTTGTGATTTATTTGTTTGGTCTTAAGAGAATTAAAGGACCTCCATCTTCCTTTTCAATTACCCCCTGCTCTGTCAATCAGCACTTAGACTCTCCAAAGCATTCTCAGCAGATGTACTAAAGGATGGCCCAGGTCACCACAAGAAAGGATCAGTTTCTGAGCACTTTTCCAGTCCCATCTCTTTGTAAAAGTCTCCCTCAGTGTCAGCAACCCCTCCGACACACACACACACCTGTTTGGAGGAGGCAGGGAGGAATGGAAGATAGGGGGGGACAAGAGAAGACGAGAAAGAGGGAGGGAAAAAGGAAAGGGGAAACCTAAAAGAACAACCCCTCAATGTCCACAGTGATTCTACCAGATAAAACCCTTGGTAGGAAATTAAATCATCTTAATCTAGTGATTTCTATTCCTAGAATTCAGCTGGTAGCAGGTGAATCAGACTGAACAGAATCCAAACCTCTCTGAGACTTTTACCTTCCACACAGGGACTACAAAACTAGTAGTAGGGAAGGAGAAAACTCGAATGAGGTTCCTCCTCATGCTCACGTACATTAATCCTAATTCTTTCTCAATCCTCAAGGAGGGACCTTGAGAAGGAACCTTGCTACTGCAAAGCCATAGGAGTCTGTGAGGTTGGCCCTGCCTTGCACCTCTGTTCTGTCTGGCTGATGTCAGGGTCTCTCTATGAGGTCACCACATCCCCACCACTGTTCCACAATAGGCTGAGATCCTGCAACAGGCCTTTGTGATGTCACTGCCACACCCATCTGTAAAACAGAGATGTTCCTTTGAGACTTACTGATGAAAACTGCTGTAATAGGGTGAGGTGTTAATTATTATTGTCAACATCCTGAAGTATGGGGGCAGGCATGTTTGCTGAAATGTGAACATATACTAATGGATACTGCACCTCACGTCAATGAAGTACAGTTGTTCTGAGATTAATTATCAATAGCTATGAACAGGCATACTCATTAGGGAGTATAGTACATGGGGAAAGACACAGTTGGTGCCTTCTGACCCATCACGTAATGGGCTCCTTAGACGCAGCTGGTTGCAGTATTATTATGATAGCAGTTAAAGGAAAATAAATGTATGGATTGTACATAAGTGTATTATCCATGAATCATCAGAGCTCTGCCCCAATGGCAAATTCTCGTTATATGAAGGTGGCAAGGAAAGTCTGTGCATTTTCTTACTGCGGCCCCAAAACCACTGAGAATTGAAGAGGAGGGAAATATAAAAATGTGAACAGCCGTGTCATCTTCACTCCCACCCATCCTTGTCTGTGTATGAACCATACTTACCTCTATTGCTGTTATACTCAGAGACCTCAATCAGCATCAGAACCCCATGAGGTAGGTGGGGCAAGGACGATAGTTTTGCTTTTTTGGGGAGAAGCCTAGCACATGTTTGGGTGTTCAAACAAAGAAAACATCTGAAAAGAAAGGTTAAAATGAACACAAGCGTTCAGGCCTCTCCCCACTAATTGACACAGCTCCCCCTGACCTCAGGCAGCAGGAGTAAGATTGGGACTTAAGACACAAAAATTTTGGTGTAGGTTTAAGAGTGTCCACATGTGGAGCTATACTGGTAAAACTCGTGTGTAATAATTATGCCAGTAAATTTCCACCTGAAAACAAATGCCTCTCTCAAGCCTGGTTTCCATGAAACAAACATCTTTTTGTTTCATTCTTAACATTGGTTTTTCCCTTAATTTACCACTGCTGTTAAAATATCTTTTGTCCTTCCATTTTCAGTTATGGCCCCCTAGCTTTGGTTATTTCAGTCAAGTTTGGTGAGGGCATTCTTCCAAACAGGTCATTTCCCAGTGTGAAGTATTACAAAGTTTCACTTTACAATAAAAAAGAAAAAGAGAAAGAGGAAGCCCTTTCATAATGTACTATGTCTTACAGACAGCTGCAGTACAAATATAACAATCTCGTAGTCCTCAGAACAGCTTTCCCAAACCACTTGAAAGTTAAAAAGTTTATCTAATCTGGTGTCTTTCTAAGTATTTATATGGACTCCATCAACACAGTAATGTTTGAGTATGTTTCTATATATTAAATATACTAAAGACACAATAATTATTTTATAGTACATACATTAAGGAAAATATAACTTTTCAGAAGCAGGAACTTTAGGCCCCACTCCTGCAACTGGAACTGCACAAGAGGTCCCAGATGCCTAAGAAGTCAATAAATATTGTGGCTTCTATTTCAGGAATGGAGCCTTAGGCTTTGTCTGTAATAGACAAGTTGCGCCAGATTTTTAAAAAATCTAAATAGGTGCAAATGCCCAAATGTAATGCACTTACATCAGTTTAGCCCTCAGTTAAATTTGTTTAGCTGAACTGAGTAATTTACTGATGGAAATATTTTAAAACAATATAAAAAAACTGTCCTTAAGAAATGTTCATATTACTACTGAAGGAACACTAGGTATTTAAATACAGGAACTCCTGTTTAAAAATGAAATACAGAAGTAACCAAATGACTAACAGTGTGTTTCAAAGCTGCTGAACTGTGAACATCTGCATTTTGCTCAGCTGCAACCCATACAATAGCCCAACTCTAATTACATACCAGGTTACAGTAAAAATAAAGGGGTCCCAAAAAATTAGCGCAAGTATTGTATGTACGACAAAAACAAAGTAGGTTTGATTAAGAAATGACAACAACCAGGAGGCTTGATTTCACTGAAAATGAAGCAATGGGCAGCAATCGGCTATTGCACACCAGGAGTTTGATTGTTCTTTTTTCTGCTGGAGATGCTTATAATATGCTTCCAGAATAATTTCTTTGTAAAGGTATTTTCATAACAAAAGGAACATCATGACTCATCTTGGAATAAAAACTTTCAAGAAGTCATGAGGGTAAAAGAAATAGCGGAAGGGGCATATAGCATTATTGGGTATGCCTTTCATATACTAATGTAACCCACATACCTAGTGTGGTTCATAGTCCCATGCAGTGGCACTTAGACCACAGCAACAGATAAGAACAAGAGACCTCTATAGCCTGAGCTTTAGTTCAAAGGGTAGAGGTTCCTACACTAAACTCCAGAGGTCCCAGATTCAGATGTGCCTTGTGGTGGTTACAAGTGGGTCTCTGAAGCTTGGGATGTGCTTCCTCAGCTAGGGGAAGTATGTAACCCACACACCTAGGGTATGTCTAGACTACATGCCTCTGCCGACGGAGGCATGTAAATTAGACTGCCCGACATAGTCAATGAAGTGAGGATTTGCCTTTGTCGACCGCTCCTGTAAACCTCGTTTCACAAGGCACAAGGGAGCGGTCAACAAAGGCGTTCTCTGTTGACCGATCCGCGTCTTGACTGCCGCGCTGTGCCAACAATCAGCTGAGCCGGCACAGAGTGGCGGCCATTTTTATTTTAATGAAGCCGGGGATATTTAAATCCCTGCTTCATTTACTATGTTGGGTAGTCTAATTTACATGCCTCTGTTGGCAGAGGCATGTAGTCTAGACATATTCCTAGTGTGGTTCACTGTCCCATGCAGTGGCACTTAGACCATAGATAAGAACAAGAGACCTCTACAGAACGGGCTGAGAGCCAGCTGGCTTCATAGCTCAAGCTGTAGATGCTCCTATACTAAATTGCTTCAGATCTGCTCTGTGACGGTTATACTATCTATTGTGTGCACTCTAAAAATCCACATAATAATAAGGGGGCAATAAAGTCTAGAGCAGAGGTGGGCAACCTGCAGTCTCCTTCCGGGTTCTAAGTGTGGCCCTTGAGACATTTTGTTTACTGTTGCCCACATGCAGGACTGAAAGATCATGCTGATTTCCAACTGTATAATATTCTTCCTACTAAAGTGACACGTGCGTAACGCAAGGGCATGTGAAGTGAGGTATGTGTGGATTGTACACAACATTGCCTGTCAGAGCTGCACGCTCCCGCCGCATCCAATCAAAGTGCTGCTATGGTTCAGTTGGTGCAACCCACAAGATAACCCTATCTTGGGAGACCATCTTGGTTATGACAATCTTGCAGCCCACTGAGATGAAGGAGAGCCTCTCATGCAGCCCATTCACTGGCCTCGGTTGCTCATTGCTGGTCTAAAGTATCCTCATGTTCTGTTGCTCCATCATGACACTAGGGCTACGTCTAGACTGAAAGCCTCTTTCGAAAAAGAGTGTCTAGACTACAACCAGTACTTTTGAAAAAGCAAGCCGCCTTTTCAAAAGAGAGCACCGAGGCAGTCTGGATGCTCTCTTTCAAAAAAGCACAGTTTGCATTACATAGTGCTTTTTTTCGAAAGAGCACTTCAGCACTGGGATTCTGACAGCTCCATAGACCTTCAAACCACTGTGAAGGTCTATTGAGGATGGATCAATGCAGTATCTAAGCTGAAACTGGTAGTCCTTCATGTGTACATCCAGGATAACCAAGCCAAGGCCTTTATCTGTCATTCCACCTCCCTCAGCAAGGGCTCTGGTCAGTGTTCCCTCTAAACTGCCAGTCAGCACAGCTTCACAGGTGATTAATCAGCCACGGCCAGGGTGGGGCTGATTAATCACTTGTGAAGCTGTGGTTCCCTGCAGCTTAGAGGGAACATTGGCTCTGGTCCTTTTTGTTTGCATAGATTCTTAGATCTTAAACCAGGGGATAGTTTGAAAAGCTCCTAATCTTGGAGATGCTACATCATATGCAGTCTTCTAGAATTTTTAACAATTGGACCTCAGGGAAGAGGGGGTTTACAAGCTGGTGTGCATTACAGGAGAAGACAAATGGAAGACGGCCTTTCAAACCCACTATGGGCATTCTGAATATTCAGTAATGCCATTTGGTCTCACCAATGCTCCTGGGACCTTTCCACACTTTATGAACAATGAATTTAGACACATCTTGGAGTAAAATGCAGTCATCTGCCTTAATGAGTTACTTGTGTTTTCAGATAAACCTGAGTAACACTGTTACCACATTCACCTGGGAAGACTATGACATGGAAAGATTATATGTGAAACTGGAAAAATGTACCTTTGACCATCATCCACAATGTTAGAGAAGAAACAGGCAACCCAGGAGCAGAAGGGGTAAACGGAACTGCTTTATTGCCCACACACATTTACCTCAGACATTCAACACAACGTCTGAGTGGCAACCAACAGGTACCAATTAAATCCTTTTATCTGTTTTAGTATGTCTATGATAAGACATGTCTATCACTACTTTTCCTAAAACCTTATTTAGTAATGTTAACTCCCATAAAATGAATATTAATAAGCAGGTGATGAATATTATTATACCTGCCCCTAATTACCATTTTCAGAATTTTAACTTAAATTAATACTTTTCTACGAACACTACAAACCTTCTAAATCAGCAGGTTACAGAGATTACAAGAAATTGAACTCTGAAGATATTTTATACAGAGTCAATAAGGATAAGCAAAAGACACAACAAAGAAGAGCAGCTGCATGCTTATCTATTTTTCTAGGCTGCAAAAAAGAAGGGAAAGAGCATGTTCAAGGGTAATGCCTACTGTGGCTGAACTCCTTACCGCTATCCCAGCCCCCTATTAATTATTACATATCCCAACACACAGCATTTTTGAATAATATCCTTTGGCAAGAGGGCAATAGGATGTACCACCAGAAGGTGAAGGACCTCCACAGCTGGGCAATGCCTTTTTCAAAGGAGTACAAAAGAGTATTCATTTTTCTGGGCTTTGCAAATGTTTACTGATGATTCAATCATAGAATCAGAGCTGGAAGAGACCTCAGGAGGTCATGAAGTCCAGCTCCCTGCCCAAGGCAGGACCAATCTCAGCTAAATCAACCCAGCCAGGGCTTTGTCAAGCCAAGACTTAAAAACTTCTAGGGATGGAGATTCCACCTCCTCCCTAGGTAACCCATTCCAGTGCTTCACCACCCTCCTAGTGAAATAGTTTTTCCTAATATCCAACCTAGACCTCTCCCACTTTAACTTGAGACCATTGCTCCTTATTCTGCCATCCATCACTACCATGAACAGCCTCTCTCCATCCTCTTTGGAACCTCCCTTCAGGAAGTTGAAGGCTGCTATCAAATCCCCCCTCACTCCTCTCTTTTGCAGACTAAACAAACCTAAATCCTTCAGTCTCTTCTCGCAGGTCACGTGCTCCAGCTCCCTAATCATTTTGGTTGCCCTATGCTGGACCCTCTCCAATGCATCCGCATCCTTTTTGTAGTGGGGGAGCCCAGAACTGGACACAATACTCCAGATGTGGCCTCACCAAAGCCGAATAAAGGGGAATAATGACATCTCTGGATCTGCTGGCAATGCTCCTCTTAATGCATCCTAATATGCCATTAACCTTCTTGGCTGCAAGGGCACAATGTTGACTCATATCTAGCTTCTCATCCACTGTAACCCCTCAGGTCCTTTTCTGCAGAACTACTACTTAAGCTGGTTGGTCCCCAGCCTGTAACTATGCTTGGGATTCTTCCGTCCCAAGTGCAGGACTCTACACTTGTCTTTGTTGAATCTCATGAGATTTCTAGTGGCCCAATCCTCCAATTTGTCTATGTCACTCTGGACCCTATCTCTGCCCTTAAGCGTATCTACCTCTCCCCCCAGCTTAGTGTCATCTGCAAACTTGCTGAGGGTGCAATCTATCCCCTCATCCAGGTCATTAATAAAGATATTGAACAAAACCGGTCCTTAGAACCGAACCTTGGGGCACTCCACTAGAAACCTGGAGTTTTGAGTTCAGGATGTGCAGATCCAAATATTGCCTGGCTGAGTTGGAAGGAGGAT
This sequence comes from Pelodiscus sinensis, assembly GCF_052426305.1. Classification (NCBI taxonomy): domain Eukaryota; kingdom Metazoa; phylum Chordata; order Testudines; family Trionychidae; genus Pelodiscus; species Pelodiscus sinensis. Next base: position 292,634,707 of record NC_143052.1, on the reverse strand, counting down.
GTAATAGGCCCCCTGCAGCCCTGCACTCAAGGCGGGTAATAGAAGCTGTTGCTTTGGGGGCAGCCTGACGCCCAGGAGGCAGCCCTGCACCCAACCTGCAAGCGAGGACCTGGAGGGCTGTAGGCTGGGCGGGCGCCGGTCCGCATCGGGACTGCCCCTGCCCCGCCCCACGCAACCCGCTAGGGAGCAGCAGGAGGTCAGGTCAGGGCGGGCCGCGGGAAGACTTGCGAGCTGTTGCTAGAGGCGGCAGCAGCCTGTCTGGCCGGGTGTGTGCGGCAGCGAGCGAGCGCCCCCCTCCCAGCCCGGCGCTGCAAGCGGGACTGCGCCCAACCCTCACAACCTGCGCGCGGGGCAGAGGCTGGTTGCCCAGCGAGGCTGATGCGCGGGTGAGGGGCCAGGCGGAGCGGGGGCAGCGCCGCGTCGGTCGCTGCTAATTCCAGTGGCGGGGCTCTGGGCCGGGGAGCGGCGTCGGGGCGCGACTGCGGAACCCGGGACAGGTAAGGAATTGCTGGGAGGAGGGGTGCGGGTCGCGGGGGGGGACAAGCGGAGGGGGGTGCCGGTCGCTGGGGAGGGTAAGCGGAGGGGGGTGCGGGTCGCTGGGGGGGTAAGCGGAGGGGGGTGCAGGTCGCTGGGGGGGTAAGCGGAGGGGGGTGCAGGTCGCTGGGGGGGTAAGCGGAGGGGGGTGCAGGTCGCTGGGGGGGGGGGTAAGCGGAGGGGGGTGCAGGTCGGGGGGGGTCAGGGGGGCTGGGGGGGTAAGCGGAGGGGGGTGCGGGTCGCTGGGGGGGGGGTAAGCGGAGGGGGGGGTGCTGGGGGGGTCGCTGGGGGGGTAAGCGGAGGGGGGTGCAGGTCGCTGGGGGGGTAAGCGGAGGGGGGTGCCGGTCGCTGGGGGGGGGGGGTAAGCGGAGGGGGGTGCGGGTCGCTGGGGGGGTAAGCGGAGGGGGGTGCAGGTCGCTGGGGGGGTAAGCGGAGGGGGGTGCAGGTCGCTGGGGGGGTAAGCGGAGGGGGGTGCAGGTCGCTGGGGGGGTAAGCGGAGGGGGGTGCGGGTCGCTGGGGGGGTAAGCGGAGGGGGGTGCGGGTCGCTGGGGGGGACAGGCGGAGGGGGGTGCGGGTCGCTGGGGGGGTAAGCGGAGGGGGGTGCGGGTCGCTGGGGGGGTAAGCGGAGGGGGGTGCGGGTCGCTGGGGGGGTAAGCGGAGGGGGGTGCGGGTCGCTGGGGGGGTAAGCGGAGGGGGGTGCGGGTCGCTGGGGGGGACAGGCGGAGGGGGGTGCGGGTCGCTGGGGGGGTAAGCGGAGGGGGGTGCCGGTCGCTGGGCGGAGGGGGGCTGATGATCGCGGCGGTGGGGATAGCGATGCCGCCGTGTGAGTGGGCACCGCGTGGCCGCCCGGAGCAGAGGCGGGCATTGCAGAGAGCCGGAGGCTTGAGGATCCCGGCCCTGCAGCTCGGCTGGTGCGCGCGGAAGCGGAGGCTGCTGCTGGGGTTCGGTTTCGGAATGACCCAGCGAAGGTTCCCGTTCTGCAGGGAGTGAAAGCAGCGCCTGGGGGGCTGAGCCGCGCCTTCGACCCCATCCCGAGAGCAGGGAAGCGCTGGCCAGGGGGAGGGAGGGGATAGTGGCTGGAACTGGACAAGATCAAAGGCAGCTCTGGCTTCCAAGTCTCTTTCTGTCCTGGCTGCCAGCCTAACCGGGTGCTTGCCCCAAACACTCCATTTCCTCCTGCCAGTGCTGATCAAAGCCTGCTCTGACCTGTGCCAGAAGCTGGCTTGCACTGGGGCTGGGTAAGAAAGGGCTCAAAGTAAATAGTCATAGCCACATTACCTGTCATTGTGTGGCATGGAGTGGCTGGACAGGTATCCTTGTAATTTGATTGCATCAGCTAATAGTCAGAAGTGGATGCTAGGAGAATCAGTCATAAGAAACCTGCAATACTTGTGTGAGATTAAAATGCTAGGAGAATCAGTCATAAGAAACCTGCAATACTTGTGTGAGATTAAACCTGTCCCAAAAAAATATCAGCTAGACTCCCAAAAGATATAACCGAGTCAGCAATGACTGCAAACAGTGTCAGTTAATGCTAGCTGAATTAGGAGTGGTACTGGAACACAACGGTTAAAATTTGCATTTGTTTTCTCAGTAGTGTGTTTTTTGTTTTTTGTTTTTTTACTTTAGCCTGTAAGTATTTTTATAAATTTCTTGCAGGAGGCTTACATGTTTTTGGTTGGTGAGAGGTTGAATTTCTTTTGTCAGTAAGATGCACACTAATATAATAGCATTTATTTAGTGTTTTATGTAACTCCGCCCCCCCCACCCAACTTACTGCACTTTATGCAAAGTTAGTGGCTTTCTTTATAGGTATAATATCTACTCAGTATTCCTGATCTCTAGAATCAGTTAATGTTTATCGTCCGTGGTCTGGAGGGGAGGAATGCAAATGGAAAGCAGGAAACAGGTGTGTTTGTGTGTGTATGTGTGTGTGTGTGTGTGTGTGTGTTAGTTAGCTGTCAATTTCTGAAGAATTTAAACCTGTGGGATTTTGCGGGGAGGGGTCTTTATGATGGCAAAGAATGTGGTAAATCTGTGGAGATATCCAGTCCTACTGTTGCCTCCTGCTTTTCTAAGGGCAGCAAAGACAAACTGGCCTAATTTGGTCAGCTTCAGTGCTGCTGCCCAGAATCTTTTGAAGGTAGTAAAATCATCAAGAATAACATAAGTCTCACTCTAGTGCAGCTTGGGAAAATTATGAAGCGTAGCAGAGTCAAGCTCTGAGAGTGTGTCTGAAAAATGTTGTGTTTTTAACATCTTCAGAGAGGTAGCTGAGTTAGTCTATAACTGGCAAAACTTAAAAAAACAATGAGTTGTACCATGAAAGCTCATGATACCATCTACATCCATGGTCACCAACTGGTCAATCACAATTGACTGGTCGATCACGAGGCCTCAACCAGTCGATCGCGAGGCGTTCGGGCCCCCTATTTTCCCCCTCCCCCGAGAAGCCCCACTACCTACCTCCAGCATAGTGCAGGCTTCCTGCGGGGTGGACGGAAGTCCTGTATGCAGCTTCACGCCACTTCCGGCTGTTCTGGAAGTGCACTGGCTGCTCCCCTCCCACAGCTCAGTGGCGTGGGCCCCGGAGGAGGAGTGCGGTGGTTTCCCTGTGCTGCAGAAGGGGTGAGTCGAGTGCAAGGGTTTCCCTGTGCCGTGAGAGCAGGGTTTGGCCCTGGGGCAGGTGTGCGCGGGGGTTTGGCCCCGGGGCAGACGCGCGTGGGGAGGAGAATCCTGGGAGGAGGCGGGTGCAGGGGACTCTCTGACCCCCTGTTCCCTCTCCCCACTCCCTTCTCCTCACTTCCGTGTTCCCTCTTCCCTCTCCCCACTCCTCTGTTCCCTCTCCCCACTCTCAGAAACCTGTCCCCACTGTCACCCTGTCCCCAGCCTCAGAAACCTGTCCCCACTGGCATCCTGTCCTCTGACCTCCCGGCACCGTGTTCCTTCTCCCCACTTCCCAGCCTCAGAAACCTGTCCCCACTGGCACCCTGTCCCCTCTCTCCTGTCCCCTGTCCCCAGCTGCAGAACTTGGTCCTCACTGGCACCCTGTCCCCTGCAGAAGCACCCACTAGCACCGTTCCCCAGTACTATGTCCCCGCTCCCACCAAAACAGTTGGGGCCACATTAATGAAGCTTCTGTCCTACAGAAGACTTGGGGAAAAAAGCAACATTATAAGGGTCGTCGATAGCAAGTGATGGAGAGGAGGAGAATAGAGAGGGTGGGGCTTTAAGGAAGGGGTAGGGCTGTAGATCTTGGCTTGTTCTGTCATTTAAAAAGTGACCGTGGGTGTAAAAAGGTTGGAGACCGCTGATGTTTTGTTAGTCTTGAAGGTGCTGATAGACCATTTGTTGTTTTTAACATGTTTGTCTACACTAGGACTTTTAGTTCATGCTAGTAACTAAGTAGTTGTTAGTTGAGAGAACCACATTTTCCCTAGCATAGGCAAAGCTTGAATTTATTCAGAGGAAAGCCAGGGTGAGGTACAAGCTATTGGAGCCACACTCTAAATTCCTGTTTTAATAGGCAAAAAGGATTCATTTTCAATTAGGTTTGCTTAACACAGTTAAAAAAACTCTCATTAAGGTGCTTGAAGTCCTTTTATTGCTGCCCTGTTGTTGCCAAAGGGTGTGTGTGTGTGGGGGGGGAGCGGAAATAACAGCTAACGCTGTTTCAAACATGTTAATTTGCATTTTAACTAAGGTTAAGAGGTCAGTTCAGTCCAATTGAAAAGTGTGTTGTTGGGTTGTTGGTTTTTTTTTACCTGAGACAAAGTGGGCTAGGTAATACCTTTGGTTGATGAAAATGAAAAGCTTTTGACTTAGACTTTGTCTATACTTCACAACTTTTAGCCACACAGCTGTGTGGCTAAAATTCAGGCAATGTAAACACAGTTTATTCACATTTTTGCTGACAAAATACTTCCAACCCCAGGAGTGGTGATTGCATTGTTGGTAGAAGGGCTTTTCTGTAGACAATGAGCCCTTTGCACTATTACTTGTCTAGGGGAAAACTTTTGTCTTTCGTGTGTGTGTGTGTGTGTGTGTGTGTGTGTGTGTGTGGCACCTGTGAACTTTGACAGTGACCAGGGTGAGGAACCTAGGGCCCAGGGGCTGGATGCAGCCACCTGCTTGCCTGGATCTGTCCCTGGAGGCATGGGGCTCCCCCCAGCATTTGGGAGCTGGTACTGGTGTTCCAACCCTGTGCCTCCACCCCCTTTCCAGCCCATTATTGCATCCCCTCTCTGCTCCTGCACTCTTACCACCCTCCCAGATCCACCACCTGCCCAAACCTCAAGCCTGCTTCCCAGCACCCACCTCCCACACACTGACCCCCTCATTTTAGGCCCCACCCAAGAGCCTGGGTGGGACACAAAATCTACTGGCTTGGGATCTCCCCAGGCTCTGTTGTGAAAGGGGAATGCGAGGAGTTCATGGGCTGTTGGTGCAGCTGGGGCTGGGAGAAGCAGGCTTCCAGCCCCACCTACAGTCCTGCCCCCTCTGCTGAAGCCCCACCCCCAGCAGGAAGGGGAGGAGGCGGGGTAGCACCAAGCTCACACACCTCCTCCCCGGCACAGGGAGGGGAAGAGATGCATGTGTCCAGCCTCCTCAGCCTCCAGAGCACCAGGGAGGGAGGAAGGCACATAGCTTGGCTTGCTCCTTCCTGGAGCACCAGAGGTGGAGAGAAACTATGTAGTTCCAGCCTCCGCAGCCAGGCGCATGGGGAAGGCAGGCACTGCGGGCAGAAAGACACTGCCTGCAGCAGGTGTTCTGGGGGTGGAGTGAGGGGGTGGCCGTACCTGGTGGTTTGGGAAGATAAAGCCTTCCCCCGCGTAGGCTACTGGATGCGTGTAGGTGTAGTTACTCAGGCAGCTGTTCAGCAATGCTCGCATATCTCTGACTCCATCGATGATGATAATCAGAAGGCTGCCTGCGTGTGTGCTCAGTGATGTGTGCTGTGTAGACTAGTGCACTTAGTCTTCACAGCAGACTCCAAGGGAGCCTCCAAAGACCACAAATCAGATAAGGATCGAAGGTGCCAGGCTAGGTTTATTGTTAAGCAAAATACATTAATAGTTGTCAGTAGACTCTACTGAACCACTGTGCATTTGTACTCCGTAACAATGAATGGCTCAAAATAATGGAACACATCCATTGCCCCCCGGGCCATTCAAAGACTGTCCCCCAAGACACCACCTTATATACAGGTACAAACACATCACTGCTGACCCACCCTCTGATGCTGCCAGGCTATCACCAATCACCTTGTGCCTCGTGATCTTATTAGACCATCTCCATCCATCATGTATCAGCCTCAACCTTTTCTTGACCCTGAGTTGGTATCCAGGGAAGTAAACATCAAGCTGTTGTCTTAGATCCTTTTCCTGAACTGAGAAGCAGACTTCCCGACCCCTCTCAGTGAGTTATGTGCTTATAATTCATGATAAGCCTCCCCTCCCCCCATTACTGCTCTCCAGGGGTTATACTGCATCAGCTTGTTTCATGTCTAGTTAAACAAACAAGGTTGTTTCCTGCTTATCTTAACAAAACATGGCTAAAGGAAAGTTCATTATTAGCTAGGTCTTAGGCCACAGACCAGACCTGTCCTTATATCTTATGTCCTCATCTTACTACTGTGGGGAGTGTCTTTCTGCTTCTCAGTTGTCAGCCATGTCAATGAGGTTTTTTTGGGTTTGCGGTTTTTTTGCTTCTCACTTCTGTGCAGCACCTGACAGATTTTTTTTTTTTTTTTTTGTGGGCCAAGGCCCCCTGACCCAAAAGAGGTCCTGCATCCCGTGTAGACAGAGTTTTACTCAGAATCTTCTTCATGTCTGGGAAAGGTACTCAGTTTCACAGTTAAACACAAGGTGGAACAGATGGTTTATCATAAATAGTTAACACCTATTCTAAGGGACCATTGAAAGTGAAGTGTCTCGTTAATACTCCCCCAGTCATAGGACAGAAAAAGGGATTGGGGGGTTACAGAATGAGATATAAATCCAGTATCTGACCACCTCCAGGAGGGGAGCTAATAGCATTGGGTGCTTGGTTCCTAGCTCTTATGCCCCAGTTTACACTGATGCTTTACAGAGCTGTACCTTGCTGCATTCAGGGGGCGTTCTCACACTTCTGAGCTGGAAAGTTGCAGCACACACACAGTAAAGCTGCAGTGTAGATTTAAGACATGATTTTTAGTGTGTAGTAGAGTTATGAATTGAATTTCCCAGACTTTTTTTTTTGGTGTTACACAGGCTTCCATTAGGACGTGGACTGACAGATCAGATACAGATGATGGTTTTGTGAAGAATGTCAAAGGGTATCATAGAATCATAGGTTTGGAAGAGACCTCAGGAGGTCATTGAGTCCAACCCCCTACCCAAAGGAAGACCAATCCCAACTAAATCATCCCAGCCAGGGCTTTGTCAGACCAGGACTTTAAAATCTCTAGGGATGGAGATTCTAAAATGTCCCTAGGTAACCCACTCCAATGTCCCCCCCCCCCCAGTAAAATAGTTTTTCCTAATATTTAACCTAGACCTCCCCCACTGCAACTTTAAACCATTGCTCCTCATTCTTCCATCTGTCCCCACTGAAAACAGCCTCTCTCCATCCTCTTTGAAACCCCCCTTTAGGTGGTTAAAGGCTGCTGTTAAATCCCCCCTCACTCTTCTGCAGACTAAACAAGCCCAAATCCCTCAGCCTCTCCTGGTAAATCATGTGCTCCAGCCCCCTAATCTGGTGTAATATGGTGTGTTTTGTCTCTTATTTTTCCTCTGTCAGTTAATACAACAGGGTAATGATTGTTTGGCTTAATATTGTTGGATCATTTAATGGAATGGACGAGATACACCACATATTGTACAAGGCTTGTACCAAATGACATTAATAACTCACTCCTTGAGTATTTTCCATTTTGTTAGAAATGCTTCATGGGCATCTGTACTAGGGTCATTATTCCCATGACCACTTGTTGGCTTATACTCAGCGCAATATTAAGCTGGTTTAACTACTGAAGTACCACCTGCTTTATACCAGGGCTGAATCTGTCCTAATCTGCTTTTTAAAGATGAACAGTGATCAGTGTTCTCTGTAAGACAGGCACTTGTGTGTCCGCTCAGGAGATATTCAGATGCTGCCCAGTTGCTTGGCAGAGCACCTGCAGTTCGGTTTTATTTCTGCTGGTGGTGCACATTCACACATGCCTTGGTGCACATTCGGGATATACAATCCCAGTTAATCAGTTAACATTAAGCCAGCCTAATATTTTCACTAGTTAATTGACTAAGCAGGATTTGAGCTGGGGACTGCTCCAGCCTATGTGTGCGGTGGGCTGTGGCTCCTCGCAGGCAGACGCTGCTCTGGATGCAGGAGCAGTCCCTGCCTGTGGGGCAACAGGGCCTAGTCTGGTTAACTGGAACCGGTAAGCCAGTGGTCTCCAACCTTTTTAAGCACGAGATCACTTTTTGAATTTAAGTGCAATCCAATATCTACCTCAGACCCAAATACCCTAGACCCCTGCTCATTCCTTCCTCCCTCCCTTTCCCACCCTCCCTCACTTTCACCAGGTAAGGGCAGAGGGTCGGGGTGCAGGCTCTGGTCTTGGATTAAGGGATTTGAAGCGTAAGAGGGGCTGATCTTGGGGCAGGCAGTTGGAGTGCTGGAGGGGGTTCTAGGTGTAGGCTCAGGGAGGGCATTTGGAAGCTGGGTGCTTGGGGGTGGGGCAGGAGCTTGGAGCGTAGGAGCGGGTTCATGCCTGGGGTAAGGTTTCTGGATGTGGGCACCAGCTGGGCACTGCTTACTGCAAGTAGCTCCTGGGTGGTGGTGCAGTGGGGCAAAGACAGGCTCTCCCTTGTCCTGGCCCTCCACCATTCCCAAAAGCAGCCAGCAAACTCCATCCCAAGTCTTGTTGTGCCCTGCGTCTGCTCTGTGGAGATAGGATACAGAGTGCCCTGACATCAGAACTCCTCCTCTCCCTCCCCTGCCCTGCACAGAAAGCAGGAGGCTCCTGAGGAGATATCTCCAAGGCAAAGGGCAGGAGATGTGCAGCAGTCTGAGGACGGGGCAGCTGAAGTGTTGCGCTTGATGGCCTCTTGGCCAAACCAGTTAGGAGCACCTGTCAGAGGCTCCAAGATCTACCAGTAGATCCTGATCTACTGGTTGGTGACCACTGCGGTAAGCATTACCCATTTAGGGTGATGCTCACTGGTTATCAAGCTAACTTTACATATCCCTAGTGCACATTAAAAAAAATTTCTGCACATGGATGAAAAAGATGAGGAAACATTGACAGTGACCCTTATCAGAAGATACTTAAGCATAAATCAGAGGCTATTTCTGCAACAGTACTTCTTTAAGTTAGCTTTTATGACGCCCTAGTCCTGCAAATACTTGTGTACTTTTAATTATATGTATCTGAATAATTATTTTGAAACCAGCCGTTGAAGTTATGCATTTATATAAGCATTAGGGTGCTAGATTGTAATCTCTGGGTTTGAAATGGATTTATTAATAAAGTACAGCATACATCCATGGCACTGTACAGACATCAATAAATATATACTGGACAATAAATTGGACTTTTGTAGCAGCTGATCTGGTTTAATTCAGTCTTCAACAGTGTTTTTAAGGCTTTCAGTATTCTCACATTGTATTCTGTTGCATGCAAAATAAAGATGATGATATCTTGTTTAACTACATGCTTTTGAACTTCTCTTTTCCAAACCACAGAAAGACCTGCAAGCCCAAAACTTTTACCTCCTCTACCTTGTCTCTTTAATGATTTATTTAAAACATTTTTATTGGAACATGATCTATTTCTGTGTCGTTTAATGGCTTCTTCTAAGGTTGGATAGTTTCACATAAAGTACTACGTAGATCTGTGAATACATCTATGGGTTACAGAATTTGATTTTTTAAAAATGTTTTTAATGGATAATACTGATTTTTTTTAAAAGCTTTTAAACATTTTGTTTGTTTGATTTAACATTTTCACAGTTGTGGGAAATTGGCGAGAGGTCAGACAATAATTATTTCCGAAGAGTATATGTTGAGATTCAAAATTTTAAAGCTTCATAAACATTAAAACACAAATGGTGAACATCATATGTCAGAATGTACCAAGTAAATTAAATATTCTTAAATCAAACTCATTTTCAAGCAGTATTTTTCTTATTTTCCTATCTATACATTTTGATTATCATTGATGGAAATAATGTTCTGTTTGTGTATACACAGTGAAATTGACATATACTGACAACATATTTATGTCAGTAAATGTCAATTTCACTCTGTATACACAAACAGAACATTAAAAAACAAACAAGCCCATTATTTAAATAAATAATGGACTTGTTTATTTTCAATAGACTCTAATTGGTTGCACTAGGGCAGTGTTTCTCAAACTGTGCTCCGCGGAGCCCCAGCGCTCCACGAGACATCTTCAGGGGCTCTGCGAGGTTGACAAACGGGAAACATCGATAGGTACAACACATACAATCAGTGGACCGCTGGGGCTCCGCATAAATTTTTATGCATGTAAAGGGTTCCAGAGCCCAAAAAGTTTGAGAACTGCTGTACTAGGGTGTTCTGAGTTCAGTAGATATGACACAATAAGGCCCTAAAGTGTTGTCAATAATAGGTTTTGGGGTTTGGGTTTTTTTAATGTTTAAACAACATCCACTGTTAATACCATGTTGTCCATGTGAGATAATGAACAAGGCTGAATAAATTAAAGCAACCTAGCCATTTAGACATATCACACATCAATGGAAGTGGGTTTTAGAATTAAGACGATTGGGGCTATTCAGATTGCTTGGAGCTATTTAGCTGTTTGTAGACATCAATTACATCCAGTTCACATTTTCAAGCTTTTCTTTCCTATCAGCAGGGCTAGAAACTTACTTTTAATGTGAAAACTGATTTCTTCATGTGACCCTTAAGAGCTGGACCTCATAATGCCTGTTCCTTAATTCAGCTCTGGTACTAACTGAGAGTATCACTACAGACTGGTGGCTAGTACATTAACAGCTGCATGGTATAGACCTGCTAACTGCAGTTGAAAATATTGAGTGCAGATAGGAAAAGATAATTAAAGCTGCAAAATCTTATTTACAGATATCCTCAACAAAAGAACAAGTGTTGAAATACACATCAGTTATTTCTTTAATAATGAGAGACACAGACAGACAGACACAATCAATTCCAGTAAGGCATCTTCTATCTCTTAGCCCGGGCATGTTCTAAATTAAATGTTTTTCAAAGGTTTCCATGAAGCAGCAAGCATAAGTTCTCTAAGTTAACCGCTTACATAAGGAAAAACTTGCTTGCCTGCAACAAGCTTTGTCCTATCAAATTCCCTTAACACAGTTAGATTTACAATAATGTTTGAGAAAAATACTATGTTGTCATACCCATTACCAGTAAATCCTATTTTTTGTAACTATAAAGGAGATTGAGTAGGGCTATCACATTTTAAACATTTTTCTTTATAAAAATAAAACATTAAGGCTATGTCTACACTAACTTTTTTGTTGGTAAAGTTTATGTTGCACAGGGGTGTAAAAACACACCCCTGATGGATACAGGTTACACTGACCAAAGCACCAGTGCAGACAGCACTATGTCAGTTGTAAGATGCTTGTTAGTGGTAGTTTAACTATATTTTCGGGGAGAACTCTCTCCTGTCAGCATAGACCAACTACATGGGAGATTTTAAAGCTGTGCAGCTGCATTGCTATTGAAGTGCCTCTGTAAGATCTCTAGTGTGGAGAATGTGTATGGGAATTTATATTATGACTGAGTCTTTTTTCTCTTTTTATAGTGAAAATACAGTCTCAACTCACCTACTGGACCCATTACATTTCTACAAATGTCATTAATCTAGCTTGTATTTAAAGACTGCAGAACAAAATGAAAGCATGATTAAGTTAGTAACGGTTATCATCTTTTCTCAATTGTTTCCAGGTAGTTTAAAAAAATGAAGATTTTCCCATAATGTCTCTCCAGGCAGGATCACTAACTAGCTACAATAGAACACAGGGCTTCAAACAGCTAAGTGCTCAAAAGGTAAGGAGAGAGATTCTTGTTTCCTATTCTTCTTCTTGTTCTTCTGAAATGATTGACTAGAAATAACTTATAGCATTTAGTTTAGTTGCAGTAGGTGCTAAATCCATAAATTGCTATTGGTTTCATGATGAACTTGGATTTTAAGCCCAACACAAATTGAAAACCAAATGTATTATTTATTTTATGAAAAACTAAAATTGGTTGTGATGAGTTGTTTTGATTAAAGTTGTGCACTCTACTATTGATAAGTTTGGCTCTTGACTGACTGATTTCTAAATAGTTAATGTACTTGTAAGAAATGTTGGGCTTGATAGTGCTAGTTTATAGTATATTTGCATGTGTTGGAGGGTATACAAATATGGCATGTTTGGAAATGTTAATTTTTAAAAATGTGGTGCCATTTTGTGAAAAAGGGACTAAAGCAAATAAGGTGTTTAACAGAATGTTTTCCTAACTTTGAGGTTATTGAATTCAAAAGATGTTAAGTATAACTTAATAGGTAGTTGTTCTCATTAGCTATTCTACAGCTAACATGGAAATATGTGAGTTTTGCTTTAGATACCTATTAGGATGTTAACCTGTACCCCAAGCAGCCCTGACCAGTGCCTCGTGCAGGGCAGCTGGGGGAAGGGAGGATGGGAGAAGAGGAAGAGGTTTCTGGCTTGCAGTCCAAACGGGTTTGAGTGCTGGGAGTCACCACATCACTGCGGCCTGCAGTCCCACCCTCCTCAGCCACTGGGCTCCCTCTCTCCCTCCGTCCCTCCCTTACCAGTGCTGAGGGCTGCATGGCCTCCCCGGTACTGGGGAAGGGGGCAGCAGCCACACGGCTTCCTCGGAGCGTTGTGGGGGATGGTTTGGGAGTTGTACCTCCTCCCCCTCATGAACGGGGAGGGGGGCAGGGAGCTGCAAGGCCTTCCCCCCCCACAGCTGGAGGGAGAGAGCCAGGTCTGCTTCAGCTCAGCCCAACTCCCTGACGGCCGTGGGGAGTGGCGGGGGGGACGGGACTGAAGGGGGGGGGAAGCAAAGAGGCAGGGGTGAGGCGGCAGGGGCAGCTGTGGCCTCTGGAGGCGTGAGGGAAGAACCAGGGCAGCCTCGGACCCGCCCTGGTGGCCAGCGGGGAATGAGCCAGGGCCATGGTGGCCTCGGTCCCAGGCCATCTGTGCCTGCTGGGGAAGAGCTGGGCCTGGCACAGCTTTGTCCCTGCATCTCCTGATGCCTAGGGAGAGAGCCAGAGCGGTGCTACCTCACCCTGGCCTCCCTCCCTGGCAGCTGGGGGGGGAGAAGCGAGGGCAGGGGGGCCCAAGAGCTGGGGTCCACTTGTGAGGAGAGGGCTGGGGGAAGAGGGGGCGAAGAGCACGGGGCCTACAAGGCCACTCTCGCCCCTGGTGACCAGAGGGAAAGAACTGGGCCAGCCTTGGGCCAGCCCAGCCTCCCAGTGAGAGCTAGCCAGGACTGGACTGGCCTTGGAGGTCCTGGCGGCTCAGGGAGGGGAGAGAGTTGGTGCAGGCCAGTCCTGCCAACCTTGGCCTGACCCTCCCTGACAGCCAGGGGAAGCTGGGGCTTCCTACCCCCTGAGATAAGGGGTTGGCGAGCGTAGTGAGCAGGGGGCACTGGTTCCTAGTTAGCTTACAAAAATCACTGTTCCTCTTTCTTAACACTTTGGCTGTTATGCCAGTGTACTTAAACATTTTAATTCAGCCCAAACTAACCTATTCCTATAAAAGCTTAGATACCTTCGTAACTACTCAAAGTAAAGTTAAATAGAAATACATATATTCATGGTAGTAAAATAAGCATGTGCGTAAGTGTTAACAAGGTTGGGGCCTAAGAAAAGCGTATTTCTTCCTCCTTCTCTCAGAGATTTTGGGACTTTTTTCCAGGGCAATTTTAGTAACTTTGTTTTCTCAAAAATAATTACAAATAAGATAGTTGTACTGGCCATTACATTTGTGAAGCATGTTGGTGGTCCTGGACTGTTATATGTTGTGATCTAAAAGCCAGGAATGCAACAATATTACAAGGGGTAAGATTAGAGAATTTTTGTAAAAGTTTTGATTAAGATCTATTTTTCTCTGCTGTGCTTAATAAAATATTGTTATTGTGCATGATCAATTGTCTTTTTGTTTTTTTGTCTTAGTTGACCAAACAAAGCAATAAAGTAACTGTCTCCAAATCATTATGTTCATGGAATACTACAGTGTTTGTTCCAGAAAAAATAAGCTGTCTTGCTCAGACGCCTCAAATTTCAGTTCTCTCAGGTATGACTTTCATAATAAATGTACTGATTTATATTCTGAATGACTGCTGACATGGCAGTTAGATTATTAATAGAAATGGTAGATATCTGTTTATTCCTTTTAATTATTGAGCTCTGACAAATTAAAAATGTATTTGACTTCAACAGACTACTAATATTTTGCAAGATGAATATCAGAGGAGTAGCCATGTTAGTCTGAATCTGCATAAACAACGAGGAGTCCTGTGGCATCCTATAGACTAACAGATGTATTGGCTCATAAGCATTGGTGGGCAAAAACCCACTTTGCTCACGAATGCTTATGCTCCAATAAATCTGTTAGTCTATAAGGTGCCACAGGACTTCTCGTTGTTTTTGCAAGATGAAGTCGTTACTCGGAACAGACTACAGATTGGACCTCCCTGGCTTGACTCCCTCAGGACGTGACGGATCCTGGACAAGGGAGTTTTCCAGATTAGGAAAGGACTTGTGGGTGGAGTGTCAGCCTCTCTGCTGGGCTCCTCTCCCAAGCTACCTGCCACTGCTGCCCTGGCCCCTGACTGCAACAGCCCTGCTGGCTCTGTAGTCCCACGAGAGCCAGTGGACCTACTGGGCCTGTGTGCTCTGGAGGCCCAGCAAGCCCTGGTTGATGGTGGGTTAGCCAGTTTATGGACAAAAAGGATTTTACTCAATGGTTACCCAAACCAAAACCCAAGCATTGGAAACACTCAGTTTTTAGGCAACAATTACACTACTTCTGCTTGTACTGACTCTTCCATTGTTCACTTAAGATTTGCTTTAGATGATGTAGCTAGAAAGCTGAAGGAATCAGTAGAGACCATTGAAAGAAAAATAATCTCTTTATTATTACTGTAGTGTCTAAGGGTACATCTATACAGCAACATTATTTCAAAATAACTAGCATTATTTCAAAATAACTGCCTGCTGTGTATATGCGGATTAAGTTATTTTGAAATAATGTTGAAATACTGTCAAGCTGGAGGACAACTTACTCCAACTCCTGTAACCTTCATTGTAAGGGAAGTCGGAGGAAGAGTGCTCTATTTCGAAATAAGTGCTGTGTAGATGCTCCCAATTTTGAAATAAGCTATTCTGAAATAAGCTACACAATTAACATAGCTCAATTTGCATAGCTTATTTTGAGTTAAGCCCTGTTGTGTAGACACACCGAAGGAGTCCTACTTACATGCTAAGACACATTTTTGCCAGGTGCTGCAGAAACACTGAATGAGAAAACAGTTCATGCAGTGTAGATATAAGACAAGAAATATCTAATGGATACAGACAGATGGGAAACAATGAGACCATGTTGGTGTGCATGATAGATAGTGGTAACAATGGCACATGTTTCTGGAGAGTTCCTTCCCCATGCATGGAAGTGAGTCAAGATGACAAAAAGGCAGCTAGGTTGTGAATGTGGGATTCAAATGAACAGGAGAGATAGAGCTGTTTAGAAAGAATGATGGCAGCACTGAAGGAGGAGAGAACTGATTTGTAGTGGAGGAAGTCAGCCTGGTTTTGGGATTTCCATCTGAAATACAGCCGCTCCCCAAGTTGCGAACAGTCGAGTTATGACCATTCGCACTTACGACCAAAGCTCCTATGGAGCAGTCATAAAGGTGGTCCCCGAGTTACAAACGCGACCCGTGCTTACAAACAGCACAGTCACGTGTAACTCATTGGGGTCCGATTTACGAACGGATCGAGTTACGGCCAAGTGTTTGGCCCATAACTCGTTTGTAACTCGGGGAGAGGCTGTACTCTGAAGGGCAAGAGCAGGATCGGAGGAAGAGGGTGTGGGGAGGAGAGCCAGGGAAGGTGAAACTTGGCAGGTGAAACTTGTGTTTGAAAGGATTGGCAAAAGAAGCAAAGGTAGATCAGAGGCTGTATTTTGAATGTTTTGTACAAAAGATGATGTGCATTTGGGGAGGGTCTCATGCAAGTGCAACCTATTGAAGTTATTAAAACTGCTTCTCATCTCTCCCCCCCCCCCCGCCCTTCCCCACTAAAAGAAATCCAAGTACAGTAGTAGAATCTCAGGCTACGTCTACGCTGCAGGTATTTGTTGCTCATTAGCATTTGTTGTGCTGTCATTTGCATATCTCTGCCGATGCTTTTTGCGCAAGAGGATTTTGCGCAAAAACAAGCCATGTAGACGGGTCCGTTCTGTGCAAAAACCCCTTTTGCACAAGATCCTTTATGCCTCAAAAAAGGAGGCTTGCCCTGCCCACCCAGCGCTCCGGCTGGGGAGTGAGGTTGGGAAGTAGGGGCTTCTGAGAGCAGGGTTATTTCCCCAATGGCCTGACTTAGTTCCCAGGTAGAAGCACAGGGTGGGAGGAGTAGATTGGAATGCAGGGGCATCAATTTTTCCAGGAGCATCCCATTTGGCCAGAGTCTCCGGGAATGGGCCTCATTGTTACAGTGTCTAATTCATCACTGGCTGGGCAGCGTAGTCTTTAATCTGCTAAAATGGCTGAGCCATCCTTTCAGTTGGTGCCTCCTCTGGATTCAGTGAGAGTATAAATGAGTGTGAAGGCTGTCTGCAGAGAAAGCACCCCCTGTCCTTGCTTTCTTTTCCCACCAGCTGGGGTTTCGTCTGGACCTAGCAGATGTATTAGTGAGTGGGGAAGTGCTTCAAGGGGGCTAGTTTTTTCTTTGAAAGAGAGACATGTCAAAACATGTTAAGGTTTTGGTAAAACACTGTATAAGTATCTATTGCTGCTTTTTAAAAAAATGTAGTCCTATTTTATGGTTCAAGAATAATTCCTTATAATCTGAATTTGGTGCTTGTTTCCATTCATTTGCGGATTCAGTGTCTATAAAGATGACCTTTGAAACTAAAAAGGAAGTAAATGCAGCTCCTTAAGATGAAAGTTTAACATTTAGAATTATCCTCTTTGTCTACTAGTAATCTTTCTTGCTTGCTTGCCTACACTTATAGCACTGCCGTGGGAGAAATTCTCCCATCATCATGTGTACTCCACCTGCCTAAGAGATGATAGTGATGTTGGCTACAGAAGCCCTCCCATCAACATAGTGCTGTCTACATTGGGATCAGTTAGTATAACTGCATTGCTAAGGGATATGGAGTTTTCCATACACCTGAACTCTGTAGTTATAAGGACACAAGTCTGTAGTGTAGACTAAGCCTAAGACTCAGCCTGCCATTGAGTTTGGATGATTTGCTGAAGACTTTTTCTTTTTGACACAAAGCACAGGACTCCTCTGCCTTTTGTTGTAATCTGTATTCCTCTGCCTTATTAAACTCTTATGTACCATTCTTGCCTTAATGCAGGAGGTAGTGTAAATACTGGAGCATTGTGTATGTCGTTTTTGTTGTTTGTTTTTTCTCTGTAGAATCTCCTGAAGGTTTGTTCTTTTTAGCTCATGCGTAATTTTAAACAGTGACACATGGGAACATACTGGGACAACCAATTGCGGTTGAAATGTTTGCTAATTATACGTGGCTGGCAATGAATGGCTTACCTTACCTTACAATTAATGGTTGTATGATCTGATCAACAATAGAAACCTTTCCTGGTTGCAAGATCCTTAACATTCTGGGGTAGGAGAAGTGGTCTGGATTTCTTTTTTTTTTTTTTATTGAAGCTGTTCTCCAACTTATTGTTCTCAATAGTAAACTTTTATGATGACTTCCTAACGTCTCTATCCTTTACTTTTTCTAAACAGATGAGTATTCCAGGCCAGCCGTGATTGGGCATTCAGGAAATGTTAGTTCATTCCTGGACAGTACTGCAGCCATTAAAGAAATTCTTGTATCAGTTCTAAATGCATCTGATATTAAACCATCTTCACTACCAGAGAAAACTGCATTGCAGAAAACTGAAGATCCAGACAGTGATATGGAACACTTGGAGGAGGGTAGTGATGGTGATTCTAATGATGACACTGACTTAGATTATACACCTCATAATATTGCTTCTACACAAATGGACATCAGATTTGTAAGGCATAAAGCATCTTGGGATAATACCCAGTGTAATTCTTCTAAATCTTCACTGGATTCATTATCGTGCCCACTTTCTCCTGGCAGAAGTCCCATCAGTTCCACTTCAAATAGCATCTCTTATTCAGAAATGGCTCCCCTGCAGGGTGATTACTTTACTCAAGTGACATTAACTGGAGGTACTGTGACATCATTGGCAAAATCTGCTAGTATGTGTTCAGAAAAAGAACTTAAAAACTCTCCAAGTTCACCAGACCAGCCTTTGGCTTTTAAAGGAATCTCTCCAGATTCAACAGCTAATGAGCTGTCAGCACCATTTAGAAATGTTGAGACTTCAGAACCTGTGACACTTCGAGACGAGGACAGCAGTGTTCTTCCCCTGAGCGCCCAGTCAGCACCCTCAGATCAGCAAGGTAACTTTCATTTAATCACTTTCAGTTTGATTTTTATAGTACCAGTGGATAGACCCTAGTGAAACTGGTCTCACTGTGTGGATATAATTGACAACGCAAACTCTGCCACTTGGGGCTTGTCTACATTGTAGTGTTTCAAGTGTAGACATTACCTACAGCAACAGGAGAGCCCCTCCCATCAGGGAAGGTAATCTACCTCCTCAACAGGTGCTAGTTACATCAACAGAAGAATTTTGTTGTCCTGGTGCTGTCTACACTGAGATTTAAGTCGACTTCCTGTGCTACTTAGGTGTGGATTTTTTCCATCTTTGAGTGATGTAGCTGGGTCAACCTAACTTTGTATTGTAATCCAAGCCTTGGAATGGGACTTAGTAAAGATGGAGGAATAACAAATTCAGAACTTCTGTTTTTTGGGGGCAAAACCATCAATGAAACTCTGACTAGTTAACGTGTGTGTTATTTGCTTGTTGTAAGAATGCTAACTGATTCTAATTTAGTATTGAATAACTAGTAGAACAGAGGTCATTTAACTCTTAATAATGAAGGTAATGTAACTTAAGAGACTATCATCTGACTTTTTCTTATCTCAGAATTTCCCTTATGCTAAAAGCAAATAAAGTAAATCATGGTGTTTTTTTTGCTTTAGCTAATGATTGACAGATGTGCTGGAGAGGATAGGATGCCTTTGAGACCCTTATTATGTTTGACACCAAGCTGCAGACAAGAAAGAGGGATTGTTTCTCTGACTCTGTTGGGGAGTCATCTCTTCTCTGGGTACTGCTATATGCCACACTTGACTCATACCTTTTTCAGAATTTATATTACATTTTACCAAAAGGCAGGTATTGTCAATGGGATGGTGTCTTCAGATTTAAACCAAAAACATTTCATGTTGCATCCACCTTCTTCAAATTACATGAATCTTAATACTGTGGTTTATTTGCAATATGCTCATATCTTGTTCCTTTAAAAAACACATTTATTTCTACAAAAATGCGAACAGTAAGTTTGCTTGTTCCTGGGGCATGGCCTCTTAGAATTATGATAAATAACTTCTGTTTTATAGGAATCTATTTTCTCATCAGATGCTCCCCACTTCTCTTTGTGAGCACATGAACAGAATCAGGAGCATTTTATAGGAATCCCTTGCTCTAAATATAGCATGCACAACATTGCTGATGTTAAGCTTCAGTTTTTGTTTGTCATATGAAGAGTGCAGTCCCAGACTGGCAAAGTTTTCTATTATCAAGGTGCAGGACAAGTTGTGACTTCAGGGGCGATGGCATGATCTAGTGGACAAGGCACTGAACCAGGAATCAGACCTGTCTCTCTTTCTCTCTGCCACTGGTCTCCTGAAGGCAGGTTGCTTCATGCCCCTATGTCTCCTCCTATCTTTGTCTGTATTGTCCTTTAGAGTATAATGGGCTGCTGATTGCAACCAGGGCTGTCTCTTCCCATGTGTTGGTACAGTG